>NC_134094.1:60747566-65547566 GCF_000715075.1 Nicotiana tabacum | reverse complement strand
CTTCAACGTCGAAGAATTGGTAGATCAATGATTTGTTCTTAAGAATGTTGGAGAATTTCCTTTATGTAAAATGTGGCTTTTGATTTAAAGCCACCAATAGTTAAAGCATAATTCAAACAATTAGTTAGTAAAGAAGGGATACAATCTTTAAGAGAAGACAGTACTCAGTCTTCTTCTTTTATTTTAAAATAGTATTTTAATTAATATAATTTTTTAGTTATGATCTCAACTTTGAAGTATATATGTGATCCATCCAAATAAATTACCTTATAGATATCAGTTTCATGATCTTAAGATATTTTCAAGTATTAATATAAGCTTAATTTATATTTTATTGCTGTGAAAATAATCTTTTACATATATTCATGCATGCTATATAATTATAACAAAGTTAGTTAATATTCATTTGGTAAGAAATTAAAAAAATCACCATTAATGATATGCTATTTTCAATCATCACGTACATGTAAGTGGAATAACATATATTTTTAGATCAGCACATCATGAGCATCTACTAAGGATAAGAAATAATAAGTAAACTATAAAATGAGACAAAAATATGTTTTAATTTGTTGTCATCAAACTTACCAAATTGTGACAATTCTAAATCAACGACACTTCAGTTAGGCCTTTGTTTAGCATATCCATATGTTTTTCCGAACCAATAATTAACCTGATTTTTTTTTTCCCCGTATTTCGTAAGTTAGGCATTGCAGAATTGATAAAATATCAAATAAGAAGATAAAATGCATTCCTTCTTTGTCCTGGAAAATGTGATCTTTTAGTTAATTTTCCAACATTAGCTTTTAAATTTGATAATACAACGATTCCAGCCTTGATCAAGCAGTGATGCGGCTCATTTCGCTATCAATCATTGAAGTCTCATTTTGTTGTTTTCTTCCCCTTTTCGAAACTGCCAATTGTCTCTTGCTTGCATTCTTCAACTACCAGGCTTCATTAGTTGGAACCACATTATAATTCAAACAATTAGAAGTTGTTGAACGTTCGACGACCAAAACAGAGATTGTATACTTGAAAGTAATTAATAAACTTTTGTATGGAGTATATCTTAAAAGTTCTTCCAAGTCTTATGAAGAAAGGTTTTCATAGAAAAGGCTTTGTTCTCATTTAAAAAGTTAGGCAACGGTTCATCTGTTCTTATTTGAAAAGCCACCAACGGTTGAGACTAATATGACATCCCTTCAAATAAACTTGTTATTTTTTTATTTTTATAATTAATATATTTAAATTAATAATAAGGGTATTTGTAAAATACTATCAAAATAAATTTTCAAATAAATAATTTTACATAAAAAAATAAAGTACAAGTTTCTATATTGAATGATCAATACGAATAATCATACGGTGACTTGTTTGTTAAGGTTAATATGGTTTGACTTTGTCTTAGACCAAAATTGCAGCATCAAATATTTGCTAAGCATGATTCGTAGAAGAAGAAATCAGATTTTATATCTCATGAACAACACAATGGATTTTTCCTAACCTCCCATGAACATCAAAACTTGGTCTATTAGAATCTTGATTTTAAAATTCTTTATTTTTTATTACAATACTTCTATTTTCGTAAGACTCCTTTTTATATTATGTGGTGAAGTTGTTCTGCAAGTAAACACTCAATTTCTACCCCCCTCCCCCCATGTATACCTCTGTGTGTTTTATCAATACAGGTGGTTTATGTTATAATGTGAATAGAGTTCAAATAAGAAGCAGATAAGTAAATTGAAATTGGGATGACTCCAGCTTCTCGCTTGATTCGACCATTAGATTTCTTTATCTTCACTCTGTTCTTTAACATATAAAAATATCTAACTTGGACTTGACTGAAATAACGAAAGGACTAACGGAATCAATTTGAAAACGTATAAGAAGATTGAGCATACAATATGTCTATACAAGGCAGCCTATTTTGTAATAGATGAGCCAATTGGTTGACTTTTGAATTTCTAGAAGAGTTGGTCACTAATCTTGAGAAAATATAACCTTAAAAAGAAAAAGACACACCACTTCCCTTCTTTTTGTTTAAATGTAATTTATAATTAATAGTGTACTATTATTAAGTAATACTACATATATAAATTATATTCATATCCATGGTGAAAATTCACGACATCCAAAAATAATTATTTTGCTTCTGGACAATGTGTTTTAAAGTTTGGTTCTTGAAACGGTGGCTATTGTTCCAAACGGTGAACATGCTATTAAAATTGCTCCAAACAGGTGGCTTATATCAATTATACACTAATAGGCAGCCTATTTTGTAATAGATGATTTGAATTTCCAGAAGAGTTGGTCAATGATCTTGAGAAAACATAACCTTAAAAAGAAAAAGACACACCAGTTCCCTTCTTTTTGTTTAAATGTAATTTATAATTAACAGTATTCTATTATTAAGTAATACTACTTATATAAATTATATTCATATCCATACTGAAAATTCACGACATCCAAAAATAATTATTTTTTGGTTCTGGACAATGTCTTTTAAAGTTTGGTTCTTGAAACGGTGGCTATTGTTCCAAACGGTGAACATGCTATTAAAATTGCTCCAAACAGGTGGCTTTTATCAATTATACACTAATTGACGCCATTTAATTAATTAATTGATTAGTGTATTTAGATTAATTTATTTAAAAGGGTATTATGGTAATTTGACTTTTTAATTAAAGGGTTCCCGTTTTTAGAATAATATAGATTAATTGATTAGTGTATTTAGATTAATTTATTTAAAAGGGTATTATGGTAATTTGACTTTTCAATTAATGGGTACCCACTTTTATAATAATATAGATAAATATAGATAGATATAGAAGATAGATTATGAATTTAAACTAAAGAAGAATTAGCGTCAAATTAAAGTAGAATAACAATGGTTAAAATAAAAATTTGTATTAAAAGTGTGTGCTATACATTTATTGATTTGAAATGACTATTTAGGTTATGAGAAGTCTCTTTGAGAAATCTCTAAAGTTTATGTGCATGTTTTCATTTTGATACTATATTTTCGAAATTATAGGTGAGACAAAAAGTGACGTTATTATTGCAAGTAGGTAAAGGTGGGGCATAATCTTTGAAAGGATAATGGAAGACAAACCTATTTAACGTTTTTCCTTCTTTTTTTTCCGTAATGTTAGGAGTAATAAATTTTCCTTACATCAAGTGAAGGAAAGCTAATAGGACATAAGAAATCTAGTGGTAAAACACCTTTGTACTGACCGGTGCAATTGAACCTTTGAGTGAAGAACCACTAATTAGAATTCCCTGACAATGAAGGGATAGTTTTTATTCAAAAAAAAAAAAAAGAAGAAGGACAAAGTGATTTGGTATCGATGGTATAGTTGGTTTGACCATCGATACTTAGTTAAAGTTCACACACAAATAAATTTTATTCTTAATTCGGAAGTGCTTAAAAAATTCAATGTAGTGACCGGCGAGAATTTTAAAGTGCAATGAGTTGTATGGATTAATTCATTTGTAAATTTTCAATTGATTATATTATAAAATTGGCAATTTTCTTTAGATTAGAAAGTGGAGCAGTACAAAATTGGTTCGTGAAAGTAACTTGATGAAGTGTTTGGTGGCTCTAATGTATTATTTACACATATTTGGACACAAAGATTGTAGTAGGCGAGTAGCCTATTTAGGCATATCTTAATTTATAAGAATGGAGTACGTTTTTCGTGGAGTAATTAACCAAACAAAAGACACTCTTGGAAGCTAAAAAGCTAATTAGGCAAAGCTATGACTTCGACGTATTAAGTCATAAACCCTCTCAATTAAGTAACGTTTGATCAAATGAAGGGAAATAAGAGGGATGATGTGATAGATAAACTTGGACACTGATTAGGCAAAGCTATGACTTGGACGTTATTAAGTCATAAACCCTTCTCAATCAAATATTCTTTAATCAAGTGAAGGAAAATAAGAGATCTATGACGCCACATACTTGGAAGCTAAGCATCTAATTAGGCAAGCGATGACTTGGACGTCGTTAAGTCATTAACCCTCTCGAGCAAAAACTGTTGGAAAAATACGCGATATAACAAACATATATATTGTATTTACCTTTCGTAGCTATACTTTCTGTTTACCCGAAAAATGGTTAGAGTTGAATTTGAACGTAGTTCTATGGGTATGTGTATAACTTGATACAAATCGTAAAAGTAAATAGAATATCGAATATTGACTGTAAAGAATGAAAAATAAGCAAAGTTGAAAAGAGGATGATTTATGGATTAAGCAAGATGAATCAATCTATGAAGCTAAAAAAGGACAATTCTTCACTATGGGAGTGTATGATATCTAAGTTACAACGTATGCAAAACTTGATCCTTTTACAGAAATATAATCATCCCTTTTATAGTGGGGGATCCTACTTTAGATATAATTAAAAATACATAGTGGGGAACCCACGATAAATCAGACTTTTCCTAATTCCCGCCGAGATTCTCTCCCTTAGTGCGGCCGCAACGGCTCTTGTCTATGAGCTCGATCTTGATCGGACTCAGCATTGGTCGATATTGGTCGGTTTCCAGTTTTAGAGCTCAATGTGGGTTTGAGGTCGATGCCGACTCGGGGTCCGGTAATGACTTGGGCTCGGTATCGGTTGGCCTCTAGCCCTTAAGCTCGATTCCATCACATCTCATCATAGTTCGATTCAGACCCGAGCTCGATAATGACTTCGAACTTGGTATTTAACCTGTACCTGAAATTTGAAGCTCGTTTGTGCCATCTTCGGATCCCATCTCGATATTATGAAGACTTTCTTCGGTCCATTATGATCACATCTTGATCAGTCGTACTAAGACCGAAATCAGTTTCGACCATACAGATAGTCCCCTCGTTTATCGGGAAGGATGTGGCGAGAAACTATATGATTTACCAACAGCTCGATTGGATATGCACTGACGTTTGCATCGAGCCCGACCATGACATACGTGATAGCTGTCCCTTCGGTTTAGTTTACCAAGGCATTTAATGCGTGTCAGACGGTGGTCGGCCACTGCTGATATTGAACCGCCATTGTTCAATCTATAAATAGCCCCTCCTTTTACCATTTATCACTTTTATATCTTCAATCTCCAAATTTTCCAAGTTCTTCTTCTAAGTTCATCTGTAAATCTGTGATTTTTTACTGCAAAATCTTTCTTCAAAAACACCAAATCTTTGTTACCTCCTTCTATTTTCGATCTTTAAATCCAAAATGGCGAAAACATCTAAAACCATTCCTCAAAAAGAAAAAGCTTCTTCTTCACAGTCTGCCGCCGACAAAACACCGGTGGAGACACGGCTTGAGGAGTGCGTTCCTGGGGCGTGTGTTCTTACCTCTAATTTTAAGGTTGAAAAAGGCTCGTCTGTTCCCGGCCGATATTAGCCAGTATCGAGGTATATGTGTTCGATATCCGAGGCTTACCTCGAACAGATAAGAAAAGATTGTAATTGGGAGAACAAAGAAGTAGTAATCCCGACTCCTGAAGAAGATATCACCACCCACGTGAAAGGGTTTTTAAGCATGTATACTTACCCTTTTACGTTAGGTCCTCTCGACCCTGTTATTATTGATTTCTGTTGTCAATATCAAATAACCCTAGGCCAGATCCATCCTTCTTCTTGGCGGATCATTATTTTGATTCGTTTCTTCGTGAACAAAATCGAGGGGATTCCTTTCACCCTCGACCATCTCATTCGATTGTACTGCCCTCGCCTCTTTCGAGGTGGGTTAATAAAACTTCAATGCCGGGCTACCAAGGTTCTATTCTCGAGCATAGATAAGGACAAGGATCGAGGCTGGATGGGCAGATTCGTTCGAGTGAAGACTTCGGACCTGATTCCGTCTGAAAAGATGTCATTTTTCGAGGAGTGGAACATGAAGCGTAAGTGTAATCCTGTTGTTATCTCCTACTATTTTGCCCCTTCATTTCTTCCTCATTGATATTCCCCTTTCTGATGCAGCGGTTTCTTGGATGCCCAGTGCAGTTCTTGACCTCAAGAACTGGGTACGGGGTCTAGCTTCGACCTCTACATATACCGAGCGCTCATGGCGTGATTTGTCAAAGGGCCGAGGGGAAGCCAAAAATCATGGTAAGCCTCTTTCTCGTATCTTTGGTAATTAGAACGAGATGCTCTCCATATACTTAAATCAATTTTCTTGTATGTAGGCCTGGGCAAAGATGTGGTTTTGAGGCTCCCGTCTGTCGAGGAAGAGGCTTCGGCCTCTGTTCCAAAATCGGTGAAGGATAATAAGCAAAAAAGGGCCTCTGCTTCCGAAGATCCAAAACCGAAGACGAGGATGGCTCGTAAGCCGAGGAAGAATACCATCCCTTTGACCATAGAATCAATTCTGCGTTTAAGGGATGAAGACGAAGAAGAAGGAAATGACAGGTCCGTGCTGGTGGCCCGAGTGAAGAAAACCATCGATGCCCCAAAGGCAGCTGAATCGACGGTGATTTATAAAGCTCCGCCTCGGACTAAGGAGATATCGGATGAAGGTACGGGCAGAGTCCCTGAATCGTTAGAGATCGAGGATGCTTCCCACCGAAGTCAACAAACGGAGGGTATATCAGAAGGGGCCGGTCCTAAAGCTCTCCAAACTTAGGAGAACGCCCCAAGCGAGTCGCTTGGGGCAATAGTAATCGGAGACTCGCCCATTCTCCCTGCCTTTTTCGAAGGGGCAATTCGGGAAGCCCAATCTTTGGGGGCCCTCGAGATAAACCAGTCTCATGAAGGGGAGGACCCCTTCTGTGATTTGTTTACTGGAGTCGAGGATGTTGCTGGCCCTAGTGATGTATCGGTCCTTTTCTGTGAAGTGCAGCAAGATTTGAATAGGGTAAGCTTTAACTCCCTTCATTGATATTACTTTTATGTTTGCTATTCTTCTCTAACTTCTTTTCTTCTTTCTTATGTAGGGCGCAGTGGTTCATCGAGAAGCATGTTCTCGGTCTCGAGCTGAGCTACGTAAGTACGAGGCCGACCTCCGACGGGTCATGGAGGAGAGGAATGCCCTTAGACTCCTCTTCAGGCAAAGGGAAGAAGAAATCAAAGACCTCCGAGCTGAGTTGGCCAAGGCTCATCAATACCAGACCGACCTGACTGAACAGGTAATAATAATATTAAAAACCCATGGGCTCGAT
Source organism: Nicotiana tabacum (assembly GCF_000715075.1). Taxonomy (NCBI): domain Eukaryota; kingdom Viridiplantae; phylum Streptophyta; class Magnoliopsida; order Solanales; family Solanaceae; genus Nicotiana; species Nicotiana tabacum. Next base: position 65,540,418 of record NC_134094.1, on the reverse strand, counting down.
CCTGGAATGGTGGCTAATATTTCGATCTCACAGCTGCAGCAGAAGCTTGAGGTGATTGGGAAGCTTCGTGAGGAGGTCGATATGATAAGGGCGGAGTCCTTGGGATGGAAAGATGGTATGGACCGTATTGCCGCAGAAAAAGAAACTACTCGAGCCCAATTATCATCAGCCAAAAATCAACTTCAAGGCATAAAGGAGAAGAGCTTGGTTCAATCAAGAAAAATAGAGGACCTTGAGGCTCGGTTGGCCTCCAAACTTGCCAAGGCCAAATATGACGCCAAAAAAGCAAAGGCTAATGCGGATATATTTGTGGCCATCTATCGGGCCGATGCTGAAGCTGCTCGGGTACAGGCAAGAGAGGCAGCCGAGACTGCTAATACTCGAGCACATTGGGTTGATGAACTTGCTAAATGTCGATCTCAGAGGGAGACCCTCGAGGAGATCCATGCTCAAGGTTTCGATCTCACTGAAGAGATAAAAAGGGCTAAATACCTCAAAATCGATGCTGAAGCCTTGGCTTCTGATCTTGATGATTATGATGGGAGCAAGAGTGGGTCCGAGAGCGGGGAGGGGCCCGATGGAGAAGAAAACGCTCCCGGAGATAAGTCCAAATTCGACCATTGCCTATGCCTTGTGAAGATTTTGTTTTATTCATGCCTTATGATGGTTTTCATAAGGCTTTAGGCAATTTGATCGAATTCGGACCTTGTAGCCTTTATAACCGAGTGAGAGCTTGCTCAAACATGAAATAAGGTAGCACGTAGGCTTAATAGTCGAGTGAGTGATTGCTCGAACTCGAAGTAATATAGCCCGTAGGCTTAGAGGTCGAGTGAGTGCTTTGCTCGAACTCGAAGAAATATAGACTGTAGGCTTGATAGTCGAGTGAGTGATTGCTCGAACTCGAAGAGAGGTAGCCCGTAGGCTTAACAATCAAGTGAGTGATTGCTGAACTCAAAGTAGGGTAGCCCATAGGCTTAATACTCGAGTGTGTGATTACTCGAACTTGAAGTAAGGTAGCCCGTAGGCTTTATAGTCGAGTGAGTGCTTTTCTTTGAACTCGAAGTAAGGTAGCCCGTAGGATTTATACTCGAGTGAGTGCTTTTCTTGAACTCGAAGAAAGGTAGCCCGTAGGCTTTATAGTCGAGTGAGTCATTTGCTCGAACTCGAAGAAAGGTAGCCCGTAGGCTTTATAGTTGAGTGAGTGCTTTGCTCGAACTCGAAGTAAGGTAGCCCTTAGGCTTTATGGTCGAGTGAGTGCCTACTCGAACTCGAAGTGATGTAGCCCGTAGGCTAATTAGTTGAGTGAGTGATACGAACTAGAAGTAATGTAGCCTGTAGGCTTAATGGTCGAGTGAGTGCCTGATCGAACTCGAAGTGATGTAGCCCGTAGGCTAATTTAGTCGAGTGAGTGATTCGAACTCGAAGTAATGTAGCCCGTAGGCTTAGAGATCGAGTAAGTGATTGCTCGAACTAGAAGTATTATAGCCCGTAGTCTTAGAGGTCGAGTGAGTGCTTTGCTCGAACTCGAAGAAATATAGCCCGTAGGCTTGATAGCTGAGTGAGTGATTGCTCGAACTCGAAGAGAGGTAGCTCGTAGGCTTAACAATCGAGTGAGTGATTTCTCAAACTCAAAGTAGGGTAGCTCGTAGGCTTAATAGTCGAGTGAGTGATTGCTCGAACTCGAAGTAAGGTAGCTTGTAGGCTTTATAGTCGAGTGAGTGCTTTGCTTCTAACTCGAATTAAGGTAGCCCATAGGCTTTATTTAGTCGAGTGAGTGATTCGAAATCGAAGTAATGTAGTCCGTAGGCTTAATGGTCGAGTGAGTGTTTGCTCGAACTCGAAATAGGATAGCCCTTAAGCTTCGTAGATGATCCCCGAGTGGGAATGGGTTGTGATACATGAGATATGTGCAAAGAAGTTTCTTTTCATGTCATTATACAAGTATTTATATTTTGTACCATGGATAGAGCAATCTACACGAGCATGGTTCGTTTTAACCATTTGGCTCTTACAATTTTTTCTATTGGAACCCTGTTGTTATGAAGTAACTTTCTTGCATCAAACTTGATATATTTGAGGGTAATGCCCCCCAGTATTCGAGGCCGATTGTAAAGAGACCTCAGATACTGTTGAATTGTTCTAAGTTAGTACGATCAATGGTTGCCTCATGATAAACCTTACTAAAAAACTCATTTGGGATAAAACCGGTCTAAGGGAAAAAGAGTGCAACGCGTGCTTTCAGACCTAAGGCTTCGTGTTGAATGATCCATCCTTATTCCTGATCGAACTCCTGCAAGGGTTAGTTTCGAAATATAAACGAACATGGGAGGGTTATATCTTAGCAGTAGTATCGTTTTAGGTGCGACACATTCTAATTGCTTGGTAGTTGTTTGCCGTTTATAATACCGAGCTTGTAGGATCCTTTACCGATGTTTTCGAGTACCTGATACGGTCCTTCCCAGTTTGGACCCAGTTTTCCTTCATTTGGATTTCGGGTGCTGAGGGTGACTTTCCTTAGCACTAAGTCCCCAATTTTAAAATGGCGAAGATTGGTTCTTCGATTATAGTATCTTTCGATCCGCTGCTTTTGGGCGTCCAATTGACGAGAGAAGCTTCTCGTTTTTCATCCAATAATTCGAGGCTAGTATTCATAGCCTCGTGAATTGACTCTTCTGTTGTATATCGAAACCTGGCACTGGGTTCCTCGACTTCGACTGAAATCAAGGCTTCAGAGCCATATACTAAGGAGAACGGGGTTTCCCCCATACTGGATTTTGATGTTGTTCGATATGCCCAAAGAACTTCGGGTAGAATTTCTCTCCATTTTCCCTTAGCGTCGTTCAACTTTTTCTTTAGGTTTTGAATGATAGTCTTGTTCGTCAATTCGGCCTGTCCGTTCCCACTAGGGTGATACGGCTTTGATAATATCCTTTTTATTTTGTGGTCTCCGAGGACTTTTGTCACTTTGCTGCCGATAAATTGTTTCCCATTGTCACACACTATTTCGGCGGGTATCCCAAATCGACATACGATATGATCCTAGATAAAGTCTATAACCTCTTTCTCTCTTACTTTTTCGAACGCCTGTGCTTCAACCCATTTAGAGAAATAGTCAGTCATAAATAAAATGAACTTAGTTTTACCTGGAGCCGAAAGAAGAGGGCCGGCGATATCCATTCCCCATTTCATGAATGGCTATGGGGAAAGGACTGATTGAAGTTGCTCTCCGGGCTGATGGATCATCGGTGCAAACCTTTGACATTTATCACATTTTCGAACAAACCCCTTTGCATCTTTGTCCATATCGATCCAATAATATCCTGCTCTGATTATTTTTCGGACTAATGAATAGGCACCGGAATGATTTCCACAAGTACCCTCGTGAATATCACGTAGGATGTAGTAGGTTTCTCCCGGTCCTAAGCATTCTGCCAATAGTCCATCGAATGTCCTTTGGTATAATGTTCCATCTGTAGTCAATGTAAATCAAGCAGCTTTGGTTCGTGGGGCCCTCGAAATTTTAAGATCCGATGGGAGCTTTCCGTTCTCTAAGTATTCAATATACTTATTCCTCCAATCCCAGGTTAAGCTTATATAATTTATCTCGGCATGACCTTCCCCGATCACGGATCTCAAGAGTTGAACGACAATCCCCGAGATGATCTCATCTTCCTTGACTGATGATCCCAAATTTGCAAGTGCATCGGCCTCACTGTTTTGTTCTCGAGGTACATGCTGTAAAGTCCATTCATTGAAACGGTGCAAAGTTACCTGTAGTTTGTCCAAATACCTTTGCATTCTATCCTCTCAAACTTGGTCACACTTTGCTTCAATGACTTCTGTTCCCAAGCTTTTAGCTAGCTCGAGACCTGCAATCATGGCCTCATACTCGGCCTCGTTGTTAGTCAACCTAGTAGTTTTGATAGATTGCCTAATAGTTCTACCCGTAGGCGGCTTTAAAATGATCCCTAGCCCGGACCCCTTCACGTTCGAAGCCCCGTCTATCAAAAGGGTCCATACCCCTGATGATGTACCCGATTTCAACAAGAGTTCCTTTTCGACTTCGGGTACGAGGGTTGGCATAATAAGCCACGAAGTCCGCTAAAATTTAGACTTAATGGCCGTCTGGGGTTGATATTCGATATAGTACCCACTGAGTTTGACGGCCCATTTGGCCAATCGGCCTGATAGTTCGGGCTTGTGCAAAATATTACAAAGTGGGTAAGTGGTTAATACGCATATGGGGTGTCATTGAAAGTATGGTCTTAACTTTCTAGAGGTGCTTATCAGTGCAAGTGCCAATTTCTCTAAGTGTGGATATCTAGTTTCTGCTTCCCCTAAGGTTTGACTTACATAATAAACGAAAAATTGCGTACCTTTCTCTTCTCGAACTAGGAAACCACTTACCGCTATTTCTGATACTGCCAAGTACAAGCAAAGTTTCTCGTCTACCTTTGGAGTGTGAAGCAGTGGTGGGCTCGATAGGTATCGCTTCAATTCTTCTAATGCCTGTTGACATTTCGGGGTCCCGGCGAAATCATTCTTCTTTTTGAGTAGAGAGAAAAATCTGTGACTTTGATCTGACGACCTTGAAATGGATCGGCCTAAGGCATCAATCCGTCCGGTTAGCCTCTGTACGACTTTTACACTGTCCACAATGGTGATGTCTTCGATGGCCTTGTTTTTATCGGGGTTGATCTCGATCCCCCGATTCGATACCATGAAGCCAAGGAACTTGCCCGAACCGACCCCGAAAGCACATTTCTCGGGGTTGAGCTTCATGTTGTATTTCCTTAAAATCTCGAATGTTTCCTACAAATGAGCCAAATGGTCCTCTGCGCGCATGGACGTAACTAGCATGTCATCAATATAAACTTCTATTGATTTACCTATTTGTTTCTCGAACATTTTATTTACTAGGCATTTGTAAGTAGCTCCTGCATTTTTTTAGCCCGAAGGGCATCACATTATAACAATATGTTCCATACTTGGTGACAAATGAAGTTTTTTCCCGATTTTTCGGGTTCATTTGGATTTGATTATACCCGGAATAGGCATCGAGAAAAGTAAGGACCTCGTGGCCGGCCATGGCATCGATCATGCAATCGATGTTGGGCAACGGAAAAGAATCTTCGGGGCACGCCTTGTTTAAATCCTTTTAATCTACACACATTCTAAGTTTGTTCCCTTTTTTAGGGACTACAACTACATTGACTAACCATTCGGGGTATTTCACCTCCCGAATGGACCCTATTTTAAGAAGTCTAGTTACCTCATCCTTTATGAATGCGTGCTTTACCTCGGACTGGGTCTTCTCTTTTACTTCACCGGTTTGAACCTTGGGTCCAGGCTTAGCCGATGCGTCGTTATATCCGGTGGGATCCCTGTTATATCTAAATAGGACCAAGCAAAATAATCTATGTTATCGATAAGAAATTGAATAAGACTTTTCATAAGTTCGGGGGTTAGTCCCGTTCCTAGGTATACCTTTCGTTCGGGCAAATGCTCGATTAGTATGACTTGCTCCAGTTCTTCAATCGTTGATTGGGTAGCGTCGGAATCATCAGGGACCACGAGGGATCCTTTGATCATCATCTTCATCAACCTTCTGATTTTCTAGTTGGGTTGAAACTGACGTCTGTGATTGCTATTTGGCATCTCGTTCCCCATTTTGAGTCCGACCCCTTTGTTGACGAAGGTGAGGATATCAGAATTGCTTCTTCGATGATAAACATTTCTCTCGTAGCCGGTTGTTCTCCGTACACTATTTTGACTCCCTCCGATGTATGGAATTTAAGAACCTGGTGGAGGGTCGAAGGTACAACTCTCATATTGTGGATCCATGGCTTCCAAAAGGGTGTTGTACCTCATGTCACCTTCGATTATGTGGAACTTCATTTCCTGGATGGTCCTGGCCACGTTTATCGGCAGATTTATCTCGCCTTTGGTGGTTTCACATGCCATATTGAATCTGTTTAGAACCAGGGTTGCGGGTACGACCTGGTCCTGTAGACCGAGCTGTTCTACAACCTTTGATCTAATAATGTTGGCCGAGCTACCTGGATCAATTAACACACACTTAACTTTAGTTTTATTCATAAGTACGAATATTACCAGTGCATCGTTGTTGTCACACTTCTTTTTGCCCCAAATGATATATGTGTTATGGATTGTTGTGGGTTAAAGAGTTTTTCCAATTAAGGTGACAAATTTGAATAGGGATTATTTTATTTACAGAGTCGCCACTTGGAATTGATTTTTTGGGTGTTCCAAGTCACCTTTTATTTGAATCCCTAGTCAAAGGAAGGTTTGACTCTATTATTTTTGGTCTGCAAAAATAAAGTCCGGGTAAAAAATTATGTTGACCGGGGAGAAGGTGTAAGGCATTCCCCTAGTCCTGTGGTTCTAGCACGGTCGCTTTATTAACTACAACTTGGCTTAAATTAATTTTAGATAAACTATGATTTATTGGTTTTCATGTTTTATCTGTCCGCTTTTATATTAAAATATAGAATTATCTTTGAAACGAATCACGTGTGTGAATCCGTTTTGTTTATTGTGCCAAAATCATATCACGTGTACGTGCAAGCAATTAATAGCATTTTTATTATATTTAAGGTTGTTTCGCCCAAAGTTACGCAAACGCATACCTTGATTTTAGTTTTGGGAATCGTAATTATATCACGCGAACGTATACATAATCACAATGATTCAATTAATTATGAGTACGCCTAAAGCATTGTAGCGCATTCATGATTTGTTTCTTTCCTAAGTTTGAGATTATTGTGAATGCCATAAATTATGAAATTACTTGTGAAAGAAGTGCATGATTTTAGATATTTGAATAAATAAACCATTATATACCAATACCCTACAACCCAATAATTGAAGCCCAAAGTCATTAGGGTCCAAATCTTCCCAACTTTAAAGCAAGTTTGAATATCATATTTTCAAAAACATGATTAAGCATATAGCACTTAAGGACTAACTTATATTATTATTTATAAAGTTTAAAGGCAAATAAATAAAATCACATGATATAAGATAAAAAGAACAGAGGGAAGAATAAGCCTTTAATGCAAATTTTCCAATTAAATGAGTCTCCAAGAACAGGTACAATAACTCAGACGAACGTCGAACAAGTATAAGCGACGAATAACATCAAACCTAGTGAACGGAGCTCCAACGGAATCCTCGACCTTGACTATTGACTCCACTTTTTGGCGTGTGAAAAAGGATGTTATGAAGTATTTTTGTTGGGTTTTGGTTGATGAATACTATATTTTTCGAAAGAAGAGACGAAGAAAGAATGGCACGAGTAAAAATTCCTTTAGCATAGAAGAAGAAAATAAAATTCTCTCAATTCCCTCTTCTCTTTTTTCTTCTCCTTCCCCACTTTGCTTTACTTTTATTTTTTAATTTCCCATTTTTTACTTTTATTATATTTAAATTTCCACTTTTCTTTTTTTATTTCCCACTTATTTTACTTTTTTTTTTTTAAATTTTCACTTTCTTTTACTTTTTTTAAAAACATTTTCAGCTACCTTTACATTATTTTTTAATTCCAACTTTATTTTACTTTTCATTTTATAAATTTTCTCATTCTTTTACTTTTTTTTTTTTTTAATTTTGCACTTTCTTTTACTTTTTTTATTAAACAATTTCCACCTACTTTTACTTCTACATTTTAATTCCATGCTTTTAATTTTTCTATTATTTTATTCCCATCCGAAAATTAAAAAAAAATATTTAATTTTTTCGATTTTTAATTTATTTTATTTTAAAATAAAGATAAAAAATAAAAATAATACTAATAGTAATAATTGACCTTTTAAAATTATTTTTAATTTTTACCCTATATATATAAAAAAAAACAAAAGTGTAACAAAGCTAAAAAATATATATTAAATTTCTAAAAATATTTACATCGTAGAAGGTAATAAAAATTCAAATATAGTCAAAAATTAGGTACTCACAGCTGCCCCTCTTTGCTTGGAAACATGAAAAGTTTTCAGGCAAAGACTAAATGAGCCATGTGACTAGTTTTTGACCAATCCGTTATTCAAAAGGAAAAAAAATAAAAGATATGGTGCAATCGAGTCCTGATTTTGGACAACCTACATATCCCGGGTTATAGGGGAATCAGGTCACGTGTAGATCAAGGAGAATGGTGGAATGATGCATTAAGGAGTCGAGTGAGGTTCCGTCGAGGCTCTGGTCCGCGGTCCTGCTATTCTAAAAAAGAAACTAAACAAGCCTATCAGCTATGAGTTACAAGATTCCTATCTGTGAGTCTTCTGAAACTTGATCTTGAGTCTTGACTAGTTCTTCATTCAGACTCTGATCTAAACCTTGATGCTCGCTAGCTGTAGGTGCTAGTTCATTGTTCTATATCTTCTTCTAATCAAAACGGGACTCCAATGCCCGTGGCTTCAGTCATGTCTTAAGCATTCCACATCTTTTCAACTACTTTTGCATTTTGGATTCACCTATTTTTTCTTTTCTTTTATTCTGAATTGAGACTTCTTCTTTTGACTATCTCGAACCCTGTGCCTCGAGGTAAAACCTACTCACACACCAAAACAAACAAACGAACGAAATTTTTCTGCACCAGTTTGAAAATTTCGTGAGTTATTATAGCAAAATTCTAAACTACTTCTTTATTGAAAGCAATAAAAGGTCGGGAATGGTGTACCTCGAAAACAAATAGAGACTAGGGAATGTAGACCCTATGTCTAAAATGAAAGAAACTAGGGAGTAGAGACCCTATAATGGTGTACCCTGATATTGGTAAGGAAATGTAACCAGGGGTTGACACCCTGTATTACGGAAAAAGAATGTAATCAGGGGTTGGTACCCTGTATTACCGAAAAGAATGTAGTCATTGGATGTCGTCCTGTATTACTGAAAGGAAATGTAACCAATAGATGACACCCTGTATTACAAAAAATAAATGTAACCAGGGATTGGTGCCCTGTATTACTGAAATAAAAATAAATTCCCTGGGCAAAAAGGTTCTACCTGGGTTAAACTGCGAAAAACGAGCCTAGGCGAAGAGTACTTCTACCCGGAATATGAGCTGGATCCCCCTAGGCAAAAAGTTTCTACTTGGATTAAACTACGTAAAATAACCTGAGCGAAGAGTACTTCTACCCGGAACTATGAGCTGGATCCCCCAAGGCGAAAAGGTTCTACCTGGGTTAAGCTACGTAAAACAACCTAAGCGAAGAGTACTTCTACCCAGAACTATGAGCTGGATCCCCCTAGGCGAAAAGGCTCTACCTGGGTTAAGCTACATAAAACATCCTGAGCGAAGAGTACTTGTACCTGAAAACTATGAGCTGGATCCCCCTAGGCGAAATGGTTCTACCTGGGTTAAGCTAAAAAAATAAGCCTGGGCGAAGAGTACTTCTACCCGGAACTATGAACTGGATCCCCTTAGGGGAAATGGTTCTACTTGAGTTAAGCTACTGTAAAACAACCTAGGCGAAGAGTACTTCTACCCGGAACTATGAGCTGGATCCCCCTAGGTGAAAATGTTCTACCTGGGTTAAACTACATAAAACAACCTGGGCGAAGAGTACTTCTACCCGGAACTATGAGCTAGATACCCCTAGGCGAAAAGGTTCTACCTGGGTTAAGCTACGTAAAATAACCTGGGCGAAGAGTATTTCTACCCGGGACTATGAGCTGGATCCCCCTAGGCGAAAAAGTTCTACCTGGGTTAAGCTAAGTAAAACAAACTGAGCAAAGAGTACTTCTACCCAGAACTATAAGCTGGATCCCCCTAGGCGAAAAGGTTCTACCTGGGTTAAGCTACGTAAAAAATCCTGAGCGAATAGTACATCTACCCGGAAACTATGAGCTGGATCCCCTAGGCGAAATGGTTCTACCTGGGTTAAGCTATAAAAAACAAGCTTGGGCGAAGAGTACTTTATCCGGAACTATAAGCCGGATCATCTTAGGCAAAATGGTTCTACCTGAGTTAAGCCACTGTAAAATAATCTGGGCGAAGATTACTTGTACCTGGAATTATGAGCTGGATCCCCCTAGGCGAAAAGGTTCTACCTGGGTTAAGCTACGTAAAACAACCTGGGCGAAGAGTACTTCTACCCGGAACTATGAGCTGGATCCCCCTAGGCGAAAAGGTTCTACCTTGGTTAAGTTACATAAAACAACCTGGGCGAAGAGTACTTCTACCCGGAACTATGAGCTGGATCCCCCTAGGAGAAAAGGTTCTACCTGGGTTAAGCTATGTAAAACATCCTGAGCGAAGAGTACTTCTACCCAGAAACTAAGAGCTGGATCCCCCTAGACGAAATGGTTCTACCTGGGTTAAGCTACGAAAAACAAGCCTGGGCGAAGAGTACTTCTATCCAGAACTATGAGCCGGATCCTCTTAGGCGAAATGGTTTTACCTGAGTTAAGCTACTGTAAAACAACCTGGGCGAAGAGTACTTCTACCCGGAACTATGAGCTGGATCCCCCAAGGCGAAAAGGTTTTACCTGGGTTAAGCTACGAAAAACAACCTAGGCAAAGAGTACTTCTACCCGGAACTATGAGCTGGATCCCCCTAGGCGAAAAGGTTCTACCTGGGTTAAGCTACGTAAAACAACCTGGGCGAAGAGTACTTCTACCCGAAACTATGAGCTGGATCCCCCTAGGCGAAAAGGTTCTACCTGGGTTAAGCTACGTAAAACAACCTGAGCGAAGATTACTTCTACCCAAAACTATGAGCTGGATCCCCCTAGGCGAAAAGGCTCTACCTGGGTTAAGCTACATAAAACATCCTGAGCGAAGAATACTTCTACCTGAAAACTATGAACTGGATCCCCTTAGGGGAAATGGTTCTACCTGAGTTAAGCTACTGTAAAATAACCTAGGCGAAGAGTACTTCTACCCGGAACTATGAGCTGGATCCCCCTAGGTGAAAATTTTCTACCTGGGTTAAACTACATAAAACAACCTGGGCGAAGAGTACTTCTACCCGGAACTATGAGCTGGATACCCCTAGGCGAAAAGGTTCTACCTGGGTTAAGCTACGTAAAATAACCTGGGCGAAGAGTACTTCTACCCGGGACTATGAGCTGGATCCCCCTAGGCAAAAAAGTTCTACCTGGGTTAAGCTAAGTAAAACAAACTGAGCAAAGAGTACTTCTACCCAGAACTATGAGCTGGATCCCCCTAGGCGAAAAGGTTCTACCTGGGTTAAGCTACGTAAAACAACCTGAGCGAAGATTACTTCTACCCAAAACTATAAGCTGGATCCCCCTAGGCGAAAAGGCTCTACCTGGGATAAGCTACATAAAACATCCTGAGCGAAGAGTACTTCTACCTGAAAACTATGAACTGGATCCCCTTAGGGGAAATGGTTCTACCTGAGTTAAGCTACTGTAAAACAACCTAGGCGAAGAGTACTTCTACCCGGAACTATGAGCTGGATCCCCCTAGGTGAAAATTTTCTACCTGGGTTAAACTACATAAAACAACCTGGGCGAAGAGTACTTCTACCCGGAAATATGAGCTGGATACCCCTAGGCGAAAAGGTTCTACCTGGGTTAAGCTACGTAAAAAATCCTGAGCGAAAAGTACTTCTACCCGGAAACAATGAGCTGGATCCCCCTAGGGAAAAATGTTCTACCTGGGTTAAACTACATAAAACAACCTAGGCAAAGAGTACTTCTACCCGAAACTAAGAGCTGGAACCCCCTAGGCGAAAAGGTTCTACCTGGGTTAAGCTACATAAAACAACCTGGGCGAAGAGTACTTCTACCCGGAACTATGAGATGGATCCCCCTAGGCGAAAAGGTTCTACCTGGGTTAAGCTACGTAAAACAACCTGGGCGAAGAGTACTTCTACCCGGAACTATGAGCTAGATCCCCCTAGGCGAAAAGGTTCTACCTGGGTTAAGCTACATAAAACAACCTGAGTGAAGAGTACTTCTACCCGGAAATATGAGTTGGATCCCCCTAGGAGAAAAGGTTCTACCTGGGTTAAGCTACGCAAAACATCCTGAGCGAAGAGTACTTCTACCCGGAAACTAAGAGCTGGATCCCCCTAGACGAAATGGTTCTACCTGGGTTAAGCTACGAAAAACAAGCCTGGGCGAAGAGTACTTCTATCCAGAACTATGAGCCGGATCCTCTTAGGCGAAATGGTTTTACCTGAGTTAAGCTACTGTAAAACAACCTGGGCGAAGAGTACTTCTACCCGGAACTATGAGCTGGATCCCCCAAGGCGAAAAGGTTTTACCTGGGTTAAGCTACGAAAAACAACCTAGGCAAAGAGTACTTCTATCCCGGAACTATGAGCTGGATCCCCCTAGGCGATATGGTTCTACCTGAGTTAAGCTATGAAAATGAGAGGTATAGACAGTAGTGATACATGCTGAAAAATAAAATAAAATGGAGATTTTGAGGGACTTACCTTTGGTGATATTCGCCCTTTGAGAATCACCATTCTGCATTGCTTTGTTCCTGCTTTAAACAAAGAAAAACTGTGAGTTTTCAAAGTGGTGGTTGGTTTGCGGCCTTGATGCCCTAAGTATCTTGAAGTCAGGCCACTGCTTCAAACTGTGATTGAAACGAATCACGTGTGTGAATCCGTTTTGTTTATTGGGCCAAAATCATGTCACGTGTACGTGCACGCAATTAATAGCATTTTTATTATATTTAAGGTTGTTTCGCCCAAAGTTGCGCGAACGCATACCTTGATTTTAGTTTTGGGAATCGTAATTATGTCACGCGAATGTATACATAATCACGATGATTCAATTAATTATGAGTACGCCTAAAGCATTCTAGCGCATTCATGATTTGTTTCTTTCCTAAGTTTGAGATTATTGTGAAGGCCATGAATTATGGAATTACTTGTGGAAGAAGTGTATGATTTTAGATATTTGAATAAATAAACCATCATAGACCAATACCCTACAACCCAACAGTTGAAGCCCAAACTCACTAGGGTCCAAATCTTCCCAACTTTAAAGCAAGTTTGAATACCATATTTCCAAAAATATGATTAAGCATATAACACTTAAGGACTAACTTACATTATTATTTATAAAGTTTAAAGGCAAATAAATCAAATTATATGAAATAAGATAAAACGAACAGAGGGAAGAATAAACCTTTAATGCAAAATTTCAAATTAAATGAGTCTCCAAGAACATGAACAATAACTCAGACGAACATCGAACAAGCATAAGTGACGAATAACATCAAACCTAGTGAACGGAGCTCCAATGGAATCCTCGACCTCGACTATTGACTCCACTTTTTGACGTGTAAAAAAGGATGTTATGAAGTATTTTTGTTGGGTTTTGGTTGATAAATAGCTATATTTTTCGAAAGAAGAGACGAAGAAAGAATGGCACGAGTAAAAATTCCTTTAGCATAGAAGGAGAAAATAAAATTCTCTCAATTCCCTCTTCTCTGTTTTCTTCTCCTTCCCCACTTTGCTTTACTTTTATTTTTTAATTTCCTATTTTTTACTTTTATTATATTTAAATTTTCACTTTTCTTTTTTTTATTTCCCACTTATTTTACTTTTCTTTTTTTTTTCCCACTTAATTTACTTTTTTTTTTAAATTTCCACTTTCTTTTACTTTTTTTTTAAATTTTAAGCTACCTTTTCTTTATTTTTTAATTCCAACTTTCTTTTACTTTTCATTTTTTAAATTTCCTCATTCTTTTACTTTTATTTTTTTTAATTTTTCACTTTCTTTTACTTTTTTTATTAAAACATTTCCACCTACTTTTACTTCTACATTTTAATTCCATGCTTTTAATTTTCCTATTATTTTATTCCCATCTGAAAAGTTTTAAAAAATATTTAATTTTTTAGGTTTTAAATTTATTTTATAATAAAGATAAAAAATAAAAATAATACTAATAGTAATAATTGACCTTTTAAAATTATTTTTAATTTTTACCCTATATATATAAAAAAACAAAAGTGTAACAAAGCTAAGAAATATATATTAAATTTCTAAAAATATTTACATAATAGAAGGTGATAAAAATTCAAATATAGTCAAATATTAGGTGCTCACAGTTGTGAGGTTGCATGACTCCTTCTGCATCTTCATCATTAAAGGACAAGGTTCCTATGGGTGCGTAATCCTGTGTTCGAGGTCATCTTTCTCTCATAACCGAAGTCTTAGTGCGTTTAAGGACCGACCCCTGAGGGGTATCGACGCCATCGATGATCATATAGATGATGTGTTGTGGTTCTTCTTGTTCGTTTTGTTTACCGAAATCCCTATTTTTGAAATGGTTTTTGGCCCTGTCGCTTAAAGATTCTCGAAGGTGCCCTTTATTGAATAACCGGGCTACCTCCTCTCTTATTTGCCTGCAATCTTCCATTATGTGACCATGAGTGCCATGATATTCACACATTTGATTGGGGTTCCTCTGGGCAGGATCAGTCTGCATGGGTCGAGGCCATTTAGTGTCTTTGATGCGTCCGATAGCCGACACGATGGCGGATGCATCGATGCTGAAGTTATAATCCGATAATTGTGGTGCTTCCTTAGGTTCGGTAGGCCTGCCGAACCCATTTCTATTCATCAGCCCCTGAGACCCTTGACCTCGATCACTTCTTTTATTGCCTTGTCCGGGGTTACATCTCGATTCATTGATCCTGTGGTTTCCACTATATGGTCGGTATCGGTCCCTGATCAGACCTTGTTCTCGATTGATGTCCCTTCTAGCAGCGGGTTCAGAACCCAACTGATCGTCTTCGACTCTAATTTTCGACTAGTATCAATACGAACTCCCTTAGCATCTCTCTATCCTTTTGTCTTACCTTGAACAAGTCTGACTTCCTGGTCTCGACCTTTATGGCCCCGACATGTGCTTTTACGAAGGAATCTACAATCATAGCAAAAGAATCGATTGAATTATATGGTAAATTATGATACCATATCATTTCTCCCTTTGACAGGGTTTCACCAAATTTCTTCAATAATACGGATTCGATTTCATCGTCCTCTAGGTCGTTCCCTTTAATGGCACATTTGTAAGAGGTGACATGTTCGTTGAGGTCGGTAGTTTCGTTATATTTAGGAATCTCGGGCATGCAGAATTTCTTTGGGATCAGTTTAGGAGCCGCGCTTGGGGGGAAAGGCTTTTGTACGGATTTTTTGGAATCTAAGCCCTTCAATATTGGTGGTTTCCCCGGGATCTGATCAACCCTGGAGTTATATGTTTCCACCTTTTTGTCGTTTTCCTCGATCCTCCTTACTCCTGATTCTATTCATTTTGTCAGTTCTTGGAACATCTTAGCAATTTCGGGATTAGTCCCCGACTCTTGCTCATTTGACCTTACTATAGCTGGTTCCGTTCTGTGGGCGATTACTCGGGATGGACTAGGCTTCGGCTTGCTCGGTATTTGGTTTTGACTCTGTAATTGAGCTATTGCTGCCTGTTGAGCTTGCAACATTTCGAAAATCATACGCAAGTTGACGCCGTTTTCCTTGACGTTATGGGTATCTCGAGCTGCAGATCGAGTGCCACCATGAATTCTATTTTCAGGTTCAGAATGTAGGTTTGTCTCAATAGCCACATGCAAATTAACGTCTAATGGCACTTCGACTCGAGGTCCAACGGCGTCGACAAGCGGCCTTTTGGTCCTGGGCATCAAGTTGTTGTTCTTACCTTGAAAACCAGTTTTGTTGTCGATAGGTAAGGCCATTTAATTGATAGCTCGTCATTGCTAGTCCAAAATCAAAGACACTTCCGGAAACAAGCGTAAAATGGCGTGTTTTGCGGATTCGTATCAAATAATCACTGTTATCCTTAGTCCCACGGTGGGCGCCAAACTGTTTACTCGAAAAATGGATAGAGTTAAATTTATACGTAGTTCTAAGGGTATGTGGTATAACTTGACACAAATCGTAAGAGTAAATAGAAATATCGAATATTGACTGTAAAGAATGAAAAATAAGCAAAGTTAAAAAGAGGATGATTTATAGATTAAGCAAGATGAATCAATCTATGAAGCTAAAAAAAGACTATTCTTCAGTATGAGAGTGTATGATATCTGAGTTACAATGTATGCAAAACTTGATCCTTTTACAGAAATATAGTCATCCCTTTTATAGTGGGGGATCCTACTTTAGATATAATTAAAAATACATAGTGGGGAACCCACGATAAATCAACTTTTTCCTAATTCCCGCCGAGATTCTCTCCCTTAGTGCGGCTGCAATGACTCTTGTCTATGATCTCGATCTTGATCGGACTCAGCATTGGTCGGTTTCTAGTTTTAGAGCTCGATGTGAGTTTGAGGTCGATACCGACTCGGGGTCCGGTAATGACTTGGGCTCGGTATCGGTTGGTCTCTGGCCCTTAAACTTGATTCCATCACATCTCATCATAGTTCGATTTGGACCCGAGCTCGATAATGACTTCGAACTAGGTATTTGACCTGTACCTGAAATTTGAAGCTCGTTTGTGCCATCTTTGGATCCCATCTTAATATTATGATAAATTACTTTGGTCTATTATGATCCCATCTCGATCAGTCACACGAAGGCCGAAATCAGTTTCGACCGTATACACTTTCAAAAAAAAATCACCATTTGTAGTTATATTTGAATTTTATAACAAATCCACCTGAAAGTACTGAAATAAGAGATCAATTGTTTTGAACTAAAATAAGATAACAACAAGCTCTCGTAGCTCAGTTGGTTAGACCACTCATTTAGTAAGCGAAGGTCTTGAGTTCAACTCTCAATAAGAACATTTTATTTTTTTTGTATTTCTATATTTTGCCTTGGTTGTATTCATTGTACAAATGAATACAGTCGATACAGGTTGTATTTTATACACTCATGTATTTCGCCTTGGTTGTATTCATTGCGTGAACGAATACAGTTGACATAGACTGTATTTGTTGCGCGTCTGAATACAAGTGATACAACAATTGAACAGTAGCTATGCATGGTAATTAATCTCTAAACTTTAGTGCTTTATGAAAATTTCTCAATAATGTTTGATCAATTGAAGGAAAATAATGTTTGGTTCATGACCATATTGTCCAGCCAAAGGCCCAATGGCCTAATCCTTCTCTCTTTTGGTTTTCCATCCTATTTGGAATTTGATTCGTTTTTTTATTCCGATTTAGAGTTAGTTTTGGCTTTAAAAGAAAGTACCACTCATTATCTATAAATGGAGTAACTTTGGTGAATTGTTCGATGCTCATTGGTATTAGTCTTTGAAAGACTTTAGCACATACGAGTAATTTTTAAGAGAGCATCCATCAAGAGAGAAAAGAGAAGAAAAAGGGTTCGTTTTGCTGCAGATGTTATTCCGATCAGCTAGCTTCAAATTATGTTATCCGATTCGTTCACCATTGGATCGGATTAAAATTTTGACAGAATATTTTAGCATCTTGGCCTTTGATTTAAATGGTAGAGATATGATTTAGAGACCTGTAGCATTAGATTTCGAGACATGAATAGTAGCTCCATTTTTGGTGATTTCTCCTCTTTCTTTAGTTGATTTATTATTGCTATCATTGCTTCCTATTTGGCATTTGTTGTGTAGCCAATTTGGAAAATTATTTTAACTCTCTTATTGTTATAGTGAAGCTTTTTGAATCTTTGTGATCCTGTGATTTTTACCTTTGATTTGAATGGTTTTTCACGTTAAAATTAGTATTATCTTTTCTATTTTTGAATTTGCCTCTTTCTCGATATAACAGTGATATAAGAGTCTTGGTTATTTATTCGGGGTTTTTACGGAATAGAGGCGAATATGAGCAAGATGATATGTTTAAATGGGAGCAATTATAATATTTGAAGAAGCAAAATGAAAGATTTAATGTTCGTGAAGAAGATGTATCTACATGTTTTTGCAGCTCATAAACCCGAGACTATATTGATGAAACTGGGATTTCGAGCACTAGCAAGTCTATAGATATATACGATAATAGGTTGAAGACAATGTTCACAATCATATTATGAATAAAACACATGCGAGATCATTGTGGAAAAAACTAGAGACTCTTTATACTTCAAAAATTGGGAACAACGAGTTGTTCTTGCTAAAGCAATTGATGACTTTTAAATACAAGGAAGGCAGTCTTATTCCTATTCTTATAAATAATTTTCAGGGTGTCCTTGATCATTTGTCTATAATAGGAGTTAATTTTGATGATGAGATATAAAGACTTTGGCTTTTAATACCCTGCCTGATTCTTGGAAAACTTTTCGTGTTTCTTTGATAAATTCAGACCCCGATGGTAAGATGACCATGGAATATGCCAAGAATGATGTGTCGAATGAGAAAGTAAGGATAAAATCTCAGGGTTCGTCCTCACAAGAAGATGTTTAGGTTATAGAAGACCGGGGGAGAGATAAAACAAGAGGTTTGAGAAATAGAGGTAAAAACAGAAGCAAGTCAAGGTCCAAATACCATAACTATTCGTACAATTATTGTGGCTAGAAAGGACATATCAAAAGGTTCTGCCATAAGTTGAAGCAAGACACTAGAAGGAAAGAAGTTAAAAATAATGAGAACAATATTGCTGCTATTGTTCGATATGACCTTCTCTTTGCTTATGATGAAAACGTCATCAATTTTGTATCCCATGAGACGAGCTGGGTAGTAGATGCTTGAATTACCTCATATGTCATACCAAGAAAAAACATTTTTCTCATCTCTGTACTCCTGTTGACTCTAGAGTAATAAAGATGGGCAATGTTGTCACGACCCAAACGTCCAACCACCGGGCCATGATGGCGCCTAACATCTACTTACTGGGCAAGCTAATATTAGCTAAGTAGTTATTCAATTTAACAATTTAAAAGCAAATGATTAAGAATATAAGTCTCAAATGCTTTGTAATATAATAATTTGATACCAACACAGTCTAGTCTAAACCCAGAAACTGGTGTCACAAGTGCATGAACTGCTAAAGTACTACAAACAAGGTCTGAAATAAAATACAACTCCCCGAAATGAAATAAAGAGTAGAGTAGATAAGAAGGGGACTTTAGGGTCTGCGAACGCCGTGCAGATCTACCTCAAGTCTCTTGATAATGACATTCCGAGCAAAACTCCTCTAAGCGCCACTAAGACCAACATCGGGATCTACACAAGAAGTGCAAAAATATAGTATGAGTACAATCGGCCCAATGTACTCTGTAAGTGCCAAGCCTAACCTCGACGAAGTAGTGGCGAGGCTATGACAAGGCACTCACTATAAACATGTATGAGTATAAGTAGAAAATAATAACAAAATAGAGAAACAACGATTAACATGAAAACTGGAACAGAAAATGCACAACAGAGGGCCCTAGAATATCATTTATGCTCAGTTTTACCGCACAATACAGAAACGGAATCAACAACCAAGAACAATTATAATATAACTTTTCTGTTGCGACATGCAACCCTATCCACACATATATATTCTACTACCATTGCGGCATGCAACCGATCCCATATACAATATCAATACCGTTGCGGCGTACAATTCGATCCCAAATATCATATCAATATCATTGCGGCATGCAAACCCAATCCTAAATATATATTATATATGTATAAGACTACAACAAACTATGGCGTATCTCATAACGTAATGCAAAAAGGGAACTAAACCAATAAAATCTCTAAGAGTTCAATATACATAGTAGAGTGAAATGGAAGCAAGTAAGGCAATTAAAGAAGTAAAAACATAAGATAAGTAAAAGCAGCTAACTAACAACATATAAAAGCGATAAGAAAGTAAAGGCGGTCAATAAACGAACGCATGGGTACATGGAAACTTATAGCAAATTAAGGCATGTAACAAACGAAAGCATGAATTTAACAAGTAAAGACAAATAGAAATTAAAGTACGAAACAAATAATAACATGGAATAAAAGAAAGCATAGTATGAATGAAATTATGCAATTAAGTAGCCCGCCCCGCATGCTTAACTCAATGCATATACACTCATCACCTTGCATATATGTCGTCCCCATACGTAAATCAAGTAGCAAATAGACCAATTAGGTCCTAATTTCCTTCAAGTCAAGGTTAACCACGATACTTACCTCTTTTTGAAATCAAATCAACAATCAACCACAACTTTTCCTTTAGAACAAGCCTCCAAACAAACCGAATCTAGCCAATTATCATTCGAACAATCCAAAACAAGCTTTAGAAACTACTCACGAATGCAAAAGGTTCAATCTTTAACTAAATTAGAAAAGTCAAAAAAAGTCCACCCCGGGCTCACGTGGTCGAATATCAAGATTCGGACCAAATACCGATTACCCATTCACCCTCGAGCCCGATTATGTGATTTGTTTCGAAATCCGAACTCAATTCGAGGTCTAAATCTCAATATTACCAAATACCTAGATTCTACCCTAAATCCCTCATTTTTACTTTAAAATTCATAGATTTGATGATAAAATTCATGAAAAAGTACTTGAAATTAATTACAATTTAGCTAAAGTTGATTACTAATGAATTTGGGAAGAAAATCCTTTTCAGAAATCGCCTCAAAGAGAGTTTAGGGTAGAAAAATAGTGTAAAATGAGCTAAGTCCCGAAATTTGCCACTTTTACCCAGCTGCAAATGTAACAACTGTGAACTTTTGTTCACAATTGTGGCCATCGCAAAAGCGAACCACTGATCACAAATGCGATTAGTGTCCCGGCCAAACAGTAGTCGCAAACGCGACATAGATTTCGCATTTGCGAAGGCTGCTCGGCCAAGTTCCCCGTCGCATTCGCGACACTAGCATCGCAAAAGCGGTTCCCACCAGCCGTATTTGCGATTCCCTCTTCGCAAAAGCGAAGCCAACAGTCCCTTCTCCCATATTGTAAATGTGAGCCCGACTTCCCAAAAATAAAGCTCGCAATTGCGAATAGGTTTGCCCATTTACGAGACCTGCAACACAACTGCACCAGATTTATTAACAGTTGTTCAAAACATCCCAAAACTCATCTGGAATTTACCCGAGCCCCTCGGGCACTTATCCAAATATTCACACAAGTGTAATAACATCATACAAACTCGCTCGTATATCTTAAATCATCAAAATAACATCAAACATCAAAAATCGATCATCAAAACTCAAGATTTTCAGTTTGAAAATCACTGCAAATTTTCACATAATGCGCCAAAATGCCCTGGGGTCACCCAAGACCCCAACCAAATATGCATACAAGTCCAAAAATATTATATAAACCTACCAGAATCGTCAAAATACCATATGAGGTTGTTTACCAAAAACGTTGTCCGTGGTCAACTCAAACCTCATTTTAAGTCAAAAATCACATTTTTTTCAAAATTTCACATATTAACTTTGCGAGAACGACACAGACCATGCACACAAGACATAAATCGTCAAATAAGACTACGAGAGGTCTCAGAACATAGAAAAAGGAGCCAGTACTCAAAATGACCTATCGGGTTGTCACATTCTCCACCTCTAAAAGAAACGTTCGTCCTCAAACGGACATAGAAATGTACCTGGACTGGTAAAAAGGTATGAGTATCTCCTCCTCATATCGGACTCGGACTCCCACGTAGCCTTCTCAATCGGCTGAAATCTCCAATGCACTTTCACAGAAGGAAAATTTTTAGATCTCAACTTTCGAACCTGCTGGTCTAGATTAGCCATCGGCTCTTCCTCATGGGTCAAATTCTCATCAAACTACACCATCCTGAAGTCTAATATATATGATCTATCTTCATGGTACTTCCTAAGCATGGAAATGTAAAATACCGAATGTAACCCTGCTAGGCTAGGAGACAATGCAAGCCTATAAGCGACCTCCCCAACCCTCTCAAAAATCTCAAATATGCCACTAAACCTCGGGCTCAACTTGCCCTTCTTCACGAATCGTATCACGCCCTTATAGGCGACACTTTAAGAAGAACCTTAACACTTTCCGTATAAGTCACCTCTCGAACCTTCCGGTTCGTATAACTCTTTTATCTGGACTGAGCTGTATGAAGTCGATTTTGAATCACCTTAACCTTCTCCAAAGCATCACGAACCAAATCAGTACCCAACAATCTAGCCTCACCAGGCTCAAACCAATCGATCGACGGACGACATCGCCTCTCATTCAAGGCCTCATACGGAGCCATCTAGATTCTTGACTAATAGTTGTTGTTGTAGGAAAACTCCACTAGAGGTAAAAACTGATCCCACTGACCTCCGAAATCCATAAAGCATGCCCTCAACATGTCCTCCAAAATTTGAATAATGCGCTCGGACTGTCCATCCGTCTGAGGATGAAACATAATACTCATCTCGACCCACATGCCCAACTCACGCTGCACGACTCTCCAAAAATGCGATTTGAACTGCATTCCTCAGTCACAAATGATGGAAATGGGCACGCCGTGCAGGCGGATAATCTCCCGAATGTAAATCTGAGCCAACCACTTTGAAGAATAAGAAGTCATCACTGGAATGAAGTTTGCGGACTTAGTTAACCGTTCCCCAATAACCCAAACTGCGTCATATTTCCTTAAGGTCTATGGTAAGCCTACCTCAAAATCCATAATGATGCGTTCCCACTTTCAGTCCGGTATCTCAAATCTCTGTGTCAACCTACCCAGCTTCTGATGCTCGTACTTTACCTGTTGAGAATTCAAATACCGATAGACATGACCGATTATATCTTTCTTCATCTTCCACCACCAATAGTGATGTTTCAAGTCACGGTACATCTTTGTGACACCTGGGTGAATGGAATAGCGTGAACTGTGAGCCTCCTCAAGGATCAACTCTCTCAACCCATCAACATTTGGAACATAAATCCGGTCCTGAAGTCGCATCACGCCATCATCTCCAATCACAACCTCCTTGGCACCACCCCGTTGCACCGTGTATTTCAACACCAACAAGTGAGGATCATTAAACTGGCGATCCTTGATACGCTCCAATGATGATGACTGTGCCATAACCCAAGCGAGAACCCGGCTAGGATCCAAACATCCAATCTTATGAATCGGTTGGCCAAAGCCTGAACATCCATGGATAGTTGCCTCTCCATTGCCGGTAAATATGCCAAATTGCCCATGCTCTCTGCCTTCCTACTCAATGCATCGGCCACTATATTGTCCTTTCTCGGATGGTATAATATGGTGATATAATAGTCTTTCAGTAACTCTAACCATCTCCGCTGCCACAAATTAAGGTCCTTCTGCTTGAACAGGTGTTGGAGACTCCGATGGTCGGTATAGACCTCACATAGAATGCCATATAGATAATGCCTCCAGATCTTCACCGCGTGAACAATGGATGCCAACTCCAATTCATGCACAAGGTAATTCTTCTCATGAACTTTCAACTGACGAGATGCGTAGGCAATCACCCTATCGTCTTGCACTAATACTACACTAAATCCAATACTCAATGCATCACAATACATAGTGTAAGATCCTAAGACGGTAGGCAACACCAATACTGGGGCTATAGTCAATTCAGTCTTGAGCTTCTGAAAGCTCACCTCACACTCGTCAGACCATGAAAAGAGCACCCTTCTGGTCAACTTGGTCAATGTGGCTGAGATGGATGAAAACCCCTCCACGAACTGGCGATAATAACCCGCCAAACTCAAAAAGCTCAGAATCTCTGTAGTTGAAGTAGGTCTAGGCCAGTTCTAAACTACCTCAATCTTCTTAGGATCTAACCAGAACTCATACTTCTGGAACATGGCATATAACTGATGATCCTTCAAAGTCTGAAGTACGATCCGTATGTGCTACTTATGCTCCTCTCGACTGTGGGAGTAAACCAAAATATCATCAATGAAGACAATCACGAAGGAATTCAGATAAGGCTTGAAATCCCGATTCATCAAATCCATAAAGGTTGCTGGTGCATTAGTCAAGACAAATGAAATTGCCAAGAACTCGAAATGACCATAGCAAGTCCGAAAAGCTGTCTTAGGGCCATTCGATGCCCTAATATTCACATAATGGTAGCCCGACCTCAAATCAATCTTGGAAAACAACTTGGCACCCTAAAGCTGGTCAAATAAGTCATCAATCCTCTGCAACAGATACTTGCTCCTGATTGTGACCTTGTTCAATTGTTGATATTCTATGCATATCCTCATCGATCCGTCCTTTTTCTTCACAAATAACACTGGTGCACCCCAAGTCGAGACACTAGGTCTGATAAATCTCTTGTCAAGCAAATCTTGCAACTGCTCCTTCAATTCTTTCAATTCAACTAGAGCCATATGGTATGGTGGAATAAAATTAGGTTGAGTGCCCGGAACCAAGTCAATGCAATAGTCAATATCCTTATCGGGTGGCATACCCGACAAATCTGTAGGAAATACCTCTAGAAACTCACTCACCACCAGAACCAAATCCATGGAAGTAACCTCCACACTATAATCACGGATATAAGCCAAATACGCCAAGCGCCGTTTCTCGACCATACGCTGAGCCTTCAAATACGAGACTACCCTGCTAGTGGAGTGCCCAAGACTCCCTCTCCACTCCAACCTAGGAAACCCCGACATGGCTAATGACGAGCACAAAGCACAACATGAAAATTAATGCTCGCTAGCCAAAGATAGTATAGTAAAATTTTCCTCTCCACATGTATTGGATTAAACAATGCTCTAGTAATTTCTAGCTTAAATGCTATTTAGGATTATCAACAATTTGATTTGGAATGATTATGAACTACAAGTAACTCCTAAAAGTAAAGCAAATAACAATTGATTGCGAAGAATAGGAGATTAGAAGAGTTGGTTTGTTATTAATATGAGAAATAAGGGTCTTGATATGACAGGTGCAAGACTGCTATCCTAGATTTGACACTGTTAAATTTCACAAGTTCTATTGATTCTCACGAATTCAACAGGTGATTAGTTTATACTTATAATTTTGATTCCTCTCTTAATTAAACCTAAACCCTCCAGATAAACTAATGCGTAGAGTAGTAAAACTTGCAAGAATCTATTGGTATGAATGGTCTAAGAGAAACTTCTCGCAAATATTTCTCAATCTTTATTCAAACGGTAGATCACAAAGCTCTTTCCATTACTTTAAAGAAGTACCAAACTAAATTAAGGCATATGTTGTAACAATATTCAATATTATGCTCCTCTTCCGATTAAACATGATAATGAATAAAATCACAACAAGAGTTAAAGCTCTTCCAACAAATTCAAGAAATGAACCAATAATAAAATCCCTAGATAAAAATCAAGTCACCAAATCATGTCAAACTCTAAGGTAAACTACTCCATAATCATGAAGGAAGTCATCAAAAATAAGTTCAAAGAATAAGGAAACATTAATCCAACGTTACAATCCAAACTTGCGTATTGAATTGGTAGAAGGAAGATAAAATCTTATGTCTTGAAGCCTCCAATGCTCTCCCAATCCTCTGTAGGTCAAAAGTCCTCTAAAAATAATGTTTTGGTGTATTTATACAATGTAAGAACGGGCCCATACAAAACTACGCTTTCCAAGCTGAAATGGAAAAATTGGACAGCAAAAACACTAGCACGACGTGCTAGTGGGACTTTTCAGAGAGTTGAGTTTTGTCACACATCCACCTCCACACTGCCGCGCCACGCCATGCGGCATGATTGTGTAATTTTCTTAGAGTTCTAGATTTTATCATTTTTTATCATCCCGAATTGATTCTCGGCCCTTGAACACGATCCTGGTTTAATTCCTTGGGCTCCTACTTAGACTTCAAAGCTCCAAATCATCCATTTAGCTTCAAATATCTTCTTAGCTCGGAATCATCTCCTACAAGGCATAAAATACGTAATAAGTGCAAATCATCATCATTTAAGATAAAAAATGAATAAAGTGCAGTAACTAGAGAGCAAAATATGGCTAAAACATGAGTTCCTAGCCTACCATCAGCTAACGTCATAGTCTTGGCGTGACAATCCAAGTTAGCGTGATATGGGGACAACCAATCCATACCGAGAATAACCTCAAAATCCACCATATCCAACAATAAAAGATCAACCACGGTACCGTATTCCCAATAGTGAGCAAACAAGAGCAATAGACACAGTCCACCATAATAGAATCTCCAACGGGTGTAGACACATAGATAGGAGTATCAAAGGAATCATGAAACATATCCAAATATGAAGCAAAATAGGATGACACATACAAATAAGTAGAACCCGGATCAAATAAAACTGATGCATCTCTATGAAAAACTAAAAAAATACATGTGATAACCACATCAGACGACTCCGCCCTAGGTCTAACTAGAAATGCATAGCAACGAGGCTGAGCCCCAAGACCTCCACCTATCCGACGACCTCTCACTGACTGGCCTCCACCTCTAGCTGTCTGACCTCTACCTCGGGCTACCTGACACCCACCTCTACTTGGCTGAGTGGGTAGTGGAGCAACTGGTGCCGGAACTATTGCACGAGTACCCTATTGTGGCATGCTGCTCTGAATCTAGGACAACACCTCCTAATGTGACCCATACCTCCATACTCAAAGCACTTTCTAGGCTAAAGCGAGTTCTGAATCTGGGACTGACCCTGACAGTCCGAATAACCACTGTGATAGCTTAAATCGGTGGTGAACTGATAGGAGCTGAAGGTGCACTAAATGCTAACTACTCAGGATGAGACCCATAAGAACCGCGACTTCCTGTAGCACCATGTGATACCTGAAGCTGACTGAACTGGCCTGATAGGATGGCCTCTACCAAATGAACCCCTGCCTCCAGACGAGGCACCACTAAGACTACCAAAATGACGAGGCCTCTTATCAGATGTTGCCTCTCTACCCTGGCCATGAATCCTCTTGATCCGCCTAGAAATCTCCACAACTTGAGTAAAAGAAATATCATCCTTGGTCTCTCTGGCCATTTGTAGCCTGATGTCATATGTGAGCCCATCTATAAACCTTTGCACCCTCTACGTCTCAGTAGGGATCAGGATAGCTGCATGGCATGATAAATCCACAAATTTAGTCTCATACTGTGTGACGGTCATGCTACCTTGTTTAAGGCACTCAAACTGACTTTGGAAGTCCTCTCTCTGAGTGAAAGGGATGAACTTCTCTAGAAACAACACTGAGAACTGAGCCCAAGTGAGAGGAGGTGAACCTGCTGGCATGCCCTGAACATATACCTGCCACAATGTCTTGGTAGAGCCATGCATCTGAAACACTGTGAAGTCAAATTTGTTGGACTCCATTATACCTATGTTGCACAATATCTCATGGAAACAGTCTAAAAAATCCCCGGGGTCCTAAAAAATCTTAGACCCGTTGTCCTTAGAAGGTGTTTCACCAAAGCAAGGGGGAAACAACTTAGTGAACTTGTCCAACCTCTTCTGCCTCTCGGCTAACATCGTGAGTCTCTCCCTAGACTGTGTAACAACAATAGGCAGAGCTACCCTAATTGGTAGAATTGTTAGGGTCTGATACCCGTGAGCCATCTACTTTGGAGTGTGAGTGGCATGAGTCTGGGCTCCTCCCGTGGCCTAAGACACTGCTGCTACTATAGAAAATACACCAGCCTGGGTTACACTCTCCAAAAGACCGACCAGGCGGACTAGGGCGTCCTGAAGCAATAGGGTAGCTATGCACCCCTCTAGGACTTGAGATGGTCCTACTAGCACGGTCAGAATGAGGATCTCCTCATCCTGCTCATTCCGAGGCTTGACAACAGGTGCTGCTGCGCGTGCTTTAGGCTGAGCTCTACCTCTACCTCAATCTCTACCTTGGCCCCCAGCCCCGGTCCCTACCTCTGGTAGCGATAGGAACCTAGGGCTCCGGCTCCTGATCAACAGTGGATGTTGTACGTGTCCTCACCATCTGCGAGAGATTAAGAGAAGATTTATTCAAACTCAGCGATAGAATAAAGTCGCACGATAGAGAAAGAAAGAAGTGAAATTTCCTAAAGGCTTATAGCCTCTAGAATATAAGTACAGACATCTCTATACTAATCCTCAAGATTCTACTAAGCTTGCTCATGACTCGTGAGACCCTAGGAAACCTAGAGCTCTAATACCAACTTGTCACGACCCAAAATCCCAACCATGGGGCCGTGATGACGCCTAATATCCACTTGCTAGGAAAGCCACTATTAGCTAAATAGTTATTCAATTTAACAATTTAAAAGAAAATCATTAAGAATATAAGTCTAAAATGCTTTGTAATACAGTAATCTGAAACTAACACAGTCTAGTCTAAACGCAGACACTATTGTCACAAGTGCATGAGCTACTAAAAATACTACAAACAAGGTTTGAAATAAAATATAACTGTCCAAAATAAAATAAATACTATAGAGATAAGAAGGGGACTCCAGGGTCTATGAACGCCGTGCAGCTCTACCTCAAGTCTCCTGATAATGACAGTCCGAGAAAACCTCCTCTAAGTGCCAGTAGAACCAACACCGGGATCTGCACAAGAAGTGCAGAATTGTAGTATGAGTACAACCGACCCCATGTACTCTGTAAGTGCCGAGTCTAACCTTGACGATGTTGTGGCGAGGCTATGACAAGGCACTCACTATAAACCTGTATGAGTATAAGTAGAAAACAATAATAATATAGAGAAACAACAATTAACATGAAAACTGGAATAAGAAATGCACAACAGAGGGCCCCATAGTATCATCTATACTCAATTTTACCACATAATACGGAAATAGAATCAACAACCAAGAACAATTATAATATAACTTCTTCGTTGCAGCGCGTAACCCGATCCACACACACACACACACATACATACACACACATACATACACACACACACACACTATATATATATACCACTATCGTTGTGGCGTGCAACCTAATCCCATATACAATATTAATACCGTTGCGGCATGCAACCCTATCCTAAATATAATATTAATATCATTACGGCGTGCAAACCGATCCCAAATATCATATCAATACTATTGCATCGTGCAATCCAACCCCAAATGTATATTATATATAAACAACACTACAACCAACTACAACATATCTCACAACTTAATGCAAAAAAGGAACTAAACCAATGAAATCTCAAAGACAATTCAATATACATAGTAGAGCATAATGGAAGCAAGAAAGGCAATTAAACAAGTAAAGACATCAGAAATGTAAAACCGACTAACTAACAAATTATAAAAGTGATAAGCAAGTAAAGGCAGTCAATAAATGAAGGCATGGGTACATGGAAACTTATAGCAAACTAAGACATGTAACGAAGGAAAGCATGAAATTAACAAGTAAATGCAAGTAGCAATTAAAGCACGGAATGAATAATAACATAGCATAAAAGAAAGCATAGTATGAACGAAATCATGCAATTAAGTAGCATGCCCTGCATGCTTAACTCAACGCATATACACTCGTCACCTTGCATATATGTCATCCCTACATAAGTGTAATAGCATCATACAAACTCGTTCTCTATCTCAAATAATTAAAATAACATCAAATATCAAGAATCGATCATCAAACCACAAGATTTTCAATTTGAAACTCAACTTTTGCAGAACTTCACATAATACGCTGAAATGCCCTCGGCTCACCCGGGACCCCAACCAAACATGCGTACAAGTCAAAAAATATCATACAAACCTACCGAAATTGTTAAAACTCCGATCCAGTTGTTTACCAAACATGTTGACCGTGGTAAACTCAAACCTCATTTTAAGTCAAAATTTACATTTTATTCAACATTTCACATATAAACTTTCCGAAAAACGATAAGGACAATCCAGAGGTTGGCTAGATTCGAGCCATCCGGAGGTTGATTCACGCGGGAAGAGCATATTAGAGGATTGATTTGGCTTGGTTGAGGTAAGTATATTACCTAAACTTGGTTGAGGCACTAGTTGCTTAAGTTATTTGTGATAACTATGTGCTATAGGTGGCGCACATATGTGGGGTTGAGTCCATTTGCATGCACTAAGGTATTTATTCATTCTTGGGGTATTACTTAGGCTATGGTATGCCTTGAATTGATTGCTAAGCTTCATGTTGTAATGTTTCTTCTATCAGTACCCCTTTTATGAGCTATTCGTACCATGTTTGAGGTTATATAGAGGTTAATCTCCTGATTGAACCTGATAAATTGCTACTTTCGTGATGTATTTTTCGGATTGAGCTATGATAGCACACTTTGCACATACATACACCTTAGCATGTCACTTATACCTGTCCAGGAGTATAAAACTTGATATTCATTGATCAGGTACATGTATTCTTATATATATACTTTCTGTGTAATATGGATCTGGACTGGTAGTCTGTGACCATGTCGGGCGGATTGTAGTTATTGGCACATGATTTGTCTGTACGATTGATATTATTAGCACATGAGTTGTCCATGCAGCACGTGAGTTGTCCGTGCATCACATGAGTTGTTAGTGTGGTTTATATTATTAGCACGTGAGTTTTCCATGCAGCATATGGATATGGATCCATCCCCTAGGGTCACCTTATCATGTTTCTTCTTGATGGTGTACACGCAGATTGAGTAAACTGATAAGTGGTTTTGTACGGTTATGGAAATTCTGAGGAAAGGCTGGCCGGTGTTATATTTGGTTGTTGCATTGCATCTTTACTTGCAACTTCCTTGAGTACTATCTACTTTATTTGCATATCTTCTTTATATGCTAGATTTTTGACTGAGCGGAGTACGTTAAGTAATTATGCGCACCAAGGTAGTTCTTTCTGTGATTCCTGACTTGATCATATTACTGTTTTGTACTTGTTAGATTTATGAACTGTACAGGTGAATAACGAGTATCGTTTACAATTCTTGCCTCCATTATCTCGCCGAGATTAGTTGTCATACTTGATGATTACATGTGGTCGATTGTACTTATCCTACACTCTACACTTAATTATGTAGACCAAGATGTTGGACCGAGCCATCAGTAGCTGAGACTTATTGCTAAGTATGTCATCCAAGAGACCAGGTAGAGTTGGCTTGACCGCATTCTTGATGTCTCTTTTCATTTTGTATTGTTGTCTTTATTTCAGACAGTATTATTTTTTAGCATTTCAAACTTGTATTTCCGTATTATATCTCATGACTATGTATTTACCAGTTTTGGGGGTTATGTTATGTATCGACACTATTGTTTATATTAATTGGCATTAGACTTGTGCTATTTCTGTTAGTTCAGTATTTATATTTTGGTTCTGTTATGCTTGGCCTTCCTAGCAAGTGAGTTTGGCGCCATCACGGCCAGTTAGTGGTTTGGGATCCTGACAAGTTGGTATCAGAGACCTAGGTTTATAGGTCCAACAGGTCATGAGCAAGTTTAGTACAGTCTTGCGGATTGGTAAGGAGAAATCTGTACTTATATTCAAGAGGCTACCGAATTGTTAGGAAAACTTCAATTTCTTGCATTCTTATCGTGTGGATTTGTTATTTCTGAAGTTTGAACCTTTACTCTTCAATTCTCTCCCTCATGGTAAGGACACATTCAGCCGGATTAGGCGGGCAGGCACCGGTACCACCAGGCAGGGCCGTGAGAGGTCGAGCCAAGGTTGAGGCCGAGGTGGGGCTCGCGCTACAAGTAGAGCAGCACTTGTGGAGCTACCAGTCGCTCCAGTAGAGGAGCAGGCTCTAGATACTGTTGAGCCGGTGGGACTAGCTTAGACACTGGTGGCACTTATTATTATACCTAGTCTTAATGAGGCTTTGCCTCAGATCTTTAGCGTGTGCACATGCTTGGCTCAGGCGGGTATGGTACCAGTTGTACCAACTACCTCACAGGTTGGGCCGGAGCCCAAACTCCCGCCACCTGTACACCGGAGCGGCTAGCTTAGGGTTATCAAACACTAGGTGTGTAATCAGTTTAGCCAGTTGTTGTTGCTAGGATCGAGGTTGGTCCACCTATGACTGACGAGGAGCATAAAAGGTTGGAGCATTTTAAGAGGCTTGATCTGTAAGGCCCCATACAAATTTTAACCAAAAACTTAGGGTTTCGTGGTGCCAAGATAGATTCCTGTGTTATTATAGTATAAATTCTTCACGGCGAGCTTGCGAGCCGCGGTTAGGACTTTTTGGATTGAACAGTACCCTACGGACGTAGAGGAAAATATTTCACAGAAGAACGCATTTCTACGGCCGCATAATCACTCTACGGACTGCATAATGGCCACAACGTGAAGCAGAAAGTTTGTCCAATTTGAGGTGAGTTTTGCGGTCGATTATGCGACCGCATAATCACTATGTGGACCGCATATTGGTCGCATAATTCCTCTTGGGTTTCTGCGGAGGGAGTTCTGCAGTGCATTATGCGACTGCAGAACAAGTATGTGGACCGCATACTGGTTGCATATCTGGGCCGAATGATGAGGCCCCTGAGGGCCATTTCTGCGGTCACTTTGCGGACCACATAACCATTATGCGGTCAAATATGCGACCACAGACCTGTGTCGAGGCACCCTTTTTCTTAATTTAAAACTCGACCTCCATTCCGTTAAACACCCCTTTAGTCTATTTTGAGCTCATTTTTTGATATTTCTAGAGTGAGAGAGAGGGGGTTCAAGAGGGAGGGCCTAAGTTTTCATCTAATTGATCTTCAATCATCACTTAAAGATTTGAAAATATTTAAGTAGAGCACCAAATTCTTCATCCAAAAAGGTAAGACTTCATCACCCCAGATCTTAATTTCAAACATAGCTATAATGGGGTACTAGTGTGATACTTCATGGGTATGAGGGTAGTTTATATTGCATGCATGTGTGATAAAGAGTGTGGGGAAAAAGTGAGCTAGAACCATGAATGTTTTCCTAATTCCGGGTTCAATTTGTATATTGCTAAAATAGATTGAGGTTGCTAAGGGTTCTGGATAATTGTAGAGTCTAAAGAAGCGCAATTGAGGTATGTATGGCTAACTCTCTTCTTCTTAGAATTGTACTCCTGGTGTCTGAATAATTGGTGTAAGTTCCCACTTGATCATACTAGAATTGTTTGCCTTAGTGTGTTGGATTGAAAGATTCACGTTCCATAATTGTTTTAGATGTTTACCATGTCATCACGCTACTTGAGAACGTTATTATGATTTTCCATGTTCCTTCCCTTATAGGTGCAATGCCTTATGTGATGGTACTTATCGACATGAATGATGATGTTATTTGAACGGATAAAAAGGGAAAAGACTTGTATTGTAAAATGTTCCCAAGTGCCAAGAACTACTTAATAAATGAGGCTGTTTGTGCCATGTAACGAAAGATGGGAAAAAATGTGAATTGAGTGAACAATGGAAATAGGTTATGTCTCAAGTGAGATGGCTTAGCCGATCGGGTCGAGATCGAACGCCATGTTGTACACATGGTGGCATTTGTGTTGGAATTATTTGATTTACATTGTGGATATGGATATGTCTCACCTGAGATGGCTTAGCTGGTCGGGCCGAGACCGGACTCTGTGTAAAAATACGGTGGCATTATGAGTTGTGGCATTAGGTACTAAAGATTATTAACCTAAAAAGATGGAAAGATTGAATCGGAAACTATGTGATCCTTAGTTGGAGTTTCTGTGTATTTCTGTGAAGCACTTATTGATTATTATGACTAACTTCTGCTTATTTCACTTTTCATTCTATTAAGATTGGTGTTTGCCTTACATACTAGTACTATTCGTCAGTACTAACGTCCTTTTTTCCAGGGACACTACATCTTTGAATGGATGTAGGTGGTTCCATCGCAGATAGCGCTGATCGCAGATACTGGTGCTCTCCCTCACACTCATCACAACAGTCTTGATGAGCCCCTATTTCCTCCTGGGGTCATGTAGTCCTTCTTTTGTAGAAGTTTCCACATTTTGAGGTATAGCCGGGGCCTTGTTGCCGGCATTGTCATGTTGGTCTTTTGTATCATTAGAGGCTCCGTAGACGTTTATGTGTGTCGTGTACGGGTATCGGAGTGGTCACTGGACTAAGTTGTATTTTGAAAACTTAACTATGGCATAATGTATTTAATGAAAAATGGACTAGCAACGTTTATGCATGTATATCTGATCTCTCCCCTATTTAGCAGATGGTAACGCGTCCTCTTTTTGGATCATGAATGAGTTAGGTAGGGAAGGTCTAATAGGCTTGCTCGACCGGGTTTACTCGGTTAAGTGCCGGTCGCACTCCTCGAGGTTGGGGCGTGACATGATCCTCCTTAGTTAGTGGAAAAGATTTAGAGGATACTCAGGGTTTTCTAGATTGGTATCATCAGATTGTTCGCATAACGGGTATTGTTGACATAAGTGAAGTTGCCTTTATTACTTTTTAGCTCACGGGGATAGCCTATAAATGGTGGTAGACTTATGAGTCAGGCAAGCCAGCTGACACAGCACCACTTTCATGGCATGAGTTCTCAGTTCTCTTGAAGTTTGTTCCACAGACTTGTAGAGAGAAATTGCGTAGGGAGTTGGAGCAGCTACGCTAGGAGGGTATGACTATGATCCAATACGAGATGCGATTTGCAGATTTGGCACGTCATGTAGTATGGTTGGTACCCACAGAGAAGGAGAAGATCAGGAGGTTCATTGATGGTCTCAACTATGGTTTACATTACAGTTTGGCTCGAGAGGCCAAGACGGATGCTAGGTTTGACCAGGTGGTTGAGATTGCTAGACGTTCGGAGCAGGTTTGCAGACTTGAGCATGAGGAGCGGTAGGCCAAGAGGCCTCGTGGTTCAAGTGGTTTTAGTGGTGCCTCGTCTGGAGGCCTGTGACAGTACAACAGAGGTTGTCCTTTTAGGCCTACTCAAAAAGCTCATCATGTTACTCGTTGTTCATCAGTCAACCATAGTTCATACAGTGATCACCCAATTCAATATCATTCAATGCACTGCTGGCACAGAGTTCTCACTGTGCTACATCTGCTCAGGGTTCCATAGGAAGTTATTCAGATTATCAGGGTTAGAGTCTTTGTCAGAGGAGGGGTTGTTTTGAATATGGACACTTGAGTCATCTTAAGGGGGATTGCCCCAGACTTTTGAGTAGAGTTTTGTAGCAGGGCATGCAGCCTATGATATCAGCACCAACAACTACACAACCCGCACAACCAGCTAGGGACGAGGTTTAGTCAATTTGAGGTCGCCCTAGAAGGAGAGGTCGGTTAGGCGGTGGTAAGGCCTATTGCTATGCATTTCCCGCCAGGCTATAGGCAGTTGCTTTCGACGTTGTGATCATATATATCATTTCAGTGTGCCACATGGATGCTTCAGTGTTATTTGACCCTGGTTCCACTTACTCTTATGTGTCATCCTATTTTGCTCGTTATTTGGATATGCCTCGTGATTCTTTAGACATGATGGTTCATGTACCTACACTGGTGGGTGATTCTATTATGGTGGATCGTGTATATCGGTCGTGTGTGGTTAACATTAGGGGTTGTGAGACTAGGTCTTATCTCTTGTTGCTCAGTATGGTCGATTTCGATGTGATTTTGGGCATGAATTGGTTGTCATCGTGCCACTCTATTCTTGATTGTCACGCTAAGACTATGACATTGGCGATGCTGGGATTGCCTAGGATAGAGTGAAGAGGTTTCTTGGATCATGTTCCCAGTAGAGTGGCATCTTTTCTGAAGGCTCAGCGGATGGTTGAGAAGGGTTGTTTGGCGTATTTGGCCTTCATAGGAGATGTTAGTGCTGATACTCCTACGATTGATTCAGTTCTAGTGGTGAGGGAGTTTTCAGATATGTTTCCTACAGACATGCCGGGCATGCCACCCGACATGGATATTGATTTTTCTATTCACTTGGTGTCGGGCACTCAATCCATCTCTATTCCACCATATTGCATGGCGCCAGTAGAGTTGAAGAAATGGAAGAAACAGTTACATGAGTTGCTTGATAAGGGCTTCATCAGACCTGGTGTGTCACCTTAGGGTGCACCGATACTATTTGTGAAGAAGAAATATGGTTCTATGAGGATGTGCATTGACTACATGCAGTTGAAAAAGGTTACTGTCAAGAACAAGTACCCACTACCGCATATTGATTATTTATTTGATCAGCTTCAGGGTGATAGGGTATTCTCGAAGATTGATTTCAGATCGGGGTATCATAAGTTGAAGATTCAGGCTTCAGATATACTGAAGACAACTTTTAGGACCCTCTATATTCACTATGAGTTTCTGGTGATGTCTTTTAGGTTGACAAATGCCCCAACAACTTTCATGCACTTGACGAACAATATATTTTATCCCTATCTTGATTCATTCATCATAGTTTTCACTGATGATATATTGGTATATTCTTAGCTGGGAGGATCATGAGCAACACTTGAGGATTATGCTCCAGACTTTGAGGGAGAAGCTATATGCTAAATTCTCCACATGTGAGTTGTGGCTTGATTCGATGCCATTCTTGGGTCATATAGTATATAGTAAGGGGATTAAGGTGGATTCGAAGAAGATTGAGGCAGTTCAAAGTTGGCCCAGACTGTCTTCTGATAATAAGATCCGGAGTTTCCTTGGTTTGGCTGGGTATTATTGCCGTTTTGTGGAGGGGTTTTCATTTATAACAGCCCCATTGACTAGATTGATGTAGAAGCTTGCCCCATTCAAGTGGTCTGATGAGTGCGAGGAGAGCTTACAGAAGCTGAAGACTGCCTTGACTACAGCTCCGGTTCTGGTTTTACCATCGGGATAGGATTCTTGTACAGTCTATTGTGATGCTTCACAAATTGGCATTGTATGTGTGCTGATGCGTGAGGGTAGAGTTATTGCTTATGCTTCATGTTAGTTGAAGCCCCATGAGAAGAACTACCTGGTACATAATTTGGCATTTGCAGCCATTGTTCATATGCTCTAGATTTGGAGGCATTATCTTTACGGCGTGTCTTGTGAGGTTTTCACAGATCACAGGAATCTCCAACACTTATTCAAGCAAAAGGATCTTAACTTGAGGCAGCAGAGGTAGTTAGAGTTACTAAAGGACTATGATATTATCATTCTTTATCATCTAAGGAAGGGTAATATGGTGGCCAATACTTTGAGTAGGAAGGCTGAGAGCATGGGCAGTCTTGCATATATTCCAGTTGGGGAGAGACTGTTAGCATTAGATGTTTAGGCTTTGGCCAATCAATTCATGAGGTTGGATATTTTGGAGTCTAGCAGAGTTCTCGTATATGTTGTATCAGTGTCGTCATAGTTTGAGCGCATCAAGGCATGTTAGTATGATGATCCCCACTTGCTTGTCCCGAGGTACGCGGATACATCACTGTGATACCAAGGAGGTTACTATTGGTGATGATGGGGTGTTGATGACATATGGTCAAATCTGTTTTTCAAATGTGGATGGGTTGCGAGAGTTGATTCTTGAGAAGGCCCATAGTTTGCTGTATTCCATTTTCGGGTGCCGCAAAGATGTACCATGATTTGAGGCAACACTATTGGTGGCGGAGGATGAAGAAGGATATTGTTGAGTATGTTTCTCGGTGTTTGAATTGTTAGCAGGTAAAGTATGAGCATCATAGACTCGGTGGTTTGCTTCGGAGGCTTGATATTCTGGAGTGAAAGTGGGAGCGTATCACTATGGATTTTGTAGTTGGCTCCCACGAACCTTGAGGAGATTCGATGCAGTGTGGGTCATTGTGGACAAACTGACCAAGTCTGCACACTTCATTCCAGTCATGAATACATACTCTTCGAAGCAGTTGGCTCAGATTTACATTCGGGAGATTGTTTGCCTTCATGGTGTGACCGTGTCTATTATCTTGGATCAAGGCACGCAGTTTTACATCATATTTTTAGAGAGCAATGCAGCGTGAGTTGGGCACACAGGTCGAGTTGAGTCCGACATTTCATCTCCAAACGGATGAGCAGTCTGAATGCACTATTTAGATTTTGGAGGACATGTTACTTGCTTGTGTCATTGATTTCGGAGGTTCATAGGATCAGTTTCTTCCGTTTGTAGAGTTCGCCTACAACAACAACTATCAGTCGAGTATCCAAATGGCTTTGTATGAGGCCTTATTTGGGTGGCGATATAATTCTCCGGTTGGATGATTTGAGCGTGGGGAGGCTAGATTATTGGGCACTGATTTGGTCTGTGATGCTTTGGAGAAGATGAAGTTGATTCAAGAGCGACTTCGTAAAACACAATCTAGGCAAAAGAGTTATGCTGACATGAAGGCTCGTGATGTTACATATATGGTGGGTGAGAAGGTTCTACTCAGTGTTTCGCCCATGAAGGGTGTGATGAGGTTCGAGAAGAATGCAAGTTGAGCCCTAGGTACATTGGTCCTTTTGAAGAGCTTGAGAGAGTTGGAGAGGTAGCCTACAAACTTGCCTTGCCACCTAGTCTATTAGGTGTTCACCTAGTGTTTCATGTTTCTATGTTACAGAAGTATTATAGGGATCCGTCACATGATTTGGACTTCAGAACGATGCAATTAGATGGGTATTTGACTTATGATGTGGAGCCGGTGGCCATTTTGTATAGGCAGGTTCAAAAGTTGAGGTCGAAGAATATAACATCAGTGAAGGTTCACTGGACTGGTCAGTCGGACGAGGAGTCGACTTGGGAGACTGAGTAGGAGATGCGGAGCAGATATCCTTACTTTTTTGAAACTCCAGGTATGATTCTAGATCCATTCGAGGACGAACATTTGTTTAAGGGGGAGAATGTAACGACCCAGACGGTTGATTTGAGATTTTACCCCTTTTTCCCTATTTGATGCTTTACATATTATGGCTAGTGACTTGCCGAGGTAGTTGGTTTGGTTTCAGGGGTTTTTGGAGTGAATTGGGACACTTAGTTTCAAGGTTGGAAGCTTAATTTATGAGAGTTGATTGGAGTTTGATTTGATGTAGACAACCCCAGAACGATGTTTTGATGGTTCCTAAAGCTTCATATGGTGATTTTGAATTTACGCGTATGTCCGGATTTGGATTTGGAGGTTCCTAGGTTGTTTTGGCTTAAATTGGCGAAAGGTGGAAAGTTGAAGGTTTAGAAGGTTGATAGGTTTGACCGAGAGTTTACTTTATTGATATCGGGTTCGGATTGTGGTTTTAGGAGTTGGTATAGGACCGTTTTGTCATTTGGAAATTTCTTGCAAAATTTGAGGTCATTGCGAGTTGATTCAATATGGTTCTGCATGGGTTTTGGAAGTTGGAAGTCCATTAGCTTACTTAGGCTTGAATTGAGGTGCAAATCGTTATTTTGACATTGTGTTGGGTGATTTGAGGACTCGAGTAGGTTCGTGTTATGTATTGGGATTGATTGATGTGATTGGACGAGGTCTCGGGGGGCCTTGGGTGTGTTTTAGATTGATTTCAGATCATTTTGGACTCGAGTGCATTACTGAAGATTCTAGACTTCTAGTGTTTTGCATCTGGGGGTGGGGGGTTGGCCGTAGATGAGGAGCCGCAGGTGCGGCCGTTTGAGTGCAGATGCGAAAGAGGAGGCTCGCTGAAGAAGTTTGCAGATGTGGACCATAGTGCGCAGGTGCGCAATCGCAGATGCGCAATCGCAGATGCGTAGAAGCGGAGCTGCAGATGCGGCTTGGTGTCCGCCGAAGCAGCTGGTCGGCGAGTAAGTGACTTCTGCATATGCGATGGATTTTTTGCAAGATGCAGTATCGTAGGTGCGGCACTGTGGATCGCAGATGCGGTTTTACTGGACATGATACTTATATTGAAAGGTTTGGACTTTTTCTAATTTTTGGAATTGTGGAGCTCAGTTAAAGGCGATGTTTGATGGGCTTTTCATCACAATTGAAGGGATATATGATCTTTACTTAATTTTGATGATAGATAGTGATTACCCATATATTATTACACCTAATTTACATGAATTAAAGGTAGAATTTAGTGATTTTTGGACAATGAATTTGGAGATTAAGATTCAATGATTTGAGGTTGGAATTGAGTGAAACACATATATTTGGACTACTATCTGAATGTGTGTTCGGAATTTGTGAGCTTTATCTAGTTTCGGGGTGCGGGCAGGGTTGAAATTTTTGTTTTACTTTTTGATTTTGGTTAAAGATCTTAGCTTTATCATTTGGAATTATTTTCTATGACTTTTATTAATGATATTAAGTTATTTTGGCTAGATTCGAGCCATCCAAAAGTTGATTCATGCGGGAAGAGCTTATTACAAGATTGATTTGTCTTGCTTGTGGTAAGTATCTTATCTAAACTTGATTGAGGCACTAGTTCCATGAGTTATTTGTGATAGCTACGTGCTATGGGTGGTGCACATGTGTGGGGTTGAGCCCATTCACGTGCACCAGGGTATTAATTTATACTTGGGGTGGTGCTTAGTCTATGATATGCCTTGAATTGATTGTTAAGCTTCATGCTGTGATATTTCTTCTAGAAAACCCCTTTTGTGAGCTATTCGTACCATGTTTGAGGTTATGTAGAGGATAATCTCCTGATTGAACCTGATAAATTGCTACTTTCGTGATGTATTTGTCGGGTTGAGCTATGATAGCGCACTTTGCACATGCATATACCTTAGCATGTCATTTATACCAGTCTAGGAGTATGAAACTTGATGTTCATTGATCCTGTAATTGTATTCTTATATATCTGCTTTTTGTGTAATATGAATCTGGACTGGTAGCTGTGCCCATGCCGGACGGATTGTGATATTGAGCCTGTGACCATGCCCGACGAATTATGATTATTGGCATGTGAGTTGTCCATTCGGTTGATATTATTAGCATGTGAGTTATCCGTACAACATGTGAGTTATCCGTGTAGATCTAGATACTAATATTATTAGCACATGAGTTGTCTATGCAACGCGTGGATATGGATCTGTCCCCCTAGGGTCACCTTCTCATATTTCTTCTTGATGGTGTACACGCGAATTGAGGAAAACTGATCAATGGTTTGGTACGGTTATGGAAATTCTAAGGAAAGACTTTCATCTTTACTTGCAACTTCCTTGACTGCTATATGATTTATTTGCATATCTTCTTTATATGCTGGATTTTTGACTGAGCAAAGTAAGTTAATTAATTACGTGCACCAAGGTGGTTCTTCTTGACTTGATCATATAATTGTTCTTCACTTGTTGAATTTATGATCTGTATAGGTGATTAGCAAGTATCACTTATAATTCTTGCTTCTATTACCTCGCTGAGGTTAGTTATGATACTTACTGAGTACATAGGGTTGATTGTACTCACACTACACTCTGTACCTAATTGTGCAGATCCAGGTGTTGGAGCAAGCCATCAATAGCTTAAAGTTATTGCTGAGTTCGTCATTCGAGAGACGAGGTAGTCTTGGCATCTCTTTTTATTTTGTACTGTTGTCTTTATTTAAGACAGTATTGTTATTTAGCATTTAGACTTGCATTTTTATTTTAGAGCTTGTGACTCTATATTTATCAATTTTGGGGGATATGTTATGTATCGACACTATTGCTTATGTTAATTGGTATTAGACGTGTGCTATTTTTGTTAGTTCATTATTTATATTACATTTCTGTTATGATTGGTTTGCCTAGCAAGCGAGTTAGGCGCCATCATGGTAGGTTAGTGGTTTGGGGTTGTGACAACAGCAATAGTACAAGATATGCTTTTTGACCCCAAAACTATATATACACCAATAGATATCTAGAAAAGACATCCAAAAATTATATGTTATGGACTTAAGCTACATGAAAGCACGGAGATCAAAAGAAAAAATAATGCAATTATTGATAGGAACACCAAGTGAGTCATACAAGAAAATATCAACATATCTTAACTCAAGATCAGTGACACGACTACACGCTGAAGTAGAGGGAGGCTTCTTTTATGCATTCATAGTAATATATGCATCGATTAGAGGTTGGATATATTGTAGGCCAATAATTGTAGTTGATGAAAGTTTTTTAAAGTCAAAATACAGGGGGACCGTACTCCCAGCTTCTGCGCAAGATGTAAAGGATAAGAAAAAAAGTTTCAGAATCAGTATTGAATAACTCATGCACTTTAGTATTTTAAAAATGAAATCTAATTACATTCTATTAAGCAGCAAAAAAAAGCCTTTGTACCATATGATACCAATATGGTGTATAAATATACCAACCGAGTATATAATTATTTTGCTATATACCTGCACCTACCTATGACTATACTACTATATGAAATATATATTAATTTTTCATCTTGTAACTAATATTTTTTCATTTTGTTTAACAGGACAAATTCTACTCCTCACCTATGCAATTGTTGATTCGAATAATGATGAATCGAGGGAGTGGTTATTCGAGTAGTTCGGAAAAACCTTTGGACAAAGAGAGGGCGTGTGTATTGTATCAGATAGGCATGACGGTATATGGAGAGCAACTTCAATTGTTTATCCGAAAGTCCCTCTACATGTATGTTCCATCTGTGGAACAATATAAAGACGAACTTCAGGAAGATCCAAAAATAAATTAAAGATGTATACTTTGCGTTAGCAAGAGCATACACAGTTGAAGAATTCAACATCAAATGACAGAGTTAAAAACTTTTGATAGTAGAGTGAAAATATACCTGATGAATATTGGATATGATAGATGGTCTTGGGCACATGCCAAGACAAATAGAACTATGGCCATGACATCAAATATTGAAGTATCACTAAATACAGCAAACAAGCACGCAAGAGACCTACCAGTTGGGAATTTGCTTAACTTTATGACGATCTTGATACAAAAATAGAAATACACCAATCGGAAGAATGCCATGAAATCATTTATGATGATCGACGAAAAATATAAAAAATGTTGGTAGATAATATTATCTCATCACAAGCAATGACAGTATGCATTTTTAGAATTATAAAAACACCGTATGTAATGTAATTACTTCTGCACCTTAGAAATTTTACTAAAAAAATGCATATTATTACTTAAAAATATTATTACTTCACACGACTAATGACTTTTACTAATTAAAATTATATTAGGTGTTGCCATCAACTGAATTCTTACATTTAGTAATTGATGGCAAAACAAGAAATGTGGTGCCTCTACATAAAAGAAACTGCACTTGTGAAAGGTTTAACTAAATGATATTTCATGTCCACATGCAATGGAAGTTATACAAAAATTTCATATGGATATATACAAGTATTGCTCGGCTTACTACAACAAAGACTACTTGCTGAAAACATATGAGATATCAGTAAACACTTTGCCGGATAAAACTATGTGACAAATTTCAAAATATGTCTCTTCGCATGTGGTACTACCACTAAAAAAAAAAATCAAACTAGGAAGTCCTAAAAAGAAGAGAGGCATAGGAGGCTAGAAAGGGGATACATTTACATGTGCACTATGCGGAAAAACTGGACACAACCGGAGAACGTGTAGAAATATTCCATAGAGAGTTTGATATAATGCATCAATATTTTTTAAAGAACTGATACATGGTAGAATCATATCATTTAAATTGCAAAGAAATAAAATGCATGTCTTGAACTTGACATATAGTTGGTATAGTAATCGTTTGCCAAATTACTTTTTTAGGAATGTACTTGTGTTTTAAATAAAAATCTGCTTATTTGGTATTTTAGTATATAAAAGTGGAAGCCATTTACATGTAGTTGGTGCAAGAAAAAAGACATTCAAATATAATGTTATACCCAAATAAAATATATCTATTCCTGATTGGTATATAATTATAATGCGCTAATATGGATAAACTCAAAATCTGTGCAAAAATATAAGCGGTGCACCAAATGCAACAGCTGTAAAGAATTCCTTAACAAAATGGGTATGCTTTGCAGATCATGTCAGTATTTTAGTATAACAAATTGAAAGCCATTTACATGCAATTGTTGCAGGGAAAAAGGTACACAAATATAATATGATACCTAATTGGTATATTTGTATACCTTATTGGTATATAATTGTATTGCACTAATATGTCTAAACCAAAATCTGTGCAGAAATACAATGGTGCACCAAAAATACAACATCTATACAGATTTCCTTAATAAAGTGGGCACACTTTGCAGCTCATGTCGGTAGTTTTGTATATAAAAGTGAAATGCATTTACATCTAGTTGCTGCTGGAAAAAAGGTACTCAAATAAATGTGATACCCGAATTGTATATCTGT
This sequence comes from Nicotiana tabacum, assembly GCF_000715075.1. Taxonomy (NCBI): domain Eukaryota; kingdom Viridiplantae; phylum Streptophyta; class Magnoliopsida; order Solanales; family Solanaceae; genus Nicotiana; species Nicotiana tabacum. Next base: position 65,496,416 of record NC_134094.1, on the reverse strand, counting down.
ATACCTTATTGGTATATAGTTGTATTGCACTAATATGGCTAAACCAAAATATGTGAGAAATACAAGTGGTGCACCAAAATGCAACATCTGTACAAAATTCCTTAACAAAATGGGCACACTTTGCAGCTCATGTCAGTATTTTAGTATATAAAAGTGGAATGCATTTATATCTAGTAGCTACAGGAAAAAAGGTACTCAAATATAATGTGATACCCAAATGGTATATCTGTATACCTAATTAGTATATAGTTCTACTGCACTAATATACCTGAACCAAAATCTTTGCAGAATACAACTAGTGTGGCAATGTTGTAATGATATGATCGGTCGTTTTGAGCATTAGCATTTCTGTTCGGTGGTTTGTTGCGACCCAAAATCCCAGCATATGGGTCGTGATGGCACCTAGTACCTAAGACTAGGTAAGCTTATCACATGGCAATATCAAACAGAATAACAACTTCAAAATGTAAATTAAAGCTGGGAAATGCGATAACGTAGCCAAAACAGTGATACAACAGTCACAATCCCAAAATCCGGTAATACTAAGTCATAAGCTCTACATGAAGTACGTAAGAAGTCTAAAAACTACATCACGGTTTGGAGTACATAAACAACAGAAAGGGGGAGGGTGACTCCGAGACCTGCGAACGGAAAAATAGGTATACCTTAAAATCTCCAACAACTCTGGCTCAAATCTCTCTAATGACTAGCACGATCCGAGCAACCTGTATTTACACAAAGAATATGCAGGAGCGTAGTATGCGTACACCACAATCAGTACCCAGTAAGTATCAAGACTAACCTTGGTAGAACACCCACTAGTTAAATAGTCTGTGCAAAGTATCAACATAAAGCAGACAACAGAAGAACAAAATGGGACGAATATCAACAACCTCGAAGAGAGTATAACAACAACTTCAATGTAAATTAATCCATATTTTGCCAATAAAATATCAATGGGGGTGGAACATACGATAGCATAATAAAATTCAACCAACTATTTATAAAATACAAACCGAGAACATTCAAAAAACAAGTTTGAGATCGAAACAGCAACCCCGGTTCCAACCCATGAACCACATCAATGAAATACCCCGATATATCTCATAACAATCCCAACAAAAGCCACCCGTATGTCGGCGCATGCAAATAAATAATGGTTTGCCTCCCTTATGTCGTCGCATGCACATAAATAGCCACCCATATCTCGCCGCATGCACATCACAATGAAATACTTCCCTTATGTCGCCGCATACGCATCTCATTCACACAACAATACTCAACCCATACAACACGCACACGTGTGCCACAATATAACCAAAACAACAATATCGAAGTCACATCAAGTTATAGCCCACAACTCAACAATAAGATGCACAATAGCATAACAATAACATAAGAGTGCGGGGTGTATACAACAATAAAACTTATTTCATATAACAAATAATCTCAATTCAAGGCATATTAATAGCCTAATGTCTAATCCGGTTAATTACCACACATACGCCCGTGTACACACTCGTCACCTTATGTACACGTTATTTCACATGGCACAAATAATACAAGTTAGACCAAATCCTAAGGGGTAATTTCTCCATACAAAGTTAGGCACGATACTTTCCTCAAATAGCCTCAATCAATACTCTAAAAATGCTTTTCCTTGAAAATTCACCTCCGCACTGCTCAAACATAGCCAAAAATAATATAATAATATCAAACAATGCAAGGGAAATCAATTTTGATTAATAAAGTTGAGATCTTTACACAATTCCCAAAAAGTCAATAATTAACAACCTCGGGTCCGCCCAGTCAAAACTCGAGTGGAAGGGTAGATCTCGACTTCCCATAACCCCTTGAGTCCAAATACATGTTTGGTTTTCAAAGTCTAGTCCAAATCGACTCTCAAATCTTAAAATTTTATTTTCCAAAATATAGTATAAATCCCCAAAATTCCCTTCAAATCTTGTGATTTAGATGTAAAAATTCATAAATAATCATGTTATAATTTCAAAATTGACTCAAAATCACTTATCCAATAGCTTTGTGAGAAAATATCCTCCGAATATCGCCTCTCATCAAGTCTAGGGCTCAAAATGTGATGAAATAAGACTAAGTTTCGAAATCCCAAATATATGCAGAGCTGCAAAAGTTGCATTTGCGACCTTGGGATTGCAAATGCGACCCTTGACTCACAAAGGCGAACACTGCCAGACAAATAGGACGTCACAAATGTGATTCAAACATCGCAAATGCGAAGCTTGTCCCCACGGCAAAAGCGACATATCCCAGCCCAGACCCATTACACATTTGCGAGGCTGGCTTCGCTAGTGTGAAGCCTGCCATCCCCTACCCCTCGTGCAAATGCAGCAGCTCGTTCTTAAATACAATATTTGCAAATGTGAACTGGTGTTCGCATTTGTGATAACTGAATCACCAGCACACCAGCAGCTATGAACCAAGTCCAAAAATATTTCGAAACACGTCCGAAACTCACCCGAGCCCCTCGGGTACCATATAAAAATATCCACACGAGTCTAGAAATATCAAACAAACTCGCTCGCAAGCTCAAAATATCAAGGTTATATCCGGAACCACGAATCGAATACCAAAATGCATAGAATTCCAAATTAAACTCGAGAACTTCTAAAATCACAAGCATCCGATTCCTACCAAACTAACTTGGAATGACACCAAACTTTGCACACAAGTTCCAAATGGTAAAACATACCTATTCCAAGTCCTGTAATCAGAATTCGATCCTGATAGACATAAAGTCAATCCATGTCAAACTTAGAAACTTTCTAAACCTTCAAATTGTCAACTTTTGACAAAAAGAGACAATTCAATCGAGGAACCTCTGAATCCAATTCCGAGCATACGTCTAGGTCCAAAATCACCATACGAACATATTGGGACCATCAAACACCGTTTTAGTATCATTTTCCACAGAAGTCAAACTTTGTCAATATTTCTAACGTAAGATTCCAAACTAAGAACCAATTATTCTAAATCGATCCAAAACCTACCAAATTAATTATTCACACAAGTCACATATCCATAAATACACATATGGGAAGCTTCAAATGGTAAAACGAGGCTCAAATACACAAAATGACTGGTCGGATCGTTACGTGGTTTGAGGTCTTGAGCAACTTCATATGATGCATTATGACTTGAGCGTATGGCCATCTTTGGTTTTTCAGTGGTTCGGGATTAATTCGGAAGAATGATTGTCAATTTGAAAGCTTTAAGTTGGAAAAGTTGGCCAAGTTTGGCATTTGTGTATTTGACCTATGATCAGAGTTTTGATAGTTTCGTCAGGTTCGGATGATAATTTTGGTATTGGGCGTTTACCCGTATTTTCATATGGATATTTCTAGATGGTTTTGGCTCTAATTGGTGAAATTTGGCAATTTGAAGGTTTGGAAACTCCATAGGTTTGATCGGGAATTGACTTCGATATTATCGGGTTCAGATTGTTATTATGGGAGTTGGAATATGTTCGTTAAATCATTAGGAACTTGTGTGAAAAATGTGAGGTGATTTCGAGTTGTTTAGACGTGTTTGGCGTAAGTTTGAAATTTGGAGATTTGAATTAGTTTGCCAAGCTTGAATTGTGGTGTGATTAGTCATTTTGATGTTATTATATGTGATTTGAGGCCTCGAGTAGGTCCGTGTTATGTTTTGGAACTCTTTGGTATGTTTGGACAGGGTTCCGAGGGGCTCGGGCATGGTTCAGGGAGGTTTCAGACAATTTCTCCCTTGACTTTGATTGTTGGTTTTCTACTAGTTTCTGATGCCTCAGGTGTTCTTCATAATGGCAATGTTATCGCCGCGATCGCATAGTGTATGATGGGAGACGGGGTAGTTTGAATCGCGTTCGTGACAAGGTATCACATTTGTGAAGGGTCAGATCTTGTAGGCGTCCGCGTTCGCGTATATGTTGCGTGTTCGCGTAGTGCTGAGTGGAGCATTGGAAGTTTTGTCTCCGTGTTCGCGTTGAGGTCTGCGTTCGCGATGCTAAGGCTAATTGTCTTCCCGCGATCGCGATTGGTCTGGCGCAATCGCGATGTTAGTTGTGAGGGAGGCAGTGATTTTTTTCTTCTCGATCATGAAGTGGGCCCCGCAATCGCGATGGATATTCTTGGAACAGATCTATAAGTTATTATATTCGAGAGTTTTACTCATTTTATCATATTTTGAGATTGGGAGCTCGGATTTGGGCGATTTTTGAGGCAATTTTCTCCACTTGGATTGGGATAAGTGTTCTTGCCTCACTTTGCATTATTATTCATGATTTTATCTTCAATTTTGGTATTTGATTTATGAATCTAAAAGAGAAATTGGAGGTTTTGGCTAAACTTTTATAAAGTGAATAATTGAGTTTTGAACATCGATTCAGAGTTGGATTTGGATGAAACTTGTACGTTGGACTCGTATTCAAATGGGTTATCGGAATTTGTAAGTTTTGTTGGGTTCGAGGGTGCAGGCTCGGGTTAACTTTTGGTTGACTTTGAGTATTTGATTAAACATTCGACCTTTATCGTTTGTGTTTTATTTCTATGGCATTATTTTTTACTTTTGAGTTGCTTTTTGCTAGATTCGAGCCGTTTAGAGGTTGATTCGTGCGGGAAGGCATTTCTAGAGTATTCTTTTGGCTTGCTTAAGGTAAGTACCTTACCTAAACTTGGTTGAGGTACTAGTTGCCTGATTTATTAGTGATATCTACATGCTATGGGTGGCGCATATGTGAGGGGTTGAGTCCATGTGTGCGCACTGGGGTATTATCCATGCTCGGGGTAGTGATTAGGCTATGATACGCCTTGAATTGACTGCTAAGCTTCATGATGTTATGTTTCTTACATTTGTACCTCTTTTGTGAGCTATCTGAACCATGTTTGAGGTTACATAGAGACTAATCTCCTGATTGAACCTGGTAATTGCTACTTTCTTGATGTAATTAGCTGATTTAAGCTATGGTAGCATATTTTGCACATGCGTACACTTTAGAATGTCACTTATACCACTCCGTGAGTATGAAATTTGATATCCATTGTTCATATGCATGTAATCGCGTATATCTGCTTTCTTTGTTATATGGGTTGGACTGGTAGCACATGAGTTGTCCATGCGGTTGTGATTATTAGCACGTGAGTTATCCGTGCATTTGTGATTATTTACACATGATTTGTCCGTGCTGTTGTAATTATTGGTGTCATGCCCTAACCTCGGGGAGCGCGCCCGGCACTCAAAAGAGTTACCCCGGTCAAGCAAGCCTGCACAATGCCGTCTACCCAACTCACCCATGAATTTCATTTCCATCAGTTACATCATTAACAAGTCTCCAAAATAGTACACTATACAATCATAGTTAAAGTGGAACAGATGATACGATTACAACATTTTTAGCTTAATCTTTCCAAAACAAGATACAACCCACACTATGTCTGCAGAGCCTCTAATAGATACAAAAGAGTACAATAATAGTGTCGGCAACAAGGCTCCGGCTATAAATCAAAGCATAATACACACGGAACAAAAGATGCACAACCTCGAAATGAAGTCGGGCTCACCAATTCAGCTGAGAAGAGAGTGTACCGCTATCACTGGTCAATACCTCCTGCTATGGAACCACCTGCATCCATTAAAGATGCAGCGTCCCCGATAAAAGGGAAGTTAGTACATGTCTAATAGTACTAGTATGAAAACCAAAATACCTATTCAAGGACTTAGAAATACAACATGAATATGATGAATCATGGTAACAATAAAAGGGCTTAGATAGCCGTTAGAGCCAAAGCAAATTTATGATGAGTCAGTATAACGATCATATGGCTTAGATAGCCATAAAAGTCAAAACATATTTATTAAGAACTTCCAATAATACTTATAAATTTCAAGTCAGGAATACTCTATAACTACCTTTACACAGAGCGGCCTTGCTGCCTCACCCCAATGTAGGCGGGTGGAGGTGTAATCACAATACCACAACTCTACACAAAGCGGCCCTGCTGCCTCACCCCAATGTATGCGGGTGGAGGTGTAATCAAAATACCACAACTCTGCACAAAGCGGCCCTGCCGCCTCATCCCAATGTGTGCATGTGGAGGTGTAATCCCAATCACAACGTCTATACAAAGCGACCCCGCCGCCTCACCCTAATATATGCGGGTGAAGGTGTATTCACAATGCCACACTTCAGATTCCCAAAACGATAATAGTTTGTACAAAAGAGTTCTTTTCCAATCAACCGTTTGGCACCTTTGGCCTTAGCAAGTGTAAGTTCATAATGTTTTATCATATGAGAAAATAAGTATTTGATCACATTGATTTCATACAAGGTTTGCTTCCCCAAAAAGGGTATAACATAATTAAGTCGCAATAGAAAATCCTTAACACATGAGGGTTCGGGCATGTTATGCAATTTGAGAATCAATTTACTAGCTTGAACACCCCACCTCAACAATGTTTCAAGTTCGACTATACATGATGAAGTTTTGCAAGGATTCAGGAATTCCGATACTAGAGGAAGAGTTTAGTCTTCATACCTCAAAAGAGCTTTCCTTGGTGTAACAATAATGTCCCGACACTTCTAATGATGCTAATCTATAGAAGAGGGGAGAATTACAAGCATGATTAGAGGAATTCATATGGCAAGAGCTGCTACAGTGATGACCCAACCTTCCCTCAACTAATTCAAGAACAAAATCAGCCAAGATGGTTCAACAACTTCCCCAAAGTCTCTATTAGCTCATGCATGTGATAAATCTATCCTTATCACCCATAATCATCCCAAACCCGAATTGTAGAATTGGGGGAAGAAATTCTTACCTTTTTGAAGCCCTAGCAAGTTCCTTTTGATGAAATTCCAAGGTTTGATCAAAGTAGAGTAGTGAAATCCTTAGTCCTCCCTTTCCTCTCTCAAGAATAACTCTCTCCTCTCTCTAAAATGTCAGGTAGTTCCCCAAACATGAACCCTCAGCCTAGATAAACGAAATGGGGGTCTGGTTATAAAATTAGAAAAATGAAGCCCCGATGTAGATATGAGGTTGCATATGCGATCGCATAAAGCTTCTGCGGTCCGCAAAATGGACCGCATAGTGGCCCTCCAAAACTGGGCATTTCTGCTTCACTCTGCGACAGGTCTGCGGTCCGCACACCAATTATGCGGTCGCATAATGTGCCGTAGAACTCCCCTCTAGAAATTTTTGTGTTGGATCTGCGATGGATTGTGCAGCCCGCGAAATAATTATGCGGCCGTATAATGTACCGCATAATGGTCCTAAAATTACCTCAAGTTTCTGCTTCATTCCACGACAGATTTGCGGTCCGCGATGAGTTCTGCGATCGCAGAATGGACCGCAGAAATGCCCTGCACTGCCAAATATTCTCTATAATCATCAACACATAAGTCTACCTCGGCACCACGAATCCCCGGGTTTTAGGTAAAATTTTACGGGGCCTTACAATTGGCACGTGAGTTGTACTTGCGGTTGTGATTATTGGCACGTGAGTTGTCCGTGCGTGTCATGACCCAACTCCCACCGGAGCCGTGATGGTGCCTAACACTACTTTCTAGGAAAGCCAATAGTCACATAATAACTTAACATTTGAATAAACATAGTTAACTAAACTTAACAATGGAAATATCATAATTTTATGATAAAAACATTAATAATACTGCTACAACCATCCGAAAATCTGGTGTCAACGAGTACATGAGCACTATTGAGTATCAAAACATAAACTAAATCCTTAGTACAACTGCCTGAGTAATAGAACAATACTGAAGAAAATAAAGGATAAGAGAGTCAAGGTCTGCGGACATCATAGCAGCTACCTTGATGTCTCCAAGCACTAGTAGCAGCACAGATCGAGCAATCACCACGTCCAGATGCACCTGAATCTGCACACGAAGTGTAGAGCATAGTATGAGTACAACCGATTTCATGTACTCAATACGTAACAGAACTAACCTTGGGCTGAATGTAGTGACAAGCTTAGAAGAGGACAGTCAGAATCCAATATAATGACAACACAGATATAATGATGACAATAACAATAAATACTCAAAGGAATTACATAATCGGCTCGTTCATGTTATAGAAATTTAGGCATACGTTCAAGTTAAACCATTAAAGCCCAACACTAATAGGAACATATCAATTACAACTAGCATGGTACATCTCTGTGCCTATATGTTAAATATGCATGTCAATGAATAATTTCATGGTTATATCCCCAAGTACTCTCTCACTCTTAGAATACTCAAAAGTGTCTGTCTCTAATGCCAACTCATCACACACACACACAATCACTCATAATTGTACGGGTGCCTGGCATCAATGCCCCTCACCAAAACACCTATATATATAACTGTGCCTGCGCTCACTTCTGGTATGTCAGACTCCGGAGGGGCGGATCCTGCCCAAGCCCGATCCACAACAACAACAACAACAATAACAACAACAACAACAACAATAATAATAATAATAATACTAATAATAATAATAATAATAATAATAATAATACTAATAATAAAGCTAATATGGCCTGCAGCGATGTGCATCCCGATCCACAGTAACTATCACGCCCCAAAACCGAGGAGCGCGACCGGCGCTCAACCGAGTGAACCCGACCGAGCAAGCCTGTTAGATTTCTTCTACCCAAACTCATTCATGAATAAAGAGAATATATGTTTTCCTTAATTAAACAATAAAGTGGTCGTGTCTGCAATTACCAATTTCTTACCATAAGTTTCACTATTTTTAAAGTCTCAAATGGACAAATAATACAACCATAACATAGCATAGTTTGTCTTTCCCAGCACCAATACATAACCCACACTATGTCTACGGAGCCTCTATAGATAAAGAAGAGTACAATGATAATGCCGGCAACAAGGCCCCGGCTATACCTCAAACATAATACACAGAGTACAAAAGATTCATGACCCCGGAATGAAGTGGGGCTCACCAAGTCAGTCGGGAAGAAGGTGCACTGCTATCACTGACCAATATCTCCTGCTGTGGAACCACCTGCATCCATTGAAAGATGCAGCGCCCCCGGCAAAAGGGACGTTAGTACTGTCGAATAGCACTAGTATGTATAACTAAACACTCTTTCAATAGAATGACAAATAATACAAATAAGATTATCATAATATCAATGAAAGCCTTAATTAACATCTAACCTCAATTTAGGATGAAGACAATGTTCAAACTAATTTCCATATCTCACAGTGGGAGATTATTTGTATCAATATACCATTGTCCACAATACCAGTAACATTATTCACCATACCAATACCACTATTCACAATACCATTATTCACAAGACCAGTACCACCGCATTCTTAGCACAGAGTCCGATCACGATCCGATCAGCTAGGCTATCTCAGTAGAGACATCAACCACAATTTATCTCAATATCAATACCACCGTCTTTAACACGGAGTCCGATCACAACCCGATCGACTAGGCTATCCATTAGGGACATCGACCACAATCACAATTTCAATTACAATTTCCAGCACAATCACCACCATGTGTGCGGCATGGTGTCCGATCACGACCCGACCGGTTAGGCTGTCTTATTTGAGACATAAACCTTTTTATATTAATCATTGCATTTCATAATACTTTCACATATTTTCCTTTCATTGGCACTAGTGGCCATAATTATAAGATCATTCTTGGCACGTTGGCTATATTCAGTATTTCATACTCACCTTATCAATCTTAAAAATCATTAGCATCATCAACAACAATTACAATTCAAATCAAGGTGTGTAGCACACATATGAGCAATTTAGCCTTCATTTAAACTTGACTTAAAGTCGAAACATTAGTAATGCATAGCCCATATTTTAACACATCCTCAATTGGTAACATAACATGAATAAAGCATTTGGTATGCTTGTTGAACATATTTCTTTCAACCCAATCTTACTCGGATTAGCCAGTTTTATAATGAATCACTCGGGACTTACATAATTTACATGAATATCGTGGGATTCAATTCTAAGAGAAGAGTTTAGCCAACATACCTCACTTGAGCTTCCTTACACACTAAAACGTTCCGGAATTCTTAGCAACTTCAATCTATTGTATAAATATAACAAATTGAATCAAAATTAAGAAGATGATCATGGTTCTAGCTCACTTGAGCATTTTATCAAACACTAGGTGTGCATAAGGTTTCAATGTCCTTTTTATGAAGGACTTCATCATCCCACAACCCAATCTTTACCATTTTTTAGCTCAGCAATCTTCCTACACCCTTTGATAACATATGCATATAAAATAAACAACTCTCATGCCCAGAAATTTATCTTGCTAGTTACCCATTTTCAGAAAATTTCGAAATTAGGGCTTAGGGTGTAGAATCTTACCTCTAGGATGAAGAACTAGTAAGCTTCCCTTCTTAATCTTCCAAAACTTGAGCAAGAATTGAAGAAATAATTATTGAAGAACACCTTCTCACTCTAGGGCACTCTCTCTCACTCTAAAATATCACATTATGTCTCAAAAATGGCCCAAAGAGTGTATTTAATAAAATAGGGTCGGATTTTAAAAACCCAAAAATGGAACTCCGGAACAAGGTATGCGATCGCATAACCGATATGCGGACCGCATATCGGTCACATATTTGGTTACAAAATAGTCAAAAGAACTGCCTGTGTATGCGGTCACTATGCGATCCGCATAACTATTATGCGGTCGCATAATGCACCGCATAACAGTTATGCGGTCGCATAGTCAACCGCATAGTTGCTTCCAACTGACCCAATTAACTGCCTCACTCTGCGGCCATTATGCGGTCCGCAGAGTGATTCTACGGTCGCATAGTGAACCACATAAATGCACTTTTCCGCCAAAAAATTTCCTTTACTTTCCGGTGCATTGTTCAACCCAATGAAACATTATTTTCTTTGCGTAAGCCTAGTCCGGAACCATGAAACATTATTTTCTTTGCAAACTTTACCGGGCTTTACACTTAAGTACTTCGAAATTTTTCGGGGTGTTCAAGTATGACTCTCAACACGGCTTTAAGGCCCACCTCAGTCGTCAATCTCTCAAGTCTCAAGGACTCACAAATCTCATACAATCCTCAAACACGTAAGCCTAGTCCGGCACCATGAAATATTATTTTCTTTGCAAACTTTACCGGGCTTTACACTTAAGTACTTCGAAATTTTTCGGGGTGTTACATTCTCACTCTCAACACGGCTCTAAGGCCCACCTCAGTCGTCAATCTCTCAAGTCTCAAGGGCTCACAAATCTCATAACACTCAGCCCATTGATGATAACAGGTGATGTAACAATGAATGAGGATCCAAGACTGAGATATGATATGCAAATGAAGAACCATGACTGAGTGTATAATTACAGTTGAAGTAGATAACTCAAAATAATAGAAATAATCCTATTAGGTCTCAACTGAATATGCACATAGCCTAAACATGATTTCTAACATGAATCACAACTCAATTACTCTACCAAGTAGGAATTATACAGATAAAAGAAGACTTGATAGAAACACAGTGCAAAAGTAAACCCGGATCATGATTACCATGATGCACTCCCACATGGCCGTCACCTAGCATGTGCGTCACCCAAACATAACACAAATAACATTTTTTCTAGGGATAATTACCCTCAATTCCAAGTTTAGAAATGTTACTTACCTCCAAGCATGCAACTCAATACTCAACAGGCCCTTGCCTCGCGAATCGGCCTCCGAATGACTCAAATCTATTCACAAACAACTTAATACCATCAATAACACCCATAGGAACAAACTCAAATGATAAAGATAAAGTCTCTAATCAAAATCGGAAAGTCAACTAAAAAATTCAACCCTGGGCTCGCACCTCGAAACCCGACAAAATTCACAAATCCCGGACACCCATTCAATTGTGAGTCTAACCATACCAAAATCATCCAATTCCAACCACAAGTCGATCCTCAAACCCTCAAATCTCACTCTCTGATAACGTAGTCCAAAAATCCCCAAATTTCATCTTAGATTTCTGATAATTACGTGTAATAACAATGTTCCACTGTTTAGGCGGGGACAGGATTCGAACCTGCAATCTTCAGGTCATGAGCCTGATGAGTTGACCAATTCCTCTACTCCGCTTCTTCCCCTTCTCTTTCAAACTCCGAAAACCAAGGTTCGACTTGCATATGTTAAGCATATACTCTGAGTAGCATGATTGGAGTTTCTTAGCGCTTAGGCCACTACCTAAAAGTAAGCTTTTCACTCTTTTTCTCTTATATAACTAAGATGGAGAAGATAGTAAGCAAGGCTTTCTACGCAACCATTTCTTCTTCTCTTATGATTTATCAAGTTACAGGGGGGAGACCAAAAAAAGGAGAGTAGATAGATCCGAGAAAGAGACTTTCATTTCCAGTCTCTTACTTATTTATTTTATTGAATTTTTGATTTTCTAAAAGGAAAAATAGCAGATTATCTCTTTTTCTAACAGATAAAAGAATCTAAAAATAAATATTCGATCAATGGGTATTAAATATCTAACAACAAAAGTGATGCATCTTCACTTACCTCCTCAATTATGGTGAAAAGTGGTCCAAAAAACGCCCTTAGCCTAACTCCACAACTCCAAATATGAGAAAAATACTAAACCCTTCAAGATATGTAGTCTGCTAGTGAAATCGCACCTGCGGACACTTAACCGCAAATTCGGTCCCACTTCTGCAGAAAAGTGGCCGCATATGCGGTCATAGCCCTCCTAGCCAACATCCGCTTCTGCGCTTTTGCGCATGCACACCTGCGCGCAACGTCCACATCTGCGAAAACCAAAGACCACACTCCACATCGCTTCTGCGCTCCACAGCATTTGCACTTGCGCATTTCCCCAACCCCATCACATTCCGCACTTGCAATGGCCTTACCGCTTCTGCGATCCCGCATCTGCGACCAAATCATCGCAGGTGTGGTTGCACCAGAACATGAAATTCTTCAGCATTACTACTATGTCAAAAAATGGTGCGCACATCATCTGATTTGCACTCGAGGCCCCCGGAACCCCATCCAAACATACCAACAAGTCCTAATATACGATACGAACTTCTCGAAGCCTCAAATCACATCAAACAACATCAACATCACGAATCGCATCCCAATTCAATCCCAATGAAACTAATGAGCTTCTAACTTTTAGAACCAGTGCCGAACCATATAAAATCATCTCCGAATAAATTTTGCACTCTAGTCCCAAATGACACTACGGACCTATTCCAACTCCAGGAATCAAAATTAGAACCCGGTATCAACATAGTCAATTCTCGGTCAAACCTCTCAACCTTCCAAACCTTTAACTTTCCAACATTTTCCAAAAAGCCTCAAACCAACCTAAGGACCTCCAAATTAACATCTGGACATACACCATAGTCCAAAGTCACTATATGAAGCTATTGGAACCATCAAAACTCTATTTCGGATTCGTCTACACAAAATTCAAACTCTGGTCAACTCTTTCAACTTAAGTTTCCAACCTTGGGACTAAGTGTACCGATTCACTCCGAAACCTTCCCGAAACCAATCCAACCACCATGAAAAGTCACATATCCAAAAATGAACATAGAAGAAGAGACAAATGGGGAACATGGCTACAATACACAAAATGAGCAGCTGAGTCATTACATTCACCCCCTCTTCAACAAACGTTCGTCCTCGAATGGGTTTAGAATCATACATGGAGTCTCAAATAGGTGTGGATAACTACTCCACATCTCTCGCTCGGTCTCCCAAGTATCCTCTTGACTGGCTGGCCTCTCCAGTGAACCTTCACCGACGCTATATTCTTTGCTCTCAACTTTTGAACTTGCCGATCAAAAATAGCCACCGACTCCACATCATAAGTTAAGTCCACATCTAACTATACCGTGCTGAAGTCAAAAATATGTGAAGGATCACCTTAATACTTCTGGAGCATAGATACATGAAGCACTGGGGGAGCACTCGATAATGCAAGATTGTAGGAAACCTCTCTAACTCTCTCAAGCACCTCAAAGGCACCAATATACCGAGGGCTTAACTTGCCCTTCTTCCCGAACCTCATCACACCCTTCATGGGCGAACCTTTGAGCAAAACCTTCTCACCCACCATATATGCAACATCACAAACCTTTCTATCAGCATAACTCTTCTATCTAGACTGCACAATACAAAGTCATTACTGAATCACCTTGACCTTCTCTATAGCATCACAGGCCAAATCAGTGCCCAACAACCTAGCCTCCCCAAACTCAAACCAACCCACCAGAGAATGACATCTCCTCCCATACAAGGCTTCATAAGGAGCCATCTAGATACTCGACTAAAAGTTGTTATTGTAGGCGAACACTGCTAACGGAAGGAACTGATCCCATGAATCTCCAAAATCCATAACACAAGCACGTAATATATCCTCCAAGATTTGAATGGTGTGCTCGGATTGCCCTTCCATCTAAGGATGGAATGTTGTACTCAACTTAACCCGTGTGCCCAACTCCCGCTGTACTGCTCTCCAAAAATGCAATGTGAACCGCGTGCCTCAGTCAGAAATGATGGAAATAGGCATTCTATGCAAGCAGATAATCTCCCAGATGTAAATTTGAGCCAACCACTCTGCAGAATAGGAAGTCACCACCGGAATGGAGTGTGCAGACTAAGTCAACCGGTCCAAAATAACCCAAACTGCATCATTGTTCTTCAAAGTCCGTGGGAGCCCGACAACGAAATCCAGGGTAATATGCTCCCACTTCCACTCCGCTATGTCCAACCTCTAAATCAACCCTCCCGGTTTCTAATGATCATACTTCACCTGTTGACAATTCAAACACCGATGGACATAAGCAACAATATCTTTCTTCATATTCCTCCACTAATAGTGTTATTTCAAGTCACGGTATATCTTCGTGACAGCTGGGTGAATGGAGCAGCGCAAGCTGTGAGCCTTCTCAAGAATAAAATTTCTCAACCCATCAACATTTGGAACACAAATCCAGCCTCGAAGGCGCATAACACCATCATCACAAACCATAACCTCCTTAGCACCACCTCGTTGTACCGTATCCTTCAATAACAACAAGTGAGGATCATCAAACTAGGGAGGGTTTATACACTCTAACAACGATGATTGAGCCATAATGCAAGGCAAGAATCCGACTAGGCTCCGAGACATCCAATCTCACAAACATATTGGACAAGGCCTGAACATCCATGCCTAGTGGCCTCTCTTCTACCGGTAAATATGCCAAACTACCCATACTATCCGCCTTCCTACTCAGTGCATCGGCCACCACATTGGCCTTCCCCGGATGATATAATATGGTGATATCATAGTCTTTCAGAACTCTAACCATCTCCACTGCTGCAAATTAAGATCTTTCTGCTTGAACAGATGCTGGAGACTCCGATGGTTTGCATAGACCTCACAATGAACACCGTACAGATAGTGCCTCCAAATCTTCAATGCGTGAACAATAACTGCCAACTCCAAGTCATGCACATGGTAATTCTTCTCATGAACCTTCAACTACCGAGACGCATAGGAAATCAACCTACCTTCCTGCATCAACACTGCGCTAAGCCCAATACACAACACATCACAATATACGGTGTAAGATCTTGAACCTGTAGGCAATACCAACACTGGGGTTGTAGTCAATGTACTCTTGAGCTTCTGAAGGCTCTCCTCACACTCCTCAGACCACTTAAATGGAGCAGCCTTCTGGGTCAATCTAGTCAAAAATGCAGCAATGTCTATGAGAAAACCTCCACAAAACGACGATAGTAGCCTGCCAAACCCAAGAAGCTCTGAATCTCTGTAGCTGAAGACGGTATAGGACAACTCTGAACTACCTCAATCTTCTTCGGATCAACCTTGATCCCCTCACTGGACATCACATACCCAAAGACCGCTACCGAATCGAGCCAAAACTCACACTTGGGGAATTTAGCAAATTGCTTCTTCTCCCTCAACATCTGGAGTACAATCCTCAATTGCTACTCGTGATCCTCCTGGCAGCGTGAGTACACTAGTATATAATCAATGAATATGATGACGAATGAATCCAGATATGTTTGGAATACACTATTCATCTAATGCATAAAGGTTTTTGGGGCATTGGTCAGCTTGAAAGATATCACCAGGAACTTGTAGTCACCATAGCGGGTCCTGAATGCCGTCTTTAGAATATCAGAATCCCGAATCTTCAACTGATGATACCCATACCTCAAATCAATCTTCGAAAATACTCTAGCACCCTGAAGCTAGTCAAATAAGTCAATCGGTGGACCCCAAAACGACACACTAGGCCCGATAAATTCCTTATCAAGTAGCTCCTGAAGTTGTTCCTTAAATTCCTTTAACTCTCTACTGCCATACGATATGGAGGAATAAAGATAGGCTGAGTGCCTGGAACCAGGTCAATACAAAATTAATCTCCCTATGGGGGTGGCATGCATGACAGATCTACCGAAAATATATCTGGGAAGTCTCTCACTACCGGAACTGACTCAATGGTAGGAGTATCATCACTAACATCCCTCACAAAGGCACAATATGCCAAACATCTCTTCTCAACCATATGTTGAGCCTTCAAGTATGACATCACTCTGCTAGGAACATAGTCCGGGGAGCCTCTCCACTCTAACCTTGGCATCCCCGGCATCGTCAATGTTACGGTCTTGGCATGACAATCAAGGATAGCGTGTTACGACGATAACCAATCCATGCCCAATATCACGTCAAAATTAACCATGTTGACTAGTAGAAGATCGACTCTCATCTCAGAACCCCCAATAGCCACCACACATGACTAATATATATGGTCCACAATAATAAAATCACCTACAAGCGTAGATACATGAACATGCATAACTAAAGAATCACAGGGCATGTCTAAATAACGAGCAAAGTGTGATGATACTTATGAATAAGTAGAACCAGGGTCAAATAATACTAAAGCATCCTTGTGGCACACTGAAACAATACCTGTGATCACTTCATCTGAAGCAACTACCTCTGTTTTGGGAGGAAAAGCTTAGCATCGACCTCCCCCTCTAGGGCAACCTCGAAGTGCCTGAGCCCCAACTCCATCTGGCTGAGCAGGTGTTGTAGTAATTGGTGCGAAAGTCATAGCCTGACCTCTCTGCTGAACGGAACCTACCATAAGACGGGGGAAATACCTCCTCATAAGCCCAACTCCCCACATTTGAAGCAACCTTGATAATAAGATGGCGGAAAAGCCTGAACCGGCCCCGAGAACTAAAATAGCCACTAGACAAACCCGGTACTGACAAACCATGAATTGATGGAGAGCGGTACGAGCTTTGAGCTGGGACTGCACTGAAAGATGACTGACCCGGACGAGTACAATATGAAGCATGACTAGATAATGCACCACAATGAACCGGACGAGCCATTTGAGCGGGCCTATAAGGACGACCTCTACTGTGATGTGACTGACCTCCAGATGAGGTACCACAGAACCACTTGCAACACGGGGCCTCTTGCCCTCCTACTCCCCGCGCTCAAGCCTGCGAACCGACTCCTAGCGCCTAGCAATCTCGACCACCTTGTTAAACCTAATATCTAACTCGGCCTCTTGAGCCAAACTAAAATGTAGGCCATCTATGAACCTCCTGATCCTCTCTCTCAGTAGGAACCAACCATATTGTATGACGAGCCAAATCTACAAATCTCATCTCATACTGAGTCACTATCATACCCTCCTAGTGTAGCATCTCAAACTACCTATGCAACTCCTCTCTACGAGTCTGCGGAACAAACTTCTCTAAGAAGAGAACTGGGAATGCATGCCACGTAAGTGGTACTGCGTCGGCTGACCTGCTACTCATAAGCTTTCCACCATCTATAGGCTGCCCCAATCAGCTAAAATGTGGTAAATGCAATCCCACTGGTGTCCAAAAAACTTGTTATGCGAAGAATCCGCTGACACCTATCTAGAAAGTCCTAAGCATCCTCTGACTTTGCCCCACTATACTCTGGAGGCTTTATCCTCTCAAACCGCTCCAATCTCATATGTTCCTCATCACTAATAGGTGGGCCAACAGCGGCCCGAGTAGCAACACCGGCTGAACTTGTAGTACCCACTGTGTTGGAAGTCCCTAAGCTAGCTACTCTGGAGTACGGGCGGCAGGAGTCTCGGTACCTCACCCAGCCTATGAAATGGCTGGTGCAACTGGAACCAAAACCGCCTGAGCCAAGCACGTGCACACAGTCAAAATCTAGGCTAAGGTCTCCTAAATGTTAGGGATAACAATGGGCATTGCTGGTTCCTATGCTGGTCCCACCGACTCAACAAAATCTGGTATATTCTCCTCAGTTGGAGCAACTGATGGCTCCACAGGTGCTGCTCTGGCTGTACTACGAGCCCTACCTCGGCCTCTACCATGACCCCGACCTCTCACGACCCTAACTGGTGGTACTGGTGGCCATCATCCTAGTCCGGTTGTACTTGTCCTCACTATCTACGTGGGAATAGAAGAATAGAAGTTCAAATTCCGGAATTAACAAATCCGCATGACAAGAATACAAGAAAGTGAAGTTTCCTAATGGTTTGGTAGACTCTCGAAGATAAGCATAGACATCTCCTTACCGATCCGCAAGACTCTACTTAACCTGCTCATGACTCATGAGACCTAGCAACCTAGGGCTATGATACCAACTTGTTACAACCCAACTCCCACCGGAGCCGCGACAGTGCCTAACACTACTTTCTAAGCAAGCCAATAGTCACATAATAGCGTAACATTTGAATAAACATGGTTACCTAAACTTAATAGCGGAAATATCATAATATTCTGATAAAAACATTAAGAATACTGCTACAACCATCCCAAAATCTAGTGTCAACGAGTACATGAGAACTACTGAGTATCAAAACATAAACTAAATCCTTAGTACAACTGCCTGGGTAATAGAACTATACTGAAGAAAATAAAGAAAAAGAGAGTCAAGGTCCGCGGTTGTCATAGTAGCTACCTTGAAGTCTCCAAGCACTGGTACCAACACAGATCTAGCAATCACCACATCCAGATGTACCTGGATATGCACACAAAATGCAGAGCATAGTATGAGTATAACCGACCCCATGTACTCAATACGTAACAGAAATAACCTTGGGCTGAAAGTAGTGATGAGCTCGATAGAGGACAGTCAGAATCCAATATAATGACAACACAAATATAATGATGACAATAACAATAAATACTCAAAGAAATTATCATAATTCAGCTCATTCATGGTACATACATTTAGACATGCTTTCAAGCTCACAATTAGAAACTAATGGGGATAAGAAGATATCAAGTATAACTAGCATGAGGAATGGTGCATCTCTATGCCTACATGTCAAATATGTATGTCAAGTACAATATTAAAGTGATATTCCAAAGTACTCTCATTCTCAGAATACTCAAACTATCTATCTCAAATGCCCATTCATCACACACATAAAATCACTCAGCACTGTATGGGTGCCTGGCATCAATGATCCTCACCAAAGCACGTATAGATATCACTGTGCCTGCGCTCACTTATGGTATGTCAGACTTTGGAGGGGTGGATCCTGCCCACGCGCTAATCAAAAGCCTATAAGGCTTGCTGTGATGTGTAGCCCGATCCACAATAATAATAATAATAATAATAAAAATAAAAGGCCTGCTACGACATGCAGCCCGATCCACAATAACACTCTCAACACGGCTCTAAGGCCCACCTCAGTCGTCAATCTCTCAAGTCTTGAGGGCTCACAAATCTCGAAACACTCAGCCCAACGATGATAACCGGTGATGTAACAATGAATAAGGAACAAAAAATTGAGATAAGATATTTAAATGAAGAAGCACGACAGAGTGTATAATTACAGTTGAAGCAGATAACTCAAAACAACATAAATAACTCCATTAGGTCTCAACCGAATAAGCACATAGCCTAACATGATTTCTAACGCGAATCACAGCTCAATTACTCTAACAAGTAGGAATTACACGGATAAAACAAGACTTGATAGCAACACATTACAAAAGTAAACCCGGATCATGATTACCACAGTGCACGCCCACACACCCATCACCTAGCATGTGTGTCAACCCAACATAACACAAATAACATATTTTCTAGGGATAATTACCCAAAATTCCAAGTTTAAAAATGTTACTTACCTCAAAACGCGCAATTCGATACTCCAACTAGCCCTTGACTCGCGACTCGGCTTCCGAACGACTTAAATCTAGTCACAAATAACTCAATACCATCAATAATAGCCGTAGGAACAATCTCAAATGATAAATCTAAAGTCTTTAATCAAAATGATGACGTCAACCCAAAAAGTCGATCCCGAGCCCGCACCTTAGAACCCGACAAAATTCACAAATTCCGGACACCCATTCCACTTCGAGTCCAACCATACCAAAATCATCCAATTCCAACCACAAATCGACCCTCAAACTGTCAAATCTCACTCTCCAATAACATAGTCCAAAAATCCCCAAATTCCATCTTAGATTCATGAAAATTAGGTGTAATAAGCAATGGGTATTCAATATCTAACAACAAAAGTGATTAATTTTCACTTACCTCTTCAACTATGGTGAAAAGTGGTAAAACAATCGTCCTTAGCTGAACTCCACAACTCCAATAATGAGAAAAATACTAAACCCTTCGAGATATGTAGTCTACCAGTGAAACCGCACCTGCAACCACTTAACCGCATCTGTGGTCCCACTTCTTCAGAAAAGTGGCCACATCTGGGGTCAAAGGCCTCCTAGCCAACATTTGCTTGTGCGGTCATATCTGCGCTTATGTGCATGCGCACATGCGCCTCAACGTCCGCATCTGCGGAAGCCAAAGAACACACATCACTTCGCTTCTGCCTTCCATTTACCGCATCTGCGAGCTCGTAGATGCGGAAAAACATTCGCACTTGCGATGGAATGACCGCACATGCGGTCCCGCACCTACGACCAAATCCTTGCAGGTGCAATTGCACAAGAAATTGAAATTCTTCAGCATTACAACTAAGTCCAAACAATGGTACGCACATCATCTGAATCGCACCCAAGGCCCCCAGGACCCAACCAAATATACCAACAAGTCCTAATTCACGATACGAACTTACTCGAAGCCTCAAATCAGATCAAACAACATCAACATCACGAATCGCACCTCAATTCAAGCCTAATGAAACGAATGATCTTCCAGCTTCTAAAGCCAATGCCGAATCATGTTAAATCATCTCCGAATGACCTCAAATTTTGCACACTAGTCCAAAATAACACTACGGGCCTATTCCAACTCCTAAAACCAAAATCCAAACCCGGTATGAACAAAGTAAACTCTCGGTCAAACCTCTCAACCTTCTGAACCTTCAACTTTCCAACTTTGCCAAAAAGCCTCAAACTAATCTACGGACCTCCAAATCAACATCCGGTCATACGCCTAAGTCCAAAATCACCATACAAAGCTATCAGAACCATCAAAACTCTATTCCATAGCCGTCTACACAAAAGTCAAACTCCGATCAACTATTTCAATTTAAGCTTCCAACCTTGGGACTAAGTGTTCCAATTCACTATGAAACCTTCCAGAAACCAATCCAAACACCCCAGCAAGTCAGATAGCCACAAATGAACATAGAAGAAGCGATAAATAGGGGAACGGGGCTACACTACACAAAATGACCATCCAGGTTATTACAGTATAGATTCAAAATATTGTTATTATTGGCACTTTAGTTGTCCATGAGATTGATATTATCAGCACGCTATTTGTCCGTGCAGTTGAAATATTATTGGCACGTGTATTGTCTTTGCGTCACTTGAGTTATTCGTACAATATGTAGATAAGGATCCATCCCTCTAGGGTCACCCTCTCATGTTTCTCTCTCGATGGTGTATACGCGGTATGAGAAAAACTGGCCAGTGTATGTTTTGGTTATTGCATTTATTCTCTACTTGCAATTTCCTTGGATGTATACATGATTTTGTTGCATCTCTTCTTTATTTTCTAGCTACGGAATGTATACATGCCTCCATGTATATCTCCTATATATGCCACCTTACTTGATGAGATGAGACACGGTACGTATCTTCTCTATATGTGAATCTGTTTGACTTGACTTGTTTAATCACGCATATCTTCTCTATATGTAACTGATGAAGGATTGTCTGGTATTTCACGCATATCTTCTCTATATGCTAGTTTGATGATTTAAAAATGTTGGATGCATATCTTCTCTCTGTGCTGGTTTGTTAACCGAAAATGAGCATGTTATGTTATCTCTGGGCACCGAGGAGGCTTTATTTGAGATTTATGACTTGATAGCATTATTGCTGTGTATTTACGAGATATATGAATTGAATAGATTATTGGCGAGTATCATTAATAATTCTTTCCACTATTACCTCGTCGAGGTTAGTTATGATACTTGCTGAGTATATGTGGTCAGTTGTAATCATACTACACTTTTGCACCTTGCGTGCAGATCTTGGAGCTGATATTGCTATGGATAATGGAAGCTCGCATTGAAGATGTACCTTCTTTTTGGTTATAACGACCACTTGTCCTTGGTAGTTCTAGATTCGTACTCTGTTTATTTATATTTCAAACATATATTGTATTTATTTTCGTACCAGCTTGTAAATCTAAATCTTAGTGGCTCATGACTTGTACTAACAATCCTTGGGATATTGTGTGGAATTCAACTATTTCACTTATTGATTACTTATTATTTTCATTAGAGTTATGCAACTATTGTTTGGCTTACCTAGCGGGTTAGGTTCGGTGTCATCACGACTAGGCGCATTTTGGGTTGTGACAAATAAAAATCTGCACAAATATTTTTAGCATAATAGGCACACTTTGCAGCTCATGTACATATAGGTAAATATATAATGTAACTTCTCAAAAAAAACTTAGCAGATTCAACTACAACTAAAAACTATTCTTAATACAAATCCAAACCCAATTCACTTTCTAAAATATTTCATCCCATTCAAAAAAATCAATTCACTTTCTAAAATATTTCATCCCATTCAAACAAATATGTTGCCAAAAGTAAAACTGCTACAGTTTTCAAAATAAAACACACTGGAGATAGATTCCTACACTAAAACACATATTCCAAACTAAAAACTATTATAGCAACATATTATAATATCAAAATTGTATTCCTAGAACACAAACTTTTAAAAGCTAGCATTTTTCAATTTACTAATACAAAATACCATACTTCACCAAAAACTATTAAAATCCTATAAAGTTTTCATGCTACTATTAACTAATAGCAAATAGAGCCCTATACTACTTCTTGCGCTTCTTTCCACAAATCTTTTTTGTTACTCGTGGAGCCTTAGACTCACTTTATTCACCATGTAACTGATTGTTCCTCCCATAATGCCCCAGTAATATACCAAACCTGGCTCGAAGACCATCCACATCAAAATTGTCAATAGGGATTGGAAGAGCTTCAATAATGTACACAACAACACATGCAACATATAATCCACAATCTCTGAAATAAAAAAATAAATAGAATATTAAATCAATTAGTATTGAAAATGTTAACATGAATGAGGAAAACAAAGTAAAAAAGTGACTATTCTTATAAATTTTGTTCTGTTGGCAGATTTGTAATCAGTTCAATCTCATAGAGATCAGTCGTGTCCTTTCCCATGTGTAGACCATTTTATACTAAAATGTCACTTCCTTGATTATCAAGTCATTGCTAATCAGAAACAGGGGAGTCAACATAGCATATGCCCCTGCCACCTTTTGAATAACGTTTTTGTGCTTTCAACTACGTAGAGAGTCATATACATAAAAACATCTCTTATGGAATGATACACAACGCAATAGCCAATTCCACTTATTAGACAAATTAATTGAAAAGAAGACATGATTAACCTGGTGCCACGGAGTATTGCAATACATCCAAAATCCTTTCATGTACTCCACGATATCGTCTGATCTATCAATCAAATGATCTTTTTTTCCACCTTTTACAAAATCTGCATAAACTCTTTGAATGATATTATTAAAAAAGTATCTGTAGCTGTGACCTTGATTTGGCATATTAATTCCATATTTCTCCTTCTTCTTAAGATAGTTGAATATAATATTCAAGTGCTGTAAAAAAGGACAAAGTTATATACATATAATGTTAAAGTATGTTGTATACTCTGATAGTATAGTATTGAATTGAATACCTGAAAATAATACAATATAATAAAAAGTACAAAAGGATGAAAACATGACTAACACTAATAATATGCATGAACTAATACAAATATAATAACAAAAAGCAGTACACATACCGAACTAGATAGCGGCTTGCCATAAAAGTTTAATGAGTGAAAAAATATCTTATCATCAACCTGTTCCATTAGAAAGTCAAAAAAAGCATCCAGATTCCTAGCATCAGGTAAATACACTTCCCTATTTCATGCAGAAGAAGATATGGATAAAAAGCATATCAGCAAAATTTAAGAAAACCTGAAAACAATAGTACATGGAACGAATACACACTCTCCTAATTGCATTTATGCTTCAACAAAGTTTGAGAATGCAGTTGTAAGCTTAAAATCAACAGGCACTGAAATGTCATTTATAAATGTAAATCTTCCTTTGATAACCTTCGATAATCCTCCAACTTCACTAACACCAGATTGCCAGTCATTCCTAAACGGTGAATGTTTTACAGCTACAGGGTGCCTTTTTCGTGCGAAAATTGCAGGAGTTTTTTATACATCTGTTCGTCTCTGGATAGTAGTTCTTGATACCAACAGAGCACGTTTAGACTTTTTAACATCACAAGTTGTCAGTTCATTTTCAAATTCATTTATATTATGTCTCCCTCCTTGTGTAATGGTATCAATTAGATCAAGTTAAGAGTCGGTATATTCAAAATCAATATCCAAGCCAAGATCACCCTCGTGTCGACATAAATCTTAAATTATAAAATGTTAGTGAATGAAAAAATATACAAAGTTAACAAATAAAAACAGAATAAAAAGTTATATATAGAATACTTTACCAGAAGGCAAATTGACATCATTGCAACCAACATCCACTCGACCAACACCATCAACCCGAGATACTGAACATATAAAAATATTATCAATATCATTATTTAAATAAAAAATATCATAAATCTCTGATTTATATACCAACTTCAAAATTTGTAACATCAAGAATCGTACCCTACATAGCATTATTTTCTCCCAAAGAAGGAGCTTTAGACTCAAAAACAACATCTGGTCGTGTCTGCGCTGGGATTCCTGATGGCAAGGAGCAGGTCCAGACTTCTTTACATCATGAGTTGGCTGCATATATTTTACATATTGTGTAATGGCGGTGATTTGATCAATTGCAGATGCAGACAGTTCAAGCCAAGATCATGCTCGTGTATAGTGGACTGGAAACTTAAAAAAGGTTGATAAACGCACAAATACAGAAAGTTAAATAAAAAAATACAGGAAAAATTGCATATACAAGATTTTACCAGAAGGAAAATCATTGTTACTCGCATTATTAACTACAACATCCTTTGCTGTGACGTTGACATCATTTCTACCGCCCTCTCAACCAACACCACCAAAACCAGGCATTGAATATATAAAGTATCATCAAGAGTACTATTTTTTTTAAAAAAAAACAAAAAAACAAATAAATCTATGATTTACATACTATAAGGTGCTTCGAGGTGCTATCTCCAATAACTACGGGATCATTCCCATTGTCGCCCCTTTCAAACTGGTCATAATCTTTATGCATCTCACCAGAGTAGAGATCATTATCCTTTTGCTTATCATGAAAATGAGAAAATAAGAATTTTATTATTTTGTATATTACAAAGATACTATGTGCACATAAAGTGAAGAATGGAATAGTATATTGTAAGCATATATTGCATTTTGGAACAATATACTATAGTATTATACTATATAAAAGAACAATACCGCTGGATTTTTCTCTAGTTTCATTGACTACCTACTAATAGCCACAAGCACCTCTAAAAACTTGGTCTCTACAAAAAGTTTCAAATATTCTAACTCCTTTTTACCTCAACATTGTTTGGTCTGGAATCACCTCCTGTACTTTGATGCATACTTTGTGTCTTTGGCAGTTGAGTGCCAAAACCTAAAAACTGTCAAGCTGACTGTTAGTGCAATCAACTTTAATTTCAAAGTTTACACCATCCACATCAAACAATTCCTTCTCAGCATCAGTTGGGGGTGATGTTCTTTAGCTGCAATTATTAATGACACTAGTTAGAAAAGAAATGACAATAAAATATTGAAAGATGCAATAAAAGTATAAGTAGCAAAAAAGATCCCTAGTACCATATGATACCAATATGGTATACATGTATATTCATAAAGGGTAAAAAGTGTATATTTTGAGTGTGTTTGTGTATTAATTCTTATGCGAGTTGTGGGAGTTCACACTACTTTTGAAGTAAAATATGCTCATTACGTGTTTCTTATGTGTAGGAACGAACTTGCGCGAAAAAGGATCAAATAGGAGCAAACTAGGCGAAAGAAAAGTTGAAGACAGAAATCTGGGATAGCGAAGCGAGGTTCGCTTTGCCAGACCGGGACCAGAGCAGAAAAAAATTAGCTTCTCTAATTCGAATTAGGAGAAGCCAAATTCGCCCCAACTGAACCATAAACGATATAAATATGATAGTTAGCCACTTTATAAAGGAAGAAGACTTTGCGGGAGGATGTGTTTTGAGAGAAATTCGACCTAGGGAGAGCAAGGAGCCGTCGTGGAGGCCGAATTTTATTATTTCGTCCACCAAACTTACTAATTTTTATGTTTATTTGTATGATTTATTGTTTTGCTACCATGTCTATGTGGAGCTAAACTTTACGTTCTAGGGTTGTGGTTCTTTCATGACCATTATTATTCGAATATTGATTTTGATTTCGTAGCTTATCGTATTGATTTATTTATTCAATCTTGCGCTTAATTATTTGATTGATTAATCACCAATTGAATAGTATCTACTGATATAGAATTGAACTTGAAAGTGAAAATTCTAGATTGCCTATAGGGTTGAGTAAAGCAAGTTCCTGAACCAGGGCATCGGGGAATGGATTCGCGGTTAGGATAGACATATGCTAATTGCCTTGCTTGGTTATTATACGGGAATTATAAATGTATTCTTGTTGATTATAACTCTATGGAAGGTATTGGAGTAGCTTGAATAGGCGAGTAGGAGATGGAAGGATTTTTATGAGCATTATTAACCCCGGCAACCAATAAATAAGATAAATTAATTAGTCAATTCTCTTGAAGAATATAATAGGATTGTTAGATAGCCCATAACCCTAGATCGTATTCATTACATTGATATCATAAAAATCTTCTCTTCTTTTGTTTAGAGTTCCTTATTTGTTTTTCTTTATTTTAATTCTTATTTAGATAATTATTATACTCTGATATAGTTAATAGTTGATAACAAGTCCTCATGGGTTTGATATCCGAATATTTGTCACTTTATTACTTGACGACCGTGTATACTTGCGTGCGCATTTGGCCGCAACTTATACCAACAGAGTATATGATTGCTCTGGCATATTGCTACAACTACCTGAGACTTTACTACTGTACCAAAATATTAAAAGATGCAATAAATGTATAAAAATATTACATGCTCGCGCTGCAAGATAAATGTATGCAGAGCAACTTGCTCATTCTGTATCTGCTCTTTGACTACCCAATTTAGAATTTATGGAAATTTGATTCCAATATGGTCAGCAAAGCGACCATCCAAACTTGGACATCATTTATACGACCAAATTTGTAAAGCCGACGAGCCTATTAAAAGAAGGTTTATCTTGAAACTTGTTAGAACACGACTCGAGTGTTGCGTTATAAGCATCTGCACCCCAAGGATAATTATTAAAATCACTGCACTCAACTAAGTCAATATAAGACAGTGAAATAACCTTTGTTTGACCATAGAAAGTAAGAAGGTGTTCACAAAATAAAGAACCGCTATCTTCTACGCAACATCATCTGACTACCACTTCTTCTTCATAAAACAATCTACTAGTTGGGTCCATGCCATAGATGAAGTCCTAAAATATTTCGAAATTAACCTATTCTTTGATGGGCTCTCTATACTTGTATCATCCTTACATTTCATCCCAAGAATGAGTGCAAATTCACCCAAATCAAAATGCAACCTAGAACCTCTCACTACAAACCACATCTCATCTTTCATCTCATGATGTACTTCGCTAGTAAGTAAATGGTGCATAGCTCAAATCTGCACAATGACTGGTGGCAGATCCAATAAATATCCAAAGCATATTTTCCTAAACATCCGAAGTTGCTTCTTTGTTAACTTCTCTTTCAACTAATGAATGTTGTTGCAGTTGGTATCCCAATCTATCTTTGGTTTGTAATCTATGTTCATCGGCATAATGAAATCCCAACACTGCAAAGCATGTTCATATAAATAATTTCAAAATAGAATTGACTTAAAAATGCCACTAAAACAACCAAAAAATATTCCAACTATCATATGATATCCATATGACATATTGCTATACCAACAAGGTATACAGTTCTACTGGTTAATTCCCGACAACTATATATGACTATACTACTATTACACCACACATGCATAAAGAGAAAAATAAAAAAATAGTGTACCAAGCATAAAGGAAAAATCAAATATATGATTAAATAATACACACGCATAAAGGAAAATCGAACAATGTACCACATGTTCATATAATAAGAAAATTGAAGATACTATACCATATTTCTAATATTAAATAAAAATCAAATAGTGTACCAATTAAATGTAGCTAATACAACTAAAAAAGGATCCAACTAACATATAATATCAATATAATATATATATAGCTATACTAACAGGGTATATAGTTGTACGGGGTAGCTCCAACAATTGCCTATAACTATAAAAACTATTACATAATACACATGCATAAAGGAAAATCAATTAATGTACCACATGTTCATATAATAAAAATTCAAGATACTGTACTATATTCATCACGACTAAAAATTCCATCATAAGGGTCGTGATGGAACCTAGTTCCTAAGACTAGGTAAACCAATCACAAGACGAGATCAGCAAAATATAACTAATTAAATATTAAATAAAAGTTGAGAAATTATCACGACCCCAATTTTCCTCTGTAGGATGTCGTGATGGCACCTAGTCTCCACGACTAGGTAAGCCTAACAGATAATAATAACGTGGCAGAAACAATTATCAAAATACTAAAACAAAGCTGAATAACTGATAAAAACTTTCGAAAAACAGGTTCTCAGCCATACAATCCCTAAGAACTGTGGAACGAAGTCATAAGCTGTAACGACCCGGTCGGTCGTTTCGAGAGTTATAGCCCCATTTCTCCCATTTTTGCTTCTTTTATGTTCTTCAGCTATATTATATTATGTCGGGTTAGTTGGTCTGGGTTCGGAGTGGTTTCGGAGTGAATTGAGACACTTAGTCTCTTTAATAGAAGCTTGGGAAAAGTCACCCGAATATTGACTTATGTGTAATCGACATCGGATCTGAATTTTGATGGTTCCGTTAGCTCCGTTAGATAATTTTGGACTTAGAAGCGCGACCAGAATAAGATTTGGAGGTCCGTGGTAGAATTAGACTTGAATTGGCGAAAGCTAGAATTTCGGCGATTTAGGCCGGTAGTGGAAATTTTGATATCGGGATCGGATTGGATTTTTGAAAGTTAGAGTAGGTTCGTGGTGTCATTTCTGACTTGTGTGCAAAATTTAAAGTCATTCGGACGCGGTTTGATAGGTTTCGGCGTCGTTTGCGAAATTTAAAATTCTAAAAGTTCTTAGGCTTGAATCCGAAGGTAATTTGATTTTTTGATGTTGTTTTGAGTGATTGGAAGGTTTGACTAAGTTTGCATGGGGTTATATGACTTGTTGGCATGTTTGGTTGAGGTTCCGAGGGCTTCGGGTGAGTTTCGGGTAGTTAACGGATCATTTTTAGCCTCCGTGAGATAGCTGATCTGCTGCTGTATTTTGGTTCTGATTTCCTCTTACGCGTTTGCGAGAAGGGCCTCGCGTTCGCGAAGAGTGTTTCTGAGATGGTGAATTTTTTCTCTACGTGTTCGTGATGGTGAGGACATGAACGCGAATGAGAAGCGTAGGGCAGTGTGTGCATCGCGAATGCATGAGTGGTGTCGCGTTCGCGAAGAGGAGTAAGGTTGTTGGGGACCCCTTGGTCCTTGGTCTACGTGTTCGCAAGGTGAGGGTCGCGTTCGCGAAGGTTTGAACTAGTAAGGCATCGCGTTCGCAAGGCAGTTATCGCATTCGCGAAGAGTAAAGCGGAGAGACAGTCTGAGTTGGTCTATGCGAATGCGAGAGGGCGTTCGTGTTCGCGAAGAAGAAATCTGGGCAGACAGTGTTAAATTCAAAAATCTAGGGTTTGAGCTCATTTTTCATATTTTGAGCTAGAGGTCACGGATTTGGGTGATTCTTGAAGGGATTTTCGCGGAGTTGATTGGGGTAAGTGTTTCTCCTTTAGTTTTGGTTAAATTCCATGATTATATCTTGATTTTTATCATCTAAATTGTGATTTGGGGTGAAAAATTTGGGAAAAGGTGGAAGAGTTCTTGAGATGGAGTTTTGAGGTTTTGAAGGGGATTTTGTTGTTAGATTTTGGTAAATTTGGTATGACTAGACTCATGAGTGAATGGGCTTTCGATTTTTGTGACTTTTGTCGGATATCGAGGCGTGGGCCCAGGGGCCGGGTTTGAGCCAATTTTAGGTTTTGAGTTTTATTTGGTAGTTTTTTCTTGTGGAATTTATTCCTTTAGCACATATTGATGGTATTGTAGTGGTTGTGACTAGATTCAGAGTATTTGGAGGCCGAATCAAGGGGCAAGAGCATCGCGGAGTAGAGATTTGCTCGGTTTGAAGTAACTAACGGTTGTAAATCTAGTCCTGAGGGTATGAAACCCCGGAGTTTTGTGTCATATAACTATTTGGAGGTGACACACATGCTAGGTGACGGGCTTGTGGGCGTGTACCATTGGGGATTGTGATTTGGTCAGTCCCGTAGCAACTGTAAAGTTGAATATACTATCGTAGCTATATGCTTCTTATGTGTTTTATACAGATTTACAGTAAATCATGCTAGATGCTATGTCCAGGACTTATGCCAGTATTGTTTGGACCCTTGAAGGTCTTTTCTTGCTGTCCTCTCATTTTTTTTGTTGATAATCTGTAATATGTCATGTTCATGCATTTTTACATCATAACTCAATCTCTGTTACTTTATTTGATGCATCATATCAATGTTGTTTGGGCTGATTACTTGTTTTCTGAGAGCCCAAGAGACTGTAGAGATTATGACTGAGTGAGGCCCGGGGCCTGATTGTGAGGACATTTATGGGATCGGGCTGCACTCTGCAACATGTTTCATTGATTCTGCCATGATGGGCATTGATATAATGCATGGGCTTAAGGAGCCCCTCCGGAGTCTATACACACCCCCAGTGAGCGTAGGTACCTACTGAGTGCGAGTGCCGAGTGCTGAGTGATTGGGAGGCATGAGTGATTGTGAGGTTGGATTGACTGGGAGGAATGAGTGATGTTTTTCCCGAGGGGCGGTATATGATTTCATCCTTTGTGCTCATAGCTGCTTTGAGTCCTTGTTTGAGAACCGGTGAAATATATTTTTATTGGTTTTACCTGAACTGGATTTAAACAAGCTGATTTGACTTAAACACTGGGTTTTAAAGCATGTTGTACTTTACGGAATTTTTGTGATATGAACTATACCTGCATCTAGCTCGTCATTACTTCTCAGCCTTTATTTACTGCTGTTACTTACTGAGTTGGTGTACTCACGTTACTCCCTGCACCTTGTGTGCAGATCCAGGCATTTCTGGCCACGGTAGCGGTTGTTGATATATTGAGTAGCGGATCATCGGAGATAGCAAGGTAGCTGCCTGGCGATCGCAACCCTATTTTTCTTCTTCCTTATCTTCCCCTTAGTTGTATTAGGTTTTCCCAGACTATGCTAGTCTTGATGTTATCAGACAGTTTGTAGTAGTTGCTCATGACTTAGTGACACCCCGATGTCGGGCTATCTTTTCCGCATTCTATTTTTATTTTGGTTTGAAATCTTTAATGAAGATTCTAGTAAAGTAAAGCTTTGACTTATCTTTTAAATGAGATATCGACGTGTTTTGGAAATGTGTTGGCTTGCCTAGTACCACGATAGGCGCCATCACGACGGGTTAGGTTTTGGTCATGACAAGTTGGTATCAGAGCATAGGTTACACAGGTCTCATGAGTCATGAGCGGGTTTAGTAGAGTCTTGCAGATCAGTATAGAGACGTTTGTACTTTTCTTCGAGAGGCTGCAGAACCTTTAGGAAAATTCCACATTCTTGAATTCTTGTCGTGCGAATCTGTTGATTCTAGTAACTAAATATCTGTTGTTTCATTCTCTCATAGATGGTGAGGACTCATACTACCGGTCAGGAGGGCCAGCCACCAGTACCACCAGTCAGGTCCGCGAGAGGCCGAGGCCGCGGTAGAGGCCGTGGTAGGGGCAGAGGTGCAGCCCGCACAGCAGCAGCTAGGGAAGTACCTGCAGATCCACTAGTTGCCCATGATTAGGACTAGATTCCTGTTGTTGATGCACCAGCTCAGGCACCACCTGTGCCTATTGTGATTCCAGGACTTCAGGTGGCCATAGCTTAGATTATGATCACGTGCACCAGTCTTGCTCAGGCGGTCTCTGTTCCATCCGCAACAACTGCTTTTTAGGCCGGGGGAGGTGCTCAGACTCCCACTGCCCGTACACCAGAGCTGGTGGTACATAGATTCCACACTCCGGGGGCACCACCAGCCCAGCTGGTTGTAGCTGCTCAGGACTATGTAGTTCCTGCTATGCCTGAGGATGAGCAGCGTAGATTGGAGAGATTTGGGAGACTCCAGTCTCCATATTTCAGTGGTGTAGAGTGTGAGGATGCACAGGGTTTCTTGGATAGGTGTCAGAGGATACTCCATACAGCAGGTATTCTGGAGACCAGTGGGATCTCATTCACTACCTTTAAGTTTTATTGGGCTGCATTCAGTTGGTGGGAGGCCTACAAGAGGCGTAGGCCGGTTGGCACAGTACCCCTCACTTGGCAGTAGTTCTCCGTTATCTTTCTGGAGAAGTTCGTGCCTCAGTCCCGTAGGGAGGAGATGCGCAGATAGTTTGAGTAGCTTCATCAGGGTGATATGTCTGTGATGTAGTATGATATGAGATTCTCGGAGTTGGCCTATCATGCTATCTGGTTGGTTCCCACAGACAGGGAGAGGATCAGGAGGTTTATAGATGGCCTCACTTATCAGTTGCGATTGCTTATGACTAGAGAGAGAGTGTCTGGTGCTACTTTTGATGAGGTTGTCGACATTGCTAGGCAGATTGAGATGGTTCGCAGTCAGGAGATGGTTGAGAGGGAGGCCAAGAGTCCTCGTGGATAGGGTGGATTCAGTGGTGCTCCTCATGGGGGTCAGATCCAGCACGACAGAGACGTCTATTCAGGCATGCTCAGTCACCCCGCACAGTTCACCGTGGTGCATCATCAGGCCATAGTTCTCACAGTTCTCATTAGAGCCACTCATCACTCAGTGCCCTTCCAGCCCAAAGTTCATCTCATGCTCCATCAGTTTTGGGCTCATCCATGCCAGGTTCTTCTATCAGTTATCCCGGTGCTAGGGGTTCCCTTCAGTCCCCGTCACCCACACCAGGGAGTTGTTTTGAGTGTGGGGAGTTTGGGCATATGTGGAGGCAGTGTCCTCATCATCATGGGGGTCCATCTTAGCAGAGGAGTCAGCCTTCGACTTCAGCACTAGTTACTTCACCATCCGCCCAGTCAGCTAGGGGTCGACCTAGAGGGGGAGGCCATTCAGGTAGAAGTCAGGCCCGTTTCTATGCCCTCCTAGCCAGACCAAATGCTATTTCTTCAGATGCTGTGATTATAGGTATTGTCTCTATTTGCCACAGAGATGCCTCTATATTATTTGACCCTGGTTCCACTTATTCATATGTTTCCTCGTATTTCGCTCATTTTCTGGATATGCCCCATGAGTCTTTAGTTTCATTTGTTCATGTATGTACTCCTGTGGGCGATACTATTATTGTGGACCGCGTATATCGGTCATGTGTGGTGACTATTGGGGGTCTGGAGACCAGAGTAGATCTCTTGTTGCTCTGTATGGTCGATGTTGATGTGATATTGGGTATGGATTGGTTGTCTCCATGTCATGCTATTAGAGATTGTCACACTAAGACCGTGACGTTGTCGATGCCGGGGTTCCCGAGGGTTGAGTGGAGCGGTCTGTAGACTATGTACCTAGTAGGGTGATTTTATATTTGAAGGCTCAGTGTATGGTTGAGAAGGTTTGTCTATCCTATCTGGCTTTTGTGAGGGATGTTAGTGCAGAGACTCATACCATTGATTCTGTTCCGGTGGTACGTGATTTTCCGGATGTGTTTCCTGCAGACCTACCGGGCATGCCGCCTGACAGGGATATTGACTTTGGTATTGATTTGGTGCCGGGTGCTCAGCCCATATCTATTCCACCGTACGTATAGCACCGGCGAAGTTGAAGGAGTTGAAGGGACAACTTTAGGAACTCCTTCATAAGGGATTTATTCGGCCTAGCATGTCACCTTGGGGTGCACCGGTTCTATTTGAAAAGAAGAAGGATGGTTCCATAAGGGTGTGCATTGATTACACGCAGTTGAACAAGGTCACTGTCAAGAACAAGTATCCTTTGCCTCATATTGATGATTTGTTTGACCAACTTCTGGGAGCGAGGGTGTTCTCCAAGATTGATTTGAGGTCTGGGTATCACCAGCTGAAGATTCGGGATTCGAATATTCTTCAGATAGCTTTCAGGACCCGTTATGGCCATTATGAGTTCGTTGTGATGTCTTTTGGGCTGACCAATGCCCCAGCAGCATTCATGCATTTGATGAATAGTGTATTCCAGCCCTATTTGGACTCATTCGTTATTGTATTCATTGATGACATCCTGGTGTACTCTCGTAGCCAGGAGGAGCATGCGTAGTACTTGAGGGTTGTGTTACAGAGATTGCGGGAGGAGAAGCTTTATGCTAAGTTCTCCAAGTGTGAGTTTTGGCTCGGTTCATTAGCATTCTTGGGGCACGTAGTGTCCGGTGAGGGTATTCAGGTGGATCCGAATAAGATAGAGGCGGTGCAGAGTTGGTCTAGACCGTCCTCAGCCACGGAGATTAGGATCTTTCTTGGTTTGACGGGCTATTACCGTTGCTTTGTGGAGGGATTTTCATCTATTGCATTGCCTTTGACCAAATTGACCCAAAAAGGTGCTCCTTTTAGGTGGTCGGACGAGTGTGAGGAGAGCTTTCAGAAGCTCAAGACTGCCTTGACCATAACTCCAGTGTTAGTTCTGCCATCAGCTTCAGGTTCCTACACTATGTATTGTGACACCTCGAAGATAGGCATTGGATATGTTCTAATGCAGGAGGGTAGGGTGATTGCCTATGCCTCACGCCAGTTGAAGACCCATGAGAAGAACTATTCTGTCCATGATCTTGAGTTGGCAACCATTGTTCACGCCTTGAAGATTTGGCGCCATTATTTGCATGGGGTTCATTGTGAGATCTATACTGATCACCGTAGTCTGCAACATCTGTTTAAGAAAAAGGATCTTAATTTGCGTCAGCAGAGATGGTTAGAGCTTCTTAAGGACTATGATATCACTATTTTATACCATCCGGGGAAGGGCAATGTGGTGGCCGATGCTTTGAGTCGCCGGGCGAAGAGTTTGGGCAGTTTAGCATATCTTCAGGGAGCAGATAGACCCTTGGCATTGGATGTTCAGGCCTTAGCGGGCTAGCTTGTTAGACTGGATATTTCGGAGTCGAGTCGGGTATTGGCTTGTGTGGTCTCCAAGTCTTCTCTTTATGACCGTATCAGGGAGCATCAGTATGATGACCTCCACTTGCTCATTCTTCAGGACAGGGTTCGACGAGGTGATGCTAGGGACGTGACTATTGGTGATGAAGGCGTGTTGACGATAAAGGGTCGGATATGTGTGCCTAATGTAGATGGGCTTCGGGAGTTGATACTTGAGGAGGCCCACAACTCGCGGTATTCCATCTATCCGGGTGCAGCGAAGATGTACCAGGATTTGATACAACACTATTGGTGGAGGCGGATGAAGAAGGATATAGTTAGGTTTGTGGCTCAGTGTCTCAACTGTCAGCAGGTTAAGTATGAGCATCAGAGACCGGGTGGCTTGCTTCAGAGATTAGATATCCCGAAGTGGAAGTGGGAGCTCGTAGTTGGGCTCCCACGGACTTCGAGGAAGTTCGATGCTATTTGGGTTATTATGGATCGGCTGACCAAGTCCGTGCACTTCATTCAAGTTGGTACTACTTACACTTCAGAACGGTTGGCTAAGATTTATATCCGAGAGATTGTTCGCCTGCATGGTGTCCCAGTTTCCATCATTTCAGATAAGGGTACTCAGTTTACATCGTAGTTTTGGAGGTCCGTGCAGCGAGAGTTGGGTACCCAGGTCGAGTTGGGCACAACCTTTCACCCTCATACGGACGGAAAGTCCAAGCGCACTATTCAGATATTGGAGGACATGTTGTGCGCTTGTGTCATTGACTTTGGGGGTTTGTAGGACCAGTTTCTACCGCTCACGGAGTTTGCATATAACAACAGTTATCAGTCGAGTATTCAGATGGCTCCGTACGAGGCTTTATATGGGAGGAGGTGTAGATCTATGATAGGATGGTTTGAGCCAAGTGAGGCTAGGCTCTTGGGTACAGACTTGGTCTAGGATGCATTAGATAAGGTGAAATTGATTTAGGAGCGGCTTCGCACGGCGCAGTCTAGGCAGAAGAGCTATGCGGACAGGAAGGTCTGTGATGTGTCTTTTATGGTTGGGGAGAAGGTTTTGCTGAAGGTATCACCCATGAAGGGTGTTATGAGGTATGGGAAGAGGGGCAAGTTGAGCCCCCAGTTCATTGGGCCTTTTGAGGTGCTTCAGAGGATTGGGGAGGTTTCTTATATGCTTGCCTTGCCACCCAGATTTTCGAGTGTGCATCCAGTATTTCATGCTTCTATGCTCCGGAAGTATGTTGGCGAGCCGTCCCATGTTTTGGACTTCAGCACGGTTCAGTTGGAGGGTGATATGATGTACGATGTGGAGCCGGTGGCCATTTTAGATCAACAGATTCGAAAATTGAGGTCAAAGGACATAGCTTCAGTAAAGGTGCAGTGGAGAGGTCAGCCTGTGGAGGAGGCCACTTGGGAGACCGAGTGGGAGGTGCGGAGCAGATATCCACACCTAGTTGAGACTCCAGGTATGTTTCTAGAACCATTCGAGGACGAACGTTTATTTAAGGGGGGATGTAAAAACCCGGCCCGTTATTTCGAGAGTTATAGCCCCATTACCCTCATTTCTATTTCTTTTGTGTTCTTCAGCTATATTATGTTATGTCTGGTTAGTTGGTTCGGGTCCGGAGTGGTTTTGGAGTGAATTGAGACACTTAGTCTCTTTGATAGAAAATTAAGTTGGAAAAGTCAATCGGATATTGACTTATGTGTAAACGACATCGGATTTGAATTTTGATGGTTTCGTTAGCTCCATTAGGTGATTTTGGACTTAGGAGCGCATCCAAAATGTGATTTGGAGGTCTGTGGTAGAATTAGGCTTGACTTGGCGAAAGCTTGAATTTTGGCGATTTTGGCCGGCAGTGAAAATTTTGATATCGGGATCAGATTGGATTTATAAAAGTTGGAATAGGTTTGTGGTGTCATTTCTAACTTGTGTGCAAAATTTGAGGTCATTCGGACGCGATTTGATAGGTTTCGGCATCGTTTGCGGAATTTGGAAGTCTAGAAGTTCTTAGGCTTGAATCCAAGGGTAATTTGGTGTTTTGTTGTTGTTTTGAGTGATTTAAAGGTTTGACTAAGTTTGCATGGGGTTATATGACTTGTTTTCATGTTTAGTTGAGGTCCCGAGGGCCTCGGGTGAGTTTCGCGTGGTTAACGGATCATTTTTGGCCTTCGTGAAATTGCTGATATGCTGCTGTATTTTGGTTCTGGTTTCCTCTTACGCGTTCGCGAGAAGGGCCTTGCGTTCGCGAAGCATATTTCTGAAATGGTGAATTTTTGTTCTACGCGTTCACGAATGTGAGGACACGAACGCGAAAGGTAGGGTAGTGTGTGCATCGCGAACGCATGAGTGGTGTCGCGTTTGCAAAGAGGAGAAAGGCTTTTGGGGACCCCCAGGTCCTTTGTCTACGCGTTTGCGAGGTGAGGGTCGCGTTCGCGAAGGTTTGTGCTGGTAAGGCATCGCGTTCACAAGGCAGTTGTCGCGTTCGCGAAGATTAAAGCAGAGAGGCAGTCTTAGTTGGTCTACGCGAACATGAGAGGGCGTTCGCGTTCGCGAAAAAAAAATCTGGGCAGACAATGTTATATTCAAAAATAGAGGGTTTGAGCTCATTTTTCATATTTTGAGCTAGAGGTCACGGATTTGGGCTGATACTTGAAGGGATTTTTGTTGAGTTGATTGGGGTAAGTGTTTCTCCCTTAGTTTTGGTTAAATTCCATGATTATATATTGATTTGTATCATCTAAATTGTGATTTGGGGTGAAAAATTGGGGAAAAAGTGGAAGAGTTCTTGAGATGGAATTTTGGAGTTTTGAAGGGGATTTTGTTGTTGGATTTTAGTAAATTTGGTATGACTAGACTCGTGAGTGAATGGGCTTTCGAGTTTTGTGACTTTTGTTGGATATCTAGGCGTAAGCCCGGGGGCCGGGTTTGAGCCAATTTCGGGTTTTGAGTCTGATTTGGTAATTGTTTTATGGAATTTATTCCTTTAGCACATATTGATAGTATTGTACTGGTTGTGACTAGATTCATAGCATTTGGAGGCCAAATCGAGGGGCAAGAGCATCGCAGAGTAGAGATTTGCTCTGTTTGAGGTAAGTAACGGTTGTAAATCTAGTCTTGAGGGTATGAAACCCCGGATTTTTGTGTCATATAACTATTTAGAGGTGACGAACATGCTAGGTGACGGGGGTGTGGGCGTGCACCATTGGGGATTGTGACTTGGTCCGTCTCGTAGCAATTGTAAAGTTGAATATACTGTCGTAGCTATATGCTTCTTATGTGTTTTGAGAAAGATTTACAGTAAATCATGCTAGACGCCATGTCTAGGCGTTATGCCAGTATTGTTTGGAACCTTGGAGGTCTTTTCTTGCTGTCCTCTCACTATTTTTGGTTGATAATCTGTACTCAGTCATGTTCATGCATTTTTACATCATAGCTCAGTCTCTATTACTTTATTTGATGTATCATATCAATGTTGTTTCGACTGATTACTTATTTTCTGAGAGCCCGAGAGATTGGAGAGATTGATGACTGAGGGAGGCCGAGGGCCTGATTGTGAGGACATTTATGGGATCGGGCTGCACACCGCAACATGTTTATTTGATTCATGCCATGATTGTCTTATTATAGCTCTTGGGCTTGAATTTTCCCTCCAGACCCCGCAGTCTGTACACACCCCCAGTGAGCGTAGATACCTACTGAGTGCGAGTGCCGAGTGATTGGGAAGCATGAGTGATCGTGAGGTTGGAGTGACTGAGAGGACTGAGTGATGTTTTTCCCGAGGGGCGGTATATGATTTCATCCTTTGTGCTCATAGCTGCTTTGAGTCTTTGATTGAGAACTGTTGAAAGATATTTTATTGGTTTTACTTGAACTGGATTTAAACAAGCTGATTTGACTTAAACACTGTTATTTAAAGCATGCTGTACTTTGCGGAATTTTTGTGATATGAACTATACCTTCATCTAGCTCGTCATTACTTCTCAGCCTTTATTTACTGCTGTTACTTACTGAGTTATTGTACTCACGTTTCTCCCTGCACCTTGTGTGCCGATCCAGGCATTTCTGGCCACGGTAGCGGTTGTTGATATATTCAGTAGCGGATCATTGGAGATAGCGAGGTAGCTGCCTGGCGATCGCAGCCCTGTTATTCTTCTTCCTTATCTTCCCCCTAGTTGTATTGGTTTTTCCCAGACTATGCTAGTCTTGATGTTATCAGACAGTTTGTGTAGTTGCTCATAACTTAGTGACACCCTGATATCGGGCTATCTTTTCCGCATTCTATTTTTATTTTGGTTTGAACTCTTTAATGAAGATTCTAGTAAAGTAAAGCTTTGACTTATCTTTTAAATGAAATATCGACATTGTTTGGAAATGTGTCGGCTTG
Organism: Nicotiana tabacum; assembly: GCF_000715075.1. Lineage (NCBI taxonomy): Eukaryota > Viridiplantae > Streptophyta > Magnoliopsida > Solanales > Solanaceae > Nicotiana > Nicotiana tabacum. The sequence goes on along the minus strand of NC_134094.1, from coordinate 65,456,068 downwards.
CCTAGTTCCACGATTGGCGCCATCACGACAGGTTAGGTTTGGGTCGTGACATAAGCTCTATAGAATAAAACTAGGATATCTAATACATCATTGTCTGAAAGAAATACAACAAGAAGTAAAATAGGGAAGGTGACTCCGAGGCCTGCGGACGTGGAGTAGGTATACCTTGGAGTCTCCATAGCAGCAACTAAAATCAACTATACCGTCCGGAACGAGCAGACGTACCTGGATTTGTACAAAACATTGTGCAGAAGTATAGTATGAGTACACCACAATGGTACCCAATAAGTATCAAGCCTAACCTCGGTAGAGTAGTGACGAGGCTAGGTCAAGACACCTACTAGGATATAAATAAGTAGTATGGAAGTTTAATAAGAATAAATAATGGAAAGCGAAGAAATAACCGAAACGAAACAAGATAATAACATGATTTAATACCGGAATTTAGACATGAAAGTAACATAAAAGAAGAAGCTAAAGAGAGAGCCAAAATTATCATATACGGGCAACAACTACTAAACAAGGAAGAACAAAACAACAGAAATGTTCCGACCAAAACTGCTAGCAAACAAAAGAGATACACAACAAGAATCACAACGAGGTGCTACCTCGTGTACAATAAAAATCACCACCGATGTACCGCCTCATATAAATCAAGAATCAAAACCGAGGTACCGCCTCATATACACATTTCACAATCTCAATTACATTTGAAATAGGATTTTGAAAATAGTTTTCCCGAAATAGCTACATGCACTTTAGCCCACCTTATGACGAGGCGTGGCTTCACGTTGTTCCCCTAGTAGCAACACGCACATAAATCCCACCTTATACCGCCACATGCATATTAACCCCAAGCCTTATACTGCCGTATGCACATCAATATCACATCACAATAACAACTCGCACTACAAGTGCCCATATATCACAACTTGCCAACAATCAGCAATATCAGTGTTTCCATAACAATAGCCCACGACTCCACCACAATGTATACAAGAATATAAACAACAACAATGAATGTAAAATGTTCAATAATAAGATGTTTCAACAATAAAATTTTCGCCTCAACGTGATAACGTCTTCACAACTTCATCACCAGTAACTCAATAATGAGAAATAATGTATAACCATGATGCTAAATAAGAATAACTCACAATGGAATAGATAACGTGTAACAATGACTTCAATTAATGGAAATCAAAAAGGGAAGGGATAACATAAACAATAACCCCAAATAATGATAATCAACAATGAGAGAGATAACATGAACAATAACTTCAAATAATGATAATCAACAATGAAAGAGATAACGTGAAGAATAACTTCAAATCATGATAATCAACAATGAAAGAGAAAACTTGAAAAATAACTTCAAATAATGATAATCAACAATGAAAGAGATAACACGTAACAAATAAAGAGCCAACAAGCTCAACTAAAGCATGAGAGCAATTCATCAATTAGAATGTAGAACAAGTGATAACGTAATCATTTAAGACATGTAAGGATAGACTAACACAAGTAAGAATAAATTGATTATGAGAATTTAGAGCATGATATGACATTACAATTATAGCATAGAAATAGTCTAAGTAGCCTAAACCGATCAAATACCATGTACAACCCGTGTACCCACTCGTCACCTTGCGTACACAGATTTTACTTAGCACAATTGAATCAATCAATATCAATCCTAAGGGGTAGTTCCTCCACACAAAGTTAGGCAAGACACTTACCTCAACTGGGCCAATTTGACACTCGGAAATAGCTTTTCCTTTACAATTTGGCTCCACACGGCTCAAATCTAACCAAAATCGACTTAATATCATCAAACAATGCTAGGGAATTCAGTTGCAATAGATAAAACTAAGATCTTTATACTTTTCCCAAAAAGTCAACAAAAGTCTACCGGGGCCCGTCCGGTCAAAACTCGGGTCCAATGGTAGATTCCGACTACCCCTAACCCCACGAGTTCATATATATGATTAGTTTCTTATTTTTCAAAAACTTGACAAAATTTCATAAATTTTCACATTGATTCATATGATTTTGACACTAAAATCGAAGATATGTTAATGGAATATGATTAGAAATAGATTAGAATCACTTACCCAATATTTGAAGGTGAAAATCTCCTATCCAAATCGCCTCTTACCGAGTCCAGGGTTCAAAAATGAGAGAATGAGAGATAAAATCTCTACTTTCAGCCCTTATGTCCAGCTGCAATTATTGCAATTGCGGTACGGTTTCGCAATTGTGAACCCTCACAATTGTGAAGAAAACCTCGCAATTGCGGCACTGAAGGCCTGGGAAGCTCTCTTCACAAATGCGAATATGGGTTCGCAATTGCGAATCCTGCAACCCTCGCAATTGTGACAAGGGCCATCGCAAATGCGAACCTAAGCCAGCCCCGAAATCCTTAGCAAATGCGACTAAGGAATCGCATTTTCAATACCTGAAGGTTCCCTGCTATGGTCGCAAATGCGGCCCTGGTGTTCGCAATTGCGACACCAGAGGGCACCAGACACCAGACTTGCCAATATCAGACCAAAACACTCCGGAACATGTCTGAAACTCATCCGAGCCCTCGGGTCTCAAAACCAACCATCCACACAAGTCTAAAAACATCATACGAACTCACTCACGTGATCAAAACACAAAAATAACATCTAAAACTGCGAATTAAAATCTAAAAGCCATGAATTTCAAAGAAATTTCAAGAACTTCTAGAATTATGACTAAACGTCCGAATCCTATCAAATCAACTCCAAACGACACCTAATTTTGCAGACAAGTTCTAAATACCATAACAGACCTATTCTAAGTCCCAAAATCAAATTTCGAGTTCGATAGATTAAAGTCAACCTGCGATCAAACCTTTTAACTTTAAATTGCCAAATTTCGGCAAGTCCAAAATCACGATACAAAGATATCAGAGCCGTAAAAACACAGTTCCGGGGTCGGTTTCACAAAAGTCAAAGTTTGGTCAACATTTTCTAATTTAAACTTCTGAGTCAAGAATCAAGGGTCCAAATCAACCCGAAAGCTTCTCGGAATGAAACTAACCAACCCCGCAAGTCTTAAAACCACAAACACACATGTGTGAAGCATAAAAAGGGGTAACAGGGTGCAATTACATAAAATGACCAATCGGGTCGTTACATTATCCCCCTCTTAAAATAAATATTCGTCCTCGAACGTGCATAAGGACATACATGAAGTGGTGAATAGATGAGGATAATGACTCTGCATGTCGTTCTCGGTCTCCCAGGTCGCCTCCTCGACCGGATGACCCATCCACTCAACCTTCACTGAAACAATATTCTTTGATCTCAACTTCCGGACCTATCGGTCCAAGTTCCATGCTCCTCAATATAAGTCAAATCTTCTTCCAATTGGACTATGTTAAAGTCTAGAACATGAGACATATCACCATAATACTTGTAGAGCATAGATACATGGAACACTGGATGAACCGCAGATAAACTAGGTGGCAAAGCAAGCTTGTAGGCCACCTCTCTAATCCTCTCAAGGATCTCAAAAGGTCTGATATATCTAGGGCTCAGCTTTCCCTTCTTCTCTAAAATCATCACACCCGTTATAGGTGAAACCCGGAGCAAGACTCGCTCTCTAACCATGAATGCAACATGCGAACCTTCTGATCCGCATAACTCTTCTTTCTAGATTGGGCTATACGAAGTCGATCATGGATCATCTTGACCTTCTCCAAGGAATCTCGCACCAAATCCGTGCCTAATAACTTAGCCTCTCCCGGCTCAAACCACCCAACTGGAGAACGACACCGTCTCCCATATTGGGCCTCATAAGGAGCCATCTAAATACTCGATTGGTAGTTGTTGTTGTTGGCAAACTCCACAAGCGGCAAGAACTGATCCTAAGCACCCCCAAAGTCCATAATGCAGGCACGAAGCATATCCTCTAATATTTGAATAGTGCGCTATGACTGTCTGTCTGTCTGAGGGTGAAATGTTTTACTCAACTCAACCCATGTGCCTAACTCATGCTGTACAGCTCTCCAAAAATGTGATGTGAACTGCGTACCCCAGTTACAGATGATGGATACCGGTACACTAAGAAGTTGGACTATCTCGCGAATATAGATCTTAGCCAACTGCTCTGAAGAATAGGTAGTCACTACTGGAATGAAATGAGCTGACTTGGTCAGCTTGTCCACAATTAACCATATCGCGTGAAATTTCTTCTAAGTCCGTGGGAGCCCAACAAATAAGTCAATGGTGACACACTCCAATTTTCACTCGGGAATCTCAAGTCACTGAAGCAAACCACTTGGCAAGTGATGCTCATATTTCACATGGTTACAATTTAGGCATCGATATACATACTCCACTATGTCTTTCTTTATCCTCCTCCACCGATAGTGCTGCCTTAAGTCCTGATACATTTTAGCGACACCCGCATGAATGGAGTACCTCGATCTGTGGGACTACCGAAGAATCAACTCACGCAAACTATCCACATTGGGCACATATAACCGTCCCTGCATCCTTAACAGACCGTCATCTCCGAGGCTAACCTCCTTGGCATCGCCATGCTGAACCGTGTCCCTGAGGACAAGAAAATAGGGGTCATCATACTGATGCTCTCTGAGACGGTCATATAGAGAAGACCGAGAAACCACATAGGCAAGAACTTGACTGGGATCCGAAACATCCAATGTAACCAACTGGTTGGCTAAGGCCTGAACATCCAATGCTAATGGACTTTTCGCTGACGGTAGATATGCTAAACTACCCAAACTCTCTGCCTTTTGACTCAAGGCTTTGGCCTTCCCGGTATGATATAAAATGGTAATATCATAGTCCTTAAGCAACTCTAACCACCTCCGCTGCCGCAAGTTAGGATCTTTCTGTTTGAATAGATGTTGTAGACTCCGGTGGTCGGTAAAGACCTCATAAGGAACATCGTACAAATAATGCCGCCATATCTTCAACGCATGAACACTGGCTGCCAACTCCAAGTCGTAGATTGGATAATTCTTCTCAGATGCGTAGGCAATCACCCTACCATCTTGCATCAACACCGTGCCAAAGCCAACATATGACGCATCACAATACACTGTATAAGGCCCCGACCCGTAGGCAACACCAACATTTAGACCATCTGAAAGGAGCACCCTTCTGGTTCAATCTGGTCATAGGTGCAGCAATAGATGAGAAACCCTCTACAAAACGACGATAATACCTGCTCAAACAAAGGAAACTCGGATTCTCAGTGGCTGAAGATAGTATCGACCAACTTTGCACTGCTTGACATCACATGTCCCAATAACGCCATTGAATCAAGCCAGAATTCACACTTTGAGTATTTTCCATACAACTTCTTCTCTCTCAAGGTTTGAAGCACGATCCTCAAGTGCTGCTCATGATCTTGCCGATAGCGGGAGTACACCAAGATGTCATCAATAAACACAATGACGAAATTATGCTGCTGGGGTGTTGGTCAGCCCAAATGACATCACAAGGAACTCATAGTGACCGTACCGAGTCCTAAAGGCAGTCTTCAAAATATCTGGATCCCAAATCTTCAGTTGTGGATAACCTGACCACAAATCAATCTTTGAGAACACTCTGGAACTCAGTAGCTGATCAAATAAGTCATCAATGCGTGGCAATGGACTTCACTGTAACCTTGTTCAACTGTCGATAATCAATACACATGCACATAGGTCCATCCTTTTTCTTCCCAAACAGGACACGTGCACCCCCACGACGACACACTAGGCTGAATGAAACCCTTATCAAGCAACTTTAGTAACTACTCCTTTAACTCCTTCAGCTCTGCTAGGGCCATACAATATGGTGGAATAGAAATGGGATGAGTGCCTGGTAATAAGTCAATACCAAAATCGATAACCCTATCGGGTGGCATGCCCGAAAGATCCGCTAGAAATACATTTGGGAAGTCTCTCACTACCGGAACTGACTCAACGGTATGAGTATCAGCATTGATATCCCTTACGAATGCTAGATAAGCATCACACCCCATCTCAACCATCCGCTGTGACTTTAGAAATGATATAACCCTACTGGGAACATAATCTAATGCACCCCTCCACTATAACCATGGTAAACTTGGCATAGCCAGCGTTACAGTCTTGGCGTGACAATCTAGAATAGCGTGATAGGGCGACAACCAGTCCATGACCAAGATAACATCAAAATGTACTGTACTAAGCAATAATAGATTAACTCTGGTATAAAAACCTCCAATAACAACTATACATGACCGATACACACGGTCCACAACAATAGAATCTCTCATAGGTGTGGACAAATAAACAGGAGAACTCAAAGAATCACGAGATATGTCCAAATACGGAGCAAAGTAAGATGACACATATGAATAAATTGATCTCGTATCAAATAAGATTGATGCATCTCTATAGGCAAATCGGAACCATACCTGTAATGACTGAGTCTGAAGCAACCGCCTATATCCCACCAGGAAAAGCATAGAATCTAGCCTAGCCTCCCACTCTAGGGCGACCTCTACCAGCCCACCCCCTCTCCTAGCTGGATGTGCGAGTGGTGTGGAAACTAGGGCAGCAATTATGGCCTGAGAGGTCTGTGGACTTCACTGAATCTGTGGAGCTTGAGTAGACTGGGAATGTGCACCCCTTTTGAGTCCGGTGTAGTATCTAACCATGTGGCGGGTATCACCATACTCAAAGCAAGCTCTTGGTGGGCGTGGATGCTAGGACTAGGTCAGGCCTGGTCGGCTAGACTGACCATTGAAGGCACTCCATGCAGGAGGTGCACTAGAAAGTGGCTGAGCAAAGTGTGCAACCTGAGACCTCGGAATACCCGGAGCACCACTAGAAGCTGGAAGTGCTGAATGAACTCGAGGACTAACATAGCCTCTACCATGATGGGTTATGGCTGCAGCATGGTTGAGCCCCTCTACCACCTGCTGATATGGGGTATCTGTCTCTAACTCTCTAGCCATGCCGAATCTAATACCTTAGTTGAGCCCCTCGATAAATCAATGGACTCGCTCTCTGACTGTAGAAACTAAGGTAGGTGCATGTCTGGACAAATAATTGAATCAAACAACATACTCTTACACTTTAATAGTACCCTGTAGCAACTGCTCAAACTCTACGCGCCCTGCAACTCGAAGGATCTGAGGAACAAACTCTCTCAGGTATAACTGTGAAAATCGAGTCCATGTAAGTGAAGCTGCCTCGGTTGGGCTACCCACCTTGTACGCTCACCACCACTGATATGCCGCTCCCTTTAGCTGGAACCACTAAAAGTAGGTGGGTGATACTTCTTGAACCTCTCGAGCCTAAGCTGCTCCTCCTTAGATGTTGGTGCCCTAACCACGGGCTGAACCGGAGCAACAGGCTATACCGGTATAACCTCTGATCAATCTGGACCCGCTACTCTAGGGTATGGACTGCGGGAGTCTGAGCTCCTCCCCTAGCCTGAGATGTGGCTGGTGCAAGTGGAATCAACCCCGCATGAGCTAAGGTACTGAACATGCTCAGGAACTGTGCGAGGGTCTCCTAAAGTAATATCCCCGACTGGAGCTATTGGTGGCTCCTTTGTCGTGTCTAGGGTAGGTGCTCTGGCTGCACCACGTGCCCCTCCTCGGCCTCTGGCCCGGCCCTGGCCTATCGCGCCTCTAGCAGGGAGCGCGGGTATCTGATTATCAGATCCAGCAGCGCGTGTCCTCACTATTTGTGAGAGAATTGAAAGTCACAGATTCAGTTTTCGGAGTCAACCAATTCGCATGATAAGGAATCAAAGAAGTGAAGTTTTTCCAAATAGGTTCGTAGCCCCTCGAATATGAGTACGGACGTCTCTTTACCGATCCGCAAGAATCTACCAAACCTGCTTATGACTCAACACCTATGAACCTAGAGTTCTGATACCAACTTGTCACGACCCCAATTTCCCTCCGTAGGATGTCGTGATGACACCTAGTTCCTAAGACTAGGTAAGCCAATCACAAGACGAGATCAACAAAATATAACTACTTAAATATTAAATAAAAGCTGAGAAATTATCACGACCCCAGTTTTCCTCCGTTGTATGTTGTAATGGCACCTAGTCTCCAAGACTAGGTAATCCTAGCAGATAATAATAACTTGGCTGAATAACTGATATAAACTTCCGAAAAATAGAATCTCAACCATACAATCCCCAAGAACTGTGGAACGATGTCGTAAGCTCTATAGAATAAAACTAGGATATCTAATACATTACTATCTGAAAGAAATACAACAGGAAGTAAAATAGGGAAGGTGACTCAAAGTCCTGCGGATGTGAAGCAGGTATAGCTTGAAGTCTCCATAATAGTAACTCAAATTAACTCTAGCGTCCGGAAGACGTACCTGGATTTGTACAAAACATTGTACAGAAGTGTAGTATGAGTACACCACAATGGTACCTAGTAAGTATCAAGCCTAACCTCGGTAGAGTAGTGACGAGGCTAGGTTGAGACACCTTTTGAAGACTATGAAGTATCCCTTATGTGTATTTATAATTATGTGACTTGCGGGGATGATTGGTTTGTTTTCAGGGAGGTTTTGGATTGAGTTTGGACACTTGCTTCCTCTAACGACCCGACCATTCATTTTTGTGTATTATTTCTCTGCTCCTTATTTATTGCTTCTTCTATGTGTTGACGGCCAATTTTGACCCTCCCTTTTTAATTAATTAATTTATACTTAAACATTTACAATAAATATTTTTAAATTATTTTCTAGCAATAAATATCTATTTTTACAAATTGATTAAGTATTCGTTTTAAAATTAATTACGTAGTATTAATATTATGTAATTAAAAATATATTTATTATTTTAAGATTACTAAAATAACTTTTATATGTGCATTACATAGATTCTATAATTAATTTGATGAATTTATCTTTAATTTCTAGTTAATTAGACTAATATGTTAAAAATTCGAATTTAGTGTTACAATTTAGAAAAAATAAAGTATTTTATAAAGAATCAATTAAAATAATTAGTTGTATATATAATAATTATAATTTCACCACATTTATTGAATATTGTTAAGTGTATTTAAATTAAATTCAAAATTATCTAAGAGTAATTCTGAGATTTCAAAACTTAGGGGTTCTTACTAATTTTCTTTTCTTTTGTTTCCTGAGTGCTTTTACTGCTTCAAGCTTGAAATCTCGAGTCTTAGGCGATTAAGAAGGATCCCTGTTTGGTTTGCTGCCCTCAAAAAGTTTAGTATACCTCTAACCTTTCTCTTATGATCGTGTCATTAGAATGTTATGAATGTGCTTGTTGTCTTCTGTGAAGTATAGTCGTTTATGATGCTTATAACTAGTATAGAAATGTTTATTTTTGTTTATGATAAGATGTTTTCTACTTGTGATCACTTATCATGCTTCTGAGTCTTAATCAATGTTAACCATGCTGGTATGTGACCTCAAATGACCTTTTTTCTGAGTCTAAATAGTCTACATGGTTAATTTTCCTTAATGTGCTTTGAATGACTGCTCATGTTTAACTAAACTTCATAGTCTTTCATTGATGATTCTGTTGTGATCACTACCACCTCTATTGTTTCCTTGCATTCTGTTTGTCTCGTGGTCGAGTTTATTATTTGATAATCCTAGCTGAGATAAACCTAAAAGTTCATAAGTTCATATCATGCACCTTTTAACTACAGCATGAAAAAATCTAAGTGTTTAGATGCTTTCCTTCTCTATACCTGTATCTGCTAACTCTGAAGACAACTTCTGGGTTATCCCCATGACATTCTCATGATTTTATCTAATAATTGGTTGCATATGTTGAAACATTCCTGTTGAGGTGCACTTTTATGAATATTAATATCTCTGTTGTATATATTTTGCTAAGATTAAGTCACTCCTTCTCATAAAAGGCAAATCATAATCATGTTTGTTATAGTTGACTGGTAATTGCTGCTAAGCTAAACAAACTGCCTCATGTTTAGCTAAATCCTTTAGTTACATGTGTTAAGTCGAAACTTGTTTGATATATCATTTTCTTGTCTCTAACCTCTTCTATGCTACTGCTGACTTTGTGAAGCTTACGTTCAGTTGTCATTGAGGTATCTTTCATAAAGTATGACCTAGTCATTCTTGTTATAGTCAAAAACGATAGTTTTAAGCTGTGTGTGATTACTTCGTATCTAGATACTAATTTAAGCTATACATATGAGTTAAACTTGTTTTAGTATAATACTTCCTTTGTCTATAACTCCCTCCCTTCATGACATGGTAAACTTGATTCTATAACATGTAAAGCTCCCATGTCCGTATAAGATTACAATCCCACTTGAAGTGTCTACGTATAACTGACTGAATATTTCATGTATCCATGTCTAACTCTGTGATTCAATGTTTTTGTTTTAAACTGTACTCAGTCCTTTCCTCATTGCAAATTTGAACTGAACCTAATTTCAAAATCTTATGAGAAGTTCTTTGTTGATGCTGTCGGAACATGATGGATTGTTTAAGGTTAACACTATTAGGAATATGATCCTGTTGAGCCCTTAGGGATTCCATGTTCAAATCTATGAACCTATAGTCATATTGAGAGTTTTGATCATGTTTCTGATATCTCTGATAACTTCTGTAAAAAGTGTTAGTTACAACTGTTTGCCTGAAACTTTTATTAACACATTTTAAAATTCCAAGTAGTGTTACTAATTCATGTATGTGCTAGTAGCAAGCTAATCAATTCATCATTAGTCTGCTAGGGTAGGAGTATCTGTATTTCTTGTGTTACTGCATATATGAACTCTGTATTCCTCACCTTCCCTTTAAATGTATTTTTCCCTAATGCTTAGACCTTTAACAATATTCTATAATGTTTTTGTTTCTCTCATATATGTGCTCAAAAGTCTAACCTTCAGATTTACCTTGATGCTGTTCATTTGGTATTAGAAATGTAGTATTAAGTTTTGTTTTTATGTCTCTATGCTTTCTGTTAGGTGAAAAGTATACTTATGTGGAAGGGGATATTGTAGTATTTGGTTCACATTGAAAGGGCCTCATTGGAAATTAAACCCATAGGGAAAAATAAGTCGTTAGTGGTTAGGGGTATTTGGGGGTGGAGTTTGACTCTAGGTTTGGCTGCTCTCCCCGACACAAGCAATGCCCTGGGCGTTGAGTCCCTTAGGAATTTGAAGTGCCGGGGGATTCAAAAGGGGCATCGACCTTGAGTAAGAACTCCCTCCTTAGCCCTTAATTCGTTGACACTTTTGGTTCTTTAGGGGTTTAGTGTTTAATGACAACCAAAGGTTTTCAATATATATTATTTTTCATGTATGACCACCACATTAGTATAATTTCTTATAGTGTTAGAATATTGATATTTTAATATATTCTTGTTCCAGGCGTGTGTTTATATATTTCATGCATGGTTTAATATCACTACTATGTTCTCACTCACCTTCCCTTTACTTAAAAGATTTTGTAGCCCAGAACTTAGTAAAAATAGCAGCCTCTTTTTTCAAGAAGAAATCGGATCTGAATCGCAAGCTTTACTATCAAGAAGAAAATTAGAATTTTGCAAAAAATGAAGAACTGTCACCTTAAAGGATTTTCAACAAGATGATTTTTCTTTAAATATTCAAATAAAGGTATATCTTAGGCTAACCTTTTACAAACACCTCTTAGAATTACACCCATCCCCTAAACCAAGTGTTTTCATGACTTGACCTTTTTCTACAAGCCTTATAAAATATAAGCCATTTACATACATATCTCAAAACTCTTTCAATTATATCCACCAACGTATCTTTCAACTCCTTTATAAACTCACACTCCTCTTAAGTCTCACATCCTTTTTATACTTTCCCTTAGATATATAGTAAGCTGTACTCTTTAATAGTAATTAAGCATAGTACAAATGATTGATCCCAAACTTAGTCTAAGTCCTACGGAGCTACGTCAAGTAGGTTTTAAAGGGTGCCTAACACCTTTCTCTTAGAAGAACAAGAACCCTTACCCCCCATAATCTCACTGGTTAGCATACCAATAAGAATATGACTTAGTGATTAAATAAATACCCTAGTATACCTTCAAATATTAGGTGGCCACTCTCTTTTATCAACAACAGAGAAATCACAAGTTGAACCTTGTTTTGACTAGTGCAAACTAGGGTGCAACAACATGGCGACTCTGCTGGGGAATTCACACTTAGGTTCTGACCTTAGCAGATTAGACTAATTTGGCATCTAGATTTATTTGTACATTGCTTTAATTGTAGATAAAATTGTAATTACGTGCTTACCTGCTTTATTTGCTCTTTATGCTTATTATCATGCTTAGTGCTGCTACTTCCTTGTCTGTTACTGCTTTATATACATTGTCATCACATTTCTTCCTATCAACTCTTGGCCATACACTATCACACATAATGGCATGCGAGGGTTGTCTTTTACACCCCCCGAACCTTATTTCAAATCTCTCTATTTTCAGAGAACGGCTTTGTCAGGTCAACTGACATAACTTCTCGCAGCCTTCAATCCAACTCAAAAGTAGGAAACACTCTACTCTAGTAAAATAGGTCACTTTGCATAAACCTTAGGCGAGTCGATCCTTGTCATTGACACACAATTAGGAAAGCCACCCAAATGTCAACGGGGCATGCACCCAACGACATGACTTTTATGGAAAGACAAACAAACCTGACAAGACACTTAAAGATCTAAAGCAGACACTTACTTAAACATCTTTTTTTTACCCACTTCAGAAAAATAAAAATCAACCAAAACATTCCTGAGATTAGCATGGTAATGGGAGCAACCCATATATTGAAACAGTGGTGGAAGAATATTCGCCGGGAACATGGAGATGAGGTTCAGACGCACTTAGGGGCATTAATCGCATTGTTGAACATCAGAGCAGACAGGGTACTCACTCGCCTATTGATATAATTTAGGTATCCGACTAAGTTGGTGTTCAAATTTGCCGATTGTGAGTTAGTACCAACATTGGAAGAAGTCACAAGTTTTATGGAACTTCCGTTCAATGGATGGAAGCCAATATTGCCATACTATGCCCGGTTTCCAATTCTTGGATGCCTTAGGCCTGGCCAACAGTAGGAGTCTAAGAAATATCAAGGACAGATGGATCAGCCTCGACCAGTTGTTTGACAGATTTGGGCACCGTGAAAGCTACGAATGGTATTCAGGCACTATTGGGACTATTGGTCTTCCCACAGCGAAGGGGTCGGATCAACATCAACCTATTACCTATGGTTGTGGCGACCTTCCGTGGCAATCTTCAAGCTACTTTTGTGTTGATGGTGTTAGCTGAGATGCTGAGGGATTTGTCCGCATGTGCATGGGGGTATGATTTCTTTAAAGGTTGCAACTTGCTGCTTCAGATCTCAGCTACTGAATATTTCTTCCAGCGAGAGGCCACCATCGACTAATTCTTGGGCGTTCGCAACATGATCCGCAACCACAACGAAATAATGAGACATTGGGTCTCCCTACCTGGGCAAGAAGAGTGGAGGGAAACACTGACCAACCTGAGTGGGGAATGGATCAACTAGAAGCTATCCTGGTTAGGTGGAAGAGCAATCTTGAGGACTCCTCAGAAATACTTCATTGAGCTGATCGGACTTGAAGATACTCAACCTTACTCACCCCTGCAGGTCCTCAGACAGTTTGGGATGATCCAAGATATGCCTATGTGGACAACGACAACACTATATGAGGATGAGTACAATGGGCAAATTCCAATCCCCGGGATAAGAAGGCTCCAAGAAGAGTGGAAAGACCTGGTCACAATGCTTATGGGTCAAAACTCGCGGTGTACTCCTGAGTATTACGTCTGGATCAACGAGGAAGAGTTGGCCCGACTAAGCAGAGAGTGTATAGCCTGGTTAGAGGAGACGGTGGCTGCCTTGCAAATTTACCATGAGATCCTGCCACATTACCTTGTGACCACTTCAATGCACCGTCAAGTAGTCCTAAGATCCATTGACCACATGTTTCCACCTGCATGCAAATAGAGTCTAGCATAGAGCCAGAAGAAGATCTGGAGGAGGAGTCAGAGTTTAACGATGGCGAGGAGGAGTTTGAAGAAGACTCGGAGGAGGATCCGGAAGAGGAGCCAGAAGAAGAGCAGGATATGGGAAATGACTTAGGCGATGGTTATTAGAGTTGGTTGATTTCCCTTTCTTTCCCACTTTGTACCTTTATCCCTAATTCTCTATTTATTTTCCAGAAGGGCAAGTTGTCCAAGCCCATGCAATTCTATAAAAACAGTGATGTAATCTTTGTTCCCATTTGTATCAGTCCAAATTATCAATGAAAATAAATTATTTCGGATCTAAATGTGTCAAGTCTAAATATTTGTCAAATATCTGCGAATTAGGCCTACATCTAGCAAGGAGAGGTCCCTGCGAATTCTAGGAAACGCGCTAGCTGTAATGCATGAATTAATTGCTTTGCGTGATTTCCTGCTTGTATAAATGAAGAAACCGACTCTTGTCATTTTTCTCTTCTGTTTTTTATTTTTATTTTGCTTTATTATTATCCCCGAAAAGCGAAAAGAATGTTGGTTTGTGTCGACCAAAACTGGCGGAACCACCATATAATCTAAGGTCAAAGGGAAAGATGTCAGTCACAGAAAACCCAACTAAACATGCTTTGGTCATAGCCGACAGCCCGGGGCAATCAGGGGAAAAGGACGACATCAGGAATGATGAATATGTGGCTAGGATGGCCCAATAAATTGAGTTTTTAAGGGAGGAGGTACAACATATAAGGAAACTAGAGCCCCTGGCCATGACAACACTTCCTCAACCACCTCGATTTCCTTCATTGGATTCACTCCCTGACCACTTTCCTTCCATATCACGCCAAAACAAAAACACCCCAACTTCAGCTCCTAATACTCAAGTCATACCTCCAGTGACTCACGCAACTTCCCTATCCACACTACTTATGTACCGCAGTACGTTTAGACATCACAAAACCCGCCTATTACTACCAATGCAACTCATACCCCTCCTCGTGACGGAGTCACTTTTACCACTAACCAGCACATACCTGTTGCACATACCGCTACTCATGAGCAGTACGTTCCCCCTGTATATGCCATTTCTGAACCTACCTTTACAACACCTGTCACGGTCAAGGTGCCTTATGAGATTGACCAATACGCCGAGATGGAGAGGGAAGGCAGGCGTAAGGAAGAAGATTCATTATCTGAGTAGTTGCAAATTTTGAGAAGGCAAATGAAAAGACTCTAAGTTGCCCGAGGAAGTGAAATTTTTGACTACGAGGATATGTGTCTTCATCCAAATGTGGATATGCCAATAGGGTATAAACCCCCAAAGTTCGATATCTTCGATGGGACGGGTGATAATTTGAGGGCATACTCTGACAAGTTATTCAGAGTGGGGAGGAATGAGAAGCTAAGGATGAAACTATTTATAAGAAGTTTGACGGGATAAGCACTCACTTGGTATACTCGACATGATCCGCAAAATTGGAGAACTTGGCAAGATATGGCGAAGGACTTCATGACTCATTTTTGATTCAACACATAGATCACTCTAGATCGGTTCACACTGATTAACCTGGAGAAAAATTCCGTCCGAGTCATTCCAAAAATATGCACGTCGGTAGAGGTCAGAGGCCGCCAGGGTGCAACCTCCACTGGATAATAGTGAATTAACAAAGTATTCTATCAGAGCTCAGGAAGGGATATACTTTGAAAAGATGATAGGAATGTTGGGACAGAAATTCCCCGAGCTGGTCAAGATGGGAGATTTAATAGAAGAGGGCATAAAATCTGGTAAAGTATAATCTATGGTGGCATTGCAAGAGGACAGCAAGGCCAGACAATCAAGGTTAATCGGTAGCAGAAAGAAGAATAAAGAGGAGGTCTCAGCAGTCGTCCCTTACTGCCAACCCAACTCACATCACAAAAGCACTTCTTATTCCCCAAACAACCATTCACACCACCCACTTATGCTCCAATCTATAACATCCAGCCATATTACCACCCTCAACCACAATACAACCCACCTCGAGCTAACAACAACAAAAACCCACAACGACCATATGCTCCTGTCCAAACCACTACTCTCCAAAACTGACCAGCTTATGCAACCTGCCCTCGTCCAAAATTTTAAGAGAGGGGTCCTAGAAATTATATCCTAATTTCTGAGCCTCT
Source organism: Nicotiana tabacum (assembly GCF_000715075.1). Lineage (NCBI taxonomy): Eukaryota > Viridiplantae > Streptophyta > Magnoliopsida > Solanales > Solanaceae > Nicotiana > Nicotiana tabacum. Next base: position 65,439,873 of record NC_134094.1, on the reverse strand, counting down.
GTCCCAATTGTTTGAAAGATTGAGAAGAGCGGGATTGATACATCTATTGAAGGAAGGGTTCCTAAATACCCCTCCAAGTATTTTGATGCCACAAAAAGATGTGTGCACCATTCTAATGTATATAGACATGATACTGAAGATTGTTTTAAGCTAAAAAATAATATTGAAATGCTGATCAAGAGCGGATCCATCCAATGCACTCCAGTGCCGCCCAACATGAATCGCAATCCGCTACCAAATCACCGAAACCAGGGAGTTAACATGATCACGTTGGACAAAGAGTATGACCTAAAGGGAATGATTGTCACTATACGAAATGCATAAGCCACCTGGATCCCTCCTCAAATGGCTCCAATGATTACAGTACAAGTGAGACCTACAGTGATTGTTCAGACTTATCAGCGACAACCTACCATTGGGAGTACAAAACCGTCCCATGGACATACCAGCAGAAAGGAAAGGCCAAAATGACAGACTCTGCCATAACCCATGGTATGACTAAGTCGGGAAGGTGCTACGCTCCTGAAGATGTCAATCGAGGGAACTCTGGAAGAGAGCAAATTGAAAGAAGAAACATAACAGACCCAAAAGCCACCATGTTTTTGAAGAGAATGTCAAGCAAAAAGTATTCTGTAGAGGAGCCTGAAGAAAACTCCAGCACAGATATCAATCATGGATCTATTAATGAGTTCCGACAGTCAAAAGGATGCCCTGTTGAAAGTACTAAGTTGGGTAAGTGTACCAAGTAACACCACTAGTGAAGCGCTGGCTGCGACAATTGGGAAAATGGTTATAGCAAACATGATCCCTTTCAGAAGAGACGAACTTTCTATCAAAGGAGCAAGTCACTACAAGACTCTTCACATCACTATCAAATGTGGGGACAAAGTTGTGTCCCGGGTGTTGGTCGGTGGAGGGTCATGAGTCAACATTTGTCCGCTCTCCACCCTATGGGAGTTAGGGATTCATTTTAGGGAAGTCAAGGAAAGCCATGCGAGGGTGAGAGCTTTTGATGGTTCGCAAAAGGATGTTATTGGAGAAATTTATTTGGCCTTGTAGATTGGGCCGGTCGAATTCCCCATATTGTTTCAAGTAATGGACATCTCCTCTTCCTACAACTTGCTGCTGGGAAGGCCCTAGATACATATGGCAGGGGCCGTGCCATCCACTTTGCACCAATGCATTAAATTTGAGCGGGGATGTCAGGAGATTGTGGTTCATGGTGAGTGGGGTCACTCCGCCTATTTGGAGTATGCTTTTTCGTTAATTGAAGGGCTAGGCGGTGTTGCTTTCCATGCACAGGAAATCATGTAGACTACTGAGATGTAAGAGACTGAACAAAACTTGAGAATGCAGTCTTCGTATAGATCCAAAATGGCTGTGGGGGAGATGATGAAATATGGATACAGGCCAGGAACAATGTTGGGAGCTAGGTCGGACTTAATCATAGAGCCAATTAAACATAATAGGCAGAATGGAAGGACCGACATATGGTATCAACCTCCGAAAAGGAAAGCTCATACCATTAGTTTCGGGAAATGGGTTTTTGTGCCAGAGCATGTTCCAAATTCGGGTAAAAGTTCAGTTCCAGAAGATGATATCATCGACGGGATGGGAAATCTATTCGTGAATATGATTGAAAAATGTTGTGAAGGGACTGACATCAAGACAACGACTATCAGGGATGCCGAACCAGGGGAAGAACTATGGAATTGGACCGCCAACCCATTTTGGTTTGCCGGGAGTCTTGGTATTATGGAACTGTTAGAGTTTTCTTTTTAAAATCGGACGGTCAATTGAGGCCTGCTCCGTGTTTTCTTTTTGTCATTTGCCTCTTTTGAACGCTTAAGATGTTCCTCTTTTGATGAAATAAAAAGAATCATTTTCTCAAATATTTAAACTTTATTTATGGCTTTATTTATACTTAGCTTTTCTTTTCAATAATCAAGCTGCTACAAACCCGTGTTCCGTGATTATGACATGTAACGAAACCATTGAGCACAACGACCCAGATTATGAGGAGTATGATGAGAGCATGATGCCCGGCAATCTCTCGTAGGAGATCGAGCAGTTGGAAAGTCAGAAAAAGCCCAACCTAGAAGAAATAAAAGTGGTCAATCTTGGAAGTGAAGAAGATATAAAAGAAACTAGAATCAGCAGTCACCTAGAAGCTGAGCATAAGGAAAAACTAGTAGAGCTTCTCCAACAGTATATCGATGTGTTCGCATGGTCGTATGATGACATGCCGATATTAAGTACTGACATTGTCTCGCATCGACTGCCCACCGATCCTACTAGATTGTTGGTCAAGTAGAAACCTAGAAAATTCAAACCTGATTTAAGTCTGAGAATAAAGGAAGGAGTGACCAAACAAATAGAAGCGAATGTGGTGAGGGTCACCAATTATATAAGTTGGTTGGTAAACATCGTCCCGGCACCCAAGAAAGACAGAAAGATCAGAATATGTGTGGACTACCAAGACCTCAACAAAGCTAGTCCAAAAGATGATTTCCCTCTACCAAATATCCACATCATCATCGACAACTGTGCAAAGCACGATTTGCAGTCGTTTGTGAATTGTTTCGTTGGGTACCACCAAATCTTTATGCATGAGGAAGATGCAGAGAAGACAACCTTCACCACACCTTAGGGAGTTTATTATTATAAAGTCATGTCATTTGATCTCAAGAACACCGGTTCCACCTACATGAGTGCCATGACGACCCTCTTTCACGACATGATTCATAAGGAGATTGAAGTGTATGTGGATGATGTCATCATAAAGTCTCGAAAGAGTTCGGATCACTTGGATGATTTGAGAAAATTTTTCAAATGCCTGCGAAGGTTGAAGTTAAACCCAGCAAAGTGCGCGTTCGGAGTCCCCGCTAGGAACCTGTTAGGCTTCATTGTAAGCAGGAAGGGGATAGAACTGGACCGATCAAAAATCAAGGTCTTTCAGGAATTACCACCACCAAAGAGCAAGAAAGATGTCATGAATTTCCTGGGTGGATTGAATTACATCAGTCGCTTCATAGCCCAGTCCACGGTAATCTGTGAACCCATTTTCAAGGTGCTAAAGAAGGATGCTACCACAAAATGGACAGAAGAGTGCCACAAAGCCTTCGACAGAATCAAGGAGTATCTGTCAAATCCGCCAGTACTGGTTCCCCCCAAAACCGGGAAGCCATTGTTGCTCTACTTGTTAGTCTTCGATAACGCCTTTGACTGTATGATAGGACAGCATGACTAAATTGGGAGAAAGGAGCAGGCTATCGACTACTTAAGTAAGAAGTTCACGCCATGCGAGGCCAAGTATACTTTGATAGAGCGCACTTGTTATGCTCTGACTTGGATTACCTAGAAACTGAGGCATTACATGTTAGCATACACTACACATCTGATATCTTGGATCGACACGCTCAAGTACATCTTCCAGAAGTCGATGCCTACCAGAAAGCTAGCTAAATGGCAAATTCTCCTCAGCGAATTTGACATTGTGTACATAACTCAAAAGGCTATCAAAGGACAAGCTTTAGCTGATGACCTCATAGAGCATCAGGTGGACGCAAATTACAAGCCACTTACTACGTATTTTCCCGATGAAGAAATGATATTTGCTGGAGAGGATATTGCAGAATCGTACCCTGGATGGAGGATGTTTTTTGATGGAGCAGCAAACTTCAAAGGAGTCGGAATTGGGGCAGTCCTGATTTTGGAATCTGGACAGCACTATCTAGCATCGGCAAAGATAAGGTTCTCTTGTACCAATAATTTGACTGAATACAAAGCATGCATTCTCGGAATCAAAATGGAAGTTGACATGAACGACAAAGTGCTTTTGGTCATAGGGGATTCTGATTTGTTGATACACTAAGTCCAAGGGGAATGGTCCACCAAGAATGTCAAGATACATCCATATCTGCACTGCGTGAAGAAGCTATATAAGAAATTCATAAAGCTTGAGTTCAAGCACGTCCCCAGGATTCAGAACAAGTTCGCCGACGCCCTTGCAACCTTATCATCTATGATTCAGCATCAAGACAAGAACTACATCGACCCTATCGAGGTAGAGATCATGGATCAATATGCCTATTGCATCCATGTAGATGAAGAACCAGATGGTAAACCATCGTATCAAGAAATTCCTTGCAATCAGAGAATATCTAGGGAATGCGACTAATGGTCAAAAGCGAGCCCTCAGGAGGCTGGAAAACAACTTTTTCCTCAACGGGGAAGTCCTACACAGGACGACCCCAGACTTAGGTTAATTGAGATATGTAGACGTTGTTGAGGCAACTAGACTATTAGATATACATGCAGGAACGTGCAGACCCTACATGAATAGGTTCACATCAGGCAATAAGCTCTTCAGAGCTGGATACTTTTGGATGACTATGGAAAGAGACAGTATCTGCTACGTGCAGAAGTGTCACTAGTGTCAGATTCATGGGGATTTCATCCGAGTTCCACCAAATAAGTTAAATGTAATGGGTTCACCCTGGCCGTTCGCCACTTGGGGCATGGACGTGACTGGAGCCATAGAGCCCGCGACATCAAATGGACATTGTTTCATCTTGGTAGCTATCAATTATTTCAATAAATGGGTCGAAGCATCTACTTACAAGGCCGTCACAAAGAAGATAGTGGCAGATTTTGTCTGAAACAACATCGTCTGCATATTTGGGATACCAGAGTCTATCATCACTGACAACGCCACTAACCTCAGCAACGACCTCATGAGAGAAATCTTTGAGAACTTTAGAATCGTCCACCACAATTCCACAGCCTACAGACCACAAATGAGTGGGGCAGTCGAGGCAGCCAAGAAGAATATCAAGAGAATTCTATGGAAGATAGTGGACAATCACAGACAATGGTACGAGAAACTACCTTTTGCCTTACTGGGTTATCAGACTACCATGAGAACAACCATTGGGGCCACACCGTACATGTTGGTATATGGCACTGAAGCTATGATACCTGCAGAGGTCAAAATACCGTCTTTAATGGTCATTCAAGAAGCAAAATTAGATGACGCAGAGTGGATACAGGTCAGGCAAGAGCAACTGATGCTCATTTATGAGAAAATAATGGATGCTCATGGTTAGCTATATCAGAACAGGATAACCAGTGCATTTAACAAGAGAGTGAAGCCTCGCCAGTTCGCATCGGGGTAGTTGGTCTTGAAGAAAATATTTCCCCACCAAGAAGAAGCCAAAGGAAAGTTCGCACCAAACTAGCAAGGTCCTTACGTGGTTCACCGAGCACTGTCGGGTGGAGCTCTAATCTTGGCAAAAATGGATGGAAGAGTCAATACAAAGCCTATCAACTCAGACACAATCAAGAGATACTATGCTTGAAGACAAACAAGGTTAGGTTTTTTAACAGAACTATGTTCAACCTGGCTTCCCACGGAGGGATACGTAGGAATCCCGCGTAGGGTTCAGTTTCTCTCCCCCCTTTCTCTTGTAATAGAAAAATCAAATATCACTTTTTATATTGCTCATGAACTAAGCCAACTTGATTTCCTCATAAAAGAATACGTAGGCAATCCTCATCAGATTCAGTCGTCTTTTGTAATTGAACTACGTTCTGGCCTGATTTCGGCCATTTTCATTCTTAATTATTTTTCATTTGTTGTAATTGAACAAAGCTTTGACCTGATTCCATTTGGATACTTTGGCTGCCTGAGTCAGGCTCGGTCATGTTTAACCCATTTTATAATAATCCACGAACTATGTGCAGACCTGATTCCGTTTTGGATACGTAGGCAACCTGAAAGGGTCCGGTCATAACCTTAGGAAAAGCTTTGTAATGCATTAGTTCAAATTACGATGCAGTCGTGACAACAAGCAGCCGCGTTGTCAGAAGCATCATGGAAGATCGACATCAACGGGACAATGTTTTCAAGAGGATACGCTCATGCGTGGAGAATCTTTCGTAACATGTCATTATCCGAAACAACCATATTCCTCTTAAAAAATAATGTATTTCCAAAATGTTTTCTATAATAGAGTAATTTTTTCCACCTACCGAACTTCGTGGGGTAACCATATCAAAGGTCAGGTCAGACCAACATTGTTGTCGACACAAACCAACTTTCCCACTCCCACTAAGAACTTTTCTTTGAGTTCAGGTTCAATAGGGAGCAAGGAAGCACTAAGACCACACTGGGGAAAATGACGGACCCGCCACCTGTCGAAGATTATCTCTCTTTCTCCTTTACTTAGATTTTTCTGGTACAACTAAAGATAACCTCTGATTCCTTTACAAGTATTTCAGAATCAGACAACTGATACGGAAAAACCTATACATAGTAAACCGCCTACTCAACTAATCGGAGCACCCTGTACAAATGAGCCGTCAGCTTCACCAATTGAAGCCTTGTATGTAGCAAACTGACTGCTCAACTAATCAGAGCACCCTGTACAAACGAGATGTCAGCTTCATCAATTGAAGTCTTGTATATAGCAAATCGTCAGCTCAAATCAATCGGAGCGCCCTGTACAAATAGAACGTCGGCTTCGCTAACCAGAGACTTGTATATAGCAAACTACAAACTTAGCCAACAAAGCAACTCGCATCACCACCTCGTTATTGATGTTATGCCAATCGATGGCCGTAACTTAGCTTCAAAGTCAAGAGTATCTCTTGGGCATGCTTTTATTCCATTTGCTATTACTTTGGATGTTTTAATATTTTGCTCATGCAGCTTCAGGCATGATTACGATTTTAGTCAATCACTTCCAAACGATGATTACTTTACATTTCAGTGCAAAGCTCTCCCAACAAGCGGAGACGCACTCTACAAATCAAGATCTCCCAACAAGTAGAGACATTTCTCAGTGCAAAGCTCTCCCAACAAGCGGAGACGCACTCTACCAATCAAGCTCTCCCAGAAAGCGGAGACAAATTTCAAATGCTCCAATAGTTGCGGAACGGTACACAGCTTGGCTATCAAATCGAGTCAATATCAAGTATCTCATCATCCCGATCCAAAATAATGGCTCACCGGTAGCTAGTCATCATCCTTACTGCATCATTTACATCACATCTTAATATACTCTGCATCGCAATGTAATTGTATGCGTGTATTTTATTTATTTTGAAAGGACAAACACCGCAGCGTGGAACCTTTCTTAGCAGTAGACAAAACTACAACACTATGGGGATAGAAAACCCACTAGCGGGCCAAGGATCCAAGTTCAAGACGACCAGTGAAACTCAAAATTTTTAAATCCTTCAAATCAAGCCGCAAAACTCAAGCTATCACGAGTGCCAAATCCTCCATCTCGATGTATAGTCATAATGCGATATTGGGGCAATTCCTGCGAGTGTCGCTTCCTCAAAATCTTCACTCGAGAACTACATGAGGCCTGATCCTCATTAAGCCCGAGGTATGTAAGCAATTCAACGCTAAAATTCGACCCCAATATTTCCAAAATTCTTCCCAAAATCCCCTCAAAATCTTCCTTAACTCAATCCTAAAACTCATAATCTTCCTGCAATACATGCCTAAAGTCAGGACAAAATTAGCTTTGGTTCAATTTCTTTGCTCGAAAACTCTTTCATCGTCTTCGGTCAAAGAAGGGCAGCTGTTGACGATCACTTTTGACCATCCTTTTTTTAATTAATTAATTTATACTTAATAATTTACAATAAATATTTTTAATGTAGTTTTAGCAATAAATATCTACTTTTACAAATTTATTAAGTATTAGTTTTAAAATTAATCACGTAGTATTAATATTATGTAAGTAGAAATATATTTACTATTTTAAGATTATCAAAATAACTGTTATATATACATTACATAGGTTCTGTAATTAATTTGATGAATTGCTCTTTAATTTATAGTTAATTAGACTACTATGTCAAAAATTCAAAATTAGTGTTACAATTTAGACAAAAACAAAGTGTTTTGTAAAGAATCAATTAAAATAATTAGTCGTATATATAATAATTATATTTTTTCCACATTTATTGAAAATTGTTAAGTTTATTTAAATTAAATTCAAAAGGGGATTAAAAGACAAAAGGGCTACAATTGCAATTCTCAATAAAATGTACAATGGCTATTTCTTAAATTTATTATAGCCCAATCATGAAGCCCAGTCCGAAGTATACCCAGTCCAAACATTCCTCTCTTTCCACTGTAGCAATCCGTGCCGTCTCATTTTCACCAATCACAGCGCACCACATCACCCTCCCTAACCACTCACAGAACTAACACACTCACATCTGAGCCGTTGGTCCATCTGATCAACAGTTCACATTTAATCTCCGATTTTCTCTTAATTTTAAATACCCGCCCCAGAGATCTCATCCCTACCATCGAAAATCTCATCATCTAACGGACACCAAAAAAACCCCTTAAAATTCTTTAATGAGCAAATTATCAGGACTGTTGATCTCAAAGATCAACAGCCTAGATTCTATCTCTTGACTTTAACACTAGAGACAAACCCCTACTCTTCCTAAACCCTAATTATTCACTCCTCCACTCGGTCGTCCCCTTTCCCCTTCCTCTCTCTATTATCTCAAAAGCTTGCACAAATCCATGCAAAGTCTCAAATTAACCAAAAAATCATTCCTACTATAAGTTAAACTCGCACATCTTGCTATTGACAAGCACAAAACACCACTTTAATTATGCTCGCTAGTCAAAGATAATATAGTATAATATCGCATCCACATGGATTGGAGTTAAATAATATTTTCGTAGTTTCTAGCTTGATTGCTATTCAAAAGAATCAACAATTGAGATTTATATGATTAATAACTACAATTAACTAAGAGTTTAAAGCTATTGACTAATGATTATCGAAACAAGAAATAAGCAAAGAAGGTTATCAATGGGAGAAGATAGGGTTTTGATAGGATAGGTGCAAGATAATTTTTTGGGATATAACTCTAGATAATTCACTTCTAATGTTCAAGTGAGTCACTCCAATTCACTCAATTATTAGTTCAAACGTTCAACAAAATCTCCTCTCTCGATTAAGTTTTAACCTCGCAAGATGAACCAATTTAAGCATGTGAAGATATGCAAGAATGTATAGTGGATTGGTCTTTAGGAGAACCTCTCTCGATTATCCTCCTAACTAGGTTTAATCAATGATTGAACTAGCCTCTTTCGATTACTTAGAAGTTATGCCTCTCTCGATTACATGAACAAGTGAATATAGATACAACAATTAAATCATCCAAAAATGCTTCAATACATAAAACTAGAGTTATAATTCACAAACAATCATCAATACACCAAATCCATTAAACCCTAAAGAGAACTATTCCATATATGTGGAGTAATTTATCACAAATATGTTTAAAGTAAAGGAAAACATAAAACGATCCAAACTCCGATCTTGAGTGAGGATTGAATGATGAACTCCTTGTGCTTTTGCTTCTCCAACTCCTCCTTAGCCTCCCTAGGTCTAATATGTGTCAAAAGTCCCAAAAATAACATTTTCCCATGTATTTATACTAAGTAGGGTCGGGCCCAGATGAAACCACCTTCTCCTGGCCGAAATAGGACATTTTCTCTATAACAATTACACAGGCGTGCCACATGGGGTGACGTGCCATGTGGGGCATTAGTAGGGAAATACAGAGAATTATTTCTGACAGGAAGTAGGAAACTGTACATGCGCAGTGCCCCACGCGCCGCCCCACGCGCTACGGCAGTGGGGTTTTCGCAGAGTACGGAAGTTTCCTTACTTTTTGATATCCAGATGTGATTCTCGACCCCCGAATAAGATTCCGGCTTAATCACTTGGGCTTTTACTCAGACTTCAAAGCTCCAAATCACTTGAATTCATTCCATAATATCTACATAGATTGAAATCACTCGTACAAGGCATAGATCACACATTAAGTGCAAAACACTATCAATTAAAGCTCAAAATGACTAAAGTGCAGTAAATTGGAGTGCAACAAGCGACTAAAACACGAGATTCTAGCCTACCATCAGTTGTCTTCTTCCCTTTTTCAACATTAAGATTCAAAATCCCCAAATCCGAAAACCCTAACCCAGAAATGAAACTTCAAATCATCGATGGTCTGTCACGCCCCGAACCTAGGAGCGAGACAAGCACCCCGTGCCTCACCTAACCTGGCGTACCAAATTGCGACTAAGGGACTCTGAACACATAATGTCATACTTTGGCCATGGGGCCACCTTGCAAGACAATTTGCGAAGCAAAATATAAAACTGAATGGAAACTAGCACTAACTAAATATCAATATAAAGCTAGGCCGACAAGGCCGTCATAGCTACTACAGCTGACAAACCACCAATTTATACAAACCCAACATACTGCACTAACCAACAGGATATGCCTACAAGCCTCTACTGATAGATGTACTGTGATCGGAACAGGGCCCCGACCTACCCATAAATATATACAGATATACATAAGATGTACACAAAACTCTAGTCCTGGCAACTCCGAAAGACGTGGAGCTTACCGATCAGGCGGAACTCGGAAAACACCTACTGAGGAGGTCTACCCGTCTGTCTGTCTGAACCTGCACGCATGAAATGCAGCGCCCCCAAAAAAGGGACGTCAGTACGAAATAATGTACCGAGTATGTAGGGCAATAAAATAACTGAAATCTGAAACTGAACTGATAATATGATAACTGAAATTAACTGGGAGTCAAAGATGATCTGGAGATATACTTACCTGCTGATACTGACTCAACTCCTTCAATATAGTAAGTAAAATAATTGTACGGCCTTATAAGGCTCGGTATATATAACTGCTCTGCCATAGTAGGCTCGCTTATAGGCGCTCGGCCATACTAGGCTATGTATCTCGACCATGCTGGGCTCGCTCATAGGCGCTCGGCCACAGTAGGCTCGGTATATAACTTTCCATCTGATCAGAAGTTGCCCAATAGGGGCCTGCCCATCGATTATAGCTCGATGGTAATGAAAATACTGTAATACTGTATATAAGCTTGCTGCTCTCTTGACTGAAAGAAGACAATACTAAAATTGAATATAGAGTCTCGATAAGGAATAATATTGTAACTTATGAGACTAGAATAGTGTGAATAAATTCATGAATATGAACTTCTCTTTTGTCTCATTACTAACACATGTAGCTACGAGATCATGCCAAAATGAAGGAAGGCTTAGCCTTAACATACCTTATCACAATCTTTTCAATCACCAAGTTGAACTCACCTCTTCGCACCTTAATCTACAAGAATGATAATAATACTATCGTTAAGTTACGAAAGGTACAACTATCGCACAACGAACGACAAACCTATTTTGTATTAAAACGGGCAGCATCTCCCCTATAATATGCCCTTCCTCCAACTTCAAGATAACACCAACAATACAAGGACAGAACAATAACAACATATATACATCATTTTCCAGCCCTATATACACCATCAAATACTACAAAACAGCCCAACACACCCCAATCTCTTCGTACACAAAACGACCACCGTAGTAGTGTCAAACGACCCGAAAATGTTGTGACGAACGAACAGCCAACCACCCTACATTTATATGGTGTTTATAAACCCCCTTCCTCCTCCAAAACTCCACAAAATAGTAATAAAACACGCAGCCCAACAGCAACACAAAACAGTCCACAAAACAGTCCGCTACAAGTGAATAACTCGAACTCACGGCTTCCGATCACCATCCCGTGAGTTCTTACAAGTATAGAACGACTTACCATGAATTTACAGAAGAAAAAATGGATGAAAGAGAGCAGTAAACTCACCTTATTTGTTGGATAACTCAGCTCCTATCTTGGTTCTTCAAACTCTAAGTTTTACCTCCAATTGGAACTTGAAAGGGAGAGAAAATCAATTAGGGTTTGTGGGAAATTTTTGGGAGGATTCTTTGCAGAGCTTATGTCTGGTTATTATGCTCTATTTTAAGTCTAATATATGAAGAAAATAGGCCCTTAAAAGGCCTCTTTGGACGACCCGAAATGGCCCATTTTTGGGCTTTCATTTAAGCAAGTAGGTGACACACCTACTTGTCACCTAGCAGCTTGCGCAGTATCGCAAAAATGCACATATCTCTCTACTCCGATGTCGTATTGAAAAATGGTTTAATGCGTTGGAAAATAGACTCATAGATATTTAATTTGATGGGTGGAACACACCATAACTCTAAGTATATTGGGAGAATATTGCAGTTACATTTGACCCAAAGTTTCAGTAAAACTTATGAATGTAACTTGTGATGACTTTCATCGACTTTTGTTCCACAACTCGCTTGACTTAAAAACATAACACACGGATGTAATACGACTAATATAAATCATAACATAATCTCTTTATCATGTTAATCACCCTAGTCTCACCCCAAAGGTACATGTTATAACATTCCCAACTTGTCGACTTTCGATGAAACATTGTTTTATTTAATTGCTTTAGCTTCTGAACTGTCCAACCCTCTTTGTACTTGTTGTTCATGATCTTCAATATTTGTAACCTCAGAGGTAACATGATTAACTTACTTTATATACTTTTAAATATTATCTCATTTTTTTGTCCTACATTAGTTTACTTACGACGCATTTTTACATACGAAAATATAGGGTGTAACATCACTCCCCCTTGGGAACATTCGTCCTCGAATGTTTACTCTTGGAGACTTTGGAAACTTTTTCCAGAGTATCCTTCGTACACTAGGTTAAAACCAACCTGCACGTAGCCAGAAACATACTATGCATGCCACACATGGCCAATCTTTATAAATAGCAGCAATTTGCCTCTGACATAATCCTGTCTCGTAGCCCTGCTACATCTGGAACACACAAACGACCCTTGTATCTGAGAACCCCATCTCCCTTGAGCTCTAACAATGGCTTCTTCTGCTGCGGAACTCGCTCTCTCAACTCGACCAACTCTGGGTCCTTGTACTGCCTTTCCTTGACTTCAACTATGAGGGATGATTTTGCAGTGTTTTGGATTACAACTCCACCATCCTCAGAATCTACTAACCGAACCCCCAACGAAGCCAATTGATGAATATCTCTAGCTAATTGTCTTTTCTCGGGCTCTACATGTGCTAAGCTACCCATAGATCGGCGACTTAAGGCATCTGCTACAACATTAGCTTTCCCTGGATGGTAGAGAATGTTAACATCGTAATCTTTCAATAACTCAAGCCATCGCCTCTGTCGCAAATTCAACTCTTTCTGCTTGAAAATATATTGTAGGCTTTTATGATCAGTAAATATATCAACATGAACACCATATAAATAATGCCGCCATATCTTAAGTGCATGGACAACCGCAGCTAACTCGAGGTCGTGGGTCGGATAATTCCTCTCGTGCTTCCTCAACTGTCTTGAAGCATATGCAATTACCTTCCCATGTTGCATCAGGACACATCCTAACCCGACACCTGATGCATCACAATACACGGCATAACCCTCTAGACCCTCTGGAAGTGTTAGAACTGGAGCTGAGGTCTGACGACTACAAATTGTCACTGTACAACCTCGGTAAACCCGTCTAGCAATAATCGATTCTCCGACCGGTGTAGATACCGCAAAAGGATCACTTAGTATTTCAGGCACTATACCAAACTTCCTCGCGACAAATGGGGTAATATACGATAAAGTAGATCCTGGGTCTCTCAAAGCATAAGCATCGTGAGAGAAAATGGTTAATATACCTGTCACAACGTCTGGTGAAGACTCCTGGTCCTGTCGACCCGCTAAAGCATAGATACGGTTCTGATTACCACTTGAACTGGAACCTCTACCTCTGCCTCGACCTCTACCAGCCGAAGACTGAGACTCACGCCTTGAAGGATGCACGGACATAGACGATCCTGTTGCTGAACTCGCTGGTTGTGCCATTCCCCCAGAATCTCTATTTGGGCAATCTCGCATCATATGCCCCGGACGCCCACATGTATAACAAGCATCAGAACCTGCTCGGCATTGACCCAAGTGTCCTCTACCACAGATGTCACACCGCGGTGGAAATGACCATGTCTGCGCAGAACCTCGTTGTCGCTGCAAACCCGACGCCCGTGAGCTCTCACCTGGTCCTGACTGAGTATAGCGGTCATACCCGTAACCCTGTAACTGAGGTGGCGGAGGCCTAGGTAGCCGTCCGAAGTACTGGGTCCTATAACTACCCTGAGATTGCTCCTGAGACCTGGGAAATCTCATCCTCTTACGTTGCCCTTGCTCAGCCCTCTCTGTACCCTGCTGCCGATGCCTACCCCTTTCTATATTCTGGGCGAATGCCTGAATCCGGGATATATCCATACTATCCTGCAATGCAGCGGTGGCACATGCCTCGGTTAACTCTGGGGCTAACCCTGCTATAAACCTGTGAATCCTGTCCCGCATAGTAGAAACTATGGATGGTGCATATCTGGCCAATGAGTCAAAACGGAGACTATACTCTCGAACACTCATATTACCCTGCTTGAGGGCTAGAAACTGATCGACTCGAGCCTGTCGGATCTCCCGCGGTAAGTACTGGTCAAGGAAAGCATCTGAAAAATTCTCCCAAATAGCTGGAGGTGTATCACATCCCCTGGACCTCTCCCATCCCTCATACCAAAGGATGGCTATATCTCGGAGTCGAAAAGCTGCTAGCTCAACTGCCTCTTTCTCCGTGGCATGCATAACATGAAAGATCCTGTGAAGCTGATCTATGAAATCCTGCGGGTCCTCCCTCTGATCTGTCCCCGTGAACTCTGGGGGACTCAAAGCAATAAACTCTCGGACCCTTGAACTCCCAGACCCCTCAGAAGTTCCTGCACTAGCTGATGCCCTAGCATGTTGCTGGGTAGCTACCAACTGTGTCAACAAATGCGCCGCACTCCTTAAGTCCTGATCTGATGGAAGTGGAGGGGGAACTGGATGTGCGGTTTCCCTAGGAATCTCCGTAGTTGGTGGAGGAGCCGGTAATGGCTGAGTAGGGGTCTCCCCTTGAGCCTCAGACTGGGCCCCATCTACTGGGGGTACCCTGTTGGTCCCCTCACCTACTACTGTATCTCTCCTCTGGCTAGCCGTAGTCTTCCTAGTCACCGTCATCTATGCATGCAAACACCAACACATAAGTTTAATTCAAATTTCCTATAACTCAGTTCTATAGCACGATTTAGATTTCAAAGAAGTGTAACCAACTCCTAAATGCCATGTAGTTCCTTGCTTATAAAATGTGGTGCACAACACATCTATAAACAAGACCCTACTAGACACGGCTTGTAGACTTCCTAGGACAGAACTGCTCTGATACCAAGTTTGTCACGCCCGAACCTAGGAGCGAGACAAGCACCCCGTGCCTCACCTAACCTGGCGTACCAAATTGCGACTAAGGGACTCTGAACACATAATGTCATACTTTGGCCATGGGGCCACCTTGCAAGACAATTTGCGAAGCAAAATATAAAACTGAATGGAAACTAGCACTAACTAAATATCAATATAAAGCTAGGCCGACAAGGCCGTCATAGCTACTACAGCTGACAAACCACCAATTTATACAAACCCAACATACTGCACTAACCAACAGGATATGCCTACAAGCCTCTACTGATAGATGTACTGTGATCGGAACAGGGCCCCGACCTACCCATAACATATATACAGATATACATAAGATGTACACAAAACTCTAGTCCTGGCAACTCCGAAAGACGTGGAGCTTACCGATCAGGCGGAACTCGGAAAACACCTACTGAGGAGGTCTACCCGTCTGTCTGTCTGAACCTGCACGCATGAAATGCAGCGCCCCCCAAAAAGGGACGTCAGTACGAAATAATGTACCGAGTATGTAAGGCAATAAAATAACTGAAATCTGAAACTGAACTGATAATATGATAACTGAAATTAACTGGGAGTCAAAGATGATCTGGAGATATACTTACCTGCTGATACTGACTCAACTCCTTCAATATAGTAAGTAAAATAATTGTACGGCCTTATAAGGCTCGGTATATATAACTGCTCTGCCATAGTAGGCTCGCTTATAGGCGCTCGGCCATACTAGGCTATGTATCTCGACCATGCTGGGCTCGCTCATAGGCGCTCGGCCACAGTAGGCTCGGTATATAACTTTCCATCTGATCAGAAGTTGCCCAATAGGGGCCTGCCCATCGATTATAGCTCGATGGTAATGAAAATACTGTAATACTGTATATAAGCTTGCTGCTCTCTTGACTGAAAGAAGACAATACTAAAATTGAATATAGAGTCTCGATAAGGAATAATATTGTAACTTATGAGATTAGAATAGTGTGAATAAATTCATGAATATGAACTTCTCTTTTTGTCTCATTACTAACACATGTAGCTACGAGATCATGCCAAAATGAAGGAAGGCTTAGCCTTAACATACCTTATCACAATCTTTTCAATCACCAAGTTGAACTCACCTCTTCGCACCTTAATCTACAAGAATGATAATAATACTATCGTTAAGTTACGAAAGGTACAACTATCGCACAACGAACGACAAACCTATTTTGTATTAAAACGGGCAGCATCTCCCCTATAATATGCCCTTCCTCCAACTTCAAGATAACACCAACAATACAAGGACAGAACAATAACAACATATATACATCATTTTCCAGCCCTATATACACCATCAAATACTACAAAACAGCCCAACACACCCCAATCTCTTCGTACACAAAACGACCACCGTAGTAGTGTCAAACGACCCGAAAATGTTGTGACGAACGAACAGCCAACCACCCTACATTTATATGGTGTTTATAAACCCCCTTCCTCCTCCAAAACTCCACAAAATAGTAATAAAACACGCAGCCCAACAGCAACACAAAACAGTCTACAAAACAGTCCGCTACAAGTGAATAACTCGAACTCACGGCTTCCGATCACCATCCCGTGAGTTCTTACAAGTATAGAACGACTTACCATGAATTTACAGAAGAAAAAATGGATGAAAGAGAGCAGTAAACTCACCTTATTTGTTGGATAACTCAGCTCCTATCTTGGTTCTTCAAACTCTAAGTTTTACCTCCAATTGGAACTTGAAAGGGAGAGAAAATCAATTAGGGTTTGTGGGAAATTTTTGGGAGGATTCTTTGCAGAGCTTATGTCTGGTTATTATGCTCTATTTTAAGTCTAATATATGAAGAAAATAGGCCCTTAAAAGGCCTCTTTGGACGACCCGAAATGGCCCATTTTTGGGCTTTCATTTAAGCAAGTAGGTGACACACCTACTTGTCACCTAGCAGCTTGCGCAGTATCGCAAAAATGCACATATCTCTCTACTCCGATGTCGTATTGACAAATGGTTTAATGCGTTGGAAAATAGACTCATAGATCTTTAATTTGATTGGTGGAACACACCATAAGTCTAAGTATATTGGGAGAATATTGCAGTTATATTTGACCCAAAGTTTCAGTAAAACTTATGAATGTAACTTGTGATGACTTTCATCGACTTTTGTTCCACAACTCGCTTGACTTAAAAACATAACACACGGATGTAATACGACTAATATAAATCATAACATAATCTCTTTATCATGTTAATCACCCTAGTCTCACCCCAAAGGTACATGTTATAACATTCCCAACTTGTCGACTTTCGATGAAACATTGTTTTATTTAATTGCTTTAGCTTCTGAACTGTCCAACCCTCTTTGTACTTGTTGTTCATGATCTTCAATATTTTTAACCTCAGAGGTAACATGATTAACTTACTTTATATACTTTTAAATATTATCTCATTTTTTTGTCCTACATTAGTTTACTTACGACGCATTTTTACATACGAAAATATAGGGTGTAACATCACTCTTTCAAATCCATGGCATGCATGGCTATCCATCTTGTCCCTGTACTATGAATGTAACGACCCGACAAGTCATTTTGAGCGTATTAGCCCCTATCCCCTATTTACTGCATTCCCTGTATCTGTTTCTACTTATCTGACTTGCCGGGAGGTCTTGTTTTGGTTTCAGAGTATTTTGGGACACTTAGTCCCTAAAACGGAAGCTTAAGTATTAGGATTTTGATCGTAGTTGGGATGTTGTGAAGACAACTCTGGAATGGAGTTCCGTCGATTCTATCAGCTCCGTTGGGTATTTTGTACTTAGGAGCGTGTCCAGACTATGAATTAGAGGTCTATAGCTAATTTAGGCTTGAAATGGCGAAAGTTAAATTTTTGGGAAGTGTGACCGGGGGTTGAATTTTTGATATTGAGGTCGGATTCCGATTTTGGATGTTGGAGTAGGTCCGTAATGCTGAATATAACTTGTGTGCAAAATTTGAGGTCAATCGGACGTGGTTTGATAGGTTTCAGTGTCGTTTATGGAATTTGAAAGTTTAGAAGTTCTTTAGGCTTGAATCCAGGTGTAATTGGTGTTTTCAGTAATTCGAAGGCTCGACTATGTTCGTATAGTGTTTTGGGACTTGATGGTATGTTTGGTAGAGGTCCCCGGTGCTTCGAGTGAGTTTCGGGTGGTTAACGAATCATTTTTGGCCTTGGTGAGATAGTTGATATCTGCTGCTGCACTTTTTCTGGTTTCCTCTTACACGTTCACGAGAGGAGCCTCGTATTCACGAAGTGTGTTTCTGAGTTGGTGAGATTTTTCTCTAGGCATCCGCGAAGTAGAGGATACGAACGCAAAGGTATGGCAGTGTGTGCATCGCAAACGCGTGAGTGGTGTCGCGTTTGCAAAGGGGAGTGAGGCAGCTGGGGACCCCAGTCTTTTTTTTCTACTCGTTCGCGAGGTGAGGGACGCATTCGCGAAGGTCTGAGTTTGCAAAGCTTCGCGTTCGTGAAGCGTAGGTCTTTCTCAGGCGGTCTCTATTCCGACCGCAACAGCCACTTCTCAGGTCGGGGGAGACACTCAGACTCTAGCTGCCTGCACACCAGAGCAGGTGGTACAGGGGACTCCAGATACCGGGGGCACCACCAGCCCAGCCGGTTACAACTGCTCAGGACTTTGTGGTTCCTTCTATGCTTGAGGATGAGCAGCGTAGATTGGAGACGTTTGGGAGGCTCCAGACTCCATCTTTCAGTGGTGTAGAGGGAGAGGATACGCATGGCTTCTTGGATAGGTGTCAGAGGATACTCCATACAACTGGTATTCTAGAGACTAGTGGAGTCTCATTCACTACCTTTCAGTTCTCTGGGGCTGCTTTTAGTTGGTGGGAGGCTTACGAGAGGTGTAGGTCGGTCGGCGCAGCACTTCTTACCTGGCAGCAGTTCTCCGTTCTCTTTCTGAGGAAGTTCGTGCCTCAGTTCCGCAGAGAAGAGTTGCGCAGGTAGTTTGAGCAGCTTCGTCAGGGTGATATGTCCGTGACGCAGTATGAGACAAAATTTTCAGAGTTGGCCCGTCATGCTATCTGGTTGTTTCTCATAGAAAGGGAAAGGATCAAGAGGTTCATAGATGGCTTCACTTTTCAGCTGCGATTGCTTATGACTAGAGAGAGTGTATGGTGCTACATTTTATGAGATTGTCGATATTGCTCGTCAGTTTGAGATGGTTCGTAGCCAGGAGCGGGTTGAGAGGGAGGCCAAGAGGCCTCGTGGACAGGGTGGATTCAGCGGTGTTCCTTCTAGGGGTCAGTTCCACCGCGGTAGGGGTTGTTCTTTCAGACATGCTCAGACGACTTACCCGATTCACCATGGTGCATTATCTAGCCATGGTGCACATAACTATCAGCAGGGGCCAGTCTTTATTCGGTGCACTACCAGCACAGAGTTCGTCCCATGCACCATCATCTCAGGGTTCTTCTGTGTCAAGACCTTCTAGCAGTTATTCCGGTGCTCGGGGTTCCCTTTAGTAACCACGGCCATTTGCAGAGAGGGGTTGCTTTAAGTGTGGAGATTTGGGTCATATCAAGAGGCATTGTCCCCGCCTTTTGGGAGGTTCATCTCAGCAGAGGAGTTAGCCTTCGACTTCGACACCAGTTACTTCACCACCCACCCAGCCAGATCAGGGTGGATCTCAGTCAGATAGGGGTCGCCGTAGAGGGGGAGGCCGATTAGGTGGCGGTCAGGCCCGTTTCTACGCACTCCCTGCCAGACCAGATACCATTGCTTCGGATGCTGTGATTGCAGGTATTGTCTTGGTTTTCCATAGAGTTGCCTTTGTATTATTTGACCTTGGTCCCACTTATTCACGCGTGTCCTCGCATTTCTCTCATTATCTGGATATGCCCTGTGAGTCTCTAGTTTCACCTGTTTATGTGTCTACGCCAGTGGGCAATACTGTCATTGTGGACCGTGTATATAGGTCGTGTGTGGTGACTATTTGGAGTCTGGAGACTAGAGTAGATCACTTATTACTTAGTATGGTCAATTTAGATGTTATCTTTGGTATGGTAAGTTATCAGATGTTTTGTTATATGGCTTTGAGCCAAGTGGGGGAGTCTGCTATCTATGATTTGATTGCACGATTTTGTACGGTATTAGTTTTTAGGCTGAGGCATACTTGTTGATTGGTTATTACTTGCAAAGGTTGATATCGGGGATGACTTGAGTAAGAAAATTTCTTGAATGCGAGTTATATCTCACTTTATGAAAAAAAATCATGAAATGATTAAATTGTTATTTTGAAGGATGTAGTGCGCACGGGGTGTGAATTTGATCTGTGGTGTTTAGGCAGGGTTACCCCTTCGAATGTTGTTGTGATAATGAGGCACGTGTCTTTCAGCCCGCTTGGGCGGTGCAATTTAGAACCTGAAATTACACTTAATGGTGCCGATATTTGTGGTAATTCTGTATGATTATGGATTCTACATTTTAGTATAAGAAAGGTAAGAAGAATAATTTTAAATTCGGATAAGGTATTTTCAGAGTGAGCGTTACAGTTGAGGTATTTTTGGAGGTACTTAAGAAGGGTGCAATGGCTTACGAGCCTTATGGTGGTGTGGTATTATGTTAGGGTGTCTTGTAGTGAGCTTTGGGTAAGGATCGTGGAATTCTGACAAGGAGAAGTATCAAATTGAGGATAATTTAGAAGAAACTCAAAGTAAATAGGACAATTGGGTAGTAGGCTAGACCAGTATGGTGATGACATGATAGATATGGTGTGTTGTGCAGGATTAAGATTTACATGTACAAGGTGACAGTTCATTCTTGAAGGCAAGTTCACGAATTATGGACAGAATAGTCAGTGTTGTATATTTAGATGAATGTTATAGTTGCTCGGTAATCCCTGAGAGGGTGCATGGTTGAAAGGGGCATTGTGTTTTGATTTACGGATGTTCATTGGTATTGTGATACTCTTCTGGTTGATCGACTGCTGATATTCACTTTTGCTATATGGCACGGAAGAATTTTAGGAGTATTCCTCGTCGATGATCGTGTATGAGAGATGTGTTAGACATTCTGGTGGTGTAGTTGGGATCAGATATGGGATTCATGTGTTACATAGATTTGGAGACTGGGAGTTCTCAAGAGCAGGTTGTTTCCATGGTTGTGGACTGTAAAGTCATGGCCGAAGCTTGCTAGATGATAGTATATGTTATGATTCAGTCATTGTGTGCTTTCAGAGGGTTATTTATCCATGTGGGGGTGCTCGAAGTTGATTTGGGGGTCCATTGGTAGGCCAAATTAGGATGTATATTCTACACCGAGTCGGATTGGTTGGCTCCATACTGCTATTGTTGAGGGATGTGCCATTCAGTTGTTGTTGAGCTTATTCATGTATTGATATGTTCGGTGAGTTACTCTTCTATTTGCATGAGATGGGTATTTGGGTGATGCATGAGTGGTTGCGCATTGGTTATGTTCTTTCGGGTTTGTGTGGCAATGTGTCATTTGCTTCTCCATGGTTATGGTAATGCACTTCGAGTACTTGATGCCGGATTGCATGTGGTTATTGATTTTGAGCATGGTGGCAGAGGTATTTCATGTGGATCAGTATTTGGATAGGGTCGCGTATTGCGTCAGAGTTATGGTGAGATATGATCTTTGTGTTAGATTCGTGTGTTATAGTTCTATGGTGTGTGATGAGTTCTTAGCATTGCGTTGGGGTGGTACCCATCGGGCTTACAGGACGATTCTCTTGTTTTAGTCACTTTCGTGATTGAGTACATTTGAAAGGTTTCTTATTGGTGCACGGATTGCACGAGTTGTGGCTTTAGATAGTATTGGTGTGGCATGTCAGTAGAGTAGCAGGTATTTGATAAGATGAAGTCGTCGGGTCTAGGATGGGTGCTATCAAATTTGATTGTGGCATATTTGGAAGGATAATATCGAAAGTCGGCTTAGGAATTTGCTATGGTATTTAAAGTTTTGAGAATTTGAGTTATGGTTACGGCTTTTGGTACAGCTTGTTCATACTTATACAGTGTGTAGGTTGCGAGATTCTGACCTTATAAGAAATTCTAAATGTTGGAAATTGGATTCTAAGGATTGTAGGATAGGTAGAATTAAGAAATTTCAGTTATATGGTGTTATCAGACCTATATGGGATAGTATGAAACTTGATAATCATTGATCAGGTACATGTACTCTCGTATATTTGCTTTCTGTGTGATTATGATATGGGATGGAAGCCTGTGACCACGCTGGGTGGACTGTGATTATTGGCATGTGAGTTGTCCGTGCAGCACGTGAGTTCTTCGTTCGGATCGAGATATAGATATTATTGGCGTTGAGTTGTCCGTGCATCACGTAAATTTTCCCTGAGGTCGATATTATTAGCACGTGAGTTTTCCATGCAACACATGAGTTGTCCGCGCAGCGTGTGCATATAGATCAATCCCTTTTGAGTCACCCTCTAATTTTTCTCTCTTGATGGTGTACATGTGGATTTGAGGAAACTGATCAGTGATTTGGTACGGATATGGAATTATGAAGAAATATTTGGCCAGTGTTTGCTTTGGATTTTGCATTTCCTCTTTACTTGTAGTTTCTGTGGTTAATTACCTGATTTAATTGCATATCATCATTATATGTTGTAACATTGACTTGAAGAAAACTTGAGTAATTTTACACACATAGATGGTTCATTTCTGTGCTTATGACCTGATCACATTATTGTTCCGCACGTGTTGAGCTTATGAAACTGCACTAGTTATAGTAGATATCGACATGGTTAGTTATGATACTTGCTGAGTGCATTGGATCGGTTGTACTCATGCTACACTTCACACTTAGTTGTGCATATCCAGGTGTCGGACCCAGTCATCAGAAGCTGAGGCTTGTAGCAGAGCTGATCATTGAGAAATGAGGGAGAAATGCATTCTCGACTGTAGTCTTGACGTCTCTTTTCTTATGTACTGTTGTCTTTATTTCAAACAATATTGTATTTGATCATTTCAAACTTGTATTTCTATATTAGATCTCATGACTTTGTATTTACCAGTTCTGGGAATTATCATGTTATTAAGGTTTCAGACTTATGCTATTTCTGTAAGTTCCTATATTTTGGTTCTTTAATGTTATGTCTGGCTTGCCTAGCAAGTGTGTTAAGCGCCATCACGACTAGTTGGGTTTTGGATCGTGACAAATTGGTATCAGGGCCCTAGGTTCATAAGTATTACGAGTCATGAGCAACTTTCGTAGAGTTTTAAGGATTGGTTCAGATACATACGTACTTATCTTCGAAAGGCTACCAAATTGTTAGGAAAACATTACATTCTTGCATCTTGTCGAGCGGATTTGTTATTTCCAAAGTTTGAAACATGACTATTCTATTCTATTCTCTCATAGATATTGAGGACACGTACAATCGGATCAAGCAGACGGACACCTGTACCACCAGCTAGGGCCGCGAAAGGCCACGGTAGTTACCGAGGTAGGGCTCGTACTGTAGCCAAAGCAGCACAGGTGGGACCAGCTCCGGCACCAGCAGTGCCTATCGTTATTCTTAGCCTTCAGGAGACCTTGGCCTAGATTTTGACTGTGTGCAAGAGCCTGGCTCGGGCGGTTCAGATTCTAGCTACACCATCCACCTCACAGGCTGGGGGAGGTGCCCAGACTCCTGCCACTCGTACATCAGAGGAGCTAGCTCAGGGTCATCAGACGTCAGGGGTGTTACCAGCTCATCCAGTAGCTGTAAGCCCCCGTAAAATTTCACCTAGAACCCGATGTTTTGTGGTGCTGAGTTACGGACTTTTGGGATTGCTTAGTGCGTCGAGGATTTGAAGGAAAAAGTGTCAACTATGCGACCGTAGAACCAGTTTGTGGGCCGCAGATCGGCCGCGAAATGAAGTAAAATGATTTGCCAATTTTGAGGGCCATTATGCGGCCCATTATGCGGCCGTAGAACTGTTATGTGGATCGCAGATTCCACATGAGAAATTTCGAAAGGAGATTCTGCAGTCCATTATGCGACCGCAGAATTAGTTTGCGGACCGCAGACCTGTCCTAGAGTGAAACAGAAACTCCTAGTTCTAGAGGGCCATTATGCGGTCCATTTTGCGGACCACAGAAGTGTTATGCGGTCACATATACGACCGTAGAATCGCATCGGGGCTTAATTTTTTCTAATTTTGTGACCCGACCCTATTTTGATATATAGCCGTTGAAAACCATAAGGTAAAAACCTGATATTTAGAGAGAAGGGAGTGGCCTAGAGTGAGAGGGGAAGTTCGTAAGGTTATTGTTCATCAACTCTTGCTCAAAGTTGAAGAATTCACAAGAAAAAGTCACAAGGTCTTCATCCAAGAGGTAAGGCTCCATACCCTAGTCTTCAATTTCGAGTTTGGGGTAGAAGGTGGATAAAAAAGGAAGTGTAATTTATAGGTGCGGGGGCATTATCTATGTATGCATGTACCAATAAAGTTGTAGGAAGGTTGTTGATCTAGACAGGGTAGATATTGGGTTGGGGATGAAGGAATCCTCCATAGGAGGACCTTCAAACCTTAATGCACACCTAGTGTTTGATAAAATACTCAAATATGCTGGAACTATGAACTCCTTCCTAATTTGTGTTCAATTTTGGTGCATATCTCTAAATCGATCGAAGTGGCTAAGATTTCCGGAACATTATTGTAATTTAAGGAAATCTCAAGTCAAGGTATGTTGGCTAAATATCTCTCTTAGAATTTAACCCCACAATATCCCTGTAAGTCCCGAGTTATTCATTATAAATTGATTATTCCGAATAAGCCTCGTGTCAAAAGATCTATGTTCAATATGTATTCCAATGTTCTTGTTATGTTATATTCTATTTGAAAATATGCTCGAAGAATGGGTCGCATATCTAATTGTTATAACTTCAAGTCGCGATTCTATTATGCCAAATTGTGTAAGAAATCTCAATGTGCTTAACATTCTTATTTGCTCATATGTGGACTTAAAGTCTTGAATAGAAATTCTTTGTTGTTGATGATTCGTGATGATGTATGAAGGTGAAAGAGATGAACATGAAATATGAAATACGACCAACGTGCCAACAATGACATTGTGTTATGGCCATCGGTGCCAATGAACTGAATCATAAATAAAAGATAATGAAATGAGTTGTCAATCCTTTAAATAAAAATATACCCTGGAGTATCATTAGTCACCGAGGAAGGGTAGGTTGAAATAAACTAACCCCGAAACTACATGTATCGGTGTAGGAGTAAATTGTGATTATACCCCTTCATTGGGATGAGATTGATGTGATGAGAGTATTCCCCTTTATTGGGATAAGATTATTTCTAGAAAAGGGTGATGTCGATCCACATGGCATTGTGGTGAGACGGCCTAGCCGGTCGGGTTGTGATTAGACGCCATGCCACACACATGATGGTGATTGTGCTTGAGATTATGATTGAAGCAACGATTGAGATTGACATAATCATTGTTATTGTGGTTGATGTCTTTGGGTGATACGGTCTAGCCGATCGGACCATGATCAGACTATGTGCTAAAATCACGGTTGTATATCGGTGCTAAGATCTCCCAACCTAAAATATGGAAATTTACTTGAAAACTTGTCTTGCTCCTAACTTGATGTTGTGGTATTGCTTGAGGCTCTCATTGATTTTATGATTTTCCTTGTGTTATCATTCATCCTATTGAGAGGGTGTTTAGTCATTCATGCTAGTACTATTCCATATGTACCAATGCCCCTTTTGCCGGGGGCGCTGCATCTTTGATGGATGCAAGTGGTTCCATAGCAGGCAACTTTTATCATTGATAGCAATACACTCTCTTCCCAGCTGACTTGTGGAGCCCCACTTCATATCGGGGTCGTATATCTTTTGTTCCTTGTGCATTATGTTTTGAGGTATAGCCAGGGCCTTGTTGCCGGAACTATCATCGTACTCTTTTGTATCCATTAGAGGCTACGTAAACACAATATGGGTGGTATGTTTGCATTGGGGAAGTCAAACTAGTAATGTTGTATTTTTATCACACGTTCCACTTCAAACTATGAAAGTGTATGTATTTTGAACTTTATAAATGATGTAACTAATGATAAGGAATTGGTGTTGTTCACATAATCATCTTCGTTGTCTAAAAAATGAAATGGATCTCCTCTTTATTCATGAGTAGGTTCGGGGTAGAAGGTATGGTACAGACTTTCTTGGTTGAGTGCCAGTCGCACTCCCTATGGTCGGGGTGTGACAATTGCTGCTGCTCGGGCCGAGGTTGGTCCACTTATGTGAGATGAGGAGCAGAAGAGGTTAGAGCGATTTGGGAGGCTTAAGCCTCCAGAGTTCAGTAGAGTAGAGTCAGAGGATGCTTAGGAATTTCTAGAGAAGGTGTCAGTGGATTCTTTGCACAACGGGTATTTTAGACACCACTTGGGTTGCATTTACTACTTTTTAGCTGACAGGGGCAGCTTACAGATGGTGGAAGACTTATGAGTTGAGCAGGCCAGCCAACGCAACGCCACTTACTTGGCATGAGTTCTTAGTTCGCTTCTTAGAGAAGTTTGTCCTACAGACTCGCAAAGAGGAGTTGCGTAGGCAGTTTGAGAAGCTACACTAGGAGGGTATGACAATGACTCAGTATGATATGAGGTTTTCAGATTTTGCTCGTCATGCAATATGGTTTGTTCCCACTGAGAGGGAGAAGATTAGGAGGTTCATTGATGACCTTAACTATGGTTTATGTTTCAGTATGGCTCGAGAGGTTGCGACAGATGCTTGGTTTGACCAGGTGGTAGAGATTGCTAGACGCTTAGAGCTGGATTACATGTTGGAGTGTGAGGATCGGGAGGCCAAGATGCCTCGTAGTATAGGTTGTTTCAATAGTGCCTCATCTGGAGGCCTATCCTCTTACAGTAGAGGTCATCCTTCTAGACCCGTTCAGGAAGCTCGCAATGTTGCTCGTGGTTCTTCAGTTAGCAACAGTTCCTATAGTGCACACCCTACTCAGTCATCATTCAGTGCATTGCCGGTATAGAGTTCTTACCATACTTTATCTGTACATGGTTCCATGGGTAGCTATTTAGATTATCAGGGTCTACAGCTCCGTCAGAGGAAAGGTTGTTTTTAGTGAGGTGATTGTAGTCATCTCAAAGGGATTGCCCTAGACAATTGAGTAGGGTTCCACAGCAGAGCTCTCTGCCTATTATTTCAGCACGAGCAACTGCATTACCCGCACAACCGGCTAGGGGTGGGACTTAGGCATTTTGAGGTTGCCCTAGAGGGGGAGGTCGACTAGGTGGTAGTCACGCTTCTTGCAACGCATTTTGTGCTAGGCCAGACGTAGTTGCGTCCGACGTCTTGATCACATGTATTGTTTTTGTATTGCCACAGGGATGCTTTAGTAATATTTGACCCTGGTTCAACATACTCATATATGTCATCATACTTTGCTTGTTTTTTTGGATATGCCTCGTGATTCTTTAGTTATTCCTATTCATGTATCTATGATGGTGGGTGATTCTATTATTGTGGAATGTGTATATCGATCGTGTGTGGTGACTGTTTACGAGATGAGAATTAATCATTTACTTCTTAGCATGGTTGATTTTGGCATGATTTTGGGCATGGATTGGTTGTCGCCATGTCACACTATCCTTGATTGTCATGCTAATACCGTTACGCTGGCGATGCTGGGGATGTCGTGGTAAGAGTGGAGAGGTTCCCTGAATATGTTCCTGGTAGAGTGATTTCATATTTGAAGGCTCACAGATGGTTGAGAAGGGATGTCAGGCATATTTGGCCTTCGTAAGGGATGTTAGTGCTGATACTCCTACAATTGAGTCAGTTCCAGTAGTGAGAGACTTCCCAGATATATTTCCAACATACCCGCCAGGCATTCCACCGACATGGATATTGATTTTGGTACTGATTTGGTGCCGGGCAATCATCCTATTTCTATTCCACCGTATCTCATGGGACCAGTGGAATTAAAGGAGTTAAAGGAACAACTTCAGGATTTGCTTGATAAGGGATTATCAGGTCCAGTATGTCATCTTAGGGTGCACCAGTTCTATTTGTGAAGAAGAAGGATGGTACTATGAGGATGTGTATTGACTACCGACAGCTGAACAAAGTTACAATTAAGGACAAGTACCCACTACCACATATTGATGACTTGTTTGATCAGTTTGATGGTGCTAGAGTGTTCTCGAAGATTTATTTGAGAGAGGGGTATCATCAGCTGAAGATCTGGGAGTTAGATATTGTGAAAACAGCTTTCAGAACTCGCTATGGGCACTATGAGTTTCTTGTGATGTCTTTTAGGCTGACCAATGCCCTAGAAGCCTTTATGCACCTGATGAACAATGTATTCCAGCCGTATATTGATTATTTTGTCAATATGTTCATTGCTGACATGTTGGTGTACTTATACATCCCGAAGGACCATGAGCAACATATGAGGATTGTACTTCAGACCTAGAGGGAGAAGAAACTATATGCTAAATTCTTCACGTGTGAGTTCTAGCTTGATTCGGTGGCATTCTTGGGCCACGTGGGGTCTAGTGAGGGGATCAAGGTGGATTCGAAGAATATTGAGGCAACTCAGAGTTGGCCTAGTCCGTCTTCAGTTACAGAGATTCGAAGCTTCTTGGATTTGGAAGGCTATTCTCGTCGTTTTGTAGAGGGTTTCTCGTCCATTGCTGCATCTTTGACTAGATTGACCTAGAAGGGTGCCCCATCCAGGTTGTCTGATGAGTGTGAGGAGAGCTTTCAAAAGCTCAATATTGCACTGACTATAGCCTAGTGATGGTGTTGCCTACAGGTTCGGGTTCTTACTCAATGTATTGTGATGCATCACGTATTGGTCTTAGCACGGTGTTGATGCAGGAAGGTAGGGTAATTGCCTACGTGTCTCCACAGTTGGAGTTTCATGAGAAGAATTATCTCGTGCATGATTTAGAGTTAGCAGCAATTGTTCACTCATTGAAGATTTTGAGGCACTATCTATACGGTGTTCATTGTGAGGTCTATACTGACCATCGGAGTCTCCAACATCTGTTCAAGTAGAAGGACCTTAATTTGCGTCGAGGAGATGGTTAGAGTTGCTTAATGACTATGATATCATTATATTATATCATTCGGGAAAGGCCAATGTGGTGGCCGATGCATTATGTAGGAAGTCTGAGAGTATGGGCAGTTTGGCGTATTTACCGATAATAGAGAGGCCTCTAGCCATGGATGTTCAGGCCTTGGCCAATCAGTTTGTGAGATTGGATGTTTCGCAGCCTAGCCGTGTTCTTGTTTGTGTTGTGGCACAATCATCATTGCTGGAGCGTACTATGGCTCATTATTTTGATGATTCTCACTTCTTGGTGTTGAGGGACACGGTGCAGAGGGGTGGTGTTAAGGAGGTTGTGATTGGTGATGATGGTGTTATGTGGCTTCAAGGCCGGATTTGTGTTCCAAATGTTGATGGGTTGAGAGAGTTAATCCTTGAGGAGGCTCACAGCTCGCACTATTACATTCACCCAGGAATCACGTAGATGTATCGTGACTTGAAACAACCCTATTGGTGGCGGAGAATGAAGAAAGATATTATTTCTTATGTCTCCTGGTGTTTGAATTGTCAAAAGGTGAAGTATAAGCATCAGAAATCGAGAGGGTTGACTCAGAAATTGGAGATAGAGAGTGGAAGTAGGAGCGCATCACTATGGATTTTTTGGTAGGCTTACCACAGACATTGATGAAATATGACGTAGTTTAGGCTATTGTGACCGATTGACTACGTCTGCACACATCATTCCAGTGGTGACATTATCCCCATGCATGGCATGCCCATTTCCATCATTTCTAACCGAGGCACGTAATTCATAACATAGTTTTGAGAGCAGTGCAGTGAGAGTTGGGAACACGGGTGGAGTTAAGTACAACATTCCATCCCCAAACGGACGGATAGTCGGAGCGCACCATTCAGATCTTGGAGGACATGTTACGTGCCTATGTTATGGATTTTGGAGGTTCATGAGATCGGTTTCTTCTATTAGCAAAGATCGCCTACAACAACAGTTACCAGTCGAGTGTCCATATGGCTCCTTATGAGGCCTTATATGGGACGAGATATCATTCTCCAGTTGGTTGGTTTGAGCATCGGGAGGCTATGTTGTTGGGCACTAATTTGGTCAGTGATGCCTTGGAGAAAGTGAAGTTGATCTTGGAGCAGCTCCGTACGACACAGTCTAGAGAGAAGAGTTATGCTTATATGAGGGTTCATAATGTTGCCTATATGGTGGGTGAGAGCCTTTTGCTCAAAGGTTTGCCCATGAAGGGTGTGATAAGGTTCGGGAAGAAGGGCAACTTGACCCCTCGGTACATTGGTCCTATAGACTTGCATTGCCACCTAGTCTTTACCTAGTGTTTCTTGTTTCTATGATCCGGAAGTATTATGGTGATTCGTCACATATTTTTGACTTTAACATGGTACAACTGGATGGGGATTTGACTTATGATTTGGAACCGGTGGCCATTTTGGACCGGTAGGTTCGAAAATTGAGGTTGAAGAATATATCATTAGTGAATGTTCATTGGCGAGGTTAGCTGGTCGAGGAGACTACTTGGGAGACCAAGCGGGAGATGCAAAGTAGTTACCCACACCTATTTGAGACTCCAGGTATGATTCTAGACCCGTTAGAAGACGAACAATGTGTAAGAGGGGGAGAATGTAACTACTCGGCCGATCATTTTGTGTATTGTAGCCCCGTTCCCTTATTTATTGCTTCTCCTATGTTCATTTGTTGTTATGTGACTTGCCGGGTAGTTGGATAGGTTCTGGGATGGTTTCGGGATGTATTGGACACTTAGTCCCAAGGTTGGCAGTTTAAATTAAAAGAGTTGACTGGAGTTTAACTTTTATGTACATGACTCCGGAATAGAGTTTTGATGGTTCTAATAGATTCGTATGGTGATTTTTGACTTAGACGTATGTCCAGATATTGATTTGGAGGCCCATAGCTTGGTTTGACCCTTGTTGGAGAAAGTTGGAAAGTTAAAGGTTTGGAAGGCTGAGAGCTTTGACCGAGAGTTGACTTTTTTGATATCGGGTTCGGATTTTGGTTCCAGGAGTTTGAGTAGGTCCGTTGTGTCATTTGAGACTAGAGTGCAAAATTTCATGTCTTTCGGAGTTGATTTGATATGGATCGGCATTAGTTTTAGAAGTTGAAAGTTCATTACTTTCATTAGGCTTGAATTGGGTGCGATTCATAAGTTTGATGTTGTTTGATGTGATTTGAGGCTTTTAGTTAGCCCGTATTGTGTTTTAGGATTTGTTGGTATGTTTGGATGGGGTCTCGGGTGTGATTCGAATGGAGTTCGGGCCATCTTTGGACTAGGAGTTCGGCTGAAGTTTTTGAAGCCTGGTGCTTTGCACTTGCAATGTATTGGTCGTGTGTGCGAGAACCGCAGAAGTAAAAAGGGAGGCTGTTGAGGGAATCCACAGATGAGGATGGCTGGGCACAAGTTTGCAAGCGCAGGTGCGTAGGACTCCGCGTAGATCCGTATAAGCGGCTAGGAGCCCGCAGAAGCGGACAAGTGCGGAGTTAGTGGGCGATCATCAGTGATTTCCACATCTGCAAAGGAATTTCCGCAAATGCGACGTCCCAGGAGCGCTTCCTTAGACCGCAAATTTTATATCGAAGGGTTTCATTGTTTTTCTGATTTTGGGAGTTGTGGAGCTCGGCTAAGGGAGATATTTGGAGTGCTTTTCACCATAATTGAAGAGGTAATGACTTTTACTCACTCTTCGTGCTAGATATTGGTTACCCATTGATTTTTACACCAAATTTTCATGAACCTAAGGTGGGATTTGGGGATTTTTGAGCTATGTCATTGGAGTGTGAGATGTGAGGATTAGAGGGTCGATTTGTGGATGGAATTGCGTGAAATCAATGTGGTTGGACTCGTAATTGAATGTGTATACGAAATTTGTGAATTTTATCGGGTTTTGGGGTACGGGCCCACGATTGACCTTTTGGGTTAACTTTGCATATTTGATTTAAGACTTTAGCTTTCTCATTCAGAATTATTTCCTATGAATATTTTTGATGGTATTAATTTATTTTATCTAGATTCGAGCCGTTCGGATATTGATACGAGTGGAAGGGCTTGTTAGAGGAGTGATTTAGCTTGCTTGAGGTAAGTATCTTACCTAAACTTGGTTGAGGAAATAGTTGCCTGAATCATTTGTGATAGCTACGTGCTATGAATGGCACATATGAGTGGGGTTGAGCCCATATGCGTGCACTAGGGTACTAATTTCACGCTCTGGGTAGTGCTTAGGCTATGATATCTCTTGAATTGTCTGCTAAGATTCAAGCTGTGATGTTTATCGTATTTGTACCCCTTTGTGAGTTATTTATACCACATTTGAGATTTGTTGAGGTTATTTTCCCGATTGAATCGATAAATTGCTATTTCATGATGAAATTGTCCATTCTAGCTGTGATAGCACACATTGCACAAACCTACGCTATAGCATGTTATTTATTCCAGTTCGGGAGTATGAAACTTTATAATTATTGTTCAGGTAGATGTATTCTCGTATATTTGCTTTTTGTGATTATGATCTTGGCTAGTAGCTGTGAGCATGCCAGGCCGATCCCGATTTTAATATTATTTGCATGTATATTGTCCGTGCAGCACATGAGTTGTCCGTATAGTTGATATTGTTAGGACGTGAGTTGTCCGTGCATTGTGTGAATATGGATTCATCCTCCTAGGGTCACCCTCTCATGTTTCTCTCTTGATTGTTTACACGCGGATTTGAGGAAACTGATAAGTGGTTTAGTACGGATATGGCATTATTGAGAAAAATCTGGCAAGTGTTTGCCTTGGATTTTACATTTTATTTTTACTTGCAGTTTTCGTGGTTAATTTTTGAGTTAATTGCATATCATCTTTATATGCCATAACATTGACTGTGCATAGAACTTGAATAATTGTTCACACATAGAAGGTTCATTTCTATGTTGTATGACTTGATCACATTATTGTTCTGTACTGTTGAGTTTATGAAACTACACATGTTATAGCAAGTATCATTTTTAATTCTTGTTTCTTTTACCTCGCCGTGTTTTGTTATGATATTTTCTAAGTACATTGGGTGGATTGTACTCATGCTACAATCTGCACTTAATTGTGCAGATCCAGGTGTCGGACCCCGTCATCAGTAGCTGAGTCTTGTAGCAGAGTTGATCATTGAGAGACGAGGTATAACTGCATTCTCGACCGCAGCCTTGACGTCTCGTTTCTTGTGTACTGTTGTATTAGAGTTGTATTCCCGTATTAGAGCTCATGACTATGTATTTACCAGTTTTGGGGGAATTATCATGTTATTAAGTCTTTAAAATTATGTTACTTCTGTAAATTCTACTATTTTGGTTATTTATTGTTATGTCTGGCTTGCCTAGCAAGTGTGTGAGGCGCCATTACGACTGGTTGGGTTTTCGGTCATGACGGTTCCTAGTTTAGAAGCTTAGGTTAGAAATATTAACCTAGTTTGACTTTTGAGAAAACGATAGGGCAACGGTATTTTGATGGTTCTAATACGTTCATATGGTGATTTTGGACTGAGGCATATGCTCCGAATTGAATTCGGAGGTTCCTAGGTTGAATTGGCTCTATTTGCCGAAAGTTGGCAATTTGAATATTTAGAATTTTATTAAGTTTGATCATGGGTTGAATTTGTGGCAATCGAGTTTGGATTTTTGTTTTGGGATTTGGAATAGGTTTATTTCATCATTTTTAACTTGAGTTCAATGTTTAGTGTCACTTCGAGTTGGTTTCGTAGGAATCAGACCATTGGTTGTAATTTTACAAGTTCTTGAGTTTCATTGTGATTTCTATGCATTTTGGTGTTCGATTCATGGTTCCGGGTGTTTATTTTTGGTATTTTGAGCTTGCAAGTGAGTTTGTGTGATGTTATTAAACTTGTGTGGATATTTGGTGTGGAGCCCCGGGGGCTCGGGTTAGTTTTGGATGCGTTTCGGAGTATTTTGGATTTATTCAGTGATTGCTGGTGTGATGGTGTTGCAGTTCTCGCAAATGGGAGCACCAGTTCACTGTCACGACCCAAACCGATGGGCTGCGACGGGCACTCGGTACATTACTCAACTGAGTACAAACATACATATCATTCTTATCATACTGTCATTGGCAACTGGGCCAAACGGGCCGTCCTGGGCTAACTAGAATGAACATGTAATACCAACTTATACATAAGACATACGGGCCTATAAGACCAAAATGATCACCCGTACACTAAACATAGGCCGACAAGGCCATACAATCTTTTACGTACATGACATATGTCTACTAGCCTCTAAGAGTACATAAATATCATAAAGGTCGGGACAGGACCCCGCCATACTAATCAATACATGTACTAATCATACTGACCACATAAGCAACTTCGGAGCAAATGGAGCGTACCAATACCTTCCGCTGAGTTGATAGCCTACTTGGAGGACTCTCAACCTGTCTATAGGGACCTGCGGGCATGAAATGCAGCATCCCCAGGCAAAAGGGACGTCAGTACAAATAACGTACCGAGTATGTAAGGAATGGAAATCAGTAAATAATAGACATGAGAGAAACATGGAGTAAAGGACTTGACATGTAAGTCTGAATAGCTCTGTGAATTATTTCAAATTTATAATGCCATGCATATGCGTATAAATATCATACCATGCATAGGTATATGCGTTCATAATATTATCAAGCCTCTGAGGCCATCCCATCATATCATCTCGGCCACTGTGGGCAAATCATCAACGTATACCAGCTGATCAGGTGGTGGTGCGTATAGAACGCTGTAACTTTTTCCCATATCCCATATACATATAATATACGTGTATATAATGCCATCGGGTCATGGGTCAATGTACATGCATAAATGAATAAAATGCATATGAAATACGTTAATAAAATCCCTCGGAACGTCATAAGACCATTATACCTCTGATTAATGTCATAAAATAAACATTATCAACTTACGTATTTTCTGAGACCCATGAACATATGATAGAATAATAGGACACATGGGGAATCAAGAACATAAGCATCTCTAGCATTTCTATAAATAGAGTTATTTATGGAATTTGTGCATTTGCTCGTTTTGTTTGTATCATATGGATCATACCAAAAGGAAAGAAAGGATAGCCTTAACATACCTGGACTGATTCTCTTGGTGATTTTTCTAACACACGTCTTTTACGACGAAACACGTAACGGCAGATCAAAGTAGGGAAAAATTCATATGATATTCTTGAGAAAGATTATACCGTGCTTTCTTTAGAATCGCATTTTACGCTACTGTAGCAAGCCATCCGTTAGCAAGCCTAGCTCTCTTATAAGGGTTCATAAGAATTCCTTTGTGATGACTTAGCCACCAATTCTTCTAAATATGCCACATAGCATATGAATGAAGAGTCATTGTTACCCATTTGTCTTGCTGCCACGTTAAGGCTTATCCAAAAAGCCTTAATTAAATAGTTAATATTCCACTAAAATCAATAATTACCCAATTATCCACATAATTAAGAAGAATCTCAAATTATTTAAAATACTACTCACTTTTAACACACTTTATACACCTTACTATCCTGGTTATAGGGTACCTTTTATGGCACTAGTCCATAAATACGCGGTATTATAGCTTGGACCGTGTTTTATCCCAAATTGTCAAACTTCAACGAAATTCATTTTCTTTGATTCGCTTACCCTCTCACCTTTACGAATTTACTTATCACTTGTTTGAAATAGCGTAATACTTATAATCTCAAATAATCTGATTCCCGAACTTACGTCGATTCACTTACGACGAAACTTTAACATACGTAAATGCGGGATATAAAATCACCCCCCCTTGGAACATTCATCCTCGAATGTTAACTGATGCACTTATCATTATCCTAACCTATAGTTCTTTCGAACACTTTAATACTCTTCTTGCCATCTAGGTAACTGTTTTGTGAATAACTCCAAGGGCTAGGGCATTCTCCCCTTAAGGCCTCTTTCTTACACCACGACTTGTGGTCGGAATCCTTTCAATCTCGTAACTGTTGTTACCTTTTATCATGTAACATGTACGATTCTGACCTTGTAAATGTGCCTATGCGACTCTTCTTTCTTTTTTCCTCTAGCTTTTAGCCAATCTCTAGGCCTCACTTTGTAAACATATACAGAGCTTGATAAGATATCACTCTGAGCATCTATACGTATACTGAAGCTCTTCTCTCGGTACTTTGTCGAACTTACGAATATTGTTATACCTTATTGCATAGACCCGATTATCCTTCCGTATGGCTTTACCGCATCAAGGTAGGTCATACTATACCATAACTCTTACTTTGATTTATCGTTACTGAGGTCTGTTACCAAACTCCAGGTTACTTTCGTTGCTTATCCTACATGTATAAATCTAAGTCCTTTAATGCTTCTTCATCACTGTTCATCTCAAGAGTGATGTCCTATTCTCATCTCATAATTTGTAACTTTTATCCATCCATTGTTGATTCACCTCAATATCGATCTACAATCTACCACTAATAACTTGAAACTTCTTACGTAATACCTTGCCACTAGGATTTAAGTTGCATCGAGGAATATTTGAAGTGATTTTCCTGATCCACTTAGGGGTGATACTGTACTTCAATAACCGTATTGTATAGCATCCCAATGTGATTAACCTTACGTAGGTATTTTTTTCACATACAATTCATGAATTACACCCTCATTCCACTACCAGGGCAGCATTCTATCTCTTCTAAATGCTATTAGTCTTAGACTCCTTTGAGTTCATTCAGGCTATACTAAGCTTTCTATAACTTAAAGAACCCATCAGCTCTCTTGTTTTCATGGGCTTAATCTCGAGAACTTATCCATTCTCGTCACCTTCTCACTTACCTTTTCTTATCCTTAATCCTGTCTTCCTAAAACCTTATCGCTCCACCATACTTTAGCTTGCGACCTACACATATCTATTCATACTACTTGAAATCTTCCTTCAACTTGCATGCACCATAGACTTCCTTATGTTATTCTGGGACGTCAAGCGAGACATCACATCGTCACTAACTCTTCTTTACTCTCTTAACTAGGCCTCTCGATACCTAGAAACCATAGGCTGGAAGATATGCCACTGACGACACCACTACCATTCCTGGATACTAAATCCCAGTGCTTCTAACCTTCTATCTGCAGTATGGATTATTCACAACCTTCTGCATTTGAGTATCTCGTACGTTGTTCACCTTTACCTTACTTACCTTAAAATCTCGCATCACATCTTCTATATCTTTCATGACCTCGCTTTAACATAGATATAATTCACATCCACAACTTGAAGCTCTACTATAATACTTGCACCTGTGATGCATATACAATCTGGTGGGAGCTTCATACTGACTTCTTATAAGGCTGGTACTCTTCTAATTGGCTTTATCGTAGAGCCATTATAGAATATGGATGTTGTACTATCTCTCTTGTACCTCTGATATTAAGAGTGATTCTGCAATATTCTCAATCACGAGGTCTATGCTTTTCTGGGTCAAATAATCAGGCTCCTGATTTACTTAGTTAATGTAACTCTTTAATTTCCTCTTTCCTCTGATTAACATTTATGTAGGCTTAAGCTATTTGCGGCTCATGGTATTAGTTATTACTTTAGCCTTTCATAGATGCTATGGAATATCCGTGACACCATCATCTAACAATTCAATCCCTTGTCTATGACCTGGACTCAATTCTTTCTTTTAACTTATACCGGAGTCTTCTACAGCTGTATGATTGTCAACATATATGCTGCATAGATTATAATCCAAACTCTTAAGTGTATTCATAACGTAACTAACTCTGGATCATTGATCGAATAATTCCTTTTATTACTTCTCAGATTTCTTTAAACGTAAGCTATTACCTTTCCTGGTCTTTCTGCCCCTTGTTGCGTGCATACTTATCTTATCTTAGTTCCCATGCATGCCGGAATTTTCGTGCAACTCATATGATCTTGAATATTACTTTTGATTTTCACTTCCCATTCATTAGCCACGGCAGGTGCCACTTTCTTATGGAGTGCATACAATGTTGTAGTAAGACTATGTTACAAGACCATTTCCTCTTTAGATCACTGTGCTTAGGTTGAAGCCTTCTTCCTTATTTCCTCCGCTAGTCTTTCATTGTAGTACTTAGGGAGGATCCTCTGACTCTTGTAAAGCTGCGAGCTTATTATATTGTATACTCGATGGAATTTTTGATGTCCTTCCTCGCTTATAATTATCTGTAGTTACTTACCAACACGCCCTTATGCTTGTGGGTTGCTTCTGAACTGATATTTTGTCTGTCTTCCTAGTGGCATTCTATTTTATTTCCGTAATACTCATAGGTACCTTTAACCATCCCAACTCCTATCTGAATATATCTCAAGTATTACAATGTCATAACTGTAAGGCTGGATTTACTATTTTGGGGTTTACTATATTTATCTTGCACGATCTGCTGATTTGTCTATAACCTCTTGTCTAGCCATAACCAGGCTCTTCCTGCATCAGCTACTAACTATCCATTGGCCCATTCCCATATCAATATTCCGCGTAATCGCTTTTGGGTTATTTCCTTTGTCTTAACTTACGTCTCGCACTGGCTCCTTATCTATCAATAACATCTCGGGCAGGAACCTTTACTTCCTCTCCTTGACGCCATGCTTGCATAATGTTCTGGAATCGTAGCATATACGTAGGAGTTGAATAAGTGAGTCTTCATAGGGCAATTGTCACTGCTTATGGACCCGAACCTGGGTGATCTATCCATGACCAGGATGAGAGATCCTCTTTTTAACAGGAAAATTTGGTCACGTAGATCTTCTATTTCGCCGGAATTCGTTGATTGAATCTCATTTCTTTTTCATTTTTACCGCATTCTTCCTTTACCATTCCATAGTTACTAGAACCACTTAATTCTGACTTAATGCCATATCACACCATATTCCTCCCTTTAGGGGAGTACTAAGATTTAGTGCTACGATGATCTACGTATAGATGTTTTACCTCTTCATCTTTAGCATCTTTTCACATCATCGATGACTCTTACTCGCCTCGCAGTAATCCTACTGTACCAAGGATAACAAAATTCCTTACTCACGAGGGAGACACCTAGTGTAACTGGCACATACAGCCCCTTAAGCTTAACTTTGCTCACATTGTTTTCTTTAGGGAAGCGTCTTCCTGAATGACCATTATCTGAATTTCTCATGAATCTTCTTCTGTTGTCCATTCTATTATCACCGGAATGAAATATGAAATTCTCATGACGTCGACCATTATCAAATCACTCAATCCCTAATTCATGTTTAGTTTATCTGACTCACCAGCCCATACCGATTTCTATTATTCTGGGGTCTAACCTTTCCTTCTGGTAGTCGCGTTGGAGTCACAAACTTATTTCTCGAAATGAGGACATGATTCTATGGCCCATACTCTTTTGTGGTCTCAAGGTCCGTCACCTCTCGTATTTTCCTTCACTTAACTATAGACTCTGTAATACTGTCATCCATTTTTTTATCTACCGTTGTCATCCATGTATCACATCTTACTCATAATGCTTCCTTAACTCTCTTCTTATTTCCCTGCGAATATTTCTGTCTATCACTTTATTATGAAAACTCGAACAAGACATTCTTTTGCTTTTAGCTCTACTTGCTCCATCTACTGGCTCTTCGGGTTGCCTAACATTCTTTCTCTACTAGGGACGGAAGCCATACTAAGGTAATATTGATCCCTTCCAGGATTCGAGTACCTGTATTTGTAAAAAAAAATATTTGAATACTCTAGTATTCATATCTAGCTGTACTATTATAGAATGCACCATCTGGGTGTCTCACAAGGAGAATTATTACCACGTTTGTAATATCCTTCAAAAATGTCAGCTAACGCTAACAATCCATCCAACATTTTGGGTTATTTTAAACCCAAATGGATCCTGATGTCCCGTCCTTCTCTTAAACTATATCTGTTGGATCCCATGGAGCATAACAGAGATGGGTGTGACTGATTATATATACCCCTGTTACAATTGAAGGTAACTCAAAATGCTTATATTTATCTGCTTGAATTGTAAATAATGTTAATCTTCATTAACTGGGTACCTCGTACCCTTCTTCACCTTGCTTCTTTTACTTGATGAAACTTGTACTTTCTGATTCTTACCTTAAGGCTCCTTATCACGAAGCTTAAATGCCTTAGTACATACACGTTCTGCTGAAGACCTCACATTAATTCATCATAAGCATGATGCAAAATCGAGTTCCTCTGATCCAACTCTTCCACAACCATATTCAATCTCTTACCAACTGTATTTTGGAAGTAGGTATCATCTTATTACGAATAAAATAGAATTTAGGAGTTTAAATTCTTACAACTGTGGTCTACCACACGATCTAGATTAAAAAGAAAGAGTGACCGTCCTAAATGCCATGTTGCCTCCTGCTTATAAGTGTGGTGCACAAAACACATATAAACAAGACTCTACTAGACACGACTTTTAGACTCCCTAGGACAGAACTGCTCAGATACCACTTTTGTCACGACCCAAACCGATGGGCCGCGACTGGCACCCGATACCTTACTCAACCGAGTACCCACATAACGTATCTTTTTGTATAATGCTATCATAGGTAAATGAGACGGAACAACTGCCGTAGGATAACTAAAATAAAACATGTAATACCAACTTATACATAAGACATACGGGCCTATAAGAACAAAATGATCACCCGTGCACTAAACATAGGCCATTAAGGCCATACAATCCTTTACGTACATGACATATGTCTTCAAACCTTTAAGAATACATAATTGTCATAAAAGTCGGGACAGAGCCCCACCATACCAATCAATACATGTCCTAATCATACTGACCAAATAGAAACTCCGGAGCAAATGGAGCGCACCAACACCTTCCGCTGAGCTGATAGCCTACTTGGAGGACTCTCAACCTGTCTATCGGGACCTGCGGGCATGAAACGCAATGTCCCCAGGCAAAAGGGACATCAGTACAAATAACGTACTGAGTATGTAAGGAATGAAAATCAGTAAATAATAGACATGAGAGAAACCTGGAGTAAAGTACTCGACATGTAAGTCTGAATAGCTCTGTGAATTATTTCATATCTATAATGCCATGCATATTCGTATAAATGTCATACCATGCATAGGTATATGCGTTCAAAACATCATCAAGCCTCTGAGGGCATCCCATCATATCATCTTGGCCAATGTAGACAAATCATCAACGTATACCAGCTGATCAGGTGGTAGTGCGTATATAATACCGTAACCTTTTCCCATATCCCATATACATATAATATACACGTATATAACGCCATCTGGTCATGGGTCAATGTATATGTATAAATGAATGAAATACATATGAAATACGTTAATAAAATCTCTCGAAACGTATAAGACCATTATACCTCTGATTAATATCATGAAATAAACTTTACAACTTACGTATTTTTTGAGACCTATGAACATATGATAGAATAATAGGACACATGGGGAATCAAGAACATAAGCATCTCTAGCATTTCTATGAATAGAGTTATTTATGAAATTTGTGCATTTGCTCGTTTTGTTTGTATCATATGGATCATTCCAATAGGAACGAAAGGATAGCCTTAACATACTTGGACCGATTCTCTTGACAATTCTTCTAATACACGTCTTTTGCGATGAAACACGTAACGGCGGATCGAAGTAGAAAAAAATCCGTATGATATTCTTGAGAAAGATTGTACCGTGTTCTCTTTAGAATCGCATTTTACGCTACTGTAGCAAGCCATCCGTTAGCAAGCCTAGATCTCTTATAAGGTTTCATAAGAATTCTTTTGAAAATGTCATGCGTTCGTAGCAGCCCATGATTTCCCTCTTAAATGATATATAACAATCTCTTATTTTTTGAGATTTGTGGGGCCCCACTCTTGGGATGACTTAGCGACCAATTATTCTAAATATGCCACATAGCATATGAATGAAGAGTCATTGTTACCCATTTGTCTTGCTGCCACGTTAAGGCTTACCCAAAAGCCTTAATCAAATAGTTAATCTTCCACTAAAATCAATAATTACCCAATTATTCACATAATTACGAATTATCTCAAATTATTTAAAATACTACTCACTTTTAACACACTTTATACACCTTACTATCTTGGTTATGTGGTACCTTGTATGGCACTAGTTCATAAATATGGGGTATTATAGCTTAGACCGTATTTTATCCCAAATTGTCAAACTTCGACGAAACTCATTTTCTTTAATTCGCTTACCCTCTTACCTTCACGAATTTACTTTTCACTTGTTTGAAATAGAGTAATACTTATAATCTCAAATAATCTCATTCCCGAACTTACGTCGATTAACTTACGACGAAACTTTAATATACGAAAATATGGAATG
Source organism: Nicotiana tabacum (assembly GCF_000715075.1). Classification (NCBI taxonomy): domain Eukaryota; kingdom Viridiplantae; phylum Streptophyta; class Magnoliopsida; order Solanales; family Solanaceae; genus Nicotiana; species Nicotiana tabacum. Next base: position 65,397,107 of record NC_134094.1, on the reverse strand, counting down.
TAACATTCACAATTTTGATTATCGCATATTGCGAAAAGCATGTTACAGTTGCGGAGTGGGCAGGGGGTGTCAGGCATCGCAAATGTGATGCCTTGATCGCAATTACGAAGGGGGTTCTGGGTTGGGCAGGTCGCTTTTACGACATGGGCTGACTTCGCAAATGCGAAGTCTGTGTCCCTTTTGCAACATTCCTTGGGCATATCAGGAACCGTATTTGCGATCATTTGGTTGCATTTGCGAATGGTCACATTTGCCAACCCCACATTACTAATGCGACTTCTGAAGCTGAACATAAAGGTGGGATTTCAAGATTTTGTCTAATTGTATCAAATATTTGAGCCCTAGACTCGGTGGGAGGCAATTTCAGGAGAAGATTTTCATACAAAGCTATTGGGTAAGTGATTTTGACTCAATTTTGATATTATAACATGTTTATTTATGAATTCTAACATCAAAATCAAGAGATTTGAAAGCAATTTTATGGGATTTTTAATCGTGTTTTGAAAAATAAAAATTTCAGTTTTGAGAGTCGATTTGGACTCGGATTTGAAAACAAATCACATATTTGGACGCGTGGGTTATGGGTAATGGAAATCTATTAATCCATTCGGGTTTTGACCAAGCTAACCTAGAGTTAACTTTTGTTGACTTTTTGGGAAATGTAAAAAGATCTCAACTTTATTAATTGAAATTGATCTCTCTTGCATCGTTTGATATTATTAATTCATTTTTGGCTAGATTTAAGCCGAGCGGAGGTGAATTTTAAAGTAAAACATATATTAGAGTATTGATTGGGGCTATTTGAAGTAAGTATATTGCCTAACTTTGTGTGGGGGAATTACCTCATAGGACTTGGCCTAATTTGCAAAGTTCGTGTTATGTGAAACGACTTGTACACGATGTAACGAGTGTTACACGGGCGTATGTGTGGTTTGTAACTGGATTAAACATTAGGCTACTAATATGCATTGAATTGGGGTTGTGTGATATATGAACATGTTTTATTGTTGAATATTCCCCATACTCTTATATTATTATCACATTCTTGTGCACATCATTGTTGAGCTTTGAGCCTATTTTTGAGGTGACCTCGGGTCTTGTTATTTTGGGAAATTGTGGCACATATGGACATGATATGTGGTTTAATTATTATTGTGTGGAGTATAAATGTGGCGAGATGCACATGCGGCTACATAAGGGTGGTGTTTATTGATGTGCATGCGGCGAGATAAGGATGGTTTATGCGAGTGTTGCAATATAATGGGAATATTTCATTGTGGTGCTCATGCGGCGACATAAGGTTGGCTTGTTGATGATGTTATATGGTAATTCGGGGTGTCCCGTTGTTATTGTTCATGTGTTGGAATGGGAATTGATGTTCTGGTCACATTCTTGTTCACTTAAATGTTTCTACCGTATAATTTTCATGAGTTATGGGTTGATTTGATTTGCTATCACATGTCCCACTCTAGTTTGAAAATTGGTTGGTATAGAGGAGTTATTCTACTTGAACTTGATTTTATTGGCTCTTCGAGGTTGTTGACATCTATTTTGTTATGCTTTCAGTTGTCAGCTTAATTTTATTATCTTGAACAGGTTGTTTTACTAGTCAGTGTCTTGACTTGAACCTCGTCAATACTCCACAGAGTTTAGTCTTGATACTTACTAGGTACCTACTCTGGTGTGCTCATACTACACTTCTGCACATTCTTTGTGTAGATTCAGGTACCTCAGATCGTTTTGGTCATTAGAGAGTTGAGCTAGAGCCGTTGGAGACTTCAAGGTATCCATGTTGTTACGCTCGCAGGCCTCGGAGTCATCCTCTTTACTTTCTTGTTACTGTTTATGTATTCCAGACAGTGATGTAAACTTTGAGACTTGTTATGTAATTTTTGTAGAGCTTATGACTTAGTATTACCAGATTTTGGGATTTATGCTGTTTTATTCCCCTTTTGGCTATGTTATAGCATTTCTTAGCTTTTATTTAATATTTACGTCATTATATTTTGTTTGATCTAATCTTGTGATAGGCTTACCTAGTCTTAGGAATTAGGTGCCATCACGACCCTTATGGTGGGATTTTGGATGGTGACAAATTGGTATTAGAGCTCTAGGTTCATAGGTTCTATGAGTGATAAGAAAGTTTAGTAGAATCTTGCAGATCGCTGCTTTTAGAGTTTGAACCTTCATTCCTTATCATGTAGATTTATTGCTTTCAGAGTTTGAGCCTTTGTCTTTCTATTCTTTCACAAATTGTGAGAACACGAGCATCAGTTACTGATGATGTTGCCCCCAGCACCGGTGTTGCGAGAGGCCGAAGCAGAGGTGGAGGCAGATGCAACGCATGTGCTGCAACGAGGGGTCCTGACTGAGGAGCCATTAGTAGCTCCGATTGGGGAGCAGGTACCCAAGGCACTTGTTGCTACCCCTAGACTTTGTGAGACTTTAGCACACGTTTTGAGCATGTTTGGTACTTTGGCTCAGGTAGGGCTTTTCCTAGTTGCACTAACTACTTCTTAGGCTGTGGGAGGAGCTCACACTCCCGCCACCCACACTCCAGATCAATGGGCTCATGTTGATCAGGCTCCGAGTCTTATACTTGTGCAGCTTGTGATTGTGGTTCAACCCGAGATTGGGCCAATTGCGTCAGTTGAAGGGCAGAAGAGGTTCTAGAAGTATCATCCTCCTCATTTTAGCGATGGGCCTTCTGAGGATGCACAAGGTTTCTTAGACCAATATCACTGTATCTTGCGTGCTATGGGCATCATGGAGTTGAGCGGGGTCGTCGACCTTACTACTTTCCAATTGACGGCGCAGGCATATAGATTGTGGCAGACTTATGAGGTGAGTAGGTCAGCTAGCGCATCACTGCTTACTTAGTCCTAGCTCACTAGTCTCTTCTTTACGGAGTTTATTCTACCGACCCACAGGGATGCGTTATGCACCGAGTTAGAGAAATTGTGCTAAGGGAGTATGACTGTGTCCGAGTATGCTATGAGGTTAACTGAGTTATCTCGTCATACACCTACTTTAGTTTCAACTGTTAGAGAGAGAGAGAGAGTCCGCAGATTTATTGAGGGTCTTAATTATAGCCTCAAATATTTGATGGCACGGGAGTTGGAGACTGAGACTCCATTCCATCAAGTTATAGAGATTGCTAGGATATTGGAGCGTATCCGGGCATAAAAGAGAGGGGATAGGGAGGCCAAGAGGCATCGATATTTCGGAGGTTTTGGTGGTACATGCTTTGCAGTTTCAGCATGTCATTGCAGAGGCTTTATCAGTCAACCAGTCTAGTCTGCGCTTCAGGTTATTCATAGTGCTTTAGCTTGTCAAGGACCTCAGGATACTTATATTGGACATCTATCTTTTAGTGCACCTTCTACCCGGGCTTCCTTCAACGGTTATTCTAGTCGTCTAGGGCAGACACAATACTAGTAGCCACCCCCACAGAGAGGTTGTTTTGAGTGTGTTGATACAGAAATATTGTGAGGGATAGTCCCAGACTTCGGAGGGGTGGATCTCCAGAGGGTACTCAGGCCATGGTTTCTGCTCTAGTTGATACTCTACTTGCACAACCAGGTAGGGTGGAGGACAGGCAGGTAGAGGACATCCTAGAGGGGGAGACCATGCTCGTTGTTATGCTTTTTTTGGTAGGACTAAGGTAGATGCATTAGATGCTATCAACGCATATGTTGTTTCGGTCTATCATAGTGATGCATCAATTTTATATTATCCGGGCTCTACTTACTCGTATGTGTTTGCACCTGTTGGGGATTCTATTGTGGTTGAGCGTGTCATTTGTTATTTTTTTTCACTATTGTGGGCTATGAGACTAGGGTTGACCTCCTGTTACTCAATATGGTGGATTTTAATATGATTTTGGGCATGGATTGGTTATCACTATATCATGTAATTCTTGATTGCCATGCTAAGACCGTGACATTGGCTCTGCTGGGATTATCGAGGTTAGAATGGAGAGGTTCATTGGGTTATGTTCCTAGTAGGGTGGTGTCTTTTCTAAAGGCACCACGGATGGTTGAGAAGGGGTGTTTGGCATTCTTAGCCTTTGTGCGGGAAGTTAGCACTAATTTTCTTACCGTAGAGTTAGTTCCAATAGTGAGAGAGTTTCTGGATGTGTTTTCGTCATTCCTACTGGGCATGCCACCCTTTAGGGATATTGATTTTGGTATTGATTTGGTGTCGGGCACTCAACCCATCTCCATTCCACCATATCGCATGGCACCGGTAGAGTTAAACAATTTAAAGGAACAATTTCAGGAGTTGCTTGATAAGGGCTTCTATTAGGCTGAGTGGTTCACTTTGGGGTGCCCCATTTCTATTTGTAAAGATATGAGAATAGGCATTGACTACAGGTAGTTGAACTAGGTTAATATCAAGAACAAATACCCACTACCATGTATTGATGTAGGGTATTCTAGAAGATTGACTTGAGATCGAGGTACCATCACTTTAAGATCCAGGCTTCAGACATTCTGAAGATAGCTTTCGGGACCCGCTATGGTCACTATGAGTTCTTGGTGATGTCTTTTGAGATGACCAATGCCCCAACATTTTTCATACACTTGATCAACAACGTGTTTCAGTTGTATCTAGATTCTTTTGTCATTGTGTTTATTGGTATATATTGTTGTATTCTTGCAACCGAGAGGAGCATAAGCAACACTTATGGATCATGCTCCAGACTTTGAGGGAGAAGAAGCTATATGCTAAATTCTCCAAGTGCGAGTTTTGGATAGACTTGCTGGCATTCTTCGGCCACGTGGTGTCCAGTGTGGGGCTTAAGGTGGACGCAAAGAAGATTGAGGTAGTTCAGAGTTGGCCTGGGTCTCCTATCGCTACGGAGATCTGGAATTTTCTACACTTCGCTGGATATTATAGCCATTTCATGGAGGGTTTCTCGTCTATTGCAATGCTCCTTTGACTAGATTGACTTAGAAGGGTGCCTCGTTCAGGTGTTCTTATGAGTGTGAGGAGAGATTTCAGAAGCTCAAGACTACCTTGACTACAACTCCAGTTCTGGTTTTGCCTTTTGCATCGGGTTCATATACAATCTATTGTTATGCTTCAAGTATTGGCATTAGGTGTGTTGATGCTGGAGGGTAGAGTGATTGCATATGCTTCACATTAGTTGAAGACCCATGAGAAGAACTACCTAGTGCACGATTTGGAGTTAGCAGTCATTGTTCATGCACTCATGATTTAGAGGCACTATCTTTACGGCGTGTCAAGTGAGGTGTCCAGGGATCACACAAGTCTTCAACACTTGTTCAAATAAAAGGATCTGAACTTGAGGTAATATAGGTAGTTAAAGCTAAAAAGAAATATCATATCACCGTTCTTTATCATCCCGAGAAAACTAATATTGTGGCCGACGCTTTGAGTTGGCAGGCTGAGAGCATGGGGAGTCTTGATTTTATCCCAAATGGGGAGAGACCCTTATCTTTGGATGTTCAAGATTTAGCCAATAGGTTTGTGAGGTTGGATGTTTCGGAGCATAGCCGATTTCTTGCTTGCGTTGTATCACGGTCATCATTGTTTGATCGCATCAAGGTGCATCAGTATGATGATCTCCACTTGCTTGTCCTCAAGTACAAGGTGCGGCATGGTGATGCCAAGAAGGTGACTATTGTTAGAATGGGGTATTGAGACTTCAGGGTCAGGTCTGTGTGCCCAATATGGATAGGTTGCGAGAGCTGATTCTTGAGGAGGCCCACATTTCGTGGTATTCCAATCATCTGGGCGCTGCAAAGATATACCATGATTTGAAGCAGAACTATTGGTGGAGAAGAATAAAGAAAGATATTATTGAGTGTGTGGCATGGTGTTTGAATTATCCACAAATTAAATATGAGCATTAGAGGCCTAGTAGTTTGCATCAGAGGCTAGATATTCCACAGTGTAGGTGGGAGTCCATCACCATGGATTTTGTGGTTTGGTTGCCATGAACATTGAGGAGATTCAACGATGCGTGGGTCATTGTAGATAGACTGACCAAGTGTGCACACTTTATTCCAATCATGATTACCTACTCTTTAGAGCAGCTGGCTCGGATTTATCTTTGTGAGATTTCACCTTCATGGTGTGCCAGTGTCTATCATCTCAGATCGAGGCAAGCAGTTCACATCTTATTTTTGGAGAGTCGTGCAACATGAGTTGGGCACAAAAGTCGAGCGGAGTATTCCATTTCATTCCCAGATGGACGGGCAATCCGAATGCACTATTCAAATCTTGGAGGACATGTTATGAGCCAGTTTCATCAACTTCGGGGGTCAGTGGGATCAATTTCTACCACTAGTAGAGTTCGCTTGCAACGACAGTGTAGTGCAAGCAAAAGGTGAAGTTGATTTAGGAGCAGCTTCATACAGTGCAGTCCAGGCAGAAGAGTTATAGTGACAAGAGGGCTCGTAATGTGGAATTCATGGTGGGTGAGAGGGTTCTACTTAGAGTTTCACCCATGAAGGGTGAGATGAGATTTGGGAAGAAGGGCAAGTTGGGCCCTCGGTATATTGGCCCTTTTGAGATTCTTGAGAGAGTAGGTGAGGTGGCCTGCAGACTTGCTTTGTCGCTCAGTATAATGGTGATCCGTCACATGTGTTAGGTTTCATCTCTGTGCAATTGGACAAGGATTTGACTTATTTTAAGGAGCCGATAGCTATCTTGGACTGGCAGGTTTAGAAGTTGAGGTCGAAGAGCATTGCATTAGTGAAGGTTTAGTGGAGAGGTTAATCGGTCAATGATATAACTTGGGAGATCGAGCTTGATACGTGGAGCCGATATTCTCACTTTTTGGCCCTTCAGGTATGTCTCTATACTCGTTTGAGGATGAGTATTTGTTTAAGAGGGGAAGAATGTAAAGACCCGACAAGGTCGTTATGTGTATTTGAGCTCCAGTTTCACTTTTGAAGTTTTCCGTATGTGTATTTATGGTTATGTGACTTGCAAGGATGATTCGTTCGGTTTCGGGGAGCTTTTGAATTAAGTTAGAACACTTGGTTCCTTGTCATGAAACATAGGTTTAAATGTTGACCAAGTTTGTCTTTTGTGAAAATGACCCCAGAAGGGTATTTTCATGGAACAAAACAATAGGTTTGTATGGTGATTTTTGACTTAGGTGTATCCCCAAAGTTGAATTCGGATGTTCCTTGGTTGAATTGGCTCTTTTTGTCGAAAGTTAGCAATTTGAAGGTTTAGAATTTTTCTAAGTTTGAGGATGGGTTGACTTTATGGCAATCAGGTTCGAACTTTGGTTTCGGTATCCGGAATAGGTCTATTTTGTCATTTGGAACTTGTGTGCAAAGTTTGGTGTCATTCCGAGTTAGTTTGGTAGGAATCAAACGCTTGGTTGTGATTTTATAAACTCTTGAGTTTCATTATGATTTTAGACTTCTGTGGATGTTTGATGTTGAGCCCCCGGGGCTCAGGTGAGTTTTAGATGTGTTTTAGAGTGTTTTGGATTGATTTAATGATTGTTGGTGCTGCAGTTCTCGCAAATGGGAACACCAATTCGCAATTGCGAAGAACATATCGCAATTGCGTAATGGGCAGGGGGTGTCATTCATCGCAAATGCGATGCCTTGATTGCAATTGAAAGGGGAGTTCTGGCCTTTTATGACCACTTGGTCATTTTTGCATAATGGGCTTACTTTGCAAATGCGAAGTCTATGTCGCTTTTACACATTCCCTGTTCATATCAGCATCGCATCATTTGGTCGCATTTGCGATGTAAGTCGTAAATATGACTTTTGTAGCTGAACATAAAGGTGGGATTTCAGGACTTAGTCTCATTTTATTGTAGTTTTGAGCCCTAGACTCGGTGGGAGGCGATTTTGGGAGGGGAGTTTCACACAAAGCTATTGGGTAAGTGATTTTGACTCAATTTTGATATAATAACATGATTATTATTAATTTTAACATCGAAATCAAGATATTTGAAGGGAATGTTTGGGGATTGTTTACTATGTTTTAAAAAACAAAATTTTGAGAGTCGGTTTCAACTCGGATTTAAAAATCTATCATATATTTGGACACGTGGGATTATGAGTAGTCATGATCTACCCCTCGACTTAGGTTTTGACCGGTCAAGCCCGGGATTGACTTTCGTTGATGTTTTGGGAAATGTATAGAGATCTCAAAATTATTAATTGAAATTGAATTCTCTTGCATTGTTTGATATTATTATGTCATTTTTTTGCTAGATTTGAGCCGAGTGGAGGTGAATTTTAAAGAAAAAGTTTTTTTAGAGTATTGATTGGGGCTATTTGAGGTAAGTATCTTACCTAACTTTATGTGGAACAATTACCCCTTATGACCTGGCCCTATTTGCAATATTCATGTTATGTGAAACAACGTGTACACATGGTGACGAGTGTATACACAAGCGTATGTGTGGTTTATTACCAGATTAGATTGTAGGCTAAAAATATTCCTTTAATTGGGGTTGTTTTCTATATGAACATGCTTTATTGTTAGATATTCCCCGCACTCTTATATTATTGTCATGTTCTTGTGCACATCGTTATTGAGCTTTGAGCGTAGTTTTTAGGTGACCTCGAATCTTGTTGTTTTCTGATATTATGGCACATTTGGATATGATGTGTTCTTTGATTGTTATTGTGTGGAGTATAAGGGCGATGAGATGCGCATGCAACAACATAAGGGGATAAGGGTGGCTTATGCGCGTGATACAATAGAAGGGGAATATTTCATTGTGTTGCTCATGAGGTGACATAAGTGTGGCTTGTTGATGATGTTATGTAATATTTCGGGGAGTCCCCTTGTTATTATTCATGTGTTGGAATGGGAATTGATGCTTTGGTCACATTCTTGTTCTATTAAATGTTTCTACCGTGTAATTTTCATGAGTTATTAGTTAATTTGATTTGATATAACATGTCCCACTCATGTTTACTAATTGGTTGGTATGGAGGAGTTATTCTACAATGTTGATGTTATTTTCTCTTCGAGGTTGTTGACATCTATTTTATTATGCTTTCTATGGTCGGCTTTCTTTAATTATCTTGCACTGATTATTTGACTAGTGAGTGTCTTGACTTGAACCTCGTCAGTACTCCACCGAGGTTAGTCTTGATACTTAATGGGTACCAACTGTGCTGTGCTCATACTACGCTTATGCACATCCTTTATGAAAATTCAGGTACCTCAGATCGTGGCGGTCATTATAGAGTTGAGCAAGAGACGTTGGAGACTTCAAGGTATCCTTGTTGTTCCTCTCGCAGGCCTCAGAATCACCCTCTTTACTTTCTTGTTACCGCTTATGTATTCCTGATAGTGATGTACACTTTGAGACTTGTTACCTAATCCTTGTAGAGCTTATGACTCAGTATTATCGAGTTTTTGGATTTAGGAATATTGTATTCTAGTTTTGGCTATGTTATGGCATTTCTGTAACGACCCAATCGGTTGTTTTGCGTAATTGCGCCCCGCTACCTCTTATGACTCAGTTTATGGTTTTATGACTTTTGGGGTTGGTTTGTTTCATTCCATGAATCTTTCGGGTTTATTCAGACCCTTTATTCTTGACATAGAAGTTTAAATTAAAAAAATGCTGACCAAACTTTGACTTTTGTGAAAACAACCCCGGAACTGTGATTTTATGGTTCCGATAACTTCATGTCATGATTTCCAACTTAGGCATATGCTCAGAATTGATTTTGGAAGCCCGTAGGTTGATTTGTATTGATTTGCCCAAATTTGTCAATTTGAAGTTGAAAGGTTTGACTGTAAGTTGACTTTTAGCTATCGAGCTCGAAATTTGATTTTAGGACTTAGAATAAGTCTGTTATGGTATTTAGAACTTGTCTACAAAATTAGTTGTCGTTTGGAGTTTATTTGATAGGATTCAGACAGTTAGTTATAATTCTAGAAGTTTTTGAAAGTTTCTTTGAAATTCATGCGTTTTAGAGTTCAATTCGTAATTTTAGATGTTATCTTGATGTTTTGATCGCGCGAGCAAGTTCGTATTATGTTATTCGACTTGTGTGGATGTTTGGTTTGGAGCCCCGAGGGCTCGAATGAGATTCAGACATAATCCGGAGTGTTTTGATCTAAAATTAGCAAGTCTGGTGTCTGGTGCCCTCTGGTGTCGCAATTGCAAACAATAGGGTTGCATTTGCGACCATAGTAGGGAACCTTCAGGTATTGCAAATGCGATTCCTTGGTCGCGTTTGCGAAGGATTTCTAGGCTAGCTTAGGTTCTCATTTGTGATGGTCCTTGTCGCAATTGCGAGGGCAGCAGGGTTCGCATTTGCGAACCCATCTTCACATTTGCGAAGAGCTTCCCAGGCCTTCAGTGCCGCAATTGCAAGAGTACGCAATTGCAATAACTACAACTAAATGTAAAGGCTGAAAGTCGGGATTTTATCTCTCATTCTCTAATGTTTTACCCCTAGACTTGGTAGGGGGTGATTTGGAGAGGGGATTTGTAAGGCCCTGCTAAATTTTACTTAAAACCCAGGGTTTCGCGGTGCCGAGATAGGCTAATGTATTGTTGATTGTAGAGATTCTTCATGGCGAGCTTGCTTGCAGCGGTACAGACCTTTTGGTTGAACAGTGCGTTGGGGAGTTGAAGAAAATTTTTGGCAGAGTAGGATGTTTCTACAGTCCACAATATGACCGCAGAATCACTCTGCAGGCTGCAGATCTGCCGCGGAATGAAGCAGAAACTTGAGCTAATTTTAGGACCATTATGCGGCCGCATAATCATTTCGCGGGTCGCACAATCTATCACAGATCCAACATAAAAATTTCTGGAGGGGAGTTATGCGACGCATTATGCGACTGCAGATTTGGTCTACGGATCGCAGACCGGTTGCAAAGAAAGGCACAAATGCCTAGTTCCGGAGGGCCATTATGCGGTCCATTTTGCAGACTGCAGAAGTGTTATGCGATCGCATATGTGACCGCAGATCTGCATCGGTGCTTCATTTGTCTAATTTTTTAACCCGACCCTATTTCGATATGTAGTTGTTGAAGACCATTTATAAGGTAAAAATCTTATATTTTGAGAGTGAGGAAGTGCTCTAGAGTGAAAGGGGGTTTCTAAACTCATTGTTTCTCCATTCTTGCTCAAGGCTTGGAGAATTTGCAAGGAAAACCTCACTAGGCTTTCATCCTATAGGTAAGATTATACTCCCTAGCCCTCAATTTCGGGATTTAACTGAAAATAGGTAATGAGAAAAGCCATTCTTGGGTGTGGGAGTTCTCCATTATGCATGCATGTAGTATCAAGGTTTGGGGGCAGATTGTTGAGGTAAATTGGATAGACTCTGGGTAGTGGAATGAAGGAATCCACCATAGCAGGAGCTTGGAACCTTAATGCACACCTAGTGTTTGAAAAATGCTCAAATGAGCTGAAATTATGAACACCTTCCTAATTTGTGTTCAAATTTTCTATATCTCTAAATAGCTTGAAGTGGCTAAGATTTCTAGAACATTGTAGTAATTTAAGAAAAGCTAATGGCGAGGTATGTTGGCTAAACTTCTCTCTTAGAATTGAATCCCACAATATCTGTGTAAGTCCCGAGTTGTTCATTATAAATTCATTATTCTGAATAAACCTTGTGTCAAAAGATATATGTTCAATATGTATTCCAATGTTCTTGTTATGTTATGTTCTATTTGAAAATGTGTTCGAAGCATGGGTTGCATATCTAAATGTTATAACTTCAAGTCGTGATTCAAATGAAAGCTATTATGCCAAATTGTGTAAGAAATCTCAATGTGCTTAACATTCTTATTTTCTCATATGTGGACATAAAGTCTTGAATAGAAATGCTTTGTTGTTGATGATCCGTGATGATGTTTGAAAGTGAAAGAGATGAATATGAAATATAAAATACGTCCAATGTGCCAAGAGTGACATTGTGTTATGGCCATTGGCGCAAATGAAATGACTGATATACAAACGATAATGAAATGAGTTGTCAATCCTTTAAATAATTAAACACCCAGAGAGTATCGTTAGTCACCGAAGATTAACCCCAAAACTACACGTGCCGGTGTAGGAGTGAATTGTGATTGTACCCCTTTATTGGGACGAGATGATTGCTATAAAAGGGTGATGTTGATCCATACGGCACTGTGGTAAGACGGCCTAGTCGGTTGGGTCATGATCGGACGCCATGCCGCACACATAGTGGTGATTGTGCTTGAGATTATGATTTAAACAATTATTGAGACTGAGATAATGATTGTGATTGTGGTTGATGTCTTTGGGTGAGACGGCCTAGACGATCGGGCCATGATCAAACTCCTAACCTAAAATATGGAAATTTACTTGAAAACTTGTCTTGCTCCTAATTTGATGTTTTGGTATTGTTCGAGGCTCTCATTGATTTTATGATTGTCCTTCCTTGTATTATCATTCGTTCTATTAAGAGGGTGTTTCGTCATTTATACTAGTACCATTCCATATGTACTAACGTCCCTTTTGCCGGGGGCGCTGCATCTTTAATCGATGCAGGTGTTTCCACAATAGGCGACTTTGATCATTGATAGCAGTACACCCTCTTCCCAGCTTACTCGGTGAGCCTCACTTCATATCGGGGCCCTATATCTTTTGTTCCTTGTATATTATGTTTTGACGTATAGCCGGGGCCTTGTTGCCGGTACTATCACTGTACTCTTTTGTATCTATTAGAGGCTCCGTAGACATAGCGTGGGTGGTATGTTGGTGTTGGAAAAGTCAAACTAGTAATGTTGTACTTGTATCACATGTTCCACTTCAAACTATGAAAGTGTAAGTATTTTGAACTTTATAAACGATGTATAATGATAAGGAATTGGTGTTGTTCACATGATCCTCCTCGCTGTCTAATTAATGAAATGGATATCCTGTCCAAGTATGTTGTATACATGCAGCCCACTATGGAGGCGAGAGTGTGCCGGCTTGTGCAAGGCCTTAGCCCCTTGGTTATCAATGAGGCCACTATAGCTACCTTGAATACTGATATGAACTATGAGAAGATGGTGGCATTTGCTCGAGCTACAGAGATCCGTAAATTGATATAGGATGGAGCGATAGAGTAGCAGCAAGGCCCAATCCGCGGGCAACCTTGGAGGTTCTTTTGGTGGTGGTGATGGTAGGTTAGTATTGAGGGGAGGGTCATCAGGGCTATCCCAGTCTTTTGCTCAGCTTCAGTCAGTGCACCGCCGTCAAGGCCCAATCAACAGCACTGGAGTCATTTTAGGCCCGGTCAGGGCAACAGGGGATCTTACCAGCAGGGTCAGCCTGGTGGGAGATTCCAGCAGCAGAGGAGGCCCCCATGCCCTAGGTGCAGGGAAGTGCACTTAGGAGTCTGCTACATGGACCTACCCATATGCTATGGGTGTGGATTGAGGGGTCACATCCAAAGAGATTGTCGTTCATCCCACCATGGTGTGGGAAGGGGTACGGCCCAGCCAGCCAGTTCTGCAGCTACTACATCCACAACAACTCCTTCGATTCGAGGCACTCCAGCACCAGCAGGGCGTGGTTTAGCTAGGGGCGGCATATAGAACTCGGGAGGATCGAGCAGTTTCTATGTTATGAAGGGTCGCCAGAGTTGAAAGGCTTCTCCATATGTTGTCACGAATATATTGACTGTCCAATATCATGATGTGTATACTCTTATTAATCCCGGTTCCTTTTTGTCCTATGTCACTCCTTATGTTGTTATGGAATTTGGGATAAAATCGGAACAACTTCATGAGTCGGTCTCTGTATCTACTCCAATTGGTGAGTCTATCATGGCCGTGCGAGTTTATAGGGATTGGGTTGTCATGGTGCGTGGCCGGAATACCATGGTCGATCTCATTGAATTGGGGATGGTTGATTTTGATGTAATAATGGGGATGGACTGGCTTTATTCATGTTATGCCAATCTTGACTGTCAAACCAGAACTGTTAGGTTTGAATTTCCAAATGAGTCAGTGATTGAATGGAACAGAGGTGATGTGGTGCAGAAGGGTAGGTTTATTTATTACCTTAAGGCCACGAAGATGATCAACATGTGGTGTCTTTACCATTTGGTTCGTGTTACAGACACCAATGCTGAGGCACCTACACTTGAGTCCATGCCGTTTGTGAATGAGTTTCCGGAGGTTTTTTCGGATGAGCTCCCTGGGATTCCACTAGATAAGGAGATTGATTTTGGGATTTATGTGATGCCGGGCACGCAGCCTATATCTATTCCACCCTAAAGAATGGCACCGGCAGAATTGAAGGTCCTAAAGTAACAATTGAAGGATATCCTAGAGAAAGATTTCATTTGGCCGAGTGTGTCACTTTGGGGCGCACCGGTTCTCTTTGTAAGAAATAAGGATGGGTCACTGAGAATGTGTATTGGCTATCGACAACTCAACAAGGTCACGATCAATAATAAGTACCCATTGCCAATGATAGATGACTTGTTTGATCAATTGTAGGGTACTAAGTATTTCTCCAAGATTGATTTAAGATCTGTGTTTCACCAATTGAAGATCACGGAGCAAGATATTCTGAAGACAACTTTCAGGACCCGGTATGGGCACTTTGAATTTCTGGTAATGTCTTTTGGGGTAGCAAATGCCACATCAGCTTTCGTGGATCTCATAAATCGAGTCTTCAAGCCTTTTATTGACTCCTCCGTGATAATGTTTATTGATGATATCCTTGTATATTCGCGAAGTGGAGAGGACCATGCCGATTATCTCAGGGCAGTTATAGAGACTCTATATCAGCACAAGTTGTATGCGAAGTTTTTTAAATATGAATTTTGGCTTGAATCTGTCAGGTTCTTGGGTCATGTCATCTTCAGAGAAGGAATTAAGATTGATCCTCTGAAGATTGCAGCTGTAAAGAATTGGCCTAGACCTACAACTCCAACAGAGATTCACAATTTCTTAGGCTTAGCAGGGTATTATAGGAAATTTGTGGAGGGGTTCTATACTCTTGCCTCTCAGTTGACTAAATTGACGCAGAAGGCGGTTAAGTTCAAATGGTCAGATGCTTGTGAAAGGAGCTTCCAAGAGTTGAAATCAAGATTGACTACGACACCGGTGTTGACTCTACCAAAGGGTACATATGGGTTTGTGATATATTGAGATGCTTTAATAATCGGACTTGGGTGTGTATTAATGCAACATGGAAAGGTGATAGCTTATGCTTCTAGGCAACTCAAGAATCATGAAAAGAACTATCCAACACATGACTTAGAGCATGTAGTGGTGGTATTTGCATTGAAGATTTGGCGTCATTATTTGTATGGGGTCCATGTGGATATATACACAAACCATAAGAGCCGTCAATATATTTTCAAATAGAAGGAATTGAATCTGAGGCAGAGAAGATGGCTTGATTTACTCAAGGATTACTACATCGATATTCTGTATCACCCGAGAAAGGCTAATGTTGTAGCGGATGCTCTTAGCCAGAAATATATGGGTAGTTTGGCTCACTTAGAGGCATGTAAAAGGCCATTGGCAAAGGAGGTTCATCGGTTGGCTAGTTTGGGAGTTCGTCTTGCGAACTCTAGTGATGGAGGGGTGATTGGGCAAAATAGGGCTGAATCGTCACCTGTGGTGGAAGTCAAGGAGAAGAAATACATCGATCCATTGTTGGTACAATTGAAGGAGGGGATTCATAAGCATAAGACCATGGCCTTTTCTCTTGGGCATGGATGATGGTACACTAAGGGACCAAATATAGATGGTCTCCGAGAAAGAATCATGACCGAGGCTCACACTTATAGGTATTTCGTGCACCCGGAATCTAAAATGATGTATCATGATCTTAGGGAAGTCTACTGGTGGAATGATATGAAGAGTAATGTAGCAGACTTTGTGGCAATATGTCCAAATTATCAGCAAGTGAAGGTCGAGCACCAAAGGCCCGGTGGGTTGGCACAGAACATAGAAATTCCAATATGAAAGTGGGAGATGATCAATATGGACTTTGTGGTGGGACTACCTAGAACGCCTTGGAAGTATGACTGGATTTTGGCGATTGTGGATCGACTCACGAAATCAGCTCACTTCTTACCTGTTAAGGCTACTGACACAGCAGAACAATATGCTCAGTTGTATATCAAGGAAATAGTCAGGTTGCATGGAACTCCAATTTCTATTATCTTAAATCGAGGGCCACAGTTCATGGTTAATTTTTGGAAGACATTTCAGCAAGGTTTGGGTACTCAAGTGAATCTTAGTACAGCCTTTCACACGCAGACTAATGGGCAGGCAGAGCGGACTATTGAAATGCTTGAGGATATGTTGCACGCTTGTGTTCTTGACTTCAAGTGTAGCTGGGATGATCATTTGCCGCTTATAGAGTTTGCCTCCAACAACCGTTATCATGCTAGCATTCAGATGGCGTCGTTCAAGGCTTTATATGGTAGGATACGTGGATCTCCCATTAGGTGGTTCGACATTGGAGAAGCAGAGTTCATAGGGCCAGACCTCATGTATCAGGCTATGGAGAAGGGTAAGCTCATTAAGGAGCGGTTGAAAACTGCTCAGAGTCATCATAAGTCCTATTCAGATGTTCTCCATAGGGATTTGGAGTTCAAAGAAGATGATTGGGTATTATTGAAGGTTTCCCCTATGAATGGTATAATGTGGTTTGTTAAGAAAGGGAAATTGAGAGATGTCTTTAGTATCATTCAGAGGATTGGTCAGGTGGCTTATAGGTTAGAACTACCTCCAAAGATGTCTTTAGTGCACCCGGTGTTTTTTGTATCCATGTTGAAGAAGGTGGTTAGAAAACCATCACTTATTGCTCCGGTTGAGACTATTGAGGTTAATGAAGAATTAATTATGAAGAAATTCCAGTTGCCATTCTTTATAGGCAAGTTCGAAAGTTGAGGAACAAAGAAACTACCTTTGTGAAAGTGTCATGGCAAAGCCAACAATTCGAAGAGGCCGCCTGGGAAGCCGAGGAAGAGATGAAGAAGAAGTACCCTAGTTTATTTAAATAGCTACGTAATTGTGACCATAATGTTGAAAGCTCACATTCTACAAATTATGTTTCCCTCGTACATCTTATGTTGAGGTTACTCCTCCTTAGTAATGTAATGTTTATGGCATTGTGGCCGGTGTTGTTTCCATGTTGTTTTACATTGTTGTGTTGTGGTTATTTTGTTAGGACTGGTTTTGGGATTCTCTGGCAGGTGGATAGGCCCAATTACAGGGGAAACTCTGCCAAAATATTTGGAAATTTAGGGAGTTAGTCAAAAATTGGGGATTGTTGGTGTGTGAAGTAGTAGTTGAATCACAATGGATGCTAATGAAGGATTTTGACCCTCATTCAGGGACAAATAATCCTAAGTGGGGGAGGATGTAAGGCCCCGTAAAATTTTAGCTAATACCCGGGGTTTCGTGGTGCCAAGATAGACTTATGTGTTCATGATTGTAGAGATTCTTCGTAGCGAACTTGCTCGCCGCGGTATGGACTTTTTGGGTTGAACAATGCGTTAGGGAGTTGAATAAAATTTTGGCAGAGTAGGACATTTCTGCTGTCTACTATGCGATGGCAGAATCACTATGTGAGCCGCAGATCTACCGCGGAATGAAGCAAAAACTTAAGCTAATTTTAGGACCATTATGCGGCCGCATAATCATTTCACGGGCCGCACAATCCATCGCAGATCCAACATAAAAATTTCTGGAGGGGAGTTCTGCGGCGCATTATGCGATCGCAGAATTGGTCTGCGGAATGCAGACCAGTCACAGAGTGAAGCAGAAATGCCCAGTTTCGGAGGGCCATTATGCGGTCTATTTTGCAGACCGCAGAAATGTTATGCGGTCGCATATGCAACCGCAGATCTGCATCGGCGCTTCATTTTTCGAATTTTTTTAACCCGATCCTATTTCAATATATAGTCTTTGAAGACCATTTGTAAGGTACAAATCTGATATTTTGAAAGTGAGGAAGTGCTCTAGAGAGAAAGGAGGTACCTAAATTCATTGTTTCTCAATTCTTGATCAAGGCTTGGAGAATTAGCAAGGAAAACCTCACTAGGCTTTCATCCTAAAGGTAAGATTCTACTTCCTAGCCTTTAATTTTGGGATTTAGCTAAAAATAGGTAATGAGAAAATCCATTCTTGGGTGTGGGAGTTGTCCATTATGCATGCATGTACTATAAAGGTTTGGAGGACGATTGTTGAGCTAGATTGAATAGACTTTGGGTAGTGGAATGAAGGAATCCACCATAGGAGGACCTTAAAACCTTAATGCACACCTAGTGTTTGATAAAATGTTCAAATGAGTTGGAACTATGAACTCCTTCCTAATTTATGTTCAATTGTGCTATATCTCTAAATAGATCGAAGTGGCTAGAACTTCCGCGACATTGTAGTAATTTAAGGAAAGCTCAAAGTGAGGTATGTTGGCTAAATTTTTCTCTTAGAATTGAAAGCCACAATATCCTTGTAAGTCACGAGTTGTTCATTATAAACTGATTTGTCACGACCCAAACCGATGGGCCGCGACGGGCACCCTGTACCTTACTCAACCGAGTACCAACGTAACGTATCTTTCTTATTACATCATCATATACACGTGACATACGGGCCTAATAGGCCAACATGATCATTTATAAACTCAAAACATAGGCCGACAAGGCCGTACAATCTTTCACGTACACGACATATGTCTACAAGCCTCTAAGAGTACATAATTGTCACAAAGGTCGGGACAGAGCCCCGCCATACCAAACCATACACATCTAAATCATACTGACCTAACAAGTAACTCCGGAGCAAATGGAGTGCACCAATATCTTTTGCTGAACTGATCGCCTACTTGGACGACTCTCGACCTGTCTATCGAGACCTGCGGGCATGAAACGCAGCATCCACATGCAAAAGGGATGCCAGTATGAAATAATGTACCGAGTATGTAAGGCAATATACAGAATGATGAAACTGAACTGATAATCTAAACATATGCTCACCTGTTGATACTGACTCAACTCTCTCAATATAGTAAGTAAAATAGCTATCCGGCTCTATAAGGCTCGGTACATATATATAATCTGCTCTGCCATAGTAGGCTCGCTCATAGGCACTCGACCATACTACACTCTGTATCTCGACCAACTGGGTTTGCTCATTGGCGCTCGGCCACAGTAGGCTCTGTATATAACTTACCATCTGATTAGAGGTTGCCCAATAGGGGCTTGCCATCGATTATAGCTCGATGGTAATGAAAATACTGTAATACTGTATATATAAGCTCTCTGCTCTCTTGACTGGAAGAAGACAATACTCAATAAAATATGAAGTCCCGATAAGAAAAATACTGTAATTTATGAGACTAGGATAATGTATATATATTTGAGAGTATGAACTTCTCTTTATGCCTCGTTATCAAACACATGTAATTACGAGATCATTCCAAAATGAAAGAAGGGCTTAGCCTTAACATACCTGGAGTAGGAAAAAATCCATATAATATTCTTGGAAAAGGTTGCACCGTACTCCTTTAGAACCGTAAAATTTTACGTTGCTATGATTTCAATAATTCTCGTTGGAATTGTTTTGTCGCAAGAAATTTTGTTGAAACTTGCTAGATTATAGCGTCTGTTTGAATGTTTGAATTTAAGAAGATGTTATAAGGTTTCTTTCAGAAACTTGCTAGATTGAGGGAGTCTGTTTGAAATGGTTGATTTTGGAAAAATGTTCCAAGATCTCTTACTTTGTTTCTTTAAGTCTAATGAAGCCAAAATGCTAAATGACTTACACGTTATGATGCCACCTTTCAATTAAGGTCATTAGTCACTTATCTTAAATGGAGGGGCTGCCACGTTTAGTCTTATAGAAACAAAGTAAGAGATCTTGGAACATTTTTCCAAAATCAACCATTTCAAACAGACTCCCTCAATCTAGCAAGTTTTTAAGAGAAACCTTATAACATCTTCCTAAATTAAAACATTCAAACAGACACGACAATCTAGCAAGTTTCAACAAAATTTCTTGCAAAGAAACAATTCCAACGATAATTATTGAAATCATAGCAACGTAAAATTTTGCGGTTCTAGAGGAGTACGGTGTAACCTTTGCCAAGAATAACATATGGATTTTTTCCTACTCCAGGTATGTTAAGGCTAAACCCTTCCTTCATTTTGGCATGATCTCGTAATTACATGTGTTTGATAACGAGGCATAAAGAGAAGTTCATATTCCCGAATTTATATACATTATCCTAGTCTCATAAATTACACTATTCTTCTTATCGGGACTTCATATTTAATTGAGTATTGTCAGCTTCCAGTCAAGAGAGCAGAGAGCTTATATATACAGTATTACAGTATTTTCATTACCATCGAGCTATAATCGATGGGCAGTCCCCTATTGGGCAACGTCTGATCAGATGGTAAATTATATACCGAGCCTACTGTGGTCGAGCGCCTATGAGCGAGCCCAGTTGGTCGAGATACAGAGTGTAGTATGGCCGAGCACCTATAAAAGAGCCTACTACGGCAGAGCAGATTATATATATATACCGAGCCTTATAGAGCTGGACATCTATTTTTCTTACTATATTGAGAGAGTTGAGTCAGTATTAGCTATATTGAGAGAGTTGAGTCAGTATTAGCAGGTGAGCATATGTTCAGATTATCGTATATTGCCTTACATACTCGGTACATTATTTCGTACTGGCGTTCCTTTTGTCTGGGGACGCTGCGTTTCTTGCCCGCAGATCTCGATAGACAGGTCGAGAGTCCTCCAAGTAGGCGATCAGCTCAGCAAAAGATATTGGTGCACTCCATTTGCTCCGGAGTTGCTTGTTTGGTCAGTATGATTTAGATGTGTATGGTTTGGTATGGCGGGGATCTGTCCCGACCTTTATGACAATTATGTACTCTCAGAGGCTTGTAGACATATGTGGTGTATGTGAAAGATTGTACGGCCTTGTCGGCCTATGTTTTGACTTTATAAATGATCATGTTGACCTATTAGATTCGTATGTCACGTGTATATGATGAAGTAGTAAGAAAGATATGTTACGTTGGTACTCGGTTGAGTAAGATATCGGGTGCCCGTCGTGGCCCATCGGTTTAGGTCGTGACAAAAGTTGTATCAGAGAAGGGAAGAAAAGAGTCACATAGGCGCACGTACAAGGAAAAAGTCATACAGGCTGCATGATAGAAGGTAGAAATAATTACGAGATTGGAAAGATTCCGACCACAAGTCGTGGTATGAGAAAGAGGCCTAGAGGGGGAAATGCCTTGGCCTTTAGATTTATTTACAGAACATTTGCCAATATGGAAAGGAAAGAATACTAAAGAATTCAGAAGACATAGTTTATGAAAATGATAAGCGCATCAGTCAACATTTGAGGACAAATGTTCCAAAGGGGGGAATAATGTTACGCCTCGCATTATTACGTCGATGTTACTCTCCGTAGTAATTTATTACGATGATGTTATATTTTGCATTAATTTACTAGGATGATGTTACGCTCTGCAGTGGTTTATTATGACAATGTTACGCTCTGCAGTAATTTGTTACGACGATGTTACACCTTGTAGTATTATACGTTGAATTTGGCGTAAGATAATTGATATCAGTTCAAGGACAAGATTATTTGGAGATTATAAGCATTATGTTATTTCAAGCAAGTGATGAGTAAATTGGTGAAGGTGAGAGGGTAAGAAAGTCGAAGAAAATGAATTTCGTCAAAGTTTGACATTTTAGGATAATATATGGCCCGAGCTAAAATACCCGTTATTTTCGGACTAGTACCATACAAAGTACCATATGACGACGATAGTATGATGTATAAGGTGTATTAAAAATGAGTAGTATTTTAATTAAGTTGAGATAATTCTTAATTATGTGAGTAATTGGTTAATTATTGGGTAATGGGATATTACCTAATTAATTAGGGATATATGTGATAATGACTAAATGTGAAAGCACCTCCATTTAAGAAATATGTGACTAATGACCTTAATTGAAAGGTGGCATTATAACGTGTAAGACATTTAGCATTTTGGCTTCATTAGACTTATAGAAACAAAGTAAGAGATCTTGGAACATTTTTCCAAAATCAACCATTTCAAACAGACTCCCTCAATCTAGCAAGTTTTTGAGAGAAACCTTACAACATCTTCCTAAATTAAAACATTCAAACAGACACTACAATCTAACAAGTTTCAACAAAATTTCTTGCAAAGAAACAATTCCAGCGATAATTATTGAAATCATAGCAACGTAAAATTTTGCGGTTCTAGAGGAGTACGGTGTAACCTTTTCCAAGAATATCATATGGATTTTTTCCTACTCCAGGTATGTTAAGGCTAAGCCCTTCTTTCATTTTGGAATGATCTCGTAATTACATGTGTTTGATAACGAGGCATAAAGAGAAGTTCATACTCTCAAATATATATACATTATCCTAGTCTCATAAATTACAGTATTTTTCTTATCGGGACTTCATATTTAATTGAGTATTGTCAGCTTCCAGTCAAGAGAGCAGAGAGCTTATATATACAGTATTACAGTATTTTCATTACCATCGAGCTATAATCGATGGGTAGTCCCCTATTGGGCCACCTCTGATCAGATGGTAAATTATATACCGAGCCTACTATGGCCGAGCGCCTATGAGCGAGCCCAGTTGGTCGAGATACAGAGTGTAGTATGGCCGAGCACCTATAAAAGAGCCTACTACGGCAGAGCAGATTATATATATATACCGAGCCTTATAGAGCTGGACATCTATTTTTCTTACTATATTGAGAGAGTTGAGTCAGTATTAGCAGGTGAGCATATGTTCAGATTATCAGTTCAGTTTCATCGTTCTGTATATTGCCTTACATACTCGGTACATTATTTCGTACTGACGTTCCTTTTGCCTGGGGAAGCTGTGTTTCTTGCCTGCAGATCTCGATAGACAGGTCGAGAGTCCTCCAAGTAGGCGATCAGCTCAGCAAAAGATATTGGTGCACTCCATTTGCTCCGGAGTTGCTTGTCTGGTCAGTATGATTTAGATGTGTATGGTTTGGTATGGAGGGGATCTGTCCCGACCTTTATGACAATTATGTACTCTCAGAGGCTTGTAGACATATGTGGTGTATGTGAAAGATTGTACGGCCTTGTCGGACTATGTTTTGACTTTATAAATGATCATGTTGACCTATTAGGCTCGTATGTCACGTGTATATGATGAAGTAGTAAGAAAGATATGTTACGTTGGTACTCGGTTGAGTACGATACCGGGTGTCCGTCGCGGCCCATCAGTTTAGGTCGTGACAAAAGTGGTATAAGAGAAGAGAAGAAAAGAGTCACATAGGCGCACGCACGAGGAAAAAGTCATACAGGCTGCATGATAGAAGGTAGAAATAGTTACGAGATTGGAAGGATTCCGACCACAAGTCGTGGTATGAGAAAGAGGCCTAGATGGGGAAATGCCTTGGCTTTTAGATTTATTTACAGAGCATTTGCCTATATAGAAAGGAAAGAATACTATTGAATTCGGAAGACATAGTTTATGAAAATGATAAGCGCATCAGTCAACATTTGAGGACAAATGTTCCAAAGGGTGGAATAATGTTACGCCTCGCATTATTACGTCGATGTTACTCTCTGTAGTAATTTATTACGATGATGTTATGTTCCGCATTAATTTACTACGATGATGTTACGCTCTGCAGTGGTTTATTATGACAATGTTACGCTCTGCAGTAATTTATTACGACGATGTTACACCTTGTAGTATTATACGTTGAATTTGGCGTAAGATAATTGATATCAGTTCAAGGACAAGATTATTTGGAGATTATAAGCATTATGCTATTTCAAGCAAGTGATGAGTAAATTGGTGAAGGTGAGAGGGTAAGAAAGTCGAAGAAAATGAATTTCGTCAAAGTTTGACATTTTAGGATAATATATGGCCCGAGCTAAAATACCCGTTATTTTCGGACTAGTACCATACAAAGTACCATATGACGACGATAGTATGATGTATAAGGTGTATTAAAAATGAGTAGTATTTTAATTAAGTTGAGATAATTCTTAATTATGTGAGTAATTGGTTAATTATTGGGTAATGGGATATTACCTAATTAATTAGGGATATATGTGATAATGACTAAATGTGAAAGCACCTCCATTTAAGAAATATGTGACTAATGACCTTAATTGAAAGGTGGCATTATAACGTGTAAGTCATTTAGCATTTTGGCTTCATTAGACTTATAGAAACAAAGTAAGAGATCTTGGAACATTTTTCCAAAATCAACCATTTCAAACAGACTCCCTCAATCTAGCAAGTTTTTGAGAGAAACCTTATAACATCTTCCTAAATTAAAACATTCAAACAGACACTACAATCTAACAAGTTTCAACAAAATTTCTTGCAAAGAAACAATTCCAGCGATAATTATTGAAATCATAGCAACGTAAAATTTTGCGGTTCTAGAGGAGTACGGTGTAACCTTTTCCAAGAATATCATATGGATTTTTTCCTACTCCAGGTAAGTTAAGGCTAAGCCCTTCTTTCATTTTGGCATGATCTCGTAATTACATGTGTTTGATAACGAGGCATAAAAAGAAGTTCATACTCCCGAATTTATATACATTATCCTAGTCTCATAAATTACACTATTCTTCTTATCGGGACTTCATATTTAATTGAGTATTTTCAGCTTCCAGTCAAGAGAGCAGAGAGCATATATATACAGTATTACAGTATTTTCATTACCATCGAGCTATAATCGATGGTAGTTTCAAAAGGAACGTCAGTACGAAATAATGTACCGAGTATGTAAGGCAATATACAGAACGATGAAACTGAACTGATAATCTGAACATATGCTCACCTGCTAATACTGACTCAACTCTCTCAATATAGTAAGAAAAATAGATGTCCAGCTCTATAAGGCTCGGTATATATATATAATCTGCTCTGCCGTAGTAGGCTCTTTTATAGGTGCCTACACTATGATTATATATATAATCTTTATTTCGTACATCATCGATTATAGCTCGATGGTAATGAAACTACTGTAATACTGTATTAATAAGCTCTCTGCTCTCTTGACTGGAAGCTGACAGCACTCAATTAAATATGAAGTTCCGATAAGAAGAATAGTGTAATTTATGAGACTAGGATAATGTATATAAATTCGGGAGTATGAACTTCTCTTTATGCCTCATTATCAAACACATGTAATTATGAGATCATGCCAAAATGAAGGAAGGGTTTAGCCTTAACATACCTGGAGTAGGAAAAAATCCATATGATATTCTTGGAAAAGGTTGCAGCGTACTACTCTAGAACCGCAAAATTTTACGTTGCTATGATTTCAATAATTATCGCTGGAATTGTTTCGTCGCAAGAAATTTTGTTGAAACTTGATAGATTATAGCGTCTATCTGAATGTTTAAATTTAGGAAGATGTTATAAGGTTTCTTTCAGAAACATGCTAGATTGAGGGAGTCTGCTTGAAATGGTTGATTTTGGAAAAATGTTCCAAGATCTCTTACTTTGTTTCTATAAGTCTAATGAAGCCAAAATGCTAAATGACTTACACGTTATAATGCCACCTTTCAATTAAGGTCATTAGTCACATATTTCTTAAATGGAGGTGCTTTCACATTTAGTCATTATCACATATATCCCTAATTAATTAGGTAATATCCCATTACCCAATAATTAACCAATTACTCACATAATTAAGAATTATCTCAACTTAATTAAAATACTACTCATTTTTAATACACCTTATACATCATACTATCGTCGTCATATGGTACTTTGTATGGTACTAGTCCGAAAATAACGGGTATTTTAGCTCGGGCCATATATTATCCTAAAATGTCAAACTTTGACGAAATTCATTTTCTTCGACTTTCTTACCCTCTCACCTTCACCAATTTACTCATCACTTGTTTGAAATAGCATAATGCTTATAATCTCCAAATAATCTTGTCCTTGAACTGATATCAATTATCTTACGCCAAATTTAACGTACAATACTACAGGGTGTAACATCGTCGTAATAAATTACTGCAGAGCGTAACATTGTCGTAATAAACTGCTGCAGAGCGTAACATAGTCGTACTAAATTACTGTGGAACGTAACATCATCGTAATAAATTACTACGGAGAGTAACATCGACGTAATAATGCGAGGCGTAACATGATTATTCCGAATAAGCCTTATGTCAAAAGATATATGTTCAGTATGTATTCTAATGTTCTTGTTATGTTATGTTCTATTTGAAAATATGCTCGAAGCATGAGTTGCATGTCTAAATGTTATAACTTCAAGTTGTGATTCAAATGAAAGCTATTATGCCAAATTGTGTAAGAAATCTCAATGTGCTTACCATTCTTATTTGCTCATATTTGGACTTATAGTCTTTGATAGAAATGCTTTGTTGTTGATGATCCGTAATGATGTTTGAAAGTGAAAGAGATGAACATGAAATATGAAATACGACCAACATGCCAAGGGTGACATTGTGTTATGGACATTCGCGCCAATGAAATGACTGATATACAAAAGATAAGGAAATGAGTTGTCAATACTTTAAATAAATAAATACCCTGGGAGTATCGTTAGTCACCATGGAAGGGTAGGTTGAAATTGCCTAACCAAGAAACTACATGTGCCGGTGTAGGAGTGAATTATGATTATACCCCTTTATTGGGATGAGATGATTGCTAGAAAAGTGTGATGTCAATCCACACGGCATTGTGGTGAGACGGCCTAACTGGTCGGGCTGTGATCGGATGCCATGCCGCACACATGGTGGTGATTGTGCTTGAGATTATGATTGAAACAATGATTGAGATTGAGATAATGATTGTGATTGTGGTTGATGTCTTTGGGTGAGACGGCCTAGCCGATCGGGCCGTGATCAGACTCCGTGCTAAAATCACAGTGGTATATCGATGCTAAGATCTCCCAACCTAAAATACAGAAATTTACTTGAAAACTTGTCTTGATCCTCACTTGATGTTTTGGTATTGTTTGAGGCTCTCATTGATTTTATGATTGTCCTTCCTTATGTACTAACGTCCCTTTTTATGGGGGCGCAAAATCTTTAATTGATGCAGGTGGTTCCACACGAGGCGGCTTTGATCATTGATAGCAGTACACCCTCTTCCCAGCTAACTTGGTGAGCCTCACTTCATAACGAGGTCGTATATCTTTTGTTCCTTGTATATTGGGTTTTGAGGTATAGCTGGGGCCTTGTTGCCGACAATATCACCGTACTCTTTTGTATCTATTAGAGGTTCTGTAGACATAGTGTGGGTGGTACGTTGGTGTTGGGGAAGTCAAACTAGTAATGTTGTATTTGTATCACACGTTCCACTTCATATTATGAAAGTGTATGTATTTTGAACTTTATAAACGATGTAACTAATGATAATGAAATGGTGTTGTTCACATGATCCTCCTCGTTGTCTAATTAATGAAATGGATCTCATCTTTATTAATGAGTAAGTTTGGGTAGAAGGTATTGTATAGGCTTGCTCGGCTGGGGTATCTCGGTTGAGCGCCGGTCGCGCTCCCCGAGGTCGGGGCGTGACAGGATTTTCACCTACAAATCTTGGTTAAGTGATTCTAACCCATTTCTAATTATATTCCATCAACATATCTTAGATTTTAACATCAAAATCATGTAATCAAAGTGAAAATTTGTGAAACTTTGTCACGTTTTGGAAAAATAAGAAATTGAGTTTTGAGAGTCGATTGAACTCGGATTTTGAAACTAATCACAGAATGAACTCGTGGGGTCATAGGTAGTCGGAATCTACCATTGGACCCGGGTTTTGACTATGAGGGCCCCGAGTTAACTTTTGCTGACTTTTTGGGAAATGTGTAAAGATCTTAGCTTTGTCTTTGAAATTGAATTTCCTAGTATTATTTGATGATATTAAGTCGATTTTGGTTAGATTTGAGCCGTGTGGAGGCAAATTGTAAAGGAAAAGCTATTTCTAAGTATTGAATTGGCCTAGTTGAGGTAAGTGTCTTGCCTAGCATTGTGTGGGGAAACAACCCCATAGGTTTGATATTTATTGATTCAATTGTGCTAAGTGAAATCCGTGTACGCAAGGTGATGAGTGGGTACACAGGTTGTACATGGTATAATAAATAAAGAAAAACTTGAAGTGGACATAACTGATGCAACCAATTCAGCCTCTACTTGGTTTGGAGAATGCTTTTCTACACGGCGCCACCATCTGCATACAACATTCTTCCGACCCATACTGAAATGCAGCAACCCACATACATCGATTAACAAATACAAATAAACGCACAAAAATTCTATGATATTTAAAACCCAATTTCTCAAAATGTACTTTGAAATCTAAAAATTCCCCTTAGAAACTGTTATTAGAAGAAGATAGAAATGAAATCTGAAAAAACTCCCACGTCAAAGGAATGATTAAGTGTGTAATTGCCAATGAATTTTTCATGGTTTGGCTACGTGGGTTTTTTAAAAGCGAAGGGAACATCTAGGTGAATATTAGATCTTCAAACAAATTAAATAAGGCAAATTAAAAGGGGAAATCCGCTTAGGCCGGCCGGGTAAATAGTTTGGGCCGCACAGGTAAGAAAAGTATATCCTTGGGGCTTTGTTATAAAATGGGTAAATAGTTTGTCTTAATGGGAATAACATGATAATTTCTCAGTTTTAATGTGTTGTTGTCTGACAGGATAAAGACTCGTGACTTAAATTTTGCTTGTGGTATCATATACTAGGTTAATAACGCAAGGAAGTATTGTACTTTCTTCTTTTCAATTTGTATGGCAAAATTTGACTAGTCATTAAATTTGAGAAAGAAATATTTTTTCTTTGAAATTTGTATCTTAAATATTTTATGACATTCCTCTAACTATAAAACTTTTGAAATTTGTGCTTCTAAGTTCTAAATATTCCACAATATTTGTGTGACAGTAAAATTAAAAAGGACACATTGCCACATAAATTAGGATGGAAAGAGTAATAGTTCTTATCATTTCATTAATTTTTAATTTGACTAATTAAGTGAACTTAAATTTGACAACCATATGACACTTGAAGTGATATCAAATATTCGGTGAAGTCTTAAAACAGAAAAGTTCATATACATAACAAGTTACTACAAGGAAATGGTCTTTTGGTGTAACGATCCGGCCAGTCATTTTGAGCATTTGCATTATGTTTGATGGTTTGAGGTCTTGAGTAGCCTCATATGATGCATTATTACTTGCATATATGGTCGGTTTTGGTTTTTGAATGGTTCCGAATTTATTTGGATGAATGATTCTCAATTTGGAAGCTTTAAGTTGTAAGAGTTTGACTTTTGTGTAGACGACTCTGGAGTGGTATTTTGATAGTTCTGATAGGTTTGTATGGTTATTTTTGACTTAGGCGTATGCCCATATTTGGATTTAAAGGTTCCTAAGTTGTTTTGGCTTGAATTGCCGGAAGTTGGACTTAGGCGTTCCATTATTTGTTTGTTGATCTCCTGATCAAACATGTTAATTGCTGATCTTGTGGCGTAATTTCCTAATTTGAATTAAGGTAGTACACTTAGCATGTCACCTATATTAGTTCATAAGTATGTATTTGATATTCGTTATTCATGTACATGTATTTTTGTATGTGCTTTCTGTGTGATATGGACTGTGTTGATAGTACGTGAGTTGTTTGTGTTGATCAGAGTTATGTTGGCACTTAAGTTATCCTTGCGGTGGTTATATATTGCACGTGACTTGTCCATGGAGCGTGTGGATAAGGATCCATCCCCCCTAGGATCACCCTCTCATGTTTTTCTCTTGATGATGTACACGCGGCATGAGGAAAACTAGTCTTCTCTACTTGCAATTTCCTTGGATGTATACATAATTACTCTATCTCTTCTCTATTTTCTAGCTCCGAAATGTATATATTCCTTTAAGCATATCATCTCTATTTGCTAACATACTTAATGTGATGAGACACATTACATGTCTTGTCAATATGTGGATTTATGTGACTTGACTTGTTTAATCATGCATATCTTGTCGATATGCAATTAATGAAGGATTATCTGGTATTTCACGCAAATCTTCTCTATACACTTGATTGTTAAATGAAACAGAGCGTGTTGCATTATCTTTGTGTACCGAGGTGGCCTGATCTATGATTTATGAGTTGATGATAATATTGTTGTGTACTTGTGAGATTTTTGAAAAGAACATGTTATAGCGAGTATCATTAATAATTCTTGCCACTATTATCTCGCCGAGGTTAGTTATGATAGTTGCATAGTATATGAGGTCGGTTGTACTCATACTGCACTTCTACACCTTGCATGCAGATCTTGGAGCTGAGCTGCTATGCATGACAAAAGCTGGAATTGAAGATGTACCTGCTTTCCAGATATAGCTACCATTTGTCCTTGGTAGTTTTGGATTCGTACTATGTTTGTGTATATTTCTAACAGATATTGTATTTATTTTCATACCAGCTTTGTAAATATTGGATCATGACTTTAATTACCAATCCTTGGGTTATTGTATGGAAACCCAGATACTTTTGTTTGTTGATTACTTATGAACATAATTAAAATTGTGTAACTATTGTTTAGCTTACCTGGTAGGTTTGGTTAGGTGCCATCACGACTAGGTGAAATTTAGGGTCGT
The DNA here is from genome assembly GCF_000715075.1 of Nicotiana tabacum. Classification (NCBI taxonomy): domain Eukaryota; kingdom Viridiplantae; phylum Streptophyta; class Magnoliopsida; order Solanales; family Solanaceae; genus Nicotiana; species Nicotiana tabacum. Next base: position 65,366,472 of record NC_134094.1, on the reverse strand, counting down.
GACAAGTTGGTACCTCAGCTCTAGTTTCAATGGTTCTACGAGTCATGAGCAAGTGTCTAGTCGAGTCTTTCTAATCGATATGATGATGCCCATACTTATCTTCGAGAGGCTACATGGCATCTAGTAAACTTCCCATCTTTCTTTCCTTATCGTGCGACATTGATTCATCTTGAAATGTATCTCATTAATTTCCTTCCACCCACTTATATGTGATGTTTAGCACTCGGTATCAGCTGTGCATCGACGACTTGTGTTGTCATGGATTGAGGGCAGGTTTCAGTGTTGTGAAGGTAGGCCAGTCTAGAGGACTTAAGGGCAGGTTCAGAATGGAGCTTGGGCTTAGTGGTTTCAGTTATGTGAGTATGTGGTTTTGGGCTTATATGTCTGGTAGTGTCCCTATAAGTATGAATAGTGACTCAGTGATTGGTTGGATAGCTATATAATGAGTATTATGTGACTGAGGACTATGCTTAGATGGCTTGGAGTGTGTATCCTACTTGTGATTCAGAGTTGATAATGGGATTTTCGTGTTTGCATATGATGTCATGATTGATGTGGTGCGATATGTGGGATATAGGTATGCATGTACAATGTTGCAATTCCATTTCGAAGAGGAGGCCATGAGTTCTAGACAGCATGGACGGTTTCAGATGTTTAGAAGAATGTTGGTACTATTTGGTATCACCATAGAATGGTGTGCATTTTGAAAGACGCATTGTGTTTTGACTTGCAGGTACTTGACTAGTATTATAGGAATCGCATGGTTCTTGACTGTTGATATTCAAGATGGCGCGGAAGATTCATGAGAGTGTTTCTCGTGAGATGATTGTGTATGAGGGGTGTGTCAGTCCTTCGACTGGTGGAGTTGGGATCAGATGTGGAGATTGTTGTATTTTTGGGATTTGGAGACTGTGAGTTCTAAGTGGCAGACCATTTCTTAGTTGTGGACTGAAAAGATATGGCCAGAGTTAGACAGCTGATGGCATGAGTTATTGATAGGTTACTATTTTTGGAAGGTTATTCACCTATTTCTAGAGGATTGCAATTGATTTAGGGGCCTATTGGGAGGCCTAATAAAGATGTATATTCTACATTGGATCATGTTTATTTAGTCCGCACATCTATTGTTGAAGGGTCTATCATTGGCTAGAGTTGGTCGTCTTCGTGATCTAATAAGTTCCATGTGTTACTCTTCTATCCCGTGGTGGGTTGTGAGATTGATGAATATTTACACACATGATGTGATTCTGTTTATGTCTTGTGGCGAAATTTGAGCGAGAGGGGTCTTGGAGTGTTGAATGGTGGATTGCGCCTTGGTTATGGTCTTCTTGTCTGTGGTATATTGTGCAGTCTGTTTCTCTATGGTGATGCTCATGCACTTACCGTGCTTGCTGTTGATATACACCTGTTTGGTGAGTATGAGAATTTGGGCAGCGGGTAATCTATGTGGACCAGTATATTAGGATCGGGTTATGCGTTGCAGCAAAGTTATATTGGGATATGATCCTTTGTGCTTATTTCGTGTATTTTATTTCTCCTCTGTGAGACGGGTTCATATTATTTCTCTTTGTGGTAGTATCTGTTGAGCTTGTGGGATGGTTCTCTCATTTGGTTCTCCTTCTATCATTGTTTACATTTGAGTTATTGCTTGTTTGGTGCACTGATCGCATTGTATAAGGCTCTAGGTATCATTGGTGTGTCCGATCAGTCGAGTATCTTGCACTGGGTGAAATAAGATTCTTGGAACTGGAATTTGTGCTATCGGATTTGGTTATGGTAAGTTGGAAGACTAATGGCATTCACCAGCTTAGAATTTGGGAATGGTCCGTATCAAGCAAGTGAGCTTTGTGACTTGTTGATCTGATGATTGGTTATGAGTTTCTACGTGTTTCTTTCATCCTTGACAGTGTACAATTCGTTAATGAGTATCTGAGTTATATGGTATATCATGTGAAAATATCTTAGGATATGATGCAGAAGTTGGGGTGCAAAAGCGATGCCGCTTCTGCGATACTAGTTGCAGAGAAGCACGACCACAGATGCGGCTCAGGAATCGCAGAAGTGGGAGGTCGGGAGATTAGGTGTACTCGCGGATGCGGGATTTTCTCCGCAAAAGCAGAGCCGCAGATGGGCTATGTTGTCCGCAAATGTGAAATAGCTGGGCAGTTTATTTATTTCGAAGGGTATGGTCATTTTTCATTTGTTTGGAATTGTGGAACTCGACTAAAGGCAATTTTTGGAGGGTGTTTCACTACAATTGAAGGGGTAAGTGCACTTTACTTGATTTTGATATAAGATATTGATTACCTATGGATTATTACACCTATTTTATGTGAGTTAAAGATGGAATTTGGGAGTTTTTTACAATGGTTTGGGAGAGTGAAATTTTGTGATTTGGGGGTTGATTTGAGGTTGGATTCGGGTGAAACACACATATTTGGACTCGTATTGGAATGGATGTTCGCGATTTGTAAGTTTTGTCGGGTTCCGAGGTGCGGTCGTGGTGCGGGCCCGAGGTTGAATTTTCTGGATGACTTTTCATCTTTTTATCAAGATCTTAGTTTTATTGCTTAGGGTTGTTTCCTATGGCTTTTATTGATGGTATTATGTTATTTTAGCTAGTATCTAGCAGTCCGAAGTTTGATTCACGCTAGAAGGGATTCTTAGCGTATTGATTTGGCTTGCTTAAGGTAAGTATCTTATCTTAACTTGGTTGACGCACTAGTTGCCTTAGGTTTTAGTGATGGATTCATGCTATGGGTGGCATACATGTGAGGGTATTGAACCCATGTGCGCGCACCAGGGTATTATCCACGCTCGAAGTCGTGATTAGGCTATTACATGCCTTGAATTTATTGCTAAGCCTCATCTTATCATGTTTCCTATGTTGAACTCCCTTTGTGATCTAACTGAATTAGGTTAGATATCATTTGTTGGTTGATCTCCTGTTCAAACATGTTAATTTCTATTGGAGTAATCGCCTGATTTGAATTATGGTAGTACACTCCGCATATGCCTACACCTTAGTAAGTCACATATATCAGTTCATGAGTATGTAATTTGATATCCATTGTTCATGTACATGTATTCTTGTATATGCTTTTTGTGTGATTTGGGCTGGGTTGATAGCACGCGAGTTGTCCGTGCGGATCTGAGTTATGTTGGCACGTGAGTTGTCTGTGTGGTGGTTATATATTGCACGTGAGTTGTCCGTGAAGAGTGTGGATAAGGATCCATCCCCCTAGGGTAACCCTCTCATGTTTCTCTCTTGATGTTGTACATTCGGTATGAGGAAAATTGGCCACTATTTGATTTAGTTATTGCATTTCTTCTCTAGTTGCAATTTCCTTGGATATATACATGATTTTGCTGCATCTCTTCTTTATTTTCTTGCTCCGGAGTGTATACATGCCTTTATGAATATCTTCTCTCTATGCTACCTTACTTGATGAGATGAGACACTGTATATATGTTCTCTGTTTATGGATCCGTATGACTTGACTTGTTTTATCATGCATATCTTCTCTATATGAAAATGATGAAGGATTATCTAGTATTTCACGCATATCTTCTCTATACGCTAGATTGTTAACTTAAACAGGGCATGTTGCATTATCTTTGTGTACCGAGGTGGGCTTATCTATGATTTATGACTTGATGATAATATTGTTGTGTACTTGTGAGATCTTTGAAGAGATCAAGTTATTAGCGAGTATCATTAATAATTCTTGCCACTATTACCTCGCTGAGATTAGTTATGATACTTGCAAATTATATGGGGTCAGTTGTACTCATACTACACTTCTGCACCATGCATGCAGATCTTGGAGCTGAGCTACTGTGGATGACGAAAGCCGGCATTGAAGATGTACCTGCTTTCTAGATATAGCTACCACTTGTTCTTGGTAGTTTTGGATTCAAACTATGTTGAAGTATATTTCAAACATATGTTGTATTTATTTTTGTACCAGATTTGTAAATATAATCATAGTGGATCATGACTTGTAGAACCAATCCTTGGGTTATTTGTATGGAAACTCATCTACTTTCATTTGTTGATTACTTATGATCTTAATTAAAATTGTGTAACTATTGTTTATCTTACCTAGTAAGTTTAGTTAGGTGCCATCATGACTAGGTGGATTTTGGGGTCGTGACATTTCGGTATAATCTCCACACATAAAATGCAAAAATTTGAAGAAAAGCATAAAGGAGAGTGAAATAACAACATAATGTAATGACTTGACCAACCATTTTGCGTATTTGAACTCTGTTTCTCCTTTTGAAGCTTCCCGTATGTGTGTTTGAGGTTTTATGACTTGCGGAGACGGTTGGTTTCGTTTTGGGGAGGATTTGGATTGATTCGGAACCATTGGTTCTTAGTTTGGAAGATTAAGTTGGAAATGTTGACCGAGTTTTGACTTTTGTGAAAACAACCCTAGAATGGTGTTTTGATGGTTCCAGTAGGTTTGTATGCTCATTTAGGACTTAAGTGTATGCCCAAAATAGAATTCGGAGCCTCCTAGGTTGAATTTGCTCTTTTTGTCGAATGTTGGCAATTTGAAGGTTTAGAAATATCTTAAGTTCGATCATGGTTTGACTTTACGGCTACCGGGTTCGAATTTTTGTTTCGGGACTTGGTATATGTCTGGTTTTTCATTTGGAACTTGTCTGCAAATTTTGGTGTCATTTCGAGTTGGTTTGGTAAGAACCGGACGCTTGGTTGTGATTTTAGTAGTTCTTGAGTTTCATTATAGTTTTCATATGTTTTGGTGTCCGATTCGTGGCCCCGGATGTTATTTCGGTGTTTTGAGTTCATGAGCGAGTTCGTATGATGTTGTTAGACTAGTGTGTATGTTTAGTGTGGAGTCTCAGGGGTCGGGTGAGTTTTAGACATTTTTTGGATTGGTTTGGACTTGGTTTAGAACTGCTGGTGTGCTGGTGTTGCGGTTGTCGCAATTGCGAGCATCAGTTTGCAATTGCGAAGAGGGCAGGGGTGTCAGGTGTCGCAAATGCGATTCCTTGGTCGCTATTGCGAAGGTTGTTCATTGACTGGGCTGGTCACTTTTGCGACCTGGGCAGACATCGCAAATGCGATGTCTGAACCCAATTTCTCCTCCGTATGACGTTGTGCTGATACCTAGTAGCTTCGACTAGGTAAGCCTAACATTTGCGGAATAATGAAATAAAAGCATAAATTTAACAACTAACTGTAGCAATAACAACATAACTGGGTACCATGCCACTTGGCATGTACAATAACCAACTATTCAAAAATACACAGTAATCCCAAAACCTGGAATATCGTGAATCACAAACTACAGAAAGAAAGTCTAGTGTCTCTATATATCAGAGTCTAATAAAAGAAAAATACAAAAGATAATGGACATGGAAAATAGTAGAAGGGGACTCCGAGGTCTGCGGCGCGGCAGATATACCTTGAAGTCTCCAAAGCTGTCTCGGCTCACTGATAGTGCGGTTGATAAGGAGCACGTGGATCTGCACACGAAAAACATGTGCAGAAGAGAAGCATCAGTACACCACAATCGGTAACCAGTAAGTGCCAAGCCTAACCTCGTTCGAGTAGTGACGAGGTCAGGTCAGGACCCTACTGGTAGAAATAATAATAAAGAAAGGCAAGAACGATATAAGGCAGTAAAATAAAGACAGAAATTTAACAAGAAAGAATTTATAGAAGATAACAGCTCAGTCACAGAGATAGCAACAGGGGATCTCTCGAGATACCGTCTCGTAGTCACAAACGTAGATGTGCAGGGGGTCTCACGGAATACCATTCCGTTGTCCCAAAGTATATATGCAGAACATGGGAATCTCCCGGAATACCATTCCGTAGTCCCAAGGTAAATATGCAGTACAGGGGGATCTCCTGGAATACCGTTATGTCGTCCCGAATTAAATATGCAGTACAGGGGGATCTCCCGGAATACCGTTCCGTAGCCCCAAAGTAAATATGCAGCTCAACCAACAGAAATACTAGTTACAGCAAGAAAACATACAATTTAGACTAAGTTCAAGTCAAGGAAAAGAAACATGAATTTCACTAAACATGCTGCACAGAGTTTAGATAGGCAGTTAAGACACGTAGGTATGCTATTCTAAACTAAATAGGATAGTTACATATGCTAGTGTAGTTCAAATAAGGAGAAAACAGGTTATTACTTAATGAAGAACGTGGTTTTACAACAAATAGCCCGCGTACATACACGGTGCTCACATATCAAAACAGTACCAATTCCTAAGGGGAGTTTTCCCCACACAAGGTTAGGCAAGCCACTTACCTCGAACCAAGCTCAATCAATCGGTCACAATGCCTTTCCCACGAATATCCGGCTTTCAATGGCCCAAATCTAGCCAAAAGTAATTACATATCATAAATACAACCATAATAGACTCATCTAATTAATGAAATCAACACTTTAACAAATATTCTGAAATTCGCCCTAAAAAGTTGACCCGGCCCCACGTCTCGGAATTGTATATAAGTCACAAAATATGAACACCCATTCACTCACGAGTCCAACCATATAAAAATTACTTAAATCCGACCACAAATCCCCTTTCAAAACTCGAAATCTTTGTTGAAGAAGTTCTTCAAATCTTCCCAATTTCAACCCAAAAATCCGAAAAAGAGGAAATTAATGATATATTAGTGGAATATAACCATAATGGAGTGCAGAATCATTACCCAATCGATGTCTCTGAAAATTCCCCAAAATCTCGTCCAAATCCGAGCTCCCACACTCAAGTTTTGATAAAAATGGCCAAACCCTCATTTTTTAAATGTTTAATACTACCTAGTGATCCCTAAATCGCGATCGCGGAAATAGCCTCGCTATCGTGAAGAACAACTTTGCTGCCCCAAAAATTAACTCTATGCGAACGCGTAAAACACCACGCGAATGCGATGCTTTGGCTCTCAAACTCACGCAATCGCGAACATCCTCATGCATTCGGGATGAGCAAAATGTGTGGCCCAACTTTGGTCCACTTAACCCTACGCGAACGCGACGTTGTCTCTGCATTCATGAAGCACCACCTCATTTCACTATGCGTTCGCATGCCATTGTCCGGAAATGCAAAAAAAATTCCATCCTCTCGCCAAGCTAGCTTACGCGATCGCGAATCACCCCACGCGATCGCGTATATGGAAACTAGAACTCAGACACCACAAAACTCCAGCAACCTCCAAAGTCCAAAATTCGATCTATTGGGCATCTGAAACTCAACCGAGGCCCCCGGGACCTTAACCAAACATACCAACAAATCCTAAAACACCATACGAACTTAGTCGAGCCCTCAAACCACATCAAACAACGCTAAAATCACGAATCGCCCTCCAATTCAAACTTAAAGAACTTGAAACTTCACATTTCCACAATCGATGCCGAAACCTATCAAACTATGTCCGATTAACCCCAAATTTTGCACACAAGTCATATTCAACATTACAGACCTACTCCAACTTCCAGAATCAGAATCCGACCCCGATATCAAAAAGTCCATTACCGGTCAAAATCTCCAAAAATTCTACTTTCGGCAATTCAAGCCTAAATCAGCTACAGACCTCAAATTCACAGTCTGGACACGCTCCTAAGTCCAAAGTCATCCAACGGAGCTAACGGAATAGACAGAACTCCATTCCGGAGTCGTCTTCACACAGTTCCGACTACTGTTAAAGTATTAAGATTTAAGCTTCCTTTTGAGGGACTAAGTGTCCCAAAACACTCCGAAATCGAAAACAAAACCTCCCGACAAGTTACATAAGCATAAAAAGATATGGGGGAAACAGTAAATAAGGAATCAGGGGTATTACTCTCAAAATGACTGGTCGAGTCATTACATCCTCCCCCTCTTAAAACAATCATTCGTCCTCGAACGAGTATAGAGACATACCTGAAGTGGTGAAAAGATGAGGATAACGGCTACGTATATCCTGCTCGGTCTCCCAAGTCGCCTCCTCGACCGGTTGTCCCCTTCATTGAACCTTCACGGAAGCAATGTTCTTGGACCTTAGATTTCTGAATTGCGTGTCTAAAATAGCCACTGGCTCCTCAACATAAGATAGATCCTTGTCCAAATGGACTGAGCTGAAGTCCAACACATAAGATGGATCTCTGTGATACTTCCGGAGCATAGGAACATGGAATACCGGATGAACTCCTACTAGGCTGGGAGGTAAGGCAAGCTCGTAAGCAACTTCCCCAACTCGCCGCAACACCTCAAATGGACCAATAAACCTTGGGCTTAGCTTGCCCTTCTTTCCGAACCTCATAACACCCTTCAAAGAAGAAACCTGGAGCAAGACCCGCTCTCCAACCATGAATGTAACATCGCGAACCTTCCGATCTGCATAACTCTTTTGTTTGGACTGGGCTGAGCGAAGTCTATCCTGAATCACCTTAGCCTTCTCTAAGGCATCCTGAACCAAGTCCGTACCCAATAATCTAGTCTCGCCCGGCTCGAACCAACCTACTGGGGACCGACACCGCCTACTATACAGAGACTCATACGGTGTCATCTGAATGTTGGACTGATAGCAGTTGTTGTAAGCAATCTCTGCAAGTGGAAAAAACTGATCCCAAGCACCCTTAAAGTCTATCACACAAGCGCGGAGCATATCCTCTAGTATCTGAATAGTGCACTCGGACTGTCCGTCCGTCTGAGGGTGAAATACTGTGCTCAGCTCCACTCTAGAACCCAACTCCTACTATACAGCTCTCCAGAATCGTGATGTAAACTGCATACCCCAGTCAGAGATAATAGATAACGGTACGTCATGAAGCCTGACGATCTCAGGGATGTAGATTCGAGCTAGCTGCTCGGAAGAATAGGTAGTCATCATAGGAATGAAATGAGCTAACTTGGTCATCCTATCTACAATCACCCAAGCTGCATCAAACCTCCGTTGTGTCCGTTAGAGTCCAACAATGAAATCCATAGTGATGCGCTCCCATTTCCACTCCGGAATCTCTAACTTCTGAAGCAACCCACCCCGCCGCTGATGCTCATACTTCACCTGTTGTCAATTTAGGCACTGAGCCACATACTCCACTACGTCCTTCTTCATCCTCCTCCACCAGTAATACTACCTCAAGCCCTACATCTTTATGGCACTCTAATGAATAGAGTACCACAAGCTATGAGCCTCCTGAAGAATCAATTCACGCAAACCATCTACATTAGGCACACACAGCCTGCCCTGCATCCTCAATACGCCATCATCTCCAACATTGTCCTCCTTAGCATCACCGTGCTTAACAGCATCTTTAAGGAAAAGCAGGTGGGGGTCATCATACTGACTCTCCCTGATGCGATTATAAAGAGAAGACCGAGAGACCACACAAGCCAACACTCGTCTCTCCTCAGAAATATCCAATCTCACAAACTGGCTAGCTAAGGCCTAAACATCCAATGCTAAGGGTCTCTCTACTGCTGGAAGCTATGCTAAACTCCCCAAACACTCTGCCCGGTGACTCAAAGAATCTGGACAGAGTTCAGATATGCAGTTAAGACACGTAGGCATGCTATTCTAAACTAAATAGGATAGTTACATGTGCTAGTATAGTTCAAATAGTCTGTGTTATTAGTAAAATAAGTTGGGGTTTATACAACAATTAGCCCGTGTACGTACTCGTCATCTCACGTACACGGCGCTCACATATCAAAACAGTACCAAATCCTAAGGGGAGTTTCCCCCCACAAGGTTAGGCAAGCCACTTACATCAAACCAAGCTCAATCAATCGGTCACAATGCCTTTTCGATGAATATCCGGCTCCGAATGGCTCACATCTAGCCAAAAGCAATTACAAATCACAAATACAACCATAATAGACTCATCTAATTAATGAAATCAATACTTTAACAAAACTTCCGAAATTCGCCCTAAAAAGTCGACATGGGCCTATGTCTCAGAATCGGGTAAAAATCACAAAATATGAACACCCATTCACTCACGAGTCCAAGCATATAAAAATTACTTAACTCTGACCACAAATTCCATTACAAAACTCGAAATCTTTGTTGAAGAAGTTCTTCCAATTTTTCCCAATTTCAACCCCAAATATCTGAAATTAAAGAGGAAATTAATGATAGATTAGTGGAATATAACCAAAATGGAGTGTAGAATCATTACTCAATCGATATCTCTAAAAATACCCCAAAATCTCATCCAAATCCGAGCTCCCAAACTCAAGTTTTGATAAAAATGGCCAAACCCTCATTTTTGAAATGTTTAATACTGCCCAGTGATTCCTTAATCGCGATCGCAGAAATAGCCTTGTGATCGCGAAAAACAACTTTGCTGCCCCAGAAATTAACTCTATGCGAACGCGTAAAACACCACACGAACGATAAGCTCCAGCTCTCAGACACATGTGATCGCGAGCATCCTCACGCATTCGCGATGAGCAAAATGCGTGGCCCAGCTTTGGTCCACTTAACTCTACGCAAACGCGACCTTGTCTCTGCATTCGCGAAGCACCACCTCACTTCACAACGCGTTCGCATGCCACTTTCCACAAATGCAATGAACAATTCCATCCTCTCGTTACGCGATCGCAGATCACCCCACGCGATCGCGTATAAGGAAACCCGAACTCAGACACCCCACACGATCCGTATGGGAAATCACTCACATAAGCTAAATACGCGTCACACCCCTTCTCAAACTTTCGTTGAGCCTTAAGAAATAAAATAACTCTGCGTGGAGTATACTCTAAGGTACCTCTCCACTCTAATCGCAGTAAACATGGCATAGCCAGTATCACGGTCTTAGCATGACAATTAAGAATAGAATAATGGGCCGTCCATGCCCAAAATAATATCAAAGTCCACCATGTTGAGCAATAATAAGTCGGCTCTAGTCTCAAAACCACAAAGAGCAATCAAACACGATCGATACACATTGTCCACAATAAGAAAATCTCCCACATGAGTAGATACATAAACAGGGGAACTCAAAGAATCCCGAGATACGCCCAAATGTGGGGCAAAATAAAAGGACACATATGAATACGTAGAGCCTGGGTCAAATAATACCGGCGCATCTCTATGATAGACTGTAACAATACCTGTAATGACAGAGTCGGAAACAACTGTCTCTACACCAGTCGGAAGAGCATAATACCTGGCCTGGCCTCCCCCTCTAGGGCGACCTCGACCTCCCCGACCTCCACCTCGAGCTGGCCGAGCAGGTGGGGTGGTAGCTAGTGCTGGAATCATGGCCTGAGGACCCGGTGAAGCACGTGGTGGCTGAGAAGTCTGTGGAGGTGCGCCCCTCCTAAATTTGGGCCAATCCCTCACCATATGGCGAGCGTCGCCACAATCAAAACAAGTTCTTGGAGGGCGTGGCTGGTGTTGCTGGATCAGGCCAAATCTGCTGGACTGGCCACTAGGAATACCCCGTGCAGGAGACACACTAGATACTGGCGGTGCATAATAAGGCTCCCGGGGCTTAGAAGGGGCTGGAACACCGCAGGCGGCTGGAAGAGCTGAATGAACGGGGCGACTCACATAACCACTACCATGGCGAGTTGCTGGGGCACGAGCTCCAGAATAAGAACCAGTCTCTCGAGACCTCTTGGCCTCTCTCTCCTCTTGGTCCCGGGTAAGCATCCCTCTAATATCCTGGCAATACTCACAACCTACTGATAAGGGATATCCATCTCCAACTCCCTGGCCATAATAATTCGGATACTGCGTTGGAGTCCCTCAATAAATCGTCGAATCCTGGCAACCAAGGCCGGTGCATGTCGGGCCAAATCACTAAAGTGGAGTACATACTCTGACACAGTCATAGCACCCTGGTGCAGCAGCTCAAACTCCATGCGCCAAGAGTCCGTTAGGCTCTAAGGGACATACTCTCTCCAAAACATGTCTGAGAACTGAGTCCATGTAAGTGAAGCTGCCTCATCTGGACTACTCAACTCATAAGCACGCCACCACTGATAGGCAGCTCCTCTAAGCTGGAAAGTGGTAAAAAAAACCCCACTCGTCTCCGCTATGCCCATAGTACGAAGAATACGATGACACTCCTCCAGAAAACCCTGAGCATCATCTATAGCCAATCCGCTGAAGGTAGGTGGGTAGTACTTCTTGTACCTCTCAAGTCTGAGCTGCTCCACCTCAGAAGCAGTTGTCCTACTCTCATGCTGAACCGGAGCTACCGGCGGCATAGGAATGAACTCTGGGGCCTGATCAACCTGGACCCTCTGCTCAGGAGTGCGGGCTGCGGAAGTCTATGCCCCTTCCCCGGCCTGAGATGTGGAAGGAGCTAGTGGGATCAATCCAGCCTGAGCTAAAGTGCTGAACATGCTCATGAACTGGGTTAGAGTCTACTGGAGGGCTGGTGCAGCAATAGGAATCTCCAGTGCCTGCTCTCCAGCAGGAATTGCCGAGGGCTCCTCTGTCGCAGCTCGAGCGGGTGCTCTGGCTGCACTTCATGGCCGTACTCTACCCCGGCCCTGGCCTCTAGCAGATCTAGTAGGAGGCGCGAGTGCCTGGTCATTAGATCCTCCGGTACGGATCCTCACCATCTGTGAGAAAGAATAGAATAGAGGATTTTTAGAATTTTTGAAGTCAATAATTTTTTTTTTCGCACGACAAAGATTCAAAGTAGTGAAAATATCCTAACAGTTCCATAGCCTCCCGAGGAAATGTACAGACGTCTCCGCACCGATACGCGAGACTCTAATAAATCGGCTTGTGACTCACGACACCTATGATCCTAGAGTTCTGATACCAACTTATCACGACCCAATTTCCCCTCTATATGACGTCGTGACGGTACCTAGTTGAATAATGAAATGAAAACATAAATTTAACAACTAATTGTAGCAATAACAGCATAATTGTAGCAATAACAGCATAACCGTTTGGCATGTACAATAACAACTATTCGAAAATACATAGTAATCCCAAAACCCGGAACATCGTGAATTACGAACTACAGAAAGAAAGTCTAATGTCTCTATATATCAGAGTCTAACAAAAGAAAAATACAGAAGATAATGGACATGGGAAAGAGTAGAAGGGGACTCCTACGTCTGCAGACGCGACAGATATACCTTGAAGTCTCCAAAGCTGTCCCGGCTCACTAATGGTGCGGCTAATAAGGAGCACCTGGATCTACACACGAACAACATGTGCAGAAGAGTAGCATGAGTACACCACAATCGGTACCCAGTAATTGCCAAGCCTAACCTCGGTCGAGTAGTGACGAGGTCATGTCAGGACACTACTAGTATAAATAATAATAAAGCAAGGCAAGAACAAAATATCGCAATAAAATAAAGACTGAAATTTAACAAGAAAAAATTTATAGAAGATAACAGCTTAGTACATAGAGATAGCAACAGGGGATCTCCCGAGATACCATCTCGTAGTCCCAAATGTAAATGTGCAGGGGAATCTCCCAAAATACCGTTCCGTAGTCCCAAAGTAAATACGCAGAACAAGGGGATCTCCCGGAATACCGTTTCATAGTCCCAAGGTAAATATGCAGTACAGGGGGATCTCCCGGAATACCGTTCCGTAGTCCGAAAGTAAATATGGAGTACAAGGGGATCTCCCGGAATACCGTTCCGTAGTCCCAAAGTAAATATGCAGCTCAACCAACATAAATAATAGTTACAACAAGAAAACCTACAATTGAAACTAAGTTCAAGTCAAGGAAAGCAGGAATTTCACTAAACATGCTGCACAGAGTTCAGATAGGCAGTTAAGACACGTAGGCATGCTATTCTAAACTAAACAGGATAGTTACATATGTTAGTATAGTTCAAATAAGGAGAAAATAAGTTATTACTTAGTGAAGAACGGGGTTTTACAACAAATAGCCTATGTACGTACTCGTCATCTCACGTACACGGTGCTCACATATCAAAACAGTATCAAATCCTAAGGGGAGTTTCCACCATACAAGGTTAGGCTAGCCACTTACCTCGAACCAAGCTCAATCAAACGGTCACAATGCCTTTCCCACGAATGGCCCAAAACTAGCCAAAAGCAATTACATATCATAAATACAACCATAATAGACTCGTCCAATTAATGAAATCAATAATTTAAGAAAACTTCTGAAATTCTCCCTAAAATGTCGACCTGAGCCCACTTCTCAGAATCGGGTAAAAGTCACAAAATATGAACACCCATTCACTCACTAATCCAACCATATAAAAATTACTCAAATGCGACTACAAATCCCCTTCAAAACTCAAAATCTTTGTTGAAGAAGTTCTTCCAATTTTTCCCAATTTAAACCCCAAAAATCCGAAATTAGAGAGGAAATTAATGATAGATTAGTAGAATATCACCAAAATGGAGTGTAGAATCATTACCCAATCGATGTCTCTGAAAATTCCCCAAACTCTCATCCAAATTCGAGCTCCCAAAGTCAAGTTTTGATAAAAATGGAAAAACCCTCATTTTTGAAATGTTTAATACTGCCAGTGATTCCTTAATCGCGATTGCGGAAATAGCCTCGCGATCATGAAGAACAAGTTTGCTTCCCCATAAATTAACTCTACACGAACGCGTAAAATACCACGCGAATGCTATGCTCTGGCTTTCAGACTCACGTGATCGCGAATGTCCTCAAGCGCTCGCGATGAGCAAAACGCGTGGCCCAGCTTTGGCCCACTTAACCCTACGCGAACGCGACCTTGTCTCTGCGTTCGCGAAGCACTACCTCACTTCACTACGCATTCGCATTCCACTTTCTATGAATGCGAAGAATAATTCCATCCTCTCGCCCAGCTAGGTTACGCGATCGCGGATCACCACACGCGATCGCATATAAGTAAACCAGAACTCAGATACCAGAAAAATTCAACAACCTCCTGGGCATCCGAAACTCAGCCGAGGCCCCCGGGACATCAACCAAAACATACCAACCAATCCTAAAACACCATGAGAACTTAGTCGAGCCCGCAAACCACATCAAACAATGCTAAAATCATGAATCGTCCTCCAATTCAAACTTAAAGAACTTAAAACTTCAAATTTCCACAACCGATGCCGAAATTTATCAAACCACGTCCGATTGACACCAAATTTTGCACACAAGTAATATTCAATATTATGGACTTACTCCAGCTTACGGAATTGGAATCTGACCCCGATATCAAAAATTCCACTATCGGTCAAAATCTCCAAAAATCCGACTTTCGCCAATTCAAGCCTAAATCAGCTACTGACCTCAAATTCACAGTCCGGACATGCTCCTAAGTCCAAAATTACCCAACGGAGCTAATGGAACTGACAGAACTTTATTCCGGAGTCATCTTCACATAGTTTTGACTACAGTTAAAATCATAAGACTTAAGCTTTCCTTTTAGGGACTAAGTGTCCCAAAACACTCCGAAACCTAAAACAAAACCTCCCGACAAGTCATATAAGCAGAAAAAGATACTGGGGAAACAATAAATAGGGAATCAAGGCTATTACTCTCAAAATGACCGGCCTGGTCATTACATCTCGCGTTTGCGGCTTTCCCGGAGTTTGTCAGGCAATGCAATTAAGATCCTTTGGTCGTATTTGTGACTTCTGCAGCTGAACAAATATTGGGATTTCAGTACTTAGTCTCATTTTGTCACATTGGTTAGCCCTAGACTCGGTGGGAGGCGATTGTAGGATGAGATTTTCATACAAAGTATTGGGTAAATGGCTTTGACTCAATCTTGATTATATAACATGATTATTTATGAATTTCAACATCTAAATCATGATATTTGAATGGAAGTATTGGGTAAATGACTTTGAATATATTTTGAATATTAAAAATTTGAGATTTGAGAGTCGAATTGGACTCGGATTTGAAAACCAAACACATATATGGACTCGTGGGGTTACAGGTAGTTGAGATCTACCCTTCGAATCGATTTTGACTGGGTGGTCCCGGGTCTAATTTTGTTGACTTTAGGGAAATTGTACAAAGATCTTGACTTTATTAATTGAAATTGGTTTTTGTTGCATTGTTTGGTATTATTAACTCGTTTTTGCCTAGATTTGAGCCAAACGGAGGTGAATTTTAAAGGAAAAACATTTTTAGATTAATGAATTATCCTAGTTGAGGTAAGTATCCTGCCTAACTTTGTGCGAGAGACATTGCCCCAGGATTTGGTCTATTTGCAATACTTGTACTAAGTGAAATGACGTGTACATAAGGTAACGAGTGTGCATACGGGTGTATGTATGGTAATTGACTGGATTAGACCTTAGGGTATTAATATGCCTTGGACATGAATTGTTTGTTATTTGAAGAACTCTTATCGTTGTTCACTCCCCGTACCCTTGTGTTATTGTGGTGATTCTTGTTTATATTGTTACTGAGCCGTGGGCTAAGTATTTTTGTGGCTTTGGTATTGCTGTTTGGGTGATGTGGTGGCAGATGTGCACGTGTGGTGCAGTTGATTGTTGTGTTGTGAACGAAATGCGCATGCAGCAACGTAAGGGTGGTGTGTATACTGATGCACATGCGGCAATATAAGGGAGCTTATGTGCGTGTTGCAAGTGAGGAGAAATACTTCATTTCGATTGCACACGCGGTGAGATAATAGATCTTATGCGCGTGAAGCTATGTAAGGGAAAGATATTTTAAATGTGAAGCTCACACGGCGTCATGAGGGTGATTTCTGATTTAGGTCATGTGGTGCTTCAGGGTGATTCTTGATGTTATTCCCTTGTTGGAACAGTTTAATGAGTTGAACATGTCATGGTTTTTCTTAAATGATTTCACTTTTGTGTTTTACATGTTTTGGTTAACTTTGCCTTGTTATCATATGCCTATTCCTTGATGCTGTCATAGTGAGTGTCTTGAATTGAATATCATCACTACTCTACCTAGGTTAGTCTAGCCTAACTTTGTGCGAGGGAAATTACCCCTAGGATTTGGTCAATTTTATATACTTGTACTATGTGAAATGACGTGTACATACAGTGACGAGTGTGTATACGGGTGTATGTGTGGTAATTGACTGGATTAGACCATAAGGTATTAATATGCCTTGGACAGGAATTGTTTGTTATTTAAAGCACTTTTATCGTTGTTCACTCCCTGTACCCTTATGTTATTGTTGTGATTCTTTTTTATATTGTTGTTGAGCCGTGGGCTAAGTATTGTTGTGTCTTTGGTATTGTTGTTTGGGTGATGTGGTGGCAGATGTGCACGTGTGGTGCGGTTGATTGTTATGTTGTGAACGACATGCGCATGCAGCAACGTAAGGGTGGTGTGTATACTGATGCACATGCGGCGATATAAGGGGGCTTATGCGCATGTTGCAAGTAAGGGGAAATACTTCA
Organism: Nicotiana tabacum; assembly: GCF_000715075.1. Classification (NCBI taxonomy): domain Eukaryota; kingdom Viridiplantae; phylum Streptophyta; class Magnoliopsida; order Solanales; family Solanaceae; genus Nicotiana; species Nicotiana tabacum. Next base: position 65,349,152 of record NC_134094.1, on the reverse strand, counting down.
TTGCGATTGCACGCACGGTAAGATAAGGGGTCTTATGCGCGTGAAGCTATGTAAGGGAAAGAAATTTTAAATGTGAAGCTCACACAGCATCATAAGGGTGATTTTTGATTTAGGTCATGTGGTGCTTCGGGGTGATTCTTGATGTTATTCCCTTGTTGGAACGGTTTGATGAGTTGAACATGTCATGGTTTTTCTTAAAGGATTTCACTTTTGTGTTTTATATGTTTTGGTTAACTTTGCCGTGTTATCTTATGACTATTCCTATATGCTATCATAGTGAGTGTCTTGAATTGAATATCGTCACTACTCCACCTAGGTCAGTCTTGATACTTACTGAATACCGTTTGTGGTATACTCATACAGTGCTTCTACACATTTTTGTGCAGATCCAGGGACCTCAGCACGTGCTGGTCATTAGTAAGCAATTTTTATGAGTTGTTATGGAGACTTCGAGGTATACCAGTTATCCGCTTGCAGGCCTTGGAGTCCACTTCTTGTGTTTCTTTGCTACTGTTTATTGTATTACAAAAGACTATTGTCTTTTCAGGTTCTTAGATACTTTCTATAGAACTCATGACTCAGTATTACTGGGTTTTGGAATTTATATGACTATTGTATTCCACTTTTATTTATGTTATGGCACACTTCAGCATTCATTAATGTTTAAATTTATGTCTTGTATTATTGATCTCATTATGTCATAGGCTTACCTAGTCCTAGGGTCTAGGTGCCATCCCGATCCATAAGGTAGGAGTTTGGGTCGTGACAAGTTGGTATAATGGCATTTGGTTCATAGGCTCTACGAGTCATAAACAAGTTTAGTAGAGTCTTGCAGACTGGTACGAAGGCATCTGTACTTATCTTCCAGAGGCTATAGAGCCAATAGGAAATTTCACTTCTTTCTTTCCTTATCGTGCGGATTTATTGATTTCGGAATTAGAGCCTTTGTCGTTCTTTCCTCTCATGGATGGTGAGGACACGAGCTTCAATTACTGATGATGCTTCCCCTGATGCTAGTGTTGCTAGAGGCTGAGGCTGAGGCGGAGCACGTGCTGCAGCGAGGGACCGTGCTAGGGCCGCGAATGAAGAGCCACCAGTAGCTCCATTATGGGAGAAGGCACCGGAGGCGTCTGATGCTACCCCTGGACTTCAGGACACTTTGGCACATTTTCTAAGCTTGTTTGGTACCTTGGCTCAGGCGGGATTTATCCTAGTTTCCCTAGCTACTTCTCAGGATGGGGGAGGAGCTCAGACTCCCGTCACCCATACTCTAGAGTAGCGCGATCATGTTGATCAGGCTCCGAGTGTTATACCAGTGTAACCCATTATCGCGATTCAACCTGAGGTCAGGCTAGTGGCGTTAGAGGAAGAGTATAAGAGGTTATCAAAGTTCTAGAAGTGTTTTCCTCCTACTTTTAGTGGCGCAGCTTCTGAGGATGCATAGTGTTTTCTGGACCACAGTCACCCTATTTTGTGCTTTATGGGCATAGGTAAGGTGAACGGGGTTGATCTTACTACTTTCCACCTGACGGGGTCATCATATAGATGGTGATAGGCTTTTGAGGAGAGTAGGCCAGTTGATGCAGCGCCGCTTCCTTGGGCTCAATTCAATGATCTATTTTTAAAGGAGCTTTTTCATCAAACACTTAGGGATGTGTTGGGCACCGAGTTCGAGCAGATGCGCTAGGGGACTATGAATGTGTCCAAGCATGATATAAGGTTTAGTGAATTATCTTATCATGCACCTGCGTTGGTTTTCACTGTCAGGGAGAGAGTTCGCACATTTATTGAGGGACTCGGTTATGGTCTCAGATTTGGGATGGCATAGGAGTTGGAGACTGATACTCTATTCCAGCAGGTTGTAGAGATCGCTAGGAGGTTGTAGCGTATCCGCGGCTAGGAGAGATGGGATAGGGAGGCCAAGAGACCTCTAGCTTTTGGACGGTTTACTTGTTCTCACTCTACAGTTTTAGCTTGTCATGGCACAAGTTATATCAGTCGACTGATTCAATGTGCACTTCAGGTTACTCACAGTGCTCCAGCTATTTAGAGACCACAAAGTACTCATTTTGGACATCCATCTTCCAGTGCAACTCTTCCACGGGGTTCCTACAATGATTATTCTAGCCGCCCGGGCATACACATTACCAGTAGCCATACAAGTAGAGATGTTGTTTTGAGTGTGGTGATACTAGGCATATAGTGATGGATTGTCGCAAACTTCGGAGGGGTGGACCTCCACAGGGTATTCGGGCTATGGTTTCTTTTCCAGTTGCTACTACATCTTCACAACCAGCTAGGGGTGGAGGACAAGTGGGTAGAGGATGTGCAATAGGGGGAGGCCAGGCCCGTTGTTATGCTTTCTCTGATAGGTCTGAGGCCGTTGCATCAGATGTTATCATCACAGGTATTGTTCCAGTTTGTCATACAAATGCATCAGTTTTATTTGATACATGATCCATTTATTAGTATGCGTCATCCTATTTTTCTTCGTAATTGAATATGTCTTGTGATTCTTTGAGTTACCTCTGTTTAAGTGTCTATGCCTGTTGGGAATTCTATTATGGTAGATCGTGTTTATCATTCTTATTTGTTCACTATTAGGGATTATGCGACTAGGGTTGACCTTCGGATATGTTGGATTTTGATATAATTTTTGGCATGGATTGGTTGTCACCATATCACACTATTCTTGCTTGTCACGATAAGTCCATGACATTGGCCATGCCTGGGTTGCCAAGGTTGGAGTGAAGGGGTACTTAGCATACTTAGCCTTTGTGAGGGATGTTATGGATAATACTCCTACCGTTAAGTCAGTTCCGGTAGTGAAAGAATTTCCAGATGTGTTTCTAGTAGACCTAATGGGCATGCCACCTGATAGGGATATTGATTTTAGTATTAACTTATTGTCGGGCACTCAACCCATCTCTATTCCACCATATTGCATGGCACCAGTGGAGTTGATGGAATTAAAGGAACAACTTCAAGAATTACTTGATAAGGGTTTCATCATACCAAGTGTCTCACCTTGGTGTGCTGCAATTCTCTTTATGAAGAAGAAAGGCAGCTCGATGAAGATATGCATTGACAACAGGCAGTTGAAAAAGGTTATCGTGAGAACACGTACCTACTACCTCATTCTATGGTATTCTCAAAGATTGATTTTAGATATGGTTACCATCAGTTGAAGATCTGGTCTTCAGATATTCCGAAGACAGCTTTCAGGATATGTTATGGCCACTACGAGTTTTTTGGTGATGTCTTTTGGACTAACCAATGCCCCAGCAGCCTTTATGGACTTGATGAAAAGCGTGTTTCAGCCATATCTTGATTCTTTCGACATCGTGTTCATTGACGGTATATTGGTGTATTATCGCATCCGGGAGGATCATGAGCAACATTTGAGGATCATGCTTAAACTTTGAGGGAGAAGAAGTTGTATGCTAAATTCTCCAAGTGCGAGTTTTGGCTTGATTCAGTGGCATTCTTGGGCCATGAGTTGTCCAGTGAGGGGATTAAGGTAGATCCGAAAAAGATTGAAGTAGTTTGGAGTTGGCGCAGGCCTCCTACCGCTGCTGAGATCCGTAGTTTTCTACTTTAGCTGGGTATTATCGCCGTTTTGTGGAGGGCTTTTTTATCCATCCCAATTTTTTTCATTAGATTGACTAAGAAGGGTGCCCTATTAAGATTGTCTAACGAGTGTGAGGAGAGCTTTCAGAAGCTCAACACTGCCTTAACTAGAACTCTACTTCTGGTTTTGCCTTCAACATCGGATTCTTATACAATCTATTGTGATGCTTCACTGATTGACATTGGGTGCGTGTTGATGCAGGAGGGTAGAGTGATTGCTTATGCTTTGTTTCAGTTTAAGCCCCATGGGAAGAATTTCATAGTGCACGATTTAGAGTTGGTAGCCCTTGTTCACGCGCTCAAGATTTGGAGTCACTATCTTTACGACATGTCATGTGAGTTGTTCATGAATCACAAAAGGCAACAAGACTTATTCAAGCAGAAGGATCTGAACTTGGGGCGACAGAGGTGGTTAGAACAACTAAAGGACTGTGATATCACTATTCTTTATCATCCCGGCAAGGACAATGTAGTGGTCGATGCTTTGAGTAAGAAGGCTGAAAGCATGGGGAGTCTTGCTTTTATTCCAGTTAGGGAGGGACTGTTAGCTTTGGATGTTCAGGCTTTGGCAAACAGGTTCATGAGGTTGGTTGTTTCGGAGCCTAGTCGGGTTCTTCGTTGCATGACTTCACGGTCTTTTTTATATGAGCGCATCAAGGTACGTCAGTATGATAATCCCACTTATTTGTCCTTAAGGACACGATGCAGCATGGTGACACCAAAATGGTGACTATTGGTGATGATGGGGTATTGGGGCTTCAGGGCCGGATTTGTGTGCCCATTATTGATGGGTTACATGAGCTGATTCTTGAGGAGGCTCATAGTTTGCGGTATTCCATACATTCGGGCGCAGAGATGATGTACCGTGATTTAAAGCAGCACTGCTGGTGGAGAAGAATGAAGAAGATATTGTGGAGTATGTGGCTTGATGTTTGAACTATCAGCAGGTGAAGTACGAGCATCAGAGACCAGATGATTTACTCCAGAGGCTTGATATTCCGTAGGGAAGTGGTAGCGTATCACCATGAATTTTATATTTGGACTTCCATGAAACCGAGGAGATTTGAAGTTGTGTGGGTCATTGTGGACAGACTGACCAAGTCTATACATTTCATTCCAGTTATGACTACTTTCCATTCAGAGCAACTAGCTCGGATTTATCTTCATGAGATTGTTCGCCTTCATGGTCTGCTGATATCTATAATCCCTGATCGGGGCACGTAATTCACATTTCATTTTTGCAAAGTCGTGCAGTGTGAGTTGGGCATACAGGTTGAGCTGAGTAGGGAATTTCATCCACAAACAGATGGGCAATCCGAGCACACTATTCAGATTTTGGAGGACATATTACGTGCATGTGTTATTGATTTTGGGGTTCATGGGATCCGTTTCTATCGCTAGCAGAGTTAGCTTACAACAATAGCCATTAGTCAAGCATCCAGACGACTCCGTACGAGGCCTTATATGGGAGGCGATGTCATTCTCCGATTGGTTGGTTTGACCCTAGGGAGGCTAGGTTGTTGGACACTGATTTTGTTCGTAATGCTTTGGAGAAAGTGATGTTGATTCGGGATCGGCTTCGTACAACATAGTCCAGGCAGAAGAGTTATGCTGATCGGAGGGTTCGTGATGTGGCGTTCATGGTGGGTGAGAGGGTTCTACTCAGAGTTTCCCCCATGAAGGGTGTGATGAGGTTTAGGAAGAAGGGCAAGTTGCGCTCTTGGTAATTCGTCTTTTTGAGGTTCCTGAGAGAGTGGATGAGGTGGCCAACAAACATGCATTGCCACCCAGCTTAACAGAAGTTCACCCCCGTGTTCCATGTATCCATGTCCGTAATAATTATGGCGATCCGTCATATGCGTTAGATTTTAGCTCAGTATAATTGGAGAAGGATTTAACTTATGTAGAGGAGTCCATAAGTTGAGGTCAAAGAACAGAGCATCGAAGAAGGTTCAGTGGAGAGGTCAACCGGTCTAAGAGGAAACTTGAGAGACCAAGAATGATGGTGCGTGCACAAGTGAGCAGATGTTATCCATTTGAATCAAAAGGTCCTATAAGATATTCATCAGGTATAGTCCTTGGTTGCGAATTTGGGGAAGCAAGTGGGAAGTATTAACCTGGGGTTATAACTCGATTCAAGGAAATCATTATAGAACTCAATTCCTAAATAGGTTGTATGTAAGAGAATTATGGTAAAGAGGCTTCACGAATAATGTGTCTCGTTCAAAAAGTAGGTACATACAATGTTTTGTGATTCAATGTCTTGTTAAGACCATATTTACGTTGGCTCTTCAATATAGATGTACATATACGAAAAGGAAAATTACGTGGTGTAGTAAGGAGTGACTTCCTTGGTGACATCGGGTTGCCGGGGCAGTGCCTTAACTAATGCCCCTCAACTCTACACCCATAACATGCATTGGTACAATAGTGGCATACCCCTGAATGACTCTCCTACACTTCCCGCAAAGAGGATGAGGTCCTCAAAGTTGGCTCGCCCCACTAACCTAATATTTACCCTTTTGCATACATCATAAGCGTCCCCCCTATCCTTCCTCCAAGCCCTCATGGCGGGTGTAACAATCTATAACATTTATTATTCTTGTGTCCCCTATCTCCACAACCATAACATATTTCAAGAGTCATCCAACATGTCCCCAAGTGGCGCTTCTTTCAAATCGAACATTCCGGCTTTTTGGTATAAATAACCCTCTTTTGTTTCCAATGTGCTCGCTCTACATGATTCGGTGGCGAGGTGACATTAAGGGGGAACAAGGGCATTTCCCCTAGAACCTAATGCATCCAATGCCTCTAGGGCTCAACCCATTCTCCCAACGAACTCTTGTGCAATCTCCCCCAGATTCAATAACGGGGTCACTCCCTCCTCACAGCTTCAAATTCAAGGTCTACTCATCCGAAAAATGAGACAATATGGGGAAATTATCTTCCCATAGTGAGCACTATCATACGATCTAGAATATCAAAGAAGGGTGGCATTCCTAAATGTCCAAGTAGCCTCCTAGTTATAGATGTGGTCGACAACACAACAATAAGAAGGACTCTACTAGACACGGCTTTGAGACATCCGAGGATACTTTAAAACCTTAGTCTCTGATACCAAGCTTGTCATGCCCTGACCTTGTGGAGCTCAACCCGTGCTCGACCAAGACATCCCAGTAAAGCAAGCCTACTTGATGCGTTCTACCCAACTTTACCCATGATCAATTTAAGACTTAGTAATAAGAAATAGACATGAGAGGAGTAAAGTGTACCACATCCTTTTTCCATAACGTATAGGAGCTTCATATACAATTTAAAAAATATTACAAGTTCATAGTTGTGATGGAAAAACATTTTTGACAAATACAAACATTTCTAGTTCATTACCCCAAATCAAACACCACCCACAACATATTTGCAGAGCCTCTAAGTGTGACAGAAGAGCATGGAAGTGCTATACCTCAAAACACAATGTACAATACTAAATAACATATAGCCCGGAACAGAATAGGTCTCACCAAATCTGCTGAGTAGAGGGTAAATACTAACGAAGAATAAAGTCACCTGCTGAGGAACCACCTGTATCCATTAAAGATGTAGTGCCCCTGGCAAAAGGGGCGTTAGTACATATGGAATAGTACTAGTATGTAGGGCAGACAAAACAATGTGTAAAAAGTAAGTAGCTCAAAGAGAGGTAAATGAGACACATCAAGAAACTATAAAACAAAATATATGATCGTATGCAAGTGAGCCACATGAGCTATGGTATAGGATACAACCAGTATAATATAAATGTATACTATGTACCAACCAAGGAGAATGAAAATGGCACCTATTGTTCATGCTGGCTATGCGCCTCACTAATCCGTCCATAGCCATCTCTTACTATGTACCTATGCGTTTCACAGACCGTCCATAGGGTACACCTAATCCTTATGCTGACTATGTGCGCCACTAGTCTGTCCATAGCCAAAGTTTACTAGGCACTTATGCGTTTCACAGACTGTCCATAGGGTTCATCTATACTATGCACCTATGCGTTTCACTGGCCGTCCATAGGGCCCATCTATACTATGCACCTATGCGTTTCACAGGTTGTCCATAGGGCCCATCTATACTATGCACCTATGCGTTTCAAAGACCGTCCATAGGGCTCATAACATATTATCATGCACATGACTATATGTAAGCTCAAAGCGACATGAGTTACAGTACATTTAATACCTTAAGTTCCCAAATTATTGGAATACTTCATGCTCATGCTCATCATGGAGAAACATAGCTTATTTCATTAGCAGATATGTGGTGAATCATTGAGTAGATTTTAATGACTCATGGACCCAATTCCTTTTCTTTAAGGTTTATCATCATAGATTAGTACATCTGTCTTTCATCTCGTGATGTGCTAATTTGTTATCTTAAAGTCTTTCGTCAACCAAGAGTCTTCATCAATAACCTTACCTCCATATATTTCATCCCCAGATGTCATGGTGAAAGAACTAGAAACACACTAAGAGAAAAATCAAATAGTTATAAAAATAAAATATTTACAAAAAGAGAAGAAACAAAAACTTGTAAAGATAAAAGTAAAAGCCTACTGTAGAAAAATAGTTAATTTCTAAGTCCCCGGCAACGGCGCCAAAAACTTGTTGCGACGAAACACACTCACGCAAGTATACGCGGTCGTCAAGTAATAAAGTGACTAAAAGTCGGATGTCGAACCCACGAGGACTTATGATTAACTATTAACTAAATTAGACTATCCTAATTATCTAAACAAGAATTAAACCTAAAAATATTTGATTCTAAACTAATTAAATAAAAAAATATAAATAATGAACTTTGAACAGAGAAAGAGCAGATTTTTATGATATCAATGTAATGAAAACGATCTAGGGTTATGGGCTATCTAACAATCCTATTGTATTCTTCAATTGAATTGAAAGACTAATTTATCTAGCTTATTGGTTGACAGGGTTAATATTGCTCATAAGAATCTGTCGAGTTCTTACTCGCCTATTCAAGCTAACCTAACGCCTATATGTCTATGGAGTTAGGATCAACAAGAACGCATTTATAATTCCTGTAAATCAACCAAGCAAGGCAATTAGGTATATGTCTATCCTAACCACGAATCCGTTTCCCGATGCCCGAGTTCAAGAACTTGCCCTACTCAATCCTGTATGCAATATAGAATTCCCACTTTCGAGTTCAATTCTAGATTCGTAGATAATATTCAATTGGTGATCAAGCAATCAAATAAATAAGCGCAAGATTGAATAAATAAACTAATATGATAAATCAAGAAGTCAAAATCAATATCCGAATAACAATAGTCATGAAAGAACCACAACCCTAGAACGTGAAGTTTAGCTCCATATAGACATGGTAGCCAAACAACAAATCATACAAAGAAACATAAAGATTACTAAGTTTGGTAGGAGAAAGATGAAAGTTGATGAATTCCGGCCTCCACAGCTTTGTCGTGGCTTTTTCCCTCTTCCCAATATGTTCGCTAACCTAAAGGAGGCATTTTTGGCTTATATATTGCGTACAAAAGTCGTGGGCCAAAGCTCTCCTATTCCTAGTCCAAATCGGCTTCAGGGATTGATGCTAAGGTGGATGCGACGCATCCACCTCGTCCTCCATTTCAATTTTGCCTGCGAAGGTGGATGCGACGCATCCACCTTGTCCTCTATTTCTCAGCTTTGCATGCGAGGGTGGATGCGACGCATCCACCCCTAGTTCCTCCATCTCAGCTTTGCCCAGGTGCGGATGCTATGGCGGATGCTATGGGCTAACTTCACTGCTAAGGGTGCGCGAACTGATCTTTTTCTAGATTGGATGCGACGCATCCAATCTCTCTTCCTCTACCTAGAGCACCTTTTCTTCATATTTTTGCACTCCAAATACCCTAATTCACCACACACAACTCAATTAGTCATAAAACCAATAATTAAACCATGTTGGGCATTTTAAAGATCAAATAGCATCAAAAAGCGGTTAAAACATGGGTAAAGTAACATCAACACATATCGAAATATGCCCAACATCACCACCCCACACTTAAACCTTTGTTCGTCCTCGAACAAACCATCACTATAGTAGACGAAACAAAATTAAGCTCTTATCATTCAAAGCATACTACACCTATGACCATGGTTATTTGCCACAACTAGGCTCTAGAATATGCATCATATGCACTTACCTTTACTTGTGCCATTCTTTTAAAAATATTCAAACAAAGACAGCATGCTCACAACAATCCTAGCCTCAAAAACCGACTCAATGTCACAATGCACTCATGGCTTGAACACCCAACATCATAGAGAAGTCTAATAACGTTACCTATCCCTCGTGAAACCATGTGCCCTCACAACAAGAACAAGAGAGCGAGTTCAATCCACACATTCGAATCTCATGATCAAATATTTTAATGACTCACATATATCAAAGAAAATCGCTCACTCTCACAAAGAAGTCACATGCATGAAATTGGTACCATAGGCTTGCCCTTAATGTAAATCTCTACTAATATAAGCTCGCTCGATCTAAAATCAATTAGGACTTTTTCATGGTTGTAATGTGGGCTAAGGGACGGGTAGCATATATTTAAGGAATAGTGACTCACCCTCCTAAGCACTTTAATACATCACAAATAACTTAAGCGCAAATTCTTCAATACCACTTCAATTTCACAAATAATATCACCCCCAACAATATTTCCTCTTTCTTTAAGCACTACTTTAATTCATACCCACTAGCAAGAACAAGACAATAATTTATTCATCTATATTTATTCCATTTTTTTTTTCCAGATTTTTCTCTTCTTTTTTTTTTCTTTCAATTTCCGCTAGTGGTGTATTATTTTACAAAATAAGTGCACCCTTCTTTCTTTCATTGGTTCCACTCAAAAGTCACCTCACACTTAGTCCCTTCTTACTTCTTTCAGCGTTCATTTCACAATTAAAGTGCTTTAAGAGGTAAAAGGATCAAAACAATGTCAATTAAGAATAAAAAGGGTATAGGCTTGTAATGTGGGTACCAAATAAAAGGTCTACAGGCTCAAAAGGGTTAACTAGGGATAGAATTTATTTGTGATAAGCAATAAGCTCAAAAAGATCAAAGAAAGCCTAAAATCATTTTTCAAACCGAGCATCACCTAAAATTTCGCTTCAACTCACATACCGGGCAAGTTCTAGACACAAGTACAATACATGGACTACACAAAAACCTCACCACACATGGCACATGACTCACTAAGGACGATCACATCCGACTCTCAAGCAATGCAAGTATTCACGGAGCCACGAGATATTAAGTATTAAACACAAGGTGAACATAAGTCATGTAAACGAGACATAGGCACCACAAAACATGCTATCCAATTTAACAAGGCATCATCAATAAATTCAAATCATACAGAAGATACTACACATGCCAAAGTATAAATATGTTACTATCAAACAAGTCAAGGGCGCCTAGGTTCATCATTCTTGCTCCTTTTATTCCCTAAATTCCTAATCTACTCAGAAAGAAAAACTACCCGGTTCAAACTACATCCCATGGAAAAGAACCGAGGCACAAAGAAAAACCACAGGGGATTGTTACTACCTAAAGAAAGCTAAAAGACATATTTTTGGATTTTTGTTTAGACTTTAATCCCTCAAGAAAACTGTCTAGGAGATCAATCGTTGGGAAAAGTCCAATTTTTCTAATTTTTCATTTTTTTTCCACAAAAGCTACTACACTTAAGAATGAGTACTACAACTAAGCTAAAATAGCACAGAAACTCATCCAAACGATCTCCTCACCCCACACTTAAAATTTTGCAATGTTCTCAATGCACACTATAAATAACAAGAGGGTAAACGAGACTCCCTGGTAGGCCAAAGGCCGAAGCAATAGCGGCTCACGAGGTACTCAGACTTCCCCCAGGCATCGTCCTTTGTGTGTGAACCCCACACTTAGTCCTCACCATCTAGCTCGCTTTTGCACTCTTCTAATGGCTTTGCTTCCTATGCTCATAATCATACAAAATAAAAATAAATACTACAAAATAATAAAAATAAAATAAAATAAAAAGTAAACAAAAATAAAAGAAAGCAGTAAAGCTGGGTTGCCTCCCAGCAAGCGCCTGATTTAACGTCGCGGCACGACGTGAAGCACTTTTTGCCTCCACCTCGAACTTATGAATTGTACCCCTAACATGGCATCCAGTTTGCGGCTATGCTCTAGTGGTGGGGATACAAAAATAAATAGGCCAAGTAACAAATTTTTCAGTCTATACTTCTCGGCCTTTATATGAGGAATGTAATTTTTTCTCTCTAGCACGACAAATCCAAGAATGTAAGCATCCTGTTCCTCTTCCATTGACTCCTCCAAAGGCTTAGATGACTCGATTTCCATGTCATCATCCAAATACAATGTCGAAAAATATTTAGAATGAGAACCAATACGCCCTAACTTTGGAATTGTATTACTATTTATATCCTCATATGTGCACACATTAGAGTGTTCAAATATAACATTATCTGCTACCTCGTATTGCTCTAGTGTACTTTTCTCAACATGGGCATCATCAACAGAAATATGCTCGAATGATTGGCTCTCCACATTTAGCTCCTCAATTTGGCGTATAAGCTCCTTTTCAGCTTCTGACAACTCATTACTATTTTGTTGGACGATAGACGCAACAACCTTTGCATTTAATTTATCTTGCAAGTCGTGAATAGTAGTGACAAATTTATCGATCCCTTGTCCTAGTTTAGATCTTCCCTCTATAAAGTGTCTCATCCCATCAGTAAGTTCCTCACGTTGAGCTTCATATATTTCTAACTTTTCAGCCTGTTCTACCAGCCAAGTTTGGCTCAAAATCTCCTCTTTTTCAAAAATTTTCTCTTGCTGGTACTCGCTCTCTTCATTCAATTCTTCCATATTGGCCTTCATTCTTGTGATTGCTGCCCTCATTTTTTTTCATATCTTTTTTGAGTTCATCCTGTTGCTCTGCTACTTGCCTCAAAATATCCCTAATATATGCATCAGGTTCCATATCCTGCACTTCATTGCCCCTATCAAACTCAGAAACATCATTAGAAAGATCATAATAAGGGCTCAGAGAAGGATGAAAAAAATTAGGACAACCATCCCAATGGCCATCTTGACCACCACACATATTACAAATATTCCACTCAAAGGATTGAGATTGTGCGCACAAATCGGTCCCGGGAATATTCTGATAATTTTTCCACCAGTGGGGTCCTCCACAATATGGACAAGGATCATCAAAATAAGAATAACCATCATTCGAATAATTTTTATTCCAAGATGCCATGTTAAAATAAATAACAAATACTAACTAAACAAAAAAAATTGAATAGATAAAAAAAATGTCTAATCTAGAAAAATAGCTAATTTCTAAGTCCCCGGCAACGGCGCCAAAAACTTGTTGCGACGAAATACACTCACGCAAGTATACGCGGTCGTCAAGTAATAAAGTGACTAAAAGTCGGATGTCGAACCCACGAGGACTTAAGATTAACTATTAACTAAATTAGACTATCCTAATTATCTAAACAAAAATTAAACCTAAAAATATTTGATTCTAAACTAATTAAATAAAAAAATATAAATAATGAACTTTGAACAGAGAAAGAGAAGATTTTTATGATATCAATGTAATGAAAACGATCTAGGGTTATGGGCTATCTAACAATCCTATTGTATTCTTCAATTGAATTGACAGACTAATTTATCTAGCTTATTGGTTGACAGGGTTAATATTGCTCATAAGAATCTGTCGAGTTCTTACTCGCCTATTCAAGCTAACCTAACGCCTATATGTCTATGGAGTTAGAATCAACAAGAACGCATTTATAATTCCTGTAAATCAACCAAGCAAGGCAATTAGGTATATGTCTATCCTAACCACGAATCCGTTTCCCGATGCCCGAGTTCAAGAACTTGCCCTACTCAATCCTGTATGCAATATAGAATTTCCACTTTCGAGTTCAATTCTAGATTCGTAGATAATATTCAATTGGTGATCAAGCAATCAAATAAATAAGCGCAAGATTGAATAATTAAACTAATATGATAAATCAAGAAGTCAAAATCAATATCCAAATAACAATAGTCATGAAAGAACCACAACCCTAGAACATGAAGTTTAGCTCCATATAGACATGGTAGCCAAACAACAAATCATACAATGAAACATAAAGATTACTAAGTTTGGTAGGAGAAAGATGAAACTTGATGAATTTCGGCCTCCACAGCTTTGTCGTGGCTTTTTCCCTCTTCCCAATATGTTCGATAACCTAAAGGAGGCGTTTTTGGCTTATATATTGCGTACAAAAGTCGTGGGCCAAAGCTCTCCTATTCCTAGTCCAAATCGGCTTCAGGGATTGATGCTAAGGTGGATGCGACGCATCCACCTCGTCCTCCATTTCAATTTTGCCTGCGAAGGTGGATGCGACGCATCCACCTTGTCCTCTATTTCTCAGCTTTGCATGCGAGGGTGGATGCGACGCATCCACCCCTAGTTCCTCCATCTCAGCTTTGCCCAGGTGCGGATGCTATGGCGGATGCTATGGGCTGACTTCACTGCTAAGGGTGCGCGAACTGATCTTTTTCTAGATTGGATGCGACGCATCCAATCTCTCTTCCTCTACCTAGAGCACCTTTTCTTCATATTTTTGCACTCCAAATACCCTAATTCACCACACACAACTCAATTAGTCATAAAACCAATAATTAAACCATGTTGGGCATTTTAAAGATCAAATAGCATCAAAAAGCGGCTAAAACATGGGTAAAGTAACATCAACACATATCGAAATATGCCCAACATCGGGGGGGGGGGATATGGATTGTACTTGAAGCATGAGTTGGACTCATAAGCATTTGAGATGTCAATCGTACTTAAATTACGTTCCAGTGATGAATAAAGAGAATACAATCGAATCATGACTTGAGTATGTAGACATTATGTAAGTCATCCTTTTGAGGCAATTTAACATACTGAGAATAGGAACTTCAACAACCCATGATTGGGGGTTCATGAGGGATTCATGGAATCTGATTCTACGGAAGGAGTTTAGCCAACATACCTTTCTTGAGTTTTCCTTAGATTACTAGAATGTTCCGCACTCCTAGTAACCTAAATCTATAGAAACATAACCAAATTTAACCATAGTTCGAAAGGTGTTCTAAGATTTAGCCTATTCTGACATTTCATCAAACACCTAATATGTGAAATCGATTACGAGGTCCCATAATAGAAATTTCTCTACCCTCACCATGAATTTTCAAGCAGCCAACCAATATACAATATCCCCAAAATACCCATCAACCGTCATTAGTCACATGCATGCCCAACCATTTTCTTCAAACCCACCAATATCACATTTCCTAGTCTTCACATACTCCCAAGTTCGAGATTGAGGGCTTATGGCTTCCGGTAACCATCCCATAATCCCCACCATGATAACATACTACTTAAACCAATTATTAAACATTGCATTAATCTAGGGATAAAGTCTTACCTTGTAAGTAGAATGTGTTGTGAGATTCCCTCTTGAATTGCCAAGGTCCAAGCAAGAATTAGAGAGTATAATTTTGATAGAGTTTCTCCCTTGATACCCGCACTCTAAAACATCAAGTTATATCTTATAATATGACCCCCTACGACCTTATATAAAAATAGAGTCGGATAAGAAAATTTCAAAAAATAACCCCCCGACGTCAATTATGTAGTAGAATGGATATGCGGCCAGTAGAATGGCCACACAATAGTTTTCAAATTCTAGGTTGGGTCTGGTCAATTTCGAGATGCAATTTCACGGTAGCAGAGTGGATATACGGCCAGCAGAATGGCCACAACATTGTTTTCAAATTTGAGTTGCCTTTCATTCATTCCGTAGTGATTTCGTGGTCAGCAAAACAGATCAGCTCCAACATAATGGACCACAGAATTGTTGTTTCTTACAAATTCTTCTACCAACTCCACGATGCATTGCACAATCAAAAAATTCGTATTGTGGCACATTAGCTTACCTTGGCACCATAAAAACTTAAATCATTGGAGAACTTTTATGGGGCCTTACAATATAGTTTCGTTTTGTCATTTGGAACTTGTCTACAAAGTTTGGTGTCGTTCCGAGTTGGTTTCGTATGAATCAGATGCTTGGCCGTGATTTTAGCAGTTCTTGCATTTTCATTGTAGTTTCCATGTGTTTTGTTGTCTGATTCGTGGTTTTAGATGTTATTTCGATGTTTTGAGTTCACGAGCAAGTTCGTATGATATTTTTATACTTGTGTTGATATTTGGTGTGGATCCTAAGGGGCTCGGGTGAGTTTTAGATGTGTTTTATATTGGTTTGGATTGGTTTAGAATGGTTGGTGTGCTGGTGCTGCGGTTATTGCAATTGTAATCACCAGTTCATAATTGTGAAGAGGGCAGGGGGTGTTAGGTGTCGCAAATATGATTCTTTGATTGCAATTGCAAAGGTGGGTCATTTTCTGGGTTTGTCGCTTTTGCGACTTGGGAAAACTTTGCAAATGCGATGTCTGAGTCGCATTTGCGAGTTTCCCTGAGCTTGTCAAGCAGCGCGATTGCGATCCTCTAGTCACATTTGTGAGTCACATTTGCGACTTCTGCAGCTGAACAATTAGTGGGATTTCGGGACTTAGTTTTATTTTTTGTATTTTTTTAGCCGTAGACTCGGTGGGAGGTGATTTTAGGAAGAAATTCTTATACAAATCTATTGGGTAAGTGACTTTGACTCAATTTTGAGTATATAATATGACTATTTATGAATCTTAACATCTAAATCATGAGATTTGAAGAGAATTTTTGGTGATTTTGACTATGTTTTAAAAAATAAAAATTTGAGATTTGAGAGTCAAATTGGACTCGGATTTGAAAACCGAACACATATATGGACTCTTGGAGTTATGGGTAGTCGAGATCTAATCTTTGACTCAGGTTTTGAGGGGTCAAGATTACTTTTGTTGACTTTTGGGGAATTGTGTAAAGATATAGAATTAATTAATTGCAATTGGATTCTCTTTCATTTTTTTGGATATTATTAAGTCAGTTTTGGCTAAATTTGAACCGAGCACGGGTTAATTTTAAATGAAAAGCATTTTTAGAGTATTAAATTTGCCTAATTGAGGTAAGTATTTGTAACGACTCGACTGGTCGTTTTGAGCATTTGCATTCAGTTTGGTGGCTTGAGGTCATGTAGCTTCATATGGTGTATTAAGACATGTGTATCGTTGGTTTTGGTATTCGAGTAGTTCAGGATTGTAACGACCCGACTGGTCGTTTTGAGCTTTAGTGTTCCATTTGGTGGTTTGAGACTTTGAGTAGCTTTATATGATGTATTATGACTTGAGTGTAGGGTTGGCTTTGGTTTTTGAGTGGTTTGGGATTGATTTGGAAGAAGGACTATTTATTTGGAAGCTTTAAGTTGGAAGAGTTGACCAGGGGTTGACTTTTGTATAAACGGACTCGGAATTGGATTTTGATTGTTTTGATAGGGTCGTATGACTAGTTTGAATTTTTACGTATGTTTGAATTTGGTTTCGTAGGTTCCTAGAATAATTCGGCACTGTTTTTCGAAAGTCAGCAATTTGATGACCTTAAGAGTTCATAAGTTTGACCAAGAGTTGACTTTGATGTTATTGGACTCCAATTGGTGTTGCGAGATTTGGATAGGTCTATATAGTTGAATTGAACTTGTCTGCAAAGTTTGGAAGCTATCCGAAGTGTTTAAGTGTGATTCAAACACTCTTTTGAAAGAATGAAGATTTAACAATTTAAGTGAATTATATTCGATTTGAGTCTCGAATCTTTGTTATAATGTTCCTGTGGGTGTTTGATAATATACTTGTACTTGTTGGTATGATTAGATCGGGTCCCGAGGGGCTTAGGTGGATTTTGGATCATTGTTTGAGAAACTAGTTAAGTTAAGGATTTCAAGTTTGACCATGGTCAATATCGGGTCAAGATGACCTCTTTATGGTGTTTTGAGTGTGTGAGCAGGTGATGTTTGGCATATTTTGATATGTGTTGATGTGACTTTACCCATGTTATAACCGCTTCTTGATGTTATTTGATCTTTAAAATGCCCAACATGGTTTAATTATTGGTTTTATGACTAATTGAGTTGTGTGTGGTGAATTAGGGTGTGTGGAGTGCAAAAATATGAAGAAAAGGTGCTCTAGGTAGAGGAAAGAAGATTGGATGCGTCGCATCCAATCTAGAAAAAAAGATCAGATTTCGCGCACCCTTAGCAGTGAAGGCAGCCCATAGCATCCGCCATAGCATCCGCACCAGGGAAAAGCTGAGATGGAGGAACTAGAGGTGGATGCGTCGCATCCACCCTCGCATGCAAAGCTGAGAAATAGAGGACAAGGTGGATGCGTCGCATCCACCTTCGCAGGCAAAATTGAAATGGAGGATGAGGTGGATGCGTCGCATCCACCTTAGCATCAATCCCTGAAGCCGATTTGGACTAGGAATAGGAGAGCTTTGGCCCACGACTTTTGTACGCAATATATAAGCTAAAAACGCCTCTTTTAGGTCAGAAAACATATTGGAGAAGAGGAAAAAAGACACAACAAAGTTCAAAAACCACAGAATTCGTCTTGAGTTCCTATTCTCTCTTTCTTTTATTGATTCTTATGCACTCTTGTAAATCGTTGATGATTGCCTGAATATGAGTGGCTAAGAACCCTATTGTTCTAGGGTCATGGGTATACATGAATGTTGATGTTTGAAGTTTAATTTGACGAAGTTGATTTTATCATATTGGGTTGTTTATTTAATTCTGTTTTTAATTATTTTGCTGAGTAGCTAACAGTGAAATACTATCTACGAATCTAGAGTTGAACTCGAAAGTGGGAACTCTAGATTGCATATAGAATTAAATAGAGCAAGTTCTTAAACCCGGGCATCGGGGAAAGGATTTGCAATTGGGATAGACATATACCTAATTGCCTTGCTCGGTTGCAATACAGGAATTGTAAATGCGTTCTTGTTAAGTTTAATTCCATAGACATATAGGTATTAAGTTAGCTTGAATAGGCTAGTAAGGGCTCGACAGACTCTTATGAGTAATATCAACCCTGTGAACCAATAATCCAGATAAATCAATTAGTTATTTTAAGCTAAGAATGCAACATGATTGTTAAATAACCCGTGACCCTGGAATATTATCTCCCATTGATTGTTATTTAAAACTATTTAAGTGTTGCGTTGATTTCTGGTATTCCATTACTTGATAGTCTTTAGGTAGTAAATTTGACAATTATCTATTTTATAAAAAATTGCTTGAATCGATAAGCTATTTGAGTTGAATTAGTCAAAAGTTAATCATAAGTCCTCGTGGGAACGATACTCTATTCACTACTCTATTACTTGACGACCACGTACACTTGCGTGAGTGTGTTTGGTCCCAACAAGTTTTTGGCGCCGTTGCCGGGGATCTAGAAATTAGCTACTTGACTGAGTTAAGCTGTTATTACTTATTTGTTCAAGTTTTAATTTTCAGTTTGCCTTGTTTGTATTCACAGGCTCTTCTCTTGAATGCGGAGGAGTAGAAGTGCAAACAACCTACTTCCTTTTGATCCAGAAATTGAATTATTGGCATGTGAGTTCTCCGTGCAGCGTGTGGATATGAATCCATTACCCTAGGGTCACTCTCACATTTTTCTTTCTTGATGGTGTATACACAAATTGTGAGAAACCGACGGGTTTCTGGTTGATGTGGGCTCTGGGAGAGCTGATCATTTGTTTGGTTCGGTTACTAAGATTTTGATGTGGGCCTTAGAGCCATGATATGATTTCTATTTGGATCGGGTTGTGTGCCGCAGCAAATTGATATTTGATTATTGTATTTTATCTTCACTTGCAATTTCCTTGGCTATTTACTTGATTTATCTGCATATCTTTGTTATATGCTGGATTGTTGTCTGAGCAGAGTATGTTAAGAAAATTGTGAGTAGCTAAATTGTTTTATATTTCATTATTTTATCATATTACTGTTCTGTACTTGTTAGAATTATGGATTGTACTGGTGATTGGCAAGTAACATTAATAATTCTTGCTTCTATTACCTCACCGAAGTTAAGTTATGATACTGGCTAAGTACATGGGGTCGGTTGTACTCATACTATACTTCTGCACCTTGTGTGCAGATCTTGGACCTGAGATGTTGTGGATGACGGCATCAGGCATTGAAGATGTACTTGCTTTCCGTATATAACTACCAGTTGTCCTAGGTAGTTTTACATTTGTAATCTATTATGTACATTCCAACGTATGTTCTATTTATTTCATACCAGCTTGTAAATCTAAGTCTTAGTGGCTTATGACTTGTACTACCAGTCCTTGGGTTATTGTATTGAAATTAATTATTTTCGTTTGTTGTCCACTTTTATTTCATTAAAATTGTGTTGACTGTTATTTGCCTTACCTAGCAGGTTGGGTTATGTGCCATCACGACTAGGTGTATATTGGGGCTGTGACAGGTTGGTATCAGAGCTCTAGGTTCATAGGCTCTATGGGTCATGAGCATGTGTCTAGTAGAGTCTGTAGGATTGGTATGATGACATCCATACCTATCTTCGAGAAGCTACAAAGCGTGTAGTAAAGCGTATCTCTTTGATTTCCTTCCACTCACTCGTATGTGATGTTGAGCACTCGGTATCCGTCGTGCCTTGACGGCATGTGATGCCGTGGATGAGGTGTGAGATGTGTTTTGTCTATCCCCGATCCTGGGGGGCAAGACCGACACCCGGTGCCTCACCTAACCTTGCATACCAACTTGCGACTAAGGAACTCTGAACATATAATGTCATACTTTGGCCATGGGGCCACATTACAAGACAATTTGCGAAGCAAAATATATAACTGACCGGAAACTAACGCTGACTAAAAATCAATATAGCGCTGGGATGACAAGGCGATCATAACTACTACAGCTGACAAACCAACAACTGACATGATATGTCTACAAGCCTCTACTGATGGATGTAATGTTATAGGAACAGGGCCCCGACCTACCCATAACATATATACAGATATACATAAGATGTACACAAAACTCTAGACCCGGCAACTCCGAAGGACGTGGAGCTTACCGATCAGGCTGAACTCGGGCAACACCTAATGAGGAACTCTACCCGTCTGTCTGTCTGAACCTGCACGCATGAAATGCAGCGCCCCAGAAAAGGGACGTCAGTACGAAATAATGTACCGAGTATGTAAGGCAATAAAATAACTTAAAGCTGAAACTGAACTGATAATATGATAACTGAAAATAGCTGGGGGTCAAAGATGATCTGGAGATATACTTACCTGCTGATACTGACTCAGCTCTCTCAATATAGTAAGTAAAATAAATGTTTGGCCTTATAAGGCTCAGAACGTGTAACTGCTCTGCCGTAGTAGGCTATCTCATAGGCACTCAGCCATACTAGGCTCTGTATCTCGGCCATTCTGGGCTAGATCATAGGCACTAGGCCATAGTAGGCTCGGTATATAACTTACCATCTGATCAGAGGTTGCCCAATAGGGGCCTTCCCACCGATTATAGCTCGAATGGTGGTAAAAATACTATAATACTGTATATATATAGACCCTCTGCTCTCTTGACTGAATGAAGACAAAACTAAACTGAATATGATGTCCCGATACGGGAGAATACTGTAACTTATGAGACTAGGATAGTGTATATAAATTTGGGAGTATGAACTTCTCTTTATGCCTCGGTATCAAACACATGTAATTACGAGATCATGCCACAATGAAGGAAGGGCTTAGCCTTAACATACCTTATCACAATCTTTCCAATCACCAATTTGAACTCACCTCTTCGC
Source organism: Nicotiana tabacum (assembly GCF_000715075.1). Taxonomy (NCBI): domain Eukaryota; kingdom Viridiplantae; phylum Streptophyta; class Magnoliopsida; order Solanales; family Solanaceae; genus Nicotiana; species Nicotiana tabacum. The sequence goes on along the minus strand of NC_134094.1, from coordinate 65,327,633 downwards.
ACCTTAATCTACAACAACGATTATAATACTATCATTAAGTTATGAAAGGTACAACTATCGCACAACGAACGACAAGCTTATTTTGTATTAAAACGGGCAGCATCTCCCCTATAATCCTTAATTCCTCCAAATTCAAGATAACACCACCAACAAAAGAACACAACTATAACAACATATATACATTATTTTCCATCCTTATATACACCATCAAATATTACAAAACAGTCCAACACACCCCAATCTCTTCATACACAAAATGACCACCGTAGTAGTGTCAAACGACCCAGAAATGTTACGATGAACGACCAGACCACCACCCTACATTTATATGGTGTTTCTCCACCATTTCCTCCTCCGAAACCCCATGAAACAGTAGTAAAACATGCAGCCCAACAGCAACACAAAAGAGTCCACAAAATAGTCCGCTAAAAGTGAATAACTCGAACTCACGGCTTCCGATAACCATCCCGTGAGTTCTTACAAGTATAGAACGACTTACCATGAATTTACAGCGGAAAAAATGGATGAAATAGATCAGTAAACTCACCTTATTTGTTGGATAACTCAGCTCCTATCTTGGTTCTTCAAACTCTAGGTCTTAGCTCCAATTAGAACTTGAAAGGGAGAGAAAATCAATTAGGGTTTGTAGGAAGTATTTGGGATGCTTTTTGCAGAGCTTATGTCTGGTTATTATGCCCTATTTTCCATCTAATATATGAATAAAATAGGCCTTTAAAATTCCTCTTTGGACGACCAGAAATGGCCCATTTTTGGGCTCTCATTTAAGGAAGTAGGTGACACACCTACTTGTCACCTAGCAGCCTACGCAGTCTCGCAAAAATGCCCATATCTCTCTACTCCAATATTGTATTGATACACCGTTTAATGCATGAGAAAGTAGACTCATAGATATTCAATTTTATGGGTGGAACACCCCATAACTCTATGTATATTGGGAGAAAATTGCAGTTACATTTGACCACAATTTTCAGTAAAACTTATGAACGTAACTTGTGATGACTTTTATCGACTTTTGTTCCACTACTCTCTTGACTTAAAAACATAACACACGGCTGTCATGCAACTAATATAAATCATAATATATTCTCCTTATCATGTTAAGCACCCTAGTCTCACCCCAAAAGTACATGTTATAACATTTCCAACTTGTCGACTTTCGACGAAACATTATTTTCTTCAATTCCTTTAGCTTCTGAACATTCCAACCCTCTTTGTACTTGTTGTTCATGATATTTAATATTTGTAACCTTTGATGTAACATGATCAACTTACTTTATATACTTTCAAATATTATCTCATTTTTTGGTCCTACATTAATTTGCTTACGATGCACTTTTACGTACGAAAATATAGGGTGTAACATGTTTTCTGTGTTGTGGAGGTAGGCCTGTCTAAAGGACTTAAGGCCAGGTTCAGACCGCAACTTAGGCTCGGTGATTTCAGTTGTGTGAGTATGTGCTTATGGACTCATATGTCCGGTAGTGTCCCTAGGAGTGGGATTGTTGGCTCAGTGAGTGGTTGGATGTCTATATGATGAGTATCATGTGTGGCTTAGAATTAGGCTTAGATGATCTGGTTGTGACAAGAAGAGTTTGCTTGGGATGTATGAAGGACCTTGAGTGCTTGATTTCTGTCTTGATGTATTGTACGATCTCAAGTTATGTGCGTGGTCAGAGGTCTTTCATATTGTACATTTGCGGAATGAAGTGGATTCTTATGTATTTTTGATGAGCTTAGACTCAAGAGGATTAAGTGACAGCATAGTAGTTGTGGCCATGAAAGGGCATAGAGATATGCCAGTTAGAGGCTAAGCAGGTGGGTTATCTCCTGCGCGATGTTCTTAGGTTGTGTGATCCTTATGATGTTTATGTGAAGAGTTTCCTTCCTATCAGTATGTTATGTGTTGAATTTGGGTTTGTAGCGCTTGACGAAGTTTGCACCACTGTCGCGAGGATGGATATGCGCTTAGAAGCTGATTTGAGGAACATTTTTTATTAGTGATACATGGGTTTATGAAGGATTTAGTTGAATTACATTGATTAATTATGGGAGTAATAGAGTAAGGGTATTGTGGGTTATCAGATGTTATGTTCTATGGCTTTGAGCCAAGTGGGGGAGTATACTATTAACGATCTGATTGCATCGTTATGTATTATATTAGTTTCGGTCTGAGGCATATTCGGGATTGTTATTCGTGGTAGACATAGAGAGCGAGGAAAAGGAATTATTTGGTTGCTTCTTTTTGGGTATCTATGTGCTGGTGAAGCACAAGACGTTCAGTGCGTAATGGTTGTGCATTGGGGATTAGAGCGTAGTGGATGATTCTCGAGAAGGTTCTAATGAGTTCAAGATTCATATGTTGTGCTTGAGGGTTTCCCGGATTTGCATATGGCTGAGATATGATATTTGCATTGGATAGTGTATTTTTGTATCATTAGTGATTCTACACTTTAGTATCAGAGAGGTTAGTTAAACAGCTTCAAATTCACAGAAGGTCTCTGCAGAGTGAGCATCTTGATTGTGGTACTATTGGGTGTTTAAGAGTGAATACAAGGGCTAATGGGCCTCAGAATGATGTGGTTTCATGCTAGAATATTGTGGGATGAGATTTGGTTAAAGATCGTAGTGTATATGTCAGGAGGAGTTTTATCTTGAAGGCAAGTCGATAGGAACCCAAGGAAATGGGTCAGCTTGGTTGTGGTTTGGATTAACATAGTAATAGAAGTGATCGGTTCTTTCGGTGTAATAAGGTTTTATATATGTTATGGCAATACTCTTTGGTTGGGTGATTTGCGTGACTTGGTTGAGTTAGAGGGATTTAGTTCTTGTGGCATGGTTATGTGAAAATGGGTTTTGAAGAGTTCTCCATTGTGTCAACCACGACATGAGACAAATGTTTTCTACAGGTATGAGGAGTAGTTTGCATGTTGTGATTTTTCTCTTGGATGGGGTAAAGTGGAAGGTTTCTGGCTGATTGAGCGTATCTTATTTGTGATTCAAGGTTGATAATGGAATTCTCGTATTTTCATATGATGGTATGATAGATGTGGTGCGATGTGTGAGATTCAGGTTTACATGTACAAGTTTGTGGTTCCGTTTCAAAAGGAAGGTCATGAGTTCTAGACAGCATGGACAATTTCAGATGGTTAGAAGAATGCCGAGACTATTTGCTATCACATGAGAAGGGTGCGCATTTTAGTAGGCGCACTATGTTTTGACTTGTAGATGCTTGAGTGGAACTACGGTAATTGCCTGGTTGTTGACTGTTGATGTTCAGATTTTGTTACGTGGCGTGAAAGACTCATGGAAGTGTTTCTTGTGAGATGATTGTGTATGAGAGATGTGTAAGTTACTTGAATGGTGGAGTAGGGATCAGATATGAAGATTCTTGTATTATAGGGACTTGAAGACTAGGAGGATTCTCAGAGGCAGATAGTTCCTTGGGTGCGGACGGTGAAGGTATGTCAAGAGGTTGACAGCTGATTGTATGTGTTATGGATAGGTTATCGTGGAATTTTTGGAGATTACCTACCCATTTTTGGAGGATCAAAATTAATTCAGAAGCCACTATTAGGCCTATTGAGGAGGTCTATTCTTACACCGGGTCAGATTTGTTTACTCAACACAGCTATTGTTGAAGGGTGTGTCATTCAGTTAAAGTTGATCTTATTCATATATGATGTGTTCCATGTGTTATTCTCTTGTGCAACAATGGATTGTGAGACTGTTGATTATTTACACACATGATGCCGTCCCGTCTGGGCCTTTTGTTAAAAATTCGAGCGAGATGATTCTTGGGGTGCTGGGTGGTTGGTGGCGCCTTGGTTATGGTCTTCTTGTTGGTGGTATATAGTGATATTCGTTTCTCCATGGTTATGGTAATGCTCTTCGCGCGTTTGTTGATTGGTACGCATATTGTTATTTATTGTGATCATCATTGCTCGAGGTAATCCATGTGGACCGTTATTTGGATTTGGTCACACATTGCAATAAAGTTATGTTGGGATACGATCCCTTGTGCTTATTTCGTTTGCTTGTTTCTCCTTGGCGTGATGTGTTCGTAGCATTGCACTTCGTGGTGGTATTCATTAGACTTGTTAGGTGGTTCTCTTATTTGGTTCTCTTTCCATTATCAGCTATATTCGAGTTGTTACTTATTGGGCACGGATTGTATCGTATGTGACTAGGGGGCATTTGTTGTGGCTCGTCGGTCGAATAATGTCCATTGAGTAAGTGGTAATGAGTTTCTATATGTATCTTACATTATTAGCAGTGTTGTGAAAGTTTGAAACAAGGTTATATTTGATTGAGGTATGTTACTGGTATCAGATTTTTTAATGGGCAGCTATTGTGGTAAGAGCTATTGCAGCAAACATATGAGCGATGGGTTACGTCATTTGTTTATATCTCGGGAGAATATATTTATGATTTGCTACAGCTTGTTGAGATTGATATAATATATATATATATATATATATATATATATATATATATATATATATATATATATATATATATATATATATATATATATATATGAGAATGGATCGCATCAGGAATTTCGAATGTTGGAATTTGGGTCTATGGTTGATATATTAAGGTTGAAGAAACAATCTTCAATTAGGTTATGTTGACGGGTTTATATAGGTTGAGGTGATGTGGGATCACTTGTGGGTATGTGTATGGCAAGTTTATACAGTGATTTGATGACTTTGGAACGACTCTTGGCACGTTCGAGCATGAACGTATGTTTAAGTGGGGGAGAATGTAACGACCCGGCCGGTCGTTTTGAGATTTAGCATTCCATGCGGTGGTTTGAGACTTCAAGTAGCTTCATATGATTTATTATGACTTTAGTGTATGGTTGGTTTTGGTTTTGAGAGGTTCAGGATTGATTTGGAAGCTTTAAGTTCGAAGAATTGACCAAGATTTGACTTTTGGGTAAACGGACTCGGAATCGGGTTTTTATTATTCCGATATGTTCGTATGATAATTTTGGACTTGTATGTATGTTCGGATTTGATTTCAGAGGTTCCTATAAATATTCGACACTATTTGTCGAAAGTTGGCAATTTGAAGAACTTAAGAGTTCATAAGTTTGACCAGAAGTTGACTTTGATGTTGTTGGACTCCAATTGTTGTTCCAAGACTTTGGGTAGGTCTATATAGTTGAATTAAACGTGTGTGCAAAGTTTGGAAGCAATCCAAAGTGTTTATGTGTTATTCGGACACTTTTGAAAGAAAGAAGATTTAATAACTTAAGAGAAATTCTATTCGGTTTAAACCTTGATTCTTTGTTGTGATATTCCAGTGGCTGTTTTGAAGCTTTGGATAAGTTTGGATAATGTATTTGTACTTGTTGGTATGATTTGATGCGGTCCCGAGAGGCTTGGGTGTGTTTTGGATCATTGTTTGGGAAACTAGTTAAGTTGAGGATTTGGAGTTTGACCATGGTTAATATCGGGTCAAGATGACCTCTTTATGGTGTTTTCAATGTGCGAGCAGGTTCGTAGCGTATTTTATGAATGAAATTCAAATATGATTTGGGTCCGGGAGGTTCCGAATGAGTTTTGGGTGCTAAAATGAAGATTTTCTGATTGCTGGTTTTTTTTCCTATTGCAAAATAATTACGAAAATGCCATTTATGTCCCTGAAATTTTCAAACGTCCTTTAAAACATCAAAACATCACAGCTTCCTCATTTTAAGGCCAAATTGGATGATACAAAAGACTATCTTGGGTGCAATATCGCAAGGATCATATTAGGCTTATCAAACGTGAGTTTCAGGATCATCTAGGATCTGATCCAGGCTGGGATAGCTGCTGCATTTTTACTTATTTCGAAATTTAGTTACTTTTTCTCACAAGGATTTGGAGCTCGGTTTTGGGTGATTTTGGAGACAATTTTCACTACTTGGATTGAGGTAAGAATTTTTTACTCGGATTTATTTAAATTCATGATTCCAACCATGAATTTAGTGATTGATTGTTGAATTGAATTGAAAAAAAATGGGATTTTAGTAAAAACTTTTCTAAATCATAAATTGATGATTTGAAGGCCGATATGAGGTCGGAATTGGATGAAATTGGTGTGGTTGGACTCATATCGGAATGGGTGTCCAGAATTTCTGAGTTTTGTCGAGTTTCAGAGTACGAGCCCAGGGTTGACCTTTCAAGCTGACTTTTTAATTTTAGTTAAAAATCAAGCTTTATTATTCGAAATCGTTTCTGATGGCTTTTATTTATGATATTAAGTTATTTTGGCTAGATTCGAGCCATTCGAAGCTTTTTCATGCGAGAAGGGCTTCTTAGAGTATTGATTTTGCTTGCCTGAGGTAAGTATCTTACCTAAAATTGATTGAGGTGCTAGTTAACCAAGTTATTTGTGATAGTTACATGCTATGGGTGCGAATATGTGTGGGGTTTGAGCCCATGTGCGAGCACTGGGGTATTTATCCATGCTCGGGGTAGTATTTAGGCTATGACATCCCTTGAATTTATTATTACGCTTTAAGTTGTAATGTTCTCATAGTTGTAACACTGTTGTGAGCTATTTGATCAATGTTTTGAGGTTACATAGAGGCTAATCTCCTTATTGAACTTGATATCTACTATTTTTGTGATGAAATTGCTGATTTGAGCTATGATAGCACACTTTGCATATGCATACACTTTATCATGTCACATATACCATTTCAAAAGTACAAAATCTAATATTCATTGATCATATACATGTGTTCTTGTATATTTGCTTATGTGTGATTTGATTTGGGCTGGATGCATGTGACCATGTCGGGCAGATTGTGATATATAACCTATGACCATGACAGACAGATTGTGTTGTTATGCCTGTGACCATGCCAGGGCGAATTGTAATATTCATCATGTGACCACGCCGACAGATTATGATTATTGGCACGTGAGTTTTTTGTGTAGCACGTGAATTGTCCGTGTGGTTGATGTTATTGGCACGTGAATTATCCGTGCAGATCCAGATATTGATCTTATTGGTATGTGAGTTGTCCGTGCGGTTGATATTATTAGCACGTGAGTTATCCATGTAGCGTGTGGATATGGATCCATCCCCCTAAGGTCACCCTCTCATGCTTCTTTCTTGATGGCGTACACGCAGATTATGAAAATCTGATGGGTTTCTAGTTGATGTAGGCTCTGGGAGAGTTGATCACTGGTTTGGTTCGGTTACTAAGATTTTGATATTGGCCTTAGAGTCGTGATGAGATTTCTATTTGGATCAGGTTGCGCGCCGCACCAAATAGATATTTGGTTATTATATTTTATCGGGTTGTTGCTTTTATTATCTCGCTGAGGTTAGTTATGATACTTGCTGAGCACATGGGGTCGGTTCTACTCATGCTATACTTCTGAACCTTGTGTGCAGATCTTAGAGCTGAGATTATGTGTATGATGGGAGCTGGAATTGAAGATGTACTTGTTTTTCGAATATAGCTACCACTTGTCTTAGGTGGCTTTAGATATGTAATCTTTTATGTACGTTCCAAATAGATTTTTTATTTATTTCTTACTAGCTGGTAAATCTAAGTCGTAGTGGGTCATAACTTGTTCTACCAATCCTTGGGTTACTGTACAGAAATTTAGTTATTTTCATTTGTTGTCCACTTTTGTTTCATTAGAATTGTGTTGACAGTTATTTGGCTTACCTAGCGGGTTGGATTGGGTGCCATCACGACTAGGTGGAGCTTGGGGCCTTGACAAGGATTTATTTGAAAGAATGATTCTCAATTTATCTTTAAGTTTAAAGAGTTGACCAAGTTTGGTTTATGTGTATTTGACCTCGGATAGGAGTTTTTATGTTACCATTAGGTCCGGATATTGATTTTTGAATTGAACATATGCCCGGATTTGCATTTGGATATTTCTAGAAGGTTTTGGCTCTAATTGGCGAAAGTTGGCTGACTCCGATGTTATCAGGTTCAGATTGTTGTTCTGGGAGTTGGAATAGGTTTGTTATGTCATTTGGAATAAGTCTGCAAAACCTGAGGTCAATCCTAGTTTATTTGATATGGTTCAGCACGAGTTTTGGAAGTTGAAGGTTACATAAATTATTAAGCTTGAGTTGAGGTGCGATTTGTGGTTTTGATGTTATTAAGGGTGATTTGATGCCTCGAGTAGGTCCTATATATATTTTGGGACTTGTTAGCATGTTCGGACGAGGTCCCGAGGGGCTCTAGTGTGTTTCGGGGTGGTTTCAGATAATTTCAGATGGATTTTATGTTGCTGGTTTTCTGGTGTAAGGTAAGACATCGTGATTGCGAGCAAGCAATATTGTTCGCAAAGAGAGCTGGGGGAGTTTTTTTCTTCGCGTTCGCGGGTAAGGGACCTCGTTAGCGAAAGTCATTTAATGGTTCGGTACTTTACGCTTCGCGTTCGCGACCGAGATTCCGCATTCATAGAGGTTTGACAGATTTATGCATCGCGTTCGCGATACTAGAGACATGAACATGGAGGGTGTTCTTTGGCAGTGACTTTTCTGCTTCGCGATCGCGATGGGTATCCCTTAAGCAGTGTTATAAAGTACTCTATTTCAAAGGTTTTGGTTATTTTATCACATTTTGAGTTATATAGCTCGGATTTGGGCGATCTCGGAGGGAATTTTGACCATTTGCATCGGGTAAGTTTTTTTGACTCGGATTTAATTATTTTACATGATTCCATCTTCGATTTTGGCATTTAAATTATGAATCTTAAAGAGAAATTAATGATTTTTGTCAAAACTTTTATTAGAGTCTTGCTGACTAGTGTTAGTGTTTGGTTGCATGTAATGGTCGAGTATGACGATGTTGGTGACAGTGTTGATCATGTATAAAATACCAATGTTTCTTTTTTAATCAGCTGCACACATGTTTATTCTTGTGTTTATTACTTCGAGGCCTCAATGGCCCAGATCTTTATGAGAGGAAGAGATATAAGAGTGTACGTCAATTCACACGGGCCTGTGGGCGTGACCGGCACCCGGTGCCTCACTTAACCTAGCGTACTAACTTGCGACTGAGGGACTCTGAACATGCAATGTCATACTTTGGCCATGTGGCTACATTGCAAGACAACTTGTTAAGGAAAAAATAAAATAGAACGAGAACTAGATTTGACTAAATACCAATATAAAGCTGGGCTGAGAAGGCCGTCATAACTACTACAGCTGACAAACCAACAAAATATACATACAAAGCCTACAAGCCCAACATGCTGCACTAACTGGCAGGATATGTCTACAGGCCTCTACTGATGGATGTACTATGATTGGAACAGGGCCCCGACCTACCCATAATATATATACATATATACAGAATATGTACACAAAACCCAAGATCCAGCAACTCCGAAGGACGTGGAACTTACCGATCAAGCTGACCTCGGGCAACACCTACTGAGGAGGTCTACCCGTCTGTCTATCTGAACCTGCACGCATGAATTGCAGCGTCCCGAGAAAAGGGATGTTGTACAAAATAATGTACCGAGTATGTAATACAATAAAATAACTTAAAGCTGAAACTGAAGTGATAATATAATAACTGAAAGTAACTGAGAGTCAAAGATGATCTGGAGATATACTTACCTGTTGATACTGACTCAACTCTCTCAATATAGTAAGTAAAATAAATTTCCGGCCCTATAAGGCTCGGTACGTGTAACTGCTCGGCCATAGTAGGCTCGCTCATAGGTGCTCGACCATACTAGGCTAGGTATCTCGGCCATTCAGGGCTCGCTCATAGGCCCTCGACCACAGTAGGCTCGGTAAATAAATTACCATCTGATCAGAGGTTGGCCAATAGGGGCCTGCCCATCGATTATAGCTCGATGGTGGTAAATATACTGTAAATATATTCGGAAGAACCCTCTGCTCTCTTGACTGGAAGAAGACAATACTTAACCGAATATAAAGTACCGATAAGGGAGAATACTGTAACTTATAAGACTAGGATAATGTACATAAGTTCAGGAATACAGACTTCTCTTTATGCCTCGTTATCAAACTCATATAGTTACGGGATCATGCCAAAATGAAGAAAGGTTTAGCCTTAACATACCTTATCACAATATTTCCAATCACCAAGTTGAACTTGCCTCTTTGCACCTTAATCTACAACAATGATAATAATACTATCATTAAGTTACGAAAGGTACAACTATCGCACATCAAACGACAAGCTTATTTTGAATTAAAACGGGCAGCATCTCCCCTGTAATCCTTACTTGAAATACTAAGTGATCCTTTTGCGGTATCTACACTGGTCGGAGAATTAATTATTTCTAGACGGGTTTACCGAGGTCGTACGGTGATAGTTTATAGTCGTCGGACCTCAACTGACCTAGTTGAGCTAGAGATGATGGGTTTTGATGCTATCACGGGCATGGACTAGTTGGTAGCTTGCTATGCCACAGTTGATTGCCGAGCAAAGGAAGCCAAATTTCTTTTTCTAGGTGACCCAGTCCTTGAATGGGTAGGTAATACAGCGACACCCAAAGGTAGGTTTTCCTATCTGAAGGCGAGGAAAATGATCGCAAAAAGGTGTATTTATCATATTGTGCGAGTTAGAGATGCAGATGCTGAGATACCCACACTTCAGTCTATTCCAGTAGTCAAAATGTCCGCAGATGTGTTTCCAGATGAGCTTCTAGGTATTCCTCCAAAGCGAGAGATTGATTTTAGCATCCATTTTCTTCTGGGAACTCAAACTAATATCCATCCCTCCATATAGAGTGGCAGCTAAAAGATTGGCTGGAGAAAGGTTTCATTAGACCTAGTACCTCACCTTGGGGTGCACCGGTACTGTTTGTGCATAAGAAAGACGGCTCACTGAGGATATGTATCGATTATAGGTAGCTGAACAAGGTAACCATTAAGAATAAGTATCCACTTCCAAGGATCGATGACTTGTTTGTTAAGTTGCGGGGGGATAGATGCTTTTCAAAGATAGATTTGAGGTCGGGGTACCACCAGGTCAGAGTTCGGGAGAATGATATTCCGAAGACAGCCTTTTGGACCCGATATGGCCACTTCGAGTTCCTTGTCATGTCCTTTGGGTTGATGAATGCACCTGCCATAATTATGGACTTGATGAATAGCGTATTCCGGCCATTTTTATATCTGTTCGTGATAGTATTTATTGATGATATTCTTGTTTATTCATATTCAGAGGAGGAGCACGAGGACCACTTACGAGTGGTACTCCAAATCCTCCGTGATCATAAGTTGTATGCTAAGTTTTCTAAATGTGAGTTCTGGTTGAAAGCTGTAGCATTCTTGGGGCATATGGTATCCGATAAAGGTATAAAGGTAGACACTCAGAAGATTGAGGCCGTGAAATCCTGGCCCAGACCTACTACTCTGATAGAGGTTCATAGCTTTCTAGGCTTAGCAAGATACGACCGAAGGTTCATAGCGGGTTTTTCTTCCCATTCGGCCTCATTAATGAAGCTGACTTAGAAAGCAGCTAAGTTTCAATGGACAGAGGCTATCGAGCGGAGTTTCCAAGAGCTTAAGAACAGGTTGACCTCAGCACCAGTTCTAACATTTCCAGAGGGTCTAGAGGGTTATGTCGTGTATTGTGATGCCTCAAGTGTCGGTTTAGGATGTGTCCTGATGCAATATGGGAAGGTAATTGCATATGCTTTAAGGCAGTTGAGGAAGAACGAGAGGAATTATCCAACCTCGAGTTAGCTACGGTTGTCCATGCACTTAAGATATGGCGGCATTATTTATATGGTGTTCATGTTGATGTATTTACAGATCATAAAAGCCTGCAATATATCTTCAAGCAAAAAGAGTTGAATTTGCGATAAAGGCGATGGCTAGAGTTATTGAAAGATTATGATTTTAACATTCTCTACCATCTAGAGAAAGCTAATGTTGTAGCAGATGCCTTAAGACGCCGATATATGGGTAGCTTAGCACATGTAGAGGTTGAGAAAAGACAATTAGCTAGAGAGATTCATCAATTGGCTTGTTTGGGGGTTCGGTTAGTAGATTCTGATGATAGTGGAGTTCTACTCCAAAATACTGCAAAATCATCTCTCATAGCTAAAGTCAAGGAAAGGCAGTACGAGGACCCAAACTTGGTTGAGTTAAGAGAGCGAGTTTCGCAGCAGAAGAAGCCGTTGTTAGAGCTCAAGGGAGACGGGGTTCTCAGATATAGGGGTTGTCTGTGTGTTCTGGATGTAGGAGGGCTACGAGACATCATTATGTCAGAGGCACATTATTTGTGGTACTCCATTCATCCTGGGTCGACGAAGATGCATCATTACATTAAGGATGTCTACTGGTGGAACGATATGAAGAAGAACATTACTGAGTTTGTCGCCTAGTGTTCGAGTTTCCAGCAGGTGAAGGTAGAGCACCAGAAGCCCGGATGGCTAATGCAGACAACAGAGATCCCAACGTGGAAATGGGAGGTGATAAACATGGACTTCATCACAAGTTTGCCTCGTTCTCAATGTAAGTTTGATTCTATATGGGTGATAGTCGATAGGCTCACGAAATCAGCCCATTTTCTGCCAGTCATATCTAGATATACAGCCGAAGATTATGCAAAGTTATATATTAAGGAGGTAGTGCGGCTGCACGGAGTACCAATATCTATTATATATAACTGTGGGGCCCAGTTTACAGCACATTTTTGGAGGTTATTTCAGAGAAGTCTAGGGACTCAGGTGAAATGCAGCACGACTTTTCATCCACAGACTAATGGACAAGCGGATCGCACAATTCAGACGCTCGAGGATATGTTACGAGCATGTGTGTTGGATTTTAAAAGAAGTTGGGATGAGCATCTACCTCTTATCGAGTTTGCATATAATAACAGTTACCATTTCAATATCCAAATGGCACCGTATGAGTCTTTGTCTGGGCGTAAGTGCATATCTCCTATAGGGTGGTTATGTGTTGGAGAATCTGGGTTACATGGGCCAGACTTGATTCAGCAGGCCGTATAGAAGGTAAAGCTTATCCAAGAGCGACTTTTGATAGCCCAGAGTCATTAGAAGTCATATTCTGACGAGCGGTGACGAGACTTAGTGTTTCGGGTTGATGACTTGGTGTTCTTAAAGGTGTCGCCTATAAAGGGCATGATGAGGTTTGTCAAGAAAGGCAAGGGCGAATTGTAATATTCATCATGTGGCAATCCTAATGTTCTTAAAGGTGTCGCCTTTATCTATGCTACGGAAGTGCATTGGCAATCCTACCCGAGTGGTGCCCACTGATGATGTATAAATTACGGATGACTTGTCATACGAGGAAGTTCCAGTTGCCATCCTAGACCGAAAAATTGGCAAGCTCCGAAATAAGGAGGTAGCCTGCGTGAAGGTTTTATGGAAAAGCAAGAATGTGGAAGAGATGATGTGGGAAGTAGAGGAAGAAATGAAGTCTAAACACACCCCATCTATTTCAAACTGAAGATATAGCTCAAGATGGGAAACATCAGCACAGCTCTATCAAGGCTAGTAGGTCATCAGGTAAGCTCTTATTTTTGACTTTCAGTATTTTTGATTGACGACTGTGTGAGGCCAAGTGTTGCTATTTATAGACATTGGCCATGTATGGAATGTATAGTTTGTTTTTTGGCTGTGTGCAGATTGGTTTTAGTCTAGTATACGGAGGATACTCTGGCAAATATTTTCCAAAGTCTCTAAGAGTAAGCAACTGAGGACGAATGTTCCCAAGGGGGGAATGATGTTACACCCTATATTTTTGTATGTAAAAGTGTGTCATAAGCAAACTAATGTAGGACCAAAAATGAGATCATCATTCAAAAGTATATAAAGTAAGTTAATTATGTTGCGTCAGAGGTTACAAATATTGAATATCATGAACAACAACTACAAAGAGGGTTGGAAGGTTCAGAAGCTAAAGGAATTGAAGAAAATAATGTTTCGCCGAGAGTCGACAAGTTGGGAATGTTATAACATGTACTTTTAGGATTAGATTCGGGTGCATAACATGATAAGGAGGTTCTGTTATGAGCTATGTTACATATGATAGTTGTGTGTTGTGTTTTGAAGTCAAGTGAGTCGTGAAACAAAAGTCGATGAAAGTCATCACAAGTTACGTTCATAAGTTTTACTAAATTTTGGGTCAAATGTAACTACGTTTTTATCCCAATATACTTAGATTTACGGGGTGCTCCACCCATCAATTTGAATATCTATGAGTATGTTTTCTAATGCATTAAACTGTTTGTCAATACGACATCAGAGTAGAGATATATATGCGTTGTTGCGAGACTGCGCAAGCTGCTAGGTGACAAGTAGGTGTGTCACCTACTTGCTTAAATGAGAGTCCGAAAATGGGCCAGTTCGGGTCGTCCAAAAAGACATTTTAAAGGCCAATTTCGTTCCTATAATACACTGATAAGAGGGCACAATAACCAGACCTAAATCACTGCAAACATCCTCCCAAAAATTACACACAAACCCTAATTGAATTTCTCTCCTTTTCAAGTTCTAGTTGGAGGTAAAACCTAGAGTTTGAAGAACCAAGATAGGAGATGAGTTATTCAACAAATAAGGTATGTTTACTGCTCTCTTTTATCCATTTTTTCTGCTGGAGATGTATGGAAAGCTGTTCTATAAGTGTAAGAACTCACGGGACGATGATAGGAAGCCTTGAGTCCGAGTTATTCACTTGTAGAGGACAGTTTTGTGGACTGTTTTGTGTTGCTGTTGGATTGCATGTTTTACTACTATTTTATGGAGTTTTGGAGGAGGAAGGGTGTGGAGAAACACCACATAAATTCAGTATGGTGGTCTGGTTGTTCGTCATAACATTTTTGGGCTGCTTGACACTACTACGATGGTCATTTTGTGTATGAAGAGATTGGGGTGTGTTGGGCTGTTTTGTAGTATTTTGTGGTGTATATAAGGTTGAAAAATAATGTATATATGTTGATATTGTTATGTTCTTGTATTTTTGGTTTTATCTTGAATTTGGAGGTAGATGAATTATCCAAGTTTTATAATTATTTGGTGATCCAAATTGAAGTCCAAGAGGAGGAAGATTGGACCACCAAATCAGCCCTTAAAGTCCACCAAATGGGCTCAAAATGAGCTTAAAAGAGGTCCAAAAGAGGGTGTTTCAAAGGGAGCCCAATTGGAGTCCAAATCAATGGCCCAACCTAGTAGTTTTAAGTTCCAAATCTTCCCCAACGGGATTTGGCCGCCCCCACCTAATTGTAATGACTTTTTTACTCCTTAGCAATCACCCAACCTAATTGTAATGACATTTTATGCCTTAGCAACCACCCTACCACACTTCCCCGCGACAAATGGGGTAATATAGGATAAATTAGATCCTGGATCTATCAAGGCATAAGCATCGTGAGAGCAAATGGTCAATATACCTATCACAATGTCTAGTGAAGACTCCTGGTCCTGTCCACCAGCTAAAGCATAGATACGGTTCTGATTACCACCGGAACTGGAACCTCTACCTCTGCCTTGACCTCTACCAACCGAAGACTGAAACACGTGCCCTGAAGGATGCACGTACATAGATGATCATATTGTTGAACTCGCTGGTTGTTCCATACCCTAGAATCTCTATTTGGGCAATCTCACATCATATGCCCTGGACACCCACATGTATAACAAGCATCAAAACCTACTCGGTATTGGACTAAGTGTCCTCTACAACAGATGTCACACCGCGGTGGAAATGACCATGCCTGCCGTGAACCTCACGGTCGATGCAAACCCGATGCCCGTGAGTTCTCACCTGGTCCTGACTGAGTACAGTGGTCATACATGTAACCCTGTAACTGAGGTGGCAGAGGCCCAGTGGCCGTCCAAAGTACTGGGGCCTATAATGTCACGCCGCAACATCTGGGAGCATGACCGGCGCTCAACCATTACTAAGTCATTTCATTTTGTTACATCCTTGTTAAGTTTTGAAATACATACATCCTTATGACTGAGTGGAATAAGAGCCCAAAACACAACATGATACATTTGACCTTTCTAACACCCATATACAACCCACATAGTGCCTACGGAGCCTCTAAAGATACAAAAGAGAATAAAGATGGTACCGGCAACAAGGCCCCGGTTATACTTCAAAAAGTGAGCACAATATAAATAAAAGGTACAACACATGACCCCGGAATGAAATGGGGCTCACCGAGTCCGCTGAGAAGAGGATGCAGCACTATCTGTGATAAACACTGTCTGCTATGTAACCACATGCATCCATTTAAAGATGCAGCGCCTCCGGCAAAATGGACGTTAGTACCGTCGAATAGCACTAGTATGTATAGCTAAACACCATCTCAATAGAATAAATAATAATACAAAAGGAACAGTCAAGAATTCAATAAGAGCTTCAAATAATATTAAAACATCAAGTTAAAGATCACATAGCTTTATAAGTCAATTCCCGTATTATTAGATTGGATGGTTTTTAGTGCCAATATGCCACAATCCACAATACCACTGTATTCTTATACGGAGTTCGATCTCGGCCCAATTGGCTAGGCCATCTCATTTGAGACATCAACCATATTTACAATTTCATCAACAATACCACCATGTTCTTACACGGAGTCCGATCTTTGCCGGATCGGCTAAGCCATCTCATTTGAGACATCACCCCTTTTCAATAAGTCATCTCAATTCATATTTCTTTCCCATCTTTCCAATACAATGGCACGAGTGGCCCCAATTATAAAGTTATTCTTGGCGCTTGGCCGTATTTCATGATTCAAGTCCTTTTCCACATTCCAGCATTATTATCATCATCAACAACATCACGGTTTTTCATTCAAGACTTTTTTTTCGCATGTGAGCACTTTAGAATCTAAGGCACATAGAGGCTTTTCACACAATTTGGCATAGCAGTCTTTAATCAAATTTGACTTGAAGTCTAGGCATTTTTAGCACATATTCTAGGTTTTGAGCACTTCCTCAGATGACGAGATAACATGATGAAAGCATGGGAATATATATTACACATATATTTCCAATACAAGCACATTCGGGATAGCAATTTCTAGGACGTTCAATTTGGGACATGCATCGATTTCGTGAATACCATGGGGTTAAATTCTTAGAAGAGGGGGTTTAGCCAACATACCTCAATTGAGCTTATTAAAACTCTAAGATGTTCCGGAATATTACAAACTTCAATCTATTCTAGCAATATAGCTAAATTTAACCAGAAATTAGGAAAACGATCATTATTCTAGCTCACTTGAGCATTTTATCAAACACTATATGTGTATTAAGGTTCCATGGCCCTTATATGAAAGACTTCACTATCCCACACCCCATTCCTTTCTATCTTTAACTCACAATCTCTCCACGTACCTTAAGAACACATGCATGCAAGGTAAGCACTCCCATCCCCATGAACTACCTTACTAATTGCCCAATCTAGTTATATTTCGAATTTAAGAGCTTTGTGATAGAATCTTACCTCTTGGTATGAAGACCTAGGTGTTTCTCTTGCTAATCTTCAAAGGTTTAAGCAAGAATTGAAGAGACATTTTTGATGAAGATCACTTTCTCCCTCTAGGAATCTCTCTCTCACTCTAAAGATATCAAAAATAAGCTCAAAATGGTTTATGGGATGTGTTTTAATGGAATAGGGTCGGGTTTAAAACCCCAAAAATGAAGCTCTGAAATAGGTTCTACGGTCGCATATGCGACCGCATAATGATTATGCGGTCCACAAAATGACCGCAAAATTTGGGTGCCAAAACTGGAAAGGAATTGACCAGGTATGAGATCACTATGCAGCCCACAGACCTGTTCTACGATCGCATAATGCACCGCAGAACAATTCTCTGATCGCATAGTGCACCGCAGAACCTCCCTCTAAAAAATCCCAAAGAGAAATATGCGACAAGAGTGCAGCCCGCAAATTGGTTATGTGGTCGCATAATGGGCCGCAAAAATGACATTAAAAGTTGCCCAAAAGACTGCTCCACTTTGCGACAATTCTACGGTCCGCAGAGTGGTTCTACATTCGCAGAACGGGCCACAAAAATGCCTACTTCTGCCCAACATTTCCCTTTAACTCCCCAGCGCATTGTTCAATCCAAAAAGTCTGAAACGTGGCTCGTAAGCTTGCCCCAATGAATTTCTACTATTATTAACCTCTATGCCTACTTCGGCATCACGGAATCCGGGTTTTTAGGGAACATTTTACAGGCCATACATCCTCCCCCACTTAAGATCATTCGTCCTTGAATGAGGATCACGGTCCACTATTAGCAAATTATGCAACTCAGTTTTTTTTTCATACCCCACACCTTCTTTAACTAACTCCCCAAATTTCCGAAACTTTCGCCATAGTTTCCTTTGTAACTGGGCCTATCCAACTGTTAGAGAGCCCCGGAATCACATCCTAAAAACATGTACACAAGCCAACGATGTAACATAACTCATAACAATTCCAACTGTGGCCTCATGTAAACAACATATATTAAAAAGGAACACTTTTACATTAACTGAACAAGTGATACAAAATTGATAGGCGACAAGTTCATAAAAAGGATTACACAGCTATTCAAACAAGTAAGGATACTTCTTCTTCATCTCTTCCTCGGCCTCCCAAGTGGCCTCTTCAAGCTGCTGGTTTCACCATAACACTTTCACGGAGGCAGTTTCTTTATTTCTCAACATTAGGACTTGTCTATCAAGAATGTCAATTGGAATCTCTTCATATGACAATTCTTCATTCACTTAATGGTCTCAATCGGCACAATAGCGGACGGATCTCCAACTACTTTCTTCAACATGGACACATTGAATACGGGGTGCACTAATGACATCTCGGGTGGTAGCTCAAGCTTATGCACCACCTCACTGATCCTCTGAATGATTTTGTACTGTCCGACATACCTCGGACTCAATTTCCCTTTCTTACCAAATCGCATTACGCCTTTTATTGGGGAAATTTTCAAGAATACCCAATCATCTTCTTTGAACTCCAAATCCCTACGACGAACATCCGAATAGGACTTCTGACGAATCTGAGCAATCTTCAACCGCTCCTTAATGGTCTTAACTTTTTCCATAGCCTGATATATGGGGTATGGCCCTATCAACTCTGCTTCCCAAATTTCGAACCGCCCAATGAGAGATCTACATCTCCTACCATACAATGCCTCAAAGGGTGCTATCTGAATACTAGCATAAAAGTTGTTGTTATAAGCAAACTCTATGAGTGGCAAATGATCATCCCAGCTACCCTTGAAATCAAGAACACAAGTACGCAACATGTCCTCAAGCGTCTGAATAGTGTGCTCTGATTGCCCGTCGGTCTGTGGATGGAAAGTCGTGCTAAGATTTACCTGCATTCCCAAACCTTGTTTAAATGTCGTCCAAAAATTTGTCGTGAACTGAGCCCCTCGATCGGAGATGATAGAAACTGGAGTACCATGTAGTCTGACTATTTTCTTTATATACAACTGAGCATACTCATCTGCTGTGTCGGTAGATATAACTGGCAAGAAGTGAGTTGATTTCTTTAGCCGATCCACAATCACCCAAATTGAGTCAAACTTGTGCGGAGTGCGTGGTAATCCTACAACAAAATCCATATTAATCATTTCCCACTTCCACATTGGAATTTCTATGTTTTTTGCCAACCCACCAGGCCGTTGATGTTCGGCCTTCACTTGCTGACAATTTAGACACCTTGCCACAAAGTCTGCCGCATTTCTTTTCATGTCATTCCACCAAAGTACATCTTTGTAGAACCTGGATGAACGGAATACCTAGGAGCATGAGCCTCGGTCTTGATTCTTTTCCGGAGACCATCTACATTTGGAACACATAGTTTCCTTAGTACCTCAGTGTACCAACATACATGCCAAGCGCAAAAGCCATAGTCTTATGTTTATGAATCCCCTCCTTCAGCTGTACCAACAATGGATCGTTGTATTGTTTCTCTTTGACCTCCAAAACAAGCGATGATTCAACTCTATTTTGCACAATTACCCTTCCTTCACTAGAGTCCGCAAGACAAACTCCCAAACTGGCTAGCTGATGAGCCTCCCTGGCCAACGGCCTTTGACATACCTCCAAGTAATCCAAACTACCCATAGAATTCCGGCTAAGAGCATCCGCCACAACATTAGCTTTCCCTGGGTGATACCGAATATTGATGTCGTAATCCTTGAGTAACTCATGCCATCTTCTCTACCTCAGATTCAGCTTATTTTGCTTGAAAATATATTGGCGACTCTTGTGGTCCGTGAATACATCCACCTGGACCCCATACAAATAATGACGCCAAATCTTTAATGCAAAAACCACCACCGCAAGTTCTAAGTCATGAGTTGAATAGTTCTTTTCATGATTCTTGAGTTGCCTAGAAGCATAAGGTATAACCTTGCCGTGTTGCATTAATACACACCCAAGCCCGATCCTTGAAGCATCGCAATATACCACAATCTCTTATGTACCCTCTGGCAAGGTCAACACGGCGCCATAATCAATCTCGATTTTAACTCCTGGAAGCTCCTTTCACAAGCATCGGACCAGTGGAACTTAACCGCTTTCTGAGTCAATTTAGTCAACGGAGAGGAAAGAGTAGAGAACCCCTCCATAAACTTCATGTAATACCCTGCTAAGCCCAAGAAGCTGCGAATCTCGGTTGGCGTTGTAGGTCTAGGCCAATTCTTTACTGTTGAAATCTTTTGAGGATCAACCTTAATTCCTTCTGTGGAGACAACATGACCCAAGAATATGACAGATTCGAGCAAAACTTCACACTTTGAAAATTTTGCCTACAATTGGTGCTGATGAAGAGTCTGTAACACTGCCCTGAGATGATCAGCATGGTCCTCTCGACCTCATGAATACACAAGAATATCGTCAACGAATACTATCACAATGGAATCGAGAAAAGACTTGAAAACCCGATTCATAAGATTCATGAAAGCCGTTGGGGCATTTGTTAGCCCAAAAGACATTACCAGAAATTCAAAGTGCCCATACCGGGTTCTGAAAGCTGTTTTCAGAATATCTTGCTCCCTGATCTTCAATTGGTGATACCCGGACCGTATATCAATTTTGGAGAAGTATCTATCACCCTGTAACTGATCAAACAAATCATCTATTCTTGGTAACGGGTACTTATTTTTTTTCATGACTTTGTTGAGCTGTCGGTAGTCAATACACATCCTCAGTGATCCATCTTTCTTCATCACAAAGAGGACCGGTGTGCCCCATGGTGACATACTTGGTCAGATGAAACCCTTTCCTAACAAATCCTTCAATTGATCTTTTAGTTCCTTCAATTCTGCTGGTGCGATCCTGTAGGGCGGAATAGTTATAGGTTGCGTGCCTGGCATCACATCAATCCTAAAATCAATATCCCTATCTGGCGGAATCCTAGGGAGTTTATCAGGAAAGGCCTATGGAAATTCATTCACAACTGGCACAGACTCGAGTGTAGGTGCCTCAGCATCAGTGTCCATAACTGGGACCAAGTGATAGATACACCCCATGTTAATCATCTTCGTGGCCTTGAGGTAACAAATAAACCTACCCTTCGGCACCACATTATCCTCATTCCACTCAACAACTGGCTCACGTGGAAATTCAAACCTCACAGTTCTAGTTCAACAATCAAGCTTGGCAAAACATGAGTAAAGCCAATCCATGCCCATAATTACATCAAAAGCGACCATCCCCAATTCAATGAGATCGGCCACGATGTCCCGACTATGTACCGTGACAATACAACCCCTATAAACTTGTGCGGCCACAATAGACTCACCAACTGGAGTAGATACAGAGAACGACTCCTTAAGTTGTTCCGGTTCTATCCCAAATTCCATAGCAACATAAGGGGTAACATAGGACAAGCTGGAACCAGGATCAATAAGAGCATATACATCATGAGTTTGGACAGTCATGTAATGACCTAAACAGATGGGATGCGACAGGCACCCGGTACCTTACTCAACTGAGTACCAACATATCATATCTTCTCGAATCATGCTAACATAGGTAAATGATATGGAAAGTTTGCCGTAGGATAACTAGAATGAAACATGTAGTACCAACTTATACATAGGAGATACGGGCCTATAAGACCAAAATGACCTCTCGCATACTAAATATAGGCTGACAAAGACATACAATCTTTTACATACGTGACATATGTCTACAAGCCTCTAAGAGTACATAAGGATCATAAAGGTCGAGATAGGGCCCCGCCATACTAATGAACACACGTCCTAGTCATACTGACCAAATAAGCAACTACGAAGCAAATGGAGCGCACCAACATCTTCCACTGAGCTGATAGCCTACTTAGAGGACTCTCAACCTGTCTATCGGGACCTGCGGGCATGAAACGCAGCATCCCAAGGTAAAAGGGACGTCAGTACAAAATTATATACCGGGTATGTAAGGTAATATACTGAAAGCTGAAACAGAATTGATAATATAATAACTAAAAGTAACTGGGAGTCAAAGATAATCTAAAGATATGCTTATCTGTTGATACTTACTCAACTCTCTCAATATAGTAAGTAAAATAGTTGTCCGGCCCTATAAGGCTCGGCATATATACAACTGCTCTACCGTAGTAGGCTCGCTCATAGGCGCTCGGCCATACTAGGCTCTGTATCTCGGCCAACTGGGCTTACTCATAGGCTCTCGGCCAGAGTAGGCTCGGTATATAACTTACCATCTGATTAGAGGTTGCCCACTCTGCCCATGGATTATAGCTCGATGGTAATGAAAATACTGTAATACTGTAAATATAGGCTCTCTGCTCTCTTGACTAGAAGAAGACAATACTCAATTAAATATGAAGTCCCGATAAGGAAAATACTGTAATTTATGAGACTAGGATAATGTATATAAATTCGGGACTATGAACCTCTCTTTATGCCTCGTTATCAAACACATGTAATTACGAGATCATGCCAAAATGAAGGAAAGTTTAGCCTTCAAATACCTGAGTCGATTCTCTTGACAACCCCTCTAACGCACGTTGATTGTGACAACACATAATTGCAGATCAAAGTAGGGTAAAAATCCGTATGATATTCTTGAGAAAGATTATACCGAGCTCCCTTAGAATTGCAAATCCCGTTGCTATTACATTATGTAATCTTGAGAAAGAGAATTCCATCTGTTATGTAATCTTGATGTTATGTTATATAATCTTAAGAAAGAGAATTCCATCCGTTATGTATTTCCTCTTAATGTATTAGGGGAGGTGTTTTCTTTTATTGAAGAGAGTGGGCCCCACGTTTTCAAGCTTGGTGTCACCTAACCTTTTCAAATGTGCCACCTTTAATTCTCTTTCAAGAGTCATAACATGGGGGGGGGGGGATTGCCACGTTGGGGAGGGGTTAGGTCTTATACCAAGGTTATTAATTAATTACCCACTTATTTTAATTAACTTGTTAATTCCACCATTAACTAATAATCCACATAATTAAAAATTATCTCAAATTACTTAAAATACTACTCACTTTTAATACACTTTGTATACCTTACTATTATGATCATGTGGTACCTTCTATCGCACTAGTACATAAATACCGAGTATTATAGCTTGGACCGTATTTGATCTCAAAATGACAAACTTCGACGAAACTCATTTTCTTCGGTCCGCTTACCCTATCACCTTCACGAATTTACTCATCACTTGTTTGAAATAGTATAATGCTTATAATCTCACAGTAATCCCATTCCCGACCTTACGTTGATTTAAGATGAAACTTTAACATACGAAAATGCGGGATGTAATATCTCATTTCCGAGCTTCCATCAATTTACTTATGGCGTACTTTCACTTACAAAAATATGGGGTGTAACATCATTCCCCCCTTTGGAACATTCGTCTCGAATGTTGACTAATGCACTTATCATTATCATAACCTATAGCTCTTATGAATATTTTAATACTCTCCTTGCCATCTAGGCAATTGTTATGTGAATAATTCCAAAGTCTAGGGCATTTCCATCTTGTAGGCCTCTTATTCACACCACGGCCTGTGGTCGGAATTCTTCCAATTTCGTACCTTTTGCTACTTTGGTCATGCAGCCTATACGACGTTTTCCTTATATGTGCGCTTATGTGTCTCTCCCCTCCAGCTTTTAGCCAATCTCTAGGCCTCATTTTGTAAACATATACAGAGTTTGACAAGATGTCCCTCTGAGCATCTATAGGTATACTGAAGTTCTTCGCTCAGTACTTTGTCGAAGTTCCGAATATTGCTATATCTTATTTCATAGGCCCGGTTATCTATCCGCATGACTTTACTGCATCTATGTAGGTCATAATATACCATAACTTTTACCTCGATTTATCGTTACTGAGGTCTGCTACCAAACTCCAGCCTACGTTTGTTGTTCGTCCCATATGTATAAATCTATGTCCTTTAATGCTTCCTCATGACTGTTCATATTAAGAATGACATCCTAATCTCACCTCATACTTTGTGACTTTTGTCCATCCATTGTTGATTCACCTTAATGTTGATCTACCATCTACCATTGCTAACTTGATCTCTTATGTAACACTGCCGCTAGGGCTCAGGTTGCATCGTGGAACATTTGAAGTGATTTTCCTGACCCACTTAGGGAAAATACTATACTTCAATAACCATATTTCATGGCATCCTTACGCAATTCATCTTATGGGTGAGGGTATTCTAATCCCGTGCCGTCCATGAAATCCCTTTTTTTTCTTAAAATCATTACTCAATTGAAGGTCTAAATGTCATCCTTTATCTATCACTAATACACCCTTATTCTACTATCAAGGCATCATTCCATCTCTTCTAAATGTTATTAGTCTTAGACTCCTTTGAGTTCATTCAGGCTATACTAACTTTCTATAACTTAGAGAAACCATTAGCTCTCTTGTTTTCATGGGATTACTCCTGTGGACTTATCCACTTTCGTTACCTTCTCACTTGCCTTTTCTTATCTTTACTCCTGTCTTTCTAAAAACTTGTCACTCTACCACACTTTAGCTTGCAACCTACACATATTTTTTTATACTACTTGTAACCTTCCTTCAGCTTGCTTGCACCGTAGATTTCCTTATGTTATTCTGGAACATCAACCGAGACATCATATCGTCTCTAACTCTTCTTTCTCTCTTAACTAGACCTCTCAATACCTAGAAACCATAGGCTGGAAGATATGCCACTGAGACACCGTTATCGTTCGTGGATACTGAATCCCAGTGCTTCTAGCCTCCTATCTGAAGTATGGACTATTCACAACCTTCTGCATTTTGAGTATCTCGTACGTTGTTCACCTTTACCTTGCTTACCTTAAAATCTTGCATCACATCTTCTATCTCTTTCATGACCTCCCTTCCACGTAGGTATAATTCACATGCACAACTTGAAGCTCTCTTATAATACTTGCACCTCTGGTGTATACACAATCCGATGGGAGCTTCATACTGACTTCTTATGAGGATGGTACTCTTCTAACTGGCTTTCTCATAGAGCCGTTATATAATATTGTTGTTGCACTATATCTCTTGTACCTTTGATATTAAGATTGATTCTGCAATGTTCTGAATCACGATTTCTATAATTTTTTGGGTCCAATAATCAGACTTCTGATTTACTTCATTGAGGTAACTGTTTAGTTTCCTCTTCCTTCTGATCAACCATTATGTAGGCTTAAGCTTTCTTCCGATCTGTGGCTCCTGGTATTAGTTATTACTTTAGCCTTTCATGGGCGCTATGGAATATCCATGATACAATCTTCTAACAATTTAATCTTTTGTCTATGACCTGGGCTCAATTATTTATTTTAACTTATACCAGAGCCTTCTACGACTGTATGATTGTCAACATATATACTGCATGGATAATACTTAGAAATCTTAAGTGCGTTCATAACATAACTAACTCTGGTTCATTGGTCGAATAATTCCTTTCGCTCCTTCTCAGCTTTCTTCAAACGTAAGCAATTACTTTTCGTGGTCTTTCTGCCCCCTTGTTGCATGCATACTTATCTTGTCTTAGTCCCTAGCTCTGCCCCACCTTTTTTGTCTACTCCCCGTTCATTAACCATGGTAGGTGCCACTTTATTATGGAGTGCATACAATGATGTAGTGAGACTGCTATTACAAGACCATTTCTTCTTGAAGTTACTATGTTTAGGTTGAAGCCTTCTTCCTTATTTTCTCAGCTAGTCTTTCATTGCAGTACTTAGGGAGGACCCTTTGACTCTTTTAAAGCTGCGAGCTTATTACATAGTATATTCGACGGAATTTTTGATGTCCTTCCTCGCCTATAATTATCCATAGTTACTTACCTCCACGCCCTTGTACTTGTAGGGTTGCTTCTAAGTTGATATTTTGATTGTCTTTCTAGTGGCACTCTCTTTTATCTCTGTAACACACATATGGTACCTTTAACTACCCCAACTCCTATTTTAATCTCTCTCAAATATTACAATGTCATAACTGCGGAGTTGAATTCACTATATTGGGTTTTACTATGTTTATCTTGCACGATTGTCTTTCCAGTGGCACTCTCTTTTCTCATATCAATAATCCACGTAATCTTTCTTGGGTTATTTCCTTTGTCTTAACTTACGTCTCGCACTGGCTCCTTATCTATCAATAACATCTCGGGTAGGGACCCTTACTTCCTTTCCTTGACATCGTATTTGCATAAGGTTCTTGAATCGTAGCATCTCTGTGGGCTTTGAATAAGTGCAATCTCATCCCTTGTTAATTTTTTATCGCATTCTTTCTTTACCATTTCATAATCACTTAATTCAGACTTAATGCCACATCACTCCATATTCCCCCCTTTTGGGGAGTACTAAGAGTTGGAGGTATGACCTACCTATAGATGTTTTACCTATTCATCTCTGGCGTCCTTTCACATCATTGATGGAACTTAGTCGCCTTGCGGTAATCCTTATGTACCAAGGATAACAAAATTCCTTACTCACAATGGTGACACTTAGTGTAACTGGCACATATATTCCCTTAAGCTTACTGAATGACCTTTCTCTGAGTTTCCTATGAATCTTCTTCTGTTGTCCATTCTATTATCACTGGAACGCAATCTGAAATTCTCATGATGCCGACCATTATCAAATCACTCAGTCCTTAATTAATGTTTAGTCCATACTTATTTCTATTACTCTGGGGTCTAACTTTTCCGTCTGGTAGTCGCGTTGGAGTCACGAGCTTATTTCTCGAAATAAGGATATGAATTTATGGCCTATATTCTTTTATTGTCTCAATGCCTGTCACCTCTCGTCTTTTCCTTCACTTAACTATAGACTCTGTAATACTGTCATATCTTACTCATAATGCTTCATTAACTCTCTTCTTATTTCCCGTTAACATCTATGTCTATCACTTTATTCTAAAAATTCCAACAAGACATCCTTTTGCTTTTATCTCCCCTTGCTCCATCCCCTGTCTCTTCGGGTTGACTAACATTCCCGTTCTACTAGGGACGAGAGCCACACTAAAGTAATATTTATCCCTTCAAGGCTTCTAGTGCCTATCTTTATAGTACTCATATCTAGCTGTACTATTTTAGAGTGCACCATCTGGGTGTCTCACAAGGAGATTTATTAGCACATTTGCAATATCCTTCGGAAATGTCAACTAACGCAAACAATCCACCCATCATTTTGGGTCACTCTAACCCTAGCCAGATCCTGATATCCCATCCTTCTCTTAACTATACCTGTTAGCCCCCACAGGGCATAACTGAAATGGGTGTGACCAATTGTACATACCTCTGTTACTGTTGAATATAACTCAAAAAGCTTATGTTCCTCTGCCTCAATTATAAACGTTGTTAACCTTCATTAACTGGGTGTCTCGTACCCTTCTTCATCTTGCTTCTTTTGCTTGTTGAAACTTGTATTTATCTTTTTAATCTCTCATTGTCTTTCACCATAAAGGTGGATAGATATTCTTGCCTTTAGGCTTCTTATCAAGAGGTTTACACGTCTTAGTATACACATGATCTACTGAAGACCTTACATTTACTCATCATAAGCATCATGAAAAATCGAGTTCCTCTGACTCAACTCTTCCACAATTATATCTTTTACCAACCGTCTTTCTGTATGTGAGCATCGTCGTATTATGAATAAGTTAAAGTTTAGGAAATTGAGTTCTTACAACTAAGCTCTACCACACGATCTAGAGTAAGAAGAAAGAGTGATAGTCCTAAATGCCCTGTAGCCTCCTCCATATAAGTGTGGTGCACGACACACCCATAAACAAGACTCTACTAGACACGGCTTGTAAACTCCATAGGACAAAACGGCTTAGATACCACTTTTGTAATGACCCAAACCGACGGGCCGTGATGGGCACCCGGTACCTTACTCAACCGAGTACCAATATATCGTATCTTCTCATATCATTCTAACATAGGTAAATGAGACAGAAAGGCTGTCGTAGGATAACTAGAATAAAACATGTAGTACCAACTTATACATAAGACATACGGGCCTATAAGACCAAAATGATAACTCGTACACTGAATATAGGCTGACAAGGCCATACAATCTTTTACATAAATGACATATGTCTACAAGCCTCTAAGAGTACATAAGTACCATAAGGTTCGGGACAGGACCTGCCATACTAATCAACACACGTCCTAGTCATAATGACCAAATAAGAAAATTCGGAGCAAATGGAGCGCACCAACATCTTTCGCTGAGCTGATAAGCTACTTGGAGGACTCTCAACCTGTCTATCGGGACCTGCGAGCATGAAACGCAGTGTCCCCATGCAAAAGGGATGTCAGTATAAAATAATGCACCGAGTATGTAAGACAATATACTGAAAGCTAAAACTGAACTGATAATATAATAACTAAAAGTAACTGGGAGTCAAAGATAATCTGAAGATATGCTTATCTGCTGATACTGACTCAACTCTCTCAATATAGTGAGTAAAATAGTTGTCCGGCCCTATAAGGCTTGGCATATATACAACTGCTCTACCGTAGTAGGCTCGCTCATAGGCGCTCGGCCATACTAGGCTCTGTATCTCAGCCAACTGGGCTTACTCATTTGCGCTCGGCCAGAGTAGGCTCGGTATATAACTTACCATCTGATTAGAGGTTGCCCACTCTGCCCATGGATTATAGCTCGATGGTAATGAAAATACTGTAATACTGTAAATATAGGCTCTCTGCTCTCTTGACTGGAAGAAGACAATACTCAATTAAATATGAAGTTCCGATAAGGAGAATGCTGTAATTTATGAGACTAGGATAATGTATATAAATTTGGGAGTATGAACTTCTCTTTATGCCTCATTATCAAACACATGTAATTACAAGATCATGCCAAAATGAAGGAAAGTTTAGCCTTAACATACCTGAGTCGATTCTCTTGGCAATCCCTCTAACACACGTTGATTGCGACAACATATAACGGCGGATCGAAGAAGGGGAAAATTCCGTATGATATTCTTGAGAAAGATTATACCGGGCTCCCATAGAATTGCAAATCATGTTGCTATTATGTTATGTAATCTTGAGAAAGAGAATTGCATCCGTTATGTAATCTTGATGTTATGTTATGTAATCTTAAGAAAGAGAATTCCATCCGTTATATATTTCCTCTTAATGAATTAGGGGAGGTATTTTCTTTATTAAAGAGAGTGGGCCCCACTTTTCAATCTTGGTGTCACCTACCCTTTTCAAGTGTGCCACCTTTAATTCTCTTTCAAGAGTCATAACATGGGAGAGAGGGGGTGCTGCCACGTTGGGGAGGGGTTAGGTCTTATCCCAAGGCTATTAATTAATTACCCACTAATTTTAATTAACTTGTTAATTCTCCTATTAACCAATAATCCACACAATTAAGAAATATCTCAAATTACTTAAAATACTACTCACTTTTAATACAATTTGTACACCTTACTATTATGGTCATGTGGTACCTTGTATCGCACTAGTCCATAAATACCGGATATTATAGCTTGGACCGTATTTTATCTCAAAATGACAAACTTCGACGAAACTCAATTTTTTTGAGCCGCTTACCCTCTCACCTTCACAAATTTACTCATCACTTGTTTGAAATTGCATAATGCTTATAATCTTACAATAATACCATTCCCGAACTTACATTGATTTAAGACGAAACTTTAACATACGAAAATGCGGGATGTAACATCACATTTACGAGCTTCTATCAATTTACTTATGGCGTACTTTCACGTACGAAAATATGGGGTGTAACAAGTCAATATACCTATGACAACATCTGGAGAAGCCTCTACACTCTAGCGACCACTCATAGCATAGAAACGGCTGGGTCCTCCTCAACTCTGCGCTCCACCCCTTGTTGCACCACGCCCTGCTGGTGCTTGAGTGCCTCGATCTGTAGGGGGTGCTGAAGATGTAGCAGCTGCAGAACTGGATGGATGTGTTGTGCCCCTGCCCGCACCCTAGTGGGATGAACGGCACTCTCTCAGAATATGACCCCTTAATCCGCACCCGTAACATACCGGCAGGTCCTGGTAGGGGCATGGGGGCCTCCGCTGCTGCTGGAATCTCCCTCCTGATCAGCCCTGATGGTGGGGCCCCCTACTGCCCTGATTGGTCCTGAAGCGAATCCCCTGCTGCTGACTGTGCCCCGCTGGCGGTGCAATGGCTGAAGACTGAGCACAAAACTAGGATGGCCCTGATGACCCTCCCGTAAAAATTGATCTTCAACCAACAAATGAATCTCCAGGGTTGCCCGTGGACCGGGCCTTGCTGGTACCCTCTCGCTCCCTTCTGTTCTTCAACTTACGGTCCTTTGTAGCTTGAGCACATGCTATCATTTTCCCATAGTTCATATCTAAATTCAAGGTAGTTGTAGCAGCCTCATTAACAACCAAAGGGCTAACGCCCTCCACAAATCGACGCACTCTGGCTTCTATCATGTGAATAACATATTTTGACGGATGTGCAAACTCCATGTGATACTCCCACACACTCCTACTTCCTTAATTAAGGTTTTCAAACTCTACGGCACGAGCTTCCCTAGTCTCGACCGGCAAGAAATGGTCCTTGAAAGCGTCAGCAAACTCACTCCAACTCGCTGGAGGGCTCCCCTTCTCTCGAGAGTCCTGCCACATCTCGAACCAAGAATAGGCCACCCCTTTCAGGCGGTAGCCGGCCAACTCCACTCCCTCTGTCTCAGTAGCGCGCATAACTCGGAGAGTCTTATGCATCTAATCAATGAAGTCTTATGGGTCCTCCTTGGGATTATAACCCGTGAACACCGGAGAATCCAACTGCATAAACCTATTCACCCTATAACTAGTAGAATCCCATTGTGGGCTAGAAGGTATGGGTGTAACATTCGACCTTTGGGCCTGAGAAGCCGCTATCTGAGTCAGCATCTGAATAGCTACCCTAAGATCCCCATCAGAAATACTAGAACCGAAAGCTAGGGTTGGAGGTGGAACAGGAATATCAGGTAGAGGAATCGTCGCACCCTCAGTAGGTGTAGGGACTGATGTGGCCGGGCCAGGTGTAGTGGAATCAGGCAGTGAAGCAGTCGGTGGATTAAACTCACCCCTCTAGTATTTACCCGCATCATCAAATAGAGGGTCAACTGCCACTCCTGAAGTAGCATTGGCCCCTTGGCCAGTTCTTGCTCTCTTCTTAGGTGCCATAAACTAAAAGTTAAAGGGATGCACGAGTTAGAGGAGGAACAGTTGCACAATCCAGAATATCAGAGAAGGGTATTGTTCCTAAATGTCCAAGTAGCCTCCAACTTATAGATGTGGTTGACAACACACCGTTAAGAAGGACTCTACCAGACACGGCTCCGAGACATCCTAGGACACTTTAAAACCTTAGGCTCTGATACCAAGTTTGTCTCGGGAAACTTGACCGGCGCTCAGCCGAGAGGACCCGGTCGAGCAAGCCTGTTAGACACTATCTACCCAACTCACCTGTGATCCAGAGAAAGCATGCTCTCATTACTTATGGAGTAGAAAGTTCATACATATATACATTACTAAGTCGTTTCATTTTGTTACATCATTGTTAAGTTTCGAAATACTTACTTCCTTGTGACTGAGTGGAACAAGAGCCCAGAACACAACATGATATCTTGACCTTTCTAACACCCATATACAACCCACATAGTATATCCGAAGCCTCTACGGATACAAAAGAGAATAAAGATGGTGCCTACAATAAGGCCTCGGTTATACATCAAATAATGACCATAATATAAACAAAAGGTACAACATATAACCTCGGAATGAAATGGGGCTCACCGAGTCCGCTGAGAAGAGGATGCAGCACTATCTGTGATCAACACTGTCTACTATGTAACCACCTACATCATTTAAAGATGCAGCGCCCCCGGAAAAAGGGACGTTAGTACCGTCGAATAGCACTACTATGTATAGCTAAATACCATCTCAATAGAATGAATAATAATACAAGAGGAACAATCAAGAATTCAATAAGAGCTTCAAATAATATTAAAACATCAAGTTAAGGATCACATAGCTTTTTAAGTCAATTCCCACATTTTTAGGTTGGATGGTTTTTAGTGCCAATATGCCACAATCCACAATACCACCGTGTTCTTACACGGAGTCCGATCTCGACCCGATCGGCTAGGCTATCCCATTTGAGACATCAACCATATTAACAATTTCATCCATAATACCACCATGTTCTTACACGAAGTCCGATCTCGTCCCGATCGGCTAAGCTATCTCATTTGAGACATCACCCCTTTTCAATCAGTCATCTCACTTCATATTTCTTTTCCATCTTTCCAATACAATGGCACGAGTGGCCCCAATTATAAAATTATTCTTGGCACTTGGCCGTATTTCATGATTTAGGCTCTTTTCCACATTCCAACATTATTATTATCATCAACAACATCACAGTTTTTCATTCAAGACTTTTGATTTCACACATGAGCAATTTAGAATCTAAGGTACATACAGGCTTTTCACACAATTTGGCATAGCAGTCTTTAATCGAATTTGACTTGAAGTCTAGGTATATTTTGCACATATTCTATGTTTTGAACACTTCCTCGGATTGATGAGATAACATGATGAAATCATGGGAATACATATTACACATATATTTCCAATACAAGCACATTCGGGATAGCAATTTCTAGGATGTTCAATTTGGGACTTGCATCGATTTCGTGAATACCATGGGGTTCAATTCTAAGAAGATGGTGTTTAGCCAACATACCTCAATTGAGCTTCTTAAAACTCTAAGATGTTTCGGAATATTAGCAACTTCAATCTATTTTAGCAATATAGCAAAAATTGAACCAAAAACTAGAAAAATGATCATGATTCTAGCTCACTTGAGCATTTTATCAAACATCATGTGTATATTAATGTTATATGGCCCTTTTATGAGAGACTTCACCATCCCACACCCCATTCTTTTCTATCATTAACTCACAACCTCCCCACGTACCCTAAGAACACATGCATGCAAGGTGAGCACTCCCATCCCCATGAATTACCTTAGTAATTGCCAATCTAGTTTTATTTCGAATTTACGAGCTTGATGAAAGAATCTTACCTCTTGGGATGAATACCTAGGGTGCTTCTCTTGCTAATCTTCAAAGGTTTAGGAAAGAATTGAAGAGAATATTTTGATGAAGATCACTTTCTCCCTCTAGGACTCTCTCTCACTCTAAAGATATCAAAAATAAGCTCAAAATGGTCTATGTGATGAGTTTTAACGGAGTAGGGTCAGGTTTAAAAACCCCAAAAAAGAAGCTCCGGAACAGGTTCTGCGATCGCATATGCGACCGCATAATGATTATGTGGTCCGCAAAATGACCACGAAATTTGGGTGCCAAAACTAGAAAGGAACTGATTAGGTCTGCGATCACTATGCGGCCCACAGACCTGTTCTGCGGTCGCATAATGCACCGTAGAACGGTTCTGCGATCGCATAGTGCACCGTAGAACCTCCCTCCTAAAAATCCCAAAGCGGGATATGCGACAATAGTGCGTCCCGCGAAATGGTTATGAGGTCACATAATGGGCCACAAACATGACATTAAAAATGGCCCAAAGACTGCTCCACTCTGCGGCCATTCTGAGGTCCAGAGAGTGGTTCTGCAGTGGCAACACGGGCCGCAGAAATGCCTACTTCTACCGAACATTTCCCTTCAACTCCCCAGCTCACTGTTCAATCCAAAAAGTCTGAAACGTGGCTCGCAACTTGCCGCAAAGTATTTCTACTATAATTAATCTCTACGCCTACTTCGGCATCACGAAATCCGGGGTTTTAGGAAAACTTTTACGGGGCCTTGCATATAACTACCCTGAGACTTCTCTTGAGACGTGGAAAATCTCATCCTCTTACGCTGCCCTTGCTCAGTCCTCTCAGTACCCTGCTGCCAACGCCTACACCTTTTTATATTATGGACGAATGCATGAATCGGAGAGATATCCATACTATCCTGCAATACAGCGGTGGCACATGCCTCGGTAAACTCTGCGGCCAACCCTGCTATAAACCTGTGGATCATGTCCCGCATAGTAGCAACTATGGATGGTGCATATCTCACCAATGAGTCAAAATGGAGACTATACTCTCGGACACTCATAATGGCCAGCTTGAGGGCTAGAAACTGATCGACTCGAGCCTATCGGATTTGCCGCGGTAAGTACTGGTCAAGGAAGGCATCCGAAAAATTCTCCCAAATAGCTGGAGGTGCATCATGCCCCTTGGACCTCTCCCGTCCCTCGTACCAAAGGATGGCTATATCTCGGAGTCAAAAAGCTGCTAGCTCAACTGCCTCTTTCCCTGTGTCATGCATAACTCGAAAGATCCTGTGAAGCTAATCTATGAAATACTGCGGGTCCTCCCTCTGATCTGTCCCCGTGAACTTTGGGAGACTCAAAGCAATAAACTCTCGGACCCTTGAACTCCCAAACCCCTTAGAAGATCCTGTACTAGCTGATGCCCTAGCCTGTTGCTGGGTAGCTACCAACTGTGTCAACAAATGCACTGCA
Source organism: Nicotiana tabacum (assembly GCF_000715075.1). Lineage (NCBI taxonomy): Eukaryota > Viridiplantae > Streptophyta > Magnoliopsida > Solanales > Solanaceae > Nicotiana > Nicotiana tabacum. Next base: position 65,292,617 of record NC_134094.1, on the reverse strand, counting down.
CTCCTCAAGTCTTGATCTTATGGAAGTGGAGGGGGAACTGGATGTGTGGTATCCCTAGAATTCTCCTCACGTGGTGGAGGATTTGGTATTGGATGAGTAGGGGTCTCGCCCTAGGCCTCAGACTAGGCCCCATCTACTGGTGGTACCCTACTGGTCCCCTCACCCACTGCTGTGTCTCTCCTCTGACTAGCCGTAGTCTTCTTAGTCATCATCATCTGTGTATGCAAACACCAACACGTAAGTTTACATCAAATTTCCTATAACTCAGTTCTACAACCCGATTTAGATTTGAAAGAAGGGTAGCCAACTCCTAAATGCCTTGTAGTTTCCTATTTATAAATGTGGTGCACAACACATCTATAAACAAGACGCTACTAGACTGGCACCCGGTGCCTCACTTAACCTAGCGTACCAACTTGCGACTGAGGTACTCTGAACATATAATGCCATACTTTGGCCATGGGGCCACATTGCAAGACAATTTGTGAAGGAAATTATAAAACTGAACGGAAACCAGCTTTGACTAAACATAAATATAAAGCTGGGCCGACAAGGCCGTCATAACTACTACAGCTACCAAACCAACAAAATATACATACAATGCCTACAAGCCCAACATGCTACACTAACTGACAGGATGTGTCTACAAGCCTCTACTGATGGATGTACTGTGATCGGAACAGGGCCCCGACCTACCCATAACATATATACATATATATACAGAATATGTACACAAAACCCTAGATCCTGCAACTCCGAAGGGCGTGGAGCTTACCTATCAAGCTGAACCCACGAAACACCTACTGAGGAGGTCTACCCGTCTGTTTATCTGAACCTGCACGCATGAAATGCAGCGTCCCCAGAAAAGGGACGTCAATACCAAATAATGTACCGAGTATGTAAGATAATAAAATAACTTAAAGCTGAAACTGAACTGATATTATAATAATTGAAAGTAACTGGGAGTCAAAGATGATCTGGAGATATACTTACCTACTGATACTGACTCAACTCTCTCAATATAGTAAGTAAAATAAATTTTCGGCCCTATAAGGCTCAGTACGTGTAACTATTCGGCCATAGTAGGCTCGCTCATAGGCGCTCGGCCATACTAGGCTAGGTATCTCGGCCATTCTGGACTCGCTCATAGGCACTTGGCCACACTAGGCTCGGTAAGTAAATTACCATCTGATCAGAGGTTGCCTAATAGGATCCTGCCCATCGATTATAGCTCGATGGTGGTAAAAATACTGTAATACTGTATATATAGATAGAGACCCTCTGCTCTCTTGACTGGAAGAAGACAATACTTAACCGAATATAAAGAACTGATAAGGGAGAATACTGTAACTTATGAGACTGTGATAATGTACATAAGTTCAGGAATACGAACTTCTCTTTATGCCTCGTTATCAAACTCATGTAGTTACGGGATCATGCCAAAATGAAGAAAGGTTTAGCCTTAACATACCGAATCACAATCTTTCCAATCACCAAGTTGAACTCGCCTCTTCGCACCTTAATCTACAACAACGATAATAATACTATCATTAAGTTACGAAAGGTACAACTATCGCACAACGAACAACAAGTTCCCCTGCAATCCTTACTTTCGCCAAATTCAAGATAACACCAAAAACACAAGAACATAACAATATCAACATATATACATTATTTTCCAACCTTATATACACCACAAAATACTACAAAATAGCCCAACACATCCCAATCTCTTCATACACAAAACGACCATCGTAGTAGTGTCAAGCAGCCCAAAAATGGTACGACGAACGACTAGACCACCACCCTGCATTTATGTGGTGTTACTCCACACCCTTCCTCCTCCAAAACTCCATAAAATAGTAGTAAAACACGCAATCCAACAGCAACACAAAATAGTCCGCTACAGGTGAATAACTCGAACTCACGGCTTACTATCACCGTCTCGTGAGTTCTTACACTTATAGAACGACTTTCCATACATCTCCAGCAGATAAAATGGATAAAGATAGAGCAGTAAATTTACCTTATTTCTTGAATAACTCAGCTCCTATCTTGGTTCTTCAAACTCTAGGATTTACCTCCAACTAGAACTTGAAAAGGAGAGAAATTCAATTAGGGTTTGTGTGTAATTTTTGGGAGGATGTTTGCAGGGATTTAAGTCTGGTTATTGTGCTCTCTTATCAGTGTATTATATGAACGAAATAGGCCTTTAAAATGTCTCTTTGGACGACCCGAACTGGCCCATTTTCGGACTCTCATTTAAGCAAGTAGGTGACACACCTACTTGTCACCTAGAAGCTTGCGCTGTCTCGCAAAAATGCACATAAATCTTCAAATTGATGGGTGGAACACCCCGTAACTCTAAGTATATTGGGAGAAAATCACAGTTACATTTGACCCAAATTTCAGTAAAATTTATGAACGTAACTTGTGATGACTTTCATCAACAATTGTTTCACAACTAGCTTGACTTCAAAACATAACACACGACTAAAATACGACTAACACAACTCATAAGATAACCTCCTTATCATGTTAAGCACCCTAGTCTCGCCCAAAAACTACATATTATAACATTCCCAACTTGTCGACTTTCGACGAAACATTATTTTCTTCAATTCCTTTAGCTTCTGAACCTTCCAACCCTCTTTGTACTTGTTGTTCATGATATTCATATTTGTAACCTCCGAGGTAACATGATTAACTTACTTTATATACTTTCAAAGATGATCTCATTTTTGGTCCTACATTAGTTTGCTTATGACGCACTTTTACATACGAAAATATAGGGTGTAACATGTCGCCCCTCCCAAGGTTGGGGTGTGACAATACTGACGGGCATCTCAATCAAGGACGAATATGCGAAAACACAAGCAGGAACCCTACTAAGCTAAAGAATATCCAGTTTCACAAACCTATTGCCCAAAGCGTGAAAATCCATCGACTAAGCCTCTCCCCAACTACGATAAATGCCAAACTACTCATACTTTTTGCATTCCTACTCAAAGCATCTGCTATCACATTTCCTTATCTAGATTATACAAGATAGTGATATAATAATCTTTAAGCAACTGAATCCACATTTGCTGCATCAAATTCAGATCCTTTTGCTTGAACAAGTGCTAAAGACTCTTGTCGTGATGCATAAGCAATCACTCTACCCTCCTGCACTAATACCGGACCAGGACCAATATGCGATGAATCACAAAATACCCTATACTGCCCTAAACCTGTGCGAAATACAATACTGGGGATATAGTCAAAGCGGTCTTCAGCTTTTGATAGCTCTCCTTACACTCATCAGACCATCTAAATGGAAAACCCTTTTGATTCAAATTGGTCAATTGAGCTACAATTATGAAAACCCTTCTAAAAACCAATGATAGTAGCCTGCCAAACCCCAAAAACTCCTAATCTAGATAGTTGTAATAGGTCAAGGCCAACTATAAACTGCCTAAATCTTCTTGGGATCAACCATAATACCATCACGAGACACTACGTGACCTAAGAATGAACCTAAGTACAACCAAAATTCACACTTAGAAAACTTAACGTACAAATTCTTCTTCTTTGAAGTTCAAAGCACGATCCTCAAATGCTGCTCATGCTCCATTCTACTACGAGAGTAAACCAATATGTCTTTAACTAATATAATAACAAAAGTCCAAATAAAGCTTAAACACCATGTTCAACGGATCCACGAATGCTGATGGATCATTAGTCAAACAAAATGACAACACCAAGAACACATAATGACCATATTGAGTCCCAAAAGCCTCCATATAGATATGTGAAGCCCTAATCTTCAACTAAAGATAACTCGATCTCCAATCAATCTTAGAGAACACCCTAGCACCTTGAAGCTGATTAAACAAATCATCAATATGAGGCAATAGATACTTGATCTTGATAGTAACACTGTTCAACTACCTATAATCAATCCACATCCTTATAGCACCATCTTTATTCTTTACAAACAATACCGACACACACCAAGGAGAAACACTCGATCAAATGAATCCCTTATCAAGAAAATCTTGCAACTGCTTCTTCAATTCTTTCAACTAAGTTGGAGCCATGCGGTATGGTTGGATAGATATGGGTTGAATACTCGGCACTAAGTCAATACCAAAATTGATATCCCTATCTTGTGGCATACCTGGCAAATGCGTAGGAAATACCTCGTGAACTCTCTCATAATCATACAAAATCAATGAAAGGAACCTCTACAATTACATACAAAATAAATGCCAAATATGCTAAACATCCCTTCGCAACCATAGTTTGGGCCATCAAAAATGAAATCACTCTACCTATAGCATGACCAAGTGACCCTCTCCATTCTAATCTAGGTAACCCTAGCATAGCTAAAGCCAAAAACTTGGAGTGAAAATCCAAGATAGCATAATACGTGGACAAGGAATTCATGCCAAGAATTACCTCAAAATCCACCATGTCCATCAATAAGAGATCAATAATAGTATCGAACCTGTTGATAGTAACCACACACGACTGATAAACATGATCTACCATAATAGCATCTCAAATAGGTATACACATATAAATAAGATTATCCAAAGAATCACAAGTCTTACGCAAATATGATGCAAAGTAAGATGACATATACGAATAAGTAGAGCCCAGATCAAACAATACTGAAGCATCTTCATGACATACATAAACAATACCTGTGATGACTACATCGGAGGCAACCTCCTCAAGTGTACTAGGAGAATCATAGAAACGATTCGTATCACCACCTGCCTGGACTAGGCCTATGGAACGACCTTTACCTATATGACCTTCCCCTCTAGCTAGCTGGAAAGGTGGTGTATCAGCTAGTGAAGAAATCATAGCCTGAGTGCCCCATTGCACTACACCTCTATGGAAATTTGGGAAAAACATCTTGATGTGCCCCAAAGCTCCACTCCCAAAACAACCTCTAGTTGGAATAGACTGTTGGTCCTAAGTATGCCTCTAAAACCCTTAATAATTACCGAAAGAACCCTGAATAGAAGGAGTGCGGGATGCACTTTGTGCTGGAAGTGCACCGAATAATAACTGAACTAGAATGCCATGAATGGGTTGAGGTGCTGAATAAGCTAGCCCGCTGGGAAGGCTTCTACCACAATAGACCTTTTACCGAGACGAGGTATTACTGAATCTACCAACACTATGAGGTCTCTTGTCCTCACGCTCCTTTCTACCCTGACCTCAGATGCATTCAGTCCCATGTGTTATCTCAAAGGCATGATAGAATATGGGCTCTATCTTTGCGTCTCTGTCAATAGAAATTTTAATACCATAGTTAAGCCCCTCAATGAACCTCCTCCCATTCTCAACCTAAATATGAACCAAAATTGGTACATGATGTGATAGCTCAATTAACCTTAACTTATACTTTGCGACTGATATACGACCCTGCTGAAGGTACTAGAACTTGGCCCTCAACTCCTCCCTCATGGTGAGTGGAATGTACTTCTCCAAGTAATCATGATAGTCTACCCTACTCATAAGTCAGCCACCACCTCTTGGCTGGCCCTCTCAACAAGAAGATAGTGAATTCAACTCCATTTGACTCCACTAAACCCAACTCGTGCAATATCTCATGGCATATATCCCAGAAATCCCGGGAATTCTCTGAAGAACCACCTTCAAAGTGGGGGGGGGATGCAACTTCTGAAATCTATCCATCCTCTTCTACTCCTCAGCGGACATAGCAGGCCTGACCTCGAGCTGTGTCACAATGATAGGCTGAGCTACACCACTCAGTAGAACACTTAGAGTCTAAAATCAATGAATCATTCGCTCTATAATGGGTTTAGATGGTGTTTGAGTTGCTCCCCCAGCCTGAAGAGTAGCTGGTGCCATGGGAAGTACTCCCGCCCAAGCCATGCTTTGAAAGAAACCAATTACACAAACTAAAGTGTCCTAAAGCACTAGGTAGCAATAAATACCTCGGGAACTTGAGCTCGTCTCGATGTAACAACATAATCTGGAACCTAATCCACCTTTGGAGCTGCACAAGGCTCCTCAGATATTGCTCTAGCACGAGCATGAGTGGTTTTAGGTGTTGTTGCACGTGCCCTAGTCTAGGATCTAGCCCTGCCTCTACCCCAATCTCTACCTCTAGTAGTGGCTACAACCTGGGGCGCTGGCTCCTACTCAGCTGCAGCTAAAGCACGTGTTGTTACGATGTGCGAGAGAATATAAGAGCAAATATCCAAACTTTAGGATGAATTAAAGTTGCATGATAGAAAAATAACGAAAGTAAAGTTTTAAAATTATCACATAGCCTCTCGAAGATAAGTATAGACGTTCCCATACCAATCCGAAAGACTCTACTAGATATGCTCGTGACTCATGAGACCTATGCAACCTAGGCTCTGATACCAAGCTGTCACGATCCAAAATCCACCAATGGTTGTGATGTCACCTAACACGCCGGCTAGGTGAACCAATAATCTCAAACATTAAATAAAACCACTAGCATAGATATAATAAGTCTAAACATGATGAGTAATAGCATACATAAGTCTAAGCATGTTAACCAAATACAAAACAACAGAACATCCCTGGATCTGGGATCATTGAGAACATGAGCTTCTAAGAGTAACGAAATACAAAAGTTCTAGAATAAATTTACTATACTGTCTGAATGGACCGAACAGTAATAACAAAGAGGGGAATGCAACTCCAGGGTATGCGAATGTATATGCAACACTACCTCAAATCTCCAAAGTCAATAGCTAAACACCTCCCTGAACTCCACTGGGCCAATACCTGAATTTGCACAACGAATGCAGAATTGTAGTATGAGTAGAATCCATCCAATGTACATAGTAAGTATTAAGTCTAACCTTGAAGAAGTAATTGCGACACTCTGACCAACATGATACTTACTTCCATAATCAGATAATCAACAAGAGAAAATAAAGAGAAGTAACAACTCTAGAATAGAGAATATCAATAACATGAATCACAATAAAGGAAGATAATAAACATGCTTCTCAAAGATAATGATCAAGCATAATTCTTATATTGAGTTGCCTGAAATAACATGATATGAGCCCCTAAATGAGTATGTATAGATGATATACATCAATTAGCATTTAAAGGAATGTTTCTACATGAGGGCGTGATGTATATGCATGCTCAAAGCACAACGTTTACTCAGTGTTAGTATCAATTCACAATCACTCAGCACACCCCGTGTGCCTGGAACAAGTGCTCCTCACAAAAACACACACTCAGCATTGTAAGGATGCCTGGAATAAATTCCCCTGACAATCACAATTCGTGTGTCTAACACTCTCAGGGCCGAAGGTGTCATGACCCAAAATCCTCCTCGTCGTGATGGCACCTAACCCAACTCGCTAGGTAAGCCAAACAACTTTCAACACAACTCTAATGAAAATATTATGAAATCAATAAGTGAAATAACCCAAGGATTAGTAGTACAAGTAATGAGCCACAAAGACTTAGATTTACAAGCGGGTATGAAAATAATACAACGTCTATTTGGAATATACATAAACAAATTCCTAATCTAAATCTATAAAGAACAAATGGTAGCTATATCCAGAAGGCAGGTACGTCGTCAATGCTAGGCTTCATCTTCCACATCAACTCAGCTCTAAAATCTGCACGCCAGGTGCAGAAGTGTAGTATGAGTACAACCAACCCTATGTACTCAGTGAGTATTTTGACTAACCTCGAGAAGTAGTGGTGAGGTTTTTAAGTAAAACGATACCCACTTAATATAACATGTGTAGTTCATAAGCAAGAGAACAGAACAATAATATGATCAAGTCTTGAATCTCAGATAAAACTACTTTGTGCACACCATAACTATACGTATTCTGCCTAGTCAACAACCCATCATATAAGGAAGATATGAAAATAAATCAGGTAAACCACTAAGAAAATCACAAGTAAAGATGAAATACAATAACCAAATCAAACAAGCCAGTCTTTCCTCAGAGATACCATAACTGAACCAAACAACTGATCAACTTTCCTCATACCGTGTGTACACCATCAAAAAGGAACATGAGAGGGTGACCCTAGGGGGATGGATTTATATCCACACGCTGCACGGATAACTTTCATACAGCACAGACAACTTATATCCTAATAATAACAACTTGCACGACGTGGTTACGTGCTACCAGTCCAATCCATTTGACACAGAAAACAGATATACCAGAATGCATGTACATGATTAGTAATCTTCAATTTTCACACTCCTGGACTGGTGTGGTAATCATAGCTCCAATCAGGCAAATACATCACGAAAGTAGAAATTGTCAGGTTCAATTAGGAGATATATTTCTATGTAACCTTAAATAGGAGTACAGATATAATAACAATCACATCTCGAAGCTTAACAATCAATCCAAGGCATATCATTTAATTGAAATTGTCTTCTCTTGCTTTGTTTGATGTATTTAAGTCATCTTTGGCTAGATTGAGCTGAGCGATGGTGAATTGGTAAAGGAAAAGATATATTTAGTATTGAGTTGGCCGAGTTGAGGTAAGTGTCTTATCTAACTTTGTGTGGGGGAAACCACCCCTTAGGAATTGAGTTAATTGTGCTATCTTGTTATGTGAAAGCCGTGTACGCAAGGTGACGAGTGGATACACGGTCTATATGTGGTATTGACCGGTTTAGATTGTCTCGTGTCTTCCTATGCCTTTGATTAAATTGTCATACCATGAGGTATCTCGTTGTGAGGCTACTCTCACATGCTCTATTTGCCGTTGTTAGCACTTATTGTACCTCTTACTTGTTGTTTGGCCCTTATATGCCTTAGCTGAAGTTATTTCCTTCCGTATTGCCTTGTTACCTCTTAATTGTTGAGTTATTCTATGACTATGTGCATATCTGCTACATGTCCAAATTGTTGTGATTGCCTGCTAGTTATCATGTGCCTTACTTGTCTTGTCATTTTGTAAAGGTTGTTGTATTCCTTTGATTTTACGTGGTTCCCTTGTTGCCGTGTACTCATAACCTTGGTTGTAGAAATTCTTGTAAATTTAGTTATTGAATTGTTGTTGTTGATTTAAATTATTGTACGGGGGATCGAGTTGCACGCCGCAACAGGTGAAATAAGGGAGGTAGTGAAATAAGGGAGGATATTTATATTGTGATATTGTTATTGTACGGTGGGATCGGGTTGCATACCGCAACATGTGAAATAAGGGTGGATTATTATGGGGAAATAAGGGTGAATTATGATATTGATATTATATGGTGGGATCGGGTTGCGCGCCGCAACATATTTTGTTTATTGTTATGATATTGATATTGATATTGTACGGTGGGATCGGGTTGCACGCCGCAACAGGTGAATTGATATGGTGAAATAAGGGAGAACTATGATATTGATATTATATGATGGGAACAGTTTGCGTGCTGCAACATATTTTGTTTATTGTTATGATATTGATATTGATATTATGCGGTGGGATCGGGTTGCACGCCACAATAGGTGAAATAAGTGTGAATTGATCTGGTGGAATAAGGGTGAATTATGATATTGAAATTATATGGTGGGATCGGGTTGCACGCAGCAACATATTTGTGTATTTTATATCCCCTGTTTTATTGTATTGGCTTCAGTTCCTTCGTACGAGATTTTGCGAATTTGTATTTCATGTTTTCACTGTCTTCTGAGGATTGAGTTATGGTCATTGACTTACTGCCCTGCCGTCATTTCCTGAACTTTTTTTCCTAGTACTATTATTTTGGTAAATTGATTTTTAAGGTGCATTTACTACGTTGAGTCATTACCGCCTGCCCTGCTGAGTTGTTAGTAATATGGTGATTTAAAATAAAAGAATTAATATCACACTGCCTTGTGTGACGTTTAAGTTAAAACCCTCTGTTTATTTCGATACTTACCATTTCTACTAGTTGTCATATTTTACTTCAATTGATTTCTCAACTTAATCTCCTTAACCTGTCCGAGGTTTTTATCTTACTTCAAAAGAAATTGTAATTAAGATTTAATTTAATAAATTCTATATTAAATTCAATAGCTTGTTCGATGTTGTATTTTATTTGAAAAATACTATTTTTCTTCACTCAAATGATTTCTAAAATAAAATCATCTTTCTCATGGATTTCCTAACTGGTCTAGAAACTGAAATTTTACCTTGTGATGTATAAATAAAATCTTTGGAACATCTTAGTTAGCATTTGATATGGATATTATGTATCGATTAGCACGTGGGTTTTGCCGTGCAAAGTGAGATGGAAAGATGTGGGCACAAGGTGCCATGTGTGTTAAAGGTTTGGAAGTTGTTATTTATGATGTGAGATTAAGAGCATTGAAACTGTTGGAATTGTGTATTAAAAATGAATTGATTGGTTGAGTTGACATCGTTTTCCCTACATTAGCATATTTATACTTCGTCCGTACACCAACTATGTTGTTGTTTAATTACTTGGTTATTTCTCGTTACCATTCGTGTTCCCCTTATTGTTATTATTGATTGTAATTTGATTTCTTTCTGCTTATGGCATTACTCTGATATTCCTTCCTTGTTAGCCTTATGTCATATCCTGCACAAGTTTATATTTTTGGTAGGTGTCTTGACCTGGCCTCGTCACTACTCTACCGAGGTTAAGCTTGATACTTATTGGGTACCACCGTAGTATACTCATGCTACGCTTCTGCACATTATTTTTTGTGTAGAACTAGGTACTTCGGATCGAGTTGATTTTGAGACTTATGGTTAGTGTGGATGGAGACTTCAAAGTACACATGCTGGGCATTCGTAGGCTCCGAATTAACCTTCTATTGTATTTATTTCCATTGCTTCCTTTTATTCCGGAAAAGTGATGTATTCATTATGTATAATTACTCCTAGAAAGGCTTATGACTTGTACTACCGGTTTTGGGATTGTAAATTGTATAGAAATTTTTTTTATTTCGAAATTGTTCTATGTTATTAAACATTGTCGTTATTTCAGTTAGTGTTAGGGTTACATAGTTTTAGAGACTTGGTGCCATCACGACTCCTTCGGAAGGATTTTGGGTCGTGACAAGTTGGTATCAGAGCTCTAGGTTCATAGGTGCTACGAGTCATAAACAGGTTTAGTATAGTCTTGCGGAACGGTATGGAGACGTCTGTACTTATCTTCGAGAGGGTACGAAAACTATTAGGAAATTCCACTTCTTTCATTCCTTGTCGTGCGACATTGATTCAGCTCGAAGCATATACCTTACGTTCATTTGCATTCCCTTGTGTATGGTATCGCGCTCTTGGTATCAGCTATGCCCCAGCTATTCATGATGCTGCAGATGGACTAAGAGGGGGCCAGGGATGATCAAGCATTGTATCGTGCCGTCCAGCTTGGGAAGGTTTAATTGAGAGATTATTCGGTTATTCATGCAGAGGTGCAGTGGGTTCTGGCATTTGGTTGATAAGTACGAGCTTGGGAAGGATTAATTGATTGACTAGTCATCGCGATCGTGGCGGGGTCACGAGGTGGATGTTGATTGAGGATAGCTGGTGGTATTAACGACTGTGTGATTTGTATATGATTTCTACTCATTGAAAATTACATATTGTCGTTCAAGGCACTGAAGGAAGCGAGTTTAACTGTCACGAGAATGGACGTGCGCGTAGTAGATGATTTGGAGTACCTTGTGATTAGTGTTGTACGAGCTGTAAAGGTTAGTTTTGCGGATCATCAGATGTTATTTTCTATGGCTTCACGCCAACTGGGGGAGTCCACTAGCAGCATTCAGATTGCAGAGTCAGGTGTTACATCAGTTTTGGCCGGAGATGTATATATACATGTGGTATTGGACGGTTCCCCGAAATTTGCATATGATTAAGGTCTGGGATCTTGCATGGGATGATGTTGGGGCTTGCGTAGTTTCTGCGTTATTAATGGATCTATATTTTAGTATCAAAGGTAGTCGGAGAAACAACTTTAGATTCACATGAGGTCTAACCAGCGTAGGCATCTTGGTTGCGGCATTGTGGGGTGCTCAGAGCAAATACAGTGGTTTATGAGCCTCTAGGCTACGTAGTTCATGCTAGGATTTTCTGCATTGGGTTTTGGTTGGGGTCATTGTGTACCGACGGGATAAGTGCTACCCCAGAGGAAAGACGAGGAGTACTCAAAGAAAAAGGTCAGCTCTGTGGTGTTGGGTCAGCATATCAGTGGAAGTAATTGGTCCTTTTTGAATGGGAATACTCTACCGGCATATGTGGAAGTACTTTTGGGTTTGACAGTTTGTGTGACTCAGTTGAGTTGGGGAGATGCGGTCCTGGTGGCTTAGTTGCGTGCGGGAGGGTCTCAGATAGTTCTTGATGGTGTTGTCCACGGCTTGAGTCGGCTGTCTGCTATGGGCATGAGGAATATGTTGTACATTATGGTTTTCTCCTGGATGGATATAATAAGTTAATAGAATATTGGCATTATTGGATATCATATGTGAAGAGCGTGCATTTTAAGAGGGAACCTTGTGTTTTGGTTCGTATATGCGTGGCTACTAACATGGTGATTATTGGGTTTTGAGGCTTCCGAGGTTCAGGTTTTGTTACATGGCCAGAAAATCTATATGGGTGCTTCAGTATGATGATGGGGTGTGAGTGACGTATCAGCCATTCGAGTAGCGTAGTTTAGTTTGGGTATGGAAATTTTTGTATTCCTGAGGTTTTGGGGCTGGATGTCCTCATAGGCGGACTATTTCTTGTTTGCGGATTGTGAACAAATGTTGAGAATGGGATAACTGACAGCATATATTATCGACATGTTGCTATGGGCTTTTTGAAGGATATTTACCTGTTCGGGAATGATTAGGATTTGGTTTGGGAGCTATTTGAAAGCCTAAAGGAAATGTGTATTTTATTCATATCGCGTTTGGGTGCTCTTGTGAGATTATTATCACGGTTATGTTACCTGGCAGAATGGATATTATTTGTGCCCCTGGCCTATGTTATGTGCTACTCTTTTATGTTGTGATGGGCTGCGAGGTTGTATGATTATTCTCCACGCATGATGTAATTCCGTTCAGGCCTTATGGTGATGTGGGCAAGATGGCCCTCGTGATGTTGATTTCCTCGTTGCACCTTAGTTGTGCTTGTTTTCCTCCATGTTGTTCTATTTCTATTCATTTCCTAAAGTTATACTTGTGCACTCTATTGTACTTGATATAAGCATTAGTTTGATCGGTGAACCCGAGCACTTTGGCTCGACGAGTATCCCTATGTGGATTGATATATTTGGGGCTGGGCTGCACGCCGCAACGGATGTTATGTGAGATACTCTTCCTTGTGTTTATTTTGTGTCCATTTCACCTAGGCGGGAGAAGTTGATGAAACTGTACTTTGTCATTATATCTGTTGCACTTGTTAGATAATCCTCATACCTTGCTTTCCTTCTATTTTGCTACATGCCTGGGTTATTGCCTGTTTGGTGTACAGACCGTGTTATGTAAGAATTTGGGTGGTTCTATGATGAGTTGTTAGCTGGGCTGCTGGTATTGGCTAGGAAGAGATTCTTTGATTTGAGATTCGCACTATCGATTTGGGGTGAGGAGTGGTTGGAAGGATGATGATATTTCTGCTCGGATTTGGGTAATGGCTCTTGAGAGATGGGAGAGCTTCTTAGCTTGTTGTCTTCATGGATGGTTGTGAGTTTCTGCATGTTTCTTGTATCTTGGTCGGCGTTATGGAGTTCCAAAACAAGGTTTTATTCAATGTGAAGCATATTGCCGGAATCCAGATTGTTATTGGGCAACTATGATGGTCAGAAGATATTACTACGAGCATTTGAGTTGTGTGGCACATCATGTGATTGTGACCTGGGTTTAAATTATGGCTCGATTCAGCTTGTTCAGGTTTGTACAATGTGATGATGCGAGATTCGGATCTTATGATGAGTTTCAGATGTTAAGGGTTGGGTTTTGTCTTAAGTTAGGGACTAAGGATGAAGTGAGGTCTTCAGTTAAGTTGCATTGTCGGGCCTACATAGGTTTGGGTGATTGGGGATCACCCCCAGGTGTATGTATGGTAAGCTCATGCAGTGATATGATGGCTTTGGAACGACTCCGGGCATGTTCGAGGACGAACATATGTTTAAGTGGGGGAGGATGTAATGACCCGACTGGTCGTTTTGAGCAATTGAGTCCGGTTCGGCAGTTTGAGGTCACGAGTAGTTTCACACAGTGTAATATGACTTGCGTGCATCATTGGTTCGGGTTTTTGAGGGGTTCGGAAAGGATTTTTAGGAGTGACTCTCATTTGAGAAGTTCGGAGTTTAAAAAATTGACCAAGGTTCGCCTTTTGAGTATTCGACCTCGGATTGGAGTTTTGATGGTTCTAATAGGCTCGTGTGGTGATTTTGGTCTTAGGCGTGCGTCAGGATTTGGATTTGGAGGTCCGTAGGATAATTTGAAGTATTTTGGCAAAAATTGGAAAGTTGAAGTTTTGGAAGATTGAGAGGTTTGATCGAGAGTTGACTCTGGTGATATCAGGGTTGGAATGTGATTACGAGAGTTGGAACAGCTCCGTTGTGTCATTTGGGACTTGCCTGCAAAATTTGGTGTCATTTGGAGTTGATTTGATATGGTTCGGACGTTTGGTTGCGATTCTAGAAGTTCTTGAAGTTCATGGTGATTTTTATGTGTTTTGGAATCCGATTTTTTGTTCTAGAGGTTATTTTAGTGTTCCGATCACACGAGCGAGTTCGTGTTATGTTTTCAGACTTGTTTGGGTGTTTGGTTTGGAACCTCGGGGGCTCAGGTGAGTTTCAGATTGGTTTTGGATTGTTTTGTCAAAATTTTGAGTGTTGGTTCTAGTTTAATCGCATTTGCGATGTTTTGGTCTTAATTGTGTCTATCGGATTTGCAAAGCAGCCTTGCATTTGTTAACCTGGGCTGCTGGGAAGGAATTAGCTTTTGCGAAGAATTCTTTATATTTGCGATGGATCCCTGTTCGCATTTGCGAAGCTTTTGGTCGCAAATGCGACCTTAGCAGAAAACCTCATGTTTTGCTTTTGCGATGCTTTTGTCGCATTTGCGAGCATCGCAATTGCGATCCGGATGTCGCAAATGCTTATTGAGTTGGCCGAGTTGAGGTAAGTGTCTTGTCTAACCTTGTGTGGGGGAAACCACCCCTTAGGAATTGAGTTAATTATGCTATCTTGTTATGTGAAAGCCGTGTACGCAAAGTGACGAGTGGGTACACGGTCTATATGTGGTATTGACCGGTTTATATTGTATCGTCTCTTCCCATGCCTTTGATTAAATTGTCATACCATGAGGTATCTCGTTGTTACGCTACTCTCACATGCTCTATTTGCCGTTGTTAGCACTTATTGTACCTCTTGATTGTTGTTTGGCCCTTATATGCCTTAGCTGAAGTTATTTCCTTCCGTATTGCCTTGTTACCTCTTAATTGTTGAGTTCTTCTATGACTATGTGCATATTTGCTACATGTCTAAATTGTTGTGATTGCCTGCTAGTTATCATGTGCCTTACTTGTCTTGTCATTTTGTAAAGGTTGTTGTATTTCTTTGAGTTTACGTGGTTCCCTTGTTGCCGTGTACTCATACCCTTGATTGTAGAAATTCTAGTAAATTTAGTTATTGAATTGTTGTTGTTGATTTAAATTATTGTACGGAGGATCGGGTTGCATGCCGCAACAGGTGAAATAAGGGTGGTGGTGGAATAAGGGAGGATATTTATATTGTGATATTGTTATTGTACGGTGGGATCGGGTTGCACGCCGCAACAGGTGAAATAAGGGTGGTTTATTATGGTGAAATAAGGGTGAATTATGATATTGATATTATATGGTGGGATCGGGTTGCGCGCCTGTCACGACCCAAAATCCAACTACTCGTGATGGCACCTAACCCAACTCGCTAGGTAAGCCAACTTTCAATAATCAAATTCCAATAACAATTATTAAACCAATTTAAGTGAATAAAGATCTTAATCTTATAAATCCCCCAAGAACTGGTAGTACAAATAATGAGCTTCTAAGAATAGAGTATACAAAGCGGAAATGAAATAAATACATAGTCTATTTGAATAATATTTAAACAGATCTTTTATAAATCTAAGTCTACCCTGAACAAGAGGCAGCTACAATAGGAACACAAGTACTTCTTCAGGTCCCGCAACCATCAAGCACAACAACAACAACCAACATCTGCACGCAATGTGCAGAAGTGTAGTATCAGTAAAACCGACCATATTTACTGAGTAAGTAACAAACCTAGCCTTAGGTTGAAAGTAGTGACGAGCTTCCACCAAGGTCGGAGTCCAACATCCATAATCAACAATAGTTCATAACAATATTGAAAAAGTAATACCAGAAGTAACTCAAAGAATAAATGCTTAGCTAAATAATAACTTCTGAAAATAGTTCTGCCTTTCAAGTAAATTAATGAAAACCCAAATCATTTACCGAAGTTACCAAAAATGTGAATAAGTTTGAAAACAGTAACTTTCTCCAAAAATCCTTTCATTAATAAATAAAATATCTCATTTTCTTTCCAGATAACTAGTGTAAAACAAATTAATCACTATGCACACCTGTCAACATGTGTGAGAAATCATGAATAATGTGATACTGTACAGCACGAGAAAAACACATCTCTATGCATATATATCATGTGTGCATGTCAATGTAATGTATCTCAGAGATTGTACTCATGTACTCACACTCTCAGAGTACTCAATCTAACTGTCTCGAATTCTCTCTCACTATGCTCAACACACTCAATCACTCAGCGCTATACAATACCTGCTGCGGCGTAAAGCCCGATCCCTGTTTATAGTCGACTGCGCTCACTGGGGGTGTGTACAGACTCATTAGGGGATCCTATAGCCCAAGCGCTATAAGCACGGACAACTCACGTGTTGCACGAACAACTCACGTGTTGCACGGACAACTCACGTGCTATAATATCATATCTGGATCCGCACGGATAACACACGTGCTGCACGGACAACTCACGTGCTATAATATCTCGATCAGCACGGACAACTCACGTGCAATAGTATAATATATAGATCCACAAGGCCAACTCACGTGCAATAGTATAATATATATAAAGTCAACATGGCCTGCTGCGGCGTGCCTCCCGATACCAAAAATATCCTCACAATCAGGCCCTCGGCCTCCCTCAATCATCAATCTCTCCAGTCTCTCTCTCATGGGCTCACAATGTCATGAGAATAGCCCAAAATGATGATATGATGTATCAATAAATAACAACAGAAACTGAGATATGATATATAATAAAATGAATATGACTGAGTATGAATTTTCAATTTAAACAAATAATTCACAGCAATATGACCTTTGTGGGTCCCGATAATTCTGGCACATAGCCTCAACATGATTTTTAATATGCTTTTCAGCTCAATTTCTTTAACTCATAAAACCGCATGGAAAATGCCAAGATCATTTTACTATAGAATTTCACAGAATCAATTATGTCACAATTTCTATAGTGCACACCTATACGCCTGTCACCTAGCATGTGCGATCACCTCCCAACAATTCACGAAATATATATATTCAGGGTTCATACCCTCAGCTCCAAGATTAAAAGAGTTACTTACCTCGAACAAGCCGAATCAAATGTCGAGCAAGCTAAACAATGCTCCAGAAATCCCATTACGCGCGTATCAACTTCCAAACGGCTCGAATCTAGTCACAATTAATTTGATTCATCCCACAAAATTTATAGGAATTAATTCCATATCAAAATACTAATGCCCATCCAACCACGAGTCCAACCATATAAATTTCACCAAATTCCTACATCAACTCGACCCTCAAATCTTCAATTGAAATCTTTGAAGATTTCTACCATTTTCAACCAAATCTTTACCCATTTGAACTCAAGACTCTTTCCATAAACCTTATTGATACGTATAAATAATACTCTTACTCCCAAGAATCATACTCTTAATCACCCATCATTAACCAAACTCGAAATTGAAGATCAGGGGTTAGAACCTTACCTCTTTGATGAAGAACTTAAGGGATTTCTCGTTGGATTTCAAGGCTTGGACAAGAATTTGATGAACAAGACACTTCATCTACTTTATCTCTCTATAACACTCTCACTTCTCTCTAAAATCATCAGATAATTGTCCTAAAATAAGCCCCAAAGCTTATTTATCAAAATGGGGTCGGGTTATGAAAATAAAAAAATTAACCCTCCGAAAGCAGGTCTGTGATCGCATAATGGACCGCAGAATGGGTATGCGAGCCGCAAAATTGATCGCAAAATTGGTGCCCAGAACTGGGCTCTTCTGGTCCATTCTTCGACAACTTTGCGGTCGCAGAAGCAGTTTTGCGATCGCATAATTGGTCGCAGAATTGTATTTTTCCAGCCTTTAGTAATTTGGTCATAACTTCTTGTAGGAATGTCCAAATGACGAACGGTTTGAAGCGTTAGAAACTAGATTCAAAGATCGGTCATTTTATAGGTAATACACCATATAACACTTCGTGTCATGAGGGTTATGATCATTTGAAGTTAGGTCTTGTGCGAACTCACTTGACTTTAGTCTATTATGAAATTTCCAACTTCTACATTTGATGCCAAAACCTACCGAATCAAGTCCGATTGACCTCAAATTTTGCACACAAGTCATTAATGACATAACGTACCTATTCCAATTTCCAGAATCAGATTCCGACCCCAATATAAAAAAGTCAACCCCTCGGTTAAACTTTCCAAAAATTCAACTTTCGCCATTTCAAGCCTAATTCTACTACGGACCTCCAAATAATTTTTTAAACACGCTCCTAAGTCCAAAATTACCATACGGAGCTATTGGAATAATCAAAACTCCATTCCGGGATTGTTTACACATAAGTCGACATCCGGACACTATTTTAACTTAAGTTTTCAATTATGAGACTAAGTATCTCATTTCACTCCGAAATCCTTTCGGACCCGAACCAACTAACCCGATAAGTCAAAAATCAAATGTAAGGCATAAATTGAGCAGTAAATGGGGGAACATGGTTATAATTCTCAAAACGACCGGCCGGATCGTTACATTCTCCGCCACTTAAACATAAGTTCGTCCTCGAACGTGCCATGAGTTGTTTCCAAGCCACCACATCACTGTTCCACCTTACCACGCACGTACCCGGGGTGATCCCATGCCACCCTATTCCGTGTAAATTGTATAGGCCTCACAACACAACATAATTAAAAATCATTACTTCAACCTTAACCCATAAACCATGGAATTCAATTTCCAACATTCAGAATTTCTTTTCAAGACCTAAATCTCACATCAACACGCTGTATGAGTCTGAACAAGCTGTATTGAGCCATAACCATAACCCCATATATAATCACTTAACATACTACATAACTCGCATACTCGAAGCACCATTTTCTATCACATTAACTACTCCAAAGTAACCCGATAATAGTATTAAACCCCATATCAAACAAAACCTCGTTCTAAAACTTTTGCACACTGCTGATAATGAAAGAAACACATAGAAATCTCAAGACTTCTTATCAGATCAACAAGTAATGGAGCTCTCTCGCCCCAACCAGAACCATAATCACTTTCTAAGCCGAATTTTAATATTATATTCCCGAATATACCGTTTCAAACCTGATAGTACTCATTCTAGGTCCAATGACCTTATATTATTAAACAAAACTACCCCACAGACACGCCATAACAATATAGCTCTAGCCACCACTGCACAATCCGTGTACCCAAATATGGGAGATGTCTCAAGGAAGAGAACCATATTGCAAGTTCAACAAGCACCACCACAACCACAATATTACAACCAACTCCTCAAATTTCGTCACGAGGATAACCGTAGGCGCATGTGCACAATTGCAGAGGAATGAAATTAATAAATCAGATAAATTATCATAGAAATAAAATTCCCACACACGGCACGGATGACTCACGTGACAATAATATGAATCGCCCGGCATGGTCACATGCCTCTACTCCCAGCATATCATACAAGAGCAATTAAACAAGTACACGTGTATATGATAATAAAATAAGATTCTCATGCTCCTGGACTGGTATAAATGCCATAGTGTAAGCATGTGTAAAGTCTGTTATCACACTTCAAATTGGCAATTTAATGCAGAAATAGTAACTACCCCGTTTATTCAGAGAATTAGCCTCGTTGTAACCACAAGTGTAGCCCTGATAGTTCTCAACAAAGGTAAGAACATGAGAAACGTTATAACCTTATGCTTAAGAGTCAACTCTAGGCAAATCAAAGCCTAAGCATTCTTTCGAGTGCAAATACCTGCCCCAATGCCCGCACATTGGCTCAAACCTCACATATATGCACCCTTATAGCGCATAGCTATCACAAATAATTAACGCAACCACTGCATCCACTGAGTTAAAATAAAATACTCACCTCAAATAGGCCACAACCCGAAACAATATACTTTTGAAAATACCTTATTTGAGTCTAAGGCCGTTTCATTCACTTTCCTGATACCGAAATATAAAATCCATAATGATATACAAAAAATGCCACAAGTCTCGACAACATCCAACTTAAATCTCAAATTTTAGCAATAAACAAATACGCCAAAAAATTTCAATTGTTATATATTAACTCTCGAATCCATTAGAACTTTCTCGAGAGTCACCCCATTTGTTCAAATCCACATTACACTGCACAAATGGGCCAAAAGACACGTGCCCCATTAGCACAACAACACTCCAAGAAGTAACTCTACTTTAATACCACCTATCGAATTCATACTCCGTGCGCACTACATCATTCACAAATAAGAACTCACCCATCCCACGATTTTCATATACTCATGAGTCCAATATAACCCGTATCCAGGAATTTACTTATTCAAGTCATCCTCGATCTCAACTTCTGCAAGTCATAACTAACCCACCAGTATGCCTCAGCCCAAAACTAAACCATTACATATAACCATGCAATTGAATTATCAATAGCAGGCTCCCCCACTTGGCTTAAACCCATAGATTAAAACATTCCATAGCTCACAATATCAATACTCTATTACTGTATAATGCCACAGTCAGTTCAATAAAACTTTTTCTCAAACACATGCAATGCCAATCATAAAACAAAAAAAATACCCCAAATCATTCGCTAAGCTCGCAATCATTCTCTTGACACTCAAGTCAACTTTCTCAGCCAGATTCAAATTCAAATCTCCAAACATATGCCCTGCTGGTAGAAAAGAAACTCTCCACTCACATATAAGGAACATACCTACGTAGATTATTCTACAGGGGATAACCCACCTGCTTAGCCTCAAATTGGTATCTTGTTATACCCTTTCGCAGTCACAATTACTACGCAATCGCTTAATCTTTCCAAGTCCAAAATTATTAACAAGACATGAGAATTTAGTTAATCCCAGAATTTAACAACGTGAAAGATCCTTTTAAACATTCATACTCGAGACTGTAGGTCACATCAAATTGAAAATCAAGCACCCAATGGCCTTTCCTTTACATTTCAAGGAAACACTTCTCGTCACATTCAAATCATCTTAACATATCCCGCGGTCACATCATACCCATCACACAACTATTCCACCGCTCATCGAGCCACAAATTCCACTAGTAGCATCATTATCGGACATATGTGTCCAATTGTACAAGTTACAATTGAAGCTACCGAGCTTAAGCTGTGGTCTAACCATGGCCTCAAGTCCTCCAGACTAGCACATCACCAAAACACATAATACACATCTCGCACATCATCCCTGAAATCACAAGGCGGCGATACACAACTGATACCGAGCGCTCATATGCGTATACGAATGCATAGAAGGAACTCAAAAAGTTATATTTCAAGCTGAATCAATTCCACACGATAAAGAAAGAAGATGGGAAATTATCCTAAATGCCTTGTAGCCTACCGAAGATAAGTATGGATGTCATCAAACCGATCCGCAAGACTCTAGTAGACACTTGCTCATGATTTGTATAACCTATGAATCTAGAGCTCTGATACCACCTTGTCACGACCCAAAATCTAACTAGTCGTGATGGCACCTAACCCAACCCGCTAGGTAAGCCAACTTTCAATAATCCATTTCCAATAACAATTATTATACCAATTTAAGTGAATAAAGATCTTAATCTTATACACCCCCAAGAACTTGTAGTACAAATCACGAGCTTCTAAGAATAGAGTATACAAAGCGGAAATGAAATAAATACATAGGCTATTTGAATAATACATACACAGAGCTTTTATAAATCTAAGGCTACGCTGAACAAGAGGCAGCTGCAACAGGGACGCAGATACATCTTTAGGTCCCGCAATGTGCAGAAGTGTAGTATCAGTACAACCGACCCCATGTACTGAGTAAGTAACAAACCCAGCCTTAAGTTGAAAGTAGTGACGAGCTTCCACCAAGGTCGGAGTCCAACATCCATAACCAACAATAGTTCATAACAATATTGAACAAGTAATATAAGAAGTAACTCAAAGAATAAATGCTCAGCTAAATCATGACTTCTGAAAATAGTTCTGCCTTCCAAGTAAATTAATGAAAACCCAAATCGTTTACCGAAGTTACCAAAAATGTGAATAAGTTTAAAAACAGTAAATTTCTCCCAAAATCCTTTCAATAATAAATACAGTATCTCATTTTCTTTCCATATAACCAGTGTAAAACAAATGTATCACTATGCCCATCTGTCAACATGTGTGAGAAATCATGAATAATGTAATACAGCATGAAGAAAACACATCTCTATGCATAGATATCATGTGTGCATGTCAATGCAATGTATCTCAGAGATTGTACTCATGTACTCAGCACTCTCAGAGTACTCAATCTCACTGTCTCGCATTCTCTCTCACTATGCGCAGCACACTCAATCACTCAGCGCTATACAATACCTACTACAGCGTGCAGCCCGATGACTCTTTATAGTCGACTGCACTCACTAGGGATGTGTACAGACTCATGAGGGGCTCCTTGTTACACCCTATATTTCCGTACGTAAAAATGCGTCGTAAGAAAACTAATGTAGGACCAAAAATGAGATAATATTTAAAAGTATATAAAGTAAGTTAATCATGTTACCTCTGAGGTTACAAATATTGAAGATCATGAATAACAAGTACAAAGAGGGTTGGACAGTTCAGAAGCTACAGCGATTAAATAAAATAATATTTTGTCGAAAGTCGACAAGTTGGAAATGTTATAACATGTACCTTTAGGGTGAGACTA
Organism: Nicotiana tabacum; assembly: GCF_000715075.1. Taxonomy (NCBI): domain Eukaryota; kingdom Viridiplantae; phylum Streptophyta; class Magnoliopsida; order Solanales; family Solanaceae; genus Nicotiana; species Nicotiana tabacum. The sequence continues at coordinate 65,269,372 of NC_134094.1, read as the reverse complement.
GGGTGATTAACATGATAAGGAGATTATGTTATGATTTATATTAGTCGTATGAAATCCGTGAGTTATGTTTTGAAGTCAAGCGAGTTGTGGAACAAAAGTCGATGAAAGTCATCACAAGTTACATTCATAAGTTTTACTGAAACTTTTGGTCAAATGTAACTGCAATTTTCTCCCAATATACTTAGAGTTATAGGGTGTTCCACCCATCAAATTAAAGATCTATGAGTCTATTTTCCAACGCATTAAACCGTTTGTCAATACGACATCGGAGTAGAGAGATATGGGCATTCTTGCAATACTGCACAAGCTGCTAGGTGACAAGTAGGTGTGTCACCTATTTGCTTAAATGAGAGCCCAAAAATGGGCCATTTCGGGTCGTCCAAAGAGGCCTTTTAAGGGCCTATTTTCTTCATATATTAGACTTAAAATAGAACATAATAACCAGACATAAGCTCTGCAAATAATCCTCCCAAAAATTTCCCACAAACCCTAATTGATTTTCTCTCCCTTTCAAGTTCTAATTGGAGGTAAAACCTTGAGTTTGAAGAACCAAGATAAGAGCTGAGTTATCCAACAAATAAGGTGAGTTTACTGCTCTCTTTCATCCAATTTTTCTTCTGTAAATTCGTGGTAAGTCGTTCTATACTTGTAAGAACTCACGGGACGGTGATCGGAAGCGGTGAGTTCGAGTTATTCACTTGTAGCGGACTGTTTTGTGCACTGTTTTGTGTTGCTGTTGGGCTGCATGTTTTACTACTGTTTTGTGGAGTTTTGGAGGAGGAAGGGGGTTTATAAACACCATATAAATGTAGGGTGGTTGGCTGGTCGTTCGTCATAACATTTTCGGGTCGTTTGACACTACTACGGTGGTCGTTTTGTGTACGAAGAGATTGGGGTGTGTTGGGCTGTTTTGTAGTATTTGATGGTGTATATAGGGCTGGAAAATGATGTATATATGTTGTTGTTGTTGTTCTGTTCTTGTATTTTTGGTGTTATCTTGAATTTGGAGGAAGTAAGGATTATAGGGGAGATGCTGCCCGTTTTAATACAAAATAAGTTTGTCGTTCGTTGTGCGATAGTTGTACCTTTCGTAACTTAACGATAGTATTATTATCATTCTTGTAGATTAAGGTGCAAAGAGGTGAGTTCAACTTGGTGATTGGAAAGATTGTGATAAGGTATGTTAAGGCTAAGCCCTTCCTTCATTTTGGCATGATCTCGTAGCTACATGTGTTAATAATGAGACATAAAGAGAAGTTCGTATTTATGAATTTATTCACATTATTCTAGTCTCATAAGTTACAATATTATTCCTTATCGGGACTTCATATTCAGTTTAGTTTTGTCTTTATTCAGTCAAGAGAGCAGAGGGTCTATATATATATACAGTATTACACTATTTTCACCACCATCGAGCTATAATCGGTGGGCAGGCCCCTATTGGGCAACCTCTGATCAGATGGTAAGTTATATATACCGAGCCTACTGTGGCCGAGCGCCTATGAGCGAGCCCAGGATGGCCGAGATACAGAGCCCAGTATGGCCGAGCGCCTATGAGCGAGCCTACTACGGCCGAGCATTTACACGTACCGAGCCTTATAGGGCCGGACATTTATTTTACTTACTATATTGAAGGAGTTTAGTCACTATCAGCAGGTAAGTATATCTCCAGATCATCTTTGACTCCCAGTTACTTCCAGTTATTATATTATCAGTTCAGTTTCGATTTTCAGTTATGTTATTGCCTTACATACTCGGTAAATTATTTCGTACTGACGTCCCTTTTCCGGGGACGCTGCATTTCATGCATGCAGGTTTAGATAGACAGACGAGTAGACCTCCTTAGTAGGTGTTTCCAGAGTTTAGCCTTATCGGTAAGCTCCACATCCTTCGGAGTTATCAGGTCTAGGTTTTTGTGTGCATCTTATGTATGTATTTATATATATAATATGGGTAGGTCGGGGCCCTGTTCCGATCACAATATATCTATCAGTAGAGGCTTGTAGACATATCCTGTTGGTTAGTGCAGTATGTTGGGTTTGTAGGCCTGGTATGTATAATTTGGTGGTTTGTCAGCTGTAGTAGCTATGACGACCTTTTCAGCCTAGCTTTATATTGATGTTTAGTTAGCGCTAGTTTCCATTCAGTTTTATATTTTGCTTCGCAAATTGTCTTGCAAGGTGGCCCCATGGCCAAAGTATGACATTATGTGTTCAGAGTCCCTTAGTCGCAATTTGGTACGCCAGGTTAGGTGAGGCATCGGGTGCTTGTCTCGCTCCTAGGTTCGGGGCGTGACAAACTTGGTATCAGAGCAGTTCTGTCCTAGGGAGTCTACAAGCTGTGTCTAGTAGGGTCTTGTTTATAGTTGTGTTGTGCACCACATTATATAAGCAGGGCACTACAGGGCATTTAGGAGTTGGTTATCCTTCTTTGAAATCTAAATCGTGCTACAGAACTGAGTTATAGGAAATTTGAATTAAACTTATGTGTTGATGTTTGCATGCACAGATGATGGTGACTAGGAAGACTACGACTAGCCAGAGGAGAGATACAGCAGTAGGTGAGGGAACCAGCAGGGTACCCCCAGTAGATGGGGCCCAGTCTGAGGCTCAAGGTGAGACCCCTACTCAGCCATTACCGGCTCCTCCACTAACTACGGAGATTCCTAGGGAAACCGCACATCCAGTTCCCCCTCCACTTCCATCAGATCAGGACTTAAGGAGTGCGGTGCATTTGTTGACACAGTTGGTAGCTACCCAGCAACAGACTAGGGCATCAGCTAGTGCAGGAACTTCTGAGGGGTCTGGGAGTTCAAGGGTCCGAGAGTTTATTGCTTTGAGTCCCCCAGAGTTCACGGGGACAGATCAGAGGGAGGACCCACAGGATTTCATAGATCAGCTTCACAGGATATTTCGTGTTATGCATGCCACGGAGAAAGAGGCAGTTGAGCTAGCAGCTTTTCGACTCCGAGATATAGCCATCCTTTGGTATGAGGGATGGGAGAGGTCCAGGGGACGTGATACACCTCCAGCTATTTGGGAGAATTTTTCAGATGCTTTCCTTGACCAGTACTTACCACGGGAGATCCGACAGGCTCGAGTCGATCAGTTTCTAGCCATCAAGTAGGGTAATATGAGTGTTCGAGAGTATAGTCTCCGTTTTGACTCATTGGCGATATACACCATCCATAGTTGCTACTATATGGGACAAGATTCACAGGTTTATAGCAGGGTTAGCCCCAGAGTTAACCGAGGCATGTGCCACTGCTGCATTGCAGGATAGTATGGATATCTCCCGGATTTAGGCATTCGCCCAGAATATAGAAAGGGGTAGGCGTCGGCAGCAGGGTACAGAGAGGGCTGAGCAAGGGCAACGTAAGAGGATGAGATTTCCCAGGTCTCAGGAGCAATATCAGGGTAGTTATAGGACCCAGTACTTCAGACGGCCACCTAGGCCTCCGCCACCTCAGTTACAGGGTTACAGGTATGACCGCTATACTCAGTCAGGACCAGGTGAGAGCTCACGAGCATCGGGTTTGCAGCAACAGCGAGGATCTGCGCAGACATGGTCATTTCCTCCACGGTGTGACATCTGTGGTAGAGGACACTTGGGCCAATGCCGAGCAGGTTCTGATGCTTGTTATACATATGGCCGTCCAGGGCATATGATGCGAGATTGCCCAAATAGAGATTCAGGGGGAATGGCACAACCAGCGAGTTCAGCAACAGGATCATCTATGTCCGTGCATCCTTCAGGGCGCGAGTCTCAGTCTTCGGCTGGTAGAGGTCGGGGCAGAGGTAGAGGTTCCGGTTCAAGTGGTAATCAGAACCGTATCTATTCTTTAGCGGGTCGACAGGACCAGGAGTCTTCACCAGACGTTGTGACAGGTATATTAACCATTTGCTCTCACGATGCTTATGCTTTGATAGACCCAGGATCTACTTTATCGTATATTACCCCATTTGTCGCGAGGAAGTTTTGTATAGTGCCTGAAATACTAAGTGATCCTTTTGCGGTATCTACACCGGTCGGAGAATCGATTATTGCTAGACGGGTTTACCGAGGTTGTACGGTGACAATTTGTAGTCGTCAGACCTCAGCTGACCTAGTTGAGCTAGAGATGAATGGATTTTGATGCTATCATGGGCATGGACTGGTTGGCAGCTTGCTATGCCATAGTTGATTGCCGAGCAAAGGCAGCCAGATTTCATTTTCCGGGTGAGCCAGTCCTTGAATGGGTAGGTAATACACCAACACCCAGAGGTAGGTTTATTTCCTATCTGAAGGCGAGGAAAATGATCGCAAAAGGGTGCATTTATCATATTGTGCCAGTTAGAGCTCCAGAGCGAGAGATTGATTTTAGCATCGATTTGCTTCCAGGAACTCAACCAATATCCGTCCCTCAGTATAGAATGGCACCTGGCGAATTGAAGGAGTTGGAGGACCAGTTAAAAGATTTGCTGGAGAAAGGTTACATCAGGCCCAGTACCTCACCTTGGGGTGCACCAGTACTATTTGTGCGGAAGAAAGACGGCTCGCTGAGGATGTGTATCGATTATAGGCAGCTGAACAAGGTAACTATTAAGAATAAGTATCCACTTCCAAGGATCGATGACTTGTTTGATCAGTTGCAGGGGGATAGATGCTTTTCAAAGATAGATTTGAGGTCGGGGTACCACCAGGTCAGAGTTCGGGAAAAAGATATTCCGAAGACAGCCTTCAGGACCCGATATGGCCACTTCGAGTTCCTTGTCATGTCCTTCGGGTTGACTAATGCACCCGCTGTATTTATGGACTTGATGAATAGCCTATTCCGGCCATTTTTAGATCTGTTCGTGATAGTATTTATTGATGATATTCTGGTTTATTCCCGTTTAGAGGATGAGCATGCTGACCACCTACGAGCGGTACTCCAAACCCTCCGTGATCGTAAGTTGTATGCTAAGATTTCTAAATGTGAGTTCTGGTTGAAGTCTGTAGCATTCTTGGGGCATATTGTATCAGATGAAGGTATAAAGGTGGACACTCAGAAGATTGAGGCCGTGAAATCTTGGCCTAGACCTACCACTCTGATAGAGGTTCGTAGCTTTCTAGGCTTAGCAGGATACTATCGGAGGTTCGTAGAGGGTTTTTCTTCCCTTTCGGCACCATTGACGAAGTTGACACAGAAAGAAACTAAGTTTCAATGGACAGAGGCTTGCGAGCGGAGTTTCCAAGAGCTTAAGAACAGGTTGACCTCAGCTCCAGTTCTAACACTTCCAGAGGGTCTAGAGGGTTATGCCGTGTATTGTGATACATCAGGTGTCGGGTTAGGATGTGTCCTGATGCAACATAGGAAGGTAATTGCGTATGCTTCAAGGCAGTTGAGGAAGCACGAGAGGAATTATCCGACCCACGACCTCGAGTTAGCTGCGGTTGTCTATGCACTTAAGATATGGCGGCATTATTTATATGGTGTTTATGTTGATGTATTTACTGATCATAAAAGCCTACAATATATCTTCAAGTAGAAAGAGTTGAATTTGCGACAGAGGCGATGGCTTGATTTATTGAAAGATTACGATGTTAACTTTCTCTACCATCCAGGGAAAGCTAATGTTGTAGCAGATGCCTTAAGTCGCCGATCTATGGGTAGCTTAGCACATGTAGAGCCCAAGAAAAGACAATTAGCTAGAGAGATTCATCAATTGTCTTCGTTGGGGGTTCGGTTAGTAGATTTTGAGGATGGTGGAGTTGTACTCCAAAACACTACAAAATCATCCATCATAGCTGAAGTCAAGGAAAGGAAGTACGAGGACCCAGAGTTGGTCGAGTTGAGAGAGCGAGTTTCGCAACAGAAGAAGCCATTATTAGAGCTCAAGGGAGATGGGGTTCTCAGATACAGGGGTCGTTTGTGTGTTCCAGATGTAGCAGGGCTACGAGACAAGATTATGTCAGAGGCACATTATTCATGGTATTCCATCCATCCTGGATCGACGAAGATGTATCATGACATTAAGGATGTGTACTGGTGGAACGATATGAAGAAGAACATTGCTGAGTTTGTCGCCCAATGTACTAGTTGCCAGCAAGTGAAGGTAGAGCATCAGAAGCCCGGAGGGCTAATGCAGACTTTAGAGATCCCGACATGGAAATGGGAGGCGATAAACATGGACTTTGTTACGGGTTTACCTCGTTCTCATCGTAAGTTCGATTCTATATGGGTGATAGTCGATAGGCTCACTAAATCAGCTCATTTTCTACCTGTCAGATCTACATATACAGTAGAAGATTATGCAAAGTTATATATTAAGGAGATAGTGCGGCTACACGGAGTACCAGTATCTATTATATCTGACCGTAGGGCTCAATTTACAGCACATTTTTGGAGGTCATTTCAGAGAGGTCTAGGGACTCAGGTGAATCTCAGCACAGCTTTTCATCCACAGACTGATGGACAAGCCGAGCGCACAATTCAAACGCTCGAGGATATGTTACGAGCATGTGTGTTGGCTTTTAAAAGAAGTTGGGATGAACATCTACCTCTTGTCGAGTTTGCATATAATAACAGTTACCACTCCAGTATTCAGATGGCTCTGTACGAGGCTTTGTATGGGCGAAAGTGCAGATCTCCTATAGGGTGGTCTGATGTTGGGGAATCTGGGTTATATGGGCCAGACCTGGTTCAACAGGCCATAGAGAAGTAAAGCTTATCCGGGAGCGACTGTTGATAGCTCAGAGTCGTCAGAAGTCATATTCTGACGTGCGGCGACGAGACTTAGAGTTCAGGATTAATGACTGGGTATTCTTAAAGGTATCACCTATGAAGGGCGTGATGAGGTTTGGCAAGAAAGGCAAGCTTAGCCCACGGTGTATTGGGCCTTATAGGATCATTCGGAGAGTGGGCCAAGTAGCTTATGAGTTAGAGTTGCCCTCAGAATTGGAGTCTGTCCATCCGGTTTTTCACGTATCTATGCTACGGAAGTGCATTGGCAATCCTACCCGAGTGGTGCCCACGGATGATGTATAGATTACAGAGGACTTGTCATACGAGGAAATTCCAGTTGCCATCCTAGACCGACAAATCCGCAATCTACAAAATAAGGAGGTAGCTTCCGTAAAGGTTTTATGGAGGAGCAAGAATGTAGAAGAGATGACGTGGGAATCGGAGGAAGAAATGAAGTCTAAATACCCCCACCTATCTCAAACTGAAGATATGGTTCGAGATGGGACGCTACAACATAGCTCTATGTAGGCTAGCAGGTCATCAGGTAAGCTTTTATTTTTCACTTTCAATATTTATGATTTACGGTCGGTGAGGCAAATTGCTGCTATTTATAAAGGTTGGCCATGTGTGGCATGCATAGTATGTTTTCTGGCTACGTGCAGGTTGGTTTTAACCTAGTGTACGAAGGATACTTTGGCAAAATTTTCCAAAGTCTCTAAGAGTAAACATTCGAGGACGAATGTTCCCAAGGGGGGAGTGATGTTACACCCTATATTTTCGTACGTAAAAATGCGTCGTAAGCAAACTAATGTAGGACCAAAAATGAGATAATATTTAAAAGTATATAAAGTAAGTTAATCATGTTACCTCTGAGGTTACAAATATTGAAGATCATGAACAACAAGTACAAAGAGGGTTGGACAGTTCAGAAGCTAAAGCAATTAAATAAAACAATGTTTCGTCGAAAGTCGACAAGTTGGAAATGTTATAACATATACCTTTGGGGTGAGACTAGGGTGATTAACATGATAAGGAGATTATGTTATGATTTATATTAGTCGTATGACATCCGTGTGTTATGTTTTGAAGTCAAGCGAGTTGTGGAACAAAAGTCGATAAAAGTCATCACAAGTTACATTCATAAGTTTTACTGAAACTTTGGGTCAAATGTAACTGCAATTTTCTCCCAATATAGTTAGAGTTATGAGGTGTTCCACCCATCAAATTAACGATCTATGAGTCTATTTTCCAACTCTTTAAACCGTTTGTCAATACGACATCGGAGTAGAGAGGTATGGGCATTTTTGCGATACTGCACAAGCTGCTAGGTGACAAGTAGGTGTGTCACCTACTTGCTTAAATGAGAGCCCCAAAAATGGGCCATTTCGGGTCGTCCAAAGAGGCCTTTTAAGGGCCTATTTTCTTCATATATTAGACTTAAAATAGAACATAATAACTAGACATAAGCTCTGCAAAGAATCCTCCCAAAAATTTCCCACAAACCCTAATTGATTTTCTCTCCCTTTCAAGTTCTAATTGGACGTAAAACCTTGAGTTTGAAGAACCAAGATAAGAGCTGAGTTATCCAACAAATAAGGTGAGTTTACTGCTCTCTTTCATCCAATTTTTCTTCTGTAAATTAATGGTAAGTCGTTCTATACTTGTAAGAACTCACGGGACGGTGATCGGAAGCGGTGAGTTCGAGTTATTCACTTGTAGCGGACTGTTTTGTGGACTGTTTTGTGTTGCTGTTGGGCTGCGTGTTTTACAACTATTTTGTGGAGTTTTGGAGGAGGAAGGGGGTTTATAAACACCATATAAATGTAGGGTGGTTGTCTGGTCGTTCGTCATAACATTTTTGGGTCGTTTGACACTACTACGGTGGTCGTTTTGTGTACGAATAGATTGGGGTGTGTTGGGCTGTTTTGTAGTATTTGATGGTGTATATAGGGCTGGAAAATGATTTATATATGTTGTTGTTGTTCTGTTCTTGTATTGTTGGTGTTATCTTGAATTTGGAGGAAGTAAGGATTATAGGGGAGATGATGCCCGTTTTAATACAAAATAAGTTTGTCGTTCGTTGTGCGATAGTTGTACCTTTCGTAACTTAACGATAGTATTATTATCATTCTTGTAGATTAAGGTGCAAAGAGGTGAGTTCAACTTGGTGATTGGAAAGATTGTGATAAGGTATATTAAGGCTAAATCCTTCCTTCATTTTGGCATGATCTGGTAGCTACATGTGTTAATAATGAGACATAAAGAGAAGTTCGTATTCATGAATTAATTCACATTATTCTAGTCTCATAAGTTACAATATTATTCCTTATCGGGACTTCATATTCAGTTTAGTTTTGTCTTTATTTAGTCAAGAGAACAGAGGGTCTATATATATATATATATACAGTATTACACTATTTTCACCACCATCGAGCTATAATCGGTGGGCAGGCCCCTATTGGGCAACCTCTGATCAGATGGTAAGTTATATATACCGAGCCTACTGTGGCCGAGCGCCTATGAACGAGCCCAGGATGGTCGAGATACAGAGCCCAGTATGGCCGAGCGCCTATGAGCGAGCCTACTACGGCCGAGCATTTACACGTACCAAGCCTTATAGGGCCGGACATTTATTTTACTTACTATATTGAAGGAGTTTAGTCACTATCAGCAGGTAAGTATATCTCCAGATCATCTTTGACTCCCAGTTACTTCTAGTTAGTATATTATAAGTTCAGTTTCGATTTTCAGTTATGTTATTGCCTTACATACTCGGTACATTATTTCGTACTGACGTCCCTTTTCCGGGGACGCTGCATTTCATGCATGCAGGTTCAGATAGACAGACGAGTAGACCTCCTCAGTAGGTGTTTCCAGAGTTTAGCCTGATCGGTAAGCTCCACATCCTTCGGAGTTATCGGGTCTAGGTTTTTGTGTGCATCTTATGTATGTATTTATATATATAATATGGGTAGGTCGGGGCCCTGTTCCGATCACAATATATCTATCAGTAGAGGCTTGTAGACATATCATGTTGGTTAGTGCAGTATGTTGGGTTTGTAGGCCTGGTATGTATAATTTGGTGGTTTGTCAGCTGTAGTAGCTATGACGGCCTTTTCAGCCTAGCTTTATATTGATGTTTAGTTAGCGCTAGTTTCCATTCAGTTTTATATTTTGCTTCGCAAATTGTCTTGCAAGGTCGCCCCATGGCCAAAGTATGACATTATGTTTTCAGAGTCCCTTAGTCGCAATTTGGTGCGCTAGGTTAGGTAAGGCACCGGGTGCTTGTCTTGCTCCTAGGTTCAGGGCGTGACACTCCTACAGCCCAAGCGCTATAAGCACGGACAACTCACGTGCTATAATATCATATCTGGATCTGCACGGATAACTCACGTGCTATAATAATATCTGGATTCGCTCGGCCAACTCATATGCTGCACGGCCAACTCACGTGCAATAGTATAATATATAGATCTGCACGGCCAACTCACGTCCTGCACGGCCAACTCACGTCCTGCATGACCAACTCACATGCAATAGTATAATATATATAAAGCCAAAATGGCCTGATGCGGCGTGAAGCCCGATCCAAAAAATATCCTCACAATCTGGCCCTCGGCCTCCCTCAGTCATCAATCTCTCCAGTCTCTCTCTCATGGGCTCACAATGTCATGAGAATAGCCCAAAATGATGATATGATGTATCAATAAATAACAACAGAGACTGAGATACGATATGTAATGAAATGAATATGACTGAGTATTAATTTTTAATTTAAACAAATAATTCACAGCAATATGACCTTTGTGGGTCCCGATAATTCTGGCACATAGCCTCAACATGATTTTTAATATGCTTTTCAGCTCAATTTCTTTAACTCATAAAACCGCATGGAAAATGCCAAGATCATTTAACTACAAAATTCAACAAAAACAATTATGTCACAATTTCTATAGTACACGCCCACACGCCCGTCACCTAACATGTGCGTCACCACCAAACAATTCACGAAATACATATATTCAGGGTTCATACCCTCAGCTCCAAGACTAGAAGAGTTACTTACCTCGAACAAACCGAATCAAATGTCGAGCAAGATAAACAATGCTCCAGAAATCTCATTATGCAAGCATCAACTTCCAAACTGCTCGAATCTAGTCACAATTAATTTGATACAACCCACAAAATTTATAGGAATTAACTCCATATCAAAATACTAATATTTCCACAAAATTCGAAATTACGCCCCAAAAATCGCATGTGAGGCCCACATCTCGGAACTCGACAAAACTTACAAAATATTAACGCCCATCCAACTATGAGTCCAACGATACAAATTTCACCAAATTCCGACATCAACTCGACCCTCAAATCCTCAATTGAAGTCTTTGAAGATTTCTACCATTTTGAACCCAATCTTTACCAATTTGAACTCAAGACTCTTTCCATAAACCTTATTGATAGGTATAAATAATACTCTTATACCCAAGAATCATACTCTTAATCACCCTTCATTAACCAAACTCCAAATTGAAGATTAGGGGTTAGAACCTTACCTCTTTGATGAAGAACTTGAGGAATTTCTCGTTGGATTTCAAGGCTTGGACAAGAATTTGATGAGCAAGACACTTCATCTACTTCCTCTCTCTAGAACACTCTGACTTCTCTCTAAAATCATCATATAATTGCCCCAAAATAAGCCCCAAATCCTATTTATCAAAATGGGGTCGGGTTATGAAAATAAAAAAATTAACCCTCCGAAAATAGGTCTGCGGTCGCATAATGGACCGCGGAATGGGTATGCAGTATACAAAATTGATCGCAAAATTGGTGCCTAGAATTGGGCTCTGCTGGTCAATTCTGCGACTAGTTTGCTGTCGCAGAAGCAGTTTTGCGATCGCATAACTGTTTTGTGATCGCATAATTGTTCGCAGAATTGCATTTTTCTAGCCTTTGATAATTTGGTCATAACTTCTTGTAGGAATGTCCAAATGACGAACGGTTTGAAGCGTTAGAAACTAGACTCAAATATCGTTCATTGGATAGGTAATACACCATATAACACTTTGTGTCCTGAGAGTTATTCTCATTTGAAGTTAGGTCTTGTGCGAACTCACTTGACTTTAGTCTATTATGAAATTTCCAACTACTACATTCGATGCCGAAACCTATCGAATCAAGTCCGATTGACCTCAAATTTTGCACATAAGTCATAATTTACATAACAGGCCACAAAGCATGTCAAGGCATGGTCATGGGCAAACACGAGGTCAATACATATGCAGTAAGCAAGACGCCAAGAAAAAGGGTTGGGGGCTTACCTGGTGCCTAACTCGTAAGGATGGTATAACGCAAGTGAATGGTAGACAAGAATCTGAGCTTTACGGGGCATGGAAGAACATTGTAGCCTATGAGTACTAGAGTCTTGGTTATTTATAAGAGAGTTAGGAGCATAATGAGCATGTGAATAATGCCAGATATAATAAATATAATATATTTTACTATGGAACATTGTAGAGCATTTAAGAAGGATCTAGAGGTTGATGGAGCATAATGTGTCTAAAAGACTTTAGGTTATATTGGCCAAAGGTCTACTAACAAAGTTGAACAATCTAGCAAGTTGCAGAAGATTTTAGAAAAGCCTAGGAGGAATATAAAGTAGTGTTTTGAGTTCGGTGATGATAGACTTTAAGTAGTTTCTTTCTCAACTTTTAAGTTCTTTTAAACTCTTTGAGTGAGCCTATAAATGGCAAGTCACTTTTATAAATGGAAACTCTTTGTTGTTGGCTAGTTAAACACCATAACTGTTCTAATGGTGCTTTCTATCGCTCCTAAGGCATACTTGGATTCTTGTTGATGCTTTTACAAATGTCAAGGCACCACAATGGAAGGTTGAACTTTGCATCTATGAATAGTATAGTAGGGTTAAGTTTTGAGAAGCAAGTAAATGATTAGGTCGGCGACAAAGTGATATCGGAGCATACTTATTGGGATATAAAATGTGAAGCCAAGGGTTCAACTAGAGTAGATCCGCATTGTTGTGGGAGTATGCATAGGTACTGATGGAGTATCATGCACTCATGGTGAGAAATTTTGGCAAGTCAGAAAGAGCGTGTTAGTGTGGTGCATGGCACGAGAATGTGTTCATCGAGAAAATAAAGAATGAGCGGCTCGAGTCGAGCAAGAAAGAGAGAGGTTGTTTCCATGATGACAGAGAGATTGTCAACAATTAATAGATGAGGCGGCAGAGCCACCACACATGATACTCCAAACAAATTGCCTTGTTGGAGGTAGGTGACTTAGCTGCCAAGATGTAACGACCCGACTGGTCGTTTTGAGCATTTACAATTCGCTCGATTGTTTGAGGGCATGAGTAGCTCAGTATGATGTATTTTGACTTTTGTGAATCACCGATTTTGACTTTCAGGTTATTCGGAATCAAATTGGAAGAAAGTATTTAATTGTTGAAGCTTTAAATTGGGAGAGTTGACCAAGTTTGTCTTTTTAGTAATTGACCTCGGATTGGAATTTTGATGGTCCCGTTAGCTCCGTTAGGTGATTATGGACTTAGGAGCGTGTTCAGATTGTGATTTGAGGTCCGTGGTTGAATTTGGCTCGAAATGGCAAAAATTAAAATTTGGAAAGTTTGATCGGGAGTGGAATTTTTGTTATCGGGGTCAGATTCCGATTCTGGAAGTTGAAGCAGGTCCGTAACATCGAATGCGACTTGTGTGCAAAATTTGAGGTCAATCGGACGTGATTTGATAGGTTTTGGCATTGTTTTTAGAATTTGGAAATTTTGAAGTTTCTTAAGCTTGAATCCGTGTGTAATTCGTGTTTTTTTATGTTGTTGGAGATGATTTAAAGATTTAATTAAGTTTGTATGATGTTGTAAGACTTGTTGGTATGTTTGGTTGAGTTTCCGGGGGGCCTCAGGTTGATTTCGGGTGGTTAACGGACTTGGAATGTGATTTGAGAACTTGCTTAAGTCTGAGAGTTGTTGGTGTAACTGCACCTGCGGAGAGTGGACCGCAAATGCGATACCGCAGGTGCAGCAGGTTGAGCGCAGGTGCGGAAAGGGTGGAGACCAGAAGGGGTCGCAGGTGCGATGGTTTCTCCGCACCTGCGATAGTGCAGATGCAGACCATGGGTCGCAGTAGCGGAGGCAACCGGAGTTAGTCATTTTCACAGGTGCACCCAAATTGTTCGCACCAGTGGGCACGTAGGTGCAAGCCCATGCTCTACAGGTGCAAAAGTGCCTGGGCAGAACCTATATCAACGGGGTCTGAGATTTTTGGCTTCATTTCATCATTTTGAGCTCAGATTTTAGAGATTTTGAGAGGGCTTTACAAGTGGGACTCTTGAGGTATGTTCCTTGTCTTCATTTTTCTTCAATAATTATGTTTCCCCACTGATTTCCCACCTAGATGGTGTGTTTTTTGAGGTGTAAATTAGGGATTTGAGGCTAGGAATTTAGAGAGTTGGTTTTGAGGATTTGAATGACCAATTGGTGTCTGATTTTGATGAATTTGGTATGGTTGGGCTCGTGAGTGAATGAACTTTCGGATTTTGTGACTTTTATCGGATTTCGAGACGTGAGTCCAGGGGTCGGGTTTGGGCCGATTTCGAATTTTGGCTATAATTTCATATTTTTCTCGTGGAATTAATTCCTTTAGCCTATATTGATTTTATTGAACTTCTTGTGGCTAGATTCGGGATGTTTGGAGACGGATTTGAGTTGTTTTTGGTTAGTTTTGAGCTGTTCAGAGGTCAGAATGCGCAGGATGGCATCTTTGGAGCATCGCTTGGCTTGCTCAACACTGGTATTGGCTTGTTCGAGGTAAGTAACTCTTCTAATCTTAGTGTTGAGGGTATGAAACCCTGAAATACGTATTATGTGATTGGTATTGAGGTGATGCACATGCTAGGTGACGGGCGTGTGGGCGTGCACCATGTGAATTTGGACTCTGTTGCTTCCATGGCACTGTATAGTGGTCCTACTTTGTTGATATCCATGTTTTCACCATGTGATAAAGTAATTGAGTTGTCAATCATGCTAGATATAATGTTTAGGCTTTATGGCGAAACTGGTGGGACCCATAGTGGTCGTTTCTTGCTGTCATCTCACTGATTTTATTGATATTTCGTACTCAGTCATATTTATGCATTCATATTATATCTCAGTCTTAGTTGTTATTTATTGATACATCATATCAATGTTGTCGAGCTAGTTTCATAACATTGTGAGCCCGTGAGTGAGACTGGAGAGATTGATGACTGAGTGAGGTCGAGAGCTTGATTATGAGTGACAGTTATGGGATCGGGTTGCACGCCATAGCATGCTATATTGATTTATGCCTAGATGTGGCCTATAATAGCGCTTGGGCTGTAGGATCCCCTCCGGAGTCTGCACACCCCCAGTAAGCGCGGTTGATTACATTGAGGTATGAATCTTCCCTGAATATGGATCTTGTCCGAAATATTATATACTTGGAGATGGATCTTCTATATGGGGCCGGATTGGCCTTCATCGGTACTGAGTGACTGATTATCAGTGATGTATATATTCCGGGATGGATCATCCTTAGGCCGTATGGGCCATATACAGTACCGAGTAGTTGAGCATGATGAGTGAAAAGTGTGAAACATTGTGATTGAGTACTCTGAGAGTGTGAGTACATGATTCATCTCTGAGGTACATGGCATTGTCATGCACACATGACATACAAGCATAGAGATGTATTTTTCCTCATGTTGTACGGTATCACGTCATTCATGACTTTTTACACACATTGATATATGGGCATAGAGAGGTATTTCACACTTGCTATCTAGAAAGAAAATGAAACATCTTATTTATTGTGGAAAGGATGTTTGAAAAAATTACAATTTTCAAAGTTACTCGTATTTTTGGCATTTGCAGTAAAAGATTTGGATTTTCACTAAGATACTTGAATAACATGGCTATTTTTCTGGAACTGTGAAGGAGCTGAGCATTTTACTTCTCAGATACATCTTTGTTATTGTATTATGCTGTTATGAACTGTCGTGGGATATTGGTATTGGACCCGACCTTGTGTTAGCTCATCACTACTTTCAACCTAAGGTTAGGTTTGTTACTTATTGAGTATATAGTGTCGGTTGTACTCATACTACACTTATGCACCTTGCATGCAGATGTTGGTTGCTGATGTTGCTGTGTTCGATGGGAGCTGGATTGAAGATATACCTGCGTCCCGGTTGTAGCTGCCTCTTGTTCGTGGTAGCCTTAGATCTATAAAACTCTGTTTATGTACTTTTCAAACATACTATGTATTTATTTCATTTTCGCTTTGTAAACTCTATTCTTAGAAGCTCATGATTTGTACTACCAGTTATTGGAGAATGTATAAGATTAAGATAATTCTTTACTTAAATTGCTTTATTAATTATTATTAGAATTGGTTAGTGGTTAAGTGGCTTACCTAGAGGGTGGGTTATGTGCCATCACGACTAGTCATATTTTGGATCGTGACACAAGAAAGACTAAAGAGAGTAGAACGTGTCGTATTCATGCTTGAGTCACACGCATTGGTGGGATTGATAGCCTCGAAGGTTAAGTATAAAGGAGATGCTCACCATGAATGGGGGTCACAATGAGCGCATGCATACCTTAGAGGCTAAGATGATCAGGGGTGGATGCACTGTGGCTTGGGATAGCTCTTTGTTAGAAATGTTAATGCAAAGACAAAATATCGAATACAACTACCAAACCTTGAATTAAAAAAAACTTGGGTCGGCTATATGCGCCCCCGCTGATTATGTTAACCTCATATAATCTCATGTTAGGCTAACATTAGGCAAAATAAATAAAAGGTACTAGAACTTTTTTATATTTTCTACATATGTATAAATCTTTAAAAGACTTACAACTGCTAGAAATGCATAGCTCATAATGTGAAAATAACATGATATGCATCTCAACTAAGAGGTTTCGCTTATGTAAATTCGTTTTTCACTATGTCCTATTTTCTTGCCAAGTCATCGCAAATCTTCAAAATAATTTATTTAAAGTTAACTTTTTGCCTTACCTCATCCTTTTTTAACACCTTCAATTATCGTGATTTTATGTCTACGAATCGATACATTTGGCGATCAACGCATGACATGATCAAACCATGTTCAACGATATTTTTCATTTTATTTTTGATGTGCATTACTTGAACCTTCTCGTGAATGTGTTTATTAATTTTTGTACAATATTGTATGGCCTCACATTTATTTTAGCATCTGCAACTGAGCAACACTCCAATATGTCAAGTATAAAATATTACTGGTCTTATAACAGTTGTACATAAAACTAACATTTCACTTTGGGTGAATATTTTTTCACATAATACTACGATAATACTCTGTTACAACCATTCAGTTTTTATTAATAAGTAATATATTCATATATCATTTCATTCTTTTGGTGTAGTGAACCTGGATAGAGGAACCATAATCCTATATAATGTCTCCATAATCTTGTGGTGAGTAAATTTGCAATGCATATATTCAATATTACTTCTACTTATTTTAAAGTTCTTACGTTCTAATGTGCTTTTCCTTACTTCTAGTTTTTGGTGGACACCCTTCCTACTTTCTCATAAATTAGCACAATATTATTGGCAAATAGAATATAATGTGGGACACTATTGATATGTTTGGTTAACTCATCCATAACTTGGGTAAAATAAGTATGAGCCCAATGTCAATCTTTGGTATAAACTCAGTTTCCCAAGCTATCTTTGTACCTCCTACTATTGTTTTCATGCTAGTGACGATTTCATTTTATACATCTTTTTTTCCCTTGTATTTAATATATGTTTATTTCATTTTTGGTACACACCAAAGGTCCTTTCAAGGTTCTCTATTATATGATTTTCTATATCAATGAATACCATGTGCAAATCTTTTTTTCTTTTGCTCATTCATAACTTGCATCATTCTCCTTAGAAAATATATAGTCTCTATTGTAGAACCACCTGTATAAATCCAAATTTATTCTTTGTGATAAATCTATGATTTATTACTTTTTCCTAGAGTTTTATTGTATTACTCATAAGTTTAGTGCCACGTTAGTTCAAACTTTGAGTGTCTCTTTTATTTTTATATAAGTTAGAATTAGATATTCTTTCTTTCTCATCGGGCAACTCACACCACTTCTCAGTATAATATTAAATTGTACGGTAATATCATGACCCAAAGTCTCTCTTAGGTCGTGATGGCAACTAGACGACCCATTAGGTGAACCAACAAACAATTCACATATTCAAATTTCATAACATCATAACTAAGTCTAAATATAGATAATAACACAGCACAAGTCTAAAGTTGTCAATGCAAGTGTAGAAATAACCAAACTACCCGAGCCCGGAAACATGTGTCGTGACGTCATGAGCTCTAATAGTATCAAAAAATACAAATATCTAAATAATATATCACTATCTGACACAAATAATGTAGGGAAGAAGACCATGATGGAGAAAAGGAAATAACATAAATTAATGAGTAAAGAAAAAAGAGAGGAAAGATTAAGAAAAAAGATTAAGTTTAATTTTCCTTTTTGGAATGGGTGAGTTATTATAATGGGTCGAGTGACTTTTAATTAAAATGGGGCCAATTAGGGATATTCAGGTGTCTTTTTATGATGGGACCAAGCCAGTTAAAATGTAAGGGTAATTATACTAAAAAACTGGAATATAGGGTAAATGTAGCTTATCCAATCAAGGCTAGCCACGTGTCTTTTATTTGTGATATATTTATTTTTAAACTTATAATTGATTAGTCAGAAATTCAAAAAAATAATCATTAAAAATTTAATTTTTTTAATAGAAATTTTAATAAAACTACTAAAAAATTTAGTTGCCCAGAATTACAAACAATGGAAACAGACACGGTAATATCCACTTTCTAAAATAATTAATGTAGTATCAACTAAAAACTTAAAATAAACTACTAAATTAAACCCTAAAAACACTGAAAACATATAATACAATAACCTCAAATCGAACAAAAAAATGCCACGATCTAAAATTCCAACCACGGGGTCATGATGGCGCTAAACATCCGCTTGCTTGGCTGTAACGACCCGGCCGGTCGTTTTGAATGTATTAGCCCCGATCCCCTATTTGCTGCTATCCCTGAATCTGTTTCTAGTTATGTGACTTTCCGGAAGGTCTTGTTTTTGGTTTAGAATTTTGACCGTAGTCAGAAAAGTATGAAGCCGACTCCGGAATAGAGTTCCGCTGGTTCCGTTAGCTCCGTTGGGTGATTTTGGACTTATGAGCGTGTCCGGACTTTTAATTTGAGGTTTGTAGCTAATTTAGACTTGAAATGGCGGAAGTCGATTTTTTGGAATGTTCGACCGGGAGGTTGACATTTTAATATTAGGGTCAGATTCTGATTTTGAAAGTTGTAGTAGGTCCGTAATATAGAATATGACTTGTGTGCAAATTTTGAGGTCAATCGGACGCAGTTTGGTAGGTTTCGGCGTCGTTTGTAGAATTTAAAAGTTTAGAAATTTTCTAGGCTTGAATCCGGGTGTAATTAGTGTTTTGATGTTGTCTTGAGTGATTCAAAGGTTCGACTAAGTTCGCATGGGGTTATATGACTTGTTAGTATATTTGGTTGAGTTCCCGGGGGCCTCGAGGGTGTTTTAGATGCCCATCGGAAGGAAATATAGACTTAGGCATTGCTGGTTTCTTCTGGTGTTCTGGTGCTTCGCACCTACGGTGGGAGCCCGCAGGTGTGGCCTCGCAGAAGCGAAGAGGAGTACGCAGATGTGGGCAAGGCTGGGGGTTGGACTGGAAGTGCGGGTGTAAGGTTAGGAGAGCATCTGCGAAACCGCAGATGCGGAAGGGGAGGCGCAGATACGGAAAGAGGCGTGAGTGGGAAGGATCCCAGAAGCGGGCAGGGCCCTAAGGTGCGCACCCGCAGGTGTGAATATGTGACCTAGGTGGGATCCGCAAGTGCGAATTTGCTAAGCAGAACCTATAGATAGAAGACTTTGAGATTTTTTCCCATTTCCACATTTCGGAACTCGGATTTTGGAGGATTTTGAGGAGGATTTTGAAGTGTTTGTTGAGGTAAGTTCCTTGTGCCTATTTATCTTCAATAATGGTTTTTACCCACTGATTTTACACCATGTTGGTGAGTTTTTGAGGTGTGATTTGGGAGATTTGGGATTGAAAATTTGAGAGTGAATTTTGGGGTTTTGCAGGCGCAAATGATGTCGGATTTTGATAAATATGGTATGGTTGGACTCGTGAGTGAATGAGCTTTCGAATTTTGTGACTTTTGTCGGGTTTCGAGAGTGGGCCCGGGGGCCGAGTTGAGCCTATTTCGAATTTTTGACTTATAATTTTGTATTTTTCTTGTGGAATTGATTCATTTAGCCTACATTAATTATATTGTACTTCTTGTGACTAGATTCGGGGCGTTTGGAGATTGATTTGAGGTGCAAAGGCATTGCGGAGTAGGATTTTTTGTGGTTTGAGCTATGTAACAGTTTTAAATCGCGTCCTGAGGGTATGAAACCCTGGATTTTGGTATGATGTGACTATTTTGGAGGTGACACACATGCTAGGTGACGTGCGTGTGAGCCTGCACCGTGGGGAGTTGTGACTTGGCCCGTCCTATGAGACTGTAAAGTCGAATAGACTATTGTTAATTACCTATTCTCTCTGTGTTATAGAGATTTGACTGCAAATCATGTTTAGAAATCATGCTTAGGCTATGTGATAGTATGGTTGGGACCCGCAGAGGTCGCGTACCTGTGAAATATTTGCTAATTGCTGTCTTGCACTCAGTCATAGTTTTACTTACGTATCATATTTCAGTCTCTTCTTGATTCATGTTGATACACTGTGTCATTTTGTTTGGGCTGATCTTTATGATTTCTGAGGGCCGTGAGACTAGAGAGGTACATGACTGAGTGAGGCCGATGGCCTGGTTGTGAGATATTGATACGGTAGCACGTGAGTTGTCCGTGCAAATCATGGTGTTTATACTTAGCACATGAGTTGTCCGTGCGGATTCTGATATGATACTGTAGCACGTGAGTTGTCCGTGCGGATCTTGATATGATACGCTAGCACGTGAGTTGTCCGTGCAGCACGTGAGTTGTCCGTACAGATTATAGCGCTTGGGTTGTAGGAGCCCCTCCAGAGTCTGCACACCCTCAGTGAGTGCAGGTACCTATTGAGTGTGAGTACTGAGGGCTGAGAACCGAGTGATTGAGTGTTTGTGACGAGTTGAGTGACTGTTTCCCTGAGAGGCTGTACTTTCTTTTTCATTTGTTGATGCACTTAGTTGCTATCTGCCATTATCGTAAAATTTTTGAAAGATTCTATATCCGGATTTACCTACACTTTAACTGTATAAGAACTGATTTGATTTGAACTACCGGATTTGAAAGCATGTCTATTCTTTGCTGGAATTATTGAAAATAAACTGTATTTTTATAGCTCGTCACTACCTTCTCAGTTCTTTATTTATTTCTGTTAGTTGTTGAGTTGGTTGTACTCATGCTATACTCTGCACTTCATGTGCAGATCCAGGTGTACTTGATCAAGGAGGTATTAAGTTCATGCGCGATCGAGTACCGGAGAGTATGAGGTAGCTGCCGATGTCCGCAGACCTTGTCTCTCCTTCCATGTTTTCTTTCTTTTTAGTATTGATACTTAGACACTGTTTGTATTAGACTAGATATCTAGATGCTAATGATTCAGTGACACCCCGATATTGGGCTATTTTTCCGCACTTATTTTTTTGTGTGGAAGTTTTACCCCCGTTTTATGCAAAACTCCAGTTATTTTAAAGTCTTAATTAATTTCTGTTAAATTTTGAAAGTGTTACAGAAAGGTTGGCTTGCCTAGTATTACGATAGGCGCCATCACGACGTGTTAGGTTTTGGGTCGTGACAAGTTGGTATCAGAGCCTAGGTTACATAGGTCTCACGAGTCATGAGCAGGTTTAGTAGAGTCTTGCGTATTGGTATGGAGACGTCTATATTTATCTTCGAGAGGCTGTCGAACCATTAGGAAACTACACATTCTTGAATTCTTGTCGTGTGAATCTGTTGATTCTGGTGACTAAACATTTGTTGTTTCATTCTCTCATAGATGGTGAGGACTCGTACTACGGGGCAGGACGGACAACCACCAGTACATCCAGTCAGGGCCGCGAGAGGCCGAAGTCGCAGTAGGGGCAGAGGCGCAGCTCGCACCGCAGCTAGGGAAGCACCTGCAGATCCAGCAGTTGCCCCAGTTCAGGAGTAGGCTCTAGTTGTGGATGAGTCAGTGGGACTAGCTCAGGCACCACCTGTGCCCATGGTGATTCCAAGCCTTCAGGAGGCCTTAGTTCAGATTCTGACCGCATGTACCAGTCTTGCTTAGGCGGTCTCTGTTTTGGCTGCAGCAGCCACTTCTTAGGCTGGGGGAGGTGCTCAGACTCCCCCCGCCCGCACACTAAAGTAGGTAGTACAGGGCTTCCAGACGCCGAGGGCACCACCAGCCCAGCCGATTGTAGCTACTCAGGACTATGTGGTATTTGTTATGCCTGATGATGAGAAGCGTCGATTGGAGAGGTTTGGGAGACTCCAACCTCCATCTTTTAGTGGTACCGAGGGAGAGGATGCACAGGGCTTCTTGGACAGGTGTTAGAGGATACTCCGTACAGCAGGTATTCTAGAGACCAGTGGGGTCTCGTTCACTAATTTTCAATTCTCTGGGGCTGCCTTCAGTTGGTGGGAGGCTTACGAGAGGCGTAGGCCAGTCGGCACAGCACCCCTTACATGGCAGCAATTCTCCGGTCTATTCCTGGAGAAGTTTGTGCCACAATCTCGCAGAGAGGAGTTGCGCGGGCAGTTCGAGCAGCTTCGTCAGGGAGATATGTCTGTGATGCAGTATGAGATGAGATTCTCAAAGTTGGCTCGTCATGCTATCTGCTTGGTTCCCACAGACATGGAGAGGATCAGGTGGTTTATAGATGGCCTCACTTTTCAGCTGCGATTGCTTATGACTAGAGAGAGTGTGTTTGGTGCTACTTTTGATGAGGTGGTCGACATTGCTCGTCAGATTGAGATGGTTCGCACCCAGGAGTAGGTTGAGAGGGAGGCCAATAGGCCTCGTGGATAGGGTGGATTTAGCAGTGTTCCTTCGGCGGGCCAGGTCCACCACTTTTAGGGTCGTCCTTTCAGACATGCTCAGAAGGCTCGCCTAGTCCACCGTGGCACATCATCTGGCCACGGGTCACACAGTCATCAGCAAGGCCAGTCATCGTTCAGTGCACTACCAGTGCAAAGTTCTCATCATGCCTAGTCAGCTCAGGTTTCCATGGGTATTTCCTCTACGCATAAGGAGCAGCAGTTCCGTTAGAGGAGGGGTTTTTTCGAGTGCGGAGATTTTGGTCACATCAAGAGAGATTTACCTAGGTTGTTGAGTGGAGCTCCATAGCAGAGTACTCGGCTAATGTCACCAGCACCAACAGCTCCACCACCCGTCCAGCCAGCTCGAGGTGGTGCTCAGTCAGCTAGGGGTTGCCCAAGAATGGGAGGCCGATCAAGGGGTGGCCAGGCCCGTTTCTATGCTATCCCAGCAAGACCAGATGCCATTGTTTCAGATGTTGTGGTGACAGGTATTGTCTCAATTTTCCATTGAGATGCCTCTATATTATTTAACCCTCTATCCACTATTTCATATGTATCATCGTATTTTGCTCATTTTTTGGATATGCCCCGTGAGTCTCTAGTTTCATCTGTTCATGTATCTACTCCGGTGGGTGATACTATTATTGTGGACCGTGTATATTGGTCATGTGTGGTGACTATTGGGGTCCTGGAGACTTAGAGTGGATCTCTTATTGCTTAGTATGGTCGATTTTGACGTGAATTTGGGTATGGATTGGTTTTCTCCATGTCATACTATTCTAGACTGTCATGCTAAGACCATGATGTTGGCGATGCCAAGGTTGCCGATGGTTGAGTGGAGCGGTTCTATAGACTATGTTCGCATCAGAGTGATTTCATACTTGAAGGCTCAATGGATGGTTGAGAAGCGTTGTCTATCCTATTTGGCTTTTATGAGGGATGTTAGTACAAAGGTCCCTACTATTTATTTTGTTCCTGTGGTGTGTGATTTCTCGGATGTGTTTCCTGCAGACCTACCGGGCATGCCGCCTGACATGGACATTGATTTCGGTATTGATTTGGTGCGGGCACTCAACCCGTTTCTATTCCACCGTACCGTATGGCGCCGACTGAGTTGAAGGAGTTCAAGGAGCAGCTTTAGGAATTCCTTTATAAGGGGTTTATTTAGCCTAGCGTGTCACCTTGGGGTGCACCAGTTCTATTTGTGAAGAACAAAGATGGTACTATGAGAATGTGCATTGATTACAGACAGTTAAACAAGGTCACAATCAAGAACAAGTACCCTTTGCCACGTATTGATAATTTGTTTGACCAGCTTCAAGGGGCGATGGTGTTCTCCAAGATTGATTTGAGGTCAGGGTATCACCAGTTGAAGATTCGGGACTCAGATATTCTTAAGACAGCTTTCAGGACCCGATATGGCCATTATGAGTTCCTTGTGATGTCTTTTAGGCTGACCAACGCCCCAGGAGGCTCATAGTTTGCGGTATTCTATTCATAAGGACGCCGCAAAGATGTATCAAGACTTGAGACAACATTACTGGTGGAGGAGAATGAAGAAGGACATAGTGAAGTATGTAGCTCGGTGCCTAAATTGCCAGCAGTCGAAGTATGAACATCAACGACCAGGTGGGTTATTTAAGAAGTTAGAGATTCTGGAGAGGTAATGGGAGTGGATCACTATGGATTTCGTTGTTGGACATCCACGGACTCAGCGGAAGTTTGATACAGTTTAGGTTATTGTGGACCGGCTGACCAAGTCAGCTCATTTCATTCCTGTGATGACTACCTATTCTTTCGAGTAGCTGGCTCGAGTGTATATTCGCAAGATCGTCAGGCTTCATGGCATACCGATATCTATCATTTTTGACCGAGGTACTCAGTTTACATCACGGTTCTGGAGGGCCGTAAAACATGAGTTGGGTACACGAGTGGAGTGGAGCACACCATTTCACCCTCAGATGGATGGACAGTCCGAGCGCACTATTCAGATATTAGAGGATATATTTCGTGCGTGTGTGATAGATTTTAAGGGTTCATGGGATCAGTTCTTGCCACTAGCAGAGTTTTCCTACAACAACAGTTATCAGTCGAGCATCCAGATGGCACCATATGAGGCTCTGTATGGTAGGCGGTGTAGGTCTCTAGTGGGTTGGTTCGAGAAGGTTAGGGTGATTCAGGATAGACTACGCAAAGCTAAGTCCAGACAGAAGAGTTATGCGGATCGGAAGGTTCGCGATGTTGCATTCATGGTTGCAGAGCGGGTCTTGCTCCAAGTGTCACCCATGAAGGGTGTTATGAGGTTCGGAAAGAAGGGCAAGCTGAGCCCGAGGTTGATTGGTCCATTTGAGGTATTGTGACGTGTTGGGGAGGTTGCTTATGAGCTTGTCTTGCCTCCCAGTCTAGCAGGAGTTTATCCAGTATTCCATGTTTCTATGATTCGGAAGTGTCATGGCGATCCTTCTCACGTATTGGATTTCAGCTCAGTCCAGTTGGACAAGGATTTAGCTTATGTTGAGGAGCCGGTGGGGATCTTAGATAGGCAGGTTTGAAAGCTCAGGTCGAAGAATATTGCTTCTGTGAAGGTTCGGTGGAGGGTCAGCCAGTTGAGGAGGCGAATTGGGAGATCGAGCATGATATGCACAGTCGTTATCCTCATCTTTTCACCACTTCGGGTATGTCTCTATGCACATTCGAGGACAAACGATTGTTTTAAGGTGTGAAGGATGTAACGACCTGGCTAGTCGTTTTGAGTGTATTAGCCATGATCCCTTATTTGCTGCTTCCCTGTATCTGTTTATGTTAATTCGGAAGGTCTTATTTTTGGTTTCACAGTGTTTTGGGACACTTAGTCCCTAAAACGGAAGCTTAAGTCTTAGGATTTTGACCGTAGTCAGAATTGTGTGAAGATGACTCAGAAATAAAGTTCCGTCATTTCCGTTAGCTCCGTTGGGTGATTTTGGATTTAGGAGCGTGTCCAGACTGTAAATTTGAGGTCTGTAGCTAATTTAGGCTTGAAATGGCGGAAGTTGAATTTTTGGAAGGTTTGACCGGGGGTTAACGTTTTGATATCAGGGTCAGAATCTGATTCCGGAAGTTGGAGTAGGTCCGTAATGTTGAATATGACTTGTGTGCAAAATTTGAGGTCAATCAGACGTGGTTTGGTAGGTTTCGGCGTCGTTTGTGGAATTTGAAAGTTTAGAAGTTCTTTAGGCTTGAATCCGAGTGTAATTGCTGTTTTGATGTTGTCTAGAGTGATTCGAAGGTTCGACTAAGTTCGCATGGGGTTAGATGACTTGTTGGTATGTTTGGTTGAGGTCCCAGGGGCCTCGGGGGTATTTCGAATATCCATTAGAAGGAAATGTAGACTTTGGCAATGTTGGTTTCTTCTGGTGTTCTGGTGTTTCGCACAAACAGTGGGAGCCCGCAGGTGCGGCCCTGGAGAAGCGAAGAGGAGGACGTAGATGTGGGCAAGGATGGGTTGGACTAGAAGCACAGGGGCGAGGTTAGGAGCACATCTTTGAAACCGCATATGCGGAAGGGGAGGCATTGATGCAAAAAGAGGCGTGAGTGGGAAGGATCGCAGAAGCGGGCAGGGCCCGCAGGTGCGAATATGTGACTGCAGATGCGTAATCTGGGAGCTTAAGTGGGATCCGCACCTGTGATAAAATTTCAGCAGGTGCGGCATCGCAAATGCGACTGGAGGTCCGCATGTGTGGTTTTGCTAGGCAGAACCAATAAATAGAAGACTTCGAGATTTTTCACCATTTCCAAATTTCGGAAGTCAGATTTTGGAGGATTTTGAGAACGATTTTGAAGTGTTTGCTGAGGTAAGTTCCTTGTGCCTATTTATTTTCAATAATGTTGTTTACCCACTGATTTTACACCTAGTTGGTGAGTTTTTGAGGTGAGATTTGGGAAATTAGGGCTTGAGAATTTGAGAGTGAATTTTGTGGTTTTGGAGGGGCAAATGATGTTGGATTTTGATAAATATGGTATGGTTGGACTCGTGAGTGAATGGGCTTTCGGGTTTTGTGACTTTTGTCGGGTTTCAAGATGTGGGCTCGGGGGAGGGGGGGGGTTGAGCCTATTTTGGAGTTTTGACTTATAATTTCTTGTTTTTCTTGTGGAATTGCTTCTTTTAGCCTACATTAATTATATATTACTTCTTGTGACTAGATTTGGGGCGTTTGGAGATTGATTCGAGGGGCAAAGGCATTGCAAAGTAGGATTTTGCACGGTTTGAGGTATGTAACAATTTTAAATATGGTCCTGAGGGTATGAAACCCCGGATTTTGGATGTCACTATTTTGGAGGTGACACACATGCTAGGTGACGGGTGTGTGAGCGTGCACCATGGGAGTTGTGACTTGGTCTATCCCGTGAGACTGTACAGTCGAATAGACTATTGTTAATTACCTGTTTTCTTTGTGTTATAGAGATTTGACTGCAAATCATGTTAGAAATCATGTTTAGGCTATGTGATAGTATGGTTGGGACCCGCAGAGGTCGCGTACCTGTGAAATATTTGCTAATTGCTGTCTTGCACTCAGTCATAGTTTTACTTGCGCATCATATCTCAGTCTCTTCTTGATTCCTGTTGATACACTGTGTCATTTTGTTAGGGCTGATTTTATGATTTCTGAGGGCCGTGAGACTAGAGAGGTACATAACTGAGGGAGGCCGAGGGCCTGGTTGTGATGTATAGATACCGTAGCACGTGAGTTGTCCGTGCAAATCATGATGTTTATACTTAGCACATGAGGTATCGGTGCGGATTCTGATATGATACTGTAGCACGTGAGTTGTCCGTGCGGATCTTGATATGATACGATAGCATGTGAGTTGTCCGTGCAACACGTGAGTTGACCGTATAGATTATAGCGCTTGGGCTATAGGAGCCCCTCCGGAGTCTGCACACTCCTAGTGAGCGCAAGTACCTATTGAGTGAGAGTATTGAGGGCTGAGAGCTGAGTGATTGAGCTGTTGTGACCAGTTGAGTGACTGTTTCCCTGAGAGGTTGTACCTATTTTTTCATTTGTTGATGCACTTGTTGCTATCTGTCATTGTCATAAAATTTCTGAAAGATCCTATATCCGGATTTACCTGCACTTTAATTGTATAAGGACTGATTTGATTTGAACTGCCGGATTTGAAATCCTGTCTATTCTTTGCTGAATTATTAAAAATGAACTGTATTTGTATAGCTCGTCACTACCTTCCCAGTTCTTTATTTATTTGTGTTACTTGATGAGTTGGTTGTACTCATGCTACACCCTGCACTTCATGTGCATATCCAGGTGTGTTTGTTCGCGGAGGTCGTTGAGTTCGTGCACGATCGAGTACCGACGACTACGAGGTAGCTGCCGACGTCCGCAGACCTTGTCTTTCCTTCTATGTTTTCTTTCTTTTCAGCATTGATACTTAGATACTATTTGTATTAGGCTGGATATCTATATGCTAATGATTTAGTGACACCCCGATGTCGGGCTATTTTTACGCACTTATGTTTTCTATTTTTTGGGGGTTTTACCCCCGTTTTATGCAAAACTCCGGTTATTTTAAATGTCTTAATTCATTTCTGTTAAATTTTGAAAGTGTTTCAGAAAGGTCGGCTTGCCTAGTATTACGATAGGCGCCATCACGACGGGTTAGGTTTTGGGTCGTGACATGGGCAGGCCAACATTAACTAAACAATTAATCATTTTAATAATTTTGAAAGCAGATTATTAAGAAGAAAGCTGTAAAACTTTGAAATACATAATAAAATGCGTACACACTATCTAGTCTAATCCCAAAAACTGCTGTCACGAGTGCATGAGCTGCTAAAAATACTACAGATAGGGTCTAAAATAAAAATACAACTGTCCGTAACGAAATAAACAGTAAAGCAGATAGGAAGGGGACTTCAGCGTCTGCGAACGTGGTGCAACTCTACTTCAAGTCTCCTCGAAGTGACAATTCGAGCAATCTCCACAACCGATCCCATGTACTCCGTATGTACTAAGCCTAACCTCAACGAACTAGTGACGAGGTTATGACAGAGTACTCACTATAAACTTGTACGAGTATAAGTAGAAAACGATAACGAATTAGAGAAACAACAATTAACATGGAAACCAGAATAAAAAATACACAACAGAGGGCCCCAGAATATCATGATTACTCAACTTCACAACACAATGCAATAACGAAACCAACATCCAAGAATAACCATATAATATAACTTCTCTGTTGCGGCGCGCAACCCGATCCACATCTATAAACCCGATCAACATCTATATTAAAATACCGTTGCGGCATGCAACTCGATCCCATATACAATATCAACATCATTGCGGCATGCAACCCGATCCCAAATATGATATCAATACCGTTGCGGCATGCAACCCGATCCCAAATGTATATTTTATAATACCACGACCAGCAACGGTGTATCTCACAACATAATGCAAAAAAGAAGTAAGCGAATAAAGCCTCTAAGCCAATCTATAATACATAGTAAAGTGAAATAGGAGCAAGTAAGACTAACAAATAAGTAAAAACATGAGACAAGTACAAACATCTATCTAATAACATATAAAATCATAGAACAAGTAAAGGCGAGCAATAAATAAAGACATGAAAATGTGGAAGCATAAAACAAATAGAGGCATGTAACAAGTGAAGGCATGTATTGAACAAATAAAATCATGTAGCAATTAAATCATGTAACAAGTAGTAATATAGAATAAATAAGGTCATGATGTAATTGAAGACAAATAATTAAGTAGCCCACCCCCCATGCTCAACCCATTACCTTGCATATACGTTGTCCCCACCGATAAATTAAGTAGCAAATATAATAATAAAGTCCTAAATCCCTCAAGTCAAGGTTAACCACGATACTTAACTCTTTTCGCAATCAAATCAACAATCAACCATGACTTTTCCTTTAGAACAAGCTTCCAAACCAACCGAATCTAGCCAAATATCATTCAAACGATCCAAAACAAGATTTAGAAACTACCCCCGAATGAAAAAGGTTCAATGTTTAACTAAAGTGAAAAAGTTAACAAAAAGTGAACCTCGGACCACGTGGTTGAAATTCGAGATTTGGACCAAATCCCGATTAGCCATTCATCCCCAAACCCGGATACGTTATTTTTTTCTATATCCGACATCAATTCGAGGTATAAATCTCACTTTTACAAAGTTACTAAATTCTACCCAAAACTCCTAATTTCTATCTTGAAATTCATAGATTTGATGAAGAAATTAATAAAAAGTAAAGTAAGACTAACAAACAAGTGAAAACATAACACAAGTACAAACATCTATCTAATAACATGTAAAAGCATAGAACAAGTAAAGGTGAGCAATAAATAAAGGCATAAAAATGTGGAAGCATAAAACAAATAGAGGCATGTAACAAGTGAAGGCATTTATTGAACAAATAAAATCATGTAGCAATTAAAGCATGTAACAAGTAGTAATATAGAATAAATAAGATCATGATGTAATTGAAGACAAATAATTAAGTAGCCCACCCCCCATGCTCAACCCATTACCTTGCATATACGTCGTCCCCACCCATAAATTAAGTAGCAAATAGAATAATAAAGTCCTAAATCCCTCAAGTCAAGCTTAACCACGACACTTACCTCTTTCCGCAATCAAATCAATAATCCACCACGACTTTTTCTTTTGACCAAGCTTCCAAACCAATCAAATCCAACATATCATTCAAACGATCCAAAACAAGCTTTAGAAACTACCCTGAATGAAAAAGGTTCAATTTTTAACTAAATTAAAAAAGTCAACAAAAATTGACCTGGGCCCACGAGGTTGAAATTCGAGATTTGGACCAAATTCTGATTAGTCATTAACCCCGAGCTCGGATACATGATTTGTTTCGATATCCGACATCAATTAGAGAGTCATAGATTTGATGAATAAATTAATAAAAAGTAATGGGAATTTATGAAAAACAAATTAAAGTTGCTAACGAATGAATTAGGGAAGAAAATGCTCTCAAGAAATGGCCTCAATGGAGTATAGGGTTGCAACATGGTGTAAAATGAGCTAAGTCTGATTTTTTCAATTTTTACCCCATTGCAGATGTCGCCATTGCGAACTCTTGTTCACAATTGTGACCATTGAAAAAGCGAACCACTGATCGCAAATTGCGATCAGTGTCCCAACCATGCAGTCATTGCAAATGCAACATTCCATTCATATTTACGAAGGCCCTCCAGCTCGCAAATGTGGAAATCCATCAGAAAAGCGAAGCTATCACCGAGCCTGCTAGTATCGCAATGTGACCCCCTTCCATGTCACAAATGTGATGAATTCTTCGCAAAATCGAAGACCAACCCCCAGTTCCCGACTTCACATTTGCGAGCCTGATATCGCAAATGCGAGGCTCGCAATTGCAATCAGGTCCTCGCAAATGCGAGACTTGCAGCTTCACATAGGCAGAATTCCATCAACAGTTCATTTCCGCCAAAACACATTCAAAACTCACCCGAACCCTCGAGCTCCAACCCGAATATTCACACAATTGTAATAAAATCATGCAAACTCACTTGCTTACTCAAATCATCAAAACAACATCAAATTCAAGAATCGATCATCAAAACTCAAGATTTTCAACTTAAAAATTCAAATTTTTCCAATGTTTACATAATGTGCCGATACAACCTCAGGTCACCCAGCATTCCAACCTAACATACGCACAAGTCCAAAAATATCATACGAGAATCGTCAAAATACCGATCCGAAGTCGTTTACCAAGAATGTTGATCATGGTCAACTCAAGCCTAATTTTAAGTCAAAAATCATATTTTCTTTAAAATATCACATAATAGCTTTCCGAAAAAAGACATGGACCATGCATGCAAGTCATAAATCATCAAATAAAGCTACGAGAGATCTCAAAACATTAAAAAATGAGCTAATACTCAAAACAACTTATCGGGTTGTCACAAAAAATATAGATTTCTTGATAAAAATATATACACAATCAGTAATGTAAAAATACCTCAACAAAATTAAAACATCTAAATTTTCTAATCTTAAAATTAAAAAAAATATAAACTAAAAATGTTTTAAAAATTGAAAAAATAGTTAAATAGGAAAACTTACCTATACAAAGGAGGAGGAGGAGGAGGCAAAAGAGAATATGTAAAGGAGAGAAAACTCAGGAATAAGGGTTTTCTACCCATTTATGCCCTTGATTGTTCGACAGATTCCGTCATTAAGTATGTTGGTAATCAGTTAGTAAATTCTGTGTCGGTACTTATATCTTGTCGCCAATGTTTAAAAATAGATGAAAACTTTTTATGGTCTACGTACAGATTATCCTCCCCAGATCTCACTTGTGGCATTACACTGGATATGTTGTTGATAAAAAATTTGATGCATTCCGCCGGTATATATTTATATTACTTTGTTGTCCCTGAGTGAAAGTGTCTTCAGTTTTCTAAACGTTTGATTTTTAATATTTGGAGAACTCTTCTTAATTTTCAAGGTTTCAAAGTCTTGAGTTGCGAGTAAGTAGTAAGCTTAAGCATGTATTTCAAATTACGAACTAAAGATATGCCATCGCCTGCTTTATGAGTAGTGGCCACATAACTATCCTTCTAAAGGGCGAAGCTAGCCTTTCGAGTTCGGCCGAACCCAGTAACCTTAGTTCAAATCCTATATTTGTTTTAAAAATCCATTGAAATATACAAATTATTAATGTAGAATCCAGTAGCTTAAAAATATTAGAATTCCGAACTCATAAGCTTCATATCGTGGCTCCGCCTCTGAATTTCTTCTCCTTGGGCATTAAAGGAACCAATCCATGATTTGACATTTGTAAAATGTTTGAAATGTTACTAGTTCCTTATAAGTTCAGTAAAGCAGCCGGACGTAATGTCCGCATGTATCGCCTCCAGATGCAGCCGGACGGGCATCAACTTCAGACGACTAGCCCTAACCAATGCAGCCTCCTCCACTGGTTGGAAACCGGTGAGCCACTGCAATATCTCCAGGTACCGCAATCCCATATAATCTCTGAGTGCATGCAGTAAAGCTACAGGATGTCCATTAACCGGCAGCCCATACAGAACCTCCACATCCTGAAGCGTGATAGTAGCCTCGCCAATGGGTAAATGAAATGTGTGCGTGTCCGGTCGCTACCACTCTATCAAAGCCGTGATCAACGACCAATCCAGCTACAACCGGCCGATCTCAATAATCCTATAGAAATCCGTATCCTGAAGGCATTTGACTATACGGGGATGGACAGACGGAACCTCCATGACGACTACTGTAAATTGAACAATATTAATTAAAGTATTTTTCTTTTTCATTTCTTAACATCTTTAATATTTTATATGTTAGTTCACTATTTAATATGTTTGTTTCTTATTTTATTTGTTAGTTTATTATTTTTATGTTAGTTTATTATTTTATATGTTAGTTTATTATTTTATATATTAGTTTATTATTTTATATGCTAGTTTATTTTTTTATATGTATGTTTGTTACTCACCTATTTTTGACTATAATAAAATAAAATAATTAATTTTCATAACTATACAGGATTTAATTATTAAATATTCATATAACAATACTTAGTGTGAGTCCAAATGAGCCACATTTTGGTTCCGGGCTCGATATTTGAGACCCAGTTGCACCAAGGTATCCAATGTTCTTGTGTTCATGATAAAAAAAATTTTTCAATTTATCACTCAACAGGTCTGTTATTTTATATGTTAATTTATCATTTTATATATTTGTTTGTTAATCAACTATTTTTGACTATAATAAAATTAAATAATTAATTTTCATAACTATACATAATTTAATTATTAAATATTCATATAACAATACTTAGTGTGAGTCCAAATGATATGTTTGTATGTTAATCAAATATTTTTGATTATAATAAAATTAAATAATTAATTTTCATAACTATACAGGATTTAATTATTAAATATTCATATAACAATACTTAGTTTGAAAAATATTGTTATTTTTTAATGTTATTTTCTTACATTTGTTGACTAGAATTCAAGAGAGTTTGTGTTTTAACTATCAGCTTTTTTCAGATATTTTTGGGTTTAACAGATAATTAAATAATTAATTTTAATAATTACAAAGATACTACGCTAAAGGGCACTATATTTTACTACGCTAAAAGGGCACTACACTACAAATACACTATATTAGGGCACAAGATTTGATAAATAAAGTCACATATTAATTATTCCTAAAATAATAATTTATCTATTTTACTAGTCTTTTAGCAAATAAATAATCCAAATCGGATAAAAACAACATGTTATTTTTATTCACAAAACAATAACGAAAATTCATATACCACATTAAAAATTAACTAATTAACATTTTTTCTAACAACTAATAATAATTTCTCTATTTTACTAATTTTTTTAGCACACTAATAATATAATCTTGATAAAAAACAAAAAATTAATTAAATCGCAAAACAATCACGAAATAACATAAAGCACAGTAAAAAATAACTAATACGCATTTTTTATACATGAATTTTAACTGTAACGACCCGGACGGTCGTTTAGAGAGTTATAGCCCCGTTTCCCCCATTTTTGCTTCTTTTGTGCTTTACACCTGTATTATGTCTTACCGGGTTGGTTGGTTCAGGTCCGGAGTGGTTTTGGAGTGAATTGAGACACTTAGTCTCTTAATTGGAAGCTTAAGTTGGAAAAGTCGACCGGATGTCAACTTGTGGCAAAAACGAACTCGGATTTGAATTTTTATGGTTCCATTTGCTCCGTTAGGTGATGTTGTACTTAGGAGCACGTTCGGAATATGCTTTGGAGGTCCGTGTTAGAATTAGGTTTGAATTGGCAAAAGTTAGAATTTTGGCGATTTTGGCTGGCAATGGAAATTTTGATATCATGGTCTGATTGGATTTCCGGA
The DNA here is from genome assembly GCF_000715075.1 of Nicotiana tabacum. NCBI lineage: Eukaryota > Viridiplantae > Streptophyta > Magnoliopsida > Solanales > Solanaceae > Nicotiana > Nicotiana tabacum. The sequence goes on along the minus strand of NC_134094.1, from coordinate 65,234,561 downwards.
AGTTGGAACAACTTTGTGGTGTCATTTTTGACTTGTGTGTTAAATTTGAGGTCAATCGTATGTGGTTTGGTAGGCTTCGGCATCGTTGTGGAATTCAAAAGTTAGAAGTTCTTTAAGCTTGAATCCGGGTGTAACTTGCATTAGCGGAGGTGGTTGGAGCTTCTCAAGGACTATGATATCACCATTTTGTACCACCCCGGGAAGGCCAATGTGGTGGCCGATGCCTTCAGTCACCGGGCGAAGAGTTTGGGGAGTTTAGCATATCTTCCAGTAGTAGAGAGACCCTTGGCATTGGATGTTCAGGCCTTAGCTAGACAGCTTGTCAGATTGGATATTTCGGAGCGGAGTCGGGTATTGGCTTGTGTGGTCTCTAGGTGTTCTTTTTATGATCGTATCAGGGAGCGTTAGTATGATGACTGCCACGTGCTCGTCCTCCATGACAGGGTTCAGTGAGGTGATGCTAGTGATGTGACTATTGGTGATGATGGCGTGTTGAGGATGCAGGGTCGGATATGTTTGCCTAATGTGGATGGGCTTCGGGAGTTGATTCTTGAGGAAGCCCACAACTCGCTGTATTCCATTCATTCGAGTGCCGCAAAGATGTACCAGGATTTGAGACAACACTATTGGTGGAGGAGGATGGAGAAGGATATAGTTGGGTTTGTGGCTCAGTGTCTCAACTATCAGCAGGTTAAGTATGAGCATTAGAGACCGGGTGGCTTGCTTCAGAGGCTAGAGATCCCGGAGTGTAAATGGGAGCGGATCACCATAGATTTCGTAGTTGGGCTCCCACAGACTTCGAGGAAGTTTGATGCTATTTGGGTGATTGTGGATCGGCTGACCAAGTCTGCGCACTTTATTCCAGTTGGCACTACTTATTTTTCAGAGCGATTGGCTGAGATTTACATCCGAGAGATTGTTCTCCTTCATGGTGTCCCAGTTTCCATCATTTCAGATAGAGGGACACAGTTTACATCGCAGTTTTGGAGGGTCGTGCAGCGAGAGTTGGGTACATAGGTTGATTTAAGCACAACCTTTCACCCTTAGACAGACGGACAGTCCGAGCGCACTATCCAGATATTGGAGGATATGTTACGCGCTTGTGTCATTGATTTTGGGGGTTCATGGGACCAGTTTCTGTCGCTCGCGGAGTTTGCATATAATAACAGTTACCAGTCGAGCATTCAAATGGCTCCGTGCAAGGCTTTATATGGGAGGCGGTGTAGATCTCCGGTGGGATGGTTTGAGCCGAGTGAGGATAGGCTCTTTGGTACACATTTGGTCCAGGATGCATTAGACAAGGTGAAATTGATTTAGGATCAGCTTTGCACGGCGTAGTCTAGGCAGAAGAGCTATGCTGACAAGAAGGTCTATGATATGTCTTTCATAGTCGGGGAGAAGGTTCTGCTGAAGGTATCACCCATAAAGGGTGTTATGGGGTTTGGGAACATGGGAAAGTTGAGCCCTCAGTTCATTGGTCCTTTAGAGGTACATCAGAGGATCGGGGAGGTGGCTTACAAGCTTGCCTTGCCACCTAGTTTGTCCAGTGTGCATCCAGTATTTCACGTTTCTTTGCTCCGGATGTATATCGGCTATCCGTCCCATGTTTTGGATTTCAGCACGGTTCAGTTGGATGGTGATATGACTTATGATGTGGAGTCAGTGGCCATTTTGGAGCGACAGGTTCTACAGTTGAGGTAAAAGGATATAGCTTCAGTGAAGGTGCAGTGGAGAGGTCAGCCTGTGGAGGAGGCCACTTGGGAGACCGAGCGGGAGATGCAGAGCAGATATCCACACCTATTTGAGACTCCATGTATGTTTCTAGACCCATTCGAGGATGATTGTTTGTTTAAGAGTGGGAGGATGTAATGACCCGGCCGGTCGTTTCGAGAGTTATAGCCCCGTTTCTCCCATTTCTGATTCTTTTGTGCTTTACAATTGTATTATGTCTTACCGGGTTGGTTGGTTCGGGTCCGGAGTGGTTTTGGAGTGAATTGAGACACTTAGTCTCATAATTGGAAGCTTAAGTTGGAAAAGTCGACCGGATGTCGCCTTGTGGGAAAAGGACATCGGATTTGAATTTTTATGGTTCCGTTAGCTCCGTTAGGTGATTTTAGACTTAGGAGCGCATCTGGAATATGATTTGGAGGTCTGTAGTAGAATTAGGCTTGAATTGGCGAAAGTTGGAATTTTGGCGATTTTGGCCGGCAGTGGTAAATTTGATATCGGGGTCGGATTGGATTTTCAGAAGTTAGAATAGGTTCTCGGTGTCATTTTTGACTTGTGTGTAAAATTTGATGTCAATCAGACGTGGTTTGGTAGTTTTTGTCATCGTTGTGGAATTCGAAAGTTTAGAAGTTCTTTAGGCTTGAATCTGGGTGTAATTTGGTATTTTCATGTTGTTTTGAGGGATTTGAAGGTTCGACTAAGTTCGTAACGGGTTATAGGACTGTTGGTATGACTGGTTGACGTCCCGGAGGCCTCGGGGTGATTTCGGGTGGTTAACGGCTTGGTGGGAGTTGAGAAATTTTAGCTGAAGCTGCTGCTACTGGTGTAAATGCACCTGCGGAGTGGGAACCGCAGGTGCAAGCCCGCAGAAGCGAAGGAGGAGCCGCAGATGCGGCTAAGGAGGATATGGGAAGAGGATGCAGGTGAAATGGCATTCCCACACCTACGATGGTCGCAGAAGCGGATTTAGGGGCGCAGGTGCGAGTTTGGACCGCAGGTGCGATGTAGTATTTCCCGCACCCGCGAAGAGCGCAGATGTGGTCACTTGATCGCAGGAGCGGAGGCAGTGTTTTAGTGATTTTTCCGCAGAAGTGGGGCTTTGCCCGCAGATGTGGCTCTGTAGATGTGGAAATGGAGCCGCAGGTGCGAGAAGTCTGGGCAGAACCTATAAATAGAAGACTTCAAGATTTTTCACCATTTTAATCATTTTTGAGCTCGGATTTTCGGGATTTTGAGAGGGATTTTGGAGTAATCACTGAGGTTAGTTTCTTGTGCCTATTTATCTTCAATAATGGTGTTTCCCCACTGATTTTTACACCTAGGTTGTGAGTGTTTGAGGTGAGATTTGGGAGATTAGGACATGGGAATTGGAGAGTGAAATTTGGGGTTTTGGAGGGCAATTGAGGTTGGATTTTGACAAATTTGGTATGGTTAGACTCGAGAATGAATGGGCTTTCAGGTTTTGTGACTTTCGTCGGGTTTCGAGACGTGGGCCCGGATGGTCGGGTTTAGCCGATTTCGGATTTTTGACTATATTTTAGTAGTTTTCTTGTGAAATTGATCCTTTTAGCCAATATTGATTATCTCGTACTGTTTGTGGCTAGATTCGGGGCATTTGGAGGCTGATTCGAGAAGCAAAGGCATTTCGGAGTAGAATTTCTGCGTGGTTGAGGTAAGTAACAGTCTTAAATCTGGTTTTGAGGGTATGAAACCCCGAGAATTCATATGATGTGAATATTTGGAGGTGACGCACATGCTAGGTAATGGGCGTGTGAGCGTGCACCGTGAGGGATTGTGACTTGGTCCGTCCCGTGAGACTGTAAAGTCGAATATGTAACGCCCCATCCTCGGGAGATGCAACCAGCGCTCAACCGAGTGAACACGGTCGAGCAAACCTGTTAGATACTCTCTACCCAACTCACACATGATTAAGAAAAGACATGATTTCGTTAATTAGACGGAAATAAGTTCATACATACAACATTAAATCGTTTCATTAGCTATTTTGCCTTTTTAGTCTCAAAATACACAGATTCTTATAGTCTGAGTGGAACAGGTGATCAAACACAACATATACTTGTTTAATATTCCCAACACCTCTAAAGATACAAAAGAGAGTAAAGATAGTGCCGTCAACAAGGCGTGGGCTATACCTCAAAAAGTTACCACAATATAAACAAAAGGTACAATACATGACCCAAGAATGAAATGGGGCTCACCGAGTACACTGAGAAGAGGATGCAACACTATCTGTGATCAACACTGTCTGTTATGTAACCACCTACATCCATTTAAGGATGCAGCGCCCCCGACAAAAAGGACATTAGTACCGTCGAATAGCACTAGTATGTAAAGCTAAACACAAAATAGAATGAATAATAATACAAGAGGAACAATCAAGAATTCAATAAGGCTCCGAATAATATTAAAATAACAAGTTAAGGATCATATACGTTTTCAAGTCTATTTCCATATTATTAGATTGGGTGATCTTAGCACCGATATTCCACAATTCACAAAACCTCTGTATTCTTACACGGAGTCCGATCTCGGCCCGATCGGCTAGGCCATCTCATTTGAGACATTACCACAATTTCATTATAATTTCTAGCACAGTACCACCATGTGTGCGGCATGGCGTCCGATCACGGCCCGATCGGCTAGGCCATCTCATTTGAGACATTACCACAATTTCATCCACAATACCACTGTGTTCTTACACGGTGTCCAATCTCGGCCCGATCGGCTAGGCCATCTCATTTGAGACATTACCTCCTTCAGTCAATCATCTCACATCGAACTTCTTTCATATGCTTTCAATTCATTGGCACTAGTGAGTACGATTACAAAGTCATTCTTGGCACTTGGCCGTATTTCATAGTTCCAGTTCCCTTTTTCCACCTTCAAACATCATTATCATTATCCACAATAATAAGGCTTCCTATTCAAGACACTAAATTCACATATGAGCAAATTTGGGAATCTTAGGCACATAGAGGCTTTTCATACAATTTGGTATTACAACCTTTATTTTGATCATGACATAAAGTCTTAACATATATTTCACATTTTGAACATATTCTCAAATGGCAATATGACATGATGAAGCATTTAGCATAAACAGTGAACAAACATCCTTCAACACAACCACATTAGGAATAGCTAATTCAATAATAATCAAGGACTTACTCCAACAACATGAACACCATGGGATTCAATTCTAAGAAGAAGGGGGGGTTTAGCCAACATACCTCAATTAGGCTTCTTAGACTCTAATATGATCCGGAATTCTTAGCAACTTCAATCTATTTTAGAAATATAACAAGTTGAACTAAAAATTAGGAAGATGATCATGGTTTTAGGTCATTTGAGCATTTTATCAAACACTAGGTGTGCATTAAGGTTCTATGGCTCTTTTATGGAATATTCCATCATTTCCCAACCCACTCTCTACCATGTTTAGCTCACAAGCTTCCCACATACGTCAAGGATACATGCATGCAAGACAACAACCCCCACACCCAATAATTGCCTCTCTAATTACCCCATTTTTGCAAAATTTTGAAATTGAGAGCTAGGATATAGATTCTTACCTTTAGGGTGAAGACTTCCATTGTTAATCCTCCATGATTGAGCAAGAATTGATGGATAATGGTTAAATATTTCTCCCCCACTCTAAGAACTCTCCATCTCACTCTAAAATATCAGAAATGTGCGTAAAATGGTATATGGGGTGTGTTTTAACGGAATTGGGTCGGGTTTATAAAATTCCAAAAATGAAGCTCTGAAATGGGTTATGCGATCGCATATGTGACCGCATAATGGTTATGCGGTCCGTGAAATGACCGCGAAGTTGAGGTGCCAAAACTGGGAAAAGAACTGACCTGGTTTGTGGTCACTATCCGGCCCACAGACCTGTTCTGCAGTCGCATAATACACCGTAAAATGGTTTTGCGGTCGCTTAATGCACCGCAGAACCTCCCTCTGAGAAATACCAAGGCGGGATATGTGACAAGAATGCAGCCCGCAAACGGTTATGTGATCGCATAATGGCCGCAAAATTGACATCAAAAATGCCCTAGAAACCTGCCATACTCTACAACCAGTCTGCGGTCCGCAGAGTGGTTCTGCGGCCGCGGATTGGGCCGCAGAAATGTGTACTTCTGCCCAACGTTTTCCTTCAACTCCCCAGTGCACTGTTCAATCCAAAAAGTCCGAAATCCGAAAATTCGCCAACATTGGCATCACGGAGTATTAACCTCTACGCCTACTTTGGCATCATAGAAATCTGGGTTTTTAGGAAAAAAAAAATTTACGGGGCCTTAAATCCTCCTCCATTTAAGATCATTCATCCTCGAATAAGGATCAGGGTCTGCTATTAGCACCTTATGCAACTCAGTTTTTCATACCCTACACCAACAACCCCAATTTTAACTAACTCCCCAAATTTCCAACAATTTCGCCAGAGTTTTCGTTATAACTAGGCCTATCCACCTGTTAGAGAGCCCAAAAAACACATCTTACAAACATATGCACCACTCAACGACATAACAAACTCATAACAGTACCAATTGTGGCCTCATAAGCAACACATAATCAAAAGGAACACCTTTACATCAACTGAAAAAGTGATACAAAATTCATAGGCAATGAGTTCATAAAAGGAAAGGATTACACAGCTATTCAGACAAGTAAGGATACTTCTTCTTCATTTCTTCCTCGGCCTCCCACGTGGCCTCTTCAACCTACTTGTTTTGCCATAACATTTTTACGGAGGCAATTTCTTTATTCCTCAACTTTCGGACTTGTCTATCAAGAATGGCCACCAGAATTTCTTCATTTACCTCAATGGTCTCAACCGGCACAATAGCTGACGGATCTCCAACTACCTTCTTTAACATGGACACATGGAATACCGGGTGCACTAATGACATCTTGGGTGGTAGCTCAAGCTTGTGCACCACATCAGTGATCCTCTGAATGATTCTGTATGGCCTAACATACCTCGGACTCAATTTCCCTTTCTTCCCAAACCGCATAATACCCTTCATGCGGGAAACCTTCAAGAATACCCAATAATATTCTTTGAACTCTAAGTCTCTGCGACAAACATCCGAATAGGATTTTTGATGACTCTGAGCAGTTTTCAACCGCTCCTTTATGATCTTAACTTTTTCCATAGCCTGATGTACAAGATCTGGCCCTATCAACTCTGCTTCCCCAATTTCGAACCATCCAATGGGAGATTTACATCTCCTACCATATAATGCCTCAAATGGTGCCATATGAATACTAGCATGAAATTTGTTGTAGTAAGAAAACTCTATGAGTGGCAAATGATCATCCAGCTACCCTTGAAATCAAGAACACAAGCACGCAACATGTCCTCAAGCATCTGAATAGTCCACTCTGCTTGCCCGTCTGTCTGTGGATGGAAGGCTGTACTAAGATATACCTGAGTACCCAAACCTTGCTGAAATTTCTTCGAAAAATTGGTCGTGAACTGATCCCCTTGATCGGAAATGATAGAAACTGGAGTGCCACGTAGCCTTACTATTTCATTGATATACAACCGAGCATATTGTTCCGCTGTATCGGTAGATATAACTGGCAAGAAATGAGTTGATTTCGTGAGTCGGTCCATAATCACCAAAATTGAGTCGAACTTGTGCGGAGTGCGTGGTAATCCTACAACAAAATCCATATTATTCATCTCCCACTTCCATATTGGAATTTCTATGTTATGTGCTAACCCACCAGGCCATCGATGTTCGGCCTTCACTTGCTGACATATCGAACACCTTGCCACAAAGTCCGTCACACTCCTTTTCATGTCATTCCACCAATAGATTTCCTTGAGGTCGTGATACATCTTTATAGAACATTGATGCTTGGAATACCTAGAAGCGTGAGCCTCAGTCATGATTCTTTTCCGGACACTATTTACATTCGAAACACATAGTCTCCCTTGGTACCTTAGTGTAACATCACCCATGCCAAGAGTAAAAGCCATAGTCTTATGTTTATGAATCCCTCCTTCAGCTGTACCAACAATGGATCGTTGTATTGCTTCCCTTTGTCCTCCACAACAAGCAATGATTCGACCCTATTTTGCACAATTACCCCTCCTTCTTTAGAGTCTGTAAGACGAACTCCCAAACTAGCCAATCAATGGACTTCCTTGGCAAATGGCCTTTGATATACCTCCAAGTGTGCTAAACTACCCATAGATTTCTGGCTAAGAGCATCCGCCACAACATTGGCTTTCCCCGGGTGATATAGAATATCGATGTCGTAATCCTTGAGTAACTCAAGCCATCTTTTTTGCCTCAGATTCAGCTCCTTTTTTGTAAATATATTGAAGACTCTTGTGGTCCGTGAATACCTCCACATGGACCCCATACAAATAGTGACGCCAAATTTTTAATGCAAAAACCACCGCCGCAAGTTCTAAGTCATGAGTTGGATTAATTCTTTTCATGGTTTTTGAGCTACATAGAAGCATAGGCTATAACCTTGCTGTGTTGCATTAACACACACCCAAACCCAATTCTTGAAGCATCACAATATACCACAAATTCATCTGTACCCTATGGCAGGGTCAACACCGGCGTTGTAGTCAATCTTGATTTCAACTCCTGGAAGCTCCTTTCACAAGTATTAGACCATTGCAACTTAACCGCTTTCTGAGTCAATTTAGTCAATGGAGAGGCAAGAGTAGAGAACCCCTCCACAAACTTCCTGTAATACCCTGCTAATCCCAAGAAACTGCGAATCTCGGTGGGCGTTGTAGGTCTAGGCCAATTCTTTACTGCCGAAATCTTTTGAGGATCAACCTTAATTCCTTCTCTAGAGACAACATGACCCAATAACATGATAGATTCGAGCCAAAATTCACACTTTGAAAACATCGCATACAAATGGTGCTGATGAAGATTCTGCAAAACTGCCCTGAGATGATCGGCATAGTCCTCCCGACCTCATAAATACACAAGAATATCGTCAATGAACACTATCACAAAGGAGTCGAGAAAAGGCTTGAAAATCCAATTCGTAAGGTCCATGAAAGCTGCTGGGGCATTTGTTAGCCCAAAGGACATTACCTGAAATTCAAAGTGCCCATACCATGTTCTAAATGCTGTTTTTGGAATATCCTGCTCCTTTATCTTCAATTTGTGGTATCCGGATCGTAAATCAATTTTGGAGAGGTATCTAGCACCATGTAACTGATCAAACAAATCATCTATTCTTGGTAGTGGGTATTTGTTTTTTATTGTAACTTTGTTGAGCTGCCGGTAGTCAATACACATCCTCAGTGGCCCATCTTTCTTCCACACAAAGAGAACCGGTGTGCCCCATGGTGACACACTCGGTCGGATGAAACACTTTTCTAACAAATACTTCAATTGTTCCTTTAGTTCCTTCAATTCTTCTGGTTCCATCCTGTAGGGCATAATAGATATAGGTTGCGTGCCTGACATCACATCAATCCCAAAATCGATCTCCCTGTCTGGCAAAATCCCAGGGAGCTCATCAGGAAAGACATCTGGAAATTCATTCACCACTAACACAGACTCGAGTGTAGGCGCCTCAGCGTTGGTGTGCATAACCTGCACCAAATTATAGATACAACCCCTGTTAATCATCTTCATGGCCTTAAGGTAAGAAATAAGCGTACCCTTCGGCACCACATTATCCCCCTTCCACTCAATAACTAGCTCATTTGGAAATTCAAAACTCACAGTTCTAGTTCGGCAGTCGAGCTTATAAAAACATGAATAAAGCCAATCCATTCCCATAATTACATCCAAATAAACCATCCCCAATTCAATGAGATCGGCCACAGTGTCCAGACCATGCACCGTGACAACACAACACCTATAAACCCGTGCGGCAACAATAAACTCACCAACTGGAGTAGATACAGAGAATGATTCAAGAAGCTGTTCTGGTTCTATCCCAAATTCCATAGCAACATAAGGGGTTACATAAGACAAAGTGGAACCGGGATCAATAAGAGCATATACATCATGAGTTTGGACAGTAAATATACCTATGACAATTTCTGGAAAAGCCTCTGCATTCTCGCGTCCACTCATAGCATAGAAACAGCTGCGTCCTCCTGAACTCTGTGCTCCACCCCTAGCTGCACCATGCCCTGCTGGTGCCGGAGGGCCTCGAGTGGGAGGGGGTGCAAGAGATGTAGCAGCTGCAGAACTGGATGATTGTGTTGTGACCTTGCCCGTACCCTGGTGGGATGAACGACACTCCGTCTGAATATGAACCCTAAATCTGCACCTGTAACATATAGGTAAGTCCATGTAGCAGATCCTCGAGTGCATCCTCCCACACCTGGGGCATGGGGGGCTTCACTGCTGCAGGAATCTCCCTCCTGATCGGCCCTGATGGTGCCCTGATTGGGTCTGAAGCGACTCCCATGCTGCTGACTGTGCCCCGATGACGGTGCACTTGATAAAATCTGAGCATAATCTCCCCTGAAAGCTGATCTTCCCCCTCCAAATGACTCCCCAATGTTTCCCGCGGACCAGGCCTTGCTGTCCCTTCTGTTCTTCAACTTGTGGTTCTCTGTAGCTTGAGCAAATGCTACCATTTTCCCATAGTTCATATCTAAATTCAAGGGAGCTGTAGCGGCCTCATTGATAACCAAAGGGCTAAGGCCCTGCACAAACCGACGCACTCTAGCCTCTATAGTAGGCAACATGTGAATAGCATATTTTGACAGGCGCGAGAACTCAATGTGATACTCATACACACTCCTACTCCTTTGCTTGAGATTCTCAAACTCTGCGGCTTGGGCTGCCCTAGTATCAGCAGGCAAGAAATGGTCTATAAAGGCGTCAACAAACTCACTCCACCTCACTGGAGGGCTCCCCTCCTCCCGAGAGTCCTCTCACAGCTCAAACTAAGAATATGCCACCTCTTTCAGGCGGTAGGCAGTAGGCGGCCAACTTCACTCCCTCCGTCTCAGTAGCACGCATAACCTAGAGAGTCTTATACATCTCATTAATGAAGTCCTATGGATCCTTCTCGGGATTAGCACCCGTGAACACCGGAGGATCCAACTGGAGAAACCTGTTCACCCTCGAACCACTAGAATCCCCTTGTTGGCTAGAAGATGTGGGTGCAACATTAAACCTTCGGTACCTGAGAAGCCACTATCTAAGTAAGCATCTGAATAGCTCACCTAAGATCCCTATCAGAAATACCAGAACCGGAAGTTGGGGCTGGAGGTAGAACCGGAATATCAGTTGGAGGAATCGCTGCACCCTCAGTAGGTGCAGGAACTGGTGTGGCCTGAACAGGTGTAGTGGAATCAGGTAGTGTAGCAGTCGGGGGATTATCCTCACCCCTATGCCTCACTAAGTAAAGGGTCAACTGCACTCCTAAGGCGGCATTGGCTCCTTGACCAGTTCTTGCTCTATTCTTACTTTCCATATACTGAAAGTTAAAGGAATGCACGAGTTAGAGGAGGAACAGTGGTACATTTAATTTCATCGCACGATCCAGAATATCAAAGAAGTGTATTGTTCCTAAATGTCCGAGTAGCCTCCAACTTATAGATGTGGTCGACAACATACGGACAAGTGCCAAGAAGGACTCTACTAGACATGGCTCCAAGACATCATAGGACACTTTAAAACCTTAGGCTATGATACCAAGTTTGTCATGCCCCATCCTCGGGAGACGTGACCGACGCTCAACCTAGTGAACCCGGTCGAGCAAGCATGTTAGATACTCTCTACCCAACTCACCCATGATTAAGAAAAGACATAATTTTATTAATTAGACAGAAGGAAGTTCATACATACAACATTAAACCGTTTCATTAGCTATTTAGCCTTTTAGTCTCAAAATACACAGATTCTGATAGTCTGAGTGGAACAGGTAATCAAACACAATATATACTTGTTTAACATTTCCAACACCCATATATAACCCATAAAGTATCTACGGAGCCTCTAAAGATACAAAAGAGAGTAAAGATGGTGTCGACAATAAGGCCCCGGCTATACCTCAAAAAGTGACCACAATATAAACAAAAGGTACAACACATGACCCCGGAATGAAATGGGGCTCACTGAGTCTGCTGAGAAGAGGATGCAGCACTATCTGTAATCAACGTTGTCTGCTATGTAACCACCTGCATCCATTTAAAGATGCAGTGCCCCCGGCAAAAGGGACGTTAGTATAGTCGAATAGCATTAGTATGTAAAGCTAAACACCAACTCAATAGAATGAATAATAATACAAGAGGAACAATCAAGAATTCAATAAGGCTTCAAATAATATTAAAACAACAAGTTAAGAATCATATACATTTTCAAGTCAATTTCCATATTATTAGGTTGGGTGATCTTTAGCAATGATATTCCACAATTCACAATACCTCCGTATTCTAACACGGACTCCGATCTCGATCCGATCAGCTAGGTCGTCTCATTTGAGACATTACCACAATTTCATTATAATTTCCAGAACATTACCACCATGTGTGCGGCATGGCGTCCGATCAAGGCCCGATCGGCTTGGCCATCTCATTTGAGACATTACCACAATTTCATCCACAATACCACCGTGTTCTTACACGGAGTCCGATCTCAGCCCGGTCGGCTAGGCCATCTCATTTGAGACGTTACCTCTTTCAGTCAATCATCTCATATCGAACTTCTTTCATATGCTTTCAATTCATTGGCACTAGTGATTACGATTACAAAGTCATTCTTGCTGCTTGGGCGTATTTCATAGTTCCAGTCCCCTTTTTGCACCTTCAAACACTATTATCATTATCCACAACAATAAGGCTTCCTATTCAAGACATTAAATTCACATATGAGCAAATTTGGGAATCTTAGGCACATAGAGGCTTTTCATACAATTTAACATTCCTAACACACAACCACATTAGGAATAGCAAATTCAATAATGATCAAGGACTTACTCCAATTACATGAGCACCGTGGGATTCGATTCTAAGAAGAAGGGGGTTTAGCCAACATACCTCAATTGATCTTCTCAAACTCTAAAATGATCCGGAATTCTTAGCAACTTCAATCTATTTTAGAAATATAACAAGTTGAACCAAAAATTAGGAAGATGATCATGGTTTTAGCTCATTTGAGCATTTTATCAAACACTAGGTGTGCATTAAGGTTCTAAGGCTCTTTTGTGGAAGATTCCATCTTTTCCCAACCCACTCTCTTCCATTTTTATCTCACAACCTTCCCACATACTTCAAGGATATATGCATGCAATACATCAACCCCACACCCAATAATTGCCTCTCTAATTATCCTATTTGTTCCTCGTTAATTAACCCATGAACCTTTACGCCTACTTTGGCATCACGAAAATCCGGGTTTTTAGGAAAACTAAATTTTACGGGGCCTTAAAGAATAGCCATTGTTATTACTTGTTTTCCTTGTCTTTGAGCAATTGACTGCCTTTCATATTAGAAACCATGCTTAGGCCATATGATATCACTATTGGGACCCGCAACGGTCGTATACTTGTTGAATTGACTGCTAATTGCTGTCTTTTACTCAGTCACAGTCTTACTTGTGTGTTATATCTCCGCTCCCTCTCATTTCTTGTTGATACTTATTGTATTCTCTATTTGGGCTAATTATTATGATATTATGTGAGCCAGTAAGGTTGGAGAGGTTAGTGACTGAGTGCCGAGCTGCGAGCTGTGAGGTATATGGATCAGGTTGCACGCCGCAAAAATACTTTTTGGATTATATATATATATATATATATATATATATATATATATATATATATATATATATATATATATATATATATATATATATATTGGATCGGGTTGCACGCCGCAATAATATTGGATCGGGTTGCACGCCGCAACAATACTGGATCGGGCTGCACACTGTAGCAATATAGCGCTTGGGCTGAAGGAGCCCCTCTGGAGTCTGTACACCCCAAGTGTCACCTATTGATAGTGTGTATTGAGGGCTGAGAGCCGAGTGTATGAGCTATTGAAATGAGTTCAGTGATTGCTGCCTTGAGAGGCCGTACTTGCTTTTATTTATTGTTGCACTTAGTTGTTGTCTGTTGTTGTTGTGAAAATTCTGGAAGATTCATATCTGTTTTACCTGAGCTCGAACTGATTTGACTTATACCAACGGATTTGAAAGCATGTTCACTCTTTACAGAAAACCTTTGAAATGATATGTATTTTTATAGCTCGTTACTACTTCTGAGTTCCTTATTTAATTTTGTTACTTGCTGAGTTGGTTGTACTCATGCTACACCCTGCACTTCATGTGCAGATCCAGGTGTGTACGGTTCTGGCGGTCGCTGAGTTCGTGTGCGAGCTGATTATCGAAGACTTACGAGGTAGCTGCCGGCATCCGCAGTCCTTGTTTCTCCTTTCGTATTATCTTTTCTCTCTTGTATTGGCATTTGGCACAGACTATAGTAGACTCTGTTTCTAGATTGGTTGTTAGATGCTCATGACTTAGTGACACCCTGATGTCAGGCTATAACTCCGCACTTGTGTTTTGGGTTTTCACCTTGTTATTATGTAAACCTTCAGTTAGTTTAATTGCTTTATCTCACTTCTATTATATTTGAAAAAATATTGAGAATGTCGGCTTGCCTAGTTCCACGATAGGCTCCATCATGATTGGTTAGGTATTTGGGTCATGACAAGTTGGTATCAGAGCCTAGGTTACATAGGCCTTACGAGTCATGAGCTGGTTTAGTAGAGTCTTGCAGATCGGTATGGAGATGTCTGTACTTATCTTTGAGAGGCTGCAGAACCCTTAGAAAACTTCACATTCTTTAATTCTTGTCATGCGATTCTGTTGATTCTAGTAACTAAACATCTGTTATTTTATTCTCTCACAGATGGTGAGGACTCGTACTACTGGGCAGGATGGACAGCCACCAGTACCACCAGCCAAGGCCGTGAAAGGCCGATGTTGTGGTAGAGGCCACGGTAGGGGCAGAAGTGCAGCCTGCATAGCAGCAAGGGCAGTACCTGCAGATCCACCAGTTGCCCCAGATCAGGACCAGATTCCAGTTATTGATGCACCAGCTTAGGCACCATATGTGCCCATCATGATTCCTAGCCATGAGGAGGCCTTAGCTTAAATTTTGACTGTGTGCACCGGCCTTGCTCAGGCGGTCTCTGTTTCGATAGCAGTAGCCACTTCTCAGGTCGGGGGAGGCACTCAGACTCCTGCTGCCCGCACACCTGAGTAGGTAGTACAGGGACTCCAAACACCAGGGGCAGCACCAGCCCAGCCGGTTGCAGCTGCTAGAGACTTTGTGGTTCGTGCTATGCCTGAGGATGAGCAGCGTAGATTAAAGAGGTTTGGGGGACTCCAACCTCTATCTTTCAGTGGTGTAGAGGGAGAGGATGCACAGGGTTTCTTGGACAGGTGCCAGAGGATACTCCGTACAACAGGTATTCTAGAGACCAGTGGAGTCTCGTTCACTACCTTTCATTTCTCTAGGGCTGCATTCAGTTGGTGGGAGGCTTACGAGAGGCATAGGCTAGTCGGTGCAGCGCCCCTTACCTGGCAGTAGTTCTCTGTTATCTTACTGGAGATGTTCGTGTCTCAGTCCCACAGAGAGGAGCTGCGCAGACAGTTTGAGCAGCTTCGTCAAGGTGATATGTCTGTGATGCCGTATCAGGTGCAATTCTTAGAGTTGTCTCGTCATGCTATCTGGTTGGTTCCCACAGATAGGGAGAGGATCAGGAGGTTTATAGACGGCCTCACTTTTCAGCTGCGATTGCTTATGACTAGAGAGAGAGTGTCTGGTGCAACTTTTGATGAGGTTGTCGACATTGCTCATCAGATTGAGATGGTTCGCAGTCAGGAGAAGGTTGATAGGGAGGCCAAGAGGCCTCATGGGTAGAGTGGATTTAGCAGTGCTCATTTTGGGGGTCAGTTTCAGCAAGGTAGAGTCCGTCTTTTCAGACGGCTCATCCAGTTCACCGTGGTGCATGATCTGGCCATGGTTCTCACAGTTATCAGCAAGGCCGTTCATCTCTCAGTGCCCTCCCAGCGCAGAGTTCGTCCCGTGCTCCATCAAGTCATGGTTCGCTTATGCCACATCTTTCTACAAGTTATCCCGGTGCTCGGGGCTCCCTTCAGTCCCCTGCACCAGCACCGAGGGGTTGCTATGAGTGTGGGGAGTTTGGTCACATGAGGAGAGAGTGTCCCCATATAGTGGGAGGTCCTGCTCCGCAGAGTGTGTTATTAGCATCAGCCCATCCACCACCTGCTCAGCCAGCCCGGGGTGGAGCCCAGTCAGCTAGGGGACTCCTAAGAGTGGGAGGCAGATCAGGGGGTGTCCAGGCCCATTTCTATGCCCTCCCTGCCAGACCAGATGCCATTGCTTAAAATGCTATGATTCCAGGTATTGTCTTAGTTTGCCACAAAGATGCCTCTGTATTATTTGACCCTGGTTCCACTTATTCATATGTTTCCTTGTATTTTATTTTCTGGATATGCGACGTGAGTCTTTAGTTTCATATGTTCATGTATCTACTCCTGTGGGTGATACTATTATTGTGGACCGTGTATATCGGTCATCTGTGGTGACTATTGGGAGTCTGGAGACCAGAGTGGATCTTTTGCTGCTCAGTATGGTCGATGTTGATATGATATTTGGTATGGATTGGTTGTCTCCAGGTCATGCTGTTCTAGATTGTCATGCTAAGACTGACATTGGCGATGTCGGGGTTGCCGAGGGTAGAGTGGAGCGGTTCTATAGACTATGTTCCCAGTATAGTGATTTCATAGTTGAAGGCTTAACGAATGGTTGAGAAGGTTTTTCTATCCTATTTGGCTTTTGTGAGGGATGTTAGTGCAAAGACTCCTGCCAGTGATTCTGTTCCGGTGGTGCGTGATTTTTCAGTTGTGTTTCCTGCAGACCTGCCGGGTATGCCACCTAACAGGGATATTGACTTCGGTATTGATTTGGTGGCGGGCACTCAGCCTATTTCTATTCCACCCGGTGCCTCACCTAACCTGGCGTATCAAATTGCGACTAAGGGACTCTGAATATATAATGTCATACTTTGGCCATGGGGCTACCTTGCAAGACAATTTGCGAAGCAAAATATAAAGCTGAATGGAAACTAGCGCTAACTAAACATCAATATAAAGCTAGGCCGAAAAGGCCGTCATAGCTACTATAGCTGACAAACCACTAAATTATACATATCAGGCCTACAAACCCAACATACTGCACTAACCAATAGGATATGTCTACAAGCCTCTACTGATAGATATATTGTGATCAAAACAGGGCCCCGACCTACCCATATTTCATATATAAATACATACATATGATGCACACAAAAACCTAGACCCGATAACTCCAACGGATGTGGAGCTTACCGATCAGGCTAAACTATGTAAACACCTACTGAGGAGGTCTACTAGTCTGTCTATCTGAACCTGCATGCATGAAATGCAGCGTCCCCGAAAAAGGGACGTCAGTACGAAATAATGTACCGAGTATGTAAGGCAATAACATAACTGAAAATCGAAACTGAACTGATAATATAATAACTGGAAGTAACTGGGAGTCAAAGATGATCTGGAGATATACTTACCTAGTGATAGTGACTAAACTCCTTTAATATAGTAAGTAAAATAAATGTCCGGCCCTATAAGGCTTGGTACGTGTAAATGCTCAGCCGTAGTAGGCTCGCTCATAGGCGCTCGGCCATACTAGGCTCTGTATCTCAGCCATCTTGGGCTCGCTCATAGGCGCTCGGCCTCAGTAGGCTTGGTATATGTAACTTACCAGCTGATCAGAGGTTGCCCAATAGGGGCCTGCCCATCGATTATAGCTCGATGGTGGTGAAAATAGTGTAATACTGTATATATATATATATAGACCCTCTGCTCTCTTGACTGAATAAAGACAAAACTAAACTGAATATGAAGTCCCAATAAGGAATAATATTGTAACTTATGAGACTAGAATAATGTGAATAAATTCATGAATACGAACTTCTCTTTATGTCTCATTATTAACACATGTAGCTACGAGATCATGCCAAAATGAAGGAAGGGCTTAGCCTTAACATACCTTATCACAATCTTTCCAATCACCAAGTTGAACTCACCTCTTCGCACCTTAATCTACAAGAATGATAATAATACTATCGTTAAGTTACGAAAGGTACAACTATCGCACAACGAACGACAAACTTATTTTGTATTAAAACGGGCAGCATCTCCCCTATAATCCTTACTTCCTCCAAATTCAAGATAACACCAACAATACAAGAACAGAACAATAACAACATATATACATCATTTTCCATCCCTATATACGCCATCAAATACTACAAAACAGCCCAACACACCCCAATCTCTTCATACACAAAACGACCACCGTAGTAGTGTCAAACGACTCGAAAATGTTATGACGAACGACCAGCCAACCACCCTACATTTATATGGTGTTTATAAAATCCCTTCCTCCTCCAAAACTCTACAAAACAGTAGTAAAACATGCAGCCCATCAGCAACACAAAACAGTCCACAAAACAGTCCGCTATAAGTGAATAACTCGAACTCACGGCTTCCGATCACCGTCCCGTGAGTTCTTACAAGTATAGAACGACTTACCATTAATTTACAGAAGAAAAATTGGATGAAAGAGAGCAGTAAACTCACCTTATTTGTTGGATAACTCAGCTCCTAACTTGGTTCTTCAAACTCTAGTTTTTACCTCCAATTAGAACTTGAAAGGGAGAGAAAATCAATTAGGGTTTGTGGGAAATTTTTGGGAGGATTTTTTTTTGCAGAGCTTATGTCTGGTTAATATGCTACATTTTAATTCTAATATATGAAGAAAATAGGCCTTTAAAAGGCCTCTTTGGACGACCCGAAATGGCCCATTTTTGGGCTTTCATTTAAGCAAGTAGGTGACACACCTACTTGTCACCTAGCAGCTTGCGCAGTATCACAAAAATGCCCATATCTCTCTACTATGATGTCGTATTGACAAACAATTTAATGAGTTGGAAAATAGACTCGTAGATATTTAATTTGATGGGGGGAACACCCCATAAATCTAAGTATATTGGGAGAAGATTTCAGTTACATTTGACCCAAAGTTTCAATAAAACTTTTGAATGTAACTTGTGATGATTTTCATCGACTTTTGTTCCACATTTCTCTTGACTTCAAAACATAACACACGGATGTCGTACGACTAATATAAATCATAACATAATCTTCTTATCATGTTAATCACCCTAGTCTCACCCCAAAGGTACATGTTATAACATTCCCAACTTGTCGACTTTCGACGAAACATTGTTTTATTCAATTGCTTTAGCTTCTAAACTGTCCAACCCTCTTTGTACTTGTTGTTCATGATCTTCAATATTTGTAACCTCAGAGGTAACATGATTAACTTACTTTATATACTTTTAAATATTATCTCATTTTTGGTCCTACATTAATTTGCTTACGTCGCATTTTTACGTACGAACATATAGGGTGTAACATCATTCCCCCCTTGGGAACATTCGTCCTCGAATGTTTACTCTAAGAGACTTTGGAAAATTTTGCCAGAGTATCCTTCGTACACTAGGTTAAAACCAACCTACACGCAGCTAGAAAACATACTATGCATGCCACACATGGCCAATCTTTATAAATAGCAACAATTTGCCTCACCGACCGTAAATCATAAATATTGAAAGTGAAAAATAAAAGCTTACCTGATGACCTGCTAGCCTAAATAGAGCTATGTTGTAGCGTCCCATCTCGAACCATATCTTCAGTTTGAAATAGGTGGGGGTATTTAGACTTTATTTCTCCCTCCGATTCCCACATCATCTCTTCTACATTCTTGCTCCTCCATAAAACCTTCACGGAAGCTACCTCCTTATTTCGTAGCTTGCAGATTTGTCGGTCTATGATGGAAACTGGAATTTCCTCGTATGACAAGTCCTCTATAATCTGTACATCATCCGTGGGCACCACTCGGGTAGGATCGCCAATGCACTTCCGTAGCATAGATACGTGAAAAACCGGATGGACAGACTCCAATTCTGAGGGAACCTCTAACTCATAAGCTACTTGGCCCACTCTTTGAATGATCTTATAAGGCCCAATATACCATGGGCTAAGCTTGCCTTTCTTGCCAAACCTCATCACGCTCTTCATAGGTGATACCTTTAAGAATACCCAGTCATTAATCCTGAACTCTAAGTCTCGTCGCCGCACGTCAGAATATGACTTCTGACGACTCTGAGCTGTCAACAGTCGCTCCCGGATAAGCTTTACTTTCTCTATGGCTTGCTGAACTAGGTCTGGCCCATGTAACCCAGATTCTCCAACATCAAACCAACCTATAGGAGATCTGCACTTACGCCTATACAAAGCCTCGTACGGAGCCATCTGGATACTGGAGTGGTAACTGTTATTATATGCAAACTCGATAAGAGGTAGATGTTCATCCCAACTTCTTTTAAAATCCAACACACATACTCGTAACATATCCTCGAGCGTCTGAATTGTGCGCTCGGCTTGTCCATCAGTCTGTGGATGAAAAGTTGTGCTGAGATTCACCTGAGTCCCTAGACCTCTCTGAAATGACCTCCAAAAATGTGCTGTAAACTGAGCCCCACGGTCAGATATAATAGAAACCGGTACTCCGTGTAGCCGCACTATCTCCTTAATATATAACTTTGCATAATCTTCTACTGTATATGTAGATCTGACTGGTAGGAAGTGAGCTGATTTCGTGAGCCTATCGACTATCACCCATATGGAATCGAACTTACGATTAGAACGAGGTAAACCCATGATAAAGTCCATGTTTATCGCCTCCCATTTCCATGTCGGGATCTCTATAGTCTGCATTAGCCCTCTGGGCTTCTGGTGCTCTACCTTCACTTGCTGGCAACTAGTACATTGGGCAACAAACTCAGCAATGTTCTTCTTCATATCGTTCCACCAGTACACATCCTTAATGTCATGATACATCTTCGTCGATCCAGGATGGATGGAATACCATGAATAATGTGCCTCTGACATAATCCTGTCTCGTAGCCCTGCTACATCTGGAACACACAAACGACCCCTGTATCTGAGAACCCCATCTCCCTTGAGATCTAACAATGGCTTCTTCTGCTGCGGAACTCGCTTTCTCAACTCGACCAACTCTGGGTCCTCGTACTGCCTTTCCTTGACTTCAGCTATGAGGGATGATTTTGCAGTATTTTGGAGTACAACTCCACCATCCTCAAAATCTACTAACCGAACCCCCAATGAAGCCAATTGATGAATCTCTCTAGCTAATTGTCTTTTCTCGGGCTCTACATGTGCTAAGCTACCCATAGATCGGCGACTTAAGGCATCTGCTACAACATTAGCTTTCCCTGGATGGTAGAGAATGTTAACATCATAATCTTTCAATAACTCAAGCCATCGCCTCTGTCGCAAATTCAACTCTTTCTGCTTGAAGATATATTGTAGGCTTTTATGATCAGTAAATACATCAACATGAACACCATATAAATAATGCCGCCATATCTTAAGTGCATGGATAACCGCAGCTAACTCGAGGTCGTGGGTCGGATAATTCCTCTCGTGCTTCCTCAACTGCCTTGAAGCATATGCAATTACCTTCCCATGTTGCATCAGGACACATCCTAACCTGACACCTGATGCATCACAATACACGGCATAACCCTCTAGACCCTCTGGAAGTGTTAGAACTGGAGCTGAGGTCAACCTGTTCTTAAGCTCTTGGAAACTCTGCTCGTAAGCCTCTGTCCATTGAAACTTAGTTTCTTTCTGTGTCAACTTTGTCATTGGTGCCGAAAGGGAAGAAAAACCCTCTACAAACCTCCAATAGTATCCTGCTAAGCCTAGAAATCTACAAACCTCTGTCAGAGTGGTAGGTCTAGGCCAAGATTTCACCGCCCCAATCTTCTGAGTGTCCACCTTTATACCTTCATCTGATACAATATGCCCCAAGAATGCTACAGACTTTAACCAGAACTCACATTTAAAAAACTTAGCATATAACTTACGATCACGGAGGGTTTGGAGTACCGCTCGCAGGTGGTCCGCATGCTCATCCTCTGAACGGGAATAAACCAGAATATCATCAATAAATACTATCACAAACTGATCTAAAAATGGCCGGAATAGGCTATTCATCAAGTCCATAAATACGGCGGGTGCATTAGTCAAACCGAAGGACATGACAATGAACTCGAAGTGGCCATATCGGGTCTTGAAGTTTGTCTTCGGAATATCTTTTTCCCGAACTCTGACCTGGTGGTACCCCGACCTCAAATCTATCTTTGAAAAGCATCTAGCCCCATGTAACTGATCAAACAAGTCATCGATCTTTGGAAGTGGATACTTATTCTTAATAGTTACCTTGTTCAGCTGCCTATAATCGATACACATCCTTAGCGAGTCGTCTTTCTTCCGCACAAATAGTACCAGTGCACCCCAAGGTGAGGTACTGGGCCTGATGTAACCTTTCTCCAGCAAATCTTTTAACTGCTCCTTCAACTCCTTCAATTTGGCAGGTGCCATTCTATACGGAGGGACGGATATTGGTTGAGTTCCTGGAAGCAAATTGATGCTAAAATCAATCTCTCGCTCTGGAGGAATACCTGGAAGCTCATCTGGAAACACATCTGCATACTCTTTGACTACGAGAATAGACTGAAGTGTAGGTATCTCAGCATCTGCATCTCTAACTCGCACAATATGATAAATGCACCCTTTTGCGATCATTTTCCTTGCCTTTGGATAGGAAATGAACCTACCTCTTGTGTTGCTATATTACCTACCCATTCAAGGACTGGCTCACCCGGAAAATGAAATCTAGCTGCCTTTGCTCGGCAATCAACTGTGGCATAGCAAGCTGCCAACCTGTCCATGCCCATGATAGCATCAAAATCCATCATCTCTAGCTCAACTAGGTCAGCTGAGGTATGACGACTACAAATTGTCACCGTACAACCTCGGTAAACCTGTCTAGCAATAATCGATTCTCCGACAGGTTTAGATACTACAAAAGGATCACTTAGTATTTCAGGCACTATACCAAACTTCCTCGCGACAAATGGGGTAATATACGATAAAGTAGATCCTGGTTCGATCAAAGCATAAGCATTGTGAGAGCAAATGGTCAATATACTTGTCACAACGTCTGGTGAAGACTCCTGGTCATGTCGACCCACTAAAGCATAGATACGGTTCTGATTAACACCTGAACTGGAACCTCTACCTTTGCCTCGACCTCTACCAGCCGAAGAGTGAGACTCGCACCCTGAAGGATGCACGGACATAGATGTTCCTGTTGCTGAACTCGCTGGTTCTGCCATTCCCCCAGAATCTCTATTTGGGCAATCTCACATCATATGCCTTGGACGCCCACATGTATAACAAACATCAGAACCTGCTCGGCATTGGCCCAAGTGTCCTCTACCACAGATGTCACACCGCGGCAGAAATGACCATGTCTGCGTAGAACCTCGCTGTCGCTGCAAACCCGACACCCGTGAGCTCTAACCTGGTCCTGACTGAGTATAGCGGTCATACCCGTAACCCTGTAACTGAGGTGGCGGAGGCCTAGGTGGCCGTCCGAAGTACTGGGTCCTATAACTACCCTGAGATTGCTCCTGAGACCTGGGAAATCTCATCCTCTTATGTTGCCCTTGCTCAGCCCTCTCTGTACCCTGCTGCCGACGCCTACCCCTTTCTATATTCTGGGCGAATGCCTGAATCCGGGAGATATCCATACTATCCTGCAATGCAGCGGTGGCACATGCCTCGGTTAACTCTGGGGCTAATCCTGCTATAAACTTGTGAATCCTGTCCCGCATAGTAGCAACTATGGATGGTGCATATCTGGCCAATGAGTCAAAACGGAGACTATACTCTCGAACACTCATATTACCCTACTTGAGGTCTAGAAACTGATCGACTCGAGCCTGTCGGATCTCCCGTGGTAAGTACTGGTCAAGAAAGGCATCTGAAAAATTCTCCCAAATAGCTAGAGGTGCATCACGTCCCCTGGACCTCTCCCATCCCTCGTGCCAAAGGATGGCTATATCTCGGAGTCGAAAAGCTGCTAGCTCAACTGCCTTTTTCTCCGTGGCATGCATAACACGAAAGATCCTGTGAAGCTGATCTATAAAATCATGTGGGTCCTCCCTCTGATCTGTCCCCGTGAACTCTGGGGGACTCAAAGCAATAAACTCTCGGACCCTTGAACTCTTATGCCCCTCAGAAGTTCCAGCACTAGCTGATGCCCTAGCCTGTTGCTGGGTAGCTACTAACAGTGTCAACAAATGCACCGCACTTCTCAAGTCCTGATCTGATGGAAATGGAGGGGGAACTGGATGTGCGGTATCCCTAGGAATCTCCGCAGTTGGTGGAGGAGCCGGTAATGGCTGAGTAGGGGTCTCGCCTTGAGCCTCAGACTGGGCCCCATCTACTGTGGGTACCCTGCTGGTCCCCTCACCTGCAGTTGTATCTCTCCTCTGGCTAGCCGTAGTCTTCCTAGTCACCGTCATCTGTGCATGCAAATACCAACGCATAAGTTTAATTCAAATATCATATAACATAGTTCTATGGCACGATTTAGATTTCAAAGAAGGGTAACCAACTCCTAAATGCCCTATAGTTCCCTGCTTATATAATGTGGTGCATAACACATCTATAAACAAGACCCTACTAGACATGGCTTGTAGACTCCCTAGGACAGAACTGCTCTGATACCAAGTTTGTCACGCCCCGAACCTAGGAGCGAGACAAGCACCCGGTGCCTCACCTAACCTGGCGTACCAAATTGCGACTAAGGGACTCTGAACATATAATGTCATACTTTGGCCATGGGGCCACCTTGCAAGACAATTTGTGAAGCAAAATATAAAACTGAATGGAAACTAGCGCTAACTAAACATCAATATAAAGCTAGGCCGAAAAGGCCGTCATAGCTACTACAGCTGACAAAACACCAAATCATACATACCAGGCCTACAAACCCAACATACTGCACTAACCAACAGGATATGTCTATAAGCCTCTACTGATAGATATATTGTGATCGGAATAGGGCCCCGACCTACCCATAACATATATACAGATATACATAAGATGTACACAACACTCTAGACCTGGCAACTCCGAAAGGCGTGGAGCTTACCGATCAGGCTGAACTCGGGAAACACCTACTGAGGAGATCTACTCGTCTGTCTATCTGAACCTGCATGCATGAAATGCAGCGTCCCCGAAAAAGGGACGTCAGTACGAAATAATGTACCGAGTATGTAAGGCAATAACATAACTGAAAATCGAAACTGAACTGATAATATAATAACTAGAAGTAACTGGGAGTCAAAGATGATCTGGAGATATACTTACCTGGTGATAGTGACTAAACTCCTTCAATATAGTAAGTAAAATAAATGTCCGGCCCTATTCGGCTCGGTACGTGTAAATGCTTGGCCGTAGTAGGCTCGCTCATAGGCGCTCGGCCATACTGGGCTCTATATCTCGGCCATCCTGGGCTCACTCATAGGCGCTCGGCCACAGTAGGCTCGGTATATATAATTTACCATCTGATCAGAGGTTACCATCTGCTCGATGGTGGTGAAAATAGTGTAATACTGTATATATATATATATAGACCCTCTGCTCTCTTGACTGAATAAAGACAAAACTAAACTGAATATGAAGTCTCGATAAGGAATAATATTGTAACTTATGAGACTAGAATAATGTGAATAAATTCATGAATACGAACTTCTCTTTATGTCTTATTATTAACACATGTAGCTACGAGATCATGCCAAAATGAAGGAAGGGCTTAGCCTTAACATACCTTATCACAATCTTTCCAATGAAGGTACAACTATCGCACAACGAACGACAAACTTATTTTGTATTAAAACGGGCAGCATCTCCCCTATAATCCTTACTTCCTCCAAATTCAAGATAACACCAACAATACAAGAACAGAACAATAACAACATATATACATAATTTTCCAGCACTATATACGCCATCAAATACTACAAAACAGCCCAACACACCCCAATCTCTTCATACACAAAACGACCACCGTAGTAGTGTCAAACGACCCGAAAATGTTATGACGAATGACCAGCCAACCACCCTACATTTATATGGTGTTTATAAACTCCCTTCCTCCTCCAAAACTCCACAAAACAGTAGTAAAAAACGCAACCCAACAGCAACACAAAACAGTCCACAAAACAGTCCGCTACAAGTGAATAACTCGAACTCACGGCTTCCGATCACCGTCCCGTGAGTTCTTACAAGTATAGAACGACTTACCATGAATTTACAGAAGAAAAATTGGATGAAAGAGAGCAGTAAAATCACCTTATTTGTTGGATAACTCAGCTCCTATCTTGGTTCTTCAAACTCTAGGTTTTACCTCCAATTAGAACTTGAAAGGGAGAGAAAATAAATTAGGGTTTGTGGGAAATTTTTGGGAGGATTTGTTTTGCAGAGCTTATGTCTGGTTATTATGCTCTATTTTAAGTCTAATATATGAAGAAAATATGCCTTTAAAAGGCCTCTTTGGACGACACGAAATGCCCATTTTTGGGCTTTCATTTAAGCAAGTAGGTGACACACCTACTTGTCACCTAGCCGCTTGCGCAGTATTGCAAAAATGCCCATATCTCTTTACTCCGATGTCGTATTGACCAACAGTTTAATGCGTTGGAAAATAGACTCGTAGATCTTTAATTTGATGGGTGGAACAACCCATAAATCTAAGTATATTGGGAGAAAATTTCAGTTACATTTGACCCAAAGTTTCAGTAAAACTTTTGAATGTAACTTGTGATGATTTTCATCGACTTTTGTTCCACAATTCTCTTGACTTCAAAACATAACACACGGATGTCTTACGACTAATATAAATCATAACATAATCTCCTTATCATGTTAATCACCCTAGTCTCACCCCAAAGGTACATGTTATAACATTCCCAACTTGTCGACTTTCGACGAAACATTATTTTATTCAATTGCTTTAGCTTCTAAACTGTCCAACCCTCTTTGTACTTGTTGTTCATGATCTTCAATATTTGTAACCTCAGAGGTAACATGATTAACTTACTTTATATACTTTTAAATATTATCTCATTTTTGGTCCTACATTAATTTGCTTACGACGCATTTTTACGTACGAACATATAGGGTGTAACAAGAAGCTTTATGCAAAGTTCTCCAAGTGTGAGTTTTGGCTCAGTTCAGTGGTGTTCTTGGGTCACTTGGTGTCCAACGAGGGTATTCAGGTGGATTCGAAGAAGATAGAAACGGTGCAGAGTTGGCCCAAACCGTCCTCAGCCACGGATATTAGGAGCTTTCTTGGTTTGGCAGGCTATTACCGTCGTTTTGTGGAGGTTATTTTATCTATTGCATCGCCCTTAACCAAATTGACCCAAAAGGGTGCTCCATTCAGGTGGTCGGATGAGTGCGAGTAGAGCTTTCAGAAGCTCAAGACTTCTTTGACCACGACCCCAGTTCTAGTTCTGCCATCAGCTTTTGGTTCTTACATAGTGTATTGTGATGCCTCACGGATAGGTATTGGATGTGTTCTGATGCAGGAGGGTAGAGTGATTGCTTATGCTTCGCACCAGTTGAAGACCCATGAGAAGAACTATCCTATATATGATCTTGAGTTAGCAGCTATTGTTCACGCCTTGAAGATTTGGCGACACTATCTGTACGGCGTTCATTGTGAGATCCACACTAATCACTGGAGTTTGAAGCATCTGTTCAAGCAGAAGGATCTTAACTTGCGTCAGTGGAGGTGGTTGGAGCATCTCAAGGACTATGATATCACCATTTTGTACCATCCCGTGAAGGCCAAGGTGATGGCCGATGCCTTGAGTCACTGGGCGGAGAGTTTGGAGAGTTTAGCAAATCTTCCAGTAGTAGAGAGACCCTTGGCATTGGATGTTCAGGCCTTAGCTAGCCAGCTTATCAGATTGGATATTTCAGAGCCGAGTCGGGTATTGGCTTGTGTGGTCTCTAGGTCTTCTCTTTATGATAGTATCAGGGAGCGTCAGTATGATGGCGTGTTAAGGATGCAACGCTGGATATATGTGCCCAATGTGGATGGGCTTCGAGAGTTGATTCTTGAGGAGGCCTATAGCTCGCGATATTCCATTCATCTAGGTGCCGCGAAGATGTACCGGGATTTGAGACAGCACTATTGGTGGAGGAGGATGAAGAAGGATATAGTTGGGTTTCGGCTCGGTGTCTTAACTGTCAGCAGGTTAAGTGTGAGCATCAGCGACCGGGTGGATTGCTTCAGAGGTTAGAGATCCCAAAGAGGAAGTGGGAGTGGATCACCATGGATTTCGTAGTTGGGCTCCCACGGACTTCGAGGAAGTTTGATGCTATTTGGGTGATTATGGATCGGCTAACCAAGTTCGCGCACTTCATTCCAATTGGTACTACTTATTCTTCAGAGCAGTTGGCTGAGATTTACATCCGAGAGATTGTTCGCCTTCATGGTGTCCCAGTTTCCATCATTTAAAATTGAGGCACATAGTTTACATCGTAGTTTTGGAGGGCCGTGCAACGAGAGTTGGGTAATCAGGTTGAGTTGAGCACAACCTTTAACCCTCAAATGGACGGATAGTCCGAGCGCACTATCCAAATGTTGGAAGACATGTTACGCGTTTATTTCATTGATTTTGGGGGTTCATGGGACCAATTTCTGCCACTCGCGGAGTTTGCATATAACAACAATTACCAGTCGAGTATTTAGATGGCTCCATATGAGGCTTTATATGGGAGGCAGTGTAGATCTCCGGTGGGATGGTTTAAGCCGGGTGAGGCTGGGCTCTTGGGTACAGACTTGGTCAAGGATGCATTAGACAAGGTGAAATTGATTCAGGAGCAGCTTCGCGCGGCGCAGTCTAGGTAGAAGAGCTATGCTGATAGGAAGGTCCGTGATTTGTCTTTCATGGTCGGGGAGAAGGTTTTGCCGAAGGTATCACCCATGAAGGGTGTTATGAGGATTGGGAAGAGGGGCAAGTTGAGCCCTCGGTTCATTGGGCCTTTTTAGGTTTTTCAGAGGATCGGGGAGGTGGCTTACAAGCTTGCCTTGCCACCTAGCTTGTCGAGTGTGCATATAGTATTTCATGTTTCTATGCTCCGGAAGTATATCGGCGATCCATCCCATGTTTTGGATTTCAGCACGGTTCAGTTGGATGGTGATATGACATATAATATAGTGCCGGTGGCCATTTTGGAGCGATAAGTTCGGAAGTTGAGGTCAAAGGATATAACTTTAGTGAAGGTGCAGTGGAGAGGTGAGCCTGTGGAGGAGGCCAGTTGGGAGACCGAGCAAGAGATGCGGAGCAGATATCCACACCTATTTGAGACTCCATGTATGTTTCTAGACCCGTTCGAGGACGAACGTTTGTTTAAAAAGGGGAGGATGTAACGACCCGGCCGGTTGTTTTGGAGTGAATTGAAACACTTAGTCTCTTAATTGGAAGATTAAGTTGGAAAAGTCGACCGGATGTAGACTTCTGAGAAAATGAACTCGAATTTGAATTTTTATGGTTCTGTGAGCCCCGTTAGGTGATTTTGGACTTTGGAGCACGTCCGGAATGTGATTTGGAGGTCCGTATTAGAATTAGGCTTGAATTGGCGAAAGTTAGAATTTTAGCGATTTTGGCCGGCAGGAAAATTTTGATATCGGTGTCAGATTGGATTTCTGAAAGTTGGAATAGGTTCGGGGTGTCATTTTTGACTTGTGTGTAAAATATGAGGTCATTCGGACGTGATTTGGTAGGTTTCAGTATCATTGTGGAATTCAAAAGTTTAGAAGTTCTTTAGGCTTGAATCCGGGAGTAATTTAGTGTTTTGATGTTTTTTGAGGGATTCGAAGGTCTGACTAAGTTCGTATTGGGTTATAGGACTTATTGGTATAATTGGTTGAGGTCTCGGAGGCCACGGGGTGATTTCGGGTGGTTAACGGCTTGATGAGAGTTGAGGAATTGCAACTGAAGCTGTTGCTACTGGTGTAACCACACCTGCGGAGTGGGAACCGCATGTGCGAGCCTGCAGAAGCGAAGGAGGAACCGCAGATGCAGCTAAAGAGGATCTGGGCAGAGGATGCATGTGCGATGGCATTCCCGCAGCTGCGATGGTCGCATAAGAGGATTTAGGGGCGCAGGGCTTAGCCCGCAGATGCAGCTCCGCAGATGCGGAAATTGAGCCGCTATGCGAGAAGTCTGGGCAGAACCTATAAATAGAAGACTTCGAGATTTTTCACCATTTTCATCATTTTTTAGCTCGGATTTTGGGGATTTTGAGAGAGATTTCGGAGTAATCACTGAGGTAAGTTCCTTGTGCCTATTTATCTTCTATAATGGTGTTTCCCCACTGATTTTTACATATAGTTGGTGAGTGTTTGAGGTGAGATTTGGAAGATTAGGGCTTGGGAATTGGAGAGTGAATTTTGGGGTTTTAGAGGGGCAATTGAGGTCGGATTTTGATAAATTTGGTATAGTTAGACTCATGAGTGAATGGGCTTTCGGGTTTTGTGACTTTCGTCGGGTTTCGAGACGTGGGCCCGGGGGGCCGGGTTTAGCCAATTTCTGATTTTGGACTATATTTTAGTAGTTTTCTTGTGGAATTGATCCTTTTAGCCAATATTGATTATCTCGTACTGTTTGTGGCTAGATTTGGGGAATTTGGAGGCCGATTCGAAAGGCAAAGGCATTTTGGAATAGGATTTATGCGCGGTTGAGGTAAGTAACAATCTTAAATCTAGTTTTGAAGGTATGAAACCCCGAGAATTGGTATGATGTGAATATTTGGAGGTGGCGCACATGCTAGGTGATGGGCGTGTGAGCATGCACCATGAGGGATTGTGACTTGGTCCGTCCCGTGGGATTGTAAAGTCGAATAGCCATTGTTATTACTTGCTTTTCCTTGTCTTTGAGTAATTGACTGCCTTTCATGTTAGAAACCATGGTTAGGCCATATGATATCACTGTTGGTACCCGCAGCGGTCGTATACTTGTTGAATTGACTGTTAATTGTTGTCTTGTACTTAGTCACAGTCTTACTTTTGTGTTATATCTCTGTTCCCTCTCATTTCTTGTTGATACTTGTTGTATTCTCTGTTTGGGCTAATTATAATGATATTCTTTGAGCCCGAGGGGCTGGAGAGGTTAGTGACTGAGATAGGGCCTGAGTGCCGAGCTGCGAGCTTTGAGGTATATGGATTGGGTTGCATGCCCCAACAACATTTGGGCATATATATATATATATATATATATATATATATATATATTTATGGCTGTATATTTATATGGATCGGGTTGCACGTCACAACGAGCCTTATGGTTATTTATATGGGATCGGTCTGCACGCCGCAGCGATATAGCGCTTGGGCTGAAGAAGACCCTCCGTAGTCTGTACACCCCAGTGAGCGCATGTACCTATTGAGTGTGAGTGTTGAGAGCTTAGAGCCGAGAGTGTGAGTTGTTAAGATGAGTTGAGTGATTGCTGCCTTGATAGGCTGTACTTGCTTTTATTTATAGTTGCACTTAGTTGTTGTCTGTTGTTGTTGTGAAAATTCTGGAAGATTCATATCTGTTTTAGTTGAGCTCGAACTGATTTGACTTATACCACCGGATTTGAAAGCATGTTCACTCTTTACTGAAAACTTTTGAAATGATCTGTATTTTTATAGCTTGTCACTGCTTCTCAGTTCCTTATTTAATTTTGTTACTTGCTGAGTTGGTTGTACTCATGCTATACCTTGAACTTCATGTGCAGATTCAGGTGTGTACGGTTCTGGCGGTCACTGAGTTCATGCGCGAGCTAATTATTGGAGACTTACGAAATAGCTGCCAGCGTCCGCAGGCCTTGTTTCTCTTTTCTTATTATGTTTTCTCTCTTGTATTGGCATTTGGCACAGACTGTAGTAGACTCTGCTTCTAGATTGGCTGTTAGATGCTCATGACTTAGTGACACCCTGATGTCGGACTATCATTCCGCACTTGTGTTTTGGGTTTTCACCCCGTTATTATGTAAACCTTTAGTTAGTTTAATTGCTTTATCTCACTTCTGTTATATATTAAAAGAATATTGAGAATGTCGGCTTGCCTAGTTCAATGATAGCCGCCATCATGACTGGTTAGGTATTTGGGTCGTGACACTAACAAAAACTAAGTCGGAATATCTCGATTTTAATTTTGTGGAAACTTGAAGATTTTATGATATGGAGCTAAAATGAGCAACCCACTACGAGATAACACCTTAGCTATGATGTGGGACCGAGAATATAGACTTTTTGTGGGGCCGCTGGGCTCCAAGCGAGTGTTGTTTGCTTAAAAATGGGGGAGGGGCACTTTTGCTTTTAATTGGGGGGGGGGGGGGGGGACGCTGTTGGGAGTTTTTAATTGGGGGGGACGTTTGTTCCCCGTTTATTTGTGTAGGTATAGCGCGCATATATAGAGCGCTATCGTATAGCGCAGTACATATGTGCGCTATACCTTCCTGTCCATTTGAGCTCAAGTATAGCGCGGTATTTCTCCATGCTATACCTTAACGGACAAACATGCCGTTAAGGTATAGCGCGATGAAATAGTGCGCTATATATATTATTGTCCCCATGTTCTTTGAGTTCAAAAGAGCCATATTTTGGTTCCAGACTCCTAAAGACAGTGACCGACATTATTAACCAATAGAAGATAGATTCATTTGGAAGGTAGTCCCATTTTAGGGGAAAAAAAATATCGAGGAAGATATTTTTTTCCCGTTACTTTTTTACTTTATCGACTTTTTCTAGTTACTTTCTTTCAAGAGCACCGTCTCAGTGACCTGTCAGCACCGTTTTCCTCAACCAATATCGAGGAAGACATGTCGCACCTTCATTGGCTAGTTCCAAATACGTCCATTTCCCCCCTTCTCTCCCCAACTTTAAATTCACCCAATTACCACTGTCAAAAAATTAGAGATCCAAAGCGAAGTGAATTATACAGAAGGCGAACATGCATGAGTACCATAATCAGTAACATAGTCTAATTAAATTTAAGGCTTTTATCGCGAAAAAGGAGGAGAGTCCAAACACTCAGAGGTACTTTATGAAATTCGTGAAAGTGATGGAGATGGAGGTACAAATCTTATATATTTAGACACCAATCGATAATTTTCATTCTGTTGAGAAAATTAGGGTTAGGGAGATTGAAGAAATTAACTATGGGAAGTAAGAAAGTGGAAATAAAGTGAGTCTAAGACAGGAGTAGTAGGCAAGCGACTTTCTCGAAACGGAGAAACCAACTGATGAAAAAACCCAAACTGTCACGACCCAAACCGATGGGCCATGACAGATGCCCAAGTCCTACTTGTCGAACACCCTTAAGCATACGTCTATGATATAAACATGAATAGTGTATGTGAGCGAAACCTGCCTAAAAGACATATATAGATAGACATACGAAATATAGTGGGGCGAGCTGACAAGGCTGCTCTAGACAACTATATATACCCAAATCTAGAAGTCAACAAGGCCACATACTATCCAACTGTACATAACTGTCTACAGACCTCTAATAGAAAATACAACTGTACAAGGATGGGACTGGGCCACATAATACCCATATATGCATACAACCATATTGTACCAAAATCAAAAGCAGCTCCGGATCAAGTGGAGCTCGTCAACTCTCACTGATCAGGGATCCTAAGAAGTGGGACCGTCGACTTGCCTACCAACACCTGAGGGCATGAAACGTAGGCCTCGGGAATAGGGCATCAGTACGAATAATGTACTGAGTATGTAAGGCATAAAAATCAGTACATAACAGAGATAGATGAAACATGGAATAAAGAATTCTTACTGTAAGTCTAAATCATTTTGTAAATCCTGAAACATTTATAATATCATACACGTGCATATAAATGTCGTGTCATGCATGGGTATAGGTGTACATAACATCATCAAGCCTCTGAGGGCATCCCATCATATCATCTCGACCACTGTGGGCAAAATCATCAGCGTATACCAGCTGATCAGGTGGTGGTACGTATATAACTCTATATATATATATATATATATATATATATATATATATATATATATATATATATATATATATACACATATAAATATGTGTATATAACACCATCTGGTCATGGGTCAGTGTACATGTATAAATGAATGACATGCATGAAAATATGCTAATAATCTCAATATGCCTTTCAGATAAACTTTATCAACTGCGTATCATTCTGAGACCCATGAACAGAAGATATAATAATATGTCACATGGGGAATCAAGAACATAGAGACCCCTAGTATTTATATGAATAGATTCGTTTATGAAAACTATGTGTTTGTTCGTTTCTTCTGTATAATTTGGATCATGCCAAAAAGAAAGAAAATATAGCCTCAACATACCTAGAGTAGGGAAAAATTCGTATGATATTTTTGAAAAAGTTTGCACCGTATTCTTTTAGAACCGCAAAAGTTTACGTTGCTAAGGTGCTAATAATTCTCGCTGGAATTGATTTGGTCGCAAGACTTTCTATTGGATTGAGTTTTAGCGTCTAGTTTGAAAATGTTTTGAATTTGAATTAGGAAGAAACCAAATTTGTAAGAATTGCTAACGTTCTGATTGTAGTGCTTTTGTATATAAAATATAAGAAATGAAGTGTCTTTTAATTATCAATTAGGTTGACACCTAATCAAAAATGACTAAGAGTCATTTGTCTAAGAAGTGGCTTGCTGCCACGTGGGGGTGGGGGTGGGGGTGGGGAATTTTAATCTTTATCCAATTTATTAGTTAATTAGGTAATGTCCCGTTACCCGATAATTAATCAATTACCCACATAATTAAGAATTATCTCATATTACTTAAAATACTACTCATTTTTAATATACTTTATACATCATACTATTATGGTCATATGGTACCTTGTATGGTACTAGTCCATAAATATCGGTTATTATAGCTCTGACCGTATTTTATCCCAAATCGGCAACCTTCAACGAACCTCATTTTCTTTGATTCGTGTACCCTTTACCCTTCATATCACTTACTTATCGCTTGTGATAAATAGCATAAATACGTTAACCTCAAGATAATCTCATCCCTAAGTCTATGTCGATTAACTGAAGATAAAACTTTAACGTACGAAAACACGAGATGTAACATCCTTCCCCCCTTAGAAACATTCGTCCTTGAATGTTTAACTCCCCGGGATCTATATAACTTTGGCAGAGTCGCCTTTGTAACAATACTGCTACCAACCCTTCCTGTAGAAACTCAACAATTCAATGCCACCTAGGACCACAATCATCAATAACGACAATGGCCTCACACGACCAATGACAATAACTAATACAATAATCCATACACGTACCTTAAGTTTGTGATGTCTCAATCGGACCCTTCTCAGGAGGAGGAAATAAGTAGGGATATCTAGACTTCATGTCTTCCTCGGCCTCCCAAGTCATTTCTTCCACATTGCTGTTTCTCCAAAGTATTTTCACCGAAGCTACATCTTTAGTTCTCAATCTCCGAACCTGTCAATCTAATATAGCAATGGGAGTTTCTTCTTATGATAGCTGCTCGGTGACCTGAACCTCGTCAACTGACGCGATTCTGGAAGGATCTCTGATACATTTATGGAGCATAGACACATGAAAGACTGGATGTACAGACTCAAAGTCCGAAGGCAAGTCTAACTCATATGCCACTTGGCCTACCTTACGTATGATCCTATATGGTCCAATGTACAGAGGGCTAAGTTTTCCTTTCTTACCGAACCTCATGCCACCTTTCATCGGTGATACCTTTAGGAATACCCAAGCATTAATCTGAAACTCCAAGTCTCGCCGTCGATTATCCGCATAAGACTTCTGACGGCTTTGAGCTGCTAATAGCCTTTCCTGTATAAGATTAATTTTCTCGATTGCCTGTTGTACCAATTCTGGTCCTACTAACGTAGTTTCCCCAACATCGAACCACCCTATAGGCGACCTACACTTTCATCTGTAAAGAGCTTTGTATGGAGCCATCTGAATACTGGAATGATAGCTATTATTATATGCGAACTCAATAAGTGGCAGGTGATCACCCCAGCTACCCTTGAAGTCTATCACACAAGACCATAACATATCTTCAAGTGTCTGAATAGTACGCTCAGCATGTCCGTCTGTCTGGGGATGAAATACTGTACTAAGACTTACTTGAGTCCCCAATCCTTTTTGGAAGGACCTCCAGAAGTTAGCTGTAAAATGAGCTCCTCTATCCGAGATAATAGATACAGGGACACCATGTAGTCATACTATCTCCTTAATATAAAGCCTTGCATAATCCTCTGCGGAATATGAAGTCCTAACAGGCAGAAAATGGGCTGATTTTGTAACCCTATCAGCAATCACCCATATAGAATCCAACTTACGCTGGGTACAAGGTAAGCCTATGATGAAATCCATATTGATTACTTCCCACTTCCAAGTCGGAATCTCTATAGCCTGCAATAATCCACCGAGTTTTTGATGCTCAATCTTGACCTGCTGACAGTTAGGGCATTGAGTAACAAACTCCGCTATATCCTATTTCATTTCGTCCCACCAATATACTTCCATGATATCATGATACATCTTTGTTGCTCTTGGATGGATAGAATAACGAGAATAGTGAGTTTATCCCATAACCTGTCGATGCAGCCCTGCGACATTAGGGACACATAATCGTCCTCGATATCTGAGAACCCCATCTTCTGTAATTTCAAACGGTGTATTCTCTTTGTGAGGGGTGGTATCCCTATAATGAACTAACACAGGATCCTCGTACTAGCGTTCCTTTACTTCAGTTACTAAAGAGGATGTTGTCGTATACTGAATAGTAATTCCAATATCACCGGAGTCCAGTAACCGAACTCCAAGACTAGCTAGCTGATGAATCTCATGGGCTATTGCCCTCTTTTATGGCTATAAGTATGACATGCTACTCATAGATCTACGACTGAGGGCGTCGGCTACTACGTTCGCCTTCCCGGATGGTATAAAATATCAACGTCATAGTCTTTAAGTAGCTCCAACCATATCCTTGACGTAAATTCAATTCCTTTTGCTTGAAGATATACTAGAGGCTCTTATGATCCGTATAGATATCAACATGAATGCCACATCTTTAGTGCATGAATTACTGCGGCTAACTCTAAATCGTGGGTCGGGTAATTCTTCTCGTGCTTTCTTAGTTGTCTAGAAGCATAAGCTACAACCTTACAATGTTGCATCAGCACGCAACCCAATTCAATGCATGAAGCATCGCAATAGGTAACATAACCATCGGTCCCTTCTGGGAGCATTAGAACCAGTGCATAATTCAATCTGTCCTTCAATGCCTGGAAACTCCATTCGCAAGCATCAGTCCATTGAAACTTTGCTCCCTTCTGAGTCAACTTTGTCAAATGTGCTGAAAGGAAAGAAAATCCCTCTACAAATCTCCTGTAATAACCTGCCAAACCAAGAAAGCTACGAAACTCCGTCAGTGTCGTGGGTCTAGGCCAAGTCTTTACTGCCTCAATCTTTTGTGTATCAACCCGGATACCTTCACTCAAAATGATATGCCCAAGGAAAGCTACAGAGTTCAACCAGAATTCACATTTAGAGAATTTTGCATACAACTTCCCTTTTTGTAGAACTTTGAGCACAATACGCAATTGATCTGCATGCTCAGCCTCTGAACGAGAATACACCAATATATCATCGATAAATATAATTACGAACAGATCTAAAAAGGGCCTGAACACACGGTTCATCAAATCCATGAATACTACTGGGGCATTGGTCAAACTGAATGACATAACACGAAACTCAAAGTGCCCGTATCTGGTCCTGAATGTTGTCTTCGGAATATCATCCTCCTTAACCTTTACCTGATGGTACCCGGACCTCAAGTCTATCTTTGAAAAATACTTCACACCTTGCAACTGATCAAATAAATCATCAATCCTCGGGAGCGGGTACTTATTCTTGATTGTCACCTTATTCAACTGTCTATAATCAATACACATCCATAAGGAACCATCTTTCTTCCTCACAAATAATACAGGTGCTCCCCACGGTGATGTACTAGGTATGATAAATCCTTTTTCAAGCAAGTCCTTTAGTTGTTCCTTTAACTCTTTAAGCTCTGTGGGGGCCATTCTATAGGGAGGAATAGATATTGGATGAGTATCTAGTAGTAGGTCAATAGCAAACTCAATTTCTTGCTCTGGCGGAAGACCCGTAAGCTCATCAGGAAAAACATCGGGAAACTCATTAACAACAGGGATGGACTAAATGGTTGGTGACTCTACTTCTACATCCTAATCCCGAACTAAGTGATAAATACATCCCATTCTGATCATCTTCCTTTCCTTGAGATAGGAAATAAATCTACCTCTCGGCGACGCCGTATTACTTTTCCACTCCAAAACGGGCTCCCCTGGAAATTGAAATCGGACTATATTTGATCTATAATCAACGTTGGCATGACAAGAATCCAACCAATCCATACCCATTATAACATCAAATTCTACCATATCTAACTTGATTAGGTCCGCTACGATAGATCGACTATGAACCACTATTATACAACCCCTATATACTCGCTTAGCTACCACTGAGTCCCCAACAGGTGTAGACACCTCAAAAGGTTTAACCAATTCAGGTTTTATTCCAAACTTACTAGCAACTAATGGAGTAACATATGATAAGGTGGAACCTGGGTCAATCAGTGCATATACATCATATGAGAAGACCGATAATATACCTGTAATAATATCAGGCGATGACTCTTGATCCTGTCGTCCTGCCAACGCATATATGCGGTTCTGAGGACCGCTCGAGCAAGATGCTCCGCCTCTACCTCTACCATGACTCATTGGGTCTTGTGAACCTTACCCGGGGAGTGTACTGATGATGACGAACCAACTACAAATCCCGTTGGCTGAGATATGCTTGCATCACCTCTCGTCGGACAATCCCTCATAACATGGCCCAGATAACCACAAATATAACAAACACCCAACCCCATACGGCACTACCCGACATGTTGCTTACCACATTGAGCACATCGTGGCAAGGGCGGCCTCATCTGACTTGACCCACCCCTATACTGAGAACCTGAGGCCTTGAAATTCTGACCAAGCCCTGAATATGTGGAATGATCAAATCTCTTACCGCCAAACTGAGGAGGTGTGCTAGCCGATGGTTGGGCTGGATACCTCGGGTATTGTGGTCTTTGACCCCAACGAAACTCACCAGAAGGACCCAAAGACCTCGCTCCCTTTTTTTGGTACCTATCATGCTCCCGATCGGCCCTCTGCTTCTGCTTATGCTCCTCTACACCCTAAGCGTATGCCTGAATACGAGAAATATCCATGTCTGGCTGAAGTGAGAGCGACATACAATCATTAAGCAAGTGCAGCTCTAATACCATCACGAACCGGTAAACCCAATCCTCCATCTTAGATACAATAGTGGGAGCATACCTAGTCAACAAATTAAACTGAATACTATATTCTCGAACACTCATATCCTACCGAAGGGTCAAGAACCTATCAACTCTGGCCCGTCTAAGCTCTGGTGACAGATAATGACGAAGAAAAGCTTTTGTAAACTCCTGCCATACTGCTGGAGGGGCATCCTCACCTCTGGACAATTCCCAAGACTCGTACCAATTAACTGCAACATCCTGGAGTTTATAGGAAGCTAGCTCAACTGACTCAGTTGCACTGGCCTTCATTACCCTCAACGTCCTCTACATTCTATCAATAAATACCTGAGGGTCCTTGTTTGGATCTGCCCCCGTGAATACCAGAGGGTCTAAATTAATGAAACCACGAACCCTCGCACTGACGGACCTATCTGCAAGACCAATACCTACTTCCTAACGACGAGCCTGTGCGGCTACTAATCGAGTTAATAGCTAAATAACATCTCTCATCTCCTGACCCGGTGCATCCGGCTGAGGGACTGAACATATAGGGGCGGGCGCTGGAGCTGGTGCCCCTCGGAGCTCTCCTGGAGAGGGCAGGGTATGTGAAGTCTGAGATGGAATCTCACTATGAGACTCTCCCTGAGCCCTGTTCACTCGTGGCGCTCGACTAGTAATCTCATCAGCCACGGACATTCCCTTCTGGGTGGCTGAGTCTTTGGAGGCATTACTTAAAATATAACATATTGTTAGGAACATGAATTCTTATATCGCAAGATCTAAGATAAGAAAAGAGGATAACATCTTATATGTCCTGTAGCCTCATGTTTATAAGTGTGGTGCACAACACACCCATAAATAAGACTCTACTAGACACGGTCTGTAGACAACCCTAGGACAGGACTGCTCTGATACCACTTTTGTCACGACCCAAACCGATGGGCCACGACAGATGCCCGAGTCCTACCTATCGAACACCCTTAAGCATACGTCTAAGATATAAACATGAATAGTGTATGTTAGGAAAACCTGCCCAAAAGACATATATAGATAGACATACGAAATACAGTGGGGCGAGCCGGCAAGGCTTCTATAGACAACTATATATAACCAAAACATGAAGCCGACAAGGCCACATACTATCCAACTATACATAACTGTCTACAGACCTCTAATAGAAAATATAACTGTACAAGGGCGGGACTGGGCCACGTCATACCCATATATGTATACAAGCATATCGTACCAAAATCAAAAGCAACTCCGGATCAAGTGGAACACGTCAACTCTCGCTGATCGAGGATCCTAAGAAGGGGGACCGTCGACTTGCCTACCTGCACCTGCGTGCATGAAACGTTGGCCCCGGGAATAGGGCATCAATACGAATAATGTACTGAGTATGTAAGGAATAAAAATCAGTATAAAACAGACATAGATGAAACATGGAATAAAGACTTCCGACTATAAGTCTAAATCATTTTGTAAATCCTGAAACATTTATAATGTCATGCATGTGCATATAAATGTCGTGTCATGCATAGGTATAGGTGTACATAATATCATCAAGCCTCCGAGGGCATCTCATCATATCATCTCGGCCACTGTGGGCAAAATCATCAACATATACCAACTGATCAGGTGGTGGTGCGCATATAACGCCATAACCTTTTCCCATATCCCATATATATATATATATATATATATATATATATATATATATATATATATATATATATATACACATATAAATATGCGTATATAACGTAATCTGGTCATAGGTCAGTGTACATATATAAATGAATGACATGCATGAAAATATGCAAATAATCTCAATATTGCTTTCGGATAAACTTTATCAACTGCGTATCATTCTGAGACTCATGAACAAAAGATATAATAATATGTCACATGGGGAATCAAGAACATAGGGACCCCTAGTATTTATATGAATAGAGTCGTTTATGAAAACTATGTGTTTGCTCGCTTCTTCTGTATAATTTGGATCATGCCAAAAAAAAAAAAAAGAGATAGCCTTAACATACCTGAAGTAGGAAAAAATTCATATAATATTCTTGGAAAAGGTTACACCGTACTTCTTTAGAACAGCAAAATTTTACGTTGCTAATATGCTAATAAGTCTCGCTGGAATTGATTTGGTTGCAAGAATTTTTGTTGGATTGAGTTTTAGCGTCTGATTTGAAAAGGTTTTGAATTTGAATTAGGAAGAAACCAAACTTGTAAGAATTGCTAACGTTATGATTGTAGTGCTTTTGTATACAAAATATAAGAAATGAAGTGTCTTTTAATTATTAATTAGGTTGCCACCTAATCAAAAATGACTAAGAGTCATTTGTCTAAGAAGTGGCTTGCTGCCACGTGGGGGTAGGGGTGGGGAATTTTAATCTTTATCCAATTTATTAGTTAATTAGGTAATGTCTCGTTACCCGATAATTAACCAATTACCCACATTATTAAAAATTATCTCAAATTATTTAAAATACTACTCATTTTTAATATACTTTATACATCATACTATTACGGTCATATGGTACTAGTCCATAAATATTGGGTATTATAGCTCGGACCGTATTTTATTTCAAATCGACAACCTTCAACGAACCTCATTTTCTTTGATTCGTGTACCCTTTACCCTTCATGGCACTTACTTATTGCTTGTGATAAATAGCATAAATACGTTAACCTCAAGATAATCTCATCCCGAATCTATGTTGATTAACAAAAGACGAAACTTTAACATACGAAAACACGAGATGTAACACAAACAACTCTCTATTATATATGACGTTGATGTCATCGTCATCGTCTTCTCTAGTCGTGGACGCCTCATTGAATTCTCCAGTACTAACAGGTTCCTTCTTCTTCTTTTTCTTTTTCAAAACAAAGAAATTACTCTATTTTGTCTTGTATTTATCTGAATGAGATTATTACCTCTCGTAGATTTTTATTATAATATTATTACTTTGAGCCATATATATTTTACAAAAGCGGATTTCTTTTGTTTAGAATATTTATCGCCTGACTGTAAGCACGACAGCTAGCTATCTAAATTGACACAGACACGTTTTAAATTGATTATTTTAAGCTTCGTTGAGAATATTTTGTTGTTAATAGAAAAGCTATTGCGTTGATGCGACCGATGCTTATGTCATGCAACAGGCTCTAAAAATTGTATTTTAATTGATGTGTGTGTGTGTGAAAGACTCTTACTTCATGGCTCAAAACTCAGGATCCGAGTATTCTTCTTTCGTGACTTCTTTGGCTGTTGCCATTAAAAATTAACATAGACAGAGTGTTTTAATCATGTGATATGCTGCTGTCAATTGCAGTTTCTGCGAGTAACATAAACTGAAATCCCATTAACCACCGGCGAAGCTGAATTTTTACTAGAAATTATGAACATGCAAGTAGGAAACTAGGTAATTTAATCTGGTTGTTAAGGTGTTCTACTGAAATTATTGTTTAGCCGAAGGGATGATATATAGTAGAGAACGTCTAATGATAGGAATTTGACAAATTAATGTAATAGGTCTATGTACAGAGTTTCTTCATCCGTGGAAGATCCATTATTTTATGTGCTGCAAAACCTGGGTACTTTGTTTCATTAGAGCCTTTCCTCTAATTGATCGACATTAAGGGTGTGTTTGGCATGAAGGAAAATATTTTTTAATTTTTCCATGTTTGGTTGGATTAAATTGTTTGAAAAATATTTTACTCATGAACTTATTTTTCTCCAATTGGAGAAAAATATTTTTCTTATAAAGAAAAGGAAAAATATTTTCCAAAACTCTTTTTCAGCCTTCCCTACTCTATTCCCCATCCCACCAATCCAGCAAGCTACCCCACACCCCCACCTAACTCACCCCACCCCTACCCCATCCTACCCCCACCCTCGCTCCCCACCCCCACCCTAAATAAAAATGTTATAATAGTACTTTCTTTTCATGTTTTAGATAGATTTCTTTTTCATTTCAACAAATGAGTATTTTCTTTTCATGATATAAAAAAGTATTTTTTCATTTTGACAAAAAAAAGTACTTTCTTTTCATGATATAGAAAAGGTATTTTTTTTTCATTTCAACATAAAAACTATTTTCTTTTCATGATATAGAAAAAGTATTTTTTTCATTTCAACAAAATGAGTATTTTCTTTTCATGGTGTAGAAAAGGTATTTTTTTTATTTCAATAAAATGATTACTTTATTTTCATGTTATAGAAAGAGTACTTTCTTTTTCAACCAAAAAAGAGTATTTTCTTTATAGTTATGGAGTATTTGTGTGAAATTTTAGAAGAATAATTAATTATTGAAGAAAATAGAGTCTTGAAAACGTTGGGTATTTGAGGTGGAGGGTGGGGGTGAGGGGGCAAGGAAACATGGGGACTTGAAAAAAAAGGGTGAGAAAAGTAGCATTAAAAAATATTTTCCTAAAAAAATATTTTCTACTCTTTAACCAAATATGCTAGAAAATATTTTTCGGAAAAAGTTTTCCACTCACCAACCAAACAAGAAAAAATAAGTGATAAAACCACTCATTTTCCATGAAAATATTTTATAGGAAAATATTTTTCTTCGTACCAAACACACCCTAAATAGGAATGTCAGTCTGCTATGTTATTAAAGCAAGAAAATAAGGGATGATGTATTTTTATTCATTGAGTTAAAAGATAGTTATTTGAGGACAATTTTTTGGATTGTACACGTTGGGTATCGGGCAAATGAATGAATAGTTATTGATGTATGTAAAATATAAATTATAAATCATTTTTATGGTTCCACATGAGAAACCTGTAAGAGCGCACTTAAATTTTATTTAGTTAATTTTTGCATAATTTCTTGAAGGGAATCATGTGGTGGTGTTCAGAATAAAAAAAAAAGTATCAAATAAAATGGATCTCTTAGTTAATTTTATCATAATGTACTTCATACATCTAACACTTTTGTATTCCAGAGTTCTATTTGTTCTTTTTTTAACACTTTATATAGCTTTTCATCCACTTGACAGCTAGAAGTTCTCCAAAACTAGAAAATATATAGTTTAAAATTACTTAGCACTTACCATATGATTTGGCCCATCTTATTTCTATCTTGCATGTGAAAATATTATTTAGCGAGACAATGTGTTCATGTGAAAATTTTGCGGAACCTTGGTTCCACATTGAAATTTTAGAAGAAAAGGTGGATTTTGACATAAGCTTATTTTCCAATTTGGTCGTCATTGCGACCGAAAGACTAATAATATATGGCAAGCCAAAAACATGAAATTGATCAGTTAGACCTTTAAGATGCTCCTAGTATAAGAGCATATGATTCCATTTCTACAATTGCAACTTCCATTGGGTTATGGTGATAGTTACATTTATAACGATTATGATTGTGAAAGCCAAAACAATAGAGAAAACAATTTATAGTAATTCAACATTACTACATG
This sequence comes from Nicotiana tabacum, assembly GCF_000715075.1. Taxonomy (NCBI): domain Eukaryota; kingdom Viridiplantae; phylum Streptophyta; class Magnoliopsida; order Solanales; family Solanaceae; genus Nicotiana; species Nicotiana tabacum. The sequence goes on along the minus strand of NC_134094.1, from coordinate 65,189,872 downwards.
ATTTCTTAAAGGGAACCACGCTATGGTGGTTGCATAACCTTTCAAGTAAATGCAATACAATTAAACCTCTTTCAAATATATTTAGTCAGACCTTGCTAGTATTTTAGTGTCAACAAGAAAGCTCGTTAGTGTCAACTATTGAACTTGTAAGTCGAAGATAAAGGTGTAATTGTACTAAACCGCATCTTAAAAGGACAATGAAAAGAACATAGTGAATACGTAATCCTTGTAGCATGTGATATAATGTGTCATAGTAATAATTCCTCATACGTACAGAGACGTGTGTGCTATCTATGCATTGATATTCGGCCATTTAATGTGTCAATCATCCATTTGAAGTCAAAATGTCATCATATGTATAATACGAGGGAATGTACCACAAGTAAGCGCTGCCAATGGCCGTATGTGATGTGCCACTGAAAATATTTATGAGAGTCGAGGATAATGCCTTCTCAACCTCTGTTGTCATAAGTTTTCCCTTAGTGTAGTGTTACTTATGGGTATTATTATGTAGGTAATGCGTTTCATTCCATATCAATATTTTACACTTCACTTTCATATTCTTAATCATATTTGCACGACCCAATACGTGGCTGAAGGGGACGCCAAGTGCCTCTGTCCTCTCATCCCTTCGATGAAGCATGGTTTTTGCATTTTGAGTTTTTTTTAGTACAGCATTTTCAAGGCAGAATGTGTATTGTTGTGGTTTGTAGTGGCATCTTGGTATGCAGTGGCTGAAATGATATATAAAAAAATGAGATAAAGGGGCAAACGTTTGACAACATTATTATTTGAGTGAAGTTGCCATAGGAGTTGAATCTTAAAGAAAGCAAGGCTTCAAGAATGATAGTCTTCGACACGCGCTTTAGACGTGCTTTGCACAACGATGATCTTCGAAGGTAAGAAGAATTAGGATCAGAATATGTAATAGGCCAAGTGTTGTATCTCCGAGTGACTATCTATGTAGAGCGCATGTTGGCAATGACAACACTTCGCCTGTGTTATTCACTCAATCATGTAAACAATTAACATTTTTTGTATCTTCAATTAAGTATTACATTCTGACATCATAATTTTGTGGATTCCACGAAGGTCGTAAGATAGCTAAAGTTTAGGTGTGTGAAAGGAGAGGAGCAAAGGATGCCTTAGCACAAGGCATGTCAAGGCATGGGCACGGGCACACACGAGGTCAAGGCATATGAAGGAAGCAAGACACCAAGAAAAAGGGTTGGGGGCTTACCTGGTGCCTAACTCGTAAGGATGGCATGATGCATGTGAATGGTAGACGAGCATCTGAGCTTTGCGGGGCATGGAGGAACATTGTAGCCTATGAGTACTAGAGTCTTGGTGATTTATAAGAATTGTGGGAGCATAATGAGCATGTGAATAATGCCAAATACAATAAATATAATATATTTTACTATAGAACGTTGTAGAGCATTTTAGAAGGATCTAGAGGTTGATGGAGCATAATGTGTCTAAAAGACTTCAGGTTATGTTGGTCAAAGGTCTACTAACAAAGTTGAATAAGCCAGCAAGTTGCAGAAGATTTTAGAAAAGCCTAGGAGGAGTATAAAGTAGAGTTTTGAGTTCGGTGATGATAGACATTAAGTAGTTTCTTTCTGCAACTTTTAAGTGCTCTTAAACTCTTTGAGTGAGCCTATAAACGGCAAGTCACTTTTACAACCTTGTGAGTGCTTATAGCTTTGTGTGATAAATCGGGTGGGCATTCCCCTTCATTCCCTTATCTTGTTGCTGGTTTTTCTTTTGAATCGTAAGTGTTGTTGGCTAGTTAAACACCATAACTATTCTAATGGTGCTTTATATCGCTCCTAAGGCATACTTGGATGCTTGTTGAGGCTTCTACAAAGGTCAAGGCACTACTATGGAAGGTTGAACTTTGCATCTATGAATAGGATAGTAGGGCTAAGTGTTGAGAAGCAAGTAAATGATTAGGTTGGCGACAAAGTGATATCGGAGCATACTTACTGGGATATAAAATGTGAAGCCAAGGGTTCAACTATAGTAGATCTTCATTGTTGTGGGAGTATGCATAGGTACTAATGGAGTATCTGTAACGACCCGATCGGTTATTTTGAGAGTTATAGCCCTATTTTCCCTATTTCTGCTTCTTTTTGTGCTTTTCAGCTATATTATGATATACCAGATTAGTTGGTTCGGGTCCAGAGTGGTTTCAGAATGGATTTAGACACTTAGTCTCTAAAGTAGAAGCTTAAGTTGGAAAAGTCAACCGGATGTTGACTTATGTGTAAATGGTCTCGGATTTGAATTCTGATGATTCCATTAGCTTCGTTAGGTGATTTTGGAATTAGGAGCGCGTCCAGAATGTGATTTGGAGATCCGTAGTGGAATTAGGCTTGAATTGGCGAAAGTTGCAAATTTGGCGATTTCGGTCGGCAGTGAAAAATTTGATATCGGGGTCGGAATGGATTTTCGAAAGTTGGAATAGGTTCGTGGTGTCATTTGTGACGTGTGTGTAAATTTGAGTTCATTTGGACGTGGTTTGGTTGGTTTCGGCATCGGTTGTCGAATTTGAAAGTTTAGAAGTTCTTAGGCTTGAATCCGAGGGTAATTTGGTGTTTTGAGGTTGTTTTGAGTGATTCGAAGGCTCGACTAAGTTTTTATATTGATATATGACTTGTTGGTATGTCTGGTTGAGGTCCCGAGGGGCTCGGGGTGATTCTGGGTGGTTAACGGATTGTTTGAAGTTGGAAAAATGCAGCTGAAGTTGCTGCTGCTGGTATTTCCGCACCTGCTGAGGGGGAGTTGCAAGTGCGAGGTCGCAGGCGCGCGTGGGAGTTCGTAGGTGCGAACAATGTTGAGGTAGGCTGGGTCCATAGGTGTGTAGGAGAGGTGGCATCTGCGAGTCTGCAGATGCGGATAGGTGCCCGCAGAAGCAGAAGAGAGGAGGTCAGGTAGTGGCCGCAGGTGCGAGGTCTTTTCCGCACCTGCGTGGTCGCAGATGCGGATATGGAGCGCATGTGCGAAGTTGGGGGTTTTAATGATTTTTCGCAGGTGCGGAGGTTCTTGCGCAGATGCGGCACCGCAGGTGCGCATATTTGGCCGCAAGTGCGATGACCTGGGCAGAAACCGTAAATAGAACACTTCGCGAATTTTGGTTCATTTCCACCATTTTCAAGTCGGGTTTTGGAGCTTTTGGAGTGATTTTGAAGGGAGATTCAAGGGTTTTCAGTGAGGTAAGTTGCTTGTGCTTTAATACTCCTATCTATAGTGTTTTCCAATTGTATTATCATCTAATTAGTGGACTTTAGGGGTGAAAATAGTGGGGTTAGGGCTTGGGATTTTGGAGAGTTTAATTTAAGGATTTGAGGGACCAAATAATGTCGTATTTTGATAAATTTTGTATGTATGGACTCATGAGTGAATGGGCTTTCGAGTTTTGTGACTTTTGTCAGATTTTGAGACGTGGGCCCGGGCACAGGGTTTGAGTGAATTTCGGGATTTGGCCTATCATTTGGTACTTTCCTTGTGGGATTTATTCTTTAGCTCATATTGATCGTATTTTATTGCTTGTGGCTAGATTCGGGTCTTTTGGAGGCCGGTTCGAGAGAAAAGAGCATTTCGAATTTGGAGTTCTACACTGTTGAGGTAAGTAACAATTTTAAATCTGGTCTTGAGGGTATGCAACCCGGAGTTTGGTATAATGTGACTGTTTGGAGGTGCCACCCATACTAGGCGACGGGCGTGTGGATGTACGCCGCGAGAGATTGAGACTTAGTCCGTCCCGAGAGACTGTGAAGTCTAATAGCCTTTATTTGTGTTTATATGCAATCTTGTCTACTAGAACTTGACTGTCTTTTATGTTAGAAATCATGTTTAGGCTATATTCCTTCTCATGGTAGTTATGTTCAGTCATAGTGATTCTTGTACATGTTTACCTCAGTCTCTGTTATTTTTCCCTGATGATATACTGTAACACTTTGATTCGGGCTGTTTTCCCTTTCTTTATTGAGAGCTATGAGACTAGAGAGGTTCATGGCTAAGTAAGGCCGAAGGCCTGGTTGTGAGGTATTGTTCTATGGCACGTGAGTTGTCCGTGCGGATCCTTTCATTTATACTAGGGCACGTGAGTTGTCCGTATAGCACGTGAGTTGTCCATGCGGATCAAGATATGATATTATAGCACGTGAGTTGTTCGTGCAACACGTGTATTATCTGTGCAACACGTGAGTTGTCCGTACAGATTATAGTGCTTCGGCTGTAGGAGCCCCTCATGAGTCTGAAAACCCCAGTGAGCGCAGGTACCTATTGAGCGTGTGCATTGAGGGCTGAGAGTTGAGTGCCGAGTTATTGAGGGTTTGAGTGATTGTTGCTCTGAGAGGTTGTACTTGCTTTTCTGTTGTTGATGCACTTAGTTTTAATCTGTCTTTGTTGTGAAATTTCTGAAAGTTTCTATATCCGGAGTACTTGCATTTTAACTGTATAAAACTGTTTTGACTTAAACTGCCGGATTTGAAAGTATGTCTAATTCTTGCTGGAATTATTGAAAATGAACGGTACTGTATAGCTAGTCACTGCTTCTCGGTTCCTTATTTATTTCTGTTACTTGCTGAGTTGGTTGTACTCATGCTACACCCTATACTTCATGTACAGATTCAGGTGTGTTTGATCACGGAGGTCGTTGAGTTCGGGCGCGATCGAGTACCGGAGACTTTGAGGTAGTTGTCGGCATCCATAGGACCTTGTCTCTCCTTCTATATTTCTTTCTGTCTTGTATTGATACTTAGACACTGGTTGTAATAGTTTGTTTGTCTAGATGCTCATGACTTAGTGACACCCTGATATTTGGGGCTAGTTTCCGCATTTTGATTCTATATTGAGTTCAACTTTGGTTTTTATGAAAGATTTCTCATATGAAAAAGTTTTAAACCACCTTTTCTATTGAATTACTTGAGTATTTTGGGAATGTCTACTTGCCTAGTACCATTGATAGGCGCCATCACGAAAGGTTAGGTTTTGGGTCGTGACAAGTTGGTATCAGAGCTCTAGGTTACATAGGTCTCACGAGTCAAGAGCAGGTTTAGTAGAGTCTTGCAGATCGGTACTGAGACGTCTGTACTTATCTTCGAGAGGCTGCAGAACCTTTAGGAAAATTCCACATTCTTGAATTCTTGTTGTGCTAATCTGTTGATTCTCGTAACTAAACATCTATTGTTTCATTCTCTCACAGATGGTGAGGACTCGTACTACCGGGCAGGATGGACAGCCACCAGTACCACCAGCCAGGGCCGCGAGAGGCCGAGGACGCGGTAGAGGCCGCGGTAGGGGTAGAGGTACAGCCCGCACAACAGCTGGGGCAGTACCTACAGATCCACCAGTTGTCCTATATCAGGACCAGGTTCCAGTTGTTGATGCACCAGCTCAAGAACCACCTGTGCCTATTGTGATTCCAGGCCTCCAGGAGACCCTAGCTCAGATTCTGATAGCGTGTACCGGCCTTGCTCAGGCGGTCTCTATCTTGATGGCCGCAACAACTTCTTAGGCCGGGGGAGGCACTCAGACTCCCGTCGCTCGCACACTCGAGTAGGTTGTTGAGGGACTCCAGACACCGAAGGCACCACCAACCCTGCTGGTTATAGCTGTTTAGGATTATATGGTTCCTGCTATGCCTGAGGATGATCAACGTAGGTTGGAGAGGTTTGGGAGACTCCAGCCTCCACATTTCAGTGGCACAAACAGATAGGATGCTCACAACTTCTTATACAGGTGAGAGAGGATACTCCGTACAGTTGGTATTCTGGAGACTTGTGGGGTCTCATTCACTACTTTTCAGTTTTCTGGGGCTGCACTCAGATTGTGGGAGACTTACGAGAGGCGTAGGCCTGTTGGCGCAGCACCCCTTACTTGGCAGCAGTTCTCCATGGTCTTTTTGGAGAACTTCGTGCCTCAGTCCCGCAGAGAGGAGCTGCGCAGGCACTTTGAGCAGCTTCGCCAGGGTGTTATGTCTGTGATACAGTATGAGATGCGATTCTCGGAGTTGGCCCGTCATGCTATCTGGTTGGTTCCCACAGACAGGAAGAGGATCATGAGGTTTATAGATGGTTTCACTTTTCAACCACGGTTGCTTATGACCAGAGAGCGGGTGTCTAGTGCTACCTTTGATGAGGTTGTCGACATTGCTCGGCAGATTGAGATGGTTCGCGGTCAGGAGAGGCTTGAGAGGGAGGCCAAGAGGCCTCGTGGTCAGGGTGGATTCAGTGGTGCTCCTTTTGGGGTCAGTTCCAGCACGGTAGAGGTCGTCATTTCACACATGCTTAGACAGCTCAGCCATTTCACCGTGGTGCATCATCTGGCCATGGTTCTTAGATTCATCAACAGGGCCAATCATCATTCAGTGCACTACCAGCACAGAGTTCTCATTACTCCCCGTCCGCTCATATCTCCCCGGATAGTTCTTTTGGGCATCAGGAGTAGCAATTTCGTCAGAGGAGGGGTTGTTTCGAGTGCAGAGATTTTGGTCACATTATGAGAGATTGCCCTAGGCTATTGGGTGGGACTCCACAGTGGAGTACTCGGCCGATGGCACCAGCACCAGTTCCTCCACCACTCGCCTAGCCAGCTAGGGGTGGATCTCAGCCAGCTAAGGGTCGCCCGAGAGGGAGAGGCAGATCAAGGGGTGGTCAGGCCAGATGCTATTGCTTCAGATGTTATGATTACAGGTATTCTCTCAGTTTGTCACAAAGATGCCTTTGTATTATTTGACCCTGGTTCCACGCATTCATATGTTTCCTAGTATTTTGCCCATTTTCTGGATATGCCCTATGAGTTTTTAATTTCATCTGTTCATGTATCTACTCTTATGGGAAAAACTATTATTGTGAACCGCGTATATCGGTCATATGTAGTGACTATTAGGTGTCTGGAGACCCAAGTAGACCTTTTGTTGCTCAGTATGATTGACTTTAATGTGATATTGGGTATGGATTGGTTATCTCCATGCCATACTGTTCTAGATTGTCAAGCTAAGACCGTGACATTGGCGCTGCCGGGATTTTCGAGGGTTAAGTGGATCGGTTCTATAGATTATGTACCTAGTAGGGTAATTTCATATTTGAAGGCTCAGCGTAAGGTTGAGAAGGGTTGCCTATCTTATTTGGCATCTGTGAGGGAGCGAGGTTGTTCTCCAAGATTGATTTGAGGTCCTGGTATCACCAGCTGAAGATTTGGGATTTGGATATTCTTAAGACAACTTTCAGGACCCGATATGGCCATTATAAGTTCTTGGTGAGGTCTTTTGTGCTGACCAATGCCCCAACAGCGTTCATGCATTTGATGAGCAGTGTATTCCAGCCCTATTTGGACTCATTCGTTATTGTATTCATTGATTACATCCTGGTGTACTCTCGTAGCCAGGAGGAGCATGCTCAGCATTTGAGGGTTGTATTGCAGAGATTGAGGGAGGAGGAGCTTTATACAAAGTTCTCCAAGTGTGAGTTTTGGCTCGATTCAGTAGCATTCTTGGGGCACGTGGTGTCCAGTATGGGTATTCAGGTGGATCCGAAGAAGATAGAGGCGGTGCAGAGTTGCCCTAGACCGTCCTCAGCCACAGAGATTAGGAGCTTTCTTGGTTTGGCGGGTTATTATCATCGCTTTGTGGGGGGATTTTCATCTATTGCATCGCCCCTGACCTAATTGACCCAAAAGGGTGCTCCATTCAGATGGTCGGATGAGTGTGAGGAGAGGTTTTAGAAGCTCAAGACTGCTTTGACCACAACTCCAGTATTAGTTATGCCATCAGCTTTAGGTTCTTACACCGTGTATTATGATGCCTCGAGGGTAGGTATTGGATGTGTTCTGATGCAAGAGGGTAGGGTGATTGCCTATGCCTCGCGCTAGCTGAAGACCCATGAGAAGAACTATCTTGTCCATGATCTTGAGTTAGCAACCATTGTTCACGCCTTGAAGATTTAGCGTCATTATTTGTATGGGGTTCATTGTGAGATCTATACTGATCACCAGAGTTTGCAGTATCTGTTTAAGTAGAAGGATCTTAACTTGCGTCAGCAGAGATGGATAGAGCTTCTTAAGGGCTACGATATCACTATTTTGTACCATCTGGGGAAGGCCAATGTGGTGGCTGATGCTTTGAGTCGTCGGGCGGAGAGTTTGGGGAGTTTAGCATATCTCCCAGTAGCAGAGAGACCCTAGGCATTGGATGTTCAGGCCTTAGCGGGCCAGCTTATCAGATTGGATATTTCGGAGCCGAGTCAAGTATTGGCTTGTGTGGTCTCCAAGTCTTCTCTTTATGACCGAATCAGGCAGCGTCAGTATGATGAACCCCACCTGCTCATTCTTCAGGATAGTGTTTAGCGAGGTGATGCTAGGGATGTGACTATTTGTGATGACGGCATGTTGAGGATGCAGGGCCGGATATGTGTACCTAATGTAGATGGGCTCAGGGAGTTGATTCTTGAGGAGGCCCACAGCTCGCGGTATTCTATCCATCCGGGTGCCGCGAAGATGTACCAGGATTTGAGACAACATTATTGGTGGAGGCGGATGAAGAAGGATATAGTTGGGTTTGTGGCTCGGTGTCTCAACTGTCAGCAGGTTAAGTATGGACATTAGAGACCGGGTGGCTTGCTTCAGAGGTTAGATATCCTAGAGTAGAAGTGGGAGCGAATCACCATGGACTTCGTAGTTGGGTTCCCATGGACTTCGAGGAAGTTCGATGCTATTTGGGTTATTGTGGGTTGGCTGACCAAGTCTGCGCACTTCATTCTAGTTGGAACTACTTACATTTTAGAGCGGTTAGCTGACATTTATATCCGAGAGGTTGTTCGCCTGCATGGTATTCCAGTTTCCATCATTTCAGATAGAGGTACTCAGTTTATATCGCAGTTTTGGAGGGCCATGCAGCGAGAGTTGGGTACTCAGGTTGAGTTGAGCACAACATTTCACCCTCAAACAGACGGGCAGTCCGAGCGCACTATTTAGATATTGGAGGACATGTTGCGTGCTTGAGTCATTGACTTTGGGGGTTCATGGGACCTGTTCTTGCCGTTCACAGAGTTTGCATATTACAACAGTTATCAGTCAAGTATTCATATGGCCTCATACGAGACTTTATATGGGAGGAGGTGTAGATCTCCGGTAGGATGGTTTGAGCCGGGTGAGGCTAGGCTCTTGGGTAAAGACTTGGTCCAGGATGCATTAGATAAGGCAAAATTGATTCAGGAGCGGCTTCGCACGCCGCATTCTAGACAGAAGAGATACGCAGACAGGAAGGTCTGTGATGTGTTGTTTATGGTTGGGGAGATGGTTTTGCTGAAGGTATCACCCATGAAGGGTGTTATGAGGTTTAGGAAGAGGGGCAAGTTGAGCACCCGGTTCATTAGGCCTTTTGAGGTGCTTTAGAGGATGGGAGAGGTGGCTTATAAGCTTGCCTTGCCAATCAGCTTGTCGAGTATGCACCTAGTGTTTCATGTTTCCATGCTCCGGAAGTATATTGGAGATCCGTCCCATGTTTTGGATTTCAGCACGGTTCAGTTGGAGAGTGATATGACTGATGATGTGGAGCCGGTGGCCGTTTTTGATCGGCAGGTTCGGAAGTTGAGGTCAAAGGACATAGCTTCATTGAAGGTGCAGTGGAGAGATCAGCCTGTGGAGGAGGCCACCTTGCAGACCGAGCAGGAGATGCGGAGCAGATATCCACGCCTATTCGAGACTCCAGGCATGTTTCTAGACCCGTTCGAGGACGAACGGTTATTTAAGAGGGGGAGGATGTAACGACCCGGCCAGTCGTTTCAAGAGTTATAGCCCCGTTTCTCCCATTTCTGCTTCCTTTTGTGCTTTTCAGCTATATTATGATATACCAGGTTAGTTGGTTCGGGTCCGGAGTGGTTTCGGAGTGGATTGAGATACTTAGTCTCTAAAGTAGAAGCTTAAGTTGGAAAAGTCAAGTAGATATTGACTTATGTGTAAATGATCTCGTATTTGAATTATGCCAGTTCTATTAGCTTCGTTAGTTGATTTTGGACTTACGACCGTCTCCGGAATGTGATTTGGAGGTCCGTAGTGGAATTAGGCTTGAATTGGCGAAAGTTGGAAATTTAGCAATTTCGGTCGGTAGTGGAAAATTTGATATCGAAGTCGGAATAGATTTCTGGAAGTTGGAGTAGGTTCGTGGTGTCATTTGTGACGTGTGTGTAAAATTTGAGGTCATTCGGACGTGGTTTGGTTGGTTTCGGCATTGGTTGTCGAAGTTGGAAGTTTAGAAGTTCTTAGGCTTAAATCCGAGGGTAATTTGGTGTTTTGAGGTTGTTTTGAGTAGTTAGAAGGCATGACTAAGTTTGTATGTTGATATATGACTTGTTGGTATGTTTGGTTGAGGTCCCAGGGGGCTCGAGGTGATTCCGGGTGGTTAACGGTTTGAAGTTGGAAAAATGCAGTTGAAGCTGCTGCTGCTGGTATTTCTGCACCTGCGGAGGGGGAGCCGTAGGTGCGAGGTCGAAGGCGTGTGTCGGAGTTCACAGGTGCGAACAGTGTTGCGGTAGGCTGGGTCTGTAGGTGCGTAGGAGAGGTCGCATCTACGAGTCCGCAGATGCGTATAGGTGCCCGCAGAAGCGGAAGAGAGGAGGTCATGTAGTGGCCGCAAGTGCGGGTCTTTTCCGCACCTGCGTGGTCGCAGATACGGATATGGAGCGCAGGTGTGAAGTTGGGGGTTTTAATGATTTTTTGCAGGTGCGGAGGTTCTTGTGCAGATGCGGTACCGCAGGTGCGCATATTTGGCCGCAGGTGCAAAGACCTAGGCATAAACTATAAATAGAACACTTCGCGAATTTTGGTTCATTTCCACCATTTTCAAGTCGGTGTTTGGAGCTTTTGGAGTGATTTTGAAGGGAGATTCAAGGGATTTCGGTGAGGTAAGTTGCTTAGTCTCTAATACTCCTATCTATCGTGTTTTCCAATTGTATTATCATCTAATTAGTGGAATTTAGGCGTGAAAATAGGGGTTAGGGCTTGGGATTTTGAGAGTTTAATTTAAGGATTTGAGGGACCAAATAATGTCGGATTTTGACAAATTTTGTATGTATGGACTCGTGAGTGAATCGGATTTTGGTTTTTGTGACTTATGTTAGATTTCAAGATGTGGGTCCAGGGGCCGGGTTTGAGTGAATTTCGAGATTTGGCCTATAATTTTGTATTTTCCTTGTGGGATTCATTCTTTAGCTCATATTGATCACATTTTATTTCTTGTGGCTAGATTCGGGTCTTTTGGAGGCCAGTTCGGGAGGAAAGAGCATTCCTGAGTAGGAGTTCTACATTGTTGAGGTAAGTAACAGTTTTAAATCTGGTCTTGAGGGATACGAAACCTGGAGTTTGATATAATGTGACTGTTTGGAGGTGGCTCCCATGCTAGGCGACGGGCGTATGGATGTACACCGTGAGGGATTGAGACTTGGTCCGTCTCGGGAGACTGAACTTGACTATCTTTCATGTTAAAACTTGACTATCTTTCATGTTAGAAATCATGCTTAGGCTATATTCCTGCTCATGGTAGTTATATTCAGTCATAGTGATTCTTATACATTTTTACCTCAGTCTCTGTTATTTTTCCCTGATGATATACTGTAACACTTTGATTTGGCATATTTTCCCTTTATTTATTGAGAGCTATGAGACTAGAGAGGTTCATAACTGAGTAAGGCCGAAGGCCTGGTTGTGAGGTATTGTTCTATGGCACGTGAGTTGTGCGTGCGGATCCTTATGTTTATACTATGGCACGTGAGTTGTCCGTGCAGCACGTGAGTTGTCCGTGCGAATCTAGATATGATATTATAGTACGTGAGTTATCCGTGTAGCACGTGAGTTATCCGTGCAGCACGTGAGTTGTCCATGTAGATTACAGCGCTTGGACTGTAGGAGCCCCTAATGAGTCTGAACACCCCTAGTGAGCACAGGTGCCTATTGAGCGTGTGAATTGAATGCTGAGAGTTGAGTGCCGAGTTGTTGAGGGTTTGAGTGACTGTTGCCCTGAGAGGCTGTACTTGATTTTCAATTGTTGATGCACTTAGTTTCTATCTATCTTTGTTGTGAAAGTTTTGAAGTTTCTATATCCGGAGTACCTGTATTTTAACTGTATAAAACTGATTTGACTTAAACTGCCAGATTTGAAAGTATGTCTAATCCGTGCTGGAATTATTGAAAATGAACTGTGATGTATAGCTCGTCACTTCTTCTTAGTTCCTTATTTATTTCTGTTACTTGCTAAGTTGGTTGTACTCATGCTACACCCTGCACTTCATATGCAGATCCAGGTGTGTTTGATCACAGAGGTCGTTGAGTTCGGGCACGATCTAGTACCGAAGACTATGAGGTAGTTGCCAGCGTCAGCAGGACCTTATCTCTCCTTCTATATTTCTTTCTGTCTTGTATTGATATTTAGACACTGGTTGTATTAGTTTGTTTGTCTAGATGCTCATGACTTAGTGACACCCCGATGTTTGGGGCTAGTTTTCGCATTTTGATTCTATATTGAGTTCAACTTTGGTTTTTATGAAAACGTTCTGATAGGAAAAAGTTTTAAACCACCTTTTCTATTGAATTACTTGAGTATTTTGGGAACTTCGGCTTGCCTAGTACCATCGATAGGCTCCATCACGACGGGTTAGGTTTTGGGTTGTGACAGTATCGTGCACTCATGGTGAAAAAATTTGGCAAGTCAGAAAGATCGTGTTAGTGTGGTTCATTGGCCCGAGAACGTGTTCATCGAGAAAATAAAGAATGAGCGGCTCGAGTCGAGCAAGAAATAGAGAGGTTGTTTCCATGAGGAGAGAGAGATTGACAACAATTAATAGATGAGGCGGCAGAGCCACCACCACATGATACTCCCAACAAGTTGCCTTGTTAGTGGTAGGTGACTTAGCTGTCAAGAAAGGGTAGAGAGAGTAGAAAGTGTCGTATTCATGCCTGAATCACACATATTGGTGGGGATTGATAACCTCGAAGGTTAAGTATAAGGGAGATGCTCTCCATGAATGAGGGTCGCAATGAGCGCGCGCATGCCTTAGAGGCTAAGATGATCAGGGGTGGATGCACCGTGGCTTGGGATAGTGCTTCGTTAGAAAAGTTAATGCAAAGACAAAATATCAAACACAACTACCAAACCTTGAATAAAAAAAACTTGGGTCGGCTATATGCGCCCCCGCTAATCATGTTAACCTCATATAATCTCATGTTAGGCTAATATTAGGCAAAATAAATAAAAGGTACTAGAACATTTTTGTATTTTCAACTACTAGAAATGCATAGCTCATAGTGTGAAAGTAACATGACATACATCTTAACTAAGAGGTTTCGCTTATGTAAATTCTTTTTTTACTTGTTCTATTTTCTTGCCAAGTCATCGCAAATCTTCAAAATAATTTCTTTAAAGTTAACTTTAGGTCTAACCTCATTCTTTTTTAACACCTTCAATGATCGTGCTTTTACATCAACGAATCAATACATTTGGCAATCACCGCTAAGACATGATCAAACCATCTTAAGCGATATTTTTCATTTTATTTTCGATGTGCATTACTTGAACCGTCTCGTGAATGTATTCATTTTTCTTAGTACAATTTTGTATGGTCTCATATCCATTTTAGCATATGCAACAGATCAACACTTCAATGTGTCAAATATAAAATACTACTGGTCTTATGACAGTTGTTGTCACGACCCAAAATCTATAGAGTTCGTGATGGGGTCGGACACCACTGTCAGGTAAGCCAACAATAAATACTTAATTGGGTTCTCATTTTATTACTTTTGAAATCATATTTTCCTTCAATTTAATAGTAAAGAAAGGGGGGTTTACAGAGTAAATAATAATACTTTTAACAAATTCAATACAGAACATCACATAATCATCCCAAAAACCAGTATCACAAGTGCATGAGCATTAAATAGAAATATAAAATAAAATACAACAGCTAAAATACAAATTGGGCAGAAAAAATGTAAGTACTCTGAAGGAGACTCTGCTAGCTGCGGATCGTAGTATAAAATGCAGCTCACCTAAGTCCCAGCCATAACCGCACCTCTGCGCCCGCAAGGCCACTAAACATATGTGTACTTGCACAAAAATGTGCAGTAAGTGTAGTATGAGTACGTAAATCAATGCGTACCCAGTAAGTATCCAGTCTAACCTCGAAGAAGTAGTGATGAGGGGTCAACTTCGACACTTACAAGTGGTCCAATAATATCAGGTATAGTAAAGAAGTAAATGAATATGAAACAGAGAAAATATATGAAACAAACAAGTATAAAATACATGGTACAATTTCCCTCTTTACAATTTACTCAAGCTCTCAACTAGCAAGTTCCCTCCGTAACCGGAGCATATATATAGATATAGTAGATTTCATCAAACATATATATATAGATATAGTGGATTTCATCAAAGAGGTTGTTGTCATAATTCAAATCAGGGAAAAACCCTCAGATACACTGGCTTCTTTCCAAATGTTATGCACGATTCCATGAGGATAATATATATATATAGGAAATGCCGAGGCGTACGGCCCGATCTAACATAAAAGTAAACTGTGTACTGCCAAGGATCGAACAGCGCAAGCCATAGATGCATCTATTAACCTGCCGAGGTGAATGGCCCGCTCCCATAAGAGTGTGGTACATAAATCCTGTCGAGGTGAACAGCCCGATCCCATAAGAGTAGTAGGAAATACCCCGCTCGCGAATCATACGTGCGACTCTGTCAAACATAAATTTAATATAAAAATCTTATCTCTTTCTTGATTCTTTGCAAAATAAGGGAAATTCAACTTGTAGCTTTATAAGGAAATTACCCCGCTCGCAAAACATACATGCGATGCGGTTACGCATAGATCTCTTCAGCTATTATAATATTCCTCAATTCTTTTCGAAATTACGAAATTCAAATGAAACCCTTTTAAATCTTAAGTTCATCAATTTCAACTCCTTTCAAAACATTTAATAAGCATACTCAATCTCGCTCCCTCTCAAGGCAAACAATAAACATAAATCAATAACAATATCAACAAGGAATGATGTGAGCCTAAAACTATCCGGACGTAGGCATATCTAGTAGCTACGTACGGAATCTCGTCACCTCGTGTGTACGTAGCCCCCCATAAATATAGTGGACTCAAATTGATGCCCGTCACTCTAAAACTAGTCAAATATGATACAACCGAATCAAAATATACTCTAATACTCACAATTAATCATTTTATAATAATTTCCAACTCCGCTCGAAAAATTAATAAAGTAACCCCCGGGCCCACGTGTCACGCCCCGAACCTAGGAGCGATACAAGCACCCGGTGCCTCACCTAACCTGGCGTACCAAATTGCGACTAAGGGACTCTGAACACATAATGTCATACTTTGGCCATGGGGCCACCTTGCAAGATAATTTGCGAAGCAAAATATAAAACTGAATGGAAACTAACGCTAACTAAACATCACTATAAAGCTAGGCCGAAAAGGCCGTCATAGCTACGACAGCTGACAAACCACCAAATTATACATACCAGGCCTACAACCCCAACATACTGTACTGACCAACAGGATATGTCTACAAGCCTCTACTGATAGATATATTGTGATCGGAACAGGGCCCCGACCTACCCATAACATATATACAGATATACATAAGATGTACACAAAACTCTAGACCTGGCAACTCCGAAAGACGTGGAGCTTACCGATCAGGCTGAACTCGGGAAACACCTACTGAGGAGGTCTACCCGTCTGTCTGTCTGAACCTGCACGTATGAAATGCAGCGCCCCCAGAAAAGGGACGTCAGTACGAAATAATGTACCGAGTATGTAAGGCAATAAAATAATTGAAATCTAAAACTGAACTGATAATATGATAACTGAAATTAACTGGGAGTCAAAGATGGTCTAGAGATATACTTACCTGCTGATAGTGACTAAACTCCTTCAATATAGTAAGTAAAATAAATGTCCGGCCCTATAAGGCTCGGTACGTGTAACTGCTCGGCCGTAGTAGGCTCGCTCATAGGCACTCGGCCATACTGGGCTCTGTATCTCGGCCATCCTGGGCTCGCTCATAGGCGCTCGGCCATAGTAGGCTCGGTATATATAACTTACCATCTGATCAGAGGTTGCCCAATAGGGGCCTGCCCACCGATTATAGCTCGATGGTGGTGAAAATAGTGTAATACTGTATATATATATATATATATATATATATATATATATATATATATATATATATAGACCCTCTGCTCTCTTGACTGAATAAAGACAAAACTAAACTGAATATGAAGTCCCGATAAGGAATAATATTTTAACTTATGAGACTAGAATAATGTGAATAAATTCATGAATACGAACTTCTCTTTATGTCTCATTATTAACACATGTAGCTACGAGATCATGCCAAAATGAAGGAAGGGCTTAGCTTTAACATACCTTATCACAATTTTTCCAATCACCAAGTTGAACTCACCTCTTCCCACCTTAATCTACAAGAATGATAATAATACTATCGTTAAGTTACGAAAGGTACAACTATCGCACAATGAACGACAAACCTATTTTGTATTAAAACGGGCAGCATCTCCCCTATAATCCTTACTTCCTCCAAATTCAAGATAACACCAACAATACAAGAACAGAACAATAACAACATATATACATCATTTTCCAGCCCTATATACACCATCAAATACTACAAAATAGCCCAACACACCCCAATCTCTTCGTACACAAAACGACCACCGTAGTAGTGTCAAACGACCCGAAAATGTTATGACGAATGACCAGCCAGCCACCCTACATTTATATGGTGTTTATAAACCCCCTTCCTCCTCCAAAACTCCACAAAATAGTAGTAAAACACGCAGCCCAACAGCAACACAAAACAGTCCACAAAACAGTCCGCTACAAGTGAATAACTTGAACTCACGGCTTCCGATCACCGTTCCGTGAGTTCTTACAAGTATAGAACGACTTACCATGAATTTACAGAAGAAAAATTGGATGAAAGAGAGCAGTAAACTCACCTTATTTGTTGGATAACTCAGCTCTTATCTTGGTTCTTCAAACTCTAGGTTTTACCTCCAATTAGAACTTGAAAGGGAGAGAAAATCAATTAGGGTTTGTGGAAAATTTTTGGGAGGATTCTTTGCAGAGCTTATGTCTGGTTATTATGCTCTATTTTAAGTCTAATATATGAAGAAAATAGGCCCTTAAAAGGCCTCTTTTGACGACCCGAAATGGCCTATTTTTTTGGGCTCTCATTTAAGCAAGTAGGTGACACACCTACTTGTCACCTAGCAGCTTGCGCAGTATCGCACAAATACCCATATCTTTCTACTCCAATGTCGTATTGACAAACGGTTTAATGTGTTGGAAAATAGACTCATAGATCTTTAATTTGATGGGTGGAACACCCCATAAATCTAAGTATATTGGGAGAAAATCGCAGTTACATTTGACCCAAAGTTTCAGTAAAACTTATGAATGTAACTTGTGATGACTTTCATCGACTTTTGTTCCACAACTCTCTTGACTTCAAAACATAACACACGGATGTCATACGACTAATATAAATCATAACATAATCTCCTTATCATGTTAAGCACCCTAGTCTCACCCCAAAGGTATATGTTATAACATTCCCAACTTGTCGACTTTCGACGAAACATTATTTTCTTCAATTGCTTTATCTTCTGAACCGTCCAACCCTCTTTGTACTTGTTGTTCATGATCATCAATATTTGTAACCTCAGAGGTAACATGATTAACTTACTTTATATACTTTTAAATATTATCTCATTTTTGGTCCTACATTAGTTTGCTTACGACGCATTTTTACGTACGAAAATATAGGGTGTAACATCACTCCCCCCTTGGGAACATTCGTCCTCGAATGTTTACTCTTAGAGACTTTGAAAAATTTTGCCAAAGTATCCTTCGTAAACTAGGTTAAAACCAACCCGCACGTAGCCAGAAACATACTACACATGCCACATATGGCCAATCTTTATAAAGAGCAGCAATTTGCCTCACCGACCGTAAATCATAAATATTGAAAGTGAATAATAAAAGCTTACCTGATGACCTGCTAGCCTACATAGAGCTATGTTGTAGCGTCCCATCTCGAACCATATTTACGGAAGCTACCTCCATATTTCTTCCTCCGATTCCCATGTCATCTCTTCTACATTCTTGCTCCTCCATAAAACCTTTACGGAAGCTACCTCCATATTTCGTAGATTGCGGATTTGTCGGTCTAGGATGGCAACTGGAATTTCCTCGTATGACAAGTCCTCTGTAATCTGTACATCATTCGTGGGCACCACTCGGGTAGGATCGCCAATGCACTTCCGTAGCATAGATACGTGAAAAACCGGATGGACAGACTCCAATTCTGAGGGCAACTCTAACTCATAATCTACTTGGCCCACTCTCCTAATGATCCTATAAGGCCCAATATACCGTGGGCTAAGCTTGCCTTTCTTGCCAAACCTCATCACGCCCTTCATAGGTGATACCTTTAAGAATACCCAGTCATTAATCCTGAACTCTAAGTCTTGTCGCCGCACGTCAGAATATGACTTCTGATGACTCTGAGCTGTCAACAGTCGCTCCTGGATAAGCTTTACTTTCTCTATGGCTTGCTGAACCAGGTCTGGCCCATGTAGCCCAGATTCTCCAACATCAAACCACCCTATAAGAGATCTGCACTTACGCCCATACAAAGCCTCGTACGGAGCCATCTGGATACTGGAGTGGTAACTGTTATTATATGCAAACTCGATAAGAGGTAGATGTTCATCCCAACTTCTTTTAAAATCTAACACACATACTCGTAACATATCCTCGAGCGTCTGAATTGTGCGCTCGGCTTATCCATCAGTCTGTGGACGAAAAGCTGTGCTGAGATTCACCTGAGTCCCTAGACCTCTCTGAAATGACCTCCAAAAATGTGCTGTAAACTGAGCCCCACGGTCAGATATAATAGAAACCGGTACTCCATGTAGCCGCACTATCTCCTTAATATATAACTTTGCATAATCTTCTGTTGTATATGTAGATCTGACCGGTAGGAAGTGAGCTGATTTCGTGAGCCTATCGACTATCACCCATATGGAATCAAACTTACGATTAGAACGAGGTAAACCCATGATAAAGTCCATGTTTATCGCCTCCCATTTCCATGTCGGGATCTCTATAGTCTACATTAGCCCTCCAGGCTTCTGGTGCTCTATCTTCACTTGCTGGCAACTAGTACATTGGGCGACAAACTCAGCAATGTTCTTCTTCATATCATTCCACCAGTACACATCCTTAATGTCATGATACATCTTCGTCGATCCAGGATGGATGGAATACCATGAATAATGTGCCTCTGACATAATCCTGTCTCGTAGCCCTGCTACATCTGGAACACACAAACGACCCCTGTATCTGAGAACCCCATCTCCCTTGAGCTCTAACAATGGCTTCTTCTGCTGCGGAACTCGCTCTCTCAACTTGACCAACTCTGGGTCCTCGTAGTACAACTCCACCATCCTCAGAATCTACTAATCGAACCCCCAACGAAGCCAATTGATGAATCTCTCTAGCTAATTGTCTTTTCTCGGGCTCTACATGTGCTAAGCTACCCATAGATCGGCGACTTAAGGTATCTGCTACAATATTAGCTTTCCCTGGATGGTAGAGAATGTTAACATCGTAATCTTTCAATAACTCAAGCCATCGCCTCTGTCGCAAATTCAACTCTTTCTGCTTGAAGATATATTGTAGGCTTTTATGATCAGTAAATACATCAACATGAACACCATATAAATAATGCCACCATATCTTAAGTGCATGGACAATCGCAGCTAACTCGAGGTCGTGGGTCGGATAATTCCTCTCGTGCTTCCTCAACTGCCTTGAAGCATACGCAATTACCTTCCCATGTTGCATCAGGACATATCCTAACCCGACACCTGATGCATCACAATACACGGCATAACCCTCTAGACCCTCTGGAAGTGTTAGAACTGGAGCTGAGGTCAACCTGTTCTTAAGCTCTTGGAAACTCCGCTCGCAAGCCTCTGTCCATTGAAACTTAGTTTCTTTCTGTGTCAACTTCGTCAATGGTGCCGAAAGGGAAGAAAAACCCTCTACGAACCTCCGATAGTATCCTGCTAAGCCTAGAAAGCTACGAACCTCTGTCGGAGTGGTAGGTCTAGGCCAAGATTTCACGGCCTCAATCTTCTGAGTGTCCACCTTTATCCCTTCATCCGATACAATATGCCCCAAGAATGCTACAGACTTCAACCAGAACTCATATTTAGAAAACTTAGCATACAACTTACGATCACGGAGGGTTTGGAGTACCGCTCGTAGGTGGTCCGCATGCTCATCCTCTGAACGGGAATAAACCAGAATAGCATCAATAAATACTATCACGAACAGATCTAAAAATGGCCGGAATAGGCTATTCATCAAGTCCATAAATACAGCGGGTGCATTAGTCAACCCGAAGGACATGACAAGGAACTCGAAGTGGCCATATCGGGTCCTGAAGGCTGTCTTTGGAATATCTTTTTCCCGAACTCTGACCTGGTGGTACCTCGACCTCAAATCTATCTTTGAAAAGCATCTAGCCCCCTGCAACTGATCAAACAAGTCATCGATCCTTGGAAGTGGATACTTATTCTTAATAGTTACCTTGTTCAGCTGCCTATAATCGATACACATCCTCAGCGGGCCGTCTTTCTTCCGCACAAATAGTACTGGTGCACCCCAAGGTGAGGTACTGGGCCTGATGTAACCTTTCTCCAGCAAATCTTTTAACTGCTCCTTCAACTCCTTCAATTAACCAGGTGCCATTCTATACGGAGGGACGGATATTGGTTGAGTTCCTGGAAGCAAATCGATGCTAAAATCAATCTCTCGCTCTGGAGGAATACCTGGAAGCTTATCTGGAAACACATTTGCATACTCTTTGACTACGGGAATAGACTGAAGTGTAGGTATCTCAGCATCTGCATCTCTAACTCGCACAATATGATAAATGCACCCTTTTGCGATCATTTTCATCACCTTCAGATAGGAAATAAAACTACCTCTGGGTGTTGGTGTATTACCTACCCATTCAAGGACTGGCTCACCCGGAAAATGAAATCTGGCTGCCTTTGCTCGGCAATCAACTGTGGCATAGCAAGCTGCTAAGCAGTCCATGCCCATGATAGCATCAAAATCCATCATCTCTAGCTCAACTAGGTCAGCTGAGGTCTGACGACTACAAATTGTCACCGTATAACCTTGGTAAACCCGTCTAGCAATAATCGATTCTCCGACCGGTGTAGATACCGCAAAAGGATCACTTAGTATTTCAGGCACTATACCAAACTTCCTCATGACAAATGGGGTAATATACGATAAAGTAGATCCTAGGTCTATCAAAGCATAAGCATCGTGAGAGAAAATGGTTAATATACCTGTCACAACGTCTGGTGAAGACTCCTGGTCCTGTCAACCCGCTAAAGCATAGATACAGTTCTGATTACCACTTGAACTGGAACCTCTACCTCTGCCCCGACCTCTACCAGCCGAAGACTGAGACTCGCGCCCTGAAGGATGCACGGACATAGATGATCCTGTTGCTGAACTCGCTGGTTGTGCCATTCCCCCCGAATCTCTATTTGGGCAATCTCGCATCATATGCCCTGGACGCCCACATGTATAACAAGCATCAGAACCTGCTCAGCATTGGCCCAAGTGTCCTCTACCACAGATGTCACACCGTGGAGGAAATGACCATGTCTGCGCAGATCCTCACTGTCGCTGTAAACCCGACGCCCGTGAGCTCTCACCTGGTCCTGACTGATTATAGCGGTCATACCTGTAACCTTGTAACTGAGGTGGCAGAGGCCTAGGTGGTCGTCCGAAGTACTGGGTCCTATAACTACACTGATATTGCTCCTGAGACCTGGGAAATCTCATCCTCTTACGTTGCCCTTGCTCAGCCCTTTCTGTACCCTGCTGCCGATGCCTACCCCTTTCTATATTCTGGGCGAATGCCTGAATCCGGGAGATATCCATACTATCCTGCAATGCAGCGGTGGCACATGCCTCGGTTAACTCTGGGGCTAACCCTGCTATAAACCTGTGAATCCTGTCCCGCATAGTAGCAACTATGGATGGTGCATATTTGGCCAATGAGTCAAAACGGAGACTATACTCTCGAACACTCATATTACCCTGCTTAAGGGCTAGAAACTGATCGACTCGAGCCTGTCGGATCTCCCGTGGTAAGTACTGGTCAAGGAAGGCATCTGAAAAATTCTCCCAAATAGCTGGAGGTGCATCACGTCCCCTGGACCTCTCCCATCCCTCGTACCAAAGGATGGCTATATCTCGGAGTCGAAAAGCTGCTAGCTCAACTACCTCTTTCTCCGTGGCATGCATAACACGAAAGATCCTGTGAAGCTGATCTATGAAATCCTATGGGTCCTCCCTCTGATCTGTCCCCGTGAACTCTGGGGGACTCAGAGCAATAAACTCTCGGACCCTTGAACTCCCAGACCCCTCAGAAGTTCCTGCACTAGCTGATGCCCTAGCCTGTTGCTGGGTAGCTACCAACTATGTCAACAAATGCACCGCACTCCTCAAGTCCTGATCTGATGGAAGTGGAGGGGGAACTGGATGTGCGGTTTCCCTAGGAATCTCCGTAGTTGGTGGAGGAGCCGGTAATGGCTGAGTAGGGGTCTCACCTTGAGCCTCAGACTGGGCCCCATCTACTGGGGGTACCCTGCTGGTCCCCTCACCTACTGCTGTATCTCTCCTTTGGCTAGCCGTAGTCTTCCTAGTCACCATCATCTGTGCATGCAAACACCAACACATAAGTTTAATTCAAATTTCCTATAACTCAGTTCTGTAGCACGATTTAGATTTCAAAGAAGGGTAACCAACTCCTAAATGCCCTGTAGTGCCCTGCTTATATAATGTGGTGCACAACACATCTATAAACAAGACTCTACTAGACACGGCTTGTAGACTCCCTAGGATAGAACTGCTCTGATACCAAGTTTGTCACGCCCCGAACCTAGGAGCGATACAAGCACCCGGTGCCTCACCTAACCTGGCGTACCAAATTACGACTAAGGGACTCTGAACACATAATGTCATACTTTGGCCATGGGGCCACCTTGCAAGACAATTTGCGAAGCAAAATATAAAACTGAATGGAAACTAGCGCTAACTAAACATCAATATAAAGCTAGGACGAAAAGGCCGTCATAGCTACGACAGCTAACAAACCACCAAATTATACATACCAGGCCTACAAACCCAACATACTTTACTAACCAACAGGATATGTCTACAAGCCTCTACTAATAGATATATTGTGATCGGAACAGGGCCCCGACCTACCCATAACATATATACAGATATACATAAGATGTACACAAAACTCTAGACCTGGCAACTCCGAAAGACGTGGAGCTTACCGATCAGGCTGAACTCGGGAAACACCTACTGAGGAGGTCTACCCGTCTGTCTGTCTGAACCTGCACGCATGAAATGCAGCGCCCCCAGAAAAGGGACGTCAGTACGAAATAATGTACCGAGTATGTAAGGCAATAAAATAACTGAAATCTAAAACTGAACTGATAATATGATAACTGAAATTAACTCGGAGTCAAAGATGGTCTGGAGATATACTTACCTGCTGATAGTGACTAAACTCCTTCAATATAGTAAGTAAAATAAATGTCCGGCCCTATAAGGCTCGGTACATGTAACTACTCGGCCGTAGTAGGCTCGCTCATAGGCGCTCGGCCATACTGGGCTCTGTACCTCGGCCATCCTGGGCTCGCTCATAGGCGCTCGACCACAGTAGGCTCGGTATATATAACTTACCATCTGATCAGAGGTTGCCCAATAGGGGCCTGCCCACTGATTATAGCTCGATGGTGGTGAAACTAGTGTAATACTGTATATATATATATAGACCCTCTGCTCTCTTGACTGAATAAAGACAAAACTAAACTGAATATGAAGTCCCGATAAGGAATAATATTGTAACTTATGAGACTAGAATAATGTGAATAAATTCATGAATACGAACTTCTCTTTATGTCTCATTATTAACACATGTAGCTACGAGATCATGCCAAAATGAAGGAAGGGCTTAGCCTTAACATACCTTATCACAATATTTCCAATCACCAAGTTGAACTCACCTCTTCGCACCTTAATCTACAAGAATAATAATAATACTATCGTTAAGTTACGAAAGGTACAACTATCGCACAATAAACGACAAACCTATTTTGTATTAAAACGGGCAGCATCTCCCCTATAATCCTTACTACCTCCAAATTCAAGATAACACCAACAATACAAGAACAGAACAATAACAACATATATACATCATTTTCCAGCCCTATATACACCATCAAATAGTACAAAACAGCCCAACACACCCCAATCTCTTCGTACACAAAACGACCACCGTAGTAGTGTCAAACAACCCGAAAATGTTATGAAGAATGACCAGCCAACCACCCTTTATTTATATGGTGTTTATAAACCCCCTTCCTCCTCCAAAACTCCACAAAATAGTAGTAAAACACGCAGCCCAACAGCAACACAAAATAGTCTACAAAACAGTCCGCTACAAGTGAATAACTCGAACTCACGGCTTCCGATCACCGTCCCGTGAGTTCTTACAAGTATAGAATGACTTACCATGAATTTACAGAAGAAAAATTGGATGAAAGAGAGCAGTAAACTCACCTTATTTGTTGGATAACTCAGCTCTTATCTTGGTTCTTCAAACTCTAGGTTTTACCTCCAATTAGAACTTGAAAGGGAGAGAAAATCAATTAGGGTTTGTGGAAAATTTTTGGGAGGATTCTTTGCAGAGCTTATGTCTGGTTATTATGCTCTATTTTAAGTCTAATATATGAAGAAAATAGGCCCTTAAAAGGCCTCTTTTGACGACCCGAAATGGCCTATTTTTTTGGGCTCTCATTTAAGCAAGTAGGTGACACACCTACTTGTCACCTAGCAGCTTGCGCAGTATCGCACAAATGCCCATATCTTTCTACTCCAATGTCGTATTGACAAACGGTTTAATGCATTGGAAAATAGACTCATAGATCTTTAATTTTATGGGTGGAACACCCCATAACTCTAAGTATATTGGGAGAAAATCGCAGTTACATTTGACCCAAAGTTTCAGTAAAACTTATGAATGTAACTTGTGATGACTTTCATCGACTTTTGTTCCACAACTCTCTTGACTTCAAAACATAACACACGGATGTCATACGACTAATATAAATCATAACATAATCTCCTTATCATGTTAAGCACCCTAGTCTCACCCCAAAGGTATATGTTATAACATTCCCAACTTGTCGACTTTCGATGAAACATTATTTTCTTCAATTGCTTTATCTTCTGAACCGTCCAACCCTCTTTGTACTTGTTGTTCATGATCTTCAATATTTGTAACCTCAGAGGTAACATGATTAACTTACTTTATATACTTTTAAATATTATCTCATTTTTGGTCCTACATTAGTTTGCTTACGATGCATTTTTACGTACGAAAATATAGGGTGTAACACCAGACCCCAATGGTCACCATACATGAAGATAATCATTACCCATAACACTATGAACTCATATATATGATTTATTCCCAATTCCATGTTCAAATTCGTGGTGAAAATGCAGAAATACCAATTTCCAAGTCTTTCTTCAAAATCCCAAATTTCTATAAATTTTCATGTCTAAATCCATATATAATCCAAGTATTTAACTTGCAATAGGTGGGAATCACTTACCTTGACACAGATGATGAAGATAAAGCTCCAAAATCGCTCCAAGATCGGCTCCCATGGCGAAAATGAAGTGAAAATGGCCAAAATCCCGTTTAAAACAACTCACTACCCAGCACTGCCCTTCTTCGCGTTCGCGTCCAATGCCTCGCGTTCGCGAAGGCCAAATATCTCTAACCCAAAATTTCCTCTTCGCGTTCGCAACCTCCTCGTCGCGTTTGCGATGGCCAAAAGACCTTACTCCTCCGCGTTCGCATTCCACACTTCGCGTTCGCGAAGGCCAATGACCTCGGACCCATCTCCTCCTTTCTTCTTCGCGTTCGAGTCCCCTTGGCCGCGTTCGTGAAGGCTTGCCCAGCTCCTGCCTCGCGTTCATGTCCATTGCTTCGCGTTTGCGAAAACCAAATCTAGCACCCCCCAAATTCCTCTTCGCGAACGCAGGACTTCCTTCGCGTTCGCGAAGAAGGAAACCAGACACCAACAACAGCAGTCCAAACAGCTCCAATTTGGTCCCAAACCACCCCGAAACACACCCGAGGCCCCCGGGACCCCGTCCAATCATACAAACCAGTCCCATAACATAACACAAACTTGCTCGAGACCTCATATCACATCAAACAACATCAAAATCATGAATCACACCCCAATTTAAACTTTAATGAACTTTGAAACTTCAGCTTCTAAAATCAATGCCGAAACCTATCAAATCACGTTTGATTGTCCTCAAATTTTGCACACAAGTCATAATTGAAATTACGGACCTACTCCAACTTCCGGAATTGGAATCCGACCCCGATATCAAAAAGTCCACTCCCGGTCAAACTTCTCAAAATTATCCAAATTTCCAACTTTCGCCAAATGACCCCAAAATGACCTACGGACCTCTAAATCCACTTCCGGATGCGCTCCCACTACCAGAATCACCATACAGAGCTATGCCCAGACTCAGAATACCAAACGGACATTGATAACATTGAAATGCACTTCAACTCGAATTTACGAAATCCTTATAAAAATGCCAACTTCTATAATAGGTGTCGAAACGCTCCCGGGTCATCCAAAACCCGATCCGGACATATGCCCATGTCCGAAATCATCATATGAAGCTGTTGGAACCTTCAAATTCCAATTCCAAGGTTTACTCAAAAATTCAACCTTAGTCAATTCTTCCAACTTAAAGCTTCCGAAATGAGAATTTTCTTTCCAAATCAACTCTGAACTTCCGAAATTTCAATTCCGACCATGCATACAAGTCATAATACCTGAAGTGAAGCTACTCATGGCCTCAAACTGCTGAATGACACGCTAGAGCTTAAAACGACCGGTCGGGTCGTTACATTCTCTCCTACTTAAACATACGTTCGTCCTTGAACGTGCTAAAAACTGCTCTGGAGTTGTCTGAAATCACTGCTTAACACCTCGTGCACCTAACCATGCTATCACAACTCAGTTAGGCATATTATCTCGAGCTAATCTGATGATTTTCCCTTTTACTTAGCCAAATAGGCCTTAGAGCTCAATTCTAACATACAGAATTCTCTGCCAGGCCTGCTTCCATCATACGAACACCGCATCAATCTCTATATGATGCACCAATACATGATTGCATACCTTTGTTGGATCCACACTACGCACTGCATAACTTACATGACCAATAACATCCTCTGTTGACAACAGCCGAAATCTCACGAATCTGATGCTCACAATACACCTTATGACATATATAAGTCCTGCTCCAACTCTTGTAATGCTGTCGCAGTGGAAAAGATGCGTAGCAATTTATAACGAACTGCCGAGTCAACCATTCATTGAGTTTCTCCCCTTGACAAGAACAATTACCTAATTCTGGACTGAATACCGATATTTACTCATTAACTATTCCTCATACCGATCTGATCACACTGAACCCAGGTCCAATAATCCCGTCTCTCCCAGTATAAGCTGCCCGGGTAATAAGCCACCTCAAAATCTGCAAAAAATCTCATATGATGCCACAATGTGCCGACAAACTACAAACTTGAATGTGATACATAAGGAAAATGAACTCTAGAAAGGATTACTCAACCCGCGTAACTAATTAGACAACCAAAAAGGTGTCATGAACCTTCCTCAGAAAATGGGATACTAAAAACTCAAAATAGAATATAAGGGACTGTACTCAACATCACACTGTTGCGGCGTGCAACCCGATCCAAACAACATACTCGTGGCGGCGTGCCACCCGATCCACACATAAAATCTATAAGGAAATACTTACCGAGCTAGAATGCTCATTACTACAAAATATCCAGATATCGGACACAAGCACGCTAAGTGCATAATACCATCCCTGGGAGGACCGATAGCGCCATACGCTACAAAACTCAAGCACAACTAAGGTGCGATATATGATTTGAATCTCGAGAGCCATCCTACTCACACAACACCATCGCTACGCGGAACCTCGAAACATATGAAATCATCAAGCCATTTCACAACTCACACGACACAATATAGTATTACATGAAATAGTCGGCGGCGAAATAACATCCAACAACCGAATACTCCTCCACAAGGAGCGATATGCTAAAATGAACACATCCAGCCCGATATAGAGCCCACATTCATATCTAGATCAATTCACGGACCTCCAGCTGATTCTGACCTTACCGCACAAGGCTAGTAACCTTTCAAGGATCCAGGGTAAACCTTTTTCCCACGACACACAAGAATAGCCGCCAAATCCATAACAAACATTCTCAGTTCACAACCAAATGAATCGAGCGCCCTTCAGGCATAAATTCTCAAATCAACGATAGTACCACAACCTTCATACTTGGTTTCCATCTTTAATCCTTTAAGTGGCTATATGACATACTTATACAATCTTTCTGTGGGACACGCTCCCCCGACCTTCTGCACCAGACAACGAGTCTGCACATTCATACTACCGGCCACACCAACACTGTAAAGCAATTTGAGAATCCGTATTCAATATGCAAAGCCTTTTCAGACGAGACACCGATCTCAGGTGACGCCAAAAACAATGCCAGCTGACTCTAACCATCTGAGTCCTTTCTCGCTCATCCGAGCTCGTGACATTCTTGTCAACACCGAACCGCAACCTTGATCCTCAACTTCCAAATCCCATGCTACTCACTGCACTTAATCATGCCAATGAGCAAGAGCACAAAAATTTCATCATAACTCCGGAACCACTAATAGGGTAAACACTTCATCATAGAGAAACATTTTACTTAGCTCATTTCAAGAGAACCATTGCAACACGCAGCCAAATTACCATAACCACAGAAAATACAAACCTCGAGTAGTGGTTTAAACCACCATAATCCTTCCAGGATCCGTCTACACATAACATGCCATAATATTCGAATGCTTCTAAATAAGTTCAATTACGACGACCGTCAAGCCTAGCACACACCGCCACAATTCACATGTATGACTTAACAAGCTGAAGGAACTGATCACTACCACCATCATGCCAATTCAACCGTTGCTAACTTGTACACTCATTCTGATACTTCCTCTATGAGTCCAAAGCTATTTTCTTCCATTCCTCCAATGCTACCCCGCAAACCGAAGATAACATAAAACACTCCAAGCCCCTTTTATAATCCGCTGCAATAGCTCAATACTTAACCATACTACAGACGCGAAATCCTTAGGCACCACACTTTAACTTTTGAGTCCACTAGGACCGTTGTTGAGAGTCACCCAATCTGACTTGGTCTCAAATATAATCAAACTCCAAGGCTCCACTAGCATATGAACGCCCTCTCAAGAAGCACCCAACTGAATCACTTTCCTTGTAAATCACCTCTACACGAAGCATAAATCCCGAATCTTCCCAAAACCTGAACATGAGTCAATAAGGCCAACTATAGCACACATTCCTCAATCCTTTGCTCAAATTACCGTTGATGTTCTCTTTCCTTAGTCGTAATAACCCACCAATACACTGATAACCAGAAACTACACAAGTTGACAACTACGCAATCCAATCATAGACGGTGGGGATCTCCCACTTAGCTTGAAGCTACCATTGCATAACTCTGGAACCTACCAAGATTCTTACCCCCCATTGACGTGATCTTGCACAATCAACCCGCCAATTTGCCTCAAAATCTTCCTATAAACCATTTCATGAACACTCTGGATCACTAACCATGTTTTCATATTCAACCCCTCACCGGATAGCCAGTAGAATTCTTTGTAGAAGCGTTTTCAGCCACACGACCGCTGACTTGTTCACAGGAGATGTCCCACCTGTGGAAATTACATGCTGATATCTTCTAACGTCGCTGCACTGGGTACACTTACTACATAGTTAGTAACCCATCCTGAGCCTGTGCTCAGTCACCAGCTGTACAAGTTCATTCACTCCTCATGGACATCAACTAAAAGATGCGACAGTACATTCCCATCCAAAGTCATGTTGTGTTCTTCCTATTAGGAAACTCCTTCCCGTCGTATAAAAGCCAATATTACAAATTAAGTCCGTAGACCTAGTCATTGTCCGCCATGAAATCTCGAATCACTGTAAACTTTTCCCAAGGCGTGTAGCTATCCAACCACAGAACCCATTTGATACTCTGCCACTCTCCCATTTTGGTCAAACCCTCTCCTTTAAGTAACTACCCAACTTTTGTTTCTCATACTTGGCCTTCTAGAAATTTAACCACCGCAAGACACCTCCCACATGTTCTTCCTCATCCTTCACTACACAGTTGTTGCCTTAAATAAAAATCTACATCTGTAGCACTTGAACCAATCGATCGCTAACAACTTTAAACCATTCTGAAGATCATCTTCCCTGAGCACTCAACACCCGTAACAATCGATTAAGTGCTGAACCACCGCATACTGCGATCTCTAATAGCCGCTTCCCCATCACTATTTCACACTACCCTGCCCTAAAGGCAAATTGATGAAGATCATAACATCGGCGAACTTAACACATTCAATCCAGGGCGACGACACCACATCACAGACAAAAAATCCACCATGTTCAAAATACCAAGTCTCGTTACTCCGTCAACCCAAACCTGAACATTCATAGTCTGATTGCTTTTCTTTCGCCGGAAATAAAATACTGGATCTCTGAATCGTGCACTGAGTAAACCTTCTTCCAAGTCATTCACTGCTTTGACGCACAGATAAGCATCCTACCATCACACAAACATGGTATGATAGCAACGCACAAATCGTCATAACAATCAATGCCAAACCTCAAAACCTTAAGAAATACTGATACTGAGCTGCAATGACAGATCGACCTTCCGCAAGGCAACGACAATAGTCCAATAAAATACGCAGGGAGAAACATCCTGCACCACACCTGTAGTACCATTAACATTCCTCCATTCCAAAATTATAACAAGCGCTTCGCGTCGCGTAAGATTGAATAGGAAGGAAGTGAAGGCATAAGCATCAAAGGAATCAAATCAAACGATGAGGAATCAAGAAGGGAAGTGACCCTAACAACCTTGTAGCCTCTCAAAGATTAGTAAGGATGTCTCCGTACCGATCCGTAAGACTCTACTAGACTCGCTCATGACTCGTGAGACCTAAGTGAACCTAGTGCTCTGATACCATATTGTTACGACCCAAATTCCATAGAGGTCGTGATGGCGCCGGACACCACTGTTAGGAAAGCCAACAATAAATACTTAATTGGGTTCTCATTTTGTTACTTTGAAATCATATTTTCCTTCAATTTAAATAGTAAAGAAAGGGGGATTTACAAAGTAAATAATAATACTTTTAACAAATTCAATACAAAACAACCCATAATGATCCCAAAACCAGGTGTCACAAGTGCATGAGCATTAACTAAGAATATAAAATATAATACAACAGCTGCCCGGAATACAAATTGGGCAGGAAAAATGTAAGTACTCTGAAGGAGACTCTGCTGGATGCGGATCGTAGTATAGAATGCAGATCACCTAAGTTCCCACCATAACCGTGCCTCTACGCCCGCAAGGCCACTAAACATATGTGTACCTGCACAAAAATGTGCAACAAGTGTAGTATGAGTACGTGAATCAACGTGTACCCAGTAAGTATCCAGTATAACCTCGAAGAAGTAGTGACGAGGGATCGACTTCGACACTTACTAGTGGTCCAATAATATCAGGTATAGTAAAGAAGTAAATGAATATGAGACAGAGTAAATATATGAAACAAACAAGTATAAAATACGTGGTACAATTTCCCTCTTTACAATTTACTCAAGCTCTCAACTAGCAAGTTCCCTCCATAACCGGAGCATATATATATAGTGGATTTCATCAAAGAGGTTGTAGCAAGTTCCCTCCGTAACCGGAGCATATATATAGATATAGTGGATTTCATCAAAGAGGTTGTCATAATTCAAATCAAGGAAAAACCCTCACATACATTGGCTTCTTGCCAAATATTATGCACGATTCCACGAGGATAATATATATAGGAAATTCCGAGGCATACGGCCCGATCCAACATAAAACCCGATCCAACATAAAAGTAAATTGTGCACTGCCGAGGGTCAAACGGCACGAACCATAGATGCATCTATTAACCTGCCGAGGCGAACGGCTCGCTCCCATGAGAGTGTGGTACATAAATCCTGCTGAGGCAAATGACCCGATCCCATAAGAATAGTAGGAAATACCCCGCTCGCGAATCATACGTGTGACGCGATCAAATATCAATTTAAAGAATCTCCCCTCTCTTTCTTAATTCTTTGCAAAATAAGGGAAATTCAGCTTGTAGCTTTTTAAGGAAATTACCCCGCTCGTGAAACATTCATGCGATGCGGTTACACATAGATCTCTTCAACTATTATAATATTCCTCAATTCTTTTCGAAATTACAAAGTTCAAATGAAACCTTTTGAATCTTAAGTTCTTCAATTTCAACTCCTTTCAAAATATTTAATAAGCAGACTCAATCTTGCTCCCTCTCAAGGCAAACAAAAAACATCAATCAATAACAATATCAACAAGTCATGATGTGAGCCTAAAACTACCCGGACGTAGGCATATCTAGTTGCTACGTACGGACTCTCGTCACCTCGTGCGTACGTAGGCCCCCACAAATAGAGGCACATGATAATTTAGTTCACCTATAGGGTTAATTCACTCTTACAAGGTAAGAAAGGAGACTTACCTCGCTTTGATGTTCCATAACCGGCTCAAAAGCCACTCCAACAACTCAAACTGATGCACGTCGCTCTAAAACTAGTCAAATATGATGCAACCGAATCAAAATATACTCTAATACTCACAACTAATCATTTTATAACAATTTCCAACTCCGTCAAAAAGTTGATAAAGGAACCCTCGGGCCCACGTGCCTGGATTCCAAACATTTTTGAAGATAATCATTACCCATAACACTATGAACTCAAATATATTATTTATTCTCAATTCCATGCCCAAATTCGTGGTCAAAATGCAAAATACTAATTTCCAAGTCTTTCTTCAAAATCCCAAATTTCTACAAATTTTCATGTCTAAATCCATATATAATCCAAGTATTTAACTTGCAATAGGTGGGAATCACTTACCTTGACATAGATG
Organism: Nicotiana tabacum; assembly: GCF_000715075.1. Lineage (NCBI taxonomy): Eukaryota > Viridiplantae > Streptophyta > Magnoliopsida > Solanales > Solanaceae > Nicotiana > Nicotiana tabacum. Next base: position 65,156,467 of record NC_134094.1, on the reverse strand, counting down.
ATGAAGATGGAGCTCCAAAATCGCTCCAAGATCGGCTCCCATGGCGAAAATGAAGTGAAAATGGCCAAAATCCCGTTTAAAACAACTCACTACCAGCACTGCCCTTCTTCGCATTCGCGATCAATGTCTCGCGTTCGCGAACGCCAAATGTCTCTGACCCAAAATTTTCTCTTCGCGTTCACAACCTCATTGTCACGTACGCGATGGCCAAAAGACCTTACTCCTCCGCGTTCGCATTCCACACTTCGCATTCGCGAAGGCCAACGACCTCGAACCCATCTCCTCCTTTCTTCTTTGTGTTCGAGTCACCTTCGCCGCATTCGCGAAGGCTTGCCCAGCTCCTGCCTCGCGTTCACGTCCACTGCTTTGCGTTTGCGAAGGCCAAATCCAGCAACCCCCAAATTTCTCTTCACGAACGCGGGAAGGAAACCAGATACCAGATTGCGTTCGTTAAGAAGGAAACCAGATACCGGATTGCGTTCGTTAAGAAGGAAACCAGATACCAGCAACAGCAGTCCAAACGGCTCCAATTTGGTCCGAAACCACCAAGAAACACACCCGAGGCCCCCGGAACCCCGTCCAATCATACAAACCAGTCCCATAACATAACACAAACTTGCTCGAGATGTCAAATCACATCAAACAATATCAAAATCATGAATCACACCCAAATTCAAACCTTAATGAACTTTGAAACTTCAACTTCTACAATCGATGCCGAAACCTATCAAATCACGTCCGATTGTCCTCAAATTTCGCATACAAGTCAAAATTGACATTACATACCTATTCCAACTTCTGGAATTTGAATCCGACCCTGATATCAAAAAGTCCACTCCCGGTCAAACTTCTAAAAATTATCCAAATTTCCAACTTTCGCCAAATGATCCCAAAATGACCTACGGACTTCCAAATCCACTTCCGGACGAGCTCCTAATACTAGAATCGCTGTACGGAGCTATTCCTAGACTTAGAATCCCAAACAGACATTGATAACATTGAAATGCACTTCAACTCAAATTTAAGAAATCTTTCTAAAAAGGCCAACTTCCATAATAGGCGCCGAAACGCTCCCGGGTCATCCAAAACCTGATCCAGACATACGCCCACGTCCGAAATCATCATATGAACCTATTGGAACATTCAAATCCCGATTCTGAGTCATTTACTCAAAAATACAATCTTCGTCAATTCTTCCAACTTAAAGCTTCCGAAATGAGAATTTATTCTCACGCTCAAACTAGATTCAAAGGGCTACAACTTTCATTTTTGAATCATCTCCAAGTTCCTTGTAGATAATAATATATAAACTTCTGAAGTTGGACCAGTGAACCTGTGTAATCACCTTTCTGCAGCCGTGAGAAGAATTCTGTGGACCGCACAATTTCAACTGCGGTCCGCACATCTTCAAGTGTGGTCCGCACAATTCCTACTGCCCCAGCACTTTGGGACTTTGCGGCCACACTTCTGCACTCTAAATGTGCCCTCCGCACTTCAACTGTTCCATAACATCGTCAGAGTTCTGAAATGCCCGGACTCGCTCAAAACTCACCGCATAACTCATTCGAGCCACTCGGGATGCTGTTCAAATATACCAATAAGCCCTGTAATATAATACGGACTTACTCGGGGTTTAAAATCATGTAAAGAAACATCTAAAGTATAATTCACACCTCGATTCGGACTTATGAGTTTCCAACTTTTCAATTTACAAAACTCGTGCTGAAAGATACTAAATGAATCCGGAATGACATCAAATTTGGCACAAAAGTCATAAATGACATAATGGAGCTATTCCAATTTCCAGAATTGGATTCCGATCCCGGTATCAAAAAGTCAACTACCCAGTCAAACTTCCAAACTTAAAAGCCATTTCAAGCCTAATTTATCTACGGACTTCCAAATAATTTTTCGAACATGCTCCTATGTCCACAATCACCATACGGAGCTATTAGAATAATCAAAACTCTATTCTGGGGTCGTTTACACATAAGTCGACATCCGGTCACTATTTCAACTTAAACTTTAAACCTTGAAACTAAGTGTTCCAATTCATTCCAAAATCTCACCGGAGTCGAAAGGGGGAACCGGGTTGTAATACTCAAAACGACCGGTCGGGTCGTTACATTCTCCCCCACTTAAACAAACCTTCATCCTCGAACATGCTAAGAGTTGTTTCGATGCCATTAACTCAATATTCCATCTTACCACACACTTACCCAGGGGTGATCCATCATTACCCAATTCCATATAAGTTTGACAACATAACATAAATGAAGATCATTAATTTAACCTTGGCCCGTAAACCTTGGAATTCAATTTCAAACATTCAGAATTTCTTTTCAAGACCCGAATCTTACATCTACACACTGTATAAGTCCGAACAAACTGTATCAAGCCATAGCCATAACTCAAGATGTAATCACATGATATATCTCACAACTCGCATACTCGAAGCACCATTTCTGATCTCGATAACTACTCCAAACCAACTAAGTACTATATTAAACCTCACATTCCAAATAACCTTGTTCCAAAACTTTCGTACACTGCTGATAATAAAAGAAACAAGCGGAATCTCAAAACCCCTTATCAGATCAACAAGTCATGGAGCTCTCTCTCCCCAACCAGAACCATAATCACTTTCTAAGCCGACATTCATTGTCATCCTCCCAAATATACCACAATGAAACTGATAGTACCCATTCTGGGTCCAATGACCTTATATTATTAAACAAAATTATCCCACAAACAAGCCACACCAATACAACTCAAGCCATAATGGCACAATCCGTGTACCCAAAAAATGGAAAATGTCTCAAGGAAGAGAACCGTTTGCAGGTTCAACCAGCACCACCACAAGCGCAATGCCATGAGCTCATTATATATAGTACAACCATGACATAAGAATCTAATAATGGTAACCAGCTCTCCTATAGGTCATATTAATATCATCCGCATGGACAATTCACGTGCTATAGTATCAATATCTGGACCCGCACAGACAAATCACGTGCCAATAATATCAGTATATGGATCCGCACGGACAACTCACGTGCCAATAATATAATTCGCATGGCATGGTCACAGGCCTCCCAAGGGCGTGATTAGAACTACCCCGAGACCGGACACTTTTACGTTGGTAGCTCCGTCTGTAAACAAAGTCCAAACTCCTGATGCCATTTCCAACACCAGAACTGCTTCCTTAGCAACTTAGGGCATTAACCCGGGACTGAAGTCGGCCAAAAAATCGACCAAAACTTGCGACTTGATTTCAGTCATGGGTTTGTACTCAATGTCAAATTCGCTAATTTTGACTGCCCATTTAGCCAAACGTCCTGACAATTCAGGCTTGTGAAGGACATTCCTCTAAGGAAAGATTGTCACAACGGCTATCGGGTGGCACTGAAAATAAGGCCTAAGCTTTCGAGAGACAACTACGATAGCTAAGGCCAGCTTTTTGAGGTACGGATAACAAGTATCCTCTCCCGACACTATTTTACTAACATAATAAATAGAAAATTACATACCTTCTTCCTCTCAGATTAAAATGACACTTACCGCTACTTTCGAGACCACTAGATATATTAACAATTGCTCACCTTCCACCGATTTTGACAGTAATGGGGGGATGGACATGTACCTTTTAGTTCATTCAGTGCCTGTTTGCATTTCGGAGTCCATACGAAATTGTTCTTCTTTTTTCGAAGTGAAAATAAGTGATGTCACTTCTCTAGGGATCTCGAGACGAACCTGCCTAGAGACACCAACCTTCCCGTTAGTCTCTACCCATCCTTCACACTTGTCAATTGGTCTGGAATGTCATCAATAGCTTTGATTTTATCGGGATTTACCTTGATCCCTCTTTGCGAGACAAGAAACCCCAAGAACTTACCAAAACCAACCCCGAATGCACATTTCTCCGGGTTGAGTTTCATGTTATGCTTCCTCAGAATGTCAAACATTTCTTGAAGGTTTTCAAATAATCTCCAGCATTCAAAGAATTAACTATAACAACAACAATAACAACCCAGTATAATCCCACAAGTGGGGTCTGGGGAGGGTAGTGTGTATGCAAACCTTACCCCTACCCTGGGGCAGAGAGGCTATTTCCGATAGACCCTCAGCTCCCTCCCTCCAAGAACTCCCACCTTGCTCTTGGGGTGACTCGAACTCATAGCCTTTTGGTTGGAAGTGGAGGGTGCTCACCACTAGAGTAACCCACTCTTGTGAAAGACTTGACTATAATGTCATCAATGTATACTTCCATTGTTTTGCCTATCTGATTCTCAAACATTTTATTAACGAGCCTCTAATAAGTGTCTCCATCATTTTTAAACCCGAAAGACATCACATTATAGCAATATGTGCCAAAGTTTGTAATGAAAAAGGTTTTTTCCTGATTCCCCGGGTTCATTATGATCTAATTGTACCCGGAGTAAGCGTCGAGGAAACTCATTAGTTCGTGTCGTATATCAGGCAAAGAACTTCAGTATATCTATAGATGCCCAGAAGAAGAACTTGTTATAGTTATGTATGTGTTCGCAAAGTGAGGCCTAAAGATTGGCTAGAAGATGGAGGAAAAACAAGAGAAGAGTCGCGTAGGCACGCGTACAAGGGAAGAGTCGTACAGGCTACATGACAGAAGGTAGAAACAGTTACGAGATTTGAAGAATTCCGACCACAGGTCGTGGTGTGAGAAAGAGGCCTAAAGGGGGGAAATGCCCTAGCCTTCGGATTTATTCACATAACAGTTGCATTAATGGAAAGGACAGTATTAAAGTATTCATAAGAACTATAGGTTATGAGACTGATAAGCACATCAGTCAACATTCGAGAACGAATGTTCCAAAGGGCGGAATAATGTTACACCCCATGTTTTCGTACGCAAGGGTACGTCGAAAGTCAATTAAAGTAAGCTTAGAAATGATATCATCTTTGAAAATATATAAAGTAAGTTAATCATATTACCGTGGAGGTTTAAATATTTAATATCATGAATAACAAGTACCAAGAGGGTTGGAAGGATTAGAAGCTAAACGAATTGAAGAAAATAAGCTTCGTCGAAAGTTGACAAGTTAGGTATGTTATAACATGTACTTTTGGGGCGAGACTACGGTGCTTAACATGATAAGGAGGTTATGTGTTGAGTTATTTTAGTTGTATAAAATCCATGTGTTATGTTTTGAATTCAAGTGAGTTGTGGAACAAAAGTTGGCAAAGATCATCACAAGTTACATTCATAAATATGCTGAAAATTAGGTTAACTGTAGCAGATCTTTTCTCTCAATATAATAAGAATTACGGGGTAATGCACCTATCAAATTGAAAATATACAAGTCTATTTTCTAACGTATTAAATCGTTCATAGATACGACATCGGAGTACGGAGATATTCGCATTTTTGCAAAACAGCACAGATTAATAGGTGACAAGGAGGTGTGTCACCTACTTGTTTAAATGAAGGGACCAAATAAATCCCAAAAAGGGGCGACCAAGGGGCCTTTTAAGGGTTGAATTAAACAATTTATTTCACTCATATTTCATACTAAGAACATCAGATTGAAACCCTGCAACTACTCCCCAAAAAAAATCCCACACAAACCCTAGGTGATTTCGGGTGATACGAAGCAATTCTAGTGCCGAAAACCCGAACAACTTGCTACTTTTCCCTTTCTCCTTCTTGTAGATGCGTTGGGGGACTAATTTTGGATGATGAGGGTCTAGGTTCTTTGGGTTCTACTTATTCTAAGGTAAGTTTATGCTTCTCTTTGCCTTATTTAAGCTTCTACGAGTTGTAGCTCGATCGTAAAGACTAGGACTTGCAAGTTTTGAAAGAGTAGTATATTGTTTGTTGTGGCATCACTATTGGATGGTTGTGAACTTAATTTTAAGTTGAATTCAAGGCTGTTTTATATGATAAGAGGCTTAATTATGTATTGTTGGTTGTGTTTCTCGATTTGAAATAAAAGACAAGTCAAAAACGTGTTTTAGTAATCTGAAAAATAAGTTGAGTTGTTGAACTTGTGGGACTATTATGGGGTCGTTTTAAAGTTGTATTGTGGCTGAAAATAAATAGGGATAATTGAATATGTGGCGGTTAATGTTGTTGATAAATTCTGGAAGGAAGAAGGCGTATAAAACTATAGTTGTTTAGTCACAAACTGAGCTTGCCGCTAGTCGAGATTGTTAAACAGTTTTGAAAGGCTTATTTTAAGTGTTGTTGATGTTTTTTGGGCTATTTTGGCTATTGTAACTTGTGGGATGTCATATAAACTGGGGAGGTGTTGTCTGTTTTATCATAGAATAAAGTGTGTCGTTCAAATGCAATAAGTTATGGCATTCGTATGAGCAAAATTGGCTTCGACAAGCCCATCGGGCCTAAAGAAGCACCGAGGTTATCAGAATACAACTTTAACGTCAATGTTGCTGCCATTGTATCAGCTATCGGACATATCAAATATACCAAATGGCCTCGACCTATACAATTCGATCCAACCCAAAGGGATCCTAACCAGATGTGTAAATATCACGGCACTCACGGCCAAAGAGCGGAGGATTGCCGATAGTTGAGAGAGGAAGTAGCCCGACTATTCAACAACGGACATCTTTGAGAATTCCTGAGCAACCGAGCCAAGAATCATTTTAGGAATAGGGATTCTAACAAATAGACCAAACAAGAAGAACCTCAACACATCATTAAAATGATCATCGGTGGGGTCATTGTCCCTCAGAGGCCGATGTTGAAGCGCACCAAAGTGTCCATCACGAGGGAGAAACAAACTCGAGATTGCATACAGGAAGGAACCTTGTCTTGCAATAACGAGGACTGTTAACCCCTCAGGGGCCGATCGTGCAACCCCACAATGATGCACTGGTAATATTTGTACTCGTAAATAAAATTCGAGTTAAGCGTATGTTAATTCATCTAAGTAGCTCGACCAACATCATCCGATTGAGGGTCGGGGAGCAGCTTGGTTTACAAGATCACATCGTGCCTACAGTTCGAGTTCTAAACAGATTCAACATGGCATGTAAAACCACTAAAGAGGAGATAACATTACCGATGAACACCGCCGTGACAATCAAGGAAGATAAGTTTTATGTGAGCGAAGGAGACATGAGGTACAACGCTTTGTTCGGGAGGCCATGGATCCACAACATGAGAGCAGTGCCCTCGACACTGCACCAGGTATTGAAATTCCCAACACCCAGCTGAGTCAAAACAGTTTATGGGGAACAACCGGCCGCCAAGGAAATGTTCGCGATCGATGAATTGATGCCAGCATCCACAATCTCAACATCGGAGGGTCTGAACCAGATGGTCAAAGATAGGGCCAAATAGCAATCACTGATATCAGCCTCGACAGAATTGGAGGATCGATAGGTGGACAATAGAGATGAAGGTTAAGTTAGCTTGAGGATTGGACTGGATATTATGAGGTGTGTAAGGTCTTCTTTTCTTTTATTTGGCATGATTCCGTAAGTTACGTTGCCCTTATAAGGAATTCAAGGGGGAGAGTCTTTGTATATGTATTATTCCAACGATTAAGGTATGTTCATGGGTCTAAAATTAGTCATACAAATGTTGAAAGGGATTGTGTTAGTCACCGTCTCATGTATTCTTAAGGAGTAAGTAAAGCTTTCCAAAAGGTCATTGTCTTCTATATGTAAAAAGACGTCTAAAAGTGAATTAAAAATTATGTACGAATGGTCTAACAAATCAGAAGCAATATAGTGTCTGTATATTGAGGGATAGTTATACACGAATAGTTCAACAAGTAGCATAATGTATAGTTTACTGAATGATAAGAATGATTTGACCTAAGGAATGCCACGACTTCCAATACTTACACGTTTGTGTTCACAAAACTGACAAAGATTCACGAAGATAGTTACGTTGCTCACAAGTTAAGAAAGGTTGATTATATATGAGGGTGATTTTAAGAGACGATATACACTATCTATGGGGTTGCAAACTACAGAATATGATAAGTTTAGCAATAAGAATGTAGTTGGTTTAGCGTAATTGCCGCAACTCTTGTTATGTATTGATGAATGTATATGCATATATATATATATATATATATATATATATATATATATATATATATATATATATATATATATATATATATATATATATATGTATGTATAAAGAGTATCCTCACAAGCTAAGCATATTACATAGCTATAAGTAGACAAAATCATTTAATCACCATAAACGAGTCATGATGTGAAATAAGGATAAAAATGCAATTCTTAAATAGTTACAACGTTCTTTACAGTTAAATAATATAGAATACGAAGGATGACATAACAAGCGGCTAAGGATTAAGGATTGGTTATTGTAATGAGTTACTCATGGTATTATATGTGTATGAATACGAGTTTATCTATTGATGATTGAATGATATCTGCATGAGTAATATGAAATGAGTATGTATAAGACATGGTTCCTACGGACGGTCTATGAACATGTAGGTGCATAATGAAGGTTGGATAATTCAATACATAGATATGTTACGAGTCAGAATAAGGTAAGTATGATTCCCGAATTTGATTGACCCTCCAGATTTTCTAGTATATCATATATACATGTCAGTTCATTTTCAATTTAGTTACTCATATGTATCTGCTTACATACTTAGTACATTTCATTGTACTAATGTCCCATCGTTGGGGCACTGCATTCATGCCTGCAATTCGGGTATCTAGTTTGACGGGCTCTTATCATAGATGGAGTTGATATCTAGCTGAGGATTGGCAAAGCTCCTGTTCATCCAGAGTACACCGAGTCTATAAGTTATCAGATTGTCCTATGTATATATATACGTATGGGTAGGTTAGTGTCCTGTCCTAACCGTATTTTGATGTTAGATACTCTTAGAGTCTTTGTATATACAAGTTCAGTATGTATAGCATGTCAGAGGCCTTGACGGCCGTGTATATCCTTGTTCTGAGTACGATGGCTTGCTGATACAACATTTGCCCACTTATAATTACACATTGCAAGTTGTGGCCTTGTTGGCCCATGATAGTTACAGAAAGAATGAGTTTAGCGAAGTCGGCCCATGTATGTTCTAGTTTTTGTCGAACAATCAAGAGTTACAGAGTGGTTTGCTCGGGCCAGTACGGCACCGGGTGCCAGACATGGCTCGCCTAGGTTGGGGTGTGATAAAGTGGTATCAGAGCAGTCGTGTCCAAGGGAGTCCACAAAGCTGTGTCTAGTAGAGTCTTACTTATGGGTATGTTATGCGCCATACTTATAATTGAAAGGCTACAGGGCATTTAGGAAATGTTACCCTTCTTTTGTTTCCAGATCGTGCCATAGAGCTGAGTCATAATAATTCAGTATGAAGCTCCCGCCAGATTGTGTATGCACCAGAGGTGCAAGTATTATAGTAGAGCTTCAAGGTGTGGATATAAATTCCACCTATGTGGAAGGGAAGAGGAGTTTAAGACTAGGAGCATTTAGAAGAGATGGAATGTTGCTTGGTAGTAGAATAAGAGTTCCATTGTGATAAATGATAAGAGGATGACGTTTAGGAATATAGCCTTCTATTGAAGTAATGATTCAACGAGAAGGGATTTCATGAATTCCGCGATACTAGAATACCTACCATGAGATGAATCACATTGAGATGCTATATTGAAGTATAGTATCGTCCCTATGTCGATCAGGCAAATAACTTCACATGTTCCCCTATGAGACGTGATCTCTAGTGACAATGTAGCACATAAGAGGTTTCAAGTTATCAGCGGTACAATATAGATCACCATTAAGGTGAATCAATAATAGTTGGATAAAATCTCCAAAGTATGAGATGTTCTTAAGATCACTAGTAATAAAGAAGCATTGAAGGACTTAGATTTATACATATAGAATAAGCAGTATGAGAGTAACCTGGAATTGGGTAGCAGACATTGGTAATAATAAACTGAAGTAAGTGTTATGGTATAGTATGACCTACCTAGATGCAGTAAAGACAATAGTGGTAAGTTCGACAAAGTACCAAGCGAAGAATTTCAGTATACCTATAAATGCCCAGAGGAACAACTTGTCATAGTTATGTATGTGTTCGCAAAGTGAGGCTATATGAGAATAGATTGGCTAGAAAAAGGAGGAAAAAGAAGAGAATAGTCGCGTAGGCGCGCGTACAAGGGTAGAGTCGTACAGGCTATATGACCGAAGGTAGCAACAGTTACGAGATTTGAAGAATTCCGATCACAGGTCGTGGTGTGAGAAAGAGGCCTAAAGGGGGGAATGCCCTGGCTTTCAGATTTGTTCACATAACAGTTTCCTTAACGAAAATGACAGTATTAAAGTATTCATAAGAGCTATAGGTTATGAGACTGATAAGCACATCAGTCAACATTCGAGGATGAATGTTCTAAAGGGGGGAATAAGTAAGTTAATCATGTTACCGTGGAGGTTTCAAATATTTAATATCATGAATTACAAGTACCAAGAGGGTTGGAAAGCTTAGAAGCTAAACGAATTGAAGGAAATAAACTTCGTCGAAAGTTTACAAGTTAGGAATGTTATAATACGAACTTTTGGGGTGAGACTAGGGTACTTAACATGATAAGGAGGTTATGTGTTGATTTATTTTAGTCTTATAATAGCCATGTGTTATATTTTAAATTTAAGCGAGTTGTGAAACAAATATTGGCAAAGATCATCACAAGTTACATTCATAAATGTGCTGAAAATTAGGCCACATGTAGCAGATCTTTTCTCTCAATATATTAAGCATTATGGGGTGATGCACCTATCAAATTAAAAATGTACGAGTCTAGTATCTAACGCATTAAACCGTTCATAGATACGACATCGGAGTAGGGAGATATTCGCATTTTTGCAAGACTGCACAGATTAATAGGTGACAAGTAGGGGTATCACCTACTTGTTTAAATGAAGAGACCAAATAAATCCCCAAAAAGGGGCGGCCAAGGGGCCTTTTAAGGGCTGAATTAAAAAATTTATTTCACACATATTTCGGACTAAGAACATCATATTGAAACCCTGCAACTCCTCCCAAAAAAAATCCCACACAAACCCTAGGTGATTTCGGGTGATATGTAGCGATTCTTGTGCCGAAAACCCGGACAGCTTGCTACTTTTCCCTTTCTCCTTCTTGTAGATGCGTTGGGGGACTGATTTTGGATGACAAGAGACTAGGTTTCGTGGGTTCTACTTATTATAAGGTAAGTTTATGCTTCTCTTTGCCTTATCTAAGCTTTTACGAGTTGTAGCTCGATCGTAAAGACTAGGACTTGCGAGTTTTGAAAGAGTAGAATGTTGTTTGTCGTGGCATCACTATTGGCTGGTTGTGAACATAATTTTAAGGTGAATTCATGGTTGTTTTATATGAGAAGAGGCTTAATTATGTATTGTTGGTTGTGTTTCTCGATTTGAAAGAAAAGATAAGTCAAAAACGTGTTTTAGTAATCTGAACAATAAGTTAAGTTGTTGAACTTGTGGGACTATTATGGGGTCGTTTTAAAGTTGTATTGTGGCTGAAAATTATTAGTTATAATTGAATATGTGGCGGTTAATGTTGTTGATAAATTATGGAAGGAAGAAGGGGTTTAAAACTATATTTATTTAGTCACAAACCGAGTTTGCCCCTCGTCGAGATTGTTAAACAGTTTTGAAAGGCTTATTATAAGTATTGTTGATGTTGTTTGGGCTATTTTTGGCTGTTTTAACTTGTGGGAAGTCATATAAACAGGGGAGGTGTTTTCCGTTTTATCGTAGAATAAAGTGTGTCGTTCAAATGCGATAAGTTATGGCATTCTTATTGTGACGATAGTGTTCTTCATTGCTTGTAGACAATGGAGCAGCATGTTAAGTTAGCTTGAGGATTGGACTGGATATTATGAGGTATGTAAGGTCTTCTTTTCTTTTATTTGGCATGACTACGTAAGTTATGTTGCCCTTGTAAGGAATTCAAGGGGGAGAGTCTTTGTATACGTACTATTCCGACGATTAAGGTCCGTTCACGAGTATAGTCATATGAATACGAATGTTGAAAAGGATTGTGTTAGTCGCCGTCTCGTGTATTCGTAATGACTAAATAAAGCCTTCCAAAAGGTCCTTGTCTTCTATATGTAACAAGGTGTCTAGAAGTGAATTAAAATTATATACGAATCGTCTAACAAATCAGAAGCAATATAGTGTCAATATATTGATGGATAGTTATATACGAATAGTTCAACAAGTAGCATAATATATAGTTTACTGAATGATAAGAATGATTCGACCTAAGGAATGCCATGACTTCCAATACTTACATGTTTGTGTTCAGAAAACTGATAAAGATCTAGAAGATAGTTATGTTGATCACAAGTTAAGAAAGGTTGATTATATATGAGGGTGATATTAAGAAACGTTATATGCTATCTATGGGGTTGCAAACTACAGAATATGATAAGTTTAGCAACAAGAATGTAGTTGACAGAACGTAACTCCCGCAACTCTTGTAACGTATTGATGAATGGATATGTATATGTATAATGAGTATCCTCACAAGCTAAGAATATTACATAGCTATAAGTAGATAGAATCATGTAATCCTCAAAAACGTGTCGTGATGTGAAATACGGATAAAATCATGTAATCACCAGAAACGAGTTGTGATGTGAAGTAAGGATAAAAATGTGATTCTGAAATAGTTACAACGTTCTTTACAGCTAAATAATATAGAATACGAAGGATGACATAACAAGCGGCTAAGGAATAAGGATTGGATACTGTAATGAATTACTCATTGACTTATATTGTTATGAATACGAGTTTATCTATTGATGATTGAATGATGTCTGCATGAGTAATATGAAATGAGTATGTATAAGACATGGTTCCTACGGACGGTCTATGAACGAAAAGGTGTACAGTGAAGCCCTGCAGACGGTCTATGAATGCGTAGGTGCATAATGAAGGTTGGTTATGGATGGTCTCAGTTGCACGCATAGCCAGACCTCAATACTATTAGCCATACAGATGGTCTACTATGTTACGCGTACGAGCCACTGGTTATTCATGTTTATGAGTGAGCCTTACGGACGGTCTCTTATGAAATGCGTAAGTGCCACTTTTATGTTTTAGTGTAGTCCTAGAGATGTTTGATCTGTCCGAGGTAAGTATTCAGATATAAGGTATGATGGCTAGAAGAATGTTATAGATGAAGTTCCATAATCGCGACATTAGATGTTCTCGGCCAACGGAGCATTCCCTTTACAGTCTACATCCATTGTAAGGTAAGTTAGATAATTCAATACTTTGATATGTTACGATTCATAATAAGATAATTATGATTCCCTCATTTCATTGACCCTCCAGATTACTTTCAGTATATCATATATACATGTCTGTTCAGTTTCAATTCAATTATTCATAAGTTATCTGCCATACATACTTAGTACATTTCTTTGTAGTAATGTCCCATCGTTGGGTCACTGCATTCATGCATGCTGGTTCAGGTATCTAGTTTGACAGGCTCTTATCATAGACAGAGTTGATATCTAGCTGAGGATTCGCAAAGCTCCAGATCATCCGGAGTACGTCGAGTCTAGAGATTATCAGATTGTCCTATGTATATATATACTTATGGGTAGGTCAGTGTCCTGTCATGACCATATTTTGATGTCAGATACTCTTAGAGGCTTTGTAGACACAGGTTCAATCTGTACAGCATGTGAGAGGCCTTGACGGCCCGTGTATATCCATGTTCTGAGTAGGATGGCTCGCTGATACAGCATCTTCCCACTTATAGTTATACATTAAGAGTCGTGGCCATGTTGGCACATCATAGTTACAGAAAGAATGAGTTTAGCCAAGTCGGCCTATGTATGTTCTAGTTTTTGTCGAACAATCATGAATTACAGAGTGTTTTGCTCGGGCCAGTACGGCACCGGGTGCCAGCCATGCCTCGCCTAGGTTGGGGTGTGACGCCTTATTTAAATCCTTAGAGTCTATGCACATCCTAAACTTGTTATTCTTTTTTGGTACTATAACTATGATGGATAATCATTCCGGATCTTTTACCTCCAAGATCGAACCAATATTGATTTATCAGGTTACCTCTTCCTTAACAAGCTTGTTCTTGACCTCTACTATCAGGTGTTTCTTTTGCCTCACCAGTGAGAAATGTTTATCTAGACTCAGCTTGTGAACCGCTACCTCTAATGTGATACCTGCCATATCCAAGTGCGACCGTGCAAAGCAGTCAATGTTAGCTTTAAGAAAATTTATAAATTCTAACCTGAGCTCGGGATTTAATCATATTCCCATATGAAACTTCCTTTCTAGAAATTCTTCAAACAAGGCCACTTGCTCGAGTTCTTCCGTGGTCGACCTGGTCACATCCATCTCCTTTGGTACCTTAAAATATCTCAGAACCTGATGGGATTCCGATGACTCCTCACTTTTATTGTCTTCATTTGGAAAGGGAGAAGGCATTGGTTCCTATTATTGCTATTTGTTTGACTCTTTCCCCTTGCTTTTAGAAACGATTACCGCGTTCATCTCCCTCTTTTTCGGTTGGTCTCCTTTTATTTTCTTGATTCCTTCCGGCATTGGAAATTGCAACAACCGATGATATGTTGAGGGAATGACCTTTATCTTGTGCATCCACAGCATTCCGAGGATAACATTGAAACCCATATCTTCATCTACAACTTCGAATAGAGTGGTCTTTGTTACTCCTTTGACGTGTGTAGGCAGCAAAATCTCTCCTCGGGTCGTTACGCTTGTCAAGTTAAAGCCAGCTAAGAGTTTTATCGCTGGAATAATAGTTAACTTCGCTTGCTCCAACACTCTTAATTGGATGATATTGGCTGAGCTTCCAAGATCAACCAAAACACGTTTAATTTTGTAATCTAAAACATTGAGAGAGATTACCAAGTCATTGGGCGGCAGAAGAAGATCATTAGTGTCCTCCTACATGAAGGTGATATCATCTTCCGCTACTTCCCGGAGTCTCTTGCTGTGAGTTACCAATATCTTTGTTTTCTTAGCCGCTGAAAAGGTTACACAATTGACTCTGTTTCCTCTAAAGTTGATGTTGATAGCCATCCGAGGCGACCCTTCTACTACCTTTGAAGGCTCCGCATTGTCCAGGCTTCTGCCATACTCGTTCTTGGCTCGGTCACTTAAGAACTCCCTATGATGGCCATTCTTCAACAATGTCGCCACCTCTTTGCGAAGATGTCGGCAGTCCTCAATTCTATGGTCATGAGTCCCATGTTATTCACGCCATAAATGGGGATCTCTCTAGCTAGGATCTGATCGAATTGGCTTTGGGAACCATGCTTCCTTGATATTTCTCATTGTCGATGCCAATTCTACCAAGTTAATGTTAAAATCGTAATTTGATAACTTGGGATATGCGGAGTCTCGGGCCCCTGGCACCTCCTTCTCCTGTAATGACCTGTTGTTCTAGACCAATCGGTTCTTCTATCGATAGAAAACCTATCTGATGACTGAAACCCTTTGTTTCAATGCCCATCGGCCCTCTCGTACGGTAAAAAATGACCTTTAGAGGACCACCTATCCGCATCAAAGTCGCTCTTAAACTTGTCCTAGTTTTTGTCTCGACCCCGTCCCTTAGTTGATACCAAAAACCCAAGTTGATCGTCTTCTATCCTTTTTTAACTCATAAAGATTATAAACATCTGCCCATGTGTTTGCCTGAAACTCGAGCATGCTCTCCTTCAATTTTTGGCACGCATTTGAACTCAGCGGGTTTAGACCCTTCTCGTAGTAGCTCGGATTCGACCTACAAAATTCTGAATATGTCTGCCTTTATGGCCTGAACCTTGCTTGTCCGGCATGGGCCTTAATGAATAAGTCTGCAAGCATCTCAAAAGAATCAATTGAATACTCGGGGTAAGAGAGAGTACCATATCAGGGCCCCCCTTGTGAGGGTTGCACCTAACTTTTCAATAGAACATACTCGATCTCATGTTGAGCCAAGTCGTTTTCTTTCATTGTCGTGGTGTAGGTTGTGATGTGCTCCTGCGGATACGAAGACCTATCGTATTTTGGTATGTCCGGGATCTTGAATCTATTCGGAATTAGTTCTGGTGTTGCACTTGGCTTAAACGGAAACTGTGTGCATTTTATCGAATCTGGACCTTTTAGCATCGGTGGCACACACGGAATTTGATCCGCCAGAGTGTGAAACTCCTTAGCATTCTAATACATCTGTTCATTCATTTCTCGCATGAACCTCATATGCTCAGTTTTGAAAGGATCACTCACATCGTTATTCCTCGATCCGCTTTCGGTCCCTCCGGCTTTGTCAAAACCGACTTCGCCACTTGGAGTGTTGTTATCGATTCTATGAGCCGTTTGATTCGCTGGAACACTAGGAGAGATTGGAGTCACTAGACTAAGCTTACTTTAATTTCGTCATCACCCAATCCTGCCTTGAGAGATGATCCATGATTGCTTTCTGCTGCTCCCTCAGGAGTCTGACCATTTCCATGACATGTTCCTCCTCCGCATCATCGGGGGTTTGTTCCACAAATTGCTGAGGGTACTAACCTTCTCAAACTAGGGTTGTCTCATCGCCTTCATTGCGAGTCTCACTGATTGAGTCATCACATTGGGACAATTCTTTGCGGGCCTCAATGTCGCGTGTGTTGTTGACACCATCAGCTGCCATATCTGGTTTCTTACTAAGGAAAGAACCAAAACTAGTTAGTAATAAATGAATGAATCAAAGCAATTGCGTAGCTGTCTATGCCCCACGGTAGGCGCCAAACTATTTACCCGTAAAACTAAAACGGTACAGTTAAATTATTTATGTGGTTTATAGATAGGTGAATTGATTTGATCCAAAAATGATAAAGAGATAGGATTAAAATTAAGATTTAACGATTGAAATTAAAGAAGATAACAAGCATAGCTCCAATCTCAACATCCCCGAGAGCAGAAAGGAAAATAATGACAAAGTGAAAAGAAAGTTGTTAAATTGAGAGAAAAAATAGTGAAGTTAAGCTTTTGTGTGCAGGGTGTTTTGTGTGTTTACAATGGTTGTTGGCCCTGCTATTTATAACTCTACCTAGGAAAAAAAGATCCTAGGATCAAGCTCCTCTTAAATGATAATAAAAGATTCATTGATGAACGTGTAACGGCAGGCCTTGAATGCAAATATTCTCTGCAATGGTCGCTCATTTAGTGTTAGCGAATATTCCCTTATTGAATGCTATCCAGTGGCAAACCTTTGAATTCCTACCATCGACTACGTTCCCTTCGGAATTTATCCGGTACCGGTCACACCCTTTATATCCGGTATTGGTTGTTTCCCGACTCATTCTTTGCTTATCTTCGATTCAACGTGTCATGTTACCATTCGACCATCTGTTATCAACCAATTTTATCCCACACACTCCTAATATATAAATATTTATGTTGTGGATCGTATATCAAATTAGATCTTCTTGAGTCTAATTAATCTCAACGCTTCAAACCGTTCTTCATTTGAACATCTTACTAAAAATTATGATCTTTGAACTACTAACTGTCTAGCAGCGAAGTTGGATGTAATATCAGTCGCGGTGCACCCTTATGCTATGGATTAAATTGGTGTTGTTACAATGTGTGGTTGATAAATATGAGTTGGTATATTTAGATTAAACTCGTTGGTTGTCGTTGGGAACACCGGCGAGACTTATAATTAATTTAGTACGACTTTAAAGTATGCCAAGCCTCTAGTTTCTTGTGTCTTTTAAACTATATGCCGAGCTTCTAGTTTCTTATGCAATTTCAAACTAACTCTTGGCTTCGAAATAAAAAGAGTTAAAAATATCCCTCTACTATTCGAAAAGGATCATTGATACTTTATGTTATACTATTGATCCATTAAAGCCCCCAACGTTATAAAACTGGTATAAAAATACCCTTATGTCGTTAGACCCTCCACCATGGCACCCTTACCCCCACATGGTCTGACATATTATTAAGGTGGATGCCATGTGGCATGCCACCTCATCGTCCCAATCCCATTTTTCCTCCCCGCCCTTCTTCCTCTAACACCACCTCCCTCTACACCTAACCACCACCACAATTCAAAACCAACCACAGGTTTGCACATGGTCTAGCATCAATGAGATATCCTAGTAATAAAATTACAATCTTAATGCAGCATACCCAATTCAGAAGAAAGGTTAAATACACAAGAATAAGCACCAAATCTGTGTGGAAATGTCACGCCCCGAACCTAGGAGCGAGACAAGCACCCCGTGCCTCACCTAACCTGGCGTACCAAATTGCGACTAAGGGACTCTGAACACATAATGTCATACTTTGGCCATGGGGCCACCTTGCAAGACAATTTGCGAAACAAAATATAAAACTGAATGGAAACTAGCACTAACTAAATATCAATATAAAGCTAGGCCGACAAGGCCGTCATAGCTACTACAGCTGACAAACCACCAATTTATACAAACCCAACATACTGCACTAACCAACAGGATATGCCTACAAGCCTCTACTGATAGATGTACTGTGATCGGAACAGGGCCCCGACCTACCCATAACATATATACAGATATACATAAGATGTACACAAAACTCTAGTCCTGGCAACTCCGAAAGACGTGGAGCTTACCGATCAGGCGGAACTCGGAAAACACCTACTGAGGAGGTCTACCCGTCTGTCTGTCTGAACCTGCACGCATGAAATGCAGCGCCCCCAAAAAAGGGACGTCAGTACGAAATAATGTACCGAGTATGTAAGGCAATAAAATAACTGAAATCTGAAACTGAACTGATAATATGATAACTGAAATTAACTGGGAGTCAAAGATGATCTGGAGATATACTTACCTGCTGATACTGACTCAACTCCTTCAATATAGTAAGTAAAATAATTGTACGGCCTTATAAGGCTCGGTATATATAACTGCTCTGCCATAGTAGGCTCGCTTATAGGCGCTCGGCCATACTAGGCTATGTATCTCGACCATGCTGGGCTCGCTCATAGGCGCTCGGCCACAGTAGGCTCGGTATATAACTTTCCATCTGATCAGTGGTTGCCCAATAGGGGCCTGCCCATCGATTATAGCTCGATGGTAATGAAAATACTGTAATACTGTATATATAGGCTTGCTGCTCTCTTGACTGAAAGAAGACAATACTAATATTGAATATAGAGTCTCGATAAGGAATAATATTGTAACTTATGAGACTAGAATAGTGTGAATAAATTCATGAATATGAACTTCTCTTTTTGTCTCATTACTAACACATGTAGCTACGAGATCATGCCAAAATGAAGGAAGGCTTAGCCTTAACATACCTTATCACAATCTTTTCAATCACCAAGTTGAACTCACCTCTTCGCACCTTAATCTACAAGAATGATAATAATACTATCGTTAAGTTACGAAAGGTACAACTATCGCACAACGAACGACAAACCTATTTTGTATTAAAACGGGCAGCATCTCCCCTATAATATGCCCTTCCTCCAACTTCAAGATAACACCAACAATACAAGGACAGAACAATAACAACATATATACATCATTTTCCAGCCCTATATACACCATCAAATACTACAAAACAGCCCAACACACCCCAATCTCTTCGTACACAAAACGACCACCGTAGTAGTGTCAAACGACCCGAAAATGTTATGACGAACGACCAGCCAACCACCCTACATTTATATGGTGTTTATAAACCCCCTTCCTCCTCCAAAACTCCACAAAATAGTAATAAAACACGCAGCCCAACAGCAACACAAAACAGTCCACAAAACAGTCCGCTACAAGTGAATAACTCGAACTCACGGCTTCCGATCACCATCCCGTGAGTTCTTACAAGTATAGAACGACTTACCATGAATTTACAGAAGAAAAATGGATGAAAGAGAGCAGTAAACTCACCTTATTTGTTGGATAACTCAGCTCCTATCTTGGTTCTTCAAACTCTAAGTTTTACCTCCAATTGGAACTTGAAAGGGAGAGAAAATCAATTAGGGTTTGTGGGAAATTTTTGGGAGGATTCTTTGCAGAGCTTATGTCTGGTTATTATGCTCTATTTTGAGTCTAATATATGAAGAAAATAGGCCCTTAAAAGGCCTCTTTGGACGACCCGAAATGGCCCATTTTTGGGCTTTCATTTAAGCAAGTAGGTGACACACCTACTTGTCACCTAGCAGCTTGCGCAGTATCGCAAAAATGCACATATCTCTCTACTCCGATGTCGTATTGACAAATGGTTTAATGCGTTGGAAAATAGACTCATAGATCTTTAATTTGATGGGTGGAACACACCATAACTCTAAGTATATTGGGAGAAAATTGCAGTTACAGTTGACCCAAAGTTTCAGTAAAACTTATGAATGTAACTTGTGATGACTTTCATCGACTTTTGTTCCACAACTCGCTTGACTTAAAAACATAACACACGGATGTAATACGACTAATATAAATCATAACATAATCTCTTTATCATGTTAATCACCCTAGTCTCACCCCAAAGGTACATGTTATAACATTCCCAACTTGTCGACTTTCGATGAAACATTGTTTTATTTAATTGCTTTAGCTTCTGAACTGTCCAACCCTCTTTGTACTTGTTGTTCATGATCTTCAATATTTGTAACCTCAGAGGTAACATGATTAACTTACTTTATATACTTTTAAATATTATCTCTTTTTTTGTCCTACATTAGTTTGCTTACGACGCATTTTTACATACGAAAATATAGGGTGTAACATCACTCCCCCTTGGGAACATTCGTCCTCGAATGTTTACTCTTGGAGACTTTGGAAACTTTTTCCAGAGTATCCTTCGTACACTAGGTTAAAACCAACCTGCACGTAGCCAGAAACATACTATGCATGCCACACATGGCCAATCTTTATAAATAGCAGCAATTTGCCTCACCGACCGTAAATCATAAATATTGAAAGTGAAAAATAAAAGCTTACCTGATGACCTGCTAGCCTACATAGAGCTATGTTGTAGCGTCCCATCTCGAACCATATCTTCATTTTGAAATAGGTGGGGGTATTTAGACTTCATTTCTTCCTCCGATTCCCACGTCATCTCTTCTACATCCTTGCTCCTCCATAAAACCTTTACGGAAGCTACCTCCTTATTTCGTAGATTGCGGATTTGTCGGTCTAGGATGGCAACTGGAATTTCCTCGTATGACAAGTCCTCTGTAATCTGTACATCATCCGTGGGCACCACTCGGGTAGGATCGCCAATGCACTTCCGTAGCATAGATACGTGAAAAACCGAATGGACAGACTCCAATTCTGAGGGCAACTCTAACTCATAAGCTAGTTGGCCCACTCTCCGAATGATCCTATAAGGCCCAATATACCGTGGGCTAAGCTTTCCTTTCTTGCAAAACCTCATCACGCCCTTCATAGGTGATACCTTTAAGAATACCCAGTCATTAATCCTGAACTCTAAGTCTCGTCGCCGCACGTCAAAATATGACTTCTGACGACTCTGAGTTGTCAACAGTCGCTCCCGGATAACCTTTACTTTCTCTATGGCCTGCTGAACCAGGTCTGGCCCATGTAACCCAGATTCTCCAACATCAAACCACCCTATAGGAGATCTGCACTTACGCCCATACAAAGCCTCGTACGGAGCCATCTGGATACTGGAGTGGTAACTGTTATTATATGCAAACTCGATAAGAGGTAGATGTTCATCCCAACTTCTTTTAAAATCCAACACACATACTCGTAACATATCCTCGAGCGTCTGAATTGTGCGCTCGGCTTGTCCATCAGTCTGTGGATGAAAAGCTGTGCTGAGATTCACCTGAGTCCCTAGACCTCTCTGAAATGACCTCCAAAAATGTGCTGTAAACTGAGCCCCACGGTCAGATATAATAGAAACTGGTACTCCGTGTAGCCGCACTATCTCCTTAATATATAACTTTGCATAATCTTCTGCTGTATATGTAGATCTGACCGGTAGGAAGTGAGCTGATTTCGTGAGCCTATCGATTATCACCCATATGGAATCGAACTTACGATTAGAACGAGGTAAACCCATGATAAAGTCCATGTTTATCGCCTCCCATTTCCATGTCGGGATCTCTATAGTCTGCATTAGCCCTCCGGGCTTCTGGTGTTCTACCTTCACTTGCTGGCAACTAGTACATTGGGCGACAAACTCAGCAATGTTCTTCTTCATATCATTCCACCAGTACATATCCTTAATGTCATGATACATCTTCGTCGATCCAGGGTGGATGGAATACCATGAATAATGTGCCTCTGACATAATCCTGTCTCGTAGCCCTGCTACATCTGGAACACACAAACGACCCTTGTATCTGAGAACCCCATCTCCCTTGAGCTCTAACAATGGCTTCTTCTGCTGCGGAACTCGCTCTCTCAACTCGACCAACTCTGGGTCCTCGTACTGCCTTTCCTTGACTTCAGCTATGAGGGATGATTTTGCAGTGTTTTGGATTACAACTCCACCATCCTCAGAATCTACTAACCGAACCCCCAACGAAGCCAATTGATGAATATCTCTAGCTAATTGTCTTTTCTCGGGCTCTACATGTGCTAAGCTACCCATAGATCGGCGACTTAAGGCATCTGCTACAACATTAACTTTCCCTGGATGGTAGAGAATGTTAACATCGTAATCTTTCAATAACTCAAGCCATCGCCTCTGTCGCAAATTCAACTCTTTCTGCTTGAAAATATATTGTAGGCTTTTATGATCAGTAAATATATCAACATGAACACCATATAAATAATGCCGCCATATCTTAAGTGCATGGACAACCGCAGCTAACTCGAGGTCGTGGGTCGGATAATTCCTCTCGTGCTTCCTCAACTGCCTTGAAGCATATGCAATTACCTTCCCATGATGCATCAGGACACATCCTAACCCGACACCTGATGCATCACAATACACGGCATAACCCTCTAGACCCTCTGGAAGTGTTAGAACTGGAGCTGAGGTCAACTTGTTCTTAAGCTCTTGGAAACTCCGCTCACAAGCCTCTGTCCATTAAAACTTAGTTTCTTTCTGTGTCAACTTCGTCAATGGTGCCGAAAGGGAAGAAAAACCCTCTACGAACCTCCGATAGTATCCTGCTAAGCCTAGAAAGCTACGAACCTCTGTCGGAGTGGTAGGTCTAGGCCAAGATTTCACGGCCTCAATCTTCTGAGTGTCCACCTTTATCCCTTCATCTGATACAATATGCCCCAAGAATGCTACAGACTTCAACCAGAACTCACATTTAGAAAACTTAGCATACAACTTACGATCACGGAGGGTTTGGAGTACCGCTCGCAGGTGGTCCGCATGCTCATCCTCTGAACGGGAATAAACTAGAATATCATCAATAAATACTATCACAAACAGATCTAAAAATGGCCGGAATAGGCTATTCATCAAGTCCATAAATACAGCGGGTGCATTAGTCAACCCGAAGGACATGACAAGGAACTCGAAGTGGCCATATCGAGTCCTGAAGGCTGTCTTCGGAATATCTTTTTCCCGAACTCTGACCTGGTGGTACCCCGACCTCAAATCAATCTTGGAAAAGCATCTAGCTCCCTGCAACTGATCAAACAAGTCATCGATCCTTGGAAGTGGATACTTATTCTTAATAGTTACCTTGTTCAACTGCCTATAATCGATACACATCCTCAGCGAGCCGTCTTTCTTCCGCACAAATAGTACAGGTGCACCCCAAGGTGAGGTACTGGGCCTAATGTAACCTTTCTCCAGCAAATCTTTTAACTGCTCCTTCAACTCCTTCAATTCGGCAGGTGCCATTCTATACGGAGGGACGGATATTGGTTGAGTTCCTGGAAGCAAATCGATGCTAAAATCAATCTCTCGCTCTGGAGGAATACCTGGAAGCTCATCTGGAAACACATCTGCATACTCTTTGACTATGGGAATAGACTGAAGTGTAGGTATCTCAGCATCTGCATCTCTAACTCGCACAATATGATAAATGCACCCTTTTGCGATCATTTTCCTCGCCTTCAGATAGGAAATAAACCTACCTCTGGGTGTTGGTGTATTACCTACCCATTCAAGGACTGGCTCACCCGGAAAATAAAATTTGGCTACCTTTGCTCGGCAATCAACTGTGGCATAGCAAGCTGCCAACAGTCCATGCCCATAATAGCATCAAAGTCCATCATCTCTAGCTCAACTAGGTCAGCTGAGGTCTGACGACTACAAATTGTCACCGTACAACCTCGGTAAACCCGTCTAGCAATAATCGATTCTCCGACCGGTGTAGATACCGCAAAAGGATCACTTAGTATTTCAGGCACTATACCAAACTTCCTCGCGACAAATGGGTTAATATACGATAAAGTAGATCCTGGGTCTATCAAAGCATAAGCATCGTGAGAGAAAATGGTTAATATACCTGTCACAACGTCTGGTGAAGACTCCTGGTCCTGTCGACCCGCTAAAGCATAGATACGGTTCTGATTACCACTTGAACTGGAACCTCTACCTCTGCCTCGACCTCTACCAGCCGAAGACTGAGACTCACGCCTTGAAGGATGCACGGACATAGACGATCCTGTTGCTGAACTCGCTGGTTGTGCCATTCCCCCAGAATCTCTATTTGGGCAATCTCGCATCATATGCCCCGGACGCCCACATGTATAACAAGCATCAGAACCTGCTAGGCATTGACCCAAGTGTCCTCTACCACAGATGTCACACCGCGGAGGAAATGACCATGTCTGCGCAGAACCTCATTATCGCTGCAAACCCGACGCCCGTGAGCTCTCACCTGGTCCTGACTGAGTATAGCGGTCATACCCGTAACCCTGTAACTGAGGTGGCGGAGGCCTAGGTGGCCGTCCGAAGTACTGGGTCCTATAACTACCCTGAGATTGCTCCTGAGACCTGGGAAATCTCATCCTCTTACGTTGCCCTTGCTCAGCCCTCTCTGTACCCTGCTGCCGACGCCTACCCCTTTCTATATTCTGGGCGAATGCCTGAATCCGGGAGATATCCATACTATCCTGCAATGCAGCGGTGGCACATGCCTCGGTTAACTCTGGGGCTAACCCTGCTATAAACCTGTGAATCCTGTCCCGCATAGTAGAAACTATGGATGGTGCATATCTGGCCAATGAGTCAAAACGGAGACTATACTCTCGAACACTCATATTACCCTGCTTGAGGGCTAGAAACTGATCGACTCGAGCCTGTCGGATCTCCCGTGGTAAGTACTGGTCAAGGAAAGCATCTGAAAAATTCTCCCAAATAGCTGGAGGTGTATCACGTCCCCTGGACCTCTCCCATCCCTCATACCAAAGGATGGCTATATCTCGGAGTCGAAAAGCTGCTAGCTCAACTGCCTCTTTCTCCGTGGCATGCATAACACGAAAGATCCTGTGAAGCTGATCTATGAAATCCTGCGGGTCCTCCCTCTGATCTGTCCCCGTGAACTCTGGGGGACTCAAAGCAATAAACTCTCGGACCCTTGAACTCCTAGACCCCTCAGAAGTTCCTGCACTAGCTGATGCCCTAGCATGTTGCTGGGTAGCTACCAACTGTGTCAACAAATGCACCGCACTCCTTAAGTCCTGATCTAATGGAAGTGGAGGGGGAACTGGATGTGCGGTTTCCCTAGGAATCTCCGTAGTTGGTGGAGGAGCCGGTAATGGCTGAGTAGGGGTCTCCCCTTGAGCCTCAGACTGGGCCCCATCTACTGGGGGTACCCTGTTGGTCCCCTCACCTACTACTGTATCTCTCCTCTGGCTAGCCGTAGTCTTCCTAGTCACCGTCATCTGTGCATGCAAACACCAACACATAAGTTTAATTCAAATTTCCTATAACTCAGTTCTATAGCACGATTTAGATTTCAAAGAAGTGTAACCAACTCCTAAATGCCCTGTAGTTCCTTGCTTATATAATGTGGTGCACAACACATCTATAAACAAGACCCTACTAGACACGGCTTGTAGACTCCCTAGGACAGAACTGCTCTGATACCAAGTTTGTCACGCCCCGAACCTAGGAGCGAGACAAGCACCCCGTGCCTCACCTAACCTGGCGTACCAAATTGCGACTAAGGGACTCTGAACACATAATGTCATACTTTGGCCATGGGGCCACCTTGCAAGACAATTTGCGAAACAAAATATAAAACTGAATGGAAACTAGCACTAACTAAATATCAATATAAAGCTAGGCCGACAAGGCCGTCATAGCTACTACAGCTGACAAACCACCAATTTATACAAACCCAACATACTGCACTAACCAACAGGATATGCCTACAAGCCTCTACTGATAGATGTACTGTGATCGGAACAGGGCCCCGACCTACCCATAACATATATACAGATATACATAAGATGTACACAAAACTCTAGTCCTGGCAACTCCGAAAGACGTGGAGCTTACCGATCAGGCGGAACTCGGAAAACACCTACTGAGGAGGTCTACCCGTCTGTCTGTCTGAACCTGCACGCATGAAATGCAGCGCCCCCAAAAAGGGACGTCAGTACGAAATAATGTACCGAGTATGTAAGGCAATAAAATAACTGAAATCTGAAACTGAACTGATAATATGATAACTGAAATTAACTGGGAGTCAAAGATGATCTGGAGATATACTTACCTGCTGATACTGACTCAACTCCTTCAATATAGTAAGTAAAATAATTGTACGGCCTTATAAGGCTCGGTATATATAACTGCTCTGCCATAGTAGGCTCGCTTATAGGCGCTCGGCCATACTAGGCTATGTATCTCGACCATGCTGGGCTCGCTCATAGGCGCTCGGCCACAGTAGGCTCGGTATATAACTTTCCATCTGATCAGTGGTTGCCCAATAGGGGCCTGCCCATCGATTATAGCTCGATGGTAATGAAAATACTGTAATACTGTATATATAGGCTTGCTGCTCTCTTGACTGAAAGAAGACAATACTAATATTGAATATAGAGTCTCGATAAGGAATAATATTGTAACTTATGAGACTAGAATAGTGTGAATAAATTCATGAATATGAACTTCTCTTTTTGTCTCATTACTAACACATGTAGCTACGAGATCATGCCAAAATGAAGGAAGGCTTAGCCTTAACATACCTTATCACAATCTTTTCAATCACCAAGTTGAACTCACCTCTTCGCACCTTAATCTACAAGAATGATAATAATACTATCGTTAAGTTACGAAAGGTACAACTATCGCACAACGAACGACAAACCTATTTTGTATTAAAACGGGCAGCATCTCCCCTATAATATGCCCTTCCTCCAACTTCAAGATAACACCAACAATACAAGGACAGAACAATAACAACATATATACATCATTTTCCAGCCCTATATACACCATCAAATACTACAAAACAGCCCAACACACCCCAATCTCTTCGTACACAAAACGACCACCGTAG
This sequence comes from Nicotiana tabacum, assembly GCF_000715075.1. NCBI lineage: Eukaryota > Viridiplantae > Streptophyta > Magnoliopsida > Solanales > Solanaceae > Nicotiana > Nicotiana tabacum. The sequence goes on along the minus strand of NC_134094.1, from coordinate 65,129,057 downwards.
TAGTGTCAAACGACCCGAAAATGTTATGACGAACGACCAGCCAACCACCCTACATTTATATGGTGTTTATAAACCCCCTTCCTCCTCCAAAACTCCACAAAATAGTAATAAAACACGCAGCCCAACAGCAACACAAAACAGTCCACAAAACAGTCCGCTACAAGTGAATAACTCGAACTCACGGCTTCCGATCACCATCCCGTGAGTTCTTACAAGTATAGAACGACTTACCATGAATTTACAGAAGAAAAAATGGATGAAAGAGAGCAGTAAACTCACCTTATTTGTTGGATAACTCAGCTCCTATCTTGGTTCTTCAAACTCTAAGTTTTACCTCCAATTGGAACTTGAAAGGGAGAGAAAATCAATTAGGGTTTGTGGGAAATTTTTGGGAGGATTCTTTGCAGAGCTTATGTCTGGTTATTATGCTCTATTTTGAGTCTAATATATGAAGAAAATAGGCCCTTAAAAGGCCTCTTTGGACGACCCGAAATGGCCCATTTTTGGGCTTTCATTTAAGCAAGTAGGTGACACACCTACTTGTCACCTAGCAGCTTGCGCAGTATCGCAAAAATGCACATATCTCTCTACTCCGATGTCGTATTGACAAATGGTTTAATGCGTTGGAAAATAGACTCATAGATCTTTAATTTTATGGGTGGAACACACCATAACTCTAAGTATATTGGGAGAAAATTGCAGTTACAGTTGACCCAAAGTTTCAGTAAAACTTATGAATGTAACTTGTGATGACTTTCATCGACTTTTGTTCCACAACTCGCTTGACTTAAAAACATAACACACGGATGTAATACGACTAATATAAATCATAACATAATCTCTTTATCATGTTAATCACCCTAGTCTCACCCCAAAGGTACATGTTATAACATTCCCAACTTGTCGACTTTCGATGAAACATTGTTTTATTTAATTGCTTTAGCTTCTGAACTGTCCAACCCTCTTTGTACTTGTTGTTCATGATCTTCAATATTTGTAACCTCAGAGGTAACATGATTAACTTACTTTATATACTTTTAAATATTATCTCTTTTTTTGTCCTACATTAGTTTGCTTACGACGCATTTTTACATACGAAAATATAGGGTGTAACAGGAAAGCATAAAATAAACCAAGGTGAATAGGTTGAACACTTGAACCAAAACTTTAAAGTAGAAAATCAACATGCACCTGTCTCTACTGAGGAATATATGAGGTTAAGTCCACCATAGTTTATTTATGAAACCAAAATTGCATGATTTTTACAAGATTCCATAGAAATTGTTCTGGTGTCTTCCAGTTTTCAAGTTTAATGAACCCTTTTGTTGTTTAGTTAGGGTTGAAGGTGGCTTTAGCTTCTGTTCCCTATAATTGTTAAACGCCATGCCTCTAACTCCTACAGGCATTGAACTCCATCTTCTTAACACTATATTTGGTTGACTTGATATTATTGATGGGGCTAATGGAGGTTGTGGAGGTGAGTTCAAAGTGGTGGCAGTAAAATTGTAGTGGTGTTAGAGGAAGAATGGGCAGGGGTGGGGTTGTATACGGTTAAAATTGGGCCCACCCAATTTTACTATTGACCGAGACCGGGAGGTTGCAACGAAGGACGGCCTCGTAACGGAATAGACTAAATCACAAGAATAAGGTACCGAGTTCAAAATTGGGTTACCTGTCGAGATCGAGGCTAGTATCGATCGAAGCCAAATGTGATAGACATCGAGCAAGATCGAAGATAGCACAATAATAGAAAGGCGAGATATCCATGACTGGTCGAGGATCATTGCGTAAATCTATGAACGGATCAAATCAAAAATGGTTAATTAGCTAATAATGGAATTTCCTTCTGTAATTAGAATTATACCATAACTGGGATTCCTCTACTATTTAAAGGGGGGTTCTAATCATTTGTAAGATACATTGCTCACAGATATCAAAGCAATATAATTCTCTTTCTCGTTTATACTATTGTTCATCAGCTTGTTATATTTGAACTGTTCTTGCATCAACCAGTTCGAGGGTATCCAAACTCGAGGACTGAGTTCCATTCTAATACTGGTTTGCTTTGCTTTATAGTTCATTTATGTTATTAATCTTCATATTTATCAATTGGTATTAAGTGAAATAACGTGTCCTTAGAACCACATTATAAGTTTATCCAATTTTAAGGGTAAACAGTTTGGCGCCCACCGTGGGGCCAAGGATAATAGTGATTGCTTAATACTAATTCCGAAAACACACACTGCTTTACACTTGTTCTCATAAGAATCTTTGTTTTTCGGATAAACATATCAAACTCACAAGCAGCACCTACACATAGACAACGGCCTCGGATTTCACGGGAAAAATGACAATATAGCTGCCCCAGGGATCGAGGCGCCTCAGGCTGACCTCGAGGGAGCACCAATTGCAAATCCCGTCGATGTCAGTTCACATGTCACCCTAAATGCAAATTTGGGCGTTGATCCCGAAGGTAGCATACACAGGGAAGTTCGATCAGGTGGTCGAGGTATGCAGGGCGGAGAAGATGGTAGAGTTAGCCTCCAATTGATATTCAAAATGTTACAGGCTCAACAAGCCGCTATAGCACAACTACAAAATCAGCACCGAACACCGAGTAGGATCGAACCAGAAGTCGTCCACAGGACCGAGCCTGTGCCGGAAAGGTCGAACGCCAACGAATCGGGGACTGACCCTGACGTTTTGAGAATGATCGAGGAGCTCACTAAACAGATTGAATTGGGAGAAAAGAAAATCGAGGTAAATGACGAGAAAGTAGAGACATACAACGCACGGGTTAACCAAATACCGGGGGCACCGCCAATTCTAAAGGGTATGGATTCAAAGAAATTCGTACAGAAGCCTTTCCATCCAAGTGCGGCTCCGAAACTCATTCTAAAGAAATTCCGAATGAGATTGAATCTGTTCTACTAAAGAAATTTGGAGAAACCTTGTCGAAAGGAGCAATGATATGGTACCACAATTTGCCACCTAATTCCATTGATTCATTCGCCATGCTTGCAGACTCCTTGGTAAAGGCACATGCCGGGGCAATAAAGGTTGTGACTAGGAAGTCGGACCTCTTCAAGGTGAAACAAAAAGATAATGAAATGTTGAGGGAACTTATATCTCCGTTCCAGATGGAATGCATGGAACTACCACCGGTCACAGATGATTGGGCTGTTCAAGCCTTTACTCAAGGTTTGAACGAACGAAGTTCGGTGGCACCACGATAGCTAAAGCAAAATTTAATTGAATATTCAGCGGTAACCTGGGCCGATGTACATAATCGGTACCAGTCAAAGATCAGGGTCGAAGATGATCAATTGGGGACCCCTTCCGGTCCGTTTATCCAAACAAGCCCATCGATAGAACTCAAAGGGATATCAACAGAGAACCCTGATCGAACAGAGATTGGTACCAATCATATAACGCAGATCAAAGAAACAGCGTCCGATGACACAATCCCATCCGAAATGATCGAAGGAACGATCGACGACAGAGCTCTCGAGGGCTCATGAGCAAAAGTGGCTTCGATAAACTTGTTGATCCCACAGAAGCACCACGATTATCAGAATACAACTTCAGCATCGACGCATCAGGTATTGTGTCATCCATTGGGAGAATCAAAGATACTAGATGGCCCAGACCCCTACAAACCGATCCATCCCCAAAAAACCCTAATCAAATATGCAAATACCATGGTACACATGGTCATAGAACCGAAGACTGCAGACAACTAAGGGAGGATGTGGCCCGTCTATTCAACGAGGGTCACCTTCGAGAATTCTTGAGCGACCGAGCTAAAAATCATTTCAGAGACAGTGATGCAAACAAGAAAAAATAAGCAGGAAGAACCACAACATGTGATTCACATGATCGTTGGTGGGGTCTATATTCCACAAGGGCCCGTGTTCAAACACACTAAAGTATCAATCACCAGGGAAAAACGAACTCGAGACTATATGCCAGAAGGCACTTTATCATTCAATGATGAGGAAGCAGAAGGGATCTCACAAACCCATAATGATGCTTTGGTAATATCTATCCTTATGAATAAAATTCAGTTTAAACATGTTTAAATGATCCAGTAAGCTCGGCCAATATTATTTGATCGAGGATCATGGAGCAGCTCGGCCTACAAGATCAGATCGCACCCGTAGCTCGGATTCTCAATGGCTTCAACATGGCGAGTGAAACAACTAAAGGTGAAATAATCCTACTAATAAATGTAGCCGGAACTATTCAAGAAACAAAGTTCCATGTGATTGAGGGTGATATGAGATACAACGCACCGCTCGGAAGACCCTGGATTCACAACATGAGGGCGGTCCCCTCAACCCTTCACCAAATGCTGAAGTTCCCAACACCGGATGGAGTAAAAACAGTGTATGGGGAATAGCATGCTGCCAAAGAGATGTTCGCGGTCGACGAAGTAATACCGGTATCGGTGCTTTCGTCAACAAAGGGATCGGAGTCCAAAGGAAAACAGGAAGCTAAATAGCAACCTCAACCACCAGCCTCGACTCAGTCGGAGAAGCAGGGAACATAAGAGGGTGATGACTACTGGACCCCTCGATCCTTCATAATTCCCGAAGATTCCGACTCCACCAAATTGACAGTCAAAGAGCTGGAGCAAATCATATGGATCGAGCATCTACCCGATCGAAAGGTATACCTGGGTATGGGGTTAACTCCCGAGCAGAGAGAAAAACTCATTAAATTTCTTATCAATAATATGGATTATTTTGCTTGGTCCCACCTAGATATGACAGGGATCCCGCAAGAGATCACTACACATCGACTGAGCTTGGACCCAAAGTTCCGCCCAGTAAAACAAAAGAGAAGGCCCCAGTCCGAGGTAAAACATGCATTCATCAAGGACGAGGTAGCCAATCTTCTCAAAATAGGATCTGTTCGGGAAGTAAAATATCCCGAATGGTTAGCAAATGTAGTCGTACTCCCTAAAAAGGGAAATAAACTTAGAATGTGCGTAGACTATAAAGATTTAAACAAAACATGTCCTAAAGACTCTTTTCCTCTACCGAATATCGATCGCATGATCGATGCCACGGCCGGCCACGAGATCCTTAGTTTTCTCGATGCCTATTCCGGGTACAATCAAATACAAATAAACCCGGAGGATTGGGAAAAGGCATCGTGCATCACTAAGTACTGCACATATTGTTATAATGTAATGCCGTTTGGACTAAAAAATGCTGGTGCCACTTATCAACACTTAGTAAATCGAAAGCTCGAAGAACAAATAGGTAAATCAATGGAGGTTTATATTGACGATATGCTAGTTAAGTCCCTGCGAGTAGAGGACCATTTAACACATTTGCAGGAGACATTCGATATACTAAGGAAATACTACATGAATCTCAACCCGGAGAAATGTGAATTCGGGGTCGGCTCGGACAAGTTCCTCGGCTATATGGTATAAAATCAAGGGATCAAAATCAACCCCGATAAGATCGAGGAAATAAAAGACATCACAGTCGTGGACAATGTTAAGGTCGTACAAAGATTAACAGGGCGCATAGCCTCCCTAGGCCGATTCATCTCGAGGTCTCCAGATAGAAGCCACAGGTTCTTCTCACTGCTCAAAAAGATGAACAATTTTGCATGGACCCCGGAATGCCAACAAGCATTGGAAGAATTAAAGCGGTGCCTCTCGAGCCCGCCACTGCTTCATACTCCGAAAGCGGACGAGCAACTCTACTTGTACTTTGCAGTCACGGAAATTACGGTAAGTGGGGTCCTAGTTCGAGAAGAGTAAGGTGCACAATTTCCTATTTACTACGTTAGTCAAACTTTAGGTGAGGCCGAGACCCGGTACCCATACTTAGAAAAATTAGCGCTTGCCCTAATAAGCGCCTCTATGAAATTAAAACCATATTTTCAGTGTCACCCGATCTGTGTGGTGACTACTTATCCCCTTCATAATATTTTGCATAAGCCCGAACTTTCGGGCTGATTGGCCAAATGGGCCGTCGAGATCAGTGGGTACGATATCGAGTATTGACCCCGAACGGCCATCAAGTCTCAAATCTTAGCAGACTTCGTGGCCGACTTTACGTCAGCCCTCGTACCCGAAGTCGAAAAGGAACTATTATTAAAGTCGGGTACATCATCGGGGGTGTGGACCCTATTCACATACGTCACTTCGAATGTGAAGGGGTCCGGGCTAGGCATCGTTTTGAAGCCGCCCACGGGTAATGCAATCAGACAAGCTATCAAAACTTCTTAATTAACTAACAATGAGGTCGAGTATAAGGCCATGATTGCAGGTCTCGAGCTAGCTAAAGGTTTGGGAGAAGAGGTCATCGAGGCTAAATGTGACTCCCTACTTGTGGTAAACCAAGTCAACAAAACATTCGATGTTCGAGAAGATCGAATGCAGAGGTACTTGGACAAACTACAGGTGACTCTACATCTGTTTAAAGAATGGACCCTACAGCATGTGCCTCGAGAATAAAATAGCGAGGTTAATGCCCTTGCAAATTTGGGGTCATCAGTCGAAGACAACAAGATTAGATCGGGGACTGTTGTACAACTTTCAAGGTCTGTAATCGAAGAAGGCCACGCCGAAATCAACTCCACAAGTCTGACCTAGGATTGGAGGAACAAATATATCGAGTACCTAAAGAACGGGAAGCTTCTATCGAATCCTAAGGAATCGAGGACTCTACGTACGAAGGCCGCACGATTCACATTGGCCGAAGATGGTACACTATATAGAAGGATGTTCGATGGACCATTGGCAATATGTTTGGGACCAGGAGATACCGACTACGTCCTATGAGAAATCCATGAGGGCACCTGCGGAAATCATTCTGGTGCCGAATCATTGGTTCACAAAGTCATCACAACAGGATACTATTGGGCCGATATGTAAAAGGATACAAAAGAGTTTGTTCGAAAGTGCGACAAATGTCAAAGGTATGCGCCAATGATTCACCAACCCGGAGAGCAACTCCACTCAGTCTTATCCCCATGGCCATTCATGAAATGGGGAATGGATATCGTCGGCCCTCTACCATCGGCCCCAGGTAAAGCTAAATTTATTTTGTTTATGACTGACTATTTCTCTAAGTGGGTTGAAGCACAGGCTTTCGAGAAAATTAGAGAGAAAGAAGTGATAGACTTCATCTGGAAAGCAATTCGTCGGCAGCAATTCGTCGTTCAACAAGTCACAAAGTTTTATATGCCGATTTGGGATACTTGCTGAGATCATATATGAAAATGGAAAGCAATTCGTCGGCAGCAAAGTGACAAAGTTTCTCGAAGATCACAAAATCAAAAGGATCCTATCGACGCCATATCATCCTAGTGGGAACGGACAGGCCGAATCGACAAACAAGACCATCATTCAAAATCTAAAGAAAAGATTGAACGACACTAAGGGAAAATGGAGAGAAATATTGCCTGAAGTCCTTTAGGTGTATCGAACAACGTCAAAATCCAGTACAGGGGCAACACTGTTCTCTTTAGTATATGGCATCAAAGCTCTGATCCCGGTTGAAGTCGGGGAACCTAATGTCAGGTTTTGATATGCAACGGAATAGTCAAATCACGAGGCTATGAATACAAGCCTCGAATTGCTAGATGAAAAATGGGAAGCCGCCCTCGTTCGAGTGGCCGCACAGAAATAGCGGATCAAAAGGTACTACAATCGAAGAGCCAATCTTCGACACTTTAAAATCGGGGACTTGGTTCTGAGGAAGGTCACCCTCAATACTTGAGACCCAAACGAAGGAAAACTTGGCCCTAACTAGAAGGGACCGTATCAGGTCCTCGATATTATCGGAAAGTGATCCTACAAACTTGGCACGATGAACGGCGAATGATTACCAAACAATTGGAATATATCACTCCTCAAACGATATTACTACTAAGGTATGACCTTCTCCATTTTCTTTTATATTTTATACTAACCATTTGCAGGTGTTTAATCGAAGACACCAAAGGATTCTTCAAACACAAAGTCCTTAGGTCTGAAAGCACACATTGCACTCTTTTTTCCTTAGAACGATTTTTGTCCCAAATGGGTTTTTCCGGCAAGGTTTTTAATGAGGCAACTATTATTCATGCTAACTTAGAGCAATTCAACAGTATCCGAGGCTCCTTTACAATCAACCTCGAATACTGGGGGGCATTACCCTCGGATAGTTACAAGGAAAATACTTAGTGTTGATAGGGTCTCGATAGGTAAAGGACCAAACGGTCAAATGAACCGTGTCCATGTAGATTACTCGAGCCCTAATGGCAAAACATGTACACATGTATAATCTATTGAAAGAAGTATTTTTTCTTACTAGATGTTCCATGCCTTAGAGAAATTTATACTTTAAAATTTTATACTTATGATCTATTGTGGAAACTAGCTTAAGGGCCGATCACAACTGAAGTTCAAGAAATTTAACCTATACTCGGGGACTGCCGTCCAAACAATTGACGTGATCGAATTACTAAACCTCGAAATCGTAAGACCTTAAAAGGGCAATCCTCGATTTTATAAGCCACGGCCACCCCACTTCGGGACCGATTAACAAGACTAAGGGGCAAATTCCAAACTAAAGGCTACGTCCAAATTAACACGGTTCAGAGACGTCCTAATTCTGTTATAAAATAGGCCTTCAAATATTCTCATAAACCGATTTAAAAGGCAACCCTCGGCTGAATTACTAAGAGTCTCGATAATATTGACCCTCGGAAAACCCTAAGTGGTAGTGAATTGTTTGACCTCCCGGACAATTTTGTGCTAAGGCATAACAAATCAAAGGATTTCGATAACACCAATCCTCGAAAAACCTAATGGGTTCAAATGTATCTCGTTCTAAGGCATGATAAATTTTTATGATTAATTTTTCAAGCCGAAAAAGGGAAAAAGCCATTCTTTTAAGGCCATATTGGCCTAATTCAAGAGCCTAAGTGCCATTTTAGTTTTTGAATTTGAGAAATCGTCCTTATGCAAGTAAAACCTAAGGGTCATTCTACTTCGAGTTCGAGCAAGTACTCACTCGATTTTAAAGACTACACTGGTCCGACTTTGGTCTAGTTGCCTAAAGTCCCAAACTTGTGAGCAAAATCTCCATAAGGCATGAAGGCATGAATGAAATAGAATTTTTACGAGGCAGAAAATAGAATAAAGACAAGTCAAAGAGAAAAATAATCTTTTATCTATACAAAAATATTTACAAGGACCGATCAGGGTCCCGCACAAAAAATCAAAAAAAGAAAAAAGCCTAAGATTCCTAATTTTCCTCAGGGGCAGGTTCTTCTCCATCGAGGTCCTCCCCATTCTCAGACCCACTCTTGCTGCCATCATCATCATCATCATCGGAAGAGGCCATCACTTTAGCATCAACTTCATGCTCTTTAGCCTTTATTATCTCGTCGGTAAGATCGAAACCTCGAGCATGGATCTCCTCGAGGGTTTCCCTCTGAGATTGGCATTTGGCGAGTTCAGCAATCCAATGTCTCGAGTTTGAGCGGTCTCGGCTGTCTCTCTCGCTTCAACTTGAGCAGCTTCAGCATTGGCCCGGTAGACGGCTACGATCGCCTCTGCCGCGGCCTTTGCCTTTTCGGCTTTAGATTTGGCCTTTGCAAGTTCGGAAACCAATCAAACCTCGAGCTCCTTTATTTTCTTTGCCTGAGCTAAGCTCTTCTCCTTCATGCCTCAAAGCTGACTTTCGACCGATGACAATTGGGCTCGAGCAACCTCTTTTTCAGCAGCAAAGCGGTCCATACTTTCTTTCCACCCCAAGGTCTCCGCCTTCATCATGTTGACCTCCTCGCGGAACTGTTGAATCCTCTCGACCTTCTGCTGCAGCTGTGAGATTGAAATGTTAGCCACCGTTCCCGAATCGAGACCATGAGCTTTTAAGATTTTCATTACCTGCTCGATCAGGTTGGTCTCATCTTGGTGAGCCTTGGCCAACTCGGCTTGGAGGTCCTTGATCTCTTCTTCTTTTTTTCCACTGAGCAGATTAAGGACATTTCTTTCCTCCGTGAGCCCTCGGAGGTCAGCATCACATCGGCTCAGCTCTGCTCGGGACTTTGAAAACGCCTCCTGATGGGGGCTAATGGAGGTTGTGGAGGTAAGTTCAAAGTGGTGGCAGTGAAATTGTAGTGGTGTTAGAGGAAGAACGCGCGGGCGGGGGTAAAATGGGGTTTGGGACAATGAGGTGGCATGCTATGTGGAATCCACGTCAATAATATGTCATGTCATATGGGATAATATTTCCTTGGTGGAGGGTAAAATTCCTTTAATTGCGGCCATATTTGGCCAAAATCACATTTACACCTCAGGCTCAATTGAATTATCAAATTCGCGTAAGAACTGAAGGAAAACGTACAATTATTCGGTAATAATTAAAGATTTGCATAACAGCACCTATTTTAACCCCCGAAGGAGCATTTGTAGGCCATTCATTTATTTTTCCTACCCTACTCTAATATTGACTCAAGTACTTCTTCAGGAAGCTCATTATTTCATAATAAAGATATTTTCTCAAATACTATTTTGACCAAACTCACAAAAACGTCTCAAACCTATTATGGTGCAAGTCGTTTTCTTTGCTACCTGTAATCAACCAAAACACCCACATGGTATGACATATTATTAAGGTGGATGCCATGGCATGCCACCTCATCATCTCAATTTCATTTTTTCCTCCCTCCCCTTTCTTCCTCTAACACCACCTCCCTCTCCACCTAACCACCACCATAATTCAAAACCAACCACAGGTTTGTACATGGTCTAGCGTCAATGAGATATCCCAGTAATAAAATTACAATCTTAATGCAGCATACCTAATTCAGAAGAAAGTTTAAATACACAAGAATAAGCACCAAATCTGTGTGGAAAGCATAAAATACCCCAAGGTGAAGAAGTTGAACACTTGAACCAAAACTTTAAAGTAGAAAATCAACATGCACCTGTCTCTGCTGAGGAATATATGAGGGTAAGTCCACGATAGTTTATTTATGAAACCAAAAATGCATTATTTTTACAAGATTCCATAGAAATTGTTCCGGGTGTCTTCCAGTTTTCAAGTTTAATAAACCATTTTGTTGTTTAGTTAGGGTTGAAGGTGGCTTTAGCTTCTGTTCCCTGTAATTGTTAAACCTCATGCCTCCAACTCCTACAGGAAGGGCGGATCTATGTAGAGGGAAGGATGTGGTACGTCACCCGATCGCTCCGATAGAATTTCATATTAGTACTGGTATTCCACTGATATTTCATGTAAAAAAAGTACAAAATAATTTTGTAGCACCCTAATGAACAATGTTATGATAGGTGCCACAGTCCAAGTGCTTCTTCTTAGGCCTTAGACCTAGAGTTGAATCTCCTCTCACTCATTTTTTAACAAAACTTATTTTGCTTTTCCTTGTTCCCTCTTTTTCCATAATTTTCTTTTCTTCTCTTTCCTCTTAGTTTCTTATTTTCATCTTTGTATTCTCTCTTTATACATTTCCTTCTTTATTAGTTATTTAAATTATAAAAGTATATTTATTTTTATTTTCCTTTTCTAAATCTCGAATTTTGATATTTCAATATGTTTTAATCATTTTTCTTTTGATCGGGCAAATGTTATTTTTTCCTTCAAGGACCAAATATTTTTAGTTTTGTTATCACATGTGTATTTATGCACCAAATATCTTATGAAGTGAATCGAATTAATTGAAAAATTGAACGAACCGAACCGAACCGAACAAGTTTATTCAAAACTGAGCGAACTAGCCAAATGTACACCCTAATTCGACCACTTTGACTAGAGGTAAGTTTACATTAAAGACAGTGACACCCGGAACCATCAAATTCTGGATCCGCCTCTGCCTACGGACATTGAACTTCATCTTCTTAACACTATTTTTGGTTGAATTGATATTATTGAGGTGGCAAATGGAGATTGTGGAGGTGAGTTCAAAGTGGTGGCAGTGAAATTGTAGTGGTGTTAGAGGAAGAACGGGCGGGCGTGGGGTAAAATGAGGTTTGGGACAATGAGGTGGCATGCCACGTGGAATCCACGTCAATAATATGCCAAGCCACATGGGATAATGTTGCCATGGTGGAGGGCCTTAACGGCTAATGGGTATTTTTGTACCGGTTTTATAACGTTAGAGAGTATAATGGATCAATAGTATAACGAAAGACTAATGATCCTTTTTGAATAGTAGAGGGGTATTGTTAACCCTTTTTCATAATTTTAACGAGATTTCTTGTTTCCATTTCGTCCGAATTAAAATTCCTTTAGTTGCGGCCATATTTGGCCAAAATCACATTTATACCCCTCAGGCTCAATTGAATTATCAAATTCGCGTAAAAACTGAAGGAAAACGTACAATTATTCGGTAATAATTAAAGATTTGCATAACAGCACCTATTTTAACTGCCGAAGGAGCATTTGTAGGCTATTCATTTATTTTTCCTACCCTACTCTAATATTGAGTCAACTACTTTTTCAGGAAGCTCATTATTTCATAATAAAGATATTTTCTCAAAAACTATTTTGACCAAACTCTCAAAAACGTCTCAAACCTATTATGGTGCAAGTCGTTTACTTTGATACCTGTAATCAACCAAAACTATGTACTCTGTCTCAACTTTTTTTATATCGGATGTCCCCAAAGGGACTGCTCTCACCTCGCGATCATTACATTTACTCACTTTATTTATGTTTAGTTAAGCACTAAAACATAATTGAATAAAGGATTCGGTTTGTTATAGATTTGAATAGAAATATTAACTCTCCCTTTTAAAATGGATTTCCTAGTTTACTTCTTTAGGAAAATTGCCAAAAGAACTGTTTAAACATTATATTATGACTATTTCTTCTGTTTTATTTTATATGATTATGTTTAACATGATAGGAAATTTAACAAAAAAGTTATTAAAACTTATAATACTAAATATAGTATGATATTTTTATAATTAAAGAATCATATCATTATAAATAAAATATAAATTTTAAATTTTAAAAAAAAATTATCATTTCAGACTCATAAAAAAGTCAAGTAAAATAAAAGAGAGGAAATACTATTTTGACACCTGATATATGATGATAGAAAGAAAAACTGAATAGTTGAGTTAGTTTTTGAGAGAAAAATAAGTATGAGGCGGTGTGGTATAAAGTTACGCGACTGAGGGGGGCAGGGGTGTAAGACGTAGAGTCTGGAACCAAAATATGTGGAAAAAAAATATAGTCACCAAACCCTTTTAAAGGGCGATATACCTTAATGGTCATTTTCCCGTTAAGGTATAGCGCCCTTTTAAAAGGTACTTAGTTGACCCTGAAAAGAGCGGGAAGGTATAGCGCCTTTTATTAAGACGTTATAATATAGCGTCTTAACAAAAAGCGCTATACCCACATAAAAACCGGTTCCCTTCCCTTCCCCACCAAACCAGAAACCCTCCCCCCCCCCCCGAAAACAAAACAAAAAAAGAAGCGGTCCCCCATTGTCAACGAAAAAAGCTCGAGTAGAGCCCACCGGTCCCACAAAAAGTATAGATTCTCGGTCCCACATCCTAACTAAGGCGTATTCTAGTAGTGGGTTGCTCGTTTCGGCTCCAAATCACCAAATCTTCAACTTTACAAAAACCTTAAATCGAGGTATTTCGACTTAGTTTTTGTTAAAACTAGTATAAAAAATGCATATTAGTTGTTTTTAATGTGCTCTATGTTATTTTGTGATTGTTTTGCGATTTAACTAATTTGTTATTTTTTATCCGGACGATAGTATTAGTCTGCTAAAAATATTAGTAAAATAGAGAAATTGTTATTAGTTGTTAAAAATAATATTAATTAGTTACTTTTTAATGTGGTATATGTATTTTCGTGATTGTTTTTTAATTAAATTAATTTGTTGTTGTTATTCGCTTTAAATTATTTATTTGCTAAAAGACTAGTAAAATAGATAAATTGTTAGTTTAGTTCCCTGTAGTTGTATCTTGTGGCCTAATGTATTGCTCGTATTTGTAATGTTGTACCCTTTTAGCGTAGTAAAATGTAGTGCCCTTTAGCGTAATATCCTTGTAGTTATTGAAATTAATCATTTAAGTATCTATTATACCCAAAAATTCATCAAAAAAGCTGATAGTTCAAACACAACCTTTGTCCAATTCTAGTCAACGATCGTAAGAAAATAGCATGAGAAAACAACAATATTTCCCGGACTAAGTATTGTTATATGAATATTTAATAATTAAATCTTGTATAGTTATGAAAATTAATTATTTAATTTTATTATAGTAAAAAATAAATGAGTCATAAACAAAAATATATAATAATAAAACTAACATATAATATAATAAAACTAACATATAAATTAATAAAATTAACATATACAATATTAAACTAACATATAAAATAACAGACCTATTGAGTGATAAATCGAAAAAATTTTCTCATCATGAACACAAGAATTCAGGATACCTTGGTGCTACTGGGCCTCAAATATCGAACCAGGAACCCATATGTGAATATTTAATAATTAAATCTTGTATAATTATGAAAATTATTTATTTAATTTTATTATAGTCAAAAATAGGTGAGTAACAAACAAACATATAAAATAATAAAACTGACATATTAAAGTAAAATAATATAATTAATATTGTTCAATTTACAATAGCCGACATAGAGGTTCCGCCTTTGCATCCCGGACCTGCCACGCTAGAGCTATTGTTGTTACAGGGCGAGCATAAGTCGTCCTACATATGGGAGGGACAGTTACTGGCCCAGACGTTCCGCGCCAGGAGAGTAGACGATATGTGAAACTTTCTTAGGGCCCACCCTCTCCATCTCCGTATAGTCAGACGCCTCCAGGATATAGGTTTTTATAGGATTGTGGAGATCGGCCAGTTGCAGCTGAATTGGTCGTTGATCACGGCCCTGATAAAGCAGTGGCGACCGGAGATGCACACATTCCATTTGTCCATTGGCGAGGCCACTATCACGCTTCAGGACGTGGAGGTCTTGTATGGGCTGCCCGTTGATGGACACCTTGTTGCTTTGTCGAATGCTATCAGAGAGTATACGGGATTGCAGTACCTAGAGATGCTACTGCGGCTCACCGGTTTCCAGCCACCGGATGAGACTGCATTGATTGGGGCTAGTCCTCCGCAGTTGACGCCCGTCCGGCATCATTTGGAGGCGATGCACGCTGACATCACAAATGATACACCGGAGCTTCATATTCACCAGTATACGAGGTTACTGATGTTGCTTATGTTTGGAGGGGTTTTGTTCCCAAACACTTTAGGGAACCTAGTTAACTTGAGATTTCTTCATCATCTTAAGCAGCTAGATGATATACATCATTACAGCTGAGGTGCTGCTGTTCTCGGTTACTTGTACATGCAGATGTGCGGGGCTAGCATGGGCACCCAGCGAGACGTTGCAGAATTTTTGCCGCTACTGCAGGTGAAAACATAGTCGAATACTCTATTCATTATAACATACCTAGTAAAAATATACCTTAAATTTTACGTCCACGTTGTATATTAGGTTTGGGCCTGGGAGCGGTTCCTGCAGTTGCACCCACCTCTACCTCTCTTAGCTCCGGATGCACCACCTCTGTTTCTCCTTTTAGCTAGGAGGTGGGCTGATAAGCAAGGATATGGACGGGAGTACGAGGCTCGACATAATATCCCCTATTGCATGGATTTCTTGGATTTGATGGAGGGCGCATAGGTAAATATATACCTAAGTTTACTTGGCCTGGCTTTATATGTGTTGCGTATACTCACGTTTTCTATTTTTACTTAATAGTTCATTTGGAGGCCATACAACGACGAGCTAATAGCTAGTTTGCCCGATTATTGCTCGACCGACCGAATCATGTGGAGCTATTCCGTCCTGTTGATGTATCTCGATATTGTCGAGCATCATGCTACCGACAGCTTGTACCACCAACACATCATGTGGAGCGAGTACTTCGCAATTTTGGTACCCACAGCTTGTACCACCACCGCCCGCTTGGCATATGACACATTACCAGCGGGATGATCGTTCCAGGGTTGACCAGACATATGTGGCATGACTAGAGGCGCCAGATCGATATTTGGGACCAGCGGCATGACCTGATTCCGCCACCCCCTCCACCTGACCGTACGGATGCTGAGCATGAGTATATGGGTCGGTACCGCATGGTTACACGACTTTTTGTCGGGAATCCCGTTTATCGCACTAGCGGTAGGTACGTTCCATATGCCGGGAGGCATGAGGCACTGGTATGTTATTTGGTATACCAACTTATAACGTTAACCTAGCGGTCCGTAATTTATATTTTACATGTTGTGCAGGCTATTGGCCTACATCTATTCCACCAGTTGGGACTGCAGATGCAACAGCGTACCGGCGAGGGAGCAGCCATTTTGCATGAGTATGGCAGGCAGGTTACCGATCTGGCTTCCTAGACATTGAGGCGATCCCGAGATGATGAGCGTATAGGATACGAGGCTGAGTATGTGGTGCCAGAGCAGTACCATCGTAGGCCACCAGTGGAGCTGGAACGTGGTCGACGTGGCGGGCATGCCCAGAGAGGTAGGGATGTCCCACGAGGTAGGGGTGTCCCACGAGGTAGGGGTGTCCTACGAGGTCGTGGGGGTCAGCGAGGAGGTGGTCCCCATCAAGGGGCCGTTGAGGCACCTGTTGAGGATGTTGGAGTTGATCAGCCGGGTGACCACCATAAGCCAGACCATCCTCCTAGAGATATGCTGTCATTCAGCCTTCAGCTTACTTCAGGGACTTCGCAGGTGACCCTGTCAGCTCCATTATTGATCGCGGGCACGACCATTACGCGACAGGAGTGGGATCAGTATTTTCCTGACCCATCGACTGTTGTTGATGATCGTCCGACACGAGTTGTGGATAGTGGGCGCCGGCAGAGTTATGGCTCATCATCGAGGGATGTTGAGGATCTTTCACATGCGCAGGTTTATTTGTATTACTATTATTTATATTTTCTTTTATCTCATTGATTAGTCATAAATATCTAAATATTTTTTTTAAGGCTTCATCCTCGCCCGTCACGGAGGCCATCTTGTGCGATACTGACAAGGCTGCGACGGATGATCATATTCATGAGCATGACGAGACCATGGTAAGACAATTTAAATTTATTTGACTTAACACGTAGATTAGTAATACATATTTCATATACTAAAATATCTTATTATTCTGTAGCTTACTGCTGGACCGACGACCCCTTCTACTGAGCCTGCTAGCCCTACTGACGATCATGCTGCAGCGCATCCTATGATAAAGAGGCGACATGATGAGGATGATCCTGATAGTGTAGCCGGGCGGGATGGAATGCGCCTCAGGCCAACGGCTTCTTTAAAGCATATAGGATATGGGACACATTGATCTTTTTTGTTTTATGTACATATGACATTCAGTAAATAATAGCAACAATTTTTATTGTTTATATTATATGAGCATTATGTTTTTATTTCTCCGGTTCTTCGTTATTTTAATACTACAACACAAACAGAAACATATCAACTTAACATAATTTAAATTCAGTACAAGTAATGAAAATGCATGACACGGAAAACATAAAGATAAAATACTACACTCAACACACACATGTGTTTGTTTAGTCACTACCGCATGTTATTCTCTGCTCCAATCACTTAAATTTCTCTTTCACCCTTTTTTCTTCTTCTTCCGCCTCTATTAGTTTCTCCTGCACTGCCGCAATTTCTCGTTGCATTTAAGAGATCTGGCGTTGGTATTCACCGTTCATATTCCAAACATACTGCAAATATGATTTGTAGTATTCCTGGTTAATGGGTTCATCATACCATTCCTCAAACATACATTAATTTCTGTCATTGCATCGAAACAATTATTGACATATCCAGTATCTGCGCCCAACATTACCATCTGATCAACATGCCTTCAAAATCACACGTTTGCCACAATAGCACCTTGGTTGGTCATTGCGTCCAAACATTTGTTAATGCAAGAAAATGAAAAATTTATGGAAAGTTTTGCTATTTGTTTTGGTTAAGCACAGATAATAACTAAAATGCGCTAGTTATTTATAGGCAAGGCAACACACATAACGTAGTATTTCACCGCGCTATGCTTCGCGTGTTAAAGATTCTTTCGGGTACAAAACAGCTTTTTCAGAAGATAGCTTTTACAGGCAAGCAACTTTAAAGGTCGACAAGACAACACACATAACGTAGTATTTTGCCGCGCTATGCTTCACGTGTTAAAGATTCTTTTGGGTACGATACAGCAAAGGAAACATAATTTTATTTCATACATTCTGCAAGATAAACAAGTACATACACTTATTACAACCACATTACGAAAATAAAACACTACGTGTATCCTTGATAGTTGGGCACATTAGATGAACTTACACCAGGAGCTGGATTACCACCGCCACCCAAACTAGCTGAAGGACATTTACGACGATCGTGTCCTGTTTGCGAGCATATGCCACATTTGCGCATATAAACGGTATCACCAACATCCATTTGGTTCCGTATATGTGTTCTTTTTCCACTTATCGTTGACGTACATAGTCCTTGTTACACACCATTTTAAATGGTTCCGGCGGCCAATAATGCTCAATACCCACTGGTTGCAACTGCCCACTATAGGTGTTTAAGTATGCAGCAACACTATATTCTTTATTAACATAGTTGGTTGCCCCTAAACCTGCATGTTGAAAGCACTTGATGGCATGTGAGCACGACATATGGTAGATGGACCATTTCCCACAAGAGCATAACCTTCTGGCTTTATTTATGGTGTGTGTATTATTCCCCCGATTTTGATGGATAGCGGTGCGAACTTCAAAAATATTTCGCTCGTTGCAATACTATAAATATGAATGCCAATGTTCTCACCGCCTGTATTTCTCAAATCTTTTCATTGGTATTGGCATAAATTCAACACCCCTTTCCATCAATGACGATGCACCTCTAGCCCTTTCAACAAACCTCTCCGCCATCCGCTTGAATGACATCCATACCATGGCAGTGATAGGAAATCCACGTGTAGAGTTCAATAACCCGTTGAAAGACTCTGACACATTTGTAGTCAGAATTCCCCATCTTCTGCCACCTTTCGCATGCAAAGTCCACTTGTCAAGCTCATGTCGCATCAACAAACGATAGGCTCCTTCGTCTTCCTGCCTGATAGATTCCATGCCCTCCTGAATTTACACTCTTGGTGATCTGTTGCAGCCATCCACATTAAATAATGCAAATCCTTGTTGGGATATGCCTTCTGGAAATTGGCCTTCAGGTGCCTCACACATTAACAGTGGTAGGCATACGGTTCCTGTCATGCACGCAAATTCTGTACATAACTTAAAATACCACCATGCAGATAAGATATTAGACAAATACCTGAACGTTGTTTGATAACGTGCTCTTTCAAGTGGTTCAAAAATAGTGTCCACATCTCTTGGCTTTCATTTGAACAAATAGCAAAAGCTAAAGGAAATATACTTCCAATAGCATCTACTACAACGGCGATCAACAACGTAATATCATACTTTTCATAGACATGAGTGTCGTCTATGGATATTACCAGCCGGCAATGCAGAAAACCATCAATTGCTGGTTTAAATGCACAAAACACATATTTGAATATATGTTCTGGTATTCCCGGACTCCGCTCAAGCTTCCATTCAACAACAGTCTGGAGTTAAAGTGTTGCAATGCAGCCATGTACCTGGGTAGAGATGCAAAGGACTTATCCCAGTTATCATAAACAATTTCAAACGCACGTTTGCGCTCGAGAAATGCCTTTCTTTATGTAATGGTGCACCCATATTCCTGGTGGACGGATGTTATACACTCTTTGATCTTGTACCTTATGGACGCTTCACTGTGTGGAATCAATACAAGAGAAATCAAGTCAGTATTAAAGTTAAAATGATTCCCATTGAATGTGTCCATTTCACAATTATGGGTGCCAATGTATTTACCCACAACTCACATATTTGTTTTCTTCTTCCTCGCACGCAGCATCCAATTACAACCCGTAAACCATCTACGGCAGACTACCTTATATACATCTGGAGATGACTCGCGTACCGTGATATCACGACACTCTTTTACGTTGTACATTAGCACCGCCCTAGTTAGGCGCGCTTTATCGGGAAAAAGCATGCCCTTTGACAGCACCGTTGCTCTAGATTCAACCCACATTGGTGTCCGAATTTCGTCAATATCCCTTGTGAGGGCATACATATCCGGCATACTTGGCAAATGATCAAGGTAGGGAATCTCCCTTGAATGAAACGGCACGTGGGACTCGTACACTCTTGGTCTAATGGGGGGTGGAGCATGCTCCCTCGTCAAATTAGGTCCAGCATTCTCTTCCTCCTCATCATCACCCTCATCAGGGAAGGGTGTATCATCTCTAGACTCATCGGCATTGTTGTCATAATCACTATTCTCTTCTTGACTCTGTGCATCTGCCAGATCCCGATTAAATATATCATCTTCGGGCAATTGAGTAAGGATAGGACCTTCACAATGCTCGTTTTCACTGCACAACCAACAAAATAATGAGTTACTCAAATTGATAAATACTTTACATATAGCTATATCACTTTACTTACAAATCGTAATGTTTTGACATCCCATGATGGACATTATCCTGTTGGTGACGACTCTCGGATGGACCACCATAATCCAACACATCAGAACTAGGCATATTCCAATGAGGCGTTGGTTCATAACTTGTAAAATTCATATCTGGCTGGTACCCCATGTAAAATACATGAGTGTTAATACAAATTCAATATAGCAAAAATAAACATCGTAACACAAAGGAAAATTGGAGTTTACCACTCATCTTGTGGATTATGTAAACTATGAGAGAAATTATTTTCTCGCTCCTCATTCGCCCGTGGAGATAAGTTTAGATCAGGCCAAACTCTTTCAACCGAAATCTGTTCGGCAAAAACTACTCCAAAATAAACACCCGATGACTGAGGGATATCCCTACTTTGCACAACCTCATTATTGTGAACGTCTTCAACCTTGACGTACATTTCCAACATTTTTATCACAAGAAATTCCCGGTATTCATCCGCAGTCCTAAAAAAATCTCTCAGAGTCTCATCGTCCTCGATGTTAAACTCAGCATAACAATCAACCCCTTGCGGAGTGACAGAATATGGATATCTTCCGGTTACTTTAAGGTTCACCGAACATTTGCTCACACTCATTTTTTTACATAACAACGATACCAATGTATCGTACTCCATTGTAAGTGGCAACTTAACATGACACTGTGGAGATAAACTATAGGTTACTGAGTTATTCGCCACCACAACCTCACCCCCCTAATATAATGAAACCCTTATTCATCGCTCTTCTGACATTATGATAAAATGCAAAAACAACTTAACGAAGAAATATTTCAGAAGACTTGAGAATATTTGTGTATGGATTTTTAGAAAATCCTTAACCTCTTTATATAAGGCAAAAACCAATCCTGGAGTATAATGTTTTTAGGTATAACGCTTTAAATAAGGGCGCTATACCCAGTTGAATTATTGTTATTTTAGTTAAGCCCAGAAGAATTATTGGTGGGCCCATATAATATTTATAGCGTTGTAGGGAAAGGCGTTATATATATAGCTCCCTTTAAAAGGTCGTTATATATATTTTTTGGTCTTTATATTTTTTTTCCACACATTTTGGTTCTTTAAATCCAAAAGAACCACATTTTAGTTCCGGACTTGTAAGATGTACCACCCTCTAACATCTTTTTCTTTCTTAGGGGATAAGGAAAAGAGGATATTTGCTAGTACTAATAAATTGAAGCCTTTCCACAGTACACATATGATTTAATTAACTCAGTTTTATTTCCCTTTGGCACTATAGGCAAAACCAATGCTTCTACACCAATCAATGAGTAATTAAGTACTTTATTAGTCGAGTGCAGGGATGCTCTATTAGATTAGAAATTGTTTACCCTGAAAACGGATAACAATTGAATTTATATGTAGTTTTAAGGGCACGTGACTTAACCTGGCACAAATAGAGAAAATATGCAAATTGATATTGAAATTGACTATAAAGAAAAATAAAGGCAAACCAAATGGTATGTGCATCTTTGGCCCTCGAACCAAATGAAATAGCAAATGAAATATGACCAGAGTAACAGAGTATTGAGAACCTAAAGAAAAGAATAGTATATTGCTTTTTATTCCTTGTATGTCCTGCCTTTAAAAATTATTAGACCCCCTTTATATAGTAGGGGAGTTCTATTCTTGATACAATTCTAAATACAGTAAGGAATCTCAGGATAGGCTAATTAATCGACTTCTTCTTAATACGTGCCGTAATTTTCGCCAATATTCTCCCCACTAATTACGGTTATAACGGCTTTTTTATTTCTTGGCTCGATCTTGATCCTGGCCGATCTTGATCGGTCTATAAGTCTCGAGATCGACAACATATACTTTGCACCATGGCTCGTTATTACAATGATGAAAACCGGACCGTCATGTTCCAATCTCGATTAATAATACGAATGGCAAAACTCGGTTTTGACCGTATACAGATAGTCCCCTCGCTTATTGGAAAGAAGATGACGAGAAAAAATATAAATTTCCGGACTTCGACTTGATGGATGATGATGTCAGTGACGAGCCCGATTATTATATACGTAACAAACATCCTGACCGGTCCAGTTACCAAGGCATTAAATGCCTGTCAGTTGTTGGTCGGCCACTACTGGTTCTGAACCGTCATCACCAGGCTATAAATATTCACACTTTCATCCTCATCCAAACTTTTCACTCAAAAGATTTTTCTCTACTCTTGCATCTTCTTCAAAAAATCCATTTGCTTCATACATTTTACATTGCATACAACCCCAATTCTTGTTCCTTTTGTTCATCAATGGCGAAAACCTCCAAAATGGTGCAGCAAAAAGAGGCCGCTTCTTCTTCACAACCCGACGGCGGAGCCTTGCCCTTAGGAATTCGTTCCGTTAGGGTGCTCAACTGTCATCGATTTTAAGGTTGAAAAACCTTCTTCGGTACCGGGCCGATGTGAGCCGATCTCGAGGTACCAGTGTTCAATCACAGAGAAAATTCTCGACAAAGTAAAACAGGAATGCAACTGGGGCGACAAGCACGTAGTAGTTTCTTCACGTGAAGAATCAATTACTACCCACGTGGAAGGGTTCTTAAGTGTTTATACTTATCCTTTCACGTTGGGTTCATTAGACCCTATCATCGTCGCCTTTTTCAAGAGATACGATGTGACCCTTGGCCAAATCCACCCTTCCTTTTGGAGAAGAGTGATTCTTGCTTCGATTATTCTCAAGAAAAATCGAGGGGTGTCTTTTAACCCTCGATCACTTTATGCACCTTTATAGTCCCCGACTCTATCAAGGAGGGTTAATCAAGCTTGCTCGTCGAGCCACCAAAGTGCTGTTCTTGAGTATAGATGAAACTCATGACCGAAGTTGGATGGGTCGATTTGTTCGAGTCAGACCCTCGAACTAGATCCTTGCGGATGACATTCCGTTTCCTGAGAAATAGAATATGAACCGTGAGTACTTATTTCCCTTCGAGTGTTTTAATTTGTGACTGCCTTTCATTTTCTTGATCCACTTTTTCTTTCTTGTTACAGTTGTGGCTCGGATTCCGGAACCGATTCCGGGTCTTAAACAATGGGTTGAAGGTCTGGTGCTGCAAAGACCGTACTCCAAGCATGCTTGGGTGGAACTATCAAAGGGTCGATGGGAGGCCCGCAGTCATGGTAAGTCTCTTTCTTAGTTTGTTTGTCATTTGTTCTTCTTTACTTGCTTACCCCCCCCCCCCTTCCCTTTGTAGGACTTGGGAAGGATGTTGCCATGAGGCCCCCATCTGGTGATAAAGAGGTCCATGCCCCGAATTAGGTTAAAGAGAAGAAGAGAAAAGATGCACCGAGTTCCCCGGTCTCGGAAAAGAAAAAACCGGCAAAGAAATCTCGCAATCCCAAGGGAGGCTCCGGTATCATGCCCCCAGACTCGATCCGCCGATTAAGGGATGAGCCCGAAGAAGGAGTAAGAGGAATTAGCCTGTGTACGGGCTAATGTCGTGATACAACAATCCTCCGAATCAGCGAAGGTAGATAAGGGAACCCTGGCCATAATTCCTGAACAAGGAGAAGCCGAGACTATCCCGTCTTGAGCTGAGATGGTTGAAGTGGAGACCCAAGGCAAGACTTCTCGGGCAGCAGAAGATATCTCAAGGGACGAGTTTGGGGTAACTGACATTAGCGGATCCCCTCATATTTTGGATGCTATGATCCGTGAGGCCAATATGTTAGAAGGTCGATCTTACGAGAGTATTCAAGAGTCGACTGATATCCACGACTTTCTGGATGGGCTCGAGTCAGCTGCCTCGGATGAGATAATCAGGTTTGGTGGATTACCAGTACCGAAGAAAGAATCATGGTCGGGCTCTACCGGGCCTTCATCTATTCCAAAACTGGTGGACCGATTCCTGGCCCCGAGTGTTAATCCCGATCGTAAGCGGAAGATATTGCTCTCCATCTCAGAGGATGCCTGAATTTTCTCTCCCCCTGTGGGGATTGCTAGTTACCTTCGGTCCTTGGTGACCGAAGAGGATCAAACTGTGATGAATGCGGTAGGACCCACTTGCCTTTTCAACGAGGCTCAACATACTCTAAATCGGGTAACTTCGATGGTATCTCTGTCGTTTCTTTTACACTTAGAGTTGTAGATAATTCTAACATCTTTTTCTATGTTTGTAGGCTTTGGTGTTGCATCACGAGGCTTTTCTCTGAATCCAGGAGGAGCATGAGGCTAAAGTTTGGAACCTCACTGAGAAAAGTGACTCCTACAAACTTCTTATTTAGAAGCTTCGGGCAGATTTGGCAATGACTCGAGATGAGCACGAGGAAATGGCTGAGCAGGTATTCCGAACTCTTCACGATAGTGAAGACGAATTAGAGATAATCACTAACGATTCGATTCTATAGGAGGCCGTCCAAGCACAATTGGAGTTAGCTAAGACCCAGCTTCGGGCTGCAGAAGAAAATGCCTCAGTGCATATCGAGAAGATTAAGGAGCTTCATCATCGATTGGATTTGGCCACTTCTGATAAGGCAGGCTTGGCCGATAAAGTCGAAATGGACAGATCCGAGGTGGCCGAGGCTAATAAAAGAGCTGATGCTAAAGTGGCCTAGTTCAGGATCGATGTTGAGGTCAACCAGGCCAAGGCCAAGAGCATGGTCAAACATGCTAAATGGCAGTCTCGGAGGGAAGCTCTCGATGAGTTCAGTGCTCAGGGCTTCGATGTTGCATCCAAAATTGAAAATGCCAATGCGAAGGAAACCAGAGCCCGAAGGATGGCCTTCCCTGAGGAAGACTCCGAGAGCTCGAGCAAATCTGAGGACGGAGAAATTCCCGAGGACGCAGCCTCCGATGAAGACCAAGCCACTTAGGATATTAGGTTTCTTGTTTTTTTTTTGTATCTTTTCTGGGGCCGATTCGACCTTTTATAAAAATCTTTTGAATATATATATATATATATATATATATATATATATATATATATATATATATATATATATATATATATATATATATATATATATATATATATAAGGCATTTTCAGCTCTTTTGATTCTTGTGTTTTCCCTTTCCTTTTCTGTATTTTACGAAGGTCAAAAATGTCTTAGCATAAAATTGTGTCCGAGGTTTAGACAATTTGATTGGAACCGAACTAATATATCCCTTAATGTTTTTGATCGAGTGAGTGCTTGCTCGAACTCGAAGTAATGTAGCCCTTAGGCTTTTGTAAGAAAGGTTGTTTATGGCTTTCTCCCCTTTTCGGCTTAAAAAAGTTTTTTATCATTTGTATTTGCAAAAAAACTCGTAATGCCTTAGCTCGAAATAGGGAATCGTTCAAGAGTTCGAACAATTTTGTATTCATTAGAGTTTTCGAGGCTTGATATTGTCTAACCCTTTTATGATTTTGCCAGGGGTAGCCTTTTTAACTGCTTTATGGATTAATTCGAATGCCTGTTTTGTTACGGAATTCGGACGTCTCCGACCTGTGTTAATTCCGTCGTAGCCTCTTTAGTTCGGGATTTGCCCCTTGGGCTTGTTTTCCCATTTTACTTCGAGCTTGCCCGAAGTGTCAGTCCCCGAGTGGGTTGGCCGTGGCCTATAAAAATCGAGGGTTGTCTAAAAGGTCTTATGATCTCGAAATTTTAATAATTCAATCTCGTTTATTTTTCGGACGGCAGTCCCCGAGCATGGGGTAATTATCCGAACTCTGGTTATGGTCGGCCCTTATGCCTGTTTACATAATATATCGATAGTATGGAATTGTGAAGAAAAATACTTCTCTTTATAAATGATTATACATGCGTACATGTTCTGTGCCAGGGCTCGAGCAAACTACGCTGGCACAGTTCGTTTGACCGTTTAGCCCTTACAAATATTTTCTATCGAGACCCTACTGCCATGAAGTAACTTCCTCGCATCAAAGTTGACATTCGAGGAAAATGCCCCCTAGTGTTCGAGGTTGATTGTAAAGAAACCTCGGATACTGTCGAATTATTCTAAGTTAGCACGATCGATGGTTGCCTCATTAAAAACCTCACCGAAAAATCCATTTGGGACAAAATCGGTCTAAGGGAAAAAGAGTGCAATGCGTGCTTTCAGACCTAAAGGCTTTGTGTCAAAGAATCCATCGTTGTTTCTGGTCGAACACCGGCAAGGGTTAGTTTAAAATATAAATGAAAAGGGAAGGGGTCGTACCTTAGCAGTAGTATCGTTTTTGGTGCGATACGTTCCAATTGCTCGGCAGTTGTTCGCCATTCATCGTACCGAGCTTGTAGGATACTTTTCCGATGATTTCGAGAATCTGGTACGGTCCTTCTTAGTTCGGACCCAGTTTCTCTTCATTCGGATTTTGGGTGTTGAGGGTGACTTTTCTTAGCACCAAGTCCCCGATGTTAAAATGTCGAAGATTGGCTCTTCGATTGTAGTACCTTTGGATCCGCCTTTTTTGGGCGGCCAATCGGACGAGAGTGGCTTCGCGTCTTTTATCCAACAATTATAGGCTTGTATTCATGGTCTCGTTATTCGACTCATCTGTTGCATATCGAAACCTGATGCTAGGTTCTCCGACCTCGATCGGGATCAGAGCTTCAGCGCCATAAACTAACGAGAACGGTGTTGCTCTGGTACTGAATTTCGATGTTGTGCGGTATGCCTATAGAACCTCAGGTAGTATTTCTCTCCATTTTCCTTTGGCGTTGTTTAATCTCTTCTTAAGATTTTGGATGATGGTTTTGTTGGACAATTCGGCTTGTCCATTCCCGCTGGGATGATAAGGTGTTGATAGGATCCTTTTAATCTTGTGATCCTCGAGAAATTTAGTTACTTTGCTGCCGATGAATTGTTTTCCATTATCACATACAATCTTGGAGGGCATCCTGAATCTACATATGATGTGGTCCCAAATGAAGTCTATGACTTTATTTTCTCTGACTTTCTCGAAAGTTTGTGCTTCAACCCATTTAGAGAAATAATCAATCATAAACAAAATAAACTAAACTTTACTTGGGGCCGACGGGAGAGGGCCAACGATGTCCATTTCCCATTTCATGAAGGGCTATGGGGAGAGGACCGAGTGGAGTAGTTCCCTGGGTTGATGAATCATGGGTGCATGCCTTTGGCATTTGTCGCATTTTCAAACGAACTCCCTTGCATCCTTCCTCATATCGGTCCAATAGTACCCTGCTCTGATTACTTTGTGGACCAGCGATTCGGTACCGGAATGATTCCACATGTGCCCTCGTGAACTTCTCATAGGATGTAGTCGGTATTTCCCGGTCCCAAATATATTGCCAACGGTCCATCGAACGCCCTTCTAAAAAGTGTTCCGTCTTCGGACCAAGTGAACCGCACTATCTTTGTGCGCAGAGTTCTCGACTCCTTTGGATCCGATGGAAGCTTCCCGTTCTTTAAGTACTCTATGTACTTGTTTCTCTAATCCCAGGTTAAACTTGTAAGGTTTATTTTGGCGTGACCTTCTTCGATTACCGATCTCATGAGTTGTACGACAGTCCCCGAGTTGAGTTCGTCGTCCTCGATCGACAAACCTAAGTTTGCAAGAGCATCAGCCTCATTGTTCTGTTCTCGAGGTACATGTTGCAAGGTCCATTCCTTAAATCGATGTAGAGTCACCAGTAGTTTATCCAAGTACCTCTACATTTGGTCTTCTCGGACTTCAAAAGTCCCGTTAACTTGGTTTACCACGAGGAGGGAATCACACTTAGCCTCTATGACCTCCACTCCCATGCTTCTAGCTAGTTCGAGACCTGGAATCATGGCCTCATACTAGGCCTCATTGTTCGTCAATTTTGTAGTTCTGATAGACTATCTAACTATGTTACCTGTGGGTGATTTTATTACAATGCCTAGTCCGGACCCCTTCGCATTCGAAGCACTGTCCGTAAAGAGGGTCCAGACTCTCGAAGATGTACCCGATTTTATCAGTAGTTTTTTTCAACCTCGGGTACGAGGGCCGGTGTAAAGTCAGCTACGAAGTCTGCCAAGATTTGAGACTTGATGGCAGTTCGAGGTCGATACTCAATATCGTACCCACTGATTTCTACGACACATTTGGCCAATCGACCCGAAAGCTCGGGTTTGTGCAAAATATTTCGAAGAGGATAAGTTGTTACAACACATATTGGATGACATTGGAAATATAGTTTTAGTTTCCTAGAGGCGCTTATTAAAGCAAGTGCTAATTTTTCTAGTGCTAATTTTTCTAAGTGTTAATATCTAGTTTCGGCCTCACCTATGGTCTGACTAACATAATAGACAGGGAATTGGGTAGCTTGTTCTTCTCGGACCAGGACTCCATTAACGCTATCTCCGAGACTGCCAAGTACAGGTAAAGCTATTCTTCCACTTTCGGGGTGTGAAGCAGCGGCGAGCTCGATAACTACCGCTTTAGTTCCTCCAAGTCCTGCTAGCATTCCGGAGTCCATGCAAAATTGCTCTTCTTCTTAAGCAGCAAGAAGAATCAGTGGCTCCTATCTGAGGATCTCAAAATGAATCGTCCTAGGGCGGCTATCCGCCCCGTCAGCATCTGCACTGCCATTACATTATCCACTACCGTGATATCCTTGATAGCTTTGATTTTATCGGGGTTGATCTCGATTCCCCGGTTGGACACCATAAAACCAAGAAACTTTCCCGAGCCAACTACGAATGCATACTTTTCGAGGTTGAGCTTCATATTGTACTTCCTTGGTATATCAAAAGTCTCCTACAAATGCTTTAAATGGTCCTCTACTTGCAGGGACTTGATTAACATGACATCAATATAAACTTCCATTGATTTTCCTATTTGTTCTTCGAATATTTGGTTTACTCGGCGTTGATAAGTTGCACCAGCATTTTTTAGACCGAATGGCATTACATTATAAATGTAGGTTCCGTACTTAGTGATAAATAAGGTCTTTTCATAATCCTCCGGGTTCATCTGTATCTGGTTGTACCCGGAGTAGGCATCGATAAAACTGAGAGTCTCGTGGCTGGCCTTGGCATCGATCATACGATCGATATTAGGCAAAGGAAACGAATCCTTGGGGCATGCTTTATTCAGGTCTTTATAATCTATACACATTCTAAGTTTGTTTCCCTTCTTAGGGACTATCACTATGTTTGCTAAACATTCTGGGTACTTTACTTCCCGAATGGATCCTATTTTGAGAAGTTCGATTACCTTGTCCTTGATGAAGGCATGTTTGACCTCGGACTGGGGCCTTTTTTTTTTGCCTTACCGGGCGGAATTTAGGGTCCAGGCTTAGTTTGTGAGTGGTAATTTCTGGTGGAATCCCTGTCATATCGAGGTGGGACCAAGCAAAGCAATCTGTGTTAGCCTTAACGAAATGAATAAGTTTTTTCCTGAGCTCGGGGGTTAGCCCTGTGCCCAGGTATACCTTTCGTTCGGGCTGATGCTTGGCCAATGTGACTTGTTCCAGCTCTTCGACCGTTGACTTGGTGGCATCAGAGTCATCGGGAATTATGAAGGATCAAGGGATCCAGTAGTCGTCATCCTCGTCGATCCCTTGCTCCTGCAATTGGGTTGAGGCCGGTATTTGTGGTTGCGGCGGGTTGCTCCCCGTACATTGTTTTGACTCCCTCCGATGTCGGGAACTTTAGAACATGGTGAAGGATCGAGGGTACTTCCCTCATGTTATAAATCCAAGGCCTTTCGAGCAGGGCGTTGTACCTCATGTCACCATCGATCACATGGAACTTTATTTCTTAGATGGTCCTGGCCCCGTTCACTGGTAAAGTAATTTCACCTTTGGTGGTTTCGCTTTCCATGTTGAAGCCGATAAGTACTTGGGCTGCGGGCACAACTTGATCTTGTAGGCCGAGTTGTTCTATGACCCTCGATCGAATAATGTTGGTCGAGCTACCTGGATCAGTCAAAACATGTTTAACTTGAATTTTATTCATAAGGACGGATATTACCAGCGCGTCGTTGTGGGGTTGCAAGATCCCCTCTGCATCCTCGTAATTGAAAGACAGGGTTCTTCATGTACGTAGTCTTGAGTCCGCTTTTCCCTCGTGATCGATACCTTGGTGCCTTTGAATATGGGCCCCTGAGGAATATCAACCCCTCCAACAATCATGTGGATCACGTGCTGCGGCTCTTCTTGCTCATTCTGATTGTTTTAATCTCTGTTCTTGAAATGGTTTTTAGCCCGATCGCTTAAGAATTTTTGAAGATGCCCTTCGTTGAACAAACGAGCTACCTCTTGCCTCAGCTGTCTGCAATCTTTTGTTCTATGACCATGGGTGCCATGATATTTGAACATTTGATTAGGATTTCTCTGGGTCGGATCAGTCTATAGAGGTTGGGGCCACCTGGTGTCTTTGATGCGCCCAATGGACGATAAAATAGCTGATGCATCAATATTGAAGTTGTATTCCGATAGTCGTGGTGCTCCTTTGGGTTAGACATTTCTGTCGAAGCCACTCTTACTCATGAGCCCTCGAGAGCTCTGTCCTCAATTATTTCTTCTATCAATTCGAACGGGGTTACGTCCAGGCCCGTTGTTTCTCCGATCTCCACCGTATGGCTGATATCGATCTATGTTTGACTGTGGTTCCCGGTCAATATACCTTTTAACTCTGTCGACGGTCCTGTTTGGATAAACGGACCCAGAAGAAGTCCCCAGCTGGTCATCCTCGACCCTAATCTTTGACTAGTACCGATTATGCACATCGGCCCATGTTACAGCTGGATATTCGATCAAGTTCTGCTTCAACTGTTGTGAGGCTACTGAACTTCGTATGTTTAGGCCTTGAGTGAAATCCTGGATGACCCAATCATCGGCGACTAGGGGCAGATCCATACACTCTATTTGGAACCGAGATACGAACTCTCTGAGCATCTCGCTGTCTTACTGTTTTACTTTGAAGAGGTCCAACTTTCTAGTCTCGACCTTTATCGCTTCGGCGTGCGCTTTGACAAAGGAATATGCGAGCATGGCAAAAGAATCAATGGAGTTAGGAGGTAAATTATGGTACCATATCATCGCCTCCTTTGATAAAGTTTCTCCGAATTTCTTCAGTAGTACGGACTCAATCTGATCGTCCTCTAAATCGTTCCCCTTTATTGCTCACATGTAAGAAGTGACATGCTTGTTGGGGTCGGTAGTTCCATTATACTTGGAAATTTCTGGCATGCGAAATTTTTTCGGAATGGGCTTAGGAGCCGCGCTCGGGGGGGAAGGAAATTTGTACGAACTTCTTTGAATCCATACCCTTCAGAATTGGTGGTGCTCCCAGAATTTGATCAACTCGGGAGTTATATGTTTCCACTTTTTTATCATTCTTTTCAATCTTCTTCTCCCCCGATTCAATTCGCTTTGTCAGCTCCTCGAACATTTTCAAGATAGCGGGTTCGGTTCCTGACTCATTCACATTTGACCTCCCTGGCACTGGTTTGGCCCGGTGAATAATTTCCTGTGATGGATCGAGTTCGACCCTACTCGGTGCGTGGTTCTGATTTTGATGTTGTGCTATTGAAGCTTGTTGAGCCTGCAACATTTCAAATATTATTCGAAGGCTGATTCTGCCTTCTTTGCCGCCCTATGCGTTCTGACCGACTGATCGAACGTCTCTGCGGATGCTATTTTCAGGGTCGACGCCCAGATTTGTATTCAGGGCAACACGGGAATTGACGTCGAAGGGGTCTGCAACTGGTACTTCCTCGAGGTCAACTGGAAGCACTTCATTTCCTGGGGCGGCTACGTTGTTGTTTTCGCCATGAAAACCAAGGCCATTGTCGATGTGTGTGGGTACTGCTTGAGAGTTTGACATGCTTATCCTGGAATCAAAAATTCTTACAAGAACAAGTATAAAGCAGTGTGTGTTATGAAAATTAGCACCAGGTAATCACTATTATCCTTAGCTCCACGGTGGGCGCCAAACTGTTTATCTTAAAAAAGGATAACAATTGAATTTATACGTGGTTTTAAGGACACGTGATTTTACTTGGCACAAACTGAGAAAATATGCAAATTAATATTGAAATTGACTGTAAAGAAAAATAAAAGCAAACCAAATGAGGTGCAGTTTTGGCCCTCGAACCAAATGAAATAGAAAATGAAATATGAGCAGAGTAACAGAGTGTTGAGAACCTAAAGAAAAGAAAAGTATATTGCTTTTTATTGCGTGAATGTCCTGCCTTTACAAATTATTAGACCCCTTTTATATAGTAGGGGAGTCCTACTCTTGATACAATTCTAAATACAGTAAGGAATCTCGTGATAGGCTAATTAATCGGCATCTTCTTGATACGTGCCGTGATTTTCGCCGAGATTCTTCCCCTAATTGCGGCTATAACGGCTTTTTTGTTTCTTGGCTCGATCTTGATCATGGCCGATCTCGATCTTGATCGGTCTTTGGGTCTTCGAGCTCGATCTTAGCCGACCTCGATCTTGATCGGTCTTTGGGTCTCGAGCTCGACAACATATACTTCGCACCATGGCTCGATATTACAATGATGAATCTCGGACTGTCATGTTCCAATCTCAATTAATAATACGAAGGACAAAACTCGATTTTGACCGTATACAAAAATATATACTTAGATCGGCTTCTATAATATTTTATTCCCACATGGTGGGTACTTGGTTACTGTCATGTTAGAGTTTAAAATATCTAGATCTTAAGCCACTTAAAAGTCTGCTACCTGTAAAAATTAATGTAAACATAGACAAATGTAAATTGTAAGTTAGGTGTAAGTATTGCCTGCTCTTATTAATGTGCATATGTGACCAACACAGAATTATAACTTTAACTAGATTCTTTTTAAGTTTTAACAATATGTATACATAAATTGAACCAGAGATGATTCCATTATCAATGTTTGATAAAAACAAACTTGAGGGTGACTAACTGTTGGACTGTGTCAAAGGATGATAAATGATACTCCCTCCGTTTTAATTTATGTGAACCTGTTTGACTGGACACGGAATTTAAGAAAAAATGAAAACTTTTGAAATTTGTGATGCTAAACAATTCAAAAAGGGGCCCAGAATATTTGTGTGGTTATAAAAGCTTCTCATTAAGGGTAGAATTGTAACTTTAAGCAAAATTATTTTTAAATTTAGAAAGGGTCATTCTTTTTGGAACGGACAAAAAAGGAAATAGATTCACATAAACTGGAACGGGGAGTAAAAAAGAATATTTAAGTCGTAAGTGAATATAACTTGGTAATTCTTCATAATGAAATCGGTAGCGGTGCCCATTTGGAGGAGCTAAGGAAATGGACGTGGCATGATCTTCGAGAAACAAGACATGCATCATAGAAAAACCTTAGTAGTACGTAGTTACTAATTACTATTCGTGGTTTACGTCCGTGTCGCCCAGCTGCTGCGTCGACCAATTTGACGCACTTGCATTGCTGCTCACAGTTGGAAAAAGTTTTCTTTTCTAATGTATTTGGTATTCTTTCATAAAATCATTCTCAGATATTTCCTAAAAAATGTGTACCGGGGTTTGATTACAGAGTGAGAAATACTTGTTGAAGAAAAATATTTAAAGATTGATAATATTTTCATGAGATATTCTATATATTGATTAATAATAATATTTGCTTGTTAGTTGGAATAGTGGTATGAAATTAGGTGAAAATATTTAATTTACATCTCGCAATTTCTATTTCAAAGCCTCTAGTCTCTTTGTAGGCAACAAATCTCACATTTACTTAGCCATGGAACAAGAAAGAAAATAGGGACTACTTCAAGAGAGATCAATAGATATTAGTCTCAAAGACCTCTCTAAGCAGATTGAAGAGTTTTCTAAGGTTAGAAATTGGGAAAAGTTTCACAGCCCTAGGAATTTGCTCCTTGCCATGGTAGGTGAAGTAGGGGAGCTATCAGAGATATTCCAATGGAGAGGAGAAGTAGACAAAGGAATACCAAATTGGAAGGAATCAGATAAAGAGCATCTTGGAGAAGAATTATCTGATGTATTGCTTTATCTTATAAGATTGGCTGATATTTGTGGCATTGATCTTGGTAATGCTGCTACTAAGAAGATTGTCAAGAATTCTATCAAATATCCTGAGCCAAATGTCTTTTGATAAAAGACATGTTTTACTAATTGTTTGTGTATCATAAGAGCTTTTTTTTTTGTGTTTGGTGATGAAGGAAACAAAATACTATATCATTTTGCTGAGACTAAAAATAAAACAGTTTTGCCTTTATTCTGGTAAAAAAAAAAAAAAAAAAGGATCAAATCCTTTTCCAACTTTGAACAATAAATATTCTCCTTCATGTCTCACAATTAACCCTTTTAAATGCTGTTTTACCCTCTATACCGTCAACCTTGGTCTCCTTTTTGTTTTTTAGCCTTCTTTAATATGATGATCTTTTCTTCTTTAAATCTCTGTTATAGGCTAACGTGAGAAGAATTGGCGATTCACCCCTCAACAACTTAAATCGAGGAACTGATCGCCTTTTCTTTTTCCTTTATTTTCAAAACAAAAAAGGCCAAAACTATCTCTCAACAATTGGTAAGGGCTAAATATACCCTCAGTCCACTTATCTATCCAAAAGTCCCCCAACATTCTTTTTAGCTTATTTCTGCCCTTATGACTGACTATTAACTTGAATTAAAAAAAATTATTTAAATTTAATATGTCATTTTATTACTGATCCAATCCAATTAAATAAATAAAATAGGGCAAAAAATGCTCCTGCATTATTGGCTAAGGCCAAAATATATCTCCTTCCACCTATTGTCCAAAAATGTTCCAACAATTTCACCCACTGAAAAAACAATGCCCAGACCCACCATAAATCCGTTTTTCAACTTAAACAAATCAATCTTAGATTAATTTTTTGCCGATTAATAAGAATCACAAAGAAGGAAACTAATTTTTTTCTTCATTTTGTTGGTAATCCTTTACCAACAATATAATAATACATTGTGTATATATAGATAGATCTATATACATACACAAAAATCAAAGAATTACCATATGTTATAAACGGAAGCAACTTATCATAAACAAACTGACGACCCAACTCCCACTGAGCCGCGACGGCACATAATACTACTTGCTAGGCAAGCTAATAGTTTCACAATAACAGCGAATTTAACAAAACATAATTTAATAAACTCAATAGAAGAAATATCATGAAATAATTGCGAAACAACAGTAATACCACTACAACCATCCCAATGATCTGGTATCAACGAGTACATGAGCACTATTGAATATCAAAATACAATGTCAAAGCCTCAATATAACTATCTGAATAATAGGACAGTAATAACAGAGATACATGAAAGAGAACTTTAAGGTTTGCGGAAGACATAACAACTACCTTGTAGTCTCCCAGGAGCTGGCACCAACACAACTCTAGCAATCACCGCATCCTGAAGTACCTGGATCTGCACGAAGTGCAGAGTGTAGTATGAATACAACCGACCCCATGTACTCAATAAGTAACAAGCCTAACCTTGGGCTAAAAGCAATGACGAGCTCAAAAGAAATAGTCAGGGACCAATATCAATACCAGTAACAGTTCAAGATATAATAGAAACAGTATAAGTAAATAACTCAATGATATCATGTTCAGCTCGTTCACATTTTAGGAATTTAGAATGCTTTCCAAGTATAACAGTTAAAACCCAACAAGAAAAATATTTTATTTACCAGATAGCTTGAGGAAAGTACATCCCTGTTCCTACATGTCAAATATACATGTCAATTCATTATTGTCACGGTGAAACTATCAAGTATGACCATACTCAGTACACTCACGGTGCCTGGCATAAAACCCCTCAATATCACACATATAATAACACTTAGTATTGTATGGGTGTCTGGCATAAATATCCCTCACCAAAGCACGTATATATATATATATATATATATATATATATATATATATATCACTGTGCCTGTGTTCACTGCTTAATATCATACTCCGGAGGGGCAAATCATAGCCTAAGCGCTAATCAAAAGCCAATATGTCATGTTGAGGCGTGCAACCCGATCAAAATAATAATATGTTGCGGCGTGCAACCCAATCCAAATAACAATCTGTTACGGCGTGCAACTCTATCCGATATAACTTACCACATGGCTCTATGGCCCATATCAGTCATAGCCTCTCAAGTCTCAAGGCTCACAATCTCATAGAACTCAGCCCAAATAGTATCACATATGGAATTCAACAAAAATATGTGATGAAACAAACAAATAATGTACAGAGACTAACATATGACATGCAATTAAAGAATTATGACTGAGTATATAACTACAGTTAAGGCAAACATCTCAAAACAGCAAGAATAACCTCATTATATCTCAAACAAATAAGCACATAGCCTAACCATGAATTCTAATATGAATCATAGCTCAAATAATCCAACGAGTAAAGAAAATACAGATAACAAGGCATGATAGCAAGACAAGTCCGGTAATAGTCTAAAGTCCACGCGGATCATGAATACTCCAGTACACGCACACACACCCGTCACCTAGCATGGCGTCACCCCAACACATCTTATATAACATAGTTCCCTGGGTTAATTACCATCAAGCCCAAGTTTAGATATCTTACTTATCTCAAAACGTTCGAACCAATACTCCAAAAAACGTGAATCGGCCTCCGAGCAACTTGAATCTAGTCACAAACAACTTAATATCATCAAATAATATCGTAGGAAACAACCTTAAGCAATAAAGCTTCGATCTTTATCAAAATCAAAAAGTCAACCCCGAGCCCGCACCCCGGAACTCGACAAAACTCACAAATTTCGAATACCCATTCAAATACGAGTCCAACCATACCAATCTCAAAACATAATACAGACTTACTCGAGGCCTCAAATCACACAAAATAACTTCAAAACTACGAATCACACCTCAATTCAAGCCTAAGGAACTAATCCAACTATCCAAATTCAAAACTTGCTACGGACATGCCTAAAAACCTCGTAATGACCTCAAATTTTGCATGCAATTCCGAAATGATACGACATACCTATTCCAACTCCAGAAACCACAATCCGAACCTGACATCATCAAAGTCAACTTTCGGTCAAACCTATCAACCTTCCAAACCTTCAACTTTCTAATTTTGGCCAAAAAATACCAAATCAACCTGCAGAACTCCAAATTCACATTCGGACATATGCCTAAGTCTATAATTACCATACCAAGATATTGGAACCACCAAAACTCCATTCGGAGTCGTATACACAAAAGTCAAACTCCGATAAATTCTTTCAACTTAGGCTTCCAAGCTTGGGACTAAGTCTCCTAATTCACTCTAAAACCTCTCCGAAACCAAATCAACCACCCTGACAAGTCATGTAACTATAAATACACACACACACACACACACACACACACACACACACACACACACACACACACACACACACACATATATATATATATATATATATATATATATATATATATATATATATATATATATATATATATATATATATAAACAAGGCTAAAATATTGAAAACGACTAACCGGGTCGTTACACGAAAGTAGGCTAAATATTACGATTCTTTCATAGGTCTTCTAATTAGAAATAAAATAAGATTTTGGTCGTTTCAATTTTCATGAAAGAAAAAAGCAGTGAAAGCTGGCATTCTAGGAAAAATATTGGTATCAAACTGAGATTATCAACAAGAAATGAATATTGATCATTAGGAGTAAGGAATATGCGTAATTTAATTTATTATTTTCTGTAAAGGATTGGATGTCCAATAACTAAGGGTTGGACACTAACTAATATTACCCTATCAATTTCAGACTAATTTGACCACCTAGTTGTTCTCGAAATAAAAATTAGGTCTTAATATTCAAAAGTATAAAGAAGAGGGAGGAAATAGAAAAACAATGTCCGAAAAATAACTTTCTTGTTGAGATTTTATGTTTTCGGCACGTTAGTTTTTGAATCAGATAGGCTAGAATATCGGGCAATTTTGGGGGGTATTTTTGAAGCGATAAGTGGAGGGAGGGTATTTAGACCTCGATCAATAGTTCAGGAGCAGTTTTGACCCCTTTTTTTATTTAATTAAATTGGTCCAACAGTAAAAAGACACGTAAAATTTAAATATTTTTTTAATTCAAGTTGTCTGTTAGT
The DNA here is from genome assembly GCF_000715075.1 of Nicotiana tabacum. NCBI lineage: Eukaryota > Viridiplantae > Streptophyta > Magnoliopsida > Solanales > Solanaceae > Nicotiana > Nicotiana tabacum. The sequence goes on along the minus strand of NC_134094.1, from coordinate 65,090,355 downwards.
TATAAGGACAAAAATGAACCAAAAAAAATAATGTTGGGAGCATTTTTGAACAGATAGGTGGACCGAAGGCGTATTAACCCTTGGCCAATAGTTCATGGGCAGTTTTGGCCCTTCTTCATTTTCAGAAATAGTTAATGAGGGGATTAAAGTGGGTCAAGGTTCTTTTTAGAATTTTGGAACTTTAGGGTCTAGGATAAAAAAATTAATAAAAGGGTTTTAAGACCCATTTAATACTCTTTCTCTATGAAGTCAAACTTTTGTCTCTGTCCCAGCATATGCTCTCCACTCTTTTCATTCTCTTCGGTTCTGGAATATTTTCAATCCACTATTGTCATTTATTTTTTAGGTATTTAAGCAGTAAAATCGTATTTTTCATTATTGCATTGCCTTTTGAAGCTCGATTCTTACGGGAAAGTCGTAGACTAATCTCTCTGTTAGAGTTCCAATCTCTAAGAACCCTAATGTGATAAAGTTCTTTTTTTAATTTTTTTAATATTTAGGGTAATAAAGCTGTTATATATCCCCTGAGTGTACTATTTAAATTTTTTTGGTTGATTATGTTTTTTGTATTGTTGTCGAGTAGGACGTTAATGTTATCTTTTTACGTTTCCTCTGGTTTATTTGGAGCTTTCAACGATGTTATTTTTTATTCTACGATGTTTATCTAGGGAATAAATTTATGGGTTTCAGATTGTAGCTGTCTTGTTGCCTCGACGTAATTTGTGTAATTGTAGACTTGTGATCGATTAATTCTCTAAATTCTTTCTCTTAATATAATGCAAATAACAAGATGGTAAATATTAGAATCATGAAAGGCATCAAGAAACCCTACCTAGAAAAGATAAAATCTTGTTTTAAAAAATATAAATGGGTAAAGCTAGGAAGAGATCAAAGTTGTCAATGATGAAACTATAGCATTAAAAGTTAAATTCCAAAGTCCAGTGAAGAAAATTATGAAAGAGACAATACTATGATTTAGAATGATGCTTATAATGAGGATGATTATGAAGTTGACGAAGTAGAGAAAGTTGATAAAGTTCCTCAACAAGAGGGGGGAGGTGGAGAGGGAGAGAAGGGGCGCGATGTTGAAGATCGCGGTGATAAAAGTCCTGCAAAAGCTCGAAAAGTGGATAAAGGTGATATGTCACAACCCAAAATATCACCTTGATGATCGTGATGGTACTTAGTCCTTAGAACTAGGTAAGTCTAAATATGCTGAGTTACTAACAGATTTAAATAATTTAATTATTAAATATAAACCAGTAAATAACATACACCGCTAGAAACAATCAATAGTTATACATTTTCCAAAACTAATAGCACAGAGTCATAAGCTATACTGAGAGTAAGTAGAATATCAAATACATCACTATTTGGAGTGAAAATAAACAGAAATGAAGTAAAGATCCAGAAGGTGGCTCCAAAGCATGCGAGCGTAATGGCAGGTATACCTTGAAGTTTTTATAGCGAATCTCCAACAGCTAACTATGACCGACACGCTTCGAGGTACCTGGATCTTCAAAACAATGTGCAGAAGCGTAGCATGAGTACATCACAACGGTACCCGATAAGTATTAAGACTAACCTCGGTGGAATAATGACGAGGTTTAAGTCAAGACACCTACTAGACATAATAACCTGTGCAAGACATTTATATAAAGCTAATAAAGAAACAAATGTCAATGTAAGGCTAAACATGGAGAGAATAACAATATAACGCTAGCAATGAAAAGTACAAATAAAAAATAACAACAAGGAGTAAACATGTGATATTACAGCAAGTAATTAGGACATAATTACAGTACCAGTGAAATCCCGAATCGTTCAAAGATTGAAAGCAATCATAAACGCAAGTCATAATACAAAATTTGGAGCCACTCAAGACCTCAAACCACCGAACGGAATGCTAAAGCTCAAAACGGCCGGTCGGGTCATTACACTCTTCCCCTTTTAAATGAACATTCATTCTCGAATGTGCCAATAGATGCTCCAAAGCTATCAAATCAATGTATAAACTCACCATACACATGGTTGATCCCACGTCACCCAAATCTATATAAGCCCGACAACACCATCTCAACCGAAGACCATTCCTTCCACCCATGCCGATAAGCCTTAGAACCAAATTTCATCATCCACCAAGAAACCGGCTCTCACATAAACACACTGTATCAGCCTAAATCAGGTGCAAAAACTCATACATATGTCCACAAGGTAAAACCACACAACGTAAAACATCACCCGTATGCACATAATAACAACTCTAACCACAATAGCTGCCCATTACCAAATCTGATATCGGTAGATAGCCTTGTATTGACTGGAACCTTGTTCCAAACCTTCCCAACACTGATAATGATGTAAGAAATGTGCAAAACTCATAACTACTCACCCGACCAACTAGAAACACCAAACGCCACCTGGGCACATACATCGCAATCCAAACCCAACAAGAACATCTCGAATATGACTGAATATGGAAAGAGATATACAATAGAGACCTATCAAATAAGTCCCACATATACAACTCCCTATCAGTACCATACTACAAATTTGTTCCACAAGGAAGAAGCAAGACACACGCAATAACCATAACAAATCTTACCCTAACATAACCCTACAACGGCACATAGCCCAGTCCAAACATATCTATCCACAGAGGAAACAAGGTTCCCATCCTCCGCTCGGAATCACAAAGATAAGCATCTCAACAACTAAAACATTCTACTAACTCAATCCATTAGAACCAATACCACAACACGTAACGGACTTCCCATACCAGTAGAGTACCTAAATCACAGTCATAGCTAAACCATCCATAAACCACATCAATACATACCTTATTAAGTAACAACAACACTACCCTAACCTCATAACCATCAATAGTGACCAAACCAGAATGATAGACACGAGATATCACAATAGAATCCCCCAACCGGTGTAGACACCCAAACAAAGTACAAGAACCACGAAACACAACCATATATGAAGCAATATAGGAGGATTCATACCAATAAATATGACCGAATAAAAATAAAACTAATGCATCTCTATGACAAATCGAAACCATGACTGTATAGACATCATCTGGTGCAGCGGCCTCAACTCTACCAAGAAAACCATAATAATGGGGCGAGCCTCCCCCTCTAGGATGCCCTCTTCCCTCATGTCCTCCACATCTAGCTGGTTGTGCAGGTGTAGTAGCAACTAGAGTGGAACCCATAGCTTGGGTACTCTGATAAAGTCCACATCTCCAGAGTCTGGGACAATCCCTCATGATATGCCTAGTATCACAACACCTCATAACAACTCCTCCGTGGGTATGGATGCTGGTACTGAGTCTGTGCTGGATGACTGGAATAACCGCGGTAAGAACCTCGTGCATAAGGTTCACTAAAAGTTGACTTCCCCATATGAGTACCCTAAGGTCCCTGATCGGCTAGAATACCATGAGTAGTCTGAAGTACGGACTGATCTAGCTGACTAACGGAACCTTCGATGTGATGGGTCAATGCCGGAGAGTAGAAGCCACTAAATCCTCTAGGACCTTAAGGCCTCTTGGCCTGCCTATCCTTCCTCTCCAGACTCTGGATACACTATAACCTCCTAGCAATCTCCATCACCTGCTAAAATTGAGTGTCGGTCTCCAACTACCGTGCCATCCCAAGTTTGAGACCATAACTAAGCCCCTCAATAAATCTGCGGACTCTCTCTCTAATAGTAGATACCAAAAAGGTGCATGACGAGATAACTCACTGAATCTCATAGCATGCTCAGACACGGTCAAAGTCCCCTGCTATAACTGCTCAAACTCGTTGTGCCACGCATCACTGCGGGTTTGTGAATTGAATTCCCTAAAAAACATACCCGAAATTTGAGCAAAGTGAGTGGCGCTGCATCAACTAGTCTGTCCTCCTTAGAAGACTTCTACCACCTATACGCTGCCCTTAACGACTGATATATAGTAAAGGTAACTCCACTCACCTCTACAATGCCCATGGTGTAGAGAATACAGTGGCACTTGTCTAGAAAACCCTTAGCATCATCGGTAAACGTGCCACTGAAAGTAGGAGGATCATACTTCTTGAATCTCTTAAGCCTCTTTTGCTCCACCTTTGATGCCTTTGGCTTGACCTCAGGCTGAACCAGAATAATGGGTTGTGCCGACATAATATCCGAAACCTGACCAACATGAGCCCGTTGCTCTAGAGTACGGGCAACGGGAGTCTAAACTCCTCCTCTAGTCGGTGAAGTAGCTGGTGCAATTGGGATCAATCCCGCCTGTGCCAATGTACCAAACATGCTCAGGAACTGCAGTAAAGTCTCCTGAAGTCCAAGGGTAGAAACATGCGCCTCTGGTGCCTGTCCCCCAACTGGAGCTACTGGTAGCTCCTCAGCTGTTGCTCTGGCAGGTGCTCTGGCTGTAGCACGTGCTCCTCCTCGTCCTCTACCCCTTCCCCAGTCCCTAGATATACTGACTATGGGGGGTAGCATCATCAGTAACTGCAACTCGTATCCTCACAATCTGTGTGAGAATAGAAAAACAAAGGCCAAACTCCAAAATCAATAAGTCCGCACGATAGGAATGAATATAGTGAAGTTTCCTAATAGCTCTATAGCCTCTTGCAGATAAGTATAAACGTCTCTGTACCGATCCGCAAGACTCTACTAAACTTGCTTATTACCCGTAGCGCCTATGAACCCAGAGCTCTAATACCAACTTGTCACGACCCAAAATCCCACCATGAGAATCGTGATGGCACCTAGTCCCTAGGACTAGGTAAGCCTAACACATGCTGAGTTATTAATAGATTTAAACTATTTAATTATTAAACATAAAGTAGTAAAAGGACATACACTATTAGAAATAATCAATAGTTATAGATTTCTCAAAACCGGTAGTATAGAGTCATAAGCTCTATTGAGAGTAACTAAAATATCAAATACATCACTACTTGGAGGGAAAATAAACTTAAATGAAGTAAAGCTCCAGAAGGTGACTCCGAGGCTTGCGAGCATAATGACAGGTATACCTTGAAGTCTCCGTAGAGAATCTCCAACAGCTAACTATGATCGGTACGCTCCGAGAAACCTGGATCTACACAAAAATGTGCAGAAGCGTAGCATGAGTACACTACAATGGTACCCAATAAGTATCAAGGCTAGCATTGGTGGAGTAATGACGAGTTTCAAATCAAGACACCTACTAGACGTAATAACCTGTGCAAGACATTAATATAAAGCTAACAAAGAAACAATTATCAATGTAAGGCAAAACATGGAAAGAATAACAATATAACACTAGCAATGGAAAGTAGAAACAATAAATAACAACAAGGAGTAAACAAGTGATATTGCAGCAAGTAACCAGAACACGGTTAAAGTACCAGTGAAATCAATTAAGAAAAATAAATGACAACCAAATAATCAAGTTGTTCTAACACCAGTTTTACAACAAGAATCACCCTGAGGTACCACAGCTCATAATCACGGGTCACGAGTCCCAAATCACGAATCATATACACATGACACCTCATGCCCACATTATCAATCACAATCGCATAGACAACTCACGTGCCAATAGCCACCCATATCTCGCATTGAAGATAACACAATAGCAACCTATATCACTCCCCTAGGCATTATACATAATAGCCACCCGTATCTCTCCGCACAATCAATAATAGCAAAATGCAACCCTTATGCTCCGCATAAGAACAATCAATTCTGTAACGACTAGACTGGTCATTTTTGTGTAATTGAGCCTCGTTTCCCCTTTTGATGCTTCACATATGTGTGTTTATAGTTTTATGACTTTTGGGGTTGATTAGTTTCATTTCGGGAATATTTCAGATTAATTTTGACCCTTTGATTCTTAGCTTAGAAGCCTAAGTTGTTTATGTTGACCAATGATTGACTTTTATAAAAATGACCCTAGAATGGTCTTTAGATGGCTCCGATATCTTTGTATCGTGAGGTTGGACTTGGGCGTATGACCGGAATCAAATTCGAAAGTTCGTTGGTTGATTTGTGTTGTTTTGCAAAAATTGGCAATTTGAAGTTTAGAAGTTTGATCGTAGGTTGACTTTTAGCTTTCGGATTTGGAATTTTATTTTGGGACATGGAATAGGTCCATTATGATATTTAGAACTTGTCTGCATAATTTTGTATCATTTGGAGTTGAATTGATACGATTCGAACGCTTAGTTGCAATTCTTGAACTTTACTTTGAAGTTCATGCGTTTTAGTGTTCGATTCATAGTTTTAGATGTTATTATTGTGTTTTATGTACGAGAGAGTTTGTATGATATTTTTAGACTTATGGGGATGTTTGGTTTGGAGCCTCGAGGGCTCGGATAAGTTTCAGACATATTTCGAAATGTTTTGGACTGATAACAGGAATCTGGTGTGTTGATGCCTTTGGTATCGCATTTGCAAACACCAGGTTTGCAATTCCGACCTTAGCAGGGGGGTCTCAGGTATTGCAATTGTGATACCTGGGTCGCAATTGTGATGTAGTTCAGTAAATTGGGTAGTTCGCCTTTGTGACAAAAGGGTCGCATTTTTTAGGAGGACAGGTTTCGCAAATGCGAAGCCAATGTCACATTTGTAACTTCCTCTTAGGATGTCAGTGGCCGCATTTGCAAGGATTCCTTCGAAATTGAGAGGCTTTGCAAACCCATGTCGCAATTGCGACAACTGCAACTGATCAAAAGGGCTGGGAGTCGGGATTTTTCAACATATTCTCTCATATTAGAACCCCCAGACTCGGTAAGAGGCGATTTGGAGTGGGGATTTTCATCTACAAATATTGGGTAAATGATTCTAATCAATTTCCAATATTATTTCATGAATATATCTTAGATTTAACATCAAACTTATGTGAATCAAAGAGAAAAAATTGGGAAATTTTGTCAAGTTTTTGAAAAATAAGAATTTGAGTTTTGAGAGTCGATTTGGACTCGAATTTTAAAACTAATCACATATATGGACTCATGGGGTTATGGATAGTCGGAATCTACCCTTGGACCCTGGTTTTGACCGGGCAAGCACCGGGTTGACTTTTGTTGACTTTTTGGAACAAATGTAAAGATCATAGCTTTATCTATTGTAATTATCTTCCCTTGCATTGTTTTGTTGATATTAAGTCAATTTTGGTTAGCTTTGAGATGTGTAGAGGCGATGTTTAGGGGAGAAACATTTTCTGAGGGTTGAGTTGGCCTAGTTGAGGTAAGTATTTACTTAACCTTGTGTGGGGGAACTACCATTCAGGATTTGGGATTGATTGTGCTATTTGTGTTATGTGAAAGTCGTGTACGCAAGGTGACGAGTGGGTACACGGATTATATATGGTATTTGATCGGTTTAGGTTATTTAGACTCTTTCCATGCATTTAATTGAAATGTCATATCATGTTTTAATCCTCATTGTTAATCTACTCTTACATGTGTTAGTCTATCCTTACATGCCTTATTTGACTTTGTTAACACTTGTTCCACCTCTTACTTGTCGTTTTGATGTTATATGCCCAGTTGAAGTTATTGCCTTCCTTATTGTCTTGATACATATTTAATTGTTTAATTACTTGTAATTGAAGTTGTTATTTTGTGAAATATCTTTTTGTTGAGTTATTGGTGTTGAAGTTATGAAAGTCGTTATCACACTGAGGCGAAGTTGTTAATTGTTGAGATATCTTCCTTGTTTAGCAATTCACACTCTTTGTTATTGTTGATGTTCTTGTACATATTATGGTTGAGCCATGGGCTATTATTGTGGAAACATTGATATTGTTAATTCTTGGCATGTTGTGGCATACGGGGACTTGTGGTGCGAGTTGTTATTGTGTTGTGATATTGATGTGCATGCGGTAGTATAAGGATAGAGGTTAATGTGCATGCGGCGGCATAAGGTTGTGTTTCTAGTATGGGAATTACTTGAAGCCACGCGATGTCATTAGGTGGCTAAAGTGTGTGTAGCTATTTTGGGAAAAATATTTTCGAAACTATCTAAATGTAAGGCTCACGCGGCGGTATCAGGAAAGATTGTGATTGAAATTTAGAAATGTGAATACGAGGCGGTACCTCAGTTGTGATTCTTTCTGTGCATCTCATGTTGAAAAGAGCTAATGGTTTAATTGTTCTTGTTGCTTTTATTCTTCCTTGTCTTTCCAGTTTTGTCCGTATTTGACTATTTGTGGTTCTCATTATTTGTTTCCTTCTTCTTATCTTATGCTTAAAATTCTGTCATAAGTTTACGTTATTAAATTGATTCGTTATCAATCATTTCCCCATTTTCCATTACTTCCCATTATTATATATTATTTTGTTCTGTTTATCATGTCCTAGTAGTCGTCTTGACCTGGCCTCGTTACTGCTATACCAAGGTTAGGTTTGATACTTACTGGGTATCGTGGTGGTGTACTTATACTACACTTCTGCACATCTTTTTGTACAGATCCAGGTACCTCATATCAGGCTAGGCATCAGTGATTAATTATACACCCCAGAGACTTTAAGGTATACCTGTTTGGCATCCGCAGGCCTAGGAGTCACCATCTGTCCTTATTTTGCTACTGATTACTCCTTATCTAGAGAGTTTTGTACTAGGGATTTCACAGTGTACTCGTGTAGAGCTTATGACTCAGTTCGATCGATTTTGGGAGTTTTGTTATAGATATTCTATTTTGGATTTATTATGATATTGAATTATCTTATTTTCTTAGTTGTTAAATTTTGATAAGTATTCATGAATGTTAAGCTTGCCTAGTCTTAGAGATTAGGTGCCATCACAATATCCTAGAGTGCGAAATTGGGGTCGTGACAAGTTGGTATCAAAGCTCTAGGTTCATAGGTGTTAAAAGTCATAAGAAGGTTTAGTAGAGTCTTGCGGATCGGTACAGAGATGTCTCTACTTATCTTCGAGAGGCTACGGAACTGTTAGGAAACTTTCACTTCTTTGATTCATTATCGTGTGAATTGGTTGACTTAGAAATCTAATCCTTTGACTTTATATTCTATCACAGAGGGTGAGGACACCCACTGCTGGATCCGGCGATCAGAAACCTGCGCCCCTTGGTAGAGTCGCGAGAGACCGGGGCCGAGGCAGAGGCCGAGGTGGGGAATGTGGTGTAGCTGGAGCACCTGCTTGAGCTACGACAGATGAGGCACCAGTAGCTCCAGTTGTGGGGCAGGCACTCGAGGTGCCTGTTGCCACCCGTGCACTTCAGGAGACCCTCGTACAGTTCTTGAGCATGTTTAGTACTCTAGCTAAGGTAGGGTTGAATCCACTTGCACCACCCACATCTCAGGCTGGGGGAGGAGCTCAAACTCCCATGGCCTGTACTCCAGAGCAGTGGGCCCATGTTGATCAGGTCCTCCTACTTACAGTGGCTTAGCTTCAAAGGATACACAAGGTTTTCTAGAGAAGTTCCACAGTATTCTCCGCACCATGGGTATTGTGGAGATGAGCAGATTTGCTTTTACTACATTCCAGCTGTCAGGAGCAGCGTATCACTGGTGGCGAGCTTACGAGGAGGTAGTCCAGCCGATGCAGCTTCACCTATATGGACTCAGTTTCATCGACGTTCTTGAGAAATCTTGTTCCCAGACCCTTCGGGATGCATGGTGCGTGGAGTTTGCGCAGCTGTGCCAGGGTACTATGATAGTGTCAGAGTATGCTGTCAGATTCAGTGATTTGTCCAGACATTCACCTGCCTTAGTTCCTATAGTTCGAGAGGGAGTTTGCCGATTCATCGAGGGGCTCAACTATTGTATTAGATTCATCATTTTTTGAGAGTTGGAGATAGATACCCCATATCAACAGGTGGTAGATATCGCGCAGAGGTTGGAGGGTATACAAGGCCCTGAGAGAGAGGACAGGGAGGCCAAAAGGCCTTGAGGTACTGGAGGATTTAGTAGTGGCCACGATGCAGCTACAACCTGTCATGGTAGAGGATATGTGAGCAGTCCAGTTCATTCACCACTTCTAGCTTCTAGTGGTGCTCCGGCTATTTCGAGGTCTCAGGTTGCATACTTTGCTTAGCCACTTTCCAGTGCACCTTTTGCACGGGGTGTCTTCAGCGGTCAGTCTAGCCGACTATGCCAGGGCCAGTTCTAGCAGCCAAGCCCACAGAAAGCTTACTTTTAGTGTGGTGATACCCATCATATGGTAAGGGATTGCCCCAGACTTGGGACAGGTGCACCTCCACAGACTACTCAGGCTCCACGGATTCCGCCAGGTCCACAGACATTAGAGGCCATGGTTGTCGCTCCACTTGCACAACCAGCAAGGGGTGGGGATTAGGCGGGTAGAGGTCATCCTAGAGGGGGAGACCATGCCAGATTCTATGCTTTTCCGGGTAGGACGGAGGCAGTCGCATCAGACGCAGTCATCACAGGTATGGTTTCGGTTTGTCATAGAGATCCATCGGTCTTATTTGATCCGAGATCCACTTGTTCATATGTGTCATCTTACTTTGCTCCGTATTTGGATATATCTTATAATTCTTTGAGTTCTCCTATTTATGTGTCCATACTTATGGGGGATTCTATTGTTGTGGACCGTGTGTATTGGTTGTGTTTAGTTGTTATTAGTTGTTTTGAGACCAGAGTTGATATATTATTGCTTAGTATGGTAGACTTTGATGTTATCTTGGGCATGTATCGGTGCTCACCCTATCACTTTATTCAGGATTGTCACGTCAAGACTGTGACATGGCTATGCCAGGTTTACTGTGATTAGAGTGGAAGGGTACATTGGATTATGTTCCAAGCAGGGTTGTATCCTTTCTAAAGAATTAGCGGATGGTTGAGAAAGGGTGTGATGCTTATCTAGCCTTCATGAGGGATGTCAGTGATGATACTCCTACTGTTGAGTCAGTTTCGGAAGTGAGAGACTTCCCATACGTATTTCCAGCAGATCTTCCGGGCATACCGCTCGATAAAGATATCAATTTTGGTATTGTCTTGTTGCTGGGAACTCAGCCCATTTCTATCCCACTATATCATATGACCCGAGCAGAGTGGAAGGAGTTAAAGTAGTATTTGCAAGAGTTACTTGATAAGGGTTTAGTTTGGCCTAGTGTGTCGCCTTGGGGTGCTACAGTTTTGTTTGAAGAAGAGGGATGGTTCTATGCGCATGTCTATTGATTATCAGTAGTTGAATAAGGTTACAGTGAAGAACAAGTACCCATTGCCGCGTATTGATGATTTATTTGACTAGCTTCACGGTGCTAGAGTATTCTCGAACATTGATTTGCGGTCAGTTATCATTAGCTGAAGATTCAGGATATGGATATGCCGAAGACTACCTTCAGTACTCGGTATAGTCACTACGAGTTACTAGTGATGGCATTTGGACTAACCAACGCCCCAGCAACATTTATGCACCTGATGAACAATGTATTCCAGCCATATCTTGATTCATTCATCATTGTATTTATTGACGACATCTTGATGTACTCCCGAAGTCGGGAAGATCATGAGCATCATATAAAGATCGTTCTCCAGACCTTGAGAGAGAAGAAGTTGTATGCAAAATTCTCAAAGTGTGAATTATGGCTTGATTCAATGCTGTTTTTGGGTCATGTGGTTTCGAGTGAGGTGATCAAGATAGATCCGAAGAAGATTGAAGCGGTTTAGAGTTGGACCAGACCGTCTTCAACTACTGAGATTTGGACTTTCCTTGGTTTGGCTGGGTATTATCACTGTTTTGTAGAGGGTTTCTCATCCGTTGCTGCACCTATGACCAGATTGACCCAGAAGGGTGCTCCTTTCAGATGGTCTGAGAAGTGTGAGGCGAGCTTCCAAAAGCTTAAGACTGCTTTCACTACAGCCCCAGTATTGGTGTTGCCTACGGGTTCAGGGTCTTACATTGTGTATTGTGATGCGTGACATGTTGGGCTTGGAGCGGTGTTTATACATAAGAGTAGGGTGATTGCCTATGTGTCTTGATAGTTGAAGGTCCATGAGAAGAACTATCCTGTGCACGACTTGGAATTGGAAGCTATTATTCATGCCTCGAAGATTTGGAGGCACTACCTGTACGGCGTTCTATGTGAGGTCTATACCGACCACCGGAGTCTACAATATCTGATCAAATAGAAAGATCTTAACTTGCGGTAGTGGAGCTAGTTATAGTTGCTTAAAGAATATGATGTCTCTATTCTATATCACCATAGGAAGACCAACGTGGTGGCCGATGCCTTGAGTAGAAAGTTGGAGAGCTTGGGCAGTTTAGCATATCTACCGACATTAGAGAGGCCACTAGCCCTAGATATTCAGGCTTGGCCAATCACTTTGTTATATTGGATGTTTCTGATCCCAACTAGGTTCTTGCTTATGTGGTTTCTCGGTCTTCTTTATACGATTGCATCAGAGAGCGTCAGTATGACGACTCCTATTTTCTTGTCCATAAAAAATTAATACACCACCGCGATGTCAAGGAGGTTTCTATTGGAAATGATGGTGCGTTGTGGATGCAGTGCTGGTTATGTATGCCTAATGTAGATAGGTTACGGGAGTTGATTTTTTAGGAGGTCCACAAAACCCGGCACTGCATTCATCCGGGTGCCGCTAAGATGTATCAGGATTTGAGGTAGCACTATTGGTGGAGGAGAATGAAGAAAGACATATTGGAGTATGTAACTCAGTGCCTAAATTGCTATCAGGCGAAGTATGAACATCAGAATCCGGGCGGTTTGCTTCAGAGACTTGAGATTCCCGAGTGGAAGTGGGAGCGTGTTACCATAAATTTCTTTGTTGGGCTCCCATAGACTAAGAAGAAATTTTACGCGGTATGGGTGATTATGGATAGGTTGACCAAGTCGGCTCATTTCATGCCACTGGTGACTACCTATTCTTCAGAGCAGCTGGCTCAGATCTATATCCGCGAGATTGTCCGACTTTATGGCGTGCCGATATCCATTTTCTCTGACCAAGTCACACAATTCACATCGCGTTTCTGGAGAGCTATGCAGCATAAGTTAGGCACACGGGTTGAGTTGAGTACAACATTTCACCCCCAGATGGACGGACAGTCTGAGCGCACCATTCAGATATTGGAGGATATGCTTCATGCTGGTGTTATGGATTTCGGTGGTTCTTCGAATCAGTTCTTGCCTCTTGTGGCGTTTGCCTATAACAATAACTACCAATTGAGTATTCAGATGGCTATTTATGAGTCCTTATATGGGAAGGAGTGACGATCTCCAGCTGGTTTGTTTGAGCTGGGAGAGGCTAGGTTGTTGGGTACTGATTTGATTCGAGATGCCTTGAAGAAAGTCAAGTTGATTCAGGATTGGCTTTGTACAACCCAGTCTAGATAGAAGAGTTATGGTGATTGGATGGTTTGTGATGTAGCATTTATGATTGGAGAGCGGGTTTTGCTCCGGGTTTCACCCATAAAGGGTGTGATGAGGTTTGGGAAGAAGGGCAAGTTGAGCCCTAGGTATATCGGTCCTTTTGAGATCCCTGGGAGAGTTGGTGAGGTGACCTAGAAGCTTGCATTACAACCTAGCTTATCTGCAATTCATCCGATTTTCCATGTTTTTATGCTTCAGAAGTATTATGGTGATCTGCCTCATTCTTTAGACTTCCGCTCAGTCCAATTGGATAAGGATTTGACTTATATTGAGGTGCCGGTGGCTATATTGGACACACAGGTTTGGAAGTTAAGATCTAAGGACATTGCTTCAGTGAAGGTTCAATGGGGATAATCTAGTTGAGGAGGCGACCTGGGAGACCGAGCACAACATGCGGAGTCATTATCCTCATCTATTTATCACTTTAGCTATGTCCTTATGCACGTTCGAGGACAAACGTTTGTTTTAAGATGGGGAGAATGTAACCACCCAACCAGTCATTTTGTGTAATTGTATCTCGTTCCCACTTTTGATGCTTCACACATGTGTGTTTATAGTTTTATGACTTTTGGGATTTATTGGTTTTGTTCCGGAAACATTTCGAGTTGATTTGGACCTTTTGATTCTTGGCTCAGAAGCCTAAGTTGTTTATGCTGACCAATGGTTGACTTTTGTGAAAATGACCCCGGAATGGTGTTTCTATGGCTTTGATAGCTTCGTATCGTGATTTTGGACTTGGGCGTATGCCCGGAATCATATTCGGAATTCTGTAGGTTGAATTGTGTTATTTTGCCGAAATTGGCAATTTGAAGTTTAGAGGTTTAATCGTAGGTTGACTTTTAGCTATTGAGTTCAGAATTTGATTTTGGGACTCGGAATAAGTCTATTATGTTATTTAGATCTTCTCTGCAAAATGTGGTATCATTTGCAGTTGAATTGATAGGATTCAGCTATTGAGTTCAAATGTGGTATCTCTGCTAAAGCCGCATTTGTGACCCAAAATATTGCAAATGCGAAGAGAGCTGCAAGCGAATCAGGGAAATCTCTGCTAAAGCCGCATTGAAGACCCAAAATATCGCAAATGCGAAGAGAGCTGCCCTCGCAAAAGCGGCAGGCATCTTCGCGAAAGCGAACAATAATACTTCGCAAATGCAAACTCTTCCCCAATAGCCCAGGTTCGCATGCAAGGCTACTTCACAGATGTGATAGTTGCATTTGCGACAAAAACATCACAAATGCGATGAAACCACTACCAGCACTCAACAATCTAACAAAATCAATCCGAAATCAATCCTAAACTCACCCGAGCCCCCCAGGATCCAAACCAAAAACCCACATCAGTTCAAAAATATAACACGAACTCGCTCGATCAATCGAAACACCAAAGTAACCTCTAGAAGCCCGAATTAGATGCCAAAATGCATGAGAATCACAATGAGCTTCAGGAACTTCTAGAATCGCAACCACGTGTTTGAACCACATCAAGTCAACCCCAAATGACACTAAATTTTGCAGGCAAATTTCAAATGAAGAAACAGACCTATTCCAAGTCTCAAAACTAAAATCCAAACCCGATAGCCTTAAATTCAAACCATGGTCCAACTTCGAAAAATTCCAAACCTTTAAATTGCAAACTTCCACCAAATGATGCCGAAACCTTCTAGAAACATCCAAATGCTAATACAGGCATATGCCCATATCCAAAATCACCATCCGGACCTACCAGAACCATCAAATCTCCGATCTGAGGTGATATACTTAAAAAGTCAAACTTGGTCAATTCTTTCAACTCCGAGCTTCTCAATTGAGAGTCACTGCTTAAAATCATTTCCGAACCACTCAAAAACCAACGATGACCATGCACGCAAGTCATAATACACTATGTAAAGCTATTAATAACCTCAAACTTCCAAACCGGATGCAATTACTCAAAACGACCAGTCCCGGGTTGACTTTTGTTGATTTTGAGAAATTCTGTAAAGATCGTAAATTTAACTGTTGGGATTGATTTCTCTTGCATTATTTGATGTTATTAAGTCGATTTTGGTTAGATTTGTGCTGAGCAGAGTTGAATTATGAATGAAAAGCTATTTTTGAGTATTGATTGAGGGCTTTTGAGGTATGTGTCTTGCCTAACTTCATGTGGGGGAAACTACCCCCCTTAGGATTGGTATTGTTGATTCAATTGTGCTAAGTGAGATCCGTGTATACCAGGTGACGAGTGGGTATACGGGTTGTACGTAGTATTCGACCAGTTCAGGCTACTTAGGCTATTTCCATGCTTTAATTGAAATGCCATATTATGTTCTAGATTCTCATAGTTAAATCATTAAATGCTTTATGCTAGACTATCCTTAAATGCTTTAGTTGAATTGTTTAGTAATTGTCCTACATCTTACTTGCTAAATTTCTCTCATGCTTTAGTTGAACCTGTTGCCCTTTATTGTCACATGTTATCTCTTTATTGTTAATTATCATTGTTTAATAAATTGTTCATGTTTCCCTTTTATTTGCCGACTTCCATTATTTGATACTCATTTTTGAAGATTGTTTCCTTTATTGTGAGTTAGTCTTATCTATTATCGTGGTTACACGTTGTTTTTCCTATTGTTAAGTTATTTGATGTTGAGGTTGTGGAAGTTGCTAATACGTTGAGGCGATGTTGGTTATTGTTGAAACATTTATCCTATTGAGCATTTTCCATCCATTATTGTTGTTAATATTCTCGTATACATTGTGTTGGAGCCACGAGCTATTATTGTGGAAATATTGCTATTGTTTATGTTGGCAAGTTGTGATATGTGGGCACTTGTGGTGTGATGTTGATATAGTGATATGATATTGATGCGCATGCGACAGTGTAAGGCTTGGGTTGAAGTGCATGTGGCAGTATAAGGTGGGACTTATGTGCGTGTTGCAAAGTGTTTTGGTGGGAATATTTCTTATTGCTTCATTCTTTATTGTTCTAGCTATTGTTGTCCGCTCTTGATCATTGTAGCCCTTTAATTGCTTCTTTTGTGCTATCTCCATTGTTGATTTCCGGTACTAGTTCATGACTATTATCTTGGTTTCATCTCGACTGTTTCTTCAATTTTCCATTATATGTATGTATTACATTTTCATACTATCTATGGCCTAGGGAAATTGTTATTGATGATAATTGTGTAGTGGTGTGCCTACCTTGTGTGAGTTATGCATTTTACATTTTGTAATGTTGTTTCCTATGTACCATTCGCCGTCTCTATTCGTACTTGTTGACTTGAGTTGTGGTAGAACACTTGCACAATGCGAATCCTGACATTTATTGACCATTCTCATGTATTCTCGTTTACTTGCCTTGTGTGTTAGGGTTGTACTATTGGCACATGCGTCATCCGTACGGTTATGAGATATTACCACTCCCTTAGCATGTGAGTTGTCTGTGCATCACATTCGTTGTCCGTGCGATTATGAATTGTAATGTGGGCATAGGATGTCAAGTGATTAGGGTTCGTGAATTAGGACCCGTGAATTGAATGTATGAGGTATGGCACCTCGAAAAAACTCTTGAGTAGATCTAGTGTGAAAGATATTATTCTTATTGAGTTGTTATTAGTTTCCTTACTTGGTTTCAACGGACTTAAACTATATTCGGCTTATCTTAAAGTGTTATTACCAGTTTGTTCCTTGTTGATAATTATTGCTTCTAGTTTTCTATTGCAAGTTTTATTATCGTTTACCATGTTTAGCTCTATATTGGTACTGTTCCTTGTTAGTTTCATATTTTTACTTGTACAGGTTATCATGTCTAGTAGGTTTCTTGACTGTCCCTCGTCACTACACCACTGATGTTAGTCTTGACACTTACTAGGTACCGTTGTGGGGTACTCATACTATGCTTTTGTATATCTTTTTGTGCAGATCCAGGTACGTCTGCTCTTGTCGGTAGATAGAGAGTCTTGCCAGCTTCTTTTATCGGAGACTTCAAGGTATGCCTGCTCGGCGTCCATAGGCCTTAGAGTCACCTTCCCTTATTTTCATTACCATTGTAGTTCCTTTTTTGGTAGTGATGTTGTAGAACTCTAGCAGCATTCTATGAAGCTTATGACTCAGTTCCACTGGTTTTGGGGTGTAAGATTGTGAGATTTTATTTACTGACGCTTTTATCCTATTTTTTGTCGCTTTTAGTATCTTTTATTTATATATCTATTCAGTAGTTGCTATTTGTCAGGCTTACCTAGTCGTAGAGACTAGGTACCATCACGACATCTTTCGAAGGGAATTTGGGGTCGTGACGAGTTGGTATCAGAGTTTTTGTTTCATAGGTGCTACGAGTCATAAGCAGGTTTAGTAGAGTCTTCCGGATTGGTACAAAGATGTCTGTACTTATCTTCGAGGGGCTACAAAACTATTAGGAAATTCCATTTTCTTTATTCCTTATCATGTGACATTGATTCAACTTGACGCATATATCTTATAATCCTTTGCATCCACTCGTGTATGATATTGCGCACTTGGTATCAGCTATGTGCCAACGGATCATGATGCTGGAGAGGAGCTACGAGGTAGACAGGGATGCTCAAACTTTGGCTCAATGTGTCATCCAGACCGAGGACATGGATGTATTGAGAGACCAGTCAGTTGTTCACGTGGGGTTGTAGTGGGTTCTAACATCTAATTAATAAGTGCGAATATCAGAAAATTTGATTGGCTGCCTAATCTCCGCGATCGTGGAAGGGTCATGAGGTGGATGATGATTTGAGGATAGTGGGTGTATTAGAAACTATGTGGTTCGTATAGGATATCTCTCAGTGAAAGATACATATTATCATTCAAGGCACTGGAAGAAGCAAGTTCGACGGTCACGAGAATGAACATGCGGGTATTTCATGATTGGTGTTGTACAATCTATGAATGTTAACATTGTGGATCATCAGGTGTTGTGTCCTATGACTTCGCGCCAAGTGGGAGAGTCCACTATCGATGATCAAATTGTAGGGTCGCGTGTTATATCAGTTTAGGACTTGCAGTGTTTTTGTGTCATAAATAATTTTGCACTTCAGCATTAGGAAAGTTAAAGAAACAGCTTCAGAATCACAGAAGGTCTCTTCATAGTGGGTATCTCAGTTGGGGCATTATATGGTGCTTCAGAGGAAATACTATGGTTTATGAGCGTCTGGACTACGTGGTTCATACTAGGATTTGCTGTATTATGCTTTGGTTTTGGGATTGTTGTGTATCAACAGGGAGAAGTGTTACCTCGAAGAGAAATCGAGGAGTATCCGAATAAATGGGTCAACTCGGCGGTGTCGGGTCAACATAGCAATGGAAGTAATTGGTACTTTCTGGGTCTTAATTCTCTACCGGTGTTTGTGGCAGTACTCTTGGGTTGGCCAATTTACATGACTCGGTTCAGTTGGGGAGATTCTGTCCTGATGGCTTAGTTATGTACGGGCGGGTCTCGGAGAGTTTTCGATGGTGTCAGCCACGAAGTGAGTCGGCTGTCTGCTACGGGCATAAGGAATATGTTTCATATTATGGTTTTCTCCTGGATAGATATCAGTAGTTAATAGAATGTTGGAATTAATAGATATCGCATGTGAAGAGCGTGCATTTTAGGAAGGCACCTTGTGTTTTGTTTTGCGTATACTTGACTAGTAGTAAGGTGATTACCGAGTTTTAAGGTTTCTGATGTCCGAGTTTAATATACGTAGCATGGAAGACCGGTGTGGGTGCTTTCGTAAGATGATGTAGTGTGAGTGATGTATCATCCATTTGAGTAGCATAGTTGAGATTGGGTGGAAATTCTGGTATTCATGAGGTTTCGGGGCTGGAGGTCCTCGTAAGCGGATTTTCATTTATTATGGATTGTGAAGAAATGTTGATATTAGGATAACTGATGGCATGTATTATGGATAGGTTACTATGGACTATTGGAAGAATATTTACTTATTTGGGAATGATCGGAATTGGTTTAGGGGATATTTGAAAGCCCGATGGGAATGTGTATTCTATATCGGATCGGGTTTGGGTACTCTTGTGAAGTTGATATTATGGTCATGTTACCGGGATGATTGGATATTATTCATGCGCCGGTCTAGGTTATGTGCTCCTCTCTTATGGTATGATGGACTGTGAGGTTGTATGATTATTCTCATGCATGTTGTAATCCTGTTTAGGCCTTATGTTGATGTGGGAAAGATAGCCCTCATGATGTTAATTTGCTCATCTCACCGTAGTTGTTCTTTCTTTCCTCCATGTTGTATTATTTCTATTCATTTTCCCACAGTTATATTTGTGCACTCTATCGTGCTTGATATCGGTATTCACGTGGTAAGTGAACCTGAGCACCTTGGCTCGATGGGTATCCCTGTGTGGATTAATATATTTGGGATCGGGCTGCATGCCGCAGTGGATGCTATGTGGAATACCCTTTCCTTGTGTGTATTGGATATTTTTTCCCTATGTGGGATGAGTTAATGAAATTGTACTTTTGTTGTTATATATGTTGTACAAGATAGTCCTCGTACCTTGCTTTCCTTCAATTTTTGCTGCATATCTGAGTTATTGCTGGTTTGGTGTATGGCCCGTGTTGAGTGTAAATCCGTGTGGTTTAGGGGTGAGTTGTCGGTTGGTGTACTTGTATTGGCTGAGGTGAGGTTTCTAGACCGGAGATTTGCACTATCGTATCGGGATGAGGAGTGTTTGGGAGGATGGTGCTATTTTCGCTCAGAGTTTGGCAATGGCCCTTGACGGACGAGAGAGCTTCTCGGCTTGTTGATTTCTTGAGTGGTTATGTGTTTCTGCATGTTCTTTTATCATGGGCAGCGTTGTGGAGGTCCGGAATGAAGTTTTACTCAATTTGAAGTGTATTACCGGTACAAAGATTGTTATTGGACAACTATGGTGGTCGGAAGTTATTGCTGCGGGCACTTGAGTTATGTGGAACATCATGTGATTGTACCGTAGGTTAGGATTGTGTCTCGATTCAGCTTGTTAAGGCTTATATAGTTTATTGATGCAAGATTCGAGCCCTATGATGAGTTTCAAATGTTGAGGATTGGGTTCTGTCCTAAGGTTATGGATTAAGGATAAAGTGAGATCTTCAGTTAAGTTGCGTTGTACATGGATTAGGGTGATGTGGAATCACCCCCGGGTGTATCTATGGTGAGATTATGCAGTGATTTGATAGCATTGGAACGATTCCTGGTACGTTTGAGGACGAACATATGTTTAAGTAGGGGAGGATGTAATGACCTGGCTGGTCGTTTTGAGTAATTGCATTCGGTTCGGCAGTTTGAGGTCATGAGTAGCTTTACATAGTGTATTATAACTTGCGTGAATGGTCGACGTTGGGTTTTGAGTGGTTTAGAAATGATTTTAAGGAGCGACTCTCAATTGAGAAGTTTGGAGTTGAAAGGATTGACTAAGTCTGACTTTTTGAGTATTTGACCCCGGATCAGAGATTTGATGGTTCTGGTAGGTCTGGATGGTGATTTTAGACTTGGGCATATGCCCGGATTTGCATTTGGATGTTTCTAGAAGGTTTCAGCATCATTTAGTGAAAGTTGGCAATTTAAAAGTCAATCCGGGACCCGCACAGTCAAAACCCGGTTGAAAACCTAAAACCTGCTAGAAATATCCAAATGCGAATCTGGTCATATGCCCAAGTCCAAAATCACTATCCGGACCTACCGGAACCATCAAATCTTTGATCCGAGGTCAAATACTTAGAAAGTCAAACTTCGTCAATTCTTTCAATTTCGAGCTTCTCAATTGAGAGTCGCTCTTTAAAATCATTTCCAGACCGCTCAAAAACCAACACCGACCACACACGCAAGTTATAATACACTACGTGGATCTATTAATGACCTCAAACTGCCGAACCAGACGCATTTACACAAAACGACCAGTCGGGTCGTTACATCCTAGGTCCCGGGTTGACTTTTGTTGACTTTTGAGCAATTGTGTAAAGATCGTAACTTTAACTATTGGGATTGATTTCTCTTGCATTATTTGATGTTATTAAGTCAATTTTGGTTAGGTTTGTGCCGAGAGGAGGTGAACTGTGAAGGAAAAGCTATTTTTGAGTATTGATTGAGGGCTTTTGAGGTAAGTGTCTTGCCTAACTTTGTGTGGGGGAAACTACCCCCTTAGGATCGGTATTGTTGATTCAATTGTGTTAGGTGAGATTCGTGTACGCAAGGTGACAAGTAGGTACACGGGTTGTACGTAGAATTTGACCGGTTCAGGCTACTTAGGCTATTTCTATGCTTTAATTGAAATGCCATATTATGTTCTAGATTCTCATAGTTAAATCATCCTTAATTTATGCTATATCCTTAAATGCCTTAGTTGAATTGTTTAGTAATTGTCCTATATCTTACTTGCTAAATTGCTCTCATTCTTTAGTTGAAATTGTTGCCCCTTTATTGTCACATGTTATCCCTTCATTGTTAATTATCATTTTTGAATAAATTATTCATGTTGCCCTTTTATTTGTCGAACTCTGTAATTTGATACTCATTGTTGAAGATTTTTTCCTTTATTGTGAGCTAGTCTGATCTAATATTGTGGTTACACGTTATTTTTCCCATTGTTGAGTTATTTGATGTTGTGGTTGTGGAAGTTGCTAATACGTTGAGGCGATGTTGGTTATTGTTGAAACATTTATCCTATTGAGCATTTTCCATCCATTATTGTTGTTGATATTCTTGTATACGTTGTGTTGGAGCCATGGGATATTGTTGTGGAAACATTGTTATTGCTGTTGTTGGCAAGTTATGATATGTGGGCACTTGTGGTGCGATGTTGATATTGTGATATGATATTGACGCGCATGCGGCGGTATAAGACTTGGGGTTAATGTGCATATGGTGGTACAAGGTGGGACTTATGTGTGTATTGCTCGTAGGGAAAATATGTGAAGCCACGCGGCATCATAAGGTGGGCTAAAGTGCGTGTAGCTATTTTGAAAAAAACTGTTTTCAAATCCTATTTCAAATGTAAGGCTCATGCGGTGGTATAAGAAAAGATTGTGATTGAAATTGAGAAATGTGAATACGAGGCGGTACCTCGGTTGTGATTCTTGATTATATGAGGCGGTACCACGATTGTGACTCTTGATTATACGAGGGGGTACCTCGGTTGTGATTCTTGATTATACAAGGAGGTACCTC
Source organism: Nicotiana tabacum (assembly GCF_000715075.1). NCBI lineage: Eukaryota > Viridiplantae > Streptophyta > Magnoliopsida > Solanales > Solanaceae > Nicotiana > Nicotiana tabacum. Next base: position 65,067,837 of record NC_134094.1, on the reverse strand, counting down.
GGTTTGATCTCATTATACATGAGGCGGTAGCTCATTGTGATTCTTGCTGTTTATTTCCTGTTGCAAAGTGTTTTAGTGGGAATATTTCTTGTTGCTTCATTCTTTATTATTCTATCTATTGTTGTCCGCTCTTGATCATTGTAGCCCTTTAATTGCTTCTTTAGTGCTATATCCATTGTTGATTTCCGGTACTAGTTCATGACTATTATCTTGGTTTCATCTCTACAGTTTCTTCATTTTTCCATTACATGTCCGTATTACATTTTCATACTGTCTATGGCCTGGGGACATTGTTATTGATGATAATTGTGTAGTGGTGTGACTACCTTAGGTGAGTTATGCATTTCCTATGTACCATTCATCGTCTCTGTTCTTACTTGTTGACTTGAGTTGTGGTGGAACACTTGCACAAGCATACACGTAATCCTGACATTTATTGGCCATTCTCATGTATTTATTGGACATTCTCATGTATTCTCGCTTACTTGCCTTGTGTGTGAAGGTTGTACTATTAGCACGTGAGTCGTCCATACGGTTATGAGACATTGCCACTCCCTTAGCACGTGAGTTGTCCGTGCGACACGTGCTTTGTTAGTGCGATTTTGAATTGTAATGTGGGCACAAGATGCCAACTGATTAGGGTTTGTGAATTGGGAGCCGTGAAGTAAAACTATGAGGTGTGGCACCTCGGGAAAACTCTTGAGTAGATCTAGTGTGAAAGCGGTTATTCTTATTAAGTTGTTACTTGTTTCCTTGGTTTAACCGGACTTAAACTGTATTCGGCTTACCTTACAATGTTATTACCAGTTTGTTCCTTGTTGATAATTATTGCTTCTAGTTTTCTGTTTCATGTTTTATTGTCGTTTACCATGTTTAGCTCTCTATTGATCGAGGAGTATCCGAAGAAATGGGTCAACTCGGCGGTGTCTGGTCAGCATAGCAATGGAAGTAATTGGTACTTTTTGGGTATTAATTCTCTACTAGTGTTTGTGACAGTACTCTTGGGTTGGACGGTTTACGTGACTCGGTTGAGTTAAGGAGATTCAGTCCTGATGGCTTAGTTATGTACAGGCGGGTCTTAGAGAGTTTTCGATGGTGTACCATAGCTTGAGTCGGATGTGTGCTACGGGCATAACGGCGTGCATTTTAGGAAGGGCGTGTATTTTAGTTATGGTTTTCTCCTGGATGGATATCAAAAGTTAATATAATGCTGGCATTATTGGATATCGCATGTGAAGAGCATGCATTTTAGGAAGGCACCTTATGTTTTATTTTGCGGATGCTTAACTAGTGGTACGGTGATTACCTTGTTTTAAGGCTTCTGAAGTCTGAGTTTTTGATACGTGGCATGGAAGACCCGTGTATGTGCTTTCATAAGATGATGGAGTGTGAGTGATGGATCAGCCATTTGAGTAGCATAGTTGAGATTGGGTGGAAATTCTGGTATTCATGAGGTTTCGGGGCTGGATGTCCTCGTAGGCGTATTTTTCTTGATTGCGGATTGTGAAGAAATGCTAAGAATGGGATAACTGATGGAATATATTATGGATAGGCTGCGATAGACTTTTGGAAGGATATTTACTTTTTAAGGAATGATCGAAATTGGTTTGGGGGCTATTTGAAAGCCCGATGGGAATGTGTATTCTATATCGAATCGGTTTGGGTACTCTTGTGAAGTTGATATCATGGTCATGCTACCGAGCAGATTGGATATTATTTGTGCCCCGGTCTAGGTTATGTGCTCCTCTCTTATGCTATGATGGGTTGTGAGGTTGTATGATTATTCTCACGCATGTTGTAATCCTGTTCAGGCCTTATGGCGATGTAGGAAAGATGTCCCTCGTTATGTTGATTTGCTCACCGCACCTTAGTTGTGTTTGCTTTCCTCCATGTGTATTATTACTATTCATTTTCCCACAGTTATATTTGTGCACTCAATCATGCTTGATATCGGCATTCATGTGGTCAGTGAACCCGAGCACTTTGGCTTAATGGGTATCCCTGTGTGGGTTAATATATTTGGGATTGGGTTGCACGCCGCAACGAATGTTATGTGGGATACCCTTTCCTTGTGTTTATTGGGTATTTTGTTTTCCCTATGTGGGATGAGTTAATGAAATTGTACTTTTTTTGTTATATCTATTGTACTTGCTAGATAGTCCTCGTACCTGGCTTTCCTTTTATTTTTGTTGCATATCTGAGTTATTGCTGGTTTGGTGTATGGGCCGTGTTGAGTGAAAATCCGTGTTGTTTAGGGGTGAGTTGTCGGCTGGGCTGCTTGTATTGGCTAAGGTGAGGTTTCTAGACCTGAGATTTGCACTATCGTTTCAGGATGAGGAGTGTTTGAAAAATGTGAATACGAGGCAGTACCTCGGTTGTGATTCTTGATTATATGAGGCGGTACCACGGTTGTGATTCTTGATTATATGAGGCGGTACCTCGGTTGTGACTCTTGATTATACGAGGTGGTACTTCAGTTTGATCTCATTATACACGAGGCGGTTTCTCGTTGTGATTCTTACTGTTTATGTGCGTGTTGCAAAGTGTTTTGCTGGGAATATTTCCTGTTGCTTCATTCTTTATTGTTCTAGCAATTGTTGTCCGTTATTGATCATTCTAGCCCTTTAATTGCTTCTTTCGTGCTATCTCCATTGTTAATTTCCGGTACTAGTTCATGACTATTATCTTGGTTTCGTCTCGGTTGTTTCTTCATTTTTCCATTACATGTCCGTATTACATTTTCATACTGTCTATAGCCTGGGGGCATTGTTATTGATGATAATTGTGTAGTGGTGTGCCTACCTTGTGTGAGTTATGCATTTTACGTTTTGTAATGTTGTTTCTTATGTACCATTCGCCGTCTCTGTTCTTACTTGTTGACTTGACTTGTGGTAGAACACTTGCATAAGCATACACGTAATTAATCACTCATAACAGTTAAAAGGACGAATCCTGACATTTATTGACCATTCTCATGTATTCTCGTTTACTTGCCTTCTGTGTGAGGGTTGAACAATTGGCACGTGAGTCGTCCGTGCGGCTATGAGATATTGCCAGTCCCTTAGCACGTGAGTTGTCCGTTCGGCACACGAGTTGTCCGTGTGATTGTGAAATGTAATGTGGGCACAAGATGCCAAGTAATTAGGGTTCATTAATTAGGGCACGTGAATTGAAACTATGAAGTGTGGCTGTCACGACCCAAAATCTAACTAGTCGTGATGGCGCCCAACCCAATCTGCTAGGTAAGCCAACTTTCAATTATTCAATTCCAATAATAATTATTAAAGCAATTTAAGTGAATAAAGGTCTTAATCTTATACAATCCCCAAGAACTGGTAGTACAAATCATGAGCTTCTAAGAATAGAATATACAAAGCGGAAATGAAATAAATACATAGTCTATTTGAATAATACATAAATAAAGCTTTTATATATCTAAGGCTACCCTGAACAAGAGACAGCTACAACAGGAACACAGGTACATCTTCAAGTCCCGCAACCATCGAGCACAGCAACAACATCAGCCAACATCTGTACGCAATGTGCAGAAGTATAGTATCAGTACAACCGATCCCATGTACTGAGTAAGTAACAAAACTAGCCGTAGGTTGAAAGTAGTGACTAGCTTATTCTAAGGTCAGGTCCATAACCAATAGTCCACAACAGTCCATAACAATATAAAGCAAATAACACCAGAAGTAACTCAGAGATAAAATGCTCAGCCAAATCATGATTTCAAAAATAATAGTTCTTCCTTTCAAATACATCAGTGAAAACCCAAATCGTTCGCTGAAGTTGCCAAAAATATGAATAGTTTGAAAACAATAATTTCTCCCAAAATCTTTTCAATAATAAATAAGATGTTTCATTTTCCTTCCGGATAACCCGTGTAAAACAATTGCATCACTATGCCCATCTATAAAACAAAATGTGTGAGAAATCATGGATGATGTGATATTGTACAGCATCAGGAAAATACATCTCTATGCCTGTATGTCATGTTTGCATGCCAATGCCATGCAACTCAGTGATAAAATCATAAACAGCCCCTCGGGCAGAACATCACTAATATACAGCCCCTCGGCCAAACCTCGCAGTCACTCATGTTACTCGGGAATACCTCACAGTCGCTCATGCTACTCGGGCATACCTCACAATCACTCATGCCACTCGGGCATACCTCACAATTACTCATGTCTCCCAGTCACTCAACACTCGGCACTCGGTACTCGCACTCAGTAGGTACCTGCGCTCACTGGGGGTGTGTACAGACTTCGGAGGGGCTCCTTCAGCCCAAGCGCTATAATCTGCACGGACAACTCACGTGCTATAATCATAAAGTATATAAACATGTTGCAGACGGGCAGCCCTGATCCACATAATAATCCTCACAATCAGGCCCTCGGCCTCACTCGGTCATCAATCTCTCCAGTCTCTCGGGCTCACAATGTCATGAAAATAGCCCAAAAATGATGATATGATATTTCAATAAATAACAACAGAGACCGAGATATGATATGCAATGAAATGAATATGACTGAGTAAGAATTTTTAATTTAAAACAAATAATTCACAAAATCGCATGGAATCGCATGGAATATGACCTCTGTTGGTCCCAATAATACTGGCACATAGCCTCAACATGATTTTTAATATGCTTTTCAGCTCAATTTCTTTAACTCATATAATCGCATGGAAAATGCCAAGATCATTTAACTATAAAATTCCACAGAAATAATTATGTCACAATTTTTATAGTGCGCTTCCACACGCCCGTCACCTAGCATGTGCGTCACCTCCCAACAATTCACGAAATAATATATTCAAGGTTCATACCCTCAACTCCAAGATTAGAAGAGTTACTTACCTCGAACAAGCCGGATCCAATATTGAGCAAGCTAAACAATGCTCCAGAAATCCCATTATGCGCGTATAAACTCCCGAACGGCTTGAATCCACCACAATTAATTTGATTTAGTCCACACAATTTATAGGAATAAATTCCATATCAAAATGCTAATATTTTCCACAAAATCCGAAATTATGCCCCAAAAATACCCGTGGGGCCCACGTCTCGAAATCCGACGAAACTCACAAAATACGATGACCCATCTAATTACAAGTTAAACCATACTAATTTCACTCAAATCCGATTCTAAATCGGTATTCAAACTTGAAAAATTCGTTTTGTGACATTATAGAAATTTCCTTCTATTTCACTTGAAGATTCAATAATCTTACACCGAAAGTGAAGATTAATTCATGGAATATAATCACAAGGGAGTTAAGAACACTTACCCCAAGTTGTGCGAAAAATTTCCTCTCCAAAATCGCCCAAACCGAGCTCCAAAATCCGAAGAATGGGTGAAAATGTCGAACCCTCGAACTTAAAGAATTCTGCCCAGCACTTTCGCAGATGCGGCCAAGAGATCGCTTCTGCGACCCTCACTTCTGCGGAAAACAACTCGCTTCCACGAGAATAACATTGTCCAGCAACACCCGAACCTGCGGATACCATATTCCGCTTCTGCGATGAGCTTCGCACCTGCGCTTCCAAGTCTCGCATCTGCATACCCGCAGGTGCGCGACAAAATCCGCTTCGGCGGTCCATTCCAACCATGCCTTCCTTCGCTTCTGCGATCCACTCTCTGCATCTGCGAACTCGCATCTGCATGCATTCTTCCACAGATTCAGAAAGACCAAAATCAGCAACCTTCAGCAGCAGCAACATGAAGAAATATGATCCAAAATCAAATCCGAAACACACCCCGAGCCCCTCGGGACCTCGTCCCGATATACCAAAAGTCCCATAACATAACACGGACCTACTCGATGCCTCAAAACATACATAACAATATCGAAACGACGAATCATACCTCAATTCGAAATTATTGAACTTTGAAACTTCAACTTCCACAACTGATGTTGAAATCTATCAAATCACGTCCGATTGACCTCAAATTTTGCATACAAGTCACATTTGACATTACGGACCTGCTCCAACTTCCAGAATCAAAATCCGACCCAGATAACAAAAAGTCCACTCCCGGTCAAACTTTTGCTATTTCAAGCCAAACTTTACTACGGACATCCAAATCATAATTCAGACGCGCTCCTAAGTCCAGAATCACTCAACAGAGCTAACGAAATCATCAGAAATTCAATCTGAGGTCAATTACTCAAAAGTCAAAACTTGGTCAAACCTTTCAAATTTAAAGCTTCTAGCTGAGAATCATTCCTCCAAATCAATTCCGAATAACCTGAAAACCAAAATCGACGATTCACATAAGTCATAATACATCATACGGAGCTACTCATGCCCTCAAACAACCGATCGAAGTGCAAATGCTTAAAACGACCGGTCGGGTCGTTACAATGGCACCTCGGGAAAAGTCTTGAGTAGACGTTGTGTGAAAGCGGTTGTTCTTATTGAGTTGTTACTTGTTTCCTTACATGGTTTCACCGGACTTAAACTGTATTCGGCTTACCTTATGATTTTATTACCAGTTTGTTCTTTGTTGATAATTATTGCTTCTAGTTTTCTGTTGCAAATTTTATTGTCGTTTATCATGTTTAGCTCTCTATTGGTACTGTTCCTTGTTAGTTTCATATTTATACTTGTAAAGGTTGTCATGTCTAGTAGGTGTCATGATTGTCCCTCGTCACTATCCCATTGAGGTTAGTCTTGATACTTACAGAGTACCGGTATGGTGTACTCATACGATGCTTCTACATATCTTTTTGTGTAGATCCAGGTATGTCTGCTCGTGTCGGTAGATAGAGAGTCTCGCTAATTGCTTTTACCGGAGACTTCAAGGTATGCCTGCTCGGCGTCCGCAGGCCTCGGAGTCACCTTCCCTTATTTTCATTACTATTGTTTTTCTTTTTTGGATAGTGATGTTGTAGCACTCTAGTAGCATTCTATAGAACATATGACTCAGTTCCACCGGTTTTGGGATGTGAGATTGTGAGATTCTATTTACAGACTGTTTTATCCATTATTTAGTCGCTTTCAGTATCTTATATTTATATATCTGTTTAGTGGTTGCTATTTATTAGGCTTACCTAGTCTTGGAGACTAGGTGCGATCACGACATCCTTCAGAGTGAATTTTGGGTCATGACAATTTCATTGTGGTCATTCCTAATCAACGTACTCGACCTACTCAAGGGGCTGTCAATGGAAATATCACTAAGATTGATGAAGTGCAAAATTATGCTATCGACAAGGAGAAGAAACAGCTATGGTTGAAAATATAACTTCTTAGCCAAGCTTGACTGCTCTTGATGAGAAGCCAACTGATACAGATGATGAATCAGGTGCTAATGAGAATGCAACTGAATTCCCTGCTCCAACTGTGGATGTGGAGATGTCGACTAAAGTACAAGAACTAAGTGTTCCTGAGAAGCAAAGTGAGGTCCATGCACTGTCCGAGGAGAACAAAGTTGGTGACACTAATTCTAGTATTGGTGATAAAGCAACTGTGATGTTAATGGTGAAGCTAATTCTTGAGTTATTGATTGAGCTAATTATGGAGTTGAAACAATTACAAAGCTTGGCGGTGAATTTGACGTCTTAGGCATTGTGGCTGAGATAGAAGAACATGAAGTTGGAGAAAATATGGTTGATTGATCATTGGAATAGGGATATAATTTGTGTGCCTAGGTTTTGTAACAAACAACCGACTTTCATGTTTTAGATATATTTTTGTTTTTGTTGGTAGATGTGGCTATAAACAATTTAGCTGTGGAGCTAACAATTTGGTGATTTAACTGCATATAGGTTGGTTGTAAGCATATTTATATGCTCAGGGTTATCTGAATGTGATTGTGTTTTTACTTTCGTCGCAATTTCAAAACTTTAATCTGTGATTTTCAGCGCGCTTTAACAATTGAGAAAGATGTGATGTATTAGTATCTTGGTAATACTCAATATTATTATCAACTACAACAGAGGTAGAATATCGACTATTAATAGATTTGTGCTCAACCTTAACGAATATGACAAAGATAACGGGATGTAATTCTTTATAGGTACTACAAAATAAATAGATAAAGTGCTCCATATCGTACATGTCTTGTGAAAAACCAAATGACCTGCCAACAAAAGTCCTATAACACATTTTCAAATAACAAGCGCAAGGAAAAGATCAAACAACAGCCTCCTTAGTCGATTCTTATATTCTTCAACTACCATCAACCTATTTTTTATTTGGGCCCTCTCTATTTTGGTATCTCTGAACATAACTTTCAGGTGATCCCTCTGTAATTCAGATTTCTTAAACAAAGTAAGTAGTTGATCCTTACTTTCTCAGCTTGTCCGAGCCTTTCCTATAATTCAAGCTACGTAAAGCTTCGAGAAGAGCATAATTCAGCTCTCGATGAGCTCATTCTCATAATGTTTTTCAGTATTTTGCTACGCCGGGTTGTGGACTGTCGTACCACCTGAAACGGTCGCAACCACTATTTGTAACGACCCAATCGATCATTTTGAGTTCTAGAACCCCATTCCCCTATTTGTTGCTTCTCATAGGTTTGTTTGATGTATTATGACTTGTGGGTATGGATAGTATGATTCCCGCAGGATTCGAGAGCTATTTGAAATACTTAGTTCTTAACTTGAAGCTTAGAGTTGAAAGAGGTGACCAAGATTTGACTTTTGGATAAACGGACTCATGATCGGGCTTTGATGATTTTGATAGGTTCCTATGATAATTTTGGACTTATTTGTATCTTCAAATTTGTTTTTAGATATTCTTAGAATGTTTTGACCCTACCTGTTAAAAAATGACATTTGGAAGAATTTATGAGTTCATGAGTTTTACCAAGAGTGGACTTTGATGTTAATGGACTTCGATTGGAATTCGTAGTCCTCGGATAGTTCACATAGTTGAATTTACTTATGCACAAAGTTTGGTTTCAATTCGAAGTGTTTAACTATGATTTAGACGCTTGATTGGAAGTATAAAGGCTTATAAACTTTAGAGAGTTTCTATAGGTGATTTCGCCTTTGATTCTTAGATTTGATGTCGCTATTCGTATTTCAAGTCTTTGGACAAGTTTGAATAGGATATGTGAACTTGTTAAGATAATTGGCCGGCGTCTCAAGAGACTGGGGTGAGTTTTGAAGTGGTTTTAGATCATTTCGAACAAAGTTGAGGTTGCTGATTTTTTTGTGCATAGCAGTGCATCGTGATCACTTGCACTAGATGTCGAGATCGCGGAGTATAATTCCAGAGCATCACGATCACGTGAGAGGTGATGCGATCTCGTAGGGGAGCATGAGGGGCTGAGGCTTTTGGGCTTCGGGATCGCAAGGTAGTAGGTTGTGATCGCGGAGCTTTGCAATCTGATTAATCATGATCGCGTAAAGGTCCACGCGATCACTTAGAAGAAAAGCATAGGCAGTTTTTTGCATCGCGATTGCGAGGGCCATGGTAGCGATCGCAAAGAGTAAATCAGTAACAGGGGTATTTAAAATACCAATTTTGGGATGTAGCTTATTTTCACCCTCTTTAAATTTTGGAGAACAATATGTTACACCCCATGTTTTCGTACATAAGAGTACGTCGTAAGACAATTGATGTAAGCTCAGAAATAAGATCATTTTTAAAAGTACATAAGGTAAGTTAATCATGTTACCTTGGAGGTTACAAATCTTTAAGATCATGGATAATAAGTACCAAGAGGGTTGAAAGACTTAGAAGCTAAACAAACTTAAGAAAATAAGTTTCGTCGAAAGTCGATAAGTTTGGAATGTTATAACATGCACTTTGGGGTAAGGCTAGCATTCTTAACATAATAAGGAGGTTATGTCACGAGTTATTTTAGTCGTATAATAGTCGTGTGTTACATTTTGAAGTCAAGTGAGTTGTGGAACAAAAGTTAGCGAAGGTCATCACAAGTTACATTCATAAATGTACTGAAAATTAGGTCAAAGGTAGCTGCGATTTTCTTCCAATATACATGGAATTTGTTACACCTTCTGCGTTCCAATGTAATGTATAATGAATATGATACTTCTTAATCATAATTTAAATGAGTGTAAAGTCATAATATGACTATATATAAAGTTTAAAAAAAATCGGATTTAAGTTGCGGAAAAACCGACAAAGGATTTGCCTTGTAACGAAGCTTTTTGAGCAATATATTTCGTGTATTATAAGAGGTCTTTTTGGGACATATTATATACCAAATTGAATATCTTGGAATGTAGTTTCCAATACTCTTAATATTTTATTCTTAGGACGTCCGGATAAAAAGATATAAGCGTCTGAAGAAGGGCCAATGCTAGGGTGCCAAGCAAGCACCTCTTTGACTTTTCAAAAGTTGATATATATAGGTTTTAAGTCGCCTTTCTCTTCATTTTTCATAGAAAATAAAAAGAGAACCCCCATAAACCTATCCTTAATCTCTCTACAAGGGTTTCAAATAAGATTACTATCCCGGGTATAAAATCAAGAAGTAATAACATTAGAATGATCCCTACGACGTAGAGATCATTATACCGCCTCGCTTTTTCTTTGTAGTTTGAGTTTTGAAAGGTACTTTATAGTTAAGAATGTTACACACCACATTTTCGCATATGAAAGCACGCCATAAATAAATTGATGAGAGCTCGGAAATGAGATGTTACATACCGTATTTTTTTTGTACGCTAATATTTCGTCGTAAGTTAATCGACTTAAGCTCGGGAACGAGATTATTTTGGGATTATAAGTATTATGCTATTCCAAACAAGTGATGAGAATATTCATGAAGGAGAGAGGGTAAGCAAATCGAAGAAAATAAAATTCCTCGAAGTTTGACAATTTGAGATAAAATATGGTCCGAGCTATAATACCCGATATTTATGGATTTGTGCCATACAAGGTACCATAGGGCCATGATAGTATGATGTATAAAGTGTATTAAAAAGGAGTAGTATTTTAGGTAATTTGAGATAATTCTTAATTATGTGGATAATTGAATAATTATTAATTTTAGTGGGAGGTTAACAATTAATTAAGGAATTAAGTGGATAAATTTGGATAAGACTAACCCCTCCCCAACGTGGCAGCAAACCCACCCCTAATAAATGACTCATAATGTCATTTGGTAATGTGGCAAAGTTTGTGAACTCTTTGGTTAAAGTATTAGAAATAATCTATATAATATTCTATAACTTATAAGATATGTTTAATCTTAAGAAATGGATAACTGTTTTACCAATTATAATCTTGATTCATAGACTTGCTTAAGCTCACGGGTGAAGCTCAAGAATTTCAAGAATCACCTTATTCACTACAAGACTTCTAATTCACAAAAGAACATGAATTAGCAGTTAGCAAAGTAGCGGATTTTGAGCAAAGAATTTCATACAGAGTTACACTGCGTAATAGCAACGGGATTTGCAATTGTAAGAGAGCCAGGTACAATCTTTCTCACGAATATCATACGGAATTTCACCTACTTCGCTTCTCCATTACATGTTGTCGCAATCAACGCATGTTAAAGATATTGCCAAGAGAATCGGTTCAGGTATGTTAAGGCTATTCCTTCTTTCTTTTGGCATGGTCCAAATGATATAAATGAAACGAGCAAAATGCACAACTTTCATAAATGACTCTATTCATAGAAATACTAGAGATGTCTATATTCTTGATTCCCCATGTGAATTATTATTATATCTTCTGTTCATGGGTCTCAGAAAAATACGTATTTGATAAAGTTTATCCGAAAGACATATTGTTTTTTATGGTATTTCGAGAAAATCTTATTAACGTATTTCTTATGCATTTCATGCATTTATACATATACATTGACCCATGACCAGATGGCGTTATATACGCGTATATATGTATATTATATTTAAATGGGATATGGGAAAAAGGTTACGACGTTATATACGCACCACCACCTGATCAGCTGGAATACGTTGATGATTTGCTCACTGTGGCCGAAATGATATGATGGGATGCCTTCAGAGGTTTGATGATATTATGAACGTATATACCTATGCATGGTATGACATTTATACGCATATGCATGATATTATAAAAATAAAATTATTCACAGAGCTATGCAGACGTACATGTTGAGTCCTTTACTCCATGTTTCTCTCATGTCTATTATTTACTGATTTTCATTCCTTACATACTCGGTACATTCTTTGTACTGACGTCTTTTTTGCCTGGGGATTCTGCGTTTCATGCCCGCAGGTCCCGATAGACAGGTCGAGAGTCCTCCAAGTAGGTGATCCACTGAGCGGAAGATATTGGTGCACTCCATTTATTCCGGAGTTGCTTGTTTGATTAGTATGATTTAGATATCTATTGTTTTGTATGGCGGGGCTCTGTCCCGACCTCTATGACACTTCTATACCCTTAGAGGCTTGTAGACATATGCCGTGTACGTGAAAGATTGTACGGCCTTGTCAGCCTATGTTTTGAGTTTATAAATGATCATGTTAGCCTATTAGGCCCGTATGTCACGTGTATATGATGATGTAATAGGAAAGATACGTTACGTTGGTACTCGATTGAGTAAGGTACCGGGTGCCCGTCGTGACCCATCGTTTGGGGTCGTGACAAAAGTGGTATCAGAGTAGTTCTGTCTTAGGGAGTCTACATGTCGTGTCTAGTAGAGTCTTGTTTATGGGTGTATTGTGCACCACACTTATAAGCAGGAGGCTACAAGGTATTTAGGACTATCACTCTTTCTTCTTACTCTAGATCGTATGGTAGAACTCAGTTGTAAGAACTCAATTTCCTAAACTCTATCTTATTCATAATACGACAATGCCTATATCTAGAAAGACGGTTGGTAAGAGATTGCATATGGCTGTGAAAGAGTTGAGTCAGAGGGACTCAATTTTGCATGATGCTTATGATGAGTAAATGTAAGGTCTTCAGTAGATCATATGTGTACTAAGACATGTAAGCTTTTTGATAAGGAGCCTTAAGGCAGAAATATCTATCCACCCCTATGGTGAAAGGCAATGAGAGATTCAAAAGATAGATACAAGTTTCAACAAATAAAAGAAGCAAGATGAATAAGGGTACGAGGCGCCCAGTTAATGAAGATTATCAGTATTTATAATTCAGGCAGAGGAATGTAAGCCTTTTGAGTTGCCTTCAACAATAACATAGGTATGTATAATTTGGCCACACCCATTTTAGTTATACCTTATTGGGGGCTAACCGGTGTAGTTTAAGAAAAGGACAGGATATCAGGATCCGGTTGGGGTTAGAGTAAACCCAAAATGGTGAATGGATTGTTTGTGTTAGTTGACATTTCCGAAGGATATTAAAAAGGTGCTAATAGATCTCCTTGTGAGGCACCCAGATGGTGCACTCTAGATATTACAATTAGATATGAATACTACCATGATAAAAAAAAAATATTCAGAAGATAGGCACTGAAAGCCTGGAAGGGATAAATATTACCTTAGTGTGGCTCGCGACCTCTAGTAGAGCGAGAACGTTAAGCAACCCGAAGAGCCACTGGATGGAGCAAAGGGGAGCTAAAAGAAAAAGAATGTCTTGTTCGAGTTTTTAGAATAAAGTGATAGACATAAATGTTAGCGGGAAATAAGAAGAGAGTTAATGAAGTATTATGAGTAAGATGTGATACATGGATGACAACGATAGATAAAAAAAATATGACATTATTACAGAGTATATAGTCAAGTGAAGGAAAGGACGAGAGGTGACAAGCCTTGAGAAATATGTTCGTGACTCCAACGCGATTACCAAAAGGAAAACTTAGACCCCAGAATAATAAGAAATCAGTATGGATTGGTGAGCAAGATAAACTAAACATGAATTAGGTACTGAGTGATTCAATAATGGTCGACATCATGAGAGTTTCAGATTTTGTTCCGGCGATAATAGAATGGACGACAGAATAATACCCTTTAAAAGTCGTTCAGGAAGACGCTTCCCTAAAGCAAGCAAGTTGAGTAAAGTTAAGCTTAAGGGACTATATGTGCCAGTTACACTAAGTGTTACCCTCGCGAGTGAGGAATTTCATTATCCTCGGTACAGAAGGATTACCACGAGTTGAGTAAGGATCATCGATGATGTGAAACGATGCCAAAGATGAAGAGGTAAAACATCTATAGGTAGATCCTCGTGGCTTTAGCTCTTAGTACTCCCCTAAGGGGGGAATATGGAGTTACGTGGCATTAAATCGGAATTAAGTAATTCTAGTAATTATGGAATGGTAAAGGAAGAGTGCGACAAAAATAAAAATTGGATAAGATTGCACGTATTCAAATAAGAGGAAGGACGTCAAGGATATTATGCAAGCACGACGTCAAGGAGAGGAAGTAAGGGTTCTTGCCTGAGATGTTATTGATAAATAAGGAGTACGTGCAAGACGTAAGATAAGATAAAGGAAATGACCCAAGAAAGATTACGTGGAATATTGATATGAGAAGGGGCCAACGAGTAGTCAGTAGTTGATTCAGGAAGAGCTTAGTTATGGCTAAACCGGGGGTTACAGACGAGGTAGCAGACCGTTCAAGATAAACAAAGTAAAACCCAATATGGGGAATTCAGTCTTGCAGATATGACCTCGGAACCCTTGAGAAATATTCAGATAGATGTTGGGGTAGTTAAAGGTGACGTATAAGAATTACTAAAATAAAAGAGGATGCCACTGGAAATAGTCAAAATTTAAGTTCAAAAGCAACCCTACAAGCACACGAGCGTAAACTACGGATAATTATAGGAGAGAAAGGACATTAAGTATTTGGTGTAATTAGCTCGCAACTTTACAAGAGTCAGAGAATCCTCCCTAAATACTACAATGAAAGACTGGCTGAGAAAGTAAGGAATGAAGCTTTAACCTAAGCTGGGTGACCTAAGGAGGGAATGGTCTTATAACAACAGTCTCACAACAACATTGTATGCACTCCATAAGAAAACAGCACCTACTATGGCTAGTGAACGGGAAGTAAAATCAGAAGTGATATTCAAGATCATATGAGTTGTATGGAATTCCAATATGCATGGGTACGAAGATAAGCTAAGTATGCACGCAAAAAGGGGGCATAAAGACCAGGAAAAGTAATTGCTTACATTTGAAGAAAGCTGAGATGGAACAAAAAGAACTATTAGATTCATGATCCAGAGTTAGTTACGTTATGAACACACTTAAGAGTTTGGAAGTTTAATACGTGCAGCATATACAGCCGTAGAAGATTCTGGTATAAGTTAAAAGAAAGAATTTAGCCCAGGTCATAGATGAAGGATTGTATTATTAAAGGATTGTATCATGGACATTCCTCAGCACTCATGAAAGGCTAAACGTAATAACTAATAGCATGAGCCGCAGATCAAGAGATAGCTTAAGCCTACATAAAGACTGATCAGAAGAAGGAGGAAACTAAAGAGTTATATCAACAATGTAAATCAAGAATCTGATTATTAGACCCAGAAAATTATAGAAATCGTGATTGAGAACATTACAGGATCACTCTTAATATCAGAGGTACCAGAGGGATAGTACAACAACCATATTCTATAACGACCCTACGATAAAGCCGGTTAGAAAAGTACCAGCCTCATAAGAAGTCAATACGAAACTCCCACCGGATTGTGTATGTACCAGAGGTGCAAGTATTATAATAGAGCTTCAAGTTATGGACATGAATTATACCTATGTGGAAGGGAGTTCATGAAAGAGATAGAAGATACGATGTGAGATTTTAAGGTAAGTAAGGTAAAGGTGAACAACGTACAAGATACTCAAAGGCAAAAGATCATGAATAGTCCATGCTTCGGATAGAAGGCTAGAAGCACTGGGATTCAATATCCAAGAACGACAGCAGCGTCGTCAGTGGCGTACCTTCCAGCCTATGGTTTCTAAGTACCGAGAGATCTAGTTAAGAGAGTAAAGAAGAGTTAGAGACGATGTGATGTCTCACTTAATATTATAGAATAACATAAGGGAATCAATGGTGCAAGCAAGTTGAAGTAAGGTTGTGAATAGTATAAATAGATACGTAGAGGTCGCAAGCTAAAGTATAGTAAAGCGACAAGGTTTTATGACAGGAGTAAGGATGAGAAAGGGCGAGTTTGAAAGTGACGAGAATGGGTCAGTTCTCGGGATTAAGCCCATGAAAACATGAGAGACGATGGGTTCTCTAAGTTATAGAAGACTCAGTATAGCCTGAATGAACTCAAAGGAGTTTAAGACTAGTAGCATTTAGAAGAGATAGAATGCTGCCCTAGTAGTGAAATGAAGGTGTAATTGTGTCAGATGAAAGATAACGGTTGGGCCTTCGACTGAATAATGATTTGAAGAAAGAAAAATAAAGGGGAGAAGGAGAAAACGTTTCGCAAATGGCACGAGATCAGAATACCCCCATAAGGCGAATCACATCGAGATACTATGAAATACGATTACGAAAATCACTTCAAATATTCCTCGATGCAACGTAAGCCCTAGTGGCAAGGTTTTACGTAAGAAGTTTCAAGTTATCAGTGGTATATTGTAGATCAATATTGAGGTGAATCAACAATGGATGGACAAAATTCACTAAGTACGAGATGAGATTAGACCGCCGTTCTTATGGTGAACAATAATGAGGACGCATTAAAAGACTTAGATTTATACATATGGGATAAGCAACGAGAATAACCTGGAGTTTGGTAGCAGGCCTCAGTAACGATAAATCGAAGTAAGTGTTATGGTATATTATGACCTACCTAAATGCAGTAAAGTCACACGGATGGATAACCGGGGCTATGAAACAAGATATAGCAATAGTAGTAAGTTCGACAAAGTACCGAGGGAAGGACTTCAGTATACCTATAAATGCCCAGAGGGACATCTTTAGTTTTGATATGTTCACAAAGTGAGGCCTAGAGGTTGGCTAAAAGCCGAAGGAAAGAGTCGCATAGGCGCATTTACAAGGTTAGAGTCGTACAGGCTGCATGATAGAAGGTAGCAACAGTTACGAGATTGGAAGGATTCGGACCACAAGTCGTGGTGTGAGAAAGAGGCCTAAAGGGAGGGGATGCCCTGGCCTTTGGATTTATTCACAAAACAGTTTCCTAGATGGCAAGGGGAGTAATAAAATATTCGGAAGACATAGGCTATGAAAATGATCAGTGCACCAGTGAACATTCGAGGACGAATGTTCCAACGGGGGGAATGATGTTACACCCCACATTTTCGTATATGAAAGCACGCCATAAATAAATTGATGAGAGATAAAAAAATGAGATGTTACATCCCGTATTTTTTTTGTACGCTAATATTTCGTCGTAAGTTAATTCACGTAAGCTCGGAAATGAGATTATTTTGGGATTATAAGTATTATGCTATTCCAAACAAGTGATGAGAATATTCATGAAGGAGAGAAGGTAAGCAAATCGAAGAAAATAAAATTCCTCGAAGTTTGACAATTTGGGATAAAATATGGCTCGAGCGATAATACCCGGTATTTATGGATTAGTGCGATACAAGATACCATATGACCATGATAGTATGATATATAAAGTGTATTAAAAAGGAGTAGTATTTTAGGTAATTTGAGATAATTCTTAATTATGTGGATAATTGGATAATTATTAATTTTAAAATGGGACTACTTTCCAAATGAAACTATCTTCTATTGGTTAATAATGCTGGTCATTGTCTTTAGGAATCCAGAACCAAAATGTGGTTCTTTTGGACTCAAAGAACCAAAATATGTGGGAAAAAAACTTGGGGACCGTAATATATATAGTGCACATAAGTACTGCGCTATACGATCGTGCTCTATATATGTGCGTTATACCTACACAAATAAGCCGGCCATCTTCTTCCCCAAACAAAACAGAATGCCCCCCCCCCCAATTAAAAACTCCCAACAGCGCCCCACTCCCCCATTTTTAAGCAAAAAACACTCGCTTGGAGCCCACCGGTCCCACAAAAGGGTAGATTCTCGATCCCTCATCCTAGCTAAAGCGTTATCTCGTAGTGGGTTGCTCATTTATGCTCCAAATCACCAAATCTTCAAGTTTTCAAAAAATTAAAATCGAGGTATTCCGACTTAGTTTTTGTTAAAACTCATGCATAAAAAATGCCTACTAGTTATTTTTACCGTGCTCTATGTTATTTCGTGATTGTTTTGCGATTTAATTAATTTTTTATTTTTTATCCGGATTATATTATTAATGTGCTAAAAAAATTAGTAAAATAGAGAAATTGTTATTAGTTGTTAGAAAAAATATTAATTAGTTAATTTTTACTGTGGTATACGTGTTTTCGTTATTGTTTTGTGATTAAATTAATATATTATTTTTATCCAGTTTAGATTATTTATTTGCTAAAAGACTAGTAAAATAGATAAATTGTTATTTTAGGAATAATTAACCTTATTTAGATGTTATTGTTGTACATATATGAATATGTGACCTTATTTACCAAATCTTGTGCCCTAATATAGTGCTCGTATTTGTAATATAGTGCCCTTTTAGCGTAGTAAAATGTAGTGCCCATTAGCGTAGTATCTTTGTAGTTATTGAAATTAATTATTTAATTATCCGTTAAACCCAAAAATATCTGAAAAAAGTAGATAGTTCAAACACAAACTCTCTCGAATTCTAGTCAACAAACGTAAGAAAATAACATTAGAAAACAACAATATTTGTCAAACTAAGTATTGTTATATGAATATTTAATAATTAAATCTTGTATAGTTATGAAAATTAATTATTTAATTTTATTATAGTAAAAAATAGGTGAATAAAAAACAAACATATAAAATAAAAAAACTAACATATAAAATAACAGACATGTTGAATGATAAAATGGGGAAATTTTCTCATCATGAACACAAGAACATTGGATACATTGGTGCAACTAGGCCTCAAATATCGAGTCCGGAATCAAAATATGGTTCATTTGGACTCACACTAAGTATTGTTATATGAATATTTAATAATTAAATCCTGTATAGTTATGAAAATTAATTATTTAATTTTATTATAGTCAAAAATAGGTGAGTAACAAACAAACATATAAAATAATAAATTAACATATAAAATAATAAACTAACATATAAAATAATAAACTAACATATAAAATAAGAAACAAACATATTAAATAGTAAACTAACATATAAAATATTAAAGATGTTAAGCAATGAAAAAAATACTTTAATTAATATTGTTCAATTTACAATAGTCGTCATGGAGGTTCCGCCTGTGCATCCTGGACCTGCCTCACTAGAGCTATTGTTGCTACAGGCCGAGCATAGGTCTTCGTACATATCGTAGGGGCAGTTTTTGGCCCTGACATTCCATGCTAGACGAGTAGACATTATGTGGGACTTTCTTAGGGCCCACCATCTCCATCACCATATAGTGTGCCGCCTTCAGGATACGGGTTTCTATAGGATTATTGAGATCAGTCAGTTGCAGCTGGATTGGTCGTTGATCATGGCTTTGATAGAGCAGTGGCGACCGGAGACGCACACATTTCATTTACCCATTGGCGAGGCTACTATCACGCTTCAGGACGTGGAGGTTCTGTATGGGCTGCCGGTTGATGGACATCATGTAGCTTTGTCGCATGCTCTCAGAGTTTATATGGGATTGCAGTACCTGGAGATATTGTAGCGGCTCACCGGATTCCAGCCAGCGGAGGAGGCTGCATTGGTTAGGGCTAGTCATCTGCAGTTGACGTCCGTCCGGCTGCATATGTAGGCGATTCATGCGAACATTACGTCCGGCTGCTCTAATGAACGTATAAGGAACTAGTAACATTTCAAATATTTCACGAATGTCAAATCATGGATTAGTTCCTTCAATGCCCAAGGAGAAGGAATTCAGAGGCGGAGCCACGATATGAAGCTTATGAGTTCGAAATTCTAATATTTTTAAGCTACTGGATTTTACATTAATAATTTGTGTATATTTCATTGTATTTTTAAAACAAATATAGGATTTGAACCAAAGTTACTGGGTTCGGCCGAACCCGCAACCGAAAGGCTAGCTCCGCCCTTGAGAAGGATAGTTATGTGGCCACTAACTCCTAAAGCAGGCGATGGCCTTTACGAATATCTTCAGTTCGTTATTTGAAAACCATGCTTAAGCTTACTACTTACTCACAACTCAAGACTTTGAAACCTTAAAAATTAAGAAGAGTTCTCCAAATATTAAAAACCAAGCGTTTAGAAAACTGAAGACACTCTTTCACTCAGGGACAACAAAGTAATATAAATATATTCCGGCGGAATGCATCAAAAAATTTTATCAACAACGTATCCAGTGTAATGCCACCGGTGGAATCTAGGGAGGATAATGTGTACGTAGACCATAAAAAGTTTACATCAATTTTTAAAAATTGGTGACAAGATATAAGTACCGACACAGAATTTACTAACTGATTACCAACTTACTTAATGACGGAATCTGTCTGAACAATCAAGGGCATAAATGGGTAGAAAAACCTTATTCCTCATTTTTCTCTCCTTTACATATTCTCTTTTGCCTCCTTCTCCTCCTCTATAACGACCCGACCGGCCATTTTGAGCATATTAGCCCTGATCCCCTATTTACTGCATTCCTTATATCTGTTGCTGCTTATGTGACTTACCGGGAGGTCTTGTTTTGGTTATGGAGTGTTCTAGGACACTTAGTCCCTAAAACGGAAGCTTAAGTCTTAGGATTTTGACCGTAGTTGGAATGGTGTAAAGACGACTCCAGAATGGTGTTCTGTCGGATCCGTTAGCTTCGTTGGGTGATTTCGGACTTAGAAGCATGTCCGGACTGTGAATTTGAGGTTTGTAGCTGATTTAGTCTTGAAATGGCAAAAGCCGAATTTTCAGAAGTTTGACCAGGGGTGGCTTTTTGATATCGGTGTCGGATTCTAATTCTGGAAGTTATAGTAGGCCCGTAATATTGAATATGACTTGTGTGAAAAATTTGAGATCAATCGGGCATGGTTTGGTATGATTCGGCATCATTTGTAGAATTCGGAAGTTTAGAAATCCTTTAGGCTTGAATCCGGGTGTAATCGGTGTTTTTGTGTTATTTTGAGTGATTCGAATGTTCTACTAAGTTTGTATTGGGCTATATGACTTGTTGGAATGTTTGGTTGAGGTCCCGAGGGCCTCGGGTAGATTTTGGGTGATTAACGGACTTGATTTTTGAGTTGATGAAGCAGCTGAAGAGCTGCTGATACTGGTGTAACCGCATCTGCGGAGTGGGCACCGCAGGTGCGAGCACGTAGAAGCGTGGCATGAATCGCAAATGCGGGCAAGGCTATGAAGGACAGGGTTGCAAATGCAAAAACTTTTCCTGCAGTTGCGGTAGTGTAGATACGGACAAGTGAACGCAGGTGGGGGGCAGCTAGGAGAGATTGACTCCGTAGAAGCGAGGCTAGGGCCGCAGATGCGCGTTCGCAGATGCAGAACCTGGAGCGCAGGTGCCGGCCCTGGAGGTGCATGTGACTTCCGCAAAAGCTACATTTTCACCGAAGATGTGGCGTCGCAGGTACGACAATAGGTCCGCAAATGCGAAATGTCTGGGCAGAAAGTTTAAAAGCAAGGGTTCGCGATTTTAGTCTTATTTCAACATTTTGGACTCGGACTTAGGCGATTTTGGAGAAGATTTTCGAGGTGATTGTTGAGGTAAGGTTCTTGTACTCGTTTTGGATCATAAAACTTGTTTCCCCACTGATCTCCCTACCTAATTAGTCAGATTGTGAAGTGACCAAATGATGTCGGATTTTGATGAATTTAGTATGGTTAGAATTGTGAGTGAATGGGATTTTTGGTTTGGTGACTTTTATCGGATTTCGAGACATGGGATCGAGGGCCGGGTTTGAGCCGATATTGGATTTGGGTTATAATTTAGTAGTTTACTTGTGGAATTTATCCCTTTAGCCTATATTGATTATCTCGTACTGTTTGTAGCTAGATTTGGGGCATTTCGAGATTGATTCAAGGGGCAAAGGCATTGTAGAGTAGGATTTTGCAAAGTTTGAGGTAAGTAGCAATTTTAAATCTTGTCCTGAGGGTATGAAACCCCGAATTTTGGTATGATGTGACTATTTTGGAGGTGACGGACGTGTGGGCGTACACCGTGGGGGATTGTGACTTGGTCTGTCCCGTGAGACTATAAAGTCGAATAAACTATTGTTAACTACATGTTCTCTCTTTGTTATAGAAATTTGACTACAAATCATGTTAGAAATCATGCTTAGGCTATGTGATAGTACTGTTGGGACCCGCAGAGGTCGCGTACTTGTTGAATTACTTGCTGATTGTTGTCTTGTACTCTGTCATGGTTTTACTTGCATATCATATCTCAGCCTCTTCTTGATTCTTGTTGATACACTATCTTATCTTTGTTTTGGCCGATCTTTGTGATATATGAGAGCCCGAGAGATTAGAGAGGCTGATGACTGAGTGAGGCCGAGGGCCTGTCTATGAGGTATTGATACTATGGCACGTGAGTTGTCCGTGCGGTTCCACATGTTGATTCTATAGCACTTGAGTTATCCGTGCAACACATGAGTTTTCCGCGCGGATATAGTGCTTGGGCTGAAAGGAGCCCCTCCGGAGTCTGCACACCCCCAGTAAGCGCAGGTACCTATTTAGTGTGAGTACTGAGGGTTGAGAGCCGAGTGATTGAGCTATTGTGATGGGTTGAGTGACTGTTGCCCTGAGAGGCTGTACTTACATTTTCATTTGTTGATGCACTTAATTGCTATCTGTCATTGTCGTGAAATTTTTGAAAGACTCTATATCCGGATTTACCTGCACTGTAACAGTATAAAATCGATTTGATTTGATCTGCCAAATTTAAAAGCATGTCTATTCTTTGCTGGAAATATTGAAAATGAACTGTATTTGTATAGCTCGTCACTACCTTCTCAGTTCCTTATTTATTTCTGCTACTTGCTGAGTTGGTTATACTCATGCTACACCCTCCACTTCATATACAGATCCAGGTGTGTTTGATCACGGAGGTCGTTGAGTTTGTGCGAGATCGAGTGCCGGCGGCCGCAGACCTTGTCTCTCTTTATATGTTTTCCTTCTTTCCTGTATTGATACTTAGACACTATTTTTATTAGACTGGATATCTAGATGCTCATGACATGGTGACACCCCGATGTTTGGGGAGGCTATCTTTCCGCATTTTATTTTGAATTCAACTCCGGCTTTTGTAAAAATTTCTAGTATGAAAAAGCTTTTAATTATCCTTTTTATGAATTATTGAAGAATTTTGAAAGTGTTTTAGAAAGGTCGTCTTACCTAGTATCACGATAGGCGCCATCACGACGGGTTATGTTTTGGGTCATGACATCCTCCTTTGTATAGGTAAGTTTTCCTATTTAATTATTTTTTCAGTTTTTAAAACATTTTTAGTGTATATTTTTTTTACTTTTAAGATTAGAAAATTTAGATGTTCTAATTTTGTTGAGGTATGTTTACAGTACTGATTGTGTATATATTTTATTGTCAAGAAAGCTATATTTTTTGTGACGATACGATAGGTCGTTTTGAGTATTAGCTCCCTTTTTAATGTTTTGAGATCTCTCGTAGCTTTATTTGATGATTTATGACTTGCGTGCATGGTCCTTGTCATTTTTTGGAAAGCTATTATGTGATATTTTAAAGAAAATGTGATTTTTGACTTAAAATTAGGCTTGAGTTGACCACGATCAACATTCTTGGTAAACGACTTCGGATCGGTGTTTTGACGATTCTCGTATGATGTTTTTGGACTTGTGCGCATGTTAGGTTGGGGTCCTGGGTGACTTGAGGGTGTATCAACACATTATGTGAAAATTGGCAAAACTTGAATTTTTAAGTTGAAAATCTTGAGTTTTGATGATCGATTCTTGATTTTGATGTTGTTTTGATGATGAGTAAGCGAGCGAGTTTGCATGATGTTATTATAATTGTGTGAATATTCGGGTTGGAGCCCGAGGGGCTCGGGTGAGTTTTGAATGTGTTTTGGCGGAAATGAACTGTTGTTGGAATTTTACCGATGTGAAGTTGCAGGTCTCGCATGGGCCGCGACGGGCACCCGGTACCTTACTCAACCGAGTACTAACATAACGTATCTTTCTTATTACAACATCATAGGTAAGTGGATCACAAGGGGCGTCATGAGATAATCAGAGAAAACATGAGGGAACACCCGACATAGAATGACCCAACCTGATATAGAAACTCATATTTGTGACATACGGGCCTATAAGGCCAACGTGATCCATTATATACTTAACATATAGGCCGACAAGGCCATACAAGTATCCGTATATATGACATCTGTCTACAAGCCTCTAAGAGTACATACCTATCATAAAGGTCGGGACAGAGCTCCGCCATACCAAACAATACACGTCTAAATCATACTGACCAAACAAGCAACTCCGAAGCAAATGGAGCGCACCAACATCTTCCGCTGAGCTGGTAGCCTACTTGGAGGACTCTCGACCTGTCTATTGGGACCTGCGGGCATGAAACGCAACGTCCCCAGGCAAAAGGGACGTCAGTAAAAATAATGTACCGAGTATGTAAGGAATGAAAATCAGTAAATAATAGACAATAGACATGAGAGAGACATGGATTAAATTGCTCGATATGTATATCTGAATATCTCTATGAATCATTTAATATTATAATATCATGCATATGCGTATAAATGTCATACCACGCAGGTGTAGATCGGCGAGGTGAGTACCATCCACTGTAGGCTGCCTCCAGATATCAACTTTTGGTTGGTGACCTCCACATCTTCCTGGAGTATTGCCGAGTCACGTTCTATATATGTTATTTTGTTTTATGAGGATGTCGGTAACCCTATCCCGACTTATATATTATGGTCATATTTTCTTAGAGCTTTTACAGACAATGTCATGTATAAAGTATTAGGTATGACATGTCAACGGTCTTGTCGGCCCTTATGCATCTATATAAATATTTTTTTGAATTAGTTATCTGAGTTAAGTTCTAATGTTGTTAATTATATATATAGATGTGGCCTATCATGGCCCGTGACGGGTCTTATAGAAAAAAAAAAGGGATAAGGTATGTGGCGCTCAGTTGAGTAGGCACCGGGTGCCAGTCATGGCCCTCTGATTTGGGTCGTGACATCTCATGTTTTCACTTGTTTCTTAGTCTTACTTTACTTTTTATTAATTCAAATCTATGAATTTCAAGATAGAAATTAGGAGTTTTGGGTAGAATTTAGTAACTTTGTAAAAGTGAGATTTATACCTCGAATTGATGTCGGATATCGAAACAAATCACGTATCCGGGCTTGGGGATGAATGGCTAATTCGGGATTTTGTCCAAATCTCAAATTTCAACCACGTGGGCCCAGGTTCACTTTTTGTTGACTTTTTCAATTTAGTTAAACATTGAACCTTTTTCATTCGGGGGTAGTTTCTAAAGCTTGTTTTGGATCGTTTGAATGATAATTGGTTAGATTTGGTTGGTTTGGAAGCTTGGCCTAAAGGAAAAGTCGTGGTGGATTGTTGATTTGATTGCGAAAAGAGGTAAGTGTTGTGGTTAACATTGACTTGAGGGATTTAGGACTTGATTAGTCTATTTGCTACTTAATATTTGGGTGGGGACGACGTATATGCAAGGTTATGAGCATATATGCAAGGTAATGGGTTGAGCATGGGGCGTGGACTACTTAATTATTTGTCCTCAATTACATCATGCCTTCATTTATTCTATGTTAGTACATGTTTTTATTTGTTCAATACATGCCTTCACTTATTACATGCCTCTATTTGTTTTATGCTTCCATATTTTTATGCCTTTATTTATTGGTATTCTTTACTTGTTCTATACTTTTACATATTATTAGATAGATGCTTGTACTTGTCTCATGTTTTCACTTGTTTGTTAGTCTTACCTGCTCCTATTTCACTTTAATATGTATTATGGATTGTCTTAGAGGCTTTATTCGCTTACTTCCTTTTTGCATTATATTGTGGGATACACCATTGCTGGTCGTGGTATTATAATATGTACATATGGGATTGGGTTTCATGCTGCAACGGTATTGATATGATATTTGGGATCGGGTTGCACGCCGCAATGATGTTGATATTGTATATGGGATCGGGTTGCACGCCGCTACGATATTTTAATATAGATGTGGATCGGGTTTATAGACGTGGATCGGGTTGTGTGCCGCAATGGAGAAGTTATTATATATGGTTATTCTTGGATGTTGGTTTCGTTATTGCATTGTGTTGTGAAGTTGAGTAATGATGATATTCTGGGGCCCTCTGTTGTGGATTTTTTATTCCGGTTTCCATGTTAATTGTTGTTTCTCTAATTCGTTATCGTTTTATACTTATAATCGTACAGGTTTATAGTGAGTGATCTGTCATAACCTCGTCAATAGTTCGTCGAGGTTAGGTTCAGTACTTACAGAGTACATAGAATTAGTTGTACTCATACTACACTTCTGCACTTCTTATGCAAATTTGGTGTTAGTCCCAGCTGCGCATAGCGGAGATTGCTCGAACTGTCACTTCCAGGAGACTTGAGGTAGAGTTGAACCACGTTCGCAGACACTGAACTCCCCTTCATATCTGCTTTACTGTTTATTTTATTTTGGATAATTGTATTTTTATTTCAGACCCTGTTTGTAGTATTTTTTGTAGCTCATACACTCGTGACATCAGTTTCTGGGATTAAACTAGATAGTGTGTATGGATTTTATTATGTATTTCAAAATTTTTACAGTTTTTTTCTTATTAATCTGCTTTTAAAATTGTTAAAGTGATTAATCGTTTAGTTAATGTTGGCCTGCCCAGCAAGCGGATATTAAGTGCCATCACGGCCCCGTGGTTGGGATTTTGGATCATGGCATTTTTTTGTTCGATCTGAGGTTATTGTATTATATATTTTCAGTGTTGTTAGGGTTTAATTTAGTAGTTTATTCTAAGTTTAGAGTTGATACTACATTAATTATTTTAGAAAGTGGATATTACCCTGTTTGTTTTCATTGTCTGCAATTCTGGGCAACTAATGTTTTTAGTAGTTTTATTAAAATTTCTATTTAAAAAAATAAATTTTTTAATGATTATTTTTTTGAATTTCTAACGTACTCAATTACAAGTTTAAAAATATATATATCACAAATTAAAAGACACGTGGCTAGCCTTGATTGGATAAGCTACATTTGCTTTCTATTTCAGTTTCTTAGTATAACTACCCTTATATTTTAACTGGCTTGGTCCCATCATAAAACGACACTTGACTATCCCTGATTGGCCCGTTTTAATTAAAACTCACTCGACCCATTCTAATAACTCACTCGTTCCAAAACAGAAAAGGAAAATTAAACTTAATTTGTTTTCTTAATCTTTCCTCTTTTTTTTCTTTTCTCATTAATTTATGTTATTTTCTTTTTTTATCATGGTCTTCTTCCCTACAACTCCAAATGATAATACCCAATTTCATGAAAATCCATAATAAAAATTTACATACTACCACCACCACAAATTATCACAATTTTCTACCTTCCATGAAACCCTTCATTTTTCCCTTTCCTTTTACATTTATTTGAGCTCATTGTTTTTTTCTGATTAGAGGTCCATAGAAAGGATGGAATTAGATTAGCAGTAAAGGGGTGGTCAACCATCAAACTTCATCACCAATGTAGCAATTGTCTCTAAATTTTGGAGCTAAGCCATGGAATTTTGACAGAGAAAAGAAAATAAAGGCAATGAGAAAGAAAAAGAAAAGAAGTAAGAAAGTTTGTATTGATTCTTTAGAGAGAAAGAAAGTAACGTAAATGGAGTTTGCTCTGAAGGTAAATATTGAAAAACATGTGGTGGTTCATGCTGGAATAAGGATGTTGCTGGTGTTATAAAGGAGGGAGGGAGGTGATGAAGATGGAGTAAAGAATGTGAAAAAGTGGTGGAATGGGTTCAATTTTCCTTTTATTTTTAAATCGGTAAGTTATTAGTATGGGTCGCGTGCATACTAATTAGAAATTGGAGTTTCACTTTTACGACAATCGGTCTTTTTTAAGTTGGGACAAAGCCATTTAACCCCCCTTCTCCCCGAGGGTGAATGTAGCTTATTTTCGATAGCAGAGGGGGCAAATATGACCCTTTTTCAAAAATAAACAGAATTTATATTAATTTAGTTTTCCTATGGATTCCATTAGAAATTTAGTGAATTCTTCACCATTTCTTATCGAGCTTAATTTATGAAACTCCATCGAAAATCCATTTGGAGTTTCACGGTGAATACATCAAAATGTTCCTGACACGTATGGAATTTTTCAATTCCCAACGAAATTCTAATAGGAACGTCGGTAGAAAAATAGTAAATTTCTAGTAATGGAAGATGAAAGATACAAATAGGGAGAAAACCTACAATGGACAACACCCATAGAAACTACTTTTTGGTTTAGTTTACCCTAACTATATAAGAGGTTAATGGTTCAAATCTACCAACATACATACTTTTTAGCAGGTAAGGCACAAAATCTTAAACCCAAATGTGATGACCCGATAGGTCATCTTATATTTTAGAACCTAATTCTATGTTTCGAGGTCTCAAAAATCTCATTTTAGCATTTTTTGATTTGCGTGCGTAGTCCGGGTGTTATTTCGGAAGGCTTATATGTTAAAAACTGATAAAAATAAAAATTTGTGTCTTAAAAATTAATTTGAGTTGACTTCGGACAATATTTTAAGTAAACGGACTCGGATTCATATTTTGACGGTCCTGGTAGGTCTGTATCGCAATTTGGGACATGGGCTTATACCCAAAATCGAATTCCGAGGTCCCTAACTCGAGATTTGGAATTTTAAAAAACATTAAAAGTTTGAAAGTTTAATAATTTTTAGAATTGACTGATATTTGGTCTTGTTGATACCGGGTTCGTATTTTTGTTTCGGAGCTCGGTACATGTCCATTATTATATTTATGACTTTTTTGTGAAATTTGGTGAGAAACGGAGTTAGTTTGACGCGATTCAGATATTCGGTTGTGAAAATAGATGTTTTAAAATCTTCTTAAAAATTTTATTTGATTTGGTATCCGATTCGTAGTTCTAGGCATTATTTTAAAATTTTGGTTGTACGAGCGAGTTCGTATGATATTTTTGGACTTGTGTGCATGTTTGGTTTGGAGTCCTGAGGGCTCGGGTGAGTTTCGGATAGGCTACGGGTGTTTTGAAACTTAGAAAAAAAATCTTGTTTTTGCTTCAGCTGATATCTGGTGTGTTCTTCTTCGTGTTCGCGAAGGTACTCTCGAGAACGCGAAGAGTGAACTGGGGAGGGGAAGATTTTCTTCATCGCGAACGCGGTAGATTGGTCGCGAACGTGAAGCAATGGGGGCCTTACCCTTCGCGAACGCGACTAGCTTCTCGCGAACGCGAAGCTTTAGGGACCTGGGGGAGGGTCAGTCATTCTTCTACGCAAACGTGTGCATTGGCTCGCAAACACGAAGGCCATGAGGGAGTAGCCTTTGCGAACGTGAAGGAGGACTCGCGAACGCGAAAGCCACTCGGGCTGCTGCACATCGCGAACACGGCAGGCCCTTCGCGAATGCGAAGAAGGCCTGACGCCCAGACCTTAAAACATTTCAAATACGGGATTTTACCCATTTTTCATAAACACTCCATTAGAACTCGGCCTAGGTGCAATTTTGAAGGGAAAACTCAACACCCATTAAATTCCTAACCCTAATCTTTGTTCTTTACTGGTAGACAACTAGGTATGTAGGAAGAATTGGGGCTTTTTGCAAATTGGGGATTTAGAACTCAATTTGTGGTCGTATTCCGAAACTAATTATATAATCGGGCTCGGGGGTAACTGGGTAAATGGATTTTGGTTCAAACTTTGGGTTTTGACAAAGCGGGCCCGGGATCGATTTTTGACTTTTTGAAAAAAAGTTTGGAAAATCTAAACTTATGCATAGTAATTGATTCCTTTAGCAATAATTGATATTATTGAGTCGTTTGTGGATAGATACGAGTGGTTTGGAGGTGGATTCTAAACTAAAAGTCGTGGTTATGCTTTAAGTTTATTCTTGGGAGCGAGGTAAGTGTCGTGGTTAACCTTGATTTGAGGGAATATGACTTGTTTGTCTATTTGCTATATGTTTAAATGTTAGGGAACAACGTATATGTGAGGTGACGAGTACTTATGCATTGTAGTAGGGTTAAAGTATGCGGGTGGGGTTTTGTTTCATGCAATTATAACTTCCTTTGTTTATATTATCCATGTTTAGACTAGTATTGTTAAATTGATCATTCTTGTCATATTTACGAATCTTTTGGTGATAATCGAGTATTAATTCCAAAGTTGAGGTTGATATTGTGGAACCAAATGTTGAAGTAAGGCTTGTACGTGTTATTCTATATCGTTGTTGTTATTTGTTCATTGCATTATGGTATGGGAGAGCGTTAATGCACGAAGGGTGATGCCATGCCATATTTGTGAGTGTTAATGCATGAAGGGTGATGTCGTGCCATATTGTGAGTGTTAATGCATGAAGGGTGATGCCGTACCACATTGTGAGTGTTAATGCACGAAGGGTGATGCCGTACCATGTTATGAGTGTTAATGCACGAAGGGTGATACCACGCCGTTTCTATTGATTTTATGGTGAGGTTGAGAGTAAAAGCACGAAGGGTGATGCCGTGCATTTTTCCTTTACTGTCTTTACTTGTTCGTATTGGTTCATAGTATATTGGTTGTTCAAGTTACCATTCTGCTGCAGTTCTCTATCTCGTATTCCCCTCAGCATGTTCTCCCTCCCAATAGTACATGTTTAGCTGTTATTTGTACATATACTATTAAATTGCACATGTTTGTTATGTAGGTGTCTTGTCATAGCCTCGTCTCTACTTCGTCGAGGGTTAAGCTCGACACTTACCAGTACATGGGGTTGACTGTACTGATATTGCGCTCTTCACTTCCTGTACAGATTTTGGTATTGGTCCTAGCTGATCGAGAGGCCTAGCAGCTCGGACCGGTTCATCGGAGAGTCAAGGTAGATCTGTTGGCGTTTGCAGACCTTGAAGTCCTCGTATATCTTTTCTTTGTTTTTTATTTATTGTTTCTTTCGTTCAAACAGTTGTATTTCTTTCAGACTTGTCCTTGTAGTAAATCCTTAATGTTCGTGAATTGTGACTCCAGATCTGGGTAGTAGTAATTAAAGAAGTTTTTATATTATTCCGCACTCGCTGTATTTCATTTATCTTATTTGCTGTTATTTACTTAATTGAATAAAGATTGGTTTAATAATTCTCTAACGTCGGCTTGCCGAGTAAGTAGAATGTTAGGCGCCATCACGGTCCCGACAGTGGGAATTATGGGTTGTGACAAGGTGGTATTACAGCACTAGGTTGCCTAGGTCTCACAATTCACGAGCAGGCTTAGTAGAGTCTGGAGGATCGTTACGGAGACGTCTGTGCTTATCTTCCTGAGGCTATAAAGTTTAGGAATAAATTTCACTTATATTCTTCTATGTCGTGTGATTTTTGTTCTCTCAATGCTAATTGAACTCTTCTACACTTATTCTCTCACAGATGGCAGCCAGAGCCTCCAGTGGCAGCTCCTACGAGGGGTAGAGGTCGAGACCGAGGCTGTGCCAGAGGCCGAGGCAGGTCAAAGCTCAGCCCAGAGCTCGAGCAGCAACACCAGTAGTGGAGCCTCAGATAGAGTTTGATGAGGAGGTTACAGCCCAGACTGTGCCTGTCGGACCAGCTCTGGTCCCGGAGGGGTTCATTGCCACCCTGGTGCTTCAGGATGCTTTGGTCCACTTGGTGGGCCTTATGGAGAGTGTGGCCCAGACTAGCGCAAACCCCATGGCACCATCTGTCTCTCAAGATGGAGGAGGAGCCTAGATTCATGCTATTCATACTCCGGAGCAGATGGCTCCCCAGTATCAAACTCCAGCCACTCATCCAGTCGGAGTAGTTCAGTCGGTTATTGCGGCACGGACCGGTGATGGGTCAGTTATGTTCTGAGGCTTTATGGAGATTAGACAGGTTTACCAAGCTCTTTCCAGTTCACTTCAGTGGTGCTTCTTCAGAGGATCCCCAGGAGTATCTTGACAACTGTCATGATGTGCTACGGAACATGGGTATAGTGGAGACCAATAGGGTGGATTTTGCTGCATTTTAGATGACTGGTTCCGCCAGGAAATGGTGGAGAGATTATTTGTTGACCAGACCAGCTGGATCGCCTTCTCTTACTTGGGACCAGTTCTCTCAGCTCTTTCTAGAGAAGTTTCTCCCTATCACACTGAGAGATGAGCATTGTCGTCAATTCTAGCGTCTCCAGTAGGGCAGTATGACTGTTACCTGGTATGAGACCCGGTTTGTGGATTTCGCCTGTCATGCTCATCTTATACTTCCTGCCGAGAGAGAGAGAGGGTGAGGAGGTTTATTGACGGACTCGCTCAGCCCATCAGATTGCAGATGGATAAGGAGACTAGGAGTGAGATTTCTTTTCAGGCGGCTGCCAATGTAGCCAGGCGAGTCGAGATGGTTCTTGCTTAGGGAGGTTAGGGGTCTGACAAGAGACCACATCATTCCGGGGGGGTTTAGCGGTGCCTCAAATGTAGGCAGGGGTACTTTTGGTAGAGGCCATCCTCCCAGGCCATTTCATTCAGCACTTCAGGCATCCCACGGTGCCTCGGGTGGTCGTGGCCCTCATATGCCTTATTCCGACTAGCTAGCCTACAGTGCACCACCAACTCCTATTAGTGCACCTCCACTCCAGTTTTTATGGTTGTTACTCAGGTCGACAGGGTCAGTTTCAGGGTCAACAGTCAAAGCTGCACCACCTGCTCAGCCAGCAAGAGGCAGGGGTCAGGCAGCCAGAGGTAGAGGCCAGACTATTAGAGGTGGAGGTCAAGCCGTTAGAGGTGGAGGCCAGCTAGTTAGAGGCCTTCCCAAGGACGTAGTTCAGGGTGATGGGGTTATGCTTTTTTTCCAGCCAGGCCTGAGGCTGAGTCATCTGACGCTATTATCACAGGTACCGTTTCAGTTTGCAGTAGAGATGCTTCAGTTCTATTTGATCCGGATTCTACTTATTCCTACGTGTCATCCTATTTTGCTTCATATTTGGTTGTGCCTCGTGATTCTTTGAGTGCTCATGTGCATGTGTCCTCACCTGTGGGAGATGCTATTGCTGTAGATCGTGTTTATCGTTGTATGTGTGATCACCATTGGGAGTCTTTAGACTATTGTAGATCTTTTACTTCTCGATATGGTCAATTTTGATGTCATTTTGGGTATGGATTGGCTGTCACCTTATCACGCTATATTGGATTATCACGCCAAGACAGTGACTTTAGCCTTGCCGGGTTGCCTCGATTAGAGTGGAGAGGGACTCCTGGCTATTATCCCAGCAGGGTTATCTCTTATGTGAAGGCTCTTCATATGGTCAAAAAGGATTGTCTATCTTATTTGGCTTATGTCCGCAATTCTAGTGCGGAGATTCCTTCCATGGATTCGGTGCCAGTTGTTTGTGAGTTCCAAGAGGTGTTTCCTACAGACTTGTTGGGGATTCCTCCGACAGGGATATTGATTTCTGTATTGACTTGGCTCCGGGAACTCAGCCCATTTCCATTCCGCCATACCGCATGGCCTTAGACCTAGTGTATCGCCCTGGGATGCACCCGTGTTGTTCGTGAAGAAGAAAGATGGATCGATGAGGATATGTATAGATTATTGGTAGTTAAACAAAGTCACCATCAAGAACAAGTATCCATTGCCTAGGATTGATGATTTATTTGATCAGCTTCAGGGTGCCAAGGTATTTTCGAAGATTGATTTGAGATCTGGCTACAATCAGTTGAGGATT
The DNA here is from genome assembly GCF_000715075.1 of Nicotiana tabacum. NCBI lineage: Eukaryota > Viridiplantae > Streptophyta > Magnoliopsida > Solanales > Solanaceae > Nicotiana > Nicotiana tabacum. Next base: position 65,034,037 of record NC_134094.1, on the reverse strand, counting down.
AAGGCATCTGATGTCCCTAAGATAGATTTTCAGACTCGTTACGGGCATTATAAGTTTCTGGTGATGTCTTTTGGGTTGACAAATGCCCCAGCAGCATTTATGGATTTGATGAACCGAGTGTTCAAGCCTTATTTAGACTCCTTTGTGATTGTGTTTATTGATGATATCTTAATCTACTCCCGCAGTCGAGAGGAGCATGAGCAGTATCTCAGAATTGTACTTCAAACGCTGAGAGCCAGCCAGTTGTATGCTAAATTTTCAAAGTGCGAGTTTTGGTTGGATTCAGTTTCTTTCTTATGGCACGTTGTATCAGCAGAGGGTATTCAAGTAGATCCTAAGAACATTGAGGTAGTTCAAAACTGGCCTAGACACACTTCAACTACGGAGATCAAGAGTTTCTTGGGTTTGGCGGGCTATTACCGTCGATTTATGGAGGGGTTTTCATCTATAGCAGCCCCGTTCACTAGGTTGACCCAGAAGGGTGCCCCGTTCAGATGGTTAGACGAGTGTGAGGCGAGCGTTCATAAGCTCAAGACTGCTTTGACTAAAGTGCCGGTGTTAGTGTTGCCCACAGGTTCAGGATCTTATACGGTATATTGTGATGCGTCCCGTGTTGGGCTCGATGCGGTATTGATGCAGGAGGGCAGGGTGATTGCCTATGCGTCATGGCAGTTGAAGGTTCATGAGAAGAATTACCCTGTCCATGACTTAGAGTTGGCAGCCATTGTTCATGCGCTGAAGATTTGGATGCACTATCTTTATGGTGTGTCGTGTGAGGTTTTCACGGATCATCGGAGCCTTCAGTATTTGTTCAAGCAAAAGGATCTCAATTTGAGGCAGAGGAGGTGGTCGGAACTATTGAAAGACTATGATATAACTATTTTGTACCACCCCGGGAAGGCCAATGTGGTGACCGACGCCTTGAGCAGAAAGGCAGCGAGTATGGGCAGCCTTGCATTCATTCCAGTCAGTGAAAGGCCGCTTGCATTAGATGTTCAGACTTTAGCCAACCAGTTTGTGAGGTTGGATATTTCGGTGCCCAATCGTGTTCTAGCTTGTACAGTCGCTCGGTCTTCTTTGTCTGAGCGCATCAGAGATCAGCAGTATAACGACTCTCATTTGTTGGTCCTTAGGGACACAATGTGGCATGGTGGTGCCAAGCAGGTTACTATTGAAGATGACGAAGTTTTGAGGATGCAAAGTCGTGTTTATGTACCTAATGTGGATGGACTTCGTGAGTTGGTTCTTGAAGAGGCCCACAGTTCCCGGTATTCTATTCACCCGGGCGCTGCCAAGATGTATCAGGACTTGCGGCAGCATTATTGGTCGAGGAGGATGAAGAAGTATATAGTTGTATATGTAGCTCGGTGTCTAAATTTTCATCAAGTAAAGTATGAGCATTAGAGAAAAATAGCTGGTTTTTGCTTCAACTGATATATGGTATATTCTTCTTCGCGTTCGCGAAGGTACTCTCGCGAACGTGAATAGTGAACTGGGCTGGGGAAGATGGGTCGCGAACGCAGTAGATGGGTTGCCAACGCGGTATATGGGTCACGAACGCAAACCAATGGGGGCCTTACCCTTCGCGAACGCGACCAGCTTCTCGCGAACGCGAAGTTTAGGGACTTGGGGGAGGGTCAGTCATTTTTCTACGCGAACTCGTGCATTGGCTCGCAAACGCAAAGGCCAGGGGGAAGCAGCCTTCGCGAATGTGAAGGAGGACATACGAACGCGAAAGCCACTCGGGCTGCTGCACATCGCGAACGCGGCAGGCCCTTCGCGAATGCGAAGAAGGCTTGACACCCAGACCTTAAAACATTTCAAAAATAGAATTTTACCCATTTTTCATAAACTCTCCATTAGAGATCGGCCTAGGTGCGATTTTGAAGGGAAAACTCAACACCAATTCATATGTTTGTACTCTTTAAATCCTCGCCCTAATCTTTGTTCTTTCATGGTAGAAACTAGGGATTTAGGAAGAATTGGGGGGTTTTGCAAATTGAGGATTTAGACCTCTATTTGAGGTCGGATTCTAAAACAAATTATATAATCGGGCTCGGGGTGAATGGCTAAATGGATTTTGGTCTGAACTTCGAGTTTTGACCAAGCGGGTCCGGGGTCGATTTTTGACCTTTTGGGGGAAAGTTTGGGAAAACTAAATTTATCCATATTAATTGATTCTTTTAGCAATAATTGATATTATTGAGTGGTTTGTGGATAGATATGAGTGGTTTGGAGGTGGATTCTAAAGGAAAAGCCGTGGTTGAGCCTTGAGTTTGGTCTTCAGAGCGAGGTAAGTGTCGTGGTTAACCTTGACTTGAGGGAATAGGGCTTGTTTTTCTATTTGCTATATGTTTAAATATTGGGGAACAACGTATATGCAAGGTGACGAGTACTTATGCATTGTAGTTGGGTTAAAGTATGCGGGTGGGGTTTGATTTCCTGCAATTATAGCTTCCTTTGTTCATATTATCCATTGTTAGGCTAGTATTGTTAAATTGATCATTCTTATCATGTTTACGGATCTTTTGGTGATAACTGAATATTGATTCCGAAGTTGAGGTTGATATTGTGGAACCAAATATTAAAGTAAGGCTTGTACTTGTTATTCTATCTCTCTGTTGTTATTTGTTCATTGCATTATGGTAAGGGAGAGCGTTAATGCACGAAGGGCGATGCCGTGCCATATTATGAGTGTTAATGCATGAAGGGTGATGCCGTGTCATATTGTGAGTGTTAATGCACGAAGGGTGATGCCGTACCACATTGTGAGTGTTAATGCACAAAGGGTGATGCCGTGCCATGTTATGAGAGTTAATGCACGAAGGGTGATGTCGTGCCGTTTCTATTGATTTTATGGTGAGGTTGAGAGTAAAAGCTCAAAGGGTGATGCCGTGCATTTTTCCTTTACTGTATTTATTTGTTCTTATTGGTTCATAGTATATTGGTTGTTCAAGTTACCATTCTGCTGCAGTTCTCTATCTCGTATTCCCCTCAGCATGTTCCCCCTCCCAATAGTACATGTTTAGCTGTTATTTGTACATATACTGTTAAATTGCACAGGTTTGTTATGTAGGTGTCTTGTCATAGCCTCGTCACTACTTCGTCGAGGTTAAGCTCGACACTTACCAGTACCTGGGGTTGGTTGTACTGATATTGCACTCTGCACTTCCTGTGCATATTTAGGTATTGGTCCCAGCTGATCGAGAGACGTAGCAGCTCAGACCGGTTCATCGGAGACTCAAGGTAGATCTGTTGGCGTTCGCAGACCTTGAAGTCCCCGTCTATCTTTTCTTTATTTTTTCTTTATTGTTTCTTTCGTTCAAATAGTTATATTTATTTCAGGCTTGTACTTGTAGTAAATCCTAGAAGTTCGTGAATTGTGACTCCAAATCCGGATAGTAGTAATTAATGAAGGTTTTATATTATTCCGCACTCACTATATTTTATTTTATCTTATTTGCTGTTATTTACTGAATTGAATAAAGATTGGTTTAATAATTCTCTAACGTCGGCTTGCCTAGCAAGTGGAATGTTAGGCGCCATCACGGTCCAGGCGGTGGGAATTTCGGATCATGACAACAACATGCATGCAACTACAATGATTTGAACCCACAACCTCTCTTAGAAAATAATGGAACTTAACAAAGAGACCTAATGAGTTATATGTGTCAAACATTTTCATTTTATCTATTTATTCGATAGTTCGAACCATGAAAATGACATTTTAGTTTTTCAAAAATTTGTGCATAATAGAGACTACAACTACACTCAAAACTAAGTCAAAGAGGCACAAGATTCCATGAGAATATAATAAGATTAGAAAAATATGTTCTTCATATGATATCTCCATAAAGGTGGAAGTGTCTTGAAGAGGTTGGAATACGGTGGCTAACTTATAACAACAACCCAATTGACCATTTTGAGTTTTAGCACTCTGTTCCTTAATTTAGGACTTCCTATAGGTTGGAAAAGGCTCGGGATCATTTCAGTATACTTGCATGCTAATTGAAACTTTAAAGTTCAAAAAGTTGACATAGGTCCTCCATTTGAAAAAAATGAGCTTTATGCATTTCGAGATCTAAGTTAGATATGTGTAGTATTTTTGGATGTTTACGCATGCACTAATTAAGACTCGAGGGCCTCAGAGGTATTGCGATGCATTTGAAAGAAAGTTGGAAAAGCTAATATTTGCTGGTTCAATTTTTTTGCATCGCGATCAGATGCACCATGGGTTGCTATCGCGAAGAACGAGCAATTGGGATTGTGGTATCATGGTCTAGCTCGCATTTACGCAAACCTGGAGCTAGGCCATTTGGCCTTTGCAATCACATGGCTCCCTATCACGGTTTGCGCAGGGTAACTGGATACTATGTTTCACGAAGAGGGCTGATTGCTATTGCGATTTGCATTTTAGCTTAAAGGGTACTTAACATCTAATTTTGAAATTTTGAACAAATTTTACTATTGTTGGATTTCTGGGAACCGTCACTAATTTTCACCTGCATCTTGAAGGTAATTAATCCACACATAATTTTAATGATGTATTATGAGTATCTATGAATTTTAACACCTAAATTATGAAATCTAAAGGTAAATATATGGATTTTAACTTAAAGAAAATGTATTACTTTTTCAAATTCGAATACCGATTTGGACTCGAATTGAAAATCTAATTATATTTGAACTCGAGAGGTTATAAGTAACCGCATTTGACATTTGTTTTGAGGTTTGACCACGTGGACCCGGAATTGACTTTTGTTGACTTATATCGACTCTGACCAAGATTGAATCTTCTCTTGTGGAAATGAGTCATACGACTATATTTGACATCGTTTAGCACTTTTGGCGAGATTAAAAACATTTGGAGGCTTCTGAGCAAGGTAAAGCGATATTTGAAGGTTGACTCTTGCCCAGATTAAAGTATGTATCTTGGTTGACTCCATCTTGAGGGAATTTTTCCTAAGTGAACATGCTAAATATGTTCTACGTGTTTGAGGTAATGCATATGCGAGATGACGAGCGTACATGTGTGTACCAGCTTTATTTATGTTTGGGTAGTTTGATATTCTTATACTCTTTACATGCTTTACGTTTTTTAAATTCTATACTAGTTGCATGACTACTTAAGCATCTTCTCCATGCTAGTGTAATATTATAGGCGTCTTTCACATGCTAGTTTAATATTATATAGATATGTATGTCGGAATATATATAATCATTTATACTTTCATATTAGGTCCAACCTTTGATGTAATTATAGCACGTGAGTAGTTCATGCCCTTCTTATGAGTTGCATGCGAGTTGTCCATACTTTTTGGCTTGTGGATTTTGGATATACGTGCAGGTATTGTTGGAAACATGGTCTAGTACAAGATAACTGTAAAGATTGAGCATTTATAAAACGCCCTTGATATTTGGCTCTTTGTAATGCAGTCGTAAAGATGATACTTTTGCACATCCTTATATATATATGTTGTATTTAGATGCATTGGCATGTGCATTATACTAGATAGTTGATGAAAACATGTATTTTATCTCATGCTAAAACTATGCATATTTTATACACTGCTTCTATGCTTTTCTTATGTTATTGTGTATACTTATGAACTGTATCTTCTTGACAATATTTCGCCACTGCTTCGTTGGGATTTATCATGATATTTACTTAGTAATATGTTAGTTGTACTCATATTCCATTTCTGTAGATTTTTATGCAGATACTGAGCCTGACACTAGTGAAACCTAGGAGACCGTTTAATTGTAGGCTTGGAGATTCGAGGTAAAGCTGTTTATTCGACAACAGTGCAAGAAGTCACTTTCTAAATTACTGTTTTATTTGTGTCAGATAGTGATGTATTATTTAAATTTTTGTATTTTTTGATACTATTATAGCTCATGACATCATGACATAAGTTTCCGGGCTCGGGTAGTTTGGTTATTTCTACACTTGCATTGACAACATTAGACTTGTACTGTGTTATTATCTCTTTTTAGACTTAGTTATGGTGTTATGAGATTTGAATTTGTGAATTGTTTGTTGGTTCACCTAATGGGTCGTCTAGTTGCCATCACGACCTTGGAGAGACGTTGGGTCATCATATTACCATACTATTTAATGTTATACTAAGAAGTGGTATGAGTTGCCGACGAGAAAGAAAGAATATCTAATTCCAACTTATATAAAAGTAAAAGAGACATTCAAAGTTTGAACTAACGCGGCATTAAACTTATGAGTAATACAATAAAACTCTAGGAAAAAGTAATAAAATATAGATTTAGCACAAAGAACAAATTTAGATTTATATAGGTGGTTCTACAACAGAGACTATATATTTTCTAAGGAGAATGATGCAAGTTATGAATGAGCAAAAGAAAAAATAATTTGCACATGGTGTTCATTGACATAGAAAATCATATAATAGAGAACCTTGAAAGGACCTTTGGTGTATACTAAAAAAGAAATAAACTTATATTAAATATAAGGGGAGGAAAAGACATATATAACGAAGTCGTCACTAGGATGAAAACAGTAGTAGGAGGTACAAAGGTAGATTGGAAAACTGAGTTTACACCAAAGATTGACATTGAGCTCCTACTTATTTACCCAAGTTAAGGATGAGTTAACCAAACATATCAATAATGTCCCACATTATATGCTATTTGCCAATAATATTGTGCTAATTTATGAAAGTACGAAGGGTGTCCACCAAAAACTAGAAGTGAGGAAAAGCACATTAGAATGTAACAACTTTAAAATAAGTAGAAGTAATATTGAATATATGCATTGCAATTTTAGTCAGCACAAGATTATGGAGACATTATATAGGATTATGGTTCCTCTATCCAGGCTCACTGCACCAAAAGAATGAAATTATAGATGAATATATTACTTATTAATAAAAATTGAATGGTTGTAATAGAGTATTATCATAGTATTATGTGAAAACTGCTCACCCAAAGTGAAACGTTAGTTTTATATATATGAGTGTTTCTCAGTTGCAGATGCTAAAATGGATGTGAGGCCATACAAGATTGTACAAAAAAAATGAACACATTCACGAGAAGGTTCAAGTAATGCACATCGAAAACAAAATAAAAAATATCGCTTAAGATGGTTTGATCATGTCCTGCGTTGATCGCCAAATGTATCAATTCGTAGATGTAAAATCACGATCATTGAAGGTGTTAAAAAAGGATGAGGTAAGACCTAAAGTTAACTTTAAAGAAATTATTTTGAAGATTTGCGATGATGTCACATCCCAACCTCGGGAAGCGCGACCGACGCTCAACCGAGTGAACCCGGCCGAGCAAGCCTGTTAGATACTATCTACCCAATTAACCTATGATCAAGAAAAGACGTGATTTCATTAATTAGACAGAAGAAAGTTCGTACATACAACATTAATCCGTTTCATTAGCTATTTCGCCTTTAAGTCTCAAAATACACAGATTCTTATAGTCTGAGATGAACAAGTGATCAAATACAATATATACTTGTTTAACATTCCCACCACTCATATACAACCCAGATAGTGTCTACAGAGCCTCTAACGATATAAAGAGAGTAAAGATGGTGCCGGCAATAAGGCCCCGGCTATACCTCAAAAAGTGACCATAATATAAGCAAAGCTACAATACATGACCCCGCAATGAAATGGGGCTCACCGAGTCAGCTGAGAAGAGGATGCAGCACTATCCATGGTCAACACTGTTTGCTATATAACCACATGCAGCCATTTAAAGATGCAGCGCCCCCGGCAAAAGGGACGTTAGTACCGTCGAATAGCACTAGTATGTAAAGCTAAACACCAACTCAATAGAATGAATAATAATACAAGAGGAACAGTCAAAAATTCAATAAGGGCTTCAAATAATAGTAAAACAACAAGTTAAGGATCATATACGTTTTCAAGATAATTTTCATATTATTAGGTTGGGTGACCTTTAGTATCGATATTCCACAATTCACAATACCTCTGTATTCTTATACGGAGTCCGATCTCGGCCTGATCAGTTAGGCCATCTCATTTGAGACAATACCACAATTTCATTATAATTTCCAGTACAGTGCCACCATGCGTGTGGCATGGCGTCTGATCAAAGCCCGATCAGCAAGGCCATCTCATTTGAGACGTCAATCTTTTTCACAATTTCATCCACAATACCACCGTGTTCTTACATGGAGTACGATCCCGGCCCAATCAGCTAGGCCATCTCATTTAAGACATCACCCATATTCAATCTATCATCTCAATTCATATTTCTTTCCCATACTTTCAATACAATGGCACGAGTGGCCCCAATTATAAAGTTATTCTTGGCGCTTGGCCGTATTTCATAATTTAAGTTCTTTTTCACATTCCAACATTATTATTATCAACAACAATAAGGCTTCACATTCAAGGCGTTAAATTCACATATGAGCAATTTGGGAGTCTTAGACACATAGAGGCTTTTCATACAATTTGGCATAACCACCTTTATTTCGATCTTGACATGAAGTCATAACCTTGCTAACACATATTCCACATTTGGAACGCATCCTCAAATAACAAGATAATATGATGAAGCATTTAGAATAAATATTGAACTTACATCCTTCAACACAAATACATTAGAAATCGCCAATTCTATAATGATCAAGGGCTTACTCCAATTACATGAACACCATGGGGTTCGATTCTAAGAAGAAGGGGGTTTAGCCAACATACCTCAATTGAGCTTCTGAAACTCTAAAATGATCCGGAATTCTTAGTAACTTCAATCTATTTTAGAAATATAACAAGTTGAACCAAAATTAGGAAGATGAACATGGTTTTAGTTCATTTGAGCATAGTATCAAACAATAGGTATGCATCAATGTTTTAAGGCCCTTTTTGTGGAAGATTACATCATTCCCCAACCCATTCTCTATCATCTTTATCTCATAGTCTTCTCACAGTAACAAGGAAACATGCATGCAAGGTAAGCACTCCCATCCCCATGAATTACCCTACTAATGGCCCATTATATTTACATTTTGAAATTAAGAGTTTGGGTTATAGAATCTTACCTCCTAGGAAGAAGACCTAGGTGCCTCTCTTGATAATCTTCAATATTTTAAGTGAGAATTGATAAGCAATGTGATGAAGATCACTTCTCCCTCTAGGACCCTCTCTCTCACTCTAAAAATATCAGAAAATATGATCAAAATAGTCCATGGGATGTGTTTTAACGAAATAGGGTCGGGTTTAAAAATATTAAAATTAAGGATCCAGAACGGGTTATGCAGTCGCATATGTGACAGCATAATGGTTATGCGGTCCGCGAAGCGACCGCGAAAATGGATGCCAGAACTGGGAAAAAAACTGACCTGGCCAGCGGTCACTATACGGCCCGCAGAATGAGCCGTAGAAATGCGTACTTTTGCCCAATATTTTCCTTTAACTCCCAGCGCACTGTTTAATCTAAAAAGTCCGAACCGCGGCCAGAATTTTACTGGGCCTTACAGATGACTTGGCAAGAAAATAGAACATAGTGAAAAACGAATTTACATAAGCGAAACCTCTTAGTTGAGATGCATGTCATGTTACTTTCACACTATGAGCTATGCATTTCTAGCAGTTGTAAGTCTTTTAAAGATTTATACATATGTAGAAAATGCAAAGAAGTTCTAGTACCTTTTATTTATTTTGCTTAATGTTAGCCTAACATGAGATTATATGAGGTTAACATGATCAGCGGGGGCGCATATAGCCGACCCAAGTTTTTTTTATTCAAGGTTTGGTAGTTGTATTCGACATTTTGTCTTTGCATTAACTTTTCTAACGAAGCGCTATCCCAAGCCGTGGTGCATCCACCCCTGATCATCTTAGCCTTTAAGGAATGCATGCGCTCATTGCGACCCTCATTCATGGTGAGCATCTCCTTTATGCATAACCTTAGAGGCTATCAATCCCCACCAATGTGTGTGACTCAAGCATGAATACGACACTTTCTACTCTCTCTACCCTTTCTAGAAAGCTAAGTCACCTACCTCCAACAAGGCAACTTGTTGGGAGTATCATGTGGTGGTGGCTCCGCCGCCTAATCTATTAATTGTTGTCAATCTCTCTCCTCATGGAAACAACCTCTCTCTTTCTTGCACGACTCGAGCCGCTCATTCTTTATTTTCTCGATGTACATGTTCTCGCGCCCATGCACCACATTTTATAACCCAGTAAGTATGCTCTGATATCACTTTATCGCCGACCTAATCATTTACTTGCTTCTCAACACTTAGCCCTACTATCCTATTCATAGATAAAAAGTTCAACCTTCCGTAGTGGTTCCTTGACCTTTGTAAAAGCCTCAACAAGCATCCAAGTATGCCTTAGGAACGATAGAAAGCACCATTAGAACAGTTATGGTGTTTAACTAGCCAACAACACTTACGATTCAAAAGAAAAACCAGCAACAAGATCGGGGAATGAAGGGGGATGCCCACCCAATTTATCGCTGATGTTTTATACGTCAATTCCACACAAGAGGGGAGATGATTTGTGTGGCCTCTAATTTTTGCGTGTACTGACTACAGAAGGACCTGATTCTTCTAAGTATACCTTAACATACTGTTGCTAAATTGATAAATGCGAAAAGTAAAGAACTCAAGTATTTTTACGTGAAAAATACCTAGCTCAAAAGGTAAAAAAATCACGACCTACTACTAAGTAGGATTTTCCCCTAATACTTCACAAAATTAATGAGCCAAAACAGCATTTACAAAACTTTTTGTAAACATTAGGATTAACTCTAATCATGTTGTGGTAACTAGCCTCTAACTGTTGCGACAACTTCAAGTTAACTCTAACTTGAATACTTAGAGTACCTATTATAATTGCCTCTAGATAAAGCTAAAAGGTACAATTTGAAAACCACATACTACAATTGAACTAGAATAAAAGCCAGACACTTGGAACTGGTTCTTCTATTTGGTTCATGTAGCTTCAGGTTCGCACACTTGAATCACATAAGAATTGTTTGCAAAATGCCTTGCTATTTTGCTCTCATCTCACGTTTAACTTCTGCTTTTGTGTGTGACCGTAGAATAAGAACATCTTATAATATATAGAGTTAGTAGAATGGTAAATAATTAGAGTTCTAATGCTACTCTTCCCTTGTGGAAGAGTTCTAGTTATCCTTAACTTCTAACTCCTCCCTTATCTTGTATAGTGTTCTCTTTGAGTAAAGAGTCCTTCTCCTTATCAATTATGCAACCTTTCCGATTAGGAGATATCAAATATAACAAGTTAAGCTTATCTCCTTCATGTGCATTCCTCATGGTTGAATATGCCCGTGTCTGTGTATACAGGGGATGGACCTGGTTCATGCCTGAGCTTCTTTTGTCAATCTTCAAAACAAAACTTCACTTGGGCCAACAAATTCCCCCTTTTTGATGATGACAAACTTCGTGCTTTTCATAAGCTTAGACCATGTTTTGACTTAGCTCAACATCAACACAATGTTAGAACACTTTACATTTTTATCATTTATCATCAAGGACCATATTCATTAGGTTATAAACATCACTTTTCAAAGTATAAGCACAACCCTTTTCCCCCTTTTGGCATCATCGAAAAGTTGCATAAATATGGAAGATAACCATATTTTAAGAATTACTCATGGCCATTGGTGCTACTTCAAATGCAATCATGGATTAATCATCATATATCAATCTAAGGATATTAGCCATCTAAGAAATATAAACAAACAGTTAGAGCAAAAGACGGTGAATTTCAGTGATTGATAAGATCCTACCACAAAGCATAAGAAGAAATAAAAACATTGGAACATGAGATAAAGAAACAAAACAAATCCTGAACTGGGTCACTACTTGATCTACACTAGCTTAGGAGGCTTAAGGCTGGGAAGGACCAGGTTCTTAGTTTTTGGCTTGGAGTAGTTTCAGCATATCCTGAAGAATGCCATCATTCTTCTCCTTTTCTTTTGCTAGCTCAGTTCTAAGAGCATTTCTCTCAGTCTCCACTTCTACCAACCTCTTCTTCAGCCTATCAATCTCAGCATCCTTAGCCCCACTTTCTTGTACCAAGGCTCGCACTTTGCTATTCACTGGTACCTTTTTGGATGAACCATGTTCTTTAGGAGTGGTTTGGACTTCATAGTCACAAGCAGTCAGAGTATTTGCCCCAAAATGATCCTTGTACCAAACTCCCATTTCTTGATGGGTACCTTGAAGTGTGCAAGTACAGCCATGAGAATAAAGCCATAGGGTATGGCATGAGTCTTGGTACCATTTAGAAACCTATCAATAAGCTTGATTATAAACCCAGGCTAGTTGATTTGCCTCCCACTATCAAAATATTTCATAATGACCAGGTCCATGAATGTGGCAATGTGCCTCATTTCCTGCCTAGGCAACACACATTTGTTTACAAAATAGAATAGCACTTTGTGGGGTGGCTTCATCTCACTTTTGTAAATAGCCTTGGGCTCAAGTTCCTCTTCATTGTCACCAAATTTCCTAGTAATGGCAAGGGCAGTAGGGAGATTCTCTAGACTTGGCCATTTTAGTTTCTTTTAATCATTATACCCTTCAGCAGGTACACCCAAGCTCTCTCCCAGCTCTTTCTCATCAAAAATTACTTTCACCCCCTTACAAACTGGTGACCCTACCATCGTTTATCTTACAATTGGCTATAAACTCCACAATTTAATTCCTGGCCAGCCTGTCATCCATCTGAAAGACCATGTCCTTCCAGCCTTGTAACTGTAACTTCTCCAAAAGCATCACCATTCCTTCCTCCTCCAAGTCCCTGAGGAATCTGCCTTTCAAGATAGTCCTCTTTCCAAATTTGACCATTTTGTCTTTCTCAGCATCAAAATCATCATCTTCTTCTTCTTCAGTCCATTCTTCTTCCTCAGTAATTTTCACTTTTCTTGATTTCACAGCAGACCTGGTTCTTTTAGCCAAAGTGGATGGTTCATCGGACTTTGACTTTGAAATAGACTTCTTGGTGGAAGTCTTGGCTTTCTTAGCTTTGGGAGTCAGAACCTCCACTTCTTCTGTCTCATCTTCATCTCGAAGGACCAGGTCTATCTCATCAATTTCAACAGGCTCAACAGGGGCACTCACCTTCTTCTTTCCCTTAGCAGTAACTTTTCTTTTGCTTTCTTCTAAGGCTTTCTCCAGTTCAGCCTCACTCTGTTTCTTTTGACTTCTTGTGGCTCTTTCTCTTGTGGGAGAAATTTCAACAGGGATATAATATGCAGCCTTCCTTTTATTGTTTGCCCTAGCAGTGCCAGGGGTGTTAATTCCTGAACTTCTTTTCTTCTTTGGTTTGTAACTTGCAGTCACCCTTTTTAGTAGGTCTGCGAGAGTTTCCTGTTTAGATGGAACAAGTTCATCTACATTTTTTTCCAAGTTGAACCAGCCTCTCAGCAGTTTCTCTAGACCCACTTCCCCCAGTTTTTCTCATACCCTCCTCTATTGTAGCAGATTCCTCACCCCAAAAAACCATTGCACCTGATTCTTTAGTTAGACTAACAGGAGTGGGTGAAGAACCAACTACTTCTTTTCTCTTTCCCCTCACAGTACTCCGAGCACCCTCACTCTCTTTTTCTTTTCCTTTTTTCATTTTTACCACCAACCCTTCCAGACACAATAGTTTCAACACCTGCCATAGATCATACCAGCACAAACCTATTCTCCAAATTCGTAGCAACCTCAGAAATAGTTTCAGGAGTAACTTTAGGGCTAGAGGTTACCTGTTCCGTTTCAAAAGAAACCGTCTCTTCCCCCTCAGTACAGATTTAAATGAGTCTTCAGATTTCTAAGGTTCTTGGACATGGCTATCCCTCAATTGTGTATCTAATTTCTTAAATAATGCACTCCCAACCACAGTCTTGCGAGCAAGCATCCTAGTTCTTCCTTTCTTAGACAGAGGTATGGTTGATGGTGTGATAGATGGTGTGGATATGATTTCCTTGGGTGGGGATGTAGGTTTTTCAGAAGGGTTTGCCATTTCTGAGTTTGGGAGCTTTGGAAAACGAGTTTGTGTGAGAGTAGAAGAGGAGAGTAGTTTGAGAGAATTTGGACGGCTTAAAAGTTTAGAAGTAAAGAAACAAATAACTCCTAGTCAATAAAGTGGAGGAGTTCACTTGAGTAACGGCAGCTTTTAGAAGTCTAATCAAACTGCAAGTCAGTTTGAAAAGACGTTCAAGACTATCCTTAGAATCTAGGCACTTAATGCGGTTAGGACTCCTCTTGAACGGAACTGGTTCATTTGTAACGGATAAGTCCAAAAAGGATTTGGGATTAAGTGGGACTCTTCTTTTAATCATGATCCAAATATAGTTATTTCAAATTATGCTGAGTGTCGAATACATACCAAGTAATCTTGATGAACCAGGTTCTTCACTGAGAAATCTCTTGTGTAAGTCTAAATTTTCCAATAAAATAGAGATAATATCATTAGAGATTAATGAGTCATTTTAGCACATAGCACAAAAGTATACTATTGAAAGTATGAGACTGAGCAAAATCTAATCTAACTATATACAAAATTTACAGATTTCTAACCAAAAAAACAAATTTCATCAAATTCCTTTTTTTCAAATTTTTTTCAATTGTGAAATTTTGAAATGGTCTTTTTAGGTGATGTCACAAATCAAAGTGATATCTACTTAGATTTTTTATAAAGATGTCAGCTATTTGCTTGTAAGTAGCACAAAATTCCACAGTGATCAAACCCTTTTCATAGTTATCCCTCAAAAAGTGATGCCTAATATCTATGTGCTTAGTTCTCTTCTGATTGTTCTATCTTTATCAAGTTTGTTTTTGAAGACTCATTTTGTGCCAATTACTGATATGTCTTTGGGTCTTGGTACCAAATGCCAAACTTGACTCCTTTCAAATTGGTGGAGTTCATCTTGCATTGTATTTACCCAGACTGCATCCTGCAAAGCCTCAACAATTATTTTAGGTTCAATAAAAGATAAGAAATCATCAAAAGCACAAAGATTCTTTAATGAATATCTGGTTTTGATTCCAGAGTTTGGATCAGTAATTATGTTCTCAATGCGATGAGAACTCCGATACTTGTAAGATTTCACAACCAGCTGGTTTCCCCTTGATGTTCCTTCAATGTTTTGTTGCTGAGGAACAGGTTCATGGACAGGTTCCCTTGAGGTTTGAGGATCATTTCTTCTTTGTTCTATTCCCCCTGTCATGTTGCCCTGAGTGGTAGGACATGTTCCATCTCCTGTTCCTTCCTCTAGTGCAGCTTCAGTCTGGGCTATGGTTTCATTTGAGTTTCTTACCAGCCCAATTGCTTCATCATCATGTTCCTGTCTCTCAGAAAGAGTGTTAGTTTCATCAAAAAACACATGAACACTTTCTTCAACACACATAGTTCTTTTGTTATAGACCTTATAAGCTTTACTATGTGAAGAATATCCCAAAAATACTCCCTCATCACTTCTTGGATCAAACTTACCTAGGGAGTTTTTACCATTATT
The DNA here is from genome assembly GCF_000715075.1 of Nicotiana tabacum. Taxonomy (NCBI): domain Eukaryota; kingdom Viridiplantae; phylum Streptophyta; class Magnoliopsida; order Solanales; family Solanaceae; genus Nicotiana; species Nicotiana tabacum. The sequence continues at coordinate 65,018,539 of NC_134094.1, read as the reverse complement.
TTGCACAAAGCGCTTGCATCCAAATGCCCTAAGATGGGATATGTTTGATTTTCTCCCTTTAAGTAACTCATAGGGAGTCTTCTCTATAAGAGGTCTAGTCATGCACCTATTTATGATATAGCATGCGATGTTTACAGCTTCTGCCCAGAAGCTATGGGGCAGTTTACTAGAAACAAGCACAGTCCTAGCCATATCTTCAAGTGTCATATTCTTTCTTTCAACTACTCCATTTTGTTGTGGAGTACTAGGAGCAGAGAAATTATGATCTATGCCATGCTCATCACAAAATTCAGCAAATTTAGAATTCTCAAACTCAGTGCAATGATCAGACATAATTGATGCAAGTTGATTACCCAGTTGTTTCTGAATTTTTCTAACAAAAGAGATAAATATGTCAAATGCTTCATCTTTAGATGTTACAAACAATGTCCAAGTAAACCTAGAATAATCATCAACAAGCACCATCACATATATTTTACCACCTCTGCTTAATGATCTCAATGGACCACAAAGATCCATATGGACCAGTTCCATTGTCCTGATGGTGCTTACCATTTTCTTGCATTTAAAATAGGATCTTACCTTCTTCCCCCTTTCACAAGCATCACAAACTTTATCTTCCTTGAATTTGATATTAGGCAGCCCTATCACCAGGTCCTTGGAGACTAATTTGTTAACTTGACTCAGACTGGCATGTTCAAGTCTCTTGTGCCAAAGGAGGGGATCATTATCTAACAAACTTAAGCAAGTGAGTTCATTTTCTGAAAGTGTGGACAGATCTATAACATATATATTGTTCACTTTTTTTCCCTACAAAACAATCTTGTTAGTGGTAAGATTAATCACAAAGCATTTGGTAGGGGTGAATGCTACCATGTTACCTCTATCACACAATTGTGATACACTTATTAGACTGTACTTTAGTCCATCTATCAAATAGATATTCTCAATAGAGTGAGAATCAGTCTTACCTGCCTTTCCAACCCCAATGATCTTACCTTTCTTCCCATTTCCAAAGGAGACATTACCTCCTTTGAGGTCCTCAAGTGAAAGGAACTGGTTCTTTCTTCCTGTCATATACTTTGAGCAGCCACTATCCATGTACCATATTTAGCTGCTCCCCTTCACTTGGACCTGCAAAAGGAAATAAAAGGTTAGTCTTAGGAACCCAAACTAGTTTGGGTCCCTTTCTATAGGCAAAAGGATGAATCAAATTCTTTTTAGCCCAACTTGGTAGCCTATTTTTCCCTTAAACAAATTCTTTGTTCTTTTGACTTGCCTTTTCTTTTGCAGTGCATTAACTTTTATAGTGACCTGCTTTACCACAGTGTGTGCAAATCTTGTTCTCAGGAAGTGTGAGGTACTTGTTTTAGGATCCCATTTAGTTGCCAGGTTCCCAAAGCCAAGTTCCTCTTCTGTTGCTACTATGATGTTTCTATAGCCATAAAATTGCATCGGAGGACTTGTTCCATTTACAGGTTTTGTCTAGCTCATGCTTGACCTTGCTTAAATCCTCCTTTAGAAATCTTACCTGCTCATCCCTTTTATACATCTCATCTTTCATGTTACCTACGTTTTCTTCTAGAGTGAGTTGTGTGTGATCAGCTATCCTTTTACATGTTCCTAATTTTAGTTTTAGATTTTCAGATCTAAGCTCTAGGATAGTTGAGTCAAGTGCATGAACCTGGTTCTTCAACACAGCATTTTTACTTACAGTTTCACTTTCCCAAGTTCGAAGTTTTTTGCACTTAGCCTTCAAAATCACACATTCTTTAGACAACTGTTCATTTTCATTGTTTACATCTTGAGATTCATCAATCAGTTCTAGAAGTAACTCAAACAACCTTTCTTTAGACAATGATTTAATTTTGTCTTTGATATGAATTACACTTACCTCAGTTTCTTCATCAGATTCTCCAATGGCCATAAGTGCTTGTTCATCCCCATCATCATCATCTGAGCTTTTATCTGAGCTTTCTCCCCGAGCAGCGGCCATAACCTTGGTTGATCCTTTGTTGTTGCTTTTCTTGGATTGAACCTGTTCCTTCTTTCTGTTCCTTCATTCAGCTCTTTCTTTCTTCCACTCAATTTCTCATTGGGGACGGTTTTTGATGTGTTGATCAGTCTTTCCACACTTGTAGCATCCACCATTGGCTTGCTTCGCAGGAACTATTGATTTACTAAAGCTTCCACTTCTTGAAGGACCATTTCCTCTCCTCGAGTACTTCTTGAAGTCCTTGGTGATCATAGCCACTTCATCATCTTCCAGATAAGAACCTTCAGTAATTCTGAGTGCTAGGCTCCTTTCCTTCTTAGGTACATCCACTTTCATGATTTGTCTCCTAAGTTCATAAGCAGTGAGATTTCCAATTAACTCATCCAATGGGAGAGTGGAAATATTCTTTGATTCCTAAATGGCAGTGATTTTGCTCTCCTAAGTAACAGGCAAAACCCTTGTCAAAATCTTCTCAACTCTATCTTCTTCAGGAATAATCCTTCCAAGAGACATTAGTTCATTTGTCAATGTAGTGAACCTTGTGCACATCTCTTGAATGATTTCCTCTTCCTTTATGGTAAAGTTCTCAAAATGAGAATACAGTAGAGTTGCTCTGGACCTTTTAACTTTAGGTGTTCCTTCATGGGCCACTTATAAAGTGTCCCAGATTTTCTTAGCAGTGGTACAACTTTGGATTCTATTGTACTCATCTGGACCGAGTCCACAAACAAGACATTTCTTGGCTTTAGCATTCTTCTCCCATTTCCTCAAGTCCTCAGCAGTGCAGTCAGCTCTTATCCTTGGCACCTTTACTCCTTCGGCATTTATATTCATGCTAGCCAGTGGGCCATCTGTGACAATGTCCTATAGCTCACAGTCTTCTCCTATGATGTGATCTCGCATCCTATTTTTTCACCAAGAGTAATACTGGCCGTTGAAGAGTGGTGGCCTTGCAGTGGATTGCCCTTCCTAGTTTCCAAGTGGTGCACTCATCTTGATCTTCTCTTAAGGTGTTAGCCTCTTCAAGGATAACCTACTCTAATACCAATTGATGTTTTATACGTTAATGCCACACAGGGGAGGGGGGAGGTGATTTGTGTGGCGTCTAATTTTCGCGTGTACTGACTATAGAAGGACATGGTTCTTTTAAGTGTTCCTTTATCACGACCCAAATTTCCCCTCCGAATGACGTCGTGACGGCACCTAGTCTTTATGACTAGACAAGCCTAACATTGCGGAATAATGAAATAAAAACATAAATTTAACAACTAGTTGTTCAAAAATACACAGCAATACCAAAACCCGGAACATCGTGAATCACAAACTACATAAAGAAAATCTAGTGTCTCTATGCATGAGAGTCTAACAAAGGAAAAATACAGAAGATAATAGACATGAGAAAAAAGTAGAAAGGGACTCTGAGGTCTACGAACGTAGCAGATATATCTTGAAGTCTCCAAAGTTGTCCTGGCTCACTAATAGTGCAGCTGATAAGGAGCACCTGGATCTGCACACGAAAAATATGTGCAGAAGAGTAGCATAAGTACACCACAATCGGCACCAGTAAGTGCCAAGCCTAACCTCGATTGAGTAGTGACGAGGTCAGGTCAGGACCCTATTGGTATAAATAATAATAAGGCAAGACAAGAATGAAATATCGTAGTAAAATAAAAACTGAATTTTAACAAGAAAGAACTCATAGAAGGTAACAGCTCAGTACACAGAAATACAACAGGGGATCTCCCGAGATACCGTTTCATAGTCCCAAACATAAATGTGCAGGGGGTCTCCGAGAATACCATTCCGTAGTCCCAAAGTAAATAAGCAAGACATGGGAATCTCCCGGAATACTATTCAGTTGTCCCAAAGTAAATACACAGTACAGGGTGATCTCCCGGAATACTATTCCGTAGTCCCAAAGTAAATATGGAGTACAGGGGGATCTCCCGGAATACCTTTCCGTAGTCCCAAAGTAAATATACAGCTAAACAATAGAATTCAATAGTTAGGAACGAAATTCTACATTTCAACCTAAGTACCAGTTAAGGAAAGACAGGTAAATTCACTAAACATGCTGCATGTAATTCAAGTAAACAGTTAGGGCAAAATGGCATGCTATTCTAATCTAGTAGGATACTACACATCCTGATGACACTCAAATAAGAAAGAAATCAGGTTACTACTTAGTAGAAAAATTGGGTTTTTACACAATTAGCCCGTGTACGTACTCGTCACCTCACGTACACGGCACTCATATATCAAAAACAGTATAAATCCTAAGGGGATTTCCCCCATACAAGGTTAGTCAAGCCACTTACCTCGAATCAAGCTCAATGAATCATTAACAATGCCTTTTCCACGAATATCTGACTCCGAATAGCCCAAATATAGCCAAAAATAATTACATATCATAAATACAACTATAATAGACTAATCTAATTAATGAAATCAAGATTTTAATAAAAATTCTGATATCCGTCCTAAAAAGTCGACCCGGGCCCACGTCTCGGAATCGGGTAAAAGTCACAAAATACGAACACTCATTCACTCACGAGTTCACTTGTACCAAAATTATCCAAATCTGATGTCTAAATCCCAATCAAAACTCAAAAATTCGGTTAGGGAACCTTTCCCCCATTTTCCCAACTTTTCAATCCAAATCCGAAATTAAATGGAGAAAACAACTATAGATTAATGAAATACAACCAAAAATGAGTTCGGAATCGTTACCCCAAAGCTCTCTTTGAAAATCCCTCGAATAATCGCCAATTCCCGAGCTCCAAAGTCCAAAAATGAAGAAATGAATCAAACCCTCTATTTTTCCTCTTTTCTGCCCAGAAATCTCGCTTCTGCGAGCCTTCAACCGCACCTGCTGAAATTCCATCACAGGTGTGCAATCACTTAATGGGGATTGAGTCCGCATCTGCGCTCCACTTTCGCTTCTGCGGATCTATAGCCGCACCTGCGGTCCCAGTTGGACAGGATCAAAACCGCTTCTGTGGTGCCGCACCTGCAGCCTAAAGTGCGCAGGTTCGATTACACCAGGTGCAGCAGCTCCAGCAATTGCATAAGTACCAAACTCAATCCATCAAGCACCCAAAACTCACCCGAGGACCCCGGGACCTCGACCAAACACACCAACCAATCCTAAAACACCATACGATCTTAGTCGAGCCCTCAAACCATATCAAACAACGCTAAAATCACAAATCATCCTCCGATTCAAACTTAAAGGACTTAAAACTTTTAAATTCAACAACCGATGCCGAAACCAACCAAACCACGTCCGATTGACCCCAAATTTTGCAAGTCATATTCAATATTACGGACCTACTCCAACTTCTGAAATCGGAATTCGATCCTGATATCAAAAAGTCCACTACCGGTCAAAATCTCCAAAAATTTGACTTTCGCCATTTCAAGCCTAAATGAGCTACACACCTCCAAAACACAATCCGGACACGCCCCTAAGTTCAAAAGCACCCAACAGAACTAACAGAACCGACAAAACTCCATTCTGGAGTCGTCTTCACACAGTTCCGACTACGGTTAAAATCCTAAGACTTAAGCTCCCGTTTTAGGGACTAAGTGTCCCGAAACACTCCGAAACCCAAAAACAAAACCTCCTAGCAAGTCACATAAGCAGAAAAAGGTACGGGTAAACAGTAAATAGGGAATCGGGGCTAATACACTCAAAACGACCGGCCGCGTCGTTACATCCTCTCCCTCTTAAAACAATCGTTCGTCCTCGAACGAGCATAAAGACATACCTGAAGTGGTGAAAAGATGAGGATAACGGCTGCGCATATCCTGCTCGGTCTCCCAAGTCGCCTTCTCAACCGGCTCTCCCCTCCATTGAACCTTCACAGAAGTAATGTTCTTTGAGCTTAGCTTTCTGACCTGCCTGTCTAAAATAGCCACTGGCTCCTTAACATAAGATAGATCTTTGTCCAACTGGACTAAGCAGAAATCCAATACATGAGCCGGATCACCGTGATACTTCCAGAGCATAGAAACATGGAATACCGGATGAACTCCTACTAGGTTGGGAGGTAAGGCAATCTTGTAAGCAACTTCCCCAACTCGCCGCAATGCCTCAAAGGGACCAATAAACCTTGGGCTCAGCTTGCCCCTCTTTCCGAACCTCATAATGCCCTTCATAGGCGAAACCCGGAGCAAGACTCACTCCCCACCATGAATGCAACATCGCAAACCTTTCGATCTGCATAACTCTTTTGTCTTGACTGGGCTATGCGAAGTCTATCCTGAATCACCGTATCCAATAATCTAGCCTCGCCCGGCTCAAATTATCCCACTGCAGACCGACACCGCCTACTATATAGAGCCTCTTACGGTGCCATCTGAATGCTGGACTGATAACTGTTGTTGTAGGCAAACTCCGCAAGTGATAAAACCTGGTCCCAAGCACCCCCAAAATCTATCACACAAGCGCGGAGCATATTCTCCGGTATCTAAATAGTGCGCTCGGACTGTCCATCCGTCTGAGGGTGAAATGTTGTGCTCAACTCAACCAGAGTACACAACTCATGTTGTACAGCTCTCAAGAACCGTGATGTAAACTGCGTACCCCGGTCAGAGATAATAGATAGCAGTACGCCATGAAGCCTGACGATCTCGCGGATGTAGATTCGAGCTAGGTGCTAGGAGGAATAGGTAGTCATCACAGGAATGAAATGAGCCGATTTGTTCAGCCTATCCACAATCACCCAAACTGGATCAAACCTCCACTGAGTCCGTGGGAGCCCAACAACGAAATCCATAGTGATCCGTTCCCATTTTCACTTCGGAATCTCCAACTTCTAAAGCAACCCACCTGGTCGTTGATGCTCATACTTCACCTGCTAGCAATTTAGACATCGGGCCACATACTCTATTTTGTCCTTCATTCTCCTCCACCGGTAATGCTGTCTCAAGTCCTAATGCATCTTTGCGGCACCCGGATGAATAGAGTACCGCGAACTATGAGCCTCCTGGAGAATCAACTCACGTAAACCATCTATATTGGGCACACACCGCCTGCCATGCATCCTCAATGCACCATCATCTCCAATAGTGACCTCCTTAGCATCACCGTGCTGGACCGTGTCCTTAAGGACAAGCAGATGAGGGTCATCATACTGACGTTCCCTGATACAATCAGAAAGAGAAGACCGAGAGACCACACAAGCCAATACTTGACTCGACTCAAAAATATCCAATCTCATAAACAGGCTGGCTAAGGCCTGAACATCCAATATCATGGGCCTCTCTGCTACTAATAGATATGCTAAGCTCCCCAAACTCTCTGCCTGGCATCGGCCACCACAATGGCCTTCCCAGGGTGGTACAAAATGGTGATATCATAATCCTTAAGTATCTTCAACCACCTCCGTTGACCCAAGTTAAGATCTTTTTTTCTTAAACAGATGCTGCAAACTCCGATGATCGGTGTAAATCTCATAAGGAATACCGTACAAATAATGCCGCCAAATCTTCAAGGCATGAACAATAGCTGCTAACTCAAGGTCGTGGACATGATAGTTCTTTTCATGCACCTTCAGTTATCTGGATGTGTAGGCAATCAACCTACCGTCCTACATCAACACTATGCCGAGACCAATCTGCGATGCATCACAATATACAGTATAAGACCTCGAACCTGTAGGCAATAGCAATACTGGGGTTGTAGTCAAAGAAGTCTTGAGCTTCTGAAAGTCTCCTCACATTCCTCTGTCCACCTGAACAAAGAACCCTTCTGGGTCAGCCTGGTCATAGGTGCTGCAATAGATGAGAACCCCTTAATGAACCGATGGTAATACCCCGCCAAACCAAGAAAACTCCGAATCTCTGTAGCTGAGGATGGTCTTGGCCAACTCTGCACTGCTTCAATTTTCTTCGAATCAACCTGGATCCTATCACTCGATATTATATGACCCAAGAATGCCACTGAGTCTAGCCAAAACTCACACTTTGAAAATTTTTCATATAACTTCTTTTCTCTCAAGGTCTGAAGAGCAGTCCTCAGGTGCTGCTCATGATCTTCCCGAGTCCGGGAGTACACCAGAATGTCTTCAATAAACACAATGAAGAATGAGTCAAGATAAGGCAAGAATACGCTATGCATCATGTGCATAAAAGCTGCTGGGGCATTGGTCAGCCCAAAAAACATAACAAGAAACTCATAGTGACCATATCTGGTCCTGAAACCAGTCTTTGAGATATCTGGCTCCCGAATCTTCAACTGATGATATCCTGAACGTAATTCAATCTTGAAAAATACTCTGGCACACTATAATTGATCAAATAAGTCATCAATACGAGGCAATGGATACATGTTCTTCACTGTGACTTTGTTGGACTGGCGGTAATCAATACACATCCGCATAGAACCATCCTTCTTCTTCACAAATAAGACATGAGCACCCCAAGGTGTCACACTGGGCCGAATGAAGCCCTTATCAAGCAATTCCTGTAATTGCTCCTTCAACTCCTTCAAATTAGGAGGAGCCATACATTATAGAAGAATAGAGATGGGCTGAGTGATCGGCAACAAATCAATACCAAAATCAATATCTCTGTCAGGCGGCATGCCTGGAAAATCAGCTGGGAACACATCTGGAAAGTCCCTCACTACTGGAACTGACTCAACCGTAGGGGTATCAATACTGACATCTCTCACATAAGCTAGATACACGTCACACCCCTTCTCAACCATTCATTAAGCTTTAAGAAATGAAATAACTATGTTGGGAGTATACTCTAAGGTACCTCTCCACTCTAATCGAGGTAAACCTGGCATAGCCAGTGTCACGGTTTTAGCGTGACAATCAAGAACATAATGGGGCGACAACCAGTCCATGCCCAAAATAATATCAAAGTCCACTATGCTGAGCAATAGTAAATCGGCTATGATCTCAAAACAAGAGAATCTCCCACGGGATTAGACACATAAACAGGGAAACTCAAAGAATCTTGAGATTCGCCCAAATACGGGGCAAAATAAGAGGACATATAAGAATATGTAGAGCCTGGGTCAAATAATACCAACGCATCTCTATGACAGACCGGGAAAATACCTGTAATGACAGAATCAGAAGAGACTGCCTCTGTACGAGCAGGAAAGGCATAATATCTAGCATGGCCTCCCCCTCTAGGGCGACCTCTACCTCCCCGACCTCCACTTTGGGCTAGCTGAGCATGTGGGGTGGCAACTGGTGCTGGAATCATAGCCCGAGGACCCGGTGGAGCACGCTGTGGCTGAGAAGTCTGTGGAGGTACACCCCTCCTAAATCTTAGGCAATCCCTCACCATATGGCGAGTCTCGCCACACTCAAAACAAGCTCTGGGAGGGCGTGGCTGCTGTGGCTGGCTCGGGCCAGATCTGCTAGACTGGCCGCTAAGAACACCCTGTGCAGGAGGCACACTAGATACTGGCAGCGCATAATAAGGCTCATGGGGCCTAGAAGGGGCTGGAACACCACTGGCGGCTGGAAGAGCTGAATGAACGGTGCAAGTCACATAACCCCTACCATGATGAGCTGTTGGGGCACGAGCACCAGAATAATAACTAGTCTCTCGAGACCTCTTGGCCACTCTCTCCTCTCTGTCCCGGGCAAGCATTCCCTCCAATCTCCTGGCAATACTCACAACCTGCTGATAAGAAATATCCATCTCCAACTCCCTGGCCATACTAATCCGGATGCTGGGGTGGAGTCCCTCAATAAATCGTTGAACCCTCTCTCGAACTGTGCCAACCAAGGCCGGTGCATGTCGGGCTAAATTACTGAAACGTGCTGCATACTCTGACACAGTCATACATCCCTGGCGCAGCTGCTCAAACTTCGCTCTCCATGAGTCCCTGAGGCTCTGAGGGACATACTCTCTCAAAACCATGTCCGAGAACTGAGTCCATGTAAGTGAAGCTTCTTTATCCGAACTACTCAGCTCATAAGCACGCCACCACTGATAGGCTACTCCTCTAAGATGGAATATAGTAAAAGACACCCCGCTCATCTCCGCTATACCCATAATGCAGAGAATACGATGACACTCCTCCAAAAAACCCTAAGCATCATCTGTAGCCAATCTGCTGAAGGTAGGTGGGTGGTACTTCTTGTACCTCTCAAGTCTGAGCTGCTCCAACTCAAAAGCTACTGCCCTAACTTCGGGCTGAGCTGGAGCTACCGACTGCATTGGTACAATCTCTGGAACCTGGTCGACCTGAACCCGCTGCTCTAGAGTACCGGCGATGAGAGTCTTTGCTCCTACCCTGGCCTAAGATGCGGAAAGAGCAAGTGGAATCAATCCAGCCTGAGCTAAGCTGCTAAACATGCTCAAAAATTGAGCTAGAGTCTCCTGGAGGGCTGGTGCAATAACAGGTGCCTCAGGTGTCTGCCCTCTAGTTGGAGCTACTGGGGCTCCTCTATAGCATGTTGTGCGGGTTCTTTGGCTGCACTACGTGGATGTCCTCGGCCTCTACCTCGGCCGCGAGACTCTAACAAATCAGCTTGTGACTCACGACACCTACGAACCTAGAGCTCTGATACCAACTTATCACGACCCAAATTTCTCCTTCGTATGACGTCGTGACGACACCTAGTCTCTACGACTAGATAAGCCTAACATTGCGGAATAATGAAATAAAAACATAAATTTAACAACTAGTTATTCAAAAATACACAACAATCCCAAAACCCGGAACATCATGAATCACAAACTATAGAAGGAAAATCTAGTGTCTCTATACATTAGAGTCTAACAAAGGAAAAATACAAAAGATAATGGACATGAGAAAGAGTAGAAGTGGACTACGAAGTCTGCATACGTGGAAGATATACATTGAAGTCTCCAAAGTTGTCCCAACTCATTGATAGTGCAGCTGATAAGGAGCACCTAGATCTATACACGAAAAACATGTGCAGAAGTATAGCATGAGTATATCACAATCGGTACACAGTAAATGTCAAGCCTAACCTCGGTCGAGTAGTGACGAGGTCAGGTCAAGACCCTACTGGTATAAATAATAATAAGGCAAGGCAGGAATGAATTATCGCAGTAAAATAAAGACTCAAATTTAACAAGAAAGAATTCATCAAAGGTAAGAGCTCAACACACAGAAATACAGCAGGGGATCTCCCGAGATACCGTCTCGTAGTACCAAACGTAAATGTGGAGGAGGATCTCATGGAATACCGTTCCGTATTCCCAAAGTAAATATGCAAGACAGGGGGATCTCCCGAAATACCGTTCCGTAGTCCTAAAGTAAATATGCAGTACAGGGGGATCTCCCGGAATACCGTTCCGTAGTCCCAAAGTAAATATGCAGCTAAACAATAGAATTCAATAGTTACGACACGAAGTTCTACAGTTCAACCTAAGTACCAGTTAAGGAAAGACACGTAAATTCACTAAACATATTGCACGTAGTTCAAGTAAATAGTTAGGGCAAGTAGACATGTTATTCTAATCTAGAAGGATACTACACATGCTGATGAAATTCTTATTAGAAAAATCAGGTTTTTACACAATTAGCCCGTGTACTTATGCGTCACCTCACGTACACGGCGCTCATATATCAAAAACAGTATAAATCCTAAGGGGATTTCCCCCACACAAGGTTAGGCAAGCTACTTACCTCGAACCAAACTCAATCAATCGATAACAATGCCTTTTCCACAAATATTTGACTCTAAATGGCCCAAATCTAGCCAAAAACTATTACATATCATAAATACAACTATAATAGACTAATCTAATTAATGAAATCAAGATTTTAATAAAAATGCCAAAATCCGTCCTAAAAGGTCGACCCGGGCCCACGTCTCAGAATCGGGTAAAAGTCACAAAATACGAACACCCATTCACTCACGAGTTCACTCGTACCAAAATTATCCAAATCCGATTTCTAAATCCCAATCAAAACTTAGAAATTCGGTTAGGGAACTTTTCCCCCATTTTCCCAACTTTTCAATCCAAATCCGAAATTAAATAGAGAAAATAACTATAGATTAATGAAATACAACTAAAAACGAGTTAGGAATCGTTACCCTAGAGCTCTCTTTGAAAATCCCTCGAAAAATCGCCAATTCCCGAGCTCCAAAGTCCAAAAATGAAGAAATGAATCAAACCCTCGATTTTTCCTCTTTTCTGCACAGAAATCTCGCTTTTGCGATCCTTCAACCGCACATGCAGTACATCACCTACGAAAATTCCATCGCAAATGTGAAATCACATAAGGGGGACTGAGTCCGCATTTGCGAACAAGGGCCGCTTCTGCGAGCCCGCATCTGCGCTCCACTTCCGCTTCTGCACGTCCGCTTCTGCGGATCTATGGTCGCACCTGCGGTCCCAGCTAGACAGTGTCAAAACTGCTTTTGCGGCTCCATGGCCGCTTTTGCGATGCAGCACCTGCGGCCGAAAGTACGCAGGTGCGATTACACCAGGTGCAGCAGCTCTAGCAATTCCATAAGTCCCAAACTCAATCCGTTAAGTACCCGAAACTCACCCAAGGCCCCCGGGACCTCGACCAAACATACCAACTAATCCTAAAACACCATACAAAATTAGTCGAGCCCTCAAACCATATCAAACAACGCTAAAATCACAAATCATCCTCTGATTCAAACTTAAAGAACTTGAAACTTCCAAATTCGACAACCGATGCCGAAACCAACCAAACCACATCCGATTGACCCTAAATTTTGCACACAAGTCATATTGAACATTATGGACCTACTCAAACTTCCGGAATCGGAATTCGACCCCGATATCAAAAAGTCCACTACATGTCAAAATCTCCAAAAATTCGACTTTCGTCATTTCAAGCCTAAATGAGCTACAGACCTCCAAAACACAATCCAGACATGCCCCTAAGTCCAAAATCACCCAACGGAGCTAACGGAACCGACGAAACACCATTCCAGAGTCATCTTCACATAGTTTCGACTACTGTCAAAATCCTAAGACTTAAGCTCCCGTTTTAGGGACTAAGTATCCCAAAAAGGTACGGAGGAAACAGTAAATAGGAGATCAGGGCTAATACACTCAAAACGACCGGTCGGATCATTACATCATTAACCTACTGTTGCTGAAATAGTAAATGCGGAAAGTAAAGAATATAAGTATTTTTACATGAAAAATACCTTGCTCAAAAGGTGAAAAAAATACGACCTACTACTCAGTAGGAATTTTTCCCAACACTTCACTAAATCAATGAGCTAAAACAGCATTTACAAAACTTTTTGTAAACCTAAGGATTAACTCTAATCCCCTTGTGGCAACCAGCCTCTAACTGTTGCGACAACTTCAAGTTAACTCTAACTTGAATACTCAGAGTACATATTACAATTGCCTCTAGATAAAGCTGAAAGGTACAATTTGAAAACCACCTACTACAATTGAACTAGAATAAAAGATAAACATTTTGAACTGGTTCTTCTATCTGGTTCATGTAGCTTTAGGTTCGTACACTTGAATCACACAATAATTGTTTGCAAAATGCCTTGCTATTTTGCTCTCAACTCACGTTTAACTTCTGCTTTTATGCGTGATCGTAGAATGAGAACATCCTACAATATATAGAGTTAGTAGAATGGGAAATAACTAGAGTTCTAATGCTACTCTTCCTTGGTGGAAGAATTCTAGTTATCCTCAACTTCTAACTCCTCCCTTATCTTGGATAGTGTTCTCTTTGAGTAAGGAGTCCTTCTCCTTATCAATTATGTAACCTTTTTGATCAGGAGATATCAAATATAACAAGTTAAGCTTATCTCCTTCATGTGCATTTCTCATGATCCAATATGCCCGTGTCTGTGTACACAGAGGATGGACCTGGTTCATGCCTGAGCTTCCTTTGTCAATCTTCAAAACAAAACTTCACTTGGGCCAACAATCACACAAAGCTATAAGCACTCACAAGGTTGTTAAAGTGACTTGCCGTTTATAGGCTCACTCGAAGAGTTTAAGAGCACTTAAAAGTTGCAGAAAGAAACTACTTAAAGTCTATCATCACCGAACTCAAAACCCTACTTTATACTCCTCCTAGGCTTTTCTAAAATTTTCTGCAACTTGCTGGCTTGTTCAACTTTGTTAGTAGACCTTTGGCCAACATAACCTAAAGTCATTTAGACACATTATGCTCCATCAACCTCTAGATCCTTCTAAAACGCTCTACAACATTCCGTAGTAAAATATATTATATTTATTATATTTGGCATTATTCACATGCTCATTATGCTCCCACAACTCTTATAAATCACCAAGACTCTAGTACTCATAGGCTACAATGTTCTTCCATGCCCCGCAAAGCTCAGATGCTCGTCTACCATTCACTTGCGTTATGCCATCCTTACGAGTTAGGAACAAGGTAAGCCCCCAACCCTTTTCATGGCGTCTTGCTTCCTGCATATGACCTCGTGTGTGCCCGTGCCCATGCCTTGACATGCCTTGTGCCAAGGCATCCTTCGCTCCTCTCCTTTCACACGCCTAAACTTTGGTTATCTTACGACCTTCGTGGAATCCACAAAATTATGATGTCAGAATGTTACACTTAATTGAAGATACAAAAAATATTAATTGTTTACATGATTGAGTGAATAACACAGGCGAAGTGTTGTCATTGCCAACATGCGCTCTACATAGACAGTCACTCGGATGTACAACACTTGGCCTATTAAATATTCTGATCCTAATTCTTCATACCTTCGAAGATCATCTTTGTGCGAAGCACGTCTAAAGCGCGTGTCGAAGACCATCATTCTTGAAGCCTTGCTTGCTTTAAGATTCAACTCCTATGGCAACTTCACTCAAATAACAATGTTGTCAAACGTTTGCCCCTTTATCTCATTTTTTTATATATCGTTTCAGCCATTACATACCTAGATGCCACTACAAACCACAACAATACACATTCTACCTTGAAGATGCTTGCACTAAAAAAAGCTCAAAAAGCAAAAACCATGCTTCATCGAAGGGATGAGAGGACAGAGTCACTTGGTGTCCCCTCCAGCCACGTTTTGGGTCGTGCAAATATGATTAAGAATGTGAAAGTGAAGTGTAAAATATTGATATGGAATGAAACACATTACCTACATAATAATACCCATAAGTAACAATACACTAAGGGAAAACTTATGACAACAGACGCTGAGAAGGCATTATCCTCGACTCTCATAAATATTTTCAGTGGCACGTCACATACGGCCATTGTCTGTGCTTACTTGTGGTACATTCCCTCATATTGTACATATGATGACATTTTGACTTCAAATGGATGATTGACACATTAAATGGCCGAATATCAATGCATAGATAGCACACACGTCTCTGTACGTATGAGGAATTATTACTATGACACATTATATCACATGCTATAAGGATTATGTATTCACTATGTTCTTTTCAATTGTCCTTTTAAGAAGCGGTTTAGTACAATTACACCATTATCTTCGACTTACAAGTTCAATAGTTGACACTAACGAGCTTCCTTGTTGATCTTCACTAGCACATTTCATTGATGGTTGGCCAAAATGCATTATCGTTCCTGTTTGTGTAAGCTTGTGCCCACATTAATCTACTTTAATTTCTTAATCAGCTCTATGAATATGATTATATGTATTTTGGAGATGTATGGTTTGCATAACGTCCGAAGAAGAGAATCCTGTTACATGATTAAGTTTGTGATCCACATATTGAGTTGTCAATATGTATATCTCACACATGTAATAGCTAAAACAACTTTATAATTAATAGATGCTATAAGATTTTATTAATGTAACACTCGTGGCCTCTTGGCAATATTCCATAATTTTAGGTTATGATACATTTTGAAGTCCTTATTTCAATTGGATATAACTAAAAAATCCTTTACCTTAATTGAGGTCACTAATTATATCCTAATATTTGCTCATAATTGTACCTTCACAATAAAATCTAAAAAGTCAATTAACAATTAATGATGCTCTAATCCTTCAAAAGGACACCAAATATAAGATAGCAAGACTACTTAGCAAAATGAAAAAACAAAGTTGAAGGAGAGCGGATACAAGATCATTTTATCATAATCCTTGCTTCAATCAAACTTTTTATTGTTGAGTATGATGTACCAAAAACTTCAAGGGGCATTTTTCAATACACCCGATTAGCAAAGTTCCATAAAAATAGGTGCACTTGAAAAAGATACTAATAGAATTTAACTAAATTACATTTGAAAGAAAGTTGACACCGCTGACACCGTTTGAGCAAATTGTTCGACTAAAATACTAGCAAGGTTTGACTAAATATATTTGAAAGAGGTTTAATCGTATTGCATTTACTTGAAAGGTTATGCAACCACCATAGCGTGGTTCCCTTTAAGAAATCATGTAGTAACATTGAATTACTATAAAATGTTTTCACTAATGTTTTGGCTTTCACAATTACAACTGTTAAAAATGTAACTATCACCATAACCCAATGAAAGTTGCAATATTAGAAATGGAATCATATGCTCTTATACTAGGAGCATCTTAAAGGTCTAACTGATCAATTTCATGTTTCTGGCTTGCCATATATTATTAGTCTTTCGGTCGCAAAGACGACCAAAATGGAAAATCAAGCTTATGTCTAAATCCACCTTTTCTTCTAAAATTTCAATGTGGAACGAAGGTTCCGCAAAAAAAGGTAGATACTTATTATCTATCAATCTTTTGTTATGCATACTATTGACATGAACACATTGTCTCGCAAAATAATATTTTCACATGCAAGATAGAAATAAGATGGGCCAAATCATATGGCAAGTGCTAACTAATTTTAAACTATATATTTTCTACTTTTGGAGAACTTCTAGTTGTCAAGTGGATGAAAAGTGGATGAAAAGCTATGTAAAGTGTTAAAAAAAGAACAATTAGAACTCTAGAGTATAAGTGTTGGATGTATGAAGTACATTATGATAAAATTAACTAAGAGATCCATTTTATTTGATACTTTTTTTTTATATTCTGAACAAAAAACTAACTAAATAAAATCTAAGTTGCGCTCTTACAGGTTTCTCATGTGGAACCATAAAAATGATTCATAATTTATATTTTACGTACATCAATAATTATTCATTCATTTGCCCGATACCCAAAGTGTACAATCCAAGGCATAGTACCAAGCTTACGTCTCTCTTGATCAAGCTAGGGCTAAGAACAACCTTCCTAAGGAAGATGTATAAGTTAATCAAATAGAAATTCAATATAGACCCACCTTCCGATTCTCTCCTTGATGTCCAGGCAATATGGAAAGTACCACTTAAATTTCTTCTCAATTAACGATCACACTTTCAAGATTTTATTAATGTATGACCAACCATCTTTCAAGCATATAATTCCACCTGTTCTACTTATTAAACAAATATTATAAGAATGATCAGCTGATTTCTTTTTTTTTTTTTTTTGGGGGGAGGAGGGGGGAGGGGGGTATCATCAACTCTCGATATATATTATACATATAATGAGAAGTAGCTATCTAGTTAATATTAGAAAGAGTTATCAAAGATTAGGCTTTCTTAGTTTGGGGATAATGGAAAGAAAAGGAGCGGAGATTTTCTCTAGTCCTCGTACGCTACTGTCCCATACACGATGTCCCAATTTTCTAACCATAGCACTCTTCCAAAAAATTGTCCTCAAATAACTATATTTTAACTCAATGAATAAAAATACATCATCCCTTATTTTCTTGCTTTAATAACATAGCAGACTGACATTCCTACTTAGGGTGTGTTTGGTACGAAAGAAAATGTTTTCCTATAAAATGTTTTCATGAAAAATGAGTGGTTTTATCACTTATTTTCCCTTGTTTGGTTGGTGAGTGAAAAACAATTTCTGAAAATATTTTCTAGTGTTTGGTTAGAGAGTAGAAAATATTTTTTTAGGAAAATATTTTTTTATGCTACTCTCCTCACCCTTTTTCCCCAAGTCCCCGTGTTTACTTGCCCCCTCCCCCACCCCTCTCCAGATACCCAACGTTTTCAAGAATCTATTTTCTTTAACAATTTAATTATTCTTCTAAAAATTTACACAAATACTCTATAACTATAAAGAAAATACTCTTTTTTGTTGAAAAAGAAAGTATTCTTATAACATGAAAATAAAGTAATCATTTTATTGAAATAAAAGAAAATACCTTTTCTACATCATGAAAAGAAAATACTCATTTTGTTGAAATGAAAAAAAATATTTTTTCTATATCATGAAAAGAAAATACTTTTTTTATTGAAATGAAAAAAAATATTTTTTCTATATCATGAAAAGTGAGTACTTTTTTTTGTTAAAATGAAAAAAAATACTTTTTTATATCATGAAAAGAAAATACTCATTTGTTGAAATGAAAAAACAAATCTATCTATAACATGGAAAGAAAGTACTATTATAACATTTTTATTTAGGGTGGGGGTGGGGATCGAGGGTGGGGGTAGGGTAGGGTGGGGTAGGGGTGTGGTGAGTTAGGTGGGGGTGTGGGGTGGGTTGGTGGGATGGGAAATAGAGTGGAAGATTGAAAAAGAGTTTTGGAAAATATTTTTTCATTCTCTTAATAGGAAAAACAATTGGAGGAAAATGGGTTCAGGAGTAAAATATTTTTCAAAACATTTAAGCCAACCAAATATGAAAAAATTGAAAAATATTTTTCGAAAAATATTTTCCTTAATACCAAACACACCCTTAATGTCGATCAATTATAGGAAAGGCCCTAATGAAACAAGGTGCCCAGGTTTTGCAATACATAAAATAATGGATCTTCCACGGATGAAGAAATCTCTGTACATACACCTAGTACATTAATTTGTCAAATTCCTATCATTAGACGTTCTCTACTATATATCATTCCTTCGGCTAAATAATGATTTCTATAGAACACCTTAACAACCAGATTAAACTGCCTAGTTTCCTACTTGTATGTCCATAATTTCTAGTAAAAATTCAACTTCGCCGGTGGTTAATGGGATTTCAGTTTATGTTACTCGCAGAAACTGCAATTGACAGCTGTATATCACATGCTTAAAACTCTCTGTCTATGTTAATTTTTAATTGCAAAAGCCAAAGAAGTCACGAGAGAAGAAGACTCAGATCCTGAATTCTGAGCCATGAAGTAAGAGTCTTTCACACACACACACATCAATTAAAATACAATTTTTAGAGCCTGTTGCACGACATAAGCATCGGTCGCATCAACGCACAAGCTTTTCTATTAACAACAAAAAATCCTCAAGGAAGCTTAAAATAATCAATTTAAAGCGTGTCTGTGTCAGCTTAGATAGCTAGTTGTCGTGCTTACAGTCAGGCGATAAATATTCTAAACAAAAGAAATCCACTTTTGCAAAATATCTAGGGCTCAAAGTAATAATATTATAATAACAATCTACCGGAGGTAATCATCTCCTTCAGATAAATACAACACAAAATAGAGTAATTTCTTTGTTTGGAAAAAGAAAAAGAAGAAGAAGGAACCTGTTAGTACTGGAGAATTCAAAGAGGCGTCCACGGCTAGAGAAGACGATGACGCCGACACGCCTGTTCGTCTTCTTACTAATTATGGTACACACGCCTGTTCGTCTTCTGTATAATTCACCTTGCTTTGGATCTCAAATTTTTTGATAGTGGTAATTTGGGTGAATTTAAAGTGGGGGAAAGAAGGGGGGAAGGGACGTATTTGGAACTAGCCAATGAAGGTGCGACACGTGGAGACAAACGGTGATGGAGGCGTGCTGATAAAGGATATTAGCGGTGATTGGTTGAGGAAAACGGTCCTGATAGGTCACCGAGACGGTGCTCTTGAAATAAAGTAACTAGAAAAAGTCGATAAAGTAAAAAAGTAACGGGAAAAAAATATCTTCCTTGAAATTTTTATTTCCCTAAAATGGGATTACCTTTCAAATGAATCTATCTTCAATTGGTTAATAATGCCGGTCACTGTCGTTAGGAGTCCGGAACAAAAATATAGTTCTTTTGAATTCAGAGAACCAAAATATGTGAAAAAAAATTTGGGGACCATAACTTATATAGCGCGGTATTTCACCGCACTATATCTTAACAGCATATTTGTCCGTTAATGTATAGCGTGGTGAAATACCATGCTATACTTGAACTCAAATGGGTGGGAAGATATAGCGCACATATGTATTGCGCTATACGATAGCGCTCTATATATGCACGCTATACCTACACAAACAAGCATGCCAACTTCTTCCCCAAACAAAACAGAACGCCCTTGCATGTTTTGCAAACTGTGCTGCTGCTTGAGCAGTAGAGGTAGCATCCTTAAATTTAGTGTTCCAATTCTACTTGCCAACAGAAAAATTACCATTACCATCTCCAGGAAATGATTGCCCATGTTCCAACCTTTCATCCTTCAAACCTAAGTGGCATGAACCACCATCATCAACACAATATTGCCTTGAAAGTTCTACAACAGCTCTGGCAGCTAGGCTTACCTGTTCTGCAAACTCAGCCGCTGCTTGAGAAGCAGAGGTAGCATCCTTAAATTTCAAGTTCCAATTCTGCTTGCCAATAGAAAAATTACCATTACCATCTCCAGGAAATGCTAGCCCATTTTCTAACCTTTCATCCTTGAAACCGAAGTGACATGAACCACCATCATCAACACAATATTGCCTTGAAAGTTCTCCAACAGCTCTGGCAGCTAGGCTTGCATGTTCTCCAAACTCAGCCGCTACTTGAGCAGTAGACGGAAACAAATACTCGCTTGGAGCCCACCGGTCCCACAAAAGTATAGATTCTCTGTCTCACATCCTAGCTAAGGCGTTATCTCGTAGTGGGTTGCTCATTTCGGCTCCAAATTACAAAATCTTCAAATTTCCAGAAAATTAAAATCGAGGTATTCCGACTTAGTTTTTGTTAAAAACTCATGTATAAAAAATACCTATTAGCTGTTTTTTACTGTACTCTGTATTATTTTTATGATTGTTTTGCGATTTAATTAATTTGTTATTTTTTTATCCGGATTATATTATTAGTGTGCTAAAAAAATTAGTAAAATAGAGGAGTTGTTATTAGTTGTTAGAAACAATGTTAATTAGTTAATTTTTATTGTGGTATATATTTTTTTGTTATTATTTTGTGATTAAATTAATTTATTATTTTTATCCGATTTAGATTATTTATTTGCTAAAAGACTAGTAAAATAGATAAATTATTATTTTAGGAATAATTAACCTTATTTTGATGTTATTGTTGTACATATATGAATATGTGACCTTATTTACCAAATCTTGTGCCCTAATGTAGTGCTCGTATTTTTAATGCAGTGCCCTTTTAGCGTAGTAAAATGTAGTGTACTTTAGCATAGTATCTTTGTAGTTATTGAAATTAATCATTTAATTATCTGTTAAACCCAAAAATATCTGAAAAAAGCTAATAGTTCAAACATAAAATTTCTCGAATTCTAGTCAACAAACGTAAGAAAATAACATTAAAAAATAACAATATTTGTCAAACTAAGTATTGTTATATGAATATTTAATAATTAAATCCTTTATAGTTATGAAAATTAATTATTTAATTTTATTATAGTCAAACATAGGCGAGTAACAAACAAACATATAAAATAATAAACCAACATATAAAATAATAGACCTGTTGAGTGATAAATTGGGAAAAGTTTTTCATCATGAACACAAGAATATTGGATACCTTGGTACAACTGGGCCTCAAATATCGAGTCCGGAACCAAATTGTGGTTCATTTGGACTCACACTAAGTATTGTTATATGAATATTTAATAATGAAATCTTGTATAGTTATGAAAATTAATTATTTAATTTTATTATAGTCAAAAATAGGTGAGTAACAAACAAACATATAAAATAATAAACTAATATATAAAATAATAAACTAACATACAAAATAATAAACTAACATATAAAATAATAAACTAACATATAAAACAAGAAACAAACATATTAAATAGTAAACTAACATATAAAATATTAAAGACGTTCCGCTTGTACAATGAAAAAGAAAAATACTTTAATTAATATTGTTCAATTTATAGTAGTCGTCATGGAGGTTCCGCTTATGCATCCTGGACCTGCCTCGCTAGAGCTACTCTTGCTACAGGCCGAGCATAGTTCTTCGTACATATGGGAGGGGCAGTTATTGGCCCAGACATTCCGTGCTAGACGAGTAGACGATATGTGGGACTTTCTTAGGGCCCACCATCTCCATCGCCGTATAGTCAGACGCCTTGAGGATACGGGTTTCTATAGGATTATTGAGATCGGCCGGTTGCAGCTGGATTGGTCGTTGATCACGGCTTTGATAGAGCGGTGGCGACCGGAGACGCACACATTTCATTTACCCATTGGCGAGGCTGCTATCACACTTCAGGACGTGGAGGTTCTGTATGGGCTGCCGGTTGATGGACGTACCATTACCGCATGCTCTCAGAGATTATATGGGATTGCAGTACCTGGAGATGTTGCAGCGGCTCACCAGTTTTCAGCCAGCGGAGGAGGCTGCATTTGTTGGGACTAGTCGTCTGCAGTTGACGCTCGTCCGGCTGCATCTGGAGGCGATGCATGCGGACATTACGTCCCGCTGCTCTACTGAACTTATAAGGAACTAGTAACATTTCAAAAATTTCACGAATGTCAAATCAAGGATTGGTTCCTTCAATGCCCAAGGAGAAGGAATTCAGAGGCGGAGCCACGATATGAAGCTTATGAGTTTGGAATTCTAATATTTTTAAGCTATTGGATTCTACATTAATAATTTATGTATATTTCAATGAATTTTTAAAATAAATATAGGATTTGATCCAAAGTTACTGGGTTCGGCCAAACCCGCAATCGAAAGGCTAGCTCCACCCTTGAGAAGGATAGTTATGTGGCCACTAACTCATAAAGCAGGTGATGGCCTCAACGAATATCTTCAGTTCGTAGTTTGAAAAACATGCTTAAGCTTACTACTTACTCACAACTCAAGACTTTGCAACCTTGAAAATTAAGAAAAGTTCTCCAAATATTAAAAATCAAACGTTTAGAAAACTGAAGACACTCTTATTCAGGGACAACAAAGTAATATAAATATATTCCGCGGAACGCATCAAAATTTTTTATCAACAACATATCTAGTGTAATGCCAAAAGTGAGATTTGGGG
Organism: Nicotiana tabacum; assembly: GCF_000715075.1. Lineage (NCBI taxonomy): Eukaryota > Viridiplantae > Streptophyta > Magnoliopsida > Solanales > Solanaceae > Nicotiana > Nicotiana tabacum. The sequence continues at coordinate 64,995,405 of NC_134094.1, read as the reverse complement.
AGGATAATGTGTACATAGACCATAAAAAGTTTTCATCGATTTTTAAAAATTGGCGACAAGATATAAGTATCGATACAAAATTTACTAACTGATTACCAACATACTTAGTGACGGAATCTGTCGAACAATCATGGGCATAAATGGGTAGAAAATCCTTATTCCTCATTTTTCTCTCCTTTATATATTCTCTTTTGCCTCCTCCTCCTCCTCCTCCTTTGTATAGGTAAGTTTTCCTATTTAACTATTTTTTCAATTTTTAAAACATTTTTAATGTATATTTTTTTTATTTTATTATTAGAAAATTTAGATGTTTTAATTTTGTTGAGGTATTTTTACATTACTGATTGTGTATATATTTTATTGTCAAGAAAGTTATATTTTTTGTGACGAACCGATAGGTCGTTTTGAGTATTAGCTCTTTTTTTAATATTTTGAGATCTCTCTAGCTTTATTTGATGATTTATGACTTGCTTGCATGGTCCGTATCGTTTTTCGGAAAGCTATTATGTGATATTTTAAAGAAAATATGATTTTTGACTTAAAATTAGGTTTGAGTTGACCATGATCAACATTCTTGATAAACGACTTCGGATCAGTGTTTTGACGATTCTCGTATGATGTTTTTGGACTTGTGCACATGTTAGGTTGGGGTCCTAGTTGACCTGAGGGTGTATCGGCACATTATGCGAAAATTGGCAAAACTTGAATTTTTAAGTTGAAAATCTTGAGTTTTGATGATCGATTCTTGATTTTGATGTTGTTTTGATGATTTGAGTAAGCAAGCGAGTTTGCTTGATGTTATTACAATTGTGTGCTCGGGTGAGTTTTGAATGTGTTTTCGCAGAAATGAACTGCTGTTGGAATTCTGCCGATGTGAAGTTGCAGGTCTCGCATTTGCGAGGACCTGAGTGCAATTGCGAGCCTCGCATTTGCGATGTCAGGCTCGCAAATGCGAAATGGGAACTGGGGGGCTGATCTTCGATTTAGCGAAGAATTCATCACATTTGCGAACTGGAAGGGGGTCGCATTGTGATACTAGCAGGCTGGCTGATAGCTTCGCTTTTCCGAAGGATTTCCACATTTGCGAGCTAAAGGGCCATCATAAATGCAAAGGGAATGTCACATTTGCGATGAATGCATGGTTGGGACACTGATCACACTTTGCGATCCATGGTTCTCTTTTGCAACGGTTGCAATTGCGAACAAGAGTTCGCAATGGCGACATCTGCGATGGGGTAAAAATTAGAAAAATCAGACTTAGCTCATTTTACATAATTTTTCAACCCTACACTCCATTGAGGCGATTTCTTGAGAGCATTTTCTTTCCAAATTCATTCGTTAGCAACTTTAATTTGTTTTTCATCAATTTTCATTACTTTTTATTAATTTATTCATCAAATCTATGAATTTCAAGGTAGAAATTAGGAGTTTTGGGTGAAATTTAGGAACTTTGTAAAATTGAGATTTGTACCTCGAATTGAGGTCGGATATCAAAATAAATCATGTATCCAAGCTCGGGGTTAATGACTAATCAGGATTTGGTCCGAATCTCAAATTTCAACCACGTGGGCCTAGGTAAAAATTAAACCTTTTTCATTCAAGGTAGTTTCTAAAGCTTGTTTTGGATCATTTGAATGATATGCTAGGTTCGATTGGTTTATAAGCTTGGTCTAAAAGAAAAATCGTGGTGGATTGTTGATTTGATTGCAGAAAGAGGTAAGTGTCATGGTTAACCTTGACTAGAGGGATTTAGGACTTGATTAATCTATTTGCTACTTAATTTATGGGTGGGGACGGCGTATATGCAAGGTGATGAGCGTATATGCAAGGTAATGGGTTGAGCATGGGGGGTGGGCTACTTAATTATTTGTCCTCAATTACATCATGCCTTCATTTATTCTATGTTACTATTTGTTACATGCTTTAATTGCTACATGATTTTATTTGTTCAATACATGCCTTCACTTGTTACATGCCTCTATTTTTTTTTTATGCTTCCACATTTTTATGCCTTGATTTATTGCTCGCCTTTACTTGTTCTATGCTTTTACATGTTATTAGATAGATGTGTGTACTTGTTTCATGTTTTCACTTGCTTGTTAGTCTTACTTTACTTTTTATTTATTTCTTTATCAAATCTATGAATTTCAAGATAGAAATTAGGAGTTTTGGGTAAAATTTAGTAACTTTGTAAAAGTGAGATTTATACCTCGAATTGATGTCGGATATCGAAACAAATCACGTATCCAGGCTTGTGGATGAATGGCTAATCGGGATTTGGTCCAAATCTCAAATTTCAACCACGTGGGCCCAGGTTCACTTTTTGTTGACTTTTTCAATTTAGTTAAACATTGAACCTTTTTCATTTGGGGGTAGTTTCTAAAGCTTGTTTTGGATCATTTGAATGATATCTGGCTAGATTCGGTTGGTTTGGAAGCTTGGTCTAAAGGAAAAGTCGTGGTGGATTATTGATTTGATTGTGCAAAGAGGTAAGTGTCGTGGTTAACCTTGACTTGAGGAATTTAGGACTTGATTAGTCTATTTGCTACTTAATTTATGTGTGGGGATGGCGTATATACAAGGTGATGAGCGTATATGCAAAGTAATGGGTTGAGCATGGGGGTGGGCAACTTAATTTTTTGTCCTCAATTACATCACGCCTTCATTTATTCTATGTTACTGCTTGTTATATGCTTTAATTGCTACATATTTTTATTTGTTCAATACATGCCTTCACTTATTACATGCCTCTATTTGTTTTAAGCTTCCATATTTTTATGCCTTTATTTATTGTTCGTCTTTACTTGTTCTATGCTTTTACATGTTATTAGATAGATGCTTGTACTTGTCTCATGTTTTCACTTGTTTGTTAGTCTTACATGCTCCTATTTCACTTTACTATGTATTATGGATTGTCTTAGAGGCTTTATTCTCTTCCTTCCTTTTTGCATTATGTTGTGAGATACACCTTTGCTGGTCGTGGTATTATAATATGTACATTTGGGATCGGGTTGCACGCCACAACGGTATTTTAATATAGATGTGGATCGGGTTTATAGATGTGGATTGGGTTGCGCGCCACAATGGAGAAGTTATATTATATGGTTATTCTTGGATGTTGGTTTCGTTATTGCATTGTGTTGTGAAGTTGAGTAATGATGATATTCTGGGGCCCTCTATTGTGGATTTTTTATTCTGGTTTCCATGTTAGTTGTTGTTTCTCTAATTCGTTATCATTTTCTACTTATACTCGTACAAGTTTATAGCGAGTGCTCTGTCATAACCTAGTCACTAGTTCGTCGAGGTTAGGCTCAGTACTTACTATCACGACCCAAAAATCCCACCACATGCATCGTGATGATACTTAGTCTCTAAGACTAAGTTAGCCTATTATAATCACAATTCAATCCATTTTTTTAAAACATATAACTTAATACATCCTCCCAAGACTAGTAATACTGAGTCACGAACTCTAACTAAATACATGGAATGATCTCGAGAACCGAATGTACAATACTGTTCGAATAAGAAATTAAAGTACAATAAAATGGAAAGACTCCAAAGGACTGCGATGACCAAGCAGTCCTACCTTGAATCCTTGCGATCATACTCAAATATCTGTTCGAATCTGATATCTTCAATACCTGGCTCTGCACAAAAATGTGTAAAAGTGTAGTATGAGTACACTATGGTTGGTACCCAGTAAGTATCAAGACTAACCTCAGTGGAGTAGTGACGAGGTACAGTCAAGACACTCACTAGTCAAATAACCTGTACAATATAACAGTATAAAATAAGAGAAAATAAATAGCAGTAATAGCAACACCAATCAACTAGTGATTTAAATTGCAAGGCAACAGGAACACCATAAAGATTGCTCAAACGAATAATAAACACAAGTACAACCAATTAATCATGTCCTTCAGGATATACATCTTTTATCTATAAGTTTTTCAATAAAAGTCTCTAGAATATAATCATTTTCAATAAATATATTTCGAATATACTTCCTTCAAATAAATATCTTTCCATTATAATTCTTTCAAATAAATATATTTTGAAATAATTCTTTCAAATAAATATGTTCCGAATATAATTCTTTCAAGTAAATATCTTTCAAATATAACTCTTTTAAATAAAAGGCTCCATGTGATACCTCATTTAACTTTCCTGATGTGAGAAATATATTCAACATATCACAGCAAATGGCACGGCAATACCTTCGTGCACTTGTCTCATTCTCACCCAACTTTTATATATATATATATATATATATATATATATATATATATATATATATATATATATATATATATATATATATATATATGTAGACCAAATCAATTGGCACGGCAACACCCTTCATGAATTTATCTCTTTCTCATCGTGCATACATATAACAATACCAACTAGGTGGGAGAAAAGTCAATGACAATAAAAGAAATAATGTGGGAGGCATACAGTAAGCAACAACGACTACAAGTCACAGAGAAAATATAGGTGCACAATAACATCTCAAGATAAAAGCATGAATGTATACACAAACAAAACGATATCACAATATAATGTATGTCTCTCGTCCTCACCTACACGAAAACACCCTTCGTGCCACGAGTATATCATTATATAAAAATAATAGTACGACATCACCCTTTGTGCTTTTACTCTCATCCTCACCTGATAATATAAATGAAATGGCACGGTGTCACCCCCGTGCTTTACACTCTCAATGGCACGGCATCACCCTTTGTGCTTTACACTCTCAAATGTCATAGCATCACCGTTCGTGCTTTACACTCTCCCTCACATGATAATATATTTCAAATGGCACAGCATCACCCTTCGTGCTTTACACTCTTCCTTACCAAGAACATGTATATCATTAACAAGCAAGGTAGGAAGCATAAATAATATCAAGGAGATCGTTTAAACCACATTACAATACAATAATTTATATCACAATTTGCCACTGACCACAACCAAATTCTAAATATGTAGCAGAATCAATAAATTTCTCAACAAATTGTAATGACCCAACCGGTCATTTTAACTTTTAGAACCTCGTTCCCTAAAATAAAATTTTCCGTATGTGCTTTTAATGATTTTTTACTTGCGGGGATGGTTGGTTCGGGATTTGAAAGCATTTGGGTTGAAATCGGAACACTTGGTTCCTTAAGTTAGCCTTAAAAGGCCAAGTTTGACTTCGGTCAACATTTTGAGAAAATGACCCCGGAATCGGGATTTGACGGTTCCAATAGATTCGTATGATGATTTTTGACTTGGGCGTATGTCCGAAACGGGTTTTGGATAACCGGGAGCGTTTTGATGCTTAATAGTAAAAATCAACTATTTGAAGGTTTAAAATTCTTTAAATTTGGTTTGGAGTAGGATTTTGAGTAATTGAAGTCCATTTGGAATTCTGAGTTTGGAAATAGTTCTGTATAGTGATTTAAGACTTGCACGCAAATTTTCGTATCATTCCGAGTAGTTTAAGTATATTTCGGCGCATTGGAAGTAAATTGAAGAACTTGAAATTCTTAAGTTTGATTAAATTTGGTTTGGGGTATGATTCTTAGATTCGATATTGTTTTACATGTTCTGTGAGTTTGAGCAAGTCTGTTTTATGATTTCAAACCTGTTGGTATGTTCGGGCGGGGCTCTGGGGGCCCCGATTGTTAACCGGACGAGGCTCGGATCAATTTTGGAATTTTGAAGAAGAGCTGAAACTTCCAGCTTCTGGTATGATCGCACCTGCGCATGGTTAGCCGCAGGTGCGAGCCACCAGTCGCAGGTGCGAAGGGGAAGATCTGCCCAGCCATCGCAGATGCGAAGAATTGGGCGCAGAAGCGGACGCGCATGTGCGGTCCTTTGGGCGCAGGTGCGGAGCCAGTCCAAGAGGAAAAATCTCGCACCTGTGAGGCTTTTCCACAGGTGCGAACACCTTCCGCAGGTACGAAATATCTGTCTGGGTAGAAGCTTAAAACGGACGAAGCTCAGTCCATTTTTGTTCGTTTTTCTTCCATGTTTGGGCGATTTCAAAGCTTTTTGAGAGGAGATTTCAACTAGCAATTTGGAAGTAAGTTAATTCTACACCCCTTGAGTTGAATACATAGATTATAAGTAAATTATAACTAGTAAATCTTAGAAATCAAAGGTTTAGGTGAAAAACCTTGATTTTTATAAAAATGAGATTTTAACCACGAAAATAGTTATGGAATTGCGTAGAAATTATATATTTGAGTTCTTGAGATTATGGGTAACGTTTCCATCCAAAAATTTCCAGAATCCGGGCATGTGGGCCCATGGTGAATTTTAGAAATTTTACCATTTTGGATAGGGTAATTTATTTAATAGATGAATTTCGAATTATTGAACATATATTAATTATTTTATATAACTTTTGGATAGTTTCGGATTTTTCATCATTGAATCGAGAATTTTACGCGATGCGATAATCGAAAAGTGGACTTTGAGACGAGGTAAGTCTCTTGTCTAATCTTGTGAGGGAAAAATTACCCCATAGGGATTAAATTGAATAATTGTTGCTAATTGCGGGGGCTACGTACACGCGAGGTGACGAGAGTCCGTGCGTAACTACTATAAATACTAAAGTTCGGGTAGTTTAGGACTCAAAGCATGAATTACTTGTGTAAATTGTATTCCCTAATTTATTAATATTAAATTAATATATGAATATATTGTGAATTGTTAGATAGAGATATTAAAGGATGGAAATCTCATATGCTTGATTTTCAGTTTAAATCATTTAATTATTAAAAAAAATTATTCTTCCTCCCGAATCTATCTCATAATAAATATACTCTCCTTCCGGAGGTACATAAAAAAATGTCCTCCTTTCTTGTGGAGCGGGCCGAACGCCTCGGCAGGATAGATGCATCTATAGATCGCGTCGCACGTCCCTCGGCAGTGTACATGACACTCCGGATCGGGCCGTACGTCCTCGGCAGAAATCGTGCTTAATAATAATAATTACACGATACTTTAATAATTTATTTTAGCTTGCGAAGCTAATTGATAAATTGAAAAATCCTTGAAATTCAATGAATTATTATTCTTGCTTGTTAAAGAATTAGTTGTTATTCCTGTAAATGATATTTAACTGATAAATTGAAAATTATTTGAATTGAAGGAATTTAATTAATATATTGAGAATTGCTGCATTTGGAGGAATTTGATTATTTTCGCTGATTAAATAAATTATTTTAAATTCTGTAAATCATGCTGATTTAAATATCCTAGTTGTATTTTAATTATTATTATTGACCCATAGTGAGTGTCAAAGTCGGCTATCTCGTCTCTACCACTTCGAGATTAAACTTGATACTTACTGGGTATACATTATTTTCATACTCATACTGCACTTGCTGCACTTTTTTTTTTGTGCATGACCTGAGGCAAGTACTAGTGGGGGACCTATCGTCTTACACCCACATTATCCAGGGGCATAGTGATGAGCTGTTTCTCTGATCCGTTCTGCAGCTACTAGTGTCTCTCTTTGTATTTTTTTCATTCTGTCGATTTTCATTTTAGACAATATTTGAGATTTTTGTATAATCTACTAGATGCTCATACACTTGTGACACCAGATCTTGGCACACACATTGGTAGAATTTGGATTTTATTTTTTTCTCTTGGTTTTAAATTTTGTCAATGAATGTTTGATTTATTAAGTTGGCTTGCCTAGCCGTAGTGTTGGGCGCCATCACGACCTATATGTGAAATTGGGTTGTGACACAAATAGCCCAAGGCTCCATGCAACGTATATAAAACCTCAAATAATCAACAGAGATGGAAAATACTCAGTATAGGGCAACGCCTTCATTAATCTAAATTCTTAATAATTATATAAACACCTCTTCTTAAGCTTATTTAATTTATTATTTGCAGATAAAAAATCCATAATGAAATTAATTTCCAAGATATATCAAATCATCAACTCACAGAATCCACATAAATATACAAATAATAATCACATCAAATTGTCATATAAAAATAAATTCAACAAACACAAATTAAGGCATGCAAAAATAGATGATTTAATAAATGTCAACAATTATCCAATTTACTGCATAATATGCCTAAGACCTTAACCTAATATATTTTGCACATATAAGCCCGAGTACGTACGCGTCACCTTGCGTACGCGGCTTTTCATATTTCATAAATGGCAGACTCGATGCCTAAGGAGTAATTTCCCCACTACAGGTTAGGCAAGATATTTACCTTTTTGAAGTTAGACCGATATTCAAAAATAGCCTTCTTGCTTGAATTGACATTCGGACAGCTCAAATCTATCCAAATTAATTGTATAACTTTATTAAAATTCATCGAAAATAATTCCGGATAATAAAACATAAACTTAAAATTTTATTCTAAAAAGTCAACATGGGGCTCGCCCCTCCTGACAAAATATTTATGAAATCTCAACACTCATTCCGATACGAGTTTAACTATACCAAAATTATCAAATTCCCATAACGGATAGCCCTTCAAATCTTAAATTAAAGTCTAGAAGATTTCTACCATTTTCAACCCAATTCACTAATTTAGTGATAAAACAACAATAGATTCATGTTATTCATGCAACAGAGATTTCCAAACTCTTCCCAGATAGCCTGTAGTGTATCTATTATAACATTTTGTACACAACTCCAAATGATAAATGGTTTAACTTTCTGAAAACTAGACACAAAGGACTACAACTTCCAATTTTAGATCATCTCCACATTCCTTATAGATTGTGAGATATGGGCCTCCAAATTCAGACGACGGACAACAAAAATTCCTTCTTCGCGAACGCAAGAGCCTCTTCGCGAATGCGAAGAACAAAGTCCCAACAGCAAAATCCTTCTTCGCGAATGCGAAGAACAATACCAGAACCAGCAACCAGCAGCATCAAAACACCCAAACTTGGTCCGGAACCACCCCGAATCAAACTCGAGGCCCCCGGGACCCCATCCAATAGTACCAACCAGTCCCAATACATAACACAAACCTCTTCGAGGCCTCAAATTACATCAAACAACATCAAAATCACGAATCGCACCCTAATTAAAGTTTAATGAAACTAAGAAATTTCAACTTCTACATTCGATGCCGAAACCTATCAAATCAAGTCCGATTGACCTCAAATTTTGCAGACAAGTCATAAATGACATAACGGACCTATAAACAATTTTAGAACTGGATTCCGTCCCCGATATCAAAAAGTCAACTCCCCGGTCAAACTTCCAACTTAAACTTCATATTTTCGCTATTTCAAGCCTAATTTAACTACGGGCTTCCAAATAATTTTTCGGACACACTCCTAAGTCTAAAATCACCATACAAAACTATTGGAATAATCAAAACTCTATTCCGTGATCGTTTACTCAAAAGTCCAACTCTGGTCAATTCTTTTCATTTACGCTTCAAAAATGAGAATTGTTCTTTCAATTTAATCCCGAATCTTTCGAAAATCAAACTTGACCACGCCCGCGGGTCATAATACATATTATGAAGTTGCCAAGAATCTTTCTGAGGACATTAAATTACTGAGTGTATTCTTACACACATACTCGTGGGTGATTCTATTTTTCGCAATTTAACATGGGTCCGACAACACTATCTCAGTTGAGATTATTTATTTTATCCATACTTATAAACTTTAAAACAAATTTCTTACAATCCAAACATTTTCAAAAGGCCTGATTTTCACATCAACGCACGTATTAGTCTCAGCTGGCTATAACAACTCCTGCCTACGCACACATCAACTTTCTTGATAGTGTTGAAGGACTTCGAAATTTTTTCGGGGTGTTACATTATCCCCCACTTAGGATCATTCGCCATTGAATGAGAAGTAGAGTCCACCCTCAAACACATAACATAACTTATCTCTTCTTTCGCACGTCTCAATCCCCCAAATTTTACTAACTCCCAAATTTTTCAGAAATTTCGGCAGAGTCTCCCCTATAAATGGGGCCTATCAACCTGCCAGAGTAACACCAAAATAACTCCTAACAACACATCTTCAACACAATAAAGCACCACAATGGATATATCAAAAATACTAATCTCAGCATTACAAGCACTGCATTATCATAACGATATCAGGACATGAAGCACGTCATATGTATGCCCATCACCACATCTCTGGTCTTAATAGCTGTTCATAATCGATTACAGCATTGCCAATTAGCCTCATATTAACCAAAACCTCGTTTCGAATTTTCAAAACACTGACAGTAAAATATGAGCCATGAAGACCTCATAACTATTTACCCGGCTTAACGAGTCACATTTACCGCCGTCTGGGCACTCACCTTGTGGGCTAAAACTCAATATTTTCCTCACAATTATGGATAAATATGTACAGAAACACATAAAAGAATTATCAAATAAGCCTAACAGGCATGACTCCTTATTAATACTATAGTACAAATTTTAATTTCACAAAAGGAGAATTTAAACTCATAAGTTTTTTTACCACAAAGACCTCGTCCTTATATAATTTCCACCGTGCGCTTATAGCCCGTTTAATTATTTCACACCATATAAAACAATGCGAGGATCTCGTCCTCAACTCCGAATCACAAGTATTTTTGCACATTGTGGCAACTAAAATTTTTAATTTCCTTTCTTTCTTCTTTTCAATAAATTTCGTAAAATATTTTCACAACACATAATGAACCTCCATACCGGTAGGGCATATAATTCATAAAATTGTAATCAATTATCCCAAAATCGCATCAAAACCCACTGTAGTGAGTAATAAGAAGTCACCTTTTGGACTCATAGCCCACAATAATGTACAATACAAAATGATACACACGGGTTAACACCATAAAATCTCCCAATAGGGATAAACACGGGAGTGGAGTACAAATACACTAATCTACCATAAAAGCAGCATGAAAGGAGTTCTCACCTCGATAATCGGAATTTAATCAAAATAAGAATAGTGCTCCTTTTATTGTAAATTGATTCATACCTGTAACGACAGTATATGGTGAATCGGCCTCAGCCAAATCATAGCAATTCAACGGGTCAGGCCTCCACCTCGTAGGCTCCCTCTACCTGCCTGTCCTCCACCCCTAACTGGTTGTGCATGTGGAGTATTAATTGGAATAAAGCTTGTAGCTTGAGTGCTATGATGAAATCCACCCCTCCCAAGTCTGGGACAATTTCTCTTGATGTGTCTAGTATTACCATACTCATAACAACCCATTTGAGGCCGTGACTGCTCGTACTGAGTCTGTGTTGGATAACCGAAATAACCATTGTAAGAACCTCGTTCCAATGGTACACTAAAGTATTAACTGGAGCACTACGAGTATTTTGAATTGCAGATTGGGCTGACCGATTGCCCGAGCCTCCGCCATGATGAGTCATAGCTGCAGAGTAGACTCCACTGAATCCTCCAACGTTCCGAGACCTTTTGGCCTCCTTAGCCTCATTTTCCTCACTTCGAACACGTTCTAACATCCTAGCAATCTCTACTACTTGCTGAAATGGAATGTCAGTCTGCAGCTCTCGAGCCATACATATTTTGAAATCATAATCGAGCCCTTCAATGAATCTGCAGAGTCGCTTTCTAACTGTACAAACCAAGATAGGTGCATGGCGGGCTAACTCACTTAACTTTAAAGCATATTCTGACACTGTCATGGTACCCTCACGCAACCGTTCAAACTCTGTGCGCCACGCATCCCGGAGAGTCTGGGGGACAAACCCTTTCAAAAATATCTCCGAATATTGAGCCTAAGTTGGTGGCATTGCACCGGCTAGTCTACCTTCTTCATAAACTTTCCACCATTGATGCGCTGATCCTGACAGCTGAAATGTAGTAAAGGCAACTCCACTAACTTCCACAATACCTATGGTGCGGAGAATACGGTGATACTTTCCTAGAAATCTGTCACAACCCAAAACCTAACCCGTCGTGATAGCACCTATCGTGATACTAGGCAAGCCGACCTTTCCAAACACTTTCAAAATTTATTAGAAATTAATTAAGACATTTAAAATAACTGGAGTTTTTAATAAATACGGGGGTAAAACCCAAATAAAACATAAGTGCGGAAAAATAGCCCTACATCGGGGTATCACTAAGTCATGAGCATCTAATAACCAATCTAGAAATAGAGTCTACTACAGTCTGTGCCAAATGTCAATACAAGAGAGAAAATATAATAATAAAGGAGAAACAAGGACTGCGGATGTCGGCAGCTACCTCGTAAGTCTCCGATAATCAGCCCGCGCATGAACTCAGCGACCGCTAGAACCGTATACACCTCGATTTGCTCATGAAGTGTAGGGTGTAGCATGAGTACAACCAACTCAGCAAGTAACAGAATTAAATAACGAACTGAGAAGCAGTGACGAACTATGATAGTACAGATCATTTCAAAAGTTTTCAGTAAAGAGTGAACAAGCTTTCAAATCCGGTGGTATAAGTCAAATCAATTCGAGCTCAAGTAAAATAGATATGAATCTTCCAGAAATTTCACAACAACATCAAATAGCAACTAAGTGCAACAATAAATAAAAGCAAGTACAACCTCTTAAGGCAACAGTCACTCAACTCATCTCAACAGCTCATACTCTCGGCTCTTAGCCCTCAATACACACTCTCAATAGGTACCTGCGCTCACTGGGGATGTATTGACTCCGGAGGGGTCCTTCTAGCCCAAGCGCTATATCGATGCGGCGTGCAACCCGACCTAATCATATAAGTAGCCATAAGGCTCGTTGCGGCGTGCAACCCGATCCATATACCCTCACATAGTTCACAGTTCGGCACTCAGGCCCTATCTCAGTCACGAACCTCTCCAGCCCCTCAGGCTTATAAAATATCATAATAATCAACCGAAACAGAGAATACAACAGGTATCAACAAGAAATGAGAGGGAACAGAGATATAACACACAACTAAGACTGTGACTGAGTACAAGACAATAATTAGCAGTCAATTCAATAAGTATACGACTGCTGCGAGTCCCAAAAGTGATATCATAAGGCCTAAGCATGGTTTCTGTCACGACCCAAAATCCATAAAGGTCGTGATGGCACCGGAAACCACTATCAGGCAAGCCAACAATAAATTCTTAATTGAGTTCTCATTTTGTTACTTTTGAAATCATATTTTCCTTCAATTTAAATAGTAAAGAAAGGGGGATTTACAAAGTAAATAATAATTCTTTTAAAAATTTCAATACAGAGCAACCCATAATCATCCCAAAACCCGGTGTCATAAGTGCATGAGTATTAACTAGGAATATAAAATAAAATACAACAGCTGCCCGAAATACAAATTGGGCAGGAAAAATGTAAGTACTCTGAAGGAGACTCTGCTGGCTGTGGATAGTAGTATTAAATGCAGCTCACCTAAGTCCCCGCCATAACTGCGCCTCTGCGCCCACGAGGCCACTAAACATATATTTACCTGCACAAAAATGTACAGCAAGTGTAGTATGAGTACGTAAATCAACACGTACCCAGTAAGTATCCAGTATAACCTCGAAGAAGTAGTGACGAGGGATCGACTTCGACACTTACTAGTGGTCCAATAATATCAGGTATAGTAAAGAAGTAAATGAATATGAGACAGAGTAAATATATGAAACAAACAAGTATAAAATACATGGTACAATTTCCCTCTTTACAATTTACTCAAGCTCTTAACTAGCAAGTTCCCTCCGTAACCGGAGCATATAGATATAGATATAGTGGATTTCATCAAAGAGGTTGTTGTCATAATTCAAATCAGGGAAAAACTCTCAGATACACTGGCTTCTTGCCAAATGTTATGGACGATTTCATGAGGATAATATATATATATAGGAAATGCCGAGGCGTACGGCCCGATCCAACATAAAAGTAAATTGTGCACTGTCGAGGGTTGAACGGCGTGAACCATAGATGCATCTATTAACCTGTCGAGGCGAACGGCCCACTCCCATGAGAGTGTGGTACATAAATCCTGCCGAAGCGAATAGCCCGATCCCATAAGAGTAGTAGGAAATACCCCGCTCGCGAATTATACGTGCGACGCGGTCAAACATAAATTTAAGGAATCACCCCGCTCGCTGATCATATTTGTGACACGGTCAAATATAAATTGAACATTAAAATCATATCTCTTTCTTGATTCTTTTCAAAATAAGGGAAATTCAGCTTGTAGCTTTTTAAGGAAATTACCCAGCTCGCGAAACATACATGCGACGCGGTTACACATAGATTTCTTCAGCTATTATATTATTCCTCAATTATTTTCGAAATTACGAAGTTCAAATGAAACCTTTTAAATCTTAAGTTCTTCAATTTAAACTCCTTTCAAAACATTTAATAAGCAGACTCAATCTCGCTCCCTCTCAAGGCAAACAATAAACATAAATCAATAACAATATCAACAAGGCATGATGTGAGCCTAAAACTACCCGGACGTAGGCATAGCTAGTAGCTACGTACGGACTCTCGTCACCTCGTGCATACGTAGCCCCCACAAATAGAAGTACACAATAATTTAGTTCACCTATGGGGTTAATTCCCCTTTACAAGGTTAGAAAGGAGACTTACCTCGCTCCGTAGTTCCATAACAAGCTTTTGACCCCTTCAAACAACTAGAATCGATGCACAACGCTCCAAAACTAGATAAAAAACATGCACACCCTTTAATATATACTCGAATACTCATTATAGTCCAATTTATAGCAATTTCTAACCCCGATCGAAAAGTCGACAAAAATTACCCTCGGGCCCACGTGCTCGGATTTCAAAAATTTTCGAAGATAAACTTTACCCATAACCTCACGAACTCAAATATATAGTTTATTCTCAATTCTATGCCAGATTTCGTGGTCAAAATCCAAAATACCAAATTCTAGGTCTTTTACCAAAAACTCCACAATTTATACTAATTTCCATGTTCAAATCCACATATAATCATGTATCTAGCTTATAATAAGCAAAAATCACTTACCTTGACATTGATGACGAAGAATGAGCTCCAAACTCGCTCCAAGACCGGCTCTCATTGAGGAAATGAGGTGAAAATGAGCCAAGCCCTTGTTTTTTTTAAAAGACACACTGCCCAGCCCCGTCCCTCGCACCTGCGGCTTGGCAGGTGCAAGAAACCTTCGGCTTCTGCGAGGCACTTTCCGCTTCTGCGCTTGTGCAGATGCGGCCAAAAGTTCCTCACTTGCGATCTTTCACCTGGCCATCCTACTCCACACCTGCGAGTATAAGTTCACTTTTGCGCCCTCCGCACCTGCGGTCAAAACCTCGCAGCTGCGTGTACACCAGATATCAGCTACCTCAACTCTTCTTCAAATTCCAAATTTGATCCGTTAACTACCCAAAATCCATTCGGGGCCCTCAGAACCTTAATCAATTATACCAACACGTCCCAAAACACATTACGAACTTAGTCGAGACTTCAAATCATATCAAACAACGTTGAATTCATGAATCACACCCCATTCCAAGCTTAATGAACTTTAGAATGTCAAACTTCTACATTCGATGCCGAAACCTATCAAACCGCGTCCGATAGATCTCAAATTTTGCACACAAGTCAAATTCGACATTACGGACCAACTGCAACATCCAGAATTAGAATCCTACCCTAATATCAAAAAGTCCACTCCCGGTCAAACTTCTCAAAAATCATCCAAATTCCAACTTTCACCAAATGACATCAAAATGACCTATGGACTTCTAAATCCACATCCGGACGCTCTCCCAATACCACAATCACCATACGGAGCTATTCTCAGGCTCGGAATCCCGAACGGACATTAATTACATTGAAATGCACTTCAACCCAAATTTAAGAAATCCTTCTAAAAATGCCAACTTCCGTAATAGGTGCCGAAACATTCCTGGGTCATCCAAAATTCGACCCGGACATACGCCCAAGTCCAAAATCATCATACGAACCTGTTGGAACCTTCAAATCTCGATTCCGAGGTCGTTTACTCAAAAATCCAACCTTAGTCAATTCTTCCAACTTAAAGCTTCCGAAATGAGAATTTTCTTTCCAAATCAACTCTCAACTTCTGAAATTTCAATTCCAACCACACATACAAGTCATATTACCTAAAATGAAGCTACTCATGGTCCCAAACTGCTGAACGACGCGCTAGAGCTCAAATCGACTTGTCAGGTCGTTACATTCTCTCCCACTTAAAATACGTTCGTCCTCGAACGTGCTAAGAACTGCTCTAGAGTTGTCTGAAATCATTGCTTAAGACCTCGTGCACATACTCGTGCTATCACAACTCTGTTGGGCACATTAGCTCGAGCTAATCTAAAGATTTTCCCTTTTACTTAGCCAAATAGGCCTTTGAGTTCAATTCCAACATAGGGAATTCTCTGCCAGGCCTGCTTCCATCATACAAACACCATATAAATCTCTATACGATGGACCAATACATGATTGCATACCTTTGCTGGATCCACCCTATGCACTGCATAACTTACATAACCAAAAACATCCTCTGATGACAATAGCCGAAATCTCACGAATCTGAGGCTCACAATACACCTCATGACATACATAAGTCCTGCTCCAACTCTTGTAATGTTTCCGCAACGAAAAAGATGCGTAGAAATTTACAACCAACTGCCTAGTCAACCATTCATTGAGCCCCTTGACAAGAACCATTACCTCATTCTAGACTGAATACCGATATTTACTCTTTAACTATGCCTCGTACCGATCTGATCACGCTGACCCCAGGTCCAATAATCCAGTCTCTCCCAGTATAAGTTGCCCAGGCAATAAGCCACCTCAGACTCTGCCAAAAATCTCATGTAATGCCACAATGTGCAGACAAACTACAAACATGAATGTGATACATAAGGAAAATGAACTCTAGAAAGAACTACTCAACCATGTAACTAATTAAACAACCGAAAAGGCGTTAGGAACCTTCCTCAAAAAATGAGAAACAAATTACACAAGAATAGATATAGGGAACTGTACTCAACATCACACTGTTGCGGCGTGCAACCCGATCCAAACAACATGTCCGTGGCGGCATGCCACCTGATTCATACATAATAACCTGTAAGGAATTAGTTACCGAGCTAAAATGCTCATACCTGTGAAATACTCGAATATCGGCCACAAACACGCCAAGTGCATAATACCATCCCCGGGGAGACAGATAGCGCCATACACTACAAAATGCAAGCACAACTAAGGGTCGATATATGATCTAACTCTCGAGAGCCATCCTACTCACATAACACCATCGCTACGCGGAACCTCAACACATATGAAATCATCAAGCCGTTTCATAACTCACATGGTACAATATAGTATTACATGAAATAGTCAGCGGCAAAATAACATCCAACGTCCGAATACTCCTCCACAAGAAGCGATATGCTGAAAGGAACACATCCGGCCCGATATAGAGCCCACATTCATATCTAGATCCATTCACGGACCTCCAGCCGATTCTGACCGTACCGCACTAGGCTAATAACCTTTCAAGGATCCAGGATAAACCTTTTTCCTACGACGCACAAGAATAGCCGCCAAATCTAGAACAAACATTCTTAGTTCACAACCAAATAAACCGAGCGCCCTTCGGGCATAAATTCTCACATCAACGATAGTACTACAACCTCCATATTTGGTTTCCATCTTTAATCATTTAAGTGACTACCTGTCATACTTATACAATCTTTTCATTGGACACACTCCCCCGACCTTTCGCACCAGACAACGAGTCTGCACATTCACACTACCGGCCACACTAATGCTGTAAAGCAATTCAAGAATCCGCATTCAGTATGCAAAGCCTCTTCACACCAGACACCGATCTCAGGTGACGCTAAAAACAATGCCAGCTGACTCTAACCATCTGAGTCTTTCTCACTCATACGAGCTCGTGACATTCTTGTCAACACCGAACCATAACCTTGATCCTCAATTTCCAAATCCCATGCTACCCACTACACTTAATCATGCCAATGCGCAAGAGCACACAAATTTCATCATAACTCCAGAACCACTAATAGGGTAAACATTTCTTCATAGAGAAACATTTTACTTAGCTCATTTCAGAGAGAACCATTGCAACACGCAGCGAAATTCCCATAACCATGAAAAATATAAACCTCGAGTAGTGGTTTAAACCACCATAATCCTTCCGGGATCCGTCTACACATAACATGCCATAATATTCGAATGCTTCCAAATAAGATCAATTACTGCGGCCGTCAAGCCTCGCACATACCGCCACAATTCACATGTATAACTTACCATGCTAAAGGAACTGATCACTAACACCATTATGCCAATTCAACCGTTGCTAACTGGTACACTCATTCTGATACTTCCTCATGAGTCCGAAGCTATTTTCTTCCATTCCTCCAATGCTACACCGCAGACCAAAGATAACATATACACTCCAAGCCCCTTTTATAATCCGCTGCAATAACTCAATACTTAACCATACTACAGACTCGAAATCCTTATGAACCACACTTTAACTTTTAAGTCCACTAGGACCGTTGTTGAGAATCACCTACTCTGACTCGGTCCCAACTATAATCAAACTCTAAGGCTGCACTAGCACATGAACGCCCTCTCAAGAAGCACTCGGCTGAATCACTTTCCTTGTAAATCATCTCTATACGAAGTATAAATCCTGAATCTTCCCAAAGCCTGAACATGAGTCAATAAGGCCAACTATAGCACATATTCCTCAATCCTTTGCTCAAATTACCGCCGATGTTCTCTTTCCTTAGTTGTAATAACCCACCAATACATCAATAACCAGAAACCGCAGAAGTTCATAACTACGCAATCCAATCAAAGACGGTGGGGCTCTCCCACTTAGCTTGAAGCTACCATTGCATAACTCTAGAACCCACCAAGATTCCTTACCCCCCATTGACGTGATCTTGCACAATCAACCTGCCAATGTGCCTCAAAATCATCCTGTTAACCATTTCATGAACACTCTGGATCACTAGCCTCGTTTTCATATTCAACCCCTCACCGGATAGCCAGTAGAATTCTTCGTAGAAGCTTCGTCAGCCACGCGACCGCTGACCTGCTCACATGAGATAACCCACCTGTGGAAATTACATGCCGACATCTTCCAACATCGCTGCACTGGGTACACTTACTCCATAATCAATAACCCATCCTGAGCATGTGCTCAGTCACCAGCTGTACAAGTCTGTTCACTCCTTATGGACATCAACTAAAAGGTGCGACAATACATTATAATCCAAAGTCATGTTGTATCCTTCTTCCTATCAAGCAACTCCTTTCTGTTGTATCCAAATCTCCCACCATATAATAGCCAATATTTCAAATTAAGTCTGTAGACCCAATCACTGTCCACCATAATTCCAAAAGCACTTTAAACTTTCCTCAAGGCGTGTAGCTATCCTATCATAGAACCCACATGCTACTCTGCCACTCTCCCACTTTGGTCAGACTTACTCCTTTAAGTAACTACCCGACTCCTGTTTTTCACACTTGGCCTTCTATAAGTTTATCCACCGCAAGGCACCTCCTACATGTCCTTCCTCATCCTTCGCTGCCCAGTTGTTGCCTTAAATTAAATCTACCTCTGTAGCACTTGAGCTGATAGATCGCTACCAACTCTAAACCTTTCCGGAAATCATCTTTCTTGAGCCATCAATACTAGGAATGCCGATTCGATCATGAACCTCTGCACTGTGCGACCTCTGACAGCCGCTTTCTCGGTACCGTTTATAATACTCTGCCCTAATGAGAATTGAAGGAAACCATAACACTGCCGTACTTAACACATTATAACCAATAAAGGACGATGATGCCACATCACAGGCGAAGATTCCACCATGCTCGAAAATATCAAGTGCCGCTACTCCAGCGACCCAAGTTTGAACATTCTTAGTTCGATTACCTTTCCTCCATCGGAAATAAAATACAGAATCTCTGAATCATGCACTGAGTAGAACTCCTTTCAAGTCATTCATTGTCCCGAGACATAGGCAAGCATCCTACCATCACATCAATATTGTGCGATAACAACTCACGAGCATCATAGCAACCTGTGCATAGCCTCAAAGCTCTCAGAAGCACAACTACTGAGCTGAAGTGACAGAATATCCTTCCACAATGTGACAATAATAGCCCAATCAACAACGTAGGGAGAAACATCCCACACCATATCTGTAGTACCATTACAATTCCTCAATTCTCGATTTATAACCAGCGCTTCATGTCGCATAAGATTGAAAGGGAAAGAAATGAAGGAATAAGCCTCAAAGGAATCAAATAGCACGATGAAAATCAAGAAGGGAAGTGCTCCTAACAGCCCTGTAGCCTCTCAAACATAAGTACAGACGTCTCCGTACCGATCCGCAAGACTCTACTAGACTCGCTCATGACTCGTGAGACCTAAGTGAACCTAGTGCTCTGATACCATGTTGTCACGACCCAAAATCCATAAAGGTCGTGATGGCGCCGGACACCACTGTCAGGCGAGCGAACAATAAATACTTAATTGGGTTCTCATTTTGTTACTTTTGAAATCATATTTTCCTTCAATTTAAATAGTAAAGAAAGGGGGATTTACAGAGTAAATAATAATACTTTTAACAAATTCAATACAGAACAACTCATAATCATCCCAAAACTCGGTTTCACAAGTGCATGAGCATTAACTAGGAATATAAAATAAAATACAACAGCTGCCCGAAATACAAATTGGGTAGGAAAAATGTAAATACTCTAAAAGAGACTCTGCTGGCTGCAGATCGTAGTATAGAATGAAGCCCACCTAAGTCCCCACCATAACCGCGCCTCTGCGCCCCCAAGGCCACTAAACATATATGTACCTTCACAAAAATGTGCAGCAAGTGTAGTATGAGTATGTAAATCAACGCGTATCCATAAGTATCCAGTCTAACCTCGAAGAAGTAGTGACGAGGAGTCGACTTCGACACTTACTAATGGTCCAATAATATTAGGTATAGTACATAAGTGAATGAATATGAGACATAGTAAATATATGAAACAAACAAGTATAAAATACGTGGTACAATTTCCCACTTTACAATTTACTCAAGCTCTCAACTAGCAAGTTCCCTCCGTAACCGGAGCATATATATATATATATATTTAATCAAGCTCTCAACTTGTAAGTTCCCTCCGTAACCGGAGCATATATATATAGATATAGTGGATTTCATCAAAGAGGTTGTTGTCATAATTCAAATCAGGGAAAAACCCTCAGATACACTGGCTTCTTGCCAAATGTTATGCGCAATTCCATGAGGATAATATACATAGGAAATGCCAAGGCGTGCGGCCCGATCCAACATAAAAGTAAAATATGCACTGCCGAGGGTCGAACGGCGTGAACCATAGATGCATCTATTAACTTGCCGAGGCGAACGACCCGCTCCCATGAGAATGTGGTACATAAATCCTGCCGAAGCGAATAGCCCGATCCCATAAGAGTAGTAGGAAATACCCCGCTCGCGAAACATACGTGCAACACGGTCAAACATAAATTTAAGGAATAACTCTGCTCGCGGATCATACTTGCGAAGCAGTCAAATATAAATTTAACATTAAAATCATCTCTTTCT
Organism: Nicotiana tabacum; assembly: GCF_000715075.1. Classification (NCBI taxonomy): domain Eukaryota; kingdom Viridiplantae; phylum Streptophyta; class Magnoliopsida; order Solanales; family Solanaceae; genus Nicotiana; species Nicotiana tabacum. Next base: position 64,973,790 of record NC_134094.1, on the reverse strand, counting down.
TGATTTTTTTCAAAATAAGGAAAATTCAGCTTATAGCTTTTTAAGGATATTACCGCGCTCGCGAAACATACATGCGACGCGATTACACATAGATTTCTTCAACTATTATATTATTCCTCAATTCTTTTCGAAATTACGAAGTTCAAATGAAACCTTTTAAATCTTAAGTTCTTCAATTTTAACTCCTTTCAAAACATTTAATAAGCAGACCCAATCTCCCTCCATCTCAAGGTAAACAATAAACATAAATCAATAATAATATCAACAAGGCATGATGTGAGCCTAAAACTACCCTGACGTAGGCATAGCTAGTAGATACGTATGGACTCTCATCACCTCGTGCGTACGTAGCCCCCACAAATAGAAGCACACAATAATTTAATTCACCTATGGGGTTAATTCCCCTTACAAGGTTAAAAAAGGAGACTTACCTCGCTCTGTAGTTCCATAACCAGCTTCTGTGCCCTTCAAACAACTCGAATCGATGCACAACGCCCCAAAACTAGCCAAAAATCATGCAAACCCATTAATATACACTCAAATACTCATTGTAATCCAATTTATAGCAATTTCTAACCCTGATCGAAAAGTCGATAAAAATCGCCCTCGGGCCCACGTGCCCGTATTTCAAATATTTTCGAAGATAAACTTTACCCATAACCTCACGAACTCAAATATATAGTTTATTCTCAATTCTATGCCCAATTTCGTGGTCAAAATCCAAAATACCAAATTCTAGGTCTTCTACTAAAAACTCCACAATTTATACTAATTTCTATGTTCAAATCCATATATAATCATGTATCTAGCTTATAATAAGTGGAAATCACTTACCTTGACATTGATGACGAAGAATGAGCTCCAAACTCGCTCCAAGGTAAAAATGAGCCAAGCCCTCATTTTTTTTAAAAGACACACTGCCCAGCCCCGTCCCTCCCACCTGCGGTCAAGTAACCGCAACTGCGGCTTCGCAAGTGCGAGAAACCTTCCGCTTCAGCGCCTGCTTCTGCTTCTGTGCTTGCGCAGATGCAGCCAAAAGCTCTGCACCTGCGGTCTTTCACCTGGCCAGTATGCTCCGCACCTGCGACTATAATGTCTCTTCTGCGCCCTCCGCACCTGCGGTCAAAACTTCGCAGGTGCGTATACACTAGATATCAGCTGCCTCAACTCTTCTTCAAATTCCAAATTCGATCCGTCAACCACCTGGAATCCACCCGAGGCCCTCGAGTCCTTAACCAATTGTACCAACACGTTCAAAAACACATTATGAACTTAGTTGAGACTTCAAATCACATCAAACAATGTCGAATTCATGAATCGCACCCATTCCAAGCTTAATGGACTTTAGAATTTCTAAGTTCTACATTCGATGCCGAAACCTATCAAACCGCGTCCGACTGACCTCAAATTTTTCACACAAGTCACATTCGACATTACGGACCTACTCCAACTTCCGGAATCGGAATCCGACCCCGGTATCAAAAAGTCCACTCCCGGTCAAACTTCTCAAAAATCATCCAAATTCCATCTTTCGCCAAATGACCTTAAAATGACCTACGGACTTCCAAATCCACATCCGGACACGCTCCCAATACCAGAATCACCATACAGAGCTATTCTCAGGCTCGGAATCCCAAGCGGACATTGATAACATTAAAATGCACTTCAACTCAAATTTAAGAAATCCTTCTAAAAATGCCAACTTCCATAATAGGTGCCAGAACGTTCCCGTGTCATCCAAAACTTGACTCGGACAAACGCCCAAGTCCAAAATCATCATACAAACCTGTTGGAACCTTCAAATCCCGATTCTGAGGTCGTTTATTCAAAAATGAAACCTTAGTCAATTCTTCCAACTTAAAGCTTCTGAAATGAGAATTTTCTTTCCAAATCAATTCTAAACTTCCAAAATTTCAATTTCGACCACGCATACAAGTCATAATACCTGAAATGAAGCTACTCATGGTCTCAAACTGCTGAACGACATGCTAGAGCTCAAAACAACCGGTCGGGTCATTACAGTTTCTAACATGAAAGGCAGTCAATTGCTCAAAGGCAAGGAAAAACATGTAATAACAATTGCTATTCGACTTTACAGTCTCACGGAACGGACCAAGTCACAATCCCTCACGGTGCACACTCACACGCCCATCACCTAGCATGTGTGTCACCTCAAAACACTCATATCATACCAATCCTCGGGGTTTCATACCCTCAAAACCAGATTTAAAACTGTTACTTACCTCAAACGCTCAAAAATCCTACTCCGCAATGCCTTTGCCCCTCGAATTAATCTCCAAATTCTCCTTATCTAGCCATAAGCAGTACGAGATAAATAATGTTGGTTAAAAGGATTAATTCCACAAGAAAACTACTAAAATATAGCCCAAAATCCGAAATTGGCTCAACCCCCCCCCCCCGGCCCATGTCTCGAAACACGACGAAAGTCACAAAACTCGAAAGTCCATTCACTCACGAGTCTAACCATACCAAATTTATAAAAATATGACCTCAGTTGCCCCTCCAAAACCCCAAAGTTCACTCTCCAATTCCCAAACCCTAAACCCCCAAATTTCCAACTCAAATCCCTAATTTAGTGATGAAGAAGCCATAGATTCACGAAATAAGACCAATCCAGGTTAGAATTACTTACCCCAACATTTTCCTTGAAAATCCTCGAAAAATACCCTCTCTCCTGATCTTCCCAAGTCTAAAATCAAAAATGAAAGTCCAACCCTTGAGCTAGTGTTTTCCTCCCCAGATACCGCACATGCGGTCCTTTTGTCGCTTCTGCGACGTCGCACCTGCGGAAATTCCATCACAGGTGCAGATTTCACTTAAAAATCCTGACCTCTCTCCTGCGGCCCCAAGACCATATCTGCGCCTATCGCAGGTGTGGGAATCCATCGCATCTGCGGCCATCCTTCGCACCTACGCCCAGCTGCCCGCATTTGTAACCCTCGCAGTTGCGGGAAAATCTTCGCACCTGCGACTCCTGCCCAGCTCCTTCTTGACCGCATATGCGGCTCCTTCTTCGCTTCTACGGACTCGCAGCTGTGGTTCCCACATCGCAGGTGTTGTTACACCAGTAGCAGTAGCTTCAGCTGCATTTCCTTAACTCCCATCAAGCTGTTAACCACCTGAAATCACCCCGAGGCCTCCGAGACCTCAACCGATCATACCAACAAGTCATATAACCCCATGCGAACTTAGTCGAACCTTCGAATCACTCAACAACAACAACAACCCAGTATAATCCCACTAGTGGGGTCTGGGGAGTGTAGTGTATACGCAGACCATACCCCTACCCTGGGGTAGAGAGGCTATTTCCAATAGACCATCGGCATCCTTCCCTCCAAGAACTCCCCACCTTACTCTTGAGGGGACTCGAACTCACAACCTCTTGGTTGGAAGTGGAGGTTGCTTACCACTGGAGTAACCCCTCTTGTCCAATCACACCTGGATTCAAGCCTAAAGAACTTCTAAACTTCCAAATTCCACAAACGACGCAGAAACCTACCAAGTCACATCCGATCGACTTCAAATTTTACAGAAAAGTCAAAAATGACACCACGAACCTATTCCAACTTCCAGAAATCCAATCCGACCCCTATATCAAAATTTTCACTACCGGCCAAAATTGCCAAAATTCCAACTTTTGCCAATTCAAGCCTAATTCTACTACGGACCTCCAAATTACATTCCGGACGCACTCTTAAGTCCAAAATCACCTAATGGAGCTAACGAAATCATAAAAATTCAAATCCAAGGTCGTTTTCCCACAAGTCGACATCCGATCGACTTTTCCAACTTAAGCTTCCAATTAAGATACTAAGTGTCTCAATTCACTCCAAAACCACTCTGGACCCATACCAACCAACCCGGTAAGACACAATACAACTGTAAAGCACAAAAGAAGCAAAATTACGGGAAATAGGGCTATAACTCTCGAAACGACCGGTCGGGTCATTACATCATCCCCCCTCTTAAACAAATGTTCATCCTCGAACGGGTCTAGAAATAAACATGGAGTCTCAAATAGGTGTGGATATCTACTCTGCATCTCTCGCTCGATCTTCCAAGTGGCCTCCTCCATAGACTGACCTCTCCACTGGACCTCAACATCCGAACCTGCCGCTCCAAAATGGTCACAGGTTCAATATCATAAGTCATATCACCATCCAACTGAACCGTGCTGAAATCAAAAACATGGGACGGATCGCCGATATACTTCTCGACAAACTAGGTGGCAAGGCAAGCATGTAAGCCACTTCCCCTATCGTCTGAAGTACCTCAAAAGGCCCAATGAACCGGGGGCTCAACTTGCCCCTCTTCCCAAATATCATAGCACCCTTCATGGGTGATACCTTCAGCAGAACCTTCTCCCCAACCATAAAAGACACATCACAGACCTTCTTATCACCATAGCTCTTCCGCCTAGACTGCGCCGCGCGAAGCCGCTCCTGAATCAGTTTCACCTTGTCTAATGCATCCTGCACCAAGTTTGTACCCAAGAGCCTAGCCTTACCCGACTCAAACCATCCCACAGGAGATCTACACCGCCTCCCATGTAAAGCCTCATACAGAGCCATCTGAATGCTCGATTGATCATTGTTGTTATATGCAAACTCCGCGAGCGGCAGAAAATGGTCCCATGAACCCCCAAAATCAATGACACAAGCACGCAACATGTCCTCCAATATCTGGATAGTGCGCTCGGACTGTCCGTCCGTCTGAGGGTGAAAGGTTGTGCTCAACTCAACCTGAGTACCCAACTCTCGCTGCACGGCCCTCCAAAACTGCGCTATAAACTGTGTACCTCTATCTGAAATGATGGAAACTAGGACACCATGAAGGCGAACAATCTCTCGGATGTAAATCTCAGCCAACCGCTCTGAACTATAAGTAGTACCAACTAGAATGAAGTGCGCGAACTTGGTCAGCTGATCCATAGTCACCCAAATAGCATCGAACTTCCTTGAAGTCCGTGGGAGCCCAACTATGAAATCCATGGTGATTCGCTCCCACTTCCACTCTGGGATCTCTAACCTATGAAGCAAGCCACCTGGTCTCTGATGCTCATAATTAACCTGCTGACAGTTGAGACACCAAGCCACAAATCCAACTATATCCTTCTTCATCCTCCTCCACTAATAGTGGTGTCTCAAATCCTGGTACATCTTCACGGCACCTGGATGAATGGAATACCGCGAGCTGTGGGCCTCCTCAAGAATCAACTCCCGAAGCCCATCCACATTGGGAACACCTATCCGGCCCTACATCCTCAACACACCATCATAGACAATAGTCACATCTCTAGCATCACCTCGCCGAATCCTGTCCTGGAGGACGAGTAGATGGGGGTCATCATACTGACGCTCCCTAATACGATCATAAAGAGAAGACCTATAGACCACACAAGCTAATACCCGACTCGGCTCCAAAATATCCAATCTGGCAAGCTGGCTAGCTAAGGCATGAACATCCAATACCAAGGGTCTCTCTGCTGCTGGAAGATACGCTAAAGTCCCTAAATTCTCTGCCCGATGACTCAAGGCATCGGCCACTACATTGGCCTTCCCGGGATGGTACATAATGGTGATATCGTAGTCCTTGAGAAGCTCCAACCACCTCTGCTGACGCAAGTTAATATCCTTCTATTTGAACAGGTGCTGCAAACTCCGATGATCAATGTAAATCTCACAATGGACCCCGTACAAGTAGTGCCGCCAAATCATCAAGGCGTGAACAATTGCTGCTAACTCAAGATCATGGATAGGATAGTTCTTCTCATGGGTATTCAAGTGGCGCGAAGCATAAGCAATCACTCTACCATCCTGCATCAGAACACACCCAATACCGATCCATGAGGCATCACAATACACTGTGTAGGAACTAGAAGCTGATGGCAGAACTAGAACTGGAGCCGTGGTCAAAGCAGTCTTGAGCTTCTGAAGCTCTCCTCGCACTCATCTAACCACCTGAATGGAGCACCCTTTTGGGTCAATTTGGTCAAGGGCGATGCAATAGATGAAAAACCCTCCATAAAACGACGATAATAGCCCTCCAAACAAAGAAAGCTCCTAATATCCATGGCTGAGGATGATCTGGGCCAACTCTGCACCGCCTCAATCTTCTTCGGATCCACCTGAATACCCTCGCCGGACACCACGTGCCCCAAGAACGCCACTGGACCTAGCCAAAACTCAAACTTGGAGAACTTCGCATAAAGCTTCTCCTCCCTTAATCTCTGTAACACTCCTCAAATGCTGGGCATGCTCCTCTTGGCTATGAGAGTACACCAGGATATCATCAATGAATACAATAACAAACGAGTCCAAATAAGGCTTAAACACACTGTTCATCAAATGCATGAATGTTGTCGGGGCATTAGTCAGCCCAAAAGACATGACGAGGAACTCATAATGGCCATATCAGGTCCTGAAAGTTGTCTTAAGAGTATCCGAATCCCGAATTTTCAGCTGGTGATACCCTGACATCAAATGAATCTTGGTGAACACCCACGCCCCCTGAAGCTAGTCAAATAGATCATCAATACACGGCAAAGGATACTTGTTCTTGACTGTGACCTTGTTCAACTACCTGTAGTCAATGCATATTCTCATAGAACCATCTTTCTTCTTTACAAATAGAACCGGTGCACCCCAAGGTGACACGCTAAGCCAAATAAACCCTTTATCAAGGAGTTCTTGAAGTTGTTCCTTCAACTCTGCCAGTGCCATACGACACGGTGGATTAGAAATGGGCTGAGTGCCCGATACCAAATCAATACCGAAGTCAATATCCCTGTCAGGCGACATACCCGACAGATCTGCAAGAAACACATCCGGAAAATCATGCACCACCGGAACAGAATCAATGGCAGGAGTCTCTGCAATAACATCCCTCACAAAAGGCAAATAGGATAGACAACCCTTCTCAACCATCCACTGAGCCTTCAAGTATAAAATCACTCTTCTGGGAACATAGTCTATAGAATCGCTCCACTCAACCCTCGGTAACCCCAGCATCGCCAACGTCACAGTCTTAGCGTGACAATCTAGAACAGCATGACATGGAGACAACCAATCCATACCCAATATCACATCAAAATCGACCATACTGAGCAGCAAAAGATCCAGTCTGGTCTCCAGACCCCCAATAGTCGCAACACATGACCGATATACGCAGTCCACAATAATAGTACCGCCCATAGGAGTAGATACAAAAATAGATCAAACTAAAGACTCACGGGGCATATCCAGAAAATGAGCAAAATATGAGAAAATATATGAGTAAGTGGAACCAGAGTCAAATAATACAGACGCATCTCTGTGGCAAACTGAGACAATACCTGTAATCACAACATCTGAAGCAATGGCATCTAGCCTGGCAGGGAGGGTATAGAAACGAGCCCGACCACACCCTGATCTACCTCCCCCTCTCGAACGACCCCTAACAGACTGGGCTCCACCCCGAGCTGGCTGAGCGGGTGGTGAAGAGATTGGTGCTGATGTCGTAGACTGGCTCCTCTGCTAAGCCGGACCTCCCGCAAGGCGGGGACAATGTCTCCTGATGTGTCCAAACTCTCCATACTCATAGCAACTCCCCAGTGCTGGTGCTGGGGATTGAAGGGAGCCTCGAGCACCAGGATGATTGGTAGAAGGACCTGGCATAGACGAGCCCTGACCCGATGAAGCACGGGATGGACTCTGAGCTGGGAGGGCACTGAGAGATGAATGGCCCTGCTGATAACTATGTGAACCATGGCTAGATGATGCACCATGGTGGACTGGGCGAGCCGTCTGAGCATGTCTGAAAGGACAACCCCTACCGTGGTGGAACTGCCCCCAGAAGGAACACCGCTAAATCTACCCTGTCCACTAGGCCTCTTGGACTCCCTCTCAACCCTCTCCTGACTGCAAACCATCTCAATCTGACGTGCAATGTCGACAAGCTCATCAAAAGTGGCACCAGACACTCTCTCTAGTCATAAGCAATTGCAGCTGAAAAGTGAGGCCATCTATAAACCTCCTAATCCTCTCCCTGTCTGTGGGAACCAACCAGATAGCATGACGGGCTAACTCCGAGAATCGCATCTCATACTGCATCACAAACATATCACCCTGATAAAGCTGCTCCAATTGCTTACACAGCTCCTCTCTGTGGGACTGTGGCACGAACTTCTCCAGGAATAGGCTGGAGAACTGCTGCCAGGTAAGGGGTGCTGCGCCGATCGGCCTATGCCTCTTGTAAGCCTCCCACCAACTGAAGGCAGCCCCAGAGAACTGAAAAGTAATGAACGAGACCCCACTGGCCTCTAGAATACCTGATGTACAGAGTATACTCTGACACCTGTCCAAGAAACCATGTGCATCCTCTCCCTCAGTAGTACGAGTCCTCACCATCTGTGAGAGAATAAAACAATAGATGTTTAGTTAGTAGAATCAACAGATTCGCACGACAAGAATTCAAGAATATTGAGTTTCCTAAGGGTTCTGTAGCCTTTCGAAGATAAGTATTGACGTCTCCGTACCGATCCGCACAACTCTAAAAAACCTGCTCATGACCCGTGAGACCTATCTAACCTAGGCTCTGATACCAACTTGTCATGACCCAAAACCTAACACGTCGTGATGGCGCATATCGTGATACTAGGCAAGCCGACCTTTCCAAAACACTTTCAAAATTTAACAGAAATGAATAGCCCAACATCGGGGTGTCACTAAGTCATGGGCATCTAATAACCAATTTAGAAATAGAGTCTACTATAGTCTATGCCAAATGCCAATACAAGAGAGAAAGTATAATAAGAAAGGAGAAACAATGACTGTGGACGCTGGCAGCTACCTCGTAAGTCTCTAATAATCAGCTCGCACACGAACCCAGTGACCGCCCGAACCGTTCACACCGAGATTTGCACATGAAGTGCAGGGTGTAGCATGAGTACAACCAACTCAGCAAGTAACAGAATTAAATAAGGAACTGAGAAGCAGTAACGAACTATGATAGTACAGATCATTTCAAAAGTTTTCAGTAAAGAGCGAACATGCTTTCAAATCCGATGGTATAAGTCAAATCTATTCAAGCTCAAGTAAAACAGATATGAATCTTCCTGAAAATTTCAAAACAACATCAGATAGCAACTAAGTGCAACAATAAATAAAAGCAAGTACAGCCTCTCAAGGCAGTAGTCACTCAACTCATCTCAACAGCTCATACTCTCGGCTCTCAGCCCTCAATACACACTCTCAATAGGTACCTGCGCTCACCAGGGGTGTACAAACTCCGGAGGGGCTCCTTCCAGCGCAAGCGCTATATTGCTACGGCATACATCCTGATCAAAAAATATAAGTAGCCATAAGGGTCGTTGCGGTGCGCAACCCGATCCACAGTCCATAAATAGCCATAAGGCTCGTTGTGGCATGCAACCCAATCCATATGCCCTCACATAGTTTACAGTTCGGCACTCAGGCCCTATCTCAGTCACTAACCTCTCCAGCCCCTCGGGCTTACAAAATATCATAATAATCGGCCAAAACAGAGAATACAACAAGTATCAACAAGAAATGAGGGGGAACAAATATATAACACACAAGTAAGACTGTGACTGAGTACAAGACAACAATTAGCAGTCAATTCAACAAGTATACGACCGCTACGGGTCCCAACAATGATATCATAAGGCCTAAGCATAGTTTCTAACTTGAACGGTAGTCAATTGCTTAAAGGCAAGGAAAAACAAGTAATAACAATGGCTATTCGACTTTAAAAGGATCAATTCCAAACAAGTCATATAACCCCATGCAAACTTAGTCGAACCTTCGAATCACTCAAGATAACATCAAAACACCAATTACACCTGAATTCAAGCCTAAAGTACTTCTAAAGTTTCAAATTCCACAAACGACGCCGAAACCTACCAAACCACGTCCGATTGACCTCAAATTTGACACACAAGTCAAAAATGACACCACGAACCTATTCCAACTTCCAGAAATCCAATCCGCCCCCGATATCAAAATTTGCACTTCTGGCCAAAATTGCCAAAATTCTAACTTTTGCTAATTCAAGCCTAATTCTACTACAAATATCCAAATCACATTCCGGACGTGCTCCTAAGTCCAAAATCACCTAACGGAGCTAATGAAACCATAAAAATTCAAATCCGAGGTCATTTTCCCACAAGTCGACATTTGGTCGACTTTTCCAACTTAAGCTTCCAATTAAGAGACTAAGTGTCTCAATTCACTCCAAAACTACCCCGGACCCGAACAAACCAACCCGGTAAGACACAATACAGCTGTAAAGCACAAAAGAAGAAAAATTAGGGGAAACGGGGCTATAACTCCTGAAACGACCGGCCGGGTCGTTACAAAATCCCTGGGCATTCTCGGTAGCTGTGCCACTAAAGTAGGTTGACTATATCTCTTAAACCTCTCAAGCTCCTTTTGTTCTTCTAATGCCTCTGGCCTGACCTTAGACATGACCGGAATAACAGGTTGTACCAGCACTACTGCAGAACCTGACCAATGTAGTCATGTTGCTATGGAGTACGGGCGGTAGGAGTCTGAGCTCCTCCCCCAATCTGTGAAATATTTGGTGCAATGGAGATAACCCTGCTTAAGTTAATATACCAAACATGTTCAGGAACTGTGCTAAAGTCTCCTGAAATCCTGGGGTAACAACAGGTGCTTCCAGTACCTATCCCCCAACCGGAGCTACTGGCGGCTCCTCAATTGTTACTTTGACAGGTGCTCTAGCTGCGACACGTGCCCTTACTCGTCCTCTACCTCGGCTTCTACCTCGGCCCCGACCTCTTGCGGCTCTAGCAGTATGCGCGGGTGTTTGCTCAGATGACCCGGTAGCACGTGTCCTAACAATTTGTGAGAGAATAGAGATATAAAGGCTCAAATTCCAAAATCAACAAATTTCGCACGACAGGAATAAAAGAAGTGAAAATTTCCTAACAGTTCTATAGATTCTCGAAGATAAGTACAGACGTCTCCGTACCGATCCACAAGACTCTACTAGACTCGTTCGTGACTCGTAGAACCTATGAACCTAGAGCTCTGATTCCAACTTTTCACGACCCAAAAATCCCACCACAGGCGTCGTGATGACACTTAGTCTCTAAGACTAAGTAAGCCGATTATAATCATAATTCAAGTCATTTTTATTAAAACATATAATTTAATACAACCTCCCAAGACTGGTAATACTGAGTCACGAACTCTAATTGAATACATGGAATGATCTCAAGGACCGAATTTACAATACTGTTCGAATAAGAAATTAACAGTACAATAAAATGGAAAGACTCCAAGGGACTGTGATGACCAAGAAGTCCTACCTTGAATCCTTGCGATCATACTCAAATCTCTGTCCGAATACGATATCTTCAATACCTGGCTCTGCACAAAAATGTGCCGAAGTGTAGTATGAGTACACCACGGTCGGTACCCAGTAAGTATCAAGACTAACCACAGTGGAGTAGTGACGAGGTACAGTCAATACACTCACTAGTCAAATAACCTGTGCAATATAGTATACAAAAATAATAGAAAAAAAATAGCAGTGATAGCAACACCAATCAACTAGTGATATAAATTGCAAGGCAGCATGAACACCATAAATATTGCTCAAACGAATAATAAACACAAGTACAACCAATTAATCAAATCCTTCAAGATATACATCTTTTATCTATAAGTTTTTCAATAAAAGACTCTATAATATAATCATTTTCAATAAATATATTTCGAATATACTTCCTTCAAATAAATATCATTCCATTATAATTCTTTCAAATAAATATCTTTTGAATATAATTCTTTAACATAAATATCTTCCGAATATAATTCTTTCAAGTAAATATCTTTCATATATAATTCTTTCAAATAAAAGTCACCATGTGACACCTCATTTAACTTTCCTGGTGTGAGAAATATATTCAACATATCACATCAAATGGCAAGGCAATACCTTCGTGCACTTGTCTCATTCTCGTGTGTGTGTGTGTGTGTGTGTGTGTGTGTATATATATATATATATATATATATATATATATATATATATATATATATATATATATATATATATATATATATATATATATATATATATATATATGTGTGTGTGTGTGTGTGTGTGTGTGTGTGTGTGTTGGCACGGCAACACCCTTCATGCATTTATATCTTTCTCACCGTGCATACATATAACGATACCAACTAGGTGGGAGAAAAGTCAATAACAATAAAAGAAATAAAGTGGGAGGAACACAGTAAGCAACAAAGACTACAAGTCACATAAAAAATATAGGTGCACAATAACATCTCAAGATAAATGCATGAATGTATACACAACAAAACGATATCACAATATAATGTATGTCTCTCGTCCTCGCCTGCAAGGAAACCCTTCATGCTTTTACTCTAATCCTCACCTGATAATATAAATAAAATGGCACGGCTTCACCCTTCGTGCTTTACACTCTCAATGGCACGGCATCACCCTTCGTGCTTTACACTCTCAAATGGCACGGCATCACTCTTCGTGCTTTACACTCTCAAATGGCACGGCATCACTCTTCGTGCTTTACACTCTCCCTCACATGATAATATAATTCAAATGGCATGACATTACCCTTCGTGCTTTACACTCTCAAATGGCACTGCATCACCCTTCGTGCTTTACACTCTTCCTTACCAAGTACATGTATATCAATAACAAGCAAGGTAGTAAGCATAAATAACATCAAGGAGAGTGTTTAAACCACAGCCCAATATAACAATTCATATCACAATTTGCCACGGACCACAACCAAATTCCAAATATGTAGCAGAATCAATACATTTCTCAACAAATAGCCCAAGGCTCCATGCAACGTATATAAAATCTCAAACAATCAACAAAGATGGAAAATACTCAGTATAGGGCAACGCCTTCATTAATCTAAATTCTTAATAATTATATAAACACCTCTTCTTAAGCTTATTTAGTTAATTATTTGCAGATAAAAAATCCATAATGAAATTAATTTCCAAGAAATATCAAATCGTCAATTCATGGAATCCACATAACTATACGAGTAATAATCACATCAAATTGTCATATAAAAATAAATTCAACAAACATGAATAGAGGCATGAAAAAATAGATGATTTAATAAATGTCAACAATTATCCAATTTACTACATAATATGCCTAAGACCTTAACCCAATATATTTTGCACATATAAGCCCGAGTACGTACTCGTCACCTCGCATACACAGCTTTTCATATTTTACAAATGGCACATAAGACTCGATGCCTAAAGAGTAATTCCCCCACTCAAGGTTAGGTAAGATACTTACCTTTTTGAAGTTAGGCCGATATTCCAAAATAGCCTTCTTGCTCGAATTGACCTCCGGACAACTCAAATCTATCAAAATTAATCATATAACCTCATTAAAATTCATCGAAAATAATTCTGGATAATAAAACACCAACTTAAAGTTTTATTCTAAAAAGTCAGCGCAGGTCCTGCCCCTTAGAACCCGACAAAATTTTTATGAAATTCGAACACCCATTCCGATACGAATTAAACCATACCAAAATTATCAAATTTCGATAACGGATCGCCCTTCAAATCTTAAATTAAAGTCTTGAGGATTTCTACCATTTTCAACCCAATTCACTAATTTAGTGATAAAAACAACAATAGATTCATGTAATTTAACCAAAATCAAGTTAGGAATTCTTACCCCCAATGTTTTCCTTGAAAAACTCTCGAAAATTGCCTCACCCGAGCTTCCTTGATCAAAAAAATAGAATAATGAGACGGATTTGGACTTTATTCTGCTGCCCAGGGGTTTGTTCTTCGCATTCGCGACCCTCCCCTCCCGTTCGCGATGAACAAATTCTCCAACAACCATTTTCAAACTCTTCTCAGAAAACCTCTTATATAATGGTCATAACTTTTTGTACAAAACTGTAAATGATGAATGGTTTAACTTTCTGAAAACTAGACTCTAACTTTCATTTGTTGATCATCTCCCAATTCCTTATATATTGCGAGATATAAGCTTCCAAAGTCAGCCCTGTGCAACAGAGATTTCCAAACTCTTCCTAGATAGCCTATAGTGTATTCACCATAACATTTTGTACACGATTCCAAATGACAAATGGTTTACCTTTATAAAAGCTAGACACAAAGGGCTACAACTTTCATTTTTGGATCATCTCCAAATTCTTTATAGATTGCGAAATATGAGCCTCCAAAGTCAGATGACAGACAACAACAATTCCTTCTTCGCGAACGCGAAAAACAAAGTCCCAACAGCAAAATTCTTCTTTGTGAATGCGAGAGGCTCCTCGCAAACACGAAGAACAACACTAGAACCAGCAACCAGCAGCATCAAAACACCCAAACTTGGTCCGAAACCACCCCAAATCAAACCCGAGGCCCCCGGGACCTGTCCAATCGTACCAACCTATCCCAATACATAACACAAACCTGCTCGAGGCCTCAAATCACATTAAACAACATCAAAACCACGAATCGCACCCCAATTTAAGTTTAATGAAACTATGAAATTTCAACTTCTACATTCGACGCCAAAACCTATCAAATCAAGTCCGATTGACCTTAAATTTTGCACACAAGTCATAAATGACATAACATACCTATAAAATTTTTCAGAACTAGATTCCAACCCCGATATCAAAAAGTCAACTCCACCACCATAAATTATCATAATATTCTACCTTCCATAAAACCCTTCATTTTTCCCTTTCCTTTTACGTTTATTTGAGCTCATTGTTTTTTTCTAATTAGAGGTCCATAGAAAGGAAGGAATTAGATTAGCAGTAAAGGGTGGCCAACCATCAAAATTCATCACCAATTTAGCAGTTGTCTCTAAATTTTGGAGCTAAGTTATGGGATTTTGACAGAGAAAAGAAAATGAAGGGAATGAGAAAGAAAAAGAAAAGAAGTAAGAAAGTTTGTATTGATTCTTTAGAGAGAAAGAAAGTAACTGTCACGACCCAAAATCTAACCCGTCGTGATGGCGCCTATCGTGGTACTAGGCAAGCCGACCTTTCCAAAACACTTTCAAAATTTAACAGAATGAATTAAGACATTTAAAATAACTGGAGTTTTTCATAAAATGGGGTAAAACCTATTAAAATATAAGTGCGGAAAAATAGCCCGACATCGGGGTGTCACTAAGTCACGAGCATCTAACAACCAATTTAGAAAAAGAGTTTACTACAGTCAGTTCCAAATGCAAATATAAGAGAGAAAATATAATAAGAAAGGAGAAACAAAGTCTGCGAACACCGGCAACTACCTTGTAAGTGTCTGATAATCAGCCTGCGCATGAACTCAACGACCGCCAGAACCGCACACACCTAGATCTGCACATAAAGTGCAGGGTGTAGCGTGAGTACAACTAACTCAGCAAGTAACATAATTATATAAGGAACTGAGGAGCAGTAACGAGCTATAAAAAAATACAGTTAATTTCAAAAGTTTTCAGTAGAGAGTGAACATGCTTTCAATTTTGGTGGTGTAAGTCAAATCAGTTCGAGCTCAAGTAAAACAGATATGAATCTTCCATAAATTTCACCACAATAACAGATAACAACTAAGTGCAACAATAAATAAAATCAAGTACAGCCTCTCAAGGCAGCAGCCACTCAAATCATCTCAACAACTCAAACTCTCGGCTCTCAGCCCTCAATACACACTCTCTATAGGTACCTGCGCTATTGGGGTGTGCAGACTCCGGAGGGCTCCTTCAGCCCAAGCGCTATATTGCTGCGGCGCGCAGCCCGATCCAATATTATTGTGGCATGCAACCCGATCCAATATTGTTGCGGCGTGCAACTCGATCCAAATATTATTGCGGCGTGCAACCCGATCCAATATATATATATATATATAGCCCGAAGGCTTGTTGCGGCGTGCAACCCGATCCATATACCTCACAACTGCAGCTCGACACTCCGGCCCTATCTCAGCCACTAACCTCTCCAGCCCCTCGGGTTCACAGAATATCATAATAACCAGCCCAAACAGCGAATACAACAAGTATCAACAAGAAATTAGAGGAAACATAGATATAACGTATAATAAGATTGTGACTGAGTACAAGACAATAATTAGCAGTCAATTCAACAAGTATACGACCACTGCGGGTCCCAATAGTGATATCATATGGCCTAAGCATGGTTTCTAACATGAAAGGCAGATAATTGCTCAAAGACAAGAAAAAATAAGTAATAACAATGGCTATTCGACTTTACAGTCTCACGCGACGGACCAAGTCACAATCCCTCACGGTGCACGCTCGCACGCCCGTCACCTAGCATGTGCGTCACCTCCAAATATCACATTATACCAATTCTCGGGGTTTCATACCCTCAAAACCAGATTTAAGACTGTTACTTACCTCAAACCGAGCAAATCTCTACTCCGAAATGCCTTTTCCTCACAAATCGGTCTCCAAACATCCCAGATCTAGCCACAAGTAGAACAATACAATCAATATAGGCTAAAGGGATCAATTCTACAAGAAAAGTACTAAATTATAGCCAAAAATTCGAAATTGGCCCGAACCCGTCTCCCGAGCCCACGTCTCGAAATCCGAGAAAAGTCACAAAACCCGAAAGCCCATTCACTCACGAGTCTCACCATAAAATTTATTCAAATCTGATAACAAAGTCCCATTAAAAATCTCAAAATCCCAACTCAAGAGTTCTCCCTCTTTTTCCCCAATTTCTCACCCCAAATCACAATTTAGATGATAAAATTAAAGATGAAATCATGGGATTTAACCAAAACCAAATAAGAATCACTTACCCCAATCAACTCCACGAAAATCCCTTCAGGAATCGCCCAATTCCGTGCTCCCAACTCAAGTTTTTGATAAAATGGCAAAAACCCCAATTTTGGAAACTTTAATACTACCCAGACATTTCCTTAATCGCGATCACGGAAATAGCCTCGCGATCGCGAAGAACAACTTCGCTGCCCCAGGATTTTTACCCTACGCGATCGCGGAATCACCCACGCGATCGTGAAATCACCCACGCGATCGTGAAATCACCCACGCGATCACGGATCACTGCCTCTCAAAGCTACGCGATCGCATCTTGCCCCACGCGATCACGTAGAGCATTGGCCACACCTCCCCTCCTGCTAACATCCTTCTACTCGAAAGCGACCTTAGCCACGCATTCGCGAAGCACAACTTCGCATACATACGCGATCGCATTCCTATCTCTGCGATCGCGTAGAACAAACTCACCTCTGCCCTGAATAAGCTTACGCGATCGCGAATGAATCCCTGTGATTGCGTACAAGGAAACCAGAACCTGCTGCAACCAGACTTCAGCTATCAAGCCAAGTCCATAAATGATTCGTTAACCACTCGAAACTCACCCGAGGCCCCCCAGACCTCAACCAAACATATGAACACATCCCAAAATATCATACGATCTTAGTCAAGCCTTCGAATCACTCAAAAAAACATCAAAACACCAATTACACCCAGATTCAAGCCTAAAGAACTTCTAAACTTTCAAATTCCACAAACGACATCAAAACCTACCAAACCACGTCCGATTGACATCAAATTTTGCACACAAGTCATATTCAACATTACGGACCTACTCCAACTTTCAGAATCGGAATCTGACCCCGAAATAAAAAAGTCACCCCCCCGGTCAAACTTCCCAAAAATTCAACTTTCCCCATTTCAAGCCTAAATTAGCAACAGACCTCAAATTCACAGTCCGGACACGCTCATAAGTCCAAAATCACCCAACGGAGCTAATGGAACCGACGGAACTCCATTCCGTAGTCATCTTCACACACTTCCGACTACGATCAAAATCCTAAGACTTAAACCCCCATTTAGGGACTAAGTGTCACAAAACACTCCAAAAATAAAAAAGAAACCTCCCGGCAAGTCACAATAGCAGAAATATATATGGGAGAAGCAGTAAATAGGGGACCGGCCGGGTCGTTAAATCCTCCCCCTCTTAAAACAATCGTTCGTCCTCGAACGAGTCTAGAAACGTACCTGGAGTCTCAAATAGGTGTGGATATCTGCTCTGCATATCCCGCTCGGTCTCCCAAGTGGCCTCCTCCACGGACTGACCTCTCCACTGCACCTTCACTGAAGTTATATCCTTGGACCTCAACTTCCTAACCTGCCGCTCCAAAATGGCCATCGGCTCCACATCGTAAGTCATATCACCATCCAACTCAACCTTGCTGAAATCCAAAACATGGGACGGATCGCCGATATACTTCCGGAGCATAGAAACATGAAATACTGGATGCACACTCGACAAGCTAGGTGGCAAGGCAAGCTTGTAAGCCACCTCCCCAATCCTCTGAAGTACCTCAAAAGGCCCAATGAACCGAGGGCTCAACTTGCCATTCTTCACGGACCTTATAACACCCTTCATGGGTGAAACCTTCAGCAGAACCTTCTCCCCCACCATGTAAGACACATCACGGACCTTCCTGTTGGCATAGCTCTTCTGACTAGACTGCGCCGTGCGAAGCCGTTCCTGCATCAATTTCACCTTGTCTAATGTATCCCAGACCAAGATTGTACCCAAGAGCCTAGCCTCACCCGGCTCAAACCATCCCACCGGAGATCTACATCGCCTCCCATATAATGCCTCGTACGGAGCCATCTGAATGCTCGACTGATCACTGTTATTGTATGCAAACTCCGTGAACGGCAGAAGCCGGTCCCATGAACCTCCAAAATCAATAACACAAGCGCATAACATGTCCTCTAATATCTGGATAGTGCGCTTGGACTGTCCGTCCGTCTGAGGATGAAAGGTTGTACTCAACTCAACCTGAGTACCCAACGCCCGCTAAACGGCCCTCCAAAAATGTGATGTAAACTATGTGCCTCTATCTAAAATGATGGAAACTGGGACACCATGAAGGCGAACAATCTCTCGGATGTAAATCACAGCCAACCGCTCTGAAGAATAAGTAGTATCAACTGGAATAAAGTGCGCAGATTTGATCAGCCGATCCACAATTACATAAATAGCATCGAATTTCCTCGAAGTCCGTGGGAGCCCAACTACGAAATTCATGGTGATCTTCTCCCACTTACAATCTGGGTTCTCTAACCTCTGAATCAAGCCACCCGCTCTCTGATGCTCATATTTAACCTAATGACATTTGAGACACCGAGCCACAAACTCAACTATATCCTTCTTCATCCTCCTCCACCAATAGTGCTGCCTCACATCCTAGTACATCTTCGCGGCACCCGGATGAATGGAATACCGCGAGCTGTGGGCCTCCTCAAGAATCAACTCCCGAAGCCCATCCACATTGGGCACACATATCCGGCTCTGCATCCTCAACACGCCATCATCACCAATAGTCACATCTCTAGCATCACCTCACCGAACCCTGTACTGGAGGACAAGCAGATGGGGGTCATCATACTGACGCTCCCTGATACTATCATAAAGAGAAAACCTACAAACCACATAGGCCAATACTCGACTCGGCTCCGAAATATCCAATCTGACAAGCTGGCTAGCTAAGGCCTAAACATCCAATGCCAAGGGTCTCTTTGCTACTGGAAGATATGCTAAACTCCCCAAACTCTCCACCCGACGACTCAAGGCATCGGCCACCACATTGGCCTTCCCATGATGATACAAAATGGTGATATCATAGTCCTTAAGAAGCTCCAACCACCTCCGTTGACGCAAGTTAAGATCCTTTTGTTTGAACAAATGCTGCAAACTCCGATGATCAGTGTAAATCTCTCAATGGACCCCGTACAAATAGTGCCGCCAAATCTTCAAGGCGTGAATAATAGCTGCTAACTCAAGGTCATGGACAGGATAGTTCTTCTCATGGGTCTTCAACTGGCGCGAAGCATAAGCAATCACTCTACCCTCCTGCATCATAACACACCCAATACCGATTCGTCAGGCATCACAATACACTGTGTAGGAACCAGAAGCTGATGGCAGAACTAGAACTGGAGTCATGGTCAAGGTAGTCTTGAGCTTCTGGAAGCTCTCCTCGCAGTCATCCGACCACCTGAATGGGGCACCCTTTTGGGTCAATCGGGTCAAGGGCGATGCAATAGATGAAAAACCCTCCGGAAAATGATGATAATAGCCCGCCAAACCAAGAAAGCTCTTAATCTCCGAGGCTGAGGACGGTCTAGGCCAACTCTGCACTGCCTCTATCTTCTTCGGATCCACCTGAATACCCTCACTGGACACCACTTGTCCCAAGAAGGCCACTAAACTGAGCCAAAACTCACACTTGGAGAACTTTGCATAAAGCTTCTCCCCCCTCAATCGCTGTAACATAATCCTCAGATATTGGGCATGCTTCTCCTGGCTACGAGAGTACACCAGGATATCATCAATGAATATAATGACGAACGAGTCCAAATACGGCTGAAACACACTGTTCATCAGATGCATGAAGATTGTTGGGGAGTTAGTCAGCCCAAAAGACATCACAAGGAATTCATAATTGACATATCGGGTCCTGAAAGTTGTGTTAAGAATGTCTGAGTCTCGAATCTTCAGCTGGTGATACCCTGACCTCAAATCAATCTTGGAGAACACCATCGCTCCCTAAAGCTGGTCAAACAAATCATCAATACGCGGTAAATGATACTTATTCTTGATTGTGAACTTGTTCAACTGTCTATAATCAATGCACATTCTCATAGTACCATCCTTCTTCATCACAAATAGAACTGGTGCACCCCAAGGTGACACGCTAGGTGTCACGTCCCAACCGCGGGGAGCGCGACCGGCGCTCAACCGAGTGAACTCGGTCGAGCAAGCCTATTAAACCTTTTCTACCCGACTCATTCATAATCTAAAGAGGGATCGCATCACCATTTGTAAAATAGGGGGATTAGTTATATAAATATATAAACGTTACTAGTTCATTTTTCCTTATATACATTATGCCATAGTTGAGTTCCCAAAATACAACTAGATTCAAAGACCACCCCAACCTACATACATGACCCACATAAATGTCTACGGAGCCTCTAAGAGTACAAAAAAACAACATGACAATGCCGGCAACAAGGCCCCGGCTATACCTCAAAATATGAAAGCCTATATAAAAGAAGGACTACATGACCCCTGGGAGAAATGGGGCTCACCAAGACTGCTGTGAGGAGAGAAGAAGAGCACCACCTATCTGCGATCGACACTATGTGCGATGGAACCACCTACATCCATTCAAAGATGTAGCGCCGCCGGCAAAAGGAATGTTAGTACTGTCAAATAGTACTAGTATGTAAGGCAAACACCAGTCTTAGCAGAATGAATAGTGAAATAAAGAGAAAGCAGTCATAATAATCAATAAGAGTTTCCTAGAAATACAAAGAAAACACCAAGTAAGGGTCACATAGTTTCCAATTCAATCTTTCCATCTTTTTAGATTTATAATCTTTAGTGCCAAAGCCACAACCCACAATGCCACCATGATTTTACACGGAGTCCGGTCTCGGCTCGACCGGCTAAGCCATCTCAAGTGAGACATATCCATATCCACAATGTAATTCAATAATTCCAATACAAATGCCACCATGTGTACAGCATGGCGTCCGATCTCGGCTCGACCGGCTAAGCCATCTCACTTGAGACATAACCTCTATCAACTGTCCACTCAATTCACATTTCTTTCCCATCTTCATTAAATGGCACAAACAACCTCATTTATTAAGTAGTTCTCAGCACTTGAGCACATTTTACAATTCAAGCCTTTCCCTTTTTATTTGTTCTAATAACATCATCATTTATGTCGATAAGTACCATCTAAAATAATTAGGGAACATGAATCTTTCAATCAAACACACTAAGACAAACAATTCTAGTATAATCAAGTTGGAACTCACACTAATTATTCAGACACCGGGAGTTCAATTCTAAGAAGAAGAGAGTTAGCCATACATACCTCAATAGCGCTTCTTTAGACACTACAATTATCTGGAACCCTTAGCAACCTCAATCTATTTTTGCAATATATAAATTGAACCCAAAATTAGGAAAATGTTCATGGTTCTAGTTCAATTTTTATTTTTCCCACTCTTTATCACATGCATGCAAGATGAACCACTTTTATACCCATGAAGTATTACCCTAGTACCCCATTATCGCTATGTTTTAAATTAAGAGATGTGGTGATGAAATCTTACCTTTTTGGATGAAGAAATTGGGTGCTTTACTTGAGTATTTCCAAGCTTTGAGTGATGGTTGAAGATTGATTGATGAAATTTAGGCCCTCCCTCTAGAACCCTCTCTCTCTCACACTAGAAATATAAGAAATGAGCTTCAAAATGGATTAAATGGGTGTTTTAACGGAATGTGGGTTGGGTTTTAAATTAAGAAAAATGGTAACCCAACACAGGTCTGCGGTCGCAGATGCGACCGCATAATGGCTATGCGGTCCGCAAAGTGACCGCAGAAATGGCCCTCAGGGGCCTGAACTTACGGCCCAGGTATGCGACCAGTATGCGGTCTGCATACTCGTTCTGCAGTCGCATAATGCACCACAGAACTCCCTCTGCAAAAACCCAAGAGGGGTTATGCGATCGATATGCGGTTCGTATATCGATTATGCGGTCGCATAATCGACCGCAAAACTGACCTTAAGTTGGCAAAACTTACTGCTTCACTCTGCGGCCATTATGCGGTCCGTAGAGTGATTATGCGGCCGCATAATTGGCCGCAAAAATGCGTTTTTCTGCGAAACATTTTCCTCTCAGTCTGTAAGAATCTGTTCAATCCAAAAAGTCCGAACCGCAGGGAGCTTGCGAGCCACGAAGTATTTCTACTATAATATTGCAGGAATCTAACTTGGCACCACGAAACCCCGAGTTTTTGGTTAAAATTTTTATGGGTCCTCACACTAGGCTAAATAAACCCCTTATCAAGGAGTTCCTGAAGCTGCTCCTTCAATTCCTTCAACTCACCTAGTGCCATACAGTATGGTGGAATAGAAATGGGCTAAGTGCCCGGAACCAAGTCAATACCGAAATCAATATCCTTGTCGGGCGGCATGCCCGGCAGGTCTGCAGGAAACACATCCGAAAAATCTCGCACCACCGGAACAAAATCAATAGCAGGGGCCTCTACACTAACAACCCTCACAAAGGCTAGATAAGACAGACAACTCTTCTCAACCATCCGTTGAGCCTTCATGTATGAAATCACTATACTATGAACCTAGTCTATAGAACTGCTCCGCTCAACTCTCGGAAAACTCGGCATCGCTAACGTCACAGTCTTAGCGTGACAATCTAGAACATCATGACATGCGAACAACTAATCCATACCCAATATCACATCGAAATCAACCATACTGAGCAGCAAAAGATCCACTCTGGTCTCCAGACCCCTAATGGTCACCACACATGATCAATATACGTGGTCCACAATAATAGTATCGCCCACATGAGTGGATACATGAATAGATGAAAGTAGAGACTGACGGGGCATATCCATATAATGAGAGAAATACGAGGACACATATGAATAAGTGGAACTAGGGTCAAATAATACAGAGGCATCTCTATGGAAAACTGAGACAATACCTATAATCACAGCATCCAAAGCAATAGCATCTGGTATGGAAGGAAGAGCATAGAAACGGGCCTGGCCGCCCCCTGATCGGCCTCCCTCTCTCGGGCGACCCCTAGCTGACTGGGCCCCACCCCGGACTGGGTGAGCGAGTTATGGAGGGGCTGGTGCTGATGACATAGACTGGCTCCTCTGCGGAGCTGGACCTCCCACTATACGGGGACACTCTCTCCTTATGTGACCAAACTCCCCACACGCATAACAACTCCCCGGTGCTGGTGCAGGGGACTGAAGGGAGCCCCGAGCAACGAGATAACTAGCAGAAGGACCTGGCATAGGCGAACCCTGACCTGATGGAGCACAGGACGAGCTCTACGCTGGGAGGGCACCGAGAGATGAACGACCCTGCTGATAACTGTGAGAACCAAGGCTAGATGATGCACCATGGTGACCTGGACGAGCCGTTTGAGCATGTCTGAAAGGACAACCTCTACCGTGCTGGAACTGACCCTAAGAAGGAGCACCGCTAAATCCTCCCTGTCCACTAGGTCTCTTGGCCTCCCTCTCAACCCTCTCCTGACTACGAACCATCTCAATCTGACGAGCAATGTCAACAACCTTATCAGAACTAGCACCTGACACTCTCTCTCGAGTCATAAGCAATCGCAGCTGATAAGTGAGGCCATCTATAAACCTCCCGATCCTCTCCCTGTCTGTGGGAACCAACCAGATAGCATGATGGGCCAACTTCTTGAATCGCATCTCATACTGCATCATAGACATATCACCCTGACAAAGCTGCTCAAACTGTCTACGCAGATCCTCTCCGTGGGACTGAGGCACGAACTTCTCCAGAAAGATAATGGAGAACTACTACCAGGTAAAGGGCACTGCGCCGACCGGCCTACAACTCTCATAAGCGTCCTACCAACTGAATGCAGCCCCAGAGAACTAAAAGGTAGTGAACGAGATCCTACTGGTTTCCACAATACATGTTATACGGAGTACCCTCTGACACCTGTCCAAGAAACCCTACGCATCCTCTTCCTCTGCACCACTGAAAGATGGAGGCTGGAGTCTCCCAAACCTCTCCAATCTACACTGCTCATCCTCAGGCATAGGAGGAACCACATAGTCCTGAGCAGTTGCAACCGGTTGGGCCGGTGGTGCCCCCGGTATCTGGAATCCCTGTACCACCTGCTCTAGTGTGCGAGCAACGGGAGTCTAAGCACCTCCCCCGGCCTGAGAAGTGGCTGCTACGGCTGGAACAGAGACCGCCTAACCAAGACCAGTACACGCGGTCAGAATCTGAGCTAAGGCTTCCTAAAGGCCTGGAATCACAATAGGCACGGGTGGGGCCTGAGCTGGTGCATCAACAACGGGAATCTGATCCTGATCTGGGGCAACTGGTGGATCTGCAGGTACTGCCCCAGCTGCTGTGTGGGCTGCACCTCTGCCCCTACCGCGGCCTCGGCCTCTCACGGCCCTGGCTGGTGGTACTGGTGGCTGTCCATCCTACCCGGTAGTACGAGTCCTCACCATCTGTGAGAGATTGAAACAACAGATGTTTAGTTACTATAATCAACAGATTCACATGATAAGAAGTCAAGAATGTGAAGTTTCCTACGGGTTTGACAACCTCTCAAAAATAAGTACAGATGTCTCCGTACTGATCCGCAAGACTCTACTAAACCTGCTCATGACTCGTGAGAGCTACGTAACCTAGGCTCTGATACCAACTTGTCACGACCCAAAACCTAACCCGTTGTGATGGTGCCTATCATGGTACTAGGCAAGCCGACCTTTCCAAAACACTTTCAAAATTTAACAGAATGAATTAATACATTTAAAATAGCCAGAGTTTTTTATAAAATGGGGTAAAACCCAATTAAAATATAAATACGGAAAAATAGTCTGACATCGGGGTGTCACTAAGTCACGAGCATCTAACAACCAATCTAAAAATAGAGTCTAATACAGTCAGAGCCAAATGCCAATACAAGAGAGAAAAGATAATAAGAAAGGAGAAACAAGGACTACGAACGCCGGCAGCTACCTCGTAAGTCTCCAATAATCAGCCCGCGCACGAACTCAGCGACCGCCAGAGCCATACACACTTGGATCTGCACATGAAGTACAGGGTTTAGCATGAGTACAACCAACTCAGCAAGTAATATAATTAAATAAGGAACTGAGAAGCAGTAATGAGCTATAAAAAAATACAGTTCATTTCAAAAGGTTTCAGTAGAGAGTGAACATGCTTTCAATTCCGGCGGTGTAAGTCAAATCAGTTCGAGCTCAAGTAAAACAGATATGAATCTTCCAGAAATTTCACCACAACAACAGATAATAACTAAGTGCAACAATAAATAAAATCAAGTACAGCCTCTCAAGGCAGAAGCCACTCAACTCATCTTAACAGCTCATACTCTCGGCTCTCAGCCCTCAATACACACTCTCAATAAGTACCTACGCTCACTCGGGGTGTGCAGACTCTGGAGGGTCTCCTTCAGCCCAAGCGCTATATTGCTGCGGCACGTAGCTCGATCCAATATTGTTGCGGCATGCAACCCGATCAAAATATTATTGCAGCGTGCAAACCGATCCAATATTGTTGCGACGTGCAACCCGGTCCAATATATATATATATATATATAGCCAAAAGGCTTGCTGCAGTGTGTAACCCAATCCATATACCTCACATAGCTCTCAACCCGACACTTAGGCTTTATCTCAGTCACTAACCTCTCTAGCCCCTCGGGCTCACAGAATATCATAATAACCAGCCCAAATAGGGAATACAACAAGTATCAACAAGAAATGAGAGAAAACAGGGATATAACGCACAATAAGACTGTGACTGAGTACAAGACAACAATTAGCTATCAATTCAACAAGTATACGACTGCTGCGGGTCCAAATAGTGGTATCATATGGCCTAAGCATGATTTCTAACATGAAAGGCAGTCAATTGCTCAAAGACAAGGAAAAACAAGTAATAACAATGGCTATTCGACTTTACAGTCTCACGGGACAGACCATGTCACAATCCCTCACGGTCCTCACTCGCACGCCTGTCACCTAGCACGTGCGTCACCTCCAAATATCACATTATACCAATTCTCGGGGTTTCATACCCTCAAAACTAGATTTAAGACTGTTACTTACCTCAAACCCAGCAAATCTCTATACCGAAATGCCTTTGCCTCATAAATTAGTCACCAAAGGTCCCGAATCTAGCCACAAGTAGAACAATACAATTAATATAGGCTAAAGGGATCAATTGCACAAGAAAAGTACTAAATTATAGCCAAATATTTCGAACCCGGATCCCGGGCCCACGTCTCGAAATCTGACAAAAGTCAAAAAAAACCTGAAAGCAGATTCACTCACGAGTCTAACCATACCAAATTTACTCAAATCCGATAACAAAATGCCATTCAAAACCTCAAAATTCCAACTCAAGAGTTCTCTTTCTTTTTCCCCAATTTCTCACCCCAAATCACAAATCTATATATAAATATAAAGCAGGGCCCTTAGAAAGTGATGCGTCATCTCTTATTGATGAGGAAATATATTTATCTATTTTCTTAGAATTTTAGGGATTTTTATTCTCTTTTCACACAATAAATTCAATTAATAAATCTAAAAGATTAATTTCCTGAAACGGTGCATTAATTTTCTTATTTTGCACCTATTACGTCGCCTCTCTTTCCTCATTATTATGTATCATTACAACTTTTTGTTGAAACTTCTCCTTTTTTTCCAACCTCCTTCTTTGTTTCGATTTTCTTCCTTGAAACGTATGCATTTACTTTCTACCTTTACTCACTTTTATGACTGCCTTTAATTATAGATTATCTTTATTCCTTTCTTCCCAGCCTCCAAATCTTCTTCTACACATTTTTTTGGTCAGGTTTAATTATATCTCACTTTTTGTTAACACCTATAACATTTCTAAGTGGTAAGATCTTTTTCCTACAGGCTTCTCACCTCTTCCCTAAGTTTTACAACCGATGTAAAGTTTTAAACTTATGCACCAATCGCTAATTACTTGGGCATTTTATGCCATTCAAACTCCGTTTTACTTCAAATTTGAAAAACGAGAAGGAACATAAATAGGCAGTAAAATCATCAAACAAAAAATGGAAACGGAGGGAGTAGATTCTATCGTCGAAGGCGTGAGTTTAGTAGAAAAAGAAAGAAGAGGATTAAGAGGCATGACTTTTGATATATGGAGTAAAAAGATGTTGTGTCTTTTAACGGAAGAGACAGAGCAAAGCCTGCTAACTCATTTATTGATACTGAGTTTAAGATAATCATTTGAATCATGCAAGATGTATTATTATGAAAGACTTGATACAGAGAAGGGTGAAGTTATTGTTAACATCATTCATTATGAATAGGACGAGAATAGAGAAGAAGAAGAAGGGAAAATGGAGATGTATATTGAATGAATGCGTGTATTTGTATAGAATAGTGCAACAAATTTATTATTTTATTATAAAGACAAATTTGGAGGAAATTTTTCTTAGGGATGGAGGAATTAGCATGTTAATTAGGGGGAGAGAAAGAAGAAAAGAAATGAAAGAACCGATAAATCCAAGGGGAAAAGAAAAGAACGAGAAATGAAAGGGAAAAAGACAAGAAGAAAGTACGTACATTTCTTTTTTTATTTTTACCTAATCTTAAACTTTTCGATTTTTATCTTCTTCGTTTTTATTCAACTTTTAAATTTTTCCCTTTTTCTTATTTTGTTTTGTGGGTTTATTTTCTATTCTCTTTTCTTTATCGTAAATATAAGAAATTTTCAAAAAGAAAAAGGTGTAGAGTGTAGATTTTACATATATATTCCTATGGCCAAAGAACACGCATATATTTTCTCTTCTTTTTTTCCTAATTAGCTTTGTTCTTTTTACCTCCCCTTATTTGAAGAATCCCGCTTGGTGAAGACTAAGGATCAGACAATCGTGTTTAATTTAGAGTAGGTAACTGATATAAGAGAAATGACTTTCTTGAAAAGTTTTTTCTCTTCCTTTTTAAAGAAAATCTAAGAATAATAGAAGTAGTTAAATCGCCCTTTGACTGAAAAAGCATTAAGTTTTCAGGAAAAAATAGATAACAAAGATAACTATTCCCAACCATTACTTGAAATGTAGAGACAGTGAGTGAAGTTGAACACTAGGAATCTAGGATTGCCTTGATCATATATCTTCTATCATAAATGTCTTTAAATCCTCCATATATAGAGACAAATCACATCTCATGCGTGTAAACAGTGAATAAAGTAAATAAAATATAATTTCCTTTTTTCCCTTTTAGTAATGAAAAAGTAAAAGAGATTTTTTGTTGGAGAAATCTACTACTTCAATAGAGAAGTGTAATGTCACAATGAATATAGAAATTTCTATTGTGGTTTATAGATTACTTAATTTACAAAAGAAAAAAAATTGCTAATGACAACACAATTTTACTAATTATGAATGACGAAAAAGTTAAATCATATACTATGTGTTTTTATTACTAATTATTGTTTTTTTTTACCAAATTTTTTTTTTTTACGATATATGAAGTTATTAAGAATATATCATTGTAGTTTTAATATCATTCTTTTTGTTGACTTCAAATTATTTTTTGTAAAACTGAGCTAACTGTTAAAAATATAAATATGTTCTACCTATTCAACTTATAGAATTAAAATTATAAAGGAAATTTTTAAATCTCAATTATTTATTTTATGACCGCGCAGAGCGCGGCAAATTCACTAGTTAGATGATAAAATTAAAGATGAAATCATGGGATTTAAGCAAAATCAAGTAAGAATCACTTACCCCAATCAACTCAATGAAAATCCCATCAAGAATCACCCATCGTGCTCCCAACTCAAGTTTTCGATAAAATGGCAAAACCCCCCATTTTTGGAAACTTTAATACTGCCCAGACATTTCCTTAATCGCGATCGCAGAAATAGCCTCACGATCGCGAAGAACAACTTCGCTGCCCCAAGATTTTTACCTTACGCAATCGCGAAATCACCCACGCGATCGCGGATCACTGCCTCTCATACCTATGCGATCGCATACTGCCTCATGCGATCGCGTAGTGCATTGGCCGCACCTCCCCTCCTACTCAAATCCTTTTACGCGAACGTGACCTTAGCCACGCGTTCGCGAAGCACAACTTCGCACACATACGCGATCGCATTCCTAACTCTGCGATCGCGTAGAACAAACTTACCTCTGCACCGAATAAGCTTACGCGATGGCGAATGAATCCCTGCGATCTCGTACAAGGAAACCAGAACCTGATATAACTAGACTTCAGCTATCAAGCCAATTCCAAAAATGATCTGTTAACCACCCGAAACTCACCCGAGGCCTCCGGAACCTTAACCAAACATACCAATACATCCCAAAACATCATACGAACTTAGTCGAGCCTTCAAATCACTCAAAATAATATCAAAACACCAATTACACCCATATTTAAGCCTAAAGAACTTCTAAACTTTCAAATTCTACAAACGACGCTGAAACCTACCAAACCACATCTGATTAACCTCAAATTTTACAAATAAGTCATATTCAGCATTACGGACCTACTCCAACTTTCAAAATCGGAATCCAACCCCGATGTTAAAAAGTCAACCCCCCGGTCAAACTTTCCAAAAATTCAACTTTTATCATTTCAAGCCCAAATTAGCTACTGACCTCAAATTCACAGTCCAGATATGCTCCTAAGTCCAAAATTACCCAACAGAGCTAACGGAACTGATATAATTCGATTCCGGAGTCGTCTTCATACACTTCCGACTATGGCCAAAATTCTGAGACTTAAACCTCCATTTATGGACTAAGTATCCCAAAACAGTTCAAAAACCGAAATAAAACCTCCCGGTAAGTCACAATAGCAGAAATAGATCTGGGAGAAGTTGTAAATAGGGGATCGGGGATAATACACTCAAAACGATCGGCTGGATCGTTACAGTAATGTAATGGAGTTTGCTCTGAAGGTAAATATTGGAAAATATGTGTTGGTTCATGCTGGAATAATGGCGTTGCTGGTATTATAGAGGAGGGAGGAAGGTAACGAACATGGAGTAAAAAACGTGAAGAAGTGGTGGAATGGGTTCAATTTTTTTTTAAATCGGTAAGTTATTAGTATGGGTCGCGTGCATACTAATTAGAAATTGGGCGCTTCACTTTTACGACAACCAGTCTTTTTCAAGTTGGGACAAAGACATTTAACTCCCCCCCCCCCATTGAGGGTGAATATAGCTTATTTTCGATAGCAGAGGGGGTAAATATGACCCTTTTTGAAAAATAAATAAAACTTATATTAATTTAGTTTTTCGATGGATTCCATTAGAAATTTAGTCAATTCTTCACCATTTCTTATCGAGCTTAATTTATGAAACTCCGTCGGAAATCCATTTGGAGTTTCATGGTGAATACATCGAAATGTTCCTGACAAGTATGGAATTTTCTAATTTCCAACGAAATTCAAATAAGAGCGTCGGTAGAAAAATAGTGAATTTCTAGTAGTGGAAGATGAAAGAATCAAATAGGAAGAAAACCTACAATGGACAACACCCATAGAAACTACTATTTTTAGTTTAGTTTACCCTAACTATATAAGAGGTCAATGGTTCAAATCTACCAACATACATACTTTTTAGCAGGTAAGGCACAAAATCTTAAACACAACATGCATGCAACTACAAGGGTTTGAATCCATGCCCTCTCTTAGAAAATAATGGAGCTTAACTAAGAGACCTAAGGAGCTATATGTGTCAAACATTTTCATTTTATCTATTTATTCGATAGTTCGAACCATGAGAATGACTTTTTAGTTTTTCAAAAATTTGTGCATAATAGAGACTTCAACTACACTCAAAACTAAGTCAAAGAGGCAGAAGATTCCATCAGGATATAATAAAATTAGAAAAGTATGATGTTCAGATGGTATCTCTATAAAGGTGGAAGTGTCTTGAAGAGGTTGGAATATGGTGGCTAACTTGTAACAACCCAATTGACCATTTTGAGTTTTAGCATTCCGTTCCTTAATTTAGGATTTCCTGTAGGTGTAGTAATTTGAGAATTGCGGGTACGGGTAATTCGTCTCCCGAAAAGGCTCGGGATCATTTTATTATACTTGCATGCTAATTGAAACTTTAAAGTTCAAAAAGTTGACATAAGTCCTCTATTTGAAAAAAATGAGCTTCGTTGTGCGTTTCGAGATCTAAGTTAGATCTGTATAGTATTTTTGGACGTTTACGCATGCACGAATTATGACGAGGGCCACAGAGGTATTGCAATGAATTCGAAAGCAAGTTGGAAAATTTAATATTTGCTGGTTCAATTTTTTGCATAGCGATCAGATGCACCATGGGTTGCTATCGGGAAGAACGAACAATTGGGATTGTGGTATCATGGTCTAGCTCGCAATTACGCAAACCTGGAGCCAGGCCATTTGGCCTTTGCAATCACATGGCTCCCCATCACGGTTTGCGCAGGGTAACTGGCTACTATGTTTCACGATGAGGGCTGATTACAATTGCGATTTGCATTTTAGCTTAAAGGGTATTTAACGTCTAATTTTGAAATTTTGAACTCATTTTACTATTGTTGGATTTCTGGGAACCCGTCACTAATTTTTACCTGCATCTTGAG
Source organism: Nicotiana tabacum (assembly GCF_000715075.1). NCBI lineage: Eukaryota > Viridiplantae > Streptophyta > Magnoliopsida > Solanales > Solanaceae > Nicotiana > Nicotiana tabacum. The sequence continues at coordinate 64,941,513 of NC_134094.1, read as the reverse complement.
GGTAAGTAATCCACATATGATTTTAATTATGTATTATGAGTATCTATGAATTTTAACACCTAAATCATGAAATCAAAAGGTAAATATATGGATTTTAACTTAAAGAAAATGAAGTACTTTTTCGAACTCGAATACCGATTTGGACTCAAATTGAAAATCTAATTATATTTGAACTCGAGAGGTTATAAGTAATCGCATTTGACATTTGTTTTGAGGTTTGATCACGTAGACCCGGAATTGACTTTTGTTGACTTATATCGACTCTGACCAAGATTAAATCTTTTCTTATGTAAATGAGTCATACGACTATATTTGACATCGTTTAGCACTTTTGGCGAGATTATAAACATTTGGAGGCTGAGCAAGGTAAAGCGATATTTGAAGGTTGACTCTTGCCCAGATTAAAGTATCTTGGTTGACTCCATCTTGAGGGAATTTTTCCTAAGTGAACTTGTTTAATATATTCTACGTGTTTCAGGTAATGCATATGTGAGATGACGAGCGTACATGCATGTACCAGCTTTATTCATGTTGGGGTAGTTTGATATGCTTATACTCTTTACATGCTTTACATTTTTTAAATTCTTTACTAGTTGCATGACTACTTAAGCATCTTCTCCATGCTAGTATAATGTTATAGGCATCCTTCACATGCTAGTTTAATATTATATAGATATGTATATCGGAATACATACAATCATTTATACTTTTATATTAGGTCCAAACCTCGATGTAATTATAGCACGTGAGTATTCATGCCCTTCTTATGAGATGCATGCGAGTTGTCCATACTTTTTGGTTTGTGAATTTTGGATATAGGTGCAGGTATTGTTGGAAACTTGGTCTAGTAGAACATAACTGTAAAGATTGAGCATTTATAAAACGCCCTTGATATTTGGCTCTTTGTAATGCAGTCGTAAAGATGATACTTTTGCACATCCTTATATATGTTATATTTAGATGCATTGGCATGTGCATTAGACTAGATAATTGATGAAAACATGTATTTTATCTCATGCTCAAACTATGCATATTTTATACACTGCTTCTATGCTTTTCTTATGTTATTATGTATACTTATGAATTGTATCTTCTTGACAGTATTTCGCTACTATTTCATGGGATTTATCATGATATTTACTTAGTAACATGTTGGTTGTACTCATATTTCATTTCTATAGATTTGTGTGCATATACTGAGCCTGACACTAGTGAAATCTAGGAGACCGTATAATTGTAGGCTTGGAGACTCGAGGTAAAGCTGTTTATTCGACAACAGTGCAAGAAGTCACTTTCTAAATTACTGTTTTATTTGTGTCAGATAGTGATGTATTATTTAAATTTTTGTATTTTTTGATACTATTAGAGCTCATGACATCATGACACAAGTTTCCGGGTTCGAGTAGTTTGGTTATTTCTACACTTGCATTGACAACTTTAGACTTGTATTGTGTTATTATCTCTATTTAGACTTAGTTATGGTGTTATGAGATTTGAATTTGTGAATTGTTTGTTGGTTCACATAATGGGTCGTCTAGTTGCCATCACGACCTTGGAGAGACTTTGAATCGTGATATTACCATACTATTTAATGTTATACTGAGAAGTGGTGCGAGTTGCCCGACGAGAAACAAAGAATATCTAATTCCAACTTATATAAAAATAAAAGAGAGATTCAAAGTTTGAATTAACGTGGCATTAAACTTATGAGTAATACAATAGAACATTAGGAAAAAGTAATAAAACATAGATTTAGCATAAAGAACAAATTTGAATTTATATAGTTGGTTCTACAACAGAGACTATATATTTTCTAAAGAGAATGATGCAAGTTATGAATGAGAAAAAGAAAAAAAAATTGCACATGGTGTTCATTAACATAGAAAATCATATAATAGAGAACCTTGAAAGGATCTTTGGTGTGTACCAAAAAAGAAATAAACTTATATTAAATATAAGGAGGGAAAAAGACATATATAACGAAGTCGTCACTAGCATGAAAACAGTAGTAGGAGGTACAAAGGTAGCTTGGGAAATTGAGTTTACACCAAAGATTGACATTGAGTTCGTACTTATTTACCCAAGTTATGAATGAGTTAATCAAACATCAATAATGTCCCACATTATATGCTATTTGCCAATAATATTGTGCTAATTTATGAATGTAGGAAAGGTGTCCACCAAAAACTAGAAGTGAGGAAAACCACATTAGAACATAACAACTTTAAAATAAGTAGAAGTAATATTGAATATATGCATTGCATATTTAGTCAGCACAAGATTATGGTGATATTATATAAGATTATGGTTTCTCTATTGTCACGACCCAAAATCTTACATGTCGTGATGGCTTCTATCTCAATACTAGGCAAGCCGACAATCTCAATAAAATACTATATTTTTTAAATTTGAAAACATAATATTTAATTTCAGCTGAAGAAATCTCAGAAGTACAAATATAAATACTCCCAAAACTCGGTGTAACTGAGTATGTGAGCATCTAAATGATAACAAAGTGTGACTACTAAAAACATTATATGAAAATATAAAACAATACAGAAACTGAAAGGAAAGAAAGTCAAGGTCTGCGAACGCCAAGCAGCTACCTCGATAATCTCCAACAGATAAAACTCTAAAAAACTAGCAACCGCCGTGTCCGGAGATACCTGGACCTGCACATGAGGTGCAGGGTGTAGTATGAGTACAACCAACTCAGCATGTAATAATAATAAATAAGGAACTGAAAGTAGTGACGAGCTTCATAGTTGAGTCCAATTATAATAATTTCCAACATAATAATGTAGGCATGCTTTCAAGTTCAACATTTAAGCTCAAAACAGTAATTTCATGTCAAGTTCAACTGAAACATAAGATAATATCTCTCAGAAATTTTCAAACAGTGATATAAGACAACTGAAGTGCAGCAATAATGAAATCACATGCATCCTCTCAGGACCACAATCACTCAGCACTCGTTACTCGCACTCAGTAGGTACCTGCGCTCACTAGGGGTGTGTACAGACTCCGGAGAGGCTCCTACAGCCCAAGCGCTATAAGCCGTACGGACAACTCACGTGCTGCACGGACAACTCACGGGCTATAGTATCAATATCTGGATCCGCACAGACAACTCACGTGCTATACGGACAACTCACATGCTATAGTATCAATATTTGGATCCGCACGAACAACTCACGTGCTGTACGGACAACTCATGTGCTATAGTATAATATCTGGATCCGCACGGACAACTCACGTGCTATAGTATAATATCTCACAATCAGGCCCTCTGCCTCACTCAGTCATAAATCTCTCCAAGTTCTCGGGCTCTCAATGATCATGCAATTCAGCCCAAACAACAATAGTATGATACATCAATAATAATCAATAGAGACTGAGATAAAATAAATAAGTAAATTATGGTTGAGTACAAAATAATAATTTAGCAGATAATTCAACATGTGCACGACCTATATGGGTCCTAACAGTGCCAACACATAATCTAAACATGATTTGTGGTTCAATGTCTCTACAACATGGAGAATGTACAGATAACAACAGATTATTCAACTACACAGTTCCATGGAATTTCACGAAGTCATAATTCCTACGGTGCACGCCCACACGCCCGTCACCTGGCATGTGTGTCACCTCAAAACTGATCACATAATACAAAAATCTGGGGTCTCATACCCTCACGGCAAAATTTAGAACTGTTACTTACCTCAAACAGTGTAATTCTCTACTCTACTATGCCTTTGCCTCGTGAATTGGCTTCTAAACGCCTCGAATCTAGCCACATATAATTAGATTTAGTCAATAAAATTTATTTAATTCCATAAAAAATACTAATTTTTCAGTAAGATCTGAAATTTAGCTCAAAAATCGTTCGTGGAGCCCACATCTCGGAATCCAACAAAAGCAATAAAACATGAACGCTCGTCCAATAACAAGTCTAACCATATAAATTTTACCAAATTCCGACATCAACTCGATCTCCAAATCCTCAGTTAAAATCTATGAAACTTTCTACCATTTTCAACCCAATTTACTGATTTAGGGATAAAAATAGCAATGGATTTCGGTAGTTTAACCAAATTTTAGTTAAGAACACTTATCCCGTTAGTTTTTTTGAAAATCTCCCAAAACTCGCCTCTTCCCGAGCTCCCATTCGTCAAAAATAAAATCTGGGACGAAGTCCCATTTTCAGATCTTAAACATTTTGTCCAGGTTCGCATTTGCGGACAAAAACTTCGCATTTACAAATGAACAGTACCTCCCATGAACAGTGTTCGCAATTGCAACCAATTTTTTGCAATTGCGAGTGAACATTTGCAATTGCGATTAATGGTTCGCAATTGCGAATGAACAGTACCTCACCAGAAACCAGCATACTCAAACTTCTCCGAAATGATCTGAAACCACCCTAAAACACATCTGGAACCTCCCGGACACAAACCATATATGAATTTTAATCATTAAACATGCTACAGACCTGCTCGCACACTCAAAACACTGAAAAGAGATCGTCTTGACCCGATATTGACCATGGTCAAACTCCCAAATTTCTTAACTTTACTAGTCTCTCAACAATGATCCAAAAATTTAACCAAGCCCCTTGGGACCCGTCAAATCATACCAACAAGTCCTAAAATATCATATAAACTTAGTTGAAACTTCAAATTATATCAAACAATGCTAGAACCATGAATCATACCCCAATTCAAGCTTAATAAAACTAAAAAATTTCAACTTCTACATTCAATGCCGAAACCTATCAAATCACGTCCGATTGACCTCAAATTTTGTACACAAGTCATAAATAACATAACGGACCTATTTAAATTTCCAGAATCTGATTCTGACCCCGATATCAAAAAGTCAACCCCCCGGTCAAACTTCTCAAAATTCAACTTTCTCCATTTCAAGCCTAATTCCACTAGGACCTCCAAATCACAATCCGTACATACTCCTAAGTCCAAAATCACCCAACGGAGCTAACGGAGTCATCAAAATTAAATTCGGGGTCGTTTACACATAAGGCAACATCATGTCAACTTTTCGAACTTAAATTATCCCGATAAGCCATATATCAACTGTAAAGCATAAATTGAGCAATAAATTGGGAAACAGGACTATAATACTCAAAATAACCGGTAGGGTCGTTACATCTATCTAGGCTCACTGCACCAAAAGAATGAAATGATAGATGAATATATTACTTTTTAATAAAAACTGAATGGTTGTAACAGAGTATTATCGTAGTATTATGTGATAAAATGCTCACCCAGAGTGAAACGTTAGTTTTATATACAACTATTATAAGACCAGTAATATTTTATATTTGACACATTGGAGTGTTGCTCAGTTGCAAATGCTAAAATGGATGTGAGGCCATACAATATTGTACAAAAAAAATGAACACATTCACGAGAAGGTTAAAGTAATGCACATCGAAAATAAAATAAAAAATATCGCTTAAGAATATGGAGTAAAAAACGTGTCATGCGTTGATCGCCAAATGTATCAATTCGTAGATGTAAAATCACGATCATAGAAGGTGATAAAAAATGATGAGGTAAGACCTAAAGTTAATTTTAAAAAAATTATTTTGAAGATTTGCGATGACTTGGCAAGAAAATAGGACATAGTGAAAAAAGAATTTACATAAGCGAAACCTCTTAGTCGAGAGATGCATGTTATGTTACTTTTACACTATGAGATATGCATTTCAACTAGTTGTAAGTCTTTAAAGATTTATACATATGTACAAAATACAAAAAAGGTTCTAGTACCTTTTATTTATTTTGCCTAATGTTAGCCTAACATGAGATTATATGAGGTTAACATGATCAGCGGGGGCGCATATAGCCGACCCAAGTTTTTTTTATTCAAGGTTTGGTAGTTGTATTCGATATTTTGTCTTTGCATTAACTTTTCTAACGAAGCGTTATCCCAAGCCACGGTGCATCCACCCCTAATCATCTTAGCCTCTAAGGCATGCATGCGCTCATTGCGACCCTTATTCATGGTGAGCATCTCCTTTATACTTAACCTTCGAGGCTATCAATCCCCAGCAATGCGTGTGACTCAAGCATGAATACGACACTTTCTACTCTCTCTAGCCTTTATTGGCAGCTAATTCACCTACCTCCAACAAGGCAACTTGTTGGGAGTATCATGTGGTGGTGGCTCCGCCGCCTCATCTATAAATTATTGCCAATCTCTCTCTCCTCATGGAAACAACCTCTCTCTTTCTTGCTCGACTCGAGCCGTTCATTCTTTATTTTCTCGATGAACACATTCTCGCGCCCATGCACCACACTAACACGCTCTTTCTGACTTGCCAAAATTTCTTACCATGAGTGCATGATACTCCATCAGTACCTATGCATACTCCCACAACAATGCGGATCTACTCTAGTTTAACCCTTGGCTTCACATTTTATAACCTAGTAAGTATGCTCCGATATCACTTTGTCGCCGACCTAATCATTTACTTGCTTCTCAACACTTAGCCCTACTATCCTATTCATAGATGCAAAGTTCAACCTTCCATAGTGGTGCCTTGACCTTTGTAAAAGCCTCAACAAGCATCCAAGTATGCCTTAGGAGCGACAGAAAGCACCATTAGAACAATTATGGTGTTTAACTAGCCAACAACACTTACGATTCAAAAGAAAAACCAGCAACAAGATTGGGGAATGAAGGGGGATGCCCACCCGATTTATCACACAAAGCTATAAGCACTCACAAGGTTGTAAAAGTGACTTGCCGTTTATAGGCTCACTCGAAGAGTTTAAGAGCACTTAAAAGTTACAGAAAGAAACTACTTAAAGTTTATCATCACCGAACTCAAAACCCTACTTTATACTCCTCCTAGGTTTTTCTAAAATCTTCTGCAACTTGCTGGCTTGTTCAACTTTGTTAGTAGACCTTTGTCCAACATAACCTGAAGTCTTTTATACACATTATGCTCCATCAATCTCTAGATCCTTCTAAAATGCTCTACAACGTTCCATAGTAAAATATATTATATTTATTGTATTGGGCATTATTCACATGCTCATTATGCTCCCTCAACTGTTATTAATCACCAAGACTCTAGTAATCATAGGCTACAATGTTCTTCCATGCTCCGCAAAGCTCAGATGCCCGTCTACCATTCACATGCGTCTTGCCATCCTTACGAGTTAGGCACCAGGTAAGCCCCCAACCCCTTTTCTTGGCGTCTTGCTTCCTGCATATGCCTTGACCTCCTGTGTGCCCGTGCCCATGCCTTGACATGCCTTGTGCCAAGGCATCCTTTGCTCCTCTCCTTTCACACGCCTAAACTTTGGCTATCTTACGACCTTCGTGGAATCCACAAAATTATGATGTCAGAATGTTACACTTAATTGAAGATACAAAAAATGTTAGTTGTTTACATGATTGAGTGAATAACATAGGCGAAGTATTGTCATTGCCAACATGCGCTCTACATAGACAGTCACTCGGAGATACAACACTTCGCCTATTAAATATTCTGATCCTAATTCTTCTTACCTTCGAAGATCATCTTTGTGCAAAGCACGTCTAAAGCGCGTGTCGAAGAATATCATTCTTGAAGCCTAGCTTGCTTTAAGATTCAACTCCTATGGCAACTTCACTCAAATAACAATGTTGTCAAACGTTTGCCCCTTTATCTCATATTTTATGCATCGTTTCAGGCATTGCATACCTAGATGCCACTACAAACCACAACAATACACATTCTACCTTGAAGATACTTGCACCAAAAAATTTCAAAAAGCAAAAATCATGCTTCATCGAAGGGATGAGAGGACAGAGGCACTTGGCGTCCCATCCAGCCACGTATTGGGTCGTGCAAATATAATTAAGAATATGAAAGTGAAGTGTAGAATATTGATATAGAATGAAACGCATTACCTACATAATAATACCCATAAGTAAAAATACACTAAAGGAAAACTTATGACAACAGACGTTGAGAAGGCATTATCCTCGACTCTCATAAATATTTTCAGTGGCACGTCACATACGGCCATTGTCTGTGCTTACTTGTGGTACATTCCCTCGTATTGTACATATGATGACATTTTGACTTCAAATGGAAGATTGACACATCAAATGGCCGAATATCAATGCATAGATAGCACACACGTCTCCGATATGTCTCCAATTGTATGAAATCAATTTATGAACGTATGAGGAGTTATTACTATGTCACATTATATCACATGCTACAAGGATTATGTATTCACTATGTTCTTTTCATTGTCCTTTTAAGATGCGGTTTAGTACAATTACACCTTTATCTTCGACTTACAAGTTCAATAGTTGACACTAACGAGCTTTCTTGTTGATCTTCATTAGCACATTTCATTGATGGTTAGCCAAAATGCATTATCGTTCCTGTTTGTGTAAGCTTGTGCCCACATTAATCTATTGTAATTTCTTAATCAGCTCTATGATTATGATTATATGTATTTTGGAGATGTATGGTTTGCATAACGTCCGAAGAAGAGAATCATGTTACATGACTAAGTTTGTGATCCACATATTGAGTTGTCAATATGTATATCTCACACATGTAATAGCTAAAACAACTTTATAATTAATAGATGCTATAAGATATTATTAATGTTACACTCGTGGCCTCTTGGCCATATTCCATAATTTTAGGTTATGATACATTTTGAAGTCCTTATTTCAAGTGGATATAACTAAAAAATCCTTTACCTTAATTGAGGTCACTAATTATATCCTAATATTTGCTCATAATTGTACCTTCACAATAAAATCTAAAAAGTCAATTAACAATTAATGATGCTCTAATCCTTCAAAAGGACACCAAATATAAGATAGCAAGACTACTTAGCAAAATAAAAACAAAAAGTTGAAGGAGAGCGGATACAAGATCATTTTATCATAATCCTTGCGTCAGTCCAACTTTTAATTGTTGAGTATGATGTACCAAAAACTTCAAGGGACATTTTTCCAATACACCCGATCAGCAAAGTTCCATAAAAATAGGTGCACTTGAAAAAGATACTAATGGAATTTAACTAAATTACATAGCTTCTACGAAGTTCTAACTGTTCTATACATTAGTGTATATAGAATTAAGAGAAAAATCAACATAGGGGGATAGAGGGGGACTCCGAGGATCTGCGGACGCGGGCAGATGTACCTTGAAATTCTCCAAAAACATAAATGACTGCAACTAAGTATGAGGTTGGTACGAGAAACCTGGATCTGCACACAAAAAATATGTGCAGGAAAGGGCGTGAGTACACCACAGCGGTACTCAATAAGTGCAAAGCCTAACCTCGGTAGAGTAGTGACGAGGTCAGGTCAGGCCCACTGGTATATAATAAATAAAGCGGGAGAATATAATAATATAATAAGAGACTAGAATTTAACAAAAAGAAAACACAGCGAAATAACAGTACAACACACAGGGTTAAACAGTAGGGAATCTCCCGAGATACCATCTCGTAGTCCCAAAATAAATATGCAGGGAGAACTCCCGAGGTGCCGCCTCGTAATCTCAAAAGTAAATATACAGGGAGAACTCCTGAGGTACCGCCTGGTAGTCTCACTCCCAAGGTACCGCCTCGTAATCTCAAAAGTAAATGTGCAAGGAGAACTCCAGAGGAACCGCCTCGTAGTCTCAAATGTAAACACACAGCTCAAACCGATAAATACCACAGTTAACAGCAAGAGTTCTACAGTTAAGACTGAAAAAGAACAAGGAAAAGCAAGAAATCAACTAGGCATGCTTCACAGAGTTCAAATAAGCAGTTAAAGCACGTAGACATGCAATATTAGACTAAACGGGATAACTACACATATTGGAATAGCTCAAATAAGAATGAAAACAATCTAATAACTCAATTTAAAAGGAAAACACAACTTGATACTCAGTAAAAATCGGGTTTTACAATAATATAGCACGTGTACGTTCTCGTCACCTCATGTACACGGCGCTCAAATATCACAACAGTACCAGGGGATTTCCTCTACACAAGGTTAGACAAGTCACTTACCTCGGTAACAATGCCATTTTCGCGAATATCCGACTTCGAATGGACCAAATCTAGCCAAAATCAAATTCATACCATAAATACAACTATAAGAAACTAATCTAATTAATGAAATCAAAGCTAAAGCAAGAAATTAGAAAATCACCCCAAAAAGTCTCCCCGGGACCACGTCTTAGAGTCGGGTAAAAGTCACAAAATATGAACATCCATTCACTCACGAATTCACTCGTACCAAAATTATCCAAATCCGATGTCAAAATCCCAATCAAAATCCAAAATCTTAGTTGAAGAACTTCTTCCCATTTTTCACCAATTTTCAACCCAAATCCGAAATTAAATGATGAAATTAATGATAGATTAGTGGGATATGACCAAAATCAAGTGTAGAATCATTACCCAATCGATGTCTCTGAAAATCCCTCGAAATCTCGTCCAAATCCGAGCTCCCAAACTAATGTTTTTACAAATAAAAATGGCTAAACCCTCATTTTTGAATCTTTATATCTGCCTAATTAATTCCTTCTTCACGAACACGGTTAAAGCCTTGCGTTCGCGTTGAACAAAAAAATATTGACCAGAATTTCATCTTTCGCGAACGCGAACGCTTACCTTTCACTTGCGGACCCTATGCAAACGCGGGATCCTCTTCCCGAATGCGTAGGCTTAAATGCCTGAAGCTCCATCTGCCCGGTCCTCACCGCGAACGCGAGGAACATGTCGAGAACGCGTAGCCTCAGGGTTCCACATCTTCGCGAATGCGGGAACCACATCGCGAACGCAAAGCGTAACTCATATGGCCTTCTCATATGCCTTACGCGAATGCGAGAACTCCCTCACGAATGTGATGAAGAAAATGTTTGCAACAAAACAGCAGAAAATCTGCTATCCTCCAAAGTCCAAAAGTGATCTGTTAAGCATCCGGAACTCACCCGATGCCCCCCGGGACCTCAACCAAACATACCAACCAATCCTAAAACATCATACAAACTTAGTCGAGCCCTCAAACCACATCAAACAACTCTAAAATCACGAATCGCCCTCCAATTCAAACCTAAAGAACTTGAAACTTCAAATTTCCACAACCGATGCCGAAACCTATCAAACCACGTCCGATTGACCCCGAATTTTGTACACAAGTCATATTCAACATTACGGACCTACTCCAACTTCCGGTATCGAAATCCAACCCTGATATCAAAAATTCCACTACCGGTCCAAATCTCCAAAAATTCGACTTTCGCCATTTCAAGACTAAATAAGCTACGGACCTCCAAAACACAATCCGGACACGTCCCTAAGCCCAAATTCACCCAACGGAGCTAACAAAATTGATGGAACTTCATTCGGGAGTTGTCTTCACACAGTTCTGACTACGATCCAAATACTAAGTCTAAGTATCCCAAAACACTCCAAAAATTAAAATAAAACCTCCTGGTAAGTCACAATAGCAGAAATAGATACGGGGGAAGCAATAAATAGGGGTTCGGGGCTATAACTCTCAAAACGACCAGCCGGGTCGTTACATCCTTCCCCTCTTAAAACAATCATTCGTCCTCAAACAAGCATAAAGACATACCTGAAGTGGTGAAAAAAATTAGGATAACGGCTCTGCATATCATGCTCGGTCTCCCAAGTCGCCTCCTCGACCGGCTGACCCCTCCACTGAACCTTCACGGAAACAATGTTCTTTGACCTCAGCTTTCGAACCTGCCTGTCCAAAATAGCCACTGGCTCCTCAACATAAGATAGATCCTTGTCCAACTGGACTGAGCTGAAATCCAACACATGAGCCGCATCGCCATGATACTTCCGGAGCGTAGAAACATGGAAGAATGAATGGACCCCTGCAAGATTGGGAGGCAAGGCAAGCTCATAAGCAACCTCCCCAACACGCCGCAATACCTCAAAAGAATCAATGTACCTTGGGCTCAGCTTGCCCTTCTTTTCGAACCTCAAAATGCCCTTCATAGGCCATACCCAGAGCAAGACCCGCTCTCCAACCATGAATGCTACATCGCGTACCTTTCGGTCTGCATAAATCTTCTGTCTGGACTGGGCTGTGCGAAGTCGATCCTGAATCACCTTCACCTTATCCAGGGCATCTTGGACCAAGTCTGTACCCAATAATCTGGCCTCGCCCGGCTCTAACCAACCCATTGGGGACCGACACCGCCTACCATACAGAGCCTTATACGGTGCCATCTGGATGCTCGACTAATAGCTGCTGTTGTAGGCAAATTTCGCAAGTGGAAAGAACTGGTCCCATGACCCTCCAAACTCCATCACACACGCACGGAGCATATCCTCTAATATCTTCATAGTGCGCTCGGACAGTCCGTCCGTCTGATGGTGAAATGATGTGCTCAGCTCCACTCTTCTACCCAACTCATGTTGTACGGCTCTCCATGACCATGATATAAATTGCGTACCCCGGTCAGAGATAATAGATACTGGTACATCATGAAGCCTGATGATCTAACAGATATAAATTCGAGCCAACTGCTAGGAAGAATAGGTAGTCATCACAGGAATGAAATGAGCTGACTTGGCCAGCCTATCCACAATCACCCAAACTGCATCAACCCTCCGCTGAGTCCGTGGGAGTCCAACAACGAAATCCATAGTGATCCGCTCCCATTTCCACTCCGGAATCTCTAACTTCTGAAGCAACCCACCCGGTCGTTGATGCTCATACTTCACTTGCTGGCAATTTAGGAACCGAGTCACATACTTCACTATGTCCTTCTTCATTCTCCTCCACCAGTAATGCTGCCTCAAGTCTTGATACATCTTCACGGCACCCGGATGAATGGAGTACTATGAGCTATGAGCCTCCTGAAGAATCAACTCACGCAAACCATCTACATTAGGCACACAAAGCCTGCCCTACATCCTCAATACGCCATCATCCCCAATAGTGACCTCCTTAGCATCACCGTGCTGGACCATGTCCTTAAGGACAAGCAGGTGGGGGTCATCATACTAACGCTCCCTGATACGATCATAAAGAGAAGACCGAGAGACCACACAAGCCAACACTCGACTCGGCTCCGAAATATCCAATCTCACAAATTGGCTGGCTAAGGTCTGAACATCCAATGCTAAGGGTCTCTCTGCTGCTGGAAGATATGCTAAACTCCCCAAACTCTCCGCTCGGTGACTCAATGCATCGGCCACCACATTGGCCTTCCCCGGGTGGTACAAAATGGTGATATCATAGTCCTTAAGTAGCTCCAACTACCTCCGCTGACACAAGTTAAGATCCTTTTGCTTGAACAAATGCTGCAAACTCCGATGATCGGTGTAAATCTCACAAGGAACAGTGTACAAATAGTGCCGCTAAATCTTTAGGGCATGAACAATAGCTGCTAACTCAAGGTTGTGAACATAATAGTTTTTCTCATGCACCTTCATATGTCTGGACACATAGGCAATCACCCTACCGTCCTGCATCAACACCGCGCCAAGACCAATTCGCGATGCATCATAATATACAGTGTAAGACCCCAAACCTATAGGCAATACCAATATTGGGGTTGTAGTTAAAGCTGTCTTGAGCTTCTAAAAGCTCTCCTCACACTCCTCTGTCTACCTGAACGGAGCACTCTTCTCGTTCAGCCTAGTCATAGGTGCTGCAATAGATGAGAATCCCTCTACAAAATGACGGTAATACCCCGCCAAACCAAGAAAACTCTGGATCTCCGTAGCTGATGACGGTCTAGGCCAACTCTACACTGCTTCCACCTTCTTTAGATCCACCTGGATCCCATCACTTGATACTACATGACCCAAGAATGCCACTGAGTCTAGCCAAAACTCACACTTTGAAAATTTTGCATATAACTTCTTTTCTCTCAAGGTCTGAAGCACAATCATCAGGTGATGCTCATGATCCTCTTGAGTCCGGGAGTACACCAGAATGTCATCAATAAACACGATAATGAAGGAGTCAAGATAAGGCTGGAACACACTGTGCATCAAATGCATAAAAGCTGTTGGGGCATTGGTCAGCCCAAAAGACATAACAAGAAAATCATAATGACCATACCGAGTCCTGAAAGCAGTCATCGGGATATCTGGCTCCCGAATTTTCAACTGATGATAGCCGGAACGTAAATCAATCTTGAAAAATACCCTGGCACCCTGTAGCTGATCAAATAAATCATCAATACAAGGCAATGGATACCTGTTCTTCACTGTAACTTTGTTCAACTGGCAGTAATTAATGCACATACGCATAGAACAATCCTTTTTCTTCACAAACAAGACAAGAGCACCCCAAGGTGACATACTAGGCCGAATGAAGCCCTTTTCAAGAAATTCTTGTAACTGTTCCTTCAACTCCTTCAACTCAGGAGGAGCCATGCGATACGGAGGAATAGAGATGGGCTGAGGGCCCGGCATAACATCAATGACAAAATCAATATCTCTGTCGGGCGGCATGCCTAGAAGATCAGTTGGAAATACATCTGGAAAGTCCCTAACTACTGGAACTGACTCAACTGTAGGGGTATCAATACTGACATCTCTCACATAAGCTAGATACGCGTCACACCCCTTCTCAACCATTCGTTGAGCTTTAAGAAATAAAATAACTCTGCCGGGAGTATACTCTAAGGTACCTCTCCACTCTAATCGCGGTAGACTGGCATAGCCAGCGTCACAGTCTTAGCGTGATAATCAACAATAGAATAATGGGGTGACAACCAGTACATGCCCAAGATAACATCAAAGTCTACCACACTGAGCAATAATAAATTGGTTGTGGTCTCAAAAACACAAAGAGCAATCAAACACGATCGATACATGCTATCCACAACAAGAGAATATCCTACATGAGTAGACTCATACATAGGGGAACTCAAGAAATATCGAGATACGCCCAAATACGAGGCAAAATAAGAGGACACATAAGAATACGTAGAGCCTGGGTCAAATAATACCGACGCATCTCTATGACAGACTGGAACAATACCTGTAATGACAGAGTCGGAAGCAACTGGCTCTGTACTAGCCGGAAGAACATAATACCTGGCTTGGCCTCGCCCTTTAGGGCGACCTCAACCTCCCCGACCTCCACCTCGAGTTGGCTGAGCAGTGGGGCGGTAGATGGTGCTGGAATCATAGCCTGAGGACCCGATGGAGCATGTGGTGGCTGAGAAGTCTACAGAGGTGCACCCCTCCTAAGTCGGGGGCAATCCCTCACCATATGGCGAGTGTCGCCACACTCAAAACAGCTCCTCGAAGGGCGTGGCTACTATGACTGACTCGGGCCAAGTCTGCTGGACTGGCCGCTAAAAGCACCCCGAGCAGGAGGCACACTAGATACTGGCGGTGCATAATAAGGCTCCTGGGGCCTAGCAGGGGCTGGAACACCACTGGCGGTTGGAAGAGCTGAATGAACGGGGCGACTCACATAACCCCTACCATGGCGAGCTGCTAGGGCATGAGCTCCAGAATAAGAACCAGTCTCTCGAGACCTCTTGGCCTCTCTCTCCTCTCGGTCCCGGGAAAGCATACCTTCCAATCTCCTGGCAATACTCACGACCTGCTAATAAGAGATATCCATCTCCAACTCCATGGCCATACTAATCTGGATACTAGGGTGGAGTCCCTCAATAAATCGTCGAACTCTCTCTCGAACTGTGGAACCAAAGGCCGGTGCATGTCGGGCCAAATCACTGAAGCGGACTGCATACTCTGACACAGTCGTAGCACCCTAGTAGAGCTGCTCATACTCCGTGCGCCATGAGTCCTTGAGGCTCTGAGGGACATACTCTCTCAAAAATATGTCCGAAAACTGAGTCCATGTAAGTGAAGCTGCCTCATCCGGACTACTCAGCTCACAAGCACGCCACTATTGATAGGCTGCTCATCTAAGCTGGAAGGTGGTAAAAGAAACCTCACTCGTCTCTGCTACGCCCATAGTATGGAGAATACGATGACACTCCTCCAGAAAACCCTGAGCATCCTCTGTAGCTAATACGCTGAAGGTAGGTGGGTGGTTTTTCTTGTACCTCTCAAGTCTGAACTACTCCGCCTCTGAAACAGCTGTCCTGGTCTCGTGCTGTACCGGAGCTACCGGCGGCATAGGAATGAACTCTTCGGCCTGATCAACCTGGACCCTCTTCTCAGGAGTACGGGCTGCGGGAGTCTGTGCCCCTCCCCCGGCCTGAGATGCGGTGGGAGCTAATGGAATCAATCCAGCCTGAGCTAAGGTGCTGAACATGCTTATGAACTAGGCTAGAGTCTCATGGAGGGTTGGTGCAGCAATAGGAACCTCTGCTGCGTGCCTTCCAGTGGTACCCAATAAGTGCCAAGCCTAACCTCGGTAGAGTAGTGACGAGGTCAGGTCAGGCCCACTGGTATATAATAAATAAAGCGGGAGAATATAATAATATAATAAGAGACTAGAATTTAACAAAAAGAAAGCACAGCGAAATAACAGTACAACACACAGGGTTAAACAGTAGGGGATCTCCCGAGATACCATCTCGTAGTCTCAAAATAAATATGCAGGGAGAACTCCCGATGTGCCACCTCGTAATCTCAAAAGTAAATATACAGGGAGAACTCCCGAGGTACCGCCTGGTAGTCTCACTCCTAAGGTACCGCCTCGTAGTCTCAAAAGTAAATGTGCAGAGAGAACTTCCGAGGAACCGCCTCGTAGTCTCAAAAGCAAACACACAGCTCAAACCGATAAATACCACAGTTAACAGCAAGAGTTCTATAGTTAAGGCTGATAAAGAATAAGGAAAAGCAGGAAATCAACTAGGCATGCTTCACAAAGTTCAAATAAGCAGTTAAAGCACGTAGACATGCGATATTAGACTAAACGAGATAACTACACATATTGGAATAGATAAAATAAGAATGGAAACAAACTAATACTCATTAAAAATAATATAACTCAATTTAAAAGGAAAAAACAACTTGATAATCAGTAAAACTCGGGTTTTACAACAATATAGCCCGTGTACATACTCGTCACCTCATGTACACGGCGCTCACATATCACAACAGTACCAAATCCTAAGGGGATTTTCCCAACACAAGGTTAGGCAAGCCACTTACCTTGAACCAAGTTCAATCAATTGGTAACAATGCCTTTTCCACGAATATCCGACTCCGAATGTCTCAAATCTAGCCAAAATCAAATTTATACCATAAATACAACTATAAAAAACTAATCTAATTAATGAAATCAAAGCTAAAGCAAGAAATTAAAAAATCGCCCCAAAAAGTCTCCCCGGGCCCACGTCTCGGAGTCGGGTAAAAGTCATAAAATATGAACACACATTCACTCATGAGTTCACTCGTACCAAAAATATCCAAATCCGATGTCAAAATCCTAATCAAAACACAAAATCTTAGTTGAAGAACTTCTTCCCATTTTTCACCAATATTCAATCCAAATCCGAAATTAAATGATGAAATTAACGATAGATTAGTGGGATATGACCAAAATCAAGTGTAGAATCATTACCCAATCGATGTCTCTGAAAATCTCTCGAAATCTCGTCCAAATCCGAGCTTCCAATTAATTCCTTATATCTGCCAAGTTAATTCCTTCTTCGCGAACGCGGTCAAAGCCTCGCATTCGCGTTGAACAAAAAAATGTTGACCAGAATTTCCTCTTTCGCGAACGCGAGTGACCTCTCGCGAACGCGTACCTTTCACTGGCGGAACCTACGTGAATGCGAGACCCTCTTTACGAACGCGTAGGCTTAAATGCCTGAAGCTCCATCTGCCCGTTCCTCTTCGCGAACGCGAGGACCATGTCGCGAGCGTGTAGCTTCAGGGTTCTACATCTTCGCGAATGCGGGAACCACATCGCGAACGTGAAGAGTAACTCAGTAACCTTCCCTGATGCCTTACGCGAACGCGAGAACTCCTTCGCAAACGCGATGAAGAAAATGTCTGCAACAAAACACCAGAAAATCTGCTATCTTCCAATGTCCAAAAGTGATCCGTTAAGCATCCGAAACTCACCCGAACCCCTGGGACCTCAACCAAACATACCAACCAATCCTAAAACACCATACGAATTTAGTCGATCCCTCAAACTACATCAAACAACGCTAAAATCACGAATCACCCTCCAATTCAAACTTAAAGAACTTGAAACTTCAAATTTTCACAACCGATGCTGAAACCTATCAAACCACGTCCGATTGACCCCAAATTTTGCACACAAGTCATATTCAATATTTTGGACCTACTTCAACTTCCGGAATTGAAATCGGAATTCGACCCCGATATCAAAAATTCCACTACCGGTCCAAATCTTTAAAAATTTAATTTTCGCCATTTCAAGCCTAAATAAGCTACGGACCTCCAAAATACAATTCGGACACGCCCCTAAGACCAAAATCACCCTATGGAGCTAACGGAATCGACAAAACTCCATTCCGGAGTCATCTTCATACAGTTCTGACTACGATCTCCGTTTAGGGACTAAGTGTCCCAAAACACTCCAAAACCCAAAACGAAACCTTCATGCAAGTTACAATAGCAGAAATAGATACGGGGGAAGCAATAAATAGGGGTTCGGGACTATAACTCTTAAAATGACCGACCGGGTTGTTACACTAAATCCACCTTTTCTTCTAAAATTTCAATGTGGAACCAAGGTTCCGCAAAAAAGGTACATAGTTATTATCTATCAATCTTTTGTTATGCATACTATTGACATGAACATATTGTCTCGCTAAATAATATTTTCACATGCAAGATAGAAATAAGACGGGCCAAATCATATGGTAAGTGCTAACTAATTTTAAACTATATATTTTCTACTTTTGGAGAACTTTTAGTTGTCAAGTGGATGAAAAGCTATGTAAAGTGTTAAAAAAAAAAAGGAACAATTAGAACTCTAGAGTACAAGTGTTAGGTGTATGAAGTACATTATGATAAAATTAACTAAGAGATCCATTTTATTTGATACTTTGTTTTATTCTGAACACCATCACATGATTCCCTTCAAGAAATTATGCAAAAACTAACTAAATAAAATCTAAGTTGCGCTCTTACAGGTTTCTCATGTGGAACCATAAAAATGATTCATAATTTATATTTTACATACATCAATAACTATTCATTCATTTGCCCGATACCCAACGTGTACAATCCAAGGCATAGTACCAAGCTTACGTCTCTCTCGATCAAGCTAGGTCTAAGAACAACCTTCCCAAGGAAGGTGTATAAGTTAATCAAATAGAAATTCAATATAGACCCACCTTCCGATTCTCTCCTTGATGTCCAGGCAATATGGAAAGTACCACTTAAATTTCTTCTCAATTAACGATCACACTTTCAAGATTTTATTAATGTATGACCAACCATCTTTCAAGCATATAATTCCACCTGTTCTACTTATTAAACAAATATTATAAGAATGATCAGCTGATTTCTTTTTTTTTGGGGGGGGGGGAGGGGGGACGGGTGGAGGTATCATCAACTCTCGATATATTATATATAAATATATAATGTGAAGTATCTATCTAGCTAATATTAGAAAGAGATATCAAAGATTAGGCTTTCTTAGTTTGGGGATAATGGAAAGAAAAGGAGCGGAGATTTTCTCTAGTCCTCGTAGGCTACTGTCCCATAAATGATGTCCTAATTTTCTAACCATAGTACTCTTCCAAAAAATTGTTTTCAAATAACTATCTTTTAACTCAATGAATAAAAATACATCATCCCTTATTTTCTTGCTTTAATAACATAGAAGACTGACATTCTTATTTAGGGTGTGTTTTGTATGAAGGAAAATATTTTCATATAAAATGTTTTCATGGAAAATGAGTGGTTTTATCACTTATTTTTCCTTGTTTGGTTGGTGAGTAAAAAATATTTTCCAGAAAATATTTTTTAGTGTTTGATTAGAGAGTAAAAAATATATTTTTTTTAAATATTTTTTTATGCTACTCTCCTCACCTCTTTTCCCTAAGTCCCCTTGTTTCCTTTCTCCCTCCCCTCCCTCCCCCCCTCAAAATACCCAACGTTTTCAGGACTCTATTTTCTTCAACAATTTAATTATTCTTCTAAAAATTCACACAAATACTCCATAACTATAAAAAAAAAAATACTCTTTTTTGGTTGAAAAAGAAAGTACTCTTTCTATAACATGAAAATAAAGTAATCATTTTATTGAAATAAAAGAAAATATATTTTCTACATCATGAAAAGAAAATACTCATTTTGTTGAAATGAAAAAAATACTTTTTCTATATCATGAAAAGAAAATATTTTTTTTGTTGAAATGAAAGAAAATACTTTTTTCTATATCATGAAAAGAAAGTATTTTTTTTGTTAAAATGAAAAAAACTTTTTTATATCACGAAAAGAAAATACTTATTTGTTGAAATGAAAACAAAAATCTGTCTATAACATGAAAAGAAAGTACTATTATAATATTTTTATTTAGGGTGGGGGTGAGAGTGAGGGTGGGGTAGGGGTGGGGTGAGTTAGATTGGGGTGTGGGGTGGGTTGGTGGGATGGGAAATAGAGTGGAGAAGGTTGAAAAAGAGATTTGGAAAATATTTTTCTTTCTCTTGGTAGGGAAAATATTTCCCTCCAATTGGAGAAAAATGGGTTCATGAGTAAAATATTTACCAAAATATTTAAGTCAATCAAACATGAAAAATTAAAAAATATTTTCCGAAAAATATTTTTCATCGTACCAAACACACCCTTAATGTCGGTCAATTATAGGAAAGGCCCTAATGAAATAAGGTGCCCAGGTTTTGCAACACATAAAATAATGGATCTTCCATGGATGAAGAAATTTCTGTACATACACCTAGTACATTAATTTGTCAAATTCCTATCATTAGACGTTTTCTACTATATATCACCCCTTCGGCTAAACAATGATTTTTGTAGAACACCTTAACAACCAGATTAAATTGCCTAGTTTTCTACTTGCATGTTCATAATTTCTAGTAAAACTTCAACTTCGTCGGTGGTTAATGAGATTTCAGTTTATGTTACTCGCAAAAACTGCAAATGACAGCAGCATATCACATGCTTAAAACTCTCTGTCTATGTTAATTTTTAATGGCAAAAGGCAAAGAAGTCACGAAAGAAGAAGACTCGGATCCTGAGTTGTGAGCCATGAAGTAAGAGTCTTTCACACACACACCAATTAAAATTTAATTTTTAGAGCCTGTTGCATGACATAAGCATCGGTCGCATCAACGCAACAAAAAATCGTCAAGGAAGATTAAGAGCCCGTTTGAATTAGCTGATTGTTAATAGCTGATAAGCTTGTAGTGCTAAAAAGTTTTTTTAAATGTTGAAACTGATTTTTAAAATAAGCATTTACGTGTTTGGATAGAAGTGCTGAAACTGATAATAAACAGTTGATGTGTTTGATTAAAAAAATACTGATAAGCTATTCTTTTGTTAAAATGACTAAAATACCCTTGAATCTTTTTCAAAAAATTATAAATTAAAAATTTCTTTGTAAAGAAAAGAATTAATAACGAATATGGAATGAAGAGAAAGTTAATAAATTTATTTTGGGAAAAGTATTTTGTGAATTAGAAAATATTATTAAGGATAAACTAGTAAAAGTGTTGGTCAAACTAAAAGTACTTATAAGTTGAAAAGCCATAAGTTGGGGGTGACCGGCTTATGACTTATGGCTGATTTTAGCTTATAAGCACTTGGCTTATAAGCACTTTGAGTGTTTACCAAACGCGTAGATAAGCCAAAAGGTGCTTATAAGCCAGTTTGACCAGCTTAAAAGCTTAGCCAAACACCCTCTAAAATAATCAATTTAAAACGTATCTCTATCAGCTTAGATAGCTAGTTGTCGTGCTTACACTCAGGCGATAAATATTCTAAACAAAAAAAATCCGCTTTTAAAAAATATCTAGGGCTCAAAGTAATAATATTATAGTAAAAATCTACCAGAGGTAATCATCTCATTCAGATAAATACAACACAAAAGAGAGTAATTTCTTTGTTTAGAAAAAGAAAAAGAAGAAGAAGGAACCTTTTAGTACTGGAGAATTCGAAGAGTTGTCTACGGCTAGAGAAGACGATGACGACGACATCAACGTCATAGAGAATAGAGAGTTGTTTGGCTTTCTTCATCAGTCTGTTTCTCCGTTTCGAGAAAGTCGCTTGCCTACTACTCCTATCTTCAATTCGCTTTATTTCAACTTTCTTCTAATTATGGTACTCATGCCGGTTCGTCTTCTATATACTTCACCTCGCTTTGGATCTCTAATTTTTTGGCAGTGGTAATTGAGTGAATTTATAGTGGGTGAAAGAATAGGGGAACGGACGTATTTGGAACTAGCCAATGAAGGTGCAACACGTGGAGACAAACGATGATGGCGGCGTGCTGACAAAGGATATTAGCGGTAATAGGTTGAGGAAAACAGTGCTGACAGGTCACCGAGACGGTGCTCTTGAAGTAAAGTAACTAGAAAAAGTCGATAAAGTAAAAAAGTAACGGGAAAAAGATATCTTCCTCGATATTTTTATTTCCCTAAAATGGGACTACCTTCCAAATGAATCTATCTTCTATTGGTTAATAATGTCGGTCACTGTCTTTAGGAATCCGAAATCAAAATGTGGTTCTTTTGAACTCATAGAACTAAAATATGTGGGAAAAAAACTTGGGGACCATAATATATATAGCGCGGTATTTCACCATAATATATATAGCGTGATTCAGATTCTAGAGGATATGCTCCGTGCCTGTGTGATGGAGTTCGGAGGGTCATGGGTCCAATATTTGCCACTTGAAGAGTTTGCTTACAAAAACAGTTACCAGTCCAACATTCAGATGGCAACGTATGAGGTTTTGTATGGTAGGCGGTGCTGGTCCCCAGTGGGATGGTTTGAGCCGGGCGAGGCCTAATTATTGGGTACAGACTTGGTCCAGGATGCCCTGGATAATGTGAAGGTAATTCAGGAGAGACTTCGCACAGCCCAGTCCAGGCAGAAGAGTTATGCGGACTGGAAGGTTCCTGATTTGGCATTCATGGTTGGTGAGTGGGTCTTGCTTTGGGTATCGCCTATGAAGGGTGTCAGGAGGTTCGGGAAAAAAGGCAAGCTGAGCCCGAGGTTCATTGGTCCTTTTGAGATATTGCGGCGAGTTGGGGAGGTTGCTTATGAGCTTGCCTTGCCTCCCAGCCTAGCAGGAGTTCACCCAGTATTCCACGTGTCTATGCTCCGGAAGTATCACGGTGACCCGACTCATGTATTGGATTTCAGCTCTGTCCAGTTGGACAAGGACCTATCTTATGTTGATGAGCTAGTAGTCATTTTGGACAGGCAGGTCAGAAAGCTCAGGTCAAAGAATATTGCTTCAGTAAAGGTTCAGTGGAGAGGTCAGCCGGTCGAGGAGGCAACTTGGGAAACCGAGCAGGAAATGCGCAGCCAGTACCCTCATCTTTTCACAATTTCAGGTATGTCTTTATACTCGTTTGAGGACGAACGATTGTTTTAAGAGGGGGAGGATGTAATGACTCGGCCGGTCATTTTTTAGAGTAATAGCCTCGATCCCCTATTAAGTGCTTTTCCCATATCTATTTCTGCTATTGTGACTTGCCGGGATGATTGGTTTTGAGTTTCGGAGTATTTTGGGAAACTTAGTCCCTAAATGAGAGCTTAAGCCTTAGGATTTGGACCGTAGTTAGAATTGTGTGAAGACTACTCCATAATGGAATTTCGTCGGTTCCGTTAGCTCTGTTAGGTGATTTTGGGTTTAGGGGCGTGTCCGAATTGTATTTTGGAGGTCCGTAGCTCATTTAGGCTTGAAATGGCGAAAGTCGAATTTTTGGAGTTTTGGGCCGGTAGTGGAATTTTTGATATCAGGGTCGGAATCTGATTCTGGAAGTTGGAATAGGTCCATAATATTGAATATGACTTGCAAGATTTGGGGTCAATCGGACATGATTTGATAGGTTTTGGCATCAGTTGTAGAATTTTAAAGTTTCAAGTTCTTTAAGTTTGAATTGGGAGGTGATTCGTGATTTTAGTATTTTTTTCTTATATGATTTGAGAGCTCGACTAAGTTCGTATGGTATTTTAGGACTTTTTAGTATGTTTGGTTGAGGTCCCGGGGGCGTCGGGTGAGTTTTGGATGCTTAACGGATCACTTTTAGAATTTGGAAGATAGCAGATTTCTGGTATTCTGTTGCAGGCATTTTCTTCATCGCATTCACGAGGGAGTCCTCGCGTTCGCGTAAGGTATCTGGGAAGGGCAGCTGAATTACTCATCGCGTTCGCGATGTCTCTCTCGCGTTCGCGAAGGTGTGGAACCTCGAAGTTACGTGTTCGCGACATGGTCCTCGCGTTCGCGAAGAAGAACAGGAGGCAGGTGAGATTTCGTGCTTCGCGATGGAGAACCCGCATTCGCAAAGGGTCAAGCTGAGTGGTCTTCGCGTTTGCCACATGTGCATCTCGTTCGTGATGGAGGATTTTTGGGCCGAAGTAATTTGTACTTCGCGAATGCGAGGGTGTGGCCGCGTTCGCGATGAAGGACGCGTCTGGGCAGTATTAAAGTTTCCAAAAACGTGGGTTATGCCATTTTTATCAAAAACGTGTGTTGGGAGCTCGGATTTTGTACGAGGGATTGAGGGATTTTCAGAGATATCGATTGGGTAATGATTCTTAACTCCCTTATGGTTATATTCCACTAATCTATGCTTGAATTCATCGTTTAATTTTGGATTTGGGGTAAAAATTGAGAAAAGTTCTTAGACAGAATTTTGGGGTTTTGATCGAGATTTTGGTATCGAATTTAAACAATTATGGTACGAGTAAACTCGGAAGTGAATGAGTGTTCGTATTTTGCGACTTTTACTCTATTCCGAGACGTGGGCTCCACGGGCGATTTTTGAGTTAATTTCGGATTTTTTGTTAAAATGTTGATTTCATTAATTAGATGAGTCTATTATGTTTGTATTTATGATATGTAATTGCTTTTGGCTAAATTTGGGCCATTCGGAGCCAAATATTCGTGGGAAAGGTATTGTGACCGATTGATTGAGCTTGGTTCGAGGTAAGTGGCTTGCCTAACTTTGTGTGAGGGAAATCCCCTTAAGATTTGAAGCTATTGTGATATGTGAGCGTGGTGTACGTGAGGTGATGAGTACGTCCACGGGCTAGTTATGGTAAAACCCGATTTTCTTACTGAGCAGCAATATGTTTTCCTGTTATTTTGAGTTATACCATTTTAATAAGTACAAATCTATTCTATTCTTAATTAACTTATTCCAATCTGTGTAGCTATCATGTTTAGTCTATTACTACTTGTCTACGTGTCTTAATTGTATATGTGAATTATGTGCAGCATGCTTCGTGAATTTTCTGCCCCTTCCCTGACTGGTACGTAGCCTAAATTGCAAAACATTTGGTGATGTAGTCGTATTTCTATCTTTCGCGCTGCATATTTACTTTGGGACTACGGAACGGTATTTCGGGAGATCCCCCCTATCTTGCATATTTAAATTGGGAATACGGACGTATTCCGAGAGATCCCCATGTCTTGCATATTTATTTTGGGACTACGGATGTATTCCAGGAGATCCCCCAGCACTGCATATTTACTTTGGGACTACAGATGTATTCCAGGAGATTCCCTTGTACTGCATATTCATTTGGGACTACGAGACGGTATCCCAAGAGATTTCACATTGTGTATACCTTGTTCTGAGCCGAGGTTTCCCTTGACCGTTAAATTTCTTTGAAAAATTTCTTTAACTGTTTACCGTAAAACTTACTTATATCTTTTGACTGTTTAATTTATTATATTTATTTCGGTAGGGCCTTGACCTGACCTCGTCACTACTCGATCAAGGTTAGGCTTGGCACTTACTGGGTACCGATTGTGGTATACTCATGCTACTCTGTGCACATATTTTTCTTGTGCAGATCCAGGTACACCTTATCAGCCGCGCTATCAGTGAGTCGGGACAGCTTTGGATACTTCAAGGTATATCTGCTGCGTCCGCAGACCAAGGAGTCCCCTTCTACTCTTTCTCATGTCCATTATTTTCTGTATCTTCCTTGTTAAATTCTGATGTATAGAGACAATAGACTTCTCCTTCTGTAATTTGTGAATCACGATATTCCGAGTTTTGGAGATTGTTGTGTATTTTTGAATAGTTGGTTAATTTTATATTTTTATTTTATTATTTCGCAAAGTGTTAGGCTTACCTAGTTGTAGAGATAGGTGCCGTCACGAATTCACACGGAGGGAAAATTAGGTCGTGACATAACCCATAAAGCAGGCGATGGCCTTAACGAATATCTTCAGTTCGTAATTTGAAAAACATGCTTAAGCTTACTACTTACTCACAACTCAAGACTTTGAAACTTTGAAAATTAAGAAGAGTTCTCCAAATATTAAAAATCAAATGTTTAGAAAACTGAAGACACTCTTTCACTTCGGGACAACGAAGTAATATAAATATATTCCGGCCAAATGTATCAAATTTTTTTATCAACAACATATCCAGTATAATACCACAAGTGGGATCTGGGGAGGATAATGTATACGTAGACCATAAAGAGTTTTCATCGATTTTTAAAAATTGGCGACAAGATATAAGTCCCGACACAGAATTTACTAACTGATTACCAACATACTTAGTGACGGAATCTGTCGAACAATCATGGGCATAAATGGGTAGAAAACCCTTATTCCTCATTTTTCTCTCCTTTACATATTCTCTTTTGCCTCCTCCTCCTCCTCCTCCTCCTCGTCCTTTGTAAGTTTTCCTATTTAACTATTTTTTAAATTTTTAAAACATTTTTAGTGTATTTTTTTTTAATTTCAAGATTAGAAAATTTAGATGTTTTAATTTTGTTGAGGTATTTTTACATTACTGATTGTGTATATATTTTATTGTCAAGAAAGCTATATTTGTTGTGACGACCCAATAGGTCGTTTTGAGTATTAGCTCCTTTTTTAATATTTTGAGATCTCTCGTAGCTTTATTTGATGATTTATGACTTGCGTGCATGGTCCGTGTCATTTTTTGGAAAGCTATTATGTGATATTTTGAAGAAAATGTGATTTTTGACTTAAAATTAGGCTTGAGTTGACCACAATTAACATTCTTGGTAAACGACTTTGGATCGGTATTTTGACGATTCTCGTATGATATTTTTGGACTTGTGCGTATGTTAAGTTGGGGTCCTGGGTGACCTTTGGGTGTATCGGCACATTATGTGAAAATTGGCAAAACTTGAATTTTTAAGTTGAAAATCTTGAGTTTTGATAATCGATTCTTGATTTTGATGTTATTTTGATGATTTGAGTAAGAGAACGAGTTTGCATGATGTTATTACAATTGTGTGAATATTCGGGTTGGAGCCTGAGGGGTTCGAGTGAGTTTTGAATGTGTTTTGGCGGAAATAAACTGCTGTTGGAATTCTGCCGATGTGAAGTTTAAGGTCTCGCATTTGCGAGGACCTGATTGCAATTGCGAGCCTCACATTTGCGATGTCAGGCTCGCAAATGCGAAGTGGGAACTGGGGAGATGGACTTCGATTTTGCGAAGAATTCATCACATTTGCGAACTGAAAGGGGGTCGCATTGCGATACTAGTAGGCTGGGTGATAGCTTCGCTTTTTCGAAGGATTTCCGATTTGCCAGCTGGAGGTCCTTCGTAAATGTGAAGGGAATGTCGCATTTGCGATGACTGCATGGTTGGGACACTGATCGCAATTTGCAATCAGTGGTTTGCTTTTGCAATGGTCGCAATTGCGAACAAGAGTTCGCAATGGCGTTATCTGCAACGGGGTAAAAATTGAAAAAAATCAGACTTAGCTCATTTTACACTATTTTTCAACCCTAGACTCCATTGAAGTAATTTCTTGAGAGCATTTTCTTCTCAAATTCATTCGTTAGCAACTTTAATTTATTTTTTATCAAATCCCATTACTTTTTATTAATTTATTCATCAAATCAATGAATTTCAAGGTAGAAATTAGGAGTTTTGGGTAGAATTTAGGAACTTTATAAAATTGAGATTTGTACCTCGAATTGAGGTCGGATATCGAAACAAATCATGTATCCGAGCTCGGGGTTAATGACTAATCGGCATTTGGTCCGAATCTCGAATTTCAACCATGTGGGAACAGGTCAACATTTTATTGAACTTTTTAAATCTAATTAAAAATTGAACCTTTTTCATTCAGGGTAGTTTCTAAAGCGTATTTTGGATCGTCTGAATGATATGCTAGATTCGATTGGTTTGGAAGCTTGGTCGAAAGGATAAGTCATGGTGGATTATTGATTTGATTGCGGAAAGAGGTAAGTGTCGTGGTTAACCTTGACTTGAGGGATTTAGGACTTGATTAGTCTATTTGCTATTTAATTTATGGGTGGGGACGGCGTATATGAAAGGTAATGGGTTGAGCATGGGGGTGGGCTACTTAATTGTTTGTCCTCAATTACATCATGCCTTCATTTATTCTATGTTACTACTTGTTACATGCTTTAAATGCTACATGATTTTATTTGTTCAATACATGCCTTCACTTGTTACATGCCTCTATTTGTTTTATGCTTCCACATTTTTATGCCTTTATTTATTGCTCGCCTTTACTTGTTTTATGCTTTTACATGTTATTAGATAGATGTTTGTACTTGTCTCATGTTTTCACTTGTTTGTTAGTCTTACTTTACTTTTTATTAATTTCTTCCTTAAATCTATAAATTTCAAGATAGAAATTAGGAGTTTTGGGTAGAATTTAATAACTTTGTAAAAGTGAGATTTATACCTCGAATTGATGTCGGATATCGAAACAAATTACGTATCCGGGCTTGGGGATGAATGGTAAATCGGAATTTGGTCCAAATCTCGAATTTCAACCACGTGGGCCCAGGTTCACTTTTTGTTGACTTTTTTAATTTAGTTAAACATTGAACCTTTTTCATTTGGGGGTAGTTTCTAAAGCTTGTTTTGGATTATTTGAATGATATTTGACTAGATTCGGTTGGTTTGGAAGCTTGTTCTAAAGGAAAAGTCGTGGTGGATTATTGATTTAATTGCGGAAAGAGGTAAGTGTTGTGGTTAACCTTGACTTGAGGTATTTAGGACTTGGTTAGTCTATTTGCTACTTAATTTATGGGTGAGGACGGTGTATATGCAAGGTGATGAGCGTATATGCAAGGTTATGGGTTAAGCATGGGGGTGGGCTATTTAATTGCTTGTCCTCAATTACTTCGTGCCTTCATTTATTCTATGTTACTACTTGTTACATGCTTTAATTGGTACATGTTTTTATTTGTTCAATACATGCCTTCACTTATTACATGCCTCTATTTGTTTTATGCTTCCATATTTTTATGCCTTTATTTATTATTTGTCTTTACTTGTTCTATGCTTTTACATGTTATTAGATAGATACTTTTACATGTTATTAGATAGATGCTTGTACTTGTCTCGTGTTTTCACTTGTTTGTTAGTCTTACCTGCTCCTATTTTACTTTACTATGTATTATGGATTGTCTTAGAGGCTTTATTCGCTTACTTCCTTTTTGCATTATGTTGTGAGATACACCGTTGCTGGTCGTGGTATCATAATATGTACATTTGGGATCGGGTTGCACACCACAACGGTATTGATATGATATTTGGGATCGAGTTATACGCCGCAATGATGTTGATATTGTATATGGGATCGGGTTGCACGCCGCAACGGTATTTTAATATAGATGTGGATCGGGTTGCGCGCCGCAACGGAGAAGTTATATTATACGGTTATTCTTGGATGTTGGTTTCATTATTGCATTGTTTTGTGAAGTTGAGTAATGATGATATTATGGGGCCCTCTGTTGTGGATGTTCTATTCTGGTTTCCATGTTAATTGTTGTTTCTCTAATTCGTTATCGTTTTCTACTTATACTCGTACAAATTTATAGTGAGTGCTCTGTCATAGCCTCGTCACTAGTTCGTCGAGGTTAGACTTAGTACTTACGGAGTACATGGGATCGGTTGTATTCATACGACACTTTTAATGTAAATCAGGTGTTAGTCCCAGCTGCGCATAGCGGAGATTGCTCGAACTATCACTTCCAGGAGACTTGAGGTAGAGTTGCATCACATTCGCAAATGCTGAAGTCCCCTTCTTATCTGATTCAAACCCTGTTTGTAGTATTTTTAGCAGCTCATGCACTAGTGACATCAGTTTCTGGTATTAGACTAGATAGTGTGTATGGATTTTATTATGTATTTCAAAATTTTATAGCTTTTTCTTAATAATCTGCTTTTAAAATTGTTAAAGTGATTAATCGTTTAGTTAATGTTGGCCTGCCAAGCAAGCGGATGTTAAGCGCCATCACGGCCTCGTGGTTGGGATATTGGATCGTGGCATTTTTTTGTTCGATCTGAGGTTATTGTATTATATGTTTTCAGTGTTGTTAGGGTTTAATTTAGTAGTTTATTCTAAGTTTTTAGTTGATACTACATTAATTATTTTAGAAAGTGGATATTACCCTGTCTGTTTTCATTGTCTGCAATTCTGGACAACTAATATTTTTAGTAGTTTTATTAAAATTTCTATTAAAAAAATAAATTCTTTAATAATTATTTTTTGAGTTTCTGACGTACTCAATTACAAGTTTAAAAATAAATATATCACAAATTATTAAAATTTCTATTAAAAAAATAAATTTTTTAATGATTATTTTTCTGAATTTCTGACGTACTCAATTACAAGTTTAAAAATAAATATATCACAAATTAAAAGACACGTGGCTAGTCTTGATTGGATAAGCTACATTTACCCTAAATTTCAGTTTCTTAGTATAACTACCCTTACATTTTAAGTGGCTTGGTCCCATCATAAAAAGACACCTGGCTATCCCTGATTGGCCCAGTTTTAATTAAAACTCACTCGACCCATTCTAATAACTCACCCATTCCAAAAAAGAAAAGGAAAACTAAACTTAATTTTTTTTCTTAATCTTTCCTCTTTTTTTTTTTTTTCTTTTCTCATTAATTTATGTTATTTCCTTTTTTCCATCATGGTCTTCTTCCCTACAACTCCAAATGAGAATACCCAACTTCATAAAAATCCATAACAAAAATTTACATACTATCACCACCATAAATTATCACAATTTTCTACCTTCCATAAAACCCTTCATTTTTCCCTTTCCTTTTACGTTTATTTGAGTTCATTATTTTTTTTTTATTAGAGGTCCATAGAAAGGAAGGAATTAGATTAGCAGTAAAGGGATGGCCAACCATCAAACTTCATCACCAATTTTACAGTTGTCTCTAAATTTTGGAGCTAAGTTATGGGATTTTGACAGAGAAAAGAAAATAAAGGGAATGAGAAAGAAAAAGAAAAGAAGTAAGAAAGTTTGTATTGATTCTTTAGAGAGAAAGAAAGTAACATAAATGGAGTTTGCTCTGAAGGTAAATGTTGGAAAAATGTGGTGGTTCATGCTGGAATAAGGGTGTTGCTTGTGTTATAGAGGAGGAAGAAAGGTGACGAATATGAAGTAAAGAACGTGAAGAAGTGGTGGAATGGGTTCAATTTTTCTTTTTTTTAAATCGGTAAGTTATTAGTATGGGTCGCGTGCATACTAATTAGAAATTGGGCGTTTCACTTTTACGACAACCAGTCTTTTTTAAGTTGGGAACAAGCTATTTAACCCCCCTCCCCTCCCCCTCCCCCCCCCCCGAGGGTGAATGTAGCTTATTTTCGATAACAGAGGGGGAAAATGTGACCCTTTTTCAAAAATAAATAGAACTTATATTAATTTAGTTTTTCGATGGATTCCATTAGAAATTTAGTCAATTCTTCACCATTTCTTATCGTGCTTAATTTCTGAAACTCCGTCGGAAATCCATTTAGAGTTTCATGGTGAATACATCGAAATGTTCCTGACAAGTATGAAATTTTTCAATTTCTAACGAAATTCTAATAGGAACGTCGGTATAAAAAATAGTGAATTTCTAGTAGTGGAAGATGAAAGAAACAAATAGGGAGAAAACCTACAATGGACAACACCCATAGAAACTACTATTTGGTTTAGTTTACCCTAACTATATAAGAGATCAATGGTTCAAATCTACCAACATACATACTTTTTAGTAGGTAAGATACAAAATTTTAAACACAACATGCATGCAACTACAAGGGTTTGAACCCACGACCTCTCTTAGAAAATAATGGAGCTTAACCAAGAGACCTAAGGAGCTCAAATATTTTTATTTTATCTATTTATTCGATAGTTCGAACCATGAAAATGACATTTTAGTTTTTCAAAAATTTGTGCATAATAGAGACTTCAACTGCACTAAAAACTATCTCAAAGAAGCAGAAGATTCCATGAGAATATAATAAGATTAGAAAAGTATGTTGTTCAGATGGTATCTCCATAGTGATGGAAGTGTCTTGAAGAGGTTGGAATATGGTGGCTAACTTGTAACAACCTAATTTACCATTTTGAGTTTTAGCACTCTGTTCCTTAATTTAGGACTTCCTGTAGGTGTGGTAATTTGAGAATTGCGGGTACGAGTAATTCAGCTCCCAAAAAGGCTCGGGATCATTTTAGTATACTTGCATGCTAATTGAAACTTTAAAGTTCAAAAAGTTGACATAGGTCCTCGATTTTAAAAAAATGAGCTTCATTGTGTGTTTCGAGATCTAAGTTAGATCTGTATAATATTTTTGGATGTTTACGCATGCACGAATTAACACCCGAGGGCCTCAGAGGTATTGCGATGCATTCGAAAGCAAGTTGGAAAAGCTAATATTTACTAGTTCAATTTTTTTTCATCGCGATCAGTTGCACCATGGGTTGCTATCGCGAAGAACAAGCAATTAGGATTGTGGTATCATGGTCTAGCTCGCATTTATGTAAACCTAGAGCCAGACCATTTGGCCTTTGCAATCACATGGCTACCCATCACGGTTTGCGCAGGGTAACTGGCTATTATGTTTCACGATGAGGGCTGGTTGCAATTTCGATTTGCATTTTAGGTTAAAGGGTACTTAACGTCTAATTTTGAAATTTTGAACTCATTTTACTATTGTTGGTGTGATGACCCGATAGGTCATCTTATATTTTAGAATCAAATTCTGTATTTTTAGGTCTCATAAACCTTATTTTGGCCTTTCTCGATTTGCATACACAGTTCGGGCATTCTTCCGAGAAGCTTTTATGTTAAAAACTGAGAAAAATAAGAATTTCTCCCGTAAAAATTAATTTGAGTTGACTTTAGTCAGCGTTTTGAGTAAATTGACCCGGATCCGTATTTTGACAGTCCCTATAGGTCTGTATCGTAATTTGAGACCTGAGCATATGCCAGGAATCGAATTCCGAGGTCCCTAGCTCGAGATATGGAATTTTGATAAAAATTAAAAGTTTGAAAGTTTAATGATTTTTAGAATTGACTGATATTTTATCTTATTGATAGCGAGTCCGTATTTTAGTTCATATTTATGACTTGTGTGTGAAATTTGGTGAGAAACGAAGTTAGTTTGACATGATTCGGACGTTCGGTTGTGAAAATAGAAGTTTTAATTTTTTCTTGAAAATTTCATTTGATTTGGTATCTGATTTGTAGTTATAGGCATTATTTTGGTATTTTGATCATGCGAGCGAGTTCGTACTATATTTTAGAACTTGTGTGCATGTTTGGTTTGGAGTCTCGAGGGCTCGGGTGAGTTTCGGAAAGGCTACGGGGGAAATTGGACTTAGAAACAAAATCTGATGTTTTGCTTCAGCTGATATCTGGTGTGTTCTTCTTCGCGTTCGCGAAGGTACTCTCACGAACGCGAAGAGTGAACTGGGCTGGGGAATATTTTCTTCACTGCGAATGCGGTAGATGGGTCGCGAATGCGAAGCAATGGGGGCCTTACCTTTCGCGAACGCGACCAGCTTCTCGCGAACGCGAAGAAGGCTTTACGCCCAGACCTTAAAACATTTCAAAAACGGGATTTTACCCATTTTTCATAAATCTCCATTAGAACTCGGACTAGATGTGATTTGGAAGGGAAAACTCAACACCAATTTATAGGTTTGTATTCTTTAACTCATTTTCTTCTATTTTTATCATCACCTATTAAATTCCTAGCCCGAATTTTTGTTTTTTCATGGTATAAAACTAGGAATTTAGGAAGAATTTTGGGGGGGGGGGGAGGGGGAGATTTAGACCTCAATTTGAGTTCAGATTCCGAAACTAATTATATAATCGGGCTCGGGGGTGAATGGATAAATAGATTTTGGTTCGAACTTCGAATTTTGACCAAGCGGGCCCGGGGTCAATTTTTGACTTTTTGGGGAAAAGTTTAGGAAATCTAAATTTATGCATTGTAATCGATTCCTTTAGTAATGATTGATATTATTAAGTCATTTTTGGTTAGATACGAGTGGTTTGGAGGTAAATTCTAAAGGAAAAATCGTGGTTGAGCTTTGAGTTTGGTTTTTGGAGAGAGGTAAGTGTCTTGATTAATCTTGACTTGAGAGAATATGACGTGTATTGTCTATTTGCTATATGTTTAAATGTTAGGAACAACGTATATGTGAGGTGACAAGTACTTATGCATTGTAGTCGGGTTAAAGCATGCGGGTGGGGCTTGGTTTCTTGCAATTATAGCTTCCTTTGTTCATGTTATCCATGCTTAGACTAGTATTGTTAAATTGATCATTCTTATCATGTTTATGGATCTTCTGGTGATAATTGAGTATTGATTCCGAAGTTGAGATTGATATTGTGGAACCAAATGTTGAAGTAAGGCTTGTACTTGTTATTCTATCTCCCTGTTGTTATTTGTTCATTGCATTATGGTAACGAAGATTGTTAATGCACGAAAGGTGATGCCGTGCCATATTATGAGTGTTAATGCATGAAGGGTGATGCCGTGTCATATTGTGAGTGTTAATGCACAAAGGGTGATGCCGTGCCATATTGTGAGTGTTAATGCATGAAGGGTAATGACGTACCATGTTATGAGAGTTAATGCACGAAGGGTGATGCCGTGCCGTTTCTATTGATTTTATGATGAGGTTGAGAGTAAAAGTACGAAGGGTGATACCGTGTATTTTTCCTTTACTGTATTTACTTGTTCTTATTGGTTCATAGTATATTGGCTGTTCAAGTTACCATTCTGCTGTAGTTCTCTATCTGGTATTCCCCTCAGCATATTCCCCCTCCCAATAATACATGTTTATATGTTATTTATATATATACTGTTAAATTGCAAAGGTTTGTTATGTAGGTGTCTTGTCATATCCTCGTCACTACTTCCTCGAGGTTAGGCTCGACACTTACCAGTACATCGGGTCGGTTGTACTGATACTGCACTCTGCACTTCTTGTGCAGATTTTGGTATTGGTCCCAACTGATCGAAAGGCGTAGCAGCTCGGACCGATTCATCGGAAACTCAAGGTAGATCTGTTGGCGTTCGCAGACCTTGAAGTCCCCGTTTTTATTTTCTTTGTTTTTATTTACTATTTCTTTCGTTCAAACAGTTGTATTTCTTTCAGACTCGTACTTGTAGTAAATCCTAGAAGTTCGTGAATTGTGACTCCAGATTCGGGTGGTAGTAATTAATAAAGTTTTTATATTATTCCGCACTCGCTGTATTTCATTTTAGTTTATTTGCTGTTATTTACTAAATTGAATAAGGATTGGCTTAATAATACTCTAACATCGGCTTGCCTAGCAAGTGGAATGTTAGGCGCCATCACGGTCCTGACGATGGGAATTTTGGGTCGTGAAAAGTTGGTATCAGAGCACTAGCTTGTCTAGGTCTCACAATTAACGAGCAGGCTTAGTAGAGTCTGGAGGATTGGTATAAAGACGTCTGTGCTTATATTCCAGAGGCTGTGAAGTTTAGGAACAAATTTCACTTCTATTCTTCTCTGTCGTGCGATTTTTGTTCTCTCAATGCTAATTGAAATCTTCTACTCTTATTCTCTCGTGGATGGCGAGGACACGTATCACATCTTCAGCTGAGCAGCAGCAAAAGCCTCCAATGGCAGCTCCTACGAGGGGCAGAGGTCGAGGCCAAGGTCGTGCTAGAGGCCGAGGCAGGGGCAAAGCTCCAACTAGTGCTCGAGCAGCAGCACCAGCGGTGGAGCCTCAGGTAGTGTTTGATGAGGAGGTTCCAGCCCAGGTTGTGCCTGTCGGACCAGCTCAGGTCCCGGAGGGGTTCATTGCCACCTCAGTGCTTCAGGATGCTTTGGTCCGTTTGGTTGGCCTTATGGAGAGTGTGGCCCAGACTGGTGCATTTCCCATGGCATCAACTGTCTCTCAGGCTGGAGCAGGAGCCCAGACTCCTGCTACTCATAGTCCGGAGCAGATGACTCCCCAGTATCAGACTCTAGCCGCTCATCCAGTCGGAGTAGTTCAGCCGGTTGTTGCGACACAGACCGGTGATGGGTCAGTTATGTCTTCTAAGGCTTTATGGAGATTGGACAGGTTTACCAAGTTCTTTCCAGTTCACTTCAATGGTTCTTCTTTAGAGGATCCCCATGAGTATCTTGACAGCTGTAATGAGGTGCTACGGAACATAGGTATAGTGGAGACTAATGGGGTCGATTTTACTGCATTTCAGATGACTAGTTCCGCCAAGAAATGGTGGAGAGATTATTTGTTGACCAGACCAGCTGGATCGCCTACTCTTACTTGGGACTAGTTCTCTCAGCTCCTTCTAGAGAAGTTTCTCCCGATCACATTGAGAGAGGAGCACCGCCGTCAGTTCGAGCGTCTCCAGCATGGGAGTATGACTGTTACTCAGTATGAGACCCGTTTTGTGGATTTGGCCCGCCATGCTCTTCTTCTTCTTCCTACCGAGAGAGAGAGAGAGAGAGAGAGAGAGAGAGAGGGTGAGGAGGTTTATTAAAGGACCTGCTAAGCCAACCAGAAGTACGGGTTAGGCAGCCAGAGGTAGAGG
This sequence comes from Nicotiana tabacum, assembly GCF_000715075.1. Lineage (NCBI taxonomy): Eukaryota > Viridiplantae > Streptophyta > Magnoliopsida > Solanales > Solanaceae > Nicotiana > Nicotiana tabacum. The sequence goes on along the minus strand of NC_134094.1, from coordinate 64,904,566 downwards.
CCAGACTGTTAGAGGTGGAGGTCAGGGTGTTAGAGGTATAGGTCAGGTAGTAGAGGTGGAGGCCAGCCAGCTAGAGGCCGTCCCAGGGACGTAGTTTAGGGTGATGGGGCCCAGCCCCAGTGTTATGCTTTTCCAGCCAGTCCTGAGGCTGAGTCATTTGACGCTGTTATCATAGGTACTGTTTCAGTTTGCAGTAGAGATGCTTCAGTTCTATTTGATCCGGGTTCTACTTATTCGTACGTGTCATCCCATTTTACTTCATATTTGGTTGTGCCTAATGATTCTTTGAGTGCTTCTGTGTATGTGTCCACACCTGTGGGAGATGCTATTATTGTAGATCGTGTTTATCGTTTATGTGTGGTCTCCATTGGGAGTCTTGAGACTAGTGTAGATCTTCTACTTCTCGATAAGGTGGATTTTGATGTTATCTTGGGTATGGATTGGTTGTCACCTTATCATGCTATATTGGATTGTCACGCCAAGACGGTGACCTTAGCCTTATCGGGGTTGCCTCGATTGGAGTAGAGAGGACTCCTGGCCATTCTACCAGTAGGGTTATTTCTTATATGAAGGCTCGGCATATGGTCGAGAAGCGGTGTCTGGCTTATTTGGCTTATGTCTGTGATTCTAGTGTGGAGGTTCCTTCCATGGATTCAGTGAGTTGTTCGTGAGTTCCCAGAGGTGTTTCCTGCAGACCTGCCGGGGATGCTACCCGACAGGGATATTGATTTCTGTATTAACTTGACTCCGGGCACTCAACCCATTTCTATTCCCCCATACCGTATGGCCCCGCCAGAGTTGAAAGAACTGGAGGAACAGTTGCAAGATTTGCTTGATAAGGGCTTCATTAGACTTAGTGTCTCGGCCTGGGGTGCACCTGTATTGTTTGTGAAGAAGAAGGATGGATCGATGAGGATGTTCATAGATTTTCGGCAGTTGAACAAAGTCACCATCAAGAACAAGTATCCATTGCCGAGGATTGATGATTTATTTGATCAGCTTCAGGGTGCCAAGGTGTTTTCGAAGATTGGTTTGATATCTGGCTACCATCAGTTGAGGATTAGGGCATCCGATGTCCCTCAGATAGCTTTTCGGACTCGTTACGGGCATTATGAGTTTCTGGTGATGTCCTTTGGGTTGACAAATGCCCCAGCAACATTCATGGATTTGATGAACCGAGTGTTCAAGCCTTATTTGGACTCCTTTATGATCGTGTTTATTGATGATATCTTGATCTACTCCCGCAGTCGAGAGGAGCATGAGCAACATCTCAGGATTGTACTTCAGACTCTGAGAGCCAGCCAGTTGTATGCTAAATTTTCAAAGTGCGAGTTTTGGTTGGCTTCAGTCGCTCTCTTAGGGCACGTTGTATCAGCAGAGGGCATTCAGGTAGATCCTATAAAGATTGAGGCAGTTCAGAACTGGCCTAGACCCACTTCAGCTACAGAGATCAGGAGTTTCTTGGGTTTGGCGGGCTATTACCGTCGATTTGTGGAGGGGTTTTCATCTATAGCAGCCCCGTTGACTTAGGTTGACCCAGAAAGATGCCCCGTTCAGATGGTCAGCCGAGTGTGAGGAGAGCTTTCAGAAGCTCAAGACTGCTTTGACTATAGCGCCGATGTTGGTGTTATCCACATGTTCAGGATCTTATACAGTATATTATGATGCGTCCCGTGTTGGGCTCGATGCGGTATTAATGAAGAAGGGCAGGGTGATTGCATATGCGTCGCGGTAGTTGAAGGTTCATGAGAAGAATTACCGTGTCCATGACTTATAGTTGGCAGTCATTGTTCATGCGCTGAAGATTTAGAGGCAGTATCTTTACGGTGTGTCGTGTGAGGTTTTCACGGATCATCGGAGCCTTCAGTATTTGTTCAAGCAAAAGGATCTCAATTTGAGGTAGAGGAGGTGGTTTGAACTATTGAAAGACTATGATATCACTATTTTGTACCACCCCGGGAAGGCCAATGTGGTGGCCGACGCCTTGAGTAGAAAGGCAACGAGTATGGGTAGCCTTGCATTCATTCCAGTCGGTGAGAGGGTGCTTGAATCAGATGTTCCGACCTTTAGCCAACCAGTTTGTGAGGTTGGATATTTCAGAGCCGAGCCGTGTTCTAGTTTGTACAGTCGCTCGGTCTTCTTTGTTCGAGCGCATTAGACATCGGTAGTATGACGACCCTCATTTTTTGGTCCTTAGGGACACAGTGCGGCATGGTGGTGCCAAGCAGGTTACTGTTAGAGATGACGGAGTTTTGAGGATGCAGGGTTGTGTTTGTGTGCCTAATGTGGATGGACTTCATGAGTTGATTCTTGAGGAGGCCCATAGTTCTCGATATTCTATTCACCCGGGCGCCGCCAAAATGCATCAGGACTTGCCGCAGCATTATTGGTGGAGGAGGATAAAGAAGGATATAGTTGCATATGTAGCTCGGTGTCCAAATTGTCAGCAAGTAAAGTACGAGCATCAGAGACCTGGTGGTTTGTTTCAGAAGATAGAGATTCCTGAGTGGAAGTGGGAGCATTAACACTATGGATTTTGTTGTTGGACTCCCACGGACTCAAAGGAAGTTTGATGCAGTTTGGGTCATTGTGGACAGGCTGACTAAGTCAGCGCATTTCATTCCTGTGGCAGTTACCTATTCTTCGGAGCGGTTGGCAGAGATTTACCGCGATATCGTCCGTCTTCATGGTGTGCCCGTGTCTATTATTTCTGATCAAGGTACGCATTTCACCTCACACTTCTGGAGGGCAGTACAATGTAAGTTGGGCACGCAGGTTGGTTGAGCACAACATTTCATCCTCAGACGGACGGACATTCCAAGCGCACTATTCAGATCTTGGAGTATATGCTACGCGCATGTGTTATAGACTTCGGAGGATCATGGGATCACTTCTTGCCCCTTGCAGAGTTCGTCTATAATAACAGCTACCAGTCGAGCATTCAGATGGCTCCCTATGAGGCATTATACGATAGGCGGTGTCGGTCGCCAGTTGGGTGGTTCGAGCCGGGGGAGGCTCGGTTGTTGGGTACAGATCTAGTATAGGATGCCTTGGATAAGATCAAGATTATTCAGGATCGACTTCGTACAACTCAGTCCAGGCAAAAGAGTTATGCCAACCGTAGAGTTCCTGATGTTGCATTCATGGTCGGAGAGAGAGTGTTGTTCTGGGTATCACCTATGAAGGGTGTAATGAGATTCAGAAAGAAGGGCAAATTGAGCCCTAGGTATATCAGACCATTTTAGATTCTGGAGAGAGTGGAAGAGGTGGCTTACAGGCTTGCATTGCCACCGAGATTATCAACAGCTCATCTGGTGTTAAATGTGTCCATGCTCCGGATGTATCACAGCGATCCGTCCCACGTGTTAGATTTCAGCTCTGTCCAGTTGGACAAGGATTTGACTTATGAGGAGGAGCCGGTGGCTATTTTAGCTCGGCAGGTTCGATAACTGAGTTCTAAGAGTTACCCTTCAGTTCGAGTGCAGTGGAGAGGTCAGCTGATTGAGGCAGCTACTTGGGAGTCTGAGTCAAATATGCGGAGTAGATATCCACATCTTTTCACTAGCTCAGGTATTTTTCTATGTCCGTTCGAGGATGAACGGTTGTTTTAGAGGTGGAGAATGTGATGACCCGATATGTCATCTTATATTTTAGAACCAAATTCTATGTTTCAAGGTCTCAAAAACCTCTTTTTGTCCTTCTTAGATTTACGTGCACAGTCCAGGTGCTCTTCCGAAAAGCTTTTAGGTTAAAAACTAAGAAAAAAAAAAGAATTTCTGTCTTAAAAATTAATTTGAGTTGACTTCGGTCAACAGTTTCATTAAACGGACCCGGATTCATGTTTGGACGGTCCTGGTAGGTCCGTATTGTAATTTGGGACCTGGGCGTATGCCTAGAATCGAATTTCGAGGTCCCCAGCTCGATATATGAAATTTTGATAAAATATCAAAAGTTTGAAAGCTCAATGATGTTTAGAATTGACTTATGTTTGGTCTTGTTGATACCGGGTCCATATTTTGATTTCGGAGCCCGGTGTAGGTCCATTATTATATTTATGACTTGTCTGTGAAATGTGGTAAGAAACGGAGTTAGTTTGACGTGATTTGGACGTTCTGTTGTGAAAATAGAAGTTTTAATATTTTCTTGAAAATTTCATTTGATTTGGTGTCCGATTCGTAGTTCTAGGCATTATTTTGGTGTTTTGATTGCGCGAGCGAGTTCGTACAATGTTTTAGGACTTGTGTCCATGTTTGGATCGGAGCCTCGAGGGCTCGGGTGAGTTTCGGATAGGCTACGGGGTGAACTGGACTTAGAAATAAAATCAGATGTTTTGATTCAGCTGATATCTGGTGTGTTCTTCTTCGTGTTCGCGAAGGTACTCTCGCGAACGTGAAGAGTGAACTGGGTTGGGGAAGATTTTCTTTATCGCGAACGTGGTAGATGGGTCACGAACTTGAAGCAGTGGGGCCTTACCTTTCGAGTAAATGACCAGCTTCTCGCGAACGCGAAGCTTGAGAGACCTGGGGAAGGGGACACTCGTTATTCTATGCGAACACGAGCACTGGCTCGCGAAAGTGGAGGCCAGGGGGGAACAGCCTTCGCGAACGCCAAGAGGAACTCGCGAACGTGAAAGCCATTTGGGCTGCTGCACATCGCTAACGCGGCAGGCCCTTCACGAACGCGAAGAAGGTCTGACGTCCAGACCTTAAAACATTTCAAAAACGGGATTTTACCCATTTTGCACAAACTCTCAATTAGAGCTCGGCCTAGGTGCGATTTTGAAGGAAAAACTCAACACCAATTCATATGTTTGTACTCTTTAACTTATTTTCTTCCATTTCTATCATCACCCATTAAATTCCTAGCCCTAATCTTTATTCGTTCATGGTATAAAACTAGGGATTTAGGAAGAATTGGGGGGGGTTGCAAATTGGGGATTTAGACCTTAATTTGGGTTCGGATTCCGAAACTAATTATATAATCGGGCTCGGGGGTGAATCGATAAATGAATTTTGGTTCGAACCTCGGGTTTTAACCAAGCTGGCCCCAGGTCAATTTTTGACTTTTTGGGAGAAAGTTTGGAAAATCTAAATTTATGCATTGTAATTGATTCTTTTAGCAATAATTGATATTATTAAGTCATTTGTGGTTAGATATGAGTGGTTTGGAGGTGGATTCTAAAGGAAAAATCGTGGTTGAGCTTTGAGTTTGGTCTTCGGAGCGAGGTAAGTGTTGTGGTTAACCATGACTTGAGGGAATAAGATTTATTTTGTCTATTTGCTATATGTTTAAATGTTGGGGAACAACGTATATGTGAGGTGGCGAGTACTTATATGGGTGGGGCTTGGTTTCTTGCAATTATAGCTTCCTTTGTTCATGTTATCCATGTTTAGACTAGTATTGTTAAATTGATCGTTCTTATCATGTTTATGGATCTTCTGGTGATAATTGGGTATTGATTTCGAAGTTGAGGTTGATAAGGCTTGTACTTGTTATTCTATCTCCCTGTTATTATTTGTTCATTGCATTATGGTAAGGGAGAGTGTTAATGCACGAAGGGTAATGCCGTGCCATATTGTGATTGTTAATGCACGAAGGGTGATGCTGTGCCATATTGTGAGTGTAAGTACACGAAGGGTGATGCCGTGCCATATTATGAGTGTTAATACACGAAGGGTGATGTCGTGCTATATTTTGAGAGTTAATGCATGAAGGGTGATGCCATTCCGTTTCAATTGATTTTATGGTGAGGTTGATAGTACAAGCACGAAGGGTGATGTCGCACGTTTTTCCTTAATTGTATTTACTTGTTCTTATTGGTTCATAGTATATTAGTTATTCAAGTTACCATTCTGCTGTAGTTCTCTATCTCGTATTCCCCTCAGCATGTTCCCCCTCCCAATAATATATGTTTAGCTATTATTTATACATATACTGTTAAATTGCACAGGTTTGTTATGTAGGTGTCTTGTCATAGCCTCGTCACTACTTCGTCGAGGTTAGGCTCGACACTTACCAGTACATGGGGTCGGTTGTACTGATACTGTACTTTGCACTTTCTGTGCAGATTTTGATATTGGTCCCAGCTGATCGAGAGGCGTAGCAGCTCGGACTAGTTCATCGGAGACTCAGGGTAGATCTGTTGGTGTTCGCAGACCTTGAAGTCCCCGTCTATCTTTTCGTTATTTTTCTTTGTTGTTTCTTTCGTTCTAACAGTTGTATTTCTTTCAGACTCGTACTTGTATTAAATCCTAGAAGTTCGTAAATTGTGACTCTAGATCCGGGTAGTAGTAATTAATGAAGTTATTATATTATTCCGCACTCGCTGTATTTTAGTTTAGTTTATTTGCTGTTATTTACTGAATTGAATAAGGATTGGCTTAATAATTCTCTAACGTCGGCTTGCCTAGCAAGTGGAATGTTAGACGCCATCACGGTCCCGACGTTGGGAATTTTGGGTCGTGACAGTTGAATTTCTGGGAACCCGTCACTAATTTTCACATGCATCTTGAGGGTAAATAATCCACACATAATTTTAATGATGTATTATGAGAATCTATGAATTTTAACACCTAAATCATGAAATCAAAAGGTAAATATTTGGGTTTTAACTTAAAGAAAATGAAGTACTTTTTCGAATTCGAACACCGATTTGGACTCGAATTGAAAATCTAATTATATTTGAACTCGAGAGGTTATAAGTAACCGCATTTGACATTTGTTTTGAGGTTTGACCATGCGGACCCGTACTTATATCGCCTTTGACCAAGATTGAATCTTTTCTTATGGAAATGAGTCATACGACTATATTTGACATCGTTTAGCACTTTTGGGGAGAAAATAAACATTTGGAGGCTTTGGAGCAAGGTAAAGCGATATTTGAAGGTTGACTCTTGCTCAGATTAAAGTAAGTATCTTGATTAACTTCATCTTGAGGGAATTTTTCCTAAGTGAACTTGTTTAATATGTTCTACGGGTTTGAGGTAATGCATATGTGAGATGACGAGCGCACATGCATGTACCAGCTTTATTCATGTTGGGGTAGTTTGATATGCTTATACTCATTACATGCTTTACGTTTTTTAAATTCTTTACTAGTTGCATGACTATTTAACATTTTCTCCATGCTAGTATAATGCTATAGGCGTCCTTCACATGTTAGTTTAATATTATATAGATATGTATGTCGGAATAGATATAATCATTTATACTTTCATATTAAGTCCAAACCTCGATGTAATTATAGCACGTGAGTAGTTCATGCCCTTATTATGAGATGCATGCGAGTTGTCCATACTTTTTGGTTTGTGGATTTTGGATATATGTGCAGGTATTGTTGGAAACGTGTTCTAGTACAAGATAACTGTAAAGATTGAGCGTTTATAAAACGCCCTTGATATTTGGCTCTTTGTAATGCAGTCGCAAAGATGATACTTTTGCACATCCTTGTATATGTTATATTTAGATGCATTGGCATGTGCATTAGACTAGATAATTGATGAAAACATGTATTTTATCTCATGCTCAAACTATGCATATTTTATACACTGCTTCTATGCTTTTCTTATGTTATTGTGTATACTTATGAACTGTATCTTCTTGACAATATTTCGCCACTGCTTCGTGGGATTTATCATGATATTTACTTAGTAATATGTTGGTTGTACTCATATTCCATTTCCGTAGATTTTTGTGCAGATATTGAGCCTGACACTAGTGAAACCTAGGAGACCGTTTAATTGTAGGCTTGGAGACTCGAGGTAAACTTGTTTATTCGATAACAGTGCAAGAAGTCACATTCTAAATTACTGTTTTATTTGTGTCAGATAGTTATGTATTATTTAGATATTTGTCTTTTATGATACTATTAGAGCTCATGACGTCATGACACAAGTTTTCGGGCTCGGGTAGTTTGGTTATTTATATACTTGCATTGACAACTTTAGATTTGTACTGTGTTATTATCTCTATTTAGACTTAGTTATGGTATTATGAGATTTGAATTTATGAATTGTTTGTTGGTTCACCTAATGGGTTGTCTGGTTGCCATCACGACCTTGGAGAGACTTTGGGTCGTAATATTACCATACAATTCAATGTTATACTGAGAAGTGGTGTGTGTTGCCCGACGAGAAAGAAAGAATAACTAATTCCAACTTATATAAAAATAAAAGAGCCATTCAAAGTTTTAACTAACGTAGCATTAAACTTATGAGTAATACAATAAAACTCTAGGAAAAAGTAATAAAACATAGATATAGCACAAAGAACAAATTTGGATTTATATAGGTGGTTCTACAGCAGAGACTATATATTTTCTAAAGAGAATGATACAAGTTATGAATGAGCAAAAGAAAGAATGATTTGCACATGGTGTTCATTAATATAGAAAATCATATAATAGAGAACCTTGAAAGGACCTTTGGTCTGTACCAAAAAAAAACTTATATTAAATATAAGGGGGGGGGGGGGAAAGACATATATAACGAAGTCGTCTCTGGCATAAAAACAGTAATAGGAGGTACAAAGGTAGCTTGGGAAACTGAGTTTACACCAAAGATTGACATTGAGCTCGTACTTATTTACCCATGTTATGGACGAGTTAACCAAACATATCAATAATGTCCCACATTATATGCTATTTGCCAATAATATTGTGCTAATTTATGAAAGTAGGAAGGTTGTCCACCAAGAACTAGAAGTGAGGAAAAGAACATTAGAACGTAACAACTTTAAAATAAGTAGAAGTAATATTGAATATATGCATTGCAAATTTAGTCAACACAAGATTATGGTGACATTATATAGGATTATGGTTCCTCTATCCAGGCTCACTGCACCAAAAGAATAAAATGATAGATGAATATATTAATTATTAATAAAAACTTAATGGTTGTAACAGAGTATTATCGTAGTATTATGTAAAAAAATACTCACCCAAAGTGAAACATTAGTTTTATATAAACTGTTATAAGACCAGTAATACTTTATACTTGACACATTGGAGTGTTGCTCAGTTGCAGATGCTAAAATGGATGTGAGACCATACAAGATTGTACAAAAATTAATAAACACATTCACGAGAAGGTTCAAGTAATGCACATCGAAAATAAAATGAAAAATATCGCTTAAGATGGTTTGATCATGTCCTGCGTTGATCGCCAAATATATCGATTCGTAGATGTAAAATCACGATCATTGAAGGTGTTAAAAAAGGATGAGGTAAGACCTAAAGTTAACTTTAAAGAAATTATTTTGAAGATTTGCGATGACTTGGCAAGAAATTAGGAATTAGTGAAAAAAGAATTTACATAAGCGAAACCTCTTAGTTGAGATGCATGTCATGTTACTTTCACACAATGAGTTATGCATTTCTAATGCTAGCCTAACATGCGATTATATGAGGTTAACATGATCAGCGGGGGCGCATATAGCCGACCCAAATTTTTTTTATTCAATGTTTGGTAGTTATATTCGATATTTTGTCTTTGCATTAACTTTTCTAACGAAGCGCTATCCCAAGCCACGGTGCATCCACCCCTGATCATCTTAGCCTCTAAGGCATGCATGCGCTCATTGCGACCCCCATTCATGGTGAGCATCTTCTTTATACTTAACCTTCGAGGATATCAATCCCCACTAATGCGTGTGACTCGGGCATGAATACGACACTTTCTACTGTCTCTAGCATTTCTTGACAGCTAAGTCACCTACCGCCAACAAGGCAACTTGTTGGGAGTATCATGTGCTGGCAGCTCCACCGCCTCATCTATTAATTGTTGTCCATCTCTCGCTCCTCATGGAAATAACCTCTCTCTTTCTTGCTCGACTCGAGCCGCTTATTCATTATTTTCTCGATGAACACGTTCTCCCGTCCATGCACCACACTAACACGCTCTTTCTGACTTGCCAAAGTTTCTCACCATGAGTGCATGATAATCCATCAGTACCTATGCATACTCCCACAAGAATGCGGATCTACTCTAGTTGAACCCCTGGCTTCACATTTTATATCCCAGTATGTATGCTCCGATATCACTTTGTTGCCGACCTAATCATTTACTTGCTTCTCAACACTTAGCCCTACTATCCTATTCATAGATGCAAAGTTCAACCTTCCATAGTGGTGCCTTGACCTTTGTAAAAGCCTCAACAAGCATCCAAGTATGCCTTAAGAGCGATAGAAAGCACCATTAGAACAGTTATGGTGTTTAACTAGCCAACAACACTTACGATTCAAAAGAAAAACCAGCAACAAGATTGGGGAATAATGGGGAATGCCCACCCGATTTATCACACAAATCTATAAGCACTCACAAGGTTGTAAAAGTGACTTGCCGTTTATAGGCTCACTCGAAGAGTTTAAGAGCACTTAAAAGTTTCATAAAGAAACTACTTAAAATCTATCATTACCGAACTCAAAACCCTACTTTATACTCCTCCTAGGCTTTTCTAAAATCTCCTGCAACTTGCTGGCTTGTTCAACTTTGTTAGTAGACCTTTGGCCAACATAACCTGAAGTATTTTAGACACATTATGCTCCATCAACCTCTAGATCCTTCTAAAATGCTCTACAACGTTCCATAGTAAAATATATTATATTTGTTGTATTTGGCAAAATTCACATGTTCATTATGCTCCCACAACTCTTACAAATCACCAAGACTCTAGTACTCATAGGCTATAATGTTCTTCCATGCCCTGCAAAGCTCAGATGCTCGTCTACCATTCACATGCATCATGCCATCCTTACGAGTTAGGCACCAGGTAAGCCCCCAATCCTTTTTCTTGGCGTCTTGCTTCCTGCATATGCCTTGACCATGTGCGTGCTCGTGCCCATGCCTTGACATGCCTTGTGCCAAGGCATCCTTCGCTCCTCTCCTTTCACACGCCTAAACTTTGGCTATCTTACGACCTTCGTGGAATCCACAAAATTATGATGTCAGAATGTTACACTTAATTAAAAATACAAAAATATTAATTGTTTACATGATTGAGTGAATAACACAGGTGAAGTATTGTCATTGCCAACATGCGCTCTACATAGACAGTCACTCGGAGATACAACACTTGGCCTATTAAATATTCTGATCCTAATTATTCTTACCTTCGAAGATCATCTTTGTGCGAAGCACGTCTAAAGCGCGTGTCGAAGACTATCATTCTTGAAGCCTTTCTTGCTTTAAGATTCAACTCCTATGGAAACTTCACTCAAATAACAATGTTGTCAAACGTTTACCCCTTTATCTCATTTTTTTATATATCGTTTCAGCCACTACATACCTGGATGCCACTACAAACCACAATAATACACATTCTACCTTGAAGATGCTTGCACTAAAAAAAGCTCAAAAAGCAAAACCCATGCTTCATCGAAGGGATGAGAGGATAAAGGCACTTAGCGTCCCCTCCAGTCACGTATTGGGTCGTGCAAATATGATTAAGAATATGAAAGTGAAGTGTAAAATATTTGTAATGACCCGGCCAGTCATTTTGAGCATTTGTACTTCGCTAAGTAGTTTACAAGTGTGAGTAGTTCCGTATGATGTATTTTGACTTATGTGAATTGTTGGTTTGGTTTTCAGGTTATTCGGGACTGATTTGGAGGAATGATTCTCAACTAGGGAGCTTTAAATTTGAAAGAGTTGACCAAGTTTGACTTTTCATGAATTTGAATCCGAATCGGAGTTTTGATGATTCTGGTAGGTCCGTTGGGTGATTGTCGACTTAGGAGCATGTCCGGATTGTGATTTGGAGGTCCACAGTAGAATTTGGCTTGAAATGGCAAAAGTTGGAATTTTGGAAGGTTTGAGCGGGACTGGACTTTTTGATATCGGGATCGGATTCTGATTCTGGAAGTTGGACCAGGTCTGTAATGTCGAACGTGATTTATTTGCAAAATTTGAGGTCAATCGGACGTGATTTGTTAGGTTTCGACATCAGTTGTGGAAGTCTGAAGTTTCAAAGTTTATAGATTTTGATTTGAGGTGCGATTCATCATTTTGATGTTGTTATATGTGATTTGAGGCCTAGAGTAGGTACGTATTATGTTATGGGATTTGTTGGTACATTTGGACGGGGTCCCGAGGGGCTCGGGTGCATTTCTGATATAGTTAAGATCATTTCAAATGGTTTTTGCATTGCTAGTTTTTTGCTGTTACCTGTTTCTTCTAACGTTCTTCGCGATCATGAAGGCTTGGCCACGATCGCGAAAGGTGTTTGGTCAGTTCATCTATTTGTTCTTCGCATTCGCGGTTATGAGGTCGCCTTTGCACTTGATTGAAAATTGTAGTCTTCGCATCCGCGACCATGGCTATGCGTTTGCGTAATGTTGATCGGGGGTTGGTCAGTCTATATGGATTCTTCATCGCGTTCGCAGGGAGTTGTCCGCGATCACAGAAGTCTGGTAGTGTGTTTCATCACGTTCGCGAGGGTTTTGTCGTGAACGCGTAGTGGAAAGTGAGGCAGTGTGGATTTGTGCTTCGCGAATGCTAGGCTTCTACCGCGTTCGTGTAGGAGGATGCCTGGGCAGAAGTATAAAGTACTCTATTTCGAGATTTTCGGCCATTTTTACATTTTTGGGAGCTACGGAGCTCGGATTGAGGCGATTCTTAAAGCAGTGTTCTCCATATAAATTGGGGTAAGTGTTCCCTACTCGATTTTGGTTATGTTTCATGAATCTATCTTCGATTTTAGCATTTGGTTGATGAATTATAAAGAGCAAAATTGGGGGTCTTGGCCTAAATTTTCATAATATGAATTTTTGAGTCTTGCACATCAAATTGGAGTCGGAATTAAGTGAAACTAGTATGGTTGGACTGATAGTTGAATGGGTTGTTGAATTTTATAAATTTTGTCGAGTTCCGAGGTGCGGGCCTGGGTTGGGTTTTTGGCCAATTTTGGGTTTTTGATTCAAGATTTGATCTTTTTCGATCGGGATTGGTTCCTTTAGCATTGTTTGATGTATTTGAGTTGTTTTTGGTTAGTTTTGAGATGTTCGGAGGTCGGAACGCGCGTGATGGCAATGTTGGAGCATCGCTTGGCTTGCTCGGCATGGGTATTGGCTTGTTCGAGGTAAGTAACTCTTCTAATCTTGGAGTTGAGAGTATGAAAACCCTAAATACGTGTTATGTGATCGGTGTTAAGGTGACGCACATGTTAGGTGACGGGCGTATGGGCGTGCACCTACTTTGTTGATATCAGTGTTTTCACCATGTGATAAAGTAATTGAGCTATCAATCATGCTAGATACCATGTTTAGGCTTTATGACGATACTGCTAGGACCCATAGTGGTCGTTTCTTGCTGTTATTTCACTGATTTTATTGATATTTCGTACTCAGTCATATTCATACATTCATATCATATCGTAGTCTCAGTTATTTATTGATACATTATATCATTGTTGTCGGGCTAGTTTCATAGTATTGTGAGCCCGTGAGTGAGACTGGAGAGTGATGACTGAGTGAGGCCGAGGGCCTAAGTGAGATTGATATTTTGGGATCGGGCTGCACTCCGCAGCATGCTATATTGCCATTTAGGGATCGGGATGCACGCCACAACATATTATATTGATTATATTTTATATGGATCGGGTTCCACGCCGCAACGAGCATTCGGGCTATATATATATATATATATATATTATGGGATCGGGTTGCACTCCGCAATAATATTGGATTGGGTTGCATGCCGCAGCAATATAGCGCTTGGGCTTAAGGAGTCCCTCCAGAGTCTGCACACCCCCAGTGAGTGCAGTCGACTATAAATGTGGATTGGGCTACATGCCGCAGCGGGTATTGTACAATGCTGAGTGATTGAGTGTGCTGAGCATAGTGTGAGAGAGTGCGAGACAATGAGATTGAGTACTCTGAGAGGATGAGTACATGATTCATCTCTGAGATACATTGCAATTACATGAAACAGTGCTGAGTGATTGAGTGTGCTGAGCATAGTGTGAGAGAGTGATACATTTGTTTTACACTGGTTATCTGGAAAGAAAATAAAAACATCTTATTTATTATAGAAACGATTTCGGGAAAAATTATTGTTTTTAAACCTATTCATATTTTTGGTAACTCTGGTAATAGATTTGGGTTTTCATTGAAGTACTTGAAAGGCAGAACTATTTTCAGAAATCATGTTTTTGTTGAGCATTTGATTGTTGAGTTACATCTGGTATTACTTATTTTATGTTGTTATGAACTACTATTGGTTATTGAAGTTGGGACTCGACCTTGGTACAAGCTCGTCACTACTTTCAACCTAAGGTTATGTTTGTTATTTATTGAGTACATGGGGTCGGTTGTACTCATACTACACTTCTGCACCTTGGGTGTAGAATGTTGGCTGTTGATGTTATTGTGATCGATGGGAGCTAGATTGAAGATGTACTTGTGTCTCGGCTGTAGCTGCCTCTTATTCGTGGTAGCTTTAGATCTGTAAAACTCTGTTTATGTACTATTCAAACAGACTATGTATTTATTTCATTTTCACTTTATAAACTTTATTCTTAGAAACTCATGATTTGTACTACCTGTTCATGGGGAATGCATTAGATTTAGATATTTCTTTACTTAATTGCTTTATTAACTATTACTGGAATTGGTTAGTGGTTAATTGGCTTACCTAGTGGGTTGGGTTAGGTGCCATCACGACTAGTCGGATTTTGGATCGTGACAATATTGATATAGAATGAAACGCATTACCTGCATAATAATTCCCATAAGTAACAATACACTAAGGGAAAACTTATGTCAACAGACGTTGAGAAGGCATTATCCTCGACTCTCATAAATATTTTCAGTGGCACGTCACATATGGCCATTGTCTGCGCTTACTTGTGGTACATTCCCTCGTATTGTACATATGATGACATTTTGACTTCAAATGGAAGATTGACACATCAAATGGCCGAATATCAATGCATAGATAGCACACACGTCTCCGATATGTCTCCAATTGTATGAAATCAATTTATGAACGTATGAGGAGTTATTACTATGTCACATTATATCACATGCTACAAGGATTATGTATTCACTATGTTCTTTTCATTGTCCTTTAAAGAAGCGGTTTAGTACAATTACACCATTATCTTCGACATACAAGTTCAATAGTTGACACTAACGAGCTTCCTTGTTAGTCTTCACTAGCACATTTCATTGATGGTTGGCCAAAATGCATTATCGTTCATGTTTGTGTAAAGTTGTGCCCACATTAATCTACTGTAATTTCATAATCAGCTCTATGAATATGATTATATTTATTTTGGAGATGTATGGTTTGCATAACGTCCGAAGAAGAGAATCCTGTTACATGACTAAGTTTGTGATCCACATATTAAGTTGTCAATATGTATATCTCACACATGTAATAGCTAAAACAACTCTATAATTAATAGATGCTATAAGATATTATTAATGTTACACTCGTGGCCTCTTGGTCATATTCCATAATTTTAGGTTATGATACATTTTGAAGTCCTTATTTCAAGTGGATATAACTAAAAAAATCCTTTACCTTAATTAAGGTCACTAATTATATCCTAATATTTGCTCATAATTGTACCTTCACAATAAAGTCTAAAAAGTCAATTAATATTTAATGATGCTCTAATCCTTCAAAAGGACACCAAATATAAGATAGCAAGACTACTTAGCAAAATGAAAAAAAAAAAAGTTGAAGGAGAGCGGATACAAGATCATTTTATCATAATCCTTGCGTCAATCCAACTTTTTATTGCTGAGTATGATGTACCAAAAACTTCAAGGGGCATTTTTTCAATAGACCCGATCAGCAAAGTTCCATAAAAATAGGTGCACTTGAAAAAGATACTAATGGAATTTAACTAAATTACATTTGAAAGAAAGTTGACACCACTGACACCCTTTGAGCAAATTGTTCAACTAAAATACTAGCAAGGTCTGACTAAATATATTTGAAAGAGGTTTAATTGTATTGCATTTACTTGAAAGGTTATGCAACCACCATAGCGTGGTTCCCTTTAAGAAAACACGTAGTAATGTTGAATTACTATAAATTGTTTTCACTATTGTTTTGGCTTTCACAATCA
The DNA here is from genome assembly GCF_000715075.1 of Nicotiana tabacum. NCBI lineage: Eukaryota > Viridiplantae > Streptophyta > Magnoliopsida > Solanales > Solanaceae > Nicotiana > Nicotiana tabacum. The sequence goes on along the minus strand of NC_134094.1, from coordinate 64,888,492 downwards.
CAACCGTTATAAATGTAACTATCACCATAACCCAATGGAAGTTGCAATAGTAGAAATGGAATCATATGCTCTTATACTAGGAGCATTTTAAAGGTCTAACTGATCAATTTCATGTTTTTGGCTTGTGTATACGATCGAAATAGATGTCGGCCTTCCTACGTTCGATCGAGTTCGAGTGTTAAGAAATCGGAATGAGATTTCGGGAGTGAGCTCTGAGGTCGGTACTAACGAACCTCGAGCCCGAAGGTCGCTCGAGGAGGCGGCTCGATAATCTTATCGAGCATGTGACCGAATCGATCCGCAAGGCACTGCTTCGAGATCGGAAATGTGCGATGCCCATCTCGAAGGTCGAACTCGATCCAAGACCGAAGGGCCCGACCCAGTAACGAGTTCGAGCTAGTATCGAGCTCACAGACAAGAGCCGTTACAACCACACCAAGAAAAGAATCTTGGCGAGAATCAAGGAAGAGACAAGTCATCATGGGTCTTCCACTACATGTTTTATTTTATTATTTTTTGGTAATGACCCTCTTCTATAAAAGGAAAATCCTTGTATGCTAGATGGGGCTGAACAAAAAAAAAGATCACTTCTTATATTTATAGTAATCCCCTTGTGCTTGTTTTACTTATTCATTCTTTTTGCTTATTATTTTCGTTCTTACAGTCAACAATACACATATTTCCATTTATCTACGCGATTTATATCAAATTGTATCGCATATCCTTAGAACCATCCACAAATCTAACGTTGTCTGATTTTTCGGGTAAACAGTTTGGCGTCCACCGTGGGGCTAAGGGTAACAGTGATTGTTTGATATGAACCTAAAGTACACGCCAATTTGCAACTTCAAATCAGCAATGACTTTACCTATCGACCACGAAGCCGTCCTTCAAGATGAAACCAATAACTTGGCACCCGGGGCCGGAAGGCCACTCGATGAAGGCGCTGAGGCTCGAATTGAAGCACCCAAAATTTGAGCCAAAGTATCATTGGATGTCAATTCACAAATAGCTCTAGAGGCGAATCAGCGTTCCGAACCGGAAATGAGCATTCAGGGTGGTACTGGATCCGTAGCTCGAGACACCCATAACATGGAGGAGATCGGAGTCAGCTTACAGATGATCTTCAAGATGTTGCAAGCCCAGCAAATAGCGATAGCTCAGTTGCAGAGCCAAACTCAGGTACAAAGCAAGCCGGAGCCCAATCCGTTTCGAGAAGTCACCCACAGAACGGAATCAACCATAGAGAAGCCAAATGAGCAAGAATCGGGGACAGCTCCCGAAATTACTAAATTGCTCGAGGAACTCACAAAACGAGTCGAAGCCAACGATAAAAAAGTAGAAACATATAATTCCAGGGTCGACCAGATCCCGGGGGCTCCAACAATGATAAACGGGCTAGATTCAAAAAAATTCATCCAAAAGCCTTTTCCCTCGAGTGCAGCCCCAAAACCAATCCCCAAAAAATTCCGTATGCCCGAAATACCCAAATATAACGGAACGACCGACCCCAACCAACACATCAATTCTTACACGTGTGCCATCAAGGGCAATGATATGGAAGATGATAAGATCGAATCTGTATTATTAAAAAAATTCGGTGAAACCCTGTCAAAAGGGGCAATGATATGGTATCATAATTTACAATCTAACTCCATTGATTCTTTTGCTATGCTTGCAGATTGCTTCGTAAAAACTCATCTCGGAGCCATAAAAGTCGAAACCAAAAAGTCGGACATATTCAAGGTAATGCAAAAAGATAACGAGATGCTAAGGGAGTTCGTAGCTCGTTTTCAAATGAAACGAATGGATCTGCCACCAGTCACAGACGATTGGGTTATTCAAGCTTTCACTCAAGGTCTAAATGAGCAGAGCTCGAGGGCTTCGCGGCGACTGAAATAAAATCTAATCGAGTACCCAGCTATTACTTGGACCGATGTGCACAATCGATATCAATCCAAAATAAGAGTCGAAGATGACCAGTTGACTTCTAGGACCATTACGAAAAAGCAAAAGTCGACCAGAGATCGATACCAGCCATATAGCGGAAACGATACTACTGCTGAGTATCCGAGGCCTCTTTAAAATCAACCTCGTACACAGGGGGGCTTTATCATTGAACGCATCTGTGATGATTATCAAGTTCGGTGCAAAGGAAGTTACTTCGTTATTTCATGACAAACAGTGTCTCAACGGGAAACGTTGTAAGGGCCAAACGGTCAAAACGAACCATGCTTATATAGTTGGCCCAAGCCCTGACGCAAAACATGAACCCATGTATAATGACCTTCATAGAAAGATCTCCTCCTTACCGATATTCTATGTTCAAGATTTATTATGCAAACAGGATCGAGTTCGAATCATTCACTAGATTGCCAAGCCTACGGGCCACCTTTATTTCGAGTTCGAGCAATCACTCACTCGACCATTAAGCCTACGGGCTACTTTGACTATTATGCCTACGGGCTACATTACATCGAGTTCGAATCATTCACTCGATTACCAAGCCTACGGGCCACCTTTATTTCGAGTTTGAGCAATCACTCACTCGACCATTAAGCCTACGGGCTACTTTGACTATTACGCCTATGGGCTACATTGCATCGAGTTTGAATCATTCGCTCGATTGCCAATCCTACGAGCCACCTTTATTTCGAGTTCGAGCAATCACTCACTCGACCATTAAGCCTACGGGCTACTTTTACTATTACGCCTACGGGCTACATTGCATCGAGTTCGAATCATTCGCTCGATTGCCAAGCCTACGGGCCACCTTTATTTCGAGTTCGAGCAATCACTCACTCAACCATTAAGCCTACGGGCTACTTTGACTATTACGCCTACGGGCTACATTGTATCGAGTTCGAATCATTCACTCGATTGCCAAGCCTACGGGCTACATTTATTTCGAGTTTGAGCAATCACTCACTCGACCATTAAGCCTACGGGCTACTCTGACTATTACGCCTACGGGCTACATTGCATCGAGTTTGAATTATTTGCTCGATTGCCAAGCCTACAGGCCACCTTTATTTCGAGTTCGAGCAATCACTCACTCAACCATTAAGCCTACAGGCTACTTTGACTATTACGCCTACGGGTTACATTGCGTCGAGTTTGAATCATTTGCTCGATTTCCAAGCCTACGGGCCACCTTTATTTCGAGTTCGAGCAATCACTCACTCGACCATTAAGCCTACGGGCTACTTTGACTATTACGCCTATGGGCTACATTGCATGGAGTTCGAATCATTCATTTGACTGCCAAGCCTATAGACTACCTTTATTTCGAGTTCGAGCCATCACTCACTCGACCATTAAGCCTACGGGCTACTTTGACTATTACACCTGCGGTCTACATTGCATCAAGTTCGAATCATTCACTCGACTGTTAAGCCTACAGGCTACCTTTATTTTGAGTTCGAGCCATCACTCGCTTGACTATTATGCCTACGGGCTACATTATTTCGAGCAAAACTACTCATTTCTTTGAATTAAAACAAACACTTGAATATTTAAGCATAAGGACGCTCGAGCCCGATAAAGTAAAGGGGACTACCCACGAGTCCCGAAGGCAACAAAGATTTAAATTCAAACTGTCTATTTAGTTTAAAAGGCCATTTCTCTTAAAAAAAAGTAGAAGAAAGATTTGTGTTTACAAAAGTTTTGTACAGAAGTGGCAAAAACGCCATCAGAAGTTATCCGATTCAAAGCATGTTGGGCCTCATTGAAAAGACAGGAAGCCCCTCCGCATTCATCACTGATTGATCTTCTCCGGTCACAAAAGACCGAAGGTAACTGGCAATTCCCACCGGGGAAGAAAAAATTCGGGTATCCTTGATAAAGTCGGGGACTATAAAGACACATAAGATGATCGAGCATTACGTACGTCATGGTCGGGATCGATAAAAACATCAGTGTATATCTGATCGAGCTGCTGGGAAATCATATCGTTTCTCGCCACATCCTTTTCCGAGAAATGAGGGGACTATCTGTATACGGTCGAAATAGATGTCGGCCTTCCTACGTTCGATTGAGTTCGAGTGTTAAGAAATCGGAATGAGATTTTGGGAGTGAGCTCTGAGGTCGGTACTAACGAACCTCTAGCCCGAAGGTCGCTCGAGGAGGCGGCTCGATAATCCTATCGAGCCTGTGACCGAATCAATCCGCAAGGCACTGCTTCGAGGTCGGAAATGTGCGACGCCCATCTCGAAGGTCGAACTCGATCCAAGACCGAAGGGCCCGACCCAGTAACGAGTTCGAGCTAGTATCGAGCTCACAGACAAGAGCCGTTGCAACCACACCAAGAAGAGAATCTTGGCGGGAATCAAGGAAGAGACAAGTCATCATGGGTCTTCCACTACATATTTTATTTTATTGTTTTTTGGTAATGACCCTCTTCTATAAAAGGGGGAATCCTTGTAAGCTAGGGAGGACTGAACATAAAATGATCACTTCTTATATTGATAGTTATCCCATTGTGCTTGTTTTACTTATTCATTCTTTTTGCTTATTATTTTTGTTCTTACAGTCAACAATACACAAATTTCCATTTATCTACGTGATTTATATCAAATTTTATCGCATATCCTTAGAACCATCCACAAATCTAACATTGTACGATTTTTTCGGTAAACAGCTTTCCATATATTATTAGTCTTTCGGTCGCAAAGACGACAGGAAAATCAAGCTTATGTCTAAATCCACATTTTCTTTTAAAATTTCATTATGGAACCAAGGTTCCGCAAAAAAGGTAGATAGTTATAATCTATCAATCTTTTGTTATGCATGCTATTGACATGAACACATTGTCTCGCTAAATAATATTTTCACATGCAAAATAGAAATAAGATGGGACAAATAATATGGTAAGTGCTAACTAATTTTAAACTATATCTTTTCTACTTTTGGAGAACTTCTAGTTGTCAAGTGGATGAAAAGCTATGTAAAGTGTTAAAAAAGAACAATTAGAACTCTAGAGTACAAGTGTTAGATGTATGAAGTATATTATTTTCACGACCCAAACCGATGGGCCGCGACGGGCATCCGGTACCTTACTCAACCGAGTACCAACGTAACATATCTTTCTTATTACTTCATCATGGGTAAGTGGGCCAGAAGGGGCGTCAGTACAAATAATGTACTTGGTATGTAAGGAATAAAAATCAGTAAATAAAAGACATAGAAAAACATGGAGTAAAAAACTCAACATGTAAGTCTGAATAGCTCTATGAATCATTTCATATTTATAATGTCATGTGTATGCGTATAAATGTCATACCATGCATAGGTATATGCATTCATAACATCATCAAGCCTCTGAGGGCACCCCATCATATCATCTCAGCCACTGTGGGCAAATCATCAACGTATACCAGCTGATCAGGTGGTGGTGCGTATATAACGCCGTAACCTTTTCCCATATCCCAAATACATATAATATACGCGTATATAACAACATCTGGTCATGAGTCAATATATATGTATAAATGCATGAAATGCATAAGAAATATTTTAATAAGATTTCTCGGAATGTCATAAAATAATATATGCCTTTTGGATAAACTTTGTCAACTATGTATTTTTCTGAGACCCATGAACAGAAGATAAAATAATAATTCACGTGGGGAATTAAGAATATAGACACCCCTATTACTTCTATGAATAGAGTCCTTTATGAAAATTGTGCGTTTACTCGTTTCGTTTGTACTGTATGGATCATGCCAAAAGGAAAGAAGGGATAGCCTTAACATACCTGAGCTGATTCTCTTGACAATTCCTCTAACACACGTCTTTTGTGATAAAACACGTAATGGTGGATTGAAGTAGGGAAAAATCCGTATGATATTCTTGAGAAAGATTGCACCGTACTCCTCTAGAATCGCAAAATTCCGGTGCTATTTTCTAAGAAGCCTCGTAGTATAACTTCGGATAAATTCTTTTGCTGAAGGCTCGTTACTTGGAGATTATGTATTGAAGAAGCAAAATCACTTTGCCAATCTATCTCACTTTGTAAAGGATTCGTACGAAATCATATTTGAGAATCCCACCAATCTAACTCATTTCATATTGTAGGATCCTATTGTAGGATTCATATCTCTTTGTAAAGCTTTAAAGATCATGGTTTGTGAGCCCCACTACTTTGGAATGACTAAGCCACTAAGCTCACTAACTTTGCCACCTTGAAATGTGAATTAAGAGTCACTTTAATCAAGACTCCTTGGGCTGCCACGTTTGGGGGGTTTATTAAGTTTTGGATAAGCCAAATAAGATAGGCAACCCTTCTCAACCATGCGCTGAGCCTTCAAATATGAAATCACCCTACTCGGTACATAATCTACAGAACCGCTCCACTGAACCCTCGGAATTCCCGGTATAGCCAACGTCACCGTCTTAGTGTGACAATCTAGAACAGCATGACATGGAGATAACCAATCCATACCCAATATCACATCAAAGTCCACCATACTGAGCAACAATAGATCTACTCGTGTCTCCAGACCCCCAATAGTCACCACACATGATCGATATACACGGTCAACAATAATAGTATCGCCCACAGGAGTAGATACATGTACAGATGAAACTAAGGACTCACAGGGCATATCTAGAAAATGGGCAAAATACGAGGAAACATATGAATATGTGGAACCAGGGTCAAATAATACTGAGGCATCTCTGTGGCAAACTGAGACAATACTTGTAATCACAGCATCTGAAGCAATAGCATCTGGTCTGGCAGGGAGAGCATAGAAACGGGCCTGACCACCCCTGATCTGCCTCCCCCTCTAGGGCGACCCCTAGCTGACTGACCTCCACTCCGAGCTGACTGGGCGGGTGGTGAGGTAGATGGTGCTGTAGTCGGAGGCTGACTCCTCTGCTGAGATAGACCTCCATGACGAAGAGGACACTGCCTCCACACATGCCCAAGCTCCCCACACTCAAAATAACTCCCTAGTGCTAGCGGCGGAAACTGAAGGGAACCCCTAGCACTGGGATGAATGGTAGAAGAACCTAGCATGGAAGAGCCCTGAACAGGTGGAGCACGGGACGAACTCTAAACTGGAAGGGCACCAAGTGATGACTGGCCCTGATGAGAACTATGAGAACCATGGCCAGATAATGCACCCCGATGAAATGGCTGAGCTGACTGAGCCTGTCTGAAATAACTACGTCTACCGTGTAGGAACTGACCCCCAAAAGGAGCACCGCTGAATCCACCCTAACCACGAGGCCTCTTGGCCTCCCGCTCAACCCTCTCCTCACCGCGAACGATCTCAATCTGGCAAGCAATGTCGACAACCTCATCAAAGGTAGCACCCAAAACCCGCTCCCTGATCATGAGCAACTGTAGCTGATAAGTGAGGCCATCAATAAACCTCATGATCCTCTCTCTGTCCGTGGAAACCAACCAGATAGCATGACGGGCCAATTCAGAGAACCGTATCTCATACTACGTCACAGACATATCACCCTGGCGGAGCCGCACAAACTGTCTGCGCAGCTCCTCTCTGCGAGATCGAGGCACGAACTTCTCCAAAAAGACCATGGAGAACTGCTGCCAAGTAAAGGGTGCTGCGCCAATAGGCCTACGCCTCTTGTAAGTCTCCCACCATCTGAGTGCAGCCCCAGAAATTTGAAAGGTAGTGAATGAAACCCCACAAGTCTCCAAAATACCAGCAGTACGGAGTATCCTCTAACACCTGTCCAAAAAGTCCTGAGCATCCTCTCTCTATGTGCCACTAAAAGGTGGTGGCTGGAGTCTCCCAAACCTCTCCAACCTATGCTGATCATCCTCAGGCATAGCAGAAACCACATAATCCTGAGCAACAGCAACCGGTTGGGCTGGTGGTGCCTCCGGTGTCTGAAGTCCCTAAATAACCTACTCGGGTGTGCGAGCGACAGGAGTCTGAGTGCCTCCCCTGGCCTGAGAAGTGGTTGCGGCCGTCAAAATAGAGACCACCTGAGTAAGGCTAGTACACGCTATCAGAATCTGAGCTAGGGCCTCTTGAAGGCCTGGAATCACAGTAGGCACAGGTGGTGCCTGAGCTGGTGCATCAACAACTGGAACTTGGTCCTGATCTGGGACAACCGGTGGATCTGTAGATACTGCCCCAACTTCTGCCCCTACCACAGCCTCTACCGCGGCCTCGGCCTCTTGCGGCCCTGGCTGGTGGTACTGGTAGCTGGCCCTCCTGACCGGTAGTACGAGTCCTCACCATTTGTGAGAGAATGAAACAATAGATGTTTAATTACTAGAATCAACAAATTTGCACGACAAGAATCCAAGAATGTGAAGTTTCCTAAAGGTTCTGCAGCCTCCTGAAGATAAGTACAGACGTCTCCGTACCGATCCGCAAGACTCTACTAAACCTGCTCATGACTCGTGAGACCTATGTAACATAGGCTCTGATACCAATCTGTCACGACCCAAAACTAACCCCTGTCATGATGGCGCATATCGTGGAACTAGGCAAGCCGACTCATTTCCAAAACAAATCGATATTTTCATTTCAAAGATAATTTCAAGGTTATTTAACATAAAACCTCCATTTAAAGAGTTCAAATCAAAGAAAAATAGAAGTGCGGAAAAGAAAAGCCCGACATCGGGGTGTCACTAGTCATGAGCATATACTACAATATGGCTAACAATATCAAGGCTAACTCATCCCGAAAAATAGCTAAATACAACTAGAGGAAGATAAGAGGGAGAAGAGCAGGGGCTGTGATCGGCAGACAGCTACCTTGCTATCTTCAAGAAAATCTGCAACCAGAACACTCAATAACCTCTACCGTGTCCAGCTACACCTGAATCTGCATACAAGGTGCAGGGAGTAACGTGAGTACGCCAACTCAATAAGTAACAACAATAAATAAAGAATGAGCAGTAGTGACGAGCAATATAGCATATAACGTTCATATCCGTAAATCTCAGTAAAATACCACATGCTTTTAAAAATCAGGATTTGAATCAAATTATCTAGTTTAAACCCAGTTCCAGTAAAAATCATTTAAAGACATTTTTCCAACAGTTTTTCAAACAAAGGCTCAATGCAAAGGTGAGCAAAAATGATGAAATCATAAACAGCCCCTCGGGCAAAACATCACTCATATACAGCCCCTCGGGCAAACCTCACAGTCACTCGTGCCACTCGGGCATACCTCACAATCACTCTTGCCACTCGGGCATACCTCACAATCACTCTTGCCTCCCAGTCACTCAGCACTCGGCACTCGACACTTGCACTCAGTAGGTACCTGCGCTCACTCGGCACTCGCACTCAGTAGGTACCTACGCTCACTGGGGGTGTGTACAGACTCCGGAGGGGCTCCTTCAGCCCAAGCGCTATAATCTGCACGGACAACTCACGTGCGATAATAATAAAGTATGCCGCAGGCGGGCAGCCCCGATCTACACTCATCCTCACCAATCAGGCCCTCGCCCTCACTTAGTCATAAGTATGCTGTAGGCAGGCAGCCCCGATCCACAATCATCCTTACCAATCAGGCCCTCGGCCTCACTCAGTCATAAATATCTCAAGCCACTAAGGCATTTCAGTAAAACAGGGCATTCGGCCCAAAACATTTATATGCATCAAAATAGAGTAATAAAAACTGAGTTATTCGGAAAACAAGTATAAACATGACTGAGTATAGATTTCCAATCAAAAACAATGAGAGGATGGTAAGAAACAGCCCCTAAGGTGGTCCAAACAGCATTGGCGCAAGGCCCAAACATGGCATTCAACCTAATTTACAAAAAACATCTTTCTAAAACATATAAGTATAAATAGTTTCAACAAAGTATGCAACTTTACAATTGCTACGGGACGGACCAAGTCGCAAATACCCAACAGTGCACGCTCACACGCCCGTCATCTAGCATGTACGTCACTTCAAAATAGTAGAATGATACGAAATCCGGGGTTTCATACCCTCAGGACTAGATTTACAATCATTACTTACCTCAAACCGGTCAAATATCTACCCCACAATGCTCTTGCCTCTGGACTCGGCCTCCAAATGCTCCAAATCTATTCACAATCAGTACAATACCATCAATACATGCTAATGGAATAAATTCCTCAAGAAAAACTATAAAATTAGACCAAAACCCGAAATTGGCTCAAACCCGGGCCCCCGAGCCCACGTCTCAAAATTCGACAAATTTTACAAAACTAGAAAGCTCATTCAACCACGAGTCTACCCATACCAATTTTACCAAAATCCGACTTCAACTCGACCCTCAAATCTACAAATCTTATTTCCAAATTTCTAAGTTCCAATCTCCGATTTACACCTCAAAATCATGTAATCTAGTCGGATTATCCGATGATAATTCAATATTATGGAGTAGAAATGATCACAAGGGACTTACCTCAAGTTTTCCTTGAAAATATATCAAAAATCGCCTCTCCTCAATCTCTAATTTGTCAAAAATGGCAAATGGGACGAAGTCCCTGTTTTTATAATTCTGTCCAAACAACCTCGGTTCTGCCTCGATCTTGGCCTTCGATCGAGGTCCTTGATCCTAGTCCTCGATCCTAGCCCTCGATCTTGGTCCTCGATCCTGGTTCTTGATCCTAGGCCGTCGATCATGTCTTCGACCCGGCCTTCGACCGTGACCCTCGACCATTGGCTCGATCATGGCCCTCGACTCTAGGCTCGATCATGGCTTCTATCGTGGCCCTCGACTCTGGGCTCGATCATGGATTCGATCGTGGCCCTCGACCCTGGGCTCGATCTGAGCTCGATTTCTGGGTTCGATTTCTGACAGAAGAAATTTCCAACAGAAGGAAATTGCAGCAGCTGTTGTAGTTCAATTTTTGATCCGTTAACCATCCGAAACTCACCCGAGGCCCTCGGGACCTTAACCAAATATACCAACAAGTCCTAAAACATCATACGAACTTAGTCGAATCCTCAAATCACATCAAACAGCGCTAAAACGATGAATTAAACCCCAATTCAAGCCTAAAACCATGAATTCCGCTCCAATTCAAGCCGGAACCTATGAAATCACGTCCGATTTACCTCAAATTTTTCACACAAGTCCTAAATGACATAACAACGGTATTCTAATTTTCAGAATCGGATTCCGACCCCGATATCAACAAGTCAACCCCCGGTCAAACTTCTCAAAAATAAAACTTTCGGCATTTCAAGTCTATTTCCTCTACGGACTTCCAAATAATATTTCGGACACGCTCCTAAGCCCAAAATCACCATACGGAGCTATTGGAATCATCAAAATTCAAATCCGAGGTCGTTTACACATAGGTCCATATCCGGTCCACTTTTCTAACTTAAAATTTTCAATTATAAGACTAAGTGTCTCATTTCACTCCAAGTTCCTTACGGACTCGAACCAACTAACCGACCGGCCGGGTCGTTACACAAATGATATGGCACGGCATAACCCTTCGTGCTTTTATTCTCAATAATATGGCACGGCATCACCCTTCATGCTTTACTCTCAATAATATGGCACGGCATCACCCTTCATTCTTTTACTCTCAATAATATGGCACGGCATCACCCTTCATGCTTTACACTCTCCCTCACATGATAATGTATAAACAAAGACACGGCATCACTCTTCGTGCTTTACACTCTTCCTTACCAAGCATATGTGTATCAATGACAAACAAGGCAGGAAGCATAAATAACATCAGGGAGAGTGTTTAAACGAATATTCCAAATGAATCCCAATCACAACTTTCCAAGCCAACAATAGTTCAATAAACCCGCAAGAACCTTATTATTCAAGTATTCCAACAAATCTCACAAATTATCTACAACACAAGTATAGAATCTAGTATCTCAAGAATATCGGCCGTAGCAATATATTAATGATTATGCATATTGATGACCGAATTAAACACACCAATGTATTCTTAGAGTTCCATCAAATTTGATCAAGTTATAATAAGCTAAGTCTTAGTTTCTAACATTTAATACTATGTTCTTAGTATCTAGGAGTCAAGTAAGGCATGAGGCAAGAAGGTCACGTGATTCTACAAGACACAATTTGAATATAATTTACCCCCGAGCATGGTTAACCCTGGCACATACATATATGCTCGCCATCTCATATATGTATCACCCCCGCATGTAGCAAACAATGTCAAATAGTAGGAAATTTTTCCTCAACAAAGTTAGGCAAGACACTTACCTCAATTCGGCTAACTCAATACTCAATTTAGCTTTTTCTTTACAAATTCACCTCTGCTAGGCTCAATCTAGCCAAAGACGATTTAAATACATCACACAATGCAAGGGAAAAAAATTTCAATTAATAAAGCAATGATTTTTATACAATTTCTAAAAAGTCAACAAAAATAAACCCCCGGGCCTGCCCGGTCAAAACCCGGGTCCAAGGGTAGGTCTTGACTATCCGTAGCCTCATGAGTCCAAATACGTATTTTATTTCCAAATCCGAGTCCTATTCAACTCTCAAATCCTCAATTTTTATTTTTCAATGTTTTGACAAAATCCCCAAATTTTTCCCTAGATTCTCATGAATTTGATAATAAATCTTATGTAAAATCATGAAATGTAGTTGAGAAATAATTAGAGGTACTTACCCAATGATTTGGTATGAAAATCCATTCACAAAATCGCCTCCCATTGAAGCTAGGGTTCAACATATAACAAAATGAAGCTAAGTCTCGGAATTCTCAATATTTAGCAGGCTGTAGATGTCGTATTGGTTTGCAAATGCGACCTCCGCAAATGCAGACAAAACATTGCAAATGCGACCCCTGACAGACCAGGCCTTCATCACAAATGCGATATAGAGTTCGCCAATGCAAAACTCTTCATGCTTCACAAAAGTGATAACTTCATCGCAAATGCGATCCAGTCCCCAGCAGCCCAAGTTCGCAAATGCGAACACTACCTCGTAAATGCGGTAGTTGCATTTCCAACCAAAACATCGCAAATGCGATAAAACCAAAGCAGCACTCAAGGTTATTACCAAAACACTCTGAATCTAATCCAAAACTCACCCGAGCCCGCGAGGCTCCAAACCAAACACCCACACAAGTCTAAAAACATAACACGAACTCGCTCGAGTGATCAAAACATCAAAATAACCTCTAGAATCACGAATCTGATGCCAAAACGCATGAAGATCAAAGTAAACTTCAAGAACTTCTAGAATCGCAACCGAGCGTCCGAATCATATCAACTCAACTCCAATTATGAGTCAAAATGATAAAAACCTCGAAATGATGAGTCGCACCTCAAGTAAAAATCATTGAACTTTGAAACTTCAACTTCTACAACCGATGCCGAAACCTATCAAAACACGTCCAATTGACCTTGAATTTTGCACACACATCACATTTGACATTACGGACCTACTCCAACGTCCAGAAACGGAATCCGATCCCGATATTAAAAAGTCCACTCCCGGTCAAACTTTCCAAGAAAATCCAACTTCCGCCATTTCAAGACTAATTCAAATACGGACCTCCAAATTACAATCCGGACGCGCTCCTAAGTCCAAAATCACCCAACGGAGCTAACTGAACTAATGAAACCTCATTCCGAGATCCAATGCTAAAAGGTCAAACTTGGTTAACTCTTCCAACTTAGAGCTTAAATCTTGAAGTTCATTCTTCCAAATCGATTCCGGATAACTTGGAAATAAACACCGACGATTTACGTAAAGCATAATATATCATGCGGAGATACTCGAGCCCTCAAACTACCGAGAAAAAGTGCAAATGCTCAAAACGACCAGTCGGGTCGTTACATCCTCCACCACTTAAACATATCGTCCTCGAACGTGCTAGGAGTCGTTCCAAAGCTATCAAATCACGGTGTAACCTTACTCTGCAGATACCCGGGGGTGATCCCATGCCACCCTGCTCCATATAAGCCTGCCAACTCAACATAACTAGAGATCCTTACTTCAACCTTCGTCCTTAAACCTTAGAACCCAATCTCTAACATCCCGAATTCATTATAAGACCTGAATCTCACATCTACACACTGTATAAATCTGAACAAGTTGTATTGGGTCATAACCATAACCCCAAGATGAAATCACACGGTACACCCCATCACTCAGACACTCACACCAGGAATTGTTGACCACCATTACTGTCCCAAAACAAATCTGGTACAGGTAGCAAACCTCATATCGATTTGAGCCTTATTCAAAACCTTCATACCCTGCCAATGATGAAAGAAACATGCATAACCTCTTAACTACTCATTTGATTAATAAGCTAAGAAACTCACTTGTCCGACCAGGGCCATTGCCCAAATACTCAGCAGTATTTAGTATTATTCTTCCAAACCTCTCTCATCCCAATACAATAGTGCCATTCTCAAGTCTAGAAACCTCATCTCAGCCAATACAAGCAGCCCCACCGATAAGTATCAACAATAATATATGGAGCCCCACACAACACGGTCCCGAACACTAACAAATAATAATTCAGACATGACAGGTAACGGTAAGAGAGCTAAATAAGAAGACTACTAAACAAGTTAAGTAGGCAGGGAAATTTTAGCATTTTCCTATTAACTATTTTTAACAAGGTGAAAGCAAAACTACACGAAGTAAGTATCAGGAGTTACACTTCATCACAGTACCGCTGCGGCATGCAAACCGATCCCTCATATCAATCCACGCAGGGTACCCATCGAGCCATAATACTCGGGATCATTGATCACATGTGCATCAACATCAAGCACAATAGAGTGCACAAAATATAAATGTGGGAAAATTATTAGGAACAAACAATACTGAGAAGGACAAGCACATCAATGGTGCAATAAGTAAATCAACATCACAAAGGCCATCTCACCCATAGTGCCATGAGGCCTAAATTGAATTACAATATGCGTGAGAACAACCATGTAACCCTCACAAACTGCCATAGCATAAGAGAGGAACACATAATATAGAACAAGGCGTGAATAGCATCTATTTCGCCCTACGATACACCTATGGTAACAGCTGCGTAGGAGAAAGAAAATCTGATCCGATACAGAATACACATCCTCATTGGGCCTACCAATGGGCCCCCAAATCAATTCTGGTCATCCCCGAATGGACAAATAGCCCTCTAAAAGTCCAAAACGACATAACCATAATACACACTATCATCTAGCTAGCTTTGGCCGTATTTCACAGTCCCCAACCATGAAACAATCTGTTTATGAGAACTCCCAGTCTCCAAATCTATAAAACACACGAATCACCATACATGATCCTAACTCCACCGCCCAAATGTCTAACACATCTCTCGAATATGATCACTCCACGAGGAATACTTCTATAATTCTTCCGTGTCATATAACAAAATCTAAATCGCAGCAGTTGACTAACCAGGCGAGCACCGCAATACAATGATGCATCCGTAAGTCAAAACACAATACGTCTTCTGAAATGCATACCCTTCTCATGCAATATCAAGTAGTAATAGCATCTATCTAGACATCTGAAACCATCCGTGTTGTTTAAGAATTCATGACCTTCCCTTCAAAACTGAATCGTGGCCTTGCATGTGTAAAACTCAATCCCGATCGGTCAGAAACCTTCTATTTGATCTCATCCAGGAGGAAATCCCAATATGCAACATGTTCCTCACACCAGTAGGAAACATCCACCTCGAGCAGTGATAGAAATCACCGAGAACTCCTTGGAATCCATTTTCACATAATCAAGCTATCAGAACCGAATCCCTCCAACTCAATCAAGCCATGCAGTTGTCCAAAATCTATGAGCATTGCCACAAAACACATGTGGAGACCCACCACATCATAAGTACCCAAAGAACCGATCATACCATTACCGTGTTGATCCAATTTACTATCAAACTGCCCTGTTTCCTTTGAGTTCCTTCCATATTACTCTCATATTAATACCCCTCCTTACGAGAACACCATGATCCTTACCCAAAGCTAGCCTTAAGAGATTATAGCATAAAAACCACACTTCCCTAAGGCCCATAAGCTGCTGTATTCCCTCTTACCAGCCCAAAGTACCATAACCGAGACACCCACTCTGAAGAGACCTTCTGTGAATCTAAAGCCGTTTCCTCCACCACTTAGTCTTCCTGATACTTAAATGCATAATCCACAATGATAAAGAAATACCGTGAGCCTCGACACCATACAATGTAAATCTTATATTCTAGCCACAACTACTATGCCACCACTTAATCTTCCTGAGTCTGAACTCATCAATAAGGCATGAGAATCAAATTCTCCCCACAATTAAACAACATGGAAAACCTTCCAACACACTCATAACTCGGGACTACACCCACATCAAGATAGAAACCAAGCACCTATCAATCCTTTTTATGCCTAAAGCAAACTCTTCTCTTCACATTCAGGTCATCTGAACACAGCTCGTAGTCAGATCCTGCTCATCATTTAGTCATCCAACCACTCGCCGACCACAAATTCCACTCATGGGGACACTACCGAACGTATAAGCCCAAAGACACATGCACATATAACTAAAATTCCCGTGATCAAGCTGTAGTCAAAACCCAGCCTCAAGTTCTCCAGACTGACCCATCATCAGCACACAGAAATCACATCTTCCACCTTATCCATGGAGTCATAAGTCATCGATGCACAGTCGATACCGAGCGCTCACATGCGCATACAAATGCGTGGAGGGAATTCAAAGAGCTATACTTTAAGCTGAATCAATGTCGCACAATAAGGAAAGAAAGATGGGAAGTTTATCCTAAATGTCCTATAGCCTCTCGAAGATAGGTATTGACGTCATCATACCGATCTGCAAGACTCTACTAGACACTTGCTCATGACTCGTAGAACCTATGAACCTAGTGCTTTGATACCAACTTGTCACGACCAAAATCACTAGTCATGATGGCACCTAACCCGACCCGCTAGGTAAGACAACTGACAGACAATACAATCCAAATGAAATTATAGGAAATATAGTGAAGAATTATATGGACATTTATAAATTAACACAAGAACTGGTAGTACAAATCATGAGCTTCTAAGACTTAGAATTTACAAAGCTGATACAAATAATTACACGATCTGTTTGAAAGCTACATAAACAGATTAACAAAATCTAAAGCCACCAAGGACAAGTGGAAGCTATATCCGGAAAGCACGAACATCTTCAGGGTCAGCTCCCGACATCACCAGTAGCTCCGCTCCAAATGCCTGCACGCAAGGTGCAGAAGTGTAGTATGAGTACAACCGACCCCATGTACTGTCTAACCTCGTCGAAGTATTGACAAGGATTTTTAGTAAACATATGCTCACTAGTAAAATCTGTACTGAAATATAGCGATAAAACTATACTATAGTATAACAGGATAGAGTACACGAAACGAGTGTACAAAACAATAACAGAGTACTAGAAGAGATCACAATTCAACAGTTTCCAATATCTCAACCAATCTTTTCCTTAGAGCGAAACCAATATACCACAATAGTCACCCCATAACTTTCATAACGTGAGGAATATACTCTAATATTAAGTCAATTGCACGGCAACACCTTCGTGCAATTATCTCATCCTCACCAAAAATGCATACAACAGTACCAACCAGATGGCAGAAATGCCGATAACAGTAATGACAAAGTAGGAAATACGCAAGTAGCAATAATGAACGAGAATGTACATAAGGGCATCAGTAATAGAGTAGGCAGAAAACATATAGGTGATGACAACAATCAGGAAAAGGAATGTAACTTCAACTAACTAGCATGGTGGAGGCATAAATACAAATATAACGAATAAGAGGGGAACACATGATCTTTATGCGTTAACAAGTAGAAGCATGATTAACTAACACGGTAGAAGGAATGTACTAAGTGCAACCAAAATAGATACGACAAAGATACAATTATGGCAGCAGGAGGTAGGCATGGTATTTGCAAGTTTAGCAAGTAGAAGGCATGAGTGACACAATAACAAATAAGATAAAGAACAAGAACAGGGCATTAACGGCAAGTCACATAAGAACCATAAATACAACAATAACAGCTCAATGTAACGGCATGAACGTACACACAAAGGAAAGATATCACAACATAATGCATGTCCCTCGTCCTCACCTACATGGAAACACCTATCGTGACATGAACTCATGATAATTTAAAGCATGATAATATAAATAAAATGGCATGACATCACCCTTCGTGCTTTACACTCACATAACATGGCACGACATCACCCTTCGTGCTTTTACTCACAAATGATATGGCACGGCATCACCCTTCGTGCTTTTACTCTCAATAATATGGCACGACATCACCATTCGTTCTTTTACTCTCAATAATATGGCACGACATCACCCTTTGTGCTTTACTCTCAATAATATGGCATGACATCACCCTTCGTGGTTTTACTCTCAATAATATGGCACAACATCACCCTTCGTGCTTTACACTCTCCCTCACATGATAATGTATAAACAAAGACACGACATCACCCTGTATGCTTTACACTCGTCCTTACCAAGCATATGTATATCAATGACAAACAAGGCAGGAAGCATAAGTAACATCAAGGAGAGTGTTTAAATGAATATTCCAAATGAATCCCAATCACAAATTTCCAAGCCAACAATAGTTCAAAAAACCCGCAAGAACCTTAATATTCAACTATTCCAACAAATCTCACAAATGATCTACAACACAAGTATAGAATCTATATCTCTAGAATATCGATCGTAGCAATGTATTAATGATTAAGCATATTGATGACCGGATTAAACACACCAATGTATTATAAGAATTCCATAAAATTGGATCAAGTTATAATAAGCCAAGTCTTAGTTTCTAATATTTAATACTATGTTCTTAGTATCTAGGAGTCAAGTAAGGCATGAGGCAAGAAGGTTACGTGATTCTAAAAGACACAATATATAACATAATTTACCTCCGAGCATGGTTACCCCTGGAACATGCATATATGCTCGTCACCTCATATATGTATCACCCCCGCATGTAGCAAACAATGTCACATCGTAGGAAAAATATTTTCAACAAAGTTAGGCAAGACACTTACCTCAAATCGGCTAACTCAATACTCAAATTAGCTTTTCCTTAATAAATTCACCTCCACACGGCTCAATCTAGCCAAAGACAACTTAAATACATCACAAAACGCAAGGGAAAACAATTTCAATTAATAAAGTTGTGATTTTTATACAATTTCTAAAACGTCAATAAAAATCAACCCCCAGGCCTGCCCGGTCAAAACCCGGGTCCAAGGGTAGGTCTTGACTACCCATAGCCTCACGAGTCCATATACGATGTTTCCAAATCTGAGTCGTATTCGACTCTCAAATACTAAATTTTCATTTTTCAAAGTTTTGACAAAATCCCCAAATGTTTCCCTAGATTCTTATGAATTTGATATTAAATCTAATGTAAAATCATGAAATGTAGTTGGGAATTGATTAGAGGTACTTACCCAATGATTTGGTATGAAAAGCCCTTCACAAAATCGCCTCCCATCGAAGCTAGGGTTCAAAATATAACAAAATTAAACTAAGTCTCGAAATTCTCAGCATTTAGCAGGCTGCAGATGTCGCATTTGTGAAAAGGGGTTCGCGGACAAAACATCGCAAATACGACCCCTGACAGACCACGCCTTCATCCTAAATGCGATACAGAGTTCGCAAATGTGAAACTCTTCAGGCTTCGCAAAAGCGATAATTTCATTGCAAATGCGATTTAGTCCCCAGCAACCCAGGTTAGCAAATGTGAACACTACCTCGCAAATTTGGTAGTTGCATTTGCGACCAAAACATCGCAAATGCGATGAAACCAAAACAGCACTCAAGGTTCTTACCAAAACACTCTGAAGCTAATCCGAAACTCACCCGAGCCCCCGAGGCTCCAAACCAAACACACACAAGTCTAAAAACATAACACAAACTCGCTCGAGCGATCAAAACATCAAAATAACCTCTAGAATCATGAATCGGATGCCAAAACACATGAAGATCAAAGTAAACTTCAAGAACCTCTAGAATCGCAACCGAGCGTCCGAACCATATTAAATCAACTCCAAATGGTGCCAAATTTTGCAGACAAGTTCTATATGACTAAACAAACCTACTCAAGGATTCAAATCACACATAAAAATCTTGAAACGACGAGTTGCACCTCAAGTAAAAATTAATGAACTTTGAAACTTCAACTTCTACAACCGATGACCTATCAAAACACGTCCAATTGACCTCAAATTTTGCACACACGTCCCATTTGATATTACGGACCTACTCCAACTTCCAGAATCGGAATCCGACCTCGATATCAAAAAGTCTACTCCCAGTGAAACTTCCCAAAAAAATCCAACTTCTGCCATTTCAAGACTAATTCGACTACGGACCTCGAAATTATTATCCGGACGCGCTCCTAAGTCCCAAATCACCCAATAGAGCTAACAGAACTATCAAAACTCCATTCCGAGATCCAATACTAAAAGGTCAAACTTGGTCAACGCTTCCAACTTAGAGCTTAAATGTTGAAGTTCATTCTTCCAAATCGATTCTGGATAACTTGGAAACCAACACCGACGATTTACGCAAATCATAATACATCATGCGCAGATACTCGAGCCCTGAAATTATCGAGAAAAAGATCAAATGCTCAAAACGATCAGTCAGGTCATTATAATTATATATTAGGTTTGGGCCTGGGAGCGGTTTCTGCTATTGCAGCCACCTCTACCACCCATTACTCCGGATGCACCACCTCCACTGTTTCTCCCTTTAGCTAGGAGGTGGGTTGATAGGCGAGGCTACGGACGCGAGGTCGAGGCTCGACATAATCTCCCCTATTGCAGGGATTTATTGCATTTGCTGGCGGGTGCGCAGGTACATGTATACTTAAGTTTACTTGGCCTGGCTTTATTTGTGTTGCGTATACTCATGATTTCTGTTTTTACTTAATAGTTCATTTGGAGGCCATATAGCGACGAGCTAATAGCTGGTTTGCTCGATTATTGTTTGACCGGCCGACTTATGTGGAGCTCTTACGTCCCGATGATGTATCTCGATATTGTCGAGCATCATGCCACTGAGCGAGTCCTTCTCCAGTTTGGTCGACCTCAGCTTGTACCTACTCCGCCCACTTGGCTTAGGACACATTACCAGCGGGATGATCATTCCAAGGTTGACCAGACATACATGGCCTGGCTAGAGGCACATATTGATATTTGGGACCATCGATATGACCTAATTCTGCCACCCCCTCCACCAAAGCATACGGATGGTGAGCATGAGTATATGGGCTGGTACCGCAGAGTTACCCGACTTTTCGTCGGGAATCCTGTTTATCGCGTCGGTGGTCCGTACATTATATACGCCGGGAGGCATGATGCACTGGTATGTTATCTGTTATACTTACTTATAACGTTAACCAATCATTCCGTAACTAATATTTTACATGTTGTGGAGGCTATTGGCTTACATCAGTTCTACCAATTGGGGCTGCAGATACAGCAGCATACCGGTAAGGGAGCGGCCGCTTTACACGAGTATAGCCACTAGTTACAGATCTGGCTTCCCGGACATTGAGGCGAGCCCGATATGACGAGCGCTTAGGACACGAGGCTGATTATCAGCCGCCAGAGCAGTACCACCGTGGGCCAGCAGTGGATCCTGAACGTGGTCGACGTGGCAGGCGTGCCCTGAGAGGAAGAGGTGTCCCACGAGGTCGTGGTAGTTGGCAGGGATGTGGTCCCCGGCAAGGGGGCATTAAGCCACCTGTTGAGGATTTTGGAGTTGATCAGCCGGGTGACCACCCTGAGCCAGACGATGCTCCTCATGATATGCAGTCATTCAGCCTTTAGCTGACGCCAGGGACTTCGTAGGTGACCTCGTCAGCTCCATTGTTGATCGCGGGTACGGCCAATACGCGACAGGAGTGGGATAAATATTTTCCTGGTCCCCCATAGCCATCGACGGTTGCTTATGATTGTCCGATACGAAATGTGCGTAGTGGACGCTGAGTGAGTTATGGGTCATCATCGAGGGATGCTGAGGATCTTTCATAGGAGCAGGTTTGTTTGTATTACTATTTTTTATATTTATTTTTATCTCATTAATTAGTCATCAATATCTAAAGCATTTTTTATTTTTTTTAAAGACATCATCCTCGCCCGTCACAAAGGCCACTTTGTGAATATTGACATGCCTGAGACGGATAATTATATTGAGAAGCCCGCCGAGACCATGGTAAGACCATTAAAATTTATTTAGATAACACATACATTAGTAATATATATTTCATATACTAAAATATTTTATTATTCTGTAGGTGACTGCTGGACCGACGACTCCTTCTACCGAGCATGCCAGCCTTACTAACGATCACGTTGCAGCGCATCTTCCGTTAAAGAGGCGACATAATGAGAATGATCTTGTTAGTGTAGCCGGGCGGGATGGGATGCGCCTCAGGCCAGCCAATGCATTAAAGCATACAGGTTGTGGGACACATTGACATTTTTTATTATCTGTACATATGACATTCATTATATATTAGCAACATTATTTATGTTTTAAATTATTTGCGCATGTGTTTTTATTTCTCGGGTTATTTATTAGTTAAATACTACAACATAAAAACAAAAACAACAACTTAACATAATTTAAATTCGGTACAATTAATGAAAATACATGATACGTAAAACATAAAGATAAAATACTACACTCAACACATCCATGTGTTTGTTTAGTCACTATCGCCCATTATTCTGTGCTTTAACCACTTAAATTGCTCTTCCAACCTATTTTTTTTTCATCTGTCTCTTTTAGTTTCTCATGCACTGCCGCAAGTTATTGTTGTAGTTTAAAGATTTGTAGTTCGTATTCACCGGTCATATTCCAAACATGCTGCAAACATGATTTGTAGTATTCCTGGTTAATGGGTTCATCATACCATTCTTCAAATCTACATTGATTTCCGTCCTACCAATGGGGATTATAACACAACACTATTAGTCAACATGTTATATAAAAAATATTAACAAACATTTTTTCCAAAACAATAACTTACAAGTTGTTGACATATCCAGTGTCTACGCCCCACATTACTATATGACCAACATGGCTTCAAAATCGCACGTTTGCCACAATAACACCTTGGTACGTCATTGCATCCAGACATTTCTTAATGCAAGAACAATAAAAATTTTATGGAATATTTTTCTATTTGTTTTTGTTAAGCGCAAATAATAACTAAAATGTGCTCGGCTTTTATAGGCAAAATACTACATATAACGCCCTTTGGTGGCACTCTATGTTTCGCGCGATAATGATTCTTTAGGGTACAAGATAGCTTTTGCAGAACATCAGCTTTTTCAGGTCGACAAGACAATACACATAACGCTCTTTGGTGGCACGCTATGAAGCACGTGATAATGATTCTTTAGGTACAAGACAGCTTTTGCAGAACATCAGCTTTTTCAGGTCGATAAGACAATACACATAACGCCCTTTGGTGGTGCGCTATGTATCGCGTGATAATGATTTTTTGTGGTACAATACAACTTTTCCAGAATGGCAGCTTTTCAGGTCGACAAGAAAATACACATAACGCCCTCTGGTGGCGCGCTATGTTTCGCGTGATAATGATTCTTTAGGGTACAATACAGCTTTTCCAGAATGACAGCTTTTCAGGTCGACAATACAATACAGATAATGACCTTTGGAGGTGCGCTATGCTTGGCGTGATAATGATTCTTTATGGTACAAGACAACTTTTGCAGAACATCATCTTTTTCAGGTCGACAAGACAATACACATAATGCCCTTTGGTGGCGCGCTATGAAGCATTTGATAATGATTCTTCAGGGTACAAGACAAATTTTGCAGAACATCAGCTTTTTCAAGTCGACAAGACAATACACATAACGCCCTTTGGTGGCACGCTATGTATGGCATGATAATGATTCTTTATGGTAAAATACAACTTTTCTAGAACGCCAGCTTTTCAGGTCGACAAGAAAATACACATAGCGCCCTTTGGTGGCGCGCTATGTTTCGCGTGATAATGATTCTTTAGGGTACAATACATCTTTTCAGGTCGACAAGACAATACACATACTGCCCTTTGGTGGTGTACTATGTTTGGCATGATAATAATTCTTTAGGGTACAAGATAGCTTTTGCAGAACATCAGGTTTTTCAGGTCAACAAGACAATACATATAACGCCCTTTGATGGCGCGCTATGTTTCGCGTGATAATGATTCTTTGGGGTATAAGACAACTTCTTAAATAGAACCAAGACATCTGTATTCAAAGACCATTTGAAGAAACATTACAACATCTATTTAAAAAATTCCACTAAAATTTAATAAGTGGTTCAAAAAGAGGCAGAAGGAAGAAGGTAGTTCATTAGATCCCCATGGAACACGTATTAACACTATTGATCCGTACCTTGAAAAAAATATGTTAGGTTGCTATACTGACTTGGTTGATGCAAGTGGTATGGTGTTCTGCGTCCCTTGGAAAATAAGCCTATTAATATACACACGGATCTCAAAGTTGCAGGGCACATTATTGAGGACGAAGCGCATTCTACAAAGCCTGAAGGTATGCGAATTTGGGACGAAAAACTACAATGGGTTCCCCTTTATTCAAAACGATGTCATTGGCATGGGCTTGTTGTGCCACAAGCATTGTCTATAACCTTACTAACTAACACACACAAAGATGAACCAGAAGTTATTCGACATTTGATGAAGGAGATTCTAGAGATGGAAAAGGCACTAGTTGTTCACCATGTAATGGATGATCTTAACTACATAGGAGGAACGGAGGATGAGTACTGGGATTTATTCGACAATGAAAAATTGCATAGAAACAATGATTATCCTATTTTCCCAATAGTTTTTGAGTGGGAGGGACTACTTAAGTTTCTACCACAAACGTTGGACGTCGGAGTCCCATATTGTTGTAGAAATCAAGCAAGTGGTCTTATTGATGATAGCGATAAAATACAAGAAATGTGTGTCACTTGGGGCCTAGATTACGATGCCCTCGATCCCAAAGGGTGCGTACACGATGAACCACAATTTCATGACACTCTTTGGTATTGTACATTCGCAGCGCCCTACTTAGGCGCGCTTTATCAGCAAAAAGCATGCCCTTTGATAGCACCGTTTCTCAAGATTCATCCCACATTGCTCTCTGAATTTCGTCAAGATCCCTTGTGAGGGCATCCACATCCGGCATACTTGGGAAATAATCAAGGTAGGGAATCTCTCTTGAATGAAATGGCACGTGGGACTTGTACACTCTTGGTCTAACGGGAGGTGGAGCATTCTCCCTTATCAAATCAGGTTCAGCATTCTCTTCCTCCTTGTTATCACACTCATCAAGGAAGGGTGTATCATCTCCAGACCCATTAGCATTGTTGTCATAATCACTATTATCTTTCTGACTCTGCGCATGAAATGACCCAACCGGTCATTTTGAGCATTTGCACTTCCCACGGTAGTTTACGGGTATGAGTAGCTTCATGTAATGTATTATGACTTATGTGAATCGTCAGTTTTGGATTTTAGGTTATTTAGAATCGAATTGGAAAAATGGATTTCACTGTTGAAGCTTTAAATTGGGAGAGTTGACCAAATTTGACTTTTGTGAACTTGAACTCGGAATGGAATTTTGATGGTTCCAGTAGATCCGTTGGGTGAATTTGGACTTAGGAGCGCATCCGGATTATGATTTGGAGGTCTGTAATGGAATTTGGATTGAAATGGCGGAAGTTGGATTTTTGGAAAGTTTGACCGGGAGTGGACTTTTTGATATCTGATTCGGATTGTGATTCCGGGAATTGGAATAGTTTCGTTATGTCATTTGGGACTTGTGTGAAAAATTTGAGGTCAATCGGACGTGATTTGATAGGTTTCGGCATCGGTTGTGCATGTTTGAAGCTCAAAATTCATCAAGTTCGATTTGAGGTGCGATTTGTCGTTTTGATATTGTTATGTGTGATTTGAGGACAAGAGTAGGTCCGTGTTGTATTATGGGACTTGCTAGTTTTTCTGCTGTTACCTGTTGCTTCTGGCGGTCTTCGCGATCGCGAAGGTGCAGCCGCGATCGCGAAGGTGCAGCCGCGATCGCGAAAGGTGTTTGGTAAGTGGAGCTATTTGTTCTTCACGTTCACACTTCTGAGGTTGCGTTCGCACTGGGTTGAAGATTTTTATCTTCACGTCCGTGTCCATTGCTATGCGTTCGCGTAGTGTTGAGGTTTGGCAGCCGGGAGTTGGAGAATTCTTCAATGCGATCACGAAAGGTGAGTTGCGTTCGCGAAGCTTTGCATCAGTGGTCATCGCGTTCGCGTGGGGTGTATCACGAACGCGTAGTGCTTTTGGTGGCAGTGTATTTTTGTTCTTCGCGAACGCGATGAAATTCCCGCATTCGCGTAAGAGGATGCCTGGGCAGAAGTATAAAGTACTCTATTTCGGGGGTTTCATCCATTTTTGCATTTTTGGAGCTATGGAGCTCGGATTGAGGCGATCCTTGATGTACTTGAGTTGTTTTTGGCTAGTTTCGAGCCGTTCGGAGGTCGAAATGCTTGGGATGGCATTTTTGGAGCATCGCCTAGCTTGCTCGGTATTTGGATTCATCTTGTTCGAGGTAAGTAACTCTTCTAATCTTGGAGCTGAGGGTTTGAACCCTAACTATACATGTTATGTGTTTGGTGTTGAGGTGACACACATGTTAGGTGACGGGCGTGTGGCCGTGCACCGTGTGAACAGTGACTCCGTTATTTCTATGGTACTGTGTAGTTACTTGAACTTATTTATAATCATGAAATCTCTACGTACTAGAGTTATCGAGTTGTGATTCATATTAGAAGCCATGTCTAGGCTACATGCTTATTCTGTTGGGATCCATTGAGGTCATTACTGCTGTTGAGTTATTTGTTTACATTGCAATGTCATACTCAGTCATAGTCATTCATTGCATATCATATCTCAATCTCTGTTGTTATTTATTGATATATCATATCATCATTTTTGGGCTAGTTTCATGACACAGTGAGCCCGTGAGAGAGAGAGACTAGAGAGATTGATGACTGAGTGAGCTTGTGAGCATGATTATGAGTGATATTTATGGGATCGGGCTGCACGCCGCAATGGTTATGCTGATTTATGATAGCGCTTGGGCTGAAGGAGCCCCAATGGAGTCTGCATATGCCCCCAGTGAGCGCGGTTGATATTATTGAGGGATGTATCTTCCCTGGGCATGGATCTTGTCCGAAGCATTTTATACCTGGAGATGGATCTTCTCCACGGGCTGGATTGGCCCTACTCGGTACTGAGTGACTGATGATTAGTTGATGTGTATATTTCGGGATGGATCTTCCCTGGGCCGGATTGGCCATATACAGTACCGAGTGATTAAGCATGATGAGTGGAATGTGTGAGACAGTGAGATTGAGTACTCTGAGAGTGCGAGTACATGAGTTCATCTCTGAGATACATTGCATTGACATGCACACATGACATACAGGCATAGAGATGTATTTTTCTCATATTGTACGGTATCACATCATTCATGACTTCTCACACATATTGGCCTACGGGCATAGTGATGCATTTTTCCATTGGCTATCTAGAAAAAAAATGAGACATCTTATTTATTGTTGAAAGGATTTTTTTTGGGAAGAATTACTATTTTCAAATTTACTCAAGTTCGGTAAATGACTTGGGATTTTCACTGATACACTTGAAAGTCAAAACTATTTTCAGAAATCATGATTTAGCTGAGCATTTATTCTTTGAGATACTTCTTTTATTACTTGCTTTATGTTGTTATGAATTGTTGATGTTTATTGGAGTTGGACTCTGACCTTGGTACAAGCTCGTCACTACTTTCAACCTAAGGTTAGCTTTGTTACTTATTGAGTACATGGGGTCGGTTGTACTCATACTACACTTCTGCACCTTGCGTGTAAATATTGACTGTTGACGTTGCTGCCTCTTGTTCATGATAGCTTTAGATCTATAAAACCCTGTTTATGTACTCTTCAAAAAGATGATGTATTTACTTCATTTTAGCTTTGTAAACTCTATTCTTAGAAGCTCATGATTTGTACTACTAGTCCTTGGGGAATGTATCATATTCAAATATTTCTTTACTTAATTGTTTTATTAATTGTTATTAGAATTGGTTAGTGGTTAACTGGCTTACCTGACGGGTTGGGTTAGGTGCCATCACGACTAGGTAGATTTTGGGTTGTGACAAGTTGGTATCAGAGCCCTAGGTTCATAGGTTCCACAAGTCAGGAGCAAGTGTCTACTAAAGTCTTGCGGATTGGTATGATGACGTCCATACCTATCTTCGAGAGGCTATAAGACATTTAGGATGTACTTCCCATCTTTCTTTCCTTATCGTGCGACATTGATTCATCTTGAAGCATAACTCTTTGAATTCCTTCCACGCATTCTTATGCGTATGTGAGCACTCGGTATCAGATGTGCATCACTGGCTTGTGATTCTATGAACGAGGTTCAAGATGTTTATTCTGTGTTTTGGTGATGGGCCAGTCTGGAGGACTTGAGGCCATGGTTAGACCGTAGCTTAAGCTCGGTAGCTTCAGTTGTAACTTTTATGTTTGGACTCATATGTCCGATAATGTCCCTACGAGTGGAATTTGTGGCTCGATGAGCGATAGAATGGCTTTGTGATGAGTATGATATGACTACGGGATGTGTTAAGATGATTTGGATACGACGAGAAGTGTTTCCTTGAAATGTAAAGGAGGGTCCATTGGGTGCTTGATTTTCATTTTGATATGACGTACAGTCTTTAGTATGAGTGCATTGAAGGATCCTTTCTGTTGCTTAATGCTGGAACAAAATAGGTTCTCATGTCTTATTGTAGAGATTAGACTCGGGAGATTAAGTGATTGCGTAGTAGTCGTGACTGCGGAAGGGTATAGAGAGATGTTAGTTTGAGGCAAAGCAGGTGGGTTATCTCTTGCGAGGTGTCCTGAGGTTGTGTGACCCCTATGATGTTTGGTAGAGAGTTCTCTTTTACCAGTGATTGATATATGCTACAATTTGATTTGGATCACTTGTGGAAGTTGGCTTAACCATCACGAGGATGAACGCAAGATTTACAGATGATTTAAGGTACTAGATGGTTTGTGTTGCATAAGCGGATGAAGGATTTAGTGGAATCTCACTATGGTATTATGGTAGTAATGGGGTATGGTTATTATAAGTAATCAAATGTTTTATTCCATGGCTTTGAGGCAAGTGGGGGAGTCTACTATCGACGAGTTGATTGCACGGTTATGTGTTGTATTGTTTTCGGTTCGGGGTATACTGGTGAATCAGTTATGACTTGTAGAGGTCGAGATTGAGGATGACTCGGGTAAAGGAATTTCTGGATACAGGTTGTATTACACTCTATGGGTATATGGGAATCATAAAATAATTGAGTGGTTATTCGTGAAGAATGTAGTGTACATAGAGTAGGAATTTGTTCAGTTGCTTAGGAGTGTGTGTTACTCCCTTGGGTGTTGGTGTGCTAATGGGGCACTAGTCGTTAGGTCCGTTGGTTGGTTTAATTGAGATTTGAGTAGAGTGGATGACTCTCGAGAATCGTTCTAATGGATTCAAGATTTATATATACCAATTTAGAATTTTCAAGATTTGTATATGGCTAGAAACTGAGAGTTACATTGGATGGTGTCAGGACTTATGGCATTTTTATACCATTGTGGATTATGCATTTCAGCATCAAGAAAATGAAGGAAACATTTTTAGGTTCACATAAGGTCTCTTTAGAGTGGTTGTCGCGGTTGTGGTGCTTTGGGGTGCTTAAAAGAGAAGTCAGTGCTTATGGGCCTTAGGGCATTGTGGTTTTATACTAGGGGTTTCTTGTGTGGTGAATTTTGGTTAAGGATCGTGGTGTTCCAGCAAGGAGAAGTATAAATTTGAAGGTAATTTGAAAGGGACTTGGAGAAATAAGATAGTGTGGTAGTAGGTTGGATCAGCACAGTAATGGATATAATTGGTTCTTTGGGTACTTATGATATGGCTAGTCTCCACAGTTGTTTCGTGGCAATGCTCTTGGGTTATGGCGACCTGCGTGGCTGGGTTGAGTTAGAGAGATTCGGTTCTGATAGCTTGGTTTTGTGCAAATGGACTTCGAAGAGTTCTCAATGGTTTCCACCACGGTTCGAGGAGTATATTTTGTACTGCATGAGGAGCATGTGGTGTATAGTGATTTTCTCCTGGATGAGATCAAATGGAAGGTTTCTGACAGAACGGGTATGTATTCTTCTTGTGACTCAGAGTTGATTATGAGATTCTTGTGCTATTCACAGTATGGCATGGTAGATGAGGTGTGTTATGTGGGATTGAGATTTACATGTGCAAGGTCACGGGTTAGTTTGGAAGGGAAGGGCATAAATTCGTAGGCAGCATGGACAGTTTCAGATGACTAGGTAAATGATATTACTAATCGGTATGGCTTGATGAGAGTATACATTTCAGAAGAGGCAATGTGTTTTGATTTATGGATACTTTACTGGTATTGCAGCACTCTCCTGGTTGATCGACTACTGATACTCAAATTTTGCTATGTGGCACGGAAGAATTTTAGAAGTATTCCTTGTGGGATGATCGTGTATGAGATATGTGTTAGACATTCTGGCGGTGGAGTTGGGATCAGATATGATGATTCGTGTGTTCTATGGATTTGGAGACTGGGAGTTCTCAAGGGCAAATTGTTTCATGGTTGTGGACTGTGAAGTCATGGACGAAGCTAGCCAGATGATAGTATGTGTTATGATTCAGTCATTGTGGGATTTCGGAGGGTTATTTATCTATTTGTGGGTGCCCGGAGTTGATTTGGGGGTCCATTGGTAGGCCCAATTAGGATATGTATTCTACACCGAGCCGGATTGGTTGGCTCCATACTACTATTGTTGAGGGATGTGCCATTCGGTTGTTGTTGATCTTATTCGTGTTCTGAAAGGATATGTAAGTTACTCTTCTATGCTACGAGGAGTTGTGATTCGTTGGCTATAAGCACACCTGGTGCGGTTCTATTTGGGCTTTATAGCGAAATTTGAGCGAGATGAGTAATTGGGTATTGCATGCTTGATGGCGTATGGGTTATGTTCTTTCGGGTTTTGTGTGGCATTGTGTCATCTTCTTCTCTATGGTTATGGTAATTGACATTGAGTACTTGATGTCGGATTGCGCGTGATTATTGATTTTGAGCATGGTGGCTGAGGTATTTCATATGGATCAGTGTTTGGATGGGGGTCACGCATTGCAGCGGAGTTATGTTGAGATATGATCCCTTGTGTTAGATTCGTGTGTTTTGGTTCTACGGTGTGTGATAGGTTCTTAGCATTGCGTTGTGGTGGTACTTGTTGAGATTGAGGGACAATTCTCTCGCCTAAGTCATTTTCCATGATTAAGTACATTTGGAATGTTGTTTATTGTTGCACGGATTGCACAGGTTATGGCTTTAGATTGTATGGGTATGTCATGTCACTAGAGTGATCGTGTTGGATGAGATGAGGTCATTGGACTTAGAATGGATACTATCGAAATAAATTACAACATGGTTGGTAGGATGATATCGAAAGTCAACTTAGAAAATTGCTATAGTTCTTGTCGAAGGAGAGGGAGTTCCATGACTGGTAGATCTTATGAATGGTTACGCGTTTCTGCGTGTTTCTTTCATCATCAGTAGTGTACGAAGGTTTTAGAATGGAGTCTTCTTTGATATGAGGTTTATTACCGGCATTAGGTTGTCTTGAGCAGCTATTGTGATTAGAAATCATTGCTATGAGTATCTGTGTTATGTGATATATCATGTGATTACATCTTGGGTTATGGATATGGCTTGATACAGCTTGTTCAGATTTATACAGAGTGTTGATGCGAGATTCTGATCTTATAGAAAGTTCCGGATACTGGAAATTAGATTCTAAGGCTTGTGGGCTAGGTTGAATTGAGAAATTTCAGTTATGTTGTGTTATCGGACTTGTATGGGATAGGGTGACGTGGGATCACCCCCGGGTATGTGTATGGTAAGGTTACACGGGGGTTTGATGAATTTTAGAGCAATTGTGGACACATTCGAGGATGAACATATGTTTAAGTGGGGGAGAATGTAACGACCCAACCAGTCGTTTTGAGCATTTGCACATCGCTAAGTAGTTTATGGGCATGAGTAGCTCCGTATGATGTATTACGACTTATGTGAATCGTCGGTTTTAGTTTTTAGGTTATTCGGAATCGAATTGGAAGAATGGATTTCATTGGTGAAGCTTTAAATTGGGAGAGTTGACCAAGTTTGACTTTTTGTGAATTTGAACCTGGAACGGAGTTTTGATGGTTCCGGTAGGTCCGTTGGGTGATTGTGGATTTAGGAGCGCGTCCGAATTGTGATTTGGAGGTCCGTAGTGGAATTTGGCTTGAAATGGCAGAAGTTGAATTTTTGGAAAGTTTAATCGGGAGTGGGCTTTTTTATATCAGATTCGGATTGTCATTCCGGGAATATGAATAGCTTTGTTATGTCATTTGGTACTTGTGTGCAAAATTTGAGGTCAATCGGACGTAATTTGATAGGTTTCGGCATCAGTTGTGGAAGTTTGAAGCTCAAAGTTCAATAAGTTTGATTTGAGATGCGATTCATCATTTTGATGTTGTTATGTGTGATTTGGGGCCTCGAGTAGGTTCGTGTTGTGTTATTGGACTTGTTGGTATGTTCGGACGGGGACCTGAGGGGCTCGGTTGAATTTCGGACGTAGTTTGATCATTTCAAATGGCTTTGCATTGCTGGTTTTTTTGCTGTTACTTGTTGCTTCTGGCGTTCTTCGCTATCGCAAAGGTGTAGCCATGATCGCGAAAGATGAGTCGCATTCGCGAAGCTTTGCATTAGTGGTAATCGCGTTCACGTGGGGTGTATCGCGAACGCATAGTGCTTTTGGTGACAGTATATTTTTGTTCATCGCGAACGCGATGAACTTCCCGCGTTCGCGTAAGAGGATGCCTAGGCAGAAGTATAAAGTACCCTATTTCTGGGGTTTTCGGCCATTTTTGCATTTTTGGAGCTATAGAGCTCGGATTGAGACGATTCTTGAAGCAAATTTAACTTTATCAATTGGGGTAAGTGTTCTGTACTCGGTTTTGGTTATATTTCAGGAATCTATCTTCGATTCTATCTTTTGGTTGATGATTTTCAAAGAGGAAATTGGGGGTTTTGGCCTAAAGTTTCATAATGTGAAATTTTGAGTTTTGAACATCGATTTGGAGTCGGATTTGAGTAAAACTAGTATGGTTGGACTCGTAATTGAATAGATTATTGGATTTTGTAAATTTTGTCGGGTTCAGAGGTGCGGGCCGAGTTGGGCTTTTGGCCGATTTTGGCTTTTTGATTCAAGATTTGATCTTTTTCGATTGGGATTGGTTCCTTTAGCATTGTTTGATGTACTTAAGTTGTTTTTGGTTAGTTTCGAGCCATTCGGAGGTCGAAACGCGCGAGATGGCATTTTTGGAGCATCTCCTGGCTTGGTCGATATTTGGATTCGTCTTGTTCAAGGTAAGTAACTCTTCTAATCTTGGTGTAGAGGGTATGAACCTTGGCTATACGTGTTATGTGTTTGGTGTTGAGGTGACGCACATGAAAGGTGACGGGCATGCGGGCGTGCACCGTGTGAACTGTGACTCCGTTATTTATATAGTACCATGTAGTTACCTGAACTTATCTGCAATGATGAAATCTCTACTTACTAGAGTTATTGATCTGTGATTCATGTTAGAAGCCATGTCTAGGCTACATGCATATTTTGTTGTGTAAAGCCCCGAAAAACTTTCTAACGATTGAAAATTTTAACGTACACCAATGGTATTTGGGAATAACGTGTTATAATATTGAAGGAGACCCATGGGATAGAACCATATTATTTCGAAATGAAAAGTATATGTTTAAGGTTTGTTGAAACATACTAAGGAGTTTTGTGAATGGAAAGAATTCGTGTGGAACAAGTAGGATACATTAAGTGGAAAGGATGTCTCAATTCGCACAAGATCCTACTTAAAACATATGCGGCTACCAAAGTATAACTACTTATGAGGTGATCTACCTATAAAATTAAAGCCCTTTGAGTATATTTTCTAACGCTTCAAACCGTTCGTCATTCGGACATTCCTACAACAGGGTATGATCAAATACCCAAAGGCTGGCTTGTAGCTCGCTACCGAGCTCGCGAGGCCAGGTGTAAGACAGGCTTTAGCCTAGCGAGGCCAGGTGTAAGACCAAGCTTTGGCCTGGCGAGGCCAGGTGTAAGACCAGGCTTTAGCCTGGCGAGGCCAGGCTTGTAGCCCGCTATGACCAGGCTTTAGCTTGGCGAGGCCAGGCCCGTAGCGCGCTAAGACCAGGCTTTAGCCTGGCGAGGCCAGGTCTGTAGCCCGGTCCAGAATTTCGGAGTATCCATTTTCATATGTTTTAAACCTAACCCTATTCCGTTAAAACACCTACCTTGGACCATTTTAAACATATTTTCTAATATTTTTAAAGTGATAAAGAGAGAGTACTAGAGGGAGAAGTGAATATTCATCAAAATTTCTCTTCAACTCTCACTTAAAACCTTGAAGATTATCAAGAGGTGAACCTAGGTCTTCTTCCTAAGAGGTAAGATTCTACATCCTAACCCTTAATTTCGAATTTTGTCTAGAATTGGGTAATTAGCAAGATAATTTTTGCGCATGAGAGTTGTTTATTTTACATGCATGTGTTATCAAAGGGTGTAGGAAGCTTGATGAGCTAAGAATGATAAAGATTGGGTTGGGGGATGATGGAATCCTCCTTAAAAGGACCTTGAAACCTTGATGCACACCTAGTGTTTGATAATATGCTCAAATGCGCTAAAACCATGTTCATCTTCCTAATTATGGTTTACTTTTGTTATGTTTCTAAATAGATTGAAGTTGCTAGAATTTTTGGAACGTCGTAGTAATTTAAGGAAAGCTCAATTGAGGTATGTTGGCTAAACTCTTCTTTAAGAGTTGGAATTCTCATTATCCTTGTGAGTTCCGAGATGTTGATTATAAATCGCGTAATCTGATAAGTTTTGTGATGAAGATATATGTTCAATTCGTATTTCAAATGCTCTTATCATATTGCATTATAAATTGAGGATGTGTCCCAAACTATGGATTACGTATCCACATGTTATAATTTCTAGTCGTGATTTATGTGAAAGGTATTATGCCAAATTGTGTAGATATTGTGATTGTGATACACCTCCACCCTCATACATTGGGGTGAGGCGGCATGACCACTTTGTATGGGGATTATGGTATAGAGATTGTGATTGTGATATACCTCCACTCACATATATATTGGGGTGAGGCGACATGACCGCTTGGTGTAGGGATTATGATATTGTGGGACTGCACCTCCGCACTCTTACATTGGGGTGATGCGGTACGACCGCTTTGTGTATGGTTTTGGTATTGTTGTGGCACCACCACCCACATACATTGGGGTGAGGCGACATAACCGCTTTGTGTAGGTTCTTGGTACTGTGGTTATACATCCACCAGCATACATTGAGGTGAGGCGGAAGGGCCGCTTGATTAGAGTTGTGGTATTGTATGTACACCTCCACCTGCATACATCAGGTGAGGCGGCGGGGCCGCTTTTTGTGAAGATAGTTATATAGAATCTCATTTTAAATCCTATAAATATTGTTGATAGCTTTTAATAAGATTTCTATAGTTGAGACAGTTATCTATATTATTCTATTACAGCACTGGTTCATCATAATTATCTTGTATTTCTAAATTCTTAAATTAGTGTTTAATTTTCATACTAGTACTATTCGACAGTACTAACGTCCCTTTTGCCGGAGGCACTGCATCTTTCAATGGATGCAGGTGGTTCCATAGCAGAAAATATTGATCAGTGATAGCAGTGCATCTTCTTCCCAGCTGACTTGGTGAGCCCCACTTCATCCCGGGGTCATGTATCTTTTGTACCTTGTGTATTCCGTTTGAGGTATAGTTGTGGCCTTGTTGCCAGCATTATCATTGTACACTTCTTTATCCATAGAGGCTCCATAGACATAGTGTGGGTTGTGTATTGGTGTTGGGAAAGATAAAATATGTTATTTTGTTAAAATATGTTATTTTGTGGTTGTATTACTTGTCCATTTGAGACATTAAAAATGATGAAGCTATTGGAAATGAATTGGTATTATAGACGTGAAAACCATTTTGTCTAATTAATGAAAATAAGTATTATCTCCTGTCACGCCCCAAAACCGTGGAGCGCGACCGGTGCTCAACCTAGTGAACCCGACCGAGCAAGCCTGTTAGATTCCTTCTACCCAAACTCATCCATGAATAAGGAGAATATATGTTTTCCTAATTAAACAATAAACTGGTCGTGTCTGCAATTACCAATTTCTTACCATAAGTTTTACCATTTTTAAAGTCTCAAATGGACAAGTAATACAACCACTATATAGCATAGTTTGTCTTTTCCAGTACCAATATACAACCCACACTATGTCTACGGAGCCTATATAGATAAAGAAGAGTACAATGATAATGCCGGCAACAAGGCCCCGGCTATACCTCAACCATAATACATAAAGAACAAAAGATACATGACCCTGTGATGAAGTGGGGCTTACCATGCCAGCTGGGAAGAAGGTGTACTGCTATCACTAATCAATGTCTCCTGCTGTGGAACCACCTGCATCCATTTAAAGATGTAGCGCCCCCGGTAAAAGGTACATTAGTACCGTCGAATAGTACTAGTATGAAAACTAAACACCAATTTAAGAATTCAGAAATACAAGATGAATATGATGAACCAGTGCGGTAATAGAATAATATAGATAGTTGTTTAAACCATAACAAGCTTATTAAAAGCTATAAATAACATTTATAGGATCTAAGATTAGATCCTCTATAACCATCTTCACACAAAGCGGCCTCGCCGCCTCACCCGATGTATGCAGGTGGAGGTGTACGTACAATACCACAACTCTAATCAAGCGGCCCTGCCGCCTCACCCCAATGTATGCAGGTGGATATATATAACCACAGTACTAAGAACCTACACAAAGCGGCTATGCCGCCTCACCCCAATGTATGTGGGTGGAAATGCATCAACGATACCAATACCAAGAACCTACACAAAGCAGCTATGTTGCCTCACCCCAATGTATGCGGGTGGAAATGCATCAATATATATATATATATATGCGGGTGGAGGTGTATCACAATCACAATCTCTACACAACCTGGCATAATAACTTTCACATAAATCATGACTAGAAATTATAACATGTGGATACATAATCCATAGTTTGGGACAAATCCTCAATTTGTAATGCAATATGATAAGAGCATTTGAAAAAACACGAATTGAACATATATCTTAGCAACTTCAATCTATTTTAGAAATATAACAAATTTAATCAAAATTAGGAAGATGATTATGGTTCTAGCTCATTTGAGCATTTTATCAACCACTAGGTGTGCATTAAGGATTCAAGGTCCTTTTTATGGAGGATTCCATCATCCCACAACCCAATCTTTACCATTTTTAGCTCAACAATCTTCCTACATCCTTTGATAATACATGCATGTAAAATAACCAATCCTCTTGCCAATAAATTATCTTGCTTATTATTCATTTCTACACAAAATACGAAATTAAGGGTTAGGGTGTAGAATCTTACCTCTAGGATGAAGACCTAGTGAGTTTCCCTTATTTAATCTTCCAAAACTTGGGCAAGAATTGAAGAAAAAATATTGGAGAACACCTTCTCACTCTAGGGCAC
This sequence comes from Nicotiana tabacum, assembly GCF_000715075.1. NCBI lineage: Eukaryota > Viridiplantae > Streptophyta > Magnoliopsida > Solanales > Solanaceae > Nicotiana > Nicotiana tabacum. The sequence continues at coordinate 64,850,666 of NC_134094.1, read as the reverse complement.
CCTCTCTCACTCTAAAATGTCAGATAATAGCTCAAAAATGACCCAAAGAGTGTATTTAACGAAATAGGGTCGGGTTTTAAAAACCCAAAAATGGAGCTCTAGAACAAGGTATGCGATCGCATAACCGATATGCGGACCGCATATCGGTCGCATAGTTGGTTACAAAATAGCTAAAAGAACTGCCTGTGTATGCGGTCACTATGCGGTCCGCATAACTGTTATGCGGCCGCATAACGCACTGCATAATAGTTATGTGGTCGCATAGTTGACCGCATAATTACTTCCATTTGGTCCAATTAACTGCCTCACTCTGCGGCCATTGTGCGGTCTGCAGAGTGATTCTGCGGTAGCATAATGGACCGCAGAGATACACTTTTCCGCCAAATATTTTTCTTTACTTTCCGGTGTATTGTTCAACACAAAAAGACCGAGCCTCCTCAAACACATAAGCCTAGTCCGACACCATAAAATATTATTTTCTTTGCAAAATTTACCGGGCTTACCACTTAAGTACTTCGAAATTTTCTGGGGTGTTACATCTCCATTCATGGATAAGTTTGGGTAGAATGAAATCGAACAGGCTTGCTCAATCAGGTTCACTCGGTTGAGCGCCGGTCGCGCTCCTCAGTTTTGGGGCGTGACAAACTTGGTATCAAAGCCTAAGGTTTTAAAGTGTCCTAGGATATCTCGGAGTCGTGTCTAGTAGAGTCCTTCTTATCGGTGTGTTGTCGACCATATCTATAAGTTGGAGGCTACTTGGACTTTTAGGAATAATACCATTCTTTGATATTCTGAATCGTGCGATGAAACTAGTTGTGAAACTGTTCTTCCTCCAACTTGTGCATTGAGGTTCAAGGTAAGTTTAAATGATCTTTTGGTTTATTCCAAGTAATGTTGTCATGTGACATGATGAAGGGGTAAAGGCCTGAATATTAAACAGATGGCACATGTATCATGTTGAATGAATAATATGACCATATGAGACAAGTCTATAGTACCATGAGCATACTTTATATGAGAAGAGTGCTAGAAGTGATTACCCACCTCCAAAGAGGCTTTGACGTGATAAATGAGACCTAAGATTAACTAGTATAAGTGGATAGTGTGGAAACCATGGGTATGATTCTAATATGTAGATTTGTTACATAGGCACGTGATATATGAAAGGCGTGGCCTGGAGAGTAATGAATAATGTGTACGTCTTTCACGGGAGACAAGAAGTTATGAAATGAGAGTCAATTGAACCCACAATGAGAAGACCCTAGCACTATGAATATTATAAAACTCCCAGGAATGTGCGAAGTGGTGTTACACTCCAAAAAGGATATTGACACGAGGGATTTGGATCCCAAGCCTCTGTGGCTGAATAAGAGTAGAGAACTTATGAAGTTAATACTATGGGGACTTAAATCTCCCTAATAGTCAATCATATACAGGAGGATTAGAGATGTGAAACATGTATCCCTCATATTGCTAAATTCAAGACTTGTGTCAAAATGTGAATCATTCACCCCAAGTGGGGAGGGAAGGGCCATGGTGAGGCTACTTAAGTTCGAATAAACGAGATTAGGGCCATGTAGCTATGATGTTTGGATATTTTGTTGAAGATATGTGTAGTATAGAAAAGTGGTAAGGGGTAACGTGATTCTCTGAGAGGGTATGCAAATGATAAACCACTAGTACGAAAATAATGTGGAAGGTTAGGAAATGTAAATTCTTAGTACGTGACAATATACATGACAAGGTCAACGATACTAGAAACTAAGAGTAAGGTTTGCAAAAGGGTTTTATACTTGTTATAAAGTCAGGGACAATGGAACCCAAGAAAGTACTACAGATCAAATGTGAAAGGCTTGCAAGTTCTTAGAATGAGTTAATCACGGATTTGCGATTTAGCTAAAGTTCCAAGTCTTTAAGAAAGACAAAACGAGTGGGAGAGATAAATGTGATGTTATTAGAGTGCATCGGGACTTGATGGAGAGTCTCTTAAGAATCATACAAGAAAGGAAGTGTTAAGTGATACACGGATGAACACACTTTCCCACGGATATCCCAACAAGTGTCGAGAGGCGAGCATGATGAATTCCCAACTAAGGGAAAAGACCACGTAACATATGGAAGAACACATGGTTATTCACTAAATAGGAAAAATGAGGCGAGAAGAATTGGAAGATAATGAGCAAGATGGTTATCGCAAAATAGGTCGTATCAGAATGATGGACTCGCCTAGAGCACAAGTGTTAATAGAAGATATATAAGATCAATTGTAATGCAGTCAACTTAAGTAACACTGAATATCAACTAAAAGATATAGAGGGAGTTCATGTCTACATATTACATTGGAAAGTGAGACTACTGGTGATGAAGTGGTAGTGTGATAAACTCAACAAACCAGGCACAATGATACTACGAGTTCATGGGAGGCAAACACGTGTGTGGCACAATAAGGTTTTCAACTATGAATTAAGGGCAAAATGTGATGGGAGTGAATGCTCTAGTCACAAAGTAAATATAGTACCAATATATTGTCTAGACCAAAAAGGAAATGTTCGAAACAGATTAAGAGAGGATGAACACTTTTTACGAACCAAACATGTTTAACATGATAGCTCTTACGCTGCAGTACTAGAAAACACTATTGGTGACTACAATACTGAGAATAAGGTGAGTTACTCACCGAGGATGGAATCAGGTGGACTAAGTCCTACACTTATAAGGAAAACAAGAAGGCATCGTTGAAGAATTTAGGAGGATCTCAAGTTTTAGAAATGTTCGGGCCAATGATTTTTGTTAAAGTAAATATATATGAAGGGTGTTGATATGTGTTTTGGGAAGTATTTTGCAGTAAAGAGGGATCGTGAGAATGTTCACGAGGGAAGTATAGTGGTTTCTCAAAATCCTATAAGACTTATAAGGAAAAAATAGGGTGGCTAAGAAAGGTATGAGAATAATGTTACTTCACATATTGAGGCAATGCCATACAGGTTGATGTTATCAGGGTGTGCGTGCAAGCTAGTGGATGTTATTTATTTGAAACAGATGGTCCCATAAGAAAACTGACCTAGTAATGTCTTTTGTTGGGAAATTTGGAAAAAAAAAAACAAGTTGCAAGTACTAATAAGATTGTAACTGTATCAAGGAAAACTTTGTATAACTTAATTCCTAGGAGGTCATATAAAAGAGAAATCTCATATAGATTTCAAAGTATGATTTGCATATTAAAATATTGTGGCTTGGTGTCGTGTTTTAGATGAGAACTAGTATACTAATTGTGTGAGAAAATCTCAATATTCTCAAGACTTGAAATTGCTCATATGTGTACCTACAGTCTGGATTGGAAATGTATTATTGTTGATAGCCTATAAAGGTGGTTGGAAATGAAATAAGTGAATTGGGATATAAAGTGTGGCCAATGGTGCCAATGAAATGAAATGATGTGAGAAAGTTTATGAAATGAGTCTCGACTCAAATGTTTTAAAATGACTTCGAAAATAGAAATGCCTAAAAGCTTTCGTACTCAAGTCATGCCATAAGTGGTTGTTTTAACAAATACTATGCTTTGTGAGTATTTCCAATGTGTTTTGCGATCTTACATATTTGTGAGTGGAAGTTGTGTATTGCCCTTTGCGGGGGAAAACGTGTCAAGAATAAATGGTGTGATATTTGCTGATGATCTAAACTTACGCATCAATTGCCAATCATTTTACTCCACTTCTCGGAAAGAAATCTATGGTGCTTAAATTGGTCATTTCAAATGAACTTAAAGTTGTGATTTCCGTAATATTATATGTATGTTGATATTTATGATGATGATACATGAAAAGGAAGAAATAAAAGTGTGGAATAACAAATATGGCCACCGTGCCTTGAATAAAGAATCTTGTGAATGGCCAAAAGAGCCAAGGAAATATTGTTGTTATTATTGGTTGAAAATACTAGTGGAGATTTATACAATATGGCAAGATGATCATTTAGAAACTCTAGGCAACTCTAGCCTCATGTGTCGAATCAATGATGTCATCACAATGATTAACAATGTAAGCATTATTGGTAGTAACCTTCATTCTCTTAGGATATAACCTCTTGAAATGCCGTGCTCAGTACCTTGATGGATTTTTGAATAATTTTAGCCAATCTTGAACCTCGTTGTTCATAATTATACAAACCAGTGGGGGTTGAAGGCTCAAACATGTCAAAGAAGCATCATCATCCAGTGATCAAATATAACGGATAGGAAGTTTTATGGTCATATTCATGCTAGAACATCTTAGAGTGGTTATTCGAGGTCTCCAAAGGTTTAGTTTCGGTGTTTGGCGTAGGGATTTAGAGTTGATGAAAGTGAACGTGCTATTCTAAAGATTTTCTCTATGAATATATTGGGTGAATTATTAAGGAAGGTAAAGTATGTGTAGTCACATTAGGCCTTATGAAATCTTGAAGGAAATAGGCCAAACTAAGAGTATGATGTATGTATTATTGTTCTTCGTATACCCGGTGTATCATGTGTCTATGTGTATTAAGGTAGTATTAATCCTTTGTCTATCGTTTCGATGAAAGCTAGTGAAGATGAAGTTAATGGATAATTGGCTTATGAGGGTTATCTTTGTTCCATCCTTGTTAGATAAGTTCGAGAGTTGATATTGCCTTTGTTAATGTGTTATGACGAAGTCTATAAGTCGAGGAGGCCACCTTGAGGTACAAAAGTGTTTTCACTTGAGCATATAGTCAAATGATTGTGGATCGAAACACACTTTATATGTGTTATGATTTAAATATGTGCAGCTCATGTCACGATATCACTCTTGATAATATGATGTATGTAATATTGAGATTAATGTTGTTGATATACATTGCTATGCTTTGTCGAGTTATAGAAGCATTGTTAGGGTGGTTTTGGTGTTACTCTGGAAGGTGTAGCCGTGATCGCGAAAGGTGTTTGGTCAGTGGAGCTATTTGTTCTTTGCGTTAGCGCTTTTGAAGTCACGTTCGCACCGGGTAAAAGATTTTTGTCTTCGCATCCGCGTCCATTGCTATGTCTTCACGCAGTGTTGAGGTTTGGCAGTTGGGAGTTGGAGAATTCTTCATCGCGAAAGAAGAGTCACATTCGCGAAGCTTTGCATCAGTGGTCATCGCGTTCGCGTGGGGTGTATCGCGAAAGCGTAGTGCTTTTGGTGGCAGTGTATTTTTGTTCATCGCATTGTTCGCGTAAGAGGATGCCTAGGCAGAAGTATAAAGTAACCTATTTCGGGGGTTTCAGCCATTTTTGCATTTTTGGAGCTATGGAGCTCGGATTGAGGCGATTCTTGAAGAAAATTTCACTATATGAATTGGGGTAAGTGTTTTGTACTTGGTTTTGGTTATATTTCAAGAATCTATCTTTGATTCTAGCTTTTGGTTGATGATTTTCAAAGAGGAAATTGGGGGTTTTGGGCTAAAGTTTCATAATATGAAATTTTGAATTTTGAACATCGATTTGGAGTCGGATTTGAGTGAAACTAGTATGGTTGGACTCGTAATTGAATAGGTTGTTGGATTTTGTAAATTTTGTCGGGTTCAGAGGTGCAGGCCCAGGTTGGGCTTTTGTCCGATTTTGGTTTTTTGATTCAATATTTGATCTTTTTCGATTGGGATTGGTTCCTTTAGCATTGTTTGATGTACTTGGGTTGTTTTTGGTTAGTTTCGAGCTGTTCGGAGGTCAAAACGCGTGGGATGGCATTTTTCGAGCATCGCCTGGCTTGGTCGGTATTTGGATTTATTTTGTTTGAGGTAAGTAACTCTTCTAATCTTGGAGTTGAGGGTATGAAACCTGACTATACGTGTTATGAGTTCGGTGTTGAGGTGACGCACATGTTAGGTGACGGGCGTGTGGGCGTGCACCGTGTGAACTGTGACTCCGTTATTTCTGTGGTACTGTGTAGTTACCTGAACATATCTGTAATCATGAAATCTCTACGTACTAGAGTTATCGAGCTGTGATTCATGTTAGAATCCATGTCTAGGCTACATGCATATTCTGTTGTGTAAAGCCCCGAAAACTTTTTCTAATGATTTAATATTTTAAAGTACGCCAACGGTATTTGGGAATAACGTCTTATAGTATTAAAGGAGACCCATGGGATAGAACCACATTATTTCGAAATGAAAAGTATATGTTTAAGGTGTGTTGAAACATACTAAGGAGTATTGTGAATGGAAAGAATTTGTGTGGAACAAGTAGGATACATTAAGTGGAAAGGATTTCTCAATTCACACAAGATCCTACTTCAAACGTATGCGGCTACCAAAGTATAACTACTTATGAGGTGATCTACCTATAAATTTAAAGCCCTTTGAGTGTAGTTTATAACGTTTCAAACTTTTCATACTAGTACTATTCGACAGTACTAACGTCCCTTTTGCTGGGGGCGCTGCATCTTTCAATGGATGTATGTGGTTCCACAGCAGGAGATATTGATCAGTGATAGCAGTGCATCTTCTTGCCAGCTGACTTGGTGAGCCCCACTTCATCCCGGGGTCATGTATCTTTTGTACTTTGTGTATTCTGTTTGAGGTATAGTCGGGGCCTTGTTGCCGGCATTATCATTATACTCTTCTTTATTCATAGAAGCTCCGTAGACATAGTGTGGGTTGTGTATTGGTACTGGGAAAGAGAAAATATGTTATTTTGTGGTTGTATTACTTGTCCATTTGAAACATTAAAAATGATGAAGCTATTGGAAATGAATTGGTATTGTAGACGTGAACACCATTTTGTCTAATTAATGAAAATATGTATTATCTCCATTCGTGGATGAGTTTGGGTAGAATGAAATCTAACAGGCTTGCTCGGTCGGGTTCACTCGGTTGAGCGCCGGTCGCGCTTCTCGGTTTTGGGGCGCGACATGTTGGGACCCATTGAGGTCATTACTGCTGTTGAGTTATTTGTTTACATTGCAATGTCATACTCAGTCATAGTCATTCATTGCATATCATATCTTAGTCTGCGTTGTTATTTATTGATACATCATATCATCATTTTTGGGCTAGTTTCATGACACTGTAAGCCCGTGAGAGAGAGAGACTGGAGAGATTGATGACTGAGTGAGGCCGAGTGCCTGATTATTAGTGACATTTATGGGATCAGGATGCACGCTGCAGTAGATATACTGATTTATGATAGCGCTTGGGCTGAAGGGTCGCTCCGGATCTGCACACACACCCAGTGAGCGCGGTTGATATTATGGAGGGATGGATCTTCCCTGGACAAGGATCTTGTCCGAAGCATTTTATACTTGGAGATGGATCTTTTCCAAGGGCTGGATTGGCCCTACTCGGTACTGGGTGACTGATGATCAGTTGATGTGTATATTCTGGGTTGGATCTTCCCTGGGCCGGATTGTCCATATACAGTACCGAGTGATTGAGCATGATGAGTGAAATGTGTGAGATAGTGAGATTGAGTACTACGATAGTGCGATTACATGAGTTCATCTCTGAGATACATTGCATTGACATGCACACATGACATACATGCATAGAGATATATTTTCCTCATGATGTACGGTATCATGTCATTCATGGCTTCTCAAACATATTGGCCTACGGGCATAGTGATGCATTTTTCCACTGGCTATCTAGAAAGAAAATGAAACATCTTATTTATTGTTGAAAGGATTTTTTTTGGGAGAATTACAGTTTTTAAATTTACTTATATTTTTCGCAAGTTCGGTAAATGACTTGGGTTTTTCACTGATACACTTGAAAGGCAAAACTATTTTCAGAAATCATGATTTAGCTGAACATTTATTCTTAGAGATACTTCTTTTATTACTTGTTTTATATTGTTATGAACTATTGTTGGTTATTGGAGTTGGACTTTGACCTTGGTACAAGCTCGTCACTACTTTCAACCTAAGGTTAAGTTTGTTACTTATTGAGTATATGGGGTCGGTTGTACTCATACTACACTTCTATACCTTGCGTGCAGATATTGACTGCTAACGTTACTGTGATCGACAGGAGCCGAAATTGAAGATGTATTTGTGTTCCGGTTGTAGCTCTCTCTTGTTCATGGTAGCCTTAGATCTATAAAACTATGTTATGTACTCTTCAAACAGATGATGTATTTACTTCATTTCAGCTTTGTAAACTCTATTCTTAAAAGCTCATAATTTGTACTACCAGTCCTTGGGGAATATATCAGATTCAGATATTTCTTTACTTAATTTCTTTATTAATTATTATTATAATTGGTTAGTGGTTAATTAACTTACCTGACGGGTTGGGTTAGGTTCCATCACGACTAGGTAAATTTTGGGTCATGACAATGCATCTGCCAGATCCCGATTAAATATGTCGTCTTCGGGCAATTAAGTAAGGACAGGATCTTCAAGTTGCTCGTTTTCACTGCACAACCAATAAAATAATGAGTTTCTCAAATTGATCCAAACTTTACGTATAGCTTTATCACTTCACTTACAAATCATAATGTGTTGATATCCCATGGACATTATCCTGTTGATGATGACTCCCGGATGGACTACCATGATCCAACACACCAAAACTAGGTATATTTTAAATAGGCGTTGGTTCATAACTTGTAAAATTCATATCAGGCCGATACCCCATGTGGAATATATGAGTGTTAATGCAAATTTATTACATAAAAATAAACTTCGTAACACAAAGAAAAATTGAAGTTTACCACTCGGCTTGTGGATTATGTAAACTGGGGGAGAAATTATTTCCTCGCTCCTCATTCGTCCGTAGAGATAAGTTTAGATGAGGCCAAACTCTTTCACCTGGAACCTGTTTAGCTAAAACTGCTCCAAAATAACCACCTGATAATTGAGGGATATCCCTACTTTGCGGAACCTCATTATTGCGAACGTATTCAGCCTTAACGTACATTTCCAATATTTTTATCAAAAGATATTCCCGATGTTAATCTGGAGTTCTCAAAAAATCGTTTAAAGTCTCATCGTCTTCGATGTTAAACTCAGCATAACAAGCAACCCCTTACGGAGTAACAGAATACAGATATCTTCCGGTTACTTTAATATTCACCGAACGTTTGTTCACACTCATTTTTTTACATAACAACGATACCAATGTATCGTAATCCATTGTAAGTGGCAACTTAACATGACACTCTTGAGAAAAACTATAGTGTACTGAGTTATTCTCCACCACAACCTCATCACTCCCTCCCCTTCCCCCCAATATAATGAAACTCTAATTCTTCGCTCTTCAGATATTATGACAAAATACAAAATAACTTAACGAACAAATATTTCGGAAGATTTGAAGGATTCTAAATGAATTTTTACAAAATCCTCCGAAAACTCTTTCAATAAGGAAAAAATTGATGTATAGCGCCTTAAATATGTGCGCTATATCCAGTAGAATTATTGGTGTGCCAATTAAGTTCAGAAGATTGGCAGTGGGCCCAACTTTTACGTATAGCGTTGTATTTTACTGCGTTATACCCTGTTGAATTATTGGCATGTCAGTTAATACTAGAAAAATTATTAGTGGGCCTAAAGTTCAAATATAGCGCGGTATTTCACCGGGCTATACCTTAATGGACAAACGTACCGTTAAGGCATAGCGCGGTGAAATACCGCGCTATATAAATTATGGTCCCCAAGTTTTTTCCTCATATATTTCGGTTCTTTGAGTCCAAAAAAAGCATATTTTAGTTTCGGACTCCTGTCTTTAGTTTCTTTTTCTTTTTTCAAGTTTTTAACATTTGGGAGTAACATGTTTAAACTTAGGCAGGTTCTGAAGAGTCTATGAGTGATTCTCACGTAGTGCGATGTGATAGCACTGAAATACCGATATGGTAGCTATGTGGCTGGCTCTTTCAGTGCCACAAGTGACTCGACACACTTTTCTTTTCCAACTGGATCGACCTTTTGTTTTTTGTTAATTTTCATATTGTTTTGGATGTTATGAGTTTTGACGATGTTTAGAAGGTAAAACTGAAAGTCTCTATAACGCTTAGGGACGCTTGTAGTTGTAGGAGATGGAAGATTAACGTCATGAAAGATTTGCTCTTGCACGTTTAATTTACATCTTGAATAGTTTGTTTCGTATGCCCTAATAACATTATTATACATGTTTTGGTACATTTTAGATTCTCCAATTGCCACCCAAAATATTTATTAAAGTATTTTACTAGAACTTATATAATAAGTACTTTGTTATTATGAATTGAATGACTTAAGATTATTGTTCACATATATGATTATGCCTTAATAAAAAATGTTCACTTCTTTTTCATTTGAATTTTGACAATCTGTATATAATTTTGATGTATCAATCAGTACTTTTAAAATACTGATGTTTTTCTTTTTGAAAATATTAGAATTTAAGCATGTGTTGCTCTCAGTACTTATGAGCGCTCCATCGTCAATTAAACGAGAGGACAATGTCATACTTAGAATCACATTTTTTTATTTGAGATAATATGTACTGTATTAGGGCCTCCTGGATATGAGTGTTTCAAATTTCAAAGGGTTTGGGAGAGTTTTTGAAACACTTGGCTGCTTACAATAGGCTCGTATGATGATTTAGGACTTGTGTGTATATTTGGATTAGGACCCGAGGGACTCGGGTGCAATTCCGCAGTGTTGCATGAAAGTTGAGAACTAAGAGTCATAAATTTGATTTGGACCTTGATTTTGAATTGTGGTATTTTCCTATGTGTATTGAGCTTTTGAATAATCCATATAGAGTATTTGGACTTATCGGGATGGTTTGAAGGGGTTCCGGGGGGCTCGAGTGATTTTCGGCGCATTTGGAGTAAGTTTTTTTAGATTTTAGTTCAAAAATAGATTGAGTGAGAAATGGAGGAAAAAATAAATTTTTTAAATTTTCCTCCTTTACAAAGAAACATTATCCTAGATCGGAGAAGAAAAGCTCATTTGTTGTGTATATATATAATTACACTTTTAGGTTTAAAAGAGTTGAGAAGAAGGCAAGTCTAGCGCCGTCGCTCGTTTCGACTTCGGATTTGGATTTGATTATGAATTTGTTCAAATGATCTGCTGGGTTGATTAATTCAAACAACAAAAAAGTAAGTGTGTGATTGCTGCCGTCATTTGTGTTCGCTGAAACACTATGGTTTGAAGTACCGCTATATCAGTGTTTGTAATCCGTTCTATCCTAGAAAGAAATAATCTCAAACCTCGAGTACCAAGAGGGGATTAAGTTCCTTAAGAAAATATTGTGAATTCAGTGGACTCATATTAATTTTTGCTTCTTCTACATTTTTGTTTTTTCATTATTTCTTTTTTCCATAATTTATTTTACGAATACAGATTTATAACAAGATTAAAGAACTTACACAATATTCTATTCTGTATTCGTTTTATATATTGTTTGTGGAGATTAAAACCTTTATGATTTTCTACTCCTATTTCTGGAGATTAAAGCCTTCCTGGCTTTCTACTCTGTTATTGAATATATTATGTGCTTTCTATTTCTTTTGTTATTTGTTATATGGAGATTAAAGTCCTAGTTATTTTAAACTGTGTTGGAGATTATAATCTATGTGATTTTCTTGTCCAGTTTCATTTGGTTTGAAGTTATAAAAACTTCACAGTATATTAAATTCGTTTGTGTCATTTTATTTTACAGAAATGACAATGGTTACCGAACAATAAACTGTTCATGTTGAGAATGGCAATACCTCTTCGGTAACTGCCAATGCTTCTTCAAGTCGCACACCACTTGCACTAACACTGGCACCTGAAGAAAAGCCAAAAAGAATTTCGGGATTGATTTCAAGCGGTGGCAGCAGAAAATATTCTTCTATTTAACGACTCTAAGTCTATAAAATTTCGTTAAGGAGGATGTTCCTGTTCTGCTTGACGGAACTCCAGATAACGAACGCTTCCTCGTGACTGAGCCGTGGAAGCATTCTGATTTTCTGTGCAAGAATTATATTCTTAGAAGATTGGAGGACGATCTGTATAATGTTTATAGTAACATGGAGACGTCGAAAGAATTGTAGACTGCGCTTGAATAGAATTATAAAACAAAAAATTTGTCACGACCCAAAACCTAACCCGTCATGATGGCGCCTATCGTGATACTAGGCAAGCCGACCTTTCCAAAACAATTTCAAACTTTAACAGAAATGAATTAAGACATTTAAAATAACCGGAGTCTTTCATAAAAACGGGGGTAAAACCCAAATAAAACATAAGCGCGGAAAAAAATAATAGCCCGACATCGGGGTGTCACTGAGTCATAATCATCTGACAACCAATCTAGAAACAGAGTCTACTACAGTCTGTGCCAAATGCCAATACAAGAGAGAAAAGATAACACGAAAGGAGAAACAAGGATTGCGGACGCCAGCAGCTACCTCGTAAGTCTCTGATAATCAGCTCGCGCAAGAACTCAGCGACCGCCAGAACAGTACACACCTGGATCTGCACATGAAGTGCAGGGAGTAGTATAAGTATAACCAACTTAGCAAGTAAAAAAATTAAATAAGGAACAGAGAAGCAGTGACGAGCTATAAAAATACAGTTCATTTCAAAAGTTTTCAGTAAAGAGTGAACATGCTTTCAAATCCGGTGGTATAAGTCAAATTAGTTCGAGCTCAAGTAAAACAGATATGAATCTTCCAGAAATTTCACAACGACAACAGATAACAACTAAGTGCAACAATAAATAAAAGCAAGTACAACCTCTCAAGGCAACGGTCGCTCAACTCATCTCAACCGCTCATACTCTCGGCTCTCAGCCCTCAATACACACTCTCAATAGGTACCTGTGCTCACTGGGGTTGTGCAGACTCCGGAGAGGCTCCTTCAGCCCAAGCGCTATATTTCTGCGCCGCGCAGCCTGATCTGATATTGTTGCATCGTGTAACCCGATCCAATATTATTGCGGCATGTAACCCGATCCAATATTGTTGCGGTGTGCAACCCGATCCAAATATATATATAGCACGAAGGCTTTTTGCGGTGTGCAACCCGATCCATATACCTCACAGCTCGCAGCTCGGCACTCAGGCCCTATCTCAGTCACTAACCTCTCTAGCCCCTCGGGCTCACAGAATATCAAAATAACCAGCCCAAGCAGAAAATACAACAAGTTTCAACAAGAAATGAGAGGAAATAGAGATATAACACACAAGTAAAACTATGACTGAGTACAAGACAACAATTACCAGTCAATTCAACAAGTATACGACCGTTGTCCTAGGCATGGTTTCTAACATGAAAGGCAGTCAATTGCTCAAAGACAAGGAAAACAAGTAATAACAATGGCTATTCGACTTTTCAGTCTCACGGGATGGACCTAGCCACAATCCCTCACAGTGTATGCTCGCACGCTCATCACCTAGCATGTGTATCACCTCCAAATATTCACATTATACAAATTCTCGGGGTTTCATACCCTCAAAACCAGATTTAAGACTGTTACTTACCTCAACTGAGCAAATCTCCACTCCGAAATACCTTTGCCTCTCAAATCGGTCTCCAAACGTACTGAATCTAGCCACAAGTAGAACAATATAATCAATATAGGCTAATGGGATCAATTCCACGAGAAAAGTACTATATTATAGCCAAAAATCAGAAATTAGCCCGAACCCGCCCCCCGGGTGTAACAACCCGGCCGGTCGTTTTGAGAATTTAAGTCTCGTTCAGCAGCATAAGGCCGTGAGCAGCTTTGTATTATGTGTATTGACTTGCATGCGTGGTTGAATTCAGTTACCGAATGATTCTGAGTGATTTGGGACACTTTGTCCCTAAAACGGAAGCTTAAGTCTTAGGATTTTGACCGTAGTTGGATCTATGTGAAGATGACTTCGAAATGGAGTTTTTTCAGTTCTGTTAGCTCTGTTGGGTGATTTTGGATTTGGGAGCATGTCTGGACTGTGAATTTGAGGTCTGTAGCTGATTTAGGCTTGAAAATTGCGATAGTCAGATTTTTGGAGATTTTGACCGGAAGTGGACTTTTTGATATCGGGGTAAGAATGTGATTTCGAGAGTTGGAACAGCTCCGTTATGTTAGTTGGGACTTGCCTACAAAATTTGACGTCATTCCGGATTGGTTTGATAGGTTTCGGTACGAGTTTTAGAAGTTGAAAGTTTTGGATTTTTATAAGTTCGATTCGTGGTACGATTTATATTTTCGGCATTGTTTGATGTGATTTGAGACCTCGAGCGAGTCCGTGTTAGGTTATGGAACTTGTTAGTATGTTTGGACGGTGTCCCCGGGGCCTCGAGTGTGTTTCGGATGGGCTATGGGTCATTTCCTTCTATTTTTGAACTGTTGTTTTCTGTCATCTCATTTCTTAATCGCGTTCGCGTTCGCGTCCCTTCCTTCGCATTCGGGAAGAGTAATTTTGGAGGAGGGAATATTTTTTCTTCGCGTTAGCATTCCTCATTCCGCGATCGCGGAAGCCAACCTTTTCCTTCATCGCGTTCGCGTTCATCCCACGCGTTCGCGTAGCTGTGCCATTCCACTCTTCGCATTCGTGTACTGCTTCACGCATTCACGAAGAGCAGTCGTTGGGCCATCAAATTTTTCCTCTCCGCATTTGCGAACGTGTTGTCGCATTCACGAAGCACAACTGGGCAGCTTTCATTTTTCTTCTTCGCGAACGCGAATGCTCTTTCGCGTTTGTGATGCACAAACACCTGGGCAGAATAAATAGTACTCTATTCCGAGGGTTTTGCCATTTTCACCATTTTGGAGTCCTAGAGCTCGGTTTTGTGCAATTCCTTGTGGGTTTTTCAAGCAAATCGATTGGGTAAGTGTTCTTCACCTAGAATTTATTATATTCCATGATTTTATCTTTATTTTCATCATTTAATTTGTGTTTTGAGTTTGGGAAAATGGTGATTTTCGAAAAAAAAATTCAAAATGAAAAATCATGATTTGAGGGACGAATTGGCATCGAAAATTGATAATTTTAGTGTGGTTGAACTCGTATCTAAATGTGTGTTCGGGTTTTATGAAATTTGTCGGGTTCCGAGGTATGGGCCTAGGGGTCGACTTTTGGACTGATTTTTAGATTTTGATAAAGATTTAGACTTTATGATCCGGAATAGTCTCTTATGAGTTTTATTTGTGCTTAGAGTATCGGTTTGTCTTCTTTGAGTTAAATATCTTGCCTAACCTTGTGTGGAGGAACATACCCCTTAGGATTTGAGTCTCATATGCTAATTGTAGTCCGTGTATGCGAGGTGACAAGTACGTGCTCGGACTTATTTGTGGAAAGTTGATCTTTTAGGGTTCTTAGGTCCTTGTATTCACTGATTATGCAGTTGTGATGTTATGAATGAGTCCCTTAATTACTAGTTTTACCTCTACCTGCTTTAATTAGAATTAATTGCTTCATGATCCGCCCTTGATTCTTATTTGAGTCATCTGTGCCTTGACTGCAATTGTTATCTCTTCTATTGCCATGTTATTTTTCCCCTAACTGCTTATCTTTATTTGAAGTTATAATTATCTCTTTTATAATTGTTCATCCTTAATTGAGGCTATGATTATCTTTCTGTTGCTTATCCCTAATTGAAATTTTTGTATCTCTTTCTTAATTGCCAACCCTAAAAGAAGTTAGATATCCTATATTTTAGTTGACTTGTCCTTATTTGGAATTATTCGTCTTGTGTTAGCTCCCTCGTTGTCGAACTGTACATTGTGGACCGTTGTTACATAATATTTTCTTTCTTGTTGAGTTGTTCTTATTATGACTAGCATTCTATATTGTTGCTACTCCTTGTGAATTAGCTCCTCTGTTTCCTTGAGTTCTTAAATTTCTGAGTTGACTTATTTGTCGTACCACTGTATTATTGTCATTGTTGTTGTTGTATTTATTGTGGTGATGCACGAGGTTTCTGCCGGGCGGTTGTTGTTATGGGGGTTGCACGAGGTTTCTGCCATGTTATTGTTACTATTGATATTTGTACATGCGGCGTGACAAGGCATGGAGATATATATATATATATATATATATATATATATATATATATATATATATATATATATACATACATACATACATATGTGGGTTGCGCATATGGCAAGACAAGGTGGGAACATTATTATACCATGTGACGAGACAAGGCGGGCTTTTACTTTATTATTTCACACGTGGCGAGACAAGGTGGGCTATGTCAGGGATTGATTTGTGATGACCTGGTGGCATTCTTAATGTTGATATTTGTGTAATGGAACACTTACCTTTGTGAGTTTTATCTTGTGAAAGCTATGAGAAAATATTCTACGTGTTGTCCGTTCTTTTTTCTTATGCTTTTTTGCTGGTATGGACTATGTTAGGACACTTGCACAAGCATACACGTAGTTAAGCACTCTTATCGGATAAGAGGTGTTCTTGATATTGTTGAGCATAGATGCTCTTGTTTACTTGCTTCTATGTGAGAATGGCTCTATTGGCACGTGAGTCGTCAGTGCGGTTATGAAGTGTAATGAGGGCGCAGGATGCCAAGTGTTAGGGTTCTGGTATTGAGACCTGTGAGTTGTGATTTGTCCGAGGTTCTGTACCTCGTGGAGTTTGATGAGTAAAACCTGATGTAAAAGTGGTTGTAGTTGCTGAGTTATTACTTGTCCTTGTTGTATTTGTGATTCTAGATTTAGGTTGTGTTCCATTCACTTTTCAGTGTCATTTTTATGGTATTCCGCTGATACTTGTTGTTTCCTTTCTTATTTCCATTACTGTATTGTGAGTCATATTGCATAGTCTTTATGTAGATATCATTTTTACTGTTGTTCATATACTTATACTTATTCAGTTTATTAGACCAGTGGGTGTCTTGACTGTTCCTCGTCACTACTCCACCAAGGTTAGTCTTGATACTTACTGGGCACTACTGTGGTGTGCTCATTCTACACTTCTGCATATTTTTGGGCAGATCCAGGTGTTTTTTCGTTAGCAGCTGTGCGGGTCGTTGCTGTGGAGACTCAAGATAAACATGTTGCTGCGTTCGAAGGCTTCGGAGTGACCTTCAAGTTTTCGTTTTGCACTGCTTATTCTTATTTCTTAACAGTTGTATTTAGAAATTTGTAGCAAAATCTGTAGAGCTTATGACTTGTACTTCTGGTTTTGGGTGTTGTAAATTTTATAGAGGGTTCTATTTCAAAATTTGTTAGATGTTATTTCTTATTATTGTTATTTAGTAAATATTATGCTTACCTAGTCTCTAAGACTAGGTGTCATCACGATACCAAAACAGAGGGGAAATTGGGTAGTGACAAGTTGGTATCATAGCTTTAGGTTTATAGGTGCTATGAGTCATAAGCGAGTTTAGTAGAGTCTTGCGGATCGGTACGGAGACATCTATACTTATCTTCGAGAGGCTACGGAACTATTAGGACAGTTTCACTTCCTTCATTCCTATCATGCGAGTTCATTGATCTCGAAGTTTGAACTTTTGTCATTCCATTCTCTCACAGATAGTGAGGACACGAGCTGTAGTTCCTGATGACGTTACCCCCGGAGCAAATGTCGCTAGGGGCAGAGGCAGAGACCGACGAGGAGCACGTGCTGCATCTAGAGAACCTATCAGATCAGAAGTTGAGGAGCCGCCAGTAGTTCCAGTTGGGGGGTAGGTATCGAAGGTGCCTGCTGTTACCCCCGGACTTTAGGAGATCTTAACATAATTCCTAAGCATGTTTGGTACATTGGCTCAGGCGGGGTTGATTCCGGTTGCATCAGCTACTTCACAGACCGGGGGTGGGACCCAAACTCCCGCTGCCCACACTCCAGAGCAGCGAGTTCATATTGGTCAATTTTCAGGTGTCATGGTGACATAGCCTGTGGTTCCAGTTCAGCCCATGGTCAGGGCAGCAGCATCTGAGGAAGAGCAGCTTAGACTTGCAAGGTTCAAGAAATATAATCCTCCTACATTTACTGGTTTGGCTTCAGAGAGTGCACATGGTTTTCTGGAGGAGTGCCATCGCATTCTTCGCACTATGGGTATTGTTGAGACTAATGGGGTTGCTTTTACTATGTTCCAGCTTAAGGGAGTGGCTTATCAGTGGTGGCGGGCGTATGAGTTGGGTAGCCCGGCCCAGTCAGCTTCACTTACATGGGTTCAGATTTCAGAGATGTTCCTGAGAGAGTTTGTACCTCGGTCCTTTCAAGATGCATGGAACATGGAATTTGAGCGGCTGCGCCAGGGCACTATGTTAGTATCAAAGTATGCCGTGAGATTCAGTGATTTGGCCAGGCCTGCACCTGCTTTGGTCGACACAGTTAGAGAACGTGACCATAGATTCATTGAGAGACTCATGCATGATATTCAGTTCAGCATGGCTCGGGAGTTAGAGATAGATGTTTTGTTTCAGCAGGTGGTAGGGATCACTCACCGTGTAGAGGTCATGTGGGATCAGGGGAGAGAGGACAGGTGGGGCCATGAGAGAGAGTACAGGCGAGATCAGGAGAGAGAGGACAGGGAGGCGAGGAGGCCTCGTAGACCGGAGAGATCTACTAGTCCTTATTTTGGAGGCTGGGTACAACATGGCAGAGGTTTTGTGGGTGAGCCTGTTCAGTTTGCACTTCAGGCTTCGTACAGTGTTTCAGGTGCTCATGGGTCTTAGATAACCCGTACCGCACAGTTCCCAGAGCCAAGTCAACAGAGAGGTTGCTTCGAGTGTGGAGATACTAGCCACATGGTGAGAGATTGTCCTAGACTCCATACATTTGTATCACAGTGGAGTATTCGGGCGAGAAGAAGGCGCCCTAGAGGGGAAGGCCCGGCCCGTTGATGTGTTTCATATAGTAGGATTGAGGCCACTACACCAGATGATGTCATACAAGTATGCTTTTGAATTGTTATAGAGGGGCACTATTCGTATTTTGATTCGGTTCTGCTTATTGGGGCGAGTCCTCTATTTGTTGTTCCACCTATGGGTGAGTTCATGACCTAGTATTACGTTTATGAGTTTGCCCCTATTGGGAGATTCTATGAGTGATAGCCGTGACTATCATTGTTTTAATTCACTATTGAAAGTTACGAGACTAGAAGTGAATTCATGTTGTCTATTATGTCAGGTTTGATGTGATTCCCAAGTAATTTGGTTACGATTTATGATTTGATACTCTACCGGTGTGAGAGTTCAGTAAGTGTTGTGATTTTATTGGCAGAACTGAGTTAGTGGAAGATTTCAATTGGTATGATGTGTATTCGGCTTGTGATTCAGAGTTAAGGTTGAGACCCTCGCGATTCCATGTGATTTGATATGTTTGAGTCGGGCTGCGTGACGCGGTGGAAGTTATATCAGGATGAGATTCTTGTGATTTGTTCATATACTTTGATTTTTTTTTCCTATTTAAATTGATTCGTAGTATGGTACTGTTAGAGAGTTTGTGCCTGTCGGGCTTGTTTGATATTTCTCTCATGTGTTTCTCTTTACATATTCAGTCATTTTCATTCTGTGCTTCTTGAGATTTAGCTTGCGGGGTGTGTGCCTGGTGGTGTTAGTTGTGACTTGTTAATTTGGGTGTGTAATAAAGGGGACTTCATGTTTCTTGCATCGTTGTCAGTGTTGTGGAGGTTTGAATCGGGTTCCTATCGGATATGAGGCTAATTGTCGGTGCTGGTTTTGATTACAGGCAGCTATTGTGATCAGAAAAGTAATTATGGGCCTATGTGTGGCGTGTCATGTTGAGTGGTCGTACATTGTGGGTGTAGGCATGAGTTGTTATAGCTGGTTGAGACTGATACCGGTTATGGATTTAGAATCGGGTCTTTTGAAGATAAATGGAAGGTGAGAATTTTGACTTCAAGGCTTATCGGTGTTGGTAGAAAGGATAAATTACAGTTGAGATGGTGTCGTCAGGCTTATGTGGATTGGGGTGACGTAGGGTCACCCGCGGGTGTATGTTAGATATGTGTATTCAGTGATTTGAAGACTTCTAGGCGATTCTTGGCACATTCGAGGACGAATGTTTGATTAAAAAGGGAAGGATGTACTGACCCGGCCGGTCATTTTGAGAATTTAAATCCCATTTGGCTACATAAGGCCCTAAGCAGCTTCGTATTATGTGTATTGACTTGCGTGCGTGGTTGAATTTAGTTACCAGATAATTCAGAGTGATTTGGGACACTTGTCCCTAAAATGGAAGCTTAAGTCTTAAGATTTTGACCGTAGTCAGAACTGTATGAAGATGACTCCGGAATGGAGTTCCGTCGGTTCCGCTAGCTCCGTTGGGTGATTTTGGACTTAGGAGCGTGTCCGGACTGTGAATTTGAGGTCTGTAGCTGATTTAGGCTTGAAATGGCGAAAGTCAAATTTTTAGAGATTTTGACCGGAAGTGGTCTTTTTGATATTGGGGTTGGAATGCAATTCCGAGAGTTGGAACATCTCCGTTATGTTATTTGGGACTTGCTTGCAAAATTTGACGTCATTCCGGGTTGGTTTGATAGGTTTCGGCATGAGTTTTAGAAGTTGGAAGTTTTGGAAGTTCATAAGTTAGATTCGTAGTACGATTTGTATTTTCGGCGTTGTTTGATGTGATTTGACACCTCGAGCGAGTTCGTGTTAGGTTATGAAACTTATTATTATGTTTGGACAGGGTCCCAGGGGCCTCGGGTGTGGTTCGGATGAACTGCGGGTCATTTCCTTCTATTTTTGAACTGTTGTTTTCTGTCATCTGGTTTCCTTAATCGCGTCCGCGTCCCTTCCTTCACGTTTGCGAAGAGTAATTTGGGAGGAGGGAATATTTGTTCTTCAAGTTCGCATTCCTCATTCTGTGATCGCGGAAGCCAACCTTTTCCTTCATCGCGTTCGCATTCATCCCACGCGTTCGCGTAGCTGTGCCATTCCCCTCTTTGCGTTCGCGTACTACTTCATGTGTTTGTGAAATATAGTCGTTGGTCCATCAGACATTTCCTCTCCGTGTTCGCGAACATGTAGTCGTGTTCGCGAAGCACAACTGGGCAGCTTTCATTTTTCTTCTTTGCGAACGCAAATGCTCTTCCGCGTTCGCGATGCACAAACACCTGGGCAGAATAAATAGTACTCTATTCCGAGGGTTTTTCCATTTTCACCATTTTGGAGTTCTAGAGCTCGGTTTTGAGCGATTCCTTGTGGGTTTTTCAAGCAAATCGATTGTGTAAGTGTTCTTCACCTAGAATTTATTATATTCCATGATTTTATCTTTATTTTTATCATTTAATTTGTGTTTTGAGTTGGGAAAAATTGTGATTTTTGAAGAAAATTTTCAAAATGAAAAATCATGATTTGAGGGATGAATTGGCATCGAAAATTGATAATTTTAGTATGGTTGAACTCGTATCGGAATGTGAGTTCGGGTTTTGACAAATTTATCGGGTTCCGAGGTGCGGGCCCTGGGGTCGACTTTTGGACTGATTTTTAGATTTTGATAAAGATTTAGGCTTTATAATGTGGAATAGTCTCTTATGAGTTTTATTTGTGCTTTGAAAATATTTTGATTATATTTGAGCCGTTCAGAGTTCATTTCACCCGAGAAGTTCACTTTAGAGTATCGGTTTGTCTTCTTTGAGGTAAGTATCTTGCCTAACCTTGCGTGGGGGAACATATCCCTTAGGATTTGAGTCTTCTATGCTAATTGTAGTCCTTGTACGCGAGATGACGAGTACGTGCTCAGACTTATTTGTAGAAAGTCGGCCTTTTAGATTCTTAGGTCCTTGTATTCACTGATTATGCAGTTGTGATGTTATGAATAAATATTCCTGTCTGGCGGCATGCCCGGCAAGTCTTCAAGAAACACATCCGGGAAATCTCACACCACCAGAATAGAATCAATAGTAGGGGCCTCTGAACTAACATCCCTCACAAAGGCCAAATAAGATAGACAACCTTTCTCAACCATCCGCTGAGCTTTCAAGTATGAAATCACTCTACTGGGAACATATTCTATAGAGCCGCTCCACTCAACCCTAGGCAATTTCGACATCGCCAACATCATGGTCTTAACGTGACAATCTTTAATAGCATGACACGAAGACAACCAATCCATACCCAAAATCACGTCAAAATCGACCATACTAAGAAACAAGAGGTCCACTATAGTCTCTAGACTCCTAATAGTTACCACACATGATCGATATACATGATCCAAAATGATAGTATCGCCCACTGGAGTAGATACATGAACAGATGAAACTAGACACTCACGGGGCATATCCAGATAATGAGCGAAAAATGAGAAAACATATGAATAAGTGGAACTAGGGTCAAATAATACAGAGGCATCTCTATGGCATACTGAGACAATACCTGTAATCACAGCATCCGAAGCAATGGCATTTGGTCTGGCATGAAGAGCATAGAAATGGGTCTCGTCGCCCTTGATCGCCCTCCGCCTCTTGGGCGACCCGTAGCTGACTGGGCTCCACCCCGGGATGGCTGAGCGGGTGGTGGAGGGGCTGGTGCTGATGACATAGATAGGCTCCTCTGTGGAGATGGACCTCCCACTATACGGGGACACTCTCTCCTCATGTGACCAAACTCCCCACACTCATAACAACTCCCCTGTGCTGGTGCAGGGGACTGAAGGGAGCCCTGAGCACCGGGATAACTGGCAGAAAGACCTGGCATAGGCGAACCTTAACCCGATGGAGCACGGGACAAACTTTGGGCTGGGAGAGCACCGAGAGATGAACAGCCCTACTGATAACTATGAGAACTATGGCCATATGATGCACCACGGTGACCTATACGAGCCGTTTGAGCAAGTCTGAAAGGATGGCCTCTACTGTGTTGGAACTGACCCCCAGAAGGAGCACCGCTAAATCCTCCCTATCCATGAGGCCTCTTGGCCTCTCTCTCAACCCTCTCCTGACTGTGAACCATCTCAATCTGACGAGCAATGTTGACAACCTCATCAAAAGTAGCACCAGACACTCTCTCTCTGGTCATAAGCAATCGCAGCTGATAAGTGAGGCCATCTATAAACCTCCTGATCCTTTCCCTGTCTGTGGGAACCAAACAGATAGCATGCCAGGCCAACTCCGAGAATCTCATCTCATACTGTGTCGCAGACATATCACCCTGATGAAGCTGCTCAAACTGTCTGCGTAACTCCTCTCTGCTGGACTGAGGCACGAACTTCTACAGAAAGATAACGGAGAACTGTTGCCAGGTAAGGGGCGATGTGCCGACCGGCCTACGCCTCTCGTAAGCCTCCCACCAATTGAATGCAGCCCCAGAGAACTAAAAGGTAGTGAACGAGACCCCACTGGTCTCTAGAATACCTGCCGTATGGAGTATCCTTTGACACCTGTCTAAGAAACCATGTGCATCCTCTCCCTCTGGACCACTGAAAGATGGAGGTTGGAGTCTCCCAAACCTCTCCAATCTACGCTTCTCATCCTCAGGCATAGCAGGAACCACATAGTCCTGAGCAGCTGCAACCAGCTGGGCTGGGGGTGCCCTCGGTGTCAGGAATCCCTGTACCACCTGCTCTGGTGTACGGGCAGTGGGAATCTGAGCACCTCCCCCGGCCTGAGAAGTGGCTGCTGTGACCGGAACAGAGACCGCCTTAGAAAGACTAGTACACGCTGTTAGAATCTGAGCTAAGGCCTTATGAAGACCTGGAATCACAATAGGCATAGGTGGTGCCTGAGCTGGTGCATCAACAACTGGAATCTGGTCTTGATATAGGGCAACTGATGGATCTGCAGGTACTACCCCAGCTATTGTGCGGGCTGCACCTCCACCCCTACCGCGGCCTCTACTGTGACCTCGGCCTCTCGTGGCCCTGGCTGGTGGTATTGGTGGCTGTCCATCCTGCCCAGTAGTACGAGTCCTCACCATCTGTGAGAGAATAAAACAATAGATGTTTAATTACTTGAATCAACAGATTCGCACGACATGAATTCAAGAATGTGGAGTTTCCTAAGGTTTTTGCAGCCTCTCAAAGATAAGTACATACATCTCTGTACCAATCCGCAAGACTCTACTAAACCTGCTCATGACTCGTGAGACCTATGTAATCTAGGCTCTAATACCAACTTGTCACCAAAACCTAACCCGTCGTGATGGCGCCTATCGTGATACTAGGCAAGCCGACCTTCCCAAAACACTTTCAAAATTTAAGAGAAATGAATTAAGACATTTAAAATAACCGGAGTCTTTCATAAAAATGGGGGTAAAACCCAAATAAAACATTAAGTGTGGAAAAAGAAATAGCCCAACATTAGGGTGTCACTGAGTCATGAGCATCTGACAACCAATCTAGAAACAGAGTCTACTACAGTCTGTGCCAAATGCAAATAAAAGGGAGGAAAGATAACACGAAAGAAGAAATAAGGACTGCGGATGCCGGCAGCTACCTCGCAAGTCTCCGATAATCAGCTCGCGCACGAACTCAGCGACTGCTAGAACCGTATACACCTGGATCTGCACATGAAGTGCAGAGTGAAGCATGAGTACAACTAACTCAGCAAGTAATAGAATTAAATAAGGAACTGAGAAGCAGTGACGAGCTATAAAAATACAGCTTATTTCAAAAGTTTTCAGTAAAGAGTGAACATGCTTTCAAATTTGGTGGTATAAGTCAAATCAGTTCGAGCTCAAGTAAAACTGATATGAATCTTCCAGAAATTTCACAACAACAACAGATAACAACTAAGTGCAACAATAAATAAAAGCAAGTACAGCCTCTCAAGGCAACAGTCGCTCAACTCATCTCAACAACTCATACTCTCGGCTCTCAACCCTCAATACACACTCTCAATAGGTACCTACGCTCACTGGGGGTGTGCAGACTCCGGAGGGGCTCCTTCAGCCCAAACGCTATATTGCTGCGGCGCGCAACCCGATCTGATATTATTGCGGCATGCAACCTGATGCAATATTATTGCGGCATACAACCCGATCCAATATTGTTGCGGCGTGCAACCCGATCCAAATATATATATATCCCGAAGGTTTGTTGCGGCGTGCAACCCGATCCATATACCTCAAAGATCGCAGCTCGGCACTCAGACCCTATCTTAGTCACTAACCTCTCCAGCCCCTTGGGCTCGCAGAATATCATAATAACCAGCCCAAGTAGAAAATACAACAAGTATCAACAAGAAATGAGAGGAAATAGAGATATAACACACAAGAAAGACTGTGACTGAGTACAACACATCAATTAGAAGTTAATTCAATAAGTATACGACCGCTGCAGGTCCTAACAGTGATATCATATGGCCTAAGCATGGTTTCTAACATGAAAGGCAGTCAATTGCTCAAAGACAAGGAAAACAAGTAATAACAATGGCTATTCGACTTTACAGTCTCACGGGACGGACCAAGTCATAATCCTTCACGGTGCACGCTCGCAAGCCCGTCACCTAGCATGTGTCACGTCCAAATATTCACATTATACAAATTCTCGGGGTTTCATACCCTCAAAACCAGATTTAAGACTGTTACTTACCTCAACCGAGCAAATCTCTATTCCAAAATGCCTTTGCCTCTCAAATCGGTCTCCAAACGTCCTGAATCTAGCCACTAGTAGAATAATACAATCAATATAGGCTAATGCGATCAATTCCACAAGAAAAGTACTAAATTATAGCCAAAAATCCAAAATTGACCGGAACCCGGCCCCCAGGCCCAAGTCTCGAAATCCGACAAAAGTCACAAAACCCGAAAGCCCATTCATTCATGAGTCTAACGATACCAAATTTACTCCAATCCGATAACAAAATCCCATTCAAAACATCAAAATCACAACTCAAGAGTTCTTCCTCTTTTTCCCTAATTTCTCACCCCAAATCACAAATTAGATGATAAAATTAAAGATGAAATCATGGGATTTAACCAAAACCAAGTAAGAATCACTTACCCCAATCAACTCCACGAAAATCCCTTCAAGAATCGCCCAATTCTGTGTTCTCTAGCTCAAAATATGCAAAATAGGTTCAAACCCTCGTTTTTGAAATTAATACTGCTTGCCCAGATATACTTCATCGCCATCGCGGAACATTCTCTATGCTGCCCCACATTTTTACCCTACGCGAAAGTGGAATCACTCACGCGATCACGGATCACTGCCCCTCATACCTACGCGATCGCATAGAGCATTGGCCACACATCCCCTCCTGCTCAAATCCTTCTACGCGAACGCGACCTTAGCCATGTGTTCGCGAAGCACATCTTCGCACACATACGCGATCGTGTTCCTAACTCTGCGATCGCATAGAACAAACCCACCTCTGCCCCAAATAACCTTATGTGATCGTGAATGAATCCCTGCGATCGTGTACAAGGAAACCAGAACTTCCTGAAACCAGAACTTCAGTTATCAAGCCAAGTCAAAAAAATGAGCTGTTAAGCATCTGAAACTCACCCGAGGTCCCCGTGACCTCAACCAAACATACCAACCAATCCTAAAACACCATACGAACTTGGTCGAGCCTTCGAATCACTCAAAACAAAATCAAAATAGCAATTACACCGGGATTCAAGCCTAAAGAACTTCTAAACTTTCAAATTCCACAAACGATGCTGAAACCTACCAAACCACATCCGATTGACTTCAAATTTTGCACACAAGTCATATTTAACATTACGGACCTATTCCAACTTTCAGAATCGGAATCAGACCCCGATATCAAAAAGTCAACCTCCGGTCAAACTTCCCAAAATTTGACTTTCGCCATTTCAAACCTAAATTAGCTACAGACCTCAAATTCACAGTTCGGACCCCAAAATCACTCAACGGAGCTAACGGAACAGACGGAACTCCATTCTAGAGTCGTCTTCATAAGCTTTTGACTACGGTCAAAATCCTGAGACTTAAGCTTCCGTTTTAGGGACTAAGTATCCCAAAACACTCTGAAATCAAAAACAAGGCCTCCCAACAAGTCACATAGTCAGAAACAGATACAGGGAAAATAGTAAATAGGGAATCGGGGTTAATACACTCAAAACAACCGGTCGAATCGTTACAAAATTCCAGGTTGAAGAAGTTTGTAGGTGCAAACTTTCTGGACTATAAAATGGTAGATAGCAACTCTATTATTACCCAAGTCCAGGATTTTAAAGTGATTATTTATGATTTCCTTGCTGAAGGTATAATTCGAATTAATACCTTTGTTAAAAGTATTAATTATATTATTACTAATATAATTTCTATTGAAGGTTTGGTCATCAATGAAGCATGCCAAGTTGCACCGTTGATTCAGAAGTTGCCTCCTTTATGGAAGAACTTCAAAAATTACTTGAAACACAAATAGACGGAGATGTCACTCGAAGTCTCATTGTTCGGTTGAGGATCGAAGAGGACAACATAGCTGTCAAAAAGAAGGTTAGTGAAAACTCAACAATAATGGGAGAAAATATTGTTGAAGATGCTCCACAAAATAATAAAAGGAGAAAGAAGCCTTCTGGACCAAAAAGTAATACGAGCAAGAAGAGGTTCAAAGGAAATTGCTACAATTGTGGGAAAGCTGGACACAAGTCTGCAGATTGTCGAGCTCCAAAGAAGGACCAGAAAAAGGGTCAAGCAAATATTGTTGAAAAGAACGAGGACATTGATGACTTGTGTGCTATGTTTTCTGAATGCAACTTGGTAGGAAATCCCACAAAATGGTGGATTGATTCTGGAGTCACTCGCCATGTTTGTGGGGTTAAAGAAGCGTTTGCTACATATGTTCCCGTTGGACCCGAAGAGACGCTTTCTATGAGAAATTCTGCAACAACCAAGATTGAAGGATATGAAGATATTCCTGATGATGACTTCTGGAAAGGTGGTGACTCTGAACAACGTCCTTCATGTTCCTGAAATAAGAAAAAACTTAGTCTCTACTGCACTTCTCGTCAAGAACCGATTTATGTGCATCTTTGTATCTGATAAAGTTGTAATAAGTAAGAACGATATGTTTGTAGGAAAATATTACCTTACTAAGGGCCTTTTCAAACTGAATGTAATGGTCGTTGAGAATAATAAATTTTCAGCTTCTTCTTACTTACTTGAGTCAAATGATTATGGCATATACATCTGGCACATGTCAATTATAAGACCTTGCGCAGAATGACTAATTTGGAAGTATTTCCTAAGTTTGAATGTGACAAACCAAAATATCAAATATGTGTGGAATCTAAGTATGTTAAAAATCCTTATAAGTCAAATTAAAGGAATTCAAATCCTTTAGACTTAATTCATACAGTTATTTGCAAGATGAAGTCAATACTATCTCGCGGTGGAAAGAAGTATTTCATAACTTTTATTGACGACAGTACTCGATATCGCTATATTTAATAACTTAGTAGTAAAGATGAAGCAATGAATGCATTCAAGCAATACAAAAAATATATTAAAATGCAACTTAATAAGAAAACCGAAATGATAAGAAGTGATAGGAGGGTAGTGAATACGAATCTCCTTTTGAAAATATATGTTTAGAATATGAAATTATTCATCAAATAAAAGCCCCTTACATGCCCCAATCCAATGGGATTGCATAAATAAAGAATCGATCATTAAAGGAGATGATGAATGCTTTTTTGATAAATTCTAGTTTGCCACAGAACTTGTAGGGGGGAAGCTATTCTTACGGCTAACTGAATACTCAACTGAGTGTCCAATAGCAAAACAAAATGTATTTTATAAGAAAAATAGAAAGGAAGGAAGCTTACTTAAATAATTTCAAAGTGTGGGGGTGTTTGACAAAAGTACAAGTTCCTAAACCCAAAATGGTAAAGATATGACCAAAAGTTGTTTATTGTAGGTTATGCAACAACTAGTAAAACATATCTATTTCTGGTTCATAAATCAGAAAATTCCGACATTCATAATAATACGGTTATAGAATCAGATAATGTTGTATTCTTGAAAATATATATCTGTATAAAAAGGAATGTGAGTCGATTGATGAAGGATATAAACAAACTAGGGAAGAAACAAAACAAAAGTACATCTAATCAGGAGGATCCAAGACGTAGTAAATGTCAAAGAACGTCTACTTCATTTGTACTAGATTTTGTTAATTTCTTATTGAAAAATGAGTCTCGAACATTTAAAGAAGTTATGTCTTCTTCGGAATTATTATTTTGGAAAGAGGCAGTCAATAGTGAAATAAAATCCATACCGAACAACCATACATGAAAGTTTTGTTGATCTTTCTCCCAACAATAAACTGTTGGGTTCTAAATAAATTTTTAAGAGGAAAGTGAAAGATAATGGCTCTATTGACAAATATAAGGCAAGACTTGTTGTCAAAGGTTATATACAACGAGAAGAACTTGACTATTTTTGATACGTACTCTCTAGTTACAAGAATTACATCCATATAGACGTTAGTAGCTTTAGCTACGATGTATGGTCTTGAAATCCATCAAATGGACGTTAAGACAGCCTTCTTAAATGGAGATTTGGAGGAATAAATTTATATGAAACAACCTGAAGGGTTTGTGGTTCCAGGCAAAGAAAAGAAGGTATGTAGATGTGCTAAGTCACTTTACGGACTAAAACAAGTACCCAAGCAATGGCATGTGAAATTTGACCACACAATATTATCAAATGGTTTTAAGATTAATGGATGTGATAAATGTGTATACATTAAGAATTAACCAAATCACAACGTCATTGTTTGCTTATATATGGATGATATGCTGATAATGAGTAATGATATTGCCAACATAAATGCAACTAAGCGTATGGTAACTAGCACGTTTGATATGAAAGACTCGGGACTTGTCGATTTGATCTTGGGTATTAAAATCCATAAGACTTATTAAGGTTTGGCATTATCGCAATCTTATTATATTAAAATAGTACTTGACAAGTTTAAGCACTTAGATTTTAAAGCTTCAAAGACTCCAATTGACGTAAATCTTTAACTTGCAAAGAGCAAAGGCCAAAGAATATCACAATTGGATTATGCTCGTGTGTTGGGATGTTTAATGTATATCATGAATTGTACATGACCAGATATGGCTTGTGCTATATGTAAATTGAGTTGATACATGAGTAATCCAGGTCAATCTCGTTTGATGGCAATGAAACGAGTTTTGAGATATTTAAAATATACCCAAGACTTTGCTTTGCACTATAGTAAGTATCTCACTGTTATTGAAGGATATTGTGATGCAAATTAGACCACCGGTTCAACTGATTCTAAGTCCACAAGTGGATATGTATTCATTTTCAATGAAGTAGCGTTGTCCTGAAAGTCGTCCAAATAAACTTGTATTGCCCGTTCAATAATAGAGGCTAAGTTCATAACTTTAGATAAAACCAGAGAAGAAGCTGAATTGCTCTGAAATTTCTTGGAAGATATTTCGTTTTGGCCCAAACTGTTGGCACTAATGTGTATATGTTGTGATAGTCACGGAGCAATTGGAAGGGCATGGAGCATTATGTATAACGAAAAATCTCGTCATATACGATGAAGACATATACCGTTAGGAAATTATTCTCTAGGGGAATTATCTCAATTGACTACGTGAAGTCAAACGATAATATGTCGGATCCACTTACAAAAGGCCTAACTAAAGAGGTAGTTAAAAGATCATCGAGGGAAATAAGACTATAGCCGTGGACTAGTCACTGTGGTGGTAACTCTACCTAGAAAATTGGAGATCCAAGATCTGGGTTCAATGAGATCAAACAAAGTCATTAATGATGGTTCATCATTGTCAATCAAATTTTGGTCCATTCTCGTGATAAGTCAATGTTCAGTACCAAGGATAAAGCATTAAGGGTGTTTGATGGTTTCTAAGTTTGATATGGGGTACATCAAA
Source organism: Nicotiana tabacum (assembly GCF_000715075.1). Taxonomy (NCBI): domain Eukaryota; kingdom Viridiplantae; phylum Streptophyta; class Magnoliopsida; order Solanales; family Solanaceae; genus Nicotiana; species Nicotiana tabacum. The sequence goes on along the minus strand of NC_134094.1, from coordinate 64,819,958 downwards.
TAATGTATCTATGGAATGACACGTTTACGAATCACCTATGTAAGTGTGATGTGTTAGCCGTTTCAAGGAGAATTTCGTAAGGCCAGTTCTCTACGCACTTATGAAATCAGGTGGTATTCATGGCTGAACGAATACAACAATGAGAACCAAAGATGGTTAAGGGTTATTTGTGTCACTTATGGTTTTCTAGATACACCAAAGTTCGACAGATATCAAATCTACCAATTGACCGAGTATATCCGACAAAAATTCACTATAGAAAGTTTCAAGAGAAACCTACTTATCCAGATGCGATTAATCCTTGCTTGTGAATCACACAGTTTTTCATGAATATTTTCATTGTATAGCCATTCCTCATTAATGTGGGGGGATTGTTGGATTTTAGTTCAAAAATAGAGTGAATGGGAAATGGAGGAAAAAATAAATATTTTGAATTTTCCTCATTTACAAAGGAACATTATCCCATATTGGAGAAGGAAAGCTCATTTGTTGAGTATATATATAATTACACTTCTTATAGCTCTTAAAAATTTTGAGAAAAAGGCAAGCCTCGCGCTGTCGTTGTTGTCGTCACTCGGCTCGGATTTGGCTTCGGCTTCGGCTTCGGATTTAGATTTAGGTTTGGATTTGGCCAAATGATCTGATTGATTGATTAGTTTGTGGATCAAATTTATTTATTAATATTGAATTAATATTTTTTAATCCAAATCAGCGTTTTCATAATGGTAATTTAATCTTCCTCCGTTTTTATTTTCCCGTTAAAATTTAAAATTGGCAATTTGCGTACATAGCCGTTTTAAAAATCAACCACTTTGAGTTGCAGCCTTAAAAGGAAAAGTTGCAACTCTTCCGTATTACCTACCTTTTAGCTATAAATATATGATCCTACCCTAAGATTTTCCTTACAAAAATTCTAAAATGCTCTCCTTCTTTCTGCATTATTTTCAAACAACAAAAAATCAAGTGCATGATTGTTATCGCCTTTGTGTTCGCTGAAACATTGGGTTTGAATTAACACTGCACCAGTGTCTGTAATCTGTTCTATCCTGGGAGAAAATAATCTTAATCCTCGGGTACTAGGGAGATTAAGTTTCTTAAGAAAACACTGTGAATTCAGTAGGCTCGAATTAATTTCTAATTCTTCTATATTTCTATTTTTTCTTTGTTTCTTTTTCAAGAATTTATTTTATGAATCCAGATTTATAACAAGTTTCACTAAAAAAAAAATTATTTAGCGATGGATGGATTCCACTAGTAATTGGAGCTTGCATTAAATTTTTTATTTGTTCTTTTGGAAAATATACAACAACATTATATAAAGTATAATCCCACATAGTAGGGTCTGAGGACTGTAGTGTATACGCACACCTTAACCCCTACCTTTTGAAGATAGAGAGGTTGTTTCCAATAGACCCTCGACTTAGGAAAGCACAAGCACCACATTAATGAAAAGAAAAACAAGTTTGATGACCAAAATGAAAGAAACGACATGTAGTAATAGAAATCTAATACAAGAGAAATATGATAGTATGTATTAATACTACTGGTATGAACAATCTAGACTACCTAACCTACTACCCTAATACTTAGCCTCCACACCTTCCTATCAAGGGTCATGTCCTCGGCCAGCTGTAGTTGCGCCATGTCTTGCCTAATCACCTCACCCCAATTCTTCTTCGGCCTACCTCTACCTCTCCTTAGGCCCTCCAATGTCAACCTCTTATACCTCCTTACCGGGGCGTCTGTGCTTCTCCTCCTCACATGTTAAACTATCTAAGCTTCGCTTCCCGCATCTTGTCATGAATAGGGGCCCCACACACCTTGTCCCAAATAAATTCATTCCTAATCCTATCTAACCTATTGTGCCCGCACATCCATCTTAGCATCTCATCTCTACTACCTTCATCTTCTAGACATGAAAGATGTTGACTAGCCCACACTCAGTGTCACGACCCAAAATCCAACCATAAGGATCGTGATGGCACCTATTATGTAAAACTAGGTAAGATGATCACTTACAATAATTAAACCAATAAAACATGATATTAGGATGGAGAGTTTAATATAAGTATGGAAATAAAGGTGATACAAGCCAATGCATTGATAATCACAACAAATCCCCAAGACTAGGTAGTACAGAGTCACGAGCTCTAACTGAATACATGAAAATATCTCAAAAATACAATATTGTTCGGATATAGAATTGACAATATAAATGTAAGGAAAGGACTCCAAGGGACTGCGACGAACAAAGCAGCTCTACCTTAAATCCTTGCGATCAAGAAGCTCTCACATCCTGGGTCCGCTTCCTCCAACACTTGGATCTACACAAAAATATGCATAAGTGTAGTATAAGTACACCACGGTCGGTACCTAGTAAGTATCAAGACTAACCTCGGTGGAGTAGTGACGAGGTTCAAGTCAAGATACTCACTATTCAAATATAACCTGTGCAAAATGTCAAAGACCGACAATAGGAAGAATAACAAAAGGCAATAATTGAATCTCATAAGAATAAGTGATAATAATTTAGAACAAATAAAGGTCCAGTCTTGACGATAAGTCATCAAATTGATTCACACACATATGGCACCTTGTGCCCACATTATCAATCATCCTCACACAGAAATGACCTCGTGCCACAACATAAGTTACACCCGTACGACAAAGACCTCATGCCACAATATAAGTCACATTCGCACGGCAAAGACCTCGTTCCATAATATAAGTCACACTCGCACGGCAAAGACCTCGTGCCACAACGTATATCATACCCGTGTTAGTTACCAATAACATGTTCAAAAGGTATTTATCGAAAATCAAATAAAGTGAAACATGATAACAATTTTCTTTTAACTTTAATCCATTATGTTACCAACAACTCAACAGAATATGAGTTAAAAACTCCATGTAAGTAAATTTATCTTGGCAACCAAATCATCAAGTAATAATGAGACATAAATTAGCACATTGGAAACAACGCAACAAATCACATAGAATGCATGACACACACAAGAATTCATAAACCATTCCAAAAAAAAGAATAACAACAAGAGTCACTCTGATGTGCCACATATCAATATCACAAATCATCCTTATGACGCTACCTAAGCTTCATATTTTTAAAATATTTTTGCAAAATAGCTTCACGTGCATAAGCCCCCTTATCTCGCTGCGTGTGCATCACAATAAAGTATTTCCCCTTACTTGCACCACGTGCCGCATGCGCATCAATATACACACTACCCTTATGCCGCCGCATTCACACCACACGTGCACATATTCCTCAACATCACCCTAACAATAATACCAATATCACAATAAGATATAGCCCACGACTCAACAACAATGTGTACAAGAATCAAAACAATAATATAACGGTACGGGGTACGAACAACCATTTGAGTGCTTCAAACAACAAACAAGTTCCAACTTAAGGCATATTAATATCCTAAGGTCTAATTCGATCAATTACCACACACACGACCATGTACACACTCGTCACCTTATGTACACGTCATTCCACATAATGTAAATACTGCAATTAGACCAAATCCTAAGGGAAAATTCTCCCATAAAAAGCTATGCAAGATACTTACCTCAAATAAACTAAATCAACACTCTAAGAAGCCCTTCCCATGCAAATCAACCTCCGGACGACTCGAATCTAGCCAAAATAACTTAATATCATAAATAAAAGCTACAAAAAATGATTTCGAATAACAAAGCTTCAATCTTCAATTAAAATAAAAAAGTCAACCCAAAAAGTTAACCACAGACCCGCACCCCGAAACCTAATAAAACTCACAAATTTCGAATACCCATTCCAATAGAGTCCAAATATATATGTTTCAACCAAATCCGACCTCAAATCATCAATTTATGTTTTAAAAAAGTTTTTACTAAAATCATCAATTTCTTCAATTTGATTCATCAAACAAGTTCTAAATTCAAGGTTGAAATCATGAAATATAAACAAATCCTAGTAAAAAATATTTACCCCAATCCAAATCTTGAAAATCCCCTCCATAATCGCCCAAATCTGAGCTCGATATCTCAAAATGTGATAAAATAACCAAAACCTCCAAAATAGAGTAGTTTATAACACTGCTTTAGGGATACTCATCACGATCGCGGGAATATCTTCATGATTGCGAAGCACAAAAGTTGCGGGGCTAGTATCGCGAACGTGATGCATAAATTAGCAAAACCTCCGCGAACGCGGAAACCCTATCGCGAACGTGAAGCGTAAGGTACACAGCCATCAAACGACCTTCACGAACATGGTCCCTTACCCCGTGAATGTGAAGAACTAGACTCCTCTAGCTCACATATCTCTTCGCAAACGCAATCTCCTGCTCGTGATCGTGCTGCCTTACCTGACACTAGCAAACCAACAACACAAAATTGTAACGACCTGGCAGGTCGTTTTGAGTATTTTAGCCTTGTTCCCCTATTTATTGCCTCCTCTAGGTTATATTATGGTTATGTGACTTACCGGGGTGGTTGGTTTGGGTTTCTGGTGTGGTTCGGAGTGAATTAGGACACTTAGTCCCAAAATTGGAAGCTTAAGTTGAAAGAGTTGACCGGAGTTTGACTTTTATGTAGACGACTTCGGAATGGAGTTTTGATGGTTCTGATATCTTCTTATGATGATTTTGGACTTAGGCATATGTCCATATATTGATTTAGAGGTTTGTAGGTCGTTTTGGTTTGAATTGGCAAAAATTGAAAAGTTGAAGGTTTGGAAGATTGAGAAGTTTGACTAAGAGTGAACTGTATTGATATCGGGTTTGGATTTCGGTTGCGGAAGTTGGAATAGGACTGTTGTATCATTTATGACTTGTGTGCAAAATTTGAGGTCATTTGAAGTTGGTTTGGTATGTTTCGGCATTAGTTTTAAAAGTTGGAAGTTCATTAGTTCATTAGGCTTGAATCGATGTGCGATTCATGATTTTGGTATTGTTTGATGTGATTTGAGGCTTCGAGCGAGTTCATATCATGTTTTAGGACTTGTTGGTATGTTCGGACGGTGTCCCTGATGGCGTTCGTACCATTTATGCATGTGTTGAGACTGCTGGTTTTCTGTGCTTCTGGTTTCCTTCATCGCGTTTGCGAAAGACATGTTGCGATCGCTTAGAGTTCTTAGTGACTGATGGATTTTTACTCTTCGCGTTCGCAAAGTTTGGAAAGCAATCATGATGTTTGCTTGGGCATCACGAATGCGTGCGTAGGACCGCGTTCGCGTATAAGGAAGGAGAGGCTGTGGGGAGGCACACATTGTTTATCGTGTTTGCGTGGCCTTGACTATGATCGAGTAGCCTGAAGATCACTGGCATCGCATTCGCGACTGAAGTCTCGCGATCGCGTATGAGGATTTTGCGAGCTGGTGCAATTTGTTCTCCGCGATCGTGTTTGCTTTTTCGCGATAGCATAAGGTTATAATTGGGCAACGGATATTTAATTTCCAAATCGAGGGTTGGAGTTATTTTTCATCTTTTGAGTTAGAGACCTCGGTTTTGGGCGATTTTGGAAGAGATGTTCAAGGAGTTGATCGGGGTAAGTATCTTGACTCGGATTTGACTATTATATATGAATCCATCATTGTTTTTATCATTTAATTAGTGTTTTGAGTTGGAAAAATTGGGGAATTTTGTGAAAACTTCCTAAGCTATAATTTGAGGGGTTGAATGTCGATTTGAATTCGAAATTGAATAATTTTAGTATGTTTGGACTCGTTATTGTGGGCGTTCGATTTTTTTAAGTTTGGTCAGGTTCCTAGTTGCGGGCCTGGGATTGACTTTTTGAGTTGATTTTTGATTTTCTTTAAAGATTGCAACTTTATTATCCAGAATAGTTTCCTATGGTTTGTATTTATGGTATAAAGTTATTTTGGCTAGATTCGAGCCGTTCGGAGTTGGATATTTGCGGAAAAGGCTTACTAGTGGATTGAGTTAGCTTGTTTGAGGTTAGTATATTGCCTAACTTTGTGTGGGGGAACTACCCCTTAGGATTTGGGTTGATTGCAACTTGTGATATGTCAAAGACCTGTACGCAAGGTGACAAGTGTGTAAATGAGCTATATATGATATTTGACCAGTTTAGGCTATTTGGACTCTTTTCGTGCCTTTAATTGAATTGTCATAGCATGTTATATTTTTATTGTTAGTCTGCCCTTACATGTATTAATATACCATCATATGCCTTATTTGACATTGTTAACACTTGTTCCACTTTTTACTTGTAAACTGCTCTTATATGCTTTAGTTGAAGTTATTGTCTGTTACTTCTTTAATTGTTGAATTATTTACTCGAAGTTGTTTTCATGGAATAGCTTCTTGTTGATTTGTTGGTGTTGAAGTTGTAAAAGCCGTGATCACATTGAGGCAAAGTTGTTAATTGTTGAAATACCATTCATGTTGAGCTATTCACTTTCAGTTTGCTATTGTTGAGACTCTTGTACACATTGTGGTTGAGCCATGGGTTATTTAATGTGGAAATATTGGTATTATTGATTCTTTTGGCGAGTTGTGGCATATGGGCACTTGTGGTGCGAGTTATGATTATGTTGTGAGATTGATGCGCATGCGGCGATAGAAGGATAGGGGTTAATGTGCATGCGGCGGTAGAAGAATAGGGGTTAATGTGCATGTGGCGGCATAATGTTGGATTTATGTGCGTGTTGCTAGTAAGGGAATTACTTGAGATTACGAGGCGGTACCTCGATTGTGATTGTAATTGTGAAATGATATTACGAGGCGATACCTCGGTTGTGATTCTTGTTGTTATCACTCATTCACCTCACTTGTATTTGTCCGCATTGTTTTCTTGATGTTCTTATTATGTGTTTCTTCCTTGTTGCAGTTATTTCTTTAAATTTAGTTGTAGTCTATCTTGTTGTATTTCTTTATTGCCTCATTTTTCTCGTTTCCATTCTTAGACCGTATTATATTTGTTCAAACTTTTTTGCTTATCCTAGTAGGTGTCTTGACCTGGCCTCGTCACTATCTATCGAGGTTAGGCTTGATACTTACTGGGTACTGTTGTGGTATACTCATACTACGCTTATGTACATCTTTTTGTGCAAATCCAGGTACCTTATAGCAGGCTAGGCATCAGTGATGTGGCTATTCATCTCGGAGACTTCAAGCTATACCTTCCCGGTGTTCGCATGCCTCAGAGTCACCCTCTGTCCTTGTTTCTCTATTGCATACTCTTTATTTAGACAGTGATGTATGATCGGATGTTTCAGTATATTCGTGTAGAGCTTATGACTCGGTCTCACCAGATTTTGGGAGCTATTGTCAGCAGTATTGTTGAGTTCTATTATAGTAGCTAGATGGTTTAAATTTGAAGATCTATTGTTATTTCCGCTATTTCTTCATGTGTGTTAGGCTTACCTAGTCTTAAAGACTAGGTTCCATCACGACAATCCTACGGTGGGAGATTGTGGTCGTGACAAAAACCCATACGAAATTATTCGAAGCCACCCCAAACTCACCCGATCCCGTCGGGACCCCTTCCAAGCATACCAACAAGTCCCAAAACATAACTCGAACCTACTCGAGGCCTCAAATCACTCATAATAACATCAAAATCACGAATCGCACCTCAATTTAAACTTAAGGAATTAATGAACTTTTAACTTCCAAAACTCGTGCTGAACCATATCAAGTCAACTTGTAGTGACCTCAAGTTTAGCACACTAGTTCCCAATGACATAACGAACCTATTTCAACTCTCTAAATAACAATACGAACTTGATAACGTCGAAGTCAACTCCCAGTCAAACCTATGAATTTGTCAAGCCTTCAAATTGAGAGTCATTCTTCCAAATAAATCCCAAACCACTCAAAAACCAAAATTGACGATAGAAACAAGTCATAATACACTATATGAAATTACTCATGACCTCAAACAATCAAACTGAATGCAAATGCTCAAAATGACCGATCGGGTTGTTACATTCTCTCCCACTTAAACATATGTTTATCCTCGAACGTGCCAAGAGTCGTTCCAAAGCCATCATATCACTATGTAAGCTCACCATGCACATACCCATGGGTGACCCCATCACCCCAATCCACATAAGCCTGACAACATAACCTAACTAAAGATCCTTACTTCAACCTTAGTCTATATATTTAGAACCTAATCTCCAACATCGGGAATTCATTATAAGACCTGCTTTTCACATCTATACACCGTATGAGTCTGAACAAGCTGTATCAAGCCATAACCATAACCCAAGATACAATCACATGATATAGTGCATAACTCAGATACTCATAGTAATAACTTCCGACAACAATAGTTGCTTAATATAAACCCGGTACCGGTAACAAACCTCATATCAAATAAAATATTGTTCTAAACCTTCGTACACTGTCAATGATGAAAGACACATGCAGAAACTCATAACCACCCATCAGATCAACTAGTCGTGGAGCTCTCTCGCCCGATAAGGATCACTACCAAATTCTAAGCTGACTAGTGACATTATTCTCCCAACTTACCTTAATCATGTCCGATAACACTCATTCCAGGTCCAATAACCTAAACTCATCTGGTACAAGTTTCTCGACCGACACGCCACACAAGCACAACCTCGAGCCATATATCGTGGAATTCGTGCACCAAACAAGAAATAATACAAATGTACCCAATGATAAAAAGAGAATCAAATGAGAGCATAATCCCGCAAGCTCAACAGATGCCGCCACAAAGTGCAATGCTATGAACCTATCTCACAGAGAAGAAACAAAACACACAAAATAAGATCAACTCTCATCGATGACACACCCTTCAACCATAGCTATGCTGAGTAAACAAATCGATTCGGATGTAGAATACACATTCTCATTAGGTCTACCAGTGGCCCCGAAATCAATCCAGATCCTACTAAAGTAGGTGGATAGCCTCCGAAAAATCCACAATAACCTATCCATAACACATACAATCAACCGTCAACCTCTTAACATATCTTTACCGTCCGCAACCAAGGAATAATCTGCCTCTAAGAACCCTCCTAGTCTTTAAATCCCTAGAAAACAAGAATTTCGATGTCCGATCCCAACTCCACCATTCAAATGACTGACAAATTCCTCATACACAATCATCATACGAGAAATACTTCCATAATTCTTCCGTGCCACATTGAAAAATCTGAACATCAGCAGACGATTAACCAAGCGATTACAGTAAAACCAGTCAAGCATCCACAAGTCAAAACACAATGCGTCTTCTAAAATACACACCCTTCTCAGGTGGTACCAGATAGTGCCAGCATTCTTCCAAACATCTGAAAGCATCCATGCTGTGTAGAACTCATGATCTTCCCTCGAAACTTAACCACAACCTTGTACATGCAAATCTCAACTCCACATGACGCACCGCATCCATCATGCCATCATATGAGAATACAGGAATCCCATTATCAACCTTGACTCATAAGCAGGATACACATTTTGTCAGCCAGCTATGGTCGACCCCCATCAAAGAGAAAATCACAACACGCAACATACTCTTGACACCTGAAGAAGACATTCGTCTCCAGCCGTGGTCGACCCCATCAAGAACTATTTGAAATCCATTAGCACATAACCAAGTCATCAGAACTGAATTCATATAAATCAACCAAGCCACGCAAACTACTTAACCCAAGAGTATTGCCACAAAATACCTATAGAGTCTTACCACACCAAAGAAACTGATCACTTCTATTACTATACTGATCCAACCCGCAACCAAGCTGTCCTATTTCTTCTATATCCTCTCGACTTTTCTTCACGTTAACACTTCTCATTGCCAGTACACTACGATCTTAAACCAAAGCTCACCAAAAGATATCCTAATATGAAGCCTCATCGTCCTAAAGCTCACAATCCACTACATTGCCTCTTACTCACCCAACAGAATCGCAACCAAAATGCCCACTCTGAAGAGATCTTCTATGAATCTGAAGCTATTTCTTTAACCTCTCTAATACTTAAATGTAAAATCCATAATGATACAAAAATACCGCAAGTCCCGACACCATAAACAATGCAAATCTCATTTATTACCCATTTACAAATCCAGAAAATCCTTAAATACCATATATGAATCATGAGCTCATTAGAACTATGTAGAGAGTCATCCACTCTACCTGATAATGCAATGAATAAATGTGCCGAACGACTTGTACTCAATTAGCACACAATCACCTAAAGAAGTAACCCCCACCTTTAAACAACCTAGAGAACCCCTTATCCTTGCACACTATGACCACTACAAATAACAAACCCGAATCAATCCAAGATTTCCATATATCCAAAACGTGTAATACAGCATGCACCTAGAAATTTCCTTACTCGAGTCATCCTCGAAATCAACCTCTTCAAGTCATAACCGACCCACAAGTATGCCTCAGACCAAAACTTGCATAACACATAACCATGCAACCTGATCATCTACAGCAGACTCACCCACTTGACTCGAAGCCATAGAACACAATATCTGATAACCCACGATACCCTTACTCCATAACTGACATAATCTGCACTGTAATACAACTAGATCATTCATATGCTCATGTATCACTAATCATAAGATACCTCAAATCATCTACTAAGCGCATATTCATCCTCGTGATAGTCATGTGAACTTCCTCAAATGATTCAAACTCAAATTGCAGCACATAATCCACTGATAGGAAGGAAACTCTCCACATAAACATCATAAGGATCACACAACCTTAGAACATCCCGTAGGAGATAACCTACCTACTTAGTCTCAAACTGGCATCTCTCCATTCCCTTTCATGGCCACAACCACCATGTAATCACTTAATCATCTCGAGTCTAAGGTCGTCAACAAGATATAAGAATCCACTTCATTCCACAAACGAACAACATGAAAGACCCCTTGTTGTAACCAAACACACATGCAAGTATACATGGTCGTCAAGTAATAAAGTAGTAAGTAGAGTATCATTCTCACGGAGACTTATGATTAACTTTCAACTGATTCAAACTCAAATAAAGTATCTATTCAAAAGATTTCTCTCAATATATGTAAGTAATTAATTAACAACCCAAGAAACTATCAAGCAGTTAAATAAACTAGAGATCAACTAAAACACGTAGGCAATTTTGGATAAAAATCAGTAGGAGAGGATATTTCAGGGTCATAGGCCAGCTAGCAATCTGTTGCGTTCTCGGCTTAGAATTCCCACTTTCGAGTTCAACTCTAGATTCGTAAATAGTATTTCACTGTTAACTATGCAACAAAATAATTAAGAGCATGATTAAATAAACAATCCAAAATGATAAAATCAAACTCGTAAATTTAAACTTCAAACGTCAACATTCATGTAGCACCCATAACCCCAGAACAAATGAGTTTAGCTGTAACACCCCGGAAAATTTCGAAGTACTTAAGCGTAAAGCCTGGTAAAATTTGCAAAGAAAATAATGTTTCATGGTGCCGGACTAGGCTTACGTGTTTGAGGATTGTAGAAATTCTTCGAGGCGAGCTTGCGAGCCGCAGCTCGGACATTTTAGGTTGAACAATGCACCGAAAAGTAAAGAAAAATTTTTGGCAGAAAAGTGCATTTCTGTGGTCCATTATGTGACCACAGAACCACTCTGCGAACCGCATAATGGCCGCAGAGTGAGGCAGTTAATTAGGTCGGTTGGAAGCAACTATGCGGTCGACTATGTGACTGCATAACAGTTATGCGGACCGCATGGTGACCACATACACAGACAGTTCTTTTGGCTATTTTGTAACCAATTATGCGACCGATATGCGGTCCGCATATCGGTTATGCGATCGCATACCTTGTTCCGGAGCTCCTTTTTTGGATTTTTAAAACCTGACCCTATTTCGTTAAATACACCCTTTGGGCCATTTTTGAGACATAATATGATATTTTAGAGTGAGAGAGAGTGCCCTAGAGTGAGAAGGTGTTCTTCATCCCAGAGGTAAGATTCTACACCCTAAACCCTAATTTCAAAATCTTCTGAAAATGGGTAACTAGCAAAATAATTTTTGGGAATGAGAGTTGTTTAATTTACATGCATGTGTTATCAAAGGGTGTATGAAGATTGTTGAGCTAAAAATGGCAAAGATTGGGTTGTGGGACGATGGAATCCTTCATAAAAAGGACATTGAAACCTTATGCACACCTAGTGTTTGATAACATGCTCAAGTGAGCTAGAACCATGATCATCTTCCAAATTTTGATTCAATTTGTTATATTTCTACAAAAGATTGAAGGTGCTAAGAATTCTAGAACGTTTTAGAATTTAAGGAAGCACAAGTGAGGTATGTTGGCTAAACTCGTCTCTTAGAATTGAATCCCACGATATTCATGTAAATTATGTAAGTCCCGAGTGATTCATTATGAAACTGGCTATTCCGAATAAGATTGGGTTGAAAGATATATGTTCAACAAGCATCCCAAATGCTTTATTCATGTTATGTTACCAATTGAGGATGTGTTAAAATATGGGATGTGCATTAATAATGTTTCGACTTTAATTCAAGTTTAAATGAAGGTTATTATGCCAAATTTTGTGAAATATCTCTATGTGCCTTTGACTCTAAATTGCTTACATGTGTACTACACACCTTGATTTGAATTGTATTTGTTGTTGACGATGATAATGATATTTGAAATTGATAAGGTGATCATGAAATACTGAATATGGCCAACGTGCCAAGCATGATCTTATAATTATGGCCATTAGTGCCAATGAAATGAAAAGATGTGAAAGTAATACGAAATGCGATGATTGATATAAAAAGGTTGATGTCTCAAATAAGACAGCCTAGCCGGTCGGGTCGTGATCGGACACCATGCCGCACACATAGTGGTGATTGTGCTGGAAATTATAATTGAAATGGTAATTGTGGTTGATGTCCCTAATGGATATCCTAGCCGATCGGGTCGTGATCGGACTCCGTGTTAAAGATGTTGGTATTGATATTGAGAGAAATTGTGGTTGATGTCTCTAATGAGATGGCCTAGCTGATCGGGTCGTGATCGGACTCTGTGCTAAGAGTACGGTGGTACTGGTTTTGTGAATAATGGTATTGTGAATAATGGTATTGTGGACAATGGTATATCGATACTAAAAATCCCCCAATGTGAGATATAGGAATTAATTTGAACATTGTCTTGATCCTAAATTGAGGTTTGATGTTAATTAAAGCTTTTATTGATATTATGACAATCTTGTTTGTATTATTTGTCATTCTATTGAGAGACTGTTTAGTTATACATACTAGTGCTATTCGACGGTACTAACGTCCCTTTTGCCGGGGGCGCTGCATCTTTAAATGGATGCAGGTGGTTCCACAGCAGGAGATATTGATTAGTGATAGCAGTACACCTTCTTCCCAGCTGACTCAGTGAGCCCCACTTCATTCCGGGGTCATGTATCTTTTGTACTTTATGTATTCGGTTTGAGCTATAGCCGGGGTCTTATTGCTGGCATTATCATTGTACTCTTCTTTATCTATAGAGTCTCCGTAGACATAGTGTGGGCTGTGTATTGGTGCTGGGGAAAGACAAACTATGTTATGTTGTGGTTGTATTACTTGTCCATTTGAGACTTTAAAAATGATGAAACTATTATAAATGAATTGGTATTGTAGACGTGAACACATTTTCATCTAATTAATGATAATATGTATTATCTCTATTCGTAGATGAGTTTGGGTAGAATAAAATCTAACAGGCTTGCTCGGTCGGGTTCACTCGGTTGAGCGCCGGTCGCGCTCCTTGATTTTGGGGCGTGATATTAGCCATGCATGCTCATGGTAGCAATCTCAAGTAATTCCCAAGCATACATAAAAATCAATAAAAGAAGGAAAAAGTTAGAACACAAGATGAATTCAGTGGTTTCCATACTCTGTGATGGCTTTCCTCCGCTTCCCTCGTGTGTTAGATGACCTAAAAGAAGCGTTTTTGGCTTATATATTGCGTACAAAAGTCGTGGGTCAAAGTTTTCCTTTTCCTATTCCGACTAAGCTTCAGTGATTGATGCTGGGGTGGATGCTTCGCATCCGCCTCAGCTTGAACTTCTCATCATCGGATGCTAGGGTGGATGCTTCGCGTCCACCCTCTTTTCCCTCATTCTTACTGCTCCCAGGTGCGGATGCTAAGGTGGATGCCTTCTCCCGACTTTACTGCCAAGGATGAATCAAATACTCTTTTTTCCTAGGTTGGATGCGACACATCCACCCTCTCCTCCTATAGCTGGAGCACAGTTTCTTCATATTTTTGCACTCCAAACATCCTAAATCATTACACACTACTTAATTAGTCATAAAACCAATAATTAACACATGTTGGGCATTTTAAAGATTAAATAGCACCAAAAAGCGGCTAAAACATGAGTAAAGTAATATTAAAATATATTGAAATATACCCAACATCACCACCCCACACTTAAACCTTTGTTCGTCCTCGAGCAAAGTAAAATCAACCTACAATAGATCGAATAAAATTAAGCTTATCGCTATCAAGCCACACATTTCAATTGAGCTCAAGCACCCATGACTTTGGTTGATACCAACAATTAACCCTTTGCATGTGCATTCTTGGACTTTCTTCTTCATGTTAAAACCAAGCCTAGCACACTGCTGAACAGTTCAACCCAATCAAATAGCAAATTCGGGATATCTCAAGCTCACAAACTGACTCCCTAGCATAACTACTTTCATGCCAACTTACTCTGGCTGAAAAGCCTAATAAAGTCACCTATCCATCATGAAACATATGCCCTCACCACAAAACAGAGAGAGATAGTCCACACACTCAAATAAAATTCGAACGTAATTTAAGGACTTCAAACAATAGAGGAAATCACTTACTCTCTCAAAGAAGTTCACATGCGCACAAAAGGTACAATAGGCTTGCCCGTTATGTAAATCTCTACTAATGTAGGCCTGCTAAGTCTAAAATCAATTAGGACTTTATCGTGGTTGTAATATGGTCTAAGGAACGGGTAGGCTAGATATAGGAAATAGTGGTTAACCCTCCTAAGTACTTTAACACACCAAGTAATCACCTCAAGCGCAACTTTCTTCAATCCAACTTCAACTTCACAGCAGTATCACTGCAAAAATATTCCCTCTTTCTTTAAGCACTACTTTAACTTATACCCCACTAGCAAGCACAAGACAACAATCTATATTTATTTTCTTCTTTTTTGTTTTTTTTTTTTATATTTCAATTTTTACTAGTGGTGTATTATTTTACAAAATAAGTGCACCTTTCTCTCTTTCATTGGTTCCACTCGAAAGCCACCAAATTTCCCTCCTTAATTCTTTTAATGCTAATTTTACAATTAAAGTGCTTTAAGAGGTAAAAGGATCAAAAAGTTTCAATTAAGAACAAAAGGGTATATGCGCGTATTGTGGGTGCCAAATAAAAGGTCTACAGGCTCAAAAGGGTTAACTAGGGATGATTTTATTTGTGGTAGCATTCCAATTTAAAAAAGGATCAAAGAAGGCCTAAAATCATATTTTAAACCGAGCACAACCTAGGATTTCGCTTCAACTCACATGCAGGGCAAGTTCTAGACACAAATGTACTACATGGAACTACATAAAAAATCTCACCACACTATAGAGCATGATTCAATTAGGATGGCTACATTCTAACTTTCAGTCAAAGCAAGTGCAGAGTTAAGCCAAAAGTTTAGTGCACAACGCACCGTAGTTAGCACAGGAGTCAAGAAAATGAGCTTAAGCGTCACAAAAAAACTATTCTACTCTTTAAGTCACAAATAGTTCTCAAAAACTCATGGATAAAGTTATAATCCATATGCTCAGGTCTAACTCTGTTGGTACTAAACAAGTCACTAGATGTGCTAAATTCAGTCTGAGTCTTTGTATCCAACACTACCCTAAAAATAAAAAATAATACCCGGTTCAAAAATTCATACCTTGAAAAAGGACCGATGGCCAAAGAAAAACCAAGGGGGATTTCAGCCTAATAGATTAAACTTAAGCTAACTACTCAAAGCAAATAAAATATTTTTGTGCTTTTCTTTATTTTTCTATCAATGTCCTAGTACTAACACTAATTCCAAGAATCAAATGAAAATCTTTTTGTATTTTTCCAAGGACCTTAATCCCTCGAGAGAACTGTCCAGGTAGTCCATCATCGGGAAAAGTCCACTATTTTTTATTTTTTCAATAGCTGTATCTACCAACTATTATAAGGATACTTACTACAAATAGAAATAACAAGAGACTGTGAGTTACTACTTATAGATAAATTTACTAACTATTACATGATTACAGCCCCAAAAGTATCAAAAGCAACAAAGATTATAATAGTTAAGTACATTCATCCACACAAAAATGAATAACCCCTACCCCACACTTAGAACCGTGCGTTGTCCCCAATGAACACAAATAAAGTAGAGTAGGGTGAGAAAAAACTCCCTCAAGTAGATGTGGAGGGCTCCTCCATGGTATGTGGAGGAGCATCACAAGCAGTGGTCTGGAAAGCCGAGACAGAAGTAGTGGCAACAGCCGAGTGAGTACTCGAGGCATCCATGACATATATCATGGCCCCCTCTGGCATAGCAATAGCATCCTCACAAATAGGGGGCTCGGCCACAGTCCTATCATCACCAGGTGGAGCTGAGTCTGTAGCATGCGGCATGGTGGTCTTAGTGGGTCTGGTGGATGGATACTCGGGACTATAAGGGGAGCAAAAGTGGATGGTCCAACAGCGGATGGTGCAAGTAACTGTGAAATATCTATATCTGTACGTTAGACCAAAGCACAAAGGAGTAGTGATAACTCCCTCATCACCGTATCCTACTCAGTCGGGACTCGACTTAGATCTGCACACGTCTGAGTCAACTCACCTCTAGTGGCACTCAACTCTGCACAGGTCACGATCAACTCAGCCCTGTTCTCTTGCATATCAGCTCGCATCTGCTCAAACAACTGTTGAATAGTAGACTTAGATGCCCTCCCCTTGTTTGGCTCTAGTACAACAGTAACATTATATGGTCCTGGAGCTTTAGCCTCGATGTCATCATTCTCCTTGTCCCATAGTACTCCCATCTCCGTCAAGTAAGCCGACAAGGTATTTGCATAAAACAACTTCCACTTGTAGTTCATCCTGGTGCGCTGCATTTGGTCGTGCATGATGGCTCCTAAGTTGAGCGCGATCCCTCTCCAATAAAGCATACAACACTAGTGCTCGGCATCGAGGGACATGAGTTTGTGTTGGCATGGCATCAGGCGATTGCATATGAAATTCAGCACCACACATGCTAAATCATGAACTCTTTGGCCAGAGAATGGTACTCTACACTTCCATGCTTCCAATTTGCATCTTTCGTGGTAGGGCATAGGACAGACTGAACATGTGAGTAATCAGGCTCTTTACACATAGAGTCATACTTGTCTGTTGGTGTGTGTGGCACCCCTAAGAACCCGTTCATAGCTTCAGCTGAGACATTGATATCCACCCCTCGTACTCTCACAATGCTGCCCTATGAATGACACCAGTTAGCATAATGCTCTCTGACAATAGTAAGGTTGGCCTTACTATGCCCCTTCAAAATAGGTTCCCATTGTTGCACTTATCGGATTGATTTAAACAGGTCTGGGTAGTTTTTCTTTAGTGCTCCAATGTTGATTGGCTTTTCTGGAATGTATTTCTTAGAATCCAGGATTTTCTCATAAGCCCGGAATGCCTTTTCACTAAAAAACTTCTTCTCCCAAGCAGCTCGGCCAACTAGTTCACCCTCATCTTCGTCACTCATGTTGACATGTGTGAGCTCATAGACCGAATCAGACTCGAACTCAGATTCTGAGGTAGCCTTCTACTTCCCTTGATCTTTTGGATCAACCTGCTTTGTGGATTTGGTTAGGTGCATCACAGATTCTCTGAACTCTATCCCCCTACTTGGCGGTCTTACTGATGTTTTTGTGGTACCCCTTTTCATATTCCTCCTCACAAATGGTTCCTCTTCTTCTTGCTCTGACTTATCATATAATTGCCTAGTCGGCTATGCCTTTGCTTTCTCAGTCCGCTTTCCTTTGTTCTGTGGGTTAGGAGCACCTGTTGCCTTTCCAGTAGGCTTTTTAGGCAGGTTCTTGTCATTATCTCTTTCTTGTTGCTTGGACGTTTTGCTCGTTGCCTCCATTTTGAACCTATGTTCCTGCAAAACAAAGAAGTCAACAATTAGTTGGCAGAACATTGTTGTTTCAGATGTGAAACAGCTGTGCAAAAGTGTGCACTTCCAATCATCCGCACACTTATGACATTCAGTACTTCATTCAAACGTAGCCCACGGTGTTTAGCGGGAAACAATTATCTGGTAGTACACGAGTGAGCACTGCACGTATAGACATCATTATTGTCACGCCCCGAACCTAGGAGCGAGACAAGCACCCGGTGCCTCACCTAACCTGGCGTACCAAATTGCGACTAAGGGACTCTGAACATATAATGTCATACTTTGGCCATGGGGCCACCTTGCAAGATAATTTGCGAAGCAAAATATAAAACTGAATGGAAACTAGCGCTAACTAAACATCAATATAAAGCTAGGCCGACAAGGCCGTCATAGCTACTACAGCTGACAAACCATCAAATATACATACCAGGCCTACAAACCCAACATACTGCACTAACCAATAGGATATGTCTACAAGCCTCTACTGATAGATATATTGTGATCGAAACAGGGCCCCGACCTACCCATATTATCTATATATAAATATATACATAAGATGCACACAAAAACCTAGACCCGATAACTCCGAAGGATGTGAAGCTTACCGATCAGGCTAAACTCTGGAAACACCTACTGAGGAGGTCTACTCGTCTGTCTATCTGAACCTGCATGCATGAAATGCAGCGTCCCCGGAAAAGGGACGTCAGTACGAAATAATGTACTGAGTATGTAAGGCAATAACATAACTGAAAATTGAAACTAAACTGATAATATAATAACTGGAAGTAACTGGGAGTCAAAGATGATCTGGAGATATACTTACCTACTGATAGTGACTAAACTCCTTCAATATAGTAAGTAAAATAAATGTCCGGCCCTATAAGGCTCGGTACGTGTAAATGCTCGGCCGTAGTAGGCTCGCTCATAGGCGCTCGGCCATACTGGGCTCTGTATCTCGGCCATCCTGGGCTCGCTCATAGGCGCTCGGCCACAGTAGGCTCGGTATATATAACTTACCATCTGATCAGAGGTTGCCCAATAGGGGCCTGCCCACCGATTATAGCTCGATGGTGGTGAAAATAGTGTAATACTGTATATATATATATATATATATATATATATATATATATATATATATATATAGACCCTCTGCTCTCTTGACTGAATAAAGACAAAACTAAACTGAATATGAAGTCTCGATAAGGAATAATATTGTAACTTATGAGACTAGAATAATGTGAATAAATTCATGAATACGAACTTCTCTTTATGTCTCATTATTAACACATGTAGCTACGAGATCATGCCAAAATGAAGGAAGGGCTTAGCCTTAACATACCTTATCACAATCTTTCCAATCACCAAGTTGAACTCACCTCTTCGCACCTTAATCTACAAGAATGATAATAATACTATCGTTAAGTTACGAAAGTTACAACTATCGCACAACGAACGACAAACTTATTTTGTATTAAAACGGGCAGCATCTCCCCTATAATCCTTACTTCCTCCAAATTCAAGATAACACCAACAATACAAGAACAGAACAATGACAACATATATACATCATTTTCCAGCCCTATATACACCATCAAATACTACAAAACAGCCCAACACACCCCAATCTCTTCATACACAAAACGACCACCGTAGTAGTGTCAAACGACCCGAAAATGTTATGACGAACGACCAGCCAACCACCCTACATTTATATGGTGTTTCTACACCCCCTTCCTCCTCCAAAACTCCACAAAATAGTAGTAAAACACGCAGCCCAACAGCAACACAGTGAAGTATGAAACTTTGGCACATGACCAGGCACGCGAAAAAAACAAAGAAGAAAAAAAAAGCTGGGAGCGTGCCTAGGGGTCTGTAACGACCCGTCCAGTTGTTTCGAGAGTTATAACCCTATTTTTCCCATTCCTACTTCTTTTTGTGTTATTCAGCTATATTATATTATATCGGGTTAGTTGGTTCGAGTCCGGAAGGAACTCGGGGTGAAATGAGACACTTAGTCTCATAATTGAAAATTTTAAATTAGAAAAGTGGACCGGATATGGACCTATATGTAAACGACCTTGGATTTGAATTTTGATGATTCCAATAGCTCCGTATGGTGATTTTGGGCTTAGGAGCATGTTCAGAATATTATTTGAAAGTCCGTAGAGGAATTAGGCTTGAAATGCCGAAAGTTTTATTTTTGAGAAGTTTGACCGGGGGATTGACTTTTTGATATCGGGGTCGGAATCTGATTCTAAAAATTGGAATACCCCTGTTATGTCATTTAGGACTTGTGTGCAAAATTTGAGGTCAATCGGACTTGATTTGATAGGTTTCGGAGTTGTTTATAGAAATTAGAAATTTCAAAGTTTATTAGGCTTGAATTGGGGTGTAATTCATGGTTTTAGCGTTGTTTGAGGTGATTTGAGGATTCGACTAAGTTCGTATGATGTTTTAGGACTTGTTGGTATATTTGGTTGAGGTCCCGAGGGCCTCGGGTGAGTTTCGGATGGTTAACGAATCAAAAATTGAACTAGAACAGCTGCTGCAATTTCCTTCTGTTGGAAATTGCTTTTGCCCAGAATCGAGCCCAGATCGAGCTCAGGGTCGATGGCCACGATCGAAGCCCAGATCGAGCTCAAGGTCGAGGGCCACGATCGAGCTCAGGGTCGAGGGTCACAGTTGAAGGCATGATCGAGCCCAAGGTCGAGGGCCACGATCGAAGGCTGGGAAGAAGACATAATTGAGGGCCAGGACCGAGAACCAGGATCGAGGACCTCGATCGAAGGCCAAGATCGAGGCAGAATCGAGGATGTCTGGGCAGAATTATAAAAACGGAGGCTTCGTCCCATTTGCCATTTTTGACAAATTGGAGCTTGGGGAGAGGCAATTTTTGTTATATTTTCTAGGAAAACTTGAGGTAAGTCCCTTGTGATCATTTCTACTCCATAATAGTGAATTATCATCGAGTAATCCGACTAGATTACATGAGTTTGAGGAGTAAATCTGAGATTGAAACTTAGAAATTTGGAAATTTGATTTGTATATTTGAAGGTCGAGTTAAGGTCGGATTTTGGTAAAATTGGTATGGGTAGACTCGTGGTTGAATGGGCTTTCGGATTTTATAACTTTTGTCGGGTTCCGAGATGTGAGCCCCACAGGCGATTTTTGTGCCAATTTCGGGTTTTGGACTAATTTTGAAGCTTTTCTTGTGGAATTCATTCCATTAGCGTATATTGATGGTATTATACTGATTGTGAATAGATTTGGAGCATTTGGAGGCCGAGTCCAGAGGCAAGAGCATTGCGGGGTAGAGATTTGACCGGTTTGAGGTAAGTAACGATTGTAAATCTAGTCCTGAGGGTATGAAACCCCGGATTTTGTATCATTCTACTATTTTTAGTGACGCACATGCTAGGTGACGGGCGTGTGGGCGTGCACTGTTGGGGATTTGTGACTTGGTCCGCCCCGTAGCAACTGTAAAGTTGCATACTTTGTTGAAACCATTGATACTTATATGATTTAGAAAGATTTTATGTAAATTGGGCTGAATGCCATGTTTGGGCCTTGCGCCAATGCTGTTTGTACCCTTAGGGGCTGTTTCTTACCATCCTCTCATTGTTTTTGATTGAAAATCTATACTCACTCATGTTTATACTTGTTTACCGCACAACTCAGTTTTATGACTCTATTTTGATGTATATAAATGTTTTGGGCCGAATGCCCTATTTTACTGAAATGCCCGAGAGGCATGAGTTACTTATGACAGAGTGAGGCCGAGGGCCTGATTTGTAAGGATGAGTGTGGATCGGGGCTTCCCGCCTGCAGCATACTTATGACTGAGTGAGGCCGAGGGCCTGATTGTTGAGGATGAGTGTGGATCGGGGCTGCCCGCCTGCAGCATACTTATGACTGAGTGCGGCCGAGGGCCTGATTGGTGAGGATGAGTGTGGATTGGGGCTGCCCACCTGTAGCATACTTTATTATTATCGCACGTGAGTTGTCCGTGTAGATTATAGCGCTTGGGCTGAAGGAGCCCCTCCGGAGTCTATACACACCCCCAGTGAGCGCAGGTACCTACTGAGTGCGATTGCCGAACGCCGAGTGCTGAGTGACTGGGAGGCAAGAGTGATTGTGAGGTATGCACGAGTGGCAAGAGTGACTGTGAGGTATGCCCGAGTGGCACCAGTGACTGTGAGGTATGCCCGAGTGGCTGTCTATGATTTTATCATCTTTTGCTCACCTTTGCATTTAGCCTTTGTTTGAAAAACTATTGGAAAATAAAAATGTCTTTAAAATGATTTTTATTGGAACTGGGTTTAAACTAGATGTTTGATTCAAATCCTGATTTTTAAGAGCATGTGGTATTTTACTGAGATTTCCTGATATGAACGTTATATTCTTTATTGCTCGTCACTTCTGCTCAGTCTTTATTTATTTTTGTTACTTACTTAGTTGGCGTACTCACATTACTCTCTGCACCTTGTGTGCAGATCCAGGTGTGGCTGGACACGGTAGCGGTTATTGAGTTTTCTTGGACATAACAAGGTAGCTGTTTGGCGATCGCAGCCCCTGCTCTTCTCCCTATTATCTTCCTCTAGTAGTATTTAGCTATTTTTCCTAGGCTGAGTTAGTCTTGATATTGTTAGACAGATTATAGTAGATGCTCATGACTAGTGACACCCTGATGTCGGGCTTTTCTTTTCTGCACTTCTGTTTTTCTTTGATTTGAACTCTTTAAATGGAGGTTTTTATGTTAAATAACCTTGAAATTATCTTTGAAATGAAAATATCGTTTTGTTTTGGAAATGAGTCGGCTTGCCTAGTTCCACGATAGGAGCCATCACGACAGGGGGTTAGTTTTGGGTCGTGATAGATTGGTATCAGAGCCTAGGTTACATAGGTCTCATGAGTCATGAGCGGGTTTAGTAGAGTCTTGCGGATCTGTATGGAGACGTCTATACTTATCTTCAGGAGGCTGCAGAACCTTTAGGAAACTCCATATTCTTGAATTCTTGTCGGGCGAATCTATTGATTCTAGTAACTAAACATCTGTTATTTCATTCTCTCACAGATGGTGAGGACTCATGCCACCGGTCAGGAGGGCCAGCTACCAGTACCACCAGCCAGGGCCGTGAGAGGCCGAGGCCGCGGTAGAGGCCGTGGTAGGGGCAGAGGTGCAGCCCGTATAGTAGTTGGGGCAGTATCTACTGATCCACCGGTTGTACCAGATCAGGACCAAGTTCCAGTTGTTGATGCACCAGCTCAGGCACCACATGTGCCTATTGTGATTCCAGGCCTTCAGGAGGCCTTAGCTCAGATTTTGACAGCGTGTACTGGCCTTGCTCAGGCGGTCTCTATTTCGACGGCCGCAACCACTTCTCAGGACAGGGGAGGCACTCAGACTCCCATCGCTCGCACACCCGAGCAGGTTATTCAGGGACTTCAGACACCAGAGGCACCACCAGCCCATCCGGTTGCTGTTGCTCAGGATTATGTGTTTCCTGCTATGCCTGAGGATGATCAGTGTAGGTTGGTGAGGTTTGGGAGACTTCAGCCACCACCTTTCAGTGGCACAGAGAGAGAGGACGCTCAGGACTTTTTGGACAGGTGTCAGAGGATACTCCGTACTGCTGGTATTTTGGAGACTTGTGGGGTCTCGTTCACTACCTTTAATTTTTTTGGGGTTGCACTTAGATGGTGGGAGACTTACGAGAGGCGTAGGCCTATTGGCGCAGCACCCCTTACTTGGCAGCAGTTCTCCATGGTCTTTTTGGAGAAGTTCATGCCTCGATCCCGCAGAGAGGAGCTGCGTAGGCAGTTTGAGCGGCTACGCCAGGGTGATATGTCTGTGACGCAGTATGAGATGCGGTTCTCCGAGTTGGCCCATCATGCTATCTGGTTGGTTCCCACGGACAGAGAGAGAGAGGATCATGAGGTTTATTGATGGCCTCACTTATCAGCTACAGTTGCTCATGACCAGGGAGCGAGTTTCGGTTGCTACCTTTGATAAGGTTGTCGACATTGCTCGGCAGATTGAGATGGTTCGCGGTCAAGAAAGGGTTGAGCGAGAGGCCAATAGGCCTCGTGGTCACGGTGGATTCAGCGGTGCTCCTTTTGGGGGTCAATTCCAGCACGGTAGAGGTCGTCATTTCAGACAGGCTCAGTCAGCTCGGCCATTTCATCGGGGTGCATCATCTGGCCATGGTTCTCACAGTTCTCATCAGGGCCACTCATCACTTAGTGCCCTTCCAGTTCAGAGTTCGTCCCGTGCTCCACCTGTTCAGGGCTCCTCCATGCCAGGTTCTTCTACCAGTCATCCCGGTACTAGGGGTTCCCTTCAGTTTCCGCTGCCAGCACCAGGGAGTTGTTTTGAGCTCAGTTTACCACAAAGATGCTTCAGTTTTATTTGACCCTGGTTCCACGTATTCATATGTTTCCTTGTATTTTGCCCATTTTTTGGATATGCCCCGTGAGTCCTTAGTTTCATCTGTACTTGTATCTACTCCTGTGGGCGATACTATTATTGTGGACCGCATATATCGGTCATGTGTGGTGACTATTGGGGGTCTGGAGACCCGAGTAGATCTATTGTTGCTCAGTATGGTTGACTTTGATGTGATATTGGGTATGGATTGGTTATCTCCATATCATGTTGTTCTAGATTGTCATGCTAAGACGGTGACGTTGGCTATGCCGGGAATTTCGAGGGTTGAGTGGAGCAGTTCTATAGATAATGTACCAAGTAGGGTGATTTCATATTTGAAGGCTCAGCGCATGGTTGAGAAGGGTTGCCTATCTTATTTGGCTTTTGTGCGGGGTGTTAGTGCAGAGACTCCTGTCATTTATTCTGTTCCGGCGGTACGTGATTTTTCGGATGTGTTTCCTGCAGACCTACCGGGCATGCCGCCTGATAGGGATATTGACTTTGGTATTGATTTGGTGCCGGGCAGTCAGCCCATTTCTATTCCACCGTATCGTATGGCACCGACGGAGTTGAAGGAATTGAAAGAACAACTTCAGGAACTCCTTGATAAGGGGTTTATTCGGCCTAGTGTGTCACCTTGGGGTGCACCGGTTCTATTTGTGAACAAGAAGGATGGTTCCATGAGAATGTGTATTGATTACAGGTAGTTGAACAAGGTCACAGTTAAGAACAAGTATCCTTTGCCTCGTATTGATGATTTATTCGACCAGCTTCAAGGAGCGAGGGTGTTCTCCAAGATTGATTTGAGGTCCGGTTATCACCAGCTGAAGATTCGGGATTCAGATATTCTCAAGACAGCTTTCAAAACTCGATATGGCCATTATGAGTTTATGGTGATGTCCTTTGGGCTGACCAATGCCCCAGCAACGTTCATGCATCTGATGAACAGTGTATTCCAGCCCTATTTGGACTCATTCGTCGTTGTATTCATTGCATCATCTTGGTGTACTCTCGTAGCCAGGAAGAGCACTCTCAGCATTTGAGGGCTGTATTGCAGAGATTGAAGGAGGAGAAGCTTTATGCAAATTTCTCTAAATGTGAGTTTTGGCTCAGTTCAGTAGCATTCTTGGGGCACGTGGTGTCCAGTGAGGATATTCAGGTGGATCCGAAGAAGATAGAGGCGGTGCAGAGTTGGCCTAGACCGTGCTCAGCCACGGAGATTAGGAGCTTTCTTGG
Source organism: Nicotiana tabacum (assembly GCF_000715075.1). Taxonomy (NCBI): domain Eukaryota; kingdom Viridiplantae; phylum Streptophyta; class Magnoliopsida; order Solanales; family Solanaceae; genus Nicotiana; species Nicotiana tabacum. Next base: position 64,794,092 of record NC_134094.1, on the reverse strand, counting down.
TTTGGCGGGTTACTAACGTCGCTTTGTGGAGGGATTTTCATCTATTGCATCGTCCTTGACCAAATTGACCCAAAAGTGTGCTCCATTCAGGTGATCGGATGAATGTGAGGAGAGCTTTCAGAAGCTCAAGACTGCTTTGACCACAGCTCCAGTGTTAGTTTTGCCATCAGCTTCAGGTTCTTACACTGTGTATTGTGATGCCTCAAGGATAGGCATTGGTTGTGTTTTGATGTAGGAGGGTAGGGTGATTGCCTGTGCCTCGCCCCAGTTGAAGACCCATGAGAAGAACTATCCTATCCATGATCTTGAGTTAGCAGCCATTGTTCACGCCTTGAAGATTTGGCGTCATTATTTGTATGGGGTTCATTGTGAGATCTATACTGATCACCGGAGTTTGCAGTATCTGTTAAAGCAGAAGGATCTTAATTTGCGTCAGCGGAGATGGTTGGAGCTTCTTAAGGACTATGATATCACTATCTTGTACCATCCGGGGAAGGCCAATGTGGTGGCCGATGCTTTGAGTCGCCGGGCAGAGAGTTTGGGGATTTTAGCCTATCTTCCAGCAGCAGAGAGACCTTTGGCATTAGATGTTCAGACCTTAGCAGGCCAGCTTGTCAGATTGGATATTTCGGAGCCTAGTCAGGTATTGGCTTGTGTGGTCTCCAGGTCTTCTCTTTATGACCGTATCAGGTAGCGTCAGTATGATGACCCTCACTTGTTCGTTCTTCAGGACAGAGTTCGGAGAGGTGATGCTAGGGATGTGACTATTGGTGATGACGGGGTGCTGAGAATGCAGGGCTGGATATGTGTGCCTAATGTAGATGGGCTTCGAGAGCTGATTCTTGAAGAGGCCCACAGCTCGCGGTATTCCATCCATCCGGGTACCGCAAAGATGTATCCGGATTTGAGGCAGCACTATTGGTCGAGGCGGATGAAGAAGGATATAGTTGGGTTTGTGGCTCGGTGTCTAAACTATCAACAGGTTAAGTATAAGCATTAGAGACCAGGTGGCTTGCTTCAGAGGTTAGAGATCCCAGAGTGGAAGTGGGAGCGGATCACTATGGACTTTGTAGTTGGGCTCCCACGGACTTCGAGGAAGTTCGACGCTATTTGGGTTATTGTGGATCGGCTGACCAAGTCCGCGCACTTCATTCCAATTGGTACTACTTACTCTTCAGAGCGGTTGGCTGAAATTTACATCTGAGAGATCGTTCGCCTGCATGGTGTCCCAGTTTCCATCATTTCAGATAGGGGTACTCAGTTCACATCGCAGTTTTGGAGGGTCGTGCAACGAGAGTTGGGTACTTAGGTTGAGTTAAGCACATCTTTTCACCCTCAGACGGACAGGCAGTCCGAGCGCACTATTCAAATATTGGAGGACATGTTGCGTGCTTGTGTCATTGATTTTGGGGGTTCATGGGACCAGTTTCTGCCACTCGCGGAGTTTGCATATAACAACAGTTATCAGTCGAGTATGCTAATGGCTCCGTACGAGGCTTTGTATGGGAGGAGGTGTAGATCTCCGGTTGGATGGTTTGAGCCGGGTGAGGCTAGGCTCTTAGGTACAGACATGGTCCAGGACATATTAGATAATGTGAAATTGATTTAGGAGCGGCTTCGCACGGCGCAATCTAGGCAGAAGAGCTATGCGGATAGGAAGGTCCATGATGTGTCTTTTATGGTTGGGGAGAAGGTTTTGCTGAAGGTATCACCCATGAAGGGTGTTATGAGGTTTGGGAAGAGGGGCAAGTTGAGCCCCCGGTTCATTAGGCCTTTTGAGGTGCTTCAGAGGATAGGAGAGGTGGCTTATAAGCTTGCCTTGCCACCCAGCTTGTCGAGTGTGCATCCAGTGTTTCATGTTTCCATGCTTCGGAAGTATATTGGAGATCCGTCCCATGTTTTGGATTTCAGCACGGTTCAGTTAGAGGGTGATATGACTTATGATGTGGAGCCGGTGGCTATTTTGGATCGGCAGGTTCGAAGGTTGAGGTCAAAGGATATAGCTTCAGTGAAGGTGCAATGGAGAGGTCAGCCTGTGGAGGAGGCCATTTGGGAGACCGAGCAGGAGATGCGGAGCAGATATCCATGCCTATTCGAGACTCCAGGTATGTTTCTAGACCCGTTCGAGGACGAACGGATGTTTAAAAGGGGGAGGATGTAACGACCCGGCCGTCATTTCGAGAGTTATAACCCTGTTTTCCCCGTTCTTACTTCTTTTTGTATTATTCAGCTATATTATGTTATATCGGGTTAGTTGGTTCGAGTCCGGAAGGAACTCGGGGTGAAATGAGACACTTAGTCTCATAATTGAAAATTTTAAGTTAGAAAAGTGGACCGGATATAGACCTATATGTAAACGACCTCGGATTTGAATTTTGATGATTTCAATAGCTCCGTATGGTGATTTTGGGCTTCGGAGCATGTCCGGAATATTATTTGGAAGTCCATAGAGGAATTAGGCTTGAAATACCGAAAGTTTTATTTTTGAGAAGTTTGACCGGGGGGTTGACTTTTTGATATCGGGGTCGGAATCTGATTCTAAAAATTGGAATACCCCTGTTATGTCATTTAGGACTTGTGTGTAAAATTTGAGGTCAATCGGACGTGATTTGATAGGATTCGGAGTTGTTTGTAGAAATTAGAAATTTTAAAGTTCATTAGGCTTGAATTGGGGTGTAATTCATGGTTTTAGCGTTGTTTGAGGTGATTTGAGGGTTCGACTAAGTTCGTATGATGTTTTAGGAATTGTTGGTATATTTAGTTGAGGTCCCGAGGGCCTCGGGTGAGTTTCAGATGGTTAACGGATCAAAAATTAAACTAGAACAGCTGGTGCAATTTCCTTCTGTTGGAAATTGCTTCTGCCCAGAATCGAGCCCAGATCGAGCTCAGGGTCGATGGCCACGATCGAAGCCCAGACCGAGCTCAAGGTCGAGGGCCACGATCGAGCTCAGGGTCGAGGGTCACGGTCGAAGGCATGATCGAGCCCAGGGTCGAGGGTCACGATTGAAGGCTGGGAAGAAGACATAATCGAGGGCCAGGACCGAGAACCAGGATCGAGGACCTCGAACGAAGGCCAAGATCGAGGCAGAACCAAGGATGTCTGGGCAGAATTATAAAAATGGGGGCTTCGTCCCATTTGCCATTTTTGACAAATTGGAGCTTGGGGAGAGGCGATTTTTGTTATATTTTCAAGGAAAACTTGAGGTAAGTCCCTTGTGATCATTTCTACTCCATAATAGTGAATTATCATCGAGTTATCCGACTAGATTACATGATTTTGAGGTGTAAATCAGAGATTGAAACTTAGAAATTTGGAAATTTGATTTGTATATTTGAGGGTCGAGTTAAGGTCAGATTTTGGTAAAATTGGTATGGGTAGACTCGTGGTTGAATGAGCTTTCGAATTTTATAACTTTTGTCGGGTTCCGAGACGTGAGCCCCACAGGCGATTTTTGAGCCAATTTCGGGTTTTGGTCTAATTTTGAAGCTTTTCTTGTGGAATTCATTCCATTAGTGTATATTGATGGTATTATACTGATTGTGAATAGATTTGGAGCATTTGGAGGCCGAGTCCAGAGGCAAGAGCATTGCGGGGTAGAGATTTGACCGGTTTGAGGTAAGTAACGATTGTAAATCTAGTCCTGAGGGTATGAAACCCCGAATTTTGTATCATTCTACTATTTTTAGTGACGCACATGCTAGGTGACGGGCGTGTGGGCGTGCACTGTTGGGGATTTGTGACTTGGTCCGCCCCGTAGCAACTGTAAAGTTGCATACTTTGTTGAAACCATTGATACTTATATGATTTAGAAAGATTTTATGTAAATTGGGCTGAATGCCATGTTTGGGCCTTGCGCCAATGCTGTTTGTACCCTTAGGGGCTGTTTCTTACCATCCTCTCATTGTTTTCGATTGAAAATCTATACTCACTCATGTTTACACTTGTTTACCGCACAACTCAGTTTTATGACTCTATTTTGATGTATATAAATGTTTTGGGCCGAATGCCCTGTTTTACTGAAATGCCCGAGAGGCTTGAGTTACTTATGACAGAGTGAGGTCGAGGGCCTGATTTGTGAGGATGAGTGTGGATCGTGGCTGCCCGCCTGCAGCATACTTATGACTGAGTGAGGCCGAGGGCCTGATTAGTGAGGATGAGTGTGGATCGGGGCTGCCCGCTTGCAGCATACTTATGACTGAGTGAGGCCGAGGGCCTGATTGGTGAGGATGAGTATGGATTGGGGCTGCCCGCCTGCAGCATACTTTATTATTATCGCACGTGAGTTGTCCGTGCAGATTATAGCGCTTGGGCTGAAGGAGCCCCTCCGGAGTCTGTACACACCCCCAGTGAGCGTAGGTACCTATTGAGTGTGATTGCCGAGCGCCGAGTGCTGAGTGACTGGGAGGCAAGAGTGATTGTGAGGTATGCCCGAGTGGCAAGAGTGATTGTGAGGTATGCCCGAGTGGCACGAGTGACTGTGAGGTCTGCCCGAGTGGCTGTTTATGATTTCATCATTTTTTGCTCACCTTTGCATTGAGCCTTTGTTTGAAAAACTATTGGAAAATGAAAATGTCTTTAAAATGATTTTTATTGGAACTGGGTTTAAACGAGATGTTTAATTCAAATCCTGATTTTTAAGAGCATGTGGTATTTTACTGAGATTTCCTGATATGAACGTTATATGCTTTATTGCTCGTCACTACTGCTCAGTCTTTATTTATTGTTGTTACTTATTGAGTTGGCGTACTCACGTTACTCTCTGCACCTTGTGTGCAGATCCAGGTGTGGCTGGACACGGTAGCGGTTATTGAGTGTTCTGGTTGCAGATTTTCTTGGAGATAGCAAGATAGCTGTTTGGCGATCGCAGCCCCTGCTCTTCTCCCTCTTATCTTCCTCTAGTAGTATTTAGCTATTTTTCCAGGCTGAGTTAGTCTTGATATTGTTAGACAGATTATAGTAGATGCTCATGACTAGTGACACCCCGATGTCGGGCTTTTCTTTTCCGCACTTCTGTTTTTCTTTGATTTGAACTCTTTAAATGGAGGGTTTTATGTTAAATAACCTTGAAATTATTTTTGAAATGAAAATATCATTTTTTTTTTTGGAAATGAGTCGGCTTGCCTAGTTCCACGATAGGCGCCATCACGACAGGGGGTTAGTTTTGGGTCATGACAGGGTCGCGTATTGCACCAACCCCCAGCACGTGACTCAACTTCTCCTTTTCGATATAGGAGTGCTCAAGGCCGCCCCATACAAACCCTAATTGATTTAAATACATTATAAAATGTCGTACTGAAGGGAGATGCACTACTTTAGGGTTAGACAATATTATTGGAGGCAAGAACACGCTAGGAGTAAGGAGAAAGATTCAACTACGGGTTTTTCCCTTTCTTCTTCCTATTTTTCATTGTTGGTTGTAATTTTTAGTATTGCAATTTTACATACTATTATGAGTAGCTAATTTATTGTCCAGAGTTTTGATGGAACCTTTTGGAGGATGAATTCTTGTTATGTTTTAATATAATTTTGCCTTTGAATATCCCTACTTATTCAACTACGTGCTTATTTTAGTTAATTGAAGAGCTCTCAATTGATTGTGCCTATTTATTATGTATTGCTTGAGAAAACATGCATATTTAGGTTGTTGTCGAACAATGTCACTCCCAAGGTATATGAGAGATCAATACTACGTGTTTAAAAGTGGGGTTAGAGATAACGAAGCTTTGACGTGATCACAATGAGCGGTGAAAAAGTGCGAGTTAGCATAATTTGAGAGGATATGAGTAGTACACTATTGTAGTTACTCGAGAGAGTATTCCGATAAGTTGAGTACTCATAATCAGTAGAGAATACTTAGGAAATATTGTAGAAGACTTAGCGGGAAGAATTCCGACAATTGGAAAAATCATAACTCTAGGCTTTTCCAATCTTGTCTCCAACCCTTATTCTCTTTAGTTGTTAATTTACTACTTTAATTAGTTAGATATAAGAATCTTAATATTTATAACTTAGGAATTGTTCAATATTGTCTTCTTAGTAATAATGAGAATTTGTAGCTAAACCTTAGTTCTTTCTGGGATTCGACTCCGGACTCTTCGACCGGATTATATTTGCAGCGAACGCTTATATTTTTAGGATTAGAGTTGGGCGTGATCAAATTTTGGTGCCATTGGCGGTGAACTAATTGTATAGTTGTAGCTGTATATATTGGTAGGTTTCAAGTTTGAACTTTTATTTTATTTTTTTAATTTTATTTTATTCTACTTGTTGATTTGAGAAACATGACAGCTTGGAATTATGGGAGTTTAGGTGTTGCAATTCTACTTTTGATCCTTATACATATTGTGAAGGAAACCACCCATGGAAAAATTATCAAAATATTTCCGAGAGTGAGTTATGTGTACCAACTCAATCTTATTTGTGGAATGTGTGTGGTGGTCAAAATGGTCACTTTCATGGTTGTGCTTATACGTCTTATCCTCCCCTACCCCTTACTATGATGGTTCTACTTTTTTTTGTGAAGTTAAAAGGAAGAAATAACCCGGGGATGATGACCTGAAAGAGATCAAGAATATGCTAAGGTGCCTTGTGGAAAAAACTAACGACACACAACTGCGGATACAAAGGCAAGAGGCAACTATTTGCAACTTGGAAGCTCAAATGAGTCAACTAGTTGTAGCCTTTAATGTTCAACAAGCTAATATTATGGATAGTACCCAACAATAGTGTGTATTAGAGACAAACGTTAAGGTGCCTATCATGACCCAAAATCTCCTATAGGCCGTGATGGCGCCTAACGCTGCCGTTAGACAAGCCAACTGTGAAATTTTCAACTTAATTACTCATTTTAATATTTTTGAAATCATCAATCCCATTAAATTAATAAAGTAAAAATCTGGTACTCGGTCAAACCTGTGATCCTCTTTACCAATTTCCGTATAAGGTATAAATTCCAAGATAAAGTGATAATAATTACGTGACTACAATAATGAACATCCACTAGGAACCCCCAAAATCCGGTGTCACAAGTGCATGAGGATCTACCGAGAAATATAATAAAATACAATATCTGTCTGGAATACAAGTTAGACAGGAGAATGTAAATAACTCTGATGGAGACTCTGTATGTTGCGGATCGTAAAATGGAATGCAGTTCACCATAAAGTCCCCGCAATAGTCGCGCTTCTGCGCCCAAAACAAAATAGAATATATATATATATATATATATATATATATATATATATATATATATATAACACCCATCACCTCATATATGCGTAGCTCCCACAACATGTAGCACATAAGAATATAACACCTGCAGGATAAATTCCCCCACACAGGGTTAGACATGAGACTTACCTCCCTCCGAAGTTCCATAACCGGCTCCAGCGCCACTCTAACACCTCAAACCGATGTCTGTCGCTCCAAAACTAGTCAAACAATGTGCAAACAAATAAAAATATACTCTAATACTCATAATAAATCAATTTATAACAATTCCCAACTCCGCTCGAAAAGTCAATAAAGTCAACCTCGGGCCCACGTGCCCGAATTATGAAATTTCGGAAGATAAACTTTATCCGTAACATTACGAACTCAAATATATGATTTACTCGCAATTCCATGTCCAAATTCGTGGTAAAAATCCAAAAATACCAATTTCTAGGTTTCTTTCAAAATCTCACAATTTCTACTAATTTCCATGCTTAAAATACACATATAATCCATGTATTTCACTAATATTATGTGGGAATTACTTACCTTGCAATAGATGATGAAAATCTCCCCTTGATGCTCTCCAAAAATAGCCCAAACCAAGAGAGAATGAAAGAAAATGGGCCAAATCTCGTATAAATCAAGTCTGCACAGGCCCGACCTTCTTCGCGATCGCGAAGGCTAAAAATTCACTGCCTCCAAAATCTCCTCTACGCGTTCGCGAATAGAGGGCCACGTTCGTGAAGCCTTCTGACCCCTGCCCTTCGCGTTCGCGAAGGCTTAATGCCTGGCAGGCCCAACTCCCCTTCCTCTTCGCGTTCGCGACCTCCAAGTCGCGTTTGCGTAGGCTACCCCAGCCTCTTCTCCATGTTCACGTCTCCTTCATCGCATTAGCATCCCCAAAATCCTTCTTTGCGAATGCATGAATCACTTCGCGTTCGCGAAGAACAAAACGAGGCACCAACAACCATCAACAACAAATCATCCAAACTTGGTCCGAAACCATCCCAAAACACACACGAAGTCCCCGGGGCCCCGTCCAATCACACCAAAAAGTCCCAAAACATTATACTAACCTTCTCAAGGCCTCAAATCATACCAAACAACATCAAAACTATGAATTGACGATCGAAATCTTCTTTAAACTTTCAAACATTCAAACTTTACCAAAGCATCCGAATTACACTTAAACATACCCGAATGATGCCAAATTTTGCGTGCAAGTCATAAATCATGCTACGAACCTATTCTAAAGCTTGGAACCCCAAATGGACATCAATAAAACCAAAGTCCACTTCAAACCAGAGTTAAAAAACTCTAAAACCTTCAAAATGCCAACTCTCCATAATAAGCGCTGAAATTCTCCCGGGCCACCCGATACTCGACCCGAACATACGCCCTAGTCAAAAATTATCATACGAACCTATTGAAACCTTCAAATTTCGATTCCGAGATCGTTTACTCAAAAGTCAAACCTTGATCAACGCTTCCAACTTAAAGCTTCCGAATTGAGAATTTTCCATCCGAATCAACTCTGAACTTCCCGAAATTTAACCCAGACCACGCATACAAGCCATAATACATGAAGTGAATCTACTCAAGGCCTCAAACTGCCGAACGATATGCTAGAGCTTAAAATGACCGGTCGGGTCGTTGCAGTGCCAATGGAGGAGTCCAAAGTAGAACACAAACATTCTAACCATTTAGAATTTGATGATGTCACTGTTTAAGAAATGATACTAGAGTCAGGCAAGGACATTGAGGACACAAATTTAGTTGACTCTAGTATAATTTGTATCGAGGGGGTTGAAAATATTGAAACTCAGGTATTTGAGCATGTTGTATCTCATTCCAAACACTTCTCTACATTATGTTTGGATGGTGAAATGAGAATTGATCTTTATGAGCATAAAAAGGAGTCAAGGAAAGAGGTAGATGAGCCTTATATTTTGAAATTTTCAAGGCCTTCTAGGTAAGGTGACACTCCTCGATTGAGAGACAAAAAGTGCATGAGAATTTATTTAATTTTTGGCTCGCAAGAATTTGTACCACCCAAAAAGCATAATCATAAGTTTGAATCAAAACTTGGGATTCAATTCACAAGCTCGAGATGGATGCCGAAAGTGATTCATATCGTGTCGCGACTATTGGGAGGAAACCCAACTTGACTGCTTTTTTTGTTTTAATTTATTTATTTTAATATTTTTGTTGTGTCATTTTTTGATTTTCTAGGAGCATGGGAAGCAAAGACATTTGAAGAAAGAAAGAGAAAGCAAGATGATTGGAACTAAGCATGGGGGTGCCCACACAAAGGACCATGCCTGAGAGAAGTCTAAGTATCACATTAGCTGCTAATGGTTCGGTCTTTGGCCTACCATGGAGTTTTTTTTACCCTCTTATTATTTATGGTGTGCATTGAGGACAATGCATAATTTTAAGTTTGGTGTAGGGAGATTGTCTGAGTGATTTTCTATACTATTTTAGTTGTATAAGCGTAATTAAAAATATGAAAAAATAAAAAAAAATAATTAGATAGAAATAATCCATCTTGGTTTTCTTATGGCCACGGTTCTTTTCCAAGAGATGACTCTTTGAGCCAGGTAGTAATTTTTTTTTGTAGGTGAAATTTTCAAAATGTTTTGGACTTTTTCCGACGATGGACTTCCTATACAGTTTTCTTGAGGGATTAAAGTCTAAAGAAAAATACAAAAAAAATTCTTTTTTTTAAACTGATAATGGAATGAGAAGAACTTGAGTATCTATGCTTTTTGACATGTTTTGTATTGGGGCTTACAGCTGGAGCATTTGCACTGAGTACTTTCTTCTTTATTATTGTGACTATATGCCTTGAGAGTATATGTATTTTTTTACACTTAGGCTCGTCTATTGACTCCTGTTGTTACTTCCTAGTGCTTGGATTATATGATGATTGTGCTAGTTTCTTTAACTTGAGAGTTGGGTAGGAACCGTCCTAAGTGAGTCATGTGCATTATGTGAGATGAGATTTTGGTTGTAGTCTGTGCCATCCATTGTAGTCTAGAACTTGCCCCGTTTCTGAGTCAAAGCAAAATTATTAAGCTTTGTGAGTGTAGAAATGATATAAGCATTTGTTTGATTGACCCTTGTGCCTATTTGCCTACCAGTGATAACATTATCCGTAGTCAGCTCTTTTGAGCTTGTAGACCTTTTTCTTTGGCGTCCATATTACGAGCCAATCCCTATTTTGTTCTAAATCGTATCTTGTTCACCCTTTACCTCAAAAAGCACTTAAGTCGCTGAAAGAGTAAAGAAAGAGATTGAGTAGCTTTTAAGTGGAACCATAAAAAGGCCGGCAAGGTGCATTTATGGGTAAAAGTCTTACTAGCCGGAAATACCAAATTAAGGAGAGTGTGAAAAAAAGAGAGAAAAACAAAACACAAAATAATCAAAAAACAAATAAAATTTAAAAATGAATGACACCTCCCATATCTTTGTTTGGGCTAGTGAGTATCTATATGTTGATGTGCTTAATGTAGAAGGGCTTAAATATGTATGATTTCATGGCAAAATATCCAATTCGTCATGACGAAAAGGTGCTTAATAGTGAAGTGTGGTGTATTAAAGTGCCTAGGAGGGTTAGTCACTATTTCTCTCTCTCTCTCTCTCTCTTTTATATATATATATATATATATATATATATATATATATATATATATATATATATATATATATATATATATATATATATCCTAACCGTCCCTTAGCCAACATTACAACCTATAAAGTCCTACTTGATCCTATACTTTCCAAGCTTAAATTAGTCGAGTCTTAGACTACGGGCAAGCATATGGTATGAACTTGGGTGGCATAAGAATTTCATTGTGAGGGTGAGCTAATTCTTTCAATATTTGAGTCCCTAGACTATACTTGAACTTATATTTGAGTGTGTGGACTATTTCTCTCCGTGGTTTGTTAATGAGTGCACATGATTTGTAAAGGATTGGTAAAGTCCTTGGTTTTTGAGTTGGCACAAGAAGCAAGTCATAGCATGGAACGTATTAGAGTCAAATTTTGAGGCTAGGATGTTAGAAGAGACACACAAATATTTTAAATAGTCTTGGCATTAGTCTAAAAATGAGGAAAGATGGCAATAGTCTTTATGCTGGGTTCTAAGCATTGTTATATAAACTAATTATCATTGATATGATGCTTGAGTATATTTTGGAATTATGTTACTTGCCGATGTGCTTAATTTTGTGTTGCTCGAGGACGAGCAAGAGTTTAAGGGTGGGGAAGTGATAAATGATTAAAAGTGCATGTTTTTAAGTATGTTTGCATATTATTTTTTATGTGTGTTGCGGGAGATCGGATGCTCATAAACATGAAATATGCTCATTACATTTTTATTGTGTGTAGGAATGATTTTGGATGAAAGTTGGCAAAAATCGGATGATTTAATGCAAAAAGAAGTTGAGAGGAAAGAGCTGGGAGTGCACCACAATTGGTGAATTGCATGAAAGGTAGGCACAAAATGGCCTGGAAAATCAATCAAAACTAGTAAAGTACGACACTTTGGACCCGGACCTAGCATGTGAAAGAAATAGAGAAGAAAACAATTGTTGGGAGCGTGCCCAAGGGTCACGCGTTGCGGGAAGGATTCCGACAATTGGGGAAATCATAACTCTAGGCTTTTCCAATCTTGTCTCCAACTTTTAGTATCTTTAGTTGTTAATTTACTACTTTAATTTGTTATTTAATTAGTTAGACATAAGAATCTAAAATATTTTAACTTAAGAATTGTTCAAGCTTGTCTTCTTAGTGATAGTGAGCAGTTGTAGCTAAACCTTAGTTCTTTGTGGGATTCGACTCCGGAATCTTAGACCAGATTATATTTGCATCGATCGTTTATCCTTTTTAGGACTAGAGTTGAGCATGATCACTTGCGTACATGGCTTTCACATAACACAAATAGCACAATCAAGACAAATCCTAAGGTGTAGTTCCTCCACACAAAGTTAGGCAAAATACTTATCTCAACTAGGCCAACTCAACCCTCGAAAATAGCTTTTCCTTTAAAATTCGCCTCCACACAGCTCAAATCTAACCAAAAGTGACTTAATATCATCAAACAATGCAAGGAAAAATAATTACAATAGATAAAGCTTTGATTTTTACAAAATTCCCGAAAAGTCAACAAAAGTCAACCCCGGGCATGCCCGGCCAAAATCCGGGTCCAAGGGTTGACTCCGATTATCCATAACCCCACGAGTCCATATATGTGATTAGTTTTCAAATCCGAGTCAAAATCTTCTCTCAAAATTCAATTCTTCATTTTTTTAAAAACTTGACAAAATTTCCTAGTTTTCCTCTTTGATTCACATATATTTGATGTTAAATCTAAGATAAAATCATGAAATATAAATGAAAATTGATTAGAATCACTTACCCAATGTTTGTAGATACAAATCCCCATCCAAATCGCCTCCGACTGAGTCTAGGGTTTTAAAATATGAGAAATGAGACTTAAATCCAGACTTTTCGAACTTTTGTTCAGTTGCAGATGTCGCATTTGAGACATGATTGTGAACCCTCACAATTGCGAAGAAGTTCTCTCAAATGCAGCCACTGACAACCGAAGAGGAAGTCGCAATTGCAACAGTGGCTTCGCATATGCGAAGCCTGTCCTCATCGCAAATGCGACATAATAGTTGCAAATGTGAGCCTACCCCAATCATAACAGTCCTCGAAATTGCGAACCAGGTCTTGCAATTGTGACACCAGAGCCTCCCCTTCCATGTTCGCAATTGCAAAGCTGGTGCTCGCAATTGCGACATCAGAGTACCAGCACACCAGATTTTTTGCTTTTAGTCAAAAACTCATCCGAGCCCTCGCAGACCCGAACCAAACATCCACACAAGTCTAAAAATATCATACGAACTCGCTCGCGCGATTAAAATACAAAAACATCATCTAAATCTACAAATCGGACACCAAAACGCATGAATTTCAAAGTAAAGTTCAAGAACTTCAAGAATTGCATCTAAGCGTCCGAATCATATCAAATCAACTCCAAATGATACCAAATTTTGTAAACAATTTCTAAATAGTATATCAGACCTATTCCAAGTTCCAAAACCAAATTCCGAACCCAATAGCCAAAAGTCAACCTACGGTCAAACTTCTAAATCTCAAATTGCCAATTTTCGGCAAAACAACACAAATCAACCTAAGGGCCTCCCAATGCGATTAGAAGCATAGTACCAAGTCTAAAATCAAGATAAAAAATTATCGAAGCCATCAAAATTCCGTTCCGGGGTCGTTTTTCACAAAAGTCAAACATTGGACAACATAATTAATTTAGGCTTCTAAGCCAAGAGCCAAAGGGTCCAATTCAACCCGAAATCTTTCCGGGACAATACTAATCAACCCGTAAGTTATAAAATCATAAACACACATGTGTGAATCATCAAATACACAAAACGATCGGATGGATCGTTCTCCCCCTTCTTAAAACAAATGTTTGTCCTCGAACGTGCATAAAGACATATCTGAAGTGATGAATAGATGAGGATAACGACTCCACATGTCATGCTCAGTCTCCCAGGTCTCCTCCTCGATCAGATGACCCCTTCATTGAACCTTCACTGAAGCAATTCTCGTTGACCTCAACATTCGGACCTGTTTGTCCAAGATGGCCAGCGGCTCCTCAACATAAGTCAAATCCTTGTCCAATTAGACTGAACTGAAATCTAATACATGGGGCGGATCACCATAATACTTTCGGAGTATAGAAACATGGAACACTGGGTGAACCACCGATAGGCTGGGTGGCAATGCATGCTTCTAGGCCACCTCTCCCACTCTCTCAAGGATCTCAAAAGGATTGATGTACCTAGGGCTCAACTTACCATTCTTCCCGAACCTCATCACACCCTTCATGAGTGAAACCCGGATCAAAACCCTCTCTCCAACCATAAATGCTACATCACAAACCTTTCGATCAACATGGCCTTTCTGTCTAGACTAGGTTGTATGAAGCTGATCCTGAATCAACTTGACTTTTACCAAGGCATCTCGAACCAAATCTGTGCCCAACAACCTAGCCTCTCCCGACTCAAGCCAACCAATTGGAGAAAAACACCGCCTCTACATAATGCCTTAGAAGGAACCATCAGAATACTCAATTGGTAATTGTTATTGTAGGAGAACTCTACAAGCGGCAAAAACGGATCCCAAGAACCCCCGAAATCCATAACACAGGCACGAAGCATATCCTCTAATATAAAAATGGTGCGTTCAGACTGTCTGTCCATCTGGGGTGAAATATTGTACTCAACGCAACCCCTATGCCTAACTCACATTGCACAACTCTCCATAAACACGATGTGAATTGCGTACCTCGATCGGAGATAGTGGATACCGGCACATCGTGTAGACGAACAATCTCACGGATATAGATCTGAGTTAGTTTCTCTGAAGAATAGGTGGTCACCACCGGAATGAAATGAGCCGACTAGAATCACAAGTCCATGGTAACACGCTCCCATTTCCACTCGGGAATCACAAGTCCCTGAAGCAAACCGCCTGGCCTCTGATGCTCATACTTAACCTGCTGACAATCTAGGCACCAGTGATATAGATCTGAGCTAACTGCTCTAATGAATCGGTGGTCACCACCGGAATGAAATGAGCCGACTGGAATCACTAGTCCATGGTAACACGCTCCGATTTCTATTCGGGAATCACAAGTCCCTGAAGCAAACCGCCTGGCCTCTGATGCTCATACTTAACCTGCTGACAATTTAGGCATCGAGCCACATACTCCACTATATCTTTCTTCATTCTCCTCCACCAATAGTGTTGTCTCAAATCCTGATATATCTTAGCGGCACCCGGATGAATGGAGTACCGCAAACTGTGGGCCTCCTCAAGGATCAACTCACGTAACCCATCTACATTGGGCATACATAACTGGCCCTGCATCCAAAACACACCATCATCTCCGATAGAAACCTCTTTGGAATAGCCGTACTGTACTATGTCCTTAAGGACAAGCAAATGGGGGTTGTCATACTGACGCTCTCTGATGCGATCATATAAAGAAGAATGAGAAACTATGCAAGCTAGAACCCGACTAGGCTCTGAAACATCTAACATCACGAACTGATTGGCCAAGGCCTGAACATCTGATACAAGTGGTCACTCACCAAAAGGAATATATGCAAGGCTACCCATGCTCACCGCCTTTCTAATTAAGGCATCGGCCACTATATTGGCCTTCCCGGTATGATATAAAATAGTGATATCATAGTCTTTAAGCAACTATAACAATCTCCGGTGCCACAAATTAAGATCTTTCTGCTTGAACAGATGTTGGAGACTCCGGTGGTCGGTATAGACCTCACATGGGACACGGTACAAATAGTGCCGCCAATTCTTCAATGAATGAACAACAGCTACCAATTCAAAGTCGTGGACCAGATATTTCTTCTCATGCACCTTCAACTGCCCAGATTAGTAGGCAATCACCAATTGTCTTGCATCAACACCGCGCCAAGCCCAATGCATGACACATCACAATACACAGTGTAAGACCCCGAACCCGTAGGCAACACCAATACTTTGGTGTAGTCAAAGAAGTCTTGACCTTTTGAAAGCTCGCCTCACACTCCTCGGACCATCTGAAAGGAGCACCCTTCTAGGTCAACCTAGTCATAGATGCAGCAATCGATGAGAAACCCTACAAAATGGCAAAAATACCTGCCAAACCAAGAAAACTCCGGATCTCAGTAGCTGAAGAAGGTCTGGGACAACTATGAACAGCCTCAATCTTCTTCGGATCTACCTTGATCCCCTCACTCGACACCACATGGCCCAAAAACACCATCGAATCAAGCCAGAATTAACACGTTGAGAATTTTGCATATAACTGATACGCTCAAATTACACCTAAATAAATGGTGTAAGGCGGTCGATGTCAAATATAATAACCCAACTAGGTTGGGGTCGAATCCCACAGGGAATAGGTGTGAAAAGGTTACTTGAACAGTGCGGAACTTGACTTAAGTCGTAATCATACTCCGTTAGCTTAAAAGAGAGTGTTGTAATTATGAGTTATCGAGAAAACTATTTTGTTATGAGAATGTAACTAATTTGATTAAGGAAACCAAGGTTATGTCCCCATTAATGGAATGTAATGCTATCGGTGTTAATATGATATATTTCTAATGGAAGGTCCTTTGATATGCAAATGATTTCTAAACGACTACCCAATATTTTTTCAATAGTTAGGTAGTATTTTCTCTTTATGATTTTCCCAAATATAAAAGAGTTACAATTAAGAACAATCAATTTATGCCAAATAGAACCCACTTATCCCTAAGCGATTCTATTAAAAAAGGTTTAAAGCCTTGAGTTTTGTGCTATTCAATTCTACCAAACCCTAACCCACTTTTCCAAGTAAAGATAGAATGAAATGACATTAGTCAATGTTTGCAACCACCACACATTAAATGAAGCATGAGAAATGAATAAATACCAACCAACCATTATATATATATTCAATGGTAAACACCCATTTAGAGCCCACAACCTTAGTATTTAAAACTAGCTACTCATATTAGAATCCAAGAACAAAGCAATAAATAAAGTCATAAAAATTACAAAGATACAAGATTCTCTCTTCAAAAGCTTTCAAAACAATGGTGTATTCAATGCTCTAAATGTAGCCTCTTTTCCAGACAAGATATCCCACAAAAACCCTAGTTATTCTCTTTATAATGGGCTAAAGGTCGGTGTCAAAATATGGCAAAAATACCCTTGCTGATCACATCTGCGATCGCAGAACGGGTCACAGAATTACTTCGCAGCCTGCATAATTATAACTCCATCACATAATTGATTGTCCAGTTGCACAGTTGTTGATCGCAGATCTATTATGCGGTCCGCACATTGATTTCGCGATCGCAGATGATGCCGCAAAATTGCTCTCGCAGAACTCTTTCTTGCACTTATGCGGTCATTATGCAGTCTGCACAAGCGTTATGCGACCGCTTAATAGACCGCACACTCCTCTCTCAAAAACTGGGAGCAACTGCTCCATTCTGCCGTTGGTATGCGGCCCGCACATCACTTTTGCGGTCGCAAACCTGCCACATTTTTGCTCTTTTATGGGTTTTTTGTCATCTTTTTCGTGTTCTTGGTTCTTCAAGTCTGGTATGCTGCAAAACACCAAAAGTACATAAGAAATAACTTACAATGCTTTAAAAGATGAGCGAAAGTTTATGTAATTAGTATCAAAAGTGCCGCAATTCTACGACACATCAATAACTTCTTCTCTCTCAAGGTCTGAAGCACGATCCGTAGATAATGCTAATGATCATCCCGACTGCGGGAGTACACCAAGATGTCGTCAATAAAGAAAATGATGAATGAGTCAAGATATGGCTGGAATACACTATTCATCAAGTGCATAAATGTTGCTGGGGAGTTGGTCAGCCCAATTGACATCACAAGGAACTCGTAGTGACCATACCAAGTCCTGAAGGAAGTCTTCAGAATATATGGATCCCGAATCTTCCGCTGATGATACCCTAACCGGAAATCAATCATTGAGAACACTCTGGCACCCTGCAGCTTGTCAAATAAGTCATCAATGTGCGGTAATGGATACTTGTTCTTCACTATAACTTTTTTCAACTGCCGATAATCAATACACATCCGCATAGAACCATCCTTCTTCTTCACAAATAGAACCGGGGTAACCCAAGGTGACACACTAGGCCAGATGAAACCCGTATCAAAGAACTATTGCAGCTACTCCTTCAACACCTTCAACTTTTCTGGCGCCATATGATATGGTATATTAGAATTGGGCTGAGTGTCTAGCAACAAGTCAATAAGGCCCCATAAAATTTTACTTAAAAACTTGGGATTTCATAGTGCCATGGTACAGATTCTTTGTGGCTTGCAAGCTCGCTGCGGTATGAACATATTTGGTTGAATAAAGCGTTGGGGAGTTGTTGAACATTTTTGGTAGAGTAGGGCATTTTTGCGGTCGCAGATCCGCTGCATAGTGGAGCAGAGAACTAGGCAAATTTGGGATGATATTTTGCAATCAATTATGCGTCCGCATAACCATTTTGCGGGCCGCACAATCTATCACATATCCAATATGAAGATTTCTGAATGGGAGTTTTGCGGCACATTATGCGACCGTAGAATAGGTCTACGGACCGTAGACCTACTGCAGACCTGTAACGACCCGGCCGATCATTTTAAGAATTTAAATCTCGTCTGGTGTCATAAGGCCTTGATCAACTTTGTATTATGTGCCTTGACTTGTGTGCATGGTTGAATTCAATTATCGGGTGATTCGAAGTGATTTGGGACACTTAGTCCCTAAATGAGAGCTTAAGTCTTAAAATTTGGACCGTAGTAAGAACTGTGTGAAGACGGATCTAGAATGGAATTCTGTCGACTTCGTTAGCTCCGTTGAGTGATTTTGATCTTAAGAGCGCATCCGGAATTTGTTTTGGAGGTCTGTAGTAGATTTAGGCTTGAATTGGCGAAAGTTAGATTTTCGACGATTTCGTCCGATAGTGGAAATTTTGATATCGAGCTCGGAATGGATTTTCGAAAGTGGCTATAGGTTCGTAGTGTCATTTGTGACATGTGTTCAAAATTTGAGGTTATTTGGACGTGGTTTGATATGTTTCGGCATCGGTTATAGGAATTTAAAGTTTCAAGTTCTTTAAGTTTGAATTGGAAGGTGATTCATGATTTTAGCATTAGTTGATGTGATTTGAGGGCTCGACTAAGTTCATATGGTATTTTAGGATTGGCTGGTATGTTTAGTTGAGGTCCCGGGAGCTCATTTGTGTGGCTGCTGAAGTCTCCAGGCATCTGTCATTTTCGCACCTGCGGTAGAGAGACCGCAGGTGCGTGATCGCACGTTCGGAGAGGAAAGCGCAAAAGAGGATCTGGGATGCGTGGTCAGGGGTCGCAGGTGCGAAGGGAAATTCCACATTTGCGATGCCTGCAGATGCGCTAAAGGACACGTAGGCGTGGGGGAGATCGCAGGAGCGGACAATAGTCCACAGGCACGCACTCGCAGGTGCAGCCCTTTTTACGCTAAAGCGGAAACAGTCCTCTTAAGCCGTTTCCACACCTGCGAAGGAAATTCCGTAGGTGCGGCGTCGCAGGTGCGACCCAAGGTCCGCAGATGCGGAATAACTGGGTAGAAAAGATGCAGATGTGAGGGTTTGAAGTTCACTTCACAAATTTGATTGAGAGCTCGGTAGAAGGCGGAATTTGGAGAGATTTTCGGAGGAAATTTTTGGGTAATGATTCTTAACTCCCTTATGGTTATATTCCACTAATCTATGCTCGAATTCATCGTTTAAATTCGGATTTGGGGTGAAAAATTGAGAAAAGGTTCTTAGGTCGAACATGGGGTTTTGATCGAGATTTTGGTGTCGGATTTTAGTAAATTTAATATGGTTAGACTCGTGAGTGAATGAGCTTTCGTATTTTACGACTTTGACTCGATTCTGAGAAGTGGGCCCCACGGCAATTTTGAGTTAATTTCGGAATTTTTGTTAAAATGTTGATTTCATTAATTAGATGAGTCTATTATTGTTGTAATTATGATATGTAATTGCTTTTGGCTAGATTTGGGCCATTCAGAGCCGGATATTCATGGAAAGGGCATTCTTACGGATTGATTGAGCTTGACTCGAGGTAAGTATGTTGCCTAACCTTGTTTCGGGAAACTACCCCTTAGGATTTGAGTCATCTATGTTGATTGTAGTTTGTGTACGCGAGGTGACGAGTGCGTGCTCGGGCTTATTTGTGGAAAGTTGGCATTTTAGGGTTCTTATGTCCTTATATTCACCTTGTATGATGTTATTTTTGATACGTTTGCTAGTTTCACCTCTACATGCTTTGATTAGAGATAATTGCTTTAGGATTCACTCTTATTGTCTATTTGACCCTTATTCGACTTAACAAAAGATTTCAGCTCTTCTATCATCCTGCTATATTTCTCATAACTGCTTATCTTTAATTGAAATCATTATTTTCTCATCCTATAATTGTTTAGTCTTAATTGGAGTTATGATTATCTTCAGCACTGCAGATTTATTTTGGGACTACAGACGTATTCCGAGAAACCCCCCCCCCCCCCGTACTGCATAATTAATTCGGGACTACGGGATAATATTCTGGTAGATTTCCCCTGTGGTTATATCTGTGTTCGGAGCTGCTAATCTTCCATGCTTAGGTGTCATAGGGTGACTTATACTCGAAGGATATTACTTGAAAAGTTTGTATTTGAAAAGTATTTATCTTGAAGGAACTATGTTTGAAGATATTTATTTGAAAGGGGTATACTTGAAAAGTATTTATCTTGAAAGAACTATGTTTGAAGGCTGATTATTTGAAAAGTTTATATTTGAAAGGTTTTATCCTGAAAGAACTATGTTTGAAAGATATTTAATTGAAGGAAGTATATTTCATAAATAATTTCTTATTGGAAAGGATTATATTCTAAAGACCTCAATTTAAAAACTTACGGGTGAAAGTTTACACTTGAAGGATTTGACTAATTTATTGGGGTTGTTGGCTGAGACCTGATGTGAAAACTATTGCAGTTGCTGAGTTACTACTTGTCTCTACTGTATTGTGATTCTTTTTGAACTTGGGTTGTGTTTTCGTTCATTCTTCTGTGTCTTATTCTTGTGTTCCGCTATTACTTCATCTGTTTTTTCCCTTCCTTATTGCAGTTGCTATGTCGTTAGCCGTATCACGGGGTCCTTTGATAGATGTCATGTTCTGTCATCCATATACTTATGCTTGTTCAGTTTATTAGACCACTGGGTGTCTTGACTAGCCCTCGTCACTACTTAACCGAGGTTAGTCTTGATACTTATTGGGCACCGCTATGGTGTGCTCATGCTACTCTTCTGCACAATTTTTGTTTTTGTGCAGACTCAAGTATTTGTTCGTTAGCTAGCTGTGTGGACTGTCACTGCGAAGACTCAAGGTAAACCTGCCGCTGCGTTCGCAGCTTTCGGAGTCACCTTCAAGTTTTCATTTTGCACTGTTTATTCTTATTTTTGGATAGTTGTATTTAGAAGTTTTCTAGCAAACACTTTGTAGAGCTTATGACTTATACTACCGGTTTTGGGAATTGTAAGATATTTTTATTTATTTTGTTAGATGTTAATTAATTTATGTTGTTTCAATTAATGTTAGGCTTACCTAGTCCCTAAGACTAGGTTCCATCACGACTAAACGGAGGGAAAAATAGGGTCGTGACAAGTTAGTATCAGAGCCCTAGGTTCATAGGTGCTACGAGTCATAAGCGAGTTTAGTAGAGTCTTACGGATCGTTACGGAGACGTCTGTACTTATCTTTGAGGATACGGAACTATTAGGACAATTTCACTTCCTTCATTCCTATCGTGCGAGTTCATTGATCTTGAAGTTTGAAATTTACCATTCCATTGTCTCACAAATGGTGAGGACACGACCTGCGGTTCCTGATGATGTTACCCCCGGAGTAGATGCCACTATGGTCAGAGGCAGAGGCCGACGAGGAGCACATGCCGCAGCAAGGGCACCTACTAGAGAAGCACTTGGGGAGCCGCCAGTAGTTCCATTTGGGGGAAAGTACCGGAGGCGCCTGTTATTACCCCCAAACTTCAGGAGACTTTAGCAGATTTCCTGAGCATATTTGGTATATTGGCTCAGGCGAAGATATTCTGGTTGCACCAGTTACTTCACATACCGGGGGAGGAGCCCAGACTCCCGCCGCCCACACTCCAGAGCAGCGAGTTCATGTTGGTCAGGTTCCAGGTGTCATGGTAACACAGGCCGAGGTTCCAGTTTAGCTTATGGTCAGAGCAGCAGCATCCGAGGAAGGGCAGCTTAGATTTGCAAGTTTCAAGAGATATAACCCTCCTGCATTCAGCGGTTTGTCTCCAGAGAGTGCACATGGTTTTTTGGAGGAATGCCATAACATCCTTCGCACTATGGATATTGTTGAGACGAGTGGGGTTGCTCTTACTACGTTCCAGCTTAAGGGAGCGGCTTATCAGTAGTGGCGGGCATATGAGATGAGTAGCCCAGCCGAGTTAGCTTCACTTATGTGGGTTCAGTTTTCAGAGATATTCCTAAGAGAGTTTGCACCTCAGTCCCGTCGAGATGCATGGCGCGCGGAGTTTGAGCGGCTGTGCTAGGGCACTATGTCAGTATTAGAGTATGCTATGAGATTCAGTGATTTGGCTAGGCATGCACCTGTGTTGGTCGCCACAGTTAGAGAGTGTGTCCATAGATTCATCGAGGGACTCAGGCATGATATTCAGTTCAGTATGGCTCGAAAATTAAAGTCAGATGTTTTGTTTCAGCAGGTGGTAAGGATCGCTCATCGTGTAGAGGACATTCAGGGGCATGAGAGAGAGTACATGCGAGATCAGGAGAGAGAGGACATGGAGGTGAGGAGGCCTTGTAGACCAGAGAGATCCACTAGTCCTTATTTTGGAGGCAGGTTACGACATGGTAGAGGTTTTGTGGGTCATCCAGTTTGGTTTGCACTTCAGGCTTCGCACAGTGTGTCAGGTGCTCACGGGTCTCAGAGTACCGTACCGCACAGTTCCCACAGCCACTTCAGCAGAGAGGTTGCTTCGAGTGTGGAGATACCAGCCACAGGGTGAGAGATTGTCCTAGACTCCAGACAGGTGTGTCACGGCAGAGTATTCAGGCGAGTAGAGGATGCCCAAGAGGGGAAGGCCCGACCCGTTGATGTGTTTCATATAATAGGCCCTAGGCCACTGCGCCAGATGATGTCATACAAGTATGCTTTTTATTTGTTACAGAGGGGCACCATTCGTATTTTTGATTTGATTCTGCTTATCGGGGCGAGTTCCCCTATTTGTTGTCTCACCTATGGGTGAGTTCATGACTTAGTATTATGTTTAGGTGTTTACCCCTGTTGGGAGACTCTATGAGTGGTAGCCCGTGTCTATCATTTGTTTCTATTCATTATCAAAAGTTTTGAGACTAGAAGTGAATTCATGTTGTCCATTATGGCAGGTTTGATGTGATTCCTGAGTAAATTGGTTACGATTTGTGATTTGATACTCTACTGGGCTGAGGGTTTAGTAAGTATTGTGATTTTATTGGCAGAATTGAATTAGTGAAAGATTTCCATTGGTATGATGTGTATTCGACTTGTGATTCTGAGTTGAGGGTGAGACCCTCGCGATTCCATGTGATTTGATATGTTTGAACCGGGCTGAGTACCATGGTGGAAGTTATATCAGGATGAGACCCTTGTGATTGTTCATATGCTTTAATTCTTTCCTTGTTATATTATTTTGTAGGTTAGTATTGATAGAGAGTTGTGCCTGTCGGGCTTGTTTGGTAGTTTCCTTATGTGTTTCTTTTTTCATATTCAGTCAATTTCGTTCGGTGCTTCTTGAGTTTTAGCTTGCGGGGCGTGTGCCCGGTGGTGTTAGTTGTAATTTGTTGATTCGGGTGTATAGTTAAGAGGTCTTCGTGTTTCTTGCATCGTTGTTAGTGTTGTTGAGGTTTGAACAGGGTTCTAACGGATATGAGGCTAATTGCCGGTGATGGTTTTGATTACGGGCAACTATTGTGATCAGAAATGTTATTATGGACCTATGTATGGTGTGTGTTGTTGTGTGGTCGTACCGTGTGGGTGTAGGCATGAGTTGTTACAGCTAGTCGAGACTAATATCGGTTATGGATTTAGAATCGGGTCTTTTGAAGACAAATGGAAGGTGAGAATTTTGACTCTAAGGCTTATCGGTGTTGATAGAAAGGATAAATTATAGTTGGGATGGTGTCGTTAGGCTTATATGGATTGGGGTGACGTGGGGTCCCCCGCGGGTGTATATTGAATATGTTCTTTCAAGGATTGAAGACTTCGAGGCGATTCTTAGCACGTTCGAGGACGAATGTTTGTTTAAGAGGGGAAGGATGTAACGACCCGGCCGGTCGTTTTGAGAATTTAAATCCCGTCCGGTGGCATAAGGCACTGAGTAGCTTCGTATTATGTGCCTTGAGTTGCGTGTGTGGTTGAATTCAATTATCGGGTGATTCGAAGTGATTTGGGACACTTAGTCCCTAAATGAAAGCTTAAGTCTTAAAATTTAGACCGTAGTCGGAATTGTGTGAATACGGATCCGGAATGGAATTCCATCGACTCTGTTAGCTCCGTTGAGTGATTTTGAGCTTAGGAGCGCGTCCAGAATGTGTTTTGGAGTTCTGTAGTAGATCTAGGCTTGGATTGGCGAAAGTTAGATTTTCGGTGATTTCTGCCGATAGTGGAAATTTTGATATCTAGCTTGGAATGGATTTCCGAAAGAAGTTATAGGTTCGTAATGTCATTATTGACCAGTGTGCAAAATGGAGGTCATTCAGACGTAGTTTGATAGGTTTCGGCATCGGTTGTAGGGATTTGAAGTTTCAAGTTCTTTAAGATTGAATTGGAAGGTGATTCGTGATTGTAGCGTTAGTTGATTTGATTTGAGGGATCGACTAAGTTCGTATGGTATTTTAGGATTAGTTGGTATATTTGGTTGAGGTCCCGGGGGGCTCGGGTGAGTTTCGAGTGCTTAACAGATCAAAAGTTGGATTTGTGTTGCTGCTGAAGTCTTCAGGCATATGTCATTTTCGCACCTGTGGTTGAGAGACCGCAGGTGCGTGATCGCACATGCGGAGAGGCAAGCACGGAAGTGGATCTGGGATGTGTGGTCAGGGGTCGCAGGTGCGAAGGGAAATGCCGCATCTGCGATGCCCGCAGATGCGCTAAAGGACACGCAGGCGCGGAGGAGATTGCAGGCGCGGACAATAGTCCGCAGGCGCGCACTCGCAGGTGCGGCCCTTTTTCCGCAGAAGCGGACCCAGCCCACTTAAGTCGTTTCCACACCTGCGAAGGAATTTTCGCAGGTGCGGCGTCGCAGGTGCGACCCAAGGTCCGCAGATGCGGAATAACTGGGCAGAAATGGGGCAGATTCGAGGGTTTGAAGTTCACTTCACAAATTCGATTGAGAGCTCGGTAGATGGCAAAATTTGGAGAGATTTTCGGAGGAAGTTTTTGGGTAATGATTCTTAACTCCCTTATGGTTATATTCCACTAATCTATGCTCGAATTCATCGTTTAAATTCGGATTTGGGGTGAAAATTGAGAAAACGTTCTTAGGCCGAGCTTGGGGTTTTGATCGAGATTTGAGTGTCGGATGTTAGAAAATTTAATATGGTTAGACTCGTGAGTGAATGAGCTTTCGTATTTTATGACTTTGACCCGATTCTGAGAAGTGGGTCCCATGGACGATTTTGAGTTAATTTCGGAATTTTCGTTAAAATATGGATTTCGTTAATTAGATGAGTCTATTATTGTTGTAATTATGATATGTAATTGCTTTTGGCTAGATTTGGGCCATTCAGAGCCGGATATTCATGGAAAGGGCATTCTTACGGATTGATTGAGCTTGACTCGAGGTAAGTATGTTGCCTAACCTTGTTTCGGGAAACTACCCCTTAGGATTTGAGTCATCTATGTTGATTGTAGTCTGTGTACGCGAGGTGACGAGTGCGTGCTCGGACTTATTTGTGGAAAGTTGGCCTTTTAGGGTTCTTATGTCCTTATATTCACCGTGTATGATGTTGTTTTTGATACGTTTGAATTCCTATTCATGCTTTGATTAGAGATAATTACTTTAGGATTCACTCTTATTGTCTATTTGACCCTTATTCGACTTAACCAAAGATTTTAGCTCTTCTATCGTCGTGCTATATTTTTCATAACTGCTTATCTTTAATTGAAATCATTATTTTCTCATCCTATAATTGTTTAGTCTTAATTGGAGTTATGATTATCTTCCGCTGCTTATCCTTACTTGAATTGTTGAATATTCCTCGTAATTGCTCAACCTCAAAAGGAGTTTAGATAACCTATATCTTAGTTGACTTGCCATTATTTGGAACTATTTGACTCGTGTTGGCTTCTTATTGTTGACTTGAATATTGTGGAATCGTTGCTATATTTTTATTTTATTTTCCCTTGTTAAGCTGTTCTCCTTGTGCCTAACATTCTTTACTGTGGTTATTCCTTGTGAATGAGTTCTACCGTCCTTGTAATTTAAATTCTTGAGTTGATTTGCTCGTCGTACTTTGCATTTCTGTCATTGTTGTTTCTGTACTCGTTGTGGTGATGTACGAGGTTTCTGTCGTGTTATAGTTGTTATCTCTGTTGTTTGCGCTGCATATTTATTTTGGGACTACGGACGTATTCCGGGAGATTCCTCCCCCCCTCCCCGTACTGCATAATTAATTCGAGACTACGGGACGGTATCCCGGTAGATTTCCCCTGTGGTTATATCTGTGTTCGGAGCTGCTAATCTTCCATGCTTAGGTATCACAGGATGACTTATACTCGAAGGATATTACTTGAAAAGTTTATATTTGAAAAGTATTTATCTTGAAGGAACTATGTTTGAAGATATTTATTTGAAAGGGGTATACTTGAAAATTATTTATCTTGAAAGGACTATGTTTGAAGGCTAATTATTTGAAAAGTTTATATTTGAAAGGTTTTATCCTGAAAGAACTATGTTTGAAAGATATTTATTTGAAGGAAGTATATTTCAAAAATAATTTCTTATTAGAAAGGATTATATTCTAAAGAACTCAATTTTAAAACTTACGGGTGAAAGTTTACACTTGAAGGATTTGACTAATTTATTGGGGTTGTTGGCTGAGACCTGATGTGAAAACTATTGTAGCTGCTGAGTTACTACTTGCCTTTACTGTATTGTAATTCTTTTTGAATTTGGGTTGTATTTTCGTTCATTCTGTTTTGTGGTCCGGTCTACGACCGCAGACCCAGCTTCGTAGAGTTTAAGTTTGAAATTTTTTATCTAATCCCATTTTCATAAACACAACTTGTGGGTTTTTTTGGCTGGTCCTAACTGACATATAGAGAGAGTGGAGTGGTCTAGAGTGAGAGGGGAGGTTTCTAAGGCTATTGTTCATCAACTCTTGCTCAAAATTGAAGAGTTCACAAGAAAAACTCACTAGGTCTTTATCCTATAGGTAAGATTCTACACCCTAACCCTCAATTTCGAGATTTAACCAAAAATAGGTAATAAGGCAAGCCATTCTTGGGTATGGGAGTGTATCTATGCATGCATGCACAATCATGAGTGTGGGAATGTAGTTGAGCCCAAATAGGTTGACCTTGGGTTGTGCGGTAAGGGAAATCCACCATAGGAGGACCTTGAGACTTTAATGCACATCTAGTGTTTGATAAAATGCTCAAATGAGCTGAAACCATAAACTCATTTCTAATTTGTGTTCAATTTCGCTATATTTCTAAATAGATCGAAGTGGCTAAGAATTCTGGAACATTGTAGTAATTTAAAAAGCTCGAGGCGAATTGAACCCCACAATATCCTTGTAAGTCTCGAGTTATTCATTATAAATTAATTATTCCGAATAAACCTTGTATCAAAAGATATGTGTTCAATATGTATTCCAATGTTCTTGTTATGTTATGTTCTATTTGAATATGTGCTCGAAATATAGGTTGCATATCTAAATGTTATAACTTCAAGTCGTGATTCTGCATATAGTAACCAATACCCAACTCAAAAAATATATATATTACAATGATTTATATTTGATGTTGCAGAGAATTTTGGTATATCAGTATAGTTTAATTGCTTCAAGTGGATCACTTATCCTTTTAATTCCTTTTAATTTTACCAACTCGCGCTTAGTATAAATATTTATCTGTAATCAGCTTAAATAATTTAATAATGTTAAATTTTATAAGAGAAATATATGTATTTAGCCCTTCCGAAAAATAAATAGCCCCATATATATATATATATATATATATATATATATATATATATATATATATATATTACACACTTTTTTGACTAGCAAATCCAATTAATTTCGACCCATCAACAAATTTTATATATTGCAAAATTTTATACTAAAAATTGAGTCCACCCAGGGAGAAAGAACAGCAATATGAGCAAAGGAACGTTGACGAATTGGGCAGGCCAAAGGGGCCCTATATCTTGACACTTCAAATCAAGTTATCAACCATGCAAATCAAACTAAGGTCCCATACCACATTAAATAATTAAGAATCGTCACAGTCCATCTGTCTATGCACTTTTCACTTGATATTCCTTTTTCTCTGTTGGGAAGTATTTAGTTCTTCTGGCAATAGACACCTTAGACTAAAGGACCTATATGTTTTTCTAAATTAATAAATTAATTTCAATAAAATATCTCGTACGAGCTGCTACACGGAAATGTCGAAACACAGCAATGGATTTACATATTTTCAGCTTTTTATTTTTTGAAATTTGATAAAGCATCCCTGTGGACCCTCGAAAGAATTCGCTGTGTCATATTATCGCAACCCATATGACTGGTCTGGAATATACTTCAGTTATTTGCCACTAGTTTTTTTTCTTTTTTCTTTTCTAGTTAATTAGATTTTTGGTGAGTCGGGTCTTTTGGGAATTGATAAAGGGAAACCAATTCATTTTTGCGAGGTAATTGAATTGTTGGGTAGATGGAGTTGATTGTGTTATTTCGCTAACTTGTTTGGTTGGTTAGATGGAGTTGATCGTTTCAAAGCCAAACCAAATTGTTTCCAAGGTTAACTACTCCATTTGTTAAGTGCTATAGGAAATGATAAAGCCAAAACAACCGCAGACAGATTGTTCTCTTGAATTTCTTTATTTTCAAGCTCTAGCCAATTGGTTTTCGGGGCAAGTGTATTTCAAGTATATGATCATCTTATCGGGGTTTTCTTTAGTTATTAACTAAAGAAGCTGGTGTTGTCGCACGGTGAAATTTAAAAATAGCACGAGCTAGCCAGTTTTCTAATCGGTAATTGAAAAATAGTCGGTGTTTGTTAAGTCATTGAAAAATAGTCACTATTTTACTGCAACACGAAAAGTTTCAGCATAATATACTGGAGATTGGTGCACATGTGTATGAACTTCCAGCATATTATGCTGGAACTCCAGCACACGAAAAGTTCCAGCTTAATATACTGCAGATTGGAGCACCTGTGTATGAACTTCTCTCATATTATGCTGGACCAGCTTATTATGATGGGACCCCAGTATATTATGCTGGAAATCCAGTATATTATGCTGGAACTCCACTATATTATACTGGAAGTTTACATGTAAAAAATTCAAACCCCAGTATATTATGCTGGAATATTTTTCGGATTTTTAACAGTGTTTTTGTTCAGATTTATCTTTACATGAAAAGTGACTAAATTTCGAATACTTTTGAAACTGTTACCACTTGTAAATTTGGCTATTTTTGAATTTTCCCTTATAATGTTAGTTTGTAACTTTCACGAATATTCAAGCACGAGAAATTACTGTTTGAGTGAAGCTAAATACCTAGATAGCCTCTTAAATTTGATACGTCTAGTAAGTTAGACGCTTAAACTTAGCTAGTCACCATATGGAAATCTCTACTTGACGCAGGTGTGTCTCTTGAACACTTGTGTTCCTAATGTTGGATTAGCACATATGGAGTTTATACGAATTACCTCTTGAAGCGTGAACAAAGTAAATCTATCACGTTGATCTCCAGTTTCAGAGTTGCACGATTAATGACGTACGCAAAAATTTTCGTAAGCGGTGTCACATTTTGTAATAGGTGAACAAATGAATAGCTATAATGACATCATATTTATAAAAAAAAAAAAAATCAAAACATTACTATAAATCTTATTTTCTGAAATGTATTAATGATAGTCTCATTAGAAATACTAGTACCAAGTATGTCTTTTTCCAAGAAAGATTTGAGTATATTTATTGTCAACTTGACTAACAAATGAATTCTTGCTCTTGTAGTTTTTGTTGTTGCTTAATTTTGTTAGAGGTCAGTGGTTCAAGCCTCAATAATACAGAATATATTTTAATTCTTTTTTAATAAATAATGTCTCAAAAATAATAAAAACTTGCGTGCCGCCAAAAGGATTCGAACTCCCGACCTCTACCAAGGGGTTGAAACGCTTAACCAGCTGGGCAACGAGTTATTTTATTTCAAGTGGTGTTACCTATATCCTTTTCTATGTATTATCTGGTTTTGCTTATGTTTATATATGCATTTAATAAATTTTTTCGACGAAGCCGTGTCACGTGACACCGCTTCCCATAAGGTGGCTCCGCCCCTGAGCACGATTACGACCTCCAAAAATGTCCTATAGTCTTCTAATGTGTTACCCAAATAATATGCGAAAAGAAAAAATTTTATGTGGGCAAATGTCAAGGGAAAAGTACCAAAATTCGGCCAGCCCTATGGAGAAAAAATCCATGTATATATAGCACATTTTTAGGGTAAAAACCCTTTTCCAAAATATATTGGGTTTCTTTTTCATCAAGAAAATGTTTCCTTTATTTTCTATTATTTAAGCACAGTAGGGATCACACAATTTAATTAACAGGCTCTCTATTATGGAATTTGCTTCAAATTTCGAAAGTAATATCTACCACAATAAATTACGAATTATTCCTGTAAAATCTCGTAATTGCACTCCTTAGTTCAAATTTTGAAATTCGTCCATAAAACCTTATTTAAATCACCATGTTAAGATTTAGATACTAATCAATCAAATTAAATTACTGTTAATTTAATTTATTGATTACTTCTTTTAGACTTTTGCTTAACTTATTTCATGTGTCGGATAAAAAATTTATCGGTCGGGTTTACACATGAAAACTTATAAGGTTTCATAAAGGATTATCATCAATCTCAAAACCGAGACATGAATTCTATCAACTTATTATATTTTGCCAACGTATATCATTATTGTCCAATTTACCATGCTTATCGACCCATAAAAGAATTGCGCCTTTTAATAAATCAAAACAATAATAATATACACAGCTAATAATTATTATATCAAGATTAAGAGTATAAGTACATTTAATGGCTAGAGAGTTTATTTTATTAAGTCAGTATAAAATACGTATCTCTACCTGGTCCGTTCAATACATACAAAATCTACTAGCACAAGAAGTTGGAATTAAATCATTCTCATAATCAAGATTAATTATATTTTTAATCTTGTGCTACAACTATTCTAATGGTTTGTCCAAGTCCATCATTAGATTGTGAACATAAACTTTATGACTTATAAGAACCGATGATTTAATCTTCCGTATATAAGCTAAACTCCATACACTAAAGCATCTATTATATAAACAAAGTACACACAGACACATACATGATCTATTTAAAATAAAACTTTATTGAATTGAATGAATAAATAAATAAATAAATAAATAATCATTCCATCAAGAATACTATAACAAAACGATGATTTATAGTATATCATATCAATCTCCCACTTAGACTTATAAACATGTGTCACGGCCCAACTTCCATCGGAGCCACGACAGCACCTAATACTATTTTCTAGGTAAGCCAACAGTCACACGATAGCAACGAGTTTGATTAAACATAATTTAATAAGCTTAACAACTGAATTATTCTGAAATAACTGACGAAAACAACAACAATACTGCTACAACCATCCCAAAGATCTGGTGTCAACGAGTACATGAGCACTATTGAATATCAAAATACAAGACCAAATTCTCAATATAACTGTCTAAATATTAGAACAGTAATAACAGAAGTAAATGAAAGAGAACTTCAAGGTCCGCGAACGTAATAACAACTACCTCGTAGTCTCTCAAGTACTAGTATCTATCAACACAATTCTAGCAATCACCGCATTCAGAAGTACCTGGATCTGCACACGAAGTGCAGAGTGTAGTATGAGTACAACCGGCCCTATGTACTCAATAAGTAACAAATCTAACCTTTGGGCTGAAAGCAGTGACGAGCTCAGAAGGATCAGTCACAGACCAAATCATTAACAACATAAGATATAATGATGACAGTAACAGTAAGTAACTCACAGAAATTATCATAATCAGATTGTTCATATAAAAGGAATTTAGACATGCTTCCAAGTATAACACTTAAAGCCTATCACAGATAAGAACATTTCATTTACCAGCTAGCATGAGGAATAATACATCTCTATGCCTACATGTCAAATATACATGTCAAGATAATGATTTCATAGTTATATCCTTAAATACTCTCTCCCTGCACATTCAAGGTGCCTGACTCAAATGCCCACTTCATCACACACACACAATCACTCAGCACTATACGGGTGCCTGGCATCAATGCCCGTTATGGGTGCAAGCACGCGCGCACACACACACACACACACACACACACACACACATAAGCGCTATATATATTAATCACTGTGCCTGCGCTCATTATTGGCATGTCAGACTCCGGAGAGGTGGATCCTGCCCAAGCGCTAATCAAAAGCCAATAATTTGTGGCGTGCAATCCGATCCAAATAACAATAAAGCCAATATGGCATGTTGCGACATGCAACCCGATCCAAATATCACTCTCAACACGGCTCTAAGGCTCACCTCTGTCATTAACCTCTCAAGTCTTAAGGGCTCACAGTCTTATATCACTCAACCCAAACAATATCACATATGGAAAACAACATCATGTGATGCACAATGAATAATGTGCGAAGACTAAGATATGATATGCAAATGAATAATCATGAATTAGTGTACATCTACAGTTAAGTCAGAAGCTCAGAGCAGCAAAAATAGCCTCATTGGGTCTCTAACAAAATAATCACATAGCCTAAACATGATTTCTAACATGAATCACAACTCAGATAATCTAACAAGTAGGGAAAACATGGATTTAACAAGGTATGATAGCAAAACAAGTCTGGTAATAGTCTAAACTCAACTTATAGCATGATTACTTTAGTATACGGCCACACGCCCGTCACCTAGCATGTGTGTCACCCAAATACATATCATATAACATGGCTGACAGGGATAATTACCCTCAAATTCAAGTTTAGATTTGTTACATACCTCAAAACATGCAAATTAATAATCCAAAAAGCCCTTCCCATGCGAATCGGCCTCCAAACAACTTTACTCTAGTCACAAATTCCGAACATCCATTCGATTACGAGTCTAATCATACCAAAATCATCCAATTTTGACCTAAAATCGACCTTCGAATCCTCATTTTATACTTTAGGAATGTTTTTACTGAAATCCCCATTTTCTCACTTTAAATAATCAATTAAATGATAAAAACAAAGATGGAATCATGAAATAATAACAAATCCGAGTCAAAAACACTTACCCCTATCAAAATTGTGAAAATTCTTTCCAAAATCGCCCAAAACTGAGCTCTCTAACTCAAAATGTGATATAATAACTCAAACCCTCGAAATAGAGTATTTAAAACATTCTGCCTAGGTATACACTTTCTGATCGTGGCCATATCTTTGCGATCGCGAAGAACAAACTTCCAGCTCATCAAAAGACCCTACGTAAATGCGATGCCAAGGATGCGAACGCGAAGCACAACGCACCCTAACACTACGCGAATGCGGGCAAAACTTCACGACCACGAAGGCTTACAACGAGATAGCCTCAGCCGGCCTACCTTTTATGAAAATACCACTTCGCGAACGCGAAGAACAACTCGCATGAGTTCCAAAAATATACTATGCGATCGCGACTGCCCTTCTATGATCACGAAGAACAAAATCAGACATCAAAATCAGCTATGCCAAAACATGGAGAAATGGTCTGAAATCCATCCGAAACACACCCGAGACATCCAAGGCCCCATTCAAACATACTAACAAGTCCTAAAACACAATACAAACTTAATCGAAGCCTCAAATCACATCAAACAACACCAAAACCTCGAATTGTACCTCAATTCAAGCCTAATGAAACTAATAAACTTTCAACTTCCAAAACTCATGACGAACCATATCAAATCAACTTCGAATTACCTCAAATTTTGCATGCAAGTCACAAATTACACAACGGACCTATTCCAACTCTCGAAACCAAAATTCAAACCCGATATCACCAAATTCAACTCCCGGTCAAATCTCTCAACCTTCTAAACTTTCAACTTTTCAACTTTCACCAAAAAGCACCTAATCAACCTACAAACCTCCAAATTAACATCCGAACATACACCTAAGTCCAAAATCACCATACTAAGCTATTTGAATCATCAAAATACCATTTCGGAGTCATATGCACAAAAGTCAAACTCCGGTCAACTCTTTCAACTTAAGCTTCCAACCTTGGGACTAAGTGTCCCAATTCACTCCAATATTTTCCCGAAACTAAACCAACCAACCCGGTAAGTCACATAACCACAAATGAACATAGAAGAGGCAATAAATAGAGAAACATGGCTAGAATATTCAAAACGGCTGGCCGTTCGTTACATTCTCCCCCTCTTAAACAAATATTTTTCATCGAAAGGGTCTAGAATCATACCTGGAATCTCAAATAAGTATGGATATCTTCTCCGCATCTCCTGCTCGGTCTCCCATGTTGCCTCCTTAACTGACTGACCCCTCTAATGCACTATCACTGAAGTTATGTTCTTTGACCTCAACTTTCAAACCTGTTGGTTCAAAATGTCTACCGACTTCACATCATAAGTCAAATCCCCATGGAACTACACCGTGCTAAAGTCCAAAACATGTGATGGATCACCATATTACTTTTGAAGCATCACAACATGAAATACCGGGTGAACACTCAATAAACTAGGTGGCAAGGAAAGTCTATAGGCCACAACCTTCTCACCCACCATATATACAACATCAGAAACCTTCATATTGTAATGACCTAGGCGGTCGTTTTGAGTATTATAGCCTCTTTCTCCCATTTATTGCTTATTCTATTTTTGTTTGTTGTTATGTGACTTGCCGAGGTGGTTGATTCAGTTCCGGGGATATTGGGAATGAATTAGGACATTTAGTCCTAAGGTTGGAAGCCTAAGCTGAAAGAGTTGACCAGATGTTGACTTATATGTAAACGAATCTAGAATGGAGTTTTGATTATTCAAATAGCTTCATATCATGATTTTGGACTTAGGAGTATGTCCGAATATTGATTTGGAGGTCCGTAGGTCATTTCGCTTGAATTGGCGAAAGTTAGAAAGTTGAAAAGTTTGACCGAGAGTTGACTTTATTGATACTGGGCTCGAATTTTTGTTCTGGAAGTTGGAATAGGTCTGTTGTGTTATTTATGACCTATGTGCAAAATTTGAAGTCAATCGGAGTTAGTTTGGTAGTTTTCAGCATGGATTTTAGAAGTTGAAAATTCACTAGTTTCAATAGGCTTGAATTGTGGTGCGATTCATATTTTTGATGTTGTTTGATGTGATTTAAGGATTCAACTAAGTTTGTAGTGTGTTTAAGGACTTATTGGTAGGTTTGGTCGAGGTCCCGGGGGCCTCGGGAGTGAGTCGGATTGAAATCGGATTGATGTTTGGAGTTGAAGAAAATGCTGATGATTTGCAAGTCTGGTGCAATCATACCTGCGAGGATTTGGTGGCCGGTGCGAGACTGCAGAAGCGGTCAGGCTATATGCAGGTGCAGAAAATGTCGGAGGTTGGGGGATACGCAGGTGCAAAGGTTAGTCCGCATCCACGAGCTCGCAGATGCGGGAAGTGGAGCGCAAAAGATGAGTGCACTTTGGTCATGGGTTTCCGCAGAAGCAGACATTGTGGAACAGATGCGCGTCTTCTTTATATAGTAATTCGACCTATTGCTCCGCATCCCCCCATCAGTTTACTAAAAAGATCAAAATAAAAAGGATCGAACTACCTACTCAGTTTCCATTTTTTCAAAATAGGAGGATAGGCAAAAATCAGAAGCACATGTTTGACCGCAGAAGAAAAGGTAGACTAGAAGGTCTAAGGCTGCAGATGCGGCCACCTTTCCGCAAAAGAGGGGCTGTAGATGCGGCTAAGTGACCGCAGGTGCGGAATCACTGGCAGAAGAATAAAATCGAAGGGTTTCGTGATTTCTCTAATTTTGGACATTGCAAGCTTGGCTAGTGGCAATTTTTGGGAGCGGTTTCACTATATTTCAAGAGGTAAGCAACTTTTGATCACTTGTATTCATTAACATTGAATACCCATTGATTTTTCCACCTAGATTGTGTGTTTTAAGGTGAAATTCGGGGGATTTTTGACTAGGTATTGGAGAGTAAGATTTGCGGATTTGAGGGTCGATTTGTGGTTGGAATTGGATGATTTTGGTATGGTTGGACTCATTATTGAATGGCTGTTCAGATTTTGTAAATTTTATCGGGTTCCGAGGCGTGGGCCCGTGATTGACTTTCTGAATTTGGTAAAAGAACTTCGCTTTATCTTATGGAATCGATTCCTATAGCTTATATTGATTATATTAAGTTGTTTGTGACTAGATTCGAGTCATTCGGAGGCCGATTCACGAGGCTAGGGTTTGTTGGAGCATTAAGTTGTGCACTTTGAGGTAAGTAACACTTCTCTAATTGGTACTGAGGGTATGAATCCCTGGAATACATATTATATGGTTGGTGTTTGGGTGATGCACATGGTAGGTGATGGGCGTGTAGGCGTGCACCGTGGTAATTATGACTCGGTTGATTCTGTGGTACTGTATAGTTATCTAGTCTTGTTTCTATTCATGTAATTCCTACGTGTTAGAGTGATTGGGCTGTGATCCATGTTAGAAATCATGTTTAGGCTATGTGTTTATTCTTTTGGGACACACTGAGGTCATTTCTGCTGTTGAGTTATTTGCTTAAGTTGCAATTATGTACCCAGTCATATTTATTCATTTGCATATCATATGTCAGTCTCTGTTACCATTTACTGTTACATCATGTTATCATTGCTCGGGCTGAGTGGAATGAGATTTAAGAGCCCATGAGACTAGAGAGATTGATGACTGAGTTGGGGCTTGAGAGCCAGATTGTGAGTGATATTTACTGTATTGGGCTGCATGCCGTAGTAGGCCATATGTAAGGCCCTATAAAATTTTACCAAGAACTCAGGGTTTTGTGGTGCCGACGTAGGCTAACGTGTTTGAAGGTTATACAGACTTTTTGGGTCGTGCAATGCGTTGGAGAGTTGGAAGGAAAATTGTTACAGAACATGGCATTTATGCGGTCCATTATGCAACCGCAGAACTACTTCGTGGACCGCAGGACTTATTAAATCAGGGATGGTTGATTTTTATGTGATAATGATGATGGACTAGTTTTATTCATGTTTTTCCAAGCTTTATTATCGAACCAGAACCATTAGGTTTGAATTTCTAAATTAGCCAGTTATTTAGTGGAAGGGGGATGATGTAGTGCCGAAGTGTAGGTTTATTTCATATCTTAAGGCAGCAAAGATGATCAATAATGGGTGTATTTATCATTTGGTCCGGGTTATGGACACCAATACTGAGAAACCTATACTTGAGTCAGTGCCAGTTGTGAATAAATTTTCGGAGGTCTTTCCTGATGAGCTCCTTGGGATTCCACCTGATAAGGAGATTGATTTTGGGATCGATGTGATGCCAAGCACGCAGCCTATATCCATTCCACCCTACTGAACGGCGCCAGTAGAATTGAAGGAACTAAAGTAGCAATTGAGGGATTTGTTAGAGAAGGATTTCATCCGGCTGAGTGTATCACCTTGTGCACATCGGTTCTCTTTGTAAGGAATAAAGATGTGTCACTAAGAATGTGTATTGACTATCGACAGCTCAACAAATTCATAATCAAGAATAAATACCCACTACCAAGGATAGATGACTTGTTCGACCAATTGCAGGGTGCTAAGTATTTCTCCAAGATCGACCTAAGATAGGGGTATCACCAATTGAAGATCAAGGAGCAGGATATTCGGAAAACAGCTTTCATGGACCTTATAAATCGAATCTCCAAGCATTTTCTTGACTCCTTTATGTTAATGTTCATTGACTACATTCTTTTATATTCACAAAGTCACGAGGACCATGCCACCCATCTCAGAGCAGTTCTGCAGACTCTGTATTAACACAAGTTGTATGTGAAGTTTTTGAAGTGTGAAATTTGGCTTGATCCGTCACATTCGTGGGTCATGTCATATCCAGTGAAAGAATCAAGGTTGATCCTCAAAAGATCACAGTTGTGAAGACGTGGCATAGACCTACAACTCCAACATAGATTCACAGTATTTTGGGCTTAGCTGGGTATTACACGAGATTTGTGGAAGGTTTCTCTACTCTTGCCTCTCCATTGACTAAATTGACGCAGAAGGCGGTTAAATTCCAATGGTCAGACATTTGCAAAAAGAGCTTCCAGGAGTTGAAGTCAAGATTGACTATGACTCCGGTATTGACCTTATCGGAGGGTACAAGTGGGTTTGTGGCATATTATTATGCTTCAAGAATCGGAATTGGGTGTGTATTGATGCAACATGGAAAGGTGATTGCTTATGCTTCTAGTCAACTCAAGAATCATGAGAACTATCCAACACATGACTTACAACTTGCGGCGGCGGTGTTTGCATTGAAGATTTGGCGTCATTATTTGTATGGGGTCCATTTGGATATATTCACAGACTGTAAGAGCCTTAAATATATTTTCAAGCAGAAGGAATTGAATTTGAGGTAGAGGAGATGGCTTGAGTTACTCAAGGACTACGACATCTATATTCTATATCATCCGAGGAAGGCTAATGTTATGGCAAATGATTTAGCCGGAAATCCATGGGTAGTTTGTCTCACTTGGAGGCACATCAAAGGCCGCTGGCCAAGGAAGTTCACCGATTGGCTAGTTTGGGAGTTCTTCTTGCGGACACTTGTTGTGGAAGTCTAGGAGAAGCAATACGATGATCCGTTGTTGGTGTAGTTGAAGGAGGGGATTCATAAAAATAAGACCATGGATTTTTCTCTTGGTATGGATGATGGTACACTAAGGTAACAAGGGTGATTATGTGTTCCAAATGTAGATGGTCTCCGGGAAATAATCATGACCGAGGCTCACAATTCCAGGTATTCCGTGCATCCATGCTCTACAAAGATGTACCATGACCTTAAGGAGGTCTACTGGTGGAATGATATGAAGAGGAATGTGGCGGACTTTGTGGAAAGATGTCCAAATTATCAACAAGCGAAGGCCGAACACCAAAGGCCCGGTGGGTTGGCACAGAACATAGAAATTCCAATGTGGAAGAGGGAGATGATCAATATGGACTTTGTGGTGGGACTACCTTGCACACCTCATACGTTTGACTCGATTTGGGTGATTGTGGATCGACTCACGAAAGCAACACACTTCTTACATGTTAAGGCTACCGATACAGTGTGACAGTATGCTCAGTTGTATATCAAGGAAATAGTCAGGTTGCATGGCACTCCAGTTTCTATTATCTCAGATCGAAGGGAAAAGTTCACAACTAATTTTTTGGAAGAAATTTCAGCAAGGTTTACTCAGGTGAATCTTAGTACAGCCTTCCATCCACAAACCGACGAGCAGGAAGAACAGACAATTCAGATGCTCGAGTTATGTTATGCGCTTGTGTTCTTGACTTCAAGGGTAGTTGGGATGATCATTTGCCGCTCATAGAAATTGCCTACAACAACAGTTACCATGCTAGCATTAAGATGGCACCGTTCGAGGCTCTATATGGTAGGAGATGTAGATCTCCCATTGGGTGGTTCAAGGTTGAGGAAGCATAATTGATATGCCTAGACCTTGTACACCAGGCTATTAAGAAGGTTAAAATCATTAATGAATGGTTGAAAACTGCTCAGGGTCGCTAGAAGTCCTATTAAAACATATATTGCAAGGATGTGGAGTTCGAAGAGGATGATTAGGTATTGTTGAAGGTTTCCTCGATGAAGGGTATAATGCGGTTTGGGGAGAAGGGGATATTGAGTCCCAGGTATGTCGGGCTATACAAAATCATTCAGAGGTTTGGTCAGGTGGCTTACATGCTGGAGCTATAACCAGAAATGTCATTGGTGCAACTGGTGTTTCATGTATCTACGTTGAAGAAGGTAGTTGGTGACCCGACACTCATTGTCTCGGTTAAGGCTATTGAGGTTAATGAAGAATCGACTTATGAAGAGATTCCAATTGCCATTCTTGATTAGACATGTCCGAAAGTTGAGGAATAAAGAGATTGCCTCCGTGATAATGCTATGACGAAACCAACATGTGGAAAGGGCCACCTGGGAGGCTGAGGAAGAGATGAAGAAGAAGTACCATCATTTGTTTGAATAACTAAGTAGTTGCGTTCTATGAGAGTGTTAAGAACTTACTTTCCATAAATTTTGTTCCACTTGTACAGTTTATGTTAAGGATTCTCCTTTTGGTAATATAATGCTTATGATGTTATGGTCGATGTTGTGATACATCGTTGTGTTATGGTTATGTTATTAGGACTGGTTTTTGGATTCTATGACAGGTGGATAGGCCCAAATACAGGGGAGACTCTGCCGAAATGTTTGAAAATTTGGGGAGTTAGTCAAAGTTTGGAAATGCTGGTGTGTGAATTAAGAGCTGAGTCACATTGGATGCCGATGGTGGAATTTGACCCTCATTCGAGGACGAATGATCCTAAGTGGGTACGAGGTGAAGAAGGTATGAGGTACGCAGTTAATGAAGATTATCCGAATTTCTAATTTTGGCAGAGAAATATAAGGATTCTAAGTTACCTTCAACAGTAACAGAGATATGTACAATTGGCCACACCCATCTCAGTTATGCCCTATGGGAGCTAACATATATAGTTTAATATCAAAATGGGATACCAGGGGTCCAGCTGGGGTTAGATTAACCCAAAATGGTGGATTGAGCCAGGGGAGCTAAAAGTGAAACAATGTTTTGTTAAAGTTTTCAGAATAATGTGATAGACATAAATATTAGCAAGAGAATAAAAATAGAGTAAATGAAGTATTATGAGTAAGGTATGATAAATGAGTGATAACGGTAAATCCAAATATGACATGATGATAGAGTCTATAGTAGAGTGAAGGAAAAGACAAGAGGTGACAGGCCTTGAGACAATAAAAGAGTATAAGCCATAAAGTCATATCCTCATTTCGAGAAATGAGTTGGTGACTCCAATGTGATTCCCATAAGGCTAAGTTGGACCCCCGAAGTAATAAAAATTAGTATGGGCAAGTCAACAAAATAAAATTAGGGACCAAATAATATGATAATAGTTGACATCAAGAGAATTTCAGTGATCGCGTTTCGGCTATAATAGAATGGAAAACAAAAGAATAACCTTTAAAGGTCATTCAAGAAGACGCTTCCCTAAAGAAAGCACTGTGAGCAGAGTTAAGCTTAAGGGACTAAGTGTGCCAGTTATACTAGGTGTCACCTTCATGCATAATAAATTCAGTTATCCCTGGTACATGAGGGTTACCGTAAGGCAAGTAAGAGTCACTGAAGATTTGAAAAGTCGCCAAAGATGAAGAGGTAAAACATATATTAGGTAAATCTTCACATCATTAAATGTTAGTATTCTTCAAAAAGGGGAAAGATGGTGTGATATGGAATTAAGTGGCTCAGGTAACTATAGAATAGTAAAGGAAGAATGCGGTAAAAAGGCAAAAGGAATGAGATATCATTTATTCAGATCCTACAGATATGTTACCACTCCAAAACATTATGCAAGCACGACACCGGGGAGAGGCAGTAAGTGTTCCCACCCAGGATGTTATTGATAAGTAAGTGCGAATGAACACTTGATACATAAGGAGCCAGTGTGAGAGGTAAGTTAAGACAAAGGAAATAACCCAAGAGAGGTTACACAAAATATAGATATGAGCATGGACCGATGAGTGGTTAGTTGATTCAGGAAGAGCCTAGTTATGGCTAGACAAGAGGTCTAAGATATATCAATAGATCATGCAAGGCAAAAGCAGTGAAACCCAGCATAGGAAATTCAGTCTCATAGATACGAGTTGGTAAACCTGGAGTAATATTCAGATAGGAGTCGGGGTAGTTAAAGGTACTGTATAAGTGTTATAAAAATAAAGAGAGTGCCACTGGGGAGACAATCAAAATTTCAGTTTAGAAGTAACCTTACGAGTACAAAGGCGCGAAGGTAAGTAACTAAGGATAATTATAGGCGAGTAAGAACATCAAAAATTCCGTCAAGTATAAGATGTAATAAGCTCGCAGCTTTACAAGAGTTAGAGGGTCTCTCCTAAGTACTACAATGAAAGACTAGCTGAGGAAATAAAGAAGAAGGCTTCAACCTAATCATGGTGACTTGAAGAAGAAATGACCTTGGAACAACAGTCTCACTACAATATTGTATGCACTCCATAATAAAGTGGCACCTATTGTGACCAATGAATGGGAAGTAAAATAGAAAGTAACATTTGAGATCATATGACTTGCAAGAAATTCCAATATATGTGGGCACTAAGATAAGTCAAGTATTCATGCTACATGTGGCAAAATGACCAAGAAAAGTAATTGATTACGTTTAAAGACAACTGAGAAGGCACGAAAGGAATTATTTGATCTACGACCTGGAGTTAGTTACATTATGATCGCACTTAAAATTTTGGAGTATTATCCATACAGCATATATGTTGATATTCATAAAGTTATAGGAGGCTCCGATATAAGTTAAAAGAAAGTATTGAGTCCACGTCACAGACAAGGGCTTGAATTGTTAGAAGATTATAACATGGATATTACATGGCGTCCACAAAAGGCTGATGTAATAGCTAATACCCTGAGCCATAGATTGGAAGGCAGCTTACGCCTACATAAAGGCCCTGAGAGAAGATGAAGCTCAAGAGTTACAATAGCTAAGTAAATCAAGAGTCTAATTACTAGACCCAAAAAATTATAGAAACTGTGTTTCAGAATATTGCAAAATATCTCTTAATATCAGAGGTACAAGAAAGATAGTATAGCGGCCATACTCTATAACAGCTCTACGAAAAAGCCAGTTAGAAGAGTACCAACCTCATAAGAAGTTAGTATGAAGCTCTCACTAGATTGTGTACGCACAGAGGTGCAAGTATTATAGTAGAGCTTTAAGGTGTGGATGTGAATTCCACCTATGTGGAATGGAGGTTATGAAAGTGATAGAAGATATGATGCGATATTTAAAGGTACGTAAGGTAAAAGTAAATACAGTATGAGATACTCAAGTGTAGAAGGTTGTGAATGGTCCAGACTTAAGATAGAGGGCTGGAAGTGACGTGATTCAGTATCCAGAAATAATAGTGGTGTCGTCAGTAGCATATCTTTCAGCCTAAGATTTCCAAGAAATGAGAGGTCTAGTTAAGAGAGTAAAGAAGAGTTAGAGATAACGTGATGTCTCTCTTGATGTTCTAGAATAACATAAGGAAATCTATGGTTCGAGCAAGTTAAAGGAAGGTTGCGAGTAGTATAAATAGATATGTGTAGGTCACAAGCTAAAGTATAATAGAGCGACAAGGTTTTAGGTAGACAAGATTAAGGATAAGAAAATGTGAGTGAGAAGGTGACGAGAATAGGTAAGTCCTCAGAATTAAACCCATCAAAACAAGAGGGCTGATGATCTTCGTAAGTTATAAAAAGCTCAGTATAGCCTGAATGAACTCAGAGGAGTTTAAGACTAGGGGAATTTTGAAGATATGGAGAGCTACCCTATTGACGTTTAGGCCTTTGATTGGGTAATGATTCAAAGAAAAG
The DNA here is from genome assembly GCF_000715075.1 of Nicotiana tabacum. NCBI lineage: Eukaryota > Viridiplantae > Streptophyta > Magnoliopsida > Solanales > Solanaceae > Nicotiana > Nicotiana tabacum. Next base: position 64,750,242 of record NC_134094.1, on the reverse strand, counting down.
GGATTTCATGAATTGTACAGGATTAAAATACCCCCATAAGGTGAATAACGTTGGGATGCTATGAAATATGGTTATTGAAGTATAGTATTGTCCCTAAGTGGATCAGGCAAATAACTCCAGATGAGACATAAGCCCTAGTGACAATATATTACATAAGAGGTTTCAAGTTATCAGTGGTAGATTATAGATCAACATTAGGGAGAATCAACAATAGATGGATAAAAGTTCCGAAGTATGAGATGAGATTAGGCTGTCATTCTTAAGATGAACAGTAATGAGGAAGCATTAAGGGACTTAGATTTATACATAGGATAAGCAGCAAGAGAGTAACCTGGAGTTAGGTAGCAGACCTTGGTAATAGTAAATTGAAGTAAGTGTTATGGTATATTATAAGCTACCTAGATAAAGTAAAGCCATAAGCATAGATAACCGAGGCTATGAAACAAGATATAGCAATAGTCATTGTTTACCCCCTAAAATGGTATAGTTGAATTTATACATGATTTCTAGACAAGTGAATTAATTTGATCCTGAAATAATGAAATAACTAAAGAAATGCGCAATACTTAGCCTTGAAATGAATATAAAATCACGAAAAACAATAATTCTAGGGGCAGAGCTTCCGGGCACAACAGTGATGAAACCAAGGAACAAGAAAGTAAAATTGTATAAAGCTTTTAATCGATTAAAGCGTAAGTTTGCCAGAAAAGTCGTGTCCTTTACAATGATAACAGAGCCCACTATTTATATCTGCACCTAGGGAACAAGGTCCTAGAATCGTTCCCTTCTATAATTTCAATTATGAGGGCCATTGATGAAGGTATAACAGTGAGCATAAATGACAAATTCTCTGTAACGGGCAGTGCACTAAATGCTGTGGAATATTCTCCATCAAATGCTACCGGTCGGAGGATATTTTTTGTATCTTTACGAGTGTCATTCTTTTCGGTGACAAATGAGATAATTATTTTCGGTTCTAACTATCCCCCGCCTTAAGTTCCACGTGTCACTCTCTTAAGCGTCCACTTAGCATAGCGTATTTGACCGTATACAGATAGTCCCTCTGCTTTCCAGTGACATAACATTGTGTCACCGGGAAGTTGGTAGAAATACTCTTGTTGGCGAGAACTATTATGATTCCTACTGAAAAGCTTCTGACGGTTGATTAGACGCACGTCTCACCGCATTTAATGCCCCGAACACGCGTCATTCCACGATTCAGCATTGCTTTTGCCGGTTATCGAGGTAATCATGGCCAAGAATTTAGCCACCTAAACCTCTACTTATATGCATCACCATTCTTCATTCACACTCCATAACTCACCAAACTCTCTAAAGCTCTCTTTATTGTTCTTCAATCTTTCTTTAACTTTCTTTAAACGAAAAAGCTTTTCCTTCATCCATAACATATAATGGCTTCTTCTATGAAGAATACCAATTCTTCAAAGAGCAAGAGCAAATCTGAGGACGCTGCACCTCCAACAGTGGGCACCATCATCCCTAGAAGTCTTGTTACAACAAAAGACTTCGAAGAGAAATTCACTTCAGCTAACCCTCGTATATGGGCCATCGGCAGATACCCTTCTTACATCCGTCCTTCCAGTATTTCTATTGTAAAGGAAGATTGTCGCTGCCAAGATTTGGACATTGTTTCTCCTGATCTAACAGAGTGAGTAACCCTTCCCAGGGAGAGTTTCACATACTTTTACACGTATCCCTTTACTTGGGTACGTTTTCTTTGAGTGGAGAGCTTGACTCCGTTATTGCAGAGTTCTGCCTTCGCTACCAGGTATGTTTAGAACAAGTAAGTCCTTCTGTATGGAGGACGATTGCTAGTCTTCGGCATTTGTGCTCATGTGATGAATCTCTATTCCCCCAAAGTCTTCTGCTGGGGAATGATAAACTTCAGCAGATGACCCTGGGTGGATGGAACGGTTCGTTATATTTGCCACCAATAATATCATTCCGGCAATGGCTTCATCCTTTCTGGAATCATGGAACCGCACTCGTAAGCTTCTTGTTTAATATTTCTTTTATTAGAAATTCCATCATATTCGTACTGATCCTCCTCCCTTCGCCTGTTTCAACAACTTGATGGGTTCAGCCTAGGGTTGAAGGCTTGGCCCAGTGGGTCCAAAAAATCTTGGATGTTACTACGCTCGAAACTCGCACATGGAAAGAACTACCCCTCAAATGCGGGTGGAAGGCCAAAAATCATGGTAACTTAGACTCGTCTCGTTTTTGCTTTTTACGCGAGGAAATTAATTAATCCATTCTCCCTTTTTTTGAAATCAGGTCTACTTGTGGGCTTGGTTGTCATCCCCGAGAATGACATTTTGGTTGATCCTGCTGACGCGGCGAGGCTGCTTTAAGAGGCGCTTACTCAAACAGGTGTCTCCGGGCCTACTTTAGGTACAAGTGTTTCTTCATGGAGTCCTCGGCCGGAGGACAAGAAAACAAAAAGAAGACGTTCCTCCGCGGCTAGGGTAAAGAAGAAAAGGGCGAAGACTGCTGCCCCCGAGTCATCTCCGGAAGTCGTTGTGACTAGCCCTCCTCCTGGGCTAGTCATAGACACCGTGATAATCGATGATGATGGAGCAGCTAGTGATGGGGAAGTGTCTCTACATAGAAGGCGACGATCCTCATCAACTCAATAGAATTCTCAATTTGTTGAGTTAGTTACACCTAGCGAGGATGATGTCTCGGCACTTTGGGGGGAGTTTAACATGGTAGAAAATACGAACTCCCATTTTCGAGTCCCAGTCGCTGTGTCCGGTATTACGGGGCTGAGTACTGAGTCCTTGCCATCTTCGGTTGTGTAGAAACCAACAACTAGCACTGCGTTTGTCACGGCTACATCATCTCCACCGGCCGCATATGTCCGAGAAGATGATGTTCCTCCCCCCAGTCCCCAGTTCATGGGAATTTGGGGAAAGATTATGCTGTCCCCTCGGAAGATCCGCAAAGGAGGAGGAATGTTACTCTCTGGGTCTCCACTGGATGCAACTTGCTATCCCGGCCGATGGACAACTTGCTAACTATCTGAAGCCTTTGGCTTCAGATAAAGATTGGGAAAAGATATAAGGTCTCTTGGGAGAGTGCTTGTTGAACAATGCCATGCACAACATCGTAACGGTACATTCTTTACTTCCTTTGTTATTTCTTCTATTTTTGCCTGAAAATATCCTGAGTTTTCCTTTCTTGCTTTGTAGGACAACTTTCTTGCTTCGGAGGGCCTCCAAAGGTTGATTCGGGAAAATGTAGTACTTCCGCGCGGGATTAGCTTTATGTCGAGCGGGACCAAACTGCCGCTCGCCTCTCAGAATTGGAAGTCAAAGCTGGTGAGGCCGCTGTATTAGAGACTCCTTTGCAGCAAAGTGAGCAAGAAGTGGTAACCCTTAGCTAAGAGATTAGCCTCTTGAGGGTTAAATTTTACGAAGCCAGGGCCAAATGGGCTGAAGTCCAAAATGCCATCCTTGGTGCAACCGACCGCGAAGCTACCTCCACTGAAAGATTGACCAACTTGGAGGTAGCCTTGAACTCTAAAATTGAAGAGCTTGCTGCTGCGAGGGTGAAACATGCCCAGTTGGAGGAGAAGTATAAGAAGACTATCGAGCATAATAGTGAAAGATGCCCAGTTGGAGGAGAAGTATAAGAAGACTATCGAGCATAATAAGCTCTTTAGCTCAACTGTCTGTGACCTTGATGTTAGCCTCAAATTTGTTAGATCCGCTCGAGAAAACCTTTCTGCCGAGGTAACCCAACTCAAATAAGAACTTAAGGGCCAAGCGGCTTCCCTCGTTGTTGAGAGAACTTAGGTTATGTAAAGCATGAGGAGAAAAACCTTGGAAGAGGCCAAAGCTGGTATCATTAACTTTAATGCTGAAATTGCTAAGGCCCGTGAGCTTGAGTTAGCTGCTAAAAGTGGTCTCTCGGCAGAGTTTGATGCTTCCGGTTCTTCTGGTTCAGGTTCTGAAACTTCAGGAAATAAAGAGGAATCGGAAGGTGAAGATGTTACAGGCCAAAATGTTGAGCCATCAGTGGATCTACCCACTTCCCCTGGGGGCGCGACACTTCTCTTCCTCCGAGTTCCAGAGATGCAGCAGTTTAGCTTTTCGTTTTCTCCAACTTTTGTATCCGTGCCACTTTGGCATGTTATTATAAATAAAGACATCTTTTTGCTCAAGTATTGTTTGAGTCTTTCTTTTATTTGAACATTTATGCAAGTTTTGCATTCTCTGTTTTCTTTTGCCTAAGTGTTTTCCGCAAGTTTTACTGTTTGTGTCTTATTACATAAAGCCTCAGATGTGTTTTTCCCCGAAAGCATTTTGATTCCGGGCAAAAATTCTTCCGAAATCAACCCTTTAATGTGAGGGTTTTCATAAATGAGGGCCGTCTTATGTTTACGATGCTCTTGAAGAGGACGTCTTCTGTTCATTACGGTACTAGCATTTGAAGTTCTTGTTTAACTTTCAAATGATAAAATCAATTCATCGATCAGACAAGAAACAAGATGAAAAATAAAAGGACATTATTTTATTCCTTCCGTTTTCAAAAAGTACATAAGCATTCATTATGTTAAAGAGAAATTTCCATTCTCGTGGCTAATTCGTACAACTTGTTTCTACGGGGCTGGCCGCATAGTCCCTGGTGCCGATGACATATCTATGTTCCCAATTTTAATGCTCCGGTTGATGTGGTAGTCATTGTTGCTGCATTCTCATATCACCCCCCAAGTGTTCAACTGCGAAGAATGTGAATTGAAACACTGGGAATCTTGTACCTTCGAGGATCCCACTAATGAATTGCTAGACAATCTTCTTCTCGGTAACAAACTTCGCTTCCCCTTAGGTATTTATGCTATCGAGCAAAAGACTATCTAACAATCCTCTAGCGGTTTGCACTTGTGAACGGTTAGGTAACCTTTGGTTGATAGCAAACTCATTTTCCCAGTGGGAATTTTGCTATCGAGCCAAAGATTATCTAACTACCCTGGAGTGGTTCTTCACTTATATGCCTTGCTATTAAAGATCTTATTGTTGCCGTTGAAACTTTCTTCATACTATGCTTTCTATTGCTGCCTCGTTAAAAACCTTGCGAGAAATACCCAATTGGGACAAAAACTAGATGAAAGGAAAAAAGGTGCAACACATACTTTCAGTACATACGATGTTTGTCAGCAATAATATCTCTTAAGGTGTGTTACATTCCAGTTGCTTGGCAAATGTTTACCATTCTGATTCACAAACTCATACGAACCTTTTCCGGTGATAGCTGAGACCCGGTAGGGGCCTTCCCAGGTTGGACCTAGCTTCCCTGCGTTGAGTTTCCCTGGTGTTTTGAGTTACTTTCCTTAAAACCAAATCGCCCACTTTAAAATAACGAAGGTTGGCTCTTCGATTGTAATATCTTTCCATTCTCTGCTTTTGTGCTGCCATCCTTATATGTGCCAAGTCCCTGCATTCAATGAGTAACTCCAAGTTGACCAACATTGCTTCATTGTTCGTTTCTTCATTTTCCTGGAAATATCTTAAGATAGGGTCCCCTACTTATACCAGAATTAAGGCTTTTGCTCCGTACACAAGGGAAAAAGGAGTTTCCCCCGTGCTCGATTTGGCCATCGTTCGGTATGCCCATAAAATTCCAGGTAGTTCCTCAGGCCATTTACCTTTAGCCGCTTCTAAACTTTTCTTTAGATTTTGTTTAATCACTTTTTTTGTTGGCTCCGCTTGACCATTTGCGCTCAGATGATATGGTAAAGATGTGATTCTCTTTATTTTTAAATCTTCAAGGAACTTTGTGATCTTTGCGTTGATAAATTGCGACCCATTATCGCATGCTATCTCTTTTGGTATTTCAAACCTGCAGATTATGTTTTCCCACAAGAATTCCACCACTTCGCATTCGCCGATCTTCTGATAAGTACTTGCTTCAACCCACTTAGAAAAATAGTAAGTCAAAATCAAAAGAAACCTTACCTTACGAGGGGCCTGAGGTAGTGGTCTGACGATGTCTATTCCCTAATTCATGAACGACCATGAAGAGAAAATTGAATGTAGTGGTTCTGCCAGTTGATGTACTAGCGGTGTATAGCATTGGCATTTACCACATGTTTTTACGAAAGCTTTTGCGTCTTGTTCCATGTGGTGCCAATAATATCCCGCCCTTACCAATTTTAACACTAGAGAATCAGTGCCCGAATGGTTTCTGCATATCCCTTGGCGGACTTCTCGCATAACATAATTAGCTTCGCACGCTCCCTAACATCGGGCCAGCGGGCCTTGGAAAGATTCTCTGTATAGCTGGCCTCCATTTACTGCACTTTTATTATTCAAGCTATGTAGAGTAAAAGCACAAGGGATTAAGCCGGGATCGCATTCGGGGGTCGAAAACCACACCTGGATATCAAAAGATGAGGAAATTTCTGTACTATGAGAAAACATCACTAGTGTGGCACGTGGCGCACCGCGGCTGTCAATTTTCCTACTGCCTAACAGATAACTACTCTCTGGATTTCCCCTTTACTGCCCCGCATGGCACGTCGCCCCATGCGGCATGCCTGTGCAAATTTTACATAAGAAAAGGTGATTTCGTTTGGGGCCGAACATACTTGGTATAAATACCTAGAAAAACGTTATTTTCTGGACTTTTGACACATTGGAGACCTAGGGAGGATAAGGAGGAGTTGGGTAAGCAAAAGCACAAGGATTTCATCATTCAATCCTTACTCAAGACCCAAGTTTGGATCGTTTTATGTTTTCCTTTACTTTAAACATATTTATGATTAATTACTCCATATCTATGGAGTAGTTCTCTTTAGGGTTTGATGGATTTGGTGTATTAATATTTGTTTGTGGATTATAACTCTAGTTTTATATATTGAATCATTTTGGATGATTTAACTGTTGCATCTATATTCACTTGTTCATGTAATCGAGAGAGGCATAACTTGTGATATATTTGCATTATATTGTTGGTTGACTTCATTAATTCTTCTTAGAAATCGAAAGAGGCTAGTTGAATTATTGATTAAACTTAGTTAGGAGGATAATCGAGAGAGGTTCTCCTAAAGACCAATCCACTACGCATTCTTGCATATCTTCACGTGCTTAAATTGGTTCTTCTTGTGAGGTTAAAACTTAATTGAGAGATGAGTTTTTGTTGAACGTTTGAACTAATAATTGAGTAAATTCGAGAGACTCACTTAAACATTAGAAGTGGATTATCTAGAGTTAGATCCCAAGCAATTATCTTGCACCTATCCAATCAATCACCATATTCTGCAATTCATAACTTCCTTGATTACCTTTGTTGCGATAGTCATTAGTAAATAGCTTTAGATTCTTAGTTAATTTTAGTTAGAAATCATAGAAACTTAAATTGTTGATTCTCTCGGATAGCAATCGAGCTAGAAACTCCGAAAATACTATTTAACTCCAATCCTTATGGATACGATATTATACTATACTATCTTTGACTACCAAGCATAATTTAAGTATGTGTTTCGAGCTCGTCAAATTTTGGCGCCGTTGCCGGGGATTGACAATTAATAGTGTTTTAATTAGTTTGTAGTGTTAATTAAGGGGTTTTGTTTCTATTTCATTTTTATTTTATTTTTTCCTTTTTATGTTTGGTGTTCTTTGACTGTGCGCAGGTTACAGGTTAAGAGTGGTGCATGATTAGAACATCTGCAAAGGAAGTGCTACCATACGAACCCTAGATAGCAAAATAACTGCGACAGCTGAAGAATGACAGAAATCTCACTGAGACAAAAGAAAAAGTTGGGTAATCCTCAACCAAAGAACTCATGGCTAGAAACAGTGAAGATACTGTGGATTTTGCTGCGAGATAGGTAGCCCAACGAATAGAACAAGCTGCACGGGATGATGAGGAAGCAGTTATTAGAGATGCGCAGATTATCTATGCAGGTACAGCTTGATGCTATGGCCAAAGAGATAAGGAAGTTGACCTTAGCGTCGATATAGAGTGAGACTCATACAGCTTGTGATATATGTGGAAGAGGACATCCTACTCATGAGTGTCAAGCCTCAACTGAGGAAGTGAATGTTGTGGGAAATTATAATAAAATGGGCCAGAGGCACCCCGATTTTTCATGGAGTTCACCTGGAGGTACCGCAAATGCATGGCAATAAAATAACTCTAGACCTCAGGGACAAGGAGATCCAGCATTCCAAAATCAGCAGAGGCAGCAATTTCAACCTTAACAGTCTAAGAAACTTGGAAAGACAGGTTAGGCAGCTATCCGCTTCATTGTCTGAGAGGATTCGAGGAATTCTTCCCGCTGATACTGAGAGAAATCCTAAAGAAACAATAAATCCTGTAACTCTGAGAAGTGGACAAGTATTGAAAGATCCCATCCCAATCCAAAAAGATGTGGAACTTGAAAAAGAAAGTGGGGAGCAGCTGAAAAGTGAGGTTGATAAGAAGAAGAAAGGCAAGAAGGCAGCTGACAAAAAGAAGGAGGAAACTTTGAGAAGGGATGAATCTAATGAGAGCGAGCATATGCCTGCTCTACCTTTCCCCCAAAAGCTTTGTAGAGAAAAGCTAGAAAAGCAATTTGAGAGATTTTTGGATATGCTGAAACAGGTTAATGTAAATTTTCCATTCACAGAAATGCTCTCCCAAATGCCAGCTTATGCCAAATTCTTGAAAGAGATCCTCATGAAGAAGAGGAAGATAGAAGAGACCTTAGTGGTCAAGCTCACAAAGCATTGCAGTGCGATATTGCAAAACAAGCTCCCACAAAAGTGTGGAGATCTAGGGAGTTTTACTATACCTTGCTCTTTAGGCTCTATTAATTTTGGTAAATCTTTATGTGATTTTCGTGCCTTAATTAACTTAATACCTCTATCTATTTATAGAAAACTGGAGAAGGATATTGGAAAGATAAGGCCAGTGCCAATATCTTTGCAGCTGGCAGACCACATAACTTTAATACCCGAGGGGATAGTGGAACATGTCTTATTTTGGGTAGATAAGTTTGTATTTGCTGTAGACCTTATAGTGGTGAATATGGAGGAAAACAAGGAGGTCCCCCTCATATTAGGAAGACCATTCTTAGAAATGGGTAGAGCAATATTAAATATAAATGAGAGAAACCTGATGCTTATAGTAGGTGAGGAGACTGTAACTTTTGAGATGAATGTAGAAACAAGGGTGAAAAAGGAGACACCGGCGGCAAGTGTTGAGTGGAAATTGAAGGGCTCAAAAGAGAAGGCTGCGGTGAGTGAGAAAGAAAAGTGTGGGGTGGACCCCAAAAAGGTTGAGAAGAAGCTGTCGGCATGGATGCACGCATTAGTACGAAGGCGAGGAATGGATCCCGACTTTGACTCAGACCCCGACTACATATTCAAGGAAGTTTCCTTTACCTTATGCTTTTTAATTATGTGTCATGGGGACATGACACAACTTAAAGTGTGGGGTGGGGGATTTGTTGTATGTTGTATGTTGTATGTATATGTGTTAGTTTTGGTAGATGTAGTAGTTGGAAAATTGAGAAAACCATAAAAATTAAAAAAAAATTGATTTTTCCCGACGATGGATATCATTCGACAGGTTTCTTAAGGCTAAGTCGAAAGAAAAAGACAAAAAAGATTTTCTTTTGTTAGGTAGTGTAATAATTTCTCCTTGGTTTTTCTTTGTACCGCGGTTCTTTTCCAAGGGTTTTGTTTGAACTGGGTATTTTTGTAGCTTAGTAGAAAACCTTATGCTATGAATTGAATTGAAGACAATGTCTCTTAAGTTTATTATACCTCGAGAATCGTGAATGGTTTTAGTTGTTACACTTAGGCTCAGTTTTGACTCTTGTATAAGTACCTTAAATTGTATGATCTTAACTTTACTTAACTTCTTTTACTAGAGTGTCTTGATGAATCCGATCTTGAGTGAGTTATGTTCCATGTGTGTGAGAAGTTTTGTGTATTCGATGCATTGAATTTGATATCTAGAACTTTCCCCGTGTGCTTGCAAAGTTAAATAGTAGTTGTATTCAGTCTTGTAAGTGATATAGGCATTTCTTTGTTGAGCTAGTTATATGCTTTTACCCACCTAATTTTCATGTATCGTAGTTAACTCCTATGAGCCTATAATCCTGTTTCTTTGGCAACCACATTACAAGCCTTACCCATTTGTTTGAATTGACCATATGCTTGAACTTTTACTTCTCGTGAACACTTGAATTTGTTATGAACTTTGTAAAAGTTAAAGTGTGGGGTGGTTGGTTTGGCTTTTGAGTAGAACTAATGAAATTAGGAGAAAGGTGCACTGTATTAAAAAAAGTAACAGTCACTTGAATTGAATATGAAAAGAAAAAGAAAAATAGTTGTAATGTTGTAAAACAATATTCCTTAGTAGTGGTAACTCTTGATGTAATTGTGCTTAAAGAAGTAGGGAATTAATGTATATTGATGTTAAGGTGGATTTATGGTTTGACATAAGTGTGGGGTTTTGAATGGTTAATTATATGTATTAAAAGTGCTTAGGGAGGTGTAGTCACTCTTATATCCAAATGTATCATACCCATCCCGCATTCCTACATTACAACCAATGAAAGTCCTACTTGATCCTTGACTGAATGAGCTCAATTCGTAGAGTAGTGCACTACGGGCAACCCTATGATGCATCTTTTGTGGCATATAAATGTTATTTCTGAGAGTGAGTGAATTCTTTCTATCTTGATTTCCTATTTGTTCTTAAATTGCATGGTATGTGGAACTACTCTCTATTGTGGTATGAGGGAATTTGATTCATGAAGAAAAAGTAATGCCGTTGACCTCTGTGTTAGAGTAAGTGAGCGGGTAGTGAAAAATACATGGTGCTTGTGAGTCAAATCTTGAGGCTAGTGGTATTATACTTAATCTGTTTCAAATATTCTTGGTATGATGAGTTATGAAAGTTGATTAAAAAGGTCGTGTCTATGTAAAGTGTAATTGGATTGCTCGAGGACGAGCAATGGTTTAAGTGTGGGGTATTGATGGTAGGCTATAATCTCGTGTTGTGATCGCTTATTGCACTCTAATTTACTGCACTTTTATTATGTCTAAGCTTTAATCGCTAGTGTTTTGTACTTATTGTATGTTTTATGCCTTGTAGGAGGGATTTTGAGTTATGGAAGGAATTCAAGCTATTTGGAGCTTTGAAGTCTGAGTAAAAGCCCAAGGGATTAAGCCGGGATCGCGTTCGGGGGTCGAAAACAACACCTGGATATCAAAAGGCGAGGAAAATTCCGTACTCTGAGAGAACATCACTAGTGTGGCGCGTGGCACACCGTGGCTGCCCATTTTCCTTCTTCCTGACAGATTTCAACTTTCTGGATGTCCCCACTAATGCCCCGCATGGCGCGTCGCCCCATACGGCATGCTTGTGCAAATTTTACAGGGTAATTGTCCTATTTCGTGTAGGAAAAGGTAATTTCGTTTAGGCCCAACTATACTTAGTATAAATACAATGAAAATGTTATAATCTGGACTTTTGACACATTGGAGACCTAGGGAGGCTAAGGAGGAGCCGGAGAAGCAAAAGCACAAGGAGTTGATCATTCAATCCTCACTCAAGACCCGAATTTGGATCGTTTTATGTTTTCATTTTTTTAAAACATATTTGTGATGAATTACTCCATATCTATGGAGTAGTTCTCTTTAGGGTTTGATGGATTTGGTGTATTGATATTTGTTTGTGGATTATAACTCTAGTTTTATGTATTGAATCGTTTTGGATGATTTAACTGTTGCATCTATATTCACTTGTTCATGTAATCGAGAGAGGCATAACTTGTGATATATTTGCATTATATTGTTGGTTGAGTTCATTAATTCTTCTTTGTAATTGAAAAAGGCTAGTTGAATTGTTGATTAAACCTAGTTAGGAGGATAATCGAGAGAGGTTTTTCTAAAGACCAATCCACTACACATTCTTGCATATCTTCACGTGCTTAAATTAGTTCTTCTTGTGAGGTTAAAACTTAATCGAGAGAGGAGTTTTTGCTGAACATTTGGACTAATAATTGAGTGAATTCGAGAGACTCACTTAAACATTAGAAGTGAATTATCTAGAGTTAGATCCCAAGTAATTATCTTGCACCTATCCAATCAACCCTTATTTTCTCCCACTGATAACTTTCTTGCTTACCTTTGTTGTGACAGTCATTAGTCAATAGCTTTAGATTCATAGTTAATTTTAGTTAGAAATTATAGAAACTTCAATTGTTTATTCTCTTGGATAGCAATCGAGCTAGAAACGTCGAAAATATTATTTAACTCCAATCCATATGGATACGATATTATACTATACTATCTTTGATTAGCGAGCATAATTTAAGTGTCTATTTCAATCTCGTCACGCAACGCTCGGGATGCCTTGGAATCTTGGAGTAACTTCCCATGCTCAAGATAATCGATGATCTCATTCCTCCAGTCCTAGACCAAATTAGTCGTATTTACCTCGTAGTAGCTATCCGCATCTAGGACCGAGAGCATCAGTTGCACTACCGTCCCAGAATTTGATCCCTTCATTTCCGTTGATGAACCGAGGTTAGCAACTGCTTCTCCATTTTCATCCCCCGGGATACGAGTATTCGACCACTTTCGAAATCGAGCCAGCAGAGCTTGGACTTTCACTACGTACTGTTGCAAGCACTCCTATTTGGTTTTGAAGATCCCGTAGACTTGATTTACCACCAGCTGGGAGTCGCACTTGATTTCTATTACCTCGGAATCTAGTCCCCGGGCCAATTCGAGTCCTGCAATCAGATCCTCATACTCTACTTAATTGTTAGTCAAATGGACCATTCTGATGGCTTGCCTTAGGGTTTCCCCCGAAGGCGTGGTTAATACTATGCCAAGCCTGGACCCTTTTACGTTGGAGGCTCCGTCCATAAATAAGGTCCAAACTCCCGATGTCGATTCCGACACCATTACTGCCTCTTTAGTTGCTAGAGGCAACAATCCCGGACTGAAATCGGCCACAAAGTCAGCCAAGACCTGTGACTTCATCGCAGTCCTTGGTTTATATTCTATGTTGAATTCACCCATTTCGACGGCCCATTTGGCCAACCTACCCGAGAGTTCGGGTTTGTGAAGGATGTTTCGCAGGGGAAATGTGGTCACCATAGCTATCGGGTGACATTGGAAGTAGGACCTCAGCTTCCGAGCGGCGAGTACGAGAGCTTAGTCCAGCTTCTCTAAATGCAGGTAGCGAGTTTCTACACTCGTTAAAATTTTACTAATGTAATAAGTGGGATATTGCGTACCTTCATCCTCACAGACTAAAACTGCACTTACCGCTACTTCCGAGACTGCGAGGTAGACCAACAGTGTTTCACCTTCCTTTGGTTTTGAAAGTAACGGAGGGCTTGACAAGTACCTTTTCAAATCTCTCAAAGCCTGCTGGAATTTCGGGGTGTATTCGAAGTTGTTTTTCTTTTTGAGCAGCGCGAAGAAACGGTGGCATTTCTATGATGACCGTGAAGTGAACCTACTCTGAGCGACCAATCTCCCCGTGAGCCTTTGGACTTCTTTCACACTTGACAGCTGATCCGGGATATCTTCGATGGACTTGATCTTATCGGGGTTTACCTCAATCCCCCTTTGTGATACCAGAAATCCTAGGAACTTGCCGAAACTGACCCTAAACGTGCACTTCTCGGGGTTAAGCTTCATGTTATGCTTCCTTAGGATGTAAAAAGTTTCTTGCAGTTGCTTAAGGTCATCACCTATGTTCAAAGACTTAACGAACATGTCGTATATATAAACTTCCATAGTTTTTCCTATTTGTTTTTAAAACATCTTGTTTAGGAGCCGCTGATAAGTGGCTCCAGTGTTCTTCAACCTGAAGAGCATCACATTATAGCAATATGAACCGAAATTTGTTATGAACGAATTCCTGATCCTCCGGGTTCATCTTAGTTTTGTTGTACCCAGAATAAGCATCGAGGAAACTCATTAACTCCTGCCCGGCTGTCGCATCAATCATTTGATAAATGTTTTGCAATGGATACGAGTCTTTTGGGCACGCCTTATTCAAGTCTTTATAATCTACACACATGCAAAATTTGTTGTTCATCTTAGGAACTACTGCTATATTAGCTAACCAGTCTGGATACTTTACCTCTCGGATCAAACCGATATCAAGTAAACAAGTTACCTCTTCTTTGATGAATATATTCATGGCCACCGCAATAGGTGTTTCTTTTGTCTTATCGGAGGGATGTTGGGATCCAAACATAGCTTGTGTACTGCCACCTCCATTGGGATACCTATCATGTCCTCATGTGACCACACAAATCAATCAGCGTTATATTTAAGAAATTCAATAAAGTAAGACTTGAGCTCGGGGTGCAGTCCCGTCCCAAGTGGAATTTCCTTTCTAAGAACTTTTCAAACAATGCAACTTTCTCAAGCTCTTTTGTTGTGGATTTTGTTGCATCCGTCTCTTCTGGTACCTGTAAATACCTAGGCACCTGATAAGATTCTAACGCTTCTTCCCCCTGGCTAACTTCATTTGATACGGGAGCTGGCATCCGTTCATGTAGTTGCTATGCCGCGTGCTCCTTCCCTTTGCTATTGGAAACCGAAATCGCATTCATCTCTCTTGCCGCCGGTTGGTCACCCCTTATCTGTTTAATTCCTTCGAGCGTTGGGAATTTTAGCAGCTGATGATACGTCGACGGTACAACTCTCTACTCGTGCAACCATGGTCTTCCCATAATAATATTATATCCTATATCACCATCCACCATTTCAAAAAGAGTCATCTTAATCACTCCTTCGGCATTCGTGGGCAAAACGATCTCTCCTCGTGTTATCACGCTTGCGAAGTTCAATCCGGCGAGGAGTTTTGTTGCTGGAATGATGCTTCCGGTGAGTTTAGCTTGCTCCAATACTCTCCATTGTATGATATTGGCCGAACTTCCTGGATCCACTAGAACACATTTGATTTTAAAGTCTAGTACATTTAAAGAAATTACCAATGCGTCGTTGTGCGGTAGCAACACTCCATCTGCATCCTCCTCCATGAATGTGATGTTGTCTTCAGCAACTTCCCGGAGTCTCTTCCTATGGGTTATTGATAGCTTCATTTTTTTTGCTGCTGAGAAGGTGACCTCGTTGATCTCATTGCCCCCCGAAGTTCATGTTGATTGTTTGGCGCGGGGGGTCTTCTCCTGCTTTCGAGGGTTCTGTGTTATCTTGGTTGCCACCGTAGTTGTTCTTGGCCTGGTCACTTAAGAATTCTCTGAGATGCCCACTCTTCAATAGTGTCGCCACCTCTTCTCGCATATGTCAGCAGTCCCCAGTCTAGTGGCCATTCATCCCGTGGTATTCATACCATAAGTTGGGATCACTCTAGCTGGGATCGGATCTCAACGGCTTCGAGAACCTCGTATCGGATCGGATCATCTACAAATATGAGCTACAACAATTAGATACGCTCAAACAGATGTATCATCTACAACTTCGAAGGAGCACAATTAGTATCTCCCTTGGATATATCATTAATTATCAGACTTCTTGGACAAATAAGCTTGCAAAGCCTCTTCAATAGTGTCAAGAGTGCCCAACCGTACTTTCTTATGCCTAATTCGGTCTGTAATCACATCACCATATCTCCCGTTCTTTTTCTCAAGAATATCATACGGATTTTTTCCTACTTTGATCCGATGTTACGTGTTGTCGCAATTGACGTGTGTTAGAGAAATTGTCAAGAGAATCGGTTCAGGTATGTTAAGTCTATCCCTTCTTTCTTTTGGCATGGTCCAAATGATACAAATGAAATGAGCAAAATACGCAACTTTCATAAATGACTCTATTCATAGAAATACTAGGGGTGTCTATATTCTTGATTCCCCATGTGAATTATTATTATATCTTCTGTTCATGGGTCTCAGAAAAATACGTATTTGATAAAGTTTATCCGAAAGGCATATTGATTTTTATGACATTCCGAGAAATCCTATTAACGTAATTCTTATGCATTTCATGCATTTATACATGTACATTGACCCATGACCAGATGGCGTTATATACGCGTATATTATATGTATATAGGATATGGAAAAAGGTTATCGCGTTATATACGCACCACCACCTGATCAGCTAGTATACGTTGATGATGTTGCCCATAATGGCTGAAATGATATGATGGGATGCCCTCAGAGGCTTGATGATGTTATGAACGCATATACCCATTCATGGTATGACATTTATATGCATATGCATGACATTATAAAAATAAAATGATTCACAGAGCTATGTTTCTCTCATATCTATTATTTACTGATTTTCATTCCTTACATACTCGGTACATTATTTGTACTGATGTCCCTTTTGCATGGGGACGCTGCGTTTCATGCCCGCATGTCTCGATAGATAGGTCGAGAGTCCTCCAAGTAGGCGATCAGCTCAGCGGAAGATGTTGGTGCACTCCATTTTCTCCGGAGTTACTTGTTTGGTCAGTATGATTTAGATGTGTATTGTTTGGTATGGCAGGGCTCTGTCCCGACCTTTATGATGTTTATGTACTCTTAGAGGCTTGTTGACATATGTCGTGTACGTTAAAGATTTTACGGCCTTGTCGGCCTTTGTTTTGAGATTATAAATGATCATGTTAGCCTTATAGGCCCATATGTCATGTGTATATGATGATGTAATAAGAAAGATACGTTATGTTGGTACTCGGTTGAGTAAGGTACCGGTTGCCCGTCGCGGCCCATCAGTTTGGGTCGTGACATTAAGTGTCTAGAAATTATGGAAAATACGTGGTCTATGATATATTTAGTATGATTATGTTGGTTTACATGTCAATCTTGTTGAGGAAAGTTTTCACTAGAAGAGGAAATGGTTATGAAGCAATTGAAAGTTGTCGACAGTGATATTATCTTGTGTTGGACTATTTTGGGTAACTTTAAAATTGAGTACAAGGTTGGAAATCCTTTAAAAGGTATTGGTTATTATACTGGATATATTACGATGTTCAAAAATGAATGATAATGGGGTTGAAGGGTGCTAAAGGGAATCAATCCGAGCTTGTCGCTCGTCGTGATATGTTGATGACTTGTTAATGAAATATTTTGTACCCTATTGTTGATGTTGTTCTTATTGAATTGCTCTGGTTGTTGTTGTCGGTATATGATATTGGAGGAGACCCTTGTTACAGGGGAGATGCTGCCCAAATTTACATAAACGAGCTACTAGTTAAAGTTACAGACTTAGCCTTTACTCAACACTGATTTTGAATCTCCTTATGCTATGGTAGATTGAGTTGAGTTGTTTGAAGAATTGATTGAAAGGTATTAAGGACTCAACGGAGTTAAGGTATGTTAAGAATAATCCTTTCTTTCAATTTGGCATGATCCCGTAACTACATGTGTTTGATAACGAGACATAAAGAGAAATTCATATTCCTGAATTTATGTATATTATCCTAGTCTCATAAGTTACGTTATTCTCCCTCATTAAGACTTTATATTTCATTAAGTATTGTCTTCTTCCAGTCAAGAGAGAAGAGGGTCTATGTATACATACAATATTATAGTATTTTTACCACTATCGAGCTATAATCGGTGGGCAAGCCCCTATTGGGCAACCTCTGATCAGATGGTAAGTTATATACGAGCCTACTGTAGCCGAGCGCCTGTGAGCTAGCCCAGAATGGTGGAGATACATAGCCTAGTATGGCCGAGCGCCTATGAGCTAGCCCACTACGGTAGAGCAGTTATACGCACCGAGCCTTATAGGGCCGGACATTTATTTTACTTACTATATTGAGAGAGTTCAGTCAGTATTATTAGGTAAGCATATCTTCAAATTATCTTTGACTCCTAGTTATTTTCAGTTATTATATTATTAGCTCAGTTTTAACTTTCAGTTATTTTGTTGCCTTACATACTCGGTACATTATTTCGTACTGACGCCCCTTTTGTCGGGGACACTATATTTCATGCATGCAGGTCCTGATAGACAGCTGGATAGACCTTCCCAGCAGATAGAGTCAGATATCAGCTTGGTTGGTACGCTCCACTTCCTCGGAGTTACCGGGTCTAGACATTGGAGTCCATTTTATATATACTGGTTTGATGGGTAGGTCGTGTTACATCCCGTAATTTAATATTAGAATTAGTCGTAGTAATCCATATGAGCTAGAAGGGATTAAGACCATTCATGAGATTATACAGGATTTGCGACTATGTTATTGTAAGACTCCGTAAGTTTAACAACATTGATACCGTTAGATATTATGTTAATGTGGTATTTTTTTTAAGTGGAGTATTTTAGTAAAAGTTTTATAAATATAATTTTGAATAGTTACCATTATTACTATTTTCGAATATGGTAAATTATACACATAATATGAGAAAGTTTATAAATGTGATTTTCCTTATTGTAAAAATAGAAGTTATTTTCTCACAAAAGAAGGTTATATTTTTACCATTTTAAGAATTAAGCGTATGAAAATTTGTACTCTTTATACGAGATTAGTAAAATTAGAAGTTGAGAAAATATATGTATTTTTACATGGATATTTTAATGAAATAATAGGGTATGTATTTATTTTATATAGTATCACATGACCATGATAGTAGGGTACATAAAGTGTGTTAAAAGTGAATAGTATTTTATGTAATTTGGGATAATTCTTAATTATGTGGATAATTGGATAATTAATGAGTTTTAGTGGAAGATTAATTAATTAATTCAATATTCTGGATAAGCTTGCCCACCCCCAAAACGTGGCAGCCCCCTTTTAATGTAAGTTGACTCTTAAGTCATTGTAGAGTAAGGTGGCATTTAGAGAATAGTTTGGTAGGGGACAACTCACTATGATACAATCACCCTCTAGTTAATTAAGGAAAATGCTTAGCTAAGGCATGGAACTTTCATTATTAAGGGGGAAAGATTCTGCAATGCTAATGTTGCAATAGCAACGAAATCGATTCGAAGATTTCATACAAAGTGTACCTAATGTTATCACAACGTGAAACTTCGATTCTAAGGGAGTTCGGTGTAATCCTTCTCAAGAGTATCATACGGATTTTTTCCTACTCCAGGTATGTTAAGGCTAATCCTTCTTTCTTTTGGCATGATTCAAGAAACGATACATAAACGTAATGATATTCCATAAGTGGTTCTACTCTTAGCAGTTAAGGATGTCTATGTTATTCATTCCCGTAAAGATAATAATTGATTGACAGAGCAATTGTTAGGAACATTATTTTGAAATTTTGTGAGAGGACTAAAAGATACTGTAGTTGAAACAATTCTATATGAAATAAAGGAAGTATTTATTTTAAAATAGATTATATGATTAAATTGTTTCCCCATCGGCTATACCATCTCATAACCCCCTTTAAAATTATTGTTTAAGTCAGAATTGAGAAAGAAGAAAAAAGTCATCATCTGAATATCTTGGTATCTACTAGCTCTCATATGGCCAACCGGATAGGTTTAAATTATCTACTCCTAGGGTATCTATAAATTTGCCATTTCATGTTAGTGGATTAAAGGATTCATGCTTTACAACCACTAAGTATAACCTGGAATGAGCTAGTAATATAACATCTATTCAGTTGGACAAGCTTACAGATCTTTCACACCTCATATTGGATTTAGTACTAAGATACATCTTGTAAAATAAAATGTACTGTATATGTTTTCATGGAATTATGAATAATGTATTCCAATTTTGTATGTCAGATCTAGTATGGACCAAGCTTTTGGATTCTACTCTTTGATTGGATTTAGTTCTAAGCCACATCTTGTAATAAGGGGACACAATATTTCTTTTAGATTCTTTGGGTAAATGTATGTCCACTTTGTAAACTTAGTGTGAGTAATGAAGGTAAAATACTCTCTATGCAACTGCTGTGCCTATACGGTAGGAATGAAGGTAGTAAATATGAGTTATGTTCACTAATTTAATGTAATTACTTTAAAAATATGTCTAAGTATGTATCTAATTCCCTATTGAGGTATTTGATAAAGATGTTAATTTTTATAATATAGTAATACATGCATCTTCATGCATATTCACTTACCACCGTGCTACGGCCGGTCGGGTAGTCATGCATTTACCACCGAGCTACGGCCGGTTGGGTAGTTACCACCGGTTGCATAGTTATGTATCATTATTTACTGCCGGCTGGGCAGACATGAATATTCATTTACTATCGAGTTACGGCTGGTTGGGCAGTTATACATTTACCACCGAGCTACGGCCGGTTGGGCAGTTATACATTTATCATCGAGCTACGGTCAGTTGGGTTGTTACATATTTACCATTGAGCTACGGCAGGTCGGGCAGTTACCACTGATCAGTTGGACAGTGTAGTCTTAAAGAGAAGCATTGTATATATATGAGTATAATAAGTATGCATATACGGTGACACTTTAGAGATTCAGGTTGATTCTTATTTATCTTTAATTAATGTTGACTTATTGTTATGTTTTAGTTCTGCGTTACATACTCAGTACATTATTCGTACTGACGTCCTTTTGTTGGGGACGTTGCATTCATGCTTGCAGGTATAGATAATCAGCTTGACGAGCCCTCATAGTAGACGAGATTGGCATTCAGCGAAGGATCAGTAAGACTCCACCTCATTCGGAGTGCAGCCGAGTCTATGAGTCATCGTGTCAGAGTTTTTCTACAGACTTATGGGTAGGTTGGTACCCTGTCCCATTCGATGTCAAATAATCCTAGAGGCTTTGTTGACAGAGGTTCATTTTGTACAGTATGTTAGAGGCCTTGACGGCCCATATGTATTCATATTTTAAGAACGATAGTTTATTGATACAGTGTTGCCCACTTATAGTTATACATTACGAGTTATGGCCATGTTGGCCCATGATAGTTGTAGAATAAAAAAAATGAATTACAGAGTAGTTCGCTCGGTCCAGCACAACATCGGGTGCCAGCCACGCCTCCCTAGGTTTGGGGCATTACAAAGTGGAGGCCCTGTCCCGAACATAATACAGTTCAGCTATCTCTAGAGGCTTGTAAATGAGTCCTGTATATTTTGTATATCAGTAGGGTGGCCTTGCCAGCCCTATGTACATGTTAGTTTGTTATTCCTGGTTGTAGACATTTATGGTAGCCTCGTCGGCCTTGATTTATAAGGTAGTCCTTGTCGGCCTAAGTTGAGGGTTACCCCTCCAGAATTCATAGTTATAAAGCGGTACGCTCGGGCCAAATATGGCATCGGGTGGCGGCCACACCTCCCCATGTTAGAGGCATGATATATATGTTTCCCTAAGTTTGACCGTAGGTTGACTTTGTGGCTATCGGGTTTGAAATTTATTTTGGGGACTTGGAATAGGTCTATTTTGCTATTTGGAACTATGAAAAATTTGGTGTCATTTGGAGTTGGTTTGATAGGATTCAGACGTTTAGTTGCAATTCTAGATGTTCTTGAATTTTCTTTGGAAATTCATATGTTTTGATGTCCGATTCATGGTTGTAAATAATATGTTTGTGTAGATGTTTGGTTTGGAGCCCTAAGGGCTCGGGTGAGTTTTTGACATGTTTTGCAATGGTATGAACTCAATTATAGGTACTTGGTGTGCTGGTGCCTCAGGTGGTATAATTGCGAGTACCAGCATTGCAATTGAGATCATACCAGAGGGTACTCGGATATCGCATTTGAAAAGAGTAGGCTATACAGGTAATGTTGCATTTGCGATAATTTAGTCACATTTGCGATGGGAGCAGGCTTCGTAAATGTGAAGCTAGTGTCGCATTTGCGACTTCCCCTTAGGCTGTCAGGTCCCGCAATTGTGAGACGTTCTTCGTAATTACCAACCCGATGTCGCAATTGCGACATCTGCAACTGAACAAAAGGGCTGGAAAGACGGGATTTGATCTCATTTCACTCATTTTAGAACCGTTGACTCAGTAGGAGGCGTTTTAGAGATTGGATTTTCACCTACAATCATTGGGTAAGTGATTTTGATCAATTTCCAACTATATTACATGATTATATAATATATTTAACATCAAAATTATGAGAATCAAGGAGAAATTTTGGAAAATTTTCTCTGTGTTTTTTAAAAATAAAAATTTAGAATTTGAGAGTTGAATCGGACTAGGATTTTAAAATAAACACTTATATGGACTCGTGGAGTTATGGGTAGTCAGGATCTACCTTTGGACCCCGGTTTTGATTGTGCAAGCATGGGGTTGACTTTTGTTGACTTTTTGGGAATTGTGTAATGATCTTAGCTTTATTAATCAAAATTGATGTCTCTTGCATTGTTTGATGATATTTAGTCGTTTTTGGTTTGATTTTAGCCGTGTGAAGGTAAAGTTTTAGGGAAAAGCTATTTGTGAGTGTTGATTTGACCTAGTTGAGGTATGTATCTTGCCAAATATTTTGTGGGGGAAGTACCCATTAGGCTTTGGGTTGTTTGTACCAATCGAATTAAATGAAAGACGTGTATATGAGGTGACGAGCATGTATATGGGCTTATACGTGATAATTGACCAGTTTAGACTCTTAGGTTACTATTAAGCACTTAATTGAAGTTATTATTATTTGTTCTTTCTTTCATTGTAATTTTATTCTGACATTCTTTAATTGAAATTGTTATTACATGTTCTAGTTTCAATGTCAAGGTTGCTCTTACATGCATTCATTAGTAGTTGAGTTACATACCATTCTTTTGATTGTTGAGTTATTCGCATGCATTTAGGTTTAGTTGCTATTCCATGCTATCTGTTTCATTGTTAAGCTTATGTTATACACTTCAATTGGAAGTTGCCATTCCATGGGAATATCTTCATTGTGAGTTATTGAAGTTGTAGTTGTGAAGACTATTAACACATTGAGGTTGATATTGTTGAATATTGAGATACCTTTTCTCATTAAGTTGTACTTATTTAATTTGCTACTATTGAGATTCTTGTATACATTGTGGTTGAGTCATGGGCTCTGTGTTGTGGTAACATTGTTATTGTTGGTTTGGTAATGTTGTGGCATATGCGCATATGTGGGGCGAGTTGATTATTGTGTTGTGATATTGATACACATGCGATGGTATAATGGTGGGTATCGAAACACATGTGGTGGGATAAGGTGGGATTTATACGCGTGTTGCTAGTAAGAGAATTACTTAAAGGCATGCAGTGAGATAAGGGGGCTAAAACGTGTGTAGCTATTTTGGAAAAAAATATTTTTGTTCTCGCGGTGATGATATAAGGAAGATTGTGATTATGAGTTGTGAAAGGTGAAATGAGGTGTGGTGCCTTGGTTGTGACTCTTGTTGTACATTCTATGTTGAAAGAGCTCGTTGAAAGAATGGTTATTGTTATTCCTTCATTTGTTTTACTTGTATTTTACTATATTTGATTACTTATAGTTCATATCATATTCTCCTTCTTGTTGTCCTTTATTGCTTTAATATCCATTATTAGCCTTACATCATTGTGTTGCTTTGTTGTCATTTATTTCTTTGATTTCCGTTATTAGATTATATTATATTTTCTTCAGGTTTCTTTTGTCTAAGAGAGGTGTCTTGACTTGGCCTAGTCACTACTCTACCGAGGTTAGGCTTGATTCTTATTGGGTACCATTGTGGTATACTCATGCTATGCTTTTGCACATTTTTGTGCAGATCTATGTACTTCCTCTCATGCCGGACGCCAGTGAGTTGACTAGTTACTTCAGAGACTTCAAGGTTGTCACGACCCAAAATCACACGTGCCGTGATGGCACCAATCGCGATACTAGGAAAGCCGATAATTCACATATATAGGCATCTTTAATTTAAAACATATTAAAATAGGCTTATGTAAATAAAATCTCATAATAACTGGAAGAAAACACCGCAACTCAATATAGAATTTCTCAAAATCCAGGTGTCACTGAGTACATGAGCAGCTATACAATAACATGGTCTAACTGCTGAACACTGTCTGGGAAAGTAGAACAGTATAAATGAAACTAAAAGAAAAAGGAGGAGAGTCAAGGTGTGCGGATGCCAAGGCAGCTACCTCGATAGTCTCTGAACTGGATAAGCTCCAACACTAACAACCTCCATGCCCGAAAGTACCTGGATCTGCACACGAAGTGCAGAGTGTAGTATGAGTACAACCGACACAATGTACTCAATAAGTAACAAAACTAATCTTGGGCTGAGGGTAGTGACGAGCTCAACCAATACAGCCCAAATACAGAATTTAACAGTATAGAAATGGCGGGAAATATGACAATAGTACCTCGGAGAAACTCATTATCTGTTGATACACATTACAAGAAATGTAGACATGCTTTCAGGTTTAACAGTTAAGCTCAATATAGATAAAATATGTCAAGTATGACTGATATGCAGAATGTTACATCTCTATATCTACATGTCAATATGCATTTTACATGTAGTGCAACACAATGAAAACTTACGTACTCACACTCTCAGAGTACTCAATCTGACCGTATCACTTCTCACTCATCACACTATGTCACTCAGCACTGTACGGTACCTGTGCTCACTGATGGTATGTCAGACTCCGAAAGGGCGGATCCTGCACAAGCGCTAATAACAAGCCAATCTGGCCTGCTGCGGCATGCAACCCGATCCTATAATAATAATTTCTTAAAGGCATGTTGTGGCGTGCACCCCGATCCATATATAAGCCATAAGGCCTACTGCAGCGTGCAACCCGATACACAAATCTCACTCATAACATGACTCTTAAGCCCCAACTTAGTCATCAATCTCTCCAATCTCTCAGGCTCACAAATCTCATGCCAATCAGCACAAACAATGATATATAACACACAATAAATAGTAACAGAGACTGGGATATGATATGCAAATGATGGATGTGATTGAGTACAAAATTGCCATCTAAGCAAATAATTCAATAGCAGGAATAACCCCACTGGGTCTCAACCGGATAAGCATATAGCCTAATATGATTTCTAACATGAATTAGTATCTCAATTACTCTAACACATAGAGGTCACATGAATATAAACATGGTTTGATGACTACATAGTACCACAGAATTGACCGGATAACAATTACTATGGTGCACGTCCACACGATCGTCACCTAGCGTGTGCGTCACCTCAACACCAACCACATGACACGTAATTTAGGGATTCATACCCACATAACCAAGTTTAGAAGTGTTGCTTACCTCAAACCGCATAAATCTCTACTTCAATAGGCCCTTGGCTTGTGAATCAGCCTCCGAACGCCTCGAATCTAGCCATAAAAAACTCGTTACAATCAACTCAAGCTATAGGAATCAATTCCATATGAAAAAGCTAAGTTCATTAACGAAAGTCAAAAAGTCAACTCAAACGGTCAACCCTGGGCCCACATCTCGTAATCCAACAAAATTAACAAAATCCGAACACCTATTCAACCACAAGTCCAACCCTACCAAAATTACTCAAATCCGATCACAACTCGACCTTCAAATCCTCAAATTAAAGCCTATGAAGTTTCTACAATTGTTTCCCTAATGTTTCAACCCAAAACACTAGTTAAATGATAAAAACAATGATATATTCAATTAATTTAACCAAATCCGAGTTAGATTCACTTACCCCAATCACTGCCTTGAAAATCACTCCAAGAATCACCTCAATTCGAGCTCCCAAAATCAAATTGTGAAATATAACTCAAACCCTCATTTTTGAAACTTATATTCTGCGCAGGTATTTCTTCTTCGCGATCGCGAAGAACAAATTCACAGGCTGCCCAATTTACTTCTACACGAATGCGAAATCCCATGCGCGAATGCGATACAAAGAATTCCTTGAACTATGCGATCGCGAATCTCTTCACACGATCGCGATGAACAATCCGCGTGAACCCCAGCATACTCTTTTCTTCTACGCGGACGTGACTCAGCCTACACGTTCAGGATTCATTAACTGCCAAAGTTACACAATCGCAGACCTTATCTCGCGATCTCATAGAATAATATTCCATTAGTGATAAACAACTCTTCGCTATCGTGACCCCCCACTCGCGATCGCGTACAAGGAAACCAGCAACAACAAAATTAGTAGTCCTCAAAGTTCCGAAATGCACCAAACATGATTCGAATCACGCCTGAGGCCCCGATACTTTAACAAAACATACCAACTAGTCATAAAACATCATACAAACTCGCTAGAAGCGTCAAATCACATCAAACAATGATAAAACTATGAATCACACATCGATTCAAGCCTAATGAACTTATGAACTTCTAACTTTCAAAGCTAATGCCGAAACATACCAAACCAACTCCGATTAACCTCAAATTTTGCACACAGGTCATAAACGACACAACTGACCCATTCCAACTTCCGCAACTAAAATCCAAGCCCATTAACCATAAAGTCAACTCTCGATCAAACTTTGCAACTCTCCAAACTTCCATTTTTCAAACTTTAGCTAATTCAAGCCAAAATAATCTACAAACCTCCAGATCAATATCCGAACACACTCTTAAGTCCAAAATTACCCTACGGAGCTATCAGAACCTTCAAAACTACATTCTGAAGTCATTTACACATAAGTCAATATCCGGTCAACTCTTTTGACTTAAGCTTCCAACTATGAGACTAAGTCTCCCAATTCATTCCGAAACATCCCCGGAACCGAACTAACTATCCTGGCAAGTCACATACAAATATTGAGCATAGAATATGCAGTGAATAGGGGAATGGAGCTACACACTCAAAATAATCGGCCGGGTCGTTACATCCTCCCCCTCTTAAATAAATGTTCCTTCTCGAACGGGTCTAGAATCATACTTGGAGTCTCAAATAGGCATGGATATCTTCTCCGCTTCTCCAACTCGGTCTCCCAAGTAACCTCCTCGACCAGCAGATGTCTCCACTATACCTTTACTGAAGTTATATTCTTTGACCTCAATTTTCGAACCTGCCGATCCAAAATGGCCACCGGCTCCACATCATAAGAGAAATCACCATCCAATTGAACCGTGATGAAGTCCAACATATGAAACGGATCACCGACATAATTCTGGAGCATAAAAACATGAAATACTAGATGAACACTCGCAAGACTAGGTGGCAATGCAAGCCTTTAAGCCACCTCCCCAATCCTCTCAAGCACCTCAAATGCACAAATATAACGAGGGCTCAACTTCTTCTCGAACCTCATAACACCCTTCATGGGTGAAACTCTGAGTAATACCTTCTCTCCCACCATGTAAGCAACATCGCAAACTTTTTGATCAGCGTAACTCTTCTGTCAAGACTGCGCCGTGCAAAGTTGATCCTGAATCAGCTTAACCTTGTCCAAAGCATCATGAACCAAGTCAGTACCCAATAACCCAGCCTCACCTGGCTCAACCTAACCTACTATAGACCGAAAAAGTTTCCTATACAAAGCCTCATATGGAGCCATATGGATACTCAATTGGTAACTGTTGTTGTAGGCAAACTCTGCAATTGGCAGAAACTGATCCCAAGAACCCCCGAAATCTATGACACATGCGCGTAACATATCCTCCAATATCTAAATAGTGCACTCAGACTATCCATCCGTCTGAGGGTGGAATGATGTAATTAACTCAACCCGTGTGCCTAACTCTTGTTGCACTGCTCTCCAAAACTGTGATGTAAATTGTGTACCCCGATCTGAAATGATGGACACTGGCACACCGTGAAGGCGAACAATCTCGCGAATGTAGATCTTAGCCAACAACTCCAAAGAATAGGTAGTCCCAACCGGAATGAAATGCGCAGACTTAGTCAATCGATCCACAATCACCCAAATAGCATCAAACTTCCTCAAAGTGCATGGGATCCCAACTACGAAGTCCAAGGTGATACGCTCCCCTTTCCACTCCGGAATCTCAAGCCTCTAAAGCAATTTGCTTGGTCTTTAATGCTCGTACTTCACATGCTGACAATTTAGGCGCCAAGCTACAAACCCTACTATATCCTTCTTCATCCTCCTCCACTAATAGTGTTGCCTCAAGTTCAGATACATCTTTGTGGCACCTGAATGAATGGAATACAACAAACTGTGGGCCTCCTTAAGAATCAACACACGTAGCCCATCTACATTGGGCAAAGAAATCCGACCCTGCATCCGCAACACCCCATCATCCCCAATAATAACCTTCTTGGCATCACAGTGCTGGACCGTGTCCCTAAGGACAAGCAAATGGGGATCATCATACTGATGCTCTCTGATGCGCTCATATAAGGAAGACCGAGAAATCACACAAGCTAGAACCAGACTAGGCTCCGAAAATGTCTAACCTTACGAACTGATTGGCCAAGGCCTGAACATCTGATGCAAGCAATCTCTCACCAACATGAATAAATGCAAGGCTACCCATACTCACTGCCTTTCTATTCAAGGTATCGGCCACCACATTGGCCTTCCCAGGATGATATAGAATGGTAATATCATAGTCCTTTAGTAGCTCCATCCATCTACGCTGCCTCATATTTAGATCCTTTATTTAGATCCATCTAGTAATATCATAGCTGCCAACTCCAAATCATGAATATGGTAGTTCTTCTCATGGGGCTTCAACTGGCGTGAAGCATAAGCTATCACACTACCCTCCTGCATTAAGACACACCCAATACCAATCCGAGAAGCATCACAATACACCGAATAAGAATCTGATGCTAAGGCAAAACTAGAACTGGAGTTGTGGTCAAGGCAGTCTTGATCTTCTGAAAGCTCTCCTCACACTCATCCCACCACCTGAATGGAGCACCCTTCTGGGTCAACCCGATCAAAGGCACTACAATGGATGAGAAACCCTCCACGAAGCGATGAGAATATCCGGCCAAGCCGAGAAAACTTCAAATCTCAATAACTAAAGACGGCCTGGGCCAACTCTGAACCGCCTATATCTTCTTTGGATCCACCTTAATCCCTTTGATAGACACCACGTGCCCCAAGAACGCCACCGAACGGAGCCAAAAACACACACTTGGAGAACTTGGCTAAAAGCTTCTCATCCCTCAACCTCTGTAATACAATCCACAAATGTTGCGCATGCTCCTCCTGGCTACGTGGGTACACAAGGATATCATCAATAAATACTATGACAAACGAATCAAGATATGGATGGAATACACTATCCAAGGGATGCATGAATGTTATTGGGCTTTGGACAGCTCAAAGACATCATAAAGAACTCATAGTGACCATAGCGGATCCTGAATGGCGTCTTCAGAATATTTGAGTTTCGAATATTCAACTGGTGATACCCAGACCTCAAATCAATCTTAGAGAACACTCTCGCTCCCTTAAGGTGGTCAAATAAATCATCAATGTACGACAAACGATACTTGTTCTTGATTGTAACTTTGTTCAACTGCCTATAGTCGATGCACATCCGTATTGTACCATCCTTCTTCACAAATAGAACTGGTGCACCCCAAGGCGACACACTAGGCCTAATGAACCCCTAATCTAGAACCTTCTAAAGCTGCTCCTTTAATTCTTTCAACTCTACTGGTGCCATACAATATGGAGGAGAAGAAATGGGTTGAGTGCCCGACACAAAGTCAGTACCAAAATCAATATCCCTGTCCAGTGGCATGCTCGGCAGGTCTACAGGAAACACATCCGCAAAGCCTTGCACTACCGAAATAGAATCAATATCAGGAGTATCAGCACCAACGTCCCTCACAAAAGCCAAATATGAAAAACACCCCTTCCCAACCATCTGTTTTGCCTATAGATATGAAATAACCCTGCTGGGAACATAATCTAAAGAACCTCTCCACTCGATCCTCGGCAATCCCGGCATCACCAACATCACTGTCTAAGCGTGACACTCTGGAATAGTATGACATGGGGACAACCAATCCATACCCAAAATCACGTCTAAATCAACCATACTAAGCAATAAGAGATCAACTCTAGTCTCCGATCCCCCAATAGTCAGTACACATGACCGATACACATGGTCCACAAGAATAGTATCGCTCACTAGTGTAGATACATGAACAGGTAAAACTAAGGACTCACGGGGCATGTCCAAATAATGAGCAAAATATGATGATACATATGAATAAGTGGAACCAGGGTCAAACAATATAGAAGCATCCCTGTGGCATAGTGAGACAATACATGTGATCACTGTGTCTGAAGCAATGGCCCCTGGCCTGGCGAGAATAACATAGAATCGAGCCTGACTACCACCTGATCGGCCTCCCCCTAGGGTGACCTCTAGCTGCCTAATCCCCACCCTGAGCTGGCTGCGCGGGTGGTGAAGTAACTGGTGCAGAAGTCATAGCTTGAACCCTCTGCTGAACTGGACCTCCCAACAGACAGGGACAATACCTCCTCACATGTCCAAGCTCCCCACACATGTAGCAACCCCGATCCATCAATGGTGGAGTGGACTGAATCGATACGCGAGAACCAGAATAACCCAGCACAGATGAACCCTGAATTGATGGAGCACGAGATAAACTCTGAGCTAGGAGAGCAATGAGAGATGACTGACCCGGACGAGCACTGTATGAACCATGGCTAGCTGATGCTCCACGATGAACCAAATGAGCCATCTGAGCGGGCTTGTAAGGACGACCCCTGTGGGAGGGAAACACAATGAAAACTCACATACTCACACTCTTAAAGTACTCAATCTGACTGTCTCAAATCTCGCTCATCATACTCAGTCACTCAGCAATGTATGGTACCTGATCTCGGGCTCTCGGGCTCACAGATCTCATGCCAATCAACCCTAACAATTATATATAACACAACAATAAATAGTAATAGAGACTGAAATATGATATGCAAATGATGGATGTGATTGAGTATAAAATTGCTATTTAAGCAAATAATTCAACAATAGGAATGACCCCAGTAGGTCTCAACTGGATAAGCATATAGCCTAATATGACTTCTAACATGAATTTGCAGCTCAATTACTCTAACACATAGAGATCACATGAATAGCAACAAGGTTTGATGACTACACAGTACCACAGAATTGACCGGGTCACAATTACCACGATACACACCCACACGCCTGTCAGCTAGCATGTGCGTCACCTCAACACCAACCACATGACATGCAATTTAGGGATTCATACCCTCAAAACAAAGTTTAGAAGTGTTACTTACCTCAAACCACGCAAATCTCTACTCCAATAAGCCTTTGCCTGGAGAATCAGCCTCCGAACTCCTCGAATCTAGCCACAAACAACTCGATACAATCAAATCACGTTATAAGAATCAATTCCATATGAAAAAGCTATGTTCTTTAACAAAAGTCAAAAAGTCAACCTCGGGCTCATATCTCGGAATCAGACAAAATTAACATTATTCGAGGATGTTCATGCGATCGCGATGAACAATTCGCGTGAACCCCAGCCTTCTCTTTTTTTCTTCGCAGACACGATACTCCCACTCGCGATCGAGTACAATGAAACTAGCAACAACAAAATTAGCAGTCCTCAAAGTTCCGAATTGCGCCGAACATGATGCGATTCATACCCGAGGCCCTCGGAACCTCAACCATACGTACCAACAAGTTCTAAAATATCATAAAAACTCGTTGAATGTGTCAAATCATGTCAAACAATGCTAAAATGATGAATCTCACATCGATTCAAGCCTAATGAACTTATGAACTTTAACTTTCAAAAGTAATGCCAAAACATACCAAAGCAACTCCGATTAACTCTCGGTCAAACTTCTCAACTCTTTAAACTTTTATTTTTTCCACTTTCGCCAATTCAAGCCAAAATCATCTACGGACCTCCAAATCATTATCCGAACACATTCATGAGTCCAAAATCACCCTACAGAGCTATCGGAACCGTCAAAACTCTATTCCACGAGTCATTTACACATAAGTCAACATCCGGTCAACTCTTTCAACTTAAGCTTCCAACCTTAGGACTAAGTGTCCCAATTCACTCCAAAACATCTCCCGAACCTAACTAACCACCCTAGCAAGTCACATCCAACAGATGAGCAAAGAATAAGCAGAAAATGGGGGAACGAGGCTACAATCCTCAAAATAATCGCCCGGGTCGTTACAAAGGTATACCTGTAAATGCTCGCATACAACGGAGACACCTTTTTCTATTGCCTTACTATTGTTAATCTTCATTTCAAACAAAGTTGTATTTATAGATTATTAGTGCATTTTATGTAGAGCTTATGACTCAGTTCCACCAGTTTTGGGGATATTGTGACGCATTGTATCATCTTTGTTTCACTATGAAAGTTATCAGTTTAAATTTTTCATCTTAGTGGTTATATCTGTTTAATTCTCAATGTATGTTAGGCTTACCTAGTCTTAGAGACTAGGTGCCATCATGACATCCTAAGGTGGGAATTTGGGGTCGTGACACCTTGTATTTATATGTGGGAGAGTAGCTTTGTGGTGCTGTGTTGCTCATCTTACTTCATTGAGTTTGTATTCCTAGTTGAATTCCACGTGTTAGTTTTCTTTGTATTACGTTTTAAATTTCCCGTGATTTGTTGTATTAGGTTATATATGGGATTGGGTTGCACACTGCAACAATATTGATATTATATATATAGAATCGCATTGCACGCTGCAATGGTATTGATATAATATATGGGATCGGGTTGCACGCCGCAATGATATTGATATTATATATGGGATCGGGTTGCACGCTGCAATGGTATTGATACTATGTATGGCATCAGGTTGCATGCCGCAACGGTATTGATATTATATGGTATCGCGTTGCACCCGCAACAGTATTGATATTATATATGGGGTTGCATGTCGCAATGGTATTGATATTGTATATATGAGATCAGGTTGCATGCCACAACGGTATTGGTAATATATATTTGGATCGGGTTGCGCACATCAACAGAGAAGTTGTACTATGGTTGTCATTGGTTGTTGGTTTCCGTTACCGTATTGTGTTGTTAAACAGAGTAGTGATGATATTCTGGGGCCCTTTGTCATTTCTATTCTTATTTCATTTATTACGTGATTATTCGTTTCTCTATCTCATGTCGCTCTTTCTGCTTATTATCTGCACAAGAAAAAATAACAAGTGAGTATCTTTAACTTAAAGCCTCATCACTACTTCACTGAGGTTAGTCAAGATACTTACTGAGTACATGGGGTCGGTTATATTCATTCTACACTTCTGCATCATTATACCGATTTTGTAAATCTAAATCATAGTGACTCATGACTTGTACTACCAGTCCTTGGAAAGTTGTATAGAATTCAGTTATTTTATTCTTGTTGTTATTGATCTTTCACTTAAGTTACCTTATTCTATGTTAGGCTTACCTAGCACTGGGGTTGGGTGCCATCACGACTAGGTGGATTTTGAGTCGTGACAAGTATGGAACCTAAGTATCTTAAGAATAACTGACATAGTCATGTATTCGTGCTTTAGGTATAGTTACGACCAAATTTAACACATCAACAGTCTCACAAAGAGTCCGTCATATTTAGTCAAGTTGTAATATGCGGAAGCATGGTCTCTAGCATTGATATTTGTGCTCATATAATTATAGAAATCAAGTAAAACACAAGGAAAGAAAATCATAAGGTTCAACAAGGCACAAAGAATCACATAATCTACCCCGAGCATGGATAACCCTGACACATGCACATACGCTCGTCAGCTCGTGTATGCATCACCCCCGCATGTAGCATACTATATATTTTTATGAGGAAAAATTATCCCAACAAAAAGCTAGGCAAGATACTTACCTCATTTCAGAACAAAATCTACAATCTAATACCATCTTAGAAATACTTCTCAAAATGATCAAAACCTAATCAAATATCATTTAAGGAAGTCAAACAATGCAAAAGGAAACATCCTCAATCAATAAAGGTTCAATCTTTTCCAAAATCCCAAAAGTCAACAAAAGTCAACCCATTCCCACATGGTCTAAATCCAAAATCCAGACCAAATCCAGATGACTCATAACTCCACGAGTCCAAATATATAATTCGTTTCGAAATTCGACCTCAATTTTATAAAATTCCTGAATTCTACCCAACACCCCCATTTTCTACCTTGAAATTATTAGATTTGATGATGAAATTCATGAAAAAGTAATTGAACTTGAACATAAAAAAGTTAAGATTATTAACCTATGAATTTGGGAAGAAATGGCTCTCCAAAATTCGCCTCTACGGAGTCTAGGGTTCAAAAATGGTGCAATTGTGATATCACAATTACGAACCACTGATTGCAATTGTGATCAGTGCTTGAGCCTATCTCTTATCGCAAATGTGACTACATCCTCCTATTTGCGAACTCCCCAACCATCACAAATGCAGTGAAAGCTTCGATTCGCAAAGCTGTTCCAAGCCCACCTGTGTTGCAATTGCGACACATAAAAAATGTAAACTTCCTCCTCATAGCAAATACGACCAGTTCTCTGCAAAAGTGAAACCCTATCTCCTAATCCCAATTCGCAATTGCAAGCCTGACATTGCAAATGCGAGGCTCGCACTTGAGAACAGGTTCTCGCAAATGCGAGACCTGCAGATAATGCACACCAGCAGCTTCTCAGCTATTCGAAAACCATCTCAAAACACATTTGAAACTCACCAGAACCCCTCGCGCTCTAATCCGAGCATTCACACAAGTGTAATAATATCAAAGAAACTCGCTCACAAGCTTAATTCATCAATAATAATATCAAATATCAAGAATCGATCATTAAAACTCAAGATTTTTAAAGTTTAAACTCAATTTTCTAATTTTTTAACATAACGCGCCAAAATGGCCTCGGTGAACTAGGACACCAACCAAACATGCGTACACGTCAAAAATCATCATACAAACCTACCGGAATCATTAAAACACCAATCCGAGGTCATTTACCAAAAACGTTGGTTGTGGTCAACTCTAGCCATATTTAAATTCAAAGATCACTTTTTCTTTAAAATTTCACATTTAAAATTATTGAAAATCGACACGGAACATATACGCAAGTCATAAATCAGTAAATAGAGCTATGAAAATTCTCAAAATATAGAAAGGGTAGGTAGTACATAAAACGATCAGTCGGGTCGTTACATTCTTCCCCACTTAAACATAAGTTCGTCATCGAATGTGTCAAGGGTTAGTCAAACACCATCAAATAGCTGAATATACTCATCATATTCATTCCCCTGAGTGATTTCATGCCACCACGGTCCATACACGTCTATGAACACGACCCCAACTAATGATTCTTCTTTCCACCTTAGCCTACAGGGCATGAAACAAAATTCTAACATCTGAAATCCCCTATAAGATCTGATCCTTGTACATATACGCCGTATCAAATCTCAACAAGTTGCATCAAGCCGTAAATACCGTGGAAAGATCAAACCACACAATGTACCACATAGCTCATGTACTCACATCAATAACTTCCGGCCACAATAGTTTTTCATTACCACACCCGGTACTAGTAATACACTTCATATCGAATAAAACCTACTTTCACAACACTGCTAATGAAAAAAAATGCAAAAACTCATAACCACCCATGAAATCAATAAGTCGTTGAGTTCTCTTGTCCGACAAGGTCTATTTCCAAATTTGAGCGGAATAATAGTATTATTCTTCCAAACATACCTTATCCCAATACGATAGTGTAAATTCCAGGTCCAAACACCTCGTCTCATCCAGTACCAGTAGTTCAATCGACAAGTCACATCAAAAGCCACATGTAACCTCACACAACGCGGCCCGCACACCAAACATGCAATAACTTAGATATGACAAATAATAGTAAGAAGGTCAAATAAGAAACTTATCAAGCAAGTTTATCATGTAGGGCAATATTGAACATATCCTCGTAAACTATTTCCACAAAGTAGAAGCAAAACATACAATATGCATAAGGAATCACATCTCATCACAGTACTGGTGCGGCGGGCAACCCGATCCTACACACTACTATTGCAGCACACAACCCGATCCAATCATATCAATCCACATGGGAATACCCATCGAGCCATACTGCTCGTGCTCACTAAGAACATGTGCATCAACATCAAGCATGATAAAGTGCATAAATATAACTATAGGGAGATGAATAGATATAATACAGTACGGAAAAAGGCAAACATGGCTAAGGTGCTATAGCAAATTAATAATACAAGAGCCATCTCACTCATATATCGCCACAAGACCTAAACAGGACCACAACTTGCGTGCGAATAATCAAGTAACCTCAAAACCCATCATAGCATAAGAGAAAAATACATAACATAGACTCGGGTATGAATAACATCCCTTTTACCTGATTATACACCTACGATAAAAGTTGCATAAGAGAAAGCAAACCCGATCTGATATAGAATGCACATTCTCATTAAGCTTACAAATAGCCCCAAACCGATTTTGATCATTCCCGAATAGGCAGATAACCTTCCAAAAGTCCATAGTAACCTATTCATAACACTTACCATTAGTTGTCTTATTTTAATATATCTTCATAGTCCGCAACCAAGGAGTAGTCTTCTTACAAGAATATCTAGTCTCTAAGCCTCAAGAATACATAAATCTCCATATCTGGTCTCCAACTCTCCCACTCAAATGAATGACACATCACTCATACACAACTACCTTTTGAGAAATACTCTTGTAATTCATCCACGCGACGTAGCAAAAACTTGAACATCTGCAGTCAACAACCAGACAATTGTTGTAATACTAGTCAAGCATCCACAAATCAATACACAATATGCCTTCCAAAACACCCACCCTTCTCAGGCGATACATGTTAATGCTAGAATCATCTTAAACATCTAAAATTGCCCATGTTGTCTAGAACTCGTGACCTCTCAAGACCTAGCCATACACAGATCTGAAAGTCCTTAAATATCACATATAAATCTTGAATTCATTAGAACCTTCTTGAGATTCATTCACTCTAGCCAAATCCCGAATACATAGCCAAATGTGTCGAACAACTAGCGCTTCGCTAGTATATGAATACTACAAAAGAAACAACCGAGAAATTCCTCCCTCATGTACACAACAAGGGAATATCAAACTCGAGCCACTCCACAACCTCCATATATCCATAAGGTTTAATACATCATGCACCCAGTAAATTCCTTGCCCAAATAATCCCCGATGACAACCTTCTCAGACCATATTAAATCTATGGTGCATCCAAATCCAGTAACTACAACAACACATGCCCAAATGACCCGATGGTTGATGTTAGACTCCACCACATAGCTTGAAGCCACAACCACCTCATCTAAAGAACCACAATACTCTTCCTTCATAACTTGCCATGACCTTGTGCTGTTATCTAGTGGAATCTCCTCATAAGCTCTCACAGCACTAGTCAAAAAACACTCTGATCGTCGGCCGAGTGCATACTCATCCTCATGACAGTCAAGACAACTTCCTCAAGTGCTTCAAAATAGTAGTATATGCATTCCAATGAATAGAAGCCTCATCCAAATCATACAACCTCGAATATTTTCGTAAGAGATAACCCATCTGCTACCAAATCCCCACCTTAGGGTGTCGAGATGGCACCTAGTCTCTAAGACTAGGTAGGCCTAACATATATTGAAATTTAGCATAACTAACAACTTAGTCAAATTAAACTGTTACACTATCATAATAAAATCCAAAAGGTACAACCATCAACTATCTCCCAAAATCGGTGGAACTGAGTCATAAGCTCTATAATGAATGCTCTTATAATCTCTAAATACAACTCTGTTTGAAATGAAGAAAAACAATAGTAAATTAATAGAAGAAGGTGACTCTGAGGACTGCGAACGTCGAGCAGGTATACCTTGAAGTCTCCTGAATAACTGGTCAATCGCCAGCATCAAACACAAGCAGATGTACCTAGATCTGCGCATTTTTTTTTTGCAGAAACATAGCATGAGTACACCACAACGGTACCTAGTAATCATCAAGCCTAACCTCGGTAGAGTAGTGACGTGGCTAGGTCAAGACACTTACTATACAAAGAAACTTGAATAGAATATAATATAATCTAATGACGGAAAGCAAGGAAATAGATGACAATAGAACTATACGATGATATTAGAATAATAATGGAAATTAAAGCAATAAAAGACAACAAAGAGTGCATATACGATAGGAAAAACAAGATCAAGTATCGTGAAAGTAGAAGTAAGAAAACAAATTAAGGGAAGACAATAACTGACCAAATCAACAAGTATTTTCACGCAGAATGTACAAATAAAATCACTACCACACCTCATATCCACCTTTCACAAGTCATAATCACAATCTTCCTTATATCACCGCGTGAGCCTTGCATTAAACTTTGTTAAAAAAAAATTTCCCGAAATAGCTACACACATTTTAGCCCCTTATCTCACCACGTGGCTTCAAGTAATTACCTTACTAGCAACACGCATATAAATCCCACATTATCTCATCGCATGCGTTTCAATACCCACTCTTATACCACCGCATGCGTATCAATATCACAACACAATAATCAACTCGCACCACATGTGCCCATATGCCACAACATTACCAAATCAACAATACCAATGTTACCGCAACACATAGCCTATGGCTCAACCACGATGTGTACAAGAATCTCTATAATAACAAAATGAATAAGAAACAATTCAACAAGGAAAGGTATCTTGATAACTAAAAACTTCAATCTCATTGTATTATTAGCTTTCTGTACTACAACTTCAATAACTCACAAAGAAGGTATTTCCAAGAAATGGCAACTTTCACTCCAAGTGCATAACATGAGCTTAACAATGAAAGAGATAGCATGGAATCGAAACTACATCAAAATGCATGAGAATAAATCAACAATGGAAAGAATAGCATGTAACAACAACTACAATAAATGCATATAAGAGCAGCTTTGAAAATGGAAACTAACGCATGTAATAACACCTTCAATTATGGCATATAAGAATCAACTTGACAACGAGAGATAAAACAAATAATAGTAACTTCAATTAAGTGATTAAAAGTAGCCTAAGTGTCTAAACAATTCAAATACCACACACAAGCCCGTGTACACACTTATCAATTCAGGTATATGTCTTTCACATAGTTCAAATAGAACAAACCCAAATCCAAAGGGGTAGTTTCCCCACCACAAAGTTAGACAAGATATATACCTCAACTAGGCCAAATCAACACTCAAAAATAGCTATTTCCTTATAATTCACCTCTGCACGACTCAGATCTAACGAAAAAATGACTTAATATCATTAAACAATGCAAGAGAAACCAATTACGATTAATAAAGCTAAGATGACTATATTTTTCCACAAATGTCAACAAAAGACAACTCTTGGACCGACCGGTCAAACCCGAGTCCAAGGGTCGATCCCGACTATCCATAACCCCACGAGTCTATATATGTGTTTTGTTTTCAAATTCGAGTCCTATTCGTCTTTCAAATCCCATTTTTTTATTTTTCAAAACATAGACAAAAATCCCCAAAAATTCTCTTTCACTCTTATAAATTTGATGTTATATCTCATATATAATCATGTAAGATAGTTGAAAATTGATCAAAATTGATCAAAATCACTTACCTAATGATTGTAGGTAAAAATCCCCTCTCAAAATTGCCTCTTACCGAGTCTAGGGTTCTAAAATGAGAGAAATAAGATGAAATCCCGTCTTTCCAGCCCTTTTGTTTAGTTATAGATGTCGCAATTGCGAACCCTCCCAATTGTGATGAAAAACTCACAATTGCGGCGTCTGACATCCTAAGGGGAAGTCACAAATGCGACACTGGCTTCGCAATTGCGAAGCCTGCTCCCATAGCAAACGCGACCAAAATGTCGCAATTGCGAAACTACCCAAACTAGTCTACACTTCGTAATTGTGAGTGAGGCATCGCAATTGTAATACCTGCTCCCCTTCAGTTCACTTCGCAATTGCAAGGCTCGTGCTCGCAATTGTGATAACTACAGCACCAGTACACCAGCAACCCAAAAATGGATTCAGTCCAATCCATAACACGTCTGAAACTCACCCGAGCCCTCGGGGCTCCAAACCAAACATCCACACAAGTCTAAAAATATCACATGAACTCGCTCGTGCGATCAAAACACCAAAATAACTTCTAGAACCACGAATCAGACATCAAACGCATGAATTTGAAAAAAAACTCAAGAACCTCTAGAATTGCAACCAAGCATTTGAATCCTATCAAACTAACTCTATATGACACCAAATAGAAAACCGGTCCTATTACAAGACCCAAAACCAAATTGCGAACCCGCTAGCCACAATGTCAACCTACGTTTAAACATAGGGAATCTTCTAAACCTCAAATTGCCAACTTTCGGCAAAATAAGTCAAATCAACCTAGAGACATCCGAATCCAATTCGGGGCATACACCAAAGTCCAAAATCACAATACAAACCTATCGGAGCCATCAAAACACTATTTCGAGGTCCTTTTAACAAAAGTCGAACTTCGGTCAATATTTCTAGCTTAAGCTTCTAAACCAAGAACCAAAGGGTCCAAATCAACCCAAAACCTTCCCGGAAGGAAACTAACCAATCCCGCAAGTCGTAAAATCACAAATACACATGTGAAGCATCAAAAGGGGAAACAAGGATCAAATACACAAAATGACCGGTCGGGTTGTTACATTCTTCCCCTCTTAAAACAAACGTTCATCCTTGATTAGGCATAAAGACATACCTGAAGTGCCAAAAAGGTGAGGATAACGACTCTGCATGTCGTGCTCAATCTCCCAGGTCGCCTCCTCATCTGGACGACCCCTCCATTGAACCATCATTGAAGAAATGTTCTTTGACCTCGACTTTTGTACCTGCCTGTCCAAGATACACACTGGCTACTCGTCATAAGTCAAATCCTTGTACAATTGGACTGAGCTGAAATCTAACAAATATGATGGATCACCATAATACTTCCAAAGCATGGAAACATGG
Source organism: Nicotiana tabacum (assembly GCF_000715075.1). Lineage (NCBI taxonomy): Eukaryota > Viridiplantae > Streptophyta > Magnoliopsida > Solanales > Solanaceae > Nicotiana > Nicotiana tabacum. Next base: position 64,709,366 of record NC_134094.1, on the reverse strand, counting down.
AACACTATGTGAACTGCCGATAAGTTGGTGGCAATGCAAGTCTTTAGGACACCTCACCAACTCTATCAAGGATATCAAAAAGGACCAATATACCTAGGGATCAACTTGCCCTTCTTCTCAAATCTCATGATACCTTTCATGTCTGAAAATCTTAGCAAAATGCTCTCTCCAACCATAAATGCAACTCGAGCCTTTTGATCATCATAACTCTTCTGCCTAGACTGCGTTGTACGAAGCTGATCCTTAATAAACTTGACTTTCTCCAAGGCACCCCCAACTAAATTAGTACACAACAACCTAGCCTCTCCCATCTCAAACCAACCAACTGGAGAATGGAACCGTCTCCTATATAAGGCCTCATAAGGAGCCATTTGAATACTCGATTGGTAGTTGTTGTTGTAGGCAAACTATTCAAGCGGTAAGAACTGATCTCATGAACCTCCGAAATCCATAACACATACACGTTGCATATCATCCAAGATCTGAATGGTGCACTCGGACTGCCCATGTGTCTCAGGGTAAAATGTCATGCTCAACTCGAATTGTATGCATAACGCATGCTGCATGGCTCTCTAGAAATGCAATATAAACTGTGTGCCTCGATCAAAGATAATGGACACTGGTACACCAAGAAGGCGAACAATCTCATAGATATAGATTTGAGCCAGCTGCTCTGTATAGTAGGTAGTGACAACTAGAACGAAGTGTGCAGACATGGTCAGTCTGTCCATAATAACCCATACTGTGTCAAATTTCATCAAGGTCTATGGGAGCCCAACAACGAAATCCATGGTGATATGCTCCCACTTCTACTCGGGAATCTCAAGTCTCTAAAGCAAACTGTTCGGCCTCTGATGCTAGTACTTCACCTACTGATAGCTCAAGCACCGAGCCACATACTCCACTATATCTATTTTCATTCTTCTCCACCAATAGTGCTGCCTCAAATCCTGATACATCTTGGTGGCACCCGGATGAATTGAATACCATGAATAACGGGCCTCCTTGAGAATCAACTGACACAACCCATCCACTTTGGCCACACATATCCGGCCCTGCATCCTCAACACCCAATCATCTCCAATAGAAACCTCCTTGGCATCGTCATGCTATATCGTGTCCCTATGGACAAGCAAATGGGGGTCATCATACTGACGCGCCCTGATGCACTCATACAAAGAAGACCGAGGAAAAAAGAAAGAAAGAACCTGGCTAGGCTCTAAAACATCCAATATCACAAACTGATTGGCCAAAGCCTGAACATCCATGGCTAGGGACCTCTCTGCAATCGGTAAATATGCCAAACTGCCCATACTATCCGCCTTCCTACTCAATGCATCGGCCACAACATTGGCATTCCTACTCTAACCATCTTCGCTACCGCAAATTAAGGTTCTTCTGCTTGAACAAGTGCTGGAGACTCCGATGGTTAGTAAAGACCTCACATGGAACTCCATGTAGATAATGCCTCCAAATCTTCAACACGTGATCAATGGCTGCAAAATGTAAATCATGCACATGGTAATTCTTTTCATGAACCTTCAACTGTCGAGATGTATAGGCAATCACCCTACCGTCCTGCATCAACACTGAGCCAAGCTCAATACGCGATGTATCACAATACACGGTGTAAGACCCCGAACCTGTAGGCGACACCAACACTGGGGCTGTAGTCAATGTAGTCTTGAGCTTCTGAAAGCTCTCCTCATACTCCTCAGACCATCGGAAAGGAGCAGCCTTCTGGGTCAATTAGTTAAAGGGGCAAAAATGGATGAGGAACCCTGCACAAAACAGCATTAATAACTTGCCAAACCCAAGAAGCTCCAAATCTGTATAGCTAAAGATGGTCTGGGCCAACTCTAAACTGCCTCACACTTCTTTGGATCCATCTTAATCCCCTCACTAGACACCACATGACCAAAAACCGCCACCGGATCAATTAAAAACTCATACTTGGGGAATTGTACATATGACTTCTTCTTCCTCAAGGTTTGGAGCACGATCCTCAAGTGCTGCTCATGATTTTCCCATCTGTGAGAATACACCAAGATGTCGTCAATGAGCATGATGATGCAAGAATCAAGATATGGCTCAAACACATTATTCATCAAGTGCATAAATGCCGCTGGGGCATTGGTCAGCCCAAATGACATCACTAGAAACTGGTAGTGACCATATCGAGTCTTGAAAATAGTCTTCAGGATATCTAGATCCCGAATCTTTTGTAGGTGATACCTTAACCTCAAATCATTCTTCAAGAACACTCTAGAACCTTGAAGCTGATCAAATAAGTCAACAATCTGCGGTAGTGGGTACATGTTCTTGATTGTAACTTTGTTAAGCTACCTTTAATCAATACACGTTCTCATAGAGCTGTCTTGCTTCTTCACAATTAGAATAGTAGCACCCTAAGGCGACACACTCTGTCGAATGAAACCCTTATCAAGCAACTCCTAAAGTGGTTCCTTTAACTCTTTCAACTTCACTGGTGCCATACGATGTGGTGGAATAGAAATTGGTTGAGTGCCTAGCACCAGGTCAATACCAAAATCAATATCCCTATTGGGCGGCATGCCTAGTAGGTTTGCTGGGAATACATTTGGGAAAACCCTCACTACCGAAACTGACTCAACGGTAGGAGTATCAGCACTGACATCCCTCTCAAAGGCTAGATATAATTCACACCCCTTCTTAACCATTTGTTGTGCCTTCAGATAGGACACAACCCTACTAGAAACGTAATCCAATGTATCCAGAATAGCATGATAGGGTGACAACCAGTCCATGCCCAAGATAACGTCAAAGTCTACCATACTAAGTAGTAATAGATCAACTCTAGTCTCTTAGCCACCAATGGTAACTAATCATGACCGATAAACACGATCTAAAATAATAGAATCTCCCACAGGCATGGACACATATATAGGAGCACTCAAAGAATCACGAGATATATCCAAATACAGAGCACTGAAAGATGACACATATGAATAAGTGGAACCCGAATCAAATAAGACCGATGCATCCCTATGACAGACCGGAACAATACATATGATGACCGCACCCAACGCAACTGCCTCTGTCCTACCATGAAAAGCATAAAAATGAGTTTGGCCTCCCCCTCTAGGGCGACCTCTACCCGTCTGACCTCCACCCCTAGTTGGCAGTATAGGTGGAGCAGCAACTGGAGCAACAACCATGGACTGTGAAACCTGTGGACCCTGTGGAATCCATGGAGCCTATGGAGACGCACCCCTCTTAAGTGTGGGACAGTCCCTCGCCATATCCCTAGTATCACCACACTTGAAACAAGCTCTCAGTGGGCATGGCTGCTGAAATTGACTCTGGCCAGGTCAGCTAGACCGACCGCTGAAGGCACCCCATGCATGAAGTGCACTAGAAAGTGGGTATGCATAATGGGCAACCTGAGACCTCGAAATAGACATAGCACTGCTAGTAGCTAGAAGTGCTGAAAGAACTGGGCGGCTCACATAATCTGTGCCATAACGAGTAGCAACTAGAGCCTGGGCACAGCTATATCCTCTAGAATCTCAAAACCTTTTGACCTCCCTGTTCTCCCTCTCCAAGCCCCGCATACCCTCCATCCTCTAGGCGATATGTACAACCTGCTGAAATGAAGTATCCGTCTCTACCTCTCGAGCAATGCTGAATCTAAGACCATAACCGAGCCCCTCGATGAATCTGCAAACTCTCTTTCTGACTATCGAAACTAACGTAGGTGCATGTCGGGATAACTCACTGAATCTGATGGCATACTCAGACGTTGTCACAGTCCCCTGACACAGCTTCTCAAACTATGTGCATCATGCATCTCGAAGGGTGTGGGGAACAAACTCTCTCATAAACATCATTGAAAGCTGAGCCAAAGTAAGTGGGGCTACATCAGCTGGCCTACTCTCCGCACAAGCATTCCACCACCAATACGCTGCTCTTGACAGTTGAAATGTAGTAAAAGCAACTTTACTCACCTCCACAATACCCATGGTGCAAAGAATGCGGTGGCACTTGTCCAGAAAACCCGGTGCATCCTCAGTGTTTGTACCACTAAAAGTAGGAGGATCATAGTTCTTGAACCTCCCAAGTCTCCTCTACTTTTCCTTTAATGCCATTGGCCCGACCTCAGGCTGAACCGGAATAATAGGCTATGCTGGCATGACACCTGGAACCTGATCAATATGGACCCGCTGCTCTCGAGTGTAGGACATGGGAGTCGGAGCTCTTCCCCCAGCCTGAGATGTATCTGCAGCAACTAGGATCAATCCTGCCTGAGCTAAGGTGCCGAACATGCTCAAAAACTGTGCTAGGGTCTCCTGAAGTCCAAGGGTAACAACTGGCACCTTGAGTGCATGTCCCCAAGAAAAAGCTATCGGTGGCTCCTCATCCGCTACTCGGGCAGGTGCTCTAGCTGCAGCACGTACCCCTCCTTAGCCTCTACCCCGGCCCTAGCCTCTCGCAACTCTAGTAGGGGGTGCGGATGTCTGATCATCTAATCCAAGAGTCTATCCTCACAATCTATGAGAGAATAGAAAGACAAGGTTCAGATTTTGAAATCAACAAACTCGCACGATAAGGAATCGAAGAAGTGGAGTTTTCCTAATAGTTTCGTAGCCACTCGAAGATAAGTACAAACATCTCTGTACTGATCCGCAAGACTCTACTAAACTTGTTTATGACTCATAACACCTATGAACATAGAGCTCTGATACCAACTTGTCATGACCCCAAATTCCTACCCTAGTAGCCTAATATACATTGTGAATTAGAAGAAATAAGAGCTTAGATATCAAATTAAACTGTTAAACTATCATAATAAAACCCAAATGGTACAACCATCAATTATCTCCCAAAATCGGTGGAACTAAATCATAATATCTATAGAGAATGGACTAATAATCTCTAGATACAACTCTATTTGAAATGGTGATAAATAGTAGTAAAGCAATAGAAGAACGTGATTCCGAGGCCTGCGAATGTCGCGCAAGTATACCTTGATGTCTCCACAATAACTGGTCAATCACAGGCATCCGGCATAAGTAGATGTACCAGGATCTGTACAAAAATATGCAGAAGCATAGCATGAGTACACCACAATGGTACCCAGTAAGTATCAAGCCTAACCGCGGTAGAGTAGTGACGAAGCCATGTCAAGACACTTACTAGACAAAGAAACCTGAACATAATATAATATAATCTAATGACTGAAAGAAAGGAAATAGATGACAACATAATAGTATGGTGATATAAGATTAACAATGGAAATTAAAGCAATAACTGACGACAAAGGGTGCACATATGATAGGAACAACAAGTGATGAAGTATCGTGAATGTACAAGTAAAAAAAACAAATGAAGGGAAGACAATAACTCTCCAAATCAACAGGTCTATTCATGTAGAATGTACAAGAAGAATCACAACTGAGGTACCACACCTCATTTTCACCTTTCACAAGTCATAATCACAATCTTCCTTTTATCACCGCGTGAGCCTTGCATTAATTTAAAAAAAAACATTTTCTCGAAATAGCTACACACATTTTAGCCCCGTTATCTCACCGCGTGGCTTCAAGTAATTTCCTTACTAGCAACACGCGTTTAAATCCCACCTTATCTCACCAAATGCATTTCAATACCTCACCAAATGCATTTCAATACCCACCCTTATATTATCACATGCGTATCAATATCACAAAATAATAATCAACTCCCACCACATGTGCCCATATGCCACAACGTTACCAATCAACAATAACAACGTTAGCACAGCACATAGCCTACGGCTCGACCACAATGTGTACAAGAATCTCCATAATAACAAAATGAATAAACAACTCAACAAGGAAATGTATGTTGATAACTAACAACTTCAATCTCAACGTATTATTATTTTTCACAACCACAACTTCAATAACTCTGAAAAAAGGTACTTCCACAAAATGGCAACTTGCACTCGAAGTGCATAACATGAGCTTAACAATGGATAGAAACTACATCTAAATTCATGAGAACAACTCAACAATGGAAAGAATATGCAAGGCCCTGTAAATTTCTGGCAAAGAATTTAAAGTTTTGTGGTGCTGAGGTAGGAAATGTGGTGTCATTGTTCCTATTTGTAGTAGATTTATAGAGGGTTGTAGGTTCAAATATGTCAAATAAGAAGCATCATTCCATGATCAAGCATATTGGGTAGGAAACTCTATGGTATATTCATTCAAGCACATCGTACAATAAGAAAGAGAAGGAGGTTAAGGGTCACCAAGAGTTTAATTCGGGTGTTCAACGTAGAGATTTAGAGTTGAAGAAAGTGAATGGGTTATTCTCAAGATTTTCTCCATGAAGAAATGGTGCGAATTGTTAATAAAGGTAAAGTAGGCGTAGTTCACATTGGGCCTTATGGAAACTTGAATGAAATAGGACAAACTATGAGTATGTTGTTTCCTTATCGTGTTCTCCATGCACCCGGCACTCCATGTGTCTTTGTCAAAGAAGGTAGTTGGAAATCATTTATCTATCATTCCGGTGGAAGCTATTGAAGGTGAAGTTAATGGATAATTAGATTATGAGAGGTAACTAATTGTCATCTTTGTTACACAAGTCCGGAAGTGGAGATTTCCTCTGCCAAGTGCTATGGCGAAGTCTGTGAGTCGATGTGGTCAACTCGACGGCCGAGGGTATTATGGAAAGAAAATATTCTCACTTGTTTGTATAGCCAAATGGCTGTGGTTCGAAAGGTACTTTCTATGTGTTATGATTTAAATATGTGCAGTTCATGTCTAGATACCACTTATAGTAATGTAATACATGTACTGTGAGAATGGTATTATCGATATATATTGTATGCTTTATTGAGTTGTGGATGTGCTATTAGCAGTGGTTTTGGTGATTCTCTAGTAGGTGGATAGGCCGAATTATAGGGGAGACTATACCAAAATTTCTAAAAATTTTTGGAGTTAGTTAAATTTGGGGGCTTGTGATGTGTGAAAGAAGATATGAGTTTTGTTAGGTGCTTGTGGCGGACTCTACTCCTCATTTGAGGATGAATAATCCTAAGCGGGGGAGGATGTAATGCACCGTAAATTTCCGGCAAAGAATTTAAAGTTTTGTGGTGCCAAGGTAGGAAATGTGTTCGAAGGCTGCGGTACGAAATTTTTGGGTTGTAGAATGCACTGAAGAGTTGGTAGAATATTTGGCAGAAGAAGGTGCCATGATGATGCCATGATGATCCTTGAAAGTAAAGAAATGATGATCCTTGAAAGTAAAGAAATGATGATCCTTAGAGTATCCTTGAAAGTGGTGCCATGATGATCCTTGAAAGTACAGAAATGAAAATTTAGAATATGATATACATCCATCGTGCCATGAATGAAAAAGCAAATGTATGGCCAAGAGAGCCAATGAGATAATGATGTTGTGAGTGGTTGAAAGTACTAATGAAGAGATATATGGTGTGAAAGGTTATGAGGTGAATGTATTTGTATTTATGTTTCCTTTGCCTGCAAAACAAAAATATTTTTGGGACTATCATTAGTGAACTGAGGAAGAGTGAGTTGTAACGGTCCACACCTAAAACTCTATGTGCCGGTGTAGGAGTGGATTGTGATTATTACCCTTAATTGGGACGAGATTTATGTGTTGAGATTATTCCCCTTGATTGGGATGATATTGTTGATAGACTTGGATTGGAAGTCGACCCACACGGCATATGTGGCAAGGTGGCCTAGCCGATCGGGAGGAGATCGGACGCCATGTCACGCGCATGGTGGTTCCTACTCTTGGTAACACCTTTTTTGTATCACATGTCAATCCTTATTGTTCGTGGATAGATGGCCTAGCCAATCGGGCGTGATTGGACTGCATACTAAAACCACGGTGTTATATCACTGCTAATGATCTCCCAACCAAAAAAATAATATTATTCTTGTATTTTGAAAATTATTATGTTTTGACTTTGCATTTGGATATCATTGATTGTTACTTGCTGCTTCCATGGTTTTCCCCTTCTTATATTGGCATTTTGTTTCAAAAGAGGACATTTAGCTTCACATACTAGTACTATTCCACATGTACTAACGTTCCTTTTGTTGGGGGCTCTACATCTTCATTGGGTGTAGGTGGTTCATCAGCGGGCAACTTTCATCCTCGTTAGTAGTTACTCTCTATTCAGTAAGTTTTGGTGAGCCCTACTCTGTTCCAGGCCTTTTGTCACTTGACATCGTACTTTATGTTTTGAGGTATCGTCGGGGCCTTGTCGCTGGCACTTCCATACTAATATTCTGTTGTACTTAGAGTATTCGTAGACAAGTTGTGGGTGGTGTACGATATTGGGTAATGAACTATAAGTGTTGGTATTTGGCAAACATGTTTTTCTTGTATCTACAAACTTGTAATATTTTGGAAATTATACACGAATATCCTTTGAGTAATGGAAAAAGAATGTGGAACACTTTACTCTTTTCATGTCTATCTCTTGTTACTGACTCTTATATTGTTAGTGGGAAAGGTTGGGTAGAAGGCATCAAGTAAGCTTAGTATCAGAGCCTATGGTTTTAAAGTGTCCTAGGATGTCTCAGAGTCGTGTCTTGTAGAGTCCTTCTTATCGCTGTGTTGTCGACCACATCTATAATTAGGAGGCTACTTGGACATTTAGGATTGTCACCCTTCTTTAATACTCAATATCGTGTGATAGAGCTCAAAATAGAAAGATAATTTCCTTGTCATGTCTCCTATTCTTGTTGAGTAGTCCACGAGTTCGAAGAGGGAGTGAACCCGCCATTGAATCAAGGGGAGGTTGCACAAGCGTTTGTTGGGAGAATGGGACGAGACATGGATGGGTTGGAAGAACTAGTTTCTAGGGGAAGTGTCCCTGTTCCTATCAATGTCACCGCACCACCAGATCATGTGGCGAGAGGACCTAAGAAACAAAAGATGGTTGTTTGTACCAATAAGCCGACCATTTGATTTGTAAGAAGTGCCACTTGGGTTTATGTTGGATGACTCTTGAAATATGTTATGGTTGTGGAAAGAGGGGGCACAAGAAGAAACAATGCCCTAGGTTGGGTATACCCAGCCCGGTCTGCCCAATATGCGGGAGAGAACATTTAGCGTCAGGTTGTGAGTATGCTCAGGAGCGTGCTAGGGATGGTAGGCTTGGGAAATTCCAAAGGCCCACACAGCAAGCCGGTGCAGAGATTGTTAATCCCATCAATGGGGGTGTTACCCCCCATGTTTTCATACGTAAAAGTATTCCATAAGTAAATTGATATAAGCTCGAAAATGAGATGTTACATCTCGCATTTTTATTTGTTAAAGTTTCGTCGTAAGTTAATCGACGTAAGTTAGGAGAATCAGTTCAGGTATGCTAAGGCTATCCCTTTTTTCTTTTTGGCAAGATCTATACGATACAAATGAAACGAGTAAATGCATAATTTTCATAAATGACTCTATTCATAGAAGTACTAGGGGTGTCTATATTATTGATTCCCCATATGAATTATTATTATATCTTCTATTCATGGGTCTCAGAAAAATATGTATTTGATAAAGTTTATCCGAAAGGCATATAGATTTTATGACATTCCAAGAAAACTTATTAACGTATTTCTTATGCAATTCATGCATTTATATATGTACATTGACCCATGACCAGATGGTGTTATATACGCATATATCATATGTATATGGGATATGGGAAAAGGTTACAGCGTTATATATGCACCACCACCTGATCAGGTGGTATACGTTGATGATTTGCCCACAGTGGCCGAGATGATATGATGGGATGCCCTCAGAGGCTTGATGATGTTATAAACATATATAACTATGCATGGTATTACATTTATATGCATATGCATGACATTATAAATATGAAATGATTCACAGAGTTATTCAGATTTACATGTTGAGTCTTTTACTCCATGTTTCTCTCATGTCTATTACTTGCTGATTTTCATTTTCTTACATACTAGGTACATTATTTGTACTGGCGTCCCTTTTTCTTGGGGAGGCTGTGTTTCATGCCCACAGGTCCCGATAGACAGATTGAGAGTCCTCTAAGTAGGATATCAGCTCAGTGGATGATGTTGGTGCGCTCCAATAACAAATTAATTTAGGAATTAAGATCCTTGGATAAGGATTAACCTCCCAAACGTTGAAGCCAAGAGCAAAGTTAAAATGATTCTTAAATTCACATAAAAGGTGGCAAAAACATGGAGGAGTCTTTGGCCAACTAAGCCACTAAGTGGGGCCCACTCCCAAGGGATAAAAGAACCTCTTTAATTCATTTTAAATCTCTACATACCAAAGAATGTTTTCAGCAAAAATCTTAAGAGACTTTGGTCCCTACTTTCTTTGGTTTTCCAATGGCTTCAAACGTGAAAGGCTCTTTAAATTCACAAAAGTGAAAAGTCTTATGACTACAAAATGCGGATGAAGCTTCAGCAAATTCATACAAGATCCTATTATGAGTGAGATGCAATTCTATGTAAGCACGGTATAATCTTTCTCAAGGATATCATACCGATTTTTCCCTACTTTAACCCACCGTTATCTGTTTTTCGCAAAAGACATGGGTTAGAGGGATTGCTAAGAGAATCGATTCAGGTATGTTAAGGATATCCCTTCTTTCTGTTTGGCATGATATATACAATACAAACAAAACGATAAATGACTCTATTCAAAGAAGTAGTAAGGGTGTCTATATTATTGATTCCCCATATGAATTATTAGTATATCTTCTATTCATGGGTCTTAGAAAAATATGTAATTGATAAAGTTTATCCGAAAGGCATATTGATTTTATGACATTCCAAGAATTCTTATTAACGTATTTCTTATGCAATTTATGCATTTATACATGTACATTGACCCATGACCAGATGGAGTTATATACGCATATATTATATGTATATGGGATATGGGAAAAGGTTACGGCATTATATACGAACCACCACCTGATCAGCTGGTATACATTGATGATTTGCCCACAGTGGCCGAGATGATATGATGGGATGCCCTCAGAGGCTTGATGATGTTATGAACGTATATACCTATGCATGGTATGACATTTATACGCATATGCATGACATTATAAATATGAAATGATTCACAGAGTTATTTAGATTTACATGTTGAGTCTTTTACTCCATGTTTCTCTCATGTCTATTACTTGCTGATTTTCATTTCCTTACATACTCGGTACATTATTTGTACTGATGTCCCTTTTTCTTAGGGAGGCTGTGTTTCATGCCCGCAGGTCCCGATAGACAGGTTGAGAGTCCTCCAAGTAAGCTATCAGCTCAGCGGAAGATGTTGGTGCGCTCCATTTACTCCGGAGTTGTTATTTGGTCAATATGCTAAGGACATGTATTGATTGGTATGGCGGGGCTCTGTCCCGACCTTTATGATAAGTATATACTTTTAGAGTCTTGTAGACATATGTCGTGTACGTGAAAGATTGTACGGCCTTGTCGACCTATGTTTAGTGTAGTTTATGTCTTATAGGCTATATGTCACACGTATAAGTTTTTATATCAGATTGGGTCGTCTTATATTGAGTGTTCCCTTATGTTTATTCTGGTTAGCCCATGATGGCCCATTTGGCCATTTGCCAATGATAGTACGATAAGAAGAATATGTAACGTTGGTACTCGGTTGAGTAAGGCACCGGGTGCTCATCGCGGTCCATCGGTTTGGGTCGTGACAAAAGTGGTATTAGAGAAGTTCTGTCCTTGGGAGTCTACAAGCCGTGTCTAGTAGAGTCTTGTTTATGGGTGTGTTGGCACCACACTTATAAGCAGGAGGCTACAGAGCATTTAGGACTGTCACTCTTTCTTCTTACTTTAGATCATGTGGTAGAGCTCAGTTGTAAGAACTCAATTTCCTAAACTCTATCTTATTCATAATACGACGATACCTTCATCCAGAAAGATAGTTGGTAAGAGATATAGTTGTGAAAGAGTTGAGTAAGAGGAACTCAATTTTTGCATCATGCTTATGATGGATAAATATGAGGTATTCAGTAGATCATGTGTATACTAAGATGTGTAAACTTCTTGATAAGGATCCCTAAGGAAAGAATGCCTATCCACTCTTACGGTAAAAAGGAATAAGCGAATCGAAAGGTAGACACAAGTTTCAGCAAGTAAAAGAAGCAAGGTGAAGAAGGGTACGAGGTACCAGTTAATAAGAATTATTTACAATTCAAGCAGAGGAATATAAGCATTTTGAGTTACCTTCAAGTGTAACAGAGGTATGTACAATTGGCCATATCCATCTTATTTATGCCTTATGGAAGTTGACAGAAGTAGTATAAGAGAAGGATGGATATCAGGATCCGACTGGGGTTAGAGTATCCAAAAATGGTTAATGGATTATTTGCATTAGTTGACATTTCCGAAGATAGTGCAAATGTGCTAATCAATCTCCTTGTGAGACACCCAGATGGTGCACTCTAAAATAGTACAACTAAATATGAGTACTACAAAGATAGGCACTGGAAGCCTGGAAGGGATAAATATTATCTTAGTGTGACTCCCGTCCCTAGTAGAGAAAGAATGTTAGGCAACCCGAAGAGCCAGTAGATGGAGCAAGGGGAGCGAAAAGCAAAAGAATGTCTTGTTCGAGTTTTCAGAATAAAGTGATAGACATAAATGTTAGCGGGAAATAAGAAGAGATTTAATGAAGCATTATGAGTAAGATGTGATACATGGATGACAACGGTAGATCAAAAAGATGACAGTATTACAGAGTCTATAGTCAAGTGAAGGAAAAGACGAGAGGTGACAGGCCTTGAGACAACAAAAGAGTATAGGCCATAAAGTCATATCCTCATTTCGAGAAATACGTTTATGACTCCAACACGACTACCGGAAGGAAAAGTTAGACCCCAGAATAATAGAAATCAGTATGGGCTGGTGAACAAGATAAAATGAACATGAATTAGGGACTGAGTGATTTGATAATAGTCGACATTATGAGAATTTCATATTGCGTTCCGGAAATAATAGAATGGACGACGGAAGAATAACCTTTAAAGGTCATTCAGGAAGATGCTTTCCTAAAGCAAGAAATGTGAGCAAAGTTAAGATTAAGGGACTGTGTGTGCTAGTTACACTAGGTGTCTCCCTCGTGAGTAAGGAATTTTGTTATCCTTGGTACAGAAGGATTACCACGAGGTGAGTAAGGGTCATCGATGATCTGAAAGGATGCCAAAGATAAAAAGGTAAAACATCTATACGTAGATCATCGTACCACTAAATCTTAGTGCTCCCATAAAGGGGAAAATATGGTGTGATGTGGCATTAAGTCAGAATTAAGTGGTTCTAGTAACTATGAAATGGTAAAGGAAGAATGCGATAAAAATGAGAAGGGGATTAGATTGCACTTATTCAAATCCTACACATATGCTACGATTCCAGAACATTATTCAAGCACGACGTCAAGGAGAGGAAGTAAGGGTTCTTGCCCGAGATGTTATTGATAAATAAGGAGCCAGTGCGAGACGTAAGATAAGACAAAGAAAATAACCCAAGAAAGATAATGCGGAATATTGATATGAGAATGGGCCAACGAGTATTTAGTAATAGAGCCTAGTTATGGCTAAACAAGAGGATAGAAACAAATTAACAGATCATGCAAGATAAACATAGTGAACCCCAATACGGGGAATTCAGTCTCGTAGGTATGACATCGTGATCCTTGAGAAATATTCAGATATGAGTTGGAGTAGTTAAAGGTACCGTATGAGTATTATGAAAATAAAAGAGAATGCCACTGGGAAGACAGTCAAAATTTTAGTTCAGAAGCAACCGTGCGAGCACATAAGTGTGGAGGTAAGTAACTACGGATAATTAGAGGCGAGGAAGAACATCAAAAATTCCGTCGAGTATACGATGTAATAAGTCCAAAGCTTTACAAGCGTCATTGGGTCCTCCCTAAGTACTACAATGAAAGACTAGCTGAGAAATAGGGAAGAAGGCTTCAACCTAAGCACAGTGACTTATAGAAGAAATGGTCTTGTAACAATAGTCTCACTATAACATTGTATGTACTCCGTAAAAAAGTGGAACCTACCGTGGCTAATGAATGGGAAGTAAAAATCAAATGTAATGTTCAAGATCATATGAGTTTCACGAAAACTACGGCTTGCATGGGAACTAAGATAAGCTAAGTATGCACGTAACAAGGGGCAGAAAGACTAGGAAAGGCAATATCTTACGTTTAAAGAAAGCTGAGAAGGAACGAAAGGAATTATTTGATCAATGATCCAGAGTTAGTTAAGTTATGAACGAACTTAAGAGTTCGGAGTATTATCCATACAGCATATGTATTGACAATCATATAGCTGTAGAAGACTCTGGTATAAGTTAAAAGAAAGAATTGAGCCCAGGTCATAAACAAAGGATTGAATTGCTAGAAGATTGTATCATGGATATTTCATAGCATCCACGAAGGGCTAAAGTAGTAACTAACACCATGAGCCGTAGATCGGAAGATAGCTTAAGACTGCATAAAGGCTGATTAGAAGGATGAGGAAACTAAAGAGTTACATCAATGAAGTAAATCAGAAGTCTGGTTATTGGACCCAAAAAATTATAGAAATCATGATTGAGAACATTACAGGATCATCATTAATATCAGAGGCACAAGAGAGATATCCATACGATAGAGCTAGTAAGAAAGAGTACCAGCCTCGTACGAAGTCAATATGAAGCTCCCACCGGATTGTGTATGCATCAGAGGTGCAAGTATTATAGTAGAGCTTTAAGTTGTGGATGTGAATTATACCTATGTTAATGCGAGTTCATGAAAGAGATAGAAGATGTGATGCGAGATTTTAAGGTAAGTAAGGTAAAAGTAAACAACATACGAGATACTCAAATGTAGAAGGTTGCGAATAATCCATACTACAGATAGAAGGTTAGAATCGTTGGGATTCAGTATCCAAGAATGGTAGCGGCGTCGTTAGTGGCATATCTTCAGTCTATGGTTTCTAAGTATCGAAAGGCCTAGTCAAGAGAGTAAAGAAGAGTTAGAGACGATGTGATGTCTCACTTGATGTCCCAGAATAACATAAGGAAATCCATGGTACAAGAAAGTTGAAGGAAGATTTCAAGTAGTATAAGAGCGACAAGGTTTTAGGAAGACAGGAGTAAGGATAAGAAAAGGTGAGTGACAAGGTGACGAGAGTGGATAAGTTCTCGGGATTAAGCCCATGAAAACAAGAGAGCTGATAGGTTCTTTAAGTTATAGAACGATCAGTATAACCTGAATGAACTCAAAGGAGTCTAAGACTAATAGAATTTAGAAGAGATGGAATGCTGCCATTATAGTAGAATGAGGGTGTAATTGTGAAAGATAAAGGATGACGTTTGGGTAATGATTTCATGAATTGTACAGGATTAAAATACCCACGTAAGGTAAATCACATTGGTATGCTATGAAATACGATTATGGAATTATAGTATTGTATCGTACCCAGGTGGATCAGGAAAATCACTTCAAATGTTCCACGATACAACGTGAGCCCTAGTGATTACGTAAGAGGTTTCAAGCTATCAGTGGTTAATTGTAGATCAATATTGAGGTGACTCATTAACGGATGGATAACCGGGTCTATGAAATAAGATATAACAATAGTCGTAAGTTCGACAAAGTACCGAGTGAAGAACTTCAGTATACATATAGATGTTAAGAGGGACATCTTGTCAAGTTCTATATATGTTCCCAAAGTGAGGCGTAAAGATTGGCTAAAGGCTGGGGAAAAAGGAGAGAAGAGTTGCATAGGCTCACTTACAAGGTCAAGAGTCGTACAGACTGCATGATAGAAGGTAGCAACATTTACCGAGATGGCGTGAGAAGGAGGCCTAAAGGGGGGAATGCCCTGGCCTTTTGGATTTATTCATAGAATAGTTGCCGAGATGGCAAGGAGAGTACTAAAGTATTTGCAAGAGCTATAGGTTATGATAATGATAAGTGCAGTCCTTTAATGCTTCCTTATTACTGTTCATCTTAAGAATGACAGCCTATTTTCGTACGTAAAAGTACGCCATAAGTAAATTGATGAAAACTCAGAAATGAGATATTACATCCCGCATTTTAGTACGTTAAAGTTTCGTCATAAGTTAATCGACGTAAGTTCGGGAATGAGATTATTTTGAGATTATAAGCATTATGCTATTTCAAACAAGTAATGAGTAAATTCGTGAAGGTGAGAGGGTAAGCAAATCAAAGAAAATAAATTTCGTCGAAGTTTGACATTTTGAGATAAAATACAGTCCAAGCTATAATACCCGGTATTTATGGACTTGTGCCATACAAGGTACCCCATGACCATGATAGTAAGGTATATAAAGTTTGCTAAAAGTGAGCAATATTATAAGTAATTTGAGATAATTCCTAATTATATGGATAATTGGATAATTATTGGTTAATGGGAGATTAACAAATTAATTTATGAATTAAGATCCTTGGATAAGGATTAACCTCCCAAACGTTGAAGCCAAGAGCAAAGTTAAAATGATTCTTAAATTCACATAAAAGGTGGCAAAAACTTGGAGGAGTCTTTGGCCAACTAAGCCACTAAGTGGGGTCCACTCCCAAGGGATAAGAGAACCTCTTTAATTCATTTTAAATCTCTACATACCAAAGAATGTTTACAGCAAAAATCTTAAGAGACTTTGGTCCCTACTTTCTTTGGTTTTCCAATGGCTTCAAACGTGAAAGGCTCTTTAAATTCACAAAAGTGAAAAGGCTTATGACTAAAAAATGTGGATGAGGCTTCAACAAATTCATACAAGATCCTATTATGAGTGAGATGCAATTCTATGTAAGCACGGTATAATCTTTCTCAAGGATATCATATCGATTTTTCCCTACTTCAACCCACCGTTATGTGTTTTTCGCAAAAGACATGGGTTAGAGGGATTGCTAAGAGAATCGATTCGGGTATGTTAAGGCTATCCCTTCTTTCTGTTTTGCATGATATATACTATACAAATGAAACAAGTAAACGCATAATTTTCATAAATAACTCTATTCATAGAAGTACTAGGGGTGTCGATATTATTAATTCCCCATATGAATTATTATTATATCTTTTATTCATGGGTCTCAAAAAAATATGTATTTGATAAAGTTTATCCGAAAGGCATATTGATTTTATGACATTCCAAGAAATCTTATTAACGTATTTCTTATGCAATTTATGCATTTATACATGTACATTGACCCATGACCATATGGCGTTATATACGCATATATTATATGTATATGGGATATGAAAAAAGGTTACGGTGTTATATATGCACCACCACCTGATCAGCTAGTATACGTTGATGATTTGCCCATAGTGGCCGAGATGATATGATGGGATGCCCTCAGAGGTTTGATGATGTTATGAACGTATATACCTATGCATGATATGACATTTATATGCATATGCATGACATTATAAATATGAAATGATTCACAGATTTATTCAGATTTACATGTTGAGTCTTTTACTCCATGTTTCTCTCATGTCTATTACCTACTGATTTTCATTTCCTTACATACTTAGTACATTATTTGTACTGACGTCCCTTTTGCCTGGAACATTGTGTTTCATGCCCGTAGGTCCTGATAGACAGGTTGAGAGTCTTCTAAGTAGGCTATCAGCTCAGCGGAAGATGTTGGTGCGCTCCATTTGCTTCGAAGTTGCTATTTGGTCAATATGATTAGGACATGTATTGATTGGTATAGCGGGGCTCTGTCCCGACCTTTATGATAAGTATGTACTCTTAGAGGCTTGTAGCCATATGTCGTGTACGTGAACGATTGTACGACCTTGTCAGCCTATGTTCAGTGTAATTTTTGTCTTATAGGCCCTATGTCACACGTATAAGATTTTATATCAGATTGGGTCGTCTTATATTGAGTGTTCCCTTATGTTTATTCTGGTTAGCCCATGACGGCCCATTTGTCCATGTGCCAATGATAGTACGATAAGAAGATTATTTCACGTTGGTACTCGGTTGAGTTAGGCACCGGGTGCCCATCGCAGTCCATCGGTTTGGGTCGTGACAGTGGGCCTGGAGGAAGGATAGGGGGAATGCTTATGATGTATACAAAAAGAATAAAAATCAGGTAAGTGGGGCGAGTCAGTTTAGCGGACCTCATCCCCTTTGCGAGAAGTGTAAGAGATTTCATTCGGGTGTATGTCTCTATGGTACCAATGTTTGTTATGGATGTGGAGTCGAGGGGAATCAGTTAAGGCACTGCTCCATAAGCCTAAAGTCACCAAGTAAGTCACTCCTTGCTATATAAATCTGAACACCTTATAATTTTCCTTGTTGTATAGGTACATCTGCATTGAAGAGCCAACATAAATATGGTCTTAAAAAGACACTGAAACAAAAAACATTGCATGTACCTACTCTTTGAACGAGACGCATTATTTGTGAAGCCTCTTTATCACAATTCTCTCACTTACCATCTCTTGAGAAATTGAGTTTTATAATTATTTCCTTGAATTGAGCTATAGCTCTAGGTTAATACTTCCCACTTGTTTCCCTAAATACTCAACAAGGGACTATACCTAATTAAATTATTATAAAACCTTTTGATTAAAATGGATAACATCTGCTCACTTGTGCCTATGCACATGCACCGTCATAATATTTACCTAAATGGCATCGAATCTAATGTAAAGTAGCCTAGTGTTGAGATCTTTCTTGAGCCACTCTCTCTCTCTCTCTCTCTCTCTCTCTCTCTCTCTCTCTCTCTCTCTCTCTCTCTCTCTCTCTCTCTCTCTCCTATGTATGTGGCTCATATGGTTTGAACAATCACTTTACTCCCTTTCTGAACATTATCATAAACAATTTTCATTGTCTAGTAACATAAAAGCATATCTCAGCACCTATAATATGTGTGCATGTCAATTGAAATGGTCACTTGTCCATATAAAGTCTATCTGAAATTTGAGATCCTCACAAATTAGTCATATGAAGATCTTTTGTTTGCCCATCTCAGTATAAATTTTAGTCCACTTAGATCAAGAATATCTCAGCACCTATCATATGTGTGCATGTCAATTAAAATTGTCACTTATCCGTATAAAATCTCTATGAAATTTGAAATCCTCACAAATTAGTCTTAGGAAGATTTTTTGTTTTCCCATCTCAGTATAACTTCAGTCAACTTAGATCATCCCACAGTGAGTAACTCACCTTGTTCCTAGTATTGTAGTTGCCCATGACGTGGCAATGGGATTGAGCTATAGCCCTAGGTTAATACTTCCCACTTGTTTCCCTAAATTTTCAACAAAGGACTATACCTGATGAATTTCTTGTATAACCTTATGATTCAAATGGATAACATCTGCTCACTTGTGCCATTTTGATTCCAAGGATGCGCACCTCGTACTTAGCCTTATTATCGGTACAAGGGAATTGTATTTTTTTCGATGCTGGATATTATTGTCCAGATTGCGAAATTAGGACTACCTCAATCCCGACTCCTTTGAAGTTTGCTACTCCATCAAAAAATAGCCTCAATCCAGGGTATAATTCTGCAATATCTTCCCCAGCAAATAGTACTTCTTCATCGGGTAAATACGTGGTAAGTGGTTCGTAATCCCCATCCACTGGATTCTCGCCGAGGTCGTCGGCTAAAGCTTGTCCTTTGATAGCCTTCTGAGTTATGTACACAATGTCAAATTCACTGAGAAGAATTTGCAATTTAGCTAGCTTTCTGGTAGTCATTGGCTTCGAAAAAATGTACTTGAGTGGATCGAGCCGAGATATCAGATATGTGGTGTATGTCGACATGTAATGCCTTAGCTTCTGAGCGAACCAAGTCAGAGCACAACAAGTGTGTTCTATGAAGATGTATTTAACCTCGCATGGTGTGAACTTCTTCCTTAAGTAGTAGATGGCATGCTCATTTCTCCCAGTTTCGTTATGTTGCCCCAACACACAACAGAAGGCATTTTCCAAGACTAACAAATAGAGCAACAATGGTTTCCCTAGTTAATGGGGAACCAGCACTGACGGGTTTCAAAGATACTCTTTGATTCTGTCGAAGGCTTTTTGGTGCTCCTTCGTCCATTTTGTGGCAGCATCCTTCTTTAGCATCTTAAAAATGGGTTCACAAATTACCGTGAACTGGGCTATGAAACGACTGATGTAATTCAATCTTCCCAGGAAACTTATGATATCTTTCTTGCTCTTTGATGGTGATAATTCCAGGATGGCCTTGATTTTTGATGGGTCAAGTTCTATCCCTTTCCTTCTTACAATAAAACCCAATAGTTTTCCAGCGGGGATTCCATATGCGCAATTTGCTGGATTCAACTTTAAACTGTACCTTCGCAGGCATTCAAAAAATTTCCTCAAGTCATCCAAGTGCTCTAAACTCTTTCGAGATTTTATGATGACATCATCCACATACACTTCAATCTCCTTATGAATCATGTCATGAAAGAGGGCCGTAAAGGCCCTCATGTAGGTGGCGCCGACATTCTTGAGACCGAACGGCATAACCCTATAACAGTAGATATGATGGTACCCAGCGAAACAATCCACAAATGGTTGCAGCTCATACTTTGTGCAATTGTTGATGAGGATGTGGATATTTGGCAAGGGGGAATCATCCTTAAGCTAGCTTTGTTGAGATCTCGGTAATCCACACATATTTTTATCTTCATGTCCTTCTTTGGCACCGGGACGATATTTGCCAACCAAGTTGGATAGTTGGTGACCCTTACTACATTTGCTTCTATTTGTTTGGTCACCTCCTCCTATATCCTAAGACTTAAATCAGGTTTGAACTTCCTAGGCTTCTGCTTAACCGGCGGTCTAGTAGGTTCACTGGGTAGTCGATGCGAGACAATGTCGGTGCTTAATCCTAGCATGTTATCATAGGACCATGCGAACATGTCGACGTACTGTCGGAGGAGCTCAATTATTTTTTCCTTCTACTCGGCTTCGAGGTAAAAGTTGATTCTGGTTTCTTTTATATCTTCTTCCTTTCCAAGATTGACTACATCCGTTTCATTGAGGTTGGGCTTCTGCTGACTCTCCAGCTGTTCGATCTCCTACGGGAGATTGTCTGGCATCATACTCTCATTATATTCGTCGTAATCCAAGTCGTTGCGCTTAGCGGTTTCCTTACATGTCATAAGTGTGTAACGCGTTTTTTTATCGATTTAATTATTGAAAAGAAAATATAGGTATAAATAAAGTAGTAAAATAGAGTTGTGATATTTAGGAAACTGATTATTTTTATTTAATGAAAAGGAGAACGTCTTAAGAATTCACACGAGGCAAATTACAAAAAGGTACATACACGGTACAGG
The DNA here is from genome assembly GCF_000715075.1 of Nicotiana tabacum. NCBI lineage: Eukaryota > Viridiplantae > Streptophyta > Magnoliopsida > Solanales > Solanaceae > Nicotiana > Nicotiana tabacum. Next base: position 64,688,017 of record NC_134094.1, on the reverse strand, counting down.
CCTCAATTGACCGTGCTCTTTCAAAAGAAAACTTTTTATAGTTCCATACTACCAAGATTCCCGGGGAACCAAGGATGGACGGGTTGTCCAATTCTACAGCTCTTCCCCTGGTAGTTGGTGTCTTGATGTCAGTCCTTCACAGCATTCTTCAATCATATTCATGAACAACTTTCCCATCCCGTCTATTATATCATCTTTGGGTGTTGAACTCTGTCCCAGACTTGCAATATGCTCTGGCACAAAAACCTTTTTCCCGAAGCTAACGGTGCGAGTTTTCCCTTCCGAAGGTTGATATCCTATTCCAGCCCTTCCTTTCTGCCCATTGTGTTCAATTGGCTCTAAGATTCGATCTGAATTGGCTCCCAACCCTGTTCCTGGCCTGTATCCGTATTTCATCATCTCTCTCATAGCTATCTTGGATCCATACGGCTACTGCTTTCCAAAATTTTGTTCAGTCTTCTCCACCTCAGTAGTCTGCATGATTTCCACGGTGTGGAAGGCGACTCCGTCTAGCCTCTCAAAGAATGAGACAACATACTCTAGATAAGGCGGAGTGACCCCACTCGCCGTGAACCACGATCTCTTGGCACCCCTACTCAACTTTTATGTACTGGTGCAAGGTAGACGGCACGACCCCTTCCATACATATCTAGGGCCTTCCTAGTAGCAAATTGTAGGAAGAGGAGATGTCCATCACTTGAAATAATACTGGAAATTCGACCAGCCTTATTTGCAAGGCTAGATAAATTTCTCCAATAACGTTCTTTTGCAAACCATCAAAGGCCCTCACCCTTAGGTGTCTTACCTTAACCTCCCTCAAATGTATTCCCAACTCCCGTAGGGTGGAGAGCAGACAAATGTTCACTCTGGATCCTCCATCGACCAACACTTGGGATACCACTTTGTCCCCACATTTGACAGTGATTTGAAGAGCCTTGTTGTCACTTGCGCCTTCGACAGGAAGTTCGTCTTTTCTGAAAGTGATCATGTTTGCTTCTACTATTTTCCCAATTGTCACGGCCAACACTTCGCTGGTGGTGTTACTTGGTACACTTACCCCACTTAGTACTTTCAACAAAACGTCCTTGTGACTGTCAGAACTCATTAGAAGATCCATGATAGATATTTGTGCCGGGGTTTTCTTTAACTGCTCTTCCACAGAATACTCTATACTCGACATCCTTTTCAAAAACTCCGCGGCTTCTGGGTCTATTATTTTCCTCCTTGGAATTTGTTCTCTGCTCGCATTTCCTCGATTGACGTCTTCAGGGCATAGCACCTCCCACACCTAGTCAAACCATGGGCTGCGGCAGAGTCTATCATTTTGGCCTTCCCCTTTTGTTGATAGGTCCATGGGATGGTTTTGTATTCCCGATCTTCTTCACCCTAAGTAGCATTGGCAGGTTGCTGCATATGGGTTTGAACTGTCACTGTAGGCCTTAGTTGTACTGTAATGATTAGAGCCTTTTGAGGAGGGATCCATGTGGCTTCTACATTCCCTATAGTGACAATAGTTCTCTTCAAATCATATTCTTCGTCCATCGTGATCATGTTAGCTCCCTAGTTTCAATGATTTGGCAATGGGTTGTGATTCATATTAGGTGGTGCTGGATTACACTGGATAACTCTGCTCTTGATCTAGGTTTCAATTTCATTTTTTAACTTGTAACAGTCTTCAGTATCGTGCCTGGTACATTGGAATGATACACGCATCTCTTATTGGCATCAAAATATTTGGAGGGATGTTCAGGAACCCTTCCCTAGATTAGGTGTATTAATCCTACTCTTCTCAACCTTTCAAACAATTTGTCCAGAGGCTCAGCAATCGAGGTATAGGTTCTGGGACCCCTCTCTTCAAAGTTGGGATGAGGACATGGTGCATACACAGGTCGATTTTGGTGAATAGTGGTTTGGGCAGGAGCATATGGTCGTTGTGGGTTTTGGTTGTTGTTGGCTCGACAAGGGTTGTATTTTGGTTGAGGGTAGTAATATGACTGGGTATTATAGACTGAAGCGTAAGTGGGTGGTGGTGAGTTATTTATTGGGGAATAAGAGGTGCTTCCATGAGATGGGTTAGTTTGATAGTAGGGGACGACTGTTGAGACCTCTTCTTTCTTTCTCTTCCCATTACCGATTGATCCTGACTGGATGGCCTTGCTGGCCGCTTGTAGTGCTGCCATAGATTGCACCTTACCAGATTTTATGCCCTCTTCTAAGAAATCTCCCATCTTAACCAGCTCGGGGAACTTTTGACCCATCATTCCCATCATCTTTTCAAAGTATATTCCTTCTTGGGCTCGGATGAAATACTTGGTTAGTTCACTATCGTCCAGCGGCTATTTCATCCTGGCAACCTCTGTCCTTCACTGTCATGCATATTCTTGAAATGACTCAGATGGTATTTTCTACGGGTTCACCTGCACGAACTGATAAGGAGAGATCTCTGTATTGAATCGAAAATGATTCAGGAAGTTCTCCACCATATCTTGCCAAGTTCTCCAATTTCGCGAGTCCTATCGGGTATACCAGGTGCGTGTTTCTCCCATCAGACTCCTTATAAACAATTTCATCCATAGTTTCTCATTCCTTCCTACGCATATCAACTTGTCTCAATAAGCACTTAAATGTGCGCGAGGGTCCCCTGTCCCATCGAAGATATTGAACTTTGGCGGTTTGTACCCTACTGGCATATCAACATCTAGGTGAATACACAGGTCCTCATAGTCCAGGATTTCACTTCCACGGGCCACCTGGAGACTCTTTATTTGCCTTCTAAATATTTGCAACTACTCAGATACCGACTCTTCTTCCTTACACCTAGCTTCTCTCTCCTTCTCAGCGTATTGATTGATCTCATATGGAACCCTGACCGTGACAGGTGATGTAAATATTGGTTCGATAACAACATATACAGGGGGAATTTATCGCTCGTGAGTGGCGGCACGTGCCACAGTTATGTGCTGGTTAGCAGTGAAAGTGACCCCGTCACAAGGAGGGGTAGTTTCATTAGTAGTAATAGGTGGGTTCTGTGATGTTTGAGGGTATTATGGTATGTAAGGAGTGTGAATAGAGGGATTCAGTGGGTTAACGGGGGTTACTGGAGGTATGACTTGAGTGGTGGGGGTTGAGGTTGGAGTGTTATTGTTTTGGCATGATGTTAAAGGAAAATGATCTGGCAGGGAATCCAAAGAAGGGAATAGGTGTTGTTGAGGAAGTGTTTTCACGGCCAGGTGCGCCAATTCTCTGATATGTTGTACCTCCTCTCTTAAGGATTCCATTTCTTAGGCCATCCTAGCCACGTATTCATCATTCCTAGTGTTGTCCTTTTCCCCCGACCACCTCGGGCTGTCGACTATGACCAGAGCATGTTCAATTGGGTCTTCTGCAGCTGACATCTTTCCCTTAGACCTTAGATTGTATGGTGGCTCCGCAAGTTTTAGTCGACGCAAACCAACTTTCTTTTCTTTCTGAGGGGTAGTAAAAAAGCTAAAGAAAAATAGAAGAGAAAAAATAGTAAGAGTCAGTTTCTTCATTTATGCGAGCAAAAAATCACATAGAGCGTATAATTCGTGCATTATCGCTAATGCGTTCCTAAAATTCACATGGACCTCTCATTGCCGAAGGTACGCGTAATTCGCGGATGTTTGACAGACATTTAGACTTGACACATTTAGATACAAAGAAATTTTGTTTTCACTGATAATTTTGACTGATACAAGTGGGAACAAGGATTACATCATAAAGTTGCATGGGCTTAGACAGTTTGCCCTTTTGGAAAGTAAATGAGAGAACTAGGGATAAAGGTACAAAGTAGGGAAAGGTAGGGAAATCAACCAATACTAATAACCATCCCCTGAGTCGCTTCATGTACCATTCTCTTCTTCTGGCTCCTCTTACAGATCCTCCTCTAGGTGTTCCTCAAACTCTTCATCATCATTGTTGAATTCAGACTCCTCCTCCGGATCTTTTTCTGGTTCTGTGCTTGACTCTATCTGGATGCATTCCACTACCCGATCATCCTCTTCATGCGGTGGCAACATATGGTCAATGGATCCTGGGACCACTTGACGATGCATTGATGTGGTCACAAGATAATGTGGTAGGGTCTCATGGTAAATCTGCAAATCAACCACCGCGTCCTCTAACTAAGCTATACGTCCTCTCTTCTTGGGCAGTCCAGTTCTTCTTCTTTGTTAATCCAGACATAGTACTCGGAAGTGCACCATGAGTTTTCATCGATAGTCATTGTTACCAGGTCATTCCACTTTTGTTGCAGTCTCCTTGTCCTAGGAATTAGAATCTGGCCATTGTAGTCATCCTCATATAGCGTCGCCCTTGTCCATAGTGGCACATCTTGGATCATCCCAAATTGTCTGAGGACCCTTAGAGGTGAGTATGGTTGAATGCCTTCTAATCCGATCAACTCAATGAAGTACTTTTGGGGAGTCCTCAAGATTGCCCTTCCACCTAACCAAGAGAGTTTCCAGTTGATCCATTCTCTTGTTAGATTGGACAATGTTTCCCTCCATTCTCCTTGCCCATGTGGAGAAATCCAGTGTCTCATTCATTCAATGGGTGCGGATCATGTTGCTGACACCGACGAAGTAGTCGATAGTAGCCTCCCGTTGGAAGAACTATTTAGTAGCCCAAATCCAAAGCAGGAAGTTGCATCCTTTGAAGAAATCGTATCCTCTTGCACATACGGATAAAGCTCTCAGCATCTCAGCTAACACCATCGGTGCCAAAGTGGCTTGAAGATTGCCGCAGAAGGTTGCCAGGACCACTAGTAATAGGTTGATGTTGGTACGGCCCCTTCGCTGTGGGAACATCAATAATCCCAAGAATGCCATTGTGAAATTGATAGGTTTGAGACTCTCCCACGTTGCCTGATCGCATTAAAACTCCCATGAATACCATTTGTAGCTTTCACGGTGCCCAAACTTGTCGAACATCTGGTCGAGGCTCACCCATCAGTCCTCGATACTCCTGAGACTTCTACTATTGGAAAGACCTAGAGCATCCAAGAACCGATAATCGGGCATAGTAAATGGCAGTACTGGATTTCTTCCATTGAATGGTAGCTCCGTAAAACTTGTGACTACCTCCAATGTTGGTACCAGCTCACAGTCGGCAAATTTGAACATCATTTTAGCTGGATCCCATAATTCTATCAATAAGCGAGTGAGCACCCTATCTGCTCGGATGTTCATCGATGCAGTTAATGCCCCTAGGTGCGTCCGAACTTCGTCTCTGTGTTCCCGACAAATATTCTTCCACTACTGTTTCAGCTTATGTGGTGCTCCCATTACCATGCTAATTTCAGAGATATTTTGGGTAAGTGTTTGCTTCAGATCCGTAAGTTTCTTGTCATGATTGTTTGTCTTTCCACATAAATTATGTCGTTAGGTGCATGACTCGTTGACAGGGTGGCTTCCCTAATTATGTATTGGTGCTAGGGACAAACTCCCCTAAGGTTTATACAGTATGACCTATTTACTAGAGCAGAGTGTTTCCTACTTTTGAACTGGACTAAGAATTGCGAGAAGTTATGTCAGTTGACCCGACAAGCCATTCTCTGAAACTAGAGAGTTTTGAAAAGAATTTTTGGGGGGGTGTAAAAGACAACCCTCGCGTGCCATTGTGTGAGATAGTGTACGACCAAGACTCGATTGGAAGAGATGTGATGACAGTATATACAAAGTAGTAACAAGCAAGAGTGTAACACTAATAAGCATGGTGGTCATAAGGAGTAGATAATTGTAAGGAGTAAACAAGACACGCAGGCATGTAATTGCAATTTCGATTAAAATTAAAGCAATGTACAAAGAAATCTAGAAGCCAAATTAGTCTAACTCTGCTAAGGTCAGAACCTACGTGTGTTTCCCCAGCAGAGTCGCCATGTTGTTGCTCCCTATTTTGCACTAGTCAAGACATGATTTAACTTGTAGTATCTCTATTGTTGATAAAAGAGAGTCGCCACCTAATATTTAAAAGTATACAAGGTACCTATCAAATTACTAAGTCATATTCTTTATTAGTCTGCTAACCGGTGAGATTATAGGTAAGGGTTCTTGTTCTTCTAAGGGGAAGGTGTTAGGCACCCCTTAAAATCTACCTGAGGTAGCTCCATAGGATTTAGAATAAGTTTGGGATCAATTATTTGTACTATGCTTAATTACTATTAAAGAGTACGGCTTACTATATATCTAAGAGAGAGTATAAAAGGGCTGCGAGACTTAAGAGGAGTGTGAACTTGTAAAGGAGTTTAAAGATATGTTGAGAGAGTTTTGAAATATGTATGTAAGTGGTCCATATTTGTAAAGCATGTGAGAAAAAGAGTTTGAGTTATAAAACACTTGGTTTAAAAGATGGATATAATTCTAAGAGGGTTTGTGAAAGTGAGCCTAAGATATACCTTAGTTTGAAGGTCCTTAAAGAAAAGAATATTTGCTGAAAATCCCTTAAGACGATGGTTCATGAAATTCTGATTTTTTTTCTTTTTGAAGAATGAAGCTGAGATCTGATTTTGTTTTGAGATAGAGCTGATGTTTGGCTAAGTTCTGGGTTTTAAAGTCTTTTAAGGAAAAGAGAGGAGCAAAAATGCAATAAGTTGTGAGAAAATTATATTTACCGAATTAAGGATCTACTACTAACTAATTTCCCTTTTAATTCCTATATTGTTTAATGCTTGCCTAAGTTTATATGATATTAAAACATAAAAGCAAACCATGTGATCTAATATATGGGTGTTATATACATGAGAAATAAAACAACAATAAAGACATAACAACTATCACTAATTTAAACTAACAGAAACAGTAAACTGCACTAACAAGATAGTAAATAATGATAAACAATTGACGGAAAGAGGACTGGACTTTGTGATTGGGCCTCAAGGAAAACAGGCCCAGCGGTAAAGAGACGCGGATAGGGCTGACTTTGGACTCTCTAACAGAATGCAATAAGGCTGGAATTGGGCCTGAGTTCATCAGGAACTCAAAGGCCCAAACAGATGTACATGGCAAAAAGTAAGAAAGTCATTAGACACATATTCAATATATTCAGCGTATTCTAACAATAGATCATACTCGTTGTCATTAAATATTAAACCCTTAAACAACTGAATGCGTCAACGAATTAAGAGCTAAGGAAGGAGCCCCACTCAAGGTCGATGCTCCCTTTGGATCCCGCGACACTTCAAAGTTCCGAAGGGACTCAAGGCCTAGGGCAATGCATGTGCAGGGGAGGACATCCCAACCTAAAGTAGAACTCCGCTTCCAAATACCCTTAATCACTAACAACATATTTTTCTTATGGGTTTAAGTGCCAATGAGGCCCTTTTAATGCAAACTAAATACTAAAGTATTACTTACCAATAAATATATACTTTCCTCTTAATGAAATAAAACAAGAGAATACAGATTACTTTTGATACTAAATAAGGAACACATATAAAGTAAACCTAAAGGGGGCTGACTTTATAACACATATGGATGAGAAGCAGAAGTCTCATATCATACTGCTACAGGAGTAAGTCATTAAGGAACAACATATTCAAAAAAGAAAGTGGGCATAGAACACTCATATAGACAATAAGACAAAAGATGCAGATACCCCTGCCTTAGTAGACTGGCTAACTACTCAGTTTGTTATTAACACATGCAAGGATTAATAATACTACTTAACATCTCAAAGATCATCAAAACAGATTCAGACAAACAGTCATGGTCAACCATTATTGTCAAGGGAATCCGAAACAAGATTAAACCCTCAACATAACTATCAATTCACAGATTTAAACATGGGATCCCTAAGGTCTCAATAGGGTCGTGCTTCTAGCAGGTCATCATATTCAGGTAAAATTAGTAAAGGACTTCAAAAGGCTTGAGAGTCTGGTTTAGTTTTAGATTAACAATAAAGAGTATAATTGGGCATAATTTAAAACAAAACATGGTATTATAGAGTCGAACAAGGTACTCATGATATTCAGTCAACTACACATAGACAGGGTAAGTGAGGTAGTGACCTCATATAAGCAGGGGAATTTTGCACATTACAGAACTAATTACAAGTAGATAGATGATAGGTTAATGATAGGAAGATAGGTTAATGATAGGTGCATGCAGGCTTTATAGAATCAATAGTGGCTCAAAGAGATTAAGGACAAGGATGTACCGCACAAATTTTGAATTACACATTTATATGAAGTTCTCAACTAATCATGGGGCAAACAAACTTAATTATGCAGCAATTACCAGCTGACTTTATCCAAACAATATCATGACTTACAACATGAAGAGAAAGATAGCTTGACCTTAACAGAATATATATACAACAAAGATTTATGAGAAGAAGACAATTTGATGCAAATAAGATAGTTTCCTACAAATGTATACAACAGTTGAGTATGATCATGAGAAGGTCATAGTGACAGCCAAGAAATTACACTCAGAGTTAGTAGATACAGATACGGAGAAGAAAAGCATCTAAACACTTAGATTCTTTCAACTTAGTTAAGTGATATGGACTTATTGAACTTTCATGTGTATATCAGTTAAGATTACCAAAAAATGAACTTGATCATAAAACAAATAGGATGCAGGCAATAATGTGCAGAAGTGAAGATAACAACAATATTATTAGTGAAGGGAAAACATGAACATGATTGGTTTAACAATGATAATAACTAAACAAAGTAAAGACTATAGTGGTAACTTAGAAACAACGTAACAAACACGGGCAGAGAGGAAAGTATTTAGGCATTGTATGTTTAGGCTCAAGGTTAAAAAACAGGGGAATATAAGTCATCTTAGTTCAAGTTTCATTTTCGTCATAACTATCTGGTAGTAAACTCAACTTCCAAAACTCATAAAATTACAAAGATTCAAAAGACAAAGATGAGCTTACTGCAAGTCAATGAGAACTATGAAGTTCATATTGAATATAAACACATAAGAACATAGGCATGGAGACTGTTAGAAAATTCAGGACAGAGATCAACAAGTATCATTTATGATTTAATCAACTTATCATTTAAAGACTCACAACAAACAAGCTAATCAAAAGAAGTCATTAAATTAACAAATCATAAATATCAACATGTTAAACACATATAAATAATTATAATCTACAGAACCTAACTCGACATATCTAAATCATTCAAAGAAAAAAAAGGGAGACAGATGCTGACCTTTTTGAAGGCAACAAACCAAACGAACTCCTTTTTTTTTTGTTGCTCAAAATCCTAGAATCCTCAAGCTTAAACCAGTGATAGAACTCATCACGAGAGAGGGAAAGCAGTAAGAAAGCTAAGACTAGAAACCCTAATTTTCTCAGTGTCTTTTTACGTGCTTAGTGAGTGTTCGTCTCTATATGTTCTGTTACGTGAGAGCATTGAAGACCCCTTCCTTAGGTGAGAGTGACGATTATCAGATGATGCAAGCACGATCGAGTAAAATCAGAAATGAATAGAGGGGAAAGATCAATGAGAGTTTTACTAGAGTAGACGACAGCCTTTACAGGCGAGAAGATGTAACGACCCGACCGGTCGTTTTGAGCATTTGCATTTTACTCAGTAGTTTGAGGGCATGAGTAGCTCCGTATGATATATTATGACTTGTGTGAATCATCGATTTTGGTTTTCAGGATACTCTGAATCGATTTGAAAGAATGAATTTCATGATTGAAGCTTTAAGTTGGAAGGTTGACCAAGTTTAACTTTTGTATATTTGACTCCAAAATATAGTTTGGATGGCTTTTTTAGGTCCAGAGTGTGATTTTAGACTCGGGCTTATGCCCGGATTTGCATTTGGATATTTCTAGAAAGTTTCAGCGTGAATTGGCGAAAGTTGGAAATTTAAAGGTTTGGAAAGATCATAAGTTTGTCCGGAGTTGACTTTGATGATATCGAGTTTGAATTGTGGTTCCACGAATTTGAATAGCTTGGTTAAGTCATTTGGGACGTGTGTACAAAATTTGAGCTCATTCCATGTTGATTTGATATGTTTCGGCACGGGTTTGGAAGTTGAAAGTTAAAGTTCATTAAGTTTGATTCGAGGTGCGATTAATTGTTTCATTGTTGTTATGCGTGATTTGAGGCCTCGAGTAGGTTCATATTATGTTATGGGACTTGTTGGTATATTTGGACGGGATCCCGAGTGGCTTGGATGAGTTTCGGACGAGGTTCAAATCATTTTTGTCGCATGTTGCATTTGCTGAGGAAGGCTGGTTCTGGGTAAAGTCTAGTGTGGTCGCACCTGAGGACCACTGGGCACAGGTACAGCAGTCGTGGGTGCAAGGAATGAGCCGCAGAAGAGGAACTGGGGGACTAGCATTGTGGTCGCAGAAGCAAGAAAATGGTGCACCGTCGACAGCGTTTGTGCGATGAGTTAGAGCGTAGACGCGAAGACCTTCGCAGAAACAGAATTTGTTTACCACAGGTGCAAGGGGGAACTAGGCCAAGCTGTTTTTGAATGAACGAAGGATTATGCCACAGAAGCGACCTAGTGTCCGCAAATGCGAAAAGTGCTGGGCTTTTAAGTTCGAGGGTTCGCTATTTTTACCCATTTTTGGAATTTTGGATCTCGGTTTGGGCGACTTGGGAGAAGAATTTCACCACATTAGTTGGGGTAAGCATTCTTAAATCGGTTTTGAATCTATACTCATTTTTGGCATTTGGTTGATGATTTAAAAAGTAGAAATTGGGGTTTTTTGTCTAAAGTTTCATATTGTGAATTTTCAAGTTTCGAACATCGATTCAGAGTCAAATTTGAGTGAAACTAGTATGGTTGGACTCGTAATTGAATGTGTTTTCAGATTTTGTGAGTTTTTTCGTGTACTAAGGTGCAAGCCCGCGGTTTGACTTTTTGGTTGACTTCGGGGTTTTGATTAAAGATTCGACCTTTATCATTTGGAGTTGTTTCATTTAGCATTATTTGATGTTCTTGAGTTGCTTCTGGATAATTTTGAGCCGTTCGGAGGTTGGTACGCGCGAGATGGTATTTTTGGAGCATCGTTTTGCTTGCTCGGTATTGGATTTGGCTTGTTCGAGGCAAGTAACACTTCTAAACTCGGTTTTGAGGGTATGAAACCCTAAAGTACGTGTTATGTGATTGATGTTGTAGTGACGCACATGCTAGGTGACGGGCGTGTTGGCGTGCATAGTGTGAATTATAATTTAGTTGATTCCATGGAACTGTGTAGCTATCTTGTCTGAACATTTTTATTATACTCTATTTGTTAGAGTTCTTGAACTGTAATTTACGCTAGAAATCATGTTTAGGCTATATGCTTGTACTATTGGGACCCACAGTGGTCGTTCTTTACTGTTGAGTTATTTGCTAAATTGCAGTTATGTACTCAGTCACATTCATCATTACATATCATGTCTCACTCTCTGTTATCGTATATTGTCACATCTCATATCATTGATTAGGGTTGCTTAGCATGAGTGTGGTGAGCCTAAGAGACTGGAGATAATGATGACTGGGTGAGGCCGAGGATCTATTGTGAGTGATATTTATGGGATTGGGCTGCACGCCGCACCAGGCTTTATTGATTCATACCAGGACTTGGCTTATTATAGCGCATGAGCTGGATCGGCCCCTCCGGAGTCTGCACGTCCATAGTGGGCGCAGTTGCTATTGATTTTTGGGTTGCGTCTGCCCTTGATTGATTTGTATTCGGTTGGATCTGCCCTAGATTCATTTGCATTGCGCTGGATCTGCCCTGGATTTATTTATGTTTGGGCTGGATCTGCCTTGGATCTGCCCCATACAATGCTGAGTATTGAGCATGGTGAGTGAGAATACGAGGCAGTGAGATTTAGTACTCTTAGAGTGTGAGTAATGAGTTCATAACTGAGGTGCATTGCATGTGACATGTGTACTTGAGATACAGGCATAGAGATGCATTTCCTCATGCTACCCGGTTTCGGTGACATTCATGATTTCACTTGCATATTGATATGTAGGTATAGAGATGTACTTTCCTCATGCTATATGAAAATGAAACATCTTAATTATTGATGAATGATTTTTGGGGGAAATTACAATTTTCAGATTTACTCATATCTCTGGTGATTTGGAGAAAAGAACTGAGTTTTACTGACATCTTTGTAAAACATGCCTATTTTCCCGTAACTGTGAACGAGTTGAGCATCGTGCCACTGAATTATTTCTTGTACCATTTTTGTTATGTTGTTATGAAGTGTTGTTGGCTATTTGTGTCGTATTCCGACCCTTGTTCCTGATTGTCACTACTTTCAACCTAAGATTAGGTTTGTGACTTATAGAGTACATGTGGTTAGTTATACTCATACTACACTTCTGTACCTTGCGTGCAGATGTTGGATGTTGATGTTGCTTCGTACGGCGGGAGCTGGATCTGAATATGTATCTGCGTTCCAGTTATGACTATCACCTGTCCTTGATAGCATTGGATTCAAATTCTGTTCATTTACATTTCAATCAAATTTTGTAAGTATTTCAGTTTAGTCTTGTAAAAATCTAAATCTTAGAGGCTCATGATTTGTACTACCAGTCCTTGGGAAATTCTTTGTATAAAAGCAGTTGTATTATCATTTCTTCTCTTGATAAATCTCATTGAATTGGTTAGTTGTTAACTGGCTTACCTAGAGGTTTGGGTTAGGTTCCATCACGACTAGTTGGATTTTGGGTCGTGACAAAAAACCATCGGACAAACACCGAAAATCCATAGGTCATTGCACTTGACCTATGGTTTCGAATAAACATCATGAGATGCTCATGCATGCCCTTGATTTCATTGCACCATCAAAGGATTTGAAGACTTGAAGTTTCATAGTTGCGTTTAAGTCAAAAGACTCGAGATTTCCAATTCACATGACGAAATGGGTGATATGGGCAAGATTCGCGGAGTCAGAAGGCAAGTAGAACTATTTGGAGTCATTATTTGCAACCTAACACGATTTAGTGTAAGGTTTTTGTGATTGATGGGTCTGGAGTTTGAGATTGAGAGAGGAAAAGGAAAGAGAGCAACTGGGATAGCAGGGAAATGATTTAGGGTTTGGGGGGGGGGGGGAGGGTCATCTCTAAGGTTAAAGTCAATGAAAGGGATCTGGGCCATATGATCGTTTGATCAATGGTCCTGATAAATCAAGGCTTTACACATTTAAGAAAATCAATTCCGGAAAATACGGGGACCGTTGGATCTGTGTGATCCAACGTCTGAGATAATGTCTAAATAATAGGTTGAGATTAAATAGAAAATAGGGATAAATGTGACCGTTGATGATTTGAATCAACCGCTCAGATTGTTTATGTTTGTTTTGTGAGCGGGATTAGAGGGTGACGTGGCGCGACCTGGTTGGTTTGCAAGGAGTGGCATGGATTGCCAACATGGAATAGGATGGGGTATTTGGACTAGGCCAGGTCCGGATTGGGCTTGCTATTTGAGGTAAAAATAATTTAACTAATAGCCATTTTGTATTTAGTTGAGGAATTGCAATTGTTGCCTTTTAGCTTTTAACCCTTTTAAAATCAATTTAAAGAAACTTAACAATTTCAATAAATAATGTGGTAAAATTATAATTATTATATATGTTACTAATTATTTTAATTAATTCTCTATAAATAATGCATATTTCGAATTATATCGCTAATTCCAAAATGTTAACATAGTAACCTAATTCACTAGAAATTGAGGAGTAATTTTGTCAAATTAATTATAACACATATGTAATGTATATACTAAAGTTATTTTAATAATAGTAAATACATTTATAATTACATAATATTAGCACTACGTGATTAATTTTGAAACACAATACTTAATTAACTTAAAAATAGATATTCAAAAATAGATAATACTTTTAAAGTATTTATTGTAAATTGTTAGGCATGAATAAATTAATTTTAAAATGGAGGGTCAAAATTGGCCGTCAACAGGGCTCAAATACACAAAATGACAATTCGGGTCGTTACAACTAACATTAAATCAACATCTTCTCGTGACCATATCTTAGTCACAACAACTAGGCAACCAATTAATCCTCCCGAGACTACACTCGCCAATAAGATATAAAAATCAACTTCATTCCTCAAATGAACAACTGAAAGAGTTACTAACACATCCACATCTCAAACCATTCCACACACTGAGATGATGATCAATTATCTATAGCCTTTCGCATCCCCTCTGCAGCATCACAAGCTGTCTGTGAACATCTAATACCAAATGCACAACATTGCATACGAATCGAAGAGAAGGAATTTGGAGATTTATGCTTCAAGTTGACTCAAACTCGCACGATGAGGGAAAAAAAAGGAAAGTATCATAGCCTCTCCAAGATAGGTATGGACGTCATCATACCGATCCGCAAAACTCTACTAGACACTTGCTCATGACTCGTAGAACCTATGAACCTAGTTCTCTGATACCAACTTGTCTTGACCCAAAATCATACTTAGCCATGATGGAACTTAACCTAACATACTAGGTAAGCCCAACAATATAAGTCACTCTATAAATAGAAACAAACAGAGATAGTGAATGAAATAGCTAAAGAGTTTAATTCAACCATCCCATGGACTGGTAGTACAGGTCACGAGCTACTAAGAATAAGAACAACTCCTGTTTGAGGAAAGATATATCATCTTTTTGAAATCTACATAAACAGAAATAAAAAATCTAAACTACCACGAACAAATGGTAGCTTGTATTTGGAGTGCCGGTACGTCTTCAATGCTAGGCCCATGAACTCTGCAACAGCTCATCACTGAATATCTGCATGCAAGGTGCATAAGTGTAGTATGAGTTCAACCGACCCCATGTACTCAGTAAGTATCTTAACTAACCTCGGTGAAGTTGTGACGAGGTTTTGAAGTCAAAAGATACTGTAGCGACCCGACCAATCATTTTATGTATTTTAGCCCCATTTCCCCTTTTGATACTTCACGCATATGTATTTGTGGTTTTATGGCTTGCAAAGTTGGTTAGTTTTGTTCCGGGAAGGTTTTGGGTTGATTTGGACCCTATGGTTCTTGCTTTAGAAGCCTAAGTTGGAAATGCTAACCAAAGTTTGATTTTTGTGAAAAATAACCCTAGAACAGTGTTTTGACGGCTCCGATAGGTTCGTATCGTGATTCTGGACAAGGGCATTTTCCCGAAATTTAATTCGAAGGTCCCTATGTTGATTTGACTTATTTTGCCGAAAGTTGGTAATTTGAGGTTTAGAAGTTTTGCCAAGTTTCACCGCAGGTTGACTTTTGGCTATCGGGTACGGAATTTTATTTTGGGACTTGAAATTGGTCCATTTTGCTATTTGGAACTTCTCTACAAAATTTGGTGTCATTTGGAGTTGGTTTGATAGGATTCAGACGCTTGATTGCAATTCTAGAGGTTCTTGATGTTTCTTTTGAAAGTCATGTGTTTTGACATCCGATTCATAGTTCTTTCGTATGTTATTTTTAGACTTGTGTGGATATTTAGTTTGGATCTCCGAGGGCTCGGGGTGAGTTTCGGAAAGGTTTGGACCCAATTACAGGTTGCTGGTGTTCTGGTGTCTCAGGTGTCGCAATTGCAAACACCGGCATTGCAATTGTGATCATAGCAAGGGGGTCTTAGGTGTTGCATTTGCAAACACCGGCATTGCAATTGTGAAGAAGGACCAGACCAGGGTAGGCTTGCATTTGCGATGGGAACATGGTTCGGAATTGTGAACCTAGTGTTGCATTTGTGACTTCCCCTTAGGCTGTTAGGAGCCGCAATTGCAGCTTTCTTCGCAATTGTGAACCTATTGTCGCAATTGGGCCATCTACAACCGAACAAAGGGATGGAAAGTCGGGATTTCATCTAATTTTCTCTCATTTTAGAACCCTAGACTTGGTAGGAGGTGATTTGGAGTGGGAATTTCACCTACAATCATTGGGTAAGTTATTCTAATCAATTTCCAACTATATTTCATGATTATATATGAGATTTAACATCAAATTTATGAGAATCAAAGACGAATTTTGGGGATTTTTGTGTATGTTTTGAAAAATGAAAATTTGGGATCTCATAGTTGAATTGGACTCGAATTTAAAAACAATAACACATATATATAAACTCGTGGGGTTATGAGTAGTCAATATCTACCATTGGACTCAAGTATTGACCAGTCGATCTCGGGGTTGACTTTTGTTGACTTTTGGAAATTGTGTAAAGATCATAGCTTTATGTATCATAATTGGTTTCACTTGCATTGTTTGATGTTATTATGTCATTTTTGGTTAGATTTGAGCTGTGCGGAAGAGAATTTTAGGGGAAAAGCTATTTTTGAGGGTTGATTTGTCCTACCCTTTAGGATTTAGATTGATTGTGTTATTTGAGTTATGTGAAAGATATGTACACGGGTTTATATGTTGTATTTTGATCGGATTAGACTCTTAGGCTTCTTCCATGCATTTAATTGAAGTTGTCATAAAATGTTATATCTTCTATTGTTAAATTTACTCTCAGATGTTCTATTTGATGTTGTTAGCATTTGTTCTATTATTTATTGGCAAGTTTTCTCTTCTATGCTTTAGTTGAAGTTGTTACCACTCTTATTGTCTTGTTACATCCATTATTGTTGAATTATTCTTATTTGAAGTTGTTGTTACATGATGTCTCTTCGTGTTATTTATTCTTATGCACTTAGATGTAGTTGTTATATCATACTATCTTATTCATCGTTGAGCTTATGCTATACACTTGAATTGGAAGTTTTTATTCTGTGGGAATACCTTCAATTTGAGTTATTGAAGTTGATGTAGTGAAAGCTAATAACACATTGAGGTTGAAGTTGTTGATTATTAAGATATCTTTCCTCGTTGAGTATTTCTCATTCATTTTGTTATTATAGAGATTCTTGTTGACATTGTGGTTGAGCCGTGCGCTATATGTTGTGGTAACATTGTATCGTTGATTCTGGCAAATGTTGTGGTATATGGGCACATGTGGTGCATGTTGATTATTGTGTTGTGAAATTGATACACATGTGATGGTATAAGGATACAAGTTGATATGCATGTGGTGAGATAAGGTGGGATTTATATACGCGTGTTGCTAGTACGGGAATTACTTGAAGCCACGCGGTGAGTAAAGGGGGCTAAAACTAGTGTAGCTATTTCGGGAAAATATTTTCATAAAATAAAATGCTAGGCTCATGCGGTGCCATAAGGAAGATTATGATTGAGACTTGTGAAATGAGATTATGAGATGTGGTAGCTCGGTTGTGATTTTTCTTATATATTCCATGTTAAAAGGCTTGTTGATTTGGAATAGTCGTTATCTTTACTTCACTGTTTTTACTCGTATTTTTACGGTACATGATCACTTGTTGTTCCTATCATGTGTTTGATCATTTGTTGTTCCTATCATGTGTTCACTCTTAGTAGCCTTTATTTCCTTAAACTCCGTGGTTAGCCGGTACTACTTGTTTTCATTCATTTCCTCACTTTCCATTGTTAGACTATATGATTCTTTGTTCAGTTTTCTTTTCTTAGTAGGTGTCTTGACCTGACCTCGTCACTACGCTACTGAGGTTAGGCTTGATACTGACTACGTACGGTTGTGGTGTACTCATGCTACGCTTCTGCACATTTTTGTATAGATCCAAGTACATCAACCCGTGCCAGACGCTAGTGATTGACAAGTTATTCCAAAGACTTCAAGGTACACCCGTTCAACGTTCGCAAGCCTCGAAGTCACCTTCTACTTTTAGTTGTAGTACTGTTTATTTTTTGTCCATAACAGTATTGTATTTCGAGATTATTAGTGCACTCTCTGTATAGCTTATGACTCAGTTTCACTAGGTTTTGGGAGTTATTTTACAGTTGTACTGATTGGTTTTATTCTGATAGATTACCAGTTTAAGTTGATATCTAAATTGTTATTTTTGCTAAATCTTGATGTTTGTTATGCTTACCTAGTCTTAGAGACTAGGTTCCATCAAGATATCCTAAGGTGGGACATCGTGACAAATTGGTATAAGAGCTCTAGGTTCATAGGTGTTGCGAGTCATAAGCAAGTTTAGTGGAGTCTTGCCGATCTGTACGGAGACGTCTGTACTTATCTTCTATAGGCTACAAAACTGTTAGGAAATTCAACTTCTTTTATTTTTGTCGTGCGAATTTGTTGATTTCGAAATCTGAGACTTTGTCTTTCAATTCTCTCACAGATAGTAAGGACACGCATAACTGGATCTGATTATCAGGCACCGCGCCCCCTGCTCGAGCCACCAGAGGCTAGGGCTGGGGCAGAGGTCGAGGAGGGGCACGTGTTGTAGCCAGAACACCTTCCTGAGCAGCGACTGAAGAGCCACCAGTAGCTTAGGTTATAGGACAGGCACTCGAGGCGCCTGATGTTACCCTTAGACATCAGGAGACCCTAGCACAGTTTTTGAGCATGTTGGGCGCTCTATCTCAGGTGTGATTGATTCCTCTTTCACCAGCTATATTTCAGGCTGTGGGGGTGCTCAGACTCCCGCGGCCCATAACCTAGAGCAGCGGGTCCACATTGATCAGGTCCCGGGTGTTATGCCAGCACAACCCGTTATTCCAGTTCAGCCCGAGGTCAGGCTAGAGGCATATGAGGAGGAGCAGAGGAGACTTGAGATGTTCAAGAAGTATGATCCTCCTACTTTCAGTGGCGCAACTACCGAGGATGCGCAAGATTTTTGTTTACCATAAAAATCGGATAACAATTGAATTTGTTAGTGGTTTTAAGGATATGCGGATTAACTTGACACAAAGTGATAAATTAAGTTGCAATTGAAATAAACAATGATAAGGTAAATTCTATCCCCACGAATTGGACAATTTCAGTCTTGGGAGGTCAGTCACCCTCGAGCTGGATGAACTTTAATCTGTATCAAGATATAGAAAAATAAGAGCTAAAAGAGAAAAATAATAATGTATTGCTTTGGAATAGGTGTTACAATGTCTTAAATGAATTATCAGACTCCCTTTATATAGTAAAGGAATCCTACTTTAGGTAAAATTCTATAAAAGGTAAACAATTTGTTGATTTATTGATTGCCGGTTTCTTATTGATACATGCCGAGATTCCCGCCGTAATATCCGACCGGTCACAGATATTTCGGTCTTCTTTTGGCTACACTAACAATGTTCCTTCGAGATCTTTTGAGGCTATGACCGATTCCGACATCACCGGCCCGATACTCTCGAAGGCAGGCGATCCAACCCAAGGTTCTAGCCTGGTAGGACTTGGGGTCGATCTTCAGTCCTTTATTGCCATGTTCCGGGGATTGACCTGTCATGTGGTAGGTGAGCTCGATTTTAATCGTATACATATAGTCCCCTCATTTTTCGAAGAGTAGATGACGAGAAACGACATGAGCTTCTGATTCTTGCTTCAATACCCGTTACAGAAACGACAAAACAAACGAAACGTCTCGTCAGTAAAGCCTTAATGGCATTAAATGCATGTCAGCCGCCGGTCGGCCATTCCTGGATGTGAACCACCACTGAAATACTATAAATACCTCTTCCCTTGTTCATCCCAACTTTACATTCAAACCTTCTACCCTCGTACCTTCGAAATTCCAGTACTTCCTAGTAGTTATGCTTTGGTTATTTGAGATCCTTTGTAAGAACTTTTGTTCATCTCCATATCAAGCCAAGTAGTGCACTCCTTCATCTTCCCTTCTTCCTCTATTTTTAAAGGAATGACAGAGACTTCAAAAAACGTTCCCTAAAAAGAAAACCCTTCTACTTTGCAGCCGGTTACTGAGGCCGAAGGAACTGTTTCGCATACTGCCGTCGATGAACCAGTACAGGAACCCCCTTTGAAAATGTTCGTCCCTAGAGGATGCTCGGTAACCGCCAATTTTAAGGTTGAAAAACCTTCCTCCATACAAGGGCGGTGTGAGGAGGTCTCGAGATACATATGCTCGATCACTAAAAAAGACCTCTCTACGGACAAAAAGGATTGCAATGGGGTTGACAAGCACGTGGTGGTTCCTGACCCCGATGAAGCCATCACCACCCATGTCGAGGGATACCAATGTATCTATAATTATCCCTTTACATTGGGCCCATTGGATCCGGTCATCATCGACTTCTGCAAAAGATACGAGGCATACCTCGGTCAAATTCACCCTTCACTCTGGAGGATCGTGATCCTTCTCCGGTTCATCATGAGCAAAATCGATGGATGCTCGTTCACCATCGACCACCTTATGTGCTTATAAAGTCCCTGAATCTTCTGTAGGGGACTGATAAAGCTCGTGTGCTGGGCCAAAAAAGCCTCATTCTCGAGTATTAATGATGACCGGAATCGAGGCTGGCAAGGCCGTTTAGTCCAAGTGAAGACTTCATATTTGATCCTAGCTGAGCGTATGTTGTTTCCCGAGAAGTGGAATACATCACGAAAGTATAATTTTGCTTTAAAAATTTGATCTTACGCTTTTTCCTTCTTTCTTATCGGTGCTTTGTAGTGGTGCAGCTGTTGCTCGGGTCCCGAATGCAGTCCCTCTACTCAAGGAGTAGGTCGAGGGAATCATATCACAAATGCCCTATCCCGAGCGCTCATTCCGCGAGCTTTTGAAGTGCCACTAGGAGGCCGGTTCTCATGGTGAGATTCCTTTCCTGAGTAAGTAATTTTTGGGTTCCTCTAGTGTTTACTTTTCGCAGGTTTATCCAAGGATATCAAATTGAGGCCTCCAGCTGGTAGAGAGGACTTACCTACCGAGCCCCCTGCTCCGAGACAGGCCAAAGAGAAGAAAATAAAGAGGGCTTTGAGTTCTCTAAGCTCAGAGAAGAAGAAAACAAGAAGAAGGCTGGTGCACAAGTTTAAAGAAAGCACCAGCGCTCGAGGACCATCTTCAGATTCACTCTATCGGTTGAGGGACGAATTCGAAGAAGAAGAAGATGAAGCCTTCGATCTGATGGCATGCGTTTCATTGCGACTCAAAGGACAAGGGGCCTCCGAACCAGAGAGGGGCGAGGCCGATCTGCCTCAGGTTAGGAACGCCGACTAGGAGGCCGTGGACGAAGCTTCCCGGGATGTAAGCAATGCCCAAAATAAGCACATGGTGTGATAGACACCACTGAATCACCTTCATTCACCTAGTGTATGTATGAGGGGGCTCAAACAATGAAAGAACGTCCAATTAGGGGGCCCACAGAGCTGACGACCACTTCCGTGGTTTTTTTGATGGCGTGGATTCTACCGCCAAGGAGGACGTCATCAGATTGGGTGACTTAGAGGTGACGAAGAAGATTCGATCTTCGGGAACAAGCGGCCCTTCCTCAAGCCCAAAATCGATCAACCGGTTCCCAGCTCCCAGTGTTGTTCCTGATCTGAAGCGATCGATCGTCATCTCAATTTCGGAGGATGCCCGGGTCCTATATGCCCCCGTAGATGTGGCCAGTTACCTTCGGTGTCTGGTGACCAAGGAAGACCAAGCTTAGATGAGCGAGGCAGAAACGCCCTGCCTGTTCAACAAAGCACAACAGGCGCTAAACCGGATAACTTCAGATATCTCTAGATGACTTTAATTTGTACTTAGACTAATTTATAGATAATCTTAACATTTTCTTTGTGTCTGTAGGCCTCGGTGATTCATCATGAAACCTTTCTTTGATATCAGGATGAGTTGAACCAGCTTGAAACCGAGGTCCGAGGGCTCACTGAGAAGAGCGATACTTACAAACTTCTCAGCGAGCAGCGTGAAGGGGAGGCTAAGAGCCTTCAAGCTGAACTTCAGGTGGCTCAGAAAGAGCATGCCGACCTAGTCGAGCAAGTAAAAATATTTGAGGTTAGTGACGATGAGCTAAACTCAGTGACTAATGGTCGGAATCCGCATGTCCAAAAGAAAATCGATCGGATCGACCAACTTCGAGCTGAGATGGATGTTGTCAAGGTAGAGACCGATGAATGGAAAGGTAGGATGGACCACCTGCCCTCGGAAACGGAGACTGCTTGGGCGCAATTGACTTTCACTGAGGCCGAGGTGTAGGCCAAAAAGGTTGAGGGGCTGTAGTCTCAGTTAAGTTTGATCGTCTCTGATCAAGAAACTCTTGCCAAGGAGCTTGAAATGGCCAAGTCGGTGGTTGTGGTTGTTAAAGCCAATGCCGATGAGATTGTGGCCTAATATAAGGCCGATGCCCCGGCAACACATGATTGAACGAAGAATATCATCGAGCATGCGAAGCGGAAACCCGAAGGGAGGCCCTCAAGAAAATTCTCACTCGGGGTTTCGACTTGTCAGCCGAAATTGAGAATGCTAAGGGGCTCTTAGCCGAGGCCAAGAAGTTGGCTTATCCCGAGGATGAAGAAGACTCTGAGGGTTTGAGCGGATCCGAGTGTAGTGAAGTCTCCGAAGACCCTGGCGATGAGGCGGGCTCCGGTGAAGACCAGGACATTTAAGTGCCTTGTACATTTTTCTTTGTTTCTTGTGGTTTGGTATTTTTGTGCTTTTTGTCAAGACCGTTTGGCCTTTGTAAAGACTATATGTATATAAAATAAAAGGCTTCTTTTTCCCTTCGAAAATTTCTAAATTTTCTTTTCCTTTGATTTATTCTTTATGTTTGCAAAGATCAAAATGCCCTAGCATGAAATAGTTAGGTCATGTTCGAAGGTTCGAATAGGCCTTGCCTTCAACATTATTTTGTTTAAGGCATCGTGGGGGTTTGGAATGACCGGAAACGTTTCCCCAAAGTACTTATAATTGTTTAGATTATAGTTTGCTGAGGGTAGCCTTTAGAACTGGTTTTGAAATTTTTCAAGGCCTTGTTTTTTGTTACGGGTCTCGGACGTCTCTGAGCCATTTTAATATGGCCGTAGCCTTTTTAGTTTGGGTGTTTCCTAGTGGGTTTGTGACCTCGAGTTATTCGGGCTTGCCTAAGATAACAGTCCCCGAACGGGTATGGCCGTAACTTTTAAGGTTCGGGCACTGCCTAATAGGTCTTGTGCCCCCGAGCTCTGATAGCCCGGACCATCCGAGTTTGTCTTTGGACGGAAGTCCCCGAGTGGGACTGATCGTTTGAACCCGGATAAAGGCGGCCCTTAGACTCGATACCTTTAGGGGATCGGATGTAGGAAATTCCTTAAGAGAAAAGAAAAAAGGAAATTTTTTAAGGAGCAAGAATTTATCTGCAAGGTATAGACTTCTTTTTATTCTTGTGCGTAATAGTTACACATATGTAAAATTTTTGTGCCAGGGCTCGAGCTGTCTATGTAGGCATGGTTCACTTGACCGTTTGGCCCTTACGGTAAATCCTATCGATCGAGCCGATATCATTCAATGACAAAGTTTCTTTCCTTGCTAAAGTCGTTATCCGAGGATAATGCCCCCAGTGTTCGGGGCCGATCGTAGAGAGGCCTCGAATACTATTGTCGTGATCTTCGATACCGGTTCGTAACCGGGCTTCAATTCTACGTTAGAACGATTTACTGTTGCCTTGTTAAAAACCATGCCGGAAAACCCATTTGGGACAAAACCGGTTCAAGGAAAAAGAGTGTGACGCGTGCTTTCAGGCCTAAAAATTGTGTCGTTCTTTTGACGGTCGCCTGCAAGTGTTAGTTCAAAATGCAAATAAGTAAAGGACTGAATGGGGTCGTACCTTAGCAGTAACATCGCTTCAAGTGAGTTATGTTCCAGTTGTTCAGTAGTTGCTCATTGTTCATTGTTCCGTGTTTGTACGATCCTTTTCCGGTGATCTCAATAATTTGATATGGACCTTCTCAGTTCGGCCCTAGTTTCCCTTTGTTTGGTTCAAGATACTTAGTGTGATCTTCCTTAACACTAAGTTCCTAACATTGAAGTGTCGAAGGTTGGCCCTTCGATTGTAATACCTCTCAATTTGCTATTTTTGGGCGGCCAATCGGACAAGGGCGGCTTCGCGCCTTTCATCTAATAGCTCTAGGCTCGTATTCATGCCTCGTCGTTCGATTCCTTGGTTGCATATCGAAACCTGAGACTTGGTTCTCTGACTTTGACCGGTATTAGAGCTCCGATGCTGTAAACCAACGAGAATGGGGTAGCCCCTGTACTGGACATTGAGGTCGTGTGGTACGCCCATAAGACTTCGGGCAGGATTTCCTTCCATTTTCCTTTGGCGTCGGTTAATCTCTTTTTGAGGTTTTGGAGTATGGTTTTGTTTGTTGATTCTGCTTGTCCGTTCCCACTAGGGTGGTAGGGCGTTGATAGGATTGTTTTGATCTTATGGTCGTCGAGAAACTTGCTTACTTTGCTGCCGATGAACTGCTTCCAGTTGTCGCACACGATCTCGCCTGGCATTCCGAACCGACATACGATGTGGTCCCAAATGAAATTAATGATTTCTTTTTCTCTGACCTTCTCGTATGACTGGGCTTCCACCCACTTAGATAAATAATCAGTCATAAATAATATAAAATAAACCTTACCGAGTGCCCACAGAAGGGGGCCAATGATGTCCATCTCCCATTTCGTGAACGGCCATGGTGACAAAACCGAATGCAGCGGCTCCTCGGGCTGATGAATCATCGGAGCGTGTCTTTGACATTCATCACATTTTTGTACGAACACCTTCGCATTCCTTTCCATGTCAATCCAATAGTAGCCGGCTCTGATTATCTTTCGAACCAATGATTCGGTGCCTGAATGATTTCGACAGGTGCCTTCGTGAATTTCCCTCAGAACGTACTCGGTATCACCTGGTCCAAGAGATATCGCGAGTGGGCCATCGAATGTTCTTCTGAACAGGGTTCCGTCTTCGGACAAGCTAAACTGGGCTACCTTCGTACTCAGGGCCCTAGATTCTTTCTGATCCAAGGGCAATTTCTCGATCTTCAAATATTCTATAAATTTATTTCTCCAATCCCAAGTAAGGCTCGTTGAATTTATCTCGACATGGCCTTCCTCTACTATCGATCTCATGAGTTGTACGACTGCCCCCGAGTTGAACTCATCATCCTCATCCGACGATCCTAGGTTAGCAAGGGCATCGGCCTCACTGTTTTGATCCTGAGGTACGTGTTGTAGTGTACACTCCTTGAATCGATGTAATATTACCTATAACTTATCAAGGAACATTTGCATTTGTTCTTCTCTGACCTCGAACGTCCCATTAACTTGGTTCACCACAAGGAGGGAGTTACATTTAGCTTCGATCGCCTCCGCCCCCAAACCTTTGGCTAATTCGCAACCTGCAATCATGACCTCATATTCGGCCTCGGGGTTAGTCAATTTTATAGTCCTAATAGATTATCTAACTACGTTGCTTGTTAGTGGCTTCAATACGATGCCAAGTACGGACCGTTTTGCATTTGAGGCGCCATCCGTAAAGACGGTCCAAATCCCCGAAGAATTCCCCTAGTTCAACAACTCTCTTTTGACATCGAGTATTAGGGATAGCGTAAAGTCAGCCACAATGTCTGCCAAAATTTGAGATTGAATGGCGGTCCGGGGCCGATATTCAATATCGTACCCACTGATTTCCATGTCCCATTTGGCCAACCGTCCCGAGAGCTCTGTCTTATGCATAACACTCCTCAACATGTAAGTAGTCACGACACATATGGGGTGACATTGGAAGTATAGTTTTAGCTTTCTAGAGGCGCTTAGCAAAGCGAGCGACAATCTTTCTAGGTGAGGGTACCTAGTTTCGGCCTCGCCAAGGTTCCTACTAACATAGTAGATTGGAAATTCCATGCCTTTCTCTTCTCGGACCAGGACTCCACTCACCGCTATCCCCGATACTGCCAAGTACAGGTACAGTCGTTCATTCGTCTTCAGTGTGTGAAGAAGTGGTGGGCTCGACAAATATCACTTAAGTTCCTCCAAGGCCTGTTGGCACTCCGGGTTTCATGAGAAGGCATTCTTCTTCTTTAATAGTGAGAAGAACCAGTGGCTCTTGTTGGAGGACCTCGAGATGAATCGCCCCAGGGCAGCTATGCATCCGATTAATCTTTGCATGGCCTTCATGTTGTCTACAATCGTGATATCTTTAATGGCTTTGATCTTGTCGGGGTTGATCTCGATTCCCCGGTTGGATACCATGAATCCGAGTAATTTACCTGATCTAACTCCAAACGCACATTTCTCTAGGTTTAGCTTCATATTGTATTTCTTCAATATGCTGAAAGTTTCCTGCAAATGTTTCAAATGGTCCTATGCTCGCAGGGACTTGACCAACATATTGTCAATGTAAACCTCCATTGATTTTCCTATTTGTTCCTCGAACATCCGGTTTACTAGGCGTTGATAAGTGGCACCGACATTTTTTAATCCAAATGGCATAATGTTATAGCAATATGTGCCGTACTTAGTGATGAAGGAGATTTTTTCTTGATCGCCCGGGTTCAGCCGTATTTGGTTGTACCCGGAGTAGGCATCAAGAAATATGAGAATCTCGTGGCCGGTCGTGGCGTCGATTATGCTATCGATGTTGGGCAAAGGGAAGGAGTCCATGGGACATGCCTTATTCAAATCCTTATAATCTACACACATTCTTAATTTATTCCCCTTTTTAGGGAATACCACTATGTTTGCTAACCAATCCGGGTATTTAACCTCCCGAATGGACCCTATTTTGAAGAGTTTAGATACCTCGTCCTTGATGAAAGCATGTTGACCTTGGACTGGGGTCTCCACTTCTACTTGACTGGGTGAAACTTCGGGTTCAAGCTTAGCTTGTGAGTTGTTATTTCCGGCGGGATCCCTATCATATCAAGGTGGGACCAAGCGAAACAATCTTCTTTAGCTATAAGAAATTGAATGAGTTTTTTCCTGAGCTCGGGGTTTAACACCGTGCCCAGGTATACCTTTATATCGGGTGAGTGTTCGATTATCGTGACTTGCTCCAGTTCCTCAACCGTTGATTTGGTAGCGTCGGAATCATCAGGGGCTATGAAAGATCTGGGAACTCCGTAGTCATTGTCCTCGTCTACCCCTCGTTCCTCCGATCATGTTGAGGCTGGTATCGGTGATTGCTATTTGGCCCAGTCTTTAACCATCTGATTTGGATCCTCTGATGTCGAGAGTGTGGATGCCGGGATCACCTCATCAACCGAGAACATCTCATTGGCGGCTGGTTATTCCCCATAAACTATTTTGACTCCGCCGGGTGTTGAAAATTTCAGCACCTGGTGTAGTGTCGAGGGTACTTCTCTCATGTTGTAAATCCATGGCCTCCCGAACAAAGCATTGTATCTAATATCCCCTTCAATTACATAGAACTTGGCTTCGTGCATGGTTCCGGCGACGTTCACCGGTAATGTTATCTCCCCTTTAGTTGTCTCGCATGCCATGTTGAACCCGTCCAGGACTCAAATCGCAGGTACGATCTTGTCTTATAGGCCGAGTTATTCCATGACCGTTGATCTGATGATGTTGGCTGCGCCAACTGGATCAATTAACACACGCTTAATTCGAGATTTATTTACGAGTACCGATATTATCAGTACGTCGTTGTTGGGTTGCGATCGAGTTTTTCTATTCGAGGTTCCTTCTGGTACGTAATCCCAAGTCCGCGTTTCCCTTGTGATGGATACATTGGTGCGCTTCAGCATTGACCCCTAAGGAATACCAACCCTACCAATAATCATGTTAATGACGTGCTGAGGTTCCTCCTGCTCGGTCTGCTCTCGCAGATGCCCGTTGTTGAACAGCCGGGCCACTTCTTCTCTTAATTGTAGGCAGTCTTTTGTTCCGTTGCCATGAGTGCCATGATATTTGCACATTAGGTTGGGGTCCCTTTAGGATAGATCGGACTGTAAAGGTCTAGGCTATTTGGTATCTTTGATGCGTCCGATGCCAGATACAATAGCGGCAACATCGACGTCGAAGTTGTACTCTGATAATCTCGGTGCTTCTTTAGGCCCGACGGGCCTGTCGAAGTTTTTTTTGCTCAGGTATCCTCGGGTGCTCTGAACTCAGTCATTCCTCCTTTCATTTCTCACAGGGTTCCGCCTTGACCCACTGCTTCCCCTATCTCCATTGTACGGCTGATACCGATCCCTATTCGATCTTGGTTCATGATCGATGTATCTCTTCACTTTGTCGATGGTTCTGACGGGATATATGAACTCGGAAGGGGGCCCCAAGCTGATCATCTTCGACCCTGATTTTTGATTGATACCGGTTATGGATCTCGGCCTAAGTGACAACCAGATATTGTACCAAGTTCTGTTTTAACTGTTGGGAAGCCAGAGAGCTCCGAATGTTGAGTCCTTGGGTGAAAGCCTGAATGACCCAATCATCAGCGACCGGTGGGAGGTCCATCCATTCCATTTGTAACCGGGACAGGAACTCTCTGAGCATCTCATTATCCTTCTATTTTACTTTGAAAAGGTCTAACTTTCTGGTGTCGAAATTACTAGCCCCGACTTGTGCTTTCACGAAGGAATTTGCAAGCATAGCAAATGAGCCAATAGAATTAGGTGGTACATTGTGATACCATATCATATCTCCCTTTGATAGTACCTCCCTGAACATTTTCAACAAGACAGACTCGATCTCATCATCCTCCAAGTCATTCCCTTTGATAGCACATGTGTAGGAGGTTGCATGCTCATTTGGGTCGGTCGTTCCGTTGTACTTAGGGATCTCGGGCATGTAGAACTTCTTAGGGATCGTCTTTGGAGCGGCACTCGGAGGAAAAAGTTTTTGCACAAACTTCTTGGAATCCAGACCTTTCATTATTGGCGGTGCTCCTGGGATTTGGTCGACCCTGGAATTGTAGTTTTCCACCTTTTTGTCATTAGCTTCGATTTTCTTGTCCTCTAATTCTATCCGTTTTGTCAGTTCCTCGAGCATTTTTATGATTTCGGGGTTAGTCCCCGATTCATTTTCATTCGACCTCTCTACGACCGGTTCATCCCTACAGGTGACTTCCCGGGACGGATCGGGTTCAATCCTACTCGGTGCGCGGCCTTGGTTCTATAACTGGGCTATCACCGCCTGTTGAGCGTGCAACATTTTGAAGATCACATATAAATTGATCCCGTCTCCTCCAATGTTTAAGGTAATTTGGGTCGCAAATCGGGCTCCACCACAGATGCTATTCTCGATGTCTGTATGCAGATTTGTGTTGATAACCACATAAGTTAGCTTCAATCGGGTCTGCGACCAGAATTTCGATGGGATCAACGGGCGGTACCTCTTCACTGGGCACTATGTTGTTATTTTCACCGTGATGGCCGAACTCATTGTCAACATGTAAGTGTGTTGATTGAGAGTTTGACATTTCGAGTTTTAGCCTGAAATTAGAGACGCTTCAAAGAACAAGTGTAAAGTAGTGTGTGTTATGGAAATTTGTATCTAATAACCACTATTATCCTTACCCCCATGGTGGACACCAAACTGTTTACCCCCAAATTTGGATAACAATTGAATTTGTAAGGGGTTTTAAGGATATGTAGATTAACGTGACACAAAGTGATAAATTAAGTTGCAATTGAAATAGACAATGATAAAGTAAATTCAAACCACACTAATTGGACAATTTCAGTCTTGGGAGGTCAGTCATCCTCGAGCCGGATGAACTTCGATTGGTATCAAGATATAGAAAAACAAGAGCTTAAAGAGAAAAATAAAAATGTAGTGCTTTGGAATGCGTGTTATAATATATTAAATGAACTATCAGACCCCCTTTATATAGAGAAGGAGTACTACCTTAGGTACAATTCTATAAAAGGTAAAAAATCTCTTGATTTGCTGATTGCCAGTTCCGTATTGATACGTGCCGAGATTTCCGCCATAATATCCGACCGGTCACGAATATTTCAGTCTTCTATTGGCTACACTAACAATGTTCCTTCGAGCTCTTTCGAGACTAGGACCGATTCCGGGATCACGGTCTCGATATTCTCGAAGGCAGACATTCTGCCCCCGGGCCCTAGTCCGATAGGACTTGGGGTCGATCTTCAGTCCTTTATTGCCACATTTCGGGCCTAGACCTATTACGTCATAAGTGAGCTTGATTTTGATCGTATATAGTTTTCTAGAGAAGTTCCACTGTATTCTCCGTACCGTGGTTATTATGTAGGTGAGGGGAGTTGTTTTTACTATATTTCATCTATCAGAAACAACATATTGATGGTCGTAGGATTATGAGGAGGGTAGGCCAGCTAATGCAGCCTCACTCACTTGGGCTCAATTTTCAGAGATTTTGTTTAGAGAGTTTGTTCCTAGACCCTTTGGGATGCATGGCACATAGAGTTTGAACAGCTGCATCGGGGGACTATGTTAGTGTTAGAGTGTGCTACCAGATTCAGTGAGTTGTCCCGACATGCACCTGCCTTGGTTTCTACAGTCAGAGAGTGAGTCCACAGATTCATCGAGGAGCTCATTTATGGTCTTAGATTCAGCATGGCTCGAAAGTTGAAAACAGATAATCCGTTCTAGTAGGTTGTAGAGATCGCACTGAGGATGATGGGTATGCAGGGTCAGGAGAGGGAGCACAGGGAGGCCAAGAGGCCTCGAGATTTTGGAGGAAATAGTGGTGTCCGCACTGCGATTACAGCCCGTCATGGCAGTGGCTATGTGAGCCGCCCTTTTCATTCAGCACTTCCAGCTACCAGGAGCGCTCCGGCTATTTCGAGGTCTCATGGTGCTCATTATGCTCACTCACTTTCCAGTGCACCTCCCGCAGGGGTGCCTTCAGCGGTCAGTCCTACCGACCAGGCTAGAGTCAGCTTCAGCAGCCACGCCCATCGATAGCTTGTTTCAAGTGTGGTGATGCTAGACATATGGTTAGGGACTGCCCTACACTCAGTAGGGGTGCACCTCCATAGACTACACAGGCTCCACGGATTCCACAGGGTTCACAGGTCGTGGTTATTGATACAGTTGTCGCTCCTCCTGCACCACCAGCAAGTGATGGAGGTCAGGTGGGTAGAGGTCGCCCTAAAGGGGGAGACCATGCTCATTTCTATGCTATCCCTAGTAGGATGGAGGTAGTTGTATCGGATGCTATCATCACAGGTATGGTTTCGGTCTATCATAGGGATGCATTGGTCTTATTTGATCTGGGACCCACTTATTCATATGTGTCCTCTTACTTTGTTCCGTATTTTGATATATTGTGACTTATTGGGTGATCTTGTATATGTGTCCACGCCTATGGGAGATTCTATTATCGCGGACCGTGTTTTTCAGTCGTGTTTAGTTCTTATTGGTGGTTAAGAGACTAGATTCGACCTATTACTACTCAGTATGGTGGACTTTGAGGTGTCTTGGGCATGTATTAGTTGTTGCCCTATCATCCTATTCTGGACTGTCATGCCAAGACTGTGACACTTGCTATGCCAGGTTACCGCAGTTGGAGTGAAGGGGTACATTAGATTATATTCCTATTAGGGTTATGTCCTTTCTTAAGGCACATTTTATGGTTGAGAAGGGGTGTGAAGCATATCTAGACATTGTGAGGGTGTTAGTGTTGATACTCCTACCATTGAGTCAGTTCCGGTTGTGAGAGATTTCCCAGTTATGTTCCGAGCATACCAACCGGGCGTGCCGCCCGATAGGGATATCGATTTTGGTATTGACTTGATGCCGGGTACTCAGCCCATTTCTATTCCACCATATCGTATGGCACCATTAGAGTTGAAGGAGTTAAAGGAACAACTTCGGGAGTTACTTGATAAGGGTTCCATATGACCGGTACCCATTATGAGGATGTGTATTGATTATAGGCAGCTGACCAAAGGGTGCTCTGGGAGTTACTTGATAAGGGTGCTTCGGGAGTTGCTTCTGGAGTTAATTAATAAAGGTGCTCCGATTTTGTTTGGGAAGAAGGATGGTACTATGAGGGTGTGTATTGATTATAGGCAGCTGAACAAGGTTACAGTCAAGAACAGCTACCCATTATCGCGCATTAACAACTTGTTTGATCAGCTTCAAGATGCTAGAGTGTTCTCAAACATTGATTTGTTGTCAGGGTATCATCGGCTGAAGATTCGAGATTCAGACATTCCGAAGACTGCTTTCAGGACTCAATATGTTCACTACGCATTTTTAGTGATGTCATTTGGGCTGACCAATGCCCCAGCAACATTTATGCACTAGAGAATGGCGTATTCCAGCCATATCATCGTATTCATTAACGATATATTGATGTATTTCTGCAGCCAGGAGGATGATGAGCAGCGTTTGAGGATCGTGCTCCAGACCTTGACGAAGAAGAAGTTATATGCAAAGTTCTCCAAGTGTGAATTTTGGCTTGATTCAGTGACGTTTTGGGGTCATGTGGTGTCTAGCGAGGGAATCAAGATAGACCCGAAGAAGATTGAGGCAGTTTAAAGTTTTCCCATATTGTCTTCAGCTACTCAGACCCGGAGTTTTATTAGTTTGACCGCGTATAATCGCCGCTTTGTAGAGGGTTTCTCGTCCATTGATGCACCTATAACTTAGATTGACCCAGAAGGGTGTTGCTCCCTTCAGATGGTCTAAGGAGTGTGAGGAGAGCTTTCAGAGCTCAAGACTGCATTGACTATAACCCCAGTTTTGGTGTTGCCTACAGGTTTTGTGTCTTACACCGTGTATTGTGATGCATCGTGTATTGAGCTTAGCGTGGTGTTGATGCAAGATAGTAGGGTGATTGCCTATGCGTCTCGGCAGTTGAATGTTCATGAGAGAAATTACCTTGTGCATGACTTAGAGTTGGTAGCCATTGTTCACGCATTGAAGATTTGGAGGCATTATCTGTACGGTATTTCATGTGAGGTCTATACCAGCCATCGAAGTTTCCAGCATCTATTTAAATAAAAGGACCTTAATTTGCGGCAGCAGAGATGGGTAAAGTTGCTGAAAGACTATGATATCACCATACTATATCATCCTGGGAAGGCCAATGCGGTGGCCGATGCATTGAGTAGGAAGGCGGAGAGTATGGGCAGTTTGGCATATTTACCGGCAACAGAAAGGGCACTAGCCATGCATGGTCAAACCTTGGCCAATCAGTTCGTGAGGTTAGATGTTTCATAGTCTAGCCGAGTTCTTGTTGTGTGGTTTCTCAATCTTCTTTGTTTGAGCACATCAGGGTTCGTCAATATGACGGCCACCATTTTGCTTGTCCTTAAGAACACAATGCAGCAAGGTGATACAAATGAGGTATCTATTGGTGATTATAGGGTATGCGGATGTTGGGTCAGATATGTGTGGCCAATATGGATGGGTTGTGTGAGTTGGTTCTCAAGAAGGCTCAGAGTTCGTGGTATTCCATTCATTTGAGTGCTGCTAAGATGTATCACGATTTGAGGCAGCACTACTGGTGGAGAAGAATGAAGAAAGATATAGTGGATTATATGGCTCGGTGCATGAACTGTCAGCAGGTGAAGTACGAGTATCAGAGACCAGGTGGTTTGCTACAGAGACATATGATTACTGAGGGGAAATGGGAGCGTATGACCATGGATTTCGTTGTTGGGCTCCCACATACTTCAAAGAAATTCGACGCAGTATGGGTTATTGTGGATAGGCTGAGCTAGTCGGCACATTTCTTTCTGGTGGTGACTACCTATTCTTTAGAGCATCTGGCTCAGATCTATATCCATGAGATTGTTTGTCCATTATCTCCAATCGAGGCACGCAGTTCACATCACATTTTTTGAGAGTCATACAATATGAGTTAGGCACACGGATTGAGTTGAGTATAGCATTTCACCCCTAGATGGACGGGCAGACCGAGTGCACTATTCATATCTTGGAGGATATGCTACATACGTGTGTTATGGATTTCAGGGGTTCATTGTATCAGTTTCTACCTCTTACAGAGTTCGCCTACAATAAGAGCTACGAATCGACTATTCAGATGACTCTTATAAGGCCCTATATGAGAGACGTCGTCGTTCTCCAATTGGTTGGTTTGAGCCGGGAGAGGCTAGGATGTTGGGCACTGATTTTGTTTGGGATGCGTTGGATAAAGTCAAGTTGATTCAGGATCGGCTTCATGCAACACAATATAGGCAGAAGAGTTATGCTGATCAAAGGGCTCGTAGTGTAGCATTTATGGTGGGAGGGAGGGTTTTGCTGCGGGTTTCACCCATGAAGGGGGTGATGAGGTTCAAAAAAAAGGGCAAGTTCATCCATAGGTATATTGGCCCTTTTGAGATCCTTGAGATAGTTGGTGAGGTGGCTACAGACTTGCATTGCCACCCAACTTATCAGCAGTTCACTCGGTGTTCCATATTTCCATTCTCCGGAAGTATTATGGTGATCCATCGCATGTATTAGATTTTAGCTCTGTCCAATTGGATAAGGATTTGACTTATGTTGAGGAGCCGGTGGCCATCTTGGATGGTAAGTCCGGAAGTTAAAGTCAAAGAATATTGCTTCAGTGAAGGTTCAGGAGGGGTCATCTGATCGAGGAGGCGACCTAGGAGACCGAGCACGACATGTGAAGTCGTTATCATCACCTTTTCTTCGCTTCAGATATGTCTCTATATCCATTCTAGGACGAATGCTTGTTTTAAGAGGGAGAGAATGCAACGATCCGATCAGTTATTTTGTGTATTTTAGCCCCGTTTCCCCTTTTAATGCTTTACACATGTGTATATGGGGTTTTATTACTTGTGGGGTTGGTTAGTTTTGTTCCGGGCAAGTTTTAGGTCGATTTGGTTCGGAATTTGGCTTTGGGACTTGAAATAGATCTGTTTTGCTATTTGGAACTTGTCTGCAAAATTTGGTGTCATTTGGAGTAGGTTTGATATGATTCAGACGCTTGGTTGCAATTCTAGAGGTTCTTGAGTTTTCTTTTGAAATTCATGCGTTTTGATGTCCGATAAGTAGTTCTCGATGTTATTTTTGTGTTCTTATCATGCGAGCGAGTTCGTATGATATTTTTAGACTTATGTGTGGATGTTTGGTTTGGAGCCCTTAGAGCTCGGGCTAGTTTCGGACGTGTTTAGGAAAGGTTTGGACCCAATTACAGGTTGCTGGTGTTTCAGGTGTCGTAATTACGAACACCTGCATCGCAATTGCGATCATAGCAAGGGCGTCTGAGGTGTCACATTTGCGGCACCAGGATCACAATTGCCAAGAAGGACCCAACCAGGGTAGGCTTGCATTTGTGACAAATTGGTCGCATTTGAGAGGGAAACAGGGTTTGCAATTGCGAACCATGTGTTGTATTTGCGACTTCCCCTTAGGCTGTCAGGAACCGCAATTGCAAGGCATTCTTCGCAATTACGAACCTAGTATCACAATTGTGACATCTATAACTGAACAAAGGGCTAGAAAGACAGGATTTCATCTCATTTTCTCTCATTTTAGAATCTTAGACCGGTAGGAGGCGAATTGGAGAGGGGATTTTCACCTACAATCATTGGGTAAGTGATTCTAATCAATTTCCAACTATATTTCCTTATTATGTATGAGGTTTAACATCAAATTTATGAGAATTAAAGAGGAATTTTGGGGATTTTTGTCTATGTTTTGAAAAATGAAAATTTGGGATTTGAGAGCCGAATTGGACTCGAATTTAATAACAAAATACATATATAGACTTGTGGGGTTATGGGTAGTCAAGATCTACCCTTGGACTCGGATATTTGACCGGGCGAGCCCGTGCTTGACTTTTGGAAAATTGTGTAAAGATCATAGCTTTATCTAGCTTTATCTGTCGTAATTTGTTTCCCTTGCATTTTTTTTATGTTATTAAGTCATTTTTGGTTATATTTGAGCCGCAGAGGTAAATTTTAGGGAAAAGCTATTTTTGAGGGTTGATTTGGCTTTGTTGAGGTAAGTATCTTGCCTAAATTTGTGTGGGGGGACTACCTCTTAGGATTTGGGTTGATTGTGTTATTTGAGTTATGTAGAAACGTGTACACAAGGTGACGAGTGTCTATACGGGCTTATCTGTGGTATTTTGACTGGCTTAGACTCTTAGGTTTCTTTCATGCATTTAATTGAAATTGTCATAACATGTTATAGCTTCCATTGTTAAATTTACTCTCACTTGTTCTATTGGACGTTGTTAGTACATGTTCTATCTTTTATTGTCAAGTTTGCTCTTATATGCTTTAGTTGAAGTTGTTACATCTCTTATTGTCTTGTTACCTCTATTGTTTTTGGATTATTCTTAGTTGAAGTTGTTATTACATGATACCTCTTCTTGTTGTTTATTCTTATGCACTTAGACGAAGTTGCTATTTCATAGTATCTCATTCATCATTGAGCTTATGTATACACTTGAATTGGAAGTTGTCATTCTGTGGGAATAACATCATTTTGAGTTATTGAAGTTGAAGTTGTGAAAGATATTAACACATTGAGGTTGAAGATGTTGATTATTAAGATATCTTTCCTCATTGAGTATTTCTCATTCATTTTGTTTTTATATATATTCTTGGTCACATTGTGGTTGAGCCATGGGCTATATATTGTGGTAACATTGTGTTGTTGATTTTGGCAAGTGTTATGGTATATGGGCACATGTGGTGCAAGTTTATTATTGTGTTTTGATATTGATACGCATGCAGTGGTATAATGATAGGGGTTGATACGCATCCAGTTAGATAATGTTGGATTTACGCGTGTGTTGCTAGTAAGGGAATTACTTTAAGCCACACAATGAGATAAGGGAGTTAAAACGCGTGTAGCTATTTTGGGAAAATGTTCTAGAAGAAATTGCAAGGCTCACGTGGTGATATAAGGAAGATTGTGATTGTGACTTGTGAAGTGAGATTATGAGATGTGGTACCTCGGTTGTTATTTTTTTTACATTCCATGTTAAAAGGCTTGCTGATTTGGAATAAGCGTTATGTTTACTTCATTGTTTTTACTTGTATTTTTACGGTACTTGATCACTTGTTATTCCTATTATGTGTTTGATCATTTGTTGTTCCTATCATGTGTTCACTCGCTTACATTATCGTACTACGTGTCGTCATTCATTTCCTCACTTTCCATTATTGGACTATATCATTCTCTGTTTAGTTTTCTTGTCCTAGTAGGTGTCTTGACCTGACCTCATCACTGCTCTACTGAGGTTAGGCTTGATACTTACTGGATACCGTTGTGGTGTACTCATGCTATGCTTTTGTATATTTGTTTGCAGATCTATGTACATCTGTTACCTAGATCTGACCTAGTTTCCATGCTAGTACATTTGTTACCAATATCCGTTACGTACTAGAAACCTTTGTGGTATACTCACGCTACACTTTTGCACATTATTTTGTCATTCATTTCATCGCTTTCCATTATTAGACTATATTACTCTCTATTTAGTTTTCTTGTCCTACTAGGTATCTTGACCTGACCTGGTCACTACCCTACTGAGATTAGACTTGATACTTACTAGAAACCGTTGTGGTGTACTCATGTTACGCTTTTGCACATTCTTTTGCAGATCCAGGTACATCCGCTCGTGCTAGACGTCAGTGATTGACCAGTTATTCTGGAGACTTCAAGGTACATGTAACGGCCCGACAGATCGTTTTAAGCATTTTCATTATGTTCAGTCATTTGAAGTCTTGAGTAGCTTCATATGATGTATTATGACTCGTGTGAATCATCGATTTTGGTTTTCAGGTTATTCGTAATTGATTTAGAAGAATGATTCTCAACAAGGAAGCTTTAAGTTCGAAGAGTTGACCAAGTTGGACTTTTTAGTACTTGACCTCAAATCGGAATTTGGATGGTTTTGTTAGGTCCGGATGGTGATTTTAGACTTGGATGTATGCATGGATTTACATTTGGATATTTCTAGAAGGTTTCTGTACTATTTGGCGAAACTTGGAAATTTAAAAGTTAGGAATGCTCATAAGTTTGACCGGAAGTTGACTTTGTTGATATCGAGTTTGAATTGTTATTTCGAGAATTGGAATAGCTTTGTTATGTCATTTGGGACTTGTGTGCAAAATTTGAGTTCATTCTGAATTGATTTAATAAGTTTCGGCAT
Source organism: Nicotiana tabacum (assembly GCF_000715075.1). NCBI lineage: Eukaryota > Viridiplantae > Streptophyta > Magnoliopsida > Solanales > Solanaceae > Nicotiana > Nicotiana tabacum. The sequence goes on along the minus strand of NC_134094.1, from coordinate 64,650,161 downwards.
GGTTTTTGGAAGTTGAAAGATTCAAAGTTCATTAAGTTTGATTTGAGGTGCGATTCGTGATTTGATATTGTCATGCATGATTTGAGGTCTCGAGAAAGTTTGTGTTATGTTATGGGACATGTTGGTATGTTTGTACGGGGTCCCGAGGGGCTCGGGTTAGCTTCGGATATGTTTGGATTGTGTTGCGATAGCTTTTAATGTATCGACGCCGTTTCTTCTAGCGTAAGTGGTACCACATTAAGCGAATGAGCTCCAATTTCTGTTTTGATTGAAGCATTAGATTCGTACCATAATTTTGGAACTATAGCAACTATAATCATCAAGTTTCGATATCGTATGACGAATTTATGGTCATTTTACTAAGAATTGAGTTACTAGATTTTTTCAGATTAATTACGAAATTGCCACTGCATTCGTATTTTAAAATCTGCACTATTTCAAAATATTGAAACCAACATATCTCCTTCATTATAAGGTCAGATTTTGTGAGTTTCGTCATGTTCCAAGGTGCCGGCCTGGGTTTCACTTTTTGGTGGACTTCAGGATTTTGATTACAGATTCGACCTTTATCATTTGTAATTGTTTCCTTTGGCTAGTTTTGAGCCGTTTGGAGGTTGATGCGGGCGCAATGGAATTTCTAGAGTATTGGTTGGCTTGCTCGGTATTGAATTCGGCTTGTTTGAAGTAAGAATCCTATCTAAACTTAGTTGAGACACTAGTTGCTTGAATTATTTGTGATAGCCACGCACTATGGGTGCGCATATGTGAGGGGTTTGAGCCCGTGTGCGAGCACCAGGATATTTATCCATGCTCGAGGTAGTGCTCAGGCGATGTTATGCCTAGAGTTGACTGTTAACTTTAACCTATAATGTTTTACATATTTGTATCATTGTAGTGAACTATTTGAGCCATGTTTGAGGTTACGAAGAGGCTAATTCCCTGAATAAAACTTGGTAATTGCTAGTTCTGTGATAAATTGCCGCTTTGAGGTACGATAGCACACATTGCACATGCCTACACTTTAGCATGTAATTATACCAGTCAAGGAGCATGAAATCTGATATTTTATCCATCATATACATGTGTTCTTGTATACTTTCTTTTGTGCGATATGATTTGGACTGTTGTGCCTATGACCACACAGGGCGGATTGATACTATAGCATGTGAGTTGTCCATGCAGCACGTGAGTTATCCATGCGGATCCAGATATTGATACTATAGCACATGAGTTGTCCGTGTAGCACGTGAGTTCTCCGTGCGGATCCAGATATTGATACTATAGAACGTGAGTTGTCCGTGCATCATGTGAGTTGTCCGTGTGGATCAAGATATTGATACTATAGTACATGAGTTTTCCGTGCAAATCCAGATATTGGTACTATAGCACGTGAGTTGTCCATGCGGTTGATATTGATGCGAACTCTTGGAGAGCTGGTTACATTTCATGATTTCATACTTATTTATATCATTAAGTTAGTGAATTGAATGGAAGTAAATGAGAAATTTTGTAAAAACCTTTCAAAATGTAAAATAAGAATTTGAGGAGCGATCCGATGTCAAAAATCTTTCATCTTTACTTGCCAATCCATTGACTGATTACCTGATTTACTTATATATCTTCCTTATATGCTAGATTGTTGACTGAGCAGAACACTCTAAGACCAAGAATTATGAGCATCAAAAATGGTTTTACCTAAGATTGTCCCTCATTTGATCATATACCTGTTAGAAATATTGAAGTGCACAGGGGTTAGTGAGTATCATCCATAGTTATTGCTTCTTTTATCTCGCCGAGGTTAGTTAGGATTCTTATTGAGTACATGGGGTTGGTTGTACTCATACTACACTTCTGCACCTTTCGTGCAGATACTTGTGTTGATGCTGCTGTGTACGGCGAGGGCTGATTTGAAGATGTACCTGCATTTCAGTTATGACTATCACTTGTTCTTGGTAGCATTAGATTTAGATTCTGTTCATTTACATTTCAAACAGACGGTGTAATTATTTCAATTCAGTTTTAAAAAAATCTAAGTCTTAATGGCTCATGACTTGTACTACTAGTTCTTGGAAACTCTCTGTATAGAGGGGATTTTCATTTATAGACATTGGGTAAGTGATTATAATCAATTTTCAACTATATTTCATGAATATATCTTAGATTAAACATCAAATTTATGTGAATCAAAGAGGAAAATTGGGAAATTTTGTCAAGTGTTTGAAAAATGAGAATTTTCATTATGAGAGTCAATTTGGACTCGGATTTGAGAACTAGTCACATAAATGGGCTAGTGGGGTTATGGATAGTCGGAATCTACCCTTGGACCCAGGTTTTGAGTAGGAGAGCCCGGGGTTGAATTTTGTTGACTTTTTGGGAATTTTGTAAAGATCAAAGCTTTATCTATTGTAATTATTTTCTCTTGTATTGGTTGATGATATTAAGTCACTTTTGCTAAGATTTGAGCCGTGTGAAGGCTAATTCACTTTAGGGGAAAAGCTAATTCTGAGGGCTGAGTTGGCCTAGTTGTAATAAGTATCTTGCCATGTACGCAAGGTGACGAGTAGGTACACTGGTTATATATTGTATTTGACTGGTTTAGGTTATTTAGACTCTTTCCATGTCTTTATTTGAATTGTCATAACATGTTATATTCCTAATGGTTAATCAACTATTACATGTGTTAAACTACCCTTACATGCTTTATTTGGCATTGTTAAAACTTGTTGTATCTCTTACTTGTTATTTTGATCTTATATGCTTCAGTTGAAGTTATTGCCTTCCTTATTTCCTTGTTGCATCTTTAATTGATGACATACTTTTACTTGAAGTTGTTATTTCGTGAAATATCTTCTTATTGGGTTATTGGTGTTGAAGTTGTGAAAGCCATTATCACATTCAAGTGAAGTGTTAGTTGTTGAGATATCTTTCATGTTGAGCAATTCACATTCGTTTTATTATTGTTGAGATTCTTGTGTGCATTGTGGCTGAGCCGTGGGCTATTTTTAGTGGAAACATTGTTATTGCTGACTTTTGGCAAGTTGTGGCATATGGGTGCTTGTGGTGCGGGTTGTTATTGTGCTGTGATATTGATGTGCATACGGCGATATAAGAATAGGGGTTAATGTGCATGTGGCGGCATAAGGTGTGATTTATGTGCATTTTGCTAGTAAGGGAATTACTTGAAGCTATGCGGCGATATAAGGTGGGGTAAAGTGCGTGTACCTATTTCAGAAAAAAGTTTTCAGAACTATCTAAATGTAAGGCTTAGCAATTGCGACATCTGCAACTAACAAAAGGTTATAAAGTCGGGATTTCTTATCATTTTATCATATTTTAGAACCCTAGGCTCGGTAGGAGGCAATTTGGAGGGGGTTTTCAGCTACAGACATTGGGTATGTGATTATAATCATCTTTCAACTATAATTCATGAATATATCTTAGATTAAACATCAAGTTTATGTGAATCAAAGAGGAAAATTGGGAAATTTTGTCAAGTTTTTTAAAAATGAAAATTTGAGTTTTGAGTGTCAATTTGGACTCGGATTTGAAAACTAATCACATAAAAGGGCTCGTGGGGTTATGGGTCGTCGGAATCTACCCTTGTACTCGGGTTTTGACCAGGCGGGCCTAGGGTTGAATTTTGTTGACATTTTGGGAATTTTGTAAAGATCAAAGCTCTATCTATTGTAATTGTTTTCCCAAGCATTGGTTGATGATATTAAGTCACTTTTGCCTAGATTTGAGTCGTGTGAAGGCGAATTTTAATAGAAAAGCTAATTCCAAGGGTTGAGTTGTCCTAGTTAAGGTAAGTATCTTGCCTAAATTTGTGTGTGTGGGGGGCTGAGGATTTGGGATTGATTGTTCTATTTATGTTATGTAAAATCCGTGTACGCAAGGTGACGAGTGGGTACACGAGTTATATGTTATATTTGACCGATTTAGGTTATTTAGACTCTTTACATGCCTTTAATTGAATTGTCATAACATGTTATATTCCTCATTGTTAATCAACCATTACATGTGTTAAACTAACCTTACATGCTTTATTTGACATTGTTAAAACTTGTTGTACCTCTTACTGGTTATTTTGCTCTTATATGCTTTAGTTGAAGTTATTGCCTTCCTTATTTCGTTGTTGCATCTTTAATTGATGACTTACTTTTACTTGAAGTTCTTATTTCGTGAAATATCTTCTTATTGAGTTATTGGTGTTGAAGTTATGAAAGTCGTTATCACATTGAGGTGAAGTGTTAGTTGTTGAGATATCTTTCATGCTGAGCAATTCACATTCATTTTATTATTGTTGAGATTCTTGTTCGCATTATGGTTGAGCCATGGGCTATTTTTAGTGGAAACATTGATATTGCTGACTTTTGGCAAGTAGTTGCATATGGGTGCTTGTGGTACTAGTAGTTATTGTGTTGTATTATTGATGCGCATGCAGCGGTATAAGAATAGGGGTTAATGTGCATGTGGCGGCATAAAGTGGAAATTATGTGCGTGTTGCTAGTAAGGGAATTACTTGAAGCCATAGGACGATATAAGGTGGGATAAGTGCGTGTACCTATTTCCGTTAAAAGTTTTCAAAACTATCTCAAGGAAAGGCTTCGTAATTGTGACATTTGCAACTGACAAAAGGTTAGAAAGTCGGGATTTCTTATCATTTTATCATATTTTAGAACCTTAGGCTCGGTAGGAGGCGATTTGGAAGGGGATTTTTTCATCTACAGACATTGGGTAAGAGATTGTAATCAATTTTCAACTATATTTCATGAATATGTCTTAGATTAAACATCACATTTATGTGAATCAAAGAAGAAATTTGGGAAATTTTGTCAAGCTTTTGAAAAATTAGAAGTTGAGTTTTGAGAGTCAATTTGGACTCGGATTTGAAAACTAATCACATAAATGGGCTCGCGGGTTATAGGAATTCAGAATCTACCCTTGGACCCGAATTTTGACCAAGCGGGCCCGGGGTTGAATTTTTTACTTTTTTGGGAATTTTGTAAAGATCAAAGCTTTATCTATTGTAATTGTTTTTCCATGCATTGGTTGATGATATTAAGTCACTTTTGGTAAGATTTGAGCCGTATGAAGGCGAATTTTAGGGGAAAACTAATTCCGAGGGTTGAGTTGTCCTAGTTGAGGTAAGTATCTTGCCTAACTTTGTATGGGGGAACTACCCCATAGGATTTGGGATTGATTGTGCCATTTGTATTATGTTAAAGCCGTGTACGCAAGGTGATGAGTGGGTACACATATTATATCTAATATTTGACCAGTTTAAGTCATTTAGACTCTTTCCATGTCTTTATTTGAATTGTCATAACATGTTATATTCATCATGGTTAATCAACTATTACATGTGTTAAACTACCGTTACATGATTTATTTGGCATTGTTAAAACTTGTTGTACCTTTTACTTGTTATTTTTCTCTTATATGGTTTAGTCAAAGTTATTGCCTTCCTTATTTCCTTGTTGCATCTTTAATTGATGACTTGCTTTTACTTGAAGTTGTTATTTCATTAAGTATCTTCTTATTGAGTTATTGGTGTTGAAGTTGTGAAAGCCGTTATCACATTGAGGTGAAGTATTAATTGTTGAGATATCTTTCATGTTGAGCAATTCACATTCATTTTATTATTGTTGAGATTATTGTGGGCATTGTGGTTGAGCCATTGGCTATATTTAGTGGAAACATTGATATTGCTAACTTTTGGCAAGTTGTGGCATATGGGTTCTTGTGGTGCGAGTTGTTATTGTGTTGTGATTTTGATGCACATGTGGCAGTATAAGAATAGGGGTTAATGTGCACGCGGCGGTATAAGATGGGATTTATGTTCATATTGCTAGTAAGGGAATTACTTGACGCCATGCGGCGACTTAAGGTGGTCTAAAGTGCGTGTAGCTATTCGGAAAAACATTTTCAAAACTATCTAAATGTAAGTCTTCGCAATTGCAACATCTGCAGCTGAACAAAAGGTTAGAAAGTCAGATTCTTATCATTTTATCATATTTTAGAACCCTAGGCTCTGTAGGAAGCGATTTGGAGAGGGAATTTTCATCTACAGACATTGGGTAAGTGATTATAATCAATTTTCAACAATATTTCATGAATATATCTTAGATTAAACATCAAATTTATGTGAATCAAAGAGGAAAATTGCAAAATTTTATCAAGTTTTTGAAAAATAGGAATTTGAATTTTGAGAGTTAATTTGGACTCAGATTTGAAAACTAATCACATAAATGGGCTCGTGGGGTTATGGGTAGTCGGAATCTACCCTTGGACCCAGGTTTTGACCAGGCGAGCCCGGGGTTGAATTTTGTTGACTTTTTGGTAATATTGTAAAGATCAAAGCTTTATCTATTGTAATTGTTTTCCCTTGCATTGGTTGATGATATTAAGTCACTTTTGGTAAGATTTGAGCCGTATGAAGGCGAATTTTAGGGGAAAACTAATTCCGAGGGTTGAGTTGTCCTAGTTGAGGTAAGTATCTTGCCTAACTTTGTATGGGGGAACTACCCCATAGGATTTGGGATTGATTGTGCCATTTGTATTATGTTAAAGCCGTGTACGCAAGGTGATGAGTGGGTACACATATTATATCTAATATTTGACCAGTTTAAGTCATTTAGACTCTTTCCATGTCTTTATTTGAATTGTCATAACATGTTATATTCATCATGGTTAATCAACTATTACATGTGTTAAACTACCGTTACATGATTTATTTGGCAAGTTGTGGCATATGGGTTCTTGTGGTGCGAGTTGTTATTGTGTTGTGATTTTGATGCACATGTGGCAGTATAAGAATAGGGGTTAATGTGCACGCGGCGGTATAAGATGGGATTTATGTTCATATTGCTAGTAAGGGAATTACTTGACGCCATGCGGCGACTTAAGGTGGTCTAAAGTGCGTGTAGCTATTCGGAAAAACATTTTCAAAACTATCTAAATGTAAGTCTTCGCAATTGCAACATCTGCAGCTGAACAAAAGGTTAGAAAGTCAGATTCTTATCATTTTATCATATTTTAGAACCCTAGGCTCTGTAGGAAGCGATTTGAAGAGGGAATTTTCATCTACAGATATTGGGTAAGTGATTATAATCAATTTTCAACAATATTTCATGAATATATCTTAGATTAAACATCAAATTTATGTGAATCAAAGAGGAAAATTGCGAAATTTTATCAAGTTTTTGAAAAATAAGAATTTGAGTTTTGAGAGTTAATTTGGACTCAGATTTGAAAACTAATCACATAAATGGGCTCGTGGGGTTATGGGTAGTCGGAATCTACCCTTGGACCAAGGTTTTGACCAGGCGAGCCCGGGATTGAATTTTGTTGACTTTTTGGGAATTTTGTAAAGATCAAAGCTTTATCTATTGTAATTGTTTTCCCTTGCATTGGTTGATGATATTAAGTCACTTTTGGTTAGATTTGAGCCGTGTGAAGGAGAATTTTAGGGGAAAAGCTAATTCCGAGGCTTAAGTTGTCCTAGTTGAGATAAGTATCTTGCCTAACTTTGTATGGGGGAACTACCCCATAGGATTTGGGATTGATTGTGCTATTTGTATTATGTTAAAGCCGTGTACGCAAGGTGATGAGTGGGTACACATATTATATCTAATATTTGACCAGTTTAAGTCATTTAGACTCTTTCCATGTCTTTATTTGAATTGTCATAACATGTTATATTCATCATGGTTAATCAACTATTACATGTGTTAAACTACCGTTACATGATTTATTTGGCATTGTTAAAACTTGTTGTACCTTTTACTTGTTATTTTTCTCTTATATGGTTTAGTCAAAGTTATTGCCTTCCTTATTTCCTTGTTGCATCTTTAATTGATGACTTGCTTTTACTTGAAGTTGTTATTTCATTAAGTATCTTCTTATTGAGTTATTGGTGTTGAAGTTGTGAAAGCCGTTATCACATTGAGGTGAAGTATTAATTGTTGAGATATCTTTCATGTTGAGCAATTCACATTCATTTTATTATTGTTGAGATTATTGTGGGCATTGTGGTTGAGCCATTGGCTATATTTAGTGGAAACATTGATATTGCTAACTTTTGGCAAGTTGTGGCATATGGGCTCTTGTGATGCGAGTTGTTATTGTGTTGTGATTTTGATGCACATGTGGCGGTATAAGAATAGGGGTTAATGTGCACGCGGCGGTATAAGATGGGATTTATGTTCATATTGCTAGTAAGGGAATTACTTGACGCCATGCGGCGACTTAAGGTGGTCTAAAGTGCGTGTAGCTATTCGGAAAAACATTTTCAAAACTATCTAAATGTAAGTCTTCGCAATTGCAACATCTGCAGCTGAACAAAAGGTTAGAAAGTCAGATTCTTATCATTTTATCATATTTTAGAACCCTAGGCTCTGTAGGAAGCGATTTGGAGAGGGAATTTTCATCTACAGACATTGGGTAAGTGATTATAATCAATTTTCAACAATATTTCATGAATATATCTTAGATTAAACATCAAATTTATGTGAATCAAAGAGGAAAATTGCGAAATATTATCAAGTTTTTGAAAAATAAGAATTTGAGTTTTGAGAGTTAATTTGGACTCAGATTTGAAAACTAATCACATAAATGGGCTCGTGGGGTTATGGGTAGTCGGAATCTACCCTTGGACCCAGGTTTTGAACAGGCGAGCCCGGGGTTGAATTTTGTTGATTTTTTTGGGAATATTGTAAAGATCAAAGCTTTATCTATTATAATTGTTTTCCCTTGCATTGGTTGATGATATTAAGTCACTTTTGGTTAGATTTGAGCCGTGTGAAGGAGAATTTTAGGGGAAAAGCTAATTCCGAGGCTTGAGTTGTCCTAGTTGAGGTAAGTATCTTGCCTAACTTTGTATGGGGGTACTACCCCATAGGATTTGGGATTGATTGTGCTATTTGTATTATGTTAAAGCCGTGTACGCAAGGTGATGAGTGGATACACATATTATATCTAATATTTGACCAGTTTAAGTCATTTAGACTCTTTCCATGTCTTTATTTGAATTGTCATAACATGTTATATTCATCATGGTTAATCAACTATTACATGTGTTAAACTACCGTTACCTGATTTATTTGGCATTGTTAAAACTTGTTGTACCTTTTACTTGTTATTTTTCTCTTATATGGTTTAGTCAAAGTTATTGCCTTCCTTATTTCCTTGTTGCATCTTTAATTGATGACTTGCTTTTACTTGAAGTTGTTATTTCATTAAGTATCTTCTTATTGAGTTATTGGTGTTGAAGTTGTGAAAGCCGTTATCACATTGAGGTGAAGTATTAATTGTTGAGATATCTTTCATGTTGAGCAATTCCCATTCATTTTATTATTGTTGAGATTATTGTGGGCATTGTGGTTGAGCCATTGGCTATATTTAGTGGAAACATTGATATTGCTAACTTTTGGCAAGTTGTGGCATATGGGCTCTTGTGATGCGAGTTGTTATTGTGTTGTGATTTTGATGCACATGTGGCGGTATAAGAATAGGGGTTAATGTGCACGCGGCGGTATAAGATGGGATTTATGTTCATATTGCTAGTAAGGGAATTACTTGACGCCATGCGGCGACTTAAGGTGGTCTAAAGTGCGTGTAGCTATTCGGAAAAACATTTTCAAAACTATCTAAATGTAAGTCTTCGCAATTGCAACATCTGCAGCTGAACAAAAGGTTAGAAAGTCAGATTCTTATCATTTTATCATATTTTAGAACCCTAGGCTCTGTAGGAAGGGATTTGAAGAGGGAATTTTCATCTACAGATATTGGGTAAGTGATTATAATCAATTTTCAACAATATTTCATGAATATATCTTAGATTAAACATCAAATTTATGTGAATCAAAGAGGAAAATTGCGAAATTTTATCAAGTTTTTGAAAAATAAGAATTTGAGTTTTGAGAGTTAATTTGGACTCAGATTTGAAAACTAATCACATAAATGGGCTTGTGGGGTTATGGGTAGTCGGAATCTACCCTTGGACCAAGGTTTTGACCAGGCGAGCCCGGGGTTGAATTTTGTTGACTTTTTGGGAATTTTGAAAAGATCAAAGCTTTATCTATTGTAATTGTTTTCCCTTGCATTGGTTGATGATATTAAGTCACTTTTGGTTAGATTTGAGCCGTGAGAAGGAGAATTTTAGGGGAAAAGCTAATTCCGAGGCTTGAGTTGTCCTAGTTGAGGTAAGTATCTTGCCTAACTTTGTATGGGGGAACTACCCCATAGGATTTGGGATTGATTGTGCTATTTGTATTGTGTTAAAGCCGTGTACGCAAGGTGATGAGTGGGTACACTTATTATATCTAATATTTGACCAGTTTAAGTCATTTAGACTCTTTCCATGTCTTTATTTGAATTGTCATAACATGTTATATTCATCATGGTTAATCAACTATTACATGTGTTAAACTACCGTTACCTGATTTATTTGGCATTGTTAAAACTTGTTGTACCTTTTACTTGTTATTTTTCTCTTATATGGTTTAGTCAAAGTTATTGCCTTCCTTATTTCCTTGTTGCATCTTTAATTGATGACTTGCTTTTACTTGAAGTTGTTATTTCATTAAGTATCTTCTTATTGAGTTATTGGTGTTGAAGTTATGAAAGCCGTTATCACATTGAGGTGAAGTATTAATTGTTGAGATATTTTTAATGTTGAGGAATTCATATTCATTTTATTATTGTTGAGATTATTATGGGCATTGTGGTTGAGCCATTGGCTATATTTAGTGGAAACATTGATATTGCTAACTTTTGGCAAGTTGTGTCATATGGGTTCTTGTGGTGCGAGTTGTTATTGTGTTGTGATTTTGATGCACATGTGGCGGTATAAGAATAGGGGTTAATGTGCACGCGGCGGTATAAGATGGGATTTATGTTCATATTGCTAGTAAGGGAATTACTTGACGCCATGCGGCGACTTAAGGTGGTCTAAAGTGCGTGTAGCTATTCGGAAAAACATTTTCAAAACTATCTAAATGTAAGTCTTCGCAATTGCAACATCTGCAGCTGAACAAAAGGTTAGAAAGTCAGATTCTTATCATTTTATCATATTTTAGAACCCTAGGCTCTGTAGGAAGCGATTTGGAGAGGGAATTTTCATCTACAGACATTGGGTAAGTGATTATAATCAATTTTCAACAATATTTCATGAATATATCTTAGATTAAACATCAAATTTATGTGAATCAAAGAGGAAAATTGCGAAATTTTATCAAGTTTTTGAAAAATAAGAATTTGAGTTTTGAGAGTTAATTTGGACTCAGATTTGAAAACTAATCACATAAATGGGCTTGTGGGGTTATGGGTAGTCGGAATCTACCCTTGGACCAAGGTTTTGACCAGGCGAGCCCGGGGTTGAATTTTGTTGACTTTTTGGGAATTTTGAAAAGATCAAAGCTTTATCTATTGTAATTGTTTTCCCTTGCATTGGTTGATGATATTAAGTCACTTTTGGTTAGATTTGAGCCGTGAGAAGGAGAATTTTAGGGGAAAAGCTAATTCCGAGGCTTGAGTTGTCCTAGTTGAGGTAAGTATCTTGCCTAACTTTGTATGGGGGAACTACCCCATAGGATTTGGGATTGATTGTGCTATTTGTATTGTGTTAAAGCCGTGTACGCAAGGTGATGAGTGGGTACACTTATTATATCTAATATTTGACCAGTTTAAGTCATTTAGACTCTTTCCATGTCTTTATTTGAATTGTCATAACATGTTATATTCATCATGGTTAATCAACTATTACATGTGTTAAACTACCGTTACATGATTTATTTGGCATTGTTAAAACTTGTTGTACCTTTTACTTGTTATTTTTCTCTTATATGGTTTAGTCAAAGCTATTGCCTTCCTTATTTCCTTGTTGCATCTTTAATTGATGACTTGCTTTTACTTGAAGTTGTTATTTCATTAAGTATCTTCTTATTGAGTTATTGGTGTTGAAGTTGTGAAAGCCGTTATCACATTGAGGTGAAGTATTAATTGTTGAGATATCTTTCATGTTGAGCAATTCACATTCATTTTATTATTGTTGAGATTATTGTGGGCATTGTGGTTGAGCCATTGGCTATATTTAGTGGAAACATTGATATTGCTAACTTTTGGCAAGTTGTGGCATATGGGTTCTTGTGGTGTGAGTTGTTATTGTGTTGTGATTTTGATGCACATGTGGCGGTATAAGAATAGGGGTTAATGTGCACGCGGCGGTATAAGATGGGATTTATGTTCATATTGCTAGTAAGGGAATTACTTGACGCCATGCGGCGACTTAAGGTGGTCTAAAGTGCGTGTAGCTATTCGGAAAAACATTTTCAAAACTATCTAAATGTAAGTCTTCGCAATTGCAACATCTGCAGCTGAACAAAAGGTTAGAAAGTCAGATTCTTATCATTTTATCATATTTTAGAACCCTAGGCTCTGTAGGAAGCGATTTGGAGAGGGAATTTTCATCTACAGACATTGGGTAAGTGATTATAATCAATTTTCAACAATATTTCATGAATATATCTTAGATTAAACATCAAATTTATGTGAATCAAAGAGGAAAATTGCGAAATTTTATCAAGTTTTTGAAAAATAAGAATTTGAGTTTTGAGAGTTAATTTGGACTCAGATTTGAAAACTAATCACATAAATGGGCTCGTGGGGTTATGAGTAGTCGGAATCTACCCTTGGACCCAGGTTTTGACCAGGCGAGCCCGGGGTTGAATTTTGTTGACTTTTTGGAAATTTTGTAAAGATCAAAGCTTTATCTATTGTAATTATTTTCCCTTGCATTGGTTGATGATAGTAAGTCACTTTTGGTTAGATTTGAGTTGTGTGGAGGCAAAGTTTAGGGCAAAAGCTATTTGCGAGGCTTGAGTTGGCCTAGTTGAGGTCTGTATCTTGAATTGAATTGTCATAACATGTTATATTCCCCATGGTTAATCAACTATTACATGTGTTAAACTACCCTTACATGCCTTATTTGATATTGTTAAAACTTGTTGTACCTCTTACTTGCTATTTTGCCCTTATATGCTTTAGTTGAAGTTATTTTCTTCCTTATTGCCTTGTTTCATCTTTAATTGATCACTTACTTTTACTTGAAGTTGTTATTTCGTGAAATATTTTGTTGTTGAGTTATTGGTGTTGAAGTTGTGAATATCGTTCTCACATTGAGGTGAAGTGTTAATTGTTGAGATTTCTTTCATGTTGAGCTATTCACATTCATTTTATTGTTGTTGAGATTCTTGCGTGCATTGTGGTTGAGCCATGGACTATTTATAGTGAAATTATTGATATTGTTGATTTTTGGCAATTGTGGAATATAGGCACTTATGGTATGAGTTGTTATTATGTGGTAATATTAATGCACATACGAATGTTTAAGGATAGGGGTTAATGTCCATGCGGCGGCATAAGGTGAGATTTATATGCGTGTTGCTAGTAAGGGAAGTACTTGAAACGACGCAGAGTCATAAGGTTGGCTAAAGTGTATGTAGCTAGTTCGAGAAAAATGTTTTCAAAAATATCTAAATGTAAAATTCACGCGGCGGTATAAGGAAAGATTGTGAAATGAGGAAAAATGGGTAAGGAAAAATGTTTTTATTATGAAATGAGGAATACGAGGCGACACCTCGGTTGTGATTCTTGTTGTGTATTTCATGTTGAAAAGTGTTATTGGTTGGGCAAACTCTTGTTGTTTTTATTCTTCATTGTCTTACCATTTTTTTCGTGATTGACTAATTGTGGTTCTCATTAATAGTTTCATTATTGTTATCTTATGCCTACCATCCTATCATTAGTTTGCGATTTTAAATTTCTTCGTTATCATTCATTTCTCGGTTTTCCACTACTTCTTGTTATTATATTTTTGTTCTGTTTATTATGTCCTAGTAGTTGTCTTGACTTGGCCTCGTCACTACTCTACCGAGGTTAGTCTTGATACTTATTGGGTACCGTTGTAGTGTACTCATACTGCGCTTCTATACATTTTGTGCAGATCCAGGTACGTCAGCCCGTGTCGGACGCTAGAGGTTGATTGGCTATCTGCTTTTGGAGACTTCAAGGTATATCTGCCCGACGTCCGCATGGCTCGGAGTCACCTTTTGTTTCTAGACATTCCACTATTTATTTATTATTCCAAAATAGTATTGTATTACGAGACTATTAGTACATTCTTGTAGAGCTTATGACTCTGTTCCACAAGGTTTTTGAGAGTCGTTGTCAGCTATACTGTTGAGTTCAATTTTAAAAGTTTAGATGGTTTAACTTTGAAGTTTTTTTATTATTTCTACTATTTCTCCATGCATGTTAGGCTTACCTAGTCTTAGAGACAAGATGCCATAACGACATCCTCCGGTGGGAAATTGAGGTCGTGACAGAAACACCCTTCGTTCCATGACCTCTTGTCCTCACATTATATTGTAAAAGCGATTGCACGGCATCACACTTCGTACTTTTACTCTCATCCTCACATATAATAATGTGAAAATAATTGCACGGCATCACCCTTCGTGCTTTTACATTCATCCTCGCATAATAATGTAAAAACAATTACAAGGCATCATCCTTCGGGCTTTTACTCTCATTCTCACATAATAATATAAAAACAAACACGGAAACACCTTTCGTGCAATTCGTCTTCCTCACCAAGCATATACACATCAACAACAAGCAATGTATGAAGCATGGATAACATCAAGAAGAGTGATTAAGCAAAATACACCACGTGAACGACAATCAGAACTTTTTTTACAACTAAGAAAATCAATAAGCTTCAAGAACCCCATTATTCAAGTATCTCAACAAAGCTCAAACATGATCATCCACATAAGTGTGGAACCCAAGTATCTCAAGAATAATGGACATAGACATGTATTCCTGATTTAGGTATAGTTATGACCGAATTTAGCACATCAACAGTCTCACAAAGATCCATTATATTTAATCAAGTTGTAATAAGTTGAAGCATGATATCTAGTATTGGTATTCGTGCTCAAATTATTAAAGAAATTAAGTAAAATATGAGGCAGTAAAATCATAAGGTTTAAAAGCACGAAGAATCATATAATCTATCCCGAGTATGGATAACCCTGGTACATGCATATACGCTTGTCACCTCGCATATGCATCAACCCAGCATGTAGAATACAATATTATTTTATTAGAAAAAATTCCCCTAACAAAGCTAGTCAAGACACTTACCTTATTCTACAAAACATTCCACAGTTCAATACCGGCGTCCTTAGAAATACTCCTCAAAACGATCAAAACCTATTCAAATATCATCTAAGGAAGTCATACAATGCTAAAGGAAACAACCCCAATCAATAAAAGTTCAATTTGAGCAAAATCCCAAAAGACAACAAAATGTTAACCCGGGCCCACATGGTCTAAATCCGAAATCAAGACCAAATCCTGATGACCATAATTCCACTAATCCAAATGTATAATTTGTTTCGAACTTCAACCTCAATGTGAGGTCTAAATCTCAATTTTACAAAATTTCTAAATTCTGCCCAAAATCCTCAATTTCTACCTTGAATCCTTAGATTTGATAATAAATTTCATAAAAATAATTGAAATTGAACAAAAACAAGTTAAGATTACTAACCTATAAATTGGGAAAGAAATTTCTCTCAAAAAATCGCCTCTATGGAGTCTATGGTTCAAAAATGGTGCAAAATGAGCTTACTCACATGCTAACGACAAGCCACGAGTCCCAAATTACAAATCATACATACATGGCACCTTACAGAAACACCCCGAGGTACCACACCTCCTAGCGACAAGCCACGTGTCCTAAATTACAAATCATATATACATGGCACCTTGTACCCACATTATCAATCACAGCCGCACGGACAACTCACGTGCCAATATCTCAATCCATCCGGTATAGTAACACATGCTCAATATCTCAATCTGCCCGGCGTGGTCATAGGCCCAATATCACAATTAAAGCAGATATACAAGAATACATATGCATGATCAATAAAACTTTTTAAATTTCATACTCCTGAGCTGGTGTAACTGATATGTTACAGCGTATGCATGTGCGTGTGTACTATTAAAATCCTAGTCAACAAGTAATATAAGAGACATCGAGTACTCCATTAGAAACAACACAACAAGTCACGTAATATGCATAACCCACACAAGATAAACCACACCATCACACGAATATCATCAATAATATTCCCCTAGGCTATCATGTATCAACCCTAACATAGCCACCATTATCCCACCCCGCTGACAATATCGTATTAGCCACTCGTATCGCTCTACCCAGACAATAAACACAATACCCACCCATATCTCTCCGCCCATACAATATATCAATAGCCACACGTCTCACTCCACCTAAATAAATATATCAGTAGCCACCCGTATCACTCCGCACGTCAACAATAGTGAAATTCCACACATATGCTCTACATAGCACCAACCAATCCACACATCAAATCCACACGTGCCAATATCACAATAACATGACATACCAACTTGTACCACACGTACCCATAGGTCAAAACGTTACCAAAATAAACAATACCAATGTTGCCACAACACATAGCCTACGGCTCAATCATAATGTGTACAAGAATCTCAAGAAACAACAAAATGAAACGAGAATTAACTCAATAATGAAGTATACTACATAAAACAACAACTTCAACTAAAACAGGTTAACAACTCTCAATAACTTCAATGTCAATTACTTGCTTAAAGAATGAACTTAACAATCAAAAGCATGACGCGTATGTCACGACCCAAAATTCAACTAGTTATGATGGCACCTAACCCAGTCCGCTAGGTAAGTAAAATAATAGTAACCACAATTTAATAATAAAATTGTAAGTCAAAAATGAAATAACTGAATCTTTATATAACTCCCCAAGGACTGGTAGTACAAGTCATGAGCCACTAAGACTTAGATTTATAAACTAAAATGAGAAATGATACAATATCTGTTTGAAATTTACATGAACAGAATCTCAAATCTAGAACTACCAAGAACTAGTGGTAGTGAAATCTGGAACACCGTACATCTTCAATGCTAGCTCCCGCCACACACAGCAACATCATGTCCAAAATCTGCACGCAAGGTTCAGAAGTCCAGTATGAGTACGACTGACCACATGTGTTCAATAAGAATCCTAACTAACCTTGGCGAGGTAATAGAAGCGGGAACTATAAATGATACTCACTATCAGCTGTACAATTCATAATTTTGACAACTATAGAACAGATATGTGATCAAAATAGGAAATTCTTAGGTAAAACCACTTTGATGGTCACAATTTTTTGTTTTAATGTTTTCTTCCCAGTCAACAATCTAGCATATAAGGAAGATATGCAAGTAAATTAGGTAAGCAGTCAAGGAAATTGCAAGTAAAGATGAAATGCAATAACCGCATATTAGTCTATTGCGGCGCACAACCCGATCCAATAACAGTAACCAGCTCTCCCAGAGCTCATATCAACCAGAAACCCGTCGGTTTCTCACAATCTGCATGTACACCATCAAGAGAGAAACATGAAAGGGTGACCCTAAGGGGATGGATCCGTATCCAAACGTTGTACGAACAACTAACGTGCTTCACGGACAACTCACATGCTAATAATATCAACCACACGGACAACTCACATGTTACACGGACAACTTGTGTGCTATAGTATCAATATTTGGATCCGCACGGACAACTCACGTGCTACTAATATAATAACCGCATGAACAACTCACGTGCTGCATGGACAACTCATGTGCTAATTCTCACAAACCACCCGGCGTGGTCACAGGCCCAATATCAAAATCCGCATGGCATGGTCGCACGCATAACAACACAATCCGCCCGGCGTAGTCACATGCATCAAGTCCAAATCATATCACACAGAAGCAAATATACAAGAATACATGTATGTGATCAACGAATATCATATTTCTTGCTTCTGGACTGGTATAAGTGACATGCTGAAGTGTATACATGTGCAAAGTGTGCTATCATAGCTCAAATCAGAATTTCATCACAGAATTAGCAATTACCAAGTTAAGTCAGGGAATTAACCTCTTCTTATCCTCAAACATGGCTCAAATAGTTCAGAACAATGTTACAAATATGAGAAACATTATAGTTTAAAGTTTGACAGTCAATTCTTGGCATATGATAGCCTAAGCACTACCACGGGCATGGATGAATACCCCGGTGCTCTCACATGGGATCAAACCACTCTTATATGCGCACCCATAGCACGTAGCTATCACAAATAATTCAGGCAACTAGTGCCTCAACCAAGTTTAGATAGGATACTTACCTTAAGCAAGCCAAATGAACTACCGAGCAAGCCAAAAAATACTCTATAAGCTCCATCCCGCAAATATCAACCTTCGAACAGCTCGAAACTAGCCAAAACCAACTCAAAAACATCAAATAATCCAATCGGAGACAAACCCAAACGATAAAGATCGAATCTTTAATCAATTACTCAAAGCCAACCAAAACATTAAACCAAGGCCCGCACCTCGGAACCCGACAAAACTTACAAATTCCGACAACCAATTCAATTATGAGTCCAATCATAAAAATTTCACTCAAATCCGACTCTGAATCGATATTCAAAACCAAAAATTCACTTCAGGGAAGTTTAGATAAAAAACCTCAATTTCACTTTCAAAATCACCAATTTATTACCAAAAATCGAAGATGGAATCACGAAATAAAATCAAAATCGAGTCAAAAATACATACCCCAGTCCATGTAGTGAAAATCGCCTAAAAATCATCCAAATGCGAGCTCCATAGCTCAAAATATGATAAAATGACTCAAGGACCGGAAATAGAGTACTTATAATCACTGCTTAGAAATATGAATCGCGATCGCGAAGAAGATGAAAAAACCACACTGCCCTGAGATTCTCTAAGCATTCACGAGCCTACTCATGCAAAGGCGATGCGCGAACACGGCCAAATCCACTTGAACGCAAAAGAGGATTCACCATATCCCAGCAGCCCAGCTCAACACTACGCGACCGTAATTTCGCATACGCGAATGCAATGCTCAAGTCCCCACAACCTACACGAACAGGGTCTCCCAGTCGTGAACGTGATGAAGAAATTGCCCAGATCCAGACATAGCCTATGCGATCGCAAAGAATAACTCTGACACAAGACAACAACAGTAAACTAGCTATGTATGAAGCTCCGAAATGATCTGAAATCTGTCCGAAACTCACCCGAGCCCCTCCGGACACCATCCAAAAACATGACAAGAAGTTCCAAAACATAACACGGACATAATCGAGGCCTCAAATCACACATAGCAACGTCAAAATCACGAATCACACCTCAAATCGAACTTTATGAACTTTTGAACTTTCAACTTCTAAATCTCGTGTCGAACCATATCAAATTAACCCGGAATGAGCTCAAATTTTGCACACAAGTACCAAATGACATAATGAAGCTATTCTAATCCCTAGAAGCACAATCTGAACCTGATATCATCAAAGTCATCTCTCAGTCAAACCTATGAACTTTTCAAACCTTCAAAATGGCAACTTTTGCCAATTAATGCCAAAACGTTCAAGAAACATCCAAATGCAAATCCGTAAATACGCCCAAGTCCAAAATCACCATCTGGACCTAATGGAACCATCAAAACTCCAATCCAAGCTCAAATACACAAAATTCAAACTTGGTCAACTCTTCAAAGTTAAAGCTTGTAAGATGAGATTCATTCTTCCAAATCAAATTCTGAATCACTTGGAAACCAAAACTGATGATTTACACAAGTCATAATACATTATACAGATCTACTCAAGACTTCAAATAGGTGAACGGAATATAAATGCTCAAAACGACCGGTCGGGTCGTTACATTCTCCCTCACTTAAATATATGTTTGTCCTGGAACGTGCCAAGAGTCGTTCATAAGCCATCCAATCACTGTGTAAACTCACCATGCCCATACACGTGGGTGATATCACGTCACCCCAATCCATATAAGCCTGACAACACAACCCAACTAAAAATCTTTTCTTCAACCTTGGCCCATAAAGCTTGGAATCAAATCTCCCACATCGGAAATCCAATTAAAAGAATCGGTTCTCTTATCTATGCACTGTATAAGTCTGAACAAGCTGTACCAAGCCATAACTATAACTCAAGATGTAATCACATGATATACCACATAACTCAGATACTCTCCGTATTAACTTTCGGCCACAATAGCTACTCAAAAACAAACCCGGTACCGGTAACAAACCTCACATCAATTGAAACCTTGTTCCAAACCTTCATACACTGCCAAATGGTGAATGAAACACGCAAAAATGCATAACCACTCATCAGGTCAACCAGTCATGGAGCTCTCTCGTTCGACAAGAACCATATCCAAATTCTAAGCCGATAAGTGACATTATCATTCCAAATATACCGCAATCAAATCTGATAGTACTCATTCTAGGTCCAATGACCTCATCCCATGAACTGCAGTTACTCTACTAACAAGCCACACCAATACCACCTCAAGCCACATATCGTGCAATCCATGCACCAAACAAGCAACAACTTAAATTCTCCCAATAATGGAAAGAGAATGAAATGAGAGAATCATCCTGTAATCTCAACAGATACAACGACAAGCACCATGCTAAGAACCCATCACACATAGTAGAACTAAAAACACACGAACCTTACCCAAAGGATCATGACCCAACATTATTCTGTTGCGATGCGCGACCCAATTCAAACACCGGTCCACATGAAATACCCCGAGTCCTAATGCTTAGAATCAACAACCATACACAAATCAACACTAAATACAAAGAGTGCATGACCATAACCATAGAGAAACGAATAGCACAATATACCGCGACCCCAGAAAGACCGTAACCAAGGTGCAATCAACCATTTGACATCTCAAGTACCATCTCGCTCGAATTCTGCCATAAGGCCCAAACAGAACCGCATCATGCGTGCAAATAACAAATAGATCACAGTCCATTGTAGCATAGAAGAGTAGCACAAAGAGAATATGAGAACACAAACAAGCTTACCGCTAATCGAATGACACACCCCTCAATAATAATAGTGATGAGTCAACAAATCCGACCCAGTGTAGAATACACATCCTCATTGAGCCTATCCATGGGACCTCAAATCAACTCCGGTCATCCCAAGATGGATAAATAACCCTCTAAAAGTCCACAATGACCTAACCATAACACGTACTACCATCTGGCTAACTCTTGCAACATCTTCACTATCTGTAACCACGAAACAACCTTCTTTTGAGAACTCCCAATCCCCAAATCCATAGAATACATGAATCATCATAACCGATCCCAACTATACTACTCGAATGACTAACATATCTCTCATACACAATCATCCCATGAGAAATACTTCGATAATTCTCCCGCGCAGCATATCAAAATCTAAATAACAGTTGTCGATCAACCAGGCGAGTACCGCAATTTCAGTCAATCATCCTCAAGTTCAAACACAATGCACCTTTCTAAAATGTACACTCTTCCCAAATAATACCAAATAGTGCCAACATTCTTCTTTTATCTTAAACCTTCCATGTTGTCTAGAACTCATGACCTTCCCTTCGAAACTAAACCACAAACTTATATATATATATAATTCTTAATTCCACATGTCAAACCGCATCTATCATTCCATCATTAAAAAACTCGAGAACCCTATTATCAACCCTGAGTCATACGTAGAATACACAACAGGTCAGTTAGAAACCTTCCACCCGATCCCATCCAGGAGAAAATCACAATACGCAATATACTCCTCATGCCGGTAGAAAATATCTATCTCAAATCGTCAAAGAAATCATCGAGAACCTTATGAATCCCATACGCACATAACCATGTCATCAGAACTGAATTCCTCTAACTCAACCAAGTCATGCAGGTCACCAAACTTAAGAGTATTGACACAAAGCACCTGTAGACACTCACCACATCATAAGAACCGAAAGAACCGATTTTACCCACTACCATGCTGATCCGATCTACCACCGAGCTATCATAATTCTCCAAGTTCCTTCTGAATTGCCTTTATGTTAACACCTCTCCTTGCTAGAACACCACAATCCTCAATCAAAGCCCGCCACAAGAGATCCCAACATGAAACTACGTTGTCCTAAAGCTCATAAGCCACTGTATTCCCATTTAAACACTCATAATTGTGCACACCCATTGTGAAGAGACCTTATGTGAATCTAAAATTGTTTCCTCTTACCTTCTGATAAATATAGAATCCATAGTGATATAGAAATACCGCCAGTCCCAACAACCTCCGACGTAAATCTCAGATCTTAGCCACTCACAAATCCGAAAATTCCTCAAATACTAGATATGAATCTTGAACCCATTAGAATGTTCTCGAGAGTCATCCACCATATTCTAATCTCAAACGCACAGCCCTAACAAGACAAACGATTTGTGCTCCATCATCACACCCACTCCAAAATAAGTAATCTCATCTTAACACAACCGAGTAAATCCATACTCCATGCACACTACACCATTTAAGAGTGACCAACTCAAACCATTTCATGTTTTCCATACACACATAAAGGGTAAAACATCTTGTATCGAGAAAGTTCCTTACTCAAGTCATCCTCGATCTCAACCTTTACAAGTCATAACTGATCCACATACATGGCTCATACCGAAACTAATACAACACATAACTATTCAATCAAATCGTCGATAGCAGACTCCCCCACTTGGCTCATAGCCGTAGAACAAAACATCCTATAACTCACAATACCGACACTTTATTACTGCCATAATCCCGCACTATAATCCCACTAAAGTCTTCCGAAGCTCATGTAACACAAATCATAAAAATGCCTCAAATCAGCTGCTAAGCTCACATTCATCCTTATGACAGTGAAATCAACTTCTTTAAAAGATCCAAACTCAAATTGAAACACATATAACCCACTGTTAGAAAGAAATTCTCCACACAAACATCATAAGGATCACACAACCTCAGATCATCCCGCAAGAGATAACCCACTTGCTTATCCCCAAACTTGCATCTCTTAAGCTCTATCGTAGTCACAACCACTATGCATTCACTAATCCCTCCCGAGTCTAAGCTCTTCAACAAAATATAAGAATCTACTTCATCCCACAAACAAGCAACATGAAGATCCCTCAGCACGCTCATAACTTAAGACTGTACAACATATCAAGATAGAAATCAAGCACCCAATAGTCCTTTTCACATCTCGAGCAAACACTTCTCATCACATCAAAAACATCTGAGCACATCCCGCAGTCATATCATACTCATCATATAGCCATCCAACCACTCACCAAGCCATAAATCCTACTCCTAAGGACACTACCTGACATATAAGTCCGAAAGCACATGCTTGCATAACTGAAACTACCGAGCCCAAGCTGTAGTCCAACCTTGGCCTCAAGTCCTCCAGACTGTCCCATCATCAAAACACAGAAAATACATCGAACACCTCATCCATAGAATCACAAGGTGTCGATTCACAGCTGATACCTAGCACTGACATAACATACGAGTGAGTGGGAGGAATTCAAAGAGATACGCTTTAAGGTGAATAAATGTCGCACGATAAGGAAATAAAGATAGGAAATTTATCGTAGACGCCATGTAGCCTCTCGAAGATAGGTATAGACGTCATCATACAGAACCGCAAGACTCTACTAGACATTTGCTCATGACTCGCAGAACCTATGAACCTAGAGCTCTGATACCAACTTGCATGACCCAAAATCCAACTAGTCGTGATGGCACCTATCCCAACCCGCTAGGTAAGCAAAATAATAGTAAACACAATTTAATAATAAAATTATGAGTCAAAAATGAAATAACTGAATCGTTATACAACTCCCCAAGGACTAGTAGAACAAGTCATGAGGCACTAAGACTTAGATTTACAAACTGAAATGAGAAATGATACAAAACCTATTTGAAATTTACATGAACAGAATCTCAAATCTAGAACTACCAGGAACTAGAGGAAGCAAAATCTAGAACGCGGTACATCTTCAATGCTAGCTCCCACCATTCACGACAACATAAGCTCCAAAATCTACAGGCAAGGTGCAGAAGTGCAGTAAGAGTACAGCCGACCCCATGTGCTCAATAAGAATCCTAACTGACCTCGACAAGGTAAAGGAAGCGAGAACTATAAATGATATTCACTATCACCTATACAGATCATAATTTCAACAAGTATAGAACAAATATGTGATCAAAATAGGAAAATCATAGGTAAAACCACATTGATGCTCACAATTCTTTGTTTTAAAGTGTTTTGATCAGTCAATAATCCAGCATATAAGGAAGATATGCAATTAAATCATGTTAACAGTCAAGGAAATTGCAAGTAAAGATGAAATGCAATAACCACATATCAGTTCATTGCGGCGCGCAACCCAATCCAATAACAGTAACCAGCTCTCCCAAAGCTCATATCAACTAGAAACAATCAGTTTCTCACAATCCGCGTGTACACTATCAAGAGAGAAACATGAGAGAGTGACCCTTGGGGGATGGATCCGTATCCACACACTTCACAGACAACCCATGTGCTATAGTATCAATATATATATCCACACGGACAACTCACGGGTTACATTATCAATGACCGCACGAACAACTCTTATGCTGCACGTACAACTCATGTGCTAATACTTACAAAGACATAGACTCAATATCACAATCCGCCCGGCGTGGTCATAGGCATAACAACACTATCCTCCCGGCAAGGTCACAGGCATTCAGTCCAAATCATATCACACAAAAGCAAATATACAAGAATACATGTATGTGATAAACGAATATTAGATTTCATGCTTCTGACCTGGTATAAGTGACATGATAAAGTGTATGCATGAACAAGGTGTGCTATCATAGCTCAAATCAGAATTTCATCACAGAATTAGCAATTACCAAGTTGAGTCAGGGAATTACCCTCTTCGTATCCTTAAACATAGTTCAAATAGTTCACAACAATGTTATAAAAATGGGAAACGTTATAGCTTAAAGTTTGACAGTCAATTATAGGCATATCATAGCCTAAGTACTACCCCGAGCATGGATGATTACCCCAGTGCTTGCTTATGGGCTCAAACCCCTCACATACGAGCACCCATAGCACATAGCTATCACAAATAATTTAGACAACTAGTGCCTCAACCAAGTTTAGATAAGATACTTACCTCAAGCAAGCCAAATCAACTACCGAACAAGCCAAACAATACTCAATAAGATCCATCCCGCTCAAATCGACCTCCGAGCGGCTCAAAACTAGCCAAAAATAACTCAAAAATATCAAATAAAGCCATAGGAGACAAACCCAAACAATAAATATTGAATCTTTATTCATTTACGCAAAGACAACTAAAAAGACAAACTAGGGCCCCCACCTCGGAAAATGACAAAACTTATAAATTTCTAAAACCCATTCAATTATGAGTCCAAGCATACCAATTTCACTCAAATCCGACTCCGCATCGATGTTCAAAACCCAAAATTCACTTTAGGAAAGTTTAGAGAAAAACCCCCAATTTCTCTTTCAAAATCACAAATTAATTACCAAAAAACGGAGACAGAGCTCCATAGCTTAAGATATGATAAAATGACTCAAGGGCCCGAAATAGAGTATTTATAATCACTGCTCAGATATATGAATCGCGATCGCGGAAATACCCTCTTGATCGCAAAGAAGAAAAACAATCCACACTGTTGTATGACACTCTACGAGTTCGCGAGCATACACATGCGAACACGATGCCCACAGATGCCAACGATCCGCGAACGTGGCCAAATCTACACGAATGCAAAAGAGGATTCACCAGCTCCCAGTTGCCTAGCTTAACACTACGCGACCGTGATTCCACATACGTGAACGCGATGCTCAAGTCCCCACAACCTATGCAAATGCTGTCTCCCAGTCGACAATGCGATGAAGAAAGTGCCCAGCTGCAGACATAGCCTACGCGATAGCATCTATATATACGTGATCGCGATGAATAATTGTGACACCATATAACAACAGTAAACCAACTATGCATAAAGCTCCAAAATGATCTGAAATCCGTCCAAATCTCACCCGAGCCCCTCGGGATCCCGTCCAAGCATGCCAACAAGTACCAAAACATAACACGGACCTACTCGAGGCCTCAAATCACACATAACAATATCAAAATCTTGTATCGCACCTCAAATCAAACTTTTTGAACTTTTGAACTTTCAACTTCCAAAACTAGTGCCGAACCATATCAAATCAACTCGGAATGGCCTCAAATTTTAGAATTTTCCTCTCAAATATGCCTCCAAACCAATCGAATTTAACCCAAATCGACTTAATATCATCAAACAATGCTAGGGAAATCATTTACAATAGATAAAGATAAGATCTTTACACCTTTCCCACGAAGTCAATAAAAGTCAACTCAGGGCTCGGCCGGTCAAAACATGGGTCCAATGGTAGATTTCGACTACCCAGACCCCACGAGTTCATATATGTGATTAGTTTCAAAATCCGAGTCCAAATCGACTCTCAAAACTCAATTTCTTATTTTTCAAACACTTGACAAGGTTTCACAAATTTTCACTTTGATTTACATGATTTTGAGGTAAAAATCTAAGAGGAATATGATTAGAATGGATTAGAATCACTTACCCAAAGTTTGTAGGTGAAAATCCCCTCTCTAAATCGTCTCTTACCGAATCCAGGGTTCGAAAATATGAAAATGAGGCTAAAAATCTCGTCCCTCAACCTTTTGTCCAGTTGCAGGTGTCGCAAATGCGACTTGGGGCTCGCAAATGCGAACCCCGCAAATGCGAAGAATTCATCATAAAATTGAACTCCTCACATCTCTGCTGTCATCGCAATTGCGATGACAGGTTCGCAAATGCAAACATTGGATCTTCGCAAAAGCGATCAAATGATCTAAATGCGATCACTGTTGATCCCAGGCCCTCTTCGCAATTGTGAACAATGGGTTTGCAAATGCGATCCTATAGACTAGGCCATACTTTGCAAATGCGACTTCCAACCTCGCATTTGTGAAGCCTGCAATACCAGTTCACACCAGCAACACCAAAACTCTCCCAAATACTTTGGAGCGCATCCGAAACTTACCCGAGCCCCTCGGGCTCCAAGCCAAACATGCGCACAAGTGTAATAACATCATACAAACTCGCTCGCGTGATGAAAACACCAAAATATCACCTATAACCATGAACTGGACATCAAAATGTATGAAATTTTCAGTGAAACTTAAGAACTTTCAAATTTACAACCGGACGTCTGAATTATGTCAAATCAACTCCGTTTTGCACCAAATTTTGCAGACAAGTTATAAATAGTAAAATGAACCTTTACCAAGTTCCAGAACCGAAATTCGAACCCTATAGCAACAAAGTCAACTTACGGTCAAACTTATGAATTCTTTAAACTTTCAAATTATTAATTTTCAACAAATCACGTTAAATCAAGTTAAGGACTTCTGAATTCAATTCCGGGCATACGCCAAAGACCCAAATCACAATACGTACCCACTAGGACTGTCAAAACACTAATCGGGGTCAGTTTTCATAAAACGTTGACCGTAGTCAACTCAAATTATTTTTAAGGCAAACTTTCACATTTTCTTCAATTTTCCACATAAAAATATTCTAGAACGAGACACAGACTACACACACATATTGAGGAACTCTAAACATAGCTAGTCGAGGTCTCGGAACACGGAAATAAAGGCTAAAGCTCAAAATGACCTATTGGGTCATCACATTCTCCACCTCTAAAACAAACTTTCATCCTCGAACAGATATAGAAAGGTACCTAGACTGGTGAAAAGGTATGGGTATCTACTCTGCATGTCGGACTTGAACTACCACATGGTTGCCTCTATCGGCTGACCTCTCCAATGTAATCTAACCAAAAAATAACTCTTAGACCTCAACTTCCGGACCTGCCTGGCTAGAATGGCGACCAACTCCTCCTCATAAGTCAAATCCTTGTCCAATTGGACTAAGCTGAATCTAACACATGGGACGGATCACCGTGATACTTCTGGAGCATGGAGACATGGAACACCAGATGAACTGCTGATAAGCTAGGTGACAATACAAGCTTGTAGGCCACCTCACCCACTCTCTTAAGAATCTCAAAGGGTCTGATATACCCAGGGCTCAACTGGCCCTTCTTTCCGAACCTGATCGCACCCTTCATAGGTGAAAGCCAAAGCAATACCCTCTCTCCAACCATGAATGTAACATCACGAACTCTCCGATCAACATAACTCTTCTACCTAGACTGAGCTGTGTGAAGTCAATCCTGAATCATCTTGGCCTTTTCCAAGGCATCGTAGACAAAATCAGTACCCAATAATCGAGCCTCTCCCGACTCAAACCAACCAACTGGCGAACGGCACCGTTGCCTATATAATATCTCATAGGGAGCCATCTGAATACTTGATTGGTAACTGTTGTTGTAGGCAAACTCCACAAGCGGAAAGAACGGATCCCATGAACCCCCGAAATCCATAACACAGGTGCGAATCATATCCTCCAATATCTAAATGGTGCACTCGAACTGTTCGTCCGTCTGGGGGTGAAATGTTGTATTCAACTCAACCCGTGTGCCTAACTCACATTGTACGGCCCTCTAGAAGTGCGAGGTGAAATGCATACCCCAGTCAGAAATGATGGACACCAGCACACCGTGAAGACGAGCGATCTCACGGATATAGATCTCAGCCAACCACTTTGAAGAATAGGTAACTACTACTGGAATGAAATGTGCCTACTTAGTCAAACTGTACACAATGACCCATACCGCGTCGAATTTCTTCGAAGTCCGTGGGATCCCAAAAACCAAATCCATGGTAATACGCTCTCACTTCCACTAGGAAATCTCAAGCTTTTGAAGCAAACCGTTAGTCCTCTGATGCTCGTACTTTACTTACTAACAATTCAGACACCGAGCCACATATGAAACTATATCCTTCTTCATTCTTCTCCACCAATAATGCTACCTTAGGTCCTGATATATCTTGGCGGCACCCGGATGAATGGAATACCGTTAGCTGTGGACCTGCTCAAGAATCAACTCACGAAGCCAATCAACATTGGGCAAACAAATCCAACCCTACATCTGCAACACCCTATCATCTCCAATAGTAATCTGCTTGGCACCACTGTGCCACACTGTGTCCTTAAGGACAAGGAAATGGGGGTCATCATACTGACGTTCTCTGATGCACTCATATAAAGATGACCAAAAGATCGTGCAAGCAAGGACATGACTGGGCGACACGACTGGGCTCCGAAACATCTAACATCACGAACTGATTGGCCAAAGCCTGAACATCTGATGCTAGTGGTCTCTCACCAACTGGAATATACACAAGGCTACCCATACTTACAGCCTTTCTACTCAAGGCATCGGCCACCACATTAGCCTTCCCAAAATGATATAAAATTATGATATCACTGTGTTTCGACAGCTCCAACCACCTCCACTACGTCAAGTTGAGATCCTTTTTCTTGAACAAATACTGCAGTGTTCGATGATCCGTGAACACCTCACACGACACGACGTAGAGTTAAAGCCTCTGAATCTTCAGTGCATGAACTATGGCTGCCAACTCTAAGTCATGAACATGGTAATTCTTCTTATGCTCCTTCAACTGCCGTGACGCGTATGCAATCACCCTGTCATCCTACATCAACACTGCACTAAGCCCAGTACACGATGCACCACAATACAACTTAAAGGATCCTGAACCTGTGGGCAACACCAACACTGATATTGTAGTCAAAGCAGTCTTGAGCTTCTGAAAGCTCAACTCACACTCATCCTTCCACCTGAATGGAGCACCCTTCTGGGTCAATCTAGTCAATAGGGCTGCTATGGATTAAAACTCTTCCATTAACTAGCGATAATAACCCGCCAAACCTAGGAAACTCCGAATCTCTGTAGCTGAAGTAGGTGTAGGCAAGTTTTGAACTGCCTCAATCTTCTTAGGATCCACTTTTATGCCCTCGATCGAAACAACATACCCCAAAAGGCTATCCAGTCTAACCAAATCTCACACTTTGAAAACTTGGCATATAACTAACTATCTCTCAGAGTCTGAAGTACAACTCGAAGGTGTTGTTCATGCTCCTCTCGACCGCCGTAGTAGATCAAGATATCGTCAATGAATACGATCACAAATGAATCCAAATAGAGCTTAAATACCCAGTTCATCAAGTTCGTAAATGCTGGTGGGTCATTTGTCAACCCAAATGACATCACTTGGAACTCATAATGCCCATACCGAGTTCGAAAAATTGTTTTAGGGACATCTGATGCACTAATCTTCTATTGATAATATCTAGACCTCAACTAAATCTTCAAAAACACCTTGGCACCTTAGAGCTGATCAAATAAGTCATCAATCCTCAGCAACAGATACTTGTTCTTGATATTGACTTTGTTCAATTGCCGATAGTCTATACAAATCCTCATCGAACCATCTTTCTTCTTCACGAACCACACGGTCGTACCCCAAGGCGAGATACTAGGTCTAATGAATCCCTTATCAAGTAAATCTTGCAACTGCTCCTTCGGTTCCTTCAACTCCGGCGGGGCCATACGGTATGGTGGAATAGAAATGGGCTGAGTGCGCAGAGCCAAATCAATACAGAAGTTAATATCTCTATCGGGTGGCATCCCCGACAGATATGCATGAAACACTTTTGGAAACTCATGCACAACAGGTACCGAATCCATGGAAGGAACCTCCACACTATAGTCACGAATATAGGCAAAATAAGATAGACATCCCTTCTCGATCAGATGTCGAACTGTCACTAAAGAAATAACGTTGCTGGTAGAATGGCCAAGAGTCCCCCTTTACTCTAATCAAGGCAACCCCGGCATGTCTAAGATCATCGTCTTGGCATGACAATCCAATATAGCATGATAAGGTGACAGACCATCCATGCCAAAAATAACATCAAAGTCTACCATATCAAGAAGTAAGAGATCTACACTAGTCTCAAGACTCCCAATAGTAATAACACACAAGTGATAAACATGATCTACAATAATAGAATCTCCCACCGGCATGGACACATACATAGGAGCACTCAAAGAATCACAAGGCACAACCAGATGTGAAGCAAAATAGGATGACACGTAGGAATAAGTAGAGCCCGGTTCAAATAAAACTAAAGCATCTCTATGGCAAATTGGAACAATACCTATGATAACAGTATCAGATGACTCCACCTCAGGTCTAGTTGGGAATGCATAAAAACGAGGTCCAATCCCGCCACCCTGACCTTCGCCTCTCAACGGCCTCTAGCTGGCTGGCCTCCACCTCTAACGGCCTAACCTCCACCTCTAATGACATGACCTCTACCTCTGGCTTGCTGAGCGAGTGGTGAAGCAACTGGTACTGGAACAAAGGCATGAAAACTCTATTGTGTCATGCTGCTCAATAATATAGGACAGTACCTCCTGATGTGACATGTACCCCCACGCTCAAAAAACCCATCCCGCTGTTATGGCTGCTGAAGCTGAAACTCAGCTGAATTGGCTGGATAACCACGGTGATAGCTCTAGATTGGAGACACACTAATAGGAGCGGATGGTGCATTGTAGTTTTGCTGCCCATAATGAAATATATAGGGGCCATGACTACCTGAGACATTGTGGGATGCCTGAAGCGCTTACTGAAATGGCCTAGGTAGATGGTCACTACCAAAAGTACCCTACCTCCAGATGAGGCACCACTAAAACCACCGGAATGACGAGGCCTCTAATCAGACATCGGCCCCCTCTCCTAACCACGAACTATCTCAATCCGTCTAGCAATATCTACCGCCCTCTGGAAAGAAATATTATCTCTAGTCTCCTTGGCCATCTGTAGACTGATGCTAAAATTGAGCCCATCAATGAATCTCCTCACTATCTCCCTCTCAGTAGGGAGTAAAATAATGGCATAGTGAGCCAAGTCTACAGATCGAGTCTCATACTGGGTTACAATCATGCAACCCTTATGAAGGCACTCAAACTGCCTGCGATACTCCTCTCTCAGAGTGAAAGGAATGAACTTCTCTAGAAATAGCTGTGAAAAAGGATCCCAGGTGAGTGCAGGCGAACCAGCTGGTCTATTAAACACATAATCTCTCCACCATCTCTTAGCAGAACCGGTCATTTGAAACACTACAAAGTCGACCCCATTGGTCTCAACAATACCCATGCTGCACAACACCTCGTGGCAATGATCCAAATAATCATGTGGGTCCTTAGAAGGTGCACCACTGAAATGAACAGGAAAGAGCTTGGAAAACTTATCCAACTTCATCAAGGCCTCAGAAGACATAGCGGGCCTGTCCTCGGTCTATGCCGCAAAACCTAACTTAACTACCCCTACTGCTGAGCTACTGGAGTCTAATATAGGCGAGCAACATGCTCCAGGGTGTGAGTAGCGGGAGTCTGTGCTCCTTCCCCAGCCTGAGAGATGGCTGGTGCCACTGAAAATACACCGATCTGGGCCACACTCTCCATAAGACCCACCAAGCGGACTAGAGCATCCTAAAGCACTTCAATGGCTATGAATCCCTTCGGGACCTGAGGATCCACTGCGGGTGCTACTGCTCAAGCTCTAAGCTGAGCCCTGCCTCTGCTTCAACCTCTAGCTCGACCTCGACCTCGGCCTCTGCCATTGGTGGTAGCTACCACAAGGGGCTATGGCTCCTGTCTGGCTGCAGATGTTGTGTGTGTTCTCGCCATCTATGAGAAAACAAGAATATAATGGTTCAATCATCAATGATAGAATGAAATCGCATGATAGAGAAAGAAACAAGTGAAATTTTTCCTAAAACTCCATAGCCTCTAGAAGATAAGTACAGACGTCTCTGTACCAATCCTCTAGACTCTACTAAGCTTGCTCATGACTTGTGTGACCTAGGCAACCTAGTGCTCTGATACCAACTTGTCATGACCCGGAATCCCAACCTCAGGGTAGTAGAGTTTATTTAGTTATTGAGTAATTCAAATAGAGTTTATGAATTCTATTCTAAATTTTATCCCTTTTAATATATGTGAAATAAAGCTCTATATAATGAATGTGTGTAGATCTAATATGTGATTACAATGAGATATTCTAAAGAAGTTGGAAATTTTGAATAAGATGTAATAGGAGATTGTTAAAAGCAGTTAAAGCAAATAAATACAATTATTTGTACTTCATGTGTACTCTGGTTTTTCCGTTCATGAATTTGCCCTCTTATTTATTAGCTTTCATTTGAATGTGCTGGATGGATATAATCTATGACTATGTGAAACAGTGAGATATTCTAGAAATGCTGAAAATTTTGAATGGGTGTAGATGGAGATTTCTATCGGGTTTGTTCTGCTTTTTATATGCTTGACTACTTGAGTAAGTTGTAGATATGTATTCTCTACTCCTCGCTGATAAAAATATGGTTGGCTGTAAGACAACACACCAGAAAATTTACAAAGATTCTTCTAAGTAATCCAAAGAGAATCCGAATAATAAAATCAAATTAATTGGTGAAGCTAGCAACAAGCTAAAACTTTTATTTGAATGTGCTTTTTAGATCTAATGTGTGATTTTGTAACAATGAGATATTCCAAAATATACAAAATATGAATGGGATGTAGTAGGAGATTGATAAGAATTGTGTAATGACTCGGCCGGCCGTTTTGAGTATTGTAGCCTCGTTCCCCTATTTATCGCTTCTTTTATGTTCATTTGTAGTTACGTGACTTGCCGGGATGGTTGATTTGGTTTTGGGGATGTTTCAGTGAATTGGGACACTTAGTCCCAAGGTTGAATGCATAAGTTGGAAGAGTTGACCAGAGTTTGACTTTTATATAGACGACTCTGGAATTGAGTTTTGATGGTTCTGATAGGTTCGTATGGTGATTTTGGACTTAGGCGTATGTCTGGAATTGGATTTGGAGGTCCATGTGTTGATTTGGCTTGAATTGGCGAAAGTTGGAAAGTTCAAGGTTTGGAAGTTTAGAGGTTTGACCAAGAGTTCACTTTCTTGATATCGGGTTTGGATTTCAGTTTTGGAAGTTGGGATAGGTCTGTTGTGTCATTTAGGTCTAGTGTGAAAATATTTAAGTCATTCAGAGTTGATTTTGTATAGTTCGGCATTAGTTTTAGATCTTGGAAGTTCATTAGTTATATAGGCTTGAATTCGGGTACAATTCATGGCATTGATGTTGTTTGGTGTGAATTGAGGCTTCAAGTAAGTTTGTAACGTGTTTTAGGACTGGTTGATGTATTTGGATGGGGTACCGGGGGCCTCGGGTGAGAACCGGATGGTTGGCAGATCATATTTGGACTTAAGAGAAGTGTTGAAGCTCCAGGTACTGGTGTGATCGTACCTACGAGATTATGACCGTAGGTGCGAAGCCGTAGAAATGGCAGATGAATCGCAAAAGCGGCGGATAGCTTGGCTTGGCAATGGTCGCAAATGCCGACGGGGAGCTGCATTTGCGGAAGCTAAGGTGCGCTAAGTTGCCTGTAGATGCGGAAACGACTGGAGGTTTCAGAGTTCACAGGTGCGAGGCTATTCCGCAAAAGTGGAATCGTAGATGCGGAGCCTTAGTCCGCAGATGCGGAAGGATGGAGGCAACTGAAGGATCGTAGATGCGTAACTTGGCCGCACCTGCAGAACTGCAGATGCGGATTGATCAACAGTGTTATATTTCGAAAGGTTTCGTGATTTTTCTCATTTGGAGAGTTTTTTGACTCGGCAAAGGGCGATTTTTAGTGGGATTTTGCTACAATTGAAGAGGTAAGTGGAGATTCATCACTTTTATTGATACATATTGATTACCCATTAATTGTTACACCTAGTTTATGTGTATTTGAGGTGAAAATTTGGAATTTTAGGCAATGTTGTTGGACACTGAGATTTTGTGATTTGGGGGTCGATTTGTGGATGGAATTGGATAAAATTAGTATGGTTGGACTCGTAATTGAATGGGTGTTCGGAATTTGTGAATTTTGTTAGGTTCTGGTGTGCGGGCCCGGTTTGACTTTCCGTTTTTTATTAAAGACTTTAGCTTTATCATTTTTCATTTTTTCCTACGATTTTATTGATGGTATTAAGTTGTTTGTGACTAGATTCCAGTCCTTTGGAAGTCGATTCACGAGTTAAGGGATTGTAAGACTATTGAGTTGCACGCTTTGAGGTAAGTATCATTACTTAACTCGAAGTTGAGGGTATTTATCCCTAGAAACATGTTATGTGTGATATGTTGGGTAACGTACATGTTAGGTAACGAGCGTGTGGGCGTGCATCAGGGTAATCATGTTCTAGGTTGACTGTTGCACTATGTTGCTATCATATCTTATTTTATCCACATCTTTCCTACTTGTTAGATTAATTGAGCCATGATTCATGTTAGAAATCATATTTAGGCTATGTGGTTATTTGATTGAGACATGATAAGGCTATTTCTATTGTTCTAGATTATCTGATTTAAATGAATTTTTACACTCAGCCATGATTCTTTATTGGCATGTCATATCTCAGTCTCTATTTATCATTCATTGTTACATTACATGTTATCATTGCTATTCCATATGTGGAGTTATTGGGCTGAGTGATACAAGATTGTGAGCCCTTGAGACTTGAAGGATTGATATCTGAGGTGGGCCTTAGAGCCGTATTGAGAGTGTTATTGTGGATCAGGCTAGACGTTGTGGCAGGCCATATTGGCTTTACTATTATTATTACTATTATGTGGATCAGGCTGCACGCCGTAGCATGCTTTATTGCCTTTTGATTAGTGCTTGGGCAGGATCCGCCCCTCCGGAGTCTGACATACTAGTAGTGTGTGCAAGCACATTGATATATATACACGTGCTTGGTGAGGGGCATTGATGCCAGGAACCCGTACAGTGCTGAGTGATTGTATGTGTGTGATGAGGTGGGCATTTGAGACAAACAACTTGAGTATGTTGAGGGTGAGAGTATCTGGGGATATCAGCGTGTGATCATTTATTTGACATACATACTTGACATATAGGCATAGAGATGTATCAATCCTCATGTGAGATGTAACTGACATGTTCTTATCGATGTTGGGCTTAAATTGATATACTTGAAAGCATGTCTATAATCCAGTAAAATGAACGAGCTTATTATGATAATTCCTTCGAGTTACTTATTGTTGTTGTCATCATCATATATGTGTTGTTATTTATTCTGGTTTCTGACTTTCTTCGTCTGAGCTCGTCACTACTTTCGGCCCAAGGTTAGTTCTGTTACTTATTGAGTACATGGGGTCGGTTGTACTCACACTACACTCTGCACTAGGGGATTGCTAGATACATGCTAGTACCAGTGCTTAGAGACTTCAAGGTAGCTGCTATGATGCCCGCAGACCTTGACTCGCTTTCCCTTTATTTTCTTTGGTATTGTTGTATTACTTAGACAATTGTACTAAGGATTTGGCTTATTGTCACGACTCTAATTTCTCTCCTTAGGATGTTGTGATAGCACATTGTCTCTAAGACTAGCTAAGCCTAGCATATGCTGATTTAATAATAGAACTGAACTATGTAATCATTAATCATAAACCATTAAATGACTTACATAGCCGAAAACGACCAATAGTTATACATTTCTCAAAACAGGTAGTACGGAGTCATAAGCACCACTGAAACACACTAGAATTTCTAAACATAGTACTATGTTAAATTACAATTTAACAGTACCATAATAAATTAAGATGGTGACTCTGAGGCCTGCGAACGTCAAGCAGGTATACCTTGAAGTCTCCCGCCACATAGACGCAACTCTCAATAACACGATGGGAATACATCGATCTGTACAAAATATACAAAAGCGTAGCATGAGTACACCACAACGGTACCAGCAAGTATATAGCCTAATCTCGGTAGAGTAGTGACGAGGCTAGGTCAAGATACCTACTAGACATAGAAACATGTTCATGATATACATAAGCTAACAATGCAAAGAACATCAATGTAAGACCAACGACGGAAAGATTATTTATTTACAACCAAATAATAGAAATACAAATGGCAGTAAGTAGTATGCGAGTAA
Source organism: Nicotiana tabacum (assembly GCF_000715075.1). Classification (NCBI taxonomy): domain Eukaryota; kingdom Viridiplantae; phylum Streptophyta; class Magnoliopsida; order Solanales; family Solanaceae; genus Nicotiana; species Nicotiana tabacum. The sequence continues at coordinate 64,613,021 of NC_134094.1, read as the reverse complement.
TAAAGAAATAACATAATCATAACACCGCTAAGATGTAAATAGACTGAATTAAGGAAAAAGGGATGACAACTCAAATAATCAAATCGCTCCCAACGCATGGACTTATAACAAGAATTATCCCGAGGCACCACACCTCTTAAACCACAAGTCATGAACCACAATTTTCAAATATTACACATATGGTAGCTCGTGCCCACAATAACAATCATCTTCGCGCGGCAAAGCCTACGTGCTACCATGTACTTTGCAACTATGGCAAATATCAATTTAGATGAATGAGAGATATATTTAAATACCATAAAACATAATAAAAATCTTGAATAAAGTAAGGTGTCAAATGAATAATGAGTTAATTTTAAAAATCAAGTAAAGTGAAATAATATACAATTTATACGAAACAGAGTATCGGATGGGTTTAGTTTAGAAATCAATAAAATTGAGTAAAAGTATCATTTTTAAACAAAGCAAAACATCAGTTAAATTAACGAATTAAATATAGAATTTGTTAAAGAAAAACATGATAACAATTTTAAATAAGGTAAACATCTAACAAGGTGATAAGTATAATTTGAGAACCCAATTATAGTAAAAGTGCGATAACAATTTAGAATAATAAGGCACCGAGTGAGATAACGAGTTCTATCTTAAGAAACACATATAATAAAGCATGTTAATAATTCATTTATTTAAACTGTTGTGTTACCAACGACTCAATAGAATATGATATAATGACTCCACGCAATTAAATTCACATTGACAATTAATTCACCAAGTTATAATGGTGGTATAATTTATCATTTTAAAGAAATACAACAAATCACATAGAATGCATGACTCACACAAGAAATTACAATCGTTCCAACACCAAGATAACAATGAATAACCAAACACAATCAAAATACAGATGAATGATTGAAGGAAGAACAATAACCGTTCAAATCAACAAGTTGTTTCAACATGAAATGTACAATGAAAATCATAACCGAGGTACCAACTCGTATTCCCATTTCACAATTTCAATCACAATATTTCCTTATATCACCGCATGAACCTTACATTTAGTTTTGAAAATTATTTTTCCCAAAATAGCTACACGCTTTTTAGCCCACCTTATCTCACCGCTTGGCTTCAAGTAGTTCTCCTACTAGCAACACGTATATCAAGCCTACCTTATCTCACTGCATGTGTATCAACCCCTAGCCTTATACCACCGCATGCATATTAATATCACAACATAATCACAACTTGCACCGCAAGTGCCCATATGCCACAACTTGCCACAAAGTCAACAACACAAATGTTTCCACAACAAATAGCCTATGGCTCCATCACAATGTGCACAAATATTTCAACAATAACAAAATGAATGAGAACGCTCAACAAGAAAAGGTATCTCAACAATTAACAACTTCGGCTCAATGTGCGGCTATTACAACTTCAACACCAATAACTTAACAAGATGATATTCCATGAAATAACAACTTCAATTAAAAGTGATTCAACAATTAAGAAGTAACAAGATAACAAGGAAGGCAATAACTTCAACTTAAGCATATAAGAGAAAAATAACAAGTAAGAGGTAGAACAAGTGCTAACAACATCAAATAGAGCATGGAAGAGTACATTAACAATGAGAGATATAGCATGTTATAACAATTCAATTAAAGTCATGGAAAGAGTCTAGATAACCTAACATGGCCAAATATAACATATAGCTCGTGTACCCACTCATCACCTTGCGTACACGGCTTTCACATAACATAAATAGCACAATCAATCCAAATCCTAAGGGGTAATTTCCCCCACACAAAGTTAGGCAAGATACTTACCTCAACTAGGCTAACTCAGCCCTCCGAAATAGCTTTTCCCCTAAAATTCGCCTCTACACGGCTCAAATCTAAACCAAAAATGACTTAATAATTTAAAAAAATGCAAGAGAAACCAATTATAATAAATAAGGCTATGAGCTTTACATTTTCTCCAAAAAGTCAACAAAAGTCAACGCCCAATCCGTCCGGTCAAAATGCGGGTCCAAAGATAGATTCTGATTACCCATAACCCCACGAGTTCATATATGTATTGTTTTTTCAAATCCGAGTCCAAATCGACTTTCAAAACTCAATTCTTCATTTTTCAAAACCTTAGACACAATTTCTCAATTTTTCTCTTTGATTCTCATAAATTTGATGTTAAAATCTAAGGTATATTCATAAAATACAACTGGAAATGATTAGAATCACTTATCCAATGTTTATAGATTAAAATCCCCTCTAAAATCGCCCACCGAGCTCCAAAACCTTGTGAGAAAAAGTAACTAAATTCCGGAACAAGAAAAAAATGCAGCAGCTATCCCAGCTCCATTCAGGTCCTAGATGATCTCGAAGCTCACGCTTGATCATCCCAACACTTTCCTTTCGAGATTACACCCAAGATAGCCTCTCAAATCACCAAATTTGGCTTTAAAATAGGGGAGATATGATATTCTGAAGTTTTAAAAGAAATCTGAAAATTTCAATGGCATTGTTGTAATTATATACACCAGAAAAAACCCAACAACATGAAAATCTTCGTTTTAGCACCCAAAACTCATTCGAGACCTCCAGGACACAAATCATATATGCATTTCAATTATAAAACACACTACAAACCTGCTCGCATACTCAAAACATCGAAAAGAGGTTATCTTGACCCGATATGGACCACGGTCAAACTTCAAATCTTTAATATAACTAGTTTCTCAACCAATGATCTAAAATACACCCGAGCCCCTCGGAACCCCATCTAATCATACCAAAAAGTACAAATAGATCATACAAACTTATCCAAAGCCTCAAAATATCCACGGGAACATCATAATAAAGAATCTAGGCTCAAACCGAATAGAATTTCTCTTAAGTTGTTAAATCTTCATTCTTTCAAAAAAGTGTCTGAATCACACTTAAACACTTCAGATTACTTTCAAACTTTGCACATAAGTTCAATTCAACTATATAGATCTATCTAAAGTCTGAATCACACTTAAACACTTCATATTACTTTCAAACTTTGCACATAAGTTCAATTCAATTGTATAGACCTATCTAAAGTCTCGGAACAATAATTGGAGTGCAATAAAATGTTTGGTCAAACTTATGAACTCTTAAGTTTTTCAAATTGCCAAATTTAGACAAATAGTGTCGAATTCTTCAAGGAACCTCCGAAATCAAATACGAACATACGTACAAGTCCAAAGTCATTATACGAACATATCAGTAAAATCAAAGCCCGATTCTGAGTCCGTCTACCCAAAAGTCAAACTTTGGTTAACTCTTCTAACTTATTGCTTCCAGAATGAGAATCGTACTTTCAAATCAATCCCGAACCGCTCGAAAATCGAAACCAACAATACACACAAGTCATAATACATAATATGAAGCTAATCAATGTCTCAAACCACCGAATGGAAAGCTAAAGCTCAAAACAACCGGACGGGTTATTACATTTATGTTTTGATACTCAGTAGTGCTTATGTATTCATTGACACCTGATTTTGGGAACAGTTGTAGTAGTCTTGCTATTTCTTTTATCAGATAATTAAACCATGTTTATCCCATATGCTTAGTTATGTTGTGAACTGTTGGCTATCCTGACATGTAGTGTTATGCGTCGTCCCGGCTCCGGTGAGAGTTGGGTCGTGACAAGTTGGTATCAGATCGCTAGGTTATTTGTATCTCATGACTCAAGGGCAAGTTTAGTAGAGACTTGTAGATCGGTACAGAGAGGTATGTACTTATCTTCGAGAGGATACCGAACCATTAGGAAACATCACTTTCTTACATACTAGTCATGCAGATATGTTATTTCCGAAGCTTGAAACTTAACTCTTCTATTCTCTCACAGATGGTGAGGACACGGACGACCGGATCGGGTAGACGACCACCAATACTACCAGTTAGGGCTGAGAGAGGTCGGGGCCACGGTACAGGCCGAGGCGTAGGTCGTACTATAGTTAGAGCGGCACCTTTGGAGCCACCAGTTGCTGCAGGTGAGGATCAGACACCAGATGTTTTTGAGCCGGTGGGACTAGCTCAGGAACCAATAATGCCCATTGTTATCCCTGGCCTTCAAGAGGCCTTTGCCAAAAGTTTGAATATATGCATGATCCTTGATCAGGCAGTTTTGGTTCAAGCTAGACCAACCACTTCATAGGCCAGGGTGAGGTGCCCACTTTGCTCCTGGTTCCACTTATTCATATGTGTCATCGTACCTTGTTCGTAATTTGGATGTGCACCATGATTCTTTAGTTACGCCTGCTCATGTATCTACACCGGTGGGTGATTCTATTATTGTGGACCATGTGTATCGGTCATGTGTGGTGACTATTGGGCGATTGGAGACGAGAGTTGATCTTTTAGTGCTTAGCATGGTTGATTTTGACATAATTTTTGACATGGATTGGTTGTCACCATGTCACGCTATTCCAGATTGTCACGCCAAGACCGTGACATTGGCGGTGCTGGGATTTCCTAGGGTTGAATGGAGAGGTTCCCTGGATTATGTCCCTAGTAGAGTGATTTCATATTTGAAGGCTCAACAGATGGTTGAAAAGGGATGTATGGCCAATTTAGCCTTTGTGAGGGATATTGGTGCTGATACTCCTACCATTGAGTCCATTCTAGTAGTGAGAAACTTTTCAGATGTGTTTCCTGCAGACCTGCAAGGCATGCCACCAGACAAGGATATAAATTTTGCTATTAATATGGTGCCGGGAACCCAACCTATATCTATTCCACCATATCGCATGGCACCAGCAGAATTGAAAGAGTTAAAGGAGCAACTTTAAGAGTTTCTTGATAAGTGTTTCATCAGGCCCAGTGTCTCACCTTGGGGTGCGCCAGTTCTATTTTTTAAGAAAAAAGATGGTACTATGTGGATGTGCATTGATTACAGACAGTTGAACAAAGTTATAATTAAGAACAAATATCCTTTACCGCTCATTAATGACTTCTTTGACCAGCTTCAGGGTGCCAGAGGGTTCTTGAAGATTGATGTGAGGTCGGGGTATCATTATTTGAAGATTCAGGATTTTGATATTCTGAAGACGACTTTCATGACCCGCTATGGGCACTACGAGTTTCTTGTGATGTCTTTTGGGCTGACAAATGCCCCGGTAGCCTTCATGCACTTGATGAACAGTGCATTCCAACTGTATCTTTATTCATTCATCATTGTGTTCATTGACGACATATTGGTGTACTCACGTATCCAGGAGGATCATGAGCAGCATTTGAGGATTGTACTCCAGACCTTGAGGGACAAAAAGCTATATGCTAAATTCTCCAAGTGTGATTTTTGGCTTTACTCGGTGGTGTTCTTGGGCCATGTGATGCCTAGTGAGGGCATCAAGGTAGATTCGAAGAAGATTGAGGCAGTTGAGAGTTGGCCTAGACCTTCTTCAACTACAGAGGTTCGGAGCTTCTTGTGTTTGGCAGGTTATTATCGCCGTTTTGTGGAGGGTTTTTCATCCATTACCGCACCTTTGACTTGATTTACCTAGAAGAGTGCCCTATTCAGATGGACTAATGAGTGTGAGGAGAGCTTTTAGAAGCTTAAGACTGCTTTGACCATAACTCCAGTTCTATTTTTACCGTCAGCATCAGGTTCATATACAGTTTATTGTGACGCTTTATGGATTGGTATCGGCTGTGTCTTGATGCAGGAGGGTAGAGTGATTACTTATGCTTCGCGTCAGCTAATGCCCCATGAGAAGAACTACCCCGTTCATGATATAGAGTTGGCAGCCATTATTCACGCATTGAAGATTTGGAGGCACTATCTCTATTTTTGTCTTGTGAGATATTCATAGATTAGCGGAGTCTACAACACTTGTTTATGAAAAAGGATCAAACCTTGAGGCAGCGCAGGTGGCTGGAGCTGTTAAAAGAATATTATATCATAATTTTGTACCATCCCAAGAAGGCCAATGTTGTGGCCGATGCCTTGATTAGAATGGTTGTGAGTATGGGTAGCCTTGCATATACTCCAGTTGGTAAGAGACCACTAGCATTGGATGTTCGGGCTTTGGCCAATCAACTCGTGAGGTTATTTGTTTCGGCACCTAGCCGGGTTCTTGCTTGTGTGTTTTCTCGGTCTTCTTTTTATGAGCACATACGAGCGCATCAGTTTGATGACCCCATTTGCTTGTCCTTAATGACAAGGTGCATCACGGTGATGCCAAGGAGGTTTCTATTGGAAATGATGAGGGTGTTGCAGATGTAGGGCAGGATTTGGGTGCCCAATGTGGATGTGTTACATGAGTTAATTCTCGAAAAGGCCCACAATTCATGGTATTCCATTCATCCGGGTGCCGCTAAGATGTATCAGGATTTGAGGCAGCATTATTGGTGGAGAAGAATGAAGAAAGATAAAATTAGAGTTTGTGGCTTGGTGTTTGAATTGCCAGCAGGTGAAGTACGAGCATCAGAGACCAGTCAGTTTGCTTCAAAGGCTTAAGATTTCCAAGTGAAAGTGGGAGCGTATTACCAGGGATTTCATTGTTGGGCTCCCACGGACTTTGAAGAAATTCGACTCAGTGTGGGTTATTGTGGATAGACTAACCAAGTCTGCCCACTTCATTCCGGTTGTGACTACCTATTCTTCAGAGCAGCTGGCACAGATCTATATCCGTGAGGTATTTTGTCATCATGGTGTGCCGATGTCCATTATCTCCGATTAAGGCACGCAGTTCACATCGCATTTCTAGAAAGCTATGTAGCATGAGTTAGGTAAACAGTTTGATTTGAGTACATCATTTCACCCAAGACAGACGGGCAGTCCGACCATACAGATCTTGGAGAATATGTCACGCGATTGTGTTATGGATTTTGGGGGTTCATGGGATCAGTTCTTATCACTTGCAGAGTTTGCCTACAATAATAGCTACTAATTGAGTATTCAAATAGCTCCTTATATGGCCTTATATGGTAGGTGGTGTCATTCTCCACTTGTTTGGTTTGAGCCAGAAGAGGCTAGATTGTTGGGCACTGATTTGGTTCTGGATGCCTTGGAGAAAGTCAAGGTGATTCAGGATCAGCTTCGTACAGCACAGTCCAGACAAATGGGTTATGCGGATAGGAAGGTTTGGGATGTTGCATACGTTGTGGGTGAGAAGGTGTTACTCAGAGTTTCGCCCATGAAGGGTGTTATGAGGTTTAGAAAGAAGGGCAAGTTGAGCCCTCAGTATTTGTCCTTTTGAGTTGCTTATGAGGATTGGAGAGGTGGCCTACAGACTTGCCTTGCCACCGAGTCTATCGGGTGTTCACCCAGTGTTTTATGTTTCTATGCTCCACAAGTATAATGGTGATCCTTTGCATGTTTTGGACTTTAGCACGATTTAGTTATATGGGTATTTGACTTATGATGTGGAGCCGGTGGCTATTTTGGACCAAAAGGTTTGGAAGTTGAGGTCGAAGCATATAGCATTACGAAAGGTTCATTGGAGAGGTCGGCCGGTCGAGGAGGCTATATAAGAGGACAAGCGGCAGATGCAGAGCAGATATCCACAACTATTTGAGACTCCAAGTATGGTTCTAGACCTGTTCGAGGATGAACATTTGTTTAAAAAGGGGAGAATGTAACAACACATCCAGTCATTTCGTGTATTGTAGCCCTGTTTCCCTGTTTATTGCTTTTTCTATGTTCATTTGTGGTTTTTTGACTTACCAGGGTGGTTGGTTTTTCTTTAAGGATGTTTCGAAGTGAATTGGGATACTTAGTCCCAATGTTGGAAGCTTAAGTTGGAAGAGTTGACCGGAGTTTGACTTTTGTGTAGACAACTCCGTAATGGAGTTTTTATGGTTCTGATAACTTATATGATAATTTTGGACTCAAGCCTATGTTCAGATGTTGATTTGGAGGTCCGTAGGTTGGTTTGAGGCTTTTGAGCAAAAGTTGGAAAGTTAAAGGTTTTGAAGATTGAGAGGTTTGATCGAGAGTTGACATTGTTGATATCGGGTTCAGATTTTGGTCGAGGGAGTCGGAATAGGTACTTTGTTTTATTTGGGACTAGTGTGCAAAATTGAGGTCATTCGAAAATGATTTGATATGATTCGGCATTAGGTTTAGACAATGGAAGTTCATTAGGCTTGGATCGATCTGTAATTCGTAGTTTTAGTGTTGTTTGATGTGACTGGAGACTTCGAGCGAGTTCGTATAGTATTTTAGAACTTGTTGGTATGTTTGGACGAGGTCCGAGGGGCATATTTCGGATGGTTAATAGATCATTTCATACTTGGGGATGATGAATAATGGTTCCAGTTCTGGTTCAATCGCACCTGCGAGGTATTTGTTGCAGGTGCGATGCCACAGGAGCGACCCTGGAATTGTAGATGCGGACTTAGTTGGGGCTATAGAAGGGTCACATGTGCAAATGGATTACCACATCTGCGATCCCGCAGATGCATACAAGGGGATTGCAGAAGCGAAAAGAGAAGCTATTGAGGAAGTCCGTAGATGCAGACAGTTGGGCGCACTGCGCAAGGAGTCCACAGGTACGGAGTTGCAAAAGCGGCTAGGAGCCCGCAGAGGTGGATGGTTGGGGATTTAATGTTTCCCGCATCAGCGATGGATTTTTCGTAGATGCAGCATCACAGGTGCGATGTATTTTACAGTAGGCGCGGTTTAGATATGTAGTATACATATGTCGAAGGGTTTGGGATTTTTTTCTCATTTTTGGACTTGTGGACTTCGACTAAAGGCAATTTTTGGAGTACTTTTCACCATAATTGAGGAGGTAAGTGAAGATTAATCTCTTTTGTTGATAAATATTAATTACCCATTGATTACTACGCCAAATTTTCATGAACCTAAGATAGAATTTGGGGACTTTTGGACTATGTTATTGGAGGGTGAAATACGAGGATTTGAGGGTCGATTTTTGGATAGAATTGGATGATTTTTCTATAGTTGTACTCGCAATTGAATGGGTATTCGAAATTTGTGAATTTTTTCGGGTTCCGAGGTAAGAGCCCAGGGTTAACTTTTTGAGTTAACTTTTTGATTTGAGTTAAAGATCTTAGCTTTGTCTTTTTGAATCACCTATTATGGGTTTTATTGTTTGTATTGCATTATCTTGGCTAGATTCGAGCCGTCCGGAGATTGATACGCGCCGGAAGAGCTTGTTAGAGGAGAGATTTATCTTGCTTGAGGTAAGTATATTACCTAAACTTTGTTGAGGCACTAGTTGCATGAATTATTTGTGATAGCTACACGCTACGGGGGCGTACATGTGTGGGGTTTGAACCCATGTGCGAGCACTGACGTGTTCGGGGTACGGTTTAGGCTATGATATGCCTATAATTGACTGTTAAGCTATAAGATACAATTTTTCTCATATTTGTAACCTTGTTGTGGACTATTGGAGACATGTTTGAGGTTACATAGAGGCTAATTCCCTTATTGAACTTGATAATTGCTATTTCTGTGATGAAATTGCCAATTTGAGCTATGATAACATACTTTGTACATGCCTACACTTTAGCATGTCATTTATACCAATGCAGGAGCATGAGAACTGTTACTAATTCGTCATATACATGTATACTTGTATATTTGCTTCTGTGTGAAAGATTTGGACTGGGTGCCTTTGACCAAGTCGGGCGGATTGTATTGTGATGCCTTTGAGCACGCCGGGCAGATTGTGTTGTTATGTCAGTGACCACGCCGGGCAGATTGTGTCGTTATGCCTATGACCATGCCGGGTGGATTGTATTATTATGCCTGTGACCACGGCAGGCGAATTGTGTTGTTATGCCCGTGACCACACCTGGCAGATTGTACTGTTATACCTGCGAACATGTCGGGTGGATTATGATATTAAGCTTGTGACCACGCTGGGCCGGTAGCACATTGAGTTGGCCGTGCTTCGTGTGGATACATATCCATCCTCTGAGGGTCACCCTCACATATTTCTCTCTTGATAGTATACACGCGGATATTGAGGAAACCTGATAAGTGGTTTTGTACGAAAATGGAAAGGTTGAGGAAAGTCCGGCCAGTGTTTGCTTGGATTTGCATTTCGTCTGTACTTGTAACTTCCGTGGTTATTTACCTGATTCATTTGCATATGACCCTCATATGCTGTATCATTTACTGAGCAGAGTACTTGAGAAATTGCACATAGACACATATAGTTTTTTCTATGCTTTATACTTGATCACATTATTATTCTGTACTTGTTAAATTGATGAAACTTTACAGGTTTAGTAAGTATTATTTATAATTCTGCTTCTTTTACCTCACCGAAGTTAGATATGATATTTGCTGAGTATATTGGGTCGGTTGTACTCATACTACACTCTGCACTTAATTATGCAGATCCAGGTGTTGGGACCAGTTATCAGTAACATATTTGCTTGTTGAGCTGAGCTTCGAGAGACGGAGTAGAGTTGCATTCTCGCCCGCAGTCTTGGCGTCTCTTTTCTTATGTACTATTGTCTTTATTTCAAATAGTATTATATTTAGTCATTTCGAATTTGTATTCCTGTATTAAAGCTCATAACTATGTATTTACCAGTTCTGAGGAGGATTTATCATGTATTCGTTGTATTTTGTTACATTGAGATTTCAAACTTATGTTATTTCTATAAATTCCATTATTTTGAGTTCTTTATTGTTATGTGTGACTTGCCTAGTAAGTGTGTTAGGTGCCATCATGACGGGTTAGGATTTTGGGACATACATATATAGTAGTAGTAAGGTTTAATATATATATATATACTATTTTTATTTTTCCTTTTACCATTATTAGTCCCAAAACTTTCTGTAAAGCTTATACTATAGAGCCAAGCACCCGAAAATTTAACAGTTAAGCCCTTTTTCTTTTGCTTGTGATAAGTGAGTTTCAGTTAACCAAGTGGATAGCATTCTTGTCTTTGTTACCTTGCCATATGAAGTTCTAGGTGTTCCAAGTAGTTGTTTATTTCTTTGTGGTTCTGTAGAAAGTAGTAATTACTTGTGGAGGACTTTACTGTGAAGTGCTAGAAGACTTAATAAAACAAAATTCTTACGTCAAGTATTGTCTATATAGTATATCCTTGACCTATTAATAGTTGCCACATTCATTATTATGCATATTCAGTAATTCATATGACTTGGGAAATATGCAGAGTCGTAAAAAGATTAATTAACATTCTGGATGTGAAGTTTTTGAGCGTAATGAACTTGAAAAAGAAAGATAACATTTTTCATCAAAAAAAACTTGATAGAGAAACACTAAGTTGTCCTGTTTTGCTTATAGACTTATTTATTTAGTTTTTTCGTCTTTCTTCAGTAACTTTTAGTGCTTTTGGCTGAATGCATAAGTTTAAAAGTCTGCTTTGATGATGTGGATTAGTTATTGAATTTTGGCTTGTTCATTTGTGTAACTTTTTTCTTTCCAGGAAGCTTTATGCTTTCAAAGTTCGTCATGGAAACTACAATACTCTTATAAAACCAACCCTTGAAAGGTAATAACTTTATTTATCTTCTTTTATGGATGGATGTCACGATCCAAATGTTACATGTTGTGATTGCATCTATCACAGTACTGGGCAAGCAGACAAAATCAAATAACTTCACATTTTTAAATTGAAAACATGATGAAATAAGCTTAACAGTGAAAAATTATATAAATAACCGATAAGAAAATCTCCGACTCAAATACCAAATCTTCAAAATTCGGGTGTCACCAAGTACATGAGCCACTAAATGACAATACAGTCAAAACTTCTAATTCAACTGTCTGGAAAGCAGCTACCTTAAAGTCTCTAAGCAGGTAATGCTCCAAGTCTAGCAACCACCGGGTCCAAATATACCTGGATATGCACACGAAGTGCAGAGTGTAGTATGGGTACAACCGACCCAATGTACTCAATAAGTAACAGGACTAACCTTGGATTGAAAGCTGTAACGAGTTCAGAAAGATACAATCCAAGTCCAGATATTAACAGTACATATATGATAGGAAAATGACAGTAATAACTAAGAGAAATCTCATAATAAGTTTGTACAAAGTACATAATTGTAGACATTCTTTCAAGTTTAACAGTTTAAGCTCAACATTGATAAAATATACCAAATATGACTGATATGAGGAATGTTACATCTCTATATCTACATGTCAAATGTTCGTGTCATATGTAATCCATCATAGTGATAAACTCATGTACTCGCACTCTCATAGTACTCAATATGACTCTCACAACTCTCACTCATCACACGCAATCACTTAGCACTGTACGGTACCTGCGCTCACTGCTAGTATGTCAGATTCATGAGGGACGGATCCTGCCCAAGCGCTAATATAAAGCCACGATGGCCTGCTGCGGTGTGCAATCTGATCCTATAATAATATATAAAGCCTATAAGACCTGTTGCGGCATGCAACGCGATCCATAATAATTATATATATATAAAGCCAAGAAGGTCTGTTGTATCGTGCAGCCCGATCAACAACTTCACTCATAACACAACTCTTAGGCCCCAACTCAGTCATCAATCTCTCTAGTCTCTTGGGCTCACAAATCTCATGCCAATCAGCCCAAACAATGATACATGATGTAATAATAAATAATAACAGAGACTAAGATATGATATGAAAATGATAGATATGACTGAGTACATAATTGCAATTCAAGCAAATAATTCAATAGCAGAAATGACCTCAGTGGGTCCCAACAGAATAAGCGTATAGCCTAAACATGATTTCTAACATGGATTACAGCTCAATTACTCTAACACGTAGGGATTACATGAATAGCAATATGGTTTGATAACTACAAAGTACCACGCAATCAACCGAGTCACAATTACTATAGTGCACGCTCACACGCCCGTCACCTACCATGTGTGTCACCTCAATACCAACCACATAACACGTATTCCAGGGATTCATACCCTCATAACCAAGTTTAGTAGTGTTACTTACCTCAAACCATGAAAAACCCTACTATAACAAGCCCTTGCCTCATGAATCGGTAGCCTCTGAACGACTCAAATCTAGCTACAAATAACTTAATACAATCAATACAAGCTATAGGAATTGATTCCATACGATAAAGCTATGTTCTTTAACCAAAGTCAAAAAGTCAACCCAAAAAGTCAAACCTATGCCCACATCTTGGGATCCGACAAAATTCACAAAATCTGAACACCCATTCAATAACGAGTCCAATCATACCAAAATCATCCAATTTCGACCTCAAATCGCCTTTCAAACCAACAAAATATAGTTTATGAAGTTTCTACATTTTTTTCCAATTTTTTCAACCCAAGATACTAATTAAATGGTAAAAACAATGATAGATTCATGTATAACAACCAAATCTGAGTTAGAATCACTTACCCAAATCAACTCCTTGAAAATCCCTTCAAGAATTTCCCAAAACCGAGGTCTCAAGCTCAAAATATGAAAAATGGATCCAAACCCTCGATTTTGGAATTAAATATTTGTTGCCCATATGTCCTTCTTCGCAAACGCAGAAAGTACCTCGCGTTCGCGAAGCATAAAAACTCAACTGCCCAAAAATCCTCTTATGAGAATGTGAAGGCTCCCTCACGAACGCTATGTCCAATGATCCCATGACTACAAGATCGCGAACCGTCTCCCGTGAACGCGAAAGCTTACAAGCCTGGTACCCCACCTGCCTCCTCTTTCTACGCAGACGCGAGCCCCCTCTCGCGATCGCGATGCACAACTTCCCTATACCTTCGCGAACGCATGGCCTTCTTCACGAACTTGAAGAACAAACTTGACATACCTCCTAGATACACTTCGCGAACGCGTATAAGGAAACCAGACACCAGAAAATCTGCACCTCTATAAGGCCAAACTCAATCTGCAATAAACTCGAAACTCACCCGAGGCCCCCGCGATCGCATCCCAACATACCAAAAAATCCTAAAATATCATACGAACTTAGTCGACCCCTCATATCACATCAAACAATATCGAAAACACAAGTTGCACCCCAATTCAAACCTAATGAACTATTAAACTTTCAAGTTCTTAAACCAATGCCGAAACACAGTGAATCAACTCCGATTGACCTCAAATTTTGCACACAAGTCACAAATGACACAACGGACCTATTCCAACTTCCGGAACCAAACTTCGAGCCTGATAATAACAAAGTCAACTCTCGGTCAAACTTCTCAACTCTCCAAACTTCAACTTTTGCCAATTCAAACCAAAATCACCTAAGAACCTCCAAATCAATATTCGGACATACTCCTAATACCAAAATTACCATACGAAGCTATCAAAACCATCAAACCTCAATTTTGGAGTCTTTTACACATAAGTCAATATCAAGTCAACTCTTTCAACTTAGGCTTCCAACCTTGGGACTTAGTGTCCCAAATCATTCTGAAACATCCCCGCAACCAAACCAACCACCTCGGCAAGTCACATAACAAAAAATGAACACATAATTAGCAATAAATGGAGGAACAAGGCTATAATACTCAAAACGACTGGTCAAATAGTTACATTCTCCGAACGTTCATCCTCGAACGGGTCTAGAATCATACCGGGAGACTCAAATAAGTGTGGATATCTGCTCCATATCTCCCTCTTGGTCTCCCAAGTAGCCTCCTCAACTGACTGACCTCTCCACTGCACCTTCACTGAAGTTATATCCTTTGACCTCAACTTTCAAACCTGCCGATCCAAAATGGCCACCGGCTCCACATCATAAGTCAAATCCCCATCTAACAGAACCGTGCTGAAGTCCAAAACATGAGACTGATCACTAAAATACTTCCGGAGCAAGGAAACATGAAACACTGGATGAACACTCGATAGACTAGGTGGCAATGCAAGCTTGTAAGCCACCTCTCCAATCCTCTCAAGCTCCTCAAAAGGGCCAACATATCGAGGGCTCAACTTGTCCTTATTTCCGATCCTCATAACACCCTTCATTGGTCACACTCTAAGCAATACCTTCTCTCCCACCATGTATGCAACATCATGAACCTTTTGATCGGTATACCTCTTCTATCTAGACTATGCTGTACGAAGCAGATCCTGAATCAACTTAACCTTTTCCAAGGCATTCTGAACCAAGTCAGTACCCAATAGCCTAGCCTCACCGGGCTTAAACCAACCAACCGGAGACCGACACTGCCTCCCATACAAGGCCTCATACGGAGCCATCTAAATACTCGATTTGTAGCTGTTGTTGTAGGCAAACACTGCAGGCGGTAGAAACTGATCCCAGGAACCAAAATCCATCACACAAGAGCATAGCATATCCTCCAATATCTAAATGGTGCGCTCGGACTATCCATCCGTCTGAGGGTGGAATGTTGTACTCCACTCAACCCATGTGCCTAACTCTCGCTGGTGTGTTCTCCATAACTGCGATGTGAACTGCGTACCCTGATTTGAAATAATGAACACTGGAACACCGTGAAGGCAAAAAATCTCGCGAATATAGATCTCAGCCAGCCGCTCCAAAGAATAGGTAGTCCCAACTTGAATGAAATGAGTGGACTTAATCAGCCGGTCCACAATCACCCAAATAGCATCAATGTTCTTCAATGTCCGTGAGAAACCAACTACAAAGTCCATGGTGATACGCTCCCATTTCCACTCAGGAATTTCAAGCCTATGAAGCAAACCGCCCGGCCTCTAATTCTCGTACTTCACCTGCTGTCTATTCAAGCACCGAGCTACAAACTCCACTGTCTTTCTTAATTCTTCTCCTCCACCCATAGAGATGCCTCAAGTCCTGGTACATCTTTGCATCACCCGAATGAATGGAATACCGCGAAATATGGGCCTCCTTAAGAATCAACTCACGTAACCCATCTAAATTGGGCACACAGATCCGACCCTGCATCTGTAACACCCAATCATCTCTAATAGAAACCTCCTTGGAATCACTGTACTGAATCGTGTACTTAAGGACAAGAAAATGGGGAACTTCATACTGATGCTCTCTGATGCAATCATATAAAGAAGACCAAGAAATCACGCAAGCTAGAACCCGTCTAGGCTTTGACCATCTAACATTACGAACTGATCGGCCAAAGCCTGAAAATTTAATGCAAGTGGTCTCTCACAAACATGAATATATGCAAGGCTACCCATACTTTCTACTCAAGGCATCAGCCACCATATTGGCCTTCTCAAGATGATACAAAATGGTAATATCATAGTCTTTTGAATAGCTCCAACTATCTCCACTGCCTCAAACTTAGATCATTTTGCTTGAACAAGTGCTGAAGACTGCGACGATCTGTAAATTTCTCACAAGACACGCCGTAGAGATAATGCATCCAAATATTCAATGCATGAACAATGGCTGCCAAATCCAAATCGTGAACGGGGTAGTTCTACTCATGAGGCTTCAACTGGCATAAAGCATAAGCAATCACTCTACCCTCGTGCATCAAGACACACCCAATACCAATCCGAGAAGCATCACAATACAATGTATAAGAACCTGATGCTGAAGGCAAAATTAGAACTGGAGTTGTGGTTAAGGCAGTCTTGAGCTTCTGAAAGCTCTCTTCACACTCATCAGACCACCTGAATAGAGCACCTTTCTGGGTTAACCTGGTCAAAGGCGCTCCAATGGACGAGAAATCCTCCACGAAGTGGCAATAATATCCGTCCAAGCTAAGAAAACTCCAAATATTAATAGCTGAAGACAGTATGGGCCAATGTTGAACTGCCTCACTCTTCTTCAGATCCACCTTGATCCCCTCACTAGACACCACGTGGCCCAAGAATGCCACCGAATTGTGCCAAAATTCACACATGGAGAACTTAACATAAAGCTTCTCCTCCTTCAACGTCTGTAGTACAATCATCAGATGATGTGCATGCTCCTCCTGGCTACATGAGTACACCAGAATATCATCAATAAATACTATGACAAACGAATCAAGAAATGGATAGAATACACTATTCATCAAATGCATGAATGCTGCTGAGGCATTGGTAAGCCCAAAAGACATCACAAGGAACTCGTAGTGACCATAGCGGGTATTGAATGTTGTCTTTAGAATATCAGAGTCCAAAATCTTCAACTAGTGATACCCAGACCTCAAATCAATCTTGAAGAACAATCTAGCTCCCTGAAGCTGGTCAAATAAGTCATCAATGCGCGGCAGAGGTTACTTAATCTTAATTGTAACTTTGTTCAACTGTCTATATTCAATGCATATCCGCATAGTGCCATCCTTCTTATTCCCAAGCAGAACTAGTGCACCCCAAGGAGACATACTAGGCCTAATGAACCCCTTATCAAAAAGCTCCAGAAGCTGCTCTTTCAATTCCTTCAACTCAGCTGGTGCCATACGATACGGAGGAATAGAAATGCGTTGAGTGCCCGGAACCAAGTCAATACCAAAGTTAATATCCCTGTCAGGTGGCATGCCCGGCAGGTCTGCAGGAAACATATCCGGAAAGTCTCACACTACTGGGACAGAATCAATGGTAGGAGTATCAACACCAACAACCCTCACAAAGGCCAAATATGACAAACACCCCTTCCCAACCATATGTTGGGCCTTTAGATATGAAATCACCCTACTGGGAATATATTCCAGAGAACCTCTCCACTCGATCCTAGGTAACCCCAGCATCGCCAACGTCACAGGCTTAGCGTGACAATCAAGAATAGCATGACATGGGGATAACCAATCCATGCCCAGAATCATGCCAAAATCAACCATACTAAGCAATAAGAGATCAATTCGCGTCTGCATTCCCCCAATGGTCACAACACACGACCGATACGCACAGTCCAAAAAAATTGAATCGCCCACCGACGTAGATACATAAACATGCGAAACTAAAGACTCACGGGGCAAATCCAAATAATGGGTAAAATATGATAATACACATGAATAGGTGGAACCAAGGTCAAATAATATGGAAGCATCCCTGTGGCATGCTGAGACAATACATGTGATCACTGCGTCTTAAGAAACGGGCTCTGGCCTAGCAGGTAAACCATAGCATCCAGCCTGACCGCCACCT
This sequence comes from Nicotiana tabacum, assembly GCF_000715075.1. Classification (NCBI taxonomy): domain Eukaryota; kingdom Viridiplantae; phylum Streptophyta; class Magnoliopsida; order Solanales; family Solanaceae; genus Nicotiana; species Nicotiana tabacum. The sequence goes on along the minus strand of NC_134094.1, from coordinate 64,595,011 downwards.
GATCGGTCTCCCCCTCTATGGCGACCTCTAGATGCCTGAGATCCACCCTGAGCTGGCTGAGCGGGTGGTGAAGTAACTGGTGCGAAAGTCATAACCTGACCTCTCTGCTGAACTGGACCCCCCAAAAGATGGGGACAATACCTCCCAACATGTCCAAACTCCCCACACTCATAGCAACTCTGATCCGTCAATAGTGGTGGAGACTGAATCGGACCTAGAGAACCAGAATAGCTACTAGATAAACCTGGTACAGATGAACCCCGATATGATGGAGCACGAGATGAACTCTGCGTTATGATGGCACTCAAAGATGACTGACCCGAACGAGCACTATATGAACCATGGCTAGCTGATGCACCACGATGAACCGGACGAGCCATCTGAGCGGGCCTATAAGGACGACCCCTGTTGTGGTGGAACTGACCCCCACAAGGAACATCGCTGAAACCACCCGAACCACGAGGCCTCTTGGCCTCTCTCTCCTCACGCTCCTGACTACGGACCATCTTTAGCTACCGAGAAATATCAACAACCTCGTTGAACCTAGCACCCGAGGCAATCTCCCGAGTCATGACGAAGCGCAGTCCATAGTTGAGGCCATCAATGAACCTCCTAATCCTCTCCCTCTTTGTGGGAACCAAACAGATCACATGACGAGCCACCTCTACAAATCTCATCTCATATTGGGTCATGGACGTACCCTTCTAGCGTAGCTGCTCAAACTGCCTACGTAACTCTTCCCTGCGGGTATGTGGAACAAACTTCTCTAAGAAGAGAACTAAGAACTCATGCCATGTAAGTGGTGCAACGCCGGCTGGCCTGCTCACATCATAGGCCTCCCAAATCTAAAGGCTGCCCCCGACAATTGAAAAGTAGTAAATGAGACTCCACTAGTCTCCAAAATACTCGTCGTGCGAAGGATCTGCTGGCATCGGTCTAAGAAATCCTGAGCATCTTGTGACTCAGCCCCTCTGAACTCTGGAGGCTTGAGCCTCCTAAACCGCTCTAGTCTCTTCTGCTCCTCATCACTCATAAGTGGGCCAAACGGGCCTAAGTCGCTGCAATCGGCTGGGCTGCTAGTACCCCAGTGTCGGAAGTCCCTAAGATACCTGCTCTGGAGTACGAGTAGTGAGAGTCTGAGCACCTCCCCCGGCCTTAGAAGTGGCCGGTGTGGCCGGAATTGAAACCGCCTAAGTAAGGCTAGTGCATACAGTCAATATCTAGGCCAGAGCCTCCTGAAGGCCTGGAATCACAATGGGCACAACTGGTGCCTGAGCTCATATATCTCCTCCTGAGTTGGAGCAACTGGTGGATCCACAGGTGCTGCTCTAGCTGTTGTACGAGCTGCACCTCGGCCTCTACCGCAGCCCTGGCCTCTCGTGGCCCTAGCTGGTGGTTATCTGCTTGATCCGATAGCACGTGTCCTTACCATTTGTGAGAGAATATAATAATAGAAGTTTAGTTTTCGGAATCCACAAATTCGCACGACATGAATACAAGAAAGTGAAGTTTTCCTAATGGTTTGGTAGCCTCTCGAAGATAAGTATAGATGTCTCCATACCGATCCGCAAGACTCTACTAAACCTGCTCATAATCCGTACTGACAAATTCAAATAGCTATGCATTTTTAAATTGAAAACATGATGAAATAAGCTTAACAGTGAAAAATCTTATAAATAACCGATAAGAGTAACTGCGACTCAAATACAAAATCCCCAAAATCTAAGTGTCACCGAGTACATGAGCTACTAAATGAAAACACACTCAAAACTTTTAATACAACTATCTGGAAATATAGAACAGTGCTAAATAAACTAAAAAGAAGGACAGTCGAGGTCTTCGGACACCAAAGCAACTACCTCAAAGGTCTCCAAGTAGGTTATGCTCCAAGTATAGCAACCAACAGGTCCATATGTACCTGGATCTGCACACGAAGTACAGAGTGTAGTATGAGTACAACATACCCAATATACTCATTAAGTAACAGGACTAACCTTGGGCTGAAAGCAGTGACGAGTTTAGAAAGGTACAATCTAAGTCCGGATAATAACAGTACAGATATGACAGGAAAATGACAAATATCACTCAGAGAAATCTCATAATCCGTTTTTACATAGTAAAAAATTGTAGACATTCTTTTAAGTTTAACAGTTTAAGCTCAATACTGATAAAATATGCCAAGTATGATGGATATGAGGAATGTTACATATCTATATCTACATGTCAAATGTTCGTGTCACATGTAATAGATCATAGTGATAAACTCATGTACTCACACTCTCAGAGTACGCAATATGACTCTCACAACTCTCACTCATCATACTCAATCACTTAACACTGTACGGTACCTATGCTCATTGCTAGTATGTCAGACTCCGGAAGGGCAGATCCTGCCCAAGCGCTAATATAAAGCCAAGATGGCCTGTTGCGGCGTGCAACCTGATCCTATAATAATATATAAATCCTATAAGACCTGTTGCGGCATGCAGCGCGATCCATAATAATAATATATATAAAGCCAAGAAGGCCTGCTGCATCGTGTAGCCCAATCCACAACCTCACTCATAACATGGCTCTTAGGCCCCAACTCAGTCATCAATCTTTCCAGTCTTTCGGGCTCACAAATCTCATGCCAATCATCCCAAACAATGATACATGATGTAACAATAAATAATAACAGAGACTAAGATATGATATGTAAATAATGGATGTGACTGAGTATTAAATTATAATTGAAGAAAATAATTCAACTGCAAAAATGACCTCAGTGGGTCCCAACTGAATAAGCTTATAGCCTAAACATGATTTCTAACATGGATTGCACCTGAATAACTCTAAAACGTAGGGATTACATGAATAACAACAAGGTTTGATAACTACATAGTACCACGGAATCGACCGAGTCACACTTACAATGGTGCACGCCCACATGCCCATCACCTAGCATGTGCGTCACCTCAATACCAACCACATAACACTTATTTCAGGGATTTATACCCTCATAACCAAGTTTAGAAAATTTACTTACCTCAAATCGTGCAAAACTCTGATCTAACAAGCCCTTGCCTCGCAAATCGGCCTCCGAATGACTCGAATCTAGCCATAAATAACTTAATACAATCAATACAAGCTATAGGAATTGATTCCATACGATAAAGCTAAGTTCTTTAACCAAAGTCAAAAAGTCAACCCCGGGCCCACATCTCGTAATCCGACAAAATTTACAAAATCCAAACACCCATTCAATGAAGAGCGCAATCATACCAAAATCATCCAATTCCGACCTCAAATCGCCTTTCAAATCCTCAAAATATATTTTATGAAGTATCTACAATTGTTTCAACCCAAAACACAAATTAAATGGTAAAAACAATAACAGATTCATGTATAACAACCAAATACGAGTTAGAATCACTTACTCCAATCAACTCCTTGAAAATCCCTTCAAGAATCACCCACAACAGAGGTCTCTATTTCAAAATATGAAAAATGGTTCAAAACCCTCGATTTTGAAATTAAATATCTGCTGCCCAAATGTCATTCTTTGGAATGTGAAAAGTGCCTCGCGTTCGCGAAGCACAAAAACTCAACTCCCCAAAAATCTTCTTATGCAAACGCGATGGCTCCCTCACAAACGTGATGTCCAATGAACCCATGCCCACCCGATCGCGAACTGTCTCCCGCGAACGTAAAGGCTTACAAGCATGTGCCCCACCTACCTTCTCCTTCTACGCGAACACGAGCCCCCTCTCGCGATCGCCATTCAAAACTTCCCTATACCTTCGCAAACACGTGGCCTTCTTCGCGAACACGAAGAAAAAACTTCACCTGCCTCCCAGATACACTTCGCGAACGCGAGACCTCACACGCGAACGCGTATATGGAAACCGGACTCAATCCGCAATTAACTCGAAACTCACCCGAGGCCCCCGGGACCCCATCCAAACATCCCAACCCATCCTAAAATATCATACGAACTTAGTCGAACCCTCAAATCACATCAAACAACATTGAAAACATAAGTCGCACCCCAATTCAAGCCTAGTGAACTATTGAACTTACAACTTCTAAAACCAATGCCGAAACATACCAAATCAACTCCGATTGACCTCAAATTTTGTACATAAGTGACAAATAACACAACGGACCTATTCTAACTTCTAGAATCAAAATCCAAGCTCGGTAACCACAAAGTCAACTCTCGGTCAAACTTCTCAATTCTCCAAACTTCAAGTTTTCCAACTTTTGCCAATTCAAACCAAAATCACCTTGGACCTCCAAATCAATATCCGGACACACTCCTAAGTCCAAAAGAATTATATGAAGCTATCAGAATCATCCAAACTCCATTTTGGAGTCATTTACACATAAGTCAATATCCGATCAACTCTTTCCACTTAGGCTTCCAACTTTGGGACAAAGTGTCCCAATTCAATCCGAAACATCCCCGGAACCAAACCAACCACCCCAGCAAGTCACATAACAACAAATGAACATATATTAAGAAACACTTTTAATTGTTGTAGATCTTCTTGGAATCTTTTATTATCAATATTTTGAAACTTACTCTATCTCTTGAAGTCTTGAAATGTAAAACTTATATATGGAGCTTGGGTTAAAACATTTTATTTTATGAATATTATTATTAGCTTATTGGAAAATATAGATTATGAATAGTTTTATTTTGTGTTTTATATGAATTTTAGTTTATAATAATTTTTTACGTATACATATATTTATTTATAACCATGGCTATATTAAAACTGCTACAATAGCCTACTACAACCATTCCAATAAGAAAGAAATGTTGTTTCCATAGACCATGTAAACCATTCCAATAGGTCATGTAAATCATTCCAAAATGTATGAAAACCGTTGCATTGGGTACTTTAAACCGATGCAACTAATTATTTTAGCTTGCCGCAGTTTATAAAAAACTGTAGCAATAGAGATAAACCGTTACAATAGCATAATGAAACTGTTTGAATATCTGTAAGTCGTCCTCACAATAGCTTACATAACCACTGAAATAAATTGTATGGTAACGGTTTTCAAAAGTTGTAGTAAATAATATGGTAACAGTTTTAAACCGTTGCATTAAAGTCTATGGTAATGGTATTCGATCGTTACAGTTGAAAGAATACTCATTGTTTCAGATAGAGGAAAGACCATTGCGATAGCTGTACTATAGCAACGATTTTGGAAACTATTGCACGAATCGTTACGTTAGCTCTATTGGCACGCGGGCTGGTCGAATAGTTGGTAAACCGTTCCTATAGATGTAAGGCAACAATTTCCCTATCTTTTGCAATGGTTTTCTAACCGTTGCCATAGGCTCATTTTCCAGTAGTGGGTGATATTTAAATTAGGTGTATGTTCGGATTTGGATTTGGAGGTTCCTAGGTCGATGTGGTTCTATTTGGCGAAAGTTAAAAAGTTGAAGGTTTGGAAGGTTGATAGATTTGATCGAGAGTTGACTTTGATGGTATTTGGTTTGGATTGTGGTTTCGGGAGTTAGAATAGGTCCGTTGTGTCTTTGGACTTGCATACAAAATTTGAGGTCATTTTGAGTTGTTTAGACTTGTTCGGCGTAAGTTTTGAATTTGAAAATTTGGATTAGTTTATTAGACTTGAATTAAGGTGTGATTTGTTGTTTCCATGTTGTTTGGTGTGATTTGAGTCCTCGAGTAGGTTTGTGTTATGTTTTGGGATTGGTTGGTGTGAGTGGACGGAGTCCCGAGGGCCTCATATATTTTTCGGATAGGTTTCAGACCACTTCACCATGTTTTGGATTGCTGGTTTCTGATGTATGGTTTTCTTCTACTTGAGCGAGATAAGGCATCCGCGTTCGTGGAGGGTATTTTGATGGCAAGGGTGATTTTTCAGAAATCACGTTCAGGGAGCTTGGGGAGGCAGTGGTCGCGTAGAAGGGGAGGCTGTTAGGGCATTAGGCCTTTAGCCTTCGCGATCGCAGGTGGAGGACCACGTCCGTGTAGGATCAGTGATGGTGTGCATCGCATTCGCGACCAGGAACTCATGTTTGCACAGGGAATTTTTGAGGCAGTGTTTGGTTGTGCTTCGTGATCGCGAAGCTGGTTCCGTGATCGTGAAGGGTATCCCTGGGTAGACCTTAAGTATTCTATTTTATAGGGTTTTGGTTATTTTAACATATTTTGAGATCTAGAGCTAAGATTTGGATGATTTTCTAGGGTATTTTCACGATTCGGATTGGGGTAAGTGTTATTGACCCAGATTTTGTTATTATTCATGATTTCAACCTTGAATTTAGTAATTGATTGATGAATCTAAGTGGATAACCTGTGGATTTTAGTAAAAACATTTCTAATGTAAAAATTGACAATTTGGGGGTTGATTTGAGGTCGGATTTTGATGAAACACATATATTTAGACTCGTACTGGAATGGGTGTTCGAAATTTGTGAGTTTTGTCGCATTCAAGCATGCAGCTCCAAAGTTAACGTTTTTGGTTGACTTTCCATAATATCAAGATCTTAGCTTTATTGTTTGGGCTTATTTCCTATTGCTTCTATTGATATTATTAAGTTATTTTGGCTAGATTTGGATCGTCCAGAGGTTGATTCACACCAAAAGGGATTTTTGGAGTATTGATTTGGGTTGTTTAAGGTAAGTATCTTACGTAAACATGGTTGAGGCACTAGTTGCCTAAGTTATTTGTGATAGCTACGTGCTATGGGTGGCGCACATGTGTTAGGTTCAGCCTATGTGTGTTAACCGAGGTATTATTCTTGCTCGAGGTAGTCCTTCGGCTATAATATGCCTTGAGTTGCTTGATAAGCTTTATATTGTGATATTTTTATTATTTGTACGCCTTTTGTGAGCTATTTGTACCATGTTTGAGTCATATAGAGGTTAATCTCCTGGTTCAACCTTATAATTGCTACTTTCATGAGAGCACACTTTGCACATACATACACTTTAACACGTCACTTATACCAATCCTGGATTATGAAATTGATATTTATTGATTATGTACATGTAATCTTGTATATCTGCCTTCTGTGTGATATAAATTGGACTGGTAGCACGTGAACACCGTGCAACATGTGAGTAGTCCGTGTGTTTGCGATGTGATAGCACGTGAGCTTTCCATGCGATCTGAGATATTGTTACTATGAGCATGTGAGTTGGTTGTGCAGCACGGGCGTTGTGTGTGCGGATCCAAGATATTGATGTTATTAGCACATGAACTGTACATGTAGCACGTAAGTTGTTTGTGCGGTTGATATATTATTAGAATGTGGGTTGTCCATGCAGCACCTGAGTTATTCGTGCAACGCGTAGATATGGATCCATCCCCTAGTGTCACTCTCTCATGTTCGTTCTTGATGGTGTACATGCGGTATGAGGAAAGCTGATCAATGGTGTAATGACCCGATCAGTCGCTTTGAGCTCTAGCACGTCGTTTGGCGATATGAGGCCTTGAGTAGCTTCACTTTATGTATTACAACTTGCACGTGCACTTGGTTTTGATTTTTTAGAAGTTCGGAGTTTATTTGAAAGTGTAATCCTCAATTTAGAAGCTTTATGTTGAAAGGGTTGACCAAGGTTTGATCATTGAATAAACGACCTTAGAATCAGAATTTGAAGGTTCCAATAGGTTCTTATGATAATTTTTAACTTGGGTGTATGTTCGTATCGAGTTACGGGTGGACTGGAAGCGTTTCAGTGCTTATTGGGGAAAGTTGGCATTTTGAAGGTTTTAAAATTTCCTAAGTTTTATTTGAAGTGGACTTTGGCATTATCGACGTCTGTTTGGGATCCCGAGCCTTGTAATAGGTTGGTATTGTTATTTGTCATTTCTACGTAAATTTCGGCATCATTCCGGAATGTTAATGTGTGATTGGGACGCGTTCGTCTTTGTAAGTTAAGAGAAGGTTTTGGTCATCGATTCATGGTTTCGATGTTATTCGTGGCATTTCGAGCCTTTTGGATAAGTTTAGATAAGGTATTGGCACTTGTTGGTGTGATTGGCCGCAGTCCCGGGTGTGTTTCAAACTAATATTTCTTTGTTTTGCAACTGTTAGTGCTGGTTCTGGTGTTGTCCTTCGAGAACACGCTGGGGAGCATGCATTAGCGAAGAAAGATTTTGACCTGGAGGAAATTTGTTCTTTTCATCCGGGACAGGTTCATCGCGTTCGCGAAGGTCTGGGCAGTGGTGCTACGCATTTGCGATATAGGCGTCACATTCACAAAAGGGATTTGAGCTAAAGATCGTTTGTTGTTCGCATTCGCGATCAGAGGGTCACGTTCGCGAAGAGTCGCCTAATAGAGCATCATGTTCGCGAGTCATGCCTTACGTTCGCGAAGAAGAATTTTGTAGATGGAGCTGGTTGTGCTTTATGAACGCGAGGGACATGCCGCATTCACGAACAAGGTTCAACTGAGCCAAATGCTTTTTATTTCGGGAATGTGCCCATTTCTCTCAAATTTCACTTGTTTGGGTAATTTTTGGAGCTCTCTAAGGGGATATTTTCATCATCTATTGTAAGGTTAGTAATTCCCACGCAATGTGAGCTAAATACATGAATTCTATATGACTTTGAACATGAAAATTGGTAGAAATTGTGGGATTTTTGATAAAAAAACTAGAAATTATATTTTTGGATTTTGATCACAAAATTAGACATGGAATTGAGAATAAATTATATATTTGAGTTTGTGATGCTATGGGTAATGTTTATATCCGAGAATTTTTAGTTTCCGGGCACGTGGGCCTGGGGTTTAACATTGTTGACTTTTCTAGCAGAGTTAGGAATTGTTATAAACTGTTAAATTACGAGTTTTTGAGTGTTTTTATTGGTTTGCACGTTCTTTGACTAGTTTTGGATCGTTTGGCATTGATTTGAGGAGTTAGAGTGGTGTTGGAGCTAATTATCTGATTTCAGAGCGAGGTAAGTCTCTTGTCTAACCTTGTGAGGGGGAAATTACCTCGTATGTGTTATATTTCTTATATGCTACATGTTATGGGAGCAACGCACGTGTGAGGTAACGAGTGTCCGTGCGTATGCTAGAATTCTTGATTATGTATGGGTAGACATAGACTCACGCCATGATTTAATTGTGCTATTTGAGTTATTCTTGCATGTTTAAATATTTTAATTCACATTATAACTTGGGATTATACTCGCATAAGTAATTGCTATTTTAAATTGTCCTTCCTTTACGGATTTCTCCCGTATTGTTCATATTCATCGAAAGTTTTCTTGAATTTCATAACTCACACGTATACTCGTGAGTGGGGTCATGGACTGGTTAAAGTTTCATATTCTAATGGAATCGGGTCGAATGCCTCATCAATACTTTTATAGGATCCGGTCGATTGCCTCGGCAGTATGATGAAATATACTCTTATGGGATCGGGCCATTCGCCTCATGACGAGCTCGAAATACACACTTAAATTATGCTCGCTAGTCAAAGATAGTATAGTATAATATCGTATCCATATGGATTGGAGTTAAATAGTATTTTCTTAGTTTTTAGCTTGATTGCTATCCAAAAAAATCAACAATTGAGATTTATATGATTAATAACTAAAATTAACTAAGAATCTAAAGCTATTGACTAATGACTATCGCAACAAAGGTAAGCAAGGAAGTTATCAGTGGGAGAAACTAGGGGTTGATAGGATAGGTGCAAGATAATTTTTTGGGATGTAACTCTAAATAATTCACTTCTAATGTTTGAGTCTCTCCAATTCACTCAGTTATTAATTCAAACGTTTAGTAGAAACTCCTCTCTCGATTAAGTCTCAACCTCACGAGATGAACCAATTTAAGCACGTGAAGATATGCAATAATGCATAGTGTATTGGTCTTTAGGAGAACCCCTCTCGATTATTCTCCTAACTAGGTTTAATCAATGATTCAACAAGCCTCTTTCGATTACTAAGAAGAATTAATGAACTCACCCAACAATATAATGCAAAGATATCACAAGTTATGCCTCTCTCGATTATATGAACAAGTGAATATAGATGCAACAATTAAATCATCCAAAAACGCTTCAATAAATAAAACAAAAGTTATAATCCACAAACAATCATCAATACACCCAATCCATAAAACCCTAAAGAGAACTACTCCATAGATATGGAGCACTTCATCACAAATATAATTAAAAGATAGGAAAACATAAATTCGATCCAAACTCGGGTCTTGAGTAAGGAAGGATTGATGAAATCCTTATGCTTTTGCTTCTCCCACTCCTCCTTGGCCTCCTTAGGTCTAATATATGTCAAAAGTCCAGGAAATAACGTATTTCCATGTATTTATACCAAGTAGGGTCGAGCTCAGATAAAATCACCTTCTCCTAGCCGAAATAGGAAAATTACTCAGTAAATATTGCACAGGCACGCCGCATGGGGAGACGTGCCATGCGTGGCATTACTGGGGAAATCCAGAGATTTAGTTCTGATAGGCAGCAGGAATTTGCACAGTCGCGGCGCCCCACGCGCTACGACAGTTAGGTTTTCTTAGAGTACAGATTTTTCTTGCGTTTTGACGTCCATACTTGGTCCTCGAACCCCGACATGATCCCGGCTTAATCCCTTGGGCTTTTACTCAGAATTCAAAGCTCCAAATAACTCAAATTCATTCCATAACATCTACATAGCTCGGAATCACTCCTACAAGGCATAAAACACACTATAAGTGCAAAACACTATCAATGAAAGCTCAAAACAAGTAAAGTGCAGTGAATTAGAGTGCAATAAGCGACTAACATACAAGGTTATAGTCTACCATCACCTCAGCAGAGTAACATATTCTTATGGGATCAGGTCGTTCGCCTCGGCAAGATTATTGTATTACACTCTTATGGGATCGGTATGTTCACCTCGGCAGTATATTATATCACACTCTTATGGGATCGGGCCATTCTCCTCAACAGTTCTATGAGACACACTTACGGGATCAGGCCGCTCGCCTCGACAGAATCATGAGCAATATTTGATAAGAAGTCAGTGTACCCGTGAGTTTTCTTGACTTGAGATGTGACCTTTTATCTGGTGTTGACCATTATGTATTCCATTCGAGGTAGTATCCGATTATTGAAGACCTCGTGTTTATTCTTTTGTTGAGGATCATATTATGCACTTAAATTTATTTTGTTGTTTTACCTTCTAGGCGTCATATCTGTTTACTTTCATTGTATTTGATTTTTTGGACCACTAGTAAGTGTCCATGTCGACCCATTGTCACTATTTCTTCGGGGTTATGCTAGGTATGTATTGGTACGCATTTATTTGCATACGCATGCTACACTTCTGCACTAATTGTGTAGGTACTAAGGTAGGTTCATTTGGTGGTCATCTTTGCGCATAGGCATAGCTGCTAAGGGGACTTTATGGCGAGATGTATTTTGTGTTACGATCCGCGGCAGACATAGTCTGCATCATATTCATTTATTTTATCCTGTCTATTTTATATTCTAGACAAATTTTGTAGTTGTGTTGTGTTGTTCTAGTAGATGCTCATGCACTAGTGACACCGGGTTTTGGGGTTTTCTAGCGGACGTTCATAGTTGTAATTCATGTTATTATTATCACTTCCCTTTATGATTTATTTATACTCGGAAACATGGTAATGAAAAGCACATGTGTGTGCTAGATTTTATTCTATTTATATAATAAAATTCCTGATTTTTAAGAATTAAAATGGATAATTAAGTGATGGTTCGTGCGTTGGATTGCCTAGCAGCATCGTTGGGCCCCATCACGGCCTATTATGGGATTTGGGTCTCGACAAGTGGTTGGGTTCGGTTATTGAGACTCTGAGGAAAGTTTGGACAATGTTTGATTTAGTTATTGCATATCATCATTACTTGAAATTTTTCTTTGTTATTTACCTGATTTATTTTGTATATCTTCTTTATATGGTGGATTGTTGAATGAGCAGAGTGCGTTAAGTAATTGTGTGCACCAATATGAGGCCAGTCACATTACAGGTGATTAGCGAGTATCATTTGCAATTCTTTCTTCTATTACCTCGCCGAGGTTAGTTATGATACTTGCTGAGTACATGGGGTCAGTTGTACTCATACTACACTCTGCACTTAATTGTGCTCAAAACCGAACCATAACCGTTAACCGAACCAAACCGATGGCTTATTAGCTTATTGGTATCAGGTTATCGGGGTAATGGATGGTGAAAGGATTGATATTTTATAATTAACGGTTTAACGGTTTGGGGACAAATTACTCATTTTTCTTATCGGATAAATGGTCAACCCATTTAGAATTTTTATATTTATACTTATCCCTATGTATATAAAGTATTATTGAAACCCTAAATGGATAAATCCCTAATTTCTAATTCTCAATTGAACATCATAGGAACAATCTCAGTGTTAATTCTCAAGTTATGTCTCTCGAACCGCCACTCTCGGTTTTCTCCTTTGATTTTTCTTATCCATTGATGGGTAGTTGTAATGGCTTGTTATGTATGATCTATAGCCGCATAGTAGTATTACTGAATTCTGTTATTAACAAATGCAAAATGGTTCCCAATCCTGACCGTTACCTTTTGGGACGTGCTAATATTTGTCATTACGAATCAACACTATATGATTTTGCCTATGATTCTGTTACTGAAGATTATATGGTGGTCGCTACACTTGTGATTAATGCAAAGGATAGCAATTACATTGTTGGAATGTACTCAGTGAATAATAAATCTTGGAGAAAGATTGGCACTATTCCTGGTGGTTATCGGTTGTTCGACCAAAAATTAATTTCACTATATGGTACAATTAACATGATGGCTAGTACTTCAGTTCAAGAAAATGGAAGCAGTACATTTAATAAATTCGCGATCATTTCCTTATAGTGACTGATAAAAATTTATTGTAACGCCTGTTCCATCGGTATATTATGGAAGTCTTATGAAATTGTCTAATTTTGCTTATTGTCTGTGTGTTTCCATATTTGTTGAGATGGATATTTTGGTGTGTTCGCTGGATAAAAATGGAGAAATCGGCTGGACCTACCCATATGTTTATTAAAAGTATTCAAAAAGTTTGTTCAGGAGATTGTTTTTGTACTCCATGACAAGTCTTCATTGAGTATGTAGTGAGGATTTTGAATGGTAAGTTGAAATGGTAAAAGCTAGTGAATTATGCAGTTTGGCCATTTGGTATTAACAAGACAAGGATTGTTAAAAAATTTCTATTTGGTTTAGACGATAAATCGCCTGATAACAGCCCGATAATCATTAATCCGATACCAATCCATCTGTTGTATTATTGGATGGCTAGCGAATTACTACATTTATAATCCGATAACCGATAAGCCGAACTGTTATGTGTAATTATCCGCACGATCCACCCGATAAGCACCCCTACTCTATACTTAATTGTGCAAATCCAGGTGTTGGACCGAGCCACCAGTAGCTGAGGCTTGTTGCTGAGTTTTCCTTAGAGAGACTAGGTAGAGCTGCATCTAGACTGCAGTCTTGGCATCTCTTTTCAATTTGTATTGTTGTCTTTCATTCACACAGTATTGTTCTTTGGTATTTCAGACTTGTATTTTTGTTTTAGAGATCATGACTCCGTATTTACCAATTCTGGCTGATTATTATATTTTGACGCAGTTATTTATATCATTGGCATTAGACTTGTACTATTTGTGCTATTTCTATAATTATTTTATGTTACTGTTATGTTGGCTTGCCTAACAAGTGAGTTAGGAGCCATCACAGCCAATTCGTTGTTTTGGGTCGTGACAAGTTGATATCAGACACCTAGGTTCATAGGTTCTACGGGTCATGAGAAAGTTTAGTAGAGTCCTACGGATCGGTATGGAGACATTTGTACTTATCTTCGAGAGGCTACCAACTGTTAGGAAACTTCACTTTCTTGCATTCTTGTCGTGCGAATTTATTAATTCTGAAGTTTGAACCTATACTCTTCTATTCTCTCACATATGGTGAGGACACGTTCACCTGAATCACGTGAGCATGCACCAGTGCCACTAGTCAGGGCCGCGAAATGCCGGGGTCTAGGTAGAGGCCTAGATGGGGCTCGCACTACAGCTACATAAGCACTTGTAGAGCCACCATTCTTTCCAGTAGAGGAGTAGGTTACAGATACTGCTGAGCCGGTAGGACCAGCTCAGACACCGACGATACCTAATGTTATACTTGGTCTTCAAAAGTCCTTGGCTCAGATTGTAAGCATGTGCACAAGCTTGCTGAAGCGAGAATGGTACTAGTTGTACTACCTACCACACAGGCCAGGGAAGGAGCCATGATACCCACCACCCGTACACCGGAGCATCTAACTCAGGGTTATCAGACACGCGAAATGTTACCGGTTCAGCCAGTTTTTGCTGCTCGGGCCGAGGTTGATCCATCTATGACTGACGAAGAGCAGAAGAGGTTGGAGTGATTTAAGAGGCTTGATCCTCTCACGTTCAGTGGAGGAGAGTCAGAGGATGCTCAGAGTTTTCGGAATCGATGTCATCGAATTCTTCGCATAGTGGGTGCGGTAGACACTAATGGTGTAGCCTTTGCTACTTTTCAGCTAGTAGGGGCAGCCTACAGATGGTGGCAGACCTATGAGTAAGGCAGGCTAGCTGACGCAGCACCACTTACATGGAATCAGTTCCCGGTTCTCTTCTTAGAGAAGTTTGTCCCACTGAATCACAAGGAGAAGTTGCGTAGGGAGTTTGAGCAGCTACGCTAGGGGGATACGACTGTGACCTGGTATGAGATAAGATTCGTAGATTTTGCACGTCATGCAGTATGGTTGGTTCCCACTGAGAGGGAGAAGATCAGGAGGTTCATTGATGGCCTCAACTATGGTCTACATTATAGATTTGCTCGAGAGGCCGAGATAGATGCTTGGTTTTACAGGGTTGTTGAGATTGCTAGGTAGTTGGAGCATGTTTGCAGCCTTGAGCGAGAGGAGAAGGAGGCCAAGAGGCCGTCTGGAGGCGAGTCACATTACAGCAAAGGTCATACTTTTAGGCCTGCATAGGCAGCTCATCAGGTTCCTCGTGGTTCATCAGTTAGCCACAGTTCATATGTTGCTCGCCCAGTTCAGTCTTCATTCAATGTACTACCAACACAAAGTTCTTACCATGCTCCATCTTCTCAAAGTTTCACAGAAAGCTATTCGGGTTATTAGGGTTAGCAGACTCGTCTAAGGAATGGTTGATTCGAGTGCGGAGAATTGAGTCATCTTAAGAGGGATTACCTAGACTTCTCAGTAGAATCCCACAACAGAGCACGCAGTGTATGGTTTTAGCAATAGTAGTCACACTACCCGCACAACCAGTTAGGTATGGGGCTTAGTCAGTTCAAGGTCATCCTAAGGGGGAGGTCGGTTGGGCGGTGGTCAGGCCCATTGCTATGCATTTCTCACCTGAACAGAGGTATTTTCTTCTGACACAGCGATCATATGTATTGTTTCTGTGTTCCACAGTTGGGCGGTGGTCAGGCCCATTTCTGTGTTATTTGACCTAGGTTCCACTTACTCTTATGTGTCATCCTATTTTTCTCATTATTAAGATATGCCTCATTATTCTTTTGATATTCTTGTTCATGTATCTACACCGGTGGGTGATTTTATTATGGTAGATCATGTATATCAATCGTATGTGGTTATCATTGGGGGTTATGAGACTAGATTTAATCTTTTACTACTTAGTATTGTTGATTTTGAGGTGATTTTAGGTGTGGATTGGCTATCTCTTTACCATGCTATTCTTGGCTGTCATGCTGAGAGCATGATGTTGGCGATGTAGGATTTGCCTATGCTTGAGTGGAGAGGTTCTCTTAGTCACACTCCTAGTAGAGTGATTTCATATTTGAAGGCTCAACGAATGGTTGAGAAGGGGTGTTTAGCATATTTGGCTCAAAGAAGGGATTTTAGTGTTGAAACTCACTGTTGAATCAGTCCCAGTAGTGAGGGAGTTAACATATGTGTTTCTTGCATGCCTACCGGGCATGCCACCCGACAAAGATATTGAATTTTGTATTGATTTAGTGTCGGGTACTCAGCCCATCTCTATTCCACATATCACATGGCACAAGTAGAGTTGAAGAAGTTGAATGAACAGTTATAGCAATTGCTTGATAAGGGTTTCATCATGCCTAGTGTGTCACCTTGGGGTGCACCAGAACTATTTGTGAAGAAGAAAAATGGTTCTATGAGGATGTGTATTGACTATAGGTAGTTGAACAAGGTTACTATCAAGAACATTTACCCACTACCACGTATTAAAGATTTGTTGGATAAGCTTCAGGGTGCTAGGATATTCTCGAAGAGAGATTTGAGATAGGGGTACCATCAGTTGAAGATTCGTGCTTCAGATATTCCGAAGACGGCTTTCCAGACCCACTATGGTCACTATGAATTTTTGGTGTTGTCTTTCAGGATGACCAATGCCCTAGCAACTTTTATGCACTTGATGAACAACTATTTCAGCCTTATCTTGATCCTTTGTCATAGTTTTCATTGATGATATATTGGTGTATTCTCGCATCTAGGAGGATCATCAGCAGCATTTGAGGATCGTGCTTTAGACTTTGAGGGAGAAGAAGTTATATGTTAAATTCTCTAAGTGTGAGTTTTGGTTAGACTCAGTGGCATTCTTTGGCCACGTGGTGTCCAATGAGGGGATTAAGGTGGATCCGAAGAAGATTGAGATAGTTTGGAGTTAGCCCAGACCGTGTACTGATATTGAGATCCAGAGTTTCCTTGGGTTGGCTAGGTGTTATCGCCATTTTGTATGGGGGGGAGGGGGTGGGTGGGTTCATTAATAGCAGCCCCATTGAATAGATTGACGCATAAAGGTGTCCCATTCAAGTGTGGTCTGATGAGTGTAAGGAGAGCTTTCAGAAGCTCGAGACTAACTTGACTACAGCTCCAGTTCTAGTTTTTCCTTCAGGATCGGGTTCTTATACAGTCTATTGTGATGCTTCACAAATTGGATTTGGATGTTCAGGCTTTGTCCAATCGGTTCGTGAGGTTGGATATTTCCGAACCTTGCAGGGTTCTTGCCTATGTTATGTCATGATCGTCCTTGTTTGAGCGCATCAAGGCATGTCAGCATGATGATCCCCACTTGCTTGTCCTATGGGACATAGTGTATCACGGTGATGCTAAGGAGGTGACTATTGGAGATGATGGGGTATTGAGGCTGCTGGGTCAGATTTGTGTTCCGAATGTGGATGGGTTGCTAGAGTTGATTCTTAAGGAGGCCCATAGTTCGCGGTATTCCATTCATCCAAGGGCCGCAAAAATCTACCATGATTTGTGGCTGCACTATTAGTGGCAGAGGATAAAGAAGGATATTGTTGAGTATGTGGCTCGGTGTTTGAAGTGTCAAAAGGTGAAGCACAAGCATCAGAGACCCGGTGGTTTGCTTCGGAGGCTTGATATTCCAGAGTGGAAGCATAAGTATATCACTATGGATTTTGTAGTTGGGCTTCCACGTACCTTAAGGAGATTCGATGCGGTGTGTGTCATTATGGAGAGAGTGACCAAGTCTGCATACATCATTCCAGTCACGACTACCTACTCTTCATAGCAGCTGACTAAGATTTATCTTGGTTAATATTGTTCAATTTCAAGGCGTGACCGTGTCTATTATCTCGGATCAAGGCACGCAGTTGAAATCATAGTTTTGGAGAGATGCACAGTGTTATTTGGGCACACATGCAGAGCAGAGTATAAAAGTTCATCCCCATATAGACGGGTTGTCCTAGCGCACTATTCAAATTTAAGAAGATATGTTACGAGCATATGTCGTTGATTTTGGGGGATCATGGCATCAGTTTCATCCGTTAGCGGAGTTCGCCTACGATAACAACTACCATTAGAGTATCCATATGGATCTATATGAGGCATAATATGGGAGGCGATGTCGTTCTTCGGTTAGTTGGTTTGAGCCTGGGGAGGCTAGGTTGTTGGGCACTGATTTGGTCCGTGATGCTTTGGAGAGGGTGAAGTTGATTCAGGAGCGGCTTCCTACAGTGCAGTCCAGGCAAAAGAGTTATGTTGATAGGAAGGCTCGTGATGTGACATATATGGTGGGTGAGAAGGTTCTTTTTAGAGTTTTGCCTATGAAGGGTATGATGAGGTTCGGGAGGAAGGACAAGTTGAGCCCTAGGTATATTGGTCCTTTTGAGGTGCTTGAGAGAGTTGAAGAGGTGGCCAACAAATTTACCTTGCTACCTAGTTTACCAGGAGTCATCTAGTGGTTCATGTCTCTATGCTCTAGAAGTATTATGGGGATCCGTCACATATTTTGGACTTCAGCACGGTACAGTTTTATGATGATTTGACTTATGATGTGGAACTGATGGCCATTTTGGACCGACAAGTTCGAAAGTTGAGATCGAAGAATATAGCATCGGTGAAGGTTCATTAGAGAGGTCAACCGGTCGAGGAGGCTACTTAGGAGGCTGACCAGGAGATGCGGATCAGATATCCTCACCTTTTTGAGACTCCAGATATGATTCTAGACTCGTTCGAGAATGAATATTTTTTAAGAGGGGGAGAATGTAACGACCCAGCCGGTCGCTTTTGAGTATTTAGCCTCGTTTCCCCTATTTGATGCTTTACATATGTGTATTTGTGATTTTGGGACTTGCCTAGGTGGTTGGTTTGGTTTTGGAGAAGTTTTGGATTGAATTGGGACCCTTAGTCCCATGGTTGGAGGCTTAAG
Organism: Nicotiana tabacum; assembly: GCF_000715075.1. Lineage (NCBI taxonomy): Eukaryota > Viridiplantae > Streptophyta > Magnoliopsida > Solanales > Solanaceae > Nicotiana > Nicotiana tabacum. Next base: position 64,576,299 of record NC_134094.1, on the reverse strand, counting down.
TTGTAAGAGTTGACCAATGTCTGACTTTTATATAGACGACTCAGTAATGGTATTTTGATGGCTCCAACAGGTTCACATGGTGATTTTGGACTTAGGTGTATGTCCGGATTTTGATTTGGAGGTTCCTAGGTTGATTTGGTTCTATTTGGCCAAAGCAGGAAAGTTGAAGGTTTGGAAGATTTATAAGTTTGACCAAGAGTTGACTTTGATGGTTTCGGGTTTGGATTGTGGTTCTGAAAGTTTGAAGAAGTATGTTGTGTCATTTGGGACTTGCATGCATAATTTGAGGTCATTCCAAGTTGTTTAGACATATTCGGTGTAAGTTCTAAATTTTTAAATATGGATTAGTTTCTTAGGCTTGAATTGAGGTGTGACCGTGGTTTTGATGTTGTTTGGTGTTATTTGAGGCCTCGAGTAGGTCCATATTATGTTGTGAGATTGGTTGTTCTGTTTAGATGGGGTCCTGGGGGCCTCGGGTGTTTTTTGGATAGGTTTCAGACCACTTCACCATGTTTTAGATTGTTCGTTTCTGATGTTTGGTTTCATTTTTTGCGATCACGACAAGACAGTCACATTCGCAAAGGGTATTTCGATGGCACGGGTGATTGTCCTTTGCGTTCGCGAAGGGGAGATCATGTTCGCGGAGCTTGGGGAAGCAGTGGTCTTCGCGATCAAGTGTTGGGTGACGCGTTCGTATAGAAGGGGAGGTCGTTGGGGACGTCAAGCTTTTGGCCTTCGCTATCGCGGGTGGAGGACTATGTCCGTGTAGGCTCAGCGGTGGTATGTGTCATGTTCAAAACCAGGAACTCGCATTCACGTAGAGCTTTTTTGAGGCAGAATTTTGTTGCTCTTCCCGATCGTGAAGTTGTTTCCGCGATGACGAAGGGTATGCTTGGGCAGACGTTAAGTATTCTATTTTCGAGGGTTTTAGTCATTTTAACATATTTTGAGATTCAGAGCTTGGATTTGGGCGATTTTCGAGGTGATTTTCACGATTTGGATTGGGGTATGTATTTTTCACCGGATTTGGCTATTATTCAAGATTCCAACCTTGAATTTAGCAATATATTGATGAATATAAGTGGATAACTTGGGGATTTTAGTAAAAACGTTTCTAAAGTAAAAATTGATGATTTGAGGGTCAATTTGATGTCGGATATGGATGAAACACATATATCGGTTGTACTCATACTAAGCTCTACACTTAATTGTATAGATCCGGGTGTTGGACCGAGCCACTAGTAGCTGAGGCTTGGAGCTGAGTTATCCTTGGAGCGATGAGGTAGAGCTGCATCTCGATCGCAGTCTTGGCATCTCTCTTCATTTTGTACTATTGTCTTTCATTCAGACAGTATTGTTATTTGGTATTTTAGACTTGTACTTTTATTTTCGAGCTCTTGACTTTATATTTACTAGTTATGTCGATGATTATTTTATTTCGACGCAGTTATTTATATCATTGGCATTAGACTTATACTGCTTCTGCTATTTCTATTATTATTTTCTTTTGCTGTTATGTTGGCTTGCTTAGTAAGTGAGTTAGACACCATCACAGTCGTTTGGTGGTTTTGGGTCGTGACACTTCTTTTGTCTATTTTCTTGTTTAATATTATTATTTTGAGCTTAGTTTCTTTACACGGTATTAGCACGAGTTACTCATTTCATGATCTTCTACGTCATGATTATGTGATATTTTAGCCATACCATTTTGGCGGCCATGTAACTTTGTTCTAACTTTTCTTTATAATAGTAAGAGTTTATACATTAATACTAGTACAAAAATATCCACTTTTATGTTCTTTAATCCTAAGAAAATAGACCTCATGAAGTTTTCCTTTTTTGTAAAGTTTTAGTCCTACATATCAGTAAGGAACATAATTGTTGCCTGAACGAAAACAAAAGTTTTAGTGAAAATCTTAAAGCTATATGTTTCTGTTTAGTAGTTTTGATGCTACTATCTACTCGGAGTTTTTTTTCCTTCATACTAATCTTTAGTATATGGGATACAGTTATATCATTACAATGATTTTGTAATGAACTAAACGTATGAATTATCTTTTTACTGATTCTGCTATATATGGTTTTGGCTATAGGTATTTTAAGTGTGATTATTTTTAGATTGACATACCCATGTTTGTTAAGAGGAAAAAGGCGTCAGATCCCAGTAGCCTTGTGTTAGTTCGCATCTGACATGCCTTGTTGAATACTTTTAGTTTTTCTTAGTTCTTTTTAAAAAGGAAAGAGAAAAAATATATTCATACTTCACCATGATTTCTTTATTTATGAACGAGGACGTGACGACTTTTATAGATTGCTTCTTAATTGATTTGTATCATTACAATACGGATAGAAGTAATCATCAGTAGAGTTAGATAATTTCTTGTGACAGTACTATATCTCCAAATATGATTATAAGCGGTGTTTGCATCATTAGAAGCATTTACCGAGTCTTCATATTCTGTATAGAAACAAAACATGTTAGTAATAATGAGATTTTGAACTTATTGTCTTTCACAATTCAAGTATATCCATTTACAAGCTTAGGTTCTTGGTAAACTATTTAACCCAAAAATAAATTTCTCGGTCAAAGCTAATATTAGGAAAAAATCAGGTTATTGATAACCAAAATTACTTCATTTTCTTTGTAATGCAAAGAATAGGAAAAATAATGAAAATAATAGGTAAGGAAAGAAAGCTTAATGTTGATTGCTAATCTCTCCCAAAATTGCGATTTGAACACTTGAATAAAGTAAAAGACTGATTGCATATATTGAAAGAAATTATTCAGCTGCATTTACATATGAGGAACGGGTCCCTTATATAAGGATACACAATTATAACGGTTTTCCTACTTAATTCTGGCTCGTTAATGGCATTAATTGATTTGATTGCCCATTACCATATTTAATTATAACGGTTATAATAATAACTGAGGATTTTCCGTCATCAAGATCAATGCCGATTTCGCTTCCTTATTTGTAACAGATTATTAATCTTCCCCTTTTATGATCTTCATTCATTTCGTGCTTATTTCTTCTTTTCCAGTTGTCAGGGCAAGTACCTCTTCTGATAAAACACCCCATTAGTGCCTTTTTGTTTTCTTTTATTGACTCAACTGAAAGTGTCACTTGTCACCTTGCTGATAGTCCACGTGTCATGCCGTTTTTCCACCAATACATACACCTAGTGTAATGCATGATTATGCATTGTTGGGCATTTGGCATTATAACATGATATACTATACTACATATAACTATTTCTTCTGACAAGCTGACTTACAGAAAAGTAGTATACGAGTATGTACTGCATTTCTAATTCCCTTATGCATATAATAATGAAAGGTGAGTGCCTGTGCACTTTGGCCTATTATATCATTAATTGAGAGTAAGACGATGGGTTTAAATCCTAATACACAATGCGGGTAAGATAAAATCAAGTTTAAGTCTCGGTGCACCATGATGATAAGATGTTGGGGTTGGTCCCAATACACCATATTGATGATACAATGATGAATGAGGCAAAATAATATGCTTTTGATGAAAAGATATGAAGTCCGTCCCACTAAATATATTCCATTCCCAGAAGTGAATACGCAATATATAATAAGTCTAACTGAGGACAAGTGATTGATGAATGAACATGGGCGCGGCAAAGGTCAAAAATTATAACGACTTGACCGGCCGTTTTGAGAATTCGAATGCAATTCGGTTGTTTAAGGTCTCGAGTAGCTTCATATGGTATATTGCGAAATGCGTGCATCGTTGGTTTTGGGTGTCGAAGTGATTCGGAGCTTATTCGGAAGAATGGTCCTCATTTTAGAGCTTTATGACGAGCGCAAAACACAGACTTAAACATGCTCGCTAGTCGAATATAGTATAATATAATATCGTATCCACATGGATTGGAGTTAAATAGTATTTTCGTAGTTTATAGCTTGGTTGCTATCCAAGATCATCAACAATTGAGAATTATGTGATTAAAATCTAAAATTAACTAGGAATCTAGAGCTAATTGACTATGACAATCACAACAAAAGTAAGCAACGAAGATATCAATGGGAGAAAATAAGGGTTGATTGGATTGGTGCAAGATAATTGTCTGGGATTTAACTCTAGTTAATTCACTTCTAATATTCAAGTGAGTCTCTCCAATTCACTCAATTATTAGTTCAAAGGTTTAGTAGAATCTCCTCTCTCACTTAAGTTGCAACCTCACAATGTGAACGGATTTAAGCTCGGTGAAGATATGCAAGAGTTCGTACTGGATTCGTCTTTAGGAGAACCTCTCTCGATTATCCTCCTAACTAGGTCTAAACAATAATTCAACTAGCCTCTTTCGATTACTAAGAAGAATTAATGAACTCAACCAACAAGATAATGCAAAGATATCACAAGTATATCTCTCTTGATTACATGAACATGTGAATATATATGCAACAACTAAAACATCCAAAAGGATTTAATGCATAAAAACTAGAGTTAATATCCATAAACAAATATCAATACACCAAATCCATCAATCCTTAAAGAGAACTACTCTATAGATATGGAGTAATTCATCACAAATAAATTTAAGTTAAAGGAAAACATAAACAATCCAAACTCTTGTCGTGAATGAGCATTGAATAATGAAATCCTTGTACTCTTGCTTCTCCCACTTCTCCTTAGCCTCCTTAGGTCTTAGATGTGTCAAAATTTCAAAAATATCATTTTTCATGTATATATACCAAGTAGGGTCAGGCCCAAGCGAAAACACCTTTTCCTACGCGAAATAGGACACTTTTCGTAATTGGACGTGCGTGGCCGCGCACCTGGGAGTGTGCTCGCGCATATGGCCGCACACTTTGGCAAGTATACTATCTATTTTGCGAGCCCAATGCATGCTCGCACACCTAGGTAGCGCCTGAACGTTGCCAATTTCTGACGTAAATTTACACCGCTGCATCGCATAGTGCCTAGCACGAGTGTATTTTTTCAGCAGTTGATATTTACTTGTATTTTGACGTCTAGCAGTGATCCTCGACTCCCAAACATGATCCCGGCTTATTCAGACTTCAAAGCTCCGAATAACTCGAATTAGTTTCACAATGTATACATAACTCGGAATCACTCCTACAAGGCATGAAACACACAATAATTGCAAAACACTATCAATTAAAGCTCAAACTCAATTAAAATGCAGTAAATTAGAGTGCAATAACTGACTAAAACCTGAGATTATTGCCTACTATCAACACCCCACACTTAAACCATTGCTCGTCCTCGAGCAATCAAACTACACTTTATATAGACACGACCTCATTACACTACTCTCATAACTCATCATACCAAGAATATTTAAAATAGACTAAGCACAATAGTGTAATATCTTCACCTCAAGATTTGACTCACAAGTACCACGCATTATTTATAACCTACTCATTTACCCTAACATAGAGGTCAACGACATTACCTTTCCTTCATGAATCACATTCCCTCACAACAAAAGAGAGTAGTTCCACACAAAATAAAAATTAAGAACAATTAGGAACTCAATATAGAAAGAATTCACTCACTCTCAGAAAGCACATTCATATTCCACAAAAGATGCACCATAGGCTTGCCCGTAGTGTACTACTCTACTAATTCGAACTCATTTAGTCAAGGATATAGTAGAACTTTCATTGATTGTAATGTAGGTTATGGGACGGGTAGGATACATTTAGATATAAGAGTGACTACACCTCCCTAAGCACTTTAATACATACATCTCATTGTTAAAACCCCACACTTATGTCAAACCAATACTCCACCTTCACATCAATTTACATTAACTCCCAACTTATTTAAACACAATTACATCAAGAGTTGCCACTATCAAGGAATAATTTTCACAACCATACAATTATATTTTTTTTCTTTTTCAATTCAAGTGGCTCTTACGTTTTCCAAAATAGTGCACATTTCTCCTTAGTTTATTAGTTCCACTCAAAAACCAAACCAATCACCCCACACTTCAACTTTTATAAAGTTCATAACAATTTCAAGTGCTCGTGAGAGGTAAATGGTTCAAATAGATGGTCAATTCAAACATAAGGGTAAGGCTTGTAATGTGGTTGCCAAAGAAATAGGATTACAGGCTTAACGGGGTGAACTACGATACATAATAATTTGGTGGGTAATAGCATATAACTGGCTCAACAAAGAAATGCCAATATCACTTTCAAGACTGAATAAAACTACCATTTCACTTTGTAAACATGCGGGGCAAGTTCTAGACATCAAATGTAATGCACGGAATAACACAAAAACCTAACACACATGTGGCACCTAACTCACTCAAGATTGGATTATCAAAACACTCTAGTCAAAGTAGTTAAGCAAAGTTAATATCATACAATTTAAGGTACTCATACAAGAGTCAAAAAATGAGCCTAAGTGTCACAACTAAAGCATTCACTACTCTCAAGGTATAATAAAGTTAAGCGATATTTCCTTCAATTCAGCTCTCAACATAAGGCTTCCTATTATTCTTAACAAAATATAAAAACTAACTACACCTGGTTCAATCAAAACCCTTAGAAAAGAAACGCAACCCAAAGAAAAACCAAGGGGGGATTATTAACTACACCTGGTTCAATCAAAACCCTTAGAAAAGAAACGCAACCCAAATAAAAAAATCTTTTTATCTTTTTCTTTCGACTTTAGTCCCTCAAGAAACCTGTCGAATGATATCCATCGTCGGAAAAATTCAAAAATCTTTCAAATTTTTATGGTTCTGTTTTCAATTGTTTTCAATCTCTAACTACTACAACTAACAGAACGAACACTAAAATACATATATACATACATACAAATATCCTCCACCCCACACTTTAAGTCGTGGCATGTCGCCATGACACACAATTAAAAATCATAAGGTAGAGGAACTTCCCTGACTATCTAGTCGGGGTCTGAGTCGAAGTCGGGCTCCGTTCTTCTCGCCCGAACTAAGGCACACATCCACGTTAACAGCTTCTTCTCAGCCTTCTTGGGGTACACCCCACACTTGTCTTTCTCAATCACTGGGACCTTGTCTTTCGAGCCTTTCACTCTCCACTCTACACTTGCACTTGGCTTCTCCTCCCCCCCCCCATCCCTACATTCATCTCGAAGGTCATCGTTTTCTTACCCACTCTAAGCATGAGTTGTCTATCATGTATGTCTAATATTGCTCTGCCTGTCACTAAGAATGGTCTTCTTAAGATAATGGGGACCTCGTTTTTCTCCTCCATCTTCACCACAATGAAATTTACAGGAAATACAAACTTATCTACCCGAACTAAGACATCTTCCACTATCCCCTCGGGTATGATAGTTGTTTGGTCTGCCAGCTGCAAAGATATTGGTGCAGACCTTATCTCTCCAATCTCCTTCTCAAGCTTCCTGTTAATAGACAAATGCATTAGATTAATTGATGCGCCCGAATCACACAAAGACTTATCAAAACTAAGAGTGCCTAACGAGCAAGGTATAGTTAAACTCCATGGATCTCCCCACTTTTGAGGGAGTTTGTTTTGCAAGATTGCACTGCAATGCTCGGTGAGCTTCACTACCGATGTCTCCTCGATCTTCCTTTTCTTTGTAAGGATCTTCTTCAAGAATTTGGCATAAGGTGACATTTGTGAGAGAACTTCTGTGAACGGTAAGTTTACATTAACCTGTCTCAGCATATCTTGAAATCTCTCAAACTGCTTGTCTAGCTTTTCTCTAAACAACTTTTGGGGAGAAGGTAGAGCAGGTATGTGCTCGCTCTCATTAGATTCCTCCCTTTTTGAAGTTTTCTCCTTCTTCTTTTTCTCAACTCCTTTCTTACCTTTCTTCTTCTTATCAACTTTATTTTTCAGCTGCTCCTTAACTTCATTTTCGGGTACCACCTCTTTTTGGACTGGAGTGGGATCTTTCAATACTTGCCCGCTTCTCAAGGTCACAGCATTTACCATTTCATTGGGGTTCTTTTCAGTGTTATCTGGTAGAGTACCTGAGATTCTCTCAAACAATACAGTTGCAATTTGCCCCACTTGCTTCTCCAAAGTTTGCAAACCAGTGCTAAGTTCTTTGATAGCTGAACCATGAGCATCTAATCTCTCATCTGTCTTGACAATAAAGGACTTCATTAGATCTTCTAGCCCAGGCTTAGTGGAATGTTGAGGCTAGAATTGCGGCCTCGGCTGATTCACAAAACCTGGTGAACTCCACGAAAAATCGAGTTGCTTCTGACCCATTGCTTTGAAGTTATAGTTCCCAACAGTATTAAATTCCACGATTGAGCCTTAACACTCATGAGTATGGTGCCCTCTTTCACATATATCACACACTACATGGGGCTCACTGTGTATCGAGGCTAAGGTCAGCTTCCTTCTTTCCTTGGCCATGTCATCAAGTTGTACCTGCACAGATGTGTTAGCATCAACTTGGTGAGCACCAGTTGATCTTCTTCTTTCAGTAATTTCAGAGGGCCACTGATTTGCGTCTTCAGATAACTCATTCAAAATTGTGACTATCTCCTTTGGAGTCTTTTTCATCAATGGGCCTTCAGCTGTATTGCTCAATGTTCTACGTACGGCAGGTATCAATCCATCCCAAAAGTCCTATGTTGACACTTTCACACTATCTCCTTAAACCTCTCCCAATCATCAAACACAGGTTCAGTCTCGTTCTGGCAAAAGTTATGGATTTCTCTTCTAAACTTGCCCGTCTTAGTTGATGAGAAATATTTGTCAAGAAATTTTCTGGTCATCTCATCCTATGTTCTAATCGATCCATTAGGCAAGCTTCGAAGCTAGTGCTTTGCATCATCTTTGAGTGTGAAGGGGAATGCCCTTAAGTAGGCTGCATCTTGTGACACATCATTGTATTGAAAGGTGTTCATAATCTCCTTGAAGTTCATCAGATGATTGTTTGGATCTTCGTTCATCTTTCCTCTGAATACACAATTGTTTTGAAGAGTTTGGAGCAACCGTTGCTTCAGCTCAAAATTATTAGCTACAACTGGATGTGGTCTCACACTTGATAAGCCTTGGTTATAGAACAGTCTAGCATAATCACCAAGTGGTCTCCCAGCACCGGGAGCTATATTTCTGAATTAGTCTGCACCCAAAAGTTGATTCTGAACAATTCTCCGAGCCCTTTCCTCCTCATACACAAGTTGTACATTTTGAAGAGCTGTCTCCTTGGCATCTTGTGACGCTTTTTCTCTTTGTTGGCCTACGTCTCTTGTAGCCAAATCAACATTATCCTCATCTCCCACCACAACTTTCTTGGTTGAGGATTGCCCAACCTTCTCTGTATTCTCGGGGAGATTTCTTTCCCTCCTCAACTGTTGCAGTTGTTTCTCGATTTCTGGTTCGCATGGGAGCTTCACTGGGTAGCCTCTGAACTTTGCCAATTTCTGACATAAATTTACACTGCTGTGTAGCACAGTGCATCACACAGTGCCTCGCACTAGTGTATTTTTTCAGCAGTTGATTCTTTCTTGAATTTTGACGTCTAGCAGTGTTCCTCGACCCCCGAACACGATTCCGACTTATTCCTTTGGGCTTTTACTCACACTTCAAAGCTCCAAATAACTCGAATTAGTTTCACAATATCTACATAACTCGGAATCACTCCTACATGGTATGAAACACACAATAAGTGCAAAAGACCAACAATTAAAGCTCAAACTCAATTAAAGTACAGTAAATTAGAGTGCAAGAAGTGACTAAAACCTGAGATTATAGCCTACCGTCACTTTAAGATTGGAAGAGTTGACCAAGTTTGACTTTTTGCATATGTGATCTCGAATCGATGTTTTCATGGATCCGATAGGTTTGTATCGTGAATTTGGACTTGGGCGTATACCCCGAATTGAATTCGGAGGTCCCTAGGTTGATTTGACTTTTTTTGCCAGAAGTTGGCAATTTAAAGGTTTAGAAATTTCCTAAGTTTGACCATACCTTGACTTTATGGCTATCGAGCTCGAATTTTAGTTTTTGGGACTTGGAATAAGTCTGTTATATTTTTGGAACATATCTGCAATGTTTGGTGTCATTCCGAGTTGATTTGATAGGAATCAAACGCGCGGTTGTGTTTTAGAAGTTCTAGAGTTTCATGTAGATTTCATGTGCTTTAGAGGTCCAAATCATGGTTATGGATGTTATTTTGATGGTTTGATAGCACGAGCGTGTTCGTATTATGTTTTTAGATCTTTGTTGATGTTTGATGTGGAGCCCCGAAGGCTCGGGTGAGTTTTGGATGCGTTCCGGACAGTTTGTAAAAGGTTCATCTGGTTCTGATGCTCTGTTCTTGCATTTGTGAGGTTTTTATCGCATTTACAATCTCCGCATTTGTGAGATCCTTCTCGCTTTTGCGATGATGGGCTGGGAATAGGAGTTTCGCATTTTCGGACATTTCAATTGCATTTTTTATGGCACCTAGGAAGGATAGGTTTCGCATTTGCGACAATTTCTGTCGCCTTTGCGAAGGCTCTAGTGCTCTCATTTGCGAGACTTATGTCTCAATGCGACTTCATAAGGTTGGGTTGGTATTCGCTTTTGAGAATGTGGTTCCACATTTTCATACCCCATGTTGCAAATGCGACATCTGAGGATAGTTATAGGATTTGTATTTCGGGACTTAGTCTCATTTTTGTAACGACTTCACTGGGTTTTTTGAGCTTTAAGATTCCATTCAGTGGTTCGAGGTCTTGAGTAGCTTCCTATTGTGTATTATGACTTGCGTGCATGCTTGGATTTGATTATCGGATGATTCAGAATGAATTTGGATGAGTGATTCTCGCTTGAGAAGCTTAACTGGAAAATGTTGACCGAGGTTTCACTATTGTGAAAACGACCACATATCGGTGTTTTGATGGCTCCGATAGGATAGTATCATGACTTTGGACTTGGACGTATGCACGGAATCGAATTCGGAGGCCCGTAGGTTAATTTGTGTTGTTTTGCCAAAAGTTGGCAATTTAAAGGCTTAGAATTTTGATAAGTTTCACCATAGGTTGACTTCATAGCTATCGTGTTTGGATTTCTGTTTCGGGACTTGGAATAAGTCCGTTTTGTCATTTGGAACTTGTCTGCAAAGTTTGGCATCATTACGAATTAGTTTGATAGGAATCAGACGCGCGGTTGTGTTTTTAGAAATTCTTGAGTTTCATGTTTAATTCATGTGTTTTGAGGTCCGATTTGTGATTTCGGATATTATCTTGATTATTTGATCGCCCGAGCGAGTTCGTGTTATGTTTTTAGACTTATGTTGATGTTTGGTTTGGAGCCCCGAGGGCTCGGGTGAGCTTCGAACGCGTTTTGGAATGTTGGGAAGAGTTTGGAAATTGTTGGTGTGATGAAATGCCTCAGGTCTCGCATTTGCTAGTTTTGGATCGCATTTGCGATATTAGGCAAGGTCTACTAGGTTCGCATTTTTGATCCCAGTGATTGTATTTGCGATGAGGTGGCCTGGGTAGCTGGTTCGCATTTGCGATCTTCTTGGTCGCATTTGAGATGTGTCCGTGTTCGCAATTGCAATGACAACAGGAATGGGAGGGTGATTCTAATATATTGAGCCTTCGAATGAAATTTGGTGGTTTAAGGTCACGAGTAGCTTCATATGGTGTATTGCGACTTGTGTGCATCATTGGTATTGGTTTTCGAAGTGATTCGGAGCTTATTCGGAAGAATGGTCGTCATTTTAGAGCTTTTAAATTGGAAGAGTTGACCAAGTTTGTCTTTTTGCATATGTGATCCGGGATCAGTATTTTGATAGCTCCGATAGTTTTCTATCATGATTTTTGACTTGGGAGTATGCTCGAAATCGAATTTGGAGGTCCCTAGGTTGATTTAACTTGTTTTGCCGGAAGTTGGTAATTTAAAGGTTTAGAAATTTTCTATGTTTGACCATGGTTTGACTTTATGGCTATCTGTAACGACCCGGCCGGTCGTTTTGACTATTGCAATCTCGTTCCCCCATTTACTGCTCAAATTGTGAATTGTAGTTGTTATTTGGCTTGCCGGGGTAATTGATTTGGGTTCGGTGAGGTTTAGAAATGATTTAGAGCGCTTAGTTCCAAGGTTTAGAATTTAAGTTGAAAAAGTTGACCGGATGTTAACTTATGTGTAAAGACCCCGGAGAAATTTTGCTAAGGAAATTAAGGTTTAGTGTTGCCGAGGTAGATCAATTAGTACAAAGATGTGTAAAGGAAAATTTTGATCTTTTTGGGTTGAACAATGCACCGATGTGTAAAGGAAAATTTTATCGTAAGAAGGTCATTTCTGCTACCACTATGCGGTTGCAGAATTACTCTACGGACCGCATAATGGTCGCAAAGTGGATCAGGAGAGGGGCAAGATTTGAGAAAAATCTGCGGTGCACTATGCGACTGCATACCTGTTTCGCAGCGCATTATGCGACCGCAGAACAAGTATGCGGGCCGCATAATGACCACAAACCGGGTCAGTAATGCCCAGCTTTGGTGGCAAAATTATGCGGCCGGTATGCGAATTGCATACCTGTTATGCGATCGCATAACAACGTCGGAGCTTCCATTATTTCTAATTTTTGACCCGACCTAACTTCGATTTATAGCCCTTGAAGCTCATTTTTGAGCCAAAATCTGATATTTTAGAGAGAGGTGAGAGCATTTTAGAGAGAGAAAGTGAAAACTTAGTCATTTATCCATCATTTTTTGTTCAAGGTTTGAAGATTTTACAAGGATCTTGCTAGGGCTTCAAAGAGGTAAGAATTTCTTTCCTCAATCCTTCAATTTCGGGTTTGGAGTAAAAATGGGTGATTTATAGTATAACTTTTGGGTATAAGAGTATTATGTATACATACCAATAAGGTTGTGGAAAGATGAGTTCAAATGGGTAAGGATTAGGTTGAAAATGGTAGAAATGTTCATAAGCTTTAATTGAAGATTTGAGGGTTGAGTTGGTATCGGATTTTGGTGAAATTTGTATGGTTGGACTCGTGATTGGATGAGCGTTCATATTCTGTAACTTTTGTCCGGTTCCAACATGTGGGCCCCACGGGCAATTTTTGAGTTAATTTTGGATTTTATTGGAAAAATTAGTATCTCCTTATGGAATTAATTACAATAATTAGTATTGACTGAATCGAATTATTTGTGGCTAGATACGAGGCTTTCGGAGACCAATTCTCGTAGAAAGGGCATAGCGGAATAAATAATTACACGGGTTGAGGTAAGTAACAATTATAAATTTGGTCCTGAAGATATGAAACCCCGAATTTTGGTATCATGTGATTATTTTGGAGGTGGCGCACATGCTAAGTGACGGGCGTGTGGGCATGCACCGAGGGGATTGTGACTTGGTCCGTCCCAGTAAACTGTAAAGTTGAATAATTTATTGTTAGCTATATGATCTCTATGTGTTGAAGAAATTTGACTATAAATCATGCTTAGGCTATGTTATAGTGCTATTGAGACCTGTTGAGGTCGCGTACTTGTTGAATTATTTGCTAATTACTGTCTTGTACTCAATCATGATTTTTTTTGCGTATTATACCTCAGTCTTTCTGGATGTTTGTTAATATACTATGTTATCTTTGTTTGGGTTGATCTTTGTTTTTTCTGAGAGACCGAGTGACTTGAGAGGTTGAGGACTGAGTAAGGCAGGGGGCCTGTCAGTGAGGTAAGGATATTATGGAAGTGAGTTGTCCGTGCAGGATATTATAGCACGTGAGTTATCCGTGAAGATTATGGCACTTGGGCTGTAGGAGCCCCTACGGAATCTGCACACACCCCCAGTGAGCACGAGTACCCATTGAGTGTGAGTGTTGAGGGCTGAGAGCCGAGTGGTTGAGTAGTTGTGATGAGTTGAGTGACTATCGCCTGAGAGGCTGTACTTGCTTTGCATTTGTTATTGTACTTGGTTTCTATCTGTCATTGTTGTGAAATCTCTAAAAGAATTTATATCCGGATTACTTGAAATTGAACTGTATAAAATTGATTTGGCTTAAACTGCCAGATTTGAAAGCATGTCTATTCTTTGCTGGAACTACAGAAAGTGTACTATGACTGTATAGCTCGTTATTATCTTCAGTTCCTTAGTTATTATTGTCGCTTGCTGAGTTGGTTGTACTCATACTACACCCTGCACTTCGTGTGCAGATCCAGGTGTTTCCGTACAGTATTGATCATTTCACGCAGTTGATTTTCAGGAGATTTTGAGGTAGCTACCGTGTTCCGTAGACCTTGTCTCTCCTTCTCTACCTCCTTGTTCATTGAATCTGGTCTCAGACTATTATAGACCATGTTTTCTAGACTTGTATTCATATTAGATGCTCATGTACTCAGTGACACCAGGTTTTGGGGAGTGCTCATGTCGGTATTTGCTAGATTTTGTATTGTGTTAAATTATTGTATTTTCAAACTTAAGAGAAATTGTGGTTTATCGTGATTATTGGCTTGCCTAGTATCGAGATAGGCGCCACCACGACAAGTTAGGATTTTGGGTCGTGACACTATCGGGTTCAGATTTTAGTTTTGGGACTTGGAATAAGTCTGTTATGTCATTTGAAACTTGTCTGCAAAGTTTGGCGTCATTCCGAATTGATTTGAGATGAATCGGAATCGCGGTTGTGTTTTAGAAGTTCTTGGGTTTCATGTAGATTTCATGTGTTTTGGAGGTCCGATTCATGGTTCCGGATGTTATTTTGATGGTTTGATCTCGCGAGCAAGTTTGTATTATGTTTTGATATCTATGTTGATGTTTGGTGTGGAGCCCCGAGGGCTCGGGTGAGTTTCAGACGTATTCCGGAGAGTTTGTAGAAGGTTGAGCTGGTTCTGGTGCTCTGTTCTCGCATTTGTGAGGTTTTTATTGCATTTGTGATCTCTGCATTTGTGAGATCCTTCTCGCTTTTGTGATGATGGGCTAAGAAGAGGGGTTTCGCATTTGTGAACATTTCCATCTCATTTGCGATGGCACCTAGGAAGGACATATTCCGCATTTGTGGCAATTCCTGTCGCTTTTGCGAAGGCTCCAGTGCTCGCATTTGCGAAACTTATGTCGCAATTGCAACTTCATCGGGTTGGGTTGGTATTCTCTTTTACGATTGTGGTTACTCATTTTTGAGGTTCGCATTTGCAAACCCCAGGTCGCAAATGCGATATCTGAGGCTGGTTATAAGATTTGTATTTCGGGACATACTCTCATTTTATCATCTTTTGAGCCCCAGAGTCGGTAGGAAACGATTTTGTGGAGATATTTTCATACAAAATTACTGGGTAAATGATTTTAATCAATTTTTAATTATATTTCATGATTATACACTAGATGTAACATCAAATTTATGAGAATCAAATAGGAAATTTGGGGATTTTTGTCAATGTTTTGAAAAATAAAAATTTTTATTTTCAGAGTCGATTTGGACTCGCACTTGAAAACAAAATACATATATAGACTCGTGGGATTATGGGTAGTCAGAATATATCCTTGGGCTCGGGTTTTGACCGGGCGGGCCCGAGGTTAACTTTTGTTGACTTTTGGATAAATGTGTAACGATCATAGCTTTATATATTGTAATTAGTTTCTCTTGTATTAATTAATCTTATTAAGTCGTTTTGGTTAGATTTGAGCCGTGCGGAGACGAATTGCAAAGAGAAAGCTATTTTTGAGTGTTGACTTGGCCTAATTGAGGTAAGTATCTTGCCTAACTTTGTGTGGGGGAACTACCCCTAGGATTTGGATTGATTATGCTATTTGTGTTATGTGGAAGACGTGTACGCGAGGTGACGAGTATGTACGCAAGCAATATGTGGTATTTGACTGTTTTAGGTTATTTAGACTTTTTCCATGCCTTTAATTGAATTGTCATAACATGTTATATCTCTCATTGTTAATCTACTCTTACATGTGTTAATCTACTCTTACATGCTTTATTTGATATTGTTAGAACTTGTTCTATCTCTTATTTGTTGTTTTGCTCTTATATGCTTTAGTTGAAGTTATTGTCTTCTTTAATGTCTTGCTACATCTTTAATTGTTGAATTACTTTTACTTGAAGTTGTTATTTCGTGGAATATCTTCTTTTTGAGTTATTGGTGTTGAAGTTGCAAAAGTTGTTATCATCATTGAGGTGAATTTTGTTAATTATTGAGATATCTTTCCTTGATCAGCAATTCTCATTCATTTTGTTATTTTTTAGATTCTTGTACACATTGTGCTTAAGACATGTGCTATTTGTTGTGGAAACATTGGTATTATTGACCTTTTGGCAAGTTGTGGCATATGGGCACTTGTGGTGCGAGTTGTGAATGGAGTTGTGATATTGATACGCATGCGGTGGTATAAGGCTAGGGGTTGATACACATGCGGTGAGATAAGGTGGGCTTGATATGTGTTGCTAGTAGGGGAACTACTTGAAGCCATGTGGTGAGATAAGGTGGGCTAAAACGCGTGTAGCTACTTTGGGAAAAATGATTTTTCAAAACTAAATGTAAGGCTCACGCGGTGATATAAGGAATGATTGTGATTATGACTTGTGAAATGTGATTTCGAGGCGGTACCTCGGGTGTGATTCCTGTAGTACATTCTATGTTGGGACAACTTGTTGATATGAACGATTGTTGTTCTTCCTTAAATTATTCATCCGCATTTTGATTGTGTTTGGTTATTCATTGTTATCTTGGTGTTAGAATGATTTTGGCTTCTTGTGTGAGTCATGCATTCTACGTGATTTGTTGTATTGCTCTAATAAGCCAATATGTGCCTCCGTTATAACTTGGTAAATTTATTGTCAATTTTAATTTAATTGCGTGGAGTCAGTATATCATAGTCTGTTAAGTTGTTGGTAACATAACGATTTGAATAAAAGAATTATCGACATGCTTTATTCTATGTGTCTCTTAAGATAGAGCTCGTTATCTCACTCGGTGCCTTATTATTTTAAATGGTTATCTCCCTTTTACTATAATTCGGTTCTTAAATTATACTCAACTCCCTGTTGATTGTTTACCTTACTTAAAATTGTTATCAAGTTTTTCTTTTAACCAATTCAATATGTAATTCGTTAATTTAACTGATGTTTTGCTTAGTTTAAAAATGACATTTTTACTCAATTTTATTGACTTCTAAACCAAACCCATATGATACACTATTTTGTATAAATTATTTTCATTTGACACCTTATTTTATTCAAGATTGTTATTATGTTTTATGGTGTTAAAATATAACTCTCGATCATTTTAATTGATATTTTTTACGGTTGTAATATACATGGTAGCACGTGGACTTTGCCGTGCGAAGGTAATTGTTAATGTGGGCACTAGGTGCCATACACGTAAGACTTGAAAATTGTGGTCCATGATATGTGAGTTACGATGTAATGTGCCTCAGGGTAATTCTTGTTTTAAGACCATGTGTTGGGAACGATTTGATTATTTGAGTTGTCATTGGTTCCTCCTTATTTAAGTTCATTCATATCTCATCGGTTTTCTGATTATGTTACTTCTCTATTACCCATTTACTACTTGCTTCCATTTGTGTTTTTATTATTTTATTTTTGGTTGTAAATCAATAATCTTTCCGCCGTTAGCATTGTATTGATATTCTTTCCATTGTTAGCATCATGTATATCTTGTACAAGTTTTTATATTTAGTAGTTGTCTTGAACTAGCCTCGTCACTACTCTAACGAGGTTAGGCTTGATACTTACTGGGCATTATTATGGTGTACTCATGCTACACTTCTGCACATTTTTTGCAGATCCAGGTATTTCTAATTGTGATGTTGAGAATTGCGTCTGCGCAGTGGGAGACTTCAAGTTGTACATGCTTGACGTTCGCAGGCATCAGAGTCACCATCTTACATCATTATGCTACTGTTAAATAGTAATTCAAAATAGTATTGTATTTAGAAATTTTAGTGTATTTCAGTAGAGCTTATGACTCCGTAGTATCAATTTTTGGAAATGTATAACTATTGGCCATTTGCGGCTATGTATGTCAGTTGCTGGTTTACGATTTAATGATTAAATAGTTCAATTCTGTTAATAACTCAGCATGTGTTAGGCTTACCTAGTCTTAGAGACTAGGTGCCATCACGACATCCTAAGGTGGGAAAATGGGGTCGTGACAAAAATAATAATAATCATCATTATGATAGTTATAAAAGATAGAACAATAAGGGTTCTCAATATAATCATTCAAAAGTTGAAGGCAATATTTACTATCAATGTAGTATGAAAATTAATAAAATAATTGTGGTCCATTCTTTGAAGACAATGTAACTTGCGATAAGCATTGTGAATACAGACCCTTTCCTGAAAGTGAATGTTGTAAAACATGGTAAAAATTATGAACAAAACGTGGTCATGCATGGTTGAATGAATACCACAACTCACCTCTAAGGGAGGTTCGAGTGAAATAAAGAGAATGAATGTGTGTGTGTGTGTGTGTGTGTGTGTATGTCCAGCCACCTGCCATATATACCGTTTATTAGTATATAATTTTAATTGATACATCTATGATATGGTCATGTGTGCGCTTGAAATCAACTTGCAATTTAGCTTTTGCAAGGTTGCTTGCTCAAATTACTAGAGCAAAGTTCCAAAGTGTAAAATTATAATGTTTTATCTTTATAATGCTGGTCTAAAACCAAGTTGGTTTAGAGAAAATTGTATGCCTCCTACTATAGCCAAACCATTATCTATGAGAACAGAATTCCCTAAAAGAAATTTGGTATGAGATTTGTTATTTAATATATAGCAGCACTTGTACGCATCTGTGACGACCCGATAGGTCATTTTGAGTAATAGCCCTTATTTCAGTGTTCTGAGACATCCATTAGCTTCATTTGTTGTTTTTTGGCTTGCGTGCATGGTCCGTGTTGCTTTTCGAAAAGCCGTTATATGAAATTTTGATAGAAACTAAAATTTTGACTAAAAACTAGGTTAGGGTTGACCACAGTCAATATTTTGGGAAGTGACCCCGGATCGCTATTTTGACGATTCCATTAGGTCTTTATTGTGGTTTTGGACTTGGACGCATGCCCGAAATTGAATTCGGAGGTCCTAGGATTATTAGACATGTTTTACCGAAAGTTAGCAATTTGAATGTTTGGAAATTTTTTAGGTTTGACCGTAGGTTGACTTTATGGTTACCGGGTTTGAATTTTGGCTTCAGAACTTAGAATAAGTCTGTTTTTCTACTTGAAACTTGTCTGCAATATTTGATACAATTCAGAGTTGGTTTGATAGTATTCAGGCGCTTTGTTGCAAATCTAGAGGTTCTTGAGTTTTTCATGAAATTTCATTTGTGGTGATGTCCAATTCTTTTGTGCATATTTGGTTTGGATCCCGAGGGGCTCGGGTGAGTTTCAGACGCGTTTCAGATGAGTTTGGATAGTTTGTGCACTGCTGGTGCAGTGACTTTTCTTGTGTCTGATGCAGATCTCGCAATTGCAAGGTCTGGCTCGCATTTGCGAGCATGGGGTGGGGGCTGGGTATTCCTAATTGTGAAGAAAGAGTCACTTTTTCGATGGTTATTGTGTTCTCATTTGCGACTCTGGCCTCGCAATTGCGATGCAATGTTATGTTTGGGAGCTCCGCATTTGCGAAGGAGTTGTCCGCATTTGAGAAGGTGGGACAGTTCCCATTTGCGAACAATTTGTCGCGAATTTTGGGCTTCCGATGCACAGTTCGCATTTGCGACCTGTGTTTTGCATTTTCGATATTCACAATTGTGAACAAGAGTTTGCAATTGTGACATCCACAGCTGGGTAAAAGAGGGAAAATCGGGACATAGCTAATTTTACACCAGTTCACAACCTTAAACACTATAGAGGCCATTTTCCAAAAGTTTCTTCTTCCCAAAATCATTTGTAAGCAACTTTAGTCTATTTCCTTTCAATTACCCAATACTTTTCTTGTGTTTTCAACATCACACCTAGGATTTCTATGATAGAAATTAGGGATTTGGGTAGATATTGAAAATTTTATAAATTTGAGATTTAGACACTCAAATTGAGGTCGGATTTCGAAACAAAGTACATAACTGGGTTCAGAATGAATGGATAATTTGGTTTTGATCCGAATCTCAGGTTTTGACCATGCGGGCCAGGGGTTGACTTTTTCAAATTCATCAAACATTGAACCTTTTATCCTTCTTGAGTAGTTTCTAAAGCTTATTTTCAATTGTTTGATTTATAATTTGTTGATTTGGTTGGTTTGGAGGCTTGTTCAAAAGGCAAGTGCGTGGTTGGTTGACTGACTTTGTTGCGGAGTAAGGTAAGTATCGTGGTTAACTTTGACTTGAGGAATTAGGACTTGTTGGTTTATTTCCTACATGAATTATATATGGGGACGACGTATATGTGAGGTGGCGAGTATATATGCGTTGTCATTGGGTTAAAGTAGGCGGGTGGAAATTTTTTTATTGTATTATGTTGTTTCATTGACTATGCTTTCCATGCCTTAGTTAGATTATTCCTTCTTTAATTCCTCGCCTTCATATTTATTATTTATTTTGAAATTGTTGGGATTTTGAAAGTTGAGTTTGGTAATCATAACACTATGATTGAAGTAAAATTTGCTTCCCACCTTACATTACTATTTTGGATTAATGTTGTTTCATGGTGAGGGAGCGTAAAAAGCATGAAGGGTATTGCCATGCCTTATGTGCATATTATTATCATTGAGAGATTATGAGGATTAAAGCACGAAGGATAATGTCGTGCGCATTATTGCTTATTATCATTTATCATATTATATGAGGAAGAGAGTAAAAGAACAAAGGGTGATGCCATGCCATTTCATATTTCATATCATTATTACGCGGTGAGGATGAGAGTAAAAGAAAGAAGGGTGATGCCATGCCATTGTTGACTTCACTGCTTTATTGATTTCTGAATTGGTGAATTAATTGGGTGCATTGTAGTTTATTTCGGAAAGAGGCTGCATGGAAATTTTGTACTTGCCGTTATTATCATACTCTCCTTTCTACATGTTCCCTCCCGGTTATTATTTTAAATGCCCTACTTGTTATTGTTCATGCTTTATGTATATATCTGCGCATGATTTTTGTAGGTGTCTTGTCATAGCCTCGTCACTACTTTGTCGGGGTTAGGCTCGACACTTACAGAGTACATTAGCTCGGTTGTACTCATGCAATACTTCTGCATTTCTTGTGCAGATATTGGTATTGGTCCCAACTGCATTTAGTGGTGCCTCTGCTCGGATCATATCTACAGTGGAGACTTGAGGTAGAGCTGCTGGCATTCGCAGTCCTTGAAGTCCCCATCTATTTCTATCTTTAGCATTTATTTCATTTCGAACAGTTGTATTTCGTTCAAACCGTACTTGTAGACTTCTAAATTGCTCATATACTAGTAACTCTAGTTTAAGGGATTAGACTAGATCATGTTTTATTATGGACTTATCTTATGTATTACAGCTTTACTGTTAGCTAATAACTATATCACTTTGTATTAATTTATTAAAATGGTTAATGGGTTATCTAATGTTGGTTTTCCTAGCAAGTAGATCTTAGGCGGCATCACGACGCCGAGGTTGGGAATCTGGGTGATGACAAGTTGGTATCATAGCACTAGGTTACTTAGGTCTCATGAGTCATGATAAAGCTTAGTAGAGTCTGGATCAAGCTTAGTATAGTCTGGAGGATCGGTACGGAGACGTATGTACTTATATTATAGAGGCTATAGAGCTTTAGGGAAATTTCACTTTTTTATATCTATATCGTGCAATTTTATTCTATCACTGAAGTTTGAATCATTCCATTCTTGTTCTCTCGCAGATAGACACATACAACATCCACAGTGGGTCAGGAGCCGTTGCCCCAGGTTGCTGCCACTATAAGGGGTAGAGGCCAGGGCCGAGGTCGAGCAAGAGGCAGAGCTCAGCCTAGAGCACGTGCAACAAACCTATTCCGGAGCCTCAGATTGGGCAGGAGGAGGTTTGTATTCATACCATGCCAGTTGGACTAGTTCATGTCCCAGAGGGGTTTATTGCTCCCCCGAGACATTAAGGCACTCTAGTCCGCTAGTGGGGCTCATGGAGAGCAAGGCTTAGACCGGTGCATTTTCGGTGGTACCAGCTGTCTGTTAGGCTTGGGGAGGAGCCCAAACTCCCGCTACTCACACACCAGAGAAGATAGAACACGGATATCAGACTCCGACAGTTTCTGCAGTTGGATTTGCTCAGCCTATTGTTGCTACACAGATTGGGGAAAGGCATGCGATGTATTCTGAGGGGTTGATGAGATTGGAGGGACAAGTTAATAAAGCTATTTCCTATTTGCTCTAGTGGCACACCTTATGAGAACCCACGGGATTTCATTGATCGCTGCCTCGAGGTGTTGCACAACATGGGTATAGTGGGGTCCAATGGAGTTGAATTCACGGTATTTTAGATGCATGGCTCCTCCAAGAGGTGGTGGTAGGACTATGATCAAGCCAAACCAGCAGGATGGCCTCCAGTCACTTGGGATCAGTTCTCACAACTATTCATGGAGAAATAGAGAAAGGAGTACCGCAAGTAGTTTGAGTGCCTTAAGCAGGGTAGAACGGCTATTACTCAGTATGAGACTAGATTCATGGATTTAGCTCGCCATGCAATTTTCTTGATTCATACCGAGAAGGAGAGAGTAAGGATATTCCTTAATGATCTTACTTTTGGTATCAAGCTACAGATGGCCAAGGAGACTGGGGATGACATTTCTTTCCAGCGGGCAGTAGAGATTGCTAGACGGATCGATATGATTCTTCGTCAGGGTAGGGAGGCGGCAGCAGAAAAGAGGCATCGTCATTTTGGTAGTTTTAGTGGTGCCTCGTTTGTGAGGTAGAGGTTTATTTGGAAGGGGCCATCCTCCCTAGCCGATTCAGTTAGCTCTTCAGGTATCCCATGGTGCTTCGGGTAGTCGTGGTTCTTATGGGCCTTATCCTGAGCAGTTAGCCTACACCACACTTTTAGCTCTGGTCAGTGCACCTCCGATCCATAGTTATCAAGGTGGTAACTCAGGTCGATAGGGTCAGTTCTAGGATAGACAGTCCTAGCAACCGAGAACTTGTTATACTTGTGGACATCTGAGGCACATCACGAGGTTTTTCCCTAAATCATAGGGCAGCATGCCACAATAGAGTTCTTCTGCCATGGTTTTGGCACAGTTGCTCCACCGTCCGCTCAGCCAGCCAGAAGCGGGGGTCAGGCTGCTAGAGGTGGAGGTCAGACCATTAGAAGTGGAGGTCATCCTGGGAGAGGCCATCCAAGAGGCAGAGGTTAGAGTGGTGGGGCACATCCCAGTTTTTATGCATTCCCAGCTAGACTTAAGGCAGAGTCATTTGATGGTGTCATCACAGGTATTGTTCCGGTTTGCCATAGAGATGTCTCAGTTTTATTTGATCCGGGATCTACTTATTCATATGTGTCATCTTATTTTGCTTCATATCTAGTCATGCCTCGTGATTCCTTAAGTGCTCTTATTTATGTGTCCATGCATATATGAGATTCTATTGTGGTAGATTGTGTTTATCGCTCGTGTGTGGTTTCTATCGGGAGCTTTGAGACTAAGGTAGACCTTCTACTTCATGATATGGTTGTCACCTTACCACGCTATTTTAGATTGTCACGCCAAGACGATGATCTTAGCCATGTTAGGGTTACCCTGATTAGAGTAGAGAGGGACTCCTAGCCATTCTACTAGCAGGGTCATTTCTTATATGAAGGCTCGGCGTATGATGGAGAAGGGTTGTTTAGTATATTTGTTATGTATCTATGATCCTAGTGTGGAGGTTCCTCCCATGGATTCAGTACCAGTTGTGCGAGTTTCTAGAGATGTTTCCTATAGATTTGTCAGGGATGCCAACCGACAGAGATATCGACTTCTTCATTGACCTGGTTCCGGGCACTTAGCCCATTTCTAACACACCATACCGTATGGCCCCAGTTGAGTTGAAGGAATTGAAGGAGCAGTTGTAGGATTTGCTTGATAAGGGATTCATTAGATCGAGTGTCTCGCCTTGAGGTGCACCGGTGTTGGTTATGAAGAAGAAGGATGGGACGATGATGATATGTATAGACTATTGGCAGTTGAAAGGTCACTATCAAGAATAAGTATTTGTTGCCAAGGATTGATGACTTAATTGATCAGCTTCAGGGTGCCAAGGTGTTTTCCAAGATTGATTTGAGATCTGGATACCATCAGTTGAAGATTAGGGCATTGAATATCCTTAAGACATCTTTTCGAACTCGGTATGGTCACTATGAGTTCAAAGTGATGTCATTTGGTTTGGCTAGTGCCCCTGCAACGTTATGAATTTGATGAATCGGGTGTTCAAGACCTATTTGAATTATTTCGTGATCGTCTTCATTCAAAATATCTTGGTCTACTCCCGCAGTCGATAGGAGCATGAGCAGCATCTTCGGATCGTACTTCAGACTCTAAGAGATTGTAAGTTAAATGCCAAGTTTTCAAAGTCTAAGTTCTAGTTGTATCCGGTTGCCATTTTGGGCTATTTTTATCTTTCGAGGGAATTAAGGTGGATCTTAAGAAGATTGAGGCAGTTCAGAACTGGCTTAAACCTACTTCAGCTATAGAGATTTGGAGCTTCTTGGGTTTGGCGGGTTATTATCGTCGGTTCGTGGAGGAGTTTTCTTCTATCTCAGCCCCTATGACCAAGTTGACCTAAAAGAGTGGTATTTTCATATTGTCCAACGAGTGTGAGTTGAGCTTTTAGAAGCTCAAGACTATATTGACTACAGCCCCGGTGTTGGTGTTGCCTACATGTTAGGAATATTACACCGTGTATTGTGATGCATCACGGATTGGGCTTGGTGTGGTATTGATGCAGGACTGTAGGGTGATTGCCTTTGCGTCTCGGCAGTTGAAGGTTCATGATAAGAATTACCTTGTTCATGAGTTAGAGTTGGCAGCCATTGTTCACGCATTGAAGATTTGGAGGCATTATCTATAAAGTGTCCATTGTGAGGTCTATGCCGACCATCGGAGTCTCCAGCACCTGTTCAAGCAGAAAGACCTTAATTTGCAGCAGCGGAGATGGCTAGAGTTGCTGAAAAATTATGATATAACCATATTATATCATCCGGGGAACACCAATATAGTGGCCGATGCATTGAGTGGGAAGGTGGAGAGCATGGGTAGTTTGGCATATTTACCGATATTTGAGAGGCCATTAGCCATGGATGTTCAGGCTTTGGCCAACCAGTTTGTCAGATTGGATGTTTCGGAGCCCAACCGGGTTCTTGCTTATGTGGTGGCATAATCTTTTTTGTTGGAGCATGTCAAGGCTCGCCAGATTGATGATCCTCACTTGTTGGTGTTGAAGGATATGGTGCAGTGGGGTGGTGCTAAGGAGGTTGTGATTTGTGATGATGGTGTTATGCGGCTTCAATGCCAGATTTGTGTTCCAAATGTTGATGGGTTGAGAGATTTGATCCTTATGGAGGCGCACAGATCGCACAATTCTATTCATCCAGGTGTCACGAAGATATATCGTGACTTGAAACAACACTATTGGTGGCGGATAATAAAGAAAGACATCGTTGCTTATGTACCTTGGTGTTTAAATTGTCAACAGCGAAGTATGAGCATCAGAAACTGGGTGATTAACTCAGAGATTTGGGATACCAGAGGGGAAGTGGGAGTGCATCATTATGGATTTTGTGGTATGCTTGCCACGAACCTTGAGAATGTATGACGCAGTCTGGGTTATTGTGGACCGGTTGACTAAGACTTCACACTTCATTTTGGTGGCAACTTCCTATTCTTCAAAGCGGTTGGATCATGTTTACATTCAGGAGATTATCCGCTTGCACAGTGTGCCTATTTCCATAATTACTAACCGAGGCACGTAGTTGACATCACATTTTTGGAGAGTCGTGTAGCATGAGTTGGGAATATAGGTTGAGCTGAGCACAACATTGCATCCTCAGACGGACGAAAATTCGAGCGCACCATTCAGATCTTGGAGGACATGTTACGTGCTTGTGTTACTAGACGAGTATTCAAATGGTGTCGTATGAGGACTTAAAGGCTAGGTTGTTAGGCATTGATTAGGTCTGTGATGCTATTGGAGAAGGTTAAGGTAAGTCAGGAATGACTTTATATCGCTAAGTCCAGACAGAAGAGTTATACGGACCGGAATATTTGGGACGTAGCTTATATGGTAGATGAGAAGGTTCTTCTCCGAGTGTCGCCTATGAGGGGCGTGATGCGGTTTGGAAAGAACGGCAAGTTAAGCCTGATGTTTATTTGGCCATTTGAGATCTTAAAGAGAGTTAGGGAGGTTTCCTACAGGCTTGCATTGCCTCCTAGCCTATCAGGAGTACATTCGGTATTCCACATTTCCATGCTTTAAAAGTACCATGAGGACAACACGTATTTTTTTGACTTCAGCATGGTTAAGCTTGATGAGAATTTGGCCTATGAGGAGGAGCTGATGGCCATTCTAGCCCAACAGGTTTGAAAGGTTAGGTCTAAGAGTTTTCCTTCTGTGAAAGTGCAATGGATAGGCCAGTCGATTAAGGCAGCCATGTGGGAGTCCGAGTCCGTTATGCGGAGTAGATACCCACACCTTTTCACCAGTCTAGGTAGCCTTCAATGTCCGTTCGAGGACAAACATTTATTTTAACGGTAGCGAATGTGATGACCCGATAGGTCATTTTGAGTACTAGCCCTTATTTCAGTGTTCCGAGACCTCTATTCGCTTCATTTGATGTTTCTTGGCTTGTGTGCATTATCCGTGTCGCTTTTCAAAAATATTTTATATGAAATTTTGACTAAAAATAAGAATAAATTTGACTACAGTCAACAATTTGGGAAAGAGACCCCAGATTGGTACTTTGACGATTCCGTTAGGTCCGTAATGTAATTTTTGATTTGGGAGTATGCTCGAAATTGAATTTGGAGGTCCCTATGTTGATTTGACTTGTTTTATCGAAAGTTAGCAATTTGAATATTTAGAAATTTCCTATGTTTGACCGTAGGTTGACTTTATGGTTACCGGGTTCAGATTTTTGACTTAGAATAGGTCTGTTTGCTATTTGAAACATATCTGCAAAATTTAGTGCAATTCGGAGTTGGTTTGATAGGATTCGTATGCTCATTGCAATTCTAGAGGTTCTTGAGTTTTCCTTGGAATTTTATGTGTTTTGATATCCGATTCATAGTTTTAGATGTTATTTTAGTGTTTTGATTTCACAATCGAGTTCGTATGATGGTATTACAGTTGTGTCCATGTTTGGTTTGGAGCCTGAGGGGCTCAGGTGAGTTTCGGACGTGTTTTAGATGAGTTTGGATAGGTTGTGGACTGCTGGTGCAGTGCCTTTTCTGTTGTCTGATGCATATCTTGCAATTGCGAGGTCTGGCTTGCATTTGCGAGCCTCGCTTTTGCGAAAAATAGTTCGCACTTGCGAGCATAGGATGGGGGCTGGGTCTTTGTAATTGCGAAGAAAGAGTCGCATTTGCCACTCTGGCATCGCAGTTGCGATGCTTTGTTATGTTGGGGAGCTTTGCATTTGCGAAGGCATTGTCCACATTTGTGAGGGGGGGACAGTTTGCATTTGCAACTTCTGGGCATCTGATGCACAGCTCGCATTTGCGATATGTGCTTCGCAGTTGGGTAAAAGAGAAGAAAATCGGGACTTAGCTCATTTTACACTATTTCTCAACCCTAAACACTCTATAGGCGATTTTCCAAGAGTTGCTTCTTCCCAAAATAATTGGTAATTAACTTTAATCCATTTCCTTTCAATTACCCAATACTTTTCATGTGTTTTCAACATCAAATCTACGGTTTCCATGGTAGAAATTAGGGATTTTGCTATAAATTGTGGATTTTGTAAATATAACGACCTAACCACCCCTTTTGAGCTTTAGCGTTCCATTCGAAAGTTTGAGACTTTGAGAAGCTTCATATTATGTATTATGACTTGCGTGTATGGTTGGTTTTAGTTTTCAAGCGGTTGAGGATTGATTTGGAAGAATGATTCTCGTCTTAGAAACTTTAAGTTGGAAGAGTTGACCAAGGTTTGACTTTTGGGAAAACGGACTCAAAATCGTGTTTTGATTGTTCCGATATGTTCGTTTGATGATTTTGAACTTGTACGTATGTTCGGACTTGGTTTCGGAGGTTCCTAGAAGAATTCGACACTATTTGTCAAACGTTGGAAATTTGAAGAATTTAAGAGAATTGAAGAAATTTGAACGTTGGAAAAATTCATCTAGTCATGATGGCACCTAACCCAACCAGCTAAGTAAGCCAATTTAACAATAATCCAATTTCAAATGAGATTTACTGAGAAACTAATGATGAAATAATTGAACTTGTGTACAACAACCCAAGGATTTGGTACTCCAAATCAGGAGCTTCTAAGATTTAGAGTTTACAAAGCTGGCATGAAATAAATACATCATCTGTTCGAAATAAACATAAACCGATTTTTAAATCTAAAGCTACCAAGAATAAGAGGCAACTATAACCAGAACGCAAGTACATCTTCAATGCCAACTCCCGCCACTCGTAGCAACATCAGCTTCAAAATCCGCACCCAAGGTGCAGAAGTATAGTATGAGTACAATCGACCCCATGTACACAATAAGTAACAAACCTAACCTTAGGTTGAAAGTAGTGACGAGCTTGGACAACGGTCAGAGTCCAACACCAATAGCCAAGAACAACTCATAACAATATAATAAAAGCCACACAAGTAATAACTCAAAGATATGATGCTCAGCTCATTCACAGTTACAGAAAATAGGCATGCTTTTCAGGTATAACAGTAAAACCCAAATCTTTCACCAAAATCACTAAAATATGAGTATATCAGAAAACTATGATTTTTCCCAAAAACATTCAACAACAGATAAGATGTTTCATTATCAGATAGCATGAGGAAAGTACGTCTCTACACCTACATGTCAATGTGCATGTGAAGTCATGAATGTCACAATACAGTATAGCATGAGGAAATGCATAACTACCTACATGCCAAGTATGTATGTCAAATGTAATGCATCACAGTGATGAACTCACACTCTTAGAGTACTCAACCTCACTGTCTCACACTCAATAACTCGGAACTCAGCGCTTGGCACTCGGCACTCGGTGTTTGGCACTCGGTACTCAGTACTCGGCACTCGGCACTCGGTACATGCGCTCACTGCTGGTATGTCAGACTCCGGAGGGGCAGATCCTGGCCAAGCGCTAATAGAAGCCAACATGGCATGCTGCAGTATGCAGCCCGATCCCAACATGTATCAATAAATCCTGCTGCGATGCGCAGCCCGATCACATAATTATCACTCATAACCCGACCCTCGGCCTCACTCAGTCATCAATCTCTCCAGTCTTCCGGGCTCACAAATCTCATGCCAATCAGCCCAAACAATAATACATGATGTAAATATAAATGATAACAGAGACTGAAATATGATATGCAAATGATGAATGTGAATGAGTACATAATTTTTATTTAAGCAAATAACTCAACAACAGAAATGACCTCAGTGGGTCCCAACAGGATAAGCATATAGCCTAAACATGGTTTCTAACATGGATGACAACTCAATTACTCTAGCATGTAGAAATTTCATGGATAGAAACAAGATTAGCTAACTACGCAGTAACACAGAATCAACCGAGTCATAATTCACACGGTGCACGCCCACACGCCCGTCACCTAGTATGTTCATCACCTCAACTCCATCACATAACACGTATATTCGGGGATTCATACCCTCCGCACCAAGTTTAGATGTGTTACTTACCTTGATCAAGTTGAATGCAATATCGAGCAAGCCAAACATCACTCTAAAAATGCCATCCCGCGTGTATCAACCTCTGAACGGCTCAAAACTAGCCAAAAGCAACTCAAGAACATCAAATAATGCCAAATGAAACAAACCAATTCGATAAAGGTGGAATCTTTAATCAAAAGCCCAAAATCAACCAAAAATTCAAACCCGGGCTCGCACCTCGGAACCCGACATAACTCACAAAATCCGATAACCCATTCAATTACGAGTCCAACCATACTAGTTCCACTCAAATCTGACTCCAAATCAATATTCAAAACTCAAAAATTCACTCAATGAAATTTTAGAAAAAACCCCGAGTTTCTCTTACAAAACCATCAATCAAATGCCAAAATCAAAGATGGATTCATGAAATATAATCAAAACCGAGTAGAGAACACTTACCCGAATCAGTGTCGTGAAAATTGCCTCAATCTGAGCTCTATAGCTCCAAATATGATAAAATGGTTGAAACCTCCGAATATAGAGTACTTATAATCACTGGACGAATCAATGAATCATGATCGTGGAAATACAATCGCGATCGTGAAGAAGAAAAATACACTGCCCCTGAAATACTCTACGTGATCTCAGCACAAGCCTTGCGAACGCGATACACAAGGCTGACAGGACTACGCGAATGCGGGAACAACGTTGCAAATGCAAAGAGGAAGCCAGCATCCTACCCAACTCAGCACAATCACTCTGCGAACCCGTAGAAGGAGATGCGAACGCAATGAAGACTATCCCTAACTCTATGCGAACGCATTCATCCTCACGTGAACACGAAGAAAACATTCACAGCAGACCAAAAACACCCTTCGCGATCGCGGCTGGACTTTCGTGATCGCGAAGAACACTAGAAGTAACAGGTAACAGTAGAAAACCAGCAAGATAAACCATCCGAAATGATCTGAACCACGCCCGAAACTCACACGAGCCCCTCGAGACCCCGTCCAAACATAATGCAGACCTACTCGTGGAATCAAATCACACATAACAACATCAAAATGACGGATCACACCTCAAATCAAGTTTAATAAACTTTTGAACTTTAAACTCCCAAAACGCGTGCCGAACCATATTAAATCAATCCGTAATGGACTCAAATTTTGCACACAAGTCCCAAATGACATAACGAAGCTATTTCAATTCCTGGAACAACAATTCAAACCCAATATCATCAAAGTCAACTCCCGGTCAATCTTATGAATATTCCAAACCTTTAAATTGCCAACTTTTGCCAATTAGTGCCGAAACCTTCTAGAAATATCCAAATGAAAATTCGGGCATACGCCCAATTCCAAAATCACCATCTGAACCTAACGGAACTATCAAAACTCTGATACGGGTCAAATACACAAAAGTCAAACTTGGTGAACTCTTCCCACTTAAAGCTTCAAACATGAAATTCATTCTTTCAAATCATATTTCAAAACACCTAAAAACCAAAATCGACGATTCACACAAGTCATAGTATATCATATGAAGCTACTCAAGACTTCAAACGGTTGAATGGAATGCAAATGCTCAAAACAACCGGTCGGGTCCTTACATTCTCCCCCGCCTAAACACACATTCGTCCTTGAACGTGCCCAGAGTTGTTCCAAAGCTATCAAATCACCCTGTAACCTTACCATGCACATACACGGGGGTAATCCCATGTCACCTCAATATATGTAAGCCTGACAACACAACATAACTGATGATCATTACTTTAACGTTAGTCTGTAAGCCTTAGAACCCAATTTCCAACATCCGGAATTCCTTAAAAGACTCGAATCTTGCACCTACACATTGTATAAGTCTGAACAAGTTGTATCAAGCCATAACCATAACCCAAGATGTAATCACATGATATACCACATAACTCGCATACTCGTAGAAATAATTCCCGATCACAGTAGCTACTGAAAACAAACCCAACAACGCTAATAAACCTCATATGAAATAAAACCTCAATTCAAAACCTTCGTACAATGCCGATAATGAAAGAAACACGCATAAATTCATAACCACTCATCAGATCAACAATTGATGGAGCTCTCCTAACCTGACTTCCGATATTATTCTTCCAAACATACCGTAATCATATCCGATAGTATCCATTCTAGGTCCAATGACCTTATCTCATCAAACACAACTATTCTTTTGACATGCCACACAAATACAACCTAAAGGCACAACCGTGCAATCTGTGCACCAATAAGCAACAATTCAAATTTACTCAAACATGGAAAATGACTCAAATGAGAGAACCGTTCCACAAGATCAATAAATGCCACCACAAATGCAATGCTATGAACCCATCACACATAGTAGAACCGAAACACACAAATCTAACTCAAAAGATCATATCTCAACATAACTCCGCTGCAACGCGTGACCCCATCCAAACACCAGTCTCATGAAATACCTCAAGTGACAATGATCTAAATCAACAACCACACGCAATTCGATATCAAGTACACGAAATGCATGACCATAACCATGGAAAAGCGAATAACCAATATACCACAGCCCGGAAAGACCATAGCCAAGGTGCAATCAACCATTTAACACCCCAATAACCATCTTGCTCGAATTCCGCTACAAGGCCCAAACAGAATTGAATCAGGTGTGCATATAACCAACAAATCACAACCCCTCATACATAGAAGAGTAACCCATAGAACATATCAGAACAGGGACAAGCTCAACTCTAACTGAATGACACACCTTTCAGCAATAACGATGTTGAGTCAACAAAATTTGACCCGGTGTAGAATATACATCCTCCTCGGGCCTACCAATAGGCCCCCAAATCAACTCCGGTCATCCGCAAATGGATAAATGGCCCTCCAAAAGTAAACCAGGACTTAACCATAGCACATACTTCCATCTAGCTAACTTTGGACATATCCGATGCCAACTTCGCCACTCGAATGACTAACACATCTCTCATACATAATCATCCCCACGAGAAATACTTCTATACTTAGTCCATGCCAAATAGCAAAATTTGAACATAAGTAGTCGATCAACCAGGCGAGTACCGCAATACCAATGAAGAATCTGTAAGTCAAAACACAGTGCACCTTCTGAAATGCGAACCCTTCTCAGGCAATACCAAGTAGTAATAGCATTCATCTAGTCATCTGAAACCATCCATGTTGTCTATGACTTCATGACCTTCCCTCCAAAACTGAATTGCCACCTAGTACATGCAAATCGCAATCCCCCAGGATGCACCACATCTATCATGCCACCGTATGAAAAGCGCGAGAATCTCATAATTCACTCTGAGTCACCAGCAGAATACACACCTGATCAGTCAGAAACCTTCCATTGATCCCATCCAGGAGAAAATCACAATATGTAACCTACTCCTCACGCCGGTAGGAAATATCCATCTCCAACTGAGGTACAAACCAACGAGAACTCTTCGAAATCCGTTTGCCCATAACCAAGCTATCAGAACTGAATCCCTCTAACTTAACCAAGCCACGCAAGTCGCCAAATCCAAGAGTATTGCCACAAGGCACCCATAAAGCCTCACCTCATCATAAGAACCAAAAGCACTGAGCATACCATTACCATACTGATCCACCTTACTACCTAGTTGTCCTATTTCCTCCGAGTTGCTTTTGCGTTACCCTCAAGTTAACACTTCTCCTTGTCAGAACACCACGATCCCTAACCAAAGCTCACTACAAGAGATCCTAGCATAAAAGCACATCGCCCTAAGGCCCATAAGCCGTTGTATTCCCTCGTAAGCACCCCAAAAGTACCACAACCGAGACATCTACTCTGAAGAGACATTCTGTGAATGTAAGACCGTTTTCTTCAACTTTTCGATACTGAAATGTAGAACCCATAATGATATAGAAATACCGAGAGTCTCGATACCATCTAATGTAAATCCCAGATTTCTAGCCATATACAAATCCAAACAATTCTCAATTTCTACATATAAATCTTGAACCCCTTAGAACCTCCTCGAGATTCATCCACTCTGCTCAAATCTCAAGTGCACCATCCAAACGGGCCGAACGACTTGTGCACCATTAGCACAATAACACCGAAAGAAGTAATCCACACCTCTAAGAAACCGAGTGAATCCTTTTTCTTTGTACATTACATCCATCACAAACAGCAACCCTAGACCATTACCAAGACTTATATATATCCATAAAGTTTATTACATCCTACATACCGAAATTCCTTGCTTATGTCACCCTCAAAACCAACCTCTGCAAGTCATAACCGATCTACCATCATGCTTCGGACCGAAACCAAAACAACACGTAACCATGCAATCAAATCATCGATAGCAGACTTCCCCACTTGGATCAAAGCCATAGAATAAAACATCTAATAACTCACAATACCCATACTCTATTACTGCGATAATCCCATACTGAAATTCAACTAAATCCTTCATAAGCTAAGGCAAAACAAACTATGGAATACCTCAAATCATCTGCTAGGCTTGTACTCATTCCCGTGATAGTCAAGTCGACTTTCTCAACCAGTCCAAACTCAAATGCAACGCCTATAACCCACTGGTAGAAAAGAAAGCCTCCACACAACATCATAAAGATCACACATCCCTAGACCACCGTGCAGGAGATAACCCA
This sequence comes from Nicotiana tabacum, assembly GCF_000715075.1. Taxonomy (NCBI): domain Eukaryota; kingdom Viridiplantae; phylum Streptophyta; class Magnoliopsida; order Solanales; family Solanaceae; genus Nicotiana; species Nicotiana tabacum. The sequence goes on along the minus strand of NC_134094.1, from coordinate 64,541,887 downwards.
CCTGCTTAGCCTGAAATTGGCATCATTGTATAACCTTTCGCAACCATAATTACTATGCAATCACTTAATCTTCCTGAGTCTGAACTCATCAACAAGACATGAGAATCTAATTCGTTCCACACATGAAATAACATGAAATAATCCCTCAAAACTCTCATAACTCCAGACTCTATAACACCACCATAGAAATCGAGCATCCAATGGTCCTTTTCACATCTTGAGCAAACTCTTCTCGTCACATTCACACAATCTGAACACATCCCGCAGTCACAACACAATCATATAGCCATCCCAACAACTCACTAAGCCATCAATCCCGCTCCTAGCAGCACAACTAGACATATGAGTCCAAAGCACATACTCACGCAGCTAAAATGACCGAGCCCAAGCTGCGGTCAAAACCCGACCTCGAGTCCGCTAGACTGGCCCAACTCCAAACTATAGCAACATATCTCGCATCTCATCCATGGAGTCCACAAGCCGTCGATGCACATCTGATACCGAGCGCTCACATACGCATACGAGCGAGTAGAAGGAATTCAAAGGGATACGCTTCAAGCTGATTCAATGATGCACGATAAGGAAAGAAATATGGGAGGTTTATCCTAAATGCCCTGTAGCCTCTCGAAGATAGGTATGGACGTCATCATACCGATCCGCAAGACTCAACTAGACATTTGCTCATGACTTGTAGAACCTATGAACCTATAGCTCTAATATAATCTTGTCACGACCCAAAATCTAATTAGTCGTGATGGCACCTAAACCAACCCGCTAGGTAAGCCAATTTAACAGCAATCCAATTTCAAATGAGATTTATTGAGAAAATAATGTTGAAATAACTTAACTTTTATACGAAAACCCAAGGACTAGTAGTATAAATTATGAGCTTCTAAGATTTAGAGTTTACAAAGCTGGTATGAAATAAATACATCATCTGCTCGAAGTATATATAAACAGATTTATAAATTTAAAGCTACCAAGAATAAGAGGCAGTTTCAGAACGCAGTTACATCTTCAATGCCAGCTCCTGCCATTCACAGCAACATCAGCTCCAAAATCTGAACGCAAGGTGCAGAAGTGTAGTATGAGTACAACCGACCCCATGTAACCAATAAGTAACAAACCTAACTATTAAGTTGAAAGCAGTGACGAGCTTGGAGAAACGGTCAGAGTCCAACACAAATAACCAAGAACAACTCATAACAATATAATAAAAGCAGTACAAGTAATAACTCCAAGACATGATGCTCAACTCGTTCACAATTATGGAAAGTAGCCATGGTTATCAGGTATAATATTAAAACCCAAATCTTTCATTGAAATCACCAAAATATGAGTGTATCAAAAAACTATGATTTTTCCCAAAAACATTCAACAACAAATAAGATGTTTTATTATCAGATAGCATGAGGAAAGTACGTCTCTAGCCTACATGTCAATGTGCATGTGAAGTCATGAATTTCACAATACCATACAGCATGAGGAAATGCATCTCTATGCCAACATGCCAAGTTTGCATGTCAAATGTAATGCATCACAGTGATGAACTCATGAACTCAACCTCATTGTCTTACACTCAATCACTCGGTACTCGGCACTCGGTACTCGGCATTCAGCACTCGGCACTCGGTACATGCGCGCACTGCTGGTTTGTCAGACTTCGGAGGAGCAGATCCTACCTAAGCTCTAATAGAAGCCAACATGGCATGCTGCGGCGTGCAGCCCGGTCCTAACATGAATCAATAAAGCCTGCTGTGGCACGTAGCTCGATCCCATAAATATCACTCACAATCAAGCCCTCGGCGTCACACAGTCATCAATCTCTCCAATCTCTCAGGCTTACAAATCTCATGCCAATCAGCCCAAACAATGATACATGATGTAAAAATAAATGATAAGAAAGACTGAGATATGATATGCAAATGATGAATGTGGCTGAGTACATAATTGCAATTTAAGCAAATATCTCAACGACAGAAATGACCTCAATTTGTCCCAACAGGATAAGCATATAGCCTAAATATGGTTTCTAACATGGATCACAGCTCAATTACTCTACCACGTAGAAATTCCATGGATATAAACAAGATTAGGTAACTACGCAGTAACACAGAATCAATCGAGTCATTATTGACATGGTGCACACCCACATGTCCGTCACCCAGCATGTGCGTCACCTCAACACCATCACATAACACATATATTCAGGGATCCATACCCTCAACACCATGTTTAGAACTGTTACTTACCTTGAACAAGTCGAATCTAATACCGAGCAGGCCAAACAAAAGATCCGGGCTGACTCTTTGATTTTAGTAAAAGATCAAATATTTATTATCCGGAATCATTTTCTACGGCTTTTATTTATGATATTATGTTACTTTGTTTAGATTCGAGCCGTACGAAAGTTGATTTGCGTGGGAAAGGCTTATTAATAGATTGTTTTAGTTTGTTTGAGGTAAGTATCTTGCCTAAATTTGTGTGGGGGAGCCACCCCTTAGGAGTTGGAATTAATTGTACTATTCGAATTATGTGAAAGACATGTACACGAGGTGACGAGTGTGTACATGGGCTTATAGGTTGTATTTTGACCGGCTTATAATCTTAGGCTCTTTCATGCATTTAATTGACATTGTCATATCATGTTATATCCTCCATTGTTAAATTACCCTTGTATGCTTCACTTGACGTTGTTAACAGATGTTCTATCTTTTGTTGTCAAACTTGCTCTTATATTCCCTAATTGATGTTGTTACGTCTCTTATTGTCATGTTACCTCTCTTATTATCATGTTACCTCTTTTATTGTCGAGTTATTCTTATTTGGAGTTGTGTTTACATGATGACTTATCGTGTTGAGTTATTCTCATGCATTTGGATGTAGTTGCCATTTCATACTATCTTTTTCATTATTAATATTATGTTATACATTTGAATTGGAAATTCGTTGATATACCTTCATTTTGAGTTATTGAGGTTGAAGTCTTGAAAGCTATTAACACATTGAGGTTTAAGTTGTTAGTTATTGAAATATCTTTTCTTCTTGAGCATTGCTCATTCATTTTGTTAATTTGAGATTCTTGTACACATTGTGGTTGAGCGGTGGGCTATATATTGTGGTAATATTAGTATTGTGAATTTGGCAATTGCGGTACATGGGCACATGTGGTGCGAGTTGTTATTGTGTTATGATATTGATACGCATGCGACGGTATAAGGATAGGGGCTAATATGCATGCGGCCACATAAGGTGGGATTTATGTGCGTGTTGCTAGTAAAGGAATTACTTGAATCCACGCGGCGACAAATGGGGGCTAAAGCACGTGTAGCTATTTTGGCAAAAAAATCTAAATGTAAGGCTCACGCGGCGGTATAAGGAAAAATTATGATTATGACTTGTGAAATGTGATTACGAGGCGGTACCTGAGTTGTGATTCTTATTATACATTCTATGATGAAAAGGCATCATTGATTGAATGGTTATTGTTTTTCCTTAAATCATTTCACTTGTATTTTGATTGTATTTGGTTATTTGTTGTTATTCTTGTGTTGGGACAATTGTGACTTCTTGTGTGAGTCATGCATTTTTGGTAATTTGTTGTGTTGCTTTAAATGTGCCAATTGTGCCTCCGTTGTTACTTGGTGAATTGATTGTCAAGATGAATTTACATGCGTGGAGTCATTATCTCATATTCTGTTGATTTTTTGGTAGCATAACGGTTTTGAATAAAAGAATTATTAACATGCTTTATTTTATGTGACTCGTAATATAAAATTCGTTATCTCTCTCGGTGCTTTACTTTTTTTAAATAGTTATCACATTTTATTTTAATTGCGTTCTCAAATTAAACTCATTACCCCATTTGATGTTTTACTTTACCAAAAATTGTTATCACGCTTTACTTTAACAAATTCTATATTTAATTTGTTAACTTTTCTGATGTTTTACTTTGTTTAAAAATGTTATTTTACTTTACCATAATAATTTCTAAACTAAACTCATTTGATACTCTATTTTTGTATAAATTGTACATTGTTTTACTTTATTTGATTCTAGAAAAAACTCATTATTTCATTTGATGCTTTACTTTATTCAAGATTTTTATTATTCCTCATTGCATTGATATATATCTCTCGAACATCTTATTTGATATTTGCTATGGATACAATAAACACGGTAGCACGTGGACTTTGTCGTGCGAAGGTATGACTGATAATGTGGGTACGAGGTGCCATGTGTGTAAGATTCGGGACTGTGGCTTATGATATGTTATTACGAGGTGTGGCGCCTCGGCATAACTCTTGTTGTAAGTCATGCGTTGAGAATGATTTGGTTACTTGAATTGTCATTTGCTCCCTTAATTGAGTTCATTCATATTTCATCTGTGTTCTGATTATGTTGTTGCTTTACTACCCGTTTACTTATTGTTGCCATTTGTGTTTCTATTATTCCATTGTCAGTTGTATATCAATAATCTTTTCGTTGTTAGCCTTATATTGATGCTATTTCCATTGTTAGCTTTATGTTAATTTCTTGCACATGTTTCTATATCTGGTAGGTGTCTTGACACGGCCTCGTCACTACCCTTCCGAGGTTAGGCTTGATACTTACTAGGTACTGTTGTGGTATACTCATGCTATTCTTCTGCATATTTTTGTGCAGATCCAGATATTTTGGATCGTGTTGGATTTAAGAGTTGTGTCTGTGCGGTTGGAGACATCAAGGTACACCTGCCGTTTCATTCGCAGGCCTAGGAGTCACCTCCTGATATTATCTTTACTATTGTATATCTTCATTTCAAAGAAGTATTGTACTTAGAGATTCTAGTGTATTTTAGTAGAGCTTATGACTTTGTACTACCAGTTCTGGGGATTTGTGTAACTATTGTTCAGTTTTAGTTACGTAATTTCATTTATGAATTCAATTTTTATATAGTTGTGTTGGTTATTTTTGTTAGATCTCTTCATGTATTAGGCTTACCTAGTCTTAGAGACTACGTGCCATCATGATTCCTAAGGGGAGATTTTGGGGTCGTGACAGTAAAATTGAAATTTAGACCTCAATTTGAGGTCGTATTTCGAAACAAATTATATAATCGGGCTCGGAGGTGAATGAGTAATCAGGTTTTGGTCTGAATCTCGAGTTTTGACGATGCGTTCCCAGTGTTGACTTTTTCAAATTCATCAAAAATTGAACATTTTTCCTTCGTGAGTAGTTTCTTAAGCTTATTTTGAAGTGTTTGATCGATAATTGGTCGATTTGGTTAGTTTGCAGGTTTGTTCAAAAGGCAAGGCTATGGTTGGTTGATTGACTTGGTTGTAGAGTAATGTAAGTGCCATGGTTAAGTTTGACTTAAGGGATTAGGACTTGTTGGTTTATTTGCTATGTGAATTATGTGTGGGGATGGCGTATATGTGAGGTGACAAGTATATATGTGTTGCCATTGACTTAAAGCATGCGGGTGGAAATTATTTTATTGTATTATGTCATTTCATTAGCTATGCTTTCCATGCCTTAGTTAGATTAATTCTTCTTTAATTGCTCGCCTTCATATTTATTATTTATTTTGAAGTTGTTGGGATTTTGAATGTTAAGTTTGGTTATCATTACACTATGATTGAAGTGAAATTTGCTTCCCACCTTGCATTGCTATTTTAAATTAATGTTGTTGCATAGTGAGAAAGAGTGAAAAGCACGAAGGGTGTTTCCGTGCCTTATGTGCATATTATTATCATTAATTGAGATATTGTGAGGATTAAAGCACGAAGGGTGATGTCGTGCTCATGATTGCTTATTATCATTTAATATATCATCTAAGGAAGAGAGTAAAAGACGAAGGGTGATGTCGTGCCATTTCATATATCATATCATTATTACATGGTGAGGATGAGAATAAAAGCACGAAGGGTGATGCCATGCAATTTTTAACTGCACTGCTTTATTTAGTTTCTAAATTGGTGATATAATTAGGTGCATTGTTGTTTATCTCGGAAAGAGGCTGCGTGGAAATTTTGTACTTGTCATTCTTATCGTACTCCAGTTTCTATATGTTCCCTCCCAGTTATTATTTTAAATGCCCTACTTGTTATTTTTGTTGCTTTATGTATATATCTATACATGATTTTTGTAGGTATCTTGTCATAGCCTCGTCATTACCTCGTCAGAGTTAGGCTCGACACTTACAGAGTATACTGGGTCGGTTGTACTCATGCTACACTTCTGCATTTCTTGTGCAGAATTTAGTGTTGGTCCCAACAGTGTCTAGTGGTGCTTCTGCTCGGATCATATCTACAGTGGAGACTTGAGGTAGAGCTGCTGGCATTCGCAGTCCTTGAAGTCCCCATCTATTTCTGTCGTTACTGTTTATTTCATTTCGAACAGTTATATTTCGTTCAAACCATACTTGTAAACTTCTAGTTGCTCATATACTGGTGACTCCAGGCTACTGGGATTAGACTAGATCGTGTTGTATTATGGGCATATCTTATGTATTACAGTTTTACTATTCGCTAATAACTGTTATTACTCTATTTTAAATTGTTAAAATGGTTAATTTGTTATCTAATTGGCTTTCCTAGGAAGTAGATGTTAGGTGCCATCACGGCCCCGAGGTCAGAAATCTGGGTCTAGATAGCATCAAGCCAACAAGTTATAATAAGTTCATCTATCATCATTGGATAAGGTCAGGAACTAATAATACCCATCTAAAATTTTTGATGTACGGTATATATTTTATTTTCTCTACCAGAACTCACAAAGATGGATCCCAAAATAAGGTTGAGGATATGTGTTGGTGATTTCAATATTAGGGGGAGAAAATGGGCAGTTGAATGTTTATACATGAAATAAATTACATGAATCCTCGTACAAGAAAAATATGAACTTTAAGTTCCAGAGATAATTTATTTGCACAATGTTTCAAGGCGTATTTGCTGACCCAAAGCTAAATATTATATTCCAGCTGCAAATGCTTCAATCAAAATTCCTTGAAGGACAAGGTCTATGGCATGCCTGAAGTGTGATAGACCAATAAATTTAAAAGATAAATTTTTTTGAAGAAGGATAGAAGCAAATGATCAAGATAATTATAATTCTACTAACTATGCTTTAAAAAAATCAAGAAGCTAGCTAATAATAAAAAGATAAAAAAAAAAACTAACAATATACTAATATAATACTATACAAATCACAGAGAATCATCCACCCCATACTTAAAAGAGTGCGGTGTCCCAAATGCACAAATAAAGCAATAATAGTAATGGTCGACAAGAAACTCCATGAAAGGCTAAAAGCCGAAGTAATAGCAGCTCATGGGGTACTCAGACATCTCCCAATAATGGTCTTTGTGTGGATACCTCACACTAGTTCCAAACATCTGGCTCGCTTTTGCACACTTCTAATGTCCTTTCTTCCTATGCTCATAATCCTAAACCATAAAATAACACTACAAAAATAATTTTAAAAAATAAAAAATAAACAAAAAAAAAAGCAGTAAAGCTGTGTTGCCTCCCAACAAGTACCAAATTTAACGTCGCGGTACGATGTGAATCACTTTTTCTTCCAACTTGAACTTATGTATTGTACCCCTAACATGGCATCCAGTCTGCGGCTATACTCCAGTGGTGGGGCTACAAATATAACCACTCCAAGTAATAAATTTTTCACTCTACACTTCTCGATCTTTAGATGAGGAATGTAATTTTTTCTTTTTGGCAGTATAAATTCAATAATAGAGGCACTCTCATCCTCACCCTTTAACTCCCACATAGGCTCAGATGGCTCGATTACTATCTTACTATCTAAGCACAATGTGAAAAAATGATTGGAATGAGGTCTAACGAGCCCTAACTCATGCATTGTACTACTATTTACATCCCCGTATATACACACACTCAAGTCTCCAAAAGTAATGTTATCTACTCTCTCACATGATTCTAGAGCACTCCTCTCAATATTGGCATCATCAAGAAAAACATGGTCCAATGATTTTTATTCTCGTATTAGCTCCTCAATTTGGTCTAGAAGGTTTTTTTCAGCTTCACACAACTCATTATTAAATTGTTGGGTGTTGCACGCATCAACCTTTGCACTCAAATCTGTATCTAAGATGTGCACAGCCAAGCCAAACTTATCAATATTTGTGCAATAACTCTCTTCTTAGACCAATCATTCACAAAACTTGTAAGAAGACAGCGTCGTTTCGCATATTCCCTTAATCAAAAATATTCGTCACAATACCAACCCTTACTCCCATATTCAAATTCAGACTTGCAAGAGGTCACATCATGACAAGCCCAAAAATATGGGCCATAAAGGTCTTCTGTCAACCAAGCATCTTCATCAATAACCTTACCTCCGTATATTTCATCCCAAGATGTCATGCTGAGAGAACTAGAAACACACTAAGAGAAAAATCAAATAGTTATAAAAATAAAACAATTTCCAAAAAAGAAATAAAACTTGTAAAGACAAAAGTGAAAATCTAATCTAGAAAAAACAACTAATTTTTAAGTCCCCGGCAACGGCGCCAAAAACTTTTTGCGACCAAACGCACACGCAAGTATACACGGTTGTCAAATAATAAAGTGACTAGAAGTCAGATCTTGAACCCACGAGAACTTGTGATTAACTACTAACTAAATTAGACTATCCTAATTATCTAAAGAAGTATTAAACCTAGAAGTGTTTGACTCTAAAATAATTAAAATAAAGGAAAACAAATAGTAAACTCTGAATAAAGGAAGAGAAGATTTTTATGTTATCAATGTGATAAAAATGGTCTAGGGTCATGGACTATCTAACAATCCTATTGTATTCTTCACTTGAATTGACTAATTAATTTATTTAAGTTTATTGGTTGACAGGGTTAATATTTCTCATAAGAATCTATCAAGTTTTTACTCGCATGTTCAAGCTAACCTACCATATATATGTCTATAGAGTTAGAATCAACAAGAATGCATATGTAATTCCCGTATAATAACCAAACAAGGCAATTAGCATATGTCTATCCTAACCGCGAATCCATTCCCCGATGTCCGGATTCAAGAACTTGTTCTATTCAATCCTATATGCAATTTAGAATTTCCACTTTCAAGTTTAAGTCTAGATTTGTAGATAGTATTTAATTAGTGATCAAACAATCAAATAGTTAGGCGCATGATTGAATAAATAAACCAATACAACAAACTACGGAATCAAAATCAATATTCGGATAACAAGATTCATGAAAGAACCACAACCCTAGAATGTGAAGTTTAGATCCACATAGACATGGTAGTCATACAACAAATCATACAAACAAACATAAAAATTACTACGTTTGGTGGATGAAATCCAGCCTCCACGGCGGCTCTCTGCTCTCCCTACGTTTGCAAGATTCTTTTGTAGCACAAAAGAGGAAGGCAGAAGCAGGCATTAAGCCTCTTGGCAAAAGTTATGTTTGCCTAAGGATGAAAGGGGTCTAGGGTTCAGATCTCTACATGATGTCTCTAAAGCTTTGTTTGCTAAACTTTGGTGGAGATTCCTAACAACAAAATCATTATGGTCTAAATTTATGTGGAACAAGTATTGCAAGAAAGAAATTCCTACAGTAGTGCAGTTTAGGGAAGGATCTCATGTGTGGAGAAAGATGTTGAATGCAAGAGAAGATGTAGAACATGAGATCCTGTGGGAGATGAAAAGTGGTACAACAAATGTATGGCATGAAAACTAGACAGGATTAAGGGCATTATACCATTTGGTACCACCTGATTTTCATATGAATGAGTACCTACAAGAAGTAGCAGAACTAAGTCAAGAAGATAGCTGGAAAGAGGAGCTACTGGAGCAGACCTTTCTTAAAGATATAGTTGAACATATTATACATAAGGTGCAATTTAAAGGCAGTCATGGCTATTGGGACAGACCATTATGGAAACCCACTGCTTCTGGTAAGTTTACTGTGAGTAGTGCTTGACATCTAGTGAGACATAGGGCAAACCCTAATCTAGAATATAAGGACGTATGGATTAAGGGGTTGCCTTTTAAGATATCATTCTTTATCTGGAGGCTTTGGAGAGGAAAACTAGCTACTGATAATTTATGGAGAAGGCAAGGTTACATATGTGTCTCTAGTGTTGGTGTTGTCAACCAGCACAAAAGGAGTCATTTGAGCACTTGTTCTTGACAGGTACTACTGCCACAAGGGTATGGAAGACATTCATGAATGCTGCAGGGATCAATGTTCAACTGGTATAGTTACATCAGGTTATTGGGACATGGTGGAATGCTTCATGTTGTCCAAAACTTAAACCACTATTCCGGGCAGTGCCATCAATTGTCACCTGGGAGTTATGGAAGATGAGAAATACAATAAGAATGGAGGATCAGTTTCAGTCAATAGGGTCATACATGAGATCAACAAGATAATATACTTCTTGGCAAAGATGAGATACAGTTGGCTCACTCATATTCCATATATCTGGCCAGACATAGTAAGGTTCTTTAAGGAGTATAAGCTAGTGATTGTTACTAAACGAGTGACATGTGTTGCATCCTATTTTGCACAAGACAAAACAAACTACAACTTATAGCACTCTACAAGGTTAATTAGAGTTTAGAGTCGCCACCTAGTATTTAAGGTATACTAGGATAACTATACTACACTATATAATGTACATTGGATTATGGTCTACAAAACTGTTGATATTCTGAGTGTAGGTTCAAGTTATCTCGAGGGGAAGGTGTTAGGCATCCCCCAAGAACCACAAAATGTGGTTCCTGTGGACTCGATCAAATAAATGAGGGAAGGTTGAAAATAATGATTAATTTTCTATTTACAAAGAATTATGAAAATGATTTGGAATGAAGAATGATTGACATTGAATGTCATATGATAAAATTAGGGATATTTATGTGCAACAGAATATGTGCAAGGATGTGGATAAAGAAAGTATGTGAAATAGTTAAATTTTTTAATGACTAACTGAAGTGTATCATCAAGTAAAATATTTTCAAATTAACCAAATGACTTTGAGTTGAAATGAATAATCTCGAAATAATTTAGTTGTAAACAAGATCAACTATTGTAAGAAAACGTGTCTAGAAAATGACTGATCAAGAGTGGAAAAAAAGGAATTACCTTTGAATAGTTTTTTTATGTAATGCATAGGGTAAGAAGAGAGTTGATTAATATTCACAAGAATAATTGAAAAGTCAAATTAAATAGAGGACAATTAGCCATAGAAAGCAAATATTAGAATGTTTATATTCACATACGCATGTAGTAAAAGTCAATGAACAAAGTGTATGAAATTATTTACATTCTTTGAAATCAGTGCACAAGACCTAAAGAAGAATTTGGTATTTTAGAGAATAAGTTAAGTGAAGAGAGGATAATATTTATATTTAGCTAAAGTATAAAATATGATAAGTAACATTGCAATAAATAAGATAAGGTCAAATGACATAAAACACTATACCTTACACTTAATTTAATAAATGAAGTATGAAAGAATTTTGTTTTTAAAAATGAATGAACTCATCTAAGAAGGTGTTTAAGGAATGAGAGTTTACGATAATATGTAGTTATAAGTGGAATATTTACTAATTGACTAAGTAAATATTAATTAAAGAAAAATACTTTGGAAGAATTTAATTTATGTGCAAAGAACACTAAAATAGAAATTTACTCTAAATGATTGGTAAGAGTGGACAAGAATAATCTTTGAACAATCTCAGTATATAAAGGATAACTAAAAGAATTAATCTGATGAATGGAATAAGTATGGTATAGAAAAAAGGTATCAAAATGTTTATGACATAGATAAATTATCTCATCAATACAAATAAATATTATCATCCCATGAATAAACCATCTCTCGAGTCATGGTCTTGAAACATAAATTATGTGAGTCAAGCCCAAATGACTACAAGGCCCAAGTCGCTCAAAGAAAAGCACAACAATTCAATTCTAATGTCTTTACAAATTATGTCTATCCGATGTGCATTACTTAAAGAATAACTTACATACAAAGAAGTTCGGAAAACATGCTAGTAAAATTTTAAGAAAATAATTTATTTTTTATGTTTATGGAAGAAGATGCTATGTTTTATCTTAAGTATGCAACCAACCTAACCGATTATGTGCATGTCAATCATAGTTAATCAACCAAGTGAAAATATATTTGGCATCCTAAGTATACATACCAATCTCACGAATTATCTAATGCACGACATTATAGGTTAATTAGATTATTAACTAAATGTAATTCACCCTAAGTGTTTAGCAAGTAGGTAAATGTCCAAGCAGGCAAGCAAACACAACTTCTATCTATATTTTTACTATACTTTATATTTTGGGTACATCCAAGAATAGGAAGTGAGAAGTGGGGAGCTTTGACAGGGTATTATCTTTTTGTCTTTGGGTGACGTCTCCCAAAAGCAACTCCATATAATAGTACCTCGCAAGACAAAAAAAGTGAAATTATTAGTAAAGTATGAAGTAAACAATAAACTGAAATTTTTTGTTTTGAAAATATTTTTGAAAGATTGTTTTTAAAAGAAAATAATTTAAGATAATACTTTTGGAAAATTGTTTTTGTTTTTTTGAAAATGGTTAAGAAAATACTTTTTGGAAAGCAATTCTCTTAAAAATATTTTTGAAGATATCTTTTGAAAAGCAGTTTTCGGAAAATAGTTTTAAAATAATATAGGAGGCTCGGAAATCTATTTTTCTGTAACGATCTAACTTGTCATTTTAAGGATTAGCATCTCGTTCAATGACTTAAGGTCCATGAGCAAATTTGTGATGTGTATTATGACTTGCGTGTGTGGTCGAGTTTGGTTTTCGGGTGATTCGGGATTAAATTGAAAGAACAATTCTCATTTTTGAAGCGTAAATAAAAAGAGTTGACTAGAGTTGGACTTTTGAGTAAACGACCCCGGAATAGAGTTTTGATTATTCCAATAGTTTCGTATGGTGATTTTGGACTTAGGAGTGTATCCGAAAAATTATTTGGAAGCTTGTAGTTAAATTAGGCTTGAAATGGCGAAAATAGAAAGTTTAAGTTGGAAATTTGACCGGAAGTTGAGTTTTTGATATCGGGGTCGGAATCCAGTTCTGAAAATTTTTATAGGTCTGTTATGTCATTTATGACATGTGTGCAAAATTTAAGGTCAATCGGATTTGATTTGATAGGTTTCGGCGTCGAATGTAGAAGTTAAAATTTTTTAGTTTCATTAAGCTTGAATTGGGGTATGATTCGTAGTTTTAGTGTTGTTTGATGTGATTTGAGGTTTCGACTAAGTCCGTAAAATATTTTGAGACTTGTTGGTATGTTCGGACGGGGTCTCGAGTGGCTCGGGTGAGTTTCAGGGTGGTTACGAATCATTTCTAGGCCATTTTTAGTTGCTTGTTTTTGGCCACAGGTATGCATCACGATCGCGGACAAACGGTCGCGAACGCAAAGAGCAATTTTGCTGTTTGGACATTGTGAATCGCGATCGCGTAGAGGAAAATCCTGCTGCAATAACCCGAATTTTTGGAAGCTTATATCTTACAATCTATATGGAATTCGGAGATGATCCAAAAATAAAAGTTGTAGATCTTTGTGTCTAATTTTCCGAAAATCAAACCATTTGATATTTGGACTTGTGTACAAAAGGTTATGGTTGATAAAATACAGGCTGTCTGGGAAGAGTTTGGAAATCGCTAAGAAATTTGTGTTGCATAGGGCTAACTTTGGCAGCTTATATCTCGCAATCTATAAGAAATTGGGAGATGAGCAAAACATGAAAATTGTAGACCTTGGTTCTAGTTTTCAGAAAGTTAAACGATTTGCAATTTGGAGTTTTGTACAAAACGTTATGACCAATATGCAAGAGGCTGTCTGGAATAGCTGGGCACTTGTTCTTCGCGATCGCGAAGCATTGTCCGCGATCGCGAAAGGCAAATTTTGGGCTGAGAAAAGTTGTGCTTCGCGATCGAGAAGCATTTTTCGCGACCGCAAAGAGTAAATACCTGGGCAGTAGTTATATTTCGAGGTTTCAGCCATTTTTAACATATTTGGAGTTATGGATCTCGAATTGAAGCGATGTTTGAGGCGATTTTTACCATATGGATTAGGGTAAGTGTTATATATCCTACAGTGTTTATACTTCATGAATCTATGATTATATTCATCATTTAATTCGGATTTTTATGAAAGAAATTAAGATTTTGGCAAAATCTTCCAAAAACGAAAATTTACGATTTGGAGGTCGAGTTGTTATCGGATTTAGATAAAATTGGTATGGTTGAACTCGTATCGGAATGGGTGTTCGGATTTCGTAAAACTTATATCAGGTTCCGAGAGGCTGGCCCCGCGTTGATTTTTGTTAATATTTTTAGGATAAATTTCTAAGTCGACGTTTTATTATTCGGAATTGTTTTCGATGAATTTTAATGAAGTGTTACAATTAATTTGGATAGATTTGAATGGTCTAGAGATCATTTCAAGCAAGAAGGAGATTTTGAAATATCGACATAACTTCGAAAAGGTAAGTATCTTGCCTAATCTTGAGTGGAGGAAATTCCCCTTAGGCATTGAGTCTTATGTGCAATTTGTGTAATTGAAAACTATGTACGCGAAGTGACAAGTACGTACTTGGTTTATATATGCAAATTACATTGGTTAAAATCCTTAGACGCCCTTATGTATTAAATTGAAAATTATTGGCACTTATTAAATACTTTAATTGTCTTGCCTAAATCCTTATTTTGTTGGATTTGTTTTTATATGATGATTTGGTGAGATTGCCACCTTGATTTTATGTGAAATACTATTTTGTTAAGTTGTTCACTCCCGAATATATTTGTTAAGAGTTTGTGCACATTATGGTCGAGCTATGAGATCCTTATTATGGAAAATAATGTATTGCTGAATTTTATGGCAAATTATAATATTTGAGCACTTGATGTGCAATCTATGGCAAATTATATGTTGTAATATTTGAGCACTTGAAGTGCAATTTATGAGATGTGATATTAATACGTTATATTGTTGGGAAGTTTTGTTCGGGTGTTTATATATATATATATATATATATATATATATATATATATATATATATATATATATATATATATATATATATGTGTGTGTGTGTGTGTGTGTGTGTGTGTTTGCGCATGTGGCGAGACAAGGTGGGAATATTATTATGCGTGTATGGAGAGACAAGGCGGACATTTACTTTATTATTGTGTACGTGGCGAGACAAGGTGGGTTATGTCTGGAATTTAATTGTGATGATTTGTGATAGCCTGGGGGCATTGTTGTTTGTTGCATATTTACTTTGGGACTACGAGGCGGTACCTCGGGAGATCCCCTATTGAGCATTTACTTTTGGGACTACGAGACGGTATCTCGGGAGTGCCCTTTGTTGACATCTCTCTATGATTGTACTTGTCTTTGGTTATTTTATATTTCCGTGATAGGTCAATCCTTGTGATCTGCTGTGATGTATTATTTGATTTTTATTATGTGTTTGTATTTTTTGTTATATTGTGTTGGATTGGGCTATTTAGTACGAGACTCTGAAGATTTATATATTCCTGGTTTTTTTACCGGTTTTTGATGACTGAGTTGTTTTAAATAAAAGAAGTTACTATTATGTTTTAAATTAATAAGTTTTACATCCGAAGTAATAGATTATCTGATGTTTTATTTAAATTGAAATTTAATTTTTCTTTACTCAAACTATTTCTAAAATAAGCTCATTTCTTTGTTGAATTTTTACTTGGTTTAAAAATTGTAACTTTACTTTATTGAAAATTAATTAATCGTACGGATTTTATGTATAGACATATTTGGCACGAGGGTTATTCATGCGGTTGTGATAGAGATATGGGCACGAGGTGCCGTGAGCATATGAAAGCGGTTCGAAACCTGTATTTTATGATTATGATATGAGATATTTATTTGAAAGAGTTATATATCCGAAGGATACTTATTTGAAGAAATATATTTGGAGGGTATTTACTTGAAGAAATTATATGTGAAAGACTTGTTTAATATGTTGTACTTGTGTTTCTTATTCGCTGAGTAATAATTATGGTATTTTTGCTGCCTTACTGTTTATATCACTAGTGGATTATTGTTTCCATCACTGCTATTTATTTTTGATTATTTTGTATGGCACAGGTTATTTGACTAGTGAGTGTCTTGACTGTACCTCGTCACTATTCCACTGAGGTTAGTTTTGATACTTACTGGGTACCGACTGTGGTGTACTCATACTACACTTCTGCACATTTTTGTGCAGAGCCAGGTTAATTGGAGTAAGTTGATCGCTAACTAGCTGTACAGATCTTATTGTGGAGACTCAAGGTAAACCTGTTGCTGCGTTCGCAGGCTTCGAAGTCACCTTTCGATATTGTTCTTGCATTGTTTTATCTCTACTTTAAAACAGTTGTATTTATAGGTTTTCTAGTAACTCTGTAGAGCTTATGACTTGTACTACTGGTTTTGGGAATTGTAAATTTTATAGAGATTTCCATTTCAAAAATTGTTAGATATTATTTAATTATTGTTGTTATTCAGTAAATGTTAGGATTACCTAGTCCCTAAGACTAGGTGCCATCACGATACCCAACAGAGGGAAAATTGGGTCGTGATAAGTTGGTATCAGAGCTCTAGGTTCATAGGTGCTACCAGTCATAAACGAGTTTAGTAGAGTCTTGCGGATCGGTACGGAGATGTCTGTACTTATCTTCGAGAGGCTACGGAACTATTAGGACAATTTCATTTCTTTCATTCCTGTCGTGTGGAATTTGTTGATTGTGGAATTTGAGACTTTGTATCTCTATTCTCTCACTGATGGTGAGGAAACGTGCTACCGGGTTAGCTGAGCAGGCACCCGCACATTCTGCTAGGGCTGTAAGAGGCAGGGCCGAGGTAGAGGCCGAGGAAAGGCACGTGCTACAGCTAGAGGACCTATCAGAGCAGCAGTTGAGGAGCCGCCATTAGCTCCAGTTGGGGGACAGGTACCAGAAGCACCTGCTGTTACCCGGCCTTCAGGAGACTTTAGCATAGTTCTTGAATATGTTTGGTACATTAACTCAGGCGGGATTGATCTCTGTTGCACCAAATATTTCACATATTGTGGGAGTAACTCAGACTCCTACCGCCCGTACTCTAGAGCAGCAGGTTCATATTGGTCAGGTTCCGAATATAGTACCGGTACATCCTGTTATTCTGGTTTAGCCTGAGGTCAGGTTAGAGGCATCAGAAGAAGAACAAAAGATACTTGAGAGATTTAAGAGGTATAGTCCACCTACCTTCAGTGGCACATCAACCGAGGATGCCCAGGAATTGCTAGAAATGTGTCACAGTATTCTCCGCACTATGGGTATTGTGGGAGTGAGCGGAGTTGCCTTTACTACATTTTAGCTGTCAGGAGCTGCGTATCAATGGTGGCACGTTTATGAAGAAGGTAGACCAGTCGATGCCATACCACCAACTTGGGGTTATTTTTCGGAAATGTTTTTTAAAAAGTTTGTTCCCCAGACTCTTCGGGATGCATGGCACACAAAGTTTGAACGGTTGCGTCCGGGCACCATGACGGTGTCAGAATATGCTATCAGGTTCAGTGAGTTAGCCCGCCATGCACCTATCTTGGTTCCTACAGTTGGAGAGCGAGCCCGCAGATTCATTGAATGGCTCGATTATGATTTTAAAATATGTATGGCTCGAGAGTTGCAGACTGACATTCCATTTCAGCAAGTAGTAGAGACTGCCAGGATGTTAGAACATATTCGAAGGGAGGAGAAGGAGTCTAAGGAGGCCAAAAGGTCTCAGAACTCTAGAGGATTTAGTAGATTCTACTCTACAGTTATGACTCATCATGGCGGAGGCTCAGGCAGTCGGTCAGCCTAGTCTGCTATTCAGAGTACTCGGAGTGCTCCAATTAATACTTTTAGTGCACCACCAGTACAAGATTCTTAAAGTGGTTATTTCAGCTACCCGACACAGACTCAGCACGACCTCAGATAGGTTTTTATGAGTGTGGTGATACTAAGAACATCATGAGAGATTGTCCCATACTTGGGAGAGGTGAATTTCATCAAAACGCTCAGGCTACAGGCTTTATTCCAGTTATTATTCCACGTGCACAGCCAGTTAGAGGTGCAAGACAGGCAGGTAGAGGGCGCCCTAGAAGGGGAGGCCCATCCCGTTGATATATTTGCTATGGTGTGGTTGAGGCCACTACACCAGATGGTGTCATTACAGGTACGATTCCGATTTGTTATAAAAGGATATTTTTTCTTAATTTGATTCAGTTATGAATATTGAGGCAAGTCCTCCTATTATGCTCCGCTTATGGGTGAGCTTCGTAATTTTGTGACCCGCTTATATATTTATCCCTGTTGGGAGATTTGAAGATGTTAGTCCATGTCTATCATTTTTATTTTGTATATTACTGAGGGCTATAAGTCCAAAAGTGACTTTATATTACTCACTACAGTGAGTTTTGATGTGATTTCGGAACAATTGATCTCAATTTTATGAATTATATACCTTATTGGTATGAGGGTTCATTATGTGTTGTGAAAAAATAATGTTTACAGAATTTATTTAAAAGAAGAAAGAAAGGAAATTGAAAATTTCAGTTGGCACAATGTGCAAAATACTTATGATTCGGAGTTGAGGACGAGATCCTCACATTTTTATATGAGATAAATTAGTTAAACTGGGCTACGAGCCACGGTGGAAGTTATGTAAGGACGAGATCCTTGTAGTAAAAATTTTATGAGTATTAATTTTGTGAAATTTAATTTGTACTATAGTAATAATAGGGAGTCATGCCTGTTAGGCTTATTTGATAATTCTTGTATATTTTTTGTGCATAATTAGCCATTTTCATGCTGTAATTATTGAGTTTTAACATAGGTTGTTAGTGCCCAGGTGGCATTAAATGTGACTCGTTAACTCGAGTAAATAATTATGAGGTCTTCATGCCCCGTGTCTCGTTGTTAGCAAGGTGAAGGTTTGAAATGAGATTTTTGTTAACATGAGGTTAATTGACGATGTTGTAATTGATTATGAACAGCTATTATGACTAGAGATGTGGTTATGGGCATACGTATAATGTGTTTATAGGCACGAAATTGCTACAGCCAGTTGAGACTAACACAATGTTTTAATATTAAAATCAGGCCTTTTTGAAATTTATTGGAGTGTAGAAAATTGGCTTTAAAGTTTATAATTGAGGATAAAAGAAATAATCTCAATTGAGGTGGCATTGTCGGATCCATGTTACATTTGTGGTAAAGTAGAGTCACTCGCGGGTATGTGTGTAATAATACACTCGGTAATTTAATGTCCTCAAAAAGATTCTTGGCCCCTTCGAGGACGAACGTATGTTTAAGAGGGAGAGAATGTAACGACCCGACTTGTTATTTTAAGGATTAGCATCTCGTTCAATGACTTAAGGTCATGAGCAACTTTGTTATGTGCATTATGACTTGCGTGTGTCGTCGAGTTTGGTTTTCAGATGATTCGGGATTAAATTGAAAAAACAATTCTCATTTTTGAAGCTTAAATGAAAAGAGTTGGCCAAAGTTGGACTTTTGAGTAAATGACCCCGGAATAGAGTTTTGATTATTCCAATAGCTTTGTATGGTGATTTTGGACTTAGGTGTGTGTCCGAAAAATTATTTGGAAGCCCGTAGTTAAATTAGGCTTGAAATGGCGAAAATAGGAAGTTTAAGTTGGAAGTTTGATCGGGTATTGACTTTTTGATATCAGGGTCGGAATCATGTTCTGAAAATTTGCATAGGTCTGTTATGTCATTTATGACTTGTGTGCAAAATTTTAGGTCAATCAGATTTGATTTGATAGGTTTCGGCGTCGAATGTAGAAGTTAAAATTTTTTAGTTTCATTAAGCTTGAATTGGGGTATGATTCGGGGTTTTAGCATTGTCAAATGTGATTTGAGGTTTCGACTAAGTCCGTAAAATATTTTGATACTTGTTGGTATGTTCGGACGGGGTCTTGAGTGGCTCGAGTGAGTTTCGGGGTAGTTTCGGACCATTTCTAGGACATTTTTAGTTGCTGGTTTTTGGCCATAGAGGTATGCATCGCGATCGCGGACAAACGGACGCGATCGCGAAGAGCAATTTTGCTGTTTGGACACTGTGAATCGCAATCGCGGAGCGGAAGCCTTTTCGCGATCGCGTAGAGGAAAATCCTGCTGCACTAACCCGACTTTGGAAGCTTATATCTCGCAATTTATAAGGAATTTGGAGATGATCCAAAAATGAAAGTTGTAGCCCTTTGTGTCTAATTTTCAAAAAATCAAATCATTTGGATTTGGAGTTGTTACGACCCAAAATCCTTGAAAGGTCGTGATGGCGCCGTACAATACTGTCAGGCAAGCCAACACCAATAATTAGTAAATTTTCATTTTAATATTTCTGAAATCGTAAATTTCCTTCAACTAAATAATAAATGATGAACTTCACAGAGTAAATAATAATATTTTTCGCAAATTTCAATACTGAATAATCCCATAATCATCCTAGGACCTGGTGTCACAAGAGCATGAGCATTTACTAGGGAACAAAATAAAATATAATAACTGTCCAGAATACAAATTTGGACAGAAAAGAAAATACAAATACTCTGAAGGAGACTCTGCTGGCTGCGGATCGTCTCACAAGATGCAGCTCACCTAAGTCCCCGTATCAACCACGCTGCTACGCTCACAAGGCCACTAGCCATACATGTACATGTACAACAAAATATACAGCAAGTGTAGTATGAGTATGAAAATAATGCGTACCAATAAGTATCTCATCTAACCTCGAAGAAGTAGTGACGAGAGGTCGACTTCGATACTTACTAGTGGTCCGATAATATCAGGTACAATAAGAAGTGAATAAATATGAAACCGAGTAAATGTATGAAATAAACATGTATAAAATATGTGGTATAATTCCCCTCTTTACAATTTTTACTCAAACTCTCAACTAGAAAGTTCCCTCCGTAACCAGAGCATATATATAGAGATAGTTGATCTCATCAAAGAGGTTGTCATAATTCAAATCAGGGAAAAACCTCAGATACATTGGCCTCTTGCCAAATATTATGCACGATTACATGAGGATAATATATATAGGAAATTCCGAGGCGTACGGCCCGATCCAACATAAAAGTAAATTGTGCACTGCCGAGGGTCGAATGGCGCGAACCATAGATGTATCTATTAACCTGCCGAGGCGAACGGCCCGCTCCCAAAAGAGTGTGGTACATAAATCATGTCGAGGCTAACGACCCGATCCCATAATAGTAGTAGGAAATACCTCGCTCACGAATCATACGTGCGATGCGGTCAAACATAAATTTTTTCAGCTATTATAATATTCCTCAATTCTTTTCAAAATTACGAAGTTCAAATGAAACCTTTTAAATCCTAAGTTCTTCAATTTCAACTCCTTTCAAAACATTTAATAAGCAGACTCAATCTCACTCTCTCTCAAGGAAAACAATAAACATAAATCAATAACAATATCAACAAGGCATGATGTGAGCCTAAAACTACCCGGACGTAGGCATAGCTAGTAACTACGTATGGACTCTTATCACCTCATGCGTACGTAGCGAAGACCACAATAATTTAGTTCACCTATGGGGTAAATTCCCTCTTACAAGCTTAGAAAGGAGACTTACCTCGCTCCGTAATTCCATAACCGGCTTCCGAGCCCTTCAAACAATGCGAATCGATGCTCAACGCTCCAAAACTAGCCAATAATTATGCAAACCCATTAATATACACTCGAATACTCATTATAATCTAATTTATAACAATTTCTAACTCCTCTCGAAAAATCGATAAATCAACCATCGGGCCCACGTGCCCGGATTCCGAAAATATTCGAAGATAACCATTACCCACAACCTCACGAACTCAAATGTATGATTTATTTTTAATTCCATGCCCAAATTTGTGGTCAAAAATCCAAGAAAATTAATTTCTAGGTTTTTCTTCAAAATTCAAATTTTCTACTAATTTCCTTATTTAAATCCATATATAAACCAAGTATTTAACTTGCATCGGTGGGAATCACTTACCTTGACAAAGATGATGAAAATCTTCCCTTGAAGCTCTCCAAAAATCGTCCATCTCGGTGAAAAATGAGAGAGAATGAGCCAAATCCCGTATTAAATCCAATCTGCCCAGACCCGTTCTTCTTCGTGTTCGCGTGACCCGTGTCGTGTTCGTTAAAGCCTGTCCATGCATAGCATCGCGTTCGCGGTCTAAGCTTCGCGTTTGCGAAGCGAAGGCTTAATGGCTCAAGGTCCTGGCTCCCCTTCCTTCTTCGCGTTCGCGTAAGCTTGATCAGACCTTGCCTCGCGTTTGCATTCGCGTCCACTGCTTCGCATTCGCGAAGGCCAAATCCAGCACCCCCAAAATTTCATCTTCGCGAACGCGGGATTTCCTTCGCATTCGCGAAGAAGGAAACCAGACACCAGAAACAGCAATCCAAAACAGCTCCAATTTGGTCTGAAACCACCCCGAAATGGACCTGAGGCCCCCGGGACCCTGTCCAATCACACAAACAAGTCCCATAACATAACACGGACCTACTCGAGGCCTCAAATCACATCAAACAACATCGAACCTATGAATCACCCTTCAATTCAAACTTAATAAACTTTGAAATTTCAAACTTTTACAATCGATGCCGAGACCTATTAAATCACGTCCGATTGACCTCAAATTTTGTACACAAGTCATTATTGACATTACGGACCTACTCCAACTTCCGGAATCAAAATTCGACCCCGATATCAAAAAGTCCGCTCCCGGTCAAACTTTCTAAAAACCTTCAAATTCTAACTTTTGCCAAATGACCTCAAAATGACCTACGGGCCTCCAAATCCACATCCGGACGCGCTCCTTATACCAGAATCATCGTACGGAGCTATTCAGACTTGGAATCCCAAACGGGCATCAATAACATTGAAATGCACTACAACCCAAATTTAAGAAATCCTTCTAAAAATGTCAATTTCCATAATAGGTGCCGAAACGTTCCCGGGTCATCAAAAATTCGACCCGGTCATACACCCAACTCCAAAATTATCGTACAAACCTATTGGAACCTTCAAATTCCGATTCTAAGGTCGTTTACTCAAAAATCCAACCATAGTCAATTCCTCCAACTTAGAATTTTCTTTCTAGATCAACTTTGAACTTCCCGAAATTAAATTCTGACCATACGCACAAGTCATAATACCTTAAGTGAAGCTACTCAGGGCCTCAAACTGCTGAACGACGTGCTAGGACTCAAAACGACTGGTCGGGTCGTTACATTCTCTCCCACTTAAACATACGTTCGTCCTCGAGCGTGCTAAGGACTATTCTGGAGTTGTCTGAAATCACTGTTTAACACCTCGTGCACCTGCCCGTACTTCCACAACCCAGCTGAGCACATTAGCTCGAGTAAATCTAAAGATCCTCCCCTTTATTTGGGCAAATAAGCCTTAGAGCCAAATTCTAACGTCCAAAATTCTCTACTAGGCCTGCTTCCAACATACAAACATTGTTTCAATCACTACGCGATGTACCAATACATGGTTGTATACTCTCACTGAATTCTTACCATGCACCACATAACTCACTTGCCCCAGGCAATCTTTCCAAAGAACATCAGCTAAAATTTCCACTGATCGAAGCTTGTAGTGTACCTCATGACCAATTAAGCCTTGCTTAAACTCCCGCAATACTGCCACAATAGAGGAGATGTGTAGAACTCATAATATGCTTTCTTTACTCTTTAATATGCTTCATATAAATCTGATCGCACTGATCCCAGGTCCAATAATCTCGTCTCACCCAGTACAAGCTGCTCAGGCAATAAGCCACCTTAGACACTGCCAAAAATCTCGTATGATGCCACAATGTGCCAACAAGCTATAAACTCGAATGTGATACATAAGGAAAAATGAACTCTGGAAAGAACTACTCAACACACGTAACTAATTAAACAACCGAAAGGATGTTATGAACCTTCCTCAGGAAATGAGAAGCAAAACACGCAATAATAGATATAGAAAACTGTACTCAATAACACACTACTGCGACGTGCAACCCGATCCACACATAATACTGTTGCGGCGTGCAACCCGATCCAACCATGATACCCATGGCGGCATGCCACCCGATCCACACATAATAATCTAAAGAAAACACACATCGAGCCGTAAAGCTTATACTCACGAAATGCCCGTATATCAACCATAAGCACGCCAAGTGCATAATACAAATCCTGGGGAGACGGGTAGCGTCACGCACTACAAACTCAAGCACAACTAAGGTGCGATATATGATGTGCATCTCGAGAGCCATCCGGCTCACATAATACCACAAACCATACGGGATCTCAATACGATTGCGAATAATCAAACCACCTCACAACCCACCTGGTATAATATAGATTACACGGAATAGCGCTGATGATAGAAATAACATCTAAGGCCCGAAGACCTTTCCGAAAATAATGCTATGCTGAGATGAGCACATCCGGCCTGATATAGATCCCACATTCACATTTAGATCTATCCGCGGACCTCAAACCGATTCTGATCATACCATGCTTGGCTAAATAGCCTCTCAAGGACCCACAATGACCTATTCATGACACATAAGAGTAGCCGTCAAATCTGGAACAAACTTTCACATTCCACCACCAAATGAACCGAGCGCCCTTCAGGCATAAATTCTCGCATTAGCGATAGTACCAAATCTCCATACTTGGCTCCAACCTTTAATCAATTAGGTGACTACATGTCACACTTATGCAATATTCCCGTGGGGTATGCTCCCATGACCTTCTGCACCAGGTAACAAATTTGCACATCCATACCACCGGCCACACTAATGTTGTAAAGCAAATCAAGAAGCCGCAAATCAGTACACAAAGCCTCTTACACAGGACACCGATCCCAGGTGACGCTAAATACAATACCAGTTGATTCTAACCATCTGAATTCTTCCCTGATCATCCGAGGTCGTGACATTCTTGTCAACACCTAACTGCAACCTTGATCCTGATCTTCCAATTCCTCATGCCGCTCACTGCACCTAACATCCCAATATGTGAGAGTACCAGAATTCCATAATAACCTCTGATCCCCTAATAGGATAAACACTTCATCATATAGAAATCTTTTACATAGATCATTTCAGACGAATAAATACAATACGTAACTAAATTCCCAAACAGCAGAAAATACAACCTCATGTCATAATCTAAACTGCCATAACTCTTCCGAAAATCCTTCTACACAACAAAGCCATACGAATCAAATACCTCCCAAATTAACCAAGTTGTGGTGGCTCTCCAGCTCAAGTGTACAACCACAAACTACATGTATAACTTCACGCTGAAGAAACTGGTCGCTGCCATAACCATGTTGATTCAACCATTACCAACCGAGCAACTTTTTCTAATTTACTCGGGACTCGTCCTAGAAATAATAATAGCTCCGTTCAAAACATCATGAACCTAAATCCGCACTCATCCTAAGTGACTTTATTTCACGAGACCACGTTGTCTCCAAAACCCATGAACCATCTCATACCCTCCTTATGTGCATATTCGCATCTTCAACTGGTACACCCATCCTGAAAATCCCTCTATGAATCCGAAGTTATTTCCTCCCATTCCTCCAATGCCACACCGCAGACTGAAGATAATGTAGAACACTCCAAGCTACTTTTCATAATCCACTGCAAAAGCTCAATACTTAACCATACTACGGGCTCAAAATTCCTAGGCACCGCACTTTGAATATTTGAACCCACTAGAACCATCGTTGAGAGTCGCCCACTCTAACTTGACCCCGAATATAATCAAACTCCAAGGCTCTGCTAGAACATGAACACCCTCTCGAAGAAGCAACCGGTTGAATTCCTTTCCTTATACATTACATCCACACGAAGCATAGACTCTGAGTCTACCCAAGACCTGAACATGAACCAATAAGGCCAAAGATAACACACATTCCTCAAATCCTTTGCTAAAGTTACCACTGATATTTTCTTTCCTTAGTCGTAATAACCCATCAATACACCGATAACCAGAAACTTCACCAGTTGACAACTACGCAATCCAATCATAGACAGCCCGACTCTCCCACTTAACTTGAAGCTACAATTACATAACCCTGGGACCCGCCAAGGTTCCTCCTTCCCCATTGACATCAGCTAAAAGTCTAACAACGCATTCCAAACTTGAAGTCATTTTGCATCGAAATAAAATCCATGGTTCTAGTCACTTCACATCACGGTTCCCAAATTGCTCTAAGCTTCCCTCAAGGCGTGTGGCTATCCTACCACACAACTCATATTCTACTCTGCCACTCTCACACTTTGGTCAAACCCTCTCCTATAAGCAACTACTCGACTTCTACTTTTCACACTTGACCTCCTAACAATTCAACCACCGCAAGACACTTCCCACATGTCCTTCCTCGTTCTCCGCTGCCCAATTGTTACTCCAAACCCGAATCCATTTCTGTAACATTCGATCACATGAGTCGCCACCAACTCTAAACCTCTTAGAAGATCATCTTTCTCAAACCATCAATACTAGAAGTACCAGTTCGATTCCGAAATTGCTACACTCCATTATCTCTGACAACCGCATCCCAGTTACTATTTCACAACACCCTGCCCCGAAGGCAAATTGAAGAAGACCATAACACCGGCGAACCTTAATGCATTTAACAAGGCGATGAAATCATATCACCATTGAGAACTCTACCACCCTCGAAAATATCAAGCCTCATTACTCCATCAACCCCAAACCTGAACATTCATAGTACGATTACCTTCCCTCCGATGAAAATAAAATACTGAATCTCTGAATCATGCACTGAGTGAACCTCCTTCCAAGTCATTCACTACTTCGACGCATAGGCAATCACCCTACCATTACACATACACTGTGCGACATCAACGCACAAATTCGTCAAAACAATCAATGCCAAATATCTAAACCTTAGATAATACTATATTGAGCTGAAACGACAGAGCGACATTCCACAAGGCGACGACAATAGCCCAAAGAAAATACGCAGGGAGAAGCATCCTGCACTACATCTGTAGTATCATTTAAATTCCTCGATTCCCAAATTATAACAAGCGCTTCACGCCACGTAAGATTGAATAGGAAGGAAATAAAGGCACAAGCCTAACAGGAAATTAAATCGCACGATAAGGAATCAAGAAGGAAAGTGCTCCTAACAGCCTTGTAGCCTCTCGAAGTTAAGCACAGACGTCTCTGTACCGATCCACAAGACTCTACTAGACTCGCTCATGACTCGTGAGACCTAAGTGAACCTAGTGCTCTGATACCATGCTGTCACGACCCAAAATCCTTGAAAGGTCGTGATGGGGCCGGACACTACTGTCACGCAAGCCAACACCAATAATTACTAAATTCTCATTTTAATATTTCTGAAATAGTAAATTTCCTTCAATTAAATATTAAATGATGAACTTCACAGAGTAAATAATAATATTTTTCGCAAATTTCAATACTGAATAATCCCATAATCATCCCAGAACCCAGTGTCACAAGAGTATGTGCATTTACAAGGGAACAAAATAAAATACAATAACTGTCCAGAATACAAATTTGGACAGAAAAGAAAATACAAATACTCTAAAGGAGACTCTGTTGGCTGCGGATCGTCTCACAAAAAACAGCTCACCTAAGTCCCCGTATCAACCACGCTGCTACGCTCACAAGGCCACTAGCCATACATGTACTTATACAACAAAATATACAACAAGTGTAATATGAGTACGAAAACAATGCGTACCCAGTAAGTATCCCGTCTAACGTCAAAGAAGTAGTAACGAGAGGTCAACTTCGACACTTACTAGTGGTCCAATAATATCAGGTACAGTAAAGAAGTGAATAAATATGAAACCGAGTAAATGTATGAAATAAACATGTACAAAATACGTGGTATAATTCCCCTCTTTACAATTTTTGCTCAAGCTCTCAACTAACAAGTTCCCTCTGTAACCGGAGCATATATATAGAGATAGTGGATCTCATCAAAGAAGTTGTCATAATTCAAATCACGGAAAACCTCAGATACACTGGCCTCTCGCCAAATACTATGCACGATTCCATGAGGATAATATATATAGGAAATGCCGAGGCGTACGGCCCGATCCAACATAAAAGTAAACCGTGCACCGCCGAGGGTCGAACGGCGCGAATCATAGATACATCTATTAACCTGCCGAGATGAACGGCCTGCTCCCATGAGAGTGTGGTACATAAATCCCGCCGAGGCGAACGGCCCGATCCCATAAGAGTAGTAGGAAATACCCCGCTCGCGAATCATACGTGCGACGCGATCAAACATAAATTTCTTCAGCTATTATAATATTCCTCAATTCTTTTCAAAATTATGAAATTCAAATGAAACCTTTTAAATCCTAAGTTCTTCAATTTCAACTCCTTTCAAAACATTTAATAAGCAGACTCAATCTTGCTCCCTCTCAAGGCAAACAATAAACATAAATCAATAAAAATATCAACAAGGTATGATTTGAGCCTAAAACTACCCGGACGTAGGCATAGCTAGTAACTACGTACGGACTCTCATCACCGCGTGTGTACGTAGACCCCACAAGTAGAAGCACACAATAATTTAGTTCACCTATGGGGTAAATTCCCTCTTACAAAGTTAGAAAGGAGACTTACCTCACTCCGTAGTTCCATAACCGGCTTTCGAGCCCTTCAAACAACTCGAATCGATGCTCAACGCTCCAAAACTAGCCAATAATTATGCAAACCCATTAATATACACTCGAATACTCATTATAATCCAATTTATAATAATTTTTAACTCCGCTCGAAAAATTGATAAAGCAAACCTCGGGCCCACGTGCCCGGATTCCGAAATTTTTTGAAGATAACCATTACCCATAACCTCACAAAATCAAATATATGACTTATTTCCAATTCCATGTCCAAATTCGTGGTCAAAAATCCAAGAATACCAATTTTTAGGTTTTTCTTCAAAATTCAAATTTTCTACTAATTTCCTTGTTTAAATCCATATATAAACCAAGTATTTAACTTGCAATCGGTGGGAATCACTTACCTTGACATAGATGATGAAAATCTCCCCTTGAAGCTCTCCAAAAATCGTCCATCCCGATGAAAAATGAGAGAGAATGAGCCAAATCCCGTATTAAATCCAATCTGCCCAGACCCATTCTTCTTCGCGTTCGCGTGACCAGTGTCGCGTTCGCGAAGGCCTGACCATGCACAGCATCGCATTCGCGGTCTAAGCTTCGCGTTCGTGAAGGCTTAATGGCTCAGGTCCCGGCTCCCCTTCCTTCTTCGCGTTCGCCACCATTGCGTCACGTTCGCGTAAGCTTGACCAGACTTTGCCTCGCGTTCTCCTCCACTGCTTCGCGTTCGCGAAGGACAAACCCAGCACCCCTAAAAGTTCTTCTTCGCGAACGCGGGATTTCCTTCGCATTGGCAAAGAAGGAAACCAGACACCAGAAACAGCAATCCAAAACAGCTCCAATTTGGCCCTAAACCACCCCAAAACACACCCGAGGCCCCCGGGACCCCGTCCAATCACAAAAACCAGTCCCATAACATAACACAGACCTACTCAAGGCCTCAAATCACATCAAACAACATTGAAACTGCGAATCACCCTTCAATTCAAACTTAATGAACTTTGAAATTTCAAACTTCTACAATCGATGCCGAGACCTATTAAATCACTTCCGATTGACCTCAAATTTTGCACACAAGTCATAATTGACATTACGAAATCGGAATCGGACCTCGATATCAAAAAGTCCGCTCTCGGTCAAACTTCCCAAAAACCTTCAAATTCCAACTTTTGCCAAATGACCTCAAGATGACCTACGGGCCTCCAAATCCACATCCGGACGCGCTCCTAATACCAGAATCACCATACGGAACTATTCCCAGACTCGGAATCCCAAACGGGCATCAATAACATTGAAATACACTACAACCCAAATTAAAGAAATCCTTCTAAAAATGTTAACTTCCATAATAGGTGCCAAAACGTTCCCGGATCATCCAAAATTCGACTCGGACATACGCCCAAGTCTAAAATCATCATACGAACCTAATGGAACCTTCAAATCCTGATTCTGAGGTCGTTTACTCCAAAATCCAACCTTAGTCAATTCTTCCAACTTAAAGCTTCCAAAATTAGAATTTTCTTTCCAAATCAATTCCGAACATCCCGAAATTAAATTCCAACCATACGCACAAGTCATAATACCTGAAGTAAAGCTGCTCAGGGCCTCAAACTGCTAAACGATATGCTAGGGCTCAAAACGACCGGTCGAGTCATTACAGGAGTTGTGTATAAAAGGTTATGGTTGATATACTACAGGCTGTCTGGGAAGAGTTTGGAAATCGCTAAGAAGAAATTTGTGATGCACAGGACTACCTTTGGCAGCTTATATCTCGCAATCTATAAGGAACTGGGAGATGATCAAAACATAAAAGTTGTAGCCATTGGTGTCTAGTTTTCAGAAAGTTAAACCATTTGCAATTTAGAATTTTGTACAAAATGTTATGACCATTATACTAGAGGCTGTCTAGAAGAGCTGGGCACTTGTTCTTCGCGATCGCGAAGCATTGTCCGCGATCGTGAAAAGCAAATTTTGGGTTGAGAAAAGTTGTGCTTCGCGATCGCGAAGTATTTTCCGCGATCGTGAAGAGTAAATACCTGAGCAGTAGCTATATTTCGAGATTTTCAGCCATTTTAAACATATTTGGAGCTATGAGGCTCGGATTGAACCGATTGTTTAGGCGATTTTTACCATATGGATTGGGGTAAGTGTTATATATCCTAAAGTATTTATATTTCATGAATCTATGATTATATTCATCGTTTAATTTGGATTTTTATGAAAGAAATCAAGATTTTAGCAAAATCTTCCAAAAACAAAAATTTAAGATTTGGAGGTTGAGTTGTTATCGGATTTGGATAAAATTAGTATGGTTGAACTCGCATCGGAATGGGTGTTCGGATTTTGTAAAAATTATGTCGGGTTTCGAGAGGCGAGCCCCCTATTGACTTTTGTTGACTTTTTAAGAATAAATTTCTAAGTCGACGTTTTATTATCCGGAATTATTTTCGATGAATTTTAATGAAGTATTACAATTAATTTGGATAGATTTGAGCGGTCCGGAGGTCAATTCAAGCAAGAAGGCGATTTTAAAATATCAGTATAACTTTGAAAAGGTAAGTATCTTGCCTAACCTTAAGTGAGGAAATTCCCCTTAGGCATTGAGTCTTATGTGCAATTTGTGTAATTGAAAACCATGTACGCGAAGTGACAAGTACGTACTTGGTTTATATGTGCAAGTTACATTGGTTAAAATCCTTAGACGCCCTTACGTATTAAATTGAAAATTATTGGCACTTATTAAATCCTTTAATTGTCTTGTCTAAATCCTTGTTTTGTTGGATTTATTTTTATATGATGATTTGGTGTGATTGCCACTTTGATTTTTATGTGAAATACTATTTTGTTGAGTTGTTCACTCCCGGATATATTTGTTAAGATTTTGTACACATTATGGTCGAGTCATAGGCTCCTTATTGTGAAAAATAATGTATTGCTGAATTTTGTGGCAAATTATAATATTTGAGCACTTGATGTGCAATCTGTGATAAATTGTAATATTTGTGCACTTGATGTGCAAATCTGTGATATGTTGTAATATTTGAACACTTGAGGTGCAATTTATGAGATGTGATATTGGCACGTTATATTGTTGGAAAGTTTTGTTCGGTTGTTTGCACGAGATTTCTGTCGTGCTATTATTGACATCTCTCTATGGTTGCACTTGTCTTTGGTTATTTTGTATTTTCATGATAGGTCAATCCTTGTGATCTGTCGTGATGTATTATTTGATTTTTATTATATGTTTGTATTCTTTATTGTATTGTGTTGTCTTGGGCTATTTAGTACGAGACTCTGAAGATTTATATATTCCTAATTTTTTTTTTACCGGTTTTTTATGACTGGGTTGTTTTAAATAAAAGAAGTTACTATTATGTTTTAAACTAATAAGTTTTACATCCGAAGCAATAGATTATCTGATGTTTTATTTAAATTAAAATTTCATTTTTCTTTACTTAAACTATTTCTAAAATAAGCTCATTTCTTTGTTGAATTTTTACTCGGTTTAAAAATTGTAACCTTACTTTATTCAAAATTAATTAATCGTGCGGATTTTATGTATAGAGATATTTGGTACGAGAGTTATCCGTGCGGTTTTGATAGAGATATGGGCACGAGATGCCGTGAGAATATGAAAGGGGGTCGAAAACCGTATTTTATAATTATGATATGAGATATTTATTTGAAAGAGTTTTATATTCGAAGGATACTTATTTGAAGAAATATATTTGGAGGGTATTTATTTGAAGAAATTATATGTAAAAGACTTGTTTAATTTGTTGTACTTGTATTTCTTATTCGTCTGAGTAATAATTATGGTGTTTTTGCTGCCTTACTGTTTATATTACTAGTGAATTATTATTGATATCACTGCTATTTATTTTTGATTATTTTGTATGGCACATGTTATTTGACTAGTGAGTGTCTTGACTGTACCTCGTCACTATTCCATTGATGTTAGTCTTGATACTTACTGGGTACCGACTGTGGTGTACTCATATTATACTTCTGCACATTTTTGTACAGAGCCAGGTAAATTGGAGTAAGTTGATCGCTAGCTAGCTGTACAGATCTTACTGTGGAGACTCAAGGTAAACCTGTTATTGCGTTCGCAGGCTTCGGAGTCACCTTCCGATATTGTTCTTGCATTGTTTTATCTCTACTTCAAAACAGTTGTATTTATAGGTTTTCTAGTAACTCAATAGAACTTATGACTTGTACTACCGATTTTGGAAATTGTAAATTTTATAGAGATTTCCATTTCAAAAAAAAAATTATTAGATGTTATTTAATTATTGTTGCTATTCAGTAAATGTTAGCCTTACCTAGTCTCTAAGACTAGGTTCCATCACGATATCTTACGAAGGGAGATTTGGGTCGTGACATTTCCGATATCCGTCTAGACATGAGAACAGGAACCACCTCGATTGCAACTCCGGTGGCCAACCGCGTCACCTTTCATAGGTTTTATTGGTTCGTCGCATTCTCATCTTTTTTTTCCCGATGTTTATCATCATCGCCTCATAAATATATTTTGTTTCGGATCTTAGAGACGGTGTAGTATCTTGTCCTTTATCAGTCAATAATCATTACAAGGCCTCAAAAATTTATTTTCATTGGCCTTGCTGCTAGGGGTGAGTATCGATTGGTTCGGTTCGGTTTTGTCGAAGTTCGATTCGGTTTATTCGATTTTCGGTTTGTGATTTTAATAACCAAAACCGAATCATAATAACTTCGGTTCGGTTTATTCATGTTCGGTTCGATTTTTTGGTTTAAAGTCATGGCAAAAATAGTACGAAACAACAAAAATAGATTACTTGTTGAGAGAATAGCCAAAAAGGTTAACCAAAAACAAATTGAGTGCTTATAAATATTCTCCATTTATTTTTGTTAGACTACATTAATGGTCGTATAATATAATGAAATTCTATATATGTATCCAATCAGTGAAATAAGTGAATGATTAGCATGCGAATTCAGATGATACGCTAAGAATGAATTGTGCGAATGAGGCTTTGTTTATTTTTCTGTAGATTCCATTCACCTGTTACTAAAATTCAAATACGAAGAAGGATTACATCAATTCTGCAATATCTGTTGGGGTCAAAATTCCTGTTGTATTTTATATTATTCTTAATTCGGTTATAAATAATTCGGTTTATAAATAATTTGGTTTTGGGCTTAGGCTAAAAAAATCAGTTTTTCGATTTAACCGAAAATCAAATTATTAAAACTGATCACCGAATCGAAAATCAAACTTTTTAAAACTATAAATCGTAAACCGATCGAATAAATCGAAAAATTAAAATCAAATAAATCAAAATATTCGATTCGAATGATTTTAATCAGTTTGGTCGATACTATGCACACCCTACTTGCTGCTGTAGCAAAATTTGGTCTCCGTCAAGTGAAGTAACCTAGCAATGAACATCGGAATCAAGCATTCAGGTGAAACAAAGGGTCAGCCAAATATCATTAAAACACTTAAGTCTCTGTTGACATGAGACTTCAAGTCAATTGAAGTGGTCAGGAATAGATAAAGCAACGTAGATCGGCTTTCAAGCCATAAATCCCAAACACCGTACAACCATAAATAATTAACATTCCAACACCACATATGGATGAGGCAGCAGCATCGCAATACCGTTAGCAAATATAGTATCGAGTGAGAGTCAAACAAAAGAACGAAACACTAGCCACAACAATGGAGGTCATCAGAAAATTGGACACAAAGTCAGTCCTCAAAACAGTAAAATGCCAACAAACAATAACAATACTACAACGACGGCGACCACCGGAACAACAACGTCAAAGGCACAAAACAGAAGAGGGTTGTTGGCAAAGTTTCTGGCCAAAATTCCGGCAAAACAGACACCTTCAAATCTGGTGGCTCCCCTTTTTAAATCTGGTATTACTTAAAAAACAGAGGTGAAGGAGATGAGAGAAAGAGAAAACAAAGTCGCCGGTGATGCTCGCCGGAATTTTATTTCTCCGGCCAAACTTCTTTAAGCTGCAACAACACAAGTTTTCAACCAAATTTTAGATCGAACTTTTATATGTAACCAATCTAAAAGAATATGAGAGATGAGAAAGAACAGATGCCGGAAAAAGTTCTTTCCGGTCAGATCTGGAAAAGATCCGACTAGCTCCGTCAATTTAAGAGATCGTTGGTGGTCGAATGGAGACGGGAAGGAGAGGCAGAAGCAATGTGTATCAGCCACCGGCCAGCTGGTGGCCAAATCCAGCGGCGGCGTATTGTTACAGTGAGAGAACGAGAGAGACAGAAGAAGGGAAAGGGTCGCCGGCCATGGCGTGGCCGGATTTTGCCGGTGTCGCTGGAGCTCGGAGAGGGAGGAAGATAGGTGAGCGGCGCTGCGGCTGTTCTCTCTTCAAGAGAGTGACAGATGTCAATGAACTAGGGTTTTCAACCCTTAAAATATATGATGTTCTCCTCCAAATATGTGTGTATTTTATTGTATTATATTGTATTGTATTGTAGATATGTATGGGATAGAGACATAGGGACAAGTTTTAAAAATTAAAAAAGGAAAAAATGTAAAGGAAGATACATGGTCAAAAATGAAGGAAGGTCAAGTCACATCTATGTCATGTTACGTCAATGTCATGTCCCGTCAATATTTTGTCACATCGGATATTGACGGGACATTAAATTTGATCGGACTCGATATATATTTTGAAATTAATTCTACTCGCTTCCGTGTAATTAAATAGACTGCGCTACAAATTAAAATATAATTATTTAATTAGAAAATTTTGTAGTATTTATTTGAAAATGCAACTACTACAATTTACAAATGAGTTGTAGTAATTGTTATTTTTAATTTTTGAAAAGACAATAAATTAATAGAATATCCTAATATTTGAAAAATAGGACAATTATCAATAAATTGCTTAAAATTTAAAAAAAATGCACCAAAATGGTAGTATTTAACTAATAGCAATAAAATTATAAAAATTCTCATATTTTGTAAAAATATGAGTAATTATCAATTAATTGCATTAAAGCTAAAATAATGTGCAAAAATTATATTTTTATCATTTTAGACTAGGAAGCCTACAGAAGTTAATTTTTAAATATGGAGGGTCAAAATTGAGTGCCAACAACTGCCCCTCTTTGACCGGAGATAATGCAAGAATCTTCGGGCAAAGAAATTGACACCATACTCAATTTTGGCCCGACATGACAAAATGGGAATGAGGATATTTTGAAGATTGTGACCGAACTCTAGTATTTGAGTTGCCTACATATCTCGGGTTGCACGAGAATTAGGCTGCGTGTAGTTCTGGAAGATTGAGTACTACTTATGAATCGTAGAATCGTGGAGTGGAAGACAAATGTTTGAAGACGAAAAGGTTCGTGTGATCTCGACATTGCTTTCAAGATTGCCCCAGTGTCGGACTATGGTGACATTGGGATGTGGTGTTGGATGGACGGATAGATCGATTGAATGGATTCTGATGTGGATACAGCCGGGCTCTGTGTTGAGTATTCCTACATATCTCGGATGTAACAAGAATTAGGTCGGTTGTAGTTCGAGAAAACGATGAGATGATTTTTGATTTTGAAAGTTATCCCGGCGTCAAGCTGTGATGATACTGGTGTTATTTTGACTATGGGGGTACAAATTGCCTACACACCCCATGTCAATGGGACGTAAGAACGATACTTGGTACATGTCATCGATTGTTGTTAGAAACCTCGACGTCCGTCCTCAAAATCTGTCCCAGTTTATTGTTAGAAGATAATTCCACATTGCGTCGCCTCTTTGATCACTAGAGTTGACGAAGTGTGGATTATGCTTTTGTCTGAGAAGGATGGATATGTAATTTATGAATGATGATCGCATATGCGGTGCGAGAATAATGTGATTTTTTTGAATGAAATAGGGTCCCAAGTTGGAACTCTAATTCGAAAGAGATCTGGGCTAGATATCGGACCGAAATGATCGGAGCACTTTGATTTTTGAAAGATGTCTGGGCTGCGTACCGGTCCGAAGTGATCGGAGCACTTTTATTTGAAGGAAATTTGGGCTACGTACCTGTAACGATCCTGTCGGTCATTTTTAGAGTTATAGACTCGATCCCCTATTAACTGCTTCTCCCATATCTATTTCTGCTATTGTGACTTGCCGGGAGGTTTCGTTTTGGTTTTTGGAGTGATTTGGGACACTTAGTCCCTAAACGAAAGTTTAAGTCTTAGGATTTTGACCGTAGTCGGAACTGTGTGAAGACGACTCCGGAATGAAGTTTCGGCGGTTTCGTTAGCTCCGTTGGGTGATTTTGGACATAGGAGCGTGTCCAGATTGTGTTTTGGAGGTCCGTAACTTATTTAGGCTTGAAATGGCAAAAGTCGAATTTTTGGAGATTTGGACCGATAGTGAAAATTTTGATATCGGGGTCGGATTCCGATTTCGGAAGTTAGAGTAGGTCCGTAGTGTTGAATATGACTTGGGTGCAAAATTTAAGGTCATTCGGATAAGATTTGATATGTTTCGACGTCATTTGTAGAATTTAGAAATATCAAAATTCATTAGGCTTGAATTCGTGCATAATCCGTGTTTATGATGTTGTTCGACGTGATTTGAAGGATCGACTAAGTTGGTATGGTATTTTAGGATTGGTTGGTATGTTTGATTGAGGTCCCGGGAGCCTCGGGCGTGTTTCAGATGCTCAACGGGTCATTTTTGGACTTAGGGAGTTGGCAGATATTCTGGTGTTATTGCAGATATTTTTCTTCATCGCGTTCGCGAGGGAGATCTCGCGATCGCGTAGGTCATCTGAAAGGTCAGCTAAAATTGCTCTTCGCATTTGCGAAGATAAAGACACGATCGCGTAAGGTTATCAGGCAGTGCACCACGATCGCGTGGGCTAGGCCGCGTTCGTGAAGAAGAAGTTAGGCAGTAATGGAGTTTGAGTGTTACTCTTCGCGGTTGCGTGAGGACAATTGCGATCGCGTAGGTGTGAGCAGCTAGTGCATCGCGTTCGCGTGAAGTGTTATGCGTTCGAGTGGAATAAATTTCTGAGGGAGCAAAGTTGTTCTTCGTGATCGCGAGGCCTTTTACGCAATCGCGATTAAGGAATCACTGGGCAGAATTTAAAGTTCAAAAACGAGGGTTTAAGTTCATATCACAAAATTTGATTGAGAGCTCGGTAAAAGGCAAAATTTGAAGAGATTTTCGGAGGAAGTTATTGGGTAATGATTCCTAACTCCTTTATGATTAAATCCCACTAATCTATGCTTGATTTCATCATTTACTTTCGGATTTGGGTTGGAAATAGGGGAAAAATTGAGAAAAGTTCTTAGGCCGAATTTTGGAATTTTGATCGAGATTTAGTATCAAATTTGAGTGAATTTGGTATGGTTAGACTCGTGAGTGAATGGGTGTTCATAATTTGTGACTTTTACCCAATTTCGAGACGTGGACCCAGGGAGGCTTTTTGAGCAATTTTTCAATTTCTTGCGTTAGCTTTGATTTCATTAGCTAGATTAGTTTTTTGTAGTTATATTTACGCTATGTAATTGATTTTGGCTAGGTTAGGCTTGGCACTTATTGGGTACCGTTATGGTGTACTCACGCCCTTTCCTGCATATATTTTTCGTGTGCGGATCCAGGTTCATCTTACCAGCCTCATCACTAGTTGCAATCGCTGCTATTTATTGGAGACTTCAAGGTGCATCTGCTCGCGCCCGCAGATCCTCGGAGTCCCCCTCTATCTCCCTATGTTTATTTTTCCTTCTTTGTGTAGAAATAATGTATAGAACGATTAAGACTTCTTAGTAGCTTGTGATTTACGGTATTCTGGGTTTAGGGAATTCTTTTGTACATTTTCAGAGGTGATAATTGTATATGACGAGTGGCATTCAGTTGCTTATTAGATATTTGTTACTGTTAGTAGTTAATGTTCGTGTTTTTATTTCATTTTCGCAAAGTGTTAGGCTTATCTAGTCGTAGAGACTAGGTGCCATCACGATGGTTCACAGAGGGAGAAATTACGTCGTGACAGTACCGGTCCGAAGTGATCGGAGAATTTAAATCTAAAATACTCGTATTAGAAAGTGGGTGCCTGTAAGATTTTAACTTGAAATGAAAAGCCCATTGTTTAGGAGGGCACCTGGAAGATTGACTTTGAAATGAAAATGCCCATTGTTCAGGAGGGCGCCTGGAAATTTGGCCTTGAAAGAAATGCCCATTGTTCAGGAGGGCGCCTGGAGAAGTAAGAAGTTATTTTTTCTATGTAGGAAAATTGATAAAAGGAGTCTGTTATTAATGATTCAAGCTGGAAATAAATGTGAAATGTTAGAATTTTGCAATGATATGGCCGGGTCTGACTAAGGCTGCCTACGTATCACAATAGAATCAGGCTAAAATGTAGTTCGATTGCAAAAGATGACTGAATTCGATGTGGATTGCCTACGTATTCCTACCAAAGGAAATCAAGTCGTGGCATATATATATATATATATATATATATATATATATATATATATATATATATATATATATATATATATATATAGAGAGAGAGAGATTTTCTATTATAAGAGTGGGACGGGACCCTACGTGGGTTACCTACGTATCCATCCCGTGGGAAATCAGGTCAGAATGCACTTCTGTAACGACAAAACCTAACTCTAATGTCAACAAAACTCGACTCTTTTTGTTTTCTGTGTCTTTTGCTATTTTGTAGCTTTTGTAGAGAATATTGTAGAGAAAGACTGCAATTTTATTGATCGATCGTCTTTTGACTTGACTTTGGCTGGTACCAATAATTAGTTTTGTGCATACGAATTTCCACCATATACTTTCCAGCGAACCAAGATCAGCTTATGGGTATGTTACACCCCATGTTTTCGCACGTGAGAGTACGTCATAAGTCAATTGATGTAATCTCGTAAATGAGATCGTCTTTGAAAGTACATAAAGTAATTTAATCATGTTACCTTGGAGGTTACAAATCTTTAAGATCATCAATAACAAGTACCAAGAGGGTTGAAAGGCTTAGAAGCAAAATGAGTTGAAGAAAATAAGTTTCATCGAAAGTCGACAAGTTGGAATGTTGTAACATGCACTTTTGGGGTGAGACTAGGGTGTTTAACATTATAAGGAGGTTATGTTATAAGTTATTTTAATCGTATGATAGTCGTGTGTTATGTTTTAAAGTCAAGCGAGTTGTGGAACAAAAGTTGGCAAAGGTCATCACAAGTTACATTCATAAATATGCTGAACATTAGGTCAAATGTAGCTGAGATTTTCTCCAAATATATTTGGAAATACGGGGAGATCTACCTACAAAATTGAAGATCTACGAGTCTAGTTTCTAACATATTTAACCATTCGTCGATACGACATCGGAGTTGATAGATATTCATATTTTCGTGAGACTGCGCAAGCAGCTCCCATGGGACCCACAAAGTCGGTGTAAAAACTCCAGCTTGTATTTAAGTCAATTCTAAGTTGTTTTAACTCATTTTTCTAGTTCAAAATAGTTCCTAAACCCTCCTAAATGCTCTCCAAGGGTTTCTTTATGATTCTATGGTGAAAACCTAAGATAAAAACATGAATCCAACGCTAGAAATCCCATGGTGCTTGCTAGATCGTAGTTCTTCATCTTGTGGCTGTTTTGGAGTGTTCTTCAAAGGTAAGTAACCTCAGATTTCGTGTTGTTCTTATTGATTAAGGTAATAATCAGTCCCTCCTTCATATATATTAGATTTTAAAGGCAAACTACAAGTGTTTATACACCAACTTGAACACCAAAAGTTGATTCAAGAAGAGAATACAACACCTATAGTGTTGTGGTGCCATTGAGGATAGTTGTGGGTTATTCTTGGATGATTTCGTGTTTTTATACTGGTTAAGGTGAGTATAACATCCTACTACATGTGCTTGAAGTTGTTTGTGTGTTGGTTGCATTATTTGAGCAAAATACTACAAAAGGGGACTTGAAATAATTTGAGATGTTATTATTTTTAATGGACTGTTTTGGAAAGTTTGTTTTCATGAACTATAAATGGTTGGAAACCCTTGAAAATGACTCTCTTATGATATTGTTATTATAAAATATTGTCTACATGTCGAACTTGTTGTGGGTACTGTGAGTATGAAGAGAAAGGACAACATAACAATGGAAAGTTATACTTGTTGTTGTTGTTGTTAGATTGTTGGGCTGTTTGAGGGTGAACTAGGAGATGAATAGGATGTTAGAAGTCCTCCCATTGTACATAATATCATGCTGGCTATGTTGTTAAGTTAATTAATGAATGATAATGGGGTTGAAGGGTGCTAAAGGGATTCAATCCGAGCTTGTCGCTCGTCGTGATATGTTGATGACTTGTTAATGAATTATTTTGTACCCTATTGTTGATGTTATTCTTATTATATTACTCTGGTTGTTGTTGTTGGTATATGGTATTGGAGGAGGCCCTTGTTATAGGGGAGATACTGCCCAAAGTTACATAAACGAGCTACTAGTTTAAGTTGCAGACTTAGCATTTACTCAGCACTGATTTTGAATCTCCTTATGCTATGGTTGATTGAGTTGAGTTGTTTCAAGAATGTCTTGGAAGGTATTAAGGAATCAACAGAGTTAAGGTATGTTAAGGCTATCCCTTCTTTCCTTTTGGCATGATCCATATGATACAAACGAAATGAGCAAACGCGAAACTTTCACAAATGACTCTATTCTTATAAGTACTAGGGGTGCCTATGTTTCTGATTCCCCATGTGACCTATTATTATATCGTTTGTTCATGGGTCTCAGAAAATATGTAAGTTGATAAAGTTTATTTCATGATATTAACCGAAGGTCTTATGACATCCCGAGAGATCTTATTGACTTACTTCTTATGCATTGCATTCATTTATACATGTACATTGACCCATGACCAGATGTCATTATATACACGTATATTATATGTATATGGGGTATGGGGAAAGGTTATGACATTATATACGTACCACCACCTGATCAGGTGGTATACGTTGATGATTTCACCCGCAGAAGCCGAGATGATAT
The DNA here is from genome assembly GCF_000715075.1 of Nicotiana tabacum. Classification (NCBI taxonomy): domain Eukaryota; kingdom Viridiplantae; phylum Streptophyta; class Magnoliopsida; order Solanales; family Solanaceae; genus Nicotiana; species Nicotiana tabacum. Next base: position 64,500,094 of record NC_134094.1, on the reverse strand, counting down.
GATGGGATGCCCTCAGAGGCTTAATGATGTTATGTACGCATATACCTATGTATGATATGACATTTATATGTATATGCATGACTATAAACGTTTCATGATTCACATAGCTATTCATACTTACAGGTTGAGTTCTTTACTCCATGTTTCTTTCATGTCTTTTATATACTACTTTCATGCCTTACATACTCGGTACATTATTTGTACTGACGTCCCTTGTACCTGGGGACGCTGCGTTTCATGCCCGTAGGTCTCGATAGAGAGGTTTATAGTCCTCCTAGCAGGCTATCAGCTCAGCAGAAGGTGTTGGTGCACTCCACTAGCTCCGGAGTTACCTATTTGGTCAGTATGCTTTGGACATATATTGATTGGTATGGCAGGGCCCTATCCCGACCTTTATGACACTTATGTACTCTTAGAGGCTTGTAGACGGATGTCTTGTATATGGATGATTGTATGGCCTTGTCGGCCTATGTTTTGAATGTACAAATGATCATTTCGATCTTATAGGCCTGTATGTCACATGTATAAGTTTGTATACCATGTTAGGTCATCCTATGTCGAGTAATCTCCTATGTTTAATTCTAGTCATCTCATGACGGCCTTTCCAGCTCATTTACCCATGATAGTATGATAATAAGGATACATTACGTTGGTACTCGGTTGAGTTAGGCACTGGGTGCTCGTCGCGGGCCTTCGGTTTGGGTCGTGACAAAAGTGGTATCATAGTAGTTCTGTCCTAGGGAGTCTACAAGCTGTGTCTAGTAGAGTCTTGTTTCTGGATGTGTTATACACCACACTTATAAGCAGGAAGCTACAGGGCATTTAGGACTGTCACTCTTTCTTCTTACTCTAGATCGTGTGGTAGAGCTCAATTGTAAGAATTCAAACTCCTAAATTCTATTTTATTAGTAATACAACGATACCTACATCCAAAAAGATAGTTGGTAAGAGATTGAATGTGGCTGTAGAAGAGTTGAGTTAGAGGAACTAGATTTTGCATCATGCTTATGATGATTAAATGTGAGGTCTTCAGCAGATCATGTGTGTACTAAGACGTGTAAGCTTCTTAATAAGGAGCCATAAGGCATGAATATCTATCCATCCATATCGTAAAAACAATAAGAGAATCAAAAGTTAGATACAAGTTTCAACAAGTAAAAGAAGCAAGGTGAAGAAGGGTACGAGGTACTTGAAGATTTTCAGTATTTACAATTCAGGCAGAGAAATATAAGTATTCTAAGTTACTTTCAATAGTAACAGAGATATATATAATTGGCCACACCCATCTCAGTTATGCCCTATGGGAGCTAATAGATATAACTTAAGAGAAGAATGGGATATCAGGATCCATCTGGGGCTAGATTAAGCCAACATAGTGGATGAATTGTTATCATTAGCTAACATTTCCGAAGGATAGTGCAAACGTGGTAATAGTTCCCTTTGTGAGACACCCAGATGGTGCACTCTAGAATAGTATAGTTAGAGATAAATACTAGAATGTTCAGAAATTTCAGAAGATAGGCAGTGGAATCCTAGAAGGTATAAATATTTACCTGAGTATGACTCCCGCCCCTAGTAAAAAAAAGAGAAAAAGTTAGGTGTCCCGAAGAGCCAATGAGATGAAGCAAGGGGAGCTAAAAGTGAAAGAACATTTTGTTGAAGTTTTCAGAATAAAGTGATAGGCAGAAATATTAGCCGAAAAATAAGAAGAGAGTAAATGAAGCATTATGAGTACCATGAGCATGCATGGCTAAACTCATTCGTTCTGGAGTTATGGGTGCTACATGAATGTTGACGTTTGAAGTTTAAATTGACGAGTTTGATTTTATAATATTGGATTGTTTATTTAATCCTGTTCTTAATTATTTTGCTGCGCAGCTAACATTGAAATACTATTTACGAATCTAGAGTTGAACTCGAAAATGAGAATTCTGGATTGCATATAGGATTAAATAGAGCAAGTTCTTGAACCTGGGCATCGGGGAACGGATTCGCAATTAGGATATAAATATACCTAATTGTCTTGCTTGGTTAAAATACAGGAAGTGTAAATGCGTTCTTGTTAGTCTTAATTCCATAGACATATAGGCATTAAGTTAACTTGAATAGGCGAGTAAGAACTCGATAGATTCTTACAAGTAACATTAACCCTGTCAATCAACAAACCAGATAAATCAAGTAGTCAGTTTAAGCCAAGAACGTAACAAGATTGTTAGGTAGCCTATGACCCAGGAATATCCTCTCCTATTGATTTTTATCCGAAATTGCCTACGTATTTTAGTCGATCTCTAGTTTATTTAACTGCTTGATAGTTTCTTGAGTTGTTAATTAATTACTTACACATTTTGGGAGAAATCTTTTGAATAGATAATTTGTTTGAGTTTGAATCAGTCGAAAGTTAATCATAAGTCACCGTGGGAACGATACTTTACTCACTACTTTATTACTTGACGACCACGTATACTCGCGTGTGTGTTTGGTCGTAACAAGTTTTTGATGTCGTTGCTGGGGACTTAAAAATTAGCTACATGTTTGAGTTAAGTTTTTATTAGTTATTTGTTCAAGTTTTAATTTTCTGTTTGCTTTTTTGTGTTAACACAGTCTCTTCTCTTGAATGCGGAAGAGTAGAAGCGCGAACAAACTCCTTCCTTTTGATCCTGAAATAGAACGAACACTTCACAAGGTGAGGAGGGAAGTCGAAGCTAGAACTAGAACAGAAAGAGAGTTGGACATTGTAGTTCAACCATAACCAATAGAGATGGCAGGTAATGAAAAGCGACCGGCGATAGAAGCCGCAAGGCCCAATCTTGCTAATATGACTCGGGCTATTGTGAATCCTGATATGACGGTTCATTTTGAACTCAAATAGTACAAGGTCTTGCTGATTCAGTCCACAGGGCAGTATGTGGGTCTATCTCATGAAGATCCGCAGTGGCATATTCAGAACTTCTTGGAAATTACGGACACTTATAATTATCCGAATGTTTCCAAGGATTATGTCAGGTTGACATTGTTCCTATTTTCACTACTAGGGGAAGTCAAAGAATGGTAGCAAAAGGAGCCCGTGAACTCGATCCACACTTGGGATGATCTAGCAAGAAAAAATTTAATCAAGTTTTTTCCCACTAAAAAGACAAAGTCACTAAGGAGCCAGATTCTTGGGTTTCAACAACGAGATGGTGAGACTCTTCGTCAAGCTTGGGAAAGATACAAGAAGCTACTCAGAGACTGCCCACATCATTGTCAGACTGATGAGGTGTTGGGTCACACTTTCGTTGATGGGTTGGACGAGGCATCAAAGATGAATCTTGACTTAGAATGTGGAGGTAGTTGCATGGCAAGGCCGTACAGTGAAATCCAGCTCCTCGTAAACAATTTCACCGCTAATGGTAAAAATTGGCAAGGAGATGGGGAATCACGAAGAGCACTTAAACAGAAGGCAGCAGGTGTAATTGAGCTTGATGATTTCTTAGCCATGAGAGCAGATATAGTGAAATTAGAAAATTAGATGAATAGAATGACAATGAACCAAATGCAATAGATGCAACATGTGCAACAGGCGTCGACTTGCTACAAGTTATGTGGTAAAGGTCACACGAGTGGCATATGTCCCACGAATCCTGAATCCCTCTATTATGTGGGGCAACAGAGTAGAGGTCTGATGAATCAGCATGCACAATATGGGAACACTTACAATCCAAATTGGAAGAATCATCCTAACTTCTCTTGGGGTGGAAATCAGATGACTCAGAATCAGTATAGGCCCCAAGGTAATTACAACCAACCTCAAAAGCCACCCCAGCAAGTTGAGGAGAGTACGAATGACCTGTTGAAGAAGTTGTTGCTTAAAAATCAACAACTCAGGACTGATTTCAGAAATCTTGAGAGACAAGTGGAGCAATTAGCGTCAATTCAAAATACTAGGCATGCATGTACTCTTCCCAGTGATACAAGGAAGAACCCTCAAGTTAATACAGTCACACTCAGAAATGAGAGGGAATTAGAAGAAACGCCAAAGAAGAGAAGAGATAAGCCTATATCTGAGGGGGAGTTGATTCCTAAGGCAATACACGAGTCAAAGAAAGATAATGCAAGTTCAGAGCCAGTGAGTGCTACAAGGCCACCACCACCTTTCCCCCAAAGGTTACAGAAGAAGAATGATGATCATATGTTTAACAAATTTCTCTCTATGTTGAGCCAAGTTCAATTAAATATTCCATTGGTGGATGCACTTCATTAAATTCCAAAATATGCTAAGTACATCAAAGATATAGTGGCTCACAAGAGGAGATTGACTGAATTCGAGACAGTCACACTTACTGAGGAGTGCACTTCGAGGGTCCAAAACAAGCTTCCTCAAAAGCTTAAGGACCCTGGCAGCTTCACCATCCCTGTGCAGATTGGTAATATTGATGTGGGTCGTGCTCTTTGTTATTTGGGGGCAAGTATAAATCTGATGCCATTGTCTTTATTCAAGCAATTGGGTCTGGGAGCTCCAAGACCAACCACTGTGATGTTGCAACTAGCTGATAGATCCATAGCTTACCCTGAAGGAGTGATTGAAGATGTGTTGCTACAAATTAGGAGATTCATCTTCCTAGCGGACTTAATTATCCTAGATTATGAGGCTGATGAACAAGTTCCAATCATATTGGGACGACCTCTCCTGGCTACAGGTGATGCAATTATTAAAGTGAGAGAGGGAAAAATAATTATGAGGGTGGACAATGAGGAAGCAGTTTTCAATATCTACAAGACGATTCAACTTCTCCGCCATTATGAGGAGATCTCTATGATATATATTGTGGAGGTGGATGAGCAACTTATAGACCCGAGTGTATACCTAGACGATTCTCTAGAGAAAGCACTTATGTTGTTCGATAGCTTGGAGACTGATGACGAGGTTGAGGAGATAATGCATATACTAGATGCGTCCTGTGTGTACATGCAGGAATTAAACACCTTTGAGCCCCTAAATAGGCCGAGTGGGCCTCCACCAAAGTCGTCGATTGAAGAGGCTCCAAAATTGGAACTTAAACCCTTGCCCCCTCACATTCAATATGCTTATTTAGTGGTTCAGACACTCAACATTTTATTGTTTCCTCTGAGTTGTCTAAATTGCAGGAACAAACGCTGTTAAGAGTGCTGCGTGAGCACAAGCAAGCATATGAGTGGACAATGTCTGACATTAGAGGCATTAGTCCGGCCTTCTACATGCATAAAATCCTCATGAAGGAAGGACACAAGCCAAGTATAAAGCACAAATGCCGCCTAAATCCAATCATGAAAGAGGTGGTAAGAAAAGAAGTGATTAAGTGGCTTGATGCAAGTATTGTATTTCCAATCTCTGATAGCAAATGGGTAAGCCCCGTCCAATGTGTGCCTAAAAAGGGGGGATGACTGTAGTGGTTAATGAAAATAATGACTTGATTCACACAAGAATTGTGACTGGGTGGAGAATTTGCATAGATTATAGAAAATTAAACAATGCCACCCGCAAGGACCACTTCCCCCCTCCCGTTTATTGACCAAATGCTTGATAGACTAGATGGAGAGGAATACTATTGTTTCCTAGATGGCTATTCGGGGTATAATCAGATTGCTATCGCCCCAGAGGACCAAGAGAAGACCACATTTACGCGTCCCTATGGCACGTATGTGTTCAAGAGAATGCCCTATGGTCTCTATAATGTACCTGCGACTTTTCAAAGGTGTATGATGGCTATTTTTACTGACATGGTTGAAAGATTTGTAAAAGTGTTCATGGATGATTTTTCTGTGTTTGGGTATTCTTTTGATAATTGTTTAATGAACCTTAATAAAGTTCTTTCTAGGTGTGAAGAGACAAAATTGGTGCTAAACTGGAGAAGTGCCATTTCATGGTACGAGAAGGTATAGTCTTGGGGCACAAGGTGTCCAAAAATGGTCTGCAGGTGGACAAGGCAAAGGTGGAGGCGATTGAAAAATTTCCCCCACCAACATCCGTTAAGGGAATTTGTAGTTTCTTAGGCCATGCAGGGTTTTATCGTCGTTTTATTAAAGAGTTTTCAAAAAATTCGTCTCCTTTGTGCAGGCTTCTTGAGAAAGATATCCCCTCCAAATTTGATGATGCTTGTCTGAGAGCATTTGAAGAGCTGAAGAAAAGATTGGTGACTGTGCCAATTATCATTGCCCCGGGCTGGGCACACCCATTTAAGTCGATGTGCGATGCGAGTGACGTCGCAATAGGAGCTGTTTTGGGGCAAAGGAGGGACAAAATTTTTCACTCCATTTACTATGCGATCCAAACTCTGAATCAAGCCCAGATGAACTACACTGTTACTAAAAAAGAGTTGCTTGCAGTGGTGTGGGCGTTTGACAAGTTCAGATCTTATGTAGTGGGAACCAAAGTCATCGTCTACACCGATCACTCAGCTATAAGGTATATGTTTGAAAAGAGAGACGCTAAGCCGAGGCTGATTCGTTGGGTCCTCCTTTTCCAAGAATTTGACTTGGAGATCCGAGATCGAAAAGGAACAGAGAATCAAGTGGCTGATCACTTGTCCAGATTAGAAAATCGAAAACATGTGGATGAGGGAGGTTCGATTAAGGAAACATTTAAGGATGAGTAGTTATTAGCAATCACCTCGAGTGAAGCCCCATGGTATGCAGACTATGTGAATTTTATTGCAAGTGGGGTGATGCCACCGGAATTGACGCCTAATAATAGAAGAAGATTTCTACATGATGTGAGGCTCTACTTGTGGGATGAGCCATTCTTGTATAAGCAGTGCGCATATCAGTTAGTATGAAAGTGTGTTCATGAGGAGGAGATGAATGCAATCTTGCATGTTTGTCACGCCTCTCCACATGGAGGTCATCACGGTGGGGATAGAACCGTCCAAAAAGTGTTGCAATCAGGTTTCTATTGGCCAAAGTTGTTTAAGGATGCACACGCCTTTGTTAAACAGTGTGACAGGTGCCAAAGAACCGGATGAATCACGAAGAATCACGAGATGCCTTTGAAAAATATTATGGTGGTAGAGATCTTTGATGTTTGGGGGATTGATTTCATGGGACCGTTACTATACTCTAATGGTCACAGATACATCTTGCTGGAGGTCGACTATGTGTCTAAGTGGGTGGAGGCCATTGCTCTTCCTACTAATGATGCAAAGGTAGTGCTAAACTTTGTAAAAAAGCACATCTTCACACGCTTTGGGACTCCAAGAAGTCTGATAAGTGAAGGAGGTACTCACTTCTGTAACAAGCTATTGAACAACATGCTAGCAAAGTATGGATTTAAGCACAAGGTTGCCGCCGCCTATCATCCCCAAACTAGTGGTCAAGTGGAAGTGTCAAATAGAGAGGTGAAGCAAATTCTAGAGAAACGGTAAGTGGAAATAGGAAGGACTAGGCCGTAAAGCTTGACGACGCATTATGGGCATATCGAACTGCATACAGATCCCCATTGGAACATCTCTGTATAGTTGGTTTATGGTAAGGCATGCCACTTTCCCGTCAAGCTTGAACATAAAGCCTATTGGGCGATTAAAAAGCTAAAAATGGATATGGACTTAGCCGGCGAGAAGAGGCTGTTACAGCTCAATGAGCTTAATGAGTTTCGATTGCACGTGTACGAAAATACCAAATTATATAAAGAAAAGACCAAGATGTGGCATGATAAGCACATCCAATATCGCGAGTTTGAGCCAGGTCAAGAGGTTCTCTTTTTTAATTCGAGGTTGAAGCTTTTCCCCGAAAAGCTTAAGTCTAGATGGGCAAGTCCTTTTGAAGTGGTTAGTGTGAAGCCTCATAGAGCGGTGGAATTGCGTGATACGAGTTCAAGTGCTACATTCTTGGTAAATGGATAGAGAGTAAAACACTATTGGGGTGGTGACATTGCATGTCACAAGACCTCGATGGACTTGGCCGATGCTTAAAAAATATTGCGTCGTGCCGCGACGTTAAATCAGGCGCTTCTTGGGAGGCAACCCAAGCATTTTCTTTTGTTTTCGTAGTTTACTAACTTTTCCTGTTCATTTTATATTTTTGAATTTTTTTTTGTAGGAGTTAATTCTTCTATGTAACTTATTTTATCAAACAAAAAAAAAAGATCCAGGTGTTGGAAAAAAGGGTGGATGCGTTGCCTCCCCCTCAGCACGAAAGATTAATGGGCCAACTGCTCAAGGAAGTGAAGTGAGGCCATCGCGCAAAGTTCTGCATCCGTGAAAAATTAGGGAAACCAGCTGGGACGCATCATGTCCAAGCTCGCACGCGTCAAGTAAGTGTTTTAATACACTTCACATGCCTAAAACCCCAAATCCTTCTCCCACCCATTTCCTCTCAACCCAGACACACCTCCACAAACTCGCACCACCACTGCCTCCATTTCAACGCCACCAGGTATTTTCTTCTCCCTCGTTTTCTTTCAATTCTCTTCTTATCTCTTCTTGTTTCTCTAAGACAGCAGAATCCCACCCCGAATTCCCCTAGGTTAGGTTTAATCCTAGTGATCTTTCCACATGAAACTAAGAGGGGAATTAAAAAATAAATCGAGGCTTTGCTTGCCTCCTTTGATTGGTTGTTGATGTTTGAGAGATGATAAACTAAAAGTCCCTTCATCTCGTTAATTTTGGGAGGGTATTTGAATTACCCAACTGTTGGAAGACACTAGGCAAAACTGTTGCACTCCACATGTTCGACTAATTGCCCACGAGGTAAATTTAGGCGCCGGTGAAGTTTGAATAACCGAGCGATTAGTATATACTAGTGAATAAGTATGGGGTCGTTTGAGGGATTGTGTACAACTGTGTTAGAGTGTAGGAGCTACGAGTGCTCGCCACTCTTTCACCTTTTATTTTGAGGCATCTAATGGTCGTTAGGCTTCCGCGCAACCAAGTTTCGGGCTGAATTAAATGCAATTAAAGTGCGTAACTGCTTGTATTGCGATGTACGTTGTCCTGTAGTTGCATTATATGTGATCTATGCATATTGGTATATCTTGAAAATAAGTGTGGGGTTGCAAGTGATAGAGTGGGGTTGAAAATCAGTCTTTCGTGGTGCATAATTGTTACACCCTATATTTTTGTACATAAAAATGCGTCGTAAGCAAACTAATGTAGGACCAAAAATGAGATAATATTTAAAAGTATATAAAGTAAGTTAATCATGTTACCTATGAGGTTACAAATATTGAAGATCATGAACAACAAGTACAAAGAGGGTTGGACAGTTCAGAAGCTAAAGCAATTGAATAAAACAATGTTTCGTCGAAAGTCGATAAGTTGGGAATGTTATAACATGTACCTTTGGGGTAAGACTAGGGTGATTAACATGATAAGGAGATTATGTTATGATTTATATTAGTCGTATGACATCCGTGTGTTATGTTTTAATGTCAAGCGAGTTGTGGAACAAAAGTCGATGAAAGTCATCACAAGTTACACTCATAAGTTTTACTGAAACTTTGGGTCAAATGTAACTGTAATTTTCTCTCAATATATTTATAGTTATGGGGTGTTCCACCCATCAAATTAAAGATCTATGAGTCTATTTTCCAATGCATTAAACCGTTCGTCAATACGACATCAGAGTAGTGAGATATGGGCATTTTTGCGATACTGCGCAAGCTGCTAGGTGACAAGTAGGTGTGTCACCTACTTGATTAAATGAAAGCCCAAAAATGGGCCATTTCGGGTCGTCCAAAGAGGCCTTTTAAAGGCCTATTTTCTTCATATGTTAGACTTAAAATAGAGCATAATAACCAGACATAAGCTCTGCAAAGAATCCTCCCAAAAATTTTCCACAAACCCTAATTGATTTTCTCTCCCTTTCAAGTTCTAATTGGAGGTAAAACCTAGAGTTTGAAGAACCAAGATAGGAGCTGAGTTATCCAACAAATAAGGTGAGTTTACTGCTCTCTTTCATCAAATTTTTCTTCTATAAATTCATGGTAAGTCGTTCTATACTTGTGAGAACTCAAGGGACGGTGATCGGAAGCTGTGAGTTCGAGTTATTCACTTGTAGCGGACTGTTTTGTGGACTGTTTGCATGATCGCACGTGCGGAGAGGAAAGCGCAGAAGCGGATCTAGGATTTGTGGTCAGGGGTCGCAGGTGCGAAGGGAAATGCCGCATTTGCAATGCCTGCAGATACGCTAAAGGACTCGCAGGCACGGAGGAGATCGCAGGAGCGGACAATAGTCCACAGGCACGCACTTGCAGGTGCGACCCTTTTTCCGCAGAAGCGGACCAGCCCTCTTAAGTCGTTTCCACACCTGCGAAGGAAATTTCGCAGGTGCGGCATCGCAGGTGTGACCCAAGGTCCGCAAATGCGGAATAACTAGGTAGAAAAGATGCAGATGCGAGGGATTGAAGTTCACTTCACAAATTTGATTGATAGCTCGGTAGAAGGCGGAATTTGGAGAGATTTTCGGAGGAAGTTTTTGGGTAATGATACCTAACTCCCTTATGGTTATATTCCACTAATCTATGCTCGAATTCATCGTTTAAATTCGGATTTGGGGTGAAAAATTGAGAAAAAGTTCTTAGGCCAAACTTGAGGTTTTGATCGAGATTTTGGTGTCGGATTTTAGTAAATTTAATATGGTTAGACTCGTGAGTGAATGAGCTTTCGTATTTTAAGATTTTGACCCGATTCTGAGAAGTGGGCCCCACGAGCGATTTTGAGTTAATTTCGGAATTTTTGTTAAAATCTTGATTTCGTTAATTAGATGAGTCTATTATTGTTGTAATTATGATATGTAATTGCTTTTGGCTAGATTTGGGCCATTTAGAGACGGATATTCATGGAAAGGGCATTCTTACGGATTGATTGAGCTTGACTCGAGGTAAGTATCTTGCCTAACCTTGTGTGGGGAAACTACCCCTAAGGATTTGAGTCATCTATGTTGATTGTAGTCTGTGTATGCGAGGTGACGAGTGCGTGCTCGGACTTATTTGTCGAAAGTTGGTATTTTAGGGTTCTTATGTCCTTATATTCACCGTGTATGATGTTGTTTTTGATACGTTTGCTAGTTTCACCTCTACATGCTTTGATTAGAGATAATTGCTTTAGGATTCACTCTTTTTGTCTATTTGAACCTTATTCGACTTAACCAAAGATTTCAGCTCTTCTATCGTCGTGCTGTATTTTTCATAACTGCTTATCTTTAATTGAAATCATTATTTTCTCATCCTATAATTGTTTAGTCTTAATTGGAGTTATGATTATCTTCTGCTGCTTATCCTTACTTGAATTGTTGAATATTCCTCATAATTGTTCAACCTCAAAAGGAGTTTAGATAACCTATATCTTCGTTGACTTGCCATTATTTGGAACTATTTGACTCGTGTTGGCTTCTTATTATTGACTTGAATATTGTGGAATCGTTGCTACATTTTTGTATTGTTTTCCCTTGTTAAGTTGTTCTCCTTGTGCCTAGCATTCTTTACTATGGTTATTCCTTGTGAATGAGTTCTACTGTTATTGTGATTTAAATTCTTGAGTTGATTTGCTCGTCGTACTTGGCATTTCTGTCATTGTTATTTCTGTACTCATTGTGGTGATGTACGAGGCTTCTGTCGTGCTATAGTTGTTATCTCTGTTGTTTGCGCTGCATATTTATTTTGGGACTACGGACGTATTTCGGGATATCCCCTAGCACTGCATATTTAAATTAGGACTACGGACGTATTCCGGGAGATCCCCCTATCTTGCATATTTACTTTAGGACTACGGACGTATTCCGAGAGATCCCCCAGCACTGCATATTTACTTTGGGACTACGGACATATTCCGGGAGATCCCCCAGCACTGCATATTTAAATTGGGACTATGGACGTATTCCTGGAGATTCCCCCTCCCCTCTCCCCCCCCCTCCGTACTGCATAATTAATTCGGGACTACGGGACGGTATCTCAGTAGATTTCCCCTGTTGTTATATCTGTGTTCAGAGCTGCTAATCTTCCATGCGTAGGTGTCACAGGGTGACTTATATCGAAGGATATTACTTGAAAAGTTTATATTTGAAAAGTATTTATCTTGAAGGAACTATGTTTGAAGATTCTTTTTTGAAAGGGGTATACTTGAAAATTATTTATCTTGACAGAACTATGTTTGAAGGCTAATTATTTGAAAAGTTTATGTTTGAAAGGTTTTATCCTAAAAGAACTAAGTTTGAAAGATATTTATTTGAAGGAAGTATATTTCAAAAATAATTTTTAATTAGAAAGGATTATATTCTAAAGACCTCAATTTAAAAACTTACGGGTGAAAGTTTACACTTGAAGGATTTGACTAATTTATTGGGGTTATTGGCTGAGACCTGATGTGAAAACTATTGCAGTTGCTGAGTTACTACTTGCCTATACTGTATTGTGATTTCTGGATTTGGGTTGTGTTTTCGTTCATTCTTCTGTGTCTTATTCTGGTGTTCCGCTGTTACTTCCTGTTTTTCCTTCCTTATTGCAGTTGCTATGTCGTTAGCCATATCGCGGGGTCCTTAGATAGATGTCATGTTCTGTCATCCCTATACTTATGCTTGTTCAGTTTATTAGACCAGTGGGTGTCTTGACTAGTCCTCGTCACTACTTCACCGAGGTTAGTCTTGATACTTACTGGGCACCGCTGTGGTGTGCTCATGCTATTCTTCTGCACATTTTTGTGCAGATCCAAGTACTTGTTCGTTAGCTAGATGTGTGGACTGTTGCTGTGGAGACTCAAGGTAAACCTGTTGCTGCGTTCGCAGGCTTCGGAGTCACCTTCAAGTTTTTGTTTTTCACTGTTTATTCTTATTTCTAGACAATTGTATTTAGAAGTTTTCTAGCAAACACTCTGTAGAGCTTATGACTTGCACTACCGGTTTTGGGAATTGTAAGAGATTTCTATTTATTTTGTTAGATCTTAAATAATTAATGTTGTTTCAATTAATGTTAGGCTTACATAGTCCCTAAGACTATGTGGCATCACGATACCAAATAGAGGGAAAAATTGGGCTGACGCGAAGCACGTGCCGCAGCTAGGGAACCTACTAGAGAAGCAGTTCGGGAGCCGCCAGTAGTTCCAGTTGGGGGCAAGTACCGGAGGCGCCTGCTATTACCCCCGGACTTCAGGAGACTTTAGCACAGTTCCTGAGCATGTTTGGTATATTGGCTCAGGCGGGGATATTCTGGTTGCACAAGTTACTTCACAAATTAGGGGAGGATCCCAGAGTCCCGCCGCCCACACTCCAGAGCAGCGAGTTCACGTTGGTAAGGCTCCAGGTGTCATAGTAACATAGGTCATGGTTCCAGTTTAGCTTATGGTCAGAGCAGCAGCATCCGAGGAAGGGCAGCTTAGATTTGCAAGGTTCAAGAGATATAACCTTCCTACATTCAGCGATTTGGATTCAGAGAGTGCACATGATTTTTTGGAGGAGTGCCATAACATCTTTCGCACTATGGATATTGTTGAGATGAGTGGTGTTGCTCTTACTATGTTCCAGCTTAAGGGAGCGACTTATCAGTAGTGGCGGGTATATGAGATGGGTAGCCCAGCCGAGTTAGCTTCATTTACGTGGGTTCAATTTTCAAAGATGTTCCTGAGAGAGTTTGTACCTCAGTCCCGTCGAGACGCATGGCGCGCGGAGTTTGAGCGGCTATGCCAGGGCACTATGTCAGTGTCAGAGTATGCCGTGAGATTCAGTGATTTGGCCAGGCATGCACCTGTTTCGGTCACCATAGTTAGAGAGTGTGTCCATAGATTCTTTGAGGGACTCAGGCATAATATTCAGTTCAGTATGGCTCGGGAGTTAGAGTCAGATGTTTTGTTTGAGTAGGTGGTAGGGATCGCTCGCCATGTAGAGGACATGCGGGGCCATGAGAGAGAGTACAGGCGAGATTAGGAGAGAGAGGACAGGGAGGAGGAGGCCTCATAGACCGGAGAGATCTACTGGTCCTTATTTTGGAGGCAGGGTACGACATGGTAGAGGTTTTGTGGGTCATCCAGTTTGGTTTGCACTTCAGGCTTCGCATAGTGTGTCAGGTGCTCACGTCAGTAGAGAGGTTGCTTCGAGTGTGGAGATACCAGCCACAGGGTGAGAGATTGTCCTAGACTCCGGACAGGTGTGTCACAACGGAGTATTCAGGGGAGTAGAGGGCGCCCAAGAGGGGAAGGCCCGACCCGTTGATGTGTTTCATATAATAGCCCTAGGCCACTGCGCCAGATGATGTCATAAAAGTATGCTTTTGATTTGTTACAGAGGGGCACCATTCGAGTTTTTGATTTGGTTCTGCTTAGCGGGGTGAGTTCCCCTATTTGTTGTCCCACCTATGGGTGAGTTCATGACTTAGTATTATGTTTAGGTGTTTACCCATGTTGAGAGACTCTATGAGTGGTAGCCCGTGTCTATCATTTGTTTCTATTCATTATCAAAAGTTTTGAGACTAGAAGTGAATTCATGTTGTCCATTATGGCAGGTTTGATGTGATTCATGAGTAAATTGGCTACGATTTGTGATTTGATACTCTACTGGAGTGAGGGTTTAGTAAGTGTTGTGATTTTATTGGCAGAATTGAATTAGTGGAAGATTTCCATTGGTATGATGTGTATTCGACTTGTGATTCAGAGTTGAGGATGAGACCCTCGCGATTCCATGTGATTTGATATGTTTGAACCGGGCTGAGTACCACGGTGGAAGTTATATCGGGATGGAACCCTTTTGATTGTTCAATTGCTTTAATTGTTTCTTGTTATATTGTTTTTAGGTTAGTATTGATAGAGAGTTGTGCCTGTCGGGCTTGTTTGGTAGTTTCCTTATGTGTTTCTCTTTTCATATTCAGTCAATTTCGTTCGGTGCTTCTTGAGTTTTAGCTTGCGGTGTGTGTGCCCGGTGGTGTTAGTTGTGACTTGTTGATTCAGGTGTATAGTTAAGAGGTCTTCATGTTTCTTGCATCGTTGTCAGTGTTGTTGAGGTTTGAGCAGGGTTCTAACGGATATGAGGCTAATTGCCGGTGAGGGTTTTGATTACGGGCAACTATTGTGATCAGAAATGTTATTATGGGCCTATGTGTGGTGTGTCTTGTTGTGTGGTCGTACCTTGCGGTGTAGGCATGAGTTGTTACAGCTGGTCGAGACTGATTTCGGTTATGGATTTAGAATCGGGGTCTTTTGAAGACAAATGAAAGGTGAGAATTTTGACTCTAAGGCTTATCGGTGTTGATAGAAAGGATAAATTACAGTTGGGATGGTCTCGTTAGGCTTATGTGGATTGGGGTGACGTGGGGTCCCCCGCGGGTGTATATTGAATATGTGCTTTCAGTGATTGAAGACTTCAAGGTTATTCTTAGCACGTTCGAGGACGAACGTTTGTTTAAGAGGGGAAGGATGTAACGACCCAGTCGGTCGTTTTGAGAATTTAAATCCCGTCCGGGGGCATAAGGCCCTGAGCAGCTTCATATTATGTGCCTTGACTTGCATGCATAGTTGAATTCAATTATCGGGTGATTCGAAGTGATTTGGGACACTTAGTCCCTAAATGAGAGCTTAAGTCTTAAAATTTGGACCGTAGTCGGAACTGTGTGAAGACGGATCCGGAATGGAATTCCGTCGACTCTGTTAGCTTCGTTATGTGATTTGGAGCTTAGAAGAGTGTCTGGAATGTGTTTTGGAGGTCTGTAGTAGATTTGTGCTTGAATTGGCGAAAGTTAGATTTTTGGCGATTTCGGCTGATAGTGGAAATTTTGATATCAAGCCCGGAATGGATATCCGAAAGTGGTTGTAGGTTCGTAATATCATTTGTGACCTGTGTGCAAAATTTGAGGTCATTCGGACGTGGTTTGATAGGTTTCGGCATCGGTTGTAGGAATTTGAAGTTTCAAGTTCTTTAAGTTTGAATTGGAAGGTGATTCATGATTTTAGTTAGTTGATGTGATTTGAGGGCTCGACTAAGTTCTTATGGTGTTTTAGGATTGGTTGGTATGTTTGGTTGAGGTCCCAGGGGGCTCGGGTGAGTATCAAGTGCTTAACGGATCAAAAGTTAGATTTGTGTTGCTGTTGAAGTCTTCAGGATCTGTCATTTTCGCACCTGCGGTGGAGAGACCGTAGGTGCATGATCGCACGTGCAGAGAGGTAAGCGCAGAAGCGGATCTGGGATGTGTGGTCAGGGGTCGCAGGTGCAAAGGGAAATGCCGCATCTGCGATGCCCGCAGATGCGCTAAAGGACATGCAGGCGCGGAGGAGGTCGCAGGAGCGGACAATAGTCCGCAGGCGCGCACTCGCAGGTGCGGCCCTTTTTCTGCAGAAGCGGACCTAGCCCTCTTAAGTCGTTTCCGCACCTGCGAAGGAAATTCCGCAGGTGCGGCGTCGTAGGTGCGACCCAAGGTCCGCATATGCGGAATAACTGGGCAGAAATAGGGTAGATTTGAGGGTTTGAAGTTCACTTCACAAATTTGATTGAGAGCTCGGTAGAAGGCGGAATATGGAGAGATTTTCGGAGGAAGTTTTTGGGTAATGATTCTTAACTCCCTTATGGTTATATTCCACTAATCTATGCTCGAATTCATCGTTTAAATTCGGATTTGGGGTGAAAATTTGAGAAAACGTTCTTAGGCCGAACTTGGGGTTTTGATCGAGATTTTAATGTCGGATTTTAATAAATTTAATATGGTTAGACTCGTGAGTGAATGAGCTTTCGTATTTTATGACTTTGACCCGATTCCAAGAAGTGGGCCCCACAAGCGATTTTGAGTTAATTTCAGAATTTTCGTTAACATGTTGATTTCGTTAATTAGATGAGTCTATTATTGTTGTAATTATGATATGTAATTGCTTTTGTCTAGATTTGGGCCATTCAGAGCTGGATATTCGTGGAAAGGGTATTCTTACGGATTGATTGACTTGACTCGAGGTAAGTATCTTGCCTAACCTTATGTGGGGAAACTTCTCCTTAGGATTTGAGTCATCTATGTTGATTGTAGTCTGTGTACGCGAGGTGACAAGTGCGTGCTCGGACTTATTTGTGGAAAGTTGGTCTTCTAGGGTTCTTATGTCCTTATATTCACCGTGTGATGTTATTTTTGATACGTTTGCTAGTTTTACCTCTACATGCTTTGATTAGAGATAATTGCTTTAGGATTCACTCTTATTGTCTATTTGACCCTTATTCGACTTAACAAAAGATTTTAGCTCTTCTATCGTCGTGCTATATTTTTCATAACTGCTTATCTTTAATTGAAATCATTATTTTCTCATCCTATAATTGTTTAGTCTTAATTGGAGTTATGATTATCTTCTGCTGCTTATCCTTACTTGAATTGTTGAATATTCCTCGTAATTGCTCAACCTCAAAAAGAGTTTAGATAACCTATATCTTAGTTGACTTGCCATTATTTGGAACTATTTGACTCGTGTTGGCTTCTTATTGTTGACTTGAATATTGTGGAATCATTGCTACATTTTTGTATTGTTTTCCCTTGTTAAGTTGTTCTCCTTGTGCCTAGCATTCTTTACAGTAGTTATTCCTTGTGAATGAGTTCTACCGTTCTTGTAATTTAAATTCTTGAGTTGATTTGCTCGTCGTACTTTGCATTTCTGTCATTGTTGTTTTTTACTCGTTGTGGTGATGTACGAGGTTTCTCTCATGTTATAGTTGTTATCTCTGTTGTTTGCGCTGCATATTTATTTTGGGACTACGGACGTATTCTGGGAGATCCCCCAGCACTGCATATTTAAATTGGGACTACGGACGTATTCCGGGAGATTCCCCTGTCTTGCATATTTACTTTGGGACTACGGACGTATTTCGGGAGATCCCCCAGCACTGCATATTTAAATTGGGACTACAGACGCATTCCTGGAGATTCCCCCCCCCCCATACTGCATAATTAATTCGGGAACTACGGGACGGTATCCTGGTAGATTTTCCCTGTGGTTATATCTGTGTTCGGAGCTGCTAATCTTCCATGCTTAGGTGTCACAGGGTGACTTATACTCGAAGGATATTACTTGAAAAGTTTGTATTTGAAAAGTATTTATCTTGAAGGAACTATGTTTGAAGATATTTATTTGAAAGGGTTTTACTTGAAAAGTATTTATCTTGAAAGAACTATGTTTGAAGGCTAATTATTTGAAAAGTTTATATTTGAAAGGTTTTATCTTGAAAGAACTATGGTTGAAAGATATTTATTTGAAGGAAGTATATTTCAAAAATAATTTCTTATTGGAAAGGATTATATTCTAAAGACCTCAATTTAAAAACTTACAGGTGAAAGTTTACACTTGAAGGATTTGACTAATTTATTGGGGTTGTTGGCTGAGACCTGATGTGAAAACTATTGCAGTTGCTGAGTTACTACTTGCCTTTACTGTATTGTGATTCTTTTTGAATTTGGGTTGTGTTTTCGTTCATTCTTCTGTGTCTTATTCTGGTGTTCCGCTATTACTTCCTATTTTTTTTCCCTTCCTTATTGCAGTTGCTATATCGTTAGCTATATCGCGGGGTCCTTAGATAGATGTCATGTTCTGTCATCCCTATGCTTATGCTTGATCAGTTTATTAGACCAGTGCGTATCTTGACTAGTCCTCGTCACTACTTAACCGAGGTTAGTCTTGATACTTATTGGGCACCGCTGTGGTGTGCTCATGCTACTCTTCTGCACAATTTTTGTTTTTGTGCAGACCCAAGTATTTGTTCGTTAGCTAGCTGTGTGAACTATCGTTGTGGAGACTCAAGGTAAACATGCCGCTGCGTTTGCAAGTTTCAGAGTCACCTTCAAGTTTTCGTTTTGCACTATTTATTCTTATTTCTGGACAGTTGTATTTAGAAGTTTTCTAGCAAACACTTTGTAGAGCTTATGATTTGTACTACCAGTTTTGGGAATTGTAAGAGATTTCTATATATTTTGTTAGATGTTAATTAATTAATGTTGTTTCAATTAATGTTAGGCTTACCTAGTCCCTAAGACTAGGTGCCATCACGACCAAACGGAGGGAAAAATTGGGTCGTGACAAGTTGGTATCAGAGCCCTAGGTTCATAGGTGCTACGAGTCATAAGAGAGTTTAGTAGAGTCTTACAGATCGGTACGGAGACGTCTGTACTTATCTTCGAGAGGCTACGAAACTATTAGGACAATTTCACTTCCTTCATTCCTATCGTGCGAGTTCATTGATCTTGAAGTTTGAAATTTACCATTCCATTGTCTCACAAATGGTGAGGACACGAGCTGCGGTTCCTGATGATGTTACCCCCGGAGTAGATGCCGCTATGGTCAGAGGCAGAGGCCGACGAGGAGCACATGCCGTAGCTAGGGCACCTACTAGAGAAGCAGTTGAGGAGCCGCCAGTAGTTCCAGTTAGGGGCAAGTACCGGAGGCGCCTGCTATTACCCCCGGACTTCAGGAGACTTTACCAGATTTCCTGAGCATGTTTGGTATATTGGCTCAGGCGAGGATATTCTGGTTGCACCAGTTACTTCACAGACTGGGGGAGGAGCCCAGACTCTCGCCACCCACACTCCAGAGCAGCGAGTTCACGTTGGTCAGGTTCCAGGTGTCATGGTAACACATGCCGTGGTTTCAGTTTAGCTTATGGTCAGAGCAGCAGTATCCGAGGAAGGGCAGCTTAGATTTGCAAGGTTCAAGAGATATAACCCTCCTGCATTCAGCGGTTTGGCTTCAGAGAGTGCACATGGTTTTTTGGAAGAATGCCATAACATCCTTTGCACTATGGATATTGTTGAGACTAGTAGGGTTGCTCTTACTACGTTCCAGCTTAAGGGAGCGGCTTATCAGTAGTGGCGGGCATATGAGATGGGTAGCCCAGCCGAGTTAGCTTCACTTACGTGGGTTCAGTTTTCAGAGATGTTCCGGAGAGAGTTTGTACCTCAGTCCCGTCGAGATGCATGGCGCACGGAGTTTGAGCGGCTGCGCCAGGGCACTATGTCAGTGTTAGAGTATGCCGTGAGATTCAATGATTTGCCCAGGCATGCACCTGTGTTGGTCGCCACAGTTAGAGAGTGTGTCCGTAGATTCATTGAGGGACTCAGGCATGATATTTGATTCAGTATGGCTCAGAAATTAGAATCAGATGTTTTGTTTCAGCAGGTGGTAAGGATCGCTCGTTGTGTAGAGGACATGCGAGGCCATGAGAGAGAGTACATGCGAGATCAGAAGAGAGAGGACATGGAGGTGAGGAGGCCTTGTAGACTGGAGAGATCTACTGGTCCTTATTTTGGAGGTAGGGTACGACATGGTAGAGGTTTTGTGGGTCATCCAGTTCGGTTTGCACTTCAGGCTTCGCACAGTGTGTGAGGTGCTCACGGGTCTCAAAGTACCCGTACGGCATAGTTCCCACAGCCACTTCAGCAGAGAGGTTGCTTCGAGTGTGGAGATATCAGCCACAGGGTGAGAGATTGTCCTAGACTCCAGACAGGTGTGTCACAACGGAGTATTCAGGCGAGTAGAGGGTGCCCAAGAGGGGAAGGCCCGACCCGTTGATGTGTTTCATATAATAGGCCATAGGCCACTACGCCAGATGATGTCATATAAGTATGCTTTTGATTTGTTACAGAGGGGCACCATTCGTATTTTTGATTCGATTCTGCTTATCGGGGCGAGTTCCCCTGTTTGTTGTCCCACCTATGGGTGAGTTCATGACTTAGTATTATGTTTAGGTGTTTACCTATGTTAGGAGACACTATGAGTGTTATCCCGTGTCAATCATTTGTTTCTATTCATTATCGAAAGTTTCGAGACTAGAAGTGAATTCATGTTGTCCATTATTGCAGGTTTGATGTGATTCCTGAGTAAATTGGTTACGATTTGTGATTTGATACTTTACTCGGGTGAGGGTTTAGTAAGTGTTGTGATTTTATTGGCAGAATTGAATTAGTGGAAGATTTCCATTGGTATGATGTGTATTTGACTTGTGATTCTGAGTTGAGGGTGAGACCCTCGCGATTCCATGTGATTTGATATGTCTGAACCGGGCTGAGTACCGCGGTGGAAGTTATATCATGATGAGACCCTTGTGATTGTTCATATGCTTTAATTCTTTCCTTGTTATATTGTTTTATAGGTTAGTATTGATAGAGAGTTGTGCCTGTCGGGCTTGTTTGGTAGTTTCCTTATGTGTTTCTCTTTTCATATTCAGTCAATTTCGTTCGGTGCTTCTTGAGTTTTAGCTTGCGGGGTGTGTGCCCGGTGGTGTTAGTTGTGACTTGTTGATCGGGTGTATAGTTAAGAGGTCTTCGTGTTTCTTGCATCGTTGTCAGTGTTATGGAGTTTTGAACAGGGTTCTAACGGATATGAGGCTAATTACCGGTGATGGTTTTGATTACGGGCAACTATTGTGATCAGAAATGTTATTATGGGCCTATGTGTGGTGTGTCTTATTGTGTGGTCGTACCTTGTGGGTGTAGGCATGAGTTATCACATCAACTAACACTAAAATCACGAATCACCTTCCAATTCAAACTTAAAGAACTTGAAACTTCAAATTCCTACAACCGATGTCGAAACCTATCAAACCACGTCAGAATGACCTCCATTTTGCACAGAGGTCACAAATGACATTACGAAACTACTGCCACTTTCGGAATTCCATTACGAGCTCGATATCAAAATTTCCACTATCGGCAGAAATCGCCGAAAATCTAACTTTCGTTAATTCAAGTCTAAATCTACTACAGACCTCCAAAACACAATCCGGACGCGCTCCTAAACTCAAAATCACTCAACAGAGCTAACGGAATCAACGAAATTCCATTCCGGATCCGTCTTCACACAGTTCCGACTACGGTCCAAATTTTAAGACTTAAGCTCTAATTTAGGGACTAAGTGTCCCAAATCACTTCGAATCACCCGATAATTGAATTCAACCACACACGCAAGTCAAGGCACATAATACGAAGCTGCTCGGGGCCTTATGCCGCCGAACGGGATTTAAATTCTCAAAACGACCGGCCGGGTCATTACATCCTTCCCATCTTAAACAAACATTCGTCCTCGAACGTGCTAAGAATCGCCTCGAAGTCTTCAATCACTGAAAGAACATATTCTATATACACCCGCAAGGGGACCCCACGTCACCCCAATCCACCCCATCCCAACTATAATTTATCCTTTCTATCAACACCGATAAGCCTTAGAGTCAAAATTCTCACCTTCCATTTGTCTTCAAAAGACCCGATTCTAAATACATAACCGATATCAGTCTCGACTAGCTGTAACACCTACGGTCTCTCCACCGCAGGTGCAAAAATGACAGATGCCTGAAGACTTCAGCAGCAACACAAATCCAACTTTTGATCCGTTAAGCACTCGAAACTCACCCGAGCCCCCAGGACCTTATCTAAACATACCAACCAATCCTAAAACACCATATGAACTTAGTCGAGCCCTCAAATCACATCAACTAATGCTAAAATCACGAATCACCTTCCAATTCAAACTTAAAGAACTTGAAACTTTAAATTCCTACAACCGATGCCGAAACCAATCTAACCATGTCCGAATGACCTCAAATTTTGCACACAGGTCACAAATGACACTACAAACCTACAACCACTTTCAGAAATCCATTCCGAGCTCGATATCAAAATTTCCACTATCGGCCGAAATCGCCGAAAATCTAACTTTCGCTAATTCAAGCCTAAATCTACTACAGACCTCCAAAACACATTTCAGATGCGCTCTTAAGTTCAAAATCACTCAACGAATTCGACGGAATTCCATTTCAGATCAGTCTTCACATAGTTCCGATTACGTAATTTAAATTCTCAAAACAATCGACCGGGTCGTTACAGGTCTGTAGTAGGTTTGCGGTCCGTAGACCAGTTTTACGGTCGCATAATGTGCCGCAGAACTCCCATTCAGAAATCTTTATGTTGGATCTGCGATAGATTGTGCCACCCGCAAAATGGTTATGCGGACGCATAATTGACTACAAAATATCATCCCAAATTTGCCTAGTTCTCTGCTCCACTATGCAGCGGATCTGCGACTGCAAAAATGCCCTACTGTGCCAAAAATGTTCAACAACTCCCCAATGCTTTGGTCAACTAAAAATGTTCATACCGCAGCGAGCTTGCGAGCCACAAAGAATCTCTACAATCAACAACACATAAGTCTACCTTGGCACTATGAAATCCGAGGTTTTTAAGTAAAATTTTATGGGGCCTTATTGACTTATTGCTGGACACTCAGACCAATTCTAATCTACCATATCGTATGGAGCCAACGAAGTTGAAGGTGTTGAAGGAGTAGCTGCAATAGTTCCTTGATACGGGTTTCATTCGGCCTAGTGTGTCACCTTGAGTTGCCCCGGTTCTGATTGTGAAGAAGAAGTATGGTGCTATGCGGATGTGTATTGATTATCGGTAGTTGAAAAAAAGTTATAGTGAAGAACAAGTATCCATTACCGCACATTGATGAATTATTTGACAAGCTTCAGGGTGCCAGAGTGTTCTCAATGATTGATTTGCGGTCAGGGTATCATCAGCGGAAGATTCGGGATCCAGATATTCCGAAGACTTCCTTCAGGACTTGGTATGGTCACTACGAGTTCCTTGTGATGTCAATTGGGCTGACCAACTCCCCAGCAACATTTATGCACTTGATGAATAGTGTATTCCAGCCATATCATGACTCATTCGTCATTTTGTTTATTGACGACAATTTGGTGTACTCCCGCAGTCAGGATGATCATTAGCGTTATCTACGGATCGTGCTTCAGACCTTGAGAGAGAAGAAGTTATTGATGTGCCGTAGAATTGCGGCACTTTTGATACTAATTACAAAGACTTTCGCTCGTCTTTTAAAGCATTGTAAGTTATTTCTTATGTAGTTTTGGTGTTTTGCAGCATACCAGACTTGAAGAACCAAGAACAAAAAAAAATGACAAAAAACCCATAAAAGAGCAGAAATGCGGCAGGTTTGCGACCGCAAAAGTGATGTGCGGGCCGCATACCAACGGCAGAATGAAGCAGCTGCTCCCAGTTTTTGAGAGAGCAGTGTGCGGTCTATTAAGCGGTCGCATAACGCTTGTGCAGACCGCATAATGACCGCATAAGTGCAAGAAAGAGTTCTGCGAGAGCAATTTTGTGGCATCATCTGCGATCGCAAAATCAATGTGCGGACCGCATAATAGATCTGCGATGAACAACTGGGCAACTGGACACTCAATTATGTGATGGAGTTATAATTATGCGGGCCGCGAAGTGATTCTGCGACATGTTCTGCGATCGCAGATGTGATCTGCAAGGGTATTTTTGCCATATTTTGACCCCCGACTTATAGCCCATTTTAAAGAGAATAACTAGGGTTTTTGTGGGATATCTTGTCTGAAAAAGAGGCTACATTTAGAGCATTGAATACACCATTATTTTGAAAGCTTTTGAACAGAGAATCTTGTATCTTTGTAATTTTTATGACTTTATTTATTGCTTTGTTCTTGGATTCTAATATGAGTAGCTAGTTTTAAATACTAAGGTTGTGGGCTCTAAATGGGTGTTTACCATTGAATATATATATAATGGTTGGTTGGTATTTATTCATTTCTCATATATATATATAATGGTTGGTTGGTATTTATTCATTTCTCATGCTTTATTTAATGTTGGTGGTTGCAAACATTGACTCATGCCATTTCATTCTATCTTTACTTGGAAAAGTGGGTTAGAGTTTGGTAGAATTGAATAGCACAAAACTCAAGGCTTTAAACCTTTTTTAATATAATCGCTTAGGGATAAGTGGGTTCTATTTGGCATAAATTGGTTGTTCTTAATTGTAACTCTTTTATATTTGGAAAAATCATAAAGAGAAAATACTACCTAACTATTGGAAAAATATTGGGTAGTCGTTTAGAAATCATTTGCATATCAAAGGACCTTCCATTAGGAATATATCATATTAACACCGATAGCATTATATTCCATTAATGGGGATAAAACCTTGGTTTTCTTAATCAAATTAGTTACATTCTCATAACAAAATAGTTTTCTCGATAACTCATAATTACAACACTCTCTTTTAAGCTAACGGAGTATGATTACGACTTAAGTCAAGTTCCACACTATTCAAGTAACCTTTTCACACCTATTCCCTGTGGGATTCGACCCCAACCTAGTTGGGTTATTATATTTGACATCGACCGCCTTACACCATTTATTTAGGTGTAATTTGAGCATATCAGTTATATGCAAAATTCTCAATGTGTGAATTCTGGCTTGATTCGATGGTGTTTTTGGGCCATGTGGTGTCGAGTGAGGGGATCAAGGTAGATCCGAAGAAGATTGAGGTTGTTCATAGTTGTCCCAGACCGTCTTCAGCAACTGAGATCCGGAGTTTTCTTGGTTTGCTAGGTATTTTTGTCGTTTTGTAGGGTTTCTCATCGATTTCTGCATCTATGACTAGGTTGACCTAGAAGGGTGCTCTTTTTAGATGGTCCGAGGAGTGTGAGGCGAGCTTTCAAAAGGTCAAGACTTCTTTGACTACACCAAAGTGTTGGTGTTGCCTACGGGTTCGGGGTCTTACACTGTGTATTGTGATGTGTCATGCATTGGGCTTGGCGCGGTGTTGATGCAAGACAATAGGTGATTGCCTACTAATCTGGGCAGTAGAAGGTGCATGAGAAGAAATATCTGGTCCACGACTTTGAATTGGTAGCTATTGTTCATTCATTGAAGATTTGGCGGCACTATTTGTACGGTGTCCCATGTGAGGTCTATACCGACCAACGGAGTCTCCAGCATCTGTTCAAGCAGAAAGATCTTAATTTGTGGCACCAGAGATTGTTATAGTTGCTTAAAGACTATGATATCACTATTTTATATCATACCGGGAAGGCCAATATAGTGGCCGATGCCTTGATTAGAAAGGCAGTGAGCATGGGTAGCCTTGCATATATTCCTTTTGGTGAGCGACCGCTTGCATCAGATGTTCAGGTCTTGGCCAATCAGTTTGTGAGGTTAGATGTTTTAGAGCCTAGTCGGGTTCTAGCTTTCTTCTCATTCTTCTTTATATGATCGCATCAGAGAGCGTCAGTATGACAACCCCCATTTGCTTGTCCTTAAGGACATGGTACAGTACAGCTATTCCAACGAGGTTTCTATCGGAGACGATGGTGTGTTTTGGATGCATGGCCAGTTATGTGTGCCCAATGTAGATGGGTTACATGAGTTGATCCTTGAGGAGACTCACAGTTCGCGGTACTCCATTCATCCGGGTGCCGCTAAGATATATCAGGATTTGAGACAACACTATTGGTGGAGGATAATGAAGAAAGATATGGTAGAGTATGTGGCTCGATGCCTAAATTGTCAGCAGGTTAAGTATGAGCATCAGAGGCCAAGCGGTTTACTTCAAGGACTTGTGATTCCCGAATAGAAATCGGAGCGTGTTACCATGGACTTGTGATTCTAGTCGGCTCATTTCATTCTGGTGGTGACCACCTATTCTTCAGAGCAGCTAGCTTAGATCTATATCACCGATGCCTAGATTGTCAGCAGGTTAAGTATGAGCATCAGAGGCCAGGTAGTTTGCTTCAGGGACTTGTGATTCCCGAGTGAAAATGGGAGTATGTTACCATGGACTTGTGATTCTAGTCGGCTTATTTCATTCTGGTGGTGACCACCTATTCTTCAGAGCAACTAGCTCAGATCTATATGCATGAGATTGTTTGTCTACACGGTATGCCGGTATCCACTATCTCCGATCGAGGTACGCAATTCACATCGTGTTTCTGGAGAGCTGTGCAACGTGAGTTAGGCACAGGGGTTGAGTTGAGTATAACATTTCACCCCCAGACAGACGGACAGTCCGAACGTACCATTTTTATATTAGAAGATATGCTTCGTGCCTGTGTTATGGATTTCGGGGGTTCTTGGGATCCATTTTTGCCGCTTGTAGAGTTCGCCTACAATAACAATTACCAATTGAGTATTCTGATGGCTCCTTCTAAGGCATTATGTGGAGGCGGTGCTGTTCTCCAATTGGTTGGTTTGAGCCAGGAGAGGCTAGGTTGTTGGGCACAGATTTGGTTCGAGATGCCTTGGTAAAAGTCAAGTTGATTCAGGATCAGCTTCGTACAACCCAGTCTAGACAGAAAGGCCATATTGATCGGAAGGTTTGTGATGTAGTATTTATGGTTGGAGAGAGGGTTTTGCTCCGGATTTCACCCATGAAGGGTGTGATGAGGTACGGGAAGAAGGGTAAGTTGAGCCCTAGGTACATCAATCCTTTTGAGATCCTTGAGAGAGTGGGAGAGGTGGCCTAGAAGCTTGCATTGCCACCCAGCCTATCAACGGTTCACCCAGTGTTCCATGTTTCTATGCTCCGGAAGTATTATGATGATCCGCCCCATGTATTAGATTTCAGTTCAGTCCAATTGGACAATGATTTGACTTATGTTGAGGAGCCGCTGGCCATCTTGGACAAGCAGGTCCGAAAGTTGAGGTCAACCAGAATTGCTTCAGTGAAGGTTCAATGGAGGGGTCATCCGATCGAGGAGGAGACCTGGGAGACTGAGTACGACATGCGGAGTCGTTATCCTCATCTATTCATCACTTCAGATATGTCTTTATGCACGTTCGAGGACAAACGCTTTTTTTAAAAAGGGGGAGAACGACCCATCCGATCATTTTGTGTATTTGATGATTCACACATGTGTGTTTATGATATTATAACTTACGGGTTGATTAGTATTGTTCCAGAAAGATTTAGGGTTGAATTGGACCCTTTGGCTCTTGGTTTAGAAGCCTAAATTAATTATGTTGTCCAATATTTGAGTTTTGTGAAAAATGACCCCGGAACGGAATTTTGATGGCTTCGATAATTTTTTATCTTGATTTTGGACTTGGGACTATGCTTCTAATCGCATTGGGAGGCCCTTAGGTTGATTTGTGTTGTTTTGCAGAAAATTGGCAATTTGAGATTTAGAAGTTTGACCGTAGGTTGACTTTTGGCTATCGGGTTCGGAATTTGGTTTTGGAACTTGGAATAGGTTTGATATGCTATTTAGAAATTGTCTACAAAATTTGGTATCATTTGGAGTTGATTTGGTATGATTCGGATGCTTAGATGCAATTCTTGAAGTTCTTGAACTTTACTTTGAAATTCATGCGTTTTGGTGTCCGATTTGTAGATTTAGATGATGTTTTTGTATTTTAATCGCGCGAGCGAGTTCGTATGATATTTTTAGACTTGTGTGGATGTTTGGTTCGGGTCTGCGAGGGCTCGGATGAGTTTT
Organism: Nicotiana tabacum; assembly: GCF_000715075.1. Taxonomy (NCBI): domain Eukaryota; kingdom Viridiplantae; phylum Streptophyta; class Magnoliopsida; order Solanales; family Solanaceae; genus Nicotiana; species Nicotiana tabacum. Next base: position 64,471,891 of record NC_134094.1, on the reverse strand, counting down.
TGACTAAAAGCAAAAAATCTGGTGTGCTGGTACTCTGATGTCGCAATTGCGAGCACCAGCTTTGTAGTTGCGAACATGGCAGGGGAGGCTCTGGTGTCACAATTGCAAGACCTGGTTCGCAATTGTGAGGACTGTTATGATTGGGGTAGGCTCACATTTGCAACTATTGTGTCGCATTTGCGATGAGGACAGGCTTCGCATATGCGAAGCAACTGTTGCAATTGCGACTTCCTCTTCGGTTGTCAGTGGCTGCATTTGCGAGAACTTCTTCGCAATTGCGAGGGTTCACAATTATGTCGCAAATGCGACATCTGCAACTGAACAAAAGTTAGAAAAGTCGGGATTTAGGTCTCATTTCTTATATTTTAAAACCCTAGATTCAGTCGGAGGCGATTTGGATGGGGATTTTCATCTACAAACATTGGGTAAGTGATTCTAATCAAATTTCATTTATATTTCATGATTTTATCTTAGATTTAACATCAAATATATGTGAATCAAAGAGGAAAACTAGGAAATTTTGTCAAGTTCTTAAAAAATGAAGAATTGAATTTTGAGAGAAGATTTTGACTGGGATTTGAAAACTAATCACATATATGGACTCATGGGGTTATGGATAGTCGGAGTCAACCCTTGGACCCGGATTTTGGCCGGCATGCCCGGGGTTGAATTTTGTTGACTTTTTGGGAATTTTGTAAAGATCAAAGCTTTATCTATTGTAATTATTTTCTCTTGCATTGTTTGATGATATTAAGTCACTTTTGGTTAGATTTGAGCTGTGTGGAGGTGAATTTTAGGGAAAAAGCTATTTCCGAGGGCTGAGTTGGCCTAGTTGATATAAGTATCTTGCCTAACTTTGTGTGGGAGAACTACACCTTAGGATTTGTCTTGATTGTGCTATTTGTGTTATGTGAAAGCCATGTACGCAAGTGATCATGCTCAACTCTAGTCCTAAAAAGGATAAGCGATCGCTGAAAATATAATCTGGTCTAAGAGTCCGGAGTCGAATCCCACAAAGAACTAAGGTTTAGCTACAACTACTCACTATCACTAAGAAGACAAGCTTGAACAATTCTTAAGTTAAATTATTTAGATTCTTATGTCTAACTAATTAAATAACAAATTAAAGTAGTAAATTAATAACTAAAGATACTAAAAGTTGGAGACAACATTGGAAAAGCCTAGAGTTATGATTTCCCCAATTGTCGGAATCCTTCCCACAACGCGTGACCCCTGGGCACGGTCCCAACTATTGTTTTCTTCTTTATTTCTTTCGCGTGCTAGGTCCGGGTCCAAAGTGTCGTACTTTACTGGTTTTGATTGATTTTCCAGGCCATTTTGTGCCTACCTTTCATGCAATTCACCAATTGTGGTGCGCTCCCAGCTCTTGCCTCTCAACCTCTTTTTGCATTAAATCATCCGATTTTTGCCAACTTCCATCCAAAATCATTCCTACACACAATAAAAATGTAATGAGCATATTTCATGTTTATGAGCATGCGATATACCGCAACACACATAAGAAATAATATGCAAACATACTTAAAAACATGCACTTTTAATCATTTATCACTTCCCCACCCTTAAACTCTTGCTCGTCCTCAAGAAATATAAAATTAAGCACATCGGCAAGTAACATAATTCCAAAATATACTCAAGCATCATATCAATGATAATAGTTTATATAACAATGCTTAGAACCCAGCATAAGGACTATTGCCATCTTTCCTCATTTTTAGACTAATGCCAAGACTATTTAAAATATTTGTGTGACTCTTCTAATATCCTAGCCTCAAAATTTGTCTCTAATACGTTCCATGCTATGACTTGCTTCTTGTGCCAACTCAAAAACCAAGGACTTTACCAATCCTTTACAAATCATGTGCCCTCACTAACAAACCACGGAGAGAAATAGTCCACACACTCAAATATAAGTTCAAGTATAGTCTAGGGACTCAAATATTGAAAGAATTAGCTCACCCTCACAATGAAATTCTTATGCCTCCCAAGTTCATACCATAGGTTTGCCCGTAGTGTAAGACTCGACTAATTTAAGCTTGGAAAATATAGGATCAAGTAGGACTTTATAGGTTGTAATGTAGGCTAAGGTATAGTATGGACATATATATATATATATATATATATATATATATATATATATATATATATATATATAGACAGAGAGAGAGAGAGAGAGAGAGAGAGAAAATAGTGACTAACCCTCCTAGGCACTTTAATACACTACACTTCACTATTAAGCACCTTTTTGTCATGACGAATTCGATATTTTGCCATGAAATCATACATATTTAAGCCCTTCTATATTAAGCACATCAACATATAGATACTCACTAGTCCAAACAAAGATATGGGAGGTGTCATTCATTTTTACATTTTATTTGTTTTTTGATTCTTTTGTGTTTTGTTTTTCTCTTTTTTTTTTCACACTCTCCTTAATTTGGTATTTCCGGCTAGTAAGACTTTTACCCATAAATGCACCTTTCCGGCCTTTTTATGGTTCCACTTAAAAGCTACTCAATCTCTTTCTTTACTCTTTCAGCGACATAAGTGCTTTTTGAGGTAAAGGGTGAACAAGATACGATTTAGAACAAAATAGGGATTGGCTCGTAATGTGGGCGCCAAAGAAAAAGGTCTACAAGCTCAAAAGGGCTGACTACGGATAATGTTATCACTGGTAGGCAAATAGGCATAAGGGTCAATCAAAAAAATACTTATATCATTTCTACACTCACAAGACTTAATAATTTCGCTTTGACTCAGAAACGGGGCAAGTTCTAGACTACAATGGATGGCACAGACTACAACCAAAATCTCACCTCACATAATGCACATGACTCACTTAGGACGGTTCCTACCCAACTCTCAAGTTAAAGAAACTAGCACAATCATCATATAATCCAAGCACTAGAAAGTAACAACAGGAGTCAATAGACGAGCCTAAGTGTAAAAAAACACATATACTCTCAAGGCATATAGTCACAATAATAAAGAAGAAAGTACTCAGTGCAAATGCTCCAGCTGTAAGCCCCAATACAAAACATGTCAAAAAGCATAGATACTCAAGTTCTTCTCATTCCATTATCAGTTTTAAAAAAAAGATTTTTTTTGTATTTTTCTTTAGACTTTAATCCCTCAAGAAAACTGTATAGGAAGTCCATCGTCGGAAAAAGTCCAAAACATATTGAAAATTCCACCTACAGAAAAATAATAACTACCCAGTTCAAAGAGTCATCTCTTGAAAAAGAACCGTGGCTATAAGAAAAACCAAGATGGATTATTTCTATCTAATTATTTTGTTTTATTTTTTCATATTTTTAATTACGCTTATACAACTAAAATAGTATAGAAAATGACTCAGACAATCTCCGTACACCAAACTTAAAATTATGCATTGTCCTCAATGCACACCATAAATAACAAGAGGGTAAAAGAAACTCCCTGGTAGGCCAAAGACCGAAGCATTAGCAGCTAATGTGATACTCAAACTTCTCCCAGGCATGGTCCTTTGTGCAGGCACCCCCCATGCTTAGTTCCAATCATCTTGCTTTCTTTTTCTTTCTTCAAATGTCTTTGCTTCCCATGCTCCTAAAAAATCAAAAAATGACACTACAAAAATATTAAAATAAAAAAAGCAGTCAAGTTGGGTTTCCTCCCAACAAACGTCTGATTTAACGTCGCGGCACGATATGAATCACTTTCGGCCTCCACCTCGAGCTTGTGAATTGAATCCGAAGTTTTGATTAAAACTTATGATTATGCTTTTTGGGTGGTACAAATTCTTGCGAGCCCAAAATTAAATAAATTCTCATGCACTTTTTGGCTCTCAATCGAGGAGTGTCACCTTACCTAGATGTCCTTAAAAATTTCAAAATATAAGGCTCATCGACCTCTTCCCTTGACTCCTTTTTATGCTCATAAAGATCAATTCTCATTTCACCATCCGAACATAATATAGAGAAGTGTTTGGAATGAGGTACAACATGCTCAAATACCTGAGTTTCATTATTTTCAACCTCCTCGATAAAAATTACACTAGAGTCAACTAAATTTGTATCCTCAATGTCCTTGCCTGACTCTAGTATCATTTCTTCAACAGTGAAATCATTAAATTCTAAATGGTTAGAATGTTTGTGTGCTACTTTGGACTCCTCCATTGGCACTGCAATGACCTGATCGGTCATTTTTAGCTCTAGCATATCGTTCGGCGGTTTGAGGCCTTGAGTAGCTTCACTTCATATATTATGACTTGAACGCGTGGTCTAGGTTAAATTTCGGGAAGTTCAGAGTTGATTCGGATGGAAAACTCTCAATTCAGAAGCTTTAAGTTGGAAGCGTTGATCAAGGTTTGACTTTTGCGTAAATGACCTCGAAATCAGAATTTGAAGGTTTCAATAGGTTCGCATGATGATTTCCGACTTGGGCGTATGTTCAGGTCGAGTATCGGGTGGCCCGGGAGAATTTCAGCGCTTATTATGGAGAGTTGGCATTTTGAAGGTTTTAGAGTTTTTTTAAGTCTGGTTTGAAGTGGAATTTCATGTTATTGATGTCCATTTGGGGTTCCGAGCTTTGGAATAGGTTCATAGCATGATTTATGACTTGCACGCAAAATTTGGTATCATTCCGGGATATTTAAGTGTAATTCGGACGCTTTGGTAAAGTTTGAATGTTTGAAAGTTTAAAGAAGATTTCGATCATCGATTCGTAGTTTTGATGTTCTATGGTGTGATTTGAGGCCTTGAGAAGGTTAGTATAATGTTTTGGTACTTTTTGGTGTGATTGGACGGGGCCCCAGGGACTTCGGGTGTGGTTTGGGATGGTTTCGGACCAAGTTTGGATGATTTGCTGTTGATGGTTGTTGGTGCCTCGTTTTGTTCTTCGCGAACGCGAAGTGATTCATGCCTTCGCGAACGCCCGAGGTTGACTTTATTGACTTTTCGAGCGGAGTTGGGAATTGTTATAAATTGATTTATTATGAGTATTAGAGTATATTTTTATTTGTTTGCACATTGTTTGACTAGTTTTGGAGCGATGGACATCGGTTTGAGGTGTTAGAGTGGCGTTGGAGCCGGTTATGGGACTTCGGAGCGAGGTAAGTCTCATGTCTAACCCTGTGTGAGGGAATTTACCCCGCAGGTGTTATATTCTTATGTGCTACATGTTGTGGGAGCTACGCACATATGAGGTGATGGGTGTCCGTGCGTATGCTAGAATTTCTTATTACGTCCGGGTAGACTTAGGTTCACGCCATGCTATAATTGTACTATTTGAGTTATCTTTGCTCGTTTAATTCCTTTATTTTGCATTACGACTTGAGACTAGACTTGCATAGGGTGATAGACTCGCTATTGTAGTGATGTGATGAGCTAGTTGATAATCCGCAGAATAATTTTTGCTTCCTTTATGAATTTCTCCCGCGTGTGCGTACTCATTGGAAAATATTCCTTAAATTTCATAACTCTCATGCATATTCGTGAGTGGGGTCAAGGAACCATTAAAGCTTTTTATGCTAATAGGAGCGGGCCATTCGCCTCGGCAGTTTAATAGATGCATCTATGGTTCGTGCCATTCGACTCTCTGTAATGCACACATTATTTTGGGATCGGGCCATTGACCTCGGCAGCGTCGTGCGTAATATTTGGCAAGAAGCCATCGTATCCGTGAGTTTTTCTGATTTGAGTTGTGACTATCTATCTAGTGGGGACCATTTTCCATATCCACTCCGGTTGAGGAGGTGACCGATAATTGAGGGCTTGCGTTTACTGTTCAGAGGAGGATCGTACCACATGCTTAAATTTGTTTACACTATTTTTACCATGCCTCAAACTTGTTTACTTTCTGTTGTACTTGATTTATTGGACCACTAGTAAGTGTCGATGTCGACCCCTCGTCCCTACTTCTCCGAGGTTAGGCTAGATACTTACTGGGTACGCGTTTATTTACGTACTCATGCTACACTTGCTGCACTTTTTGTACAGGTGTGTGTGTGTGTGTGTGTGTGTGTGTGTGTGTATATATATATATATATATATATATATATATATATATATATATATATATATATATATATATAGTCTTTGGGGCGCAGTGGCGCGATTATTGCGGGGAGTTTATGGTGAACTGCATTCCATTTTACGATCCGCAACATACAAAGTCTCCATCAGAGTTATTTACATTCTCATGTCTAACTTGTATTCCAGACAGATGTTGTATTTTATTATATTTCTTGGTAGATCCTCATGCACTTGTGACACCAGATTTTGGGGGTTCCTAGTGGATGTTCATTATTGTAGACACGTAATTATTATCACTTTATCTTGGAATTTATACCTTATACGGAAATTGATAAAGAAGATCACGGGTTTGACCGAGTACCAGATTTTTACTTTATTAATTTAATGGGATTGATGATTTCAAAAATATTAAAATGAGTAATTAAGTTAAAAAATTCACCGTCGGCTTGCCTGACGGCAACGTTAGGCTCCATCACAGCCTATAGGGGATTTTGGGTCGTGACAGGCACCTTAATGTTTGTCTCTAATACACACTACTATTGGCTACTATCCATAATATTAGCTTGTTGAACATTAAAGGCTACAATTAGTTGACTCAGTTGAGCTTCCAAGTTGCAAATAGTTGCCTCTTGCCTTTGTATCCGCAGTTGTGTGTCGTTAGTTTTTTTCCATAAGGCACCTTAGCATATTCTTGATCTCTTTCAGGTCATCATCCCCGGGTTCTTTGTTCCTTTTAACTTCACAAAAAAAAGTAGAACCATCATAGTAAGGGGTAGGGGGAGGATAAGACGTATAAGCACAACCATGAAAGTGACCATTTTGACCACCACACACATTCCACAAATAAGATTGAGTTGGTACACATAACTCACTCTCGGAAATATTTTGATAATTTTTCCATGGGTGGTTTCCTTCCCAATATGTATAAGGATCAAAAGTAGAATTACAACACCTAAACTCCCATAATTCCAAGATGTCATGTTTCTCAAATCAACAAGTAGAATAAAATAAAATTAAAAAAATAAAATAAAAGTTCAAACTTGAAACCTACCAATATATACAGCTACAACTATACCATTAGTTCACCGCCAACGGCACCAAAATTTGATCACGTCCAACTCTAATCCTAAAAATATAAGCGTTAGCTGCAAATATAATCCGATCTAAGAGTCCGGAGTCGAATCTCAGAAAGAACTAAGGTTTAGCTACAATTGCTCATTATCACTAAGAAGACAATCTTGAATAATTCCTAAGTTATAAATATTAAGATTCATATGTCTAACTAATTAAAGTAGTAAATTAACAACTAAAGATAATAAGGGTTGGAGACAAGATTGGAAAAGCCTAGAGTTATGATTTTCCCAATTGTCGGAATCCTTCCCGCTAAGTCTTCTACAATTTTTCCTAAGTATTCTCTACTGATTATGAGTAATCAACTTATCGGAATACTCTCTCGAGCAACTACAATAGTGTACTACTCATATACTCTCGAATTACGCTAACTCGCACTTTTTCACCGCTCATTGTGATCACGTCAAAGCTTCGTTATCTCTAACCCCGCTTTTAAACACGTAGTATTGATCTCTCATATACCTTGAGAGTGACATTGTTCGACAACAACCTAAATATGCACGTTTTCTCAAGCAATACATAATAAATAGGCACAATCAATTGAGAGCTCTTCAATTAACTAAAATAAGCACGTAGTTGAATAAGTAGGGATATTCAAAGGCAAAATTATATTAAAACGTAACAAAAATTCATCCTCCAAAAGGTTCCATCAAAACTCTAGACAATAAATTAGCTACTCATTATAGTATGTAAAATTACAATACTAAGAATTACAACCAACAATGAAAAATAGGAAGAAGAAAGGGAAAAACCCGTAGTTGAATCTTTCTCCTTACTCCTAGCGTGTTCTTGCCTCCAATAATATTGTCTAACCCTAAAGTAGTGCCTCTCCCTTCAGTAGGACATTTTATAATGTATTTAAATCAATTAGGGTTTGTATGGGGCAGCCTTGAGCACTCCTATCTCGAAAAGGAGAAGTTGAGTCACGTGCTGGGGGTTGGTGCAATGTGCGACCCTTAGGCACACTCCCAGCTATTTTCTTCTTCTTTGTTTCTTTCGCGTGCCTGGTCATGTGCCAAAGTTCCATACTTCACTGGTTTTGATTCATTTTCTAGGCCATTTTGCGCCTACCTTTCATGTAATGCACCAATTGTGGCGTGCTCCTAGCTCTTGCCTCTCAACTTCTTTTTTCATTAAATCATCCGATTTCCACCAACTTCCATCCAAACTCATTTACACATAATAAACACGTAATGAGCATATTTCACGTTTATAAGCGTGCGATCTCCCGCAACACACATAAGAAATAATATGCAAACATACTCAAAAACATACACTTTTCATCATTTATCAGCAAGGTGACGAGTGTGTACACGATCTATATGTGGTATTTAACCGATTTTGGTTCTTTAGACTCTTTCAATGCATTTAATTGAATGGTTATAACATGCTATATCCCTCATTATTAATCTACTCTTACATATGTTAATCTACCCTTACATGCTTTATTTGACATTGTTAACACTTGTTCTACCTCTTAATTGTTATTTTGCTCTTATATACTTTAGTTGAGGTTATTTCCTTCCTTAATGTCTTGTTACCACTTAAATTGTTGAATTACTTTTACTTGAAGTTGTTATTTCATGGAATATCCTCTTGTTGAGTTATTGATGTTGAAGTTGTAAAAGCCGGTATCACATTGAGGTGAGGTTGTTAATTGTTAAGATATCTTTCTTGTTGAGCAATTCACATTCATTTGTTATTGTTGAAATTCTTATACGCATTGTGGTTGAGCCATGGGCTATTTGTTGTGAAAACATTGGTATTTTTGATTTTGTGGCAAGTTGTGGCATATAGGCACTTGTGATGTGAGTTGTGATTGTGTTGTGATATTGATACGCATGCGGTAGTATAAGACTAGGGGTTGATATGCATGCAGTGAGATAAGGTGGACTTAATACGCATGTTCCTGGTAGGGGAACTACTTGAAGCCACACTGTGAGATAAAGTGGGCTAAAACGCAGTTAGCTATTTCGGGAAAAATAAATTTTAAAACTAAATGTAAGGCTCCCGTGAAGATATAAGGAAAGATTGTGATTGAAATTGTGAAATGTGAATATGAGGCGGTACCTCGGTTGTGATTCTTGTTGTGCATTTCATATTGACAAGAGTTATTGGGTGAATAGTTCTTGTTTCTTTTACTCTTCCTTGTCTTACCAGTTTTGTTCGTTCTTGATTATTTGTGGTTCTCAATATTTGCTTCCTTCTTGTTGTCTTTTTTTTTGCTTACAATTCTGTCATTAGTTACGCTTCTAAATTTCTTTGTTATCATTCGTTTCTCTGCTTTCCATTACTTCCCGTTGTTATATTTTTGTTCTATTTATCTTGTCCTAGTAGGTGTCTTGACTTGGCCTCGTCACTACTCTACTGAGGTTAGGCTTAATACTTACTGGGTATCGTTGTGGTGTATCCATACTACGCTTCTACACATTTTTATGCAGATCCAGGTACGTCTGCCAGTGCCGGACGCTAGAGATTGATTGGTTAGCTTCTTTCAGGAGACTTCAAGGTATACCTGCCCGACGTTCGCAGGCCTCGGAGTAACCTTCCATTACTTTCCCATTTATTTTATTTTCTTTATCGGACAATGTTGTAGTAGACGTTTCAGAATATTCTGTGGAGCCTATGACTCTGTTCCACCAGGTTTTGGGGAGTTGTTGTCAGTTGTATGTTTGAGTTCTATTATGATGGTTTACATGGTTTAAATTTGAGGTTTGATTATTATTATTTTCGTTATTTCTCTATACATGTTAGGCTTACCTAGTCTTAGAGACTAGGTACCATTACAATATCCTAAGATAGGAAATTGGGGTCGTGACAAGTTCCCAAAGATCCGTCTGAGTTTATAGCAACTGATTTCAGAATGATGGAAAAGAATGCTAAGGCCAAATTTCTTTCATATGTGGCCTTTGTCGTGATGATTAAAACAGAATATTAGCTTGTTTAAATGGAAAAACAATTTGGGATACTCTTCAAACAACTCATGAAGGGACAACTCATGTGAAAAAAATCAAGAATTGAAATGTTGATGAGAAATTATGAGCTACTCTCAATGAGAGACTTTGAACCTATTCAAGAAATGGTTAAAAGGTTTATAATTATCATAAATAAACTAAAGTCACTTGGAAAGGTGTTCAACTCTGAATAATTAGTTAGCAAAGTGTTGAGAATTATTCATGCTTCATGGAAAAATAAAGTCACTGTAATTCAGGAAGCTAAGGAATTGGATAAAATTTAACGGGATGAGTTGTTTGAAAACTTAAAAACTCATGAAAAAGAAAGCTGGAATTGTGCAAGGAAGAGCCAAAAGAGATAAAGCTGGAATTGTGCAAGGAAGAGCCAAAAGAGATAAAGCCCTGTTTGCAAAGAAGTTCAAAAAATTTGTGTCACGACCCAAAATTCAACTAGTCGTGATGGCACCTAACATAACCCGTTAGGTAAGCCAACTAACAATAAACTAGTTCAAATGATATTTATTAAGAGAAGAAATGATAATACAACTGAACTATTATAAAAATAATTTTCCAAGGACTGGTAGTACAAATCATGAGTGTCAAAGATTTAGATTTCTTTACAAAACTGAATTAAAATAATTACAACATCTGTTTGAAATGTAAATGAACAGAATTCGAATCTAATGCTACCAAAGGCAAGTGATAGCCATAACTGGAACGCAGGTACATCTTCAAATCCAGCTCCCGTCATACGCAGCAACATCAGCATCTAACATCTGCACGCAATGTGCAGAAGTGTAGTATGAGTACAACCGACCCCATGTACTCAATAAGTAACAAACCTAACCTTAGGTTGAAAGTAGTGACGAGTTGGGGCAAGGGTCAAGGTCCGACTCCAATAACCAGCAATAGTTTATAACAATCATAATAACAATAGTGCCAGAAAATAACCAGAGGTATGATGCTCAACTCGCTCACAGCTACGGCGAAATAGGCATGTATAACAAATAAAATAGTAAAACCCAAATTTTTTACCGAAAACACCAAAATATGAGTAGGTTTGTAAAACCGTGACTTCCTTTACAAAACTTTTCAACAAGTAAATGTTTCATTATCAAATTGCATGAGGAAAGTACATCCTTATGCCTACATGTCAATGTGTATGAGAAGCCATGAATGACGTGATACCGTACAACATGAGAAAAATGCATCTCTATGCCTGTATGTCAAGTGTGCATATCGAATGCAATACAACATAGTGAATAACCATACACATACTCTCAGAGTATCAATCCACTCAGTCCTACCAGTTACTCGGTTCTCCCAATCTCTCAGTCCTCATAGTCACTCAGTCCTCACAGTCACTCAATCGTCCCAATCGCTCGACACTAGCACTCGCACTCAGTAGGTACCTGTGCCCACTGTGGATGTGCAGATTCCGGATGGGCAATTCTAGCCCAAGTGATATAATAAGCCAATCATGGCATGAATCAAATAAACATGCTGCGGCGTGCAGCCCGAGCCCATAATTATCCTCACAATCAGGCTCTCGGCCTCATAAGAATCAGGATAATCAGCCCAAACAGTGATGATATGACGTATAAATAAAGGACAATAGAGACTGAGATATAATATGCAAATAATAGTTGTGACCTAGTATAAATTTAAAATTAAGCAATTAATTCAACATGTAACACGACCACTACGGGTCCAAACAGTGCCAGCATGTGGCCTAAGCATGATTTATAACATGGATCACAACTCAACTACTCTAGCACGTAGAGATTTAAGGGTTACAGATAAGATTAGGTAACTACGAAGTACCACAGAAAGAACTGAATCACAATTCACATGGTGCACGCCCACATGCCCGTCACCTAGCATGTGTGTCACCTCAACACCAAACACATATCACGTATATTCAGGGGTTCATACTCTCAGCACCAATTTTAGAAGTGTTACTTACCTCGAATGAGCCAAAGCCAATACCTAGCAAGCCAAACGATTCTTCAAAAATGCTATCCCGCGTGTACAGACCTTTGAATGGTTCAAAACTAGCCAAAAGCAACTCAAATACGTCAAATAAAGCCTAAGGAAATAATTCCAAATGATAAAGGGAGAATCTTTAATCAGAAGCCCAAAGTCAACCAAAATTTCAAACCTCGGGCCCCCATCTCGGAACCTAACAAAACTCCCAAAATCTGACAACCCATTCAATTACGAGTCCAACCATACTAGTTTCACTCAAATCCGACTCCGAATCGATATTCAAAACTACAAAATTCACTCTATGGAACTTTAGACAAAAAAACCTCAATTTCTCTTTTTAAATCATCAACCAAATTCCAAAAACGAGGATAGATTCATGAAATATAATCAAAACCGGGTAGAGAACATTTACCCCCATCCATATGGCAAAAATCGCTTCAATCCGAGCTCCATAACTCCAAATATGATAAAATAGATGGAAAAACCCCTGAAATATAGCTTTTGCCCAGGTATTTACCCTTTGCGATCGCGAAGCACAACTTTTCTCAGCTCAAAATTGTCCTTCGCGATCGTAGAAAACCAATCGCGATCGCGAAGAATAAGCTGCCCAACTCCTCCAGACAACCTCTAGTATAATGGTCATAACATTTTTGTGTAAAACTTCAAATGACAAATGGTTTGACTTTCTGAAAACTAGACACCAAGGGCTACAACTCTAATTTTCAGATCATCTCCAAAATTCCTTATAGATTGCAAGATATAAGCTTCGAAAGCCAGCCCTGTGCAGCAGAAATTTCTTCTTTACGAACGCGAATCTATCTCTGCGAACGCTTTTCACCGACCCCTTTCTCCTATTTTGCTCTTTGCGAATGCAATCCAATGTCCGTGATCGCGATGCACACTGCTGTAGCCAAAAATCTGTAATTAAAAATGGCCTAGAAATGGTCCGAAATTACCCCGAAACTCACCCGAGCCCCTCGGAACCCCGTCCGAACATACCAACAAGTTTCAAAACATATTACGGACCTACTCGAGGCCTCAAATCACATATAAGAACATCGAAATGACGAATCGTACCACAATTCAAACTTAAAATTTTTTAAATCTTTCAATTTTTAAAACTCGTGCCGAACAATATCAAATCAACTCGGAATGAACTCAAATTTTGCACACATGTCAAAAATGACATAACGAAGCTATTCCAATTCCCGAAACCACAATTCAAATCTGATATCCTCAAAGTCAACTCTCAATCAAAATTATGAACTTTTCAAACCTTCAAATTCTCAACTTTTGCCAGTTAGCGTCGAAACCTTCTATTAATATCCAAATGCCAATCCGGGCATACACTCGAGTCCAAAATCATCATCCGGATCTAATGTAACCATCAAAACTCCATTCCGGGTTCAAATACGCAAAAGTCAAACTTGGTCAACTCTTGCAACTTAAAGCTTCAAATATGAAATTCATTCTTCCAAATCACTTCCAAAAAATCTGAAAACCAAAACCGACGATTCACACAAGTCATAATACATCATACGATGCCGCACAAGACTTCAAATAGCTTAACGGAATGCAAATGCTCAAAACGATCGACTGGGTCGTTATAATTCGTGAAGAATCCAAAGAATAATTTGAGGAAAGAAAACACTAGCAAAAATAAGGTTTCAGATAAGGCATTATATAATGGTTGTTAAAATTGCAAAATGTTGGACTACATGGTTAAAGATTTCTCAACGTGGGAAATTAAATGGAAGAATGAGAGAGCTGAGAAAGAGAAGAGGGATAAGTTGAAAGAACACAGTCCAAGTCGCAACAAAAAACAAGCAAAACGCTTCTCAGATGCTATGAAGCAGGACTTTCTGGCAGCTTATGAAGACAGTGAAAATGAATAAAAAATGAAGGAAGTGACAATGAATCCATAGTCCTGTATGATTTTATAGATTCTGAGGAATATGATAAGTATTACACCATATCGTCTCTCTTGTGGCTGGGACAATACATTGGCAGACCGCCAGTGTTTAATGGATAACATTTTGATGCATGGAAGGTACATTTGGAAGTTTTCCTCCAAGCTACTGATTATGATCTTTGGGTGATCACAAGTCAAGGACCAAGGATTCCAATGAAGATAAATAGTGATGGGTGTGAGAGTGTCAAGAGAGAAGAAGATTGCGATATTGAAGATTCATGTTGATTCAGAAAAATGCCAAGGTGAAAGAAATACTCTATAGAGGTCTTGAAGAGAATGTGTTCTTTAAGGTGTGTTTATTCTCATTTGAAAAAAGCATATGGGATCTCTTGGCATCAAAGTATGGAAGTGAAGACATTGAACTTGCTTTGATGGCACTGTTTGGTCTGAAAATAGCACTAAAAATAAAGAGAAAGTGCTCGGCATTATGACAATGAATGATTCAGATGTTGAGAACGACTCAAGGGAGCTAAGCACTTCTAATCTTAAGAAAAATATGCATGTAATATCTAAAAAGGAATTAATGACCATAATATTATCCTTGATGAATGAAGTTGATAGGTTGAATGCTGGTAATGAACAATTATTAAACAATCTTTCTAATGTGAAACCGAATTTTAAAGTCCTTAAACTAAGGGAAAATGACTTTGAAAATGAAGTGAAAGTCCTTAAGAACCAAGTTCTTAAGTTGACCACTAGGGAAATAGCTCTCAACCTAGAAATTCAACAGTATAATGAAAGTTGTGACGAAGACATAGGAAAACTCAGTGAAGTCCAGGAGTGGCTTGAAAGAAAATTAAAAGAAGCAAAAGATAACTTGTATGCTAAAATAGAAAAGAATAGGGTATTACAAGAAAATATGGACAAGGCTAACTTTGTACTAACTAGGATAAGCAAGTGGCATAGATTATTTGATGCTCTACACCAGTTAAATAAGAATTGTAGCACTAGTAAGGAAGGAATTTGATGCAGGAAGCATGTTTCAAGATTTGATTCAAAGTATATAAGTATTTTTTACAACAAGTTATGTACTCACTGTAGTAGAACAAGTCATTATACAGATAGTTTCTTTGCTCTGACTAATGCTCAATTTAAAGGAAAATTAAACTAGATTAAGCCTGTAAAGGAAGATAAAAAGGCAAAGACTGCATCTTATGCTCAGTCAAAGTTTGTTAGGGCAACCAAAGTAGTTAAATCTAACAGGCTGTCATTTTGCGCAAGAAAAGATGTAATTCCTCATTTTTATCATAAAAAGGAACCCAAGCTTGTCTGGGTTTCCAAAACTAACAAGTGATCTTTATTGCAGGCTAAGGTGATATGGAGCAATCAAGACTGGTAATTGGATAGCGGTTGCTTAAGGAACATGAATAGTGAAAAGAAGCATTTTCTCTCACTAATATCTATTCAAGGAGGGAGTTTGTCCTCTCAAAATAGTAATAAAGGTTAGACAATCAGAATTGGTAAGATTGATAAGTCACTGTTGCATGCCATTGAGGATGTATACTATGTTGATGGGCTAAAACTAAATTCTTTGGCATTTCTCATGTAAGAAAAAATAGATAATGTGAATTTTAATTATGCAAACTGTACTATCACCAAGCTAAACTCTGGTGTAGTGGTACTGAAAGGAAAGAGTCATATTAATGTCTACAAGGTATTTATTTTCTCTCTTCCTGACAATGAGAGCACATGCTGTCACGACCCAAAATCCCAACCCGCGGGGTCGTGATGGCGCCTAACATCACTTGCTAGGCAAGATAACACATAATTAAAAATACGAAAGAAATGAAAGTATGAATCAATAGAAAAATGATATTGTAGTGTCATAACTCAGAAGTATACATGATAAGTCTAAAGATCGACACTAACGTTCAGCCATCCCAAGACGTGGAGTCACAAGTACATGAGCTACTAGAGTTTACTAACTACATTGCCTTGGAAAAAATACAATACTGTCGGGATAATAGAAAAAGTACAACAAAAATAGAAAGATGACTCTAGGGCCTGCGAACGGTATGCAGCTCTACCTCAAGTCGTCTATCCGGTATCTGGTAAGCATCTCTCGGGACTCCACTGGTACCAATGTCTGAATCTGCATAAAAAGTGTAGAAGTATAGTATGAGTACAATCCACCCAATATACCCTGTATCGAGCCAAACCCCAACGAGATAGTGACGAGGTTGAGACAAGACACTTAAAAATAAACATATGCAGTTTAATATCAAGAAATAATGAGATAACAAGAAAGTACCAAGTATAAGACATGATAACAATATGTGAGAAAGATAACAAGTACATAAGCAAAGGGGCATAAAACGGAAATGTAAAGGAAAGTGCTACCAATTGAAAAACAAGTTTGAACCAACCTTTCAAAGGTAAAAAACGAAGCCATAAAGCCAAGTCCTCAATTCGAATAGAAAAATAAAGAACAACAAAAGCAGGAAACGGTACGACATCACCCTTCATGCATTTACTCTCATCCTCACAACATAATATAATAGCAAGTACGCAAACACCCTTCGTGCATATCCTCACTTTCGCATAAGCACGAAAATAGCCTTCTAGAAAAGATATTTATATATGGATAAAGCATGGAAATACCCTTTGTGCACAATCACTCTACCTCACAAATACGGCAATACCCTTCGTGCATTCTACTCTTCCTTACCAAGCATCCCATATAACACAGTACCAAGCAAGGTGGGAAGCATAAAAAATGTCAAAGGTAGCATTTGAGCATAACTCGCCATATGAGAATATACCAATACTTTTGCACCAACAAATAAATCAACGATCTCAACGCTCAATATCTCAATAAGTTCAACATAGGAGTTAACATGTATACGACAAATCAAAGAGTTTCATAATCTATCTAAAGCATGGAAGGGCATAATACACAAAGTAATATAGCACAAATAAGGCTAGTTCTACCCGCATTCTTATCCCATGGCCAATGCATATACACTTGTCGCCTTGTATATACGACGCTCCCAACACATAGATCATGTAGCAAATAGACTCAATTACACCCTAATTCCCTCAATCAAGGTTAACCAAGACACTTACCTCTTTCTGGATCAAGATTAACAATCCAACACGACTTTTCCTTTATAATAAGCCTTAACACCACCCGAATCTTGCCAAATATTTTTTCAAACAAGTCAAAAAAATGCTTTAGAAACTATCCTCGAATGAAAAAGGTTCGATCTTTAACATAATTGGAAAATCAACAAAACGGGACCTGGGCCCACATGGTCGAAATCCGAAATTAGATCAAATTCCGATTACCCATACACCCCCAAGTGAAAATATATAATTTATTTTGAGATCCGACCTCAATTTGAGGTCTAAATCTCAATTTTAAAATATCCCTAATTTCTATCTGTAATGACCTGACCGGTCATTTTGAGCTTTAGCATTACGTTCGGTGGTATGAGACTTTAAGTAGCTTTATATTATGTATTATGACTTGTGTATGGTTGGTTTTGATTTTCGAGCGGTTCGGGATTAATTTGGAAGAATGATTCTCGTTTTAGAAGCTTTAAGTTGGAAGAGTTGATGAAGGTTTGACTTTTGGGTAAACAGACTCAGAATCGGGTTTTGATTATTCCGATAGGTTCGTATGATGATTTTGGACTTGTACATATGTTTGGATTTGATTTCGGAGGTTCCTAGAAGAATTCGACACTATTTGTCGAAAGTTCACAATTTGAAGAACTTAAGAGTTCATAAGCTTGACCAACAACTGCTTTTGATGTTATTGGACTCCAATTGGTGTTTCGAGACTTTGGATAGGTCTATATAGTTGAATTGAACTTGTGTGTAAAGTTTAAAAGTAATTCGAAATGTTTGAGTGTTATTCAGACACTCTTTTCAAAAAATAAAGATTTAATAACTTAAGAGAAATTCTCGTGGGTGTTTGTCCTTGATTCTTTGTTGCGATGTTCCCGTGGGTGTTTTGAGGATTTGGATAAGTTTGTATGATGTATTTGTACTTTTCGGTATGATTGTATGGGGTCCCGAGAGCTCGGGCATATTTTGGAACATTGGTTGAGAAACTAGTAAAGTTAAGGATTTGAAGTTTGACCATGATCAATATCTAATCAAGATGACATCTTTTCGGCATGTGAGTGCGCTAGCAGGTTTGTAGCGCATTTTTTTATTGAAAT
Organism: Nicotiana tabacum; assembly: GCF_000715075.1. NCBI lineage: Eukaryota > Viridiplantae > Streptophyta > Magnoliopsida > Solanales > Solanaceae > Nicotiana > Nicotiana tabacum. The sequence goes on along the minus strand of NC_134094.1, from coordinate 64,453,644 downwards.
GCATATATGAGTGTCTGCGAGGTCCAAATGAGTTTTGGGTGCTAAAACGAAAATTTTCTTATTGCTGGTTTTTTCATGTGTATATAATTACGAAAGTGCCATTGAAAATTCCAGATTTATTTAAAACATCAAAATATCATATCTCCCTCATTTTAAGACCAAATTGGGTTATTCAAGAGGCTATGGGTGTAATCGCACAAGGATCATATTGGGCTTATCAAACGTAAGTTTCGGAATAATCTAAGATTTGAATTCAGGCTGGGACAACTGCTACATTTTTTTTATTTTAGAATTTAGTTACTGTTTCTCACGAGATTTTGGAGCTCAGTTTTGGGCGATTTTGGAGGATATTTTTACTTCTTGGAATGGGATAAGTATTTTGTACTATTATTTTTTATTATTTCATGATTCCAACCTCTATTTTGGTGTTTGATTAATAATTTGAATTGGAGAAATTGGGGATTTAAGTAAAAACTTTCTAAAATATAAATTTATAGTTTGAAGGCTGATTTGAGGTCGGAATTGAATGATTTTGGTATGATTGGACTCATATCGAAATGAGTGTTTGAAATTTGTATTTTTTATCGGGTTCCGAGATGCGGGACCGAGGGTGACTTTTTGGGTTGACTTTTTGGTTTTCATTAAAGATCGAAGCTTTATTATCCGAAATTATTTCCTTTGGTTTTTATTTATGATATTAAGTTATTTTGACTAGATTTGAGCTGTCCGGAGGTTGTTTCCCTCAGGAAAGGCTTCTTAGAGTATTGATTTAGCTTCTTTGAGGTAAGTATCTTGCCTAACTTTGTGTGGGAGAAATACCCCTTAGGATTTGAGTTTAATTGTACTATCTGAATTATGTTAAAGACGTGTATACAAGATGATGAGTGTGTACACGGGCTTATATGTGAGTAACTGACCAGTTTAGGCTTTTAGTCACTATAGTCTTTTAATTGAAGTTGCTATTATTTGTCCTATCTTTTGTTGTTAAGTTTATTCTTACATGCCTTAGCTAAAGCTGCTATTACATGTTCTATTTTTCATTTATCAAGGTTCCTCGTATATGCATTTAGTGGTAGCTAATATTACATGCTATTTCACCCATTGTTGAGTTATTCTCATGCATTTATTTGTAGTTGCTAGTTCGTGCTATATCTTTCCTTGTCGAGCCTAAGCTATGCATTTGATTTGAAGTTGCTATTTCATGGAAATACCTTCATTGTTGAGTTATTGAAGTTGTGGTTGTTGAAAGCTATTAACACGGTTGTGGTTGAAATTGTTGGTTGTTGGAATATCTTACCTTGTTGAGTTGTTTCTCATTCATTTTGTTATTATTGAGATTCTTGTACACATTGTGGTTGAGCTGTGGGCTATGTGTTGTGGTAACCTTATTATTGTTGATTTGGTAATGTTATGGCATATGGGCACATGTGGTGAGAGTTGTTTATTGTGTTGTGATATTGATACACATGAGGCAGTATAAGGATAAGGGTTAATATTCATGCAGCGACATAAGGTGGGATTCATGTGCGCATTGCTAATAAGGGAATTACTTGAAGCCACGCAGCGATATAAGGGGGCTAAAGTGCGTGTAGCTATTTCGGAAAAAATATTTTTAAATGTATCTAAATGTAAGGCTCACGCGGCAGTATAAGGAAATGTTGTGATTTTGAATTGTGAAATGTGGATATGAGGCGTGGTACATCGGTGTGATTTTGTTGTACATTCTATATTTGAAAGGTTGTTGATTTGAACGGTTATTGTTTTTCCTTAAATCATCTCACTTGTATTTTGATTTTATTTGGTTATTTGTTGTTATTTTTTGTGTGGGGATGATTGTGACTTCTTATGTAAGTCATGCATTCTACGTGATTTGTTGTGTTGCTTTAATGTGCCAAAATGTGCCTCCGTGTTACTTGGTGAATTGAGTTTTAAGAATAATTTAGTTGCGTGGAGTCATTATCTCATACTCTGTTGAGTTGTTGGTAACATAATGGTTTTAAATAAAAGAATTATTAACATGCTTTATTTTATGTGAGTCTTAAGATAGAACTCGTGATCTCACTCGGTGCTTTGCTATCTTTAAATGATTATCACATTTTACTTTAATTGGGTTCTTAAATTAAACTCATTACCCTATTTGATGTTTTACTTTATGTGAAATTGTTATCACGCCTTACTTTAACAAAATCTATATTTAATTCGTTAACTTCTCTGATGTTCTTCTTAATTTAAAAACACTATTTTATTTTACCTTATTGATTTCTAAATTAAACTCATTTGATACTCGATTTTGTATAAATTGTACTTTATTTTAGGTAGTTGTTATTGTAGGCAAACTCCACAAGCGGCAAGAACTGATCTCAAGAAACTCTGAAATCCATAATACAGGCACAAGGCATATCCTCCAATATCTGAACGGTGAGTTCGAACTGTCCGTCCGTCTGGGGGTGAAATGATGTGCTCAACTCAACCTGTGTGCCCAACTAATGCTACACAGCTATCCATAAACGCGATGTAAATTGCATGCCCCGATCAGATATGATAGATGCCGGCATGCCATGAAGTCGTACAATCTCGTGGATATAGATCTGAGCCAGATGCTCTGAAGAATAGGTAGTCACCACTACCGGAATAAAATGAGCCGACTTAATCAGCCTATCCATAGTCACCCATACAAGGAGTGGTGTACCCTGCATTTAAGATCAAATCAACGAGGGAGTGGATACCCTATGTTGAAAAAGGAGACTAGGGAGTGAAGACCTTATGTCTAAAATAAAAATCAACTAGGGAGTGGAGACCCTATGTTGAAAAAAAGAGACTAGGGAGTGTAGACCCTATGTCTAAAATAAATCAACTAGGGAATTGTGTACCCTAGGCTAAAACGAACCAAGAAGGATTTTGTTTTTTTTTTTTGGTTTTTTTTTGTTGAGAAATTTCAATTTTTTTTTGTTGAGAAAATCATTCTTTTAAACAAATTGCTCCAATGCTTATTTTCTGAGGGCATGAACAAATGACCTTTATTTTTAAATCCAGACTTCCCTTTTTTAATTATCCTAGGAGAAAATTCATCAGACTAGATTTTTATCTTAGGAGAAAGATTTATCAGACTAAGACGTCTATCCTAGGAGAAAGCTCATAAGACTAGGTTTACTTATCTTAGGAGAAAGATTCATCAGACTGTGATTTCTTATTATAGGAGAAAATTCATCAGACTAGGTTTTCCTATCTTAGGAGAAAAATTCATCAGACTAAGACTTCGATCCAAGAAAAAAGTTCATCAGACTAGGTCTTTTTTTTGTTATCTTATGAGAAAGATTTATCAGACTAAGACATTTTTTTTAATCTTAGGAGAAAGATTCATCAGACTAAGTTTTTTTTGTTATCTTAGGAGAAAGATTCATCAGACTAGATTGTTTTTTTAATTATTATTATCTTAGGAGAAAGATTCATCAGACTAATATTTATTATCCTAGGAGAAAATTCATCGGACTAGGGTTTTATATCTTAGGAGAAAGATTCATCAGACTAATACTTCAATCCTCAGAGAAAATTTATCAGACTAGGTTTTATTTATCTTAGGAGAATGATTCATCAGACAAAGATTTCTATCCTAGGAGAAAATTTATCAGACTAGGTTTTATTTATCTTAGGAGAAAGATTCATCACACTAAGACATCTATCCTAGGAGAAAAATTTATCAGACTAGGTTTTTTTATCTTATGAGAAAGATTTATCAGACTAGGTATTCTTATCTTAGGAGAAATATTCATCAGACTAAAATTTCTATCCTAGGAGAAAGATTCATCAGACTAGTTTTTTTTTTTTTAATCTTAGGAGAAAGATTCATCAGACTAAGATTTCTATCCTAGGAGAAAATTCATCAGACTAGGTTTTATTTATCTTAGGAGAAAAATTCATCAGACTAAGGTTTTATATTGGGAGGAAAATCCATCAAGCTAGGATGTATTACCCTAGGAGGAAAATGCAAAGAGCAATGGCATAATTTTATGCATTCTAACAAGATAAATAAAGGCAAAGATATGAGAAACATCCCTTTGTCGGCTCTCCTCTTCTCTTATTTTTCTTTTCTTTTTTCTCTTTTTTGAACCACTTTCCATGCATTGCTTTGTTCTTGTTTCAAACAAAGAAAATTTTGTCAGTTTTGAAAGTGGTGGTCAGTTTGTGGCCTTGAGTCTTGGGCAACTTGGCTTTGTGATCATCCAACTTTTGGAAGACCGACTGCATTGGTAGTTGGCTGCACTACTGGAGACTGTTGTTGCTTTTAAGGGACCTTTACATTCTGTATCAACCCTTAATGTTTCGCTCCTATGTCATTTGAGTTTGTGGATCCATCAACCTTATCCCAATTAGAGATCTTTGCTTAGGTGACATTTTCTGACATCTTCAATGGCTTCTTGCTTTTTGAGCAATATGTTTGTCAGAGAGAATCGAGAGTCCCTGATTAACCTACGTTATCTTTGCTTGCTTTAGCCAAGTAGGCTGACAAGAGTCTTTTGGGGAGAGCCTTTGCATGAATCCCAAAGGCATGTTGACTGTAACACCTGAGTGTGCTGGCCAAATTTACTTTGAGCAACTGAAAAGTTGGTAGTAGATTTTGAAATCTTTTCTTGCTTGTTTTGACAAAGCTCAAAGAAAAGGACATCATGATGCGAAGAAACAATATTAACAATAGATGCCCTCATCAGGAAGGAAAGAAAGAAGACATTTTTTTTTGGACTGAGGTAACTAGCCTTAATGATCATGACATGCATTTTGGACTTTACGGCCTGATCTATCAAACTAATCAAATCTTCCCTTTTACCATTCTTATGACCTTTGAAGTCGGGCTTGTTCGTGCCAATTCCTTGCATCAACTTCATGACTCACTTTCGACTAGTGGTGCCCCGAGGGATTTTCACCAACAAGTTTCTCTCATTTATTCATCTCTGCTTACCGTCGTCTTACAGTGCCCGCGAGGGTTTTCAACTAGTAAAACTCTCATTTTTTTCTTTTTCTTTTTCTTTCATTTTTTTGGCTTTCTTTTGTGAGCAACTTGACAGTGTTCTATGTCATGTGACAACTGTTACTCATTGCATGTGTCTCTTGGCATTATTGAAGGCTGATCAGGAGGTCTTTATTTGGAAGGTTTTGGATAGGGTTGGAAAGAAGGGACAACATAAGGCTCAAAGTAGACTCAAAATGAGGGGGTTGTAGACTTACAACTATTGGAATCAACTCTTTCAAAGGTGAAATAAAATCTTTGCCCCAGTTTCAGATACTGGGATTTTTTGGAATTTTGTTTTTCTTCTAAATTCTTATTTGGTTGGACTGAACCGTGTAAGGCTGCCTACGTATCCTTTTTTAAAGGAATCAGGTCAAACGTAGTTCAAACATCTGACCTAACTAATTTTTTTCATCTTTCTTTCTGTTTTTTTTTTCTTCTTTTTTTTCAAAACAAGTTGCCCCAGCTTTTATTTTCTGGGGGCATGGACCATTGACTGATTTTTTTTTTCACTTGAACTTTCTAAGAGTTGCCCTAGTTTGTACTCTTGGGGCATGGACTTTCCTATTCATTTTTTATTCCATTTTATTTTTGGACTTTTGAGTCTAAACTTGATTCCAAAAGAGGATGGTCAAAGAAAATAACACAGGCTCAAAAGGGGTAACAAAGGGTATAAAGTGTTTGGATAGAAAAAAAGGGCCTCCCAGCCTCGAGAACGCCAAACATAGTATCCTTTCGTTATCACAACATTGATGAACATGTCTGTCTTCTTGGTGTGTCGTGGTCAAAAGACAATTTCCATCCATTAATGTCAAAATTTCCAACAAACTTCAGTTAATTCTTCCGCAAACCCAATCTTCATAATGATTTGAAGGTAAAGATCATTAACCCCACGGGTATGACTATTCTAGTTCCACCTGAATTTGAATCGAGCTTAATTCTAAAGTGTTTTGACTGTGTATTCATCCTCAAAAATGTCTTGTTCTCAGTTAACCAGTTCAAGACTAAATTAGTTTTCTAAGATCTGGCCAAAAATTCCGCATGCATGTCATGTCACTAGAACTAGCAGCGAAAGAACTAAGCATAGAATGTCACAAAAGGACAAATTATATTTTATTGAATAACGGATGAGAGGATTTGACGATAAGACAAACAAACTTGAAATCTGGGTTACAACCCTGGATAACCCAGATAACAGAAAAGACGACAAAATAAGCTACAAAGTCTCCTCCCTTCTATAGAGGAGTGACTTTCCAATTACCAAGCGACATCTTAGCCACGGACAAGCACATCAGCATTACTACGGCATTTAACCTTTTTTATTGCTATGGATTCAACACTCAAATTTTGACTTTTGATCAAACCGTTCCCATATTGCCTGTCGGAATTGAGGATTGACAGAATGGGAATTTTCACGTTAATTAATTTGCCAAAGGACTTGGACGAATTCTTATGTCTCCCTATCATCACAGATTATCCAAGCAGAGCATGTCCTATTGCTCCAAACTGGTAGAAGTCAGCCAACATTTGCCTTAATTTTTATCACCAACTTGTCTACTTGCCTTTTCGTGACCTTAGTTGGATCAACAATAGTGGTATTTGTTCCTTCGGTTGAAGGTGCTTTTATTTCTGAGGGATCCTGGATTGTTTTTGTGACTCGCCATTGAAAACCAACAAACCAACCACCTTTAACTAGCTTTTATTTCAAAACAAGAAGCATTTTAGTATGAACATTCTCTTTTTTCCTTTTCTTTTTTCTTTTTTTTCTTTTGTCACTCTTTTCTTTTCATTTTTTTTCAAAACCATTCGATCGAACCTGATGTGGGTTGCCTACGTATCATGTGGGAATATGAATCGGATCTTGTGTAGTTCGGGAAGATGAGAAATAAAGAAATTAAATTAACTCTTTTTTTTGGATTTTGAATTTTTTTTAATTCCCGAAAGAAAGACTTATAAAGAAGAAAGAAAATATTTTTGGATTTCGATTTTTTTTTGTTGAGAATTTTTGAAAAGAAAAACTTCTAAAGATGAAAGAAAATATTTATTTTTTTTAATTTCGATTTTTTTTTGGGAATTTCGAAAGAAAAACTTCTAAAGAATAAAGGAAATATTTTTGGATTTTTAGAATTTTATTTTGAATTTATGAAAGAAAGACTTCTAAAGAAAAAAGAAAATATTTTTGAATCTTGAATTTTCTTTTCAATTTTCGAGAGAAAAACTTCTGAAGAAGAATGAAAATATTTTTGGATTTTTTGAAGAAATTAAAAGAAAATATTTTTGGATTTTTAAAAATTGGATCTCAAAGAAAGAGTTTTCTAAAGAAGGAAGTAAATAAAAATATTTTTGGATTTTTAAAAATTGTGGGCCAGAACCGACGAGGTTTGCCTACGTGTCTCACATCTGGTGAGAATCAGACCCGCGTAGTTCGATTAGTTTTCAGGATCGGGGGAAAATGTCACTTTTAAAAATTTGGACTCATTTGTGACAACTTTCTAAAAATTCGGCAGAGTTTCAGGATCTTATTTTCCTTTTTTTTTCAAATACCAGGATTTTCAAGAACCAGGTCAATTTTCTCTCTCCTATTTTTCTTGATTTTCTTTCCCTATTCTAGAAGCCAGTCAACATGCAAAGTCAAATGCACGTGATGCAAACAAGCGTATCTACTAGGGATACGACATGAGGGTATGTTATTCTAAGTTTAAACCTTATGGTGTGGAGTTCTAGACAAGGCTTACCCGAGCGGACAACTCGAGCCGGGGGGAGAGGGCAGCGTACCGGGAATACAGAAGCTTCACCTGCTTTGCAACTTGTCTGATCCTCATTCTAAAATTGGGGTATGATTCTAACAGAAAAGAAGCCACGCAAAGCGCACGCTTTCCAGAAGATTTAGAAGACTCAGAGAGAAGAAAGGTTTCATAACAGTTTATATATAGTTCACACAATATCAAAGCGGTAAAAAGCGACAACTAGCACATTAGACTCAAACAAGTAATATCACACAATCACAAGTAGCCAAGTACAAAAGTTATTCTAAGCTCGAATTCTGAATCCTGAACCAAAGATTCTGGGTTTGATCCCCAGCATAGTCGCCAGAGCTGTCACACCTCCTTTTTCCCGAGGGATAAGGGAGTTTTTCCAATTAAAGTAACATTATTCGAAATTGGATTATTTATTTAATTCAGAGTCTCCACTTGGAATAATTATTATGGTGTCCCAAGACACCGGTTTATTTTAAAGTCTCAAATCGAGGAAATTGACTCTATTTATGGTCTATGAACAGAGAAGATTGGGTAAGGAATTCTATTAACCCTGGAGAAGGTGTGAGGCACTACCGAATTCCGTGATTTTAGCATGGTTGCTTAACAATTAATATTTGACCTAATTATCTGATTTAGTACATTGTTTAAAACCTATAAATTTCAGCATCAAAGTCAATGATACCAGCTTTGGCCTCTTCCAAGGTTTTTCTCCTCATGCTTTACATAACCTAAGTTCTCTCAACAACGAGGGAAGCCGCTTGGCGCTTAAGTTCTTATTTGAGTTGGGTTACCTCGGCAGAAAGGTTTTCCCGGGCGGATCTAACAAATCTGAGGCTAACATCAAGGTCACAGACAGTTGAGCTAAAGAGCTTATTATGCTTGATAGTCTTCTTATACTTCTCCTGCAACTGGGCATCTTTAACTATTATGCTCGATAGTCTTCTTATACTTCTCCTCCAACTGGGCATGTTTCACCCCCGCAGCAGCAAGAATGTTAAAAGCTAAACATAATATAGGAATCTCTATATCTGATCTTCAACTCTCCCACTCCAATGAATGATACATCACTTATACACAATCCCCTCATGAGAAGTACTCCCATAAATTTCCCGCGACACATAGCGAAACTTGAACATCAATGGTTACCAACCATGAGATCTCTGTAGTACTAGTCAAGCATCCTCAAGTCAAAACACATTGCGTCTTCTACAACACACACCCTCCTCAGGCAATACCGGATAGTGTTAGCATACTCTTAAACATCTAAAATCTCACATGTTGTCTAGAACTCATGACCTTCCTTTCAAAACTGAACCGCAACCTTGTTCATGCAATCTCAATCACACACAGCGCACCGAATCTACCAATCTAACATGTAATAATACGAAAATTTCATAATCAAATCTGAATCATAAGTAGGGTAGACACCCCCATCAACTAGAAACCTTCCACTAAACTCAATCCAGGAGAGCATCGCAACACACAACAAACCTTCCATACCTGTATAAGACATCAATATCAATCCATGATCGAAACCATCGTGAACTCTTAGAATGCCCTCTGCACATAACTAAGACATCAGAACTGAATCCCTCTAAATCAACCAAGTCACACAGACTGCCAAACCTAAAAGTATTGCCTCAAAACATATGTAAAGTCCTATCATACCAAAGGAACAAATCATTTCTACTACTGTGCTGATCCAAACAACTGCTAAGCTGACCCAACTTCTTCAGAGTCCTCTTGACTTGCCTTCAAAATAACACTTCTCTTTCCCAACACACTATGGACCTCAATCAAAACTCACTCCAAGTGATCCCAACATGAAACGACTTCGTCCTAAGGCCCATAAGCTACTTTAATCCCTTTCATGCACCCAATGGCACCGCAAATCGGGAATGCCCACTTTGAAGAGACATTCTATGAATCCGGAAACGTTTCTTTCATCTCTCTAATATTGTAATGCAGAATCAATAAAGATATAGAATACTGCAAGTCTCAGCACCCTCCAATGCCAATCTCAGATCTTAGTCATACACAAATCCAGGAATCCTTCAATACCACATATGAATCTTGAACCCATTAGAACTTCTTGAGAATCATCCACTCTTCTCTAATCGCCAATACAAAGCCAATACGCACCGAATGACTTGTGCTTCACCAGCACATGCATATCCAAAGAGAAGCAACCAAGCAATTCCTTTGCCTTGCATACTACATCCACAACGAATATCAAACCTAATCATTCCAAGACCTCCATATACCCATAAAGTATAGTACATCATGCATAAAGAAATTTCCATGCTTGAGACATCCTCGAGGTCATCCTCTTCAAGTCATAACTAATCTACAAAAGTCCCTTAGTCCAGGAACTAGTATAACACATGACCAACGATCCGATTATTGATGGTAGACCCCCTCACTTGGATCGAAGCCACATAACACATCACATGATAACCCACATTACTCTTCCTTCATAACTGCCATGATCTCCCATTGATATTCAGCTAAATTCTCCATAAGGTCATGTAATACTAGTCATAAAACACTCCGAATCATCTGCCAAGTGCATACTCATCCTTGTGATAGTCATATGAACTTCCTCAACCGATCCAAAATTCTAATCGTAGTACATACATCCCACTAGATAGAAGGTAATCTCTTTATAGAAACATCATTAGAATCACACAACCTCAAAACTTCCAGCAGAAGATAACCTACCTTCTTAGCATCAAACCGACATCCTTTTTGACTATACCATGGTCACAACCACTATGTAATCAACTAATCTCTCCTGAGTCTACAATCATCAACAAGATATAAAAATATACTTTATTTCTAAAGTGAACAACTGAAAGATCCCCCAACACATATATCTTAAGACTATACCACCTATCAAGAAACAAATCAAGTATCCATAGCCCTTTTCATCCCAATAAAATCCTTCTCTTCTCATCCTAACCATCTAATCATAGTACTCATCACAAAGCTATTTAGCCACTCAACTGATCCATCAATCACACCACTAAGGACACCATCGGACGTAAGAGTCCCAAGTCATATACTTATGTAACTAAATCTGCCGAGCCCAAGCTGCAGTCCAAACCTGGCCTCATTTTCTCTAGATTGGCCTACCTTCACAATGAAGAAACACATCTCGCACATCCGCGATATCACAAGCCTTCGATGCACAGCTGATACCGAGTGCTCGACATCATAAACTAGTGAATGGAAAGAAATCGAATATAATCTTTAAGCTGAATCAATGATGCACTATAAGGAAAGAAAGAAGGTAAAGTTTCCTAGATGCCCTGTAGCCTCTCGAAGATAAGTATGGATGCCATCATACCGACCCGAAAGACTCTACTAGACACTTGCTCATGACTTGTAGAACCTATGAACCTAGAGCTCTCATACCAACTTGTCACGACCCAAAATCCAACTAGTCGTGATTGCACCTAACCCAACCCTTCAAGTAAGACAATTAACAGCTATCCAATTTAAGGAGATTGTCGATAACATTAAACAAGATAGCTAAATTACATATAATTTTTCCAAAATTTGGAAGTACAAGTCATGAACCACTAAAATTTTGATTTACAAAGCTCGTACAAAAAAATGGATACAACCTCTCCGAAAAATGGAAGTACAAGTCATGTTTGGATATACATAAACAGAAGTAAAAATCCTAAACTACCAAGAAGAAGTGGTAGCTTATTGATGGAACATAAGTACATGTTCAATGCTATCCTCTGTCATCCACAACAGCTCAACTCGAAGTTCTACATGCAAGGTGCAGAAGTATAGTCTCAGTACAACCGACCACATGTACTCAGTAAGTATCATGACTGATTACATGCAAGGTGCAGAAGTATAGCCTGCTAGATACTTTCTACCCTAAACTCACTCACGGAAAAGAAAAGAGGTGACATATATTCATTAATTAGACAATAGGGAGATCATGAATACAATACCAAAAACTTTCTATTAGTTACTTCACTTTTAAGTCTTAAAATACACATATTCTTATAGTTGAGTGGAACAAGTGATAAAAACACAACATAACTTATTTGGCTTTCCTAGCACCCATGTACAACCCACATAGTGTCTATGGAGCCTCTAAAAGATACAAAAGAGTGTTATGATAGTGCCGGCAATAAAGCCCCGGCTATACCTCAAAACGTGATAATAATATGAACAAAGGATACAATACATGACCCCAGGATGAAGTGGGGCTCACCAAGTCTGATGGGAAGAGGATGTACCACTATCGCTGATCAACACTTCCTGCTATGGGACCACTTGAATCCATTTAAAGATGCAGCGCCCCCGAAAAAAGGGACGTTAGTACCGTCGAATAGTACTAGTATGTAAAACTAAACACCATCTCAATAGAATGAATAATAATACATGGGGGACCAATCAAGAATTCAATAAGAGCTTCAAATAATACTAAAACATCAAGTTAAGGATCACATAAGTTTTCAAGTCAATTTCCATGTTATTAGGTTGGGTGATCTTTACTGTTGATATACCATAATTCACAATACCACCGTATTCTTACATGGAGTCTGATCACGACCCGATCGGCTAGGTTGTCTCATTTGAGACATCAACCATAACCACAATTTTATCATACTTTCCATCACAGTCACCACCATGTGTGCGGCATGGCGTCCGATCATGGCCCGATCGGCTAGGCCGTCTCACACTAGACGTTACCTTTTTCAGTCGATCATCTCACATCATACTTCTTTCACATCCTTTCAATTCATTGGCACTAGTGGCCACAATTATAAGGTCATTCTTGGCACTTGGCCGTATTTCATAATTCCAGTTTCCCCTTTTCACATTCAAACATCATTATTATTATCAACAACAATAAGGCTTCCCATTCAAGACATTAAATTCACATATGAGCAATTTGAGAATCTTAGGCACAAAGAGGCTTTTCATACAATTTGGCATAACAACTTTTATTTTGATCTAGACTTGAAATCTTAACATTTTTAATACATATTCCATATTTTGAATACATCCTCAATGATAAGGTGATATGATAAAGCATTTACAATACATATTGAGCATATATCCTTCAACACAAGCACATTCGGAATAACCAATTCAATTATGATCAATTTGGGACTTACACCAATTACATGAACACCGTGGGATTCGATTCTAAGAAGGGGGTTTAGCCAACATACCTCAATGGAGCTTCATTAAACTCTAAAATGTTCCAGAATTCTTAGCACTTCAATCTATTGTTGGACCAAAACTACGAAGATGGTCATGATTCTAGCTCATTTGAGGCCCGCAGAGTGCGATCAAAGTGCAGCCCATGAAATGGTTATGCGGTCGCATAATTGGCCGCGAAGTTGACATCAAAACGGCCCAAGTAGCTGCTTCACTCTGCGGCCATTCTGCGGCCCGCAGAGTGATTATGCGGCCGCATAATGGGCCGCAAAAATATCTATTTTTGCAAAATAATTTCCTTCAACTCCCCAGCACACCGTTCAATCCAAAAAGGTTCGAACCACTACGCCTACCTCGGCATCACGGAACCCCGGTTTTTAGGAAATTTTGTACAGGGCCTTACAATGTATACATCCAAGGAATTTGCATATAGAGAACATTCACAAAATCCAATCACTAGCCAGTTTCCATTATCTGCATGTACACCATCAATGAGAAACATGAGAGGACGACCCTAGGGGGATAGATCCTTATCCATATGTTGCACGAACAACTCACGTGCATAATCATAATCACCGCACATATAACTCATGTGCCATAACAACTCAACCCACATGGACCACTCACGTGCTACCAATCCAATCTATCACACAAAAAGCATATACAAGAATACATGTATACAAGCGACGAATATCAAATCACGTACTCATGGACTAAGAAATAACATGCTAAGGTGTATGTATGTGAGAAGTGTACAATTACAATTCTGTTTAGACGAGTACACCATACAACAATGAATATCATGTACAAATAGGGAATCAATACCTACACATGATCTCTAGCATGATTCACGGAGTTCATATAGTCATACAAATTATTTAACATGAATCACAAAAAGCACAGAATTCAAACAATTTAAAATAAAAAAATAAAGTTTAATATGATCATGAATCATATATAGCACCCGTATATACACTCATCACCTAGCATATATGTCACCTCTCACATATTTTATTAGGCAAACAAAGTCATATCCTAAGGGTTATTCACTCAACAAGATTAGGCTGGATACTTACCTCATCCAGGCTAGCCTTCAACCAAATATAGCATAGAAATCATGTTCTAGACCCACACAAATCTAGGTAAATCATCAACCAAGGAAGTCAAACAATGCTATAGGAAGTGATCCCAATCTATAAATCTTCGATCTTTGAAGAATTCCAAAGAAGTCAATCCAAGGCACGCGTGCCCGAAATTTAAAACCAATACTACAATCCGATGACCCATAACCTATCAGTCTAAATATGTAATTAGTTTTCAAAACCGAGTCCAAATCGGTACTCAAATTCACAAAATACTCTCTTAAATTGTAGGCGAAAACCCCAATTTTTCCTTCAAAATTCCATGTTCTTAGTGAATAGATTCATGGAAAAACAAGATATATAATCAATTATGAGTAAAAATTACTTACCCATAAAATAGTAGTGAAAATAACCTCCAAAGTCGCATCTTACCGAGCTCCAAAACACAAAATAATGAGAAATGAGCAAAACCCTCGAATTATAATCTCTACCATGTCCATTGCTTCTGCGACCAAAAGATCTGCAATTACAGCCTCTGTTTCTGTGCTCGAAGGCCCGCACTTGTGAGCTACCTCATCACCAACTTGCCTTTGCACCTGCGATGCACACGCTGAATTTGCAGCTCCACAGGTGCTACCCCTTCTTCGCATCTACGATTCCCTATGTCGTAGATGTGACCACTACTTAGCTAGCCTTCCAATGTGCAAACAATACCACAGGTGCACCCCTTGCGCTGACACACTGAAGTCTCCAGGTACGATGTGCCAGGCACAAGAACTATTCCCAAAATACCAAAGTGCTCTGGAACCATGCCGGATCACACCCGAGCCCCTCGGAACCCCATCCAATCATACCAACAAGTCCAAAGAAAATATTCAAACCTATCCAAAATCTCTAAATACCATAAATAATATCAAAATGAAGAATCAAAGATAAAATCATTCTCTTAACTTTCAAACATTCAAACTTCATCGAATGCGTTCGAACCACACTTAATCATTTCGGATCACAGCCAAACATTACAGACAAGTTTCAATCAACTAAGTGAACATATACAATGTCTTAAAACCACAATAAGAGTATGATAACACCAAAGTCAACTCCCAGTTAAACCTATAAATTCTCTAATTCTTCTAATTGCCAATTTTTGACAAATAAAGCCAATACCTTCTAAAAAAATTCAAATCCCAGTCTAAACATACGCCCAAGTCTGAAATCACCTGTAACGACCCGACCATTCGTTTTGAATATTGGCAATCTGTTTGATGGTTTGAGGTCTTGATTAGCTTCATATGATGTATTACGACTTGTGTGTATGGTCGGTTTTGGTCTTCGAGTTGTTCGAAAATGATTTGGGAGAATGATTATTAAATAGGAAGCTTTAAGTTAGAAGAGTTGACAAAATTTGACTTTTATATATTTGATCTCAAATTGGAGTTTTGACGGTGCCTTTAGGTCCAAATGGTGATTTTTGACTTGGGCATATGCCCGGATTTGCATTTGGATATTTCTAGAAGGTTTCGACACTATTTTACCAAAGTTGGTAATTTGAATGTTTGGAATGTTCGTAAGTTTGATCGGAAGTTGACTTTGATAATATATAGTTTGTACTGTTGTTCCGGGAGTCGGAATAGGTTTTTTATACTATTTGAAATGTATGTGTAAAAATTGAGGTCATTCTGGGTTAATTTGATATGGTTCAGCACGAGTTTTGGATTTGAGGTGCAATTCATAGTTTTGATGTTGTTATGTGTGATTAGAGGACTCGAGTAAGTCAGATTTAATTTTTGGGACTTATTGGCATGCTCGAACAGGGTCCCGATTGGCTCGAGTGATTTTTTGACTGGTTTCAGACCATTTTGAGTCATATTGGTGTTGGCTGGTTTGGCAGGGGTCTGGTGTCATCGCACCTGCAGAACATTGGGCACAGGTGCGGAGCTTCAAATTTGGGTGAGGAGGCGCAGAAGCAATAGGTCAAGCTGGGGAATGATGTCACTGATGCGTAGGATTTAGCGCTTCTGCGGGAGCACAGATGCAGGCAGAGTTGCGCAGTAACTGGAACGCAGACTGGGCGAGTGCTTCCCAGAAGCGGAAGGTACATCGCACCTATGATATTGCAGGAGCGGGATGTTGTCCGCAAGAGCGAGCAGTCCGACATAGTGGCCTCCACAGAACCGGTATTTTTGTTGCAGGAGCGACGCTGCAGAAGCGACCTGTTTTTCGCACATGCAAAAAGGCTGGCAGATTGCTATTTATTCGAAGGGTTGTTCATTTTATCTCATTTTGGACATTTGGAACTCGGTTTTGGGCAATCATTGAGAGGATTGTTTCCACATGGATTGGGGTAAGTATTCTTTACTCGAATTTGATTTTATTCCATGATTCTATCTTCAATTTTTGCATTTGATTGATAAATTAAAAAGAGAAATTGGGGGTTGTCTAAACTTCTCTAACATGATTAATTGAGTTTTGAACATCGATTCAGTGTCGGATTTGATTGAAATTAGTATGGTTGAACTCGTATTCTAATGGTTTATCTGAATTTGTAAGTTTTGTCGGGTTCCGAGATGCGAGCCTGGGGTTGACCTTTTGGTGGACTTTGAGTATTTGACTAAAGATTCGACCTTTATCATTTAGATTTGTTTCCTTTGGCATTATTTGATATTTTTGAATTGCTTTTGGCTAGTTTCGAGCCGTTCAGAGGTCGATTCATGCGGGATGGCATTTATAGAGTGTTGTTTGGCTTGTTCGGCATTTGTTTTGGCTTGCTTGAGTTAAGTATCTTATCTAAACTTGGTTGAGGCACTAGTTGCCAAAGTTATTTGTGATAGCTACATGCTATGGGTGCGCATATGTGTGGGGTTTGAGTCCATGTGCGAGCACAAGGGTATTTATCCATCTTCGGAGTAGTGCTTAGGCAATGACATGCCTTGTAGTGACTATTAAGATTTAAGCAGTGATGCTTTCCATATTTGTATCCTTGTTGTGAACTATTTGATATATGTTTGAGGTAACATAGAGGCTAATTCACTGAATAAACTTGATAATTGCTATTTTTGTGAAGAAATTATCGATTTGAGCTATGATAGCACACTTTAAACATGCCTACATAATAGCATGTCATTATGCCAGTCCAGGAGCATGAAATTTGATATTCATTCATCACATTCATGTATTCTTGTATAATTGCTTCTGTGTGATATGATTTTGGCTTGATGCATGTCAACATGCTGGGCGGATTGTGTTTTTATGCATGTGACCATGCCGGGCGGATTGTGTTGTTATGCATGTGATCACGTCGCGCAGATTGTGTTATTATGGCTATGACCACGCTGGGCAGATTGTGTTATTATGCATGTGACCACACTGGGCAGATTGTGTTGTTATGCCTGTGAACATGACGGGCGGACGGTGTTGTTATACATGTGACCGCACCAGGCGGATCCGTTATATTGAGCATGTTACCACGCTGGACGGATTGTGATATTGAGCATGTGACCACGCTGAGCTGATAGGACGCCGGGCAGATTATGCATGCGTGTGGATATGGATCCATCCCCCTAGGTTCACCCTCTCATATTTCTCTCTTGAAGATGTACACGCGGATTGTGAGAAACCGATGGGTTTCTTGTTGACGTGAGCTCTGGGAGAGCTGGTTATAGGTTCGGTTTGGTTACTGAGATTCTGATGTGGGCCTCAGAGCTGTGATATGATATCCATTTAGATCGGGTTGCGCGCCGCAATAAATTGATATTTGATTATTGCATTTTTTCTTTACTTCCATATCTTCTTTATATGTTGGATTGTTAACTAAGAAAAACACTTTAAAAAGAATCATGAGAACCGAGGTGGTTTTATCTGTGATTTTCCTAATTTGATCAATTTCAATTCTATATATGTTGGAATTTATGAACTGTACAAATGATATCAAGTATCATTTATAATTCTTTCTTCTATTACCTTGTTGAGGTTAGTTATGATATTTATTGAGTACATGGGGTTGGTTGTACTCATACTACACTTCTGTATCTTGCGTGCAGATTTGAGAGCTGATGTTGTTGTGTATGGCGGGAGCTGGCATTGAAGATGTACCTATCTTTTAGATATAACTACCACTTGTCTTTGGTAGTTTTAGACTTTAAATTTTGTTTATGTATATTCCAAACAGATGTTGTATTATTTCATACCTTTTTTGTAAATCTAAAGCTTTGTGGCTCGTGACTTGTACTACCATTCTTTGGGTTATTATATTAAACTTCAGTTAATTCATCATTGATTTCTTATTATTCTTATTTAAATTGTGTTGACTATTAATTGGCTTACTTAGCGGGTTGGGTTAGGTGCCATCATGACTAGTTGGATTTTGGGTCGTGACAAGTTGGTATTAGAGCTCTAGGTTCATAGGTTCTACGAGTCATGAGCAAGTGTCTAGTAGACTCTTGCGGATCGGTATGATGACGTCTATGCCTATCGTCGAGAGGCTACAGGGAATCAAGGATAAACTTCCTATCTTTCTTTTCTTATCGTGCGGTATTGATTCATCTTGAAGCATATCTCTTTGAATTCCTTCTACTCACGCGTATATTATGTGAGCGCTCGGTATCAAATGTGTATAGACGACTTATGGTTCCATGGATGATGAGGAGCGAGATGTGTTTTCTACGTTTAGGTGATGGGCCAGTCTGGAGAATTTGAGGCTTGGTTTCGAACGCAACTTGGGCTCGATAGTTTTAGTTGTGTAAGTATGTGCTTTTTGGACTTATATGTCCGATAGTGTCCCTAGGAGTGGGATTTATGGCTCGGTGAGTGGTTGAATGGCTACATGATGAGTATGATATGGCTGCGGGATGTGTTCAGATGGGTTGGATGCGACGAGATAAGTTTGCTTGGGATGTGAAAGGATGATGGATACTCGATCTCCGTGTTGATGTGTTGTACGGCCTTGAGTTTTAAGTGTTTTAAGGGATCTTTCATATTGTTCATTTGTGGAATGAAGTAGATTCTTATGTCTTATTGACGAGTTCAGACTCAGGAAGATTTAAAGACTGTATAGTGGTTGTGGCCATGAAAGGGCATAGAAAGATGCCAGTTTGATACTAAGTAGGTGAGTTATCTCCTGAGGGATGTTCCGAGGTTGTCTGATTCTCATGATGACTCTGTGGAGAGTTTCTTTCTACCGGTGGGATCAACTCACTTGTACGGAAAACTTCAAGGAGCTTTGAAGAGAGAACCATTTTGCAACTTAAGGGGACTGGACTAGGATTCGCATTGAATCAAAATCAATATAAAAGTATTCGGTGTCATTTACAATATGCATATTACAATCTGCCTTTACTATTTACTTCGCATCAAATTCTACTCGACTAATTGATAAACAAGTCAACTACTTAGTCATAAAAAGAGAAAAAATGACAATTCACCCCCCTTGTACTTTCAGTTTAGATTACAGCTCTTGCAATCTAAACCTAATACAACTCTAGACTCTAACAGTCCCACGATTGTCTCACACTTGCAGGTTACTCTAACTTGAAAATGTGAAAATAAAACAGCTAAAACAAATGTACTTTTTAAAGAATGATAAAATTACAACTCAATATCCTAATATAGAAGAACTAGACCGGCTCAAGCTATATGCACAATTGCAAAGGATCAAGTACTTATGTCTTGTTCTTCACACACTTGCTGAGTGAACTGTGATTAAGCACTTCAAGAGTACTACTTGTTCATAGTATTGCACGAGCTCTAAATGTTTGTAAATGATTTTCCTGAAAAACAAACGGAAAGAATACATTCTCGCATGTTAGTCAATCGTATTAATCTAGTGATCAAGGATTTTGCGTCTTGAATATGGAAGGACTCGAATTCCGCTTGAGGATCTTTTCAAGATATACATGCTACCAAATGTCCATGAGATCATAAAAGATATTAGCATAATATTCTTAAATGTCTTAGTTAATCAGAATATATATGTTGTAGATCTTTTCCTAAATTATCGCACAATAGAACTTTTATTCTTTTACCGCAAGTTACAATAGCCGAGTTACCCATTCAACTCGTAAGATCCAGGTTCTTAGTACATGTGCATTGCATATTTTGTTAATCATCAAAATACATATAACCAAACAAATTCTCCCTTTTTAATGATAACAAACATGTGCTTTTGAACCAGGAATATACCACGAACTTACAACTGTTCATATTTCAGACAAAAACAAGATATACACAAGTAATTAGATCAACACAAAGGATCATATCCCAACAAAACTTTGCCGCAATGCGTGACCCAATCCAAACACCGATCCACATGAAATACCTCGACCATAATGCTCAAAATCAACAACCATATGCAAATCAACAAAAACACACGAAGTGCATGATAATAACAATGGAGAAAGGATAGCACAATATACCACAAAAAGGAAAGATCATATGTAACGACCGGCCGGCCATTTTACTTTCTAGAACCCCGCTCCCCTATATAAGACTTCCTGTACTTGATTTTACTGATTTATGACATGCGGGGATGGTTGGTTCGGGATTTGGAAGAGTCTGGGTTGGAATCGGAACCCTTAGTTCCTTAAGGTTGGCTTTAAAGGCCAAGTTTGACTTCGATCAACATTTTGAGTAAACGACCCCGGAATCAGGATTTGACGGTTCCAATAGGTTTTTATGATGATTTTGTAATTGGGCGCATGTTCAGATCGGGTTTTGGATGAACCTGGAGCGTTTTGGCGCCCAATAGTGGAAGTTGGTTCTTGAGGAACTTTGAAGTTCTTTAAATATGGTTTGGAGTAAGTTTTGGTGTTATCGAGGTCTAAATAAATATTCGAGACCTGGAAAAGTTCCATAATCTCATTTAAGACTTGCATGCAATGTTTGGTATCATTCCGAGTAGTGTAAGCCCGTTTCGGCGCATTGGAAGTAAATTGAAGAACTTGAAGTTCTTAAGTTTGATTCAATTGGTTTTAGGGTGTGATTCTTAGTTTTGATGTTGTTTCGGGCATTCTGAGAGTTTGAGCGAGTCCGTTTTCTGATTTCAAACTTGTTGGTACATTCGGACGGGGCCCCGGGGGCCCTGAGTGTCAATCGAACGAGGCTCGGACCAAGTTGGAATTTGAAAGCCAAAGCTGAAGCTCCAGCTGCTGTCATAATCGCACCTGCGCTTGGTCATCCGCAGGTGTGAGCTCACAGGTACGAGCCCCATGATCGCAGATGCGTCCCAGCATAGGCTGCCCAGCCATCGCATAAGCGAAAGAAGGACCGCATCTGCGAAAGTGCAGGTTTGAGCACTTTTGCTCACTTCTTACTCTTCTTGGGGGCGATTTAGGAGCTGGTTAGAGAGGGGATTTCCATCAACTAGTTGAGGTAAGTAATTCATATCAAATGTGAGATAAATACATGGTTTATAGGTAGGTTATAACATGTAAATTAGTGAAAATTATGGGTTTAGATGAAAACCTAGGTTCTTGATAAAAATGAGATTTAACTACGAAATTCGTTATGGAATTTAGTAAAAATCATATATTTATGTTCCTAAGGTTATGGGTACCAACTTTATTTAAAAATTTTTGGAATCCGAGCATGTGGGCTCGGGGGTGAATTTTAGGAATCTTGCAATTTAAGTTGGGTAATCACTTAAATGGTAGAATTATGAACCTTTGAGCATAGATTGATTAGTTTATGTAATGTTTGACTAGCTTCGAGTCGTTTGGCGTCAAATTTGGAGATTTGAGCGCGTTCTTGAATTGGGAAGTAGGCTTTGAGACGAGGTAAGTCTCCTTTCTAACCTTGTAAGAGGGAATTAACCCCATAGGTGAATTAAATAAATGTTTGTACCTAATTGCGGTGGCTACGTACGTACGAGGTGACGAGAGTCCGTACGTAGCTACTATTATGCTATTGTTCGGGTAGTTTAGGACCCGTATCATGCTATACTTGGAATGTTTGTGCCCTTACTTGCTAATATAATCACCTAGTCATGATAGAAATTGATAAAATAATTGTATAAGGTTAAATTCACTTACTTGAAGGTTTGTATGAGATACTTGACTGTAAATGGAAAACTTGTGCTTTCTTGAAAATAAATTGTTATTTGTGGATCGGGCCGAGCGTCTCGGTAGTAAATAGATGCATCTATGGTTCGCATCGTTTGACCCTCCGGCAGTGCACAGTTTAAATATTTTATTGGATCGGGCCGTACGACCTCGGGATAATTGCGCATGCTAATCATTTGGAAATTCTCCATGATTTATTCTGCTTAAAGGACTTGAAATGTAAGTTGCTAAATGGTATTACTGAAATTTAAGTTATAATTATGAAAGAAGGAGTTATCTTTTCCTGTTGTTGACATCCATGCTTAGCATAACACTTTCTTATATTATTTGACCCTAGTAAGTGTCAAGTCGACCTCTCGTCTCTACTTCTTCGAGATTAGACGGGATACTTACTGGGTACATATTGTTTATGTACTCATACTACGCTTCTGTACTTAATTATACAGGATCTGAGGCAGGTACATTTGGCTACCCGCCCGAAACGCATACTTGATCTTGGACCGAGACTTCACGCTGAGCTGCCCCTTCTGAGCCGTTCAACAGCATGCCAGAGTTTCTCTTTTGTGTTTATCTATCTATTCTGTTTCGGACAGTAGGATAGTCATCTTTTGTATATTCTACTAGTTGCTCACACACTTGTGACACCAGATCTTGGCACGTATTAATTGACTTTGATTTTTGGTTTGGGTTGTAATTCAATAGTTATAACTGTTTTTAGATGTTTCCGTTTGTTTGCCTTAAAATCCTTTATTTACCAAATGTTTTAAAAATAAGTAAATCTAAATGGGAAATCATTAAGTTGTTCACTGTTGGCTTGTCCAGCAACGGTGTTGGGCGCCATCATGGCTGACATGGAGTTGGGTCGTGACAACATGGTATCAGAGCACTAGGTTCACATAGGTCTCACAAGTTAAGGGCAGGCCTCGTAGAGTCTTGCAAATCGGTGAGGAGACGTCCGTACTTATCTTCGAGATGCTATAGGGTGTTAGGAAACTACTCATTATTCATCTTCTGTCGTATAATTGATGGTATACTAAATTTCCTTCTTCTATTCTCTCACATATGGTGAGGACGCGCACGACGGACATTCCAGATCTGGGAAGAGCTGCTCCCCCCATTGCTAGAGGCCGAGGCAGAGGCCGGGGGAGGGCACCGGCCCGAGGTAGGGGACGAAGGTGACCCAGAACTGCCCCTGTAGCACCACCAGCGGATCCGGTGGAGGATCCCATTATTGAAGAGCAGGGTGAGGTGCCTGCCGCAGAGCAAGCCACGGTAGATTTCATGACAGCACCGGGCTTTCAGGAGGTCATGGACTGTATGATGCGGTTCATGGACACCATGACTCAGGCTGGTTTATTTCCAGCAGACCCAGCCACATCTCAGGCAGGAAGGGGTGCACAGACCCCTACTGCTCAGGCTCTTGGGCACACAGCTGTGGTATATCAGACTTCGGGTGCACTACCCATGGGCGGAGCCCTGCTAGTTGCGGCAGCTGCACCTGAGTCTAGACTGACTGCGAACAGCGATCCGCAGAAGTTATTGGACAGATGGACTATGTTACACCGTCCTGTCTTTAGGGGCGAGCGTTATGAGGATGCCCAGGATTTCATTGATAAGTGCAGGATCAGATTGCACAACATAAGGCTACTAGAGTCTCATGAGGTTAACTTCCCTATTTCTAGCTGGAGGGCAGGGCTCGTAGATGGTTGCAGTCTTATCTTCTTGGAAGACCAACAGGTTCTCCTCCCATGACTTGGAGCCAGTTTACATAGTTTTTCCTAGATAGGTATATTCCACCCTCCGAGAGGGAAGAGTTGCGGTATCAGCTTGAGAAGCTTGAGCATGGTCAGATGTCAGTGACCGACTATGAGGCAAGGTTTTCTGAGTTGTCTTGCTATGCACTTATGATACTTCCTACAGACGCACAGAGAGTGTTTGTGGCGGGGTTGCACACCAGTATTAGGGCCAATATGGCCCAAGAGGTTGAGATGGGGACTTCTTATTAGCTGGTAGTGGAGATTGCTCGGAGGATTGAGGGCTACCGTCAAAGGGGGAGAGAGCAGATGCAGCAGGACAAGAGGGCCCGTTTCTCTGGAGAGTCTAGAGGCGCCCTGGCTAGGGGCACAGGTCAGTTTGGGAGGGGTCAGACTAGCAGGCCCCCATATTTATCACCACCACCTCCTCGAGGTGCTCCAGTGCGCCCTTATTTCAGCGCCACGCCAGAGAGTTCTCACCTCCCACCAACTATCCAGGGTTCTTCCTGCTACTATTTTAGTGCCATGCTGGAGAGTATATACTGCCCACTGGCTATTCAGGCTTCTTCCAGTGGGTCGACAGGCCATCAGGGTCAGACATCAGGGCAGCAGATCGCCGCATCGAGGGGCTGTTTTGAGTGCGGAGATCTCGGGCACATAAAGAGATTCTGCCCCAGGCTTCGGGGCAAGGTAGTGCAGCAGGGCCAGCAGCCCACGATTTCAACACTGGCTGTCCGGCCGCCCAGAGGCAGAGGGCGGCTGGTGGAGGCCAGGTAGGGGGAGGCCAATCAGCTACTGTTCAGTCAGGCGGGGGCCAGCCCGCCGGTGCTCCAACCAAATTCTATGCTTTTCCGGCCAGACCAGATGCATTGGCCTCAGATGTCGTGGTCACAGATATTATTTCGCTATGCGGTAGGGATGCTTCGGTATTATTTGATCCAGGGTCTACCTATTCATATGTGTCATCTCTGTTTACTCATTTTCTGGATATTCCTTGCGAGACCTTGGGTACTCCTATTTATGTGTCCACTCCTATGGGTGATTCTGTGGTTGTGGATCGGATCTACCGGTCCTGTGTGGTCATATTCTGTGATTACGAGACTAGGGCAGACCTTCTACTACTTGATATGATCGACTTTGAGGTTATCCTGGGCATGGACTGGTTATCCCCATACCACTGCATCCTTGATTGTCATGCCAAGACTATTACCTTAGCAATGCCAGAATTACCAAGATTGGAGTGGAAGGGTTCCTCGGTTAATACAGCTAGTCGGGTCATCTCTTTTCTGAAGCCTCGACATATGGTCGAGAAGGGTTGTTTGGCTTATCTAGCTTATGTTCGGGACACCACCGCAGAGTCTTCGACGATTGATTCAGTGCTAGTAGTCCGGGAGTTCGCCGATGTGTTTCCTTCTAACCTTCCAGGCATGGCGCCAGATCATGATATTGATTTTCGTATTGATTAGGCTCCGGGCACCCAGCCTGTATCTATCCCACCGTACCGTATGGCTCCGAAAGAATTGAAGGAGTTGAAGGAACAGCTTGAGGAGTTATTAGCAAAGGGGTTTGTGAGACCAAGTGTATCACCTTGGGGTGCACCATTGTTATTGGTGAAGAAGAAAGATTGGGCTATGCGGATGTGCATTGATTACCGCTAGTTGAATAAGGTTACCATCAAGAACAAGTACCCGCTACCGTGTATCGATGATTTGTTCGACCAGTTGCAGGGTAATAGGGTGTTTTCTAAGATCGACTTGAGATCGGGGTACCATCAGTTGAAGATTTGGGACTCAGATGTTCTGAAGACTGCCTTCCGTACCAGATATGGTCATTATGAGTTTCTAGTGATGTCCTTCGGCTTGACTAATGCCCCAGCGACATTCATGAATTTAATGAACAGAGTGTTTAGGCCTTATATTGATTCCTTTGTTATTGTCTTCATTGATGACATCTTGATTTACTCACGTAGCCTGGGGGAGCACGAGCAGCATTTGACAGTGGTACTTCAGACATTGCGAGAGCAGGAGCTAAATGCTAAGTTCTCTAAATGTGAGTTCTGGTTAGAGTCTGTGGCATTCTCGGGGCATGTTGTATCAGGAGAGGGTATTAAAGTGGATCCCAAGAAGATTGAGGCAGTTCAGAGTTGGCCTCATCCCACTTCGGCAACTGAGATTAGGAGTTTCTTGGGGTTAGCAGGCTATTATCACCGGTTTGTGGAGGGCTTTTCATCCATTGCAGCACCTTTGACTAGATTGACCCAGAAGGGTGCTCCGTTCCATTGGTCTGATGATTATGAGGTGAGCTTCCATAAGCTCAAGACAACTTTGACTACAACATCGGTTCTAGTATTGCCTTCCGACTTCGGGATGTATACGGTATATTTCGATGCTTCACGCGTTGGCTTGGGTTGTGTATTGATGCAGGGGGGTGAGTTATTGTATATGTTTCGCGTCAGCTGATGATTCATGAGAAGAATTACCCTGTGCACGATCTAGAGTTAGCCACAATTGTTCATGCTCTTAAGATATGGAGGCATTATCTGTATGGAGTGTCATGTGAGGTCTATACTGATTATCGAAGCTTACAGCATTTGTTCAAGCAAATGGATCTAAATCTGTGGCAGTGTAGATGGCTCGAGTTACTGAAGGATTATGACATCACCATTCTTTATCATCCTGGCAAGGCAAATATGGTTGCGGACGCCTTAAGCAGGAAGGCAGAGAGTATGGGTAGCTTGGCATTTATTTTAGTGGAGGAGAGGCCACTAGCTCTGGACATTCAGTCCTTGGCTAACTTACTTGTGAGGTTGGATATTTCAGAGCCTAACCGAGTTCTTGCATGCGTCATTGCTCAGTCTTCATTATTAGGGCAGATCAAGGCCCGACAATTTGATGATCCGCACTTGGCAGTTCTTAGAGAGACGGTACTTCAGGGTGGTGCTAAAGAAGTTTTTATTGGCGAGGATGGTGTTTTGCTACTCCAGGGTCGTCTATATGTTCCTAATGTCGATGGCTTGAGGGAGAGGATTCTAGAGAAGGCACACAGTTCTCGGTATTCTATTTATCCAGGTGCTACGAAAATGTATCGTGACCTGAGATAACATTTTTGGTGGCGGCAGATGAAGAAAGACATAGTGGAGTATGTAGCTAGGTGTCTAAATTTCCAGTAGGTCCAGTATGAGCACCAAAGGCCAGGTGGCCTACTTCAGTAGATGACTATACCTGAGTAGAAATGGGAGCGCATCACTATGGACTTCGTAGTTGGATTGCCGCGGACCTTGCGGAAGTTTGATGTAGTTTGGATCATTGTCGACAGATTGACCAAGTCGGCATACTTCATTCCGGTTGTGACTACCTATACTTCAGAGAAATTGGCCCAGATTTATATTAGGGAGATAGTTCGGTTGCACGGTGTGCCTATTTCCATCATATCAAATAGAGGACCTCAGTTCACTTTACATTTCTGGAGAGCCGTACAAAGTGAGATAGGGACCCGTGTAGAGCTAAGTACAGTATTTCATCCACAGACCGACGGGCAGTCAGAGCGGACAGTTCAGATATTGGAGAACATGCTGAGAGCATGTGTGATTGACTTTGGGGGACAGTGGGATCAGTTCTTGCCATTGGCTGAGTTTGCTTACAATAACAGTTATCAGTCCAGTATTGAGATGGCCCCATTTGAGGCTTTATATGGTCGGCGATGTCGTTCTCCCATCGGGTGGTTTGAGCCCGCCGAGGCTAGGTTATATAGTATTGATATGGTGAAAGATGCCTTGGAAAAGGTAAAGTTGATTCAGGAGCGACTTCACACAGGAAAGTCCAGACAGAAGAGTTACGCAGAACAAAAGGCGCGTGATGTATCATTTATGGTAGGCGAGAAGGTTCTCTTGAAAGTCTCGCCGATGAAGGGTATTATGAGATTCGGAAAGAAGGGCAAATTGAGCCCAAGGTTTATAGGCCCATTTGAGGTGTTGAGACGAGTTAGGGAGGTTGCTTATGAGCATACTTTACCTCCCAGCCTATTAAGGGTTCATCCAGTTTTTCATGTGTCTATGCTTCGGAGGTATCATGCCGACATGTCAAATGTGTTAGACTTCAGCACTATTCAGCTAGATGAGAGCTTGGGTTATGAGGAGGAGCCAGTTGCTATTGTTGCTAGGCAGGATTGCCAGTTGAGGTCCAAGAGGATTTCTGCGATAAAGGTTCTGTGGAGGGGCCAACCAGTCGAGGAGGAGACCTGGGAGTCCGAGGAGGACGTGCGGAGCAGATATCCACACTTATTCAGCACATCCAGTATGAATCTAAACTCGTTCAAGGACGAACATTTGTTTAAGAGGTGGAGAACGTAATGACCCGACCGGTCGTTTTGCTTTCTAGAACCCCATTCCCCTAAATAAGACTTCCCGTACTTGCTTTTACTAATTTATGACTTGTGGGGATGGTTGGTTCGGGATTTGGAAGAGTCTCGGTTGGAATCGGAACCCTTGGTTCCTTAAGGTTGGCTTAAAAGGCCAAGTTTGACTTCGGTCAATATTTTAAGTAAATAACCTCGGAATCGGAATTTGACGGTTCCAATATGTTCGTATGATGATTTCGGACTTGGGCGCATGTTCGGATCGGGTTTTGGATGACCCGAAAGCATTTTGGCGCCCAATAGTGGAAGTTGGTTCTTGAGGAACTTTGAAGTTCTTTAAATATGGTTTGGAGCGGGTTTTAGTGTTATCGAGGTCCAAATGGAAATTTGAGACCAGGAATAGTTCTGTAATGTCATGTAAGACTTACACGCAAAGTTTGGTGTCATTCCGAGTAGTGTAATCCCGTTTCTGCGCATTGGAAGTAAATTGAAGAACTTAAAGTTCTTAAGTTTTATTCAATTAGTTTTAGGGTGTGATTCTTAGTTTAATGTTGTTTCAGGCATTCTGAGAGTTCGAGCAAGTTCATTTTCTGATTTCAAACTTGTTGGTACGTTCGGACGGGGCCCCAGGTAGAAAGATTTACTTGCTCAAGTCATCCTCAAAACAAACCTTCTTTAGTCACAACTGATTCACAAATACGCCTCAAACCGAAACTAATATAACACATAACCATGTAATCAGATCATCGATAGCAGACTCCCTACTTGGATCCTAGCCATAGAACACAACATTGGATATCCCACAATACCCTTACTCCATAATTTCCATGATCTACCGTAATTCAGCAAAATCCTTCATGAACTCACGTAGCACTAATCATAAAAATACTTCAAATCATTTGCTAAACTCATATTCATCTTTGTGACAGTCAAGCCAACTTCCTCAAGCGATCCAAACTTGAATTGCAAACTTTCTATGTTTTTTTATATAATGCCTCACCAATATTTTTCTCTCTTTCTTCTCTCCACTAGTTACACAGTAAATCTAATACATAGTATGATGTTTGCTTAGAGTAGAAAAAAGAGGTTTAGGTTGGTTTGATCAAAGTATGTTCTCTTCTGCTGGGTCTTCGACTGTATATATACACCTTGAGGGATGATCTTTTAATTAGGGATCTTGGCTGGAACAGATCTTCGAGAGATAGGAAACCCAAAGGAATTGATCCTTGGAATGAACCTCGATTGATTCCTTCAAAGAATAAGGGTCCAGCTTTCCTATAATTAATCCTTGAAGCTCGATATCACTGGCATGCTCCCCTTGAATGGAGTGAATGATTGATTGTGCAATTCTCACATATCTCATACTTGATATGATTTTCCTTGACAGTTGTGATTGATAATCTGGAGCAGATTTTCCATCCGGATTGATTATACTAATTTAACAATCCTTCTTTAGATAACTTCTGGATCCCAAGTTGATTTAAACTTCCTTTCTTGATCCTTCTACTTCGCAACATCCATTGCTTAGAGATAGTATTCTTATCCTTAAATTTGGGTGCTTGCAATAAGAGTATGTTATTTTTCATCACTAAAACCAAGATCTAACAATCTCCCCCTTTTTGATGATGATAAAAATAACTTAATTATTTCTACCTCCAAATTAATTTGAGTATTCGACTTCATTGTGGTTTGAAAGCTCCTTGCTTGTAGTCGACCCCCCCTCAACTTATTAACAGATAGTCGACTCCCCCTCAACTTATTATCTCCTCCTGCATAGATACATCCTTTGGATTGTATTTGACTTGCCTATGATTTAGTCGACTTCATTTTGATTAACCTGCACATGTTAGTACAACCCTTTCTCCCCCTTTGGCATCAATGAAAAAGAAAGGGCAATATTTAGCAGCATTACCAAAAATAAGTTATCCTAGAGATTATAACTAGATGACTGGATTACCAGCCCAAAATAAATATCTGAAATAAACATCCCAAACATCAGCAAAACAAATGTTAAAGATTGTCTAAAACATCCAACGGTCAGATCAATAACGTAGAAAATAGGTATGAGTGTTGCAAACAGCTTTCTTGAGACGGTCAAAGCTTGAGTTCATGGTTACTGAGATCCCATCAATATGATCATGGACTTCCTTGAACGTTTTCACTTAATTTTCTGTTGTCTTCTGTATCATGACTCGTATCTTTGACACATCTGAGCCAGATTCTTTTGAGACGTCATGGATATCTTCAACTATTGATTGCGTAGCAAGGAGTAGATTCTTGATGACAGTCAGCTTCTCGTCTGTAACGACTCCGCCGATCATTTTTAGTATTATAGCCATTTTCCCTATTTATTGGTTATTCTATGCTCGTTGGTTATTATGTGACTTACCGGGGATGTTAGTTTTGTTTCGGGGATGTTTCGAAATGAATTGGGACACTAGTCCCAAGGTTGGAAGCCTAAGTTGAAAGAGTTGACTGGATGTTTACATATGAGCAAACGACTCCGGAATGGAGTTTTGATTGTTCCGATAGATTCATATGGTTACTTTAGACTTAGGAGTATGTCCGTATTTTGATTTGGATGTCCGTAGGTCATTTTTGCTTCAGACGCTGTGATCACAAGTATTGTCTCAGTATGCCACAAGGATGCTTCCATATTATTTGACCCCGGTTCCACTTATTCAAATGTATCATCATATTTTGCTCGTTAGTTGGATATGCCCCGTGAGTCCTTAGTTTCGCCTGTTCTTGTATCTACGCCGGTAGGTGATTCTATTATTGTGGACCGTGTGTATCAGTCATGTGTGGTGACCATTGGGGGATTGGAGACGAGAGTTGATATATTATTGTTTAGTATGGTTGATTTTGACGTGATTCTAAGCATGGATTGGTTGTCCCCATGTCATGCTATACTGGATTGTGACGCTAAGACCGTGACGTTGGCGATGCCGGGTTGCCTAGGATCAAGTGAAGAAGTTCTCTAGACTATGTTCCAGTAGGGTAATTTCATATCTGAAGGCCCAACGAATGGTTGGGAATGGATGTTTGTCATATTTGGATTTTGTGAGGGATGTCGGTGCTGATACTCCCACCATTAATTCTATTCCGGTAGTGCAAGACTCTCCGGATATGTTTCATGCAGATATGTTGGGCATACCACGCGACAAGGACATTGATTTTGGTATTTACTTTGTGTCGGGCACTCATCCCATTGTTATTCCTCCGTATCGTATGGCACTAGCAGAGTTGAAAGAATTGAAAGAGCAGCTTCAGGGGCTTCTTGATAAGGGGTTCATTAGGCCTAGTGTGTCGGCTTGGGGTACACCGATTTTGTTTGTGAAGAAGAAGGATGGTGCAGATGTGCATTGACTATAAGCAGTGGAACAAAGTTACAATTAAGAACAAGTATCCTTTCACGCACATTGATGACATATTTGACCAGCTTCAGGGAGCTAGAGTGTTCTCTAAGATTGATTTGAGGTCTGGGTATCACCAGTTGAAGATTCGAGACTCTAATATTCTCAAGACGGCATTCAGGACTTGCTATGGTCACAACGAGTTCCTTGTGATGTCTTTTGGGCTGACTAATGCTCCAGCAACATTAATGCATCTGATGAGCAGTGTATTCCAGCCATATCTTGATTCATTTGTCATAGTATTTATTGATGATATCCTGGTGTACTCACATAGCCAGGAGAAGCATTCACAACATCTGAGGATTGTACTACAAACATTGATGGAGGAGAAGCTTTATGCTAAGTTCTCCAAGTGTGAGTTCTCAGTTCGATGGTGTTCTTAGGGCATGTGGTATCCAGCGAGGGGATCAAGGTGGATCCGAAGAAGACTGAGATTCAGAGTTTTCTCCAACGGCTAGATATTATCGCCGCTTCATGGAGGGTTTCTCATCCATTGCAGCACCTTTGACCAGGTTGACCCATAAGGGTGCCCCATTCAGGTGGTCTGATGAGTGTGAGGAGAGCTTTCAAAAGCTCAAAACTCCCTTGACCACCGCTCCAGTTCTAGTTATGCCTTCAGCATCGGGTCCTTATACAGTGTATTATAATGCTTTTCAGATTGGTATTGGGTGTGTCTTGATGTAGGAGGATAGAGTGATTTCTTATGCTTCACGCCAGTTGAAGCCTCATGAGAAGAACTACCTTGTTCATAATTTAGAGTTGGCAGCCATCATTCATGCATTGAAAATTTGGGGGCATTATCTCTACGGTGTGTCTTGTGAGGTATTTACAGATCATCGGAGTCTTCAGCACTTGTTCAAGCAAAAAGATCTAAATTTAAGGCAGCGGAGATGGTTGGAGCTGTTAAAAGACTATGATATAACCATTTTGTATCATCCCGGGAAGGCCAATATAGTGGCCGAGGCCTTGAGTAGAAAGGCGGTGAGCATGGGTAGCCTTGCATATATTCATGTTGGTGAGAGACCGCTTGCATCAGATGTTCAGGCCTTGGCCAATCAGTTCGTGAGGTTAGATGTTTCAAAGTCTAGTTGGGTTCTAGCTTGCGTGGTTTCTTAGTCTTCTTTATATGATCGCATCAGAGAGCGTCAGTATGACGACCCTCATTTGCTTGTCCTTATGGACATGGTTCAACACAGTGATTCCAAGGAGGTTTCTATTAGAGATGATGGGGTGTTGCAGATGCAGGGTTGGATTTGTGTGCCCAATGTGGATGGGTTATGTGAGTTGATTCTTGAGGAGGCACACAGTTCGTGGTATTCCATTAATATGTGTGCCGCGAAGATGTATCATGACTTGAGGCAGCACTATTAGTGGAGAAGAATGAAGAAAGATATAGTGGAGTTTGAAGCTCGATGCTTGAATTGTCAGCAGGTGAAGTACGAGCATCAGAGGCCGGAATGTTTGCTTTAGAGGCTTGAGATTCCTGAGTGGAAATAGGAGAGTATCACCATGGACTTCGTAGTTGGGCTCCCACAGACCTTGAAGAAATTTGATGCTATTTTGGTGATCGTGTACCAGCTAACTAAGTCCGCGCATTTCATTCTAGTTGGGACTACCAATTCTTCGAAGCGATTGGTAGAGATCTATATCCGTGAGATTGTTCGCCTTCACGGTGTGCCGGTGTCCATTATTTCAGATCGGGGCATGCAGTTTACATCGCAGTAAGGCACAGTGAGTACAACATTCCACCCTCAAATGGACGAACAATCTGAATGCACCATTAAGATATTGGAGGATATGTTACACGCTTGTGTCATGGATTTCAGGGGTTCTTGGGATCAGTTGCTACCGCTTGCAGAGTTTGCCTACAACAACAACTATCAATCGAGTATTCAGATGGCTCCGTATGAGGCCTTGTATGGGAGGCGATGTCGATCTCCGGTTGGTTGGTTTGAGTCAGGTGAGGCTAGGCTATTGGGTACTGACTTGATTCAGGATTCGTTTTGCATGGCACACTCTAGACAAAAGAGTTACGCCAAACAGAAGGTTCGTGATGTTTCCCACATGGTGGGAGAGAAGGTATTGCTCAGAGTTTCACCCATGAAGGGTGTTATGAAGTTCGCGAAGAAGGGCAAGTTGAGCCCTCGATATATTGGCCCTTTTCAGGTGCTTGAGAGGATTGGAGAAGTGGCTTATAAGCTTGCATTGCCACCTAGTCTATCGAGTGTTCACCCATTATTTCATGTTTCCATGCTCTAGAAGTATTTCGTGATCCGTCTCATATTTTGGACTTCAGCACAGTTCAGTTAGATGAGTATTTGACTTATGATGTAGAGCCGGTGACCATTTTTGATTAGCAGGTTCGAAAGTTGAGATCAAAGAATATAGCTTCAGTGAAAGTACAGTGGAGAGGTCAGCCAGTCAAGGAGGCTACTTGGGCGACCGAGCGAGAGATGCAGAGCAGCTATCCATACCTAGTTGAGACTCCAAGTATGATTCTAGACCCGTTCGAGGACGAGCGTTTATTTAAGAGGAGGAGAATGTAATGACCCGACTGGTCGTTTTGAGTATTGTAGCCCTGTTTTCCCATTTATTGTTTATTCTATGCTCGTTTGTTGTTATGTGACTTGTCGAGGTGGTTTATTTGGTTTCGCAGATGTTTCGTAATGAATTGGGACACTTAATCCCCTAAGTTGAAAAAGTTGACCGGATATCTACTTATGAGAAAACGACTCCGGAATGGAGTTTTGATGATTCTGATAGCTTCATATGATGATTTTAGACTTAGGAGTATGTTCGGACGTTGATTTGGAGGTCCGTAGGTCGTTTTGGCTTGAATTGGCGAAAGTTGAAAAGTTGCAAAATTTGGCGGAGAGTTGATTTGGAAAGTTGGAATATGTCCGCGGTGTCATTTATGACTTGTGTGCAAAATTTGAGGTCAATCAGAGTTGATTTGGTGTGTTTCGGCATAACTTTTAGAAGTTGGAAGTTCAATAGGTCATTAGGCTTGAATTGGGGTGCGATTTGTATTTTCGATGTTGATTGATGTGATTTGAGGCTTCGACTAAGTTTGTATGATGTTTTAGGATGTGTTGGTATGTTTGTATGGTGTCCCGGGGGCCTCGGGTAAGATTCAGATTGGTTTCGGATTGATTTTGGCCTTATGGGATTGCTGATGTTTCAGTTATCTGGTTTGCTTATACGCAATCGCTTGAGAAGGCCCGCAATCACGAAGGGTTGTTTGGGTGATTGGTGAAGTTCATCTATGCATTCGCGAGGATTGGTCTGCGATCGCGAAGCTCACGTGAGTGTTGCCGCGTTCGCGAAGAAGGAAGAGGAGGCTTGGGATGTCAGGCGCGTTGCTCTACGCGATAACATGTTTGTGTCCGCAATCGCGTACCTTTGGGGATTTACTCACCATGTTCACAACCTGGGGAGTGCGTTCACGTAGGAGATTTTTGTCCACCGAAGATTTTCTTCTTCGCGATCGCCTGGGTAATGCCGCGATCGCATAGTGTAACCGCTGGGCAAACTATTTAAAATCCCAAATCGTGGGTTAGAGTAAAAATTTCATATTTGGACTTGGGGAGCTAGGCTAGGGGCGATATTTGAGAGGGGTTTCACTACAAATCAAGAGGTAAGCCATTTTTGATCACTTTTGTCCAATAATATTGAATATCCATTGATTTCTACACCTAGATTATGTGTTTTTAAGTTAAAAATTGAGGGAAATTGGACTAGGGATTGGAGAGTAAGATTTGGGGGTTTGAGGGTTGATTTGTTGTCGGAATTGGATGATATTGGTATGGTTGGGCTCATTATTGAATGGGTGTTCGGATTTTATGAATTTTGTCGGGTTCCGAGATGTGAACCCGAGGTTGACTTTTTTACTTTGGTTAAAAAACTTAGCTTTATCATATGAAATCGATTCCTATAGCTTGTATTGAATGTATTATGTTGTTTGTGGTTAGACTCGAGTTGTTCGGAGACAGATTCATGATCCAAAGGCTTGTTGAAGTAGTGATTTGTGCGGTTTGAGGTATGTAACACTTCTAAACTTGGTACTGAGGGTATGAATTCCTGAAATACTCGTTATGTGGTTGGTGTTGAGGTGACACACATGCTAGGTGACGGGCGTGTGGGCGTGCACCATGGTAATTGTAACTTGGTTGATTCCGTGGTACCGTGTAGTTATCAAACCTTGTTGCTATTCATGTAATCCCTACGTGTTAGAGTAATTGAGCTGCGATCCATGTTAGAAATCATATTTAGGCTATATGCTTATTCTGTTGGGACCCATTGAGGTCATTTCTGCCATTGAATTATTTGCTTAAATTGTACTTACGTACTCGGTCACATTCATCATTTGCATATCATATCACAGTCTCTGTTGTCATTTATTGTTACATTATGTTATTATTGTTTGGGCTGATTGTCATGAAATTTGTGAGCCCGAGAGACTGGAGAGATCGATGATTGAGTTGGGGCCTGAGAGCCATGTTGTGAGTGACATATATGGATCGGGTTGCAAGCCGCAACATACCTTCTTAGCTTTATATATATATATATATATATATATATATATATATATATATATATATATATATATATATATATATATATATATTATTATTATTATTACGCCGCAGCAGTCCATATTGGCTTTTTATACCTTATTATTATGGGATCGGGCTGCACACCGCAACAGGCTAGATTGGATTATTATAGCACGTGAGTTATCCGTGCGGATACAAATATTGATACTATAGCACGTGAGTTGTCTGTGCAGCACATGAGTTGTCCTTGCAGATTATAGCGCTTGGGCTGAAGGAGCCTCTCCGGAGTGACATGCACATTTGACATGCAGACATAGAGATGTAACATTCCTTATATGACATGCAAACTTGGCATATTTTATCAGTGTTAAGCATAAACTATTAAACATAAAAGCATGTCTACATTTCTGTACTGTGTACGAATTGATTATGGGATTTCTTTGAGTTATTATTGTTATTTCCCTGTTATATATGTACTGTTACTATATGGATTTGGACTATTTCCTCCTGAGCTCGTCATTGCTTTCAGCCCGAGGTTAGTCCTGTTATTTATTGAGTACATTGGGTCGGTTGTACTCATACTACACTCTGCACTTCATGTGTAGATCCAGGTACTTCTAGGCACGACAGATTCTAGACTTGATGCGGTATCTGCTTGGAGATTATTGAGGTAGTTATTATGACGCCCGCAGACCTCGACTCTCATTCCTTTATGTTTATTTTGTTCTATCTTTCAGACAATTGTATTAGAGATTTAGATTGTGTTGACACTTAGTAGCTCATGTACTCGGTGAGACCCGAATTTTAGGAGATTTTGTAGTTGAGTCAAAGTTGTTCTTGTCGGTTTTATGAGATTTTTTCACTGTTAAACTTGTTATGTCGTGCTTCTAATTTAAAAATGCATAGTTATTTTGTGATTGTCGGCTTGCCTAGTACTGTGATAGGTGCCATCACGACATGTTGAGATTTGGGTCGTGACATCGCCAATTGCAATCAGCTTCTCAACCACATCAGGATCATATATTGTATTCTAGGGAGCACTAATTTTGACCATATAACTAGAGGGAATAACCTTGGCTTCACTATCATGTTTCTTCACCCAAGATCTATCCAAGGCAACATACACCATACTGACAAAGGCTCACATATGGTATCATTTGGAGGCTGAGACACAAGGATAGTTTGAGAGAGGGATGTTGTGGGCTTCTATAAGGCAGATGATTATCATGCCATATGGAGGACTAGAGGGGTCAGGAGAGAATCATAAATATTATTACCCACGACGACAATTTCACTTTGCGCTTAGTAAGAAGAAAGTAGACTAGAAAGGTGTCTCTTTGAGACAAAGTGGTGAAGGATCATGTTCTGGGAAGTATGGAGGTAGAAACTATGTGAGAAAGAACACGAGTTTCAAATTTTATTTCATTGGGCCCTAATTGATTTGGTAAGGAATCAGATAGAGGTTTAGCTTGCACCTCTTACTTTGGTCAAACGAAACTTCAAAATCTTTAGGCCATGAGTTTTTGCACAAGGCAGAGTACCCAGAGCATTTACATTGAAAGCTAGAATCAAAAGTTGAATAGTCAAGAACAATACGCTGACCTAGGACTAAAGAATCAATCTTATCAGATTTGGGGGAACGAAGGTTTGCATAGAACATGCGAACAAGATCTTCATAGACTTTTAGACGGGCTAAAAGAAAAGAAATTTTCCAGCTTTAGAAATCGAAAAAACTCTTTTACCTGCAATGTAGTCCTTCCATATCATCCAGGTTGACGATTCTCACATGAGCAATTTATTTTCCTTTGAAGGCAACGAAGTTACTCTATTTGGGGGGGGGGTATCCCAGAAGTAAACTCTAGTAGACCGTCCTAATTCATCTTCACTTTCTATGATATGAGTGCTCCAACGTCTTCTTCCATGGAACGCTCCAACTTTCGAAGAGGAGAAATCCTCAGAATGATCAGACCCAATAGATGGATGAGAAGAGAACTTTCCTTTAGAATGGGTACTTTTTCGAGTAGAGGCAGAGGGATTTTTTTATGCTTTAGCCATGTTTGAGTGGGTGAAAATTATAATGTGGAGGGAGATGAAGAGGATGAATTCTTATAATATAGAGAGAAATTGAAGAGGCGTGATTGAAGAGACGTGACTAATGGATGCTGAAAAGGGAAAAGCTGTCAGTGAGGAGAAATTGATTTGATTTCCATCTGGGGACTCGGGAAAGGTGTGAAACAAGACTAAACTCGAGGCGCTCATTTAATGATCTTGACGGGAGAAAAAGGCGTGAAAATATATGTAACTATGAAAAATACTTTACCATAATTACTAAACACAAAAATTTGGAGAATTATGGAGAGAATATGATAATGCCAATTAAGTTCCTTAAGTTTTGAAATATATCTTCTACAAGGGGCTTAGTAAAAAAAAAATCAGCCAATTGATCATTAGTACTAACAAATGAAATTTCAATTTCAGCTTTAAGAACATGATCTTTAATAAAGTGATGCTTGATGTCTATATGATTTTTCCTAGAATGATGTACAGGATTTTCTGACAAACAAATAGCACTAGAATTATCACAAAATATTTGAACATATTTAAAAGAGATATCATAGTCACTGAGTTGATGAGACATCTAAAGCAGTTGTGTGCAACTATTGAGTGGTGATTTTACTAATCATTTTAGTCTCATTTATTTAGTTTTTGTGACCTTTAATTATAATATGAGATTATTTATGGAGTGCATTGCTGGAATATCAGGTACAATGAGTCATGAAGAGAGTTGAAGTCAAATGAAGTGGAATTGAGCAAAAAAGAGTTAAAGAAGTGAAAATGCACTTAGTGATTTTGAATCTGCGGAATATTGTTCTCGTATGCAGACTCGCATTTGCGAGAAGGAGTCTGAATTTGTGAAAAAAGGACCCATTACATTGAGACTGCATCTGCGCTCAATACTTTGCATCTGCTTATGCGCTTTTGCGCTCAACTTTGTGCATTGGTTGTTGCGCTTTTGCACTTCAAAGTCCGCTTCTGCGGAACATGAATTCCCCGCACGACTTCACTTTTGCGAGAAATTTCCGCATCTTTGGAGCTGCACCTGCAAGAATTCTTCCTCAGGTGTGGCCAAAGAGCTTCAGACCTGGGCAGATTTGTCATTTCACATTTTCTCTAGCCCAAAACCACAAATATATGACCTAGCTCATTTGGAACACATCTTTGGCTAAATTTTGGTTTTCTTGACTATGAGAAACAAGCTTGGATCTAAGGTTCTTGCACACACACTTGGGAATTGAAGATTTAAATACTTTGGTTGAGAATTTCTTACATATTTTTACCCATTTCTTCATTTCTTTGCTTTGTATTAAATATCTAAGTGTGTAGTATTTATTCCAACACTTGAAACTTATTTATGGGAATATTTAATGTTAAAGTTTGGATTAAATCTCTTGGTATGCTTATGTATTGAATGACTTTTATTAATTATGACATGAGTTAATTATTTCTTTAAATATTCTTGTTCTTTAATATTTTTAAAGGGATTAGTTAACCCTAGGACTCGCCCATTAACTTCGAATTAAACTTGGAATATGTAATTTGGGGTTGGAAAGGATTAATTAACAAGAACAGGAGACGTTAATCCTCATTTAATAGATTCTACCTAGGGATCGCATTGAACTACTTGTAGCCACATCGGGTGCACTTAATCCTCTAATTTATTTTAGGGATAATTCAATAGGGAGTCTTTTTAGTCTTCGAAAGAAGCTAATAAAGAATTGTTATCTGAGTCTAATTAATAAAAACTCGCTCATATTTGTAAAATTGTGAATTACATTGGATTATTACTTGAGTGTAATTTTTCTTGTTTACATGCTTGTACCCATTGATCATTTTACTTTCTTTCTAGATTAGTTTACATTTTCGCATTTAGATATAAACATTTTTTCAACACCTTTATTAGTGTTTGGCTATGCATAATAAGTGATAATTCTCTTACTTGCCTAATCACCTACATATTGTTCTCGGTGGGATTCGATCCCGACTCATAGTTGGGTAAGTAATATTGTATGCGACCGTTTTCGCTTACTCTTTGAGGAGTGGATTTGGACATCATCAAAATTGGCGTCGTTGCCAGAGAATAATTTGGCGCATTTAGGTTGTTTTAGAAATAAGCGTATGCACTTTGGTCCAAACTTGTGAATATTTGTTTATTTATTTTTCTTGTCTTTGTTTATTTCTTGTTTGTTTTCTTGCTTGTTTTTATTTTTATTTTCTTAGTTTTGGAAAATGGCATCACATAACCAAAATTGGTCGGACTGTAGTTGTTCATACTTTGATGGCCCTTATCCTTATTGTGGAGGACCACACTCATGGCAAAGTTTCTTAAATCCATATGGAAGTAAAAAGAAGAAAGACAAGAGCCATACATCTTGCAATTTGAAAGTTCAAGAACTCCAAATGACATTCCTCAAAAGAAAGCCATGAAATGCAAAATGAAGAAACTGATGTTTGGCTTGATCATCTACTTACCATCCCCCCTCCCCCCGCCGCTCGTGGTCACAAGTTTGATTCCAAGTTAGGTGCCCAATTTATATTTTCCAAGTGGAGAAAAAAGTGATAAAGTTGATTCGTATTGTGTCACTACGTTAAATGCGGTGCTTGGTGGGAGGCAACCCATCGTATTTAAATGTTTTTTGTTAGATTTTTGTTTTTAATAGTTTATTTGTTTTTGTTGTACATTTTGATGTGTGTCTTAGAGTGCAGGGAAATTGAAGAAACTTTTGTTGAGCTTCGGTTGAGTTTTTGCAACCAAAAATGCATTCGCATAATTGTTATGCGGACCGCATATTGGTCATGAAAATAGTCAAAAGTTAGTAAGCAATAGTCACTCAAAAATACAATTGAAGTCCAATTCAGTGAACCGCATAACTTATATGTGACCGAAAATACGATCACACATTAGCCAAGCACACACTCGTCGTTTTTCAAAATCTTAAGTCGTTTTTGAAATTTTCTTTTTTAGAATATTTTGTTATATTAGTTTTGACTAATTTGCAAAGTTTCGAATTTTTTTGGTCTTAATTTGAGCAGGTTGAGGTGTTGGAGGAACAAAAAAAATAGCGGCTGCACAGTTTTCTATCTGATCTCTGGTTCAACCACACCTGGAAAAAAAGGATCGCAGATGCGCTTTTTGCACAGAAGCGGTTCGTTAACCACATAAGGGGTTCGCATAAGTGCCTAATTTTCAACAGGGGCGAAAGTCGGGTATGTTTAATGAACAAGTCTTTTATGTCATCCACTGCTCTTGCACTATACTGCTCTCACACATGGCAACTAGGTATGCTCTTCCTCTCTCTCTCCTCTACTTGTATCTTCTTCTTCTCTCACTTTCTTATTTTCTTAGTCTCCATAGCCAATCCCCACAGTCCCGTTTTCCCCCTCTCGATCAATATTAGTTTTAGGAATGAGGAAATTGGTTGAGTGTAGTTGTCTGTGCTTTGTGTTGTTGAACAAGAAAATGGGGGAAGTATGAGTACCAATTGCTTCAAATAATCAAAAATCGCTCGTTGCTTGCTAAGTGTTTGATAATTTGTCCGAGAGAATTTTGGTTTCTAAGTGCCTTAAAATTATGTGGAATCAAGTCTTCTAATCATGCAATGCACAAATTTAGAAGTCTTGAGTATAAATTTTGTGTGTAAATCGTGATTTGAATTGGAAAAAAAGTGGTAGTTTCTGGGGTTCTTGAAATTCTGATGAAATTTGCTTCTGCGATAAAAGTGCCGCAAATGTGGCCTTGCACCTGCGATGCATTTTTCGTGGGTGCGTAATTGGCTGGAATGCGAGAAATCGCAGAAGCGGAACTTTTTCCCCACAAGCGGATCCTCACTTGCGATGGTTTTCTGCAGGTGTGATAACTGGGTAGAAAATGCAAAACCAGTGGCTTTGCAAATATGGCTTGCTGGGCCCGTTTAGTTTGATTGTTTGGCCTAATTGCAGTCTTTTTAACTTTCTTAACATGATTCTAATGCCTGACTAACTTGATCTTGATTTTTTAGATAATTTGTGCCTAAAAAAGGGACCCAAACATAAATGAAAATGCGATGCTTGATCATGAAATTGAAGAAATGGCTGAGGATTTGAACTATGATACCAATAGATTCATGTCTCCCGATTGTCAAAGCCGGTATTATGATAATCTCCTCACGAAAAAGCTCAAACTTGAGAAAGGAATTGCCAATGATAAAGTGGTTGAGCTCCTTCCGAATTTCCATGACCGGCTGGTTTCAAGCGGCTGGGCCTACTTTATCCCCACTCCGTGCAAGGAAAATGAGGAATGGGTGCATGAATTTTACGCAAAATTGAAGCATACATATTTCTAAAACCATGAACTTACAATAAGGGGAAAGATTGTGAAATTTGGACTTGAAGAGATAAATAGTGTCTATAGGCTTCAGAATCACCCGCTCGAGCCAATGCGAGAAAGAGATACATGCGACAATGGTGATTGGCTAGTCTCAAAACTTTATCCTGCAGGCAAAATAGTGAGTTGGGTTAAAAACAAGAAGGAAATCAAATGTGGTGATTTCACAGCTGAAGCAAAAATTTGTTTGTGTTCCATTGCGAGCAGAATGTCTCCTTTTGGGAACGTGTCTGATGTTTCATATGTTAGGTCCCTGATGATTGCTTCCATCCTTGATGAAATTCCAGTGAATGCTGGTTTTTACATCGTTCAGGAGCTGAAAGAGTACGTGCTTTAAGGTAGTACGACATTGATGTTTCCATCATTGATTACAGAGTTGTGCCGACGTGCGCAGGTTGAGGAGTGGGATGGAGATCATTGGGTACTGCTGGACAAATCCTTTCATCCATTGAGAGTGACCGGAGAAGGCAGTGTTCTAAAGAGAAAGAAGAGGAAGATGGAGATTGTTGTAGGCGAGGGGTCCTCCTCACAAGCTACACAGGTCGAGGGACCCTTTGGGATGCTCAATTCCATGCATGTCTCCATTAATGACTTAGTGTCACAGCTCCCTAATGGGCACTCACACGCCCAGCTTATGCTTGACTACTATACTAGAGAAGAGATGAAGACATACCTGGAGGCCCAGAAAACCCAGGCCGAGTCTCAAGAAAGGTTAGCAGCTTCTGTTAGCATGCTCGAGGAAGCATATGGAAATATGGTCAAAGCCCATGTCGATCGTCAGGTAGACTTTCAGAAGGAGAAAGAGAAAAACAAGAACAAGGGAAAGTTCATGGTAAAGATGTGGAGAGGCATCAAGGCCATCTTCAAATAGGGGCAGCCGAACAAAAAGATATCGGTTAAAGACGAGGATGGCAGTGAGTTTTATTCTTTCTTGTCCGATGATGATGATGCTGATGATACCGATGATGAAGTCGAGAGCTCTACATAGCAGTGATGAGCCTTTTCCTGCAGTCTGCTAGTCTGATGCAAACCTCAGGGAGACCCTCAAACTGCTCTTATTCTATTATGATATTATGCAGTAAGGACACTACATTATTTTTAGTTGGGGTGGCTTTAAGGAGTATACTTTATTTGTACATCTATGCTTGACTTCTGCCCTTGCCGGACTTAGTTTGTGATTGGTGATGTATTTGCGGATTAGTCGCTTTTGTTATTTTATTTTAATTTATTTATTAGTTTTTAGTTTATGTTATTTTTTTCCTTTAGTATTAATCACTTTTGTTATTTTATTTTATTTTCTTCAATAGTTTTTAGTTTATGTTATTTTTATTACTTTAGTATTAGTCGCATTTGTTATTTTATTTTTTTTTAAAAGTTTTTAGTTTATATTATTTTTAGCAGTTTTTAATTTATATTATTTTTATCTCTTTACTAGTTGTATTTTTATAATAAATCTCCTTGGATTTTCTTTATGCCACGAATCTTTCTCGAAGAATATTTTTGTATTCAACCGAGTGACTTTTCCCTATGATGGATGGCGTGACAACTTTCTTAAGGGAACTAGTCTTGT
This sequence comes from Nicotiana tabacum, assembly GCF_000715075.1. Classification (NCBI taxonomy): domain Eukaryota; kingdom Viridiplantae; phylum Streptophyta; class Magnoliopsida; order Solanales; family Solanaceae; genus Nicotiana; species Nicotiana tabacum. The sequence continues at coordinate 64,409,481 of NC_134094.1, read as the reverse complement.
TTAGTTATGTGGAGACTTTTGGATTATTTGGTACTAACAGAAATTTTATATGCAAGTTGTGAATTAAGAATACCTCTCCGAAATTTTTGTTGTAAATTGATAAATAAGTTGCATGGGAAAGAATAATTTTTGTGATAACTTTTTGGTTCATTTTGTGACTCTTTTCCCACTAGTTGGCATGATACTTCTCTAATTATTCTTATTAAGAAGTAAAATTATCCATCTTGACTAGTTCATGAGCCATGTGTGTTAGTTTTTGTTAAAATATTCTTGTGCTTATTTTTAGCATCTAGAACTTGCCCGATTGGTCTTTCAATGATAATCTTAATTATGTTTGGTTGGAGGGATGATCTTAGTTAGGCATTCTTCGTTATCTTTGAAAAAGTCTCTTTAGCCTTTCGAGCCTACCATTGCATAAATATTATCACTAGTTAACCCCATTTGAGCCTTTAATCTTTTCTTTGGCTACTACATTACAAACCTTTACCCTTTCGTGAAATAATTTACTCTTTTGAACCCGTCCCTCCTTGAATGTTAATAATGAGGCAAAAAGCCTAAGTTGGGGGTGTTGGTGTCAATTGAGAAATGGTGAAGATGTACATTGAATGTAAAAGCAAATACCCCAAAGGTATGTTATATGAAGATACTCAAACTCCAAAAGAAAAGCAAAAGAAAATATATGTATAAAAAAAAGCAAGGGAGTCTTGAGAAAATTAGAGAGGATATTCAAGATGGTTCATTGTTGGTAACTAGAAATCAGTAAGGGTTATGTGGTTTAAAAAGAAGCAAAGTGCAAAAAGAAAGACAAATATGAGTAGTTTTCAAGGAGGGTGTAGTCACTTGTTTCCCAAATGCATATCCTAGCCTTCCACAAGCCTACATTACAAGCTTAAAAAGTCCTTATGGGATCTCCATCCGAATGTTCTTAAATTGGCGGCGAATTAAAATAAGGGCAAGCTTATGGCATGATATTTGTTAATACTTGAAATTCTTTTTTTAGAGTGAGTGTCTTTGTGTATTTGTCCCGTGTATTATTATTGTAGTTATGGTAATTTTGGGACTTTCTTTCTTGTGAGGGCACATGTACTATGAAGGATTGGTGATATTGATAAATTCCAATTTGAGTCAATCGAGATGTAGTAGACTAGTGCTTTTGATTCACTTCTTGAGACTTGGTTGTTGTCATTTAATTATTTTAAAACTCCATTACATTCTTGAGATTAAGATTTAAATGAGGGAGTTATTTGGTTGAAGTTCACATGCTTGAGCCTAATTATTAGTACCAACCAAAGCCATAAGTGTTGTGCGTAATTGGTGAATGTGATTTGAAGATGAATATTGATGATAATTGAGTTTTTAATGTTAGAGCCTCATTGAGTTCGTGGTTATGATTTGCTTGAGGACAAGCAAAGACTTTAAGTTGGGGGTGTTAATGAGTGGTAATTTTACCACTCATTTTGGTCTCTTTTCTTTAGTTTTTGTTACCTTTAATTATAATATGAGGTTATTTATGGTGTGCATTGCTAGAATTTCAGGTACAATGAATCATGAAGAGAGTTGAAGTCAAATGAAGTGGAACTGAGCAAAAGAAGAGTTGAATAAGTGACAATGCACTCAGTAATTGTGCATATGCGGAATAGTATCCACATCTGCGGAATCGCATTTGCGAGAAGGTGTTCGCATTTGTGAAAAATGACCTATTACACTGGGACCGCATATGCGGTCAATACTCCGCATCTGCGCTGGCGCTTTTGAGCTAAACTTTACGCATCTGCGGTTCAAAGTCCGCTTTTGCGGAACATCAATTTCCCACACGACTTCGCTTCTACGAGAGGATTTTCGCGTTTGCAGAGCCGCACCTGCGAGGATTCTTACGTAGGTGCGGCCAACGGGCTTCAGACCTGGGTAGATTTGCCATTTCACATTTTCTCTATCCCAAACCAATAAATACACGACCTAAATTATTTGGAACACATTTTTGGCTAATTGTTTGTCTTCTTGACTAAGAGAAATAAGCTTGGAGGCAGGGTTCTCGCACACACACTTGGGAATTGAAGATTTGAAAACTTTGGTCGAGAATTTCTTACTTATTTTTACTCATTTTTTCATTTTTTTGCTTTGTATTCAATATCTAAGTGTATAGTATTTATTCCAATACTTGAAACTTATTTATGAAAATATTCATTTTAAAGTTTGGATTAAATTTCTTGTTGTGCTTACGTATTGAATGATTTTTATTAATTATGAAGTGAGTTAATTATTTCTTTAATTATTCTTGTTCTTTAATATTTTCAAAGGGATTAGCTAACACTAGGACTTGCCCATTAACTTCGTATTAAACTTGGAAAGGGTAATTTGGGGGTGAGAACGATTAATTAACAAGAACTTGAGGTGTTAACCCTCATTTTATAGATTCTACCTAGGGATAGGATTGAACTACTTCTAGCCACATCGGGTGCACTTAATCCTCTTAATTATTTTAGGAATAATTTAATTAGGGAGTCTTGTTAGTCTTTGGAAGACGATAATAAAGAATTATTATCCAAGGCTAATTAACATAAACTCGCCCATATTTGTAAAATCGTAAAATATATTAGATCGTTACTTGAGTGTAATTTTTCTTGTATCCGTGCTTATAGCCATTGATCATTTTACTTGCTTTCTAGGTAAGTTTACATTTTCGCATTTAGATATAAATATTTTCTCAACACCTTTATTAGTGTTTGGCTTAGCATAATAAGAAATAATTATCTTACTTGTCTAATCGCCTACATATTATTCTCTGTGGGATTCGACCCCGACTCATAATTGGGTAAATTATATTGCATGCGCTTGTGTCCGCTTACTCTTTGAGGAGTGGATTCGGATGTCATCAACAACAATGTCCCATAGCAATGTATTCTGCCTTGGTTGTTGATGAGGCAACTGAACCTTGTTTCTTGCTATTCTAGAAAATACGTGATTTTCCCAATAGTTGACATGCTCCACTTGTGCTCTTTCTATCATCTTTATCTCCTCCAAGATCTGCATCTGAAAATCCTTCAAGCTTAAAATTGTTAGAACTATGATACCAGAGGCCATGTTTGGTAGTTCCAATAAGATACCTAATATTCGTTTGACTACAGTCAAATGAGACTCTTTAGAGGATGATTGGAACCTGGCACATTTACACACACTAAACATTATCGGGTCGACTAGCAGTTAGATAAAGTAGTGACCCAATCATTCCACGATATTTTGATTCGTCTACCGACTTTCCTCCTTCATCCTTGTCAAAGTGGCAGATGGGCTCACATGACTTCCAAGAGCCTTTGCATTGCTCATTCCAAAGTTCTGTATCAGTTTTTTTGTGTATTTGGTCTAGAAAGTTCCCTTTTCTGATTGATGTATTTGATGTCTGAAGAAGAATGTTAGTTCTCCTTTCATACTCATTTTAAACTTACTTTGCATGAGATTGGAGAATTCCTTGCATGTTGTCCGGGGCATGAGTAAAGGCCATATCGGTATCATAATGTTTTTACATGGTTGGGACGAGGATCACCGATCAGTTGATAAAATGCGTCGAAAAATCAATCACGTACCAAATTACGGGAAACAAAGTTTAAAATGACAACCCTCGAACTATTACTTAGATAAGACACTCAACCTGGCAAGAATTCTACAATAAAAGTACTGATTTTGAAAATAAGTAAAAGAGAACCTATAGTAAAAGTCAAAGTTTCTACCCAGACTACACATTTCACATTTAGTTCATTTTTTACTTTAGCAATTTCATTAACACTAACTAAACCAATAGAGTTAATGTACTAGTCATCTAGAAGACAATTATAAGTAACTTTACATAATAAGTAGGAGTAGTAACTAACTTGCTACAACTTAAAATACATTAGTGTAAAAATTCTTTGTATTATCCATACATATAAGTTAAATCCATCAATAAAGTGAGAAAAATAAGCTCAACTAGACCTCACTATGATATTTGGAGCTACAATTTGGGAGACATTCAGGTATTGTTCCCAATTTCTGTCATTGCAATTGGCCAAATGGGAGGGCTGCCCTCTGTTATTCTCAGTTTACTTGAGCGCAAAGACAAACATATGCATCTATGTAAATTATCTGTGGTTGAGTTGGTTCTAGTCGCATCAGAGGAAAGGAAAAATAGTTAACATTGTATTCTAGTTTGTCGTTGCTTTCTAAAACGAGTACACCAACTTTGACACTGGGTTCCTCCACCCACCGCTTTTTTCTTTGTTTACATTTTCTTGTCTAGTTGGACACTTTCTCCTATATATGAACACCAAGAATGATACAATAAGGATAGTCGAATCATGTGACATTCTATAGTCTCCAGAAATAAATCAGTTTCGACAGTAAATCAAGATGGGACCGTATTAATTATAATCGACGTAAATCAGTTTCAATATTTTCTCTTTTAACAGTTGAATGTTCCAGAAACAATGCAAGAGGATTGTTCTCGTATGATACAAAGGGCAAGCTACCTGTTTCATTGGCAGTTTCTGGTGATGATTGAGCTCGACAGGACAACAGTGTGCAGACAAACACTACAAATTTATTGCATTTCTAATTCCATGTGTCTGTTATGCACCGAAGGAATAAATGTCACCACCCAAAATTGACTAGTCATGATGGCACTTAACCCAACCCGTTAGGTAAGCCAACTAACAGTCAACACAATTCAATTGAGAATAATAAGGGATCAATAAATGAAACAACTAAAATTTTATGCAATAACCCAAGGATTAGTAGTACAAGTCACGATCTACTAAGACTTAGATTTACAAAGTTGGTATGAAATAAAACAATATTTATTTGGAATGTACATAAAGAGAATTAAAATCTAAAACTACCAAAGGCAAGTGGGCTATATCCGGGACGCATATACATCTTCAATGTCAGCTCTCACTATACGCAGCAGCATGAGAGCCAAGATCTGCAGGCAAGGCGCAAAAGTATAGTATGAGTACAACCGACCTCACGTACTCAATAAGTATCATAACTAACCTCGGCGAGGTAATAGAAGCAAGAATTATAAATGATACTTGTCAATCACCTGTACAATTTGTAAGTTCCAACAAGTACAGAATAATAATACGAATGAATCATGAAATTACAGATAAGACCACCTTGGAGCACAAACTATCCTTAATGTACTTTGCTCAATCAACAATCCAACATTAAGGGAAGATATGCAAATAAATCAGATAAACAACCAACGAATATTGCAAATAAAGAAGAAATGCAACAATCAAGTATCAATTTGTTGCGGCATGCAATCCGATCCAAATAGAAATCACATCACGACTCTCAGGACCACATCAGAATCTCAATAATCAAACTAAACTAGTAGCCAGCTCCCCCAGAGCTCACATCAACCAGAAACCCGTTGGTTTCTCACAATCCGCGTGTACACCATCAAGAAGGAACATGAAAGGGTGACCCTAGGGGGATGGATCTGTATCCACATGCAGCACTGCCAATTCAACGTGCAATCCTCCCGGTGTGGTCACAGGCTCAATGTCATAATCTGCCTGGCATGGTCAGAAGCTATATTACAATCCGCCCGGCGTGGTCATAGGCATAACAACACAATCCGCCCGGCGTAGTCACAGACATAACAATACAATCCACCCGGCATGGTCATAGTCATAACAACATAATTCGTCTGGCGTGGTCACAAGCATCTAGTCCAAATCATATCACACAGAAGCAATTATACAAGAATACAAGTATTTGATGAATGAATATCAAATTTCATATTTCTGGGCTGGTATAATAACATGCTAAAGTGTAGGCATGTGTAAAGTGTACTATCATAGCTCAAATCGATAAATTTAATCACATAAATAGCAATCATCAAGTTCATTCAGGGAATTAGCCTCTATATAACGTCAAACATGGATCAAATAGTTTACAACAAGCTTATAAATATGAGAAACATCACGGCTTAAAGGTTAACAGTCAATACAAGGCATATCATAGCCTAAGAACTACCCCGAACATAGATAAGTACCTCGGTGCTCACACATGGGCTCAAACCCCACACATATGTGCAACCATAGCACGTAGTTATCATAAATAACTCCAGCAACTAGCGCCTAAACCAAGTTTAGGTATGATAAATACCTTAAGCAAGCCACATCAAATACCGAGCAAGCCAAACAATACTCCAGAAATGCCATCCCACGGGAATCGACCTCCAAACGGCCAAAAGGTAGCCAAAAGCAACTAAAAAATATCAAATAATGCCATAGGAAACAAACCCAAACGAAAAAGGTCGAATCTTTAATCAAATACTCAAAGTCAACCAAAAGGTCAACCCCGGTTCGTACCCTGGAACCCAACAAAACTCAAAAGTTCCGATAACCCATTCGAATACGAGTCAAACCATATAAGTTTCATCCATATCATACCTCAATTTCATGTTCAAAACCCCAAAATTTATTCTCTTAAGTTCAAGTCAAAAAACCCCAATTTTTTCTCTTCAAATCCTTCATTTAGGTGTAATAATCCATGAAAAAATAAAATATATAATCAAAACAAAGATAAAATTACTTACCCTCAAGATTTGGATTTTTATCTCATCCAAAATCGCCTTACTTGTGCTCCATGAACTCAAAAAGTGAAGAAAATGAACTCAAAATTCTGAAATTTGATGTTTTAGTGCATTGTTAGTCGTCCTTCTTCGCGATCGCGGTCACCTACCTTGCAATTGCGATTCCAAATATCTCCAGCACAGTTTTACCCTTCGCGATCGTGGCCATAAAGCCCAGCAATCGCGATAAATAAACTCTATTTACCCTTCCCAAACTCTTTCAAGATAGCCTATAGTATAACAGCCATAACATTTTGCACAAAATTTCAAATAATAAAGAATTTTACTCTATAAATACTAGACACAAAGGACTACAACTTTTATTTTTGGATTGCCTCAAAATTCCTTGTAGATTTCAAGATATAAGCTTCTGAAGTCAGCACAGTGACAACATAAATTACTTCTTCGCGAACGTGAACCTTTCCTCCGCGAACGCGATTCACATGTCCCATATCACATTTTACTTTTCGTGATCACGGCCTAGATCTCAACGATCATGATATACACCCTTGTAGTGAAAAATCAGTAGTTGAAAATGGCCTAAAATTATCACAATCCAAACCGATGGGCCGCGACGGGCACGCGGTACCTTACTCAACTGAGTACCAACGTAACATATCTTTCATATCATACTATCATAGGTAAATGAGCTGGAGAGGCTATTGTTAGATAATTAGAATAAAACAAGAGGAAATACTTGACATTGGACGACCGGACATGTAATACAAACTTATATATATGACATACAGGCCTATAAAATCAAAATGATCACTCGTACACTGAACATAGGCCGACAAGGCCATACAATCTTTTATGTACATGATATATGTCTACAAGCCTCTAAGAGTAGACAAATACCATAAAGGTTGGGATAGAGCCTCGCCATACTAATCGATATATGTCCAAATCATACTGACCAAATAAGCAACTCCGGAGCAAATGGAGCGCACCAACATCTTTCGCTAAGCTGATAGCCTACTTGGAGGACTCTCAACCTGTCTATCGAGACCTACAGGCATGAAACAGAGTGTCCCCAAGAAAAAGGGACGTCAGTACAAATAATATACCGAGTATGAAAGGAATAAAAATTAGTAAATAATAGACATGAGATAAAATGGAGTAAAAGACTCAACATGTAAGTTTGAATAACTCTGTGAATCATTTCATATTTATAATGTCATGCATATGTGTATAAATGTCATACCATGCATAGGTATATGCGTACATAACATCATCAAGCCTCTGAGGGCATCCCATCATATCATCTCGGCCACTGTAGGCAAATCATCAATGTATACCAGCTGATCAGGTGGTGGTGCATATATAACGCCGTAACCTTTTCCCATATCCCATATACATATAATATACGCGTATATAACGGCATCTGGTCATGGGTCAATGTACATGTATAAATGAATGAAATGCATATGAAATACGTTAATAAAATTTCTCGAAAAGTCATATGATCAATATGCCTTTCGGATAAACTTTATCAACTACGTATTTTTCTGAGACCCATGAACAAAAGATATAATAATAAGACACATGGGAATTCAAGAACATAGGCGCCCCTAGTGCTTCTATATATAGAAGCATTTATGAAAGTTGTGTGTTTGCTCGTTTCATTTATATCGTATGAATCATGCTAAAAAGAAAGAAGCGATAGCCTTAACATACCTGAGCCGCTTCTCTTGACAATCCCTCTAACACACGTCAATCGCGATAAAATACGTAACAGCGAGATCGAAGTAGGAAAAAAATCCGTATGATATTCATGAGAAAGTTTATACCGGGCTCCCTTAGATTTGCAAATCGTGTTGCTATTACATTAAGTAGTCTCGTATGAATTTCTATTGTAGTAATTTACGTTACTGGAATGATACCTCTCATTGCTATTTTATTAAGTAATCACGTTGTACGAATTGCAAAAAAGTATAATACCTCTCTTTAATGAATTAGAGAGGCTATCTTTAACCCTTAGGTGGGCCCCACTTAGGATGACTAATCTTTGCCTAAAGGCCCCTAATTAGGCTACCTTTTGTAATGAACCTTAGTCATTACATGGGCCTTGATCAAGACCCCCTTGGGCTGCCACATTGGGTAGTGTCCCCCCCCCCCCCCAATATATATTATAATTTCTAATTACCTTGTTAATCTCCCACTAAAAATCAATAATTACGTAATTATCTACATAATTAAGAAATATCTCAAATCACTTAAAATACTAATCACTTTTAACATACTTTATAGACCTTACTATCATGGTCATGTGGTACCTTGTATGGCATAAGTCCATAAATATAGGGTATTATAGCTCGGATCGTATTTTATCTCAAACTGTCAAACTACGACGAAACTCAATTTCTTTGATTCACTTACCCTCTCACCTTCACGAATTTACTTATCACTTGTTTGAAATAGCATAATACTTATAATCTCAAAATAATCTCATTCCCGAGTTTACGTCGATTAACTTACGACGAAGCTTTAACGTACGAAAATGCGGGATGTAACATCTTATTTCTGAGCTTACATCAATTTACTTATAACGTACTTTCACGTACGAAAATATGGGGTGTAACATCATTCCCCCCTTTGGATCATTCGTCCTTGAATGTTGACCGATGCACTTATCTTTATCATAACCTATAGCTCCTGCGAATACTATACTACTCTCCTTGCCATTTAGGCTACTGTTTTGTAAATAAATCCAAAGGCCAGGGCATTCCCCCCTTTAGGCCTCTTTCTCACACCATGACTTGTGGTCTGCTATCAAACTCCGAGTTACTCTCGTTGCTTATCCTATGTGTGTAAATCTAAGTCCTTTAATGCTTCTTCATCACTGTTCATCTTAAGAATGATGGCCTATTCTCATCTCGTACTTTGTAACTTTTATCCATCCATTGGTGATTCACCTCAATGTTGATCTGCAATCTACTACTGATAACTCGGCCTCTAATGTAACACTACCGCTAGGGCTCATGTCTCCTCGGGGAACATCTGAAATGATTAGACTGATCTACCTGGGGGCGATACTTTACTTGCATAACTGTATTTCATAGCATTCCAATGTGATTCATCTTATAGGGGTATTCTAATCCCGTGCCGTCCATGAAATCCTTTTTTTTCAAATCATTACTCAATCGAAGGCCCAAACGTCATCCTTTATCTATCACAATTACACCCATATTCTACTATCAGGGCATCATTCCATCTCTTCTAAATGTTACTAGCCTTAGAATCCTTTGAGTTCATTCAGGCTATACTGAGCTTTCTATAAATTAGACAAACCATTAGCTCTTTTGTTTTCATGGGCTTAATCCCGAGGATTTATCCCTTATCGTCGCCTTCTCACTCGCCTTTCCTTATCCTTACTAATGTCTTCTTAAAACCTTGTCACTCTACCATACTTTAGCTTGCGACTACACATATCTATTTATACATTTCGCAATCTTCCTTCAACTTGCTTGCATCATAGATTTCCTTATGTCATCTTGGAACATCAAGCGAGACATCACATCATTTCTAACTCTTCTTTACTCTCTTAATTAGACTTCTCGTACTTAGAAACCATAAGTTGGAAGACATGCCACTAACGACGCTGCTATCATTCCTGGATATTGAATCCCCGTGCTTCTAGCCGTCTATCCGAATTATGGACTATTCACAACCTTCTGCATTTCAGTATCTCGTACGTTGTCCACCTTTACATTACTTACCTTGAAGTTTCGCATCACGTCTTCTATCTCTTTCATGACTTCCCTTCCATATAGGTATAATTTACATCCACAACTTGAAGCTCTATTATAATACTTGCACCTCTGATGCATACAAAATTCGATGGAAGCTTCATACTGACTTCTTATGAGGCTGGTACTCTCCTAACTGGCTTTTTTGGAGGGACGTTATAGAATATGGTTGTTGTACTATCTCTCTTGTACCTCTGATATTAAGGTTGATCCTGCAATGTTCTCAATCATGATTTCTATAATTTCCTGGGTCCAATAATAAGACTCCTGATTTACTTGGTTGATGTAACTCTTTAGTTTCCTCTTCCTTCTGATCAGCCTTTATGTAGGCTTAAGCCATCTTCCGCTGTGCGTCTCCTGGTATTAGTTATTTCTTTAGCCTTTCATGGGCGCTATGGAATATCCATGATACAACCTTCTAACAATTCAACCCTTTGTCTATGATCTGGACTCAATTCTTTCTTTTAACTTATTTCGGAGTCTTCTACGGCTGTATGATTGTCAACATATATGCTGCATGGATAATACTCTGAAATTTTAAGTGCATTCATACTATAACTAACTTTGGATCATCGATCGAATAATTCCTTTCGTTCCTCCTCAACTTTCTTTAAATGTAAACAATTACTTTTCCTGGTCGTTCTGCCACTTGTTGCATGAATACTTGGCTTATCTTAGTGCCCACACATATTGGAATTCCATACAACCTATATGATCTTGAATATCACCTTTTGATTTTTTTCTTCTTCCCATTCATTAGCCACGATAGGTACCACTTTCTAATGGAGTGCATGCAATGTTGTTGTGAGACTGCTATTACAAAACCATTTCTTCTTCAAGTTACTATGCTTAGGTTGAAGCCTTCTTCTTTATTTCCTTAGCTAATCTTTTGTTGTAGTACTTGGGGGACACCCTCTGACTTTTGTAAAGTTGCGAGCTTATTAAATCATTTACCATACGTAAATTCCACGCTCACGTGCTCGTAGGGTTGCTTCTAAACTGAAATTTTGACTGTCTTCCCAGTGGAACTCTCTTTTATTTTTGTAACACTCATATATTACCTTTAACTACCCCAACTCCTATCTGAATATTTCTCAAGGGTCACGATGACATATCTGTGAGACCGAATTTCCCATGTGGGGGTTCACTATGATTATCTTGCACGATCTGTTGATTTGTCTGTATCCTCTTGTCTAGCCATAACTAGGCTCTTCCTGAATCAACTACTAACTACTCGTTGGCCCATTCTCATATCTATATTCCGCGTAATCTTTCTTGGGTTATTTTATTTGTCTTAACTTACCTCTCACACTGGCTCCTTGTTTATCAATAACATCCCGGGCAAGAACCCTTACTCCCTCTCCCCAACGTCGTGCTTATATTATGTTCTGGAGTTGTATCATATCTGTAGGATCTGAATAAATGCAATCTCATTCCTTTCACCTTTTTACCGCATTCTTCCTTTATTATCCCATAGTTACTAGGACCACTTAACTCTGACTTAATGCCACATCACTCCAAATTCCCCCCTTTAGGGGAGTACTAAGATTCAGTGCTACGACGATCTACCTATAGATGTTTTACCTCTTCCTCTTTGGCGTCTTTTTATATCATTGATGATCCTTACTCACCTTGCGATAATCCTTCCTTACCAAGGATAACAAAATTCCTTACTCACGAGGGTGACACCTAGTGTAACTGGTACACATAGTCCCTTAAGCTTAACTTTGCTCACATTGCTTGCTTTAGGGAAGCGTCTTCCTGAATGACCATTCTCTGAATTTCTAATGAATATTCTTCTGTCGTCCATTCTATTATCATCGGAATGCAATCTCTGAATTTCTCATAATGCTGACTATTATCAAATCACTTAGTCCCTAATTCATGTTTAGTTTATCTTGTTCACCAGTCCATACTGATTTCTATTACTCTAGGGTCTAACTTTTCCTTTTGGTAATCACGTTAGAGTCACAAACTTATTTCTCGAAATGCGGATATGACTTTATGGCCTATACTCTTTTGTTGTCTCAAGGCCTGTCACCTCTCGTGTTTTCCTTCCCTTAACTATAGACTCTGTAATACTGTCATTCATTTTTTGTACCGATGTCATCCATGTATCACATCTTACTCATAATGCTTTATAAACTCTCTTCTTATGGGGCTAACATTTATGTCTATCATTCTATTCTGAAAACTCCAACAAGACATTCTTTTGCTTTTTGCTCCCCTTGCTTCATCCACCGGCTCTTCGGGTTGCCTAACATTCTCTCTCTACTAGGGACGGGAGCCATACTAAGGTAATATTTATCCCATCCAGGCTTCCAGTGCCTATCTTTGTAATACCCATATCTAGCTGTATTGTTTTAGAGTGCACCATCTGGGTGTCTCACAAGGAGATCTATTAGCACATTTGCAATATCCTTTGGAAATGTCAACTAATGCTAACAATCCATCCACAATTTTGGGTTACTCTAACCCCAGCTTGATCCTGATATCCCATCCTTCTCTTAAACTATCTGTCAGCTCCCGTAGGGCATAATTGAGATGGGTGTGACTAATTGTATATATTTTCATTACTATTGAAAGTAACTCGGAATGCTTATATTTCTCTGCCCGAATTGTAATACTGATAATCTTCATTAACTGGGTATCTCGTACCCTCCTTCACCTTGCTTCTTTTACTTGTTGAAACTTGTATCTACCTTCTAAATCTCTCATTTCTTTTCACCATATGGGTGGATAGATATTCTTGCCTTAAGGCTCCTTATCAAGAAGCTTTACATGTCTTAGTACATACATGTTCTGCTGAAGACCTCACATTTATTCATCCCAAGCATAATGCAAAATCGAGTTCCTCTAACTAAACTCTTCCACAACCACATTTAATCTCTTACCAACTGTCTTTCTGGATGTAGGTATCATTGTATTACGAATAAAATAGAATTTAGGAGTTTGAATTCTTACAACTGAGCTCTACCACACGATCTAGAGTAAGAAGAAAGAGTGACAGTCCTAAAAACCCTGTAGCCTCCTGCTTATAAGTGTGGTGCACAATACACCCATAAACAAGACTCTACTAGACATGGCTTGTAGACTCCCTAGGACAGAACTGCTCTGATACCACTTCTGTCATGACCCAAACCAATGGGCTGCGATGGGCACTCGGTACCTTACTCAACCGAGTATCAACGTAATATATCTTTCATATCATACTATCATAGGTAAATGAGCTAGAGAGACTGTCATGAGATAATTAGAATAAAACATGAGGAAATACTAGACATTGGACGACCCAACATGCAATACAAACTTATACATATGACATACGGGCCTATAAGATCAAAATGATAACTCATACATTGAACATAGCCCGACAAAGCCATACAATCTTTCACGTACATGACATATGTCTACAAGCCTCTAAGAGTAGATAAATACCATAAAGGTCGGGACAGGGCCCCGCCATACTAATCGATACATGTCCAAATCATACTGACCAAATAAGCAACTCCGGAGCAAATGGAGCGCACCAATATCTTCCGCTAAGCTGATAGCCTACTTGGAGGGCTCTCAACCTGTCTATCAGGACCTGTAGGCATGAAACGCAGTGTGCCTAGGCAAAAGGGACATCAGTACAAATAATGTACCGAGTATGTAAGGAATGAAAATCGGTAACTAATAGACATGAGAGAAACATGGAGTAAAAGACTCAATATGTAAGTCTGAATAACTCTGTGAATCATTTCATATTTATATTGTCATGCATATGCGTATAAATATCATACCATGCATAGGTATATGCGTACATAACATCATCAAGCCTCTGAGGGCATCCCATCATATCATCTCGGCCACTGTGGGCAAATCATCAACGTATACCAGCTAATCAGGTGGTGGTGCTTATATAACGCCGTAACCTTTTCCCATATCCCATATACATATAATATATATGTATATAACGCCATCTGGTCATGGGTGTACATGTATAAATAAATGAAGTGCATAAGAAATACGTTAATAAAAATTTTCGGAAAGTCATAAGATCAATATGCCTTTCGGATAAACTTTATCAACTACGTATTTTTCTGAGACCCATGAACAGAAGATATAATAATAAGACACATGGGAATTCAAGAACATAGGCACCCCTAGTGCTTCTATGAATAGAGGCATTTATGAAAGTTGTGCGTTTGTTCGTTTCGTTTGTATCGTATGAATCATGCTAAAAAGAAAGAAGGGATAGACTTAACATACCTGAGCCGATTCTCTTGACAATCCCTCTAACACACGTCAATCACGATAAAACACGTAACAGCGAGATCGAAGTAGGAAATAAATTTGTATGATATTCTTGAGAAAGGTTATACCGGGCTCCCTTAGAATTGCAAATCACGTTGCTATTACATTAAGTAGTCTCGTATGAATTTCTATTGTAGCAATTTACGTTACTGGAATGATACCTCTCTTTGCTATTTCATTAAGTAATCACATTGTATGAATTGCGAATAAGTATGATACCTCTCTTTAATGAATTAGAGAGGCTATCTTTAACCTTTAGGTGGGCCCCACTTAGATGACTAATCTTTGCCTAAAGGCCACTAATTAGGCCACCTATTGTAATGAACCTTAGTCATTACATGGGCCTTGATCAAGACCCCTTTGGGCTGCCACGTTGGGGTTCCTTAGTCTTATCCAAAGACCTTAATTAATTATCCATCAATTTCTTAATTCCCACTAAAAATCATTAATTAACTAATTATCTACATAATTAAGAATTATCTCTAAAATTATTTAAAATACTAATCACTTTTAACATACTTTATATACTTACTCTCATGGTCATGTGGTACCTTGTATGGGACAAGTCCATAAATACTAGGTATTATAGCTCGGACCGTATTTTATCTCAAAATGTCAAACTTCGACGAAACTCATTTTCTTTGATTCGCTTACCCTCTCACCTTCACGAATTTACTTATCACTTGTTTGAAATAGCATAATACTTATAATCTCAAAATAATCTCATTCCCGAGTTTATGTCAATTAACTTACGACGAAGCTTTAGCGTACGAAAATGCGGGATGTAACATCTCATTTCCGAGCTTACATCAATTTACTTATGGCATACTTTCACACACGAAAATATGGGGTGAAACAAAAATGGTCCGAAACCACCCCGGAACTCACCCGAGCCCCTCGGGACCCCGTCTGAACATACCAACAAGTCCCAAAATATAACACCAACATACTCGAGGCCTCAAATCGCACATAACAACATCAAAACTATGAATCACACCTCAATTCAAGTTTAATAAACTATTTCGAATTTCTAAATTCCAAAGTTACGCCTAACACGTCTAAACAACTCGGAATCACCTCAAATTTTGCACACAAGTTCCAAATAACACAACGAACGTATTCCAACTTTCGGAACAACAATCTGAGCCCGATAACATCGAAGTCAACTCCCAGCCAATATATTAACTTTCCAAACCTTCAAGTTGTAAACTTTCGCCAATTAGCGCCAAAGTCTTCTAGAAACATTCAAATGCAAATCCGGGCATACGCCCAAGCCTAAAATCACTATCCGGGCCTAATGGAACCATCAAAACTCAGGGAGTAATGGGTCAAATACACAAAATTCAAACTTGAAGCTTCCTATTTAAGAATAACAGCCATTGCCTTTTGTACCAAACTCCAAATGACAAACGGTTTGACTTAATCAAAATTCCTTGTAGTTTGCAAGATATAAGCTTCCAAAGTCTGCTCAGTGATAGCAGAAATTTCTTCTTCGTGAATGTGGCCCTTCCCTCCGTGAACACGATTCACAGGTCCCATATCACATTTTACTCTTTGTGATCACGGCCCAGATCTCCAGATCGTGATGTATATCTATGTAGCCAAAAATCAGCAGTTAAAATGGCCTAAAAATGGTCTGTAACCACCACGGAACTCACCCGAGCCCCTAGGGATCCCGTATGAACATACCAACAAGTCCCAAAAACGACCGGAAGCTTAATGAACTATTTTGAATTTCTAAATTCTAAACTTACGCCGAAATGTCTAAACAACTCGGAATCACCTCAAATTTTGCACACAAGTTCCAAATAACATAATGAACGTATTCCAACTTCTGGAACAACAATCCAAACCCAATAACATCGAAGTCAACCCTGATCAAACCTATGAACTTTTAAAACCTTCAAATTGCCAACTTTCGCCAAAATGTCTAAACAACTCGGAATCACCTCAAATTTTGCACACAAGTTCCAAATAACATAATGAACGTATTCCAACTTCTGAAACAACAATCCAAACCCAATAACATCGAAGTTAACCCCGATCAAACCTATGAACTTTCAAAACCATCAAATTGCCAACTTTTGCCAATTAGCGCCAAAACCTTCTAGAAACATCCAAATGCAAATCCGGGCATACGCCCAAGTCTAAAATCACCATCCGGACCTAAAGGAATCATCAAAACTCCAATCCTAAGTCAAATACAAAAAGTCAAACTTGATCAACTCTTCCAATTTAAAGCTTCCTATTTAAGAATCATTCTTCTAAATCTATTTTGAACAACTCAAAGACCAAAATCGGCCATACTCGCAAGTCATAATACACCATGAGAAGCCACTCATGACCTCAAACCACCTAACTGAATGCAGATGCTCAACACGACCGGTCGGGTCGTTACATTGTCCCTCACTTAAGCATACGTTCATCCTCGACCATGCCAAGAGTCATTCCAAAGTCATCAACTCACCGTATAACCTCCTCGTACACATACTCGTGGGTGGTCACATGTCACCTTAATATATATAAGCCTCACAACACAAGCCAGCTGAAATTCCTTACTTCAACCTTATCACATAAACCTTAGAATCAAATCTCCAATATCTGGAATCCATTACATTTCCGGATTCTCACATCTATACATTGTATAAGTCTGAACAAGCTGTATCCAGCCTTAACTATAACCCAATATGTAATCACATGATATACCATATAACTAAGATACTCATAGCAATAACTTTTGACCATAATAGTTGCTCAACAACCAACCGGTAGAACACTTGCACAAGCATACATGCAATTAATCACTCTTATCGGTTAATAGGATGGATCTTGATATTGTTGAGTATTGATACATGCCCTCATCTAGTTCTATTGGCACGTGAGTCATCTGTGCAATTTTTGTTTGTAGTGAAGGCACAAGATGCCAAGTGTTTAAGGTTCACAATTGGAACCCGTAAATTTTGAATATTTTGAGGTTCGGTGCCTTGTGGTGATTATTGGATAAAACCTGATGTGGAAGCGGTTATTTTCATCTTGTTAATGCATGTCTTTCTTTTAGTTGTGTTCTCCGGGTTTAGACTGTGCCTCGCTTACCCTTATATGTTGTTACTTGTTGTGTTCCGCTGCTAATTATTGTTCCTATTTCTTATTGCAAGTACCATATTATCGTTGTCATTATGCATAGCTTTATAGAGATATTGTATTCCTGTTAGTCATACACTTTTACTTGTCCAGGTTATTTAGTCCAGTAGGTGTCTTGACTATCCCTCTTCACTACTCCACCGAGGTTAGTCTTGATACTTGCTGGGTACCACTGTGGTGTACTCATACTATACTTCTACATATTTTTGTGCTGATCCAGGTATTATAGAGTCAGTCGATCATTAGCTAGCTATTCAGATCTTGCAGTGGAGACTCAAGGTAAACTTGCTGCTGTGTTCGCAAGCTTCGGAGTCACCTTCTAGTTTTTTTTTGTATTTACATTGTTTACTCCTATTTCGGAACAGATGTATTTAGAGGTTTTTAAGCAAACTCTGTAGAGATTATGACTTGTACTACCGGTTTTGGGATTGTAATACTTGTATAAAGAATTATAAATTTGGAATTGCTAATCTTTATTTATTTTGTTATTATTTTCAGAAGTTGTTATGCTTACCTAGTCCCTAAGACTAGGTGCCATCACGACACCTAACGGAGGAAAATTTGGGTCGTGACAGTTATCTTGGAGATTGAGAGTGTGCGGATAGAGAAGAGGCGGAAGTAGGTCTATTACAAAATGCGATCAAAGTATGAGGAGTTCTGAGGGCGGTATAGGGAGGCTGAGAGGAGGCTCCGTGAGGGGAGTGATGCGACTGCCCTGAGGAAGGAGCTGAAAAAGAAGGATGAAGAGTTGCTCACATCCGTGGAGCAACTCAGTGCTCTTGATGGGACGTTGAAGAGGAAAGAGGATGAGCGCGAGCTGAGCAGGGGCATAGAAGCTCAGTGCCACAACCTCCAAAGTCGTGTTGACGAATTGCAAGGTCAGTTGAATGAGTGCTAGTTTAAAGTGGACGGGCTCTGGGAGGAGGTGGCTGGTAAGCAACAACTGATCGAGGAGGCGGAATCTTCCAGGAGGAGAGAATTGGCGAGTTGGAGAGAGAGAATGCCAAGCTGCATGAGCGGATTTCTGCTGGGAAAAGTGAGAACGCTAGGCTGCTCAAACACCCCTCCATTTCTCATGCCTATGAGTTTCCATCCATTCATTGAGAGTAGTACGAAGAGTGGATCCTTGCCGAGGCTCGAGCAGAGGTCGTTTGAGAGTTGGGCCAGACGGACTTCATCTATGAGTCAACCTTGGAGAAGGCTTAAGTTAAGGCTTGTGAAACTCGGTTAGCGTGCGGTTACGATCGCGACACGCCATAGCCTGATGTAGAGGACGAAGATGAAGAAGGCCTCCCTGAACTTGAAGACAACGCTTGGCACGACTCTGCTTATAGCCAAGGCGAGATGAAGAGGGTGATGGAGACCAAGGTGGTAACGGTCGTTAGAAGTTCCACCATTGTTTTAGTGTCTTCGTGAGCCTTTGTAAAGACTTTTATCGAAATATCAAAGTTGGTTTTTGGTTTATACGTGCCTTTCCTATCTTTGCATATTTTTGTTTCTGTGGTTATGTGCTTTACTTCTTCACTTCTCTCCTTTGTTGTTTCCCTCTGGGTTGCAATGGTCGCAGGGTTGGGGAATTCTACTCAAGCAGATTGAGTGAATGCTTTTTGTCTAGGTGTAGAGTGGCCATTGGCCGAGGGGTTTGTTTGAGCCGGTCGATCGTACCTCTTAGTGAAGACGTGGCCAGGGGCCGAGGAGTTTTGTTCGAACTGGTTGAACGTATGTCTTCTTAGTTAAGATGTGGCGAATGGCCGAGAGGTTTTGTTTGAGCTGGTCGAACATACCTCTTGGTTGAGGTGTGGACAAGGGCTGAGAAGTCTTGTTCGAACTGGTCGAATGTATGTCTTCTTAGTTAAGATGTGGCCAATGGCCGAGAGGTTTTGTTTGAGTTGGTCGAATGTACCTCTTAGTTGAGAGACTTAGGAGAACATTTTTATCAAAAAAACGTCTCATTCATTTTGATCACATTGTGCCGATTACATCATTTCGCCCTGAGGCATCTTGGAGAAAATTACAAGTTTTGGGTGTTGGCTGGCGTTCCAGTCCCATTCCCAGTATATCTAGTCCTTCATTTTTTGATTAAGAGATTCTCAAGGAGTCGGGCAATGAAATGTGGTTGTTCCTATGTACTTTACCTCTAAACATCCTGTCCATTGCCTCGTTAAAAACAACCTTGAGAAAACCCTGTTGGGACAAAACTCAAGTGAGGGAAAAGAGTACAACTTATGGGGCATTCCTTGTTTTTTCAGAAGTTGAAGTACTTGAGGTGGCTGATGTTCCAATTGTTTGGTAAGAGCTTTCCTTCCAATGTCTGCAGTTGGAATGAACCCTTGTTGCCTTGCCTATGATTTTGTACTGTCCATCCCAATTGGCTCCTAATTTTCCTTGTCGGAGATCTCTTCCTGCTTGGGTCTTGGCTTTGAGCATGTAGTCCCCGATCTTGATTAGCTGTACCTTGGACTTTTTTGTTTTAGTAGCGTTCTGCTTGTTGTTTCTGTGCTACCATTATTAAATATGCTAGGTCTCTCCGCTCCTCAACTTCGTCGAGATCTTGTCTTACTTTCTCGTCATTGTCGTTGCCGCTCTTGTTGGTGTACCTTAGGCTGGGTTCTCCTACTTCGATCGGTATGAGTGCTTCAGTCCTGTAGACTAAGGAGTAAGGTAGTTCTCCCGTGCTTGTTTTTCGGGTCATCCTATATGCCCACAATACTCCTGAGAGTGTCTCAGGCCATAGTCCCTTATCATCTTCGAGTCTCTTATTCATGATGTTCAAAATCGACTTGTTGGAGGATCCTGCTTGCCCGTTGCCGTCTGGGTGGTATGGGGTTGAGAGTATATTTTTGATATGCCACTTTTCGAAAATCTCTGTGGTTTTTCTCCCGGTGAACTGGGGTCCATTGTCGCAGCTTATTTCTTTGGGCAGGCTAAACCGGAGATGATGTTCTTCCATATGAAGCTGATTACTTCTTTCTCACGAATTTGGGCGAATGTGTTTGCTTCCACCCATTTAGAGAAGTAGTCAGTCAAAACTAAAAGGAATTTAGCATTACCTCGTCCTGGCAGGAGTGGTCCCATGATAACCATCCCCATTTGATGAACAACCATGGCGAGGTGATGCAATAGAGGTGTTCCCCTACTTGGTGGATTATTGGGGCGTACTTCTAGCAATGTTCGCACTTCTTTATGAATTTTAGAGCATTTTTCTTCATGGTGGGCCAATAGTATTGTCGCGACCCAAACTGGAGGGCCATGACGGGCATCCGAGCCATACCCGTCAAGCACCAACGTACATTTTATCTAACCTTTCTTATTATCTATAAAGGCCGACGAGATCAACATAAATGCTAGACATGAATCATGAACAACCAACAATGATAGATAATGGTAGTAACATATATAACATGGGCCGACAAGGCTGTCATGAAGCTATATATAAGGTACGAGCTGACAAGCAGCCATGAGAGACTATAGAACAAAAATCAACCGACAAGGCAGTCCAAACTATACATAAGTCGACACCTGTCTATAAGCCTCTAAAGGAACATAAGTGCTTCAACATTGCCGGAAAAGGGCCCCGACATACCCATAGTGTCTATAAAAAAAGTCCATACCAAGACCACGGCAAGTCCGGAGAAGGGATCTCGCCAATAACCGCTGAACTGGGCAGCCTACTGTGGTGGGAGAGCTGTGTCTACCTATCTATCAGGACCTGCAACATGACATGCAACGTCTACAAATAAAAGGGATGTCAGTACGAATAAAGTACCGAGCATGTAAGGCAAGAAAGCATAAATAATTACAGTAATGTAAGCAGGGACAAAGTATATACAACATGTAACATCTGAGTTCCTCTGAGGGTGACTGACATGAAATACATATATATATATATATATATATATATATATATATATATATATATATATATATATATATATATATATATATATATATATATATATATATATATATATATATATATATATATATATATATATATATATATATATATATATATACACACACACACACACACATATACTTTTAAAAGACATATGCCTCTATAGGCATCATCATCATCATATCGTATCCGACCGTAATAGGCTCGGTAAAAACGTACCCGGCTATCATAAGGCTAGGTAGAATCTTACCCGGCCATGAGGAGCTCGGTAAAACCCAACTGATCAGTGGTTGTAGAATAGGTGTCGTACCCGGCCAACTTTAGCGTGGCTCGGTAGAGTAAAATAGGTACATATATACAATGCATGTTGAACTCATTGGAATCACATTCTGAACCTTTCGGAGTGACGTATGATTGGTAACCTCCGTACACGTTATTAGGACTAACGCTTTGTCATGGATCTTATAAGAATCAGGAAGTACCAACAACATTGATAACATATGAATAAGAGAAGTAACATCAACATCAATCGTTCCATAAGAAGAGAAATAATGTAAGTACTGCTAGCTTCTAAGAATGGAGTATCTTTGGAAGCTCGTTGATTACATTATGTACAATCGGAGTTATGAAAAAGAAGGAAAGGGATAGCCTCACATACCTTGTATATACTTCCCAACCTCAAGCTATGGAAATGTCACGACTCCTTAGTCTACAATAAGAGAAATGATACTATCGTTGTCCTTTAAGCGTCGTAACTATTATATATCGACCGCAACCTATTTTACGATAAAACAGACAATACCTCCCCTATTTATATGAATTCCCACAATTTAAAACAATCACAAAACATCCCAAACAACATCAATAATAATCATATTAAGCCTCCCAAAACAGTCCACCAACCAACAACATTACTAACAAGCCTTTCAATAGATATCTCACAAGTTCTAGCTTCAACGACTTAGCCGCAACTTGGATAATCTTAAATACATGTAGAGTAAGATGTTACTTACCTTTAAACAGATATAGCAACTCCAATTTGACCTTACTTCACCACGAAATATCCTTCCAATTCTGCCACAAGAACAAGGAAGCGAAACTAACAATTAATTCGGGTTTTTTGGCACTAGAATCACTTTGGAAGACTTGAAATCACCTAGAGTTGATATTAAAAACTTGAGAGAGTATTTTTCAGAACTTAAACCACTTAAAAACACCTCCCACATGATCTGGAACCACACAAAAATCAGCAACAATAAGAAGAACAAGAAACTTACTAGCGCCACGGGATTCCCGACACTTGATTTGTGTGGTTTGCCCTTTGTTTGGGTCTTGGATCATGAGAGAACCTTGAGAGAGAGTTTTTAAGTGTCTAGGGTCTGAAGAGAGTTAATAATAATGAGTTAAAACGGGCTTAAGGAGTCTCATATATATCAATATATCTCAACCGCCTATGTAGGCCCCTTAGAGAGCTGCTTGCGCAGTCTCGCAAAAACGCGAATATCTATCTACTCCGACGTCGTATCGATGAACGGTTTAATGTGTTGGAAACTAGACTCATAGATTTTCAAATTTGTTGGTATATCACTCAGTAATTCCAAGTAAATTGGGAGAAAAGCTTAGTAATATTTGACCTAAAGTTTAAGTAAAATTATGAATGTAAGTTGCGACAACTTTTGCTGACTTTTGTTTCATAACTCGTTTGACTTCAAGAATTATACTATGGATATTCTATGATTCAAATATCTTAAAACACGACCTCCTTAGCATATTAAGCATCTCTAGTTTTACCCTTAAATACGGGTTACAACATCCTTGATTCGTTTAACTTCTAATACTTGTTAATCACTCTTAAACGCTCTTGTATAATTTAAGACCAATAGGATTCACTTCTTATCATCTCAATGATAATCTCTTCTCAGATATACGTCGACTAACTTACGTCATGATCTAACGTATGTGAATATTGGTTTTAATAAGTATCTGCCCATATGAGGCATCTGATAAGTGCTCGGTCACCAGAGTGACTGCCACAATGGCCTTCGTGGACTTCCTCAAGGACGCGTTCAGTTTGGTTTGGACCTAAGAACTTTGCCAAGAGGCCCCCATACGTCCTTTTATACAATTTGTTTTTGAGAAGGTTGTATCTCGCTGCTTGCATTCCCGACTTCCTGGCTTCCTTTTCATCATTTGGGAGAACACCATCCTGCAAGTAATTTATAGTGCAATTGCGCCAGTCTCAGGTTAAGTTAATGTATTTTACCTTGATATTATCTAAGGTTGAGCTGAGGATATGCACCATATTTTGTCACCAGGGGTTATGCCTTTTGTTGCGGCGGCTAGTTTTGCGAGGCCGTCCACCTCGACATTACGTTCTGAATTCATGAAATCTTGTCGAGCTGACATTCATCAAATATGGGCAACATTTTATAGATCTCAGTTTGGTACTTTTGTAACCTCTACTCTTTGGCCTGGAAAGTCCCAGTAACTTGGTTGACAACAAGCTGGGAGTCGCAGCGTAGCCTTAGGTGCCTCGCCTCATATTTGAATGCTAGCCTCAGTCCTGTAATTATGGCCTCATACTCGGCATTATTATTAGTCATATCTGGGCACCTTATAGATTGGCAGATTATTTCACCAGTGGGTACTTTGAGCATGAGTCCCAATTTGGATCCGCATGCATTGGATGCACCATCGGTGTGCAAGACCTAGAGGTCCTGTGCCAGGCTAAAAGCTTGCATGGCTTCCTTATTGGCCTCGGGCATCACCTTGGCGCAAAAGTCCGGGACAAATTTGGCGAGCACTTATGACTTTATGGCTGTGCGGGGGTGGTAAGTGATGTCATGCTCACTTTACTCTATTGCCCATTTGGCCAGCCTCCCTGGCAGTTCGGGTTTGTCCAATGTTCTCCTCAAAGGAAATGTGGTGACGGACGAGATTTGATGGCATTGGAAGTATGACCTTAGCATTATTGAAGCTATGACAAGGGCCATAGACAATTTCTCAAAGTGATGATACATCATCTCGGCGTCAATAAGTGTTTTACTGATATAGAAGTGGAGATTGCGTACCTTTTTCTTCTCAAACCAGGACAACACTTACCGCTACTTCTGAAACTACGAGGTAAACTAGGAGGCGTTCTCCGAATTCAGGCTTTGAGAGTAGGGGCGGTGATGACAGGTATTCCTTGAGCTCTTCAGCGCTTGTTTGCACTCGGTCGTCCATTTGAGGTCGTTGTCCTTTTTTAGTATATTGAAGAATCTGTGGCATCTGTCGGACGATCTCGAGATAAACCTGGACAAGGCGGCAATTCGACCCATCAGTCATTGGACTTGTTTATTGGTAATTAGGTGCTCTGATCCTGTTGAAAGCCTTAATTTGATCTGGGTTGACCTCGATCCTTCGATGTGACACCATGAAACCCAAGAATTTACCCAAAGTCATGCCAAACGCACATTTCTCGGGGTTCAATTTCATCCCGTACTTCCTCAAGATTTTGAATGCTTCTTTTAGGTGGTCGATGTGGTCCTCATCCCTCAAAGATTTGACTTACATGTTATCAATGTATACTTCCATATTTTGCCAAGATGATTTTTTAAAATTTTCGTGACCAACCTTTGGTACGTGAGCCCGACATCCTTCAACTCGAGAGGCATGACCCTATAGCAATACGTTCCCCTGTGAGCGATGAGTATTTGGTTATAGCCTAAGTATGCGTCCAGAAAACTTAGCAACTCATGTCCCGCTAAGGCGTCAATGAGCAGGTCAATATGCGGCAATGGGAACGAATCCTTCGGACAAGCTATGTTCAGATTGGTGTAATCCACGCATATCCTCCACTTACCATCCTTCTTTTTGACCATTACCACATTAGCGATCCACTTGGGGTACTTTGATTCCCTTATAGAGTCGTTTGCTAGTAGTTTCTCCACTTCCTCGTGGACGGCCTCGTTGATGGCGGGGTTGACGTCGGACCTGCCTTACTAGAGGGTAGTAGGGGTCGATGTTTAGCTTGTGCATGGCTATCTCCTTGGGATGCCTGGCATATCTGCATGGCTAAAAGCGAACAAGTCTGGGTTAGTTATTAAGAATTTACTAAACTTACCTGGGTTTTTGAGTTTGCAGCCTATGTAGGCCTTTTTTCAAGGGTTGCTTGGATCTAGCTAGACGGGATCGAGGTCCTCATTGGTAAAGGCTAGAAGGGATTGGCCTCATTGGGTGTATCCATGGTCGACCCACGATGGCATTGTATGCCATGTCTTAGTCCATGATGTGGAATGCGGTCTCCAGAGTCACCTCCGTTGGCAAGAACGGGGAGTGTGATCTCTCCCGAAGTCCATTCAACTATATCGTTAAAACCGGCTAGCGTGATGCAGCACGACGCAATCTTATCATCGAGTTCTCGTACATATGCGACTGTACAAGGACTTGAGGATGGATAATTTGCTCCGCTTAATTCATCAAACATAATCCTCCTAACATCAGTATCAAGAATGCATAAAGTAATAACAAGTGCATCATTGTGAGGGAAAGTCAAACCATCGGCATCCGACTTATCGAAAATGATACTTTCTTTGAGGCCGTCAGACCGTTCATGGGTGATCGATCTCTTTAGTTTCTGAGTGGAAGTGAACTTGATGCTGTACATGGAGGTTTCATCACTGCCTCCGATAATCATGTTTATGGTACAAGCGGGAGACGACAGCGGCCTGGGCATTCTCGCCCTCTGCTAAGGTGTTCCTGCCTTTGTCGCTGAGTAACCCTTTGAGGTGTCCTTGCTGTAGAAGAGTTACCACTTCTAACCTTAGAGTGTGGCAATCCTCTGTCTTGTGCCATCGGTCTTGGTGGAACTCACAGAAGGCGCCCGACTTCCTTATGTTCAGGTCAGACCTCATCTTTGGTGGCCACTTCACCTTCAGTCAGATCTTCTTGAGTGCATAGAGCACCTCTGTAGGTGTCACACAGAAATTATGATCATATCGTAAAGGAACCATACCTCGGTCATTTTAGGGGATGCCTGATCTCGACCTAGAGGGGCCAATTTCACGGTGGAAGTTGGGGACGAGTGGTCTGATGTAAGGTTGATGTCGATGTCTACCTGATCGCAGCATTGTAGGGCCTCTCCCAGTATTATCCGTCTGTTCCCTCTTGGTTTTGGATTGCATTAAGACAATTCATTGGGTTGGCCCATTGAGGTCCTCATTTGCTCTGACCTTGGCACAATAGGCGTTATGGATCTCGTCCCTGGTGGCCGGTGGGTATTTAATCAATCGGCTTAGCAGCTTTCTGGTCTCCCTCGACCCGTCTCTATTCAACCGATTCTGGAAGGCGACGATGGCCATTTGGAGATATTTGGTAAGGTCATCCTCACTCTGTTGAACTAAGCCAAGAAGTCCCTCAGTCCTTCCCTTGGGGATTGCCTAATGGCGAAGATTTCCTTTACCCTATATTCGGCCTTCTTGGCCTCGGCATGCGCCGTTATGAACTTGTTCGCTACTTCCTCAAACATTTCTATGGAGTTGTAATGACTCGGCCATTTGATTTGAGCTCTAGAGTGTCGTTCGGTGGTTTGACTCCTTGAGTAGCTTCACTTCATGTTTTATGACTTGTACGCGTGGTCGAAATTGAATTTTGGGAAGTTCAGAGTTGATTCGAAAGGAAAGTTCTAAATTCGGAAGCTTTAAGTTGGAAGAATTGACTATGGTTTGACTTTTGAGTGAACGACCTCGGAATCAGGATTTAAAAGTTCCAATAGATTCGTATGATGATTTCAGACTTGGGCGCTTGTTCGGGTTGAATATCGGGTGGTCCGGGAGCATTTTAGCGCCTATTATGGGAAGTTGGCATTTTGGAAGTTCTAGAATTTCACAAGTTTTGTTTGAAGTGGATTTTGATGTTATCGATGGGGAGTTCCGAGCCTTGGAATAGGGTTGTATCGTGATTTGTGACTTGCCCGTAAAGTTTGGCATCATTCCGAGATGTTTAAGTATAATTCGGACACGTTCGGCAAAGTTTGAAGCTTGGAAAGTTGAAAGAAAGGTTTTGGCCGTCGATTTGTAATTTTTATGTTATTTGACGTGATTCAAGGCTTCGACTAAGTCTGTATCGTGTTTTGGGATGTTTTGGTAAGTTTGGACGGGGTCCTGGGGGCCTCGGGTGCGAATCGGATTAGAAACGGATCGAGTTTGGACTTGGAGGAACTGTTGAAGCTTAAGGCTTCTGGTGCGATCGCACCTGTGAGGTTATAGCCGCAGGTGCGAGACCACAGAAGCGGCCTAGGGGTCGCAAAAGCGGTAGGGAGTGAGGCTGGTTGGATGCACAGGTGGGAGGAATTTACCCGTGGGCCGCACCTGCGGGAGAAGAAGTGCAGAAGCGGACATGGTCTGGGCTGGATGATTGCAGGTGCGAGCGCTGTAGCGCACCTGCGGAGCCACAGGGGCGGTCATGGGCACGAGGTGCAGAGTGGCGCTCGAGCGGGGAGTCTGCAGGTGCATATGGTTTCCGCAGAAGCGGAAGCGCACCTGTGATTTGTTGTCCACAGAAGCGGAAAAAGCCAGCACCTCGGGGGAAGCCGCATCTACGAGGTAGCTTCCGCAGAAGCAAGGCTGCAGATGCACAAAGAGTTCCGCAAGTGCAAAAAATAGACTAGGCATATTGTTTAAAATCGGGGTTTTGCTCATTTCACTTAGTTCTCTCTAGGTTTGGGCAATTTTTGGAGAGCTTCAAGGTGAGATTTTCATCATCTATGGCAAGGTAAGTTATTCCCATCTATTGCAAGTTAAATACATGAATTCTATAAGGATTTAAACATGGAAATTAGTACAAATTGTGGGATTTTGGTAGAAAACCTAGAATTTGGTATTTTGGATTTTGACAATGAAATTGGACATGGAATTAGGAGTAAATTATGTATTTGTGTTCGTGGTGTTATGGATAATGATTATGTTCAAAAAATTTTGAAATCCGGGCACGTGGGCCCGAGGGTTGACTTTATTGACTTTTTGAACGGAGTTGGAAATTGTTATAGATTGATTAATTATGGGTAATAGAGTATATATTTATGGATTTGCACATTATTTGACTAGTTGTGGAGAGACGTGCATCGGTTTGAGGTGTTGGAGTGGCGTTGGAGCCGGCTATGGAACTTCGGAGCGAGGTAAGTCTCCTGTCTATCTCTATGAGGGGGAAACTACTCCTAGGTGATGTATTTGATATGTGCTACTTGTTGCGGGGGCTACGTATGCACGAGGTGACGAGAGTTCGTACGTGGCTAAATTTAAGTTATTGTCCGGGTAGACTTAGGTTCACACCATGCTATAATTGTACTATAGGGGTTATCTTTTCTCATTTAATTCCTTTATTTTGCATTACAACCTGAAACTAGACTTACGTAGAGTGATAGACTTGCTATTGTAGAGATTTGACGGGCTTCATGATTAGCCACAGAATAAATGTGCTCCTCATACGAATTTCTCCTGCGCTATGCGTTTTCATCGAAAGGTATTCCTTACCATTTATAACTCACACATTTATTTGTGAGTGGGGTCAAGGACCCGTTAAAGCTTCTTATTCTAATGGGATCGAGCCGTTCACCTTGGGAGGATTATGTACCACACTCTCATGGGAGAGGGTCATTCGCCTCAGTAGTATAATAGATGCATCTGTGGTTCATGTCATTCGACCCTCGACAGTGCACAATGTATGATGGGATCGGGTCGTAAGCCTTGGCATTTTTATAAATACCCTTATGGGATCATGCGTAATATTTTACAAGAAGCTAGTGTATCTGTGAGTTTTCCTGATTTGAATTGTGACGATCTATCTGATGAGGTCCATTATATATATGTACTCCGGTTGAGGAGGTAACCGCTAATTGAGAGCTTTAGTTCATTGTTGAGGAGATCACATATTTGTACTTGTTTATTTCATTTATTTACTCTGCCTCACACCTGTTTACTTCCTACTGCATTTGATTTATTGGACCACTAGTAAGCGTCAATATCGACCCCTCTAGATACTTACTGGACACACGTTGATTTATATACTCATGCTGCATTTGTTGCACTTATTGTGTAGGTACATATATGTCTGGTGGTCTTTTGGGCGCAAAGGCGCAACTATTGTGGGGACTTTACCGTGAGCTGGATTCCATGTTACGATCTGCAACATGCAGAGTCTCCATCAGAGTTATTTATTTTCTCTTGTCTAACTTGTATTCGAGCAACATGTTGTATTTTATTATATTTCTTAGTTGATGTTCATGCACTTGTGACACCGAGTTTTTTTGGGGGGCTTCTAATGGATGTTTGGTGTGTTAGTTCACGTAATTATTATAATTTTTTCCCTGTAAATTCTATTTCATACTATTTGAATAAATGGAAATTATGATTTCAAAGTAATAAAATGAGTTATTAAGTTGATTAATCACCATTGGCTTTCTTCACAGTGGTGTTAGGCGCCATCATGACCTTTAGTGGATTTTAGGTCGTGACAGGAGTAGGACGGTAGCTGCGAATACCACGCCAATGCCCCTCCTGTGAGTGTCTCACCGAACGTTTTTAACAAGATAGAGGACACATGTTATTTGGTGAGGACGTTGCCTTTTACTGCGGTGACATAATGGGTCACATGGTCCTTGGGATCAGTTGTCCCATCGTAGATTCTAAGGTATGGGGGCATCTTGAATGTTTTTTGTATGGCATGAGAGCTGCTTCTTCCCTGTATGGTTGTTCCATAAACCTGTCGGCATCTTTTTTCGGTATCAATTTGGAAGCACCTGGGATTTTGTCTACCTGTTTTTAATGCTCTTTTATCTGTTCCTTAAGTGCCTTGTTTTCGTTCTCCATTTTTTCCATTCTTTTTAACACTGCAGCGAGGGCGCTATCACCTGCATAGTTAGTAGTATTATCGATATTACCTGAAGTTGGATGGTTCAGTTGGTCATCCCACCCATTCCTATGCTGAGTTGTAGGTTCCTTGGGGTTACCACGGTCGTGCACAGGGCTTGCTTGCTCATCACGTAACCAAAGTGACAGTTAGCCAAGCCTCTATGAGCTTTTTAGGGCGGGTGGTGCTCCTTCTTCCGCGGACATGGAAGCTTCTTTTTCGTTGGGTTTGGTCATGCTACAGAAGGGTGTCGGCGGCTTCCCTAACCTGGGGGATGCCGTGGGGGTTACTTCTTCATCTTGAGTTTTGTACCCTTCATCGATGGCACTCATTATATGGAGCGGGACGTTGTCCACCGCTCTTGTTCCCTTTCCTTGGTTGACCTTTCCTTAGTTACCTGCCATAGAATCCTTGTATGCAAAGAGAACGGGAGTAGCTTAACAGTATGTTAGGTTAATAAGTTATGACCGTTGTAGATCTAAATGAAAACTAATAGTTTAATTATGAAATCACCACAGATGGCAAACTATATGACCCAAAAAGAAGATCTTGGTTTTATACAATTAGATTTGTTGTAAAATAGGGTTAATCATAGTCAACAGTAATATTCAATGAAAGATCTAGCATTTTGAGGCCCGTATTCACTATATATTATCAAAGAAAATAGTTGTGGGACAATAATGAGGCTGTAATGAATAGAAAATGTAAGGAGAGCAATAAATAATAATAAATGACTTACAAATAGTAAATGAGATAAAGACAACCCGACAAAGATGAGATGTTCGGATGTCTTTCTGATACTGATGGATGATGATGAGCAACCTTGTATTCTAATACTTCTTGGATCGAGAGAGAGGGATAAAAGAAAGGAAGTGTAAAGTCAAGCTTTATTTTTTTTCATTAAAGTGAGAATCTTGTACAGAGAATATTGATGAAATTCTTTACAAAAGGTCCAACCCCCTTTTCTAATCTACATCTCTTCCTATTTATAAAAACCCATGTGCCACAAAACCCTAGATAGTACAACAATAGAGAATATCCATGTAATATTCTTTAGGGAATATAAATCCTAAGGGTGGTTGATATTTCGTGCTGAGAGTCGATGTTTAACCTCGTCATTGCCTTATATCGATCCGGTTTGATCTCGACTTCGATTTATATTTCACCTTTGACTTTGACCTTTTGGAATCATATCGACACATCACATCCTCAAAAAGCTTTATTACCATCGACCGGGTCAAACAAATAAAATGAAGTTTTTCCTCATGCGTGTACCTTATGTGCAGATCTTGGCTCTGATGTTGTTGCGCATGACGGGAGCCAGCATTGAAGATATACCTACGTCCCGGATATAGGTACCACTTGCCCTTGGTAGTTTTAGAATTTAATTCTGTTTATATACATTCCAAGAAAATGTTGTATTATTTCATACCAACTTTGTAAATCTAAGTTTAGTAGCTCGTGACTTGTACTACCAATCCTTGGGTTATTGCATAAAGTTTCAGTTGTTTCATTTATTGATCCTTTATTATTCTTAATTGAATTTTGTTGACTGTTAGTTGGCTTACCTAGCGGGTTGGGTTAGGTGCCATCATGACTAGTCAATTTTGGGTCGTGACATTTATTCCTTCAGTGCATAACAGATACATGGAAACAGAAATACAATGAATTTGTAGTGTTTGTCTGCACACCGTAGTCCTGTCGAGACGTGTTTTCTGTGTTTTGGTGATGGGCCAGTCTAGAGAACTTGAGGCTAGGTTCAGACCATAGCTTGGGCTTGGTGGTTTCAGCTGTGTGAGCATGTGCTTTTGAATTTATATGTCCTGTAGTGTCCCTATGAATGGGATTGATGGTTCAGTGAGTGGTGGGATAGCTATATGATGAGTACTATGCGACTAAAGACTATGCTTAGATGGTTTGGATATGGCGAGAAGAATTTTTCTACGGATGCTTGATTTCTATCTTGATGTATTGTACAGTCTTGAGTTCTGAGTGTGTTAGGGATCTTTTATGTTGTTCATTTGTTAAACGAAGTAGATTCTTATGTTTTGATGACGAGTTCTGACTTGGAAGGATTTATCAATTGCATAGTGGTTGCGATCAGGATGAGGCATTAGAGAGATGCTAGTTTGAGGCTAAGCAAGTGGGTTATCTCGTGCGGGGTGTTCGGAGGTTGTGTGATCCATATGATGTTTCTTTGAAAAGTTACCCTTTCTACAAGCGGGGTGAGTATGTGTTGCAATTTGAGTTTGGATTGCCTGAAGGAGTTTGCATACTGTCACGAGGATGTATATACACTTAGCAGAATATTTGAGGTGTATTTTATGATTAGTGCTACATGCGTCCATGAGGGATTTGGCTGAATTACGGTGTGATATCATGGCAGTTATGGGGTAAAGGTAATGTGGGTTATTGGATGTTATGTTTTGTGGCTTTGAGCCAAATGGGGGAGTCTGCTATCGACAATTAGATTGCATGGTTATATGTTGTATTGGTTTCAGCCAGAGGAATATTTGAGGATCAGTTATGACTTACAGAGGATAGTTGAGGATGACTCGGGTAAGGAAATTTCTGGAGGCATGATGCACTACACTCTACAAAATATGGAAATCTGGGAGCGATTCAGGTTTGTTATTCATGGTGGAGGTAGTATGTAGGGAGTAGGTATTCACTCATTTGCTTTACTTCTAGGAGTGTTTGTGTGTTAATGAAGTACAAGTCGTTCGGCTCGTATAGGCGGTGCATTGGGGATTTGAGCAGAGTGGATTGCTCTCAAGAAAGTTTTAATAGGTTCAAAATTCATATGTAGTATTTGAGAAATCTCCGAATTTGTGAATGGCTAAGATTTGAGATTTGCATTGGGTGGTATAGGGACTCGTGGTATTTCTGTATTATTATGGATTCAACATTTCAGTATCAGAGAGGTTAAGGAAACAACTTCATATTCACATAAAGTCTCTTTAGAGTGGGTGTCTCGGTTGCGGCACTTTTGGGTGCTTAAGAGGGAATACAGTGGTTTAATGAGCTTTAGAATGATGTGGTTTCATGCTAGGATATCTTGTAGTGAGCTTTTGTTAAAGATCGTAGTGTAGTGGCAAAGAGAAGTGTTAATGGTTTGGATTAGAATGGTAATGGATATGATCGGTTCTTTTGGTTCTTATGATGTGGTGAGGCTTTACGGGTGTTTTGTTGCAATTCTCTTGGATTTCGCAATCTGTGTGTATTGGTTGAGTTAGAGGGACTCAGTTATGATGGTTTGGTCTTGTACTAGTGGGTTTCGAAGAGTTCTCGATGATTTCTACCACGGCTTGGGACGAATATTCGTCAGGAATGAGGAGTATGTTACGTGTTGTGATTTTCTCGCGGATGGGGTCAAGTGGAAGGTTTGTGGTTGATGGGGGTGTCTATCATACTTGTGAATCAGAATTGATAATGTGGTTCTCGTATTTTCGTATGATGGCATGATAGACGCGGTGCATCGTGTGGGATTGAAATTTGCATGTACAAGTTTGTGGTTCAGTTTCAAATGGAAGGTCATGAGTTCTAGACATCATGGAAGGTTTCAGATGATAGAAGAATGTTAGCACTATTTGATATTACATGAGAAGAGTGTACATTTCAGAAAGGCACATCATGTTCGAACTTGCGGATGCTTGATTGGTATTATGGTAATTGCCTGGTTGATCGCCTGCTGATGATCAGATTTTTGCTATGTGGCACGGAAGAATTATGGAAGTATTTCTCGGGGATGATTGTGCATGAGAGATGTGTCAGTTATTTGGGCGGTCGAGTTGGGATCGGATATGGAGATTTTAGCTAGTAAGTATAGAGAAAATAGACAGCACGTAAAATATTTTTCCACAATTTTCCACAAGATAAAACTCGCACGGGTAAGTGCACCACTACACAAATATCAAAAACAAGAATTCCCCCAGGCCATCGCAAGTCACCACAAATCAATCCCTGACATAGCCCACCTTGTCTTACCACGTGTGTAATTAGTAAAGTAAATGCCTGTCTTGTCTCGCCACACGTGCATAATAATATTCCCACCCTGTATCGCCACATGCGCAACCCACATATATATATATATCACGCCTTGTCACGCCGCATGTGCACATATCAATAGTAACAATAGTACGGCAGAAACCTCGTGCAACCCGATAACACCGCATGGAAGAAACCTCATGCATCACAATAACAACCGCATGGCAGAAACCGCGTGCTTCACAATAACAACCACGGCACGCCAGAAACCTCGTGCATCACCACAACAAGTACAACAACAACAATGACAATAATACAAGGGTACGACAAATAAGCCAACTCAGAAATTCCAGAACTCAAAGAAAAGGAGGAACTAATTCACAAGTAGCCACAATAGAGAATGCTAGTCATAATAAGAACAACTCAACAAGAAAGGAAATACTATGTAACAACGGTCCACAATATACAGTTCGACAACAAGGGAGCTAACACAAGTCGAATAATTCCAAATAAGGAAAAGTCAACTAAATTATAGAATATCTAACTTGTTTTAAGGTTGGGCAATTAGGAAAGAGATACAACAAATTCAATAAGGATAAGCAGCAGAAAGATAATCATAGCCTCAATTAAGGGTGAATAATTACAGAAGAGATAATTATAACTTCAAATAAAGATAAGCAGTTAGGAAAGGATAACATGGCAATAGAAGAGATAACAATTTCAGTTAAGGCACAGATGAATCAAATAAGCAACAAGAGTGGATCATGAAGCAATTAACTCTAATTAAAGCAAGTAGAAGTGAAACTAGTCATTAAGAGATGTATTCATAACATAACAACTGCATAATCAGTGAATACAAGGACCTAAGAACCCTAAAGGGCCAATTTTCCACAAATAAGTTCGAGCACGTACTCTTCACCTCGCGTACGCAGACTACAATTAGCATAGAAGACTCAAATCCTAAGGAGTAGTTCACTCACACAAGATTAGGCAAGATACTTACATCAAAGAAGACAAAACCGATACACAAAAATGAACATCTCAGGTGAAATGGCCTCCAGACGGCTCAAATCTAACCAAAATAACTTCAAAACACAAATAAAACTCATAAGAAACTATTCTGGATCATAAAGCCTCAATCTTTATCAAAATTTAAAAATTGACCCAAAAGGCGACCCCCGGGCCCGCACCTCCGAACCCGATAAATTTTACAAAACCCGAACACCCATTCCGATACGAGTTCAACCATAATAAAATTATCAAATTCCGAAACCAATTCATCCCTCGAATCATGATTTTTCATTTTGAAAATTTTCTTCAAAAACCTCCATTTTTCTCAACTCAAAATACAAATTAAATGATAAAAATAAAGATAAAATAATGGAATATAATAAATTCTAGGTGAAGAACATTTACCCAATCAATTTTCTTGAAAAACCCCAAAAACGAAACTCCCAAAACCGAGGTCTAAAACTCAAAATATGGAGAAAATGGCAAAAACCTTGAATATAAACTCTCTGCCCAGGACTTCCGTATCTGAGGACAAATAAGCGCATTTGCGCAACCGCATTTGCGGGCAGACATTCGCATCTTCGCACTTAACTTACCAGGCCCAGGTCCGCATCTGCGGACAATATAGCCGCAGCGGCGGCGCCGCAGAAGCGATGACAGGAGCGCAAAAGCGAACTCCTTCGCAGAAGTGATCGCAGAACCGCAGAAGTGGTCTTCGCACCTGCGTGCCAGCTTATGTAGAAGCGAGCAAGCTCCCAGGCCTCAACGATCGTAGAAGCAACCATGCCCACGCAGAAGCAGAGCCGCACTTGCGCTCCAGGAGTTCGCAGGTGACACCAGAAACAGACTTGCCCAAAATAATGAAAACCATCCGAAACTCGTCCGAAACACACCCGGGGCCCCCAGGACCTCGTCCAAGCACACCAGCAAGTTCCATAACTTAACACGGACTCGCTCGAGGTCTCAAGTCACATCAAACAACCTTGAAACTACGAATCGCACCAAGAATCGAACTTATGAACTTTTAAATCTTCCGACTTCTAAAACTCATGCTGAAACCTATCAAATCAATCCGGAATGCCGTCAAATTTTGTGGGCAAGTACCAAATGACATAACGGAGCTGTTCCAACTCTTGAAATCGCATTCTGACCCCAATATCACCAAAGTCAACTATTGGTCAAACCTCTCCACCTTCCAAACTTCAATTTTTCCAACTTTCGCCGAAATGCTTCAAATCACCCTACGGACCTCCAAATCCAAATCCGGATGCACGCCTAAGTCCGAAATTACCATACGAAGCTATTGAAATCATCCAAAACCCATTCCGAAGCCGCTTACACAAAAGTTGAAATCCGGTCAACTCTTACCGCTTAAGCTTCCAAAACTAGAATCCTTCTTCCGATTTGACTCCGAATCATCCTGTAACTGAACCCGACCACGCACGCAAGTCAATACAAATAATACGAAGCTGCTCAAGACCTTATATTTCCAAACGGGACTTAAATTTTCAAAACAACCGGCCGGGTCGTTACATCCTCCCCCTCTTAAACAAATATTCGTCCTCGAACGTGCCAAGAATCGCCTCGAAGCCGTCAAATCACTGAATGCACACATCCAACATACACTCGCGGGTGACCCCACATCACCCCAATCCATATAAGCCTGACGACACCATCTCAACTGTAATTTATCCCTTCCACCAACATCAATAAGCCTTAGAGTCAACATTTCCACCATCCGCTCATCTTCAAATGACCCGATTCTAAATCCACACCCAGTATCAGTCCCAACTAGCTACAAACACTAATGCCTACACCTACAGAGTACAACCACACAACATGATGCATCACACATAGGCCCATAATAACAGTTCTGATCAAAATAGATGCCCGTAATCAAATCTAGCACTTGTAATTAGCCTCATATCCGTTAGAACCCTGTTTCATACTTCCACAACACTGACAATGATGAAAGAAATATGAAGACCTCATAACTATATGCCCGGATCAACAAGTCACAACTAACGCCTCCGGGCATAAACCCCGCAAGCTAAAGCTTAGGAAGTACAGAAGGAAAATGACTGAACGTGTAAGGAGAAACACATAAGAGAAATATCAAACAAGCCCGACAAGCACAACTCTCTATTAGTACCATCCTACGAATCAATTTAAAAGGAAAAATTAAAGTATATGAACAAATCACACGGATCTCATCCTAATATAACTTCCACTGCGGCACGTAGCCCGGCTCAAACATATCAAATCAAATGGAATCACGAGGGTCTCACCCTCAACTCTGAATCACAAATCGAATACACATCATACCAATTGAAACCTTCCCTAACTCAATTCCGCCAGTAAAATCACAACACTTACTGAACTCTCACCCCGGTAGAGCATCCAAATTACAAATCGTAACCAAATTACTCAGAAATCACATCAAAACCTACCATAATGGACAACAAGAATTCACTTCCAGCCTCGTAACTCTTAATAATGAATAAAAACAAATGATAGACACGGGCTACAACTCATACAATCTCCCAACAGGGGTAAACACATAAGCAGAGTACTAATCATGAAACTCACCCATAAATGAAGCAACAAATAAGGGAACTCGCCCCGATAAGCAGAACAGAAACAAAATACGAATGGTGCCCCTCTATAACAAATCAAAAGCATACTTGTATGACATCATCTGGTGCAACGGCGTCAAGCCTACTATATGTAACACATCAACGGGTCGGGCCTTCCCCTCTTGGGCACCTTCTACTCGCCTAAATACCCTGCTATGATGCATCTATCCGGAGTCTGGGACAATCTCTCACCATGTGGCTGGTATCTCCATACTCAAAGCAACCCCTCTGCTGACCTGGCTGTAGGAATTGTGCGGTATGGGTACTCTGAGACACATGGGTACCTGAAATACCGTGCAAAGCCTGAAGTGCAAACTGAACTGGCTGACCCACGAAACCTCTACCATGCCGTACCCTGCCTCCAAAATAAGTACCAGTAGATCTCTCCAGTCTATGAGGCCTTCTAGCATCTCTGTCCTCTCTTTCCTGACCTCGCATGTCCTCTCTTTCACGGCCTTGCCTGTCTTCTCTCTCCTAATCCCAAATTCCCTCCACTCAATGAGTGATCCCTACCACCTACTAAAACGAAACATTTGACTCTAAATCCCGAGCCATGCTGAACCAAATATCATGCCTGAGCCCCTCAATGAATCTACGGACATGCTCTCTAACTGTAACGACCAAAGCAGGTACATGTTTGGCCAAATCATTGAATCTAACGGCATACTCTGACACTGACATAGTGCCCTGGCGTAGCTGCTCAAATTCTGTGTGCCATGCATCTCGAAGGGACTGAGGTACAAACTCTCTCAGGAACATCTCTGAAAATTGAACCCATGTAAGTGAAGATGACTCGGCCGGGCCACCCAACTCATACGCCCGCCACCACTGATAAGCCGCTCCCCTGAGCTGGAACGTAACAAAAGCAACCTCACTAGTCTCCACAATACCCATAGTACGAAGAATGCGGTGACACTCCTCCAGGAAACCCTAGGCATTGTCTGTCGCCAATCCATTGAAGGTAGGAGGGTGGTACTTCTTGTACCTCTCAAGTCTAAGTTGTTCTTCCTCAGATGTTGCTGCCCTAACCACAGGCCGAACTGGGACCACAGGATGTGTCACCATGACACCTGGAACCTGACCAACATGAACTCGCTGCTCTGGAGTGTGGGCGGTGGGAGTCTGAGCTCCTCCCCCAGTCTGTGAAATAGCTAGTGCAACAGGAATCAACCCCGCCTGAGCCAATGTACCAATCATGCTCAGGAACTGTGCTAAGGTGTCCTGAAGTCCGGGGGTAACAACAGGCGCCTCTGGTACCTGCCCCTCAACTGCTACTCTGGTAGGTGCCCTAGCTGCGGCACCTACTCCTCGTCGGCCTCTGCCTCTGCCCCTAGCGACATCTGCTCCGGGGGTAACGTCATCAGTAACTACAGCTCGTGTCCGCACCATCTGTGAGAGAATAGAATGATAAAAGTTCAAACTTCGAGATCAATGAACTCGCACGACAGGAATAATAGAAGTGAAACTGTCCTAATAGTTATGTAGCCTCTCGAAGATAAGTAGAGAGTCTCCGTACCGATCCGCAAGACTCCACTAAACTCGCTTATGACTCGTAGCACCTATAAACCTAGAGCTCTATTACCAACTTGTCACAACCCAAATTTCCCTCTGTTGGGTGTCGTGATGGAACCTAGTCTTAGGGACTATGTAAGGCTTACAACTTCTAAAAATAATAACAAAATAAATAAAGATTAGCAATTCCAAATTTATAATTCTCTATACAAGTACTACAATACTAAAATCGGTTGTACAAGTCATAATCTCTACAGAGTTTGCTTGAAAACCTCTAAATGCATCTATTCCGAAATAGGAGTAAACAGTGTAAATACAAAAAAAAACTAGAAGATGACTCTGAAGCCTACGAATGCAGCAGTAGATTTACCTTGAGTCTCCACTGCAAGATCTGAACAGCTAGCTAACGATCGACTGACTCCGCAATACCTAGATCTGCACAAAAATGTTCAGAAGTGTAGTATGAGTACACCACAGTGGTACCCACCAAGTATCAAGACTAACCTCGGTGGAGTAGTGACGAGGGATAGTCAAGACACCTATTGGACTAAATAACCTGAACAAGTATAAGTGTATGACTAACAGGAATAAATATCTCTATAAAGCTATGCATAATGACAACGATAATATGGTACTTGCAATAAGAAATAGGAACCACAATTAGCAGCGGAACACAACAAGTAACAACACAGTAGGGTAAGTTGGGCACAGTCTAAACCCGGAGAACACAACTAAAATAAAGACAGGTATCAACTAGATGAAAATAACCACTTTCACATTAGGTTTTACCCAATAATCACCACGAGGCACCGAACCTCAAATTATTCAAAATTCACGGGTTCCAATTTGTGAACCCTAAACACTTGGCATCTTGTGCCTTCACTACAAATAAAAATTGCACAGACGACTCACGTGCCAATAGAACTAGACGAGGGTGTGTATCAATAATCAATAATATCAAGATCCATCCTATTAACCGATCAGAGTGATTAATTGCATGTATGCTTGTGCGAGTGTTCTAACATAGTTCATGCTAGCTAGTAAGTATAGAGAAAATAGATCTCTCTGGTCTACGAGGCCTTCTAGCATCTTTGTCCTCTCTC
Source organism: Nicotiana tabacum (assembly GCF_000715075.1). NCBI lineage: Eukaryota > Viridiplantae > Streptophyta > Magnoliopsida > Solanales > Solanaceae > Nicotiana > Nicotiana tabacum. Next base: position 64,368,646 of record NC_134094.1, on the reverse strand, counting down.
TCCTGACGTCGCCTATACTCTCTTTCATGGCCCCACCTGTCCTCTCTCTCCTGATCCCACATGCCTTCCAATCGGCGAGCGATCCCTACCACCTGTTGAAACAAAACATCCGACTCTAAATCCCGAGCCATGCTGAACCGAATATCATGCCTGAGCCCCTCAATGAATCTACGGACACGCTCTCTAACTGTAATGACCAAAGCAGGTGCATGTCTGGCCAAATCATTGAATCTAACGGCATACTTTGACACTAACATAGTGCCCTGGAGCAGCTGCTCAAACTCCGCGTGCCATACATCTCGAAGGGACTGAGGTACAAACTCTCTCAGGAACATCTCTGAAAATTGAACCCATGTAAGTGAAGATGACTCGGCCGGGCTACCCAACTCATATGCCCGCCACCACTGATAAGCCGCTCCCCTGAGCTGGAACGTAACAAAAGCAACCTCGCTAGTCTCCACAATACCCATAGTACGAAGAATGCGGTGACACTCCTCCCGAAAACCCTAGGCATCGTCTGTCGCCAATCCACTGAAGGTAGGAGGGTGGTACTTCTTGTACCTCTCAAGTCTAAGTTGTTCTTCCTCAGATGTTGTTGCCCTAACCACGGGCCGAACTGGGACCACAAGCTGTGTCGCCATGACACCTGGAACCTGACCAACATGAACTCGCTGCTCTGGAGTGTGGGCGGCAAGAGTCTGAGCTCCTCCCCCAGCTTGTGAAATAGTTGGCGCAACCAGAATCAACCCCGCCTGAGCCAATATACCAAACATGCTCAGGAACTATGCTAAGATCTCCTGAAGTCCGGGGGTAACAGTAGGCGCCTCTGGGACCTGCTCCCAACTGGAACTACTGGTGACTCCTCAATTGCTGCTCTAGTAGGTGCCCTAGCTGCGGCACGTGCTCCTAATCAGCCTCCGCCTCTGCCCCTAGCGACATCTGCTCCAAGGGTAATGTCATAAGTAACTGCAGCTCGTATCCTCACCATCTGTGAGAGAATAGAATGATAAAAGTTCAAACTTCTAGATCAATGAACTCGCACAATAGGAATGAAGGAAGTGAAACTGTACTAATAGTTTCGTAGCCTCTCGAAGATAAGTATAGATGTTTCCGTACCGATCCGCAAGACTCTACCAAATTCGCTTATGACTCGTAGCACCTATGAACCTAGAGCGCTGATACAAACTTGCCACGATACAAATTTCCCTCTGTTGGGTGTCGTGATGTCACCTAGTCTTAGGGACTAGGTAAGCCTAACAACTTCTGAAAATATTAACAAAATAAATAAAGATTAGCAATTCCAAATTTAGAATTCTCTATACAAGTATTACAATCCTAAAACCGGTAGTACAAGTCATAATCTCTACAGAGTTTACTTGAAAACCTTTAAATACATCTGTTCCGAAATAGGAGTAAACAGTGTAAATACAAAAAAAAAACTAGAAGGTGACTCCGAAGCCTGCGAACGCAGCAGCTGGTTTACCTTGCATCTCCACCGTAGGATCTGAATAGCTAGCTAACGATCTACTGACTCTGCAATACCTGGATCTGCACAAAAATGTGCAAAAGTGTAGTTTGAGTATACCACAGCGGTACCCACCAAGTATCAAGACTAACCTCGGTGGAGTAGTGAAGAGGGATAGTCAAGACACCTACTGGACTAAATAACCTGAACAAGTATAAGTGTATGACTAGCAGGAATACGTTATCTCTATAGAGCTATGCATAATGACAACGATAATATGGTACACGGAATAAGAAATAGGAACAACAATTAGTAGCGGAACACAAGTAACAACACATTAGGGTAAGCTGGGCACATTCTAAACCCGGAGAACACAACTAAAAGAAAGACAGGTATCAACTAGATGAAAATAACTGCTTTCACATCAGTTTTTATCCAATAATCACCACGAGGCATCGAACCTCAAAATATTCAAAATTCACGGGTTCTAATTTTTGAACCCTAAACACTTGGCATCATGTGCCTTCGCTACAAACAAAAACTACACGGATGACTCACGTGCCAATAGAACTAGACGAGGGTGTGTATCAATACTCAACAATATCAAGATCCATCCTATTAAACGATAAGAGTGGTTAATTGTGTGTATGCTTGTGCAAGTGTTCTAACATAGTTCATGCTAGCTAGTAAGTATAGAGAAAATGGACAGCATGTAAAATGTTTTCCCATAATTTTTCACAAGATAAAACTCGCGCAGGTAAGTGCACCACTACACAAATATCAACAAGAATGCCCCCAGGCTATCGCAAGTCACCACAAATAAATCCCTGACATAGCCCACCTTGTATCGCCACGTGTGCAATTACTAAAGTAAATGCCCGCCTTGTCTCGCCACACGTGCATAATAATGTTCCCACCTTATCTCGCCACATGCGCAAACAACATATATATATTTATCCCGCATTGTCACGAAGCATGTGCAAATATCATTAGTAATAATAGAGTGGCAGAAACCTCGTGCAACATAATAACACCGCACGGCAGAAACCTTGTGCGTCACAATAAAAACCACCGCACGGCAGAAACCTCGTGTATCACCACAACAAGTACAACAACAACAATGACAATAATACAAGGGTACGACAAATAAGTCAACTCAGAAATTCCAGAACTCAAAGAAACAGAGGAACTAATTCACAAGGAGTAGCCACAATAGAGAATGCTAGTCATAATAAGAATAGCTCAACAAGAAAGGAAATACTATGTAACAACGGTCCACAATATACAGTTCGACAACGAGAGAGCTAACACAAGTCGAATAATTCCAAGTAAGAACAAGTCAACTAAATTATAGGATATCTAACTTCTTTTAAGGTTAGGCAATTTGGAAAGAGATACAACAAATTCAATAAGGATAAGCAGCATAAAGATAATCATAGCCTCAATTAAGGGTGAACACTTACAGAAGAGATAATTATAACTTCAAATAAAGATAAGGAGTTAGGAAAGGATAACATAGCAATAGAAGAGATAACAATTTTAGTTAGGGCACAGATGAATCAAATAAGCAACAAGAGTGGATCATAAAGCAATTAATTCTAATTAAAGCATATAGAGGTGAAACTAGTAATTATGAGATGTATTCATAACATAACAACTACATAATCAGTGAATACAAGGACCTAAGAACCCTAAAGGGCCAATTTTCCACAAATAAGTCCGAGCTCGTACTTGTCATCTCACGTACACGAACTACAATTAGCATAGAAAACTCAAATCCTAAGGGGTAGTTCCCCCACACAAGGTTAGGCAAGATACTTACCTCAAAGAAGACAGACCGATACTCTAAAATGAACTTCTCGGGTGAAATGGCCTCCGGACGGCTCAAATCTTACCAAAATAACTTCAAAGCACAAATAAAACTCAAAAGAAACTATTCCAGATCATAAAGCCTCAATCTTTTTCAAAATCTAAAAATCGACCCAAAAGTCGACCCCCGGGTCCACACCTCGGAACCCGACAAATTTCAATAATTCCGAATACCAATTCTGATACAAGTTCAACCATATTAAAATTATAAAATTCCGATACCAATTCGTCCCTCAAATCATGATTTTTCATTTTGAAAATTTTCTTTAAAAACCTCCATTTTTCTCAACTCAAAATACAAATTAAATGATAATAATAAAGATAAAATCATGGAATATAATAAATTCTAGTTGAATAACACTTACCCAATCGATTTTCTTGAAAAACTCACAAAGAAACTGCCAAAATCGAGGTCTAAAACTCAAAATATGGAGAAAATGGCAAAACCCTCGAATATAAACTCTCTGCCCAGGACTTCCGCATCTGCGGACAAATAAGCGCATTTGCGCAATCGCATTTGCGGGCAGACGTTCGCATCTTCAAACTTAACTTACAAGGCCCAGGTCCGCATCTGTGGATTATATAGTCGCACCAGCGTCGCCGCAGAAGCAATGACATGAGCACAGAAGCAAACTCCTTCGTAGAAGCAATCGCGAAACCGCAGAAGCGGTCTTCACACCTGTGTGCTAGATTCCACAGAAGCGAGCGAGCTCCCAGGCCTCAACGATCGCAGAAGCGACCAGGCTCACGCAGAAGCAGAGCCGCACCTGCGCTCCAGGATTTCGCAGGTGCGAGAAACAGACCTGTCCAAAACTATGAAAATTATCTGAAACTCGTCCGAAACACACCCGGGGCCCCCGGGACCCCGTTCAAGCACACCAAAAAGTTCCATAACCTAACACCGACTCATTCGAAGTCTCAAATCACATCAAACAATGTCGAAACTATGAATCGCACCAAGAATCGAACTTATGAACTTTCAAGTCTTCCAACTTCTAAAACACGTGCCGAAACCTATCAAATCAACCCAGAATGACATCAAATTTTGCAGGCAAGTCCCAAATGACATAACAGAGCTGTTCTAACTCTCAGAATCGCATTTCGACACTGATATCACCAAAGTCAACTATTGGTCAAACGTCTCCACCTTCCAAACTTCAACTTTTCCAACTTTTGCCGAAATGCTTCAAATTACCCTACGGACCTCTTACCGCTTAAGCTTCCAAAACTAGAATCTTTCTTCCGATTTGACTCTGAATCATCCGGTAACTGAAATCGACCATGCACATAAGTCAATACACATAATACGAAGCTGATCAAGACTTTATGCCTCCGAACGGGACTTAAATTCTCAAAACGATCGGCCGGGTAGTTACAATAACGGCCTGCACATAAAAGAAAACAAAAAGAGTAAGTAGGTTAGGTATAAAAGCGAGCCAAAGTAAAGAGAGAGAGAGGGGGGGAAGGAACTGATTTACCATAAGAGCGAGGATGGCGATGCTCTTGGAAAGATTACTGTCACTCAGCTCCCCAAGAGCCTGGTGCTCGGCATCGGAGTAGAAGGGGCCAAATGCTTGAATCACATCCTCGGTATTCTTCAGCAAGTCGTGATTCACTTGGATCGTGATGGTCCTCGATCTCCCCTTTACTCTAACTTCAATTTGAGTTGTCCCACTGTCGATCATCTCGTGTTCTTCAGGATCGAGGTCGGAATCAGATTCATCGCCAATAGGATTAGATCACTCATCGCCCTATTTGGCAGGTAGCTTACCTTTCTCCTCATCAGCAGCTTCTTGAGCAAGTTTAGCCGACGCAGCCTCCTCATGCCCGGGAAGTACAAGACTTTCGTTAGAGGCCCCCATGGCGGCCTTGTTCCCCTTAGACCGCAAAGAAGCTGCAACATCAACTTCCTCCAACCGAGGCACCTCTAGGGCTGCCCCAGCACCTCCTTCAGCCAATGTCATCATGGTATCTTGCAACACGACCTCGGGGGAGACATCAGGTAAATAAACCGCCACTAGTACACTAGCTCCCCCATCTACGGCCCTCCTCTTTCGGGGCCCCAAGTCTGTGCCGTGCGGAGAAACCTCCTCGTCCTCAACATAGGAGGGAACCAAGGGAAAAGCGGGCACAGCAGTCGAAATGGGGGCAGGAGCAGAAGAAGAAACACCCCTCCTTCTCCTGAAAGAAGGCGTCGGCGCCAGGTTCCTTTTAGTGACATCCTTTGCAGGGCCTAGAAAGAAATATAAAGCTGAACACAATAAGATCGACGAATATAAACACAACACCGTCTAAACATGACGTACCAACACTACCTTTTGGAGGGGAGCCGTTTGTACTTCTGCCAGAAGCTCGTCCAATCTCGTATTCCTACATTATAGGGAAGGACCTACGTGACCCAATCAGCAAGGTGCATCACCAACTGAAGACACCGAGCAGTAGCTGCAAAAAAAGAAGCGTTGACTCACAAAGTCAAAATGTATGATTACATGAAAGAATGAACACAAGAAAAATACTTACGGGCATAGTTCCAAGCTTCTGGGAAGTTCGCAACATCATCCACGATGGACTCGGTCTTAACGAGAAAAAAGTCAAGCCAAAATTGTCGACTACCCTTGTCATCCGTCTTTACGACCAGGGATTTTCTTCCTTGGTGGAAAACATTCAACATTGTACCACGATAGAAATTGGGCATGTACAGATGCACCTGATACCACAGAGTGATCACGACATTAGCCAACTCGGCAAACTTGGATAGTATTTTTATTACTTTGTAAAACAAGGGCGCGAGTTGAACTGGACAGAACCGGTAATGGCGGCAAAATTCCTCTACCAACGGGGGAAGAGGAAAGAAATAGCCAATTATGAAGGGGTAGGCATACAGGGCGCAATACCCTAAAGGGTAAGTATACACCTTGTCGTTGTCTGTGGGTACAAGCTCTGCTTGGTCAGGAACGCCATATTTGGCCTTAAACTCCGCTAAACGCTTGGCCGTAAGAAAAGATCAGAAAACTTCAGTCACTACCTCCGATTACCGCTGCAGGTCCGGTTTTGCATCAGGGTTGCGGGGATTTATCTCTTCCACCGAGAGAAGAGCCTCTGCATCAGTGGCAATGGTGGCGTCCTCCCCTACGGACGGGGGCCGCAACTACCAGCGGGGTGGCCGAAACCTCCTTATTTATACCAGAAACATCTCCACCACGTACGCCAGAAGGTAAGTTAGCCATGCTTGCAAAATTTATAAAGTTTAGGAGGAAAAAGAGTTGAGAAAATGGAAGAAAGTTTCAGAGAGTTATAGGCAAGGAAAGAAACTTCAGAGGAGATGAGGAAAGCTATAGCAGCGAAAGTGAAGAAGTCCCCCTTTATAAAGGAGAAACCTTAGGATTTGAAGAGATTCATCATGATTGCAGTCGCAGTAGAAATGACAGAACCAATCCGCGAGCTATGCGTGTTCCAACGTGATGCATCGGGAACAGACGTCATCATGATGCCTGACATCACGTATCAGCCATGTCAGTTTCTCTCCAAAGGCCACTCGGGAAAATCAAAATGGTATGAATTCGAAATATGCATCTCTCTTAACGCCATATTGTCTGCCTGTGACAATGACAGTGAAAAACACTATCAATTTATCCAGCTCGTCCCCGAGGATGACCTCGACAAGCGGAGGAACTAACTGTATGAGCAAAAACTTCATTTTATCTATTTGATACGGTCGACGGTAATAAAGCCTTTTGAGGTTGTGACGTGTCGATATAATTCCAAAAGCTCGAAGTCAAAGATGAAAGATAAAGTGATGTTGAGGTTGGACTGGATCGACATAAGGCGAGGACGAGGATAAGCATCGACTCTCAGCACGAAACATAGACCAACCTTAGGATTTAGATTCCCTGGAGAATATTCTATTGATATTCTCTTTTGTTGTACTATCTACGGTTTTGTGGCACATGGGCTCTTATAAATAGGAAGAGATGTAGATCAAAAAAGGGGGATTGGACCTTTTGTAAAGAATTTCATCAATATTCTCTATACAAGATTCTCACTTTGTTGAATAAAAACAAAGCTTGACTTTACACTTTCTTTCTTTTATCCCTCTCCTCCGATCCAAGAAGGATTGGAATATAAGGTTGCTCATCATCATCCATCATTGTCCGAAAGATATCCGAAAATCTCATCTTTGTCGGGTTGTCTTTATCTCATCTACTATTTGAAAGTAATTTATTACTATTTATTGCTCTTCTTTACATTTTTTATTCATTACAGCCTCATTATTGTCCCGCAACTGTTTTCTTTAATAATATATAGTGAATACAAACCTCAAAGTTCTAATCTGTCATTGAATATTAATGTTCACTATGATAAACCCTATTTTACAAGAAATCTAATTCTATAAAAACCAAGATCTATTTTTTGGGTCATACAGCGCAGAAGTGTAATATGAGTACGACCGACCCCATATACTCAATAAGTATCATAGCTAACCTCGGAGAGGTAATAGAAGCAAGAATTATAAATGATACTCGCCAATCACGTGTTAGTTCATAATTTCCATCAAGTATAGAATAATAGTATGAATGAATCATGAAATTACAGATAAGACCACCTTGGAGCACAAAATATCCTTAACATACTCTGCTCAATCAACAATCCAACATTTACGGAAGATATGCAAATAAATCAGATAAACAGCTAAGGAATATTGCAAACAAATAGAAATGCAATAATCAAATATCAATATGTTGCGGCGCGTAACCCGATACAAATAGATATCACATAACGGCTCTCAGACCCACATCAGAATCTCAGTAATCAAATCGAACCAGTAACCAAATCTCCCGGAGCTCACATCAACAAGAAACCCGTTGGTTTCTCACATTCTGTGTGTACACTATGAAGAAGGTACATGAGAGGGTGACCTTAGGGGGGATGGATGCATATCCACATGAAGAAGGTACATGAGAGGGTGACCCTAGGGGGGATGGATGCATATCCACATGCAACACGAGCAATTTGACAAACGATTTGACTTTAAGAAAACTAGAGACAAAGAGTTACAACTATTGTTTTTGGATTACCTCAAAATTCCTTATAAATTGCAAGATATAAGCTTCCGAAGTCAGCTCAGTAACAACAGAAATTTCTTCTTCGCGAACGCGGCCCTTCCCTCCGCGAACGCGATTCACAGGTCCCATATCACATTTTAGTCTTCGTGATCACAGCCCAGATCTCCGCGATCGTGATGTATATCCCTATAGCCAAAAATCAGCAGTTAAAAATTATCTAAAAAAGGTCTGAAACCACCCCGGAACTCACCCGAGCCCCTTGGGACCCAGTCTGGACATACCAATAAGTCCCAAAATCATAACACGGACCTATTTAAGCCCTCAAATCACACATAACAATCTTAAAACTACGAATCACACCTCGATTCAAGCTTAATGAACTATTTTGAATTTCTAAATTCTAAACTTACGCCGAAACGTCTAAACAACTCAGAATCACCTCAAATTTTGCACACAAGTTCCAAATAACATAACTAACGTATTCCAACTTTTGGAACAACAATCCAAACCCAATAACATCGAAGTCAACCCCAATCAAACCTATAAACTTTTCAAACCTTCAAATTGCCAACTTTCGCCAATTAGCGCCAAAATCTTTTAGAAACATCCAAATACAAATCCGGGCATATGCCCAAGTATAAGATCACCATCCCGACCTAATGGAACCATCAAAACTCCAATTCGGAGTCAAAATACACAAAAGTCAAACTTGATCTACTCTTCCAATTTAAAGCTTCCTATTTAAGAATCAATCTTTCAAATCAATTCCGAACAACTCGAAGGTCAAAACGGACCATACACGCAAGTCATAACATACCATGAGAAGCTACTCATAACCTCAAACCTCCGAACTGAATACAAATGCTGAAAACGACCGGTCGGGTTGTTACAATAAAATAAAGAGTTTTACTTCTTTACACCCGATAGTGTAAAATAATTTTTATACTATCAGGTCATATAGAAAATTGTAACTACTAGTGATTGTCCATAAAAAGTAGGATTAGTAACCTGAAAAATTAGGCAAATTGCATATTACAACTGGTTAAAACAATGATTGTAAAAATCCTAAAATCCTTTACAATGTTAGTGTAAAAATAAAAGGGCGGCCCGATGCACTAAGCACGCGTTATGCGCTCGGTCCAGTGAACAGCTAAACCATATTGGATCGTATATACGTAACGTTACCTTGTATTCCTACTAGAGACTATTTCTGCTGCGTGAAGCCTTGAATGCGTGATTTCAAGATTACACCGCGATAATATTTAGCATTACACCAAGGTTCCCCTTCAACGGTTTGTGTATATAAATTAAATTCATAAAAGGACCATACTTTTGAAGTTTAGTGATTCATTTACAGTAGATGGACTTAGAACCCCTCTAAGCTCCACAATCAACAACAACAACAACAAATCTAGTAAAATCTTACAATTGGGGTCTGGGGAGGGTAGTGCGTATGCAGACCTTACTCCTACCTTATACAGATAAAGTGGTTGTTTCCAATAGATCTCCGCTCAACATGCTGTATAAGGAAGAAGAGGAAAGTCACTCTTTAGAAGCAATTCAATATGCCAGAGTAACATTATACATGTACGTTGTGAGTTCGAGTCACCCCAAGAACAAGGTGGGGAGTTCTTGGAGGAAGGGAGCCGAGGGTCTATTGGAAACAGCCTCTCTATCTCAGGGTAGGGATAAGGTCTACGTACACACTACCCTCTTCAGACCCCATTAATGGGATTATACTGGGTTGTTGTTGTTGTTATTTTTGTTATATTGAAACAATATAATGGCCATAGACAAAAACAAATAGTAAGTTACAATTTACATAAGCTAAATTGTGTTTTCGTTAGTGATGCGAGAAAAATCACTCCAAGGCAATGGACCAATTGCAGCTGACCACAAGAGAAAAATCTATTTGTTTCATTAGTCCTATTATATTATATTATATTACTCCCTCCGTTTCAATTTAGATGGCACACTTTCCTTTCTAGTCCGTTCTAAAAAGAATAACGCATTCTATAATTGGAAATAAATTCAATTTTAAATTTTTTATTTTATCCATTTTACCCTTAATAAGAAGTTTTTATAACCACAATTATTATAACCCCACAAACCTTTTACCCCTTAAGCTTTTATGACCACAAATTTTAAAAATCTTCCTCTTTTTTCTTAAATTTCGTGCATACAAACTAATATCGTCTGATAAAATAAATAAATGACTAATAACCTGTCATATCATATTTTGAACTGCTAGTATCCAATTGGTATATTTTTCTTTTTTTATAGTTTAAGGAGCCTAATCATTCAGCATATGTGAGATAAGTTGAAATGATGACTTTATTAGGTAAAAAAAGCTAATAATAATGCATATAAATCCGTGCATGGACATGTCAAGTCTGGTTGAGCAATTGCATGCATACACAGAGATGTGCCTGAGAAACACATCATCTCAGAACACTGGAAGTTTACAAGACGACAATTCTTTCAATCTGCATTTGTCAAAACATTATGTAGGAAAGAACAGATGATAGCTAGGCACCCATAATCAACCTTGCTCCAGTTTGAAATTAAATATAAAACAATAAACAAAAACAAACCTTCATACATCATTATAGTTAATGATCAATAAAAAAAATTCACCAAAAGGTCAAAGAAAAAGAACCATAATTTTGCCACACAATATTTACCTGAAAATTTAAAAGAAAGAATAAAGAGCCAGCCCAAACTTTGTGACTTCATGTATGCTCCCTAAAGCTGCCCCTGAGGTGTTCCATGCCAACTTGAAATAAACTCTTTATATATAACTCAAAAACTAATTAAAGCTTCAGTTATTTTGTTCCTCGAATTAAAATCAGTGCAGCTATCTTTAAGATGAAGGTAACCCATATTGTGTCAAAGTAAACCAAGCCTTTTTTTTCATATCCATAATTAAGCCTTCTTTTGTTGCAGTTACTCGGTTGGATGCATCGTAAGTTTCGACAGAATAGCAGTGAACCACTCAAGGATTTTTCTGTAGGTAAGTTTTTCTGTCCCAATATTTTTCTTGCCATGCATGAGGCAGAATAAATTAAAGGTGCCAGAATGATTGCTTTCTTGCAAGCTAGAATAAGTAACAAAGCTGAAATCTCAGAATCCTGAAACTAGAATAATTAGAAAGGTAACTGATCCTTACACAAATTAATGTACTAGAAAGACAACTGATTACCTGAACATTTTGTTATTGTCAGGGAATCCTTGTACTTGTCTTACTGGGCAGCCATCACTGGATGATTTACAAGGCTACCAAAAACCAAATTTCTACAATAAGCCATTGAGCAAAGGCCAAAGAGACAATCACAGAAGAAAATCATTTGCTGGTCTAGAGGCAGCAGCAAGGGCAGATGAAGATCTCGAGGAAGAGTCATCTGCTGCTCTTTCTGAGCTCTTCCATGGGTTCCTTGCAATTGGTACACTTGGTACTGACCCACTTCTTGATGATCCGTCAACACCAACATTTTCCATCTCCGTGGAAAATATAGCTGAAAAGGATACTGAAGTAACAGAAAATGAATTGAAGCTGATCAATGATGAATTAGAGAAGGTGCTTGGAATTGAAGCTAAAGATGATGCTTGTAATCTTTCTTCAGGAAGAAACAGCTATGTTAGCACTGGGAGAAGCAGCCATGGTATGTTCAAGTGTGCAATTAAATCTAAAAGTTTAAGCTGTTATAGACCTCTATAAACTTAATTATACATTCAACAGGTAGCACCATTACACTAAGTGGCAAGCCATTTGAAAGTACCGAAAACAATGGAAATGGAACGACAGTCTGTCCACTTCAAGGCTATCTCTTTGGATCAACAGTTGGATTGCCAGAGACAAGTCCTGCTGCTTCCGCTAAGAAAGAACATAGGCCTTCCCTTGGCGAGCTCTTTCAGAAAACTAAACTAGCAGAAGAAAACTATGGAGCCAAATCTGACAGGGGCGAGAAGCGAACAGACGATAAATCTGCTGTGAACCTCATGAAAAAAATACTCAAGAAAAAGATGCTTCATGCTTCCTCGCGGAACTCAGTAGCTTCTGGGGGAACTGTTGATTCAGTTTCAGCTGAGAGAAAACTCAATAAGGTACGTGCTTTGGTCCTTCTGTCTAATCCTTTCCTCTGCAATTGGTGCAAAATGAACAGATATACTGCTGTGTTCACGATCATCTAAGCTTTGAGATGAAGGGGATTTAATTTGTATTGTCACATAAAGCTGTTTGATCAATATGGTACTACTTTTGATAATATCCCTTGATAGAAAACTATATCTCTGACACAAGTTCATTCCTCGTCGTGTCTTCCACAAATAACAACCAATAATCTGAAAACATTGTTACCCACTCATATCCATTTTTGGCATTTGAACGGCCACCTTATTCCTTCTGAAATAATTAATACTCGGAGTTGCGTCAATAAGTGGGTAATAATAGGACATAGTGGCACAACACATCAAATATCAGAATCTCTCAGGGAAAGGACCAAATGACACGACACTTCTAGATTTCAAAAACTCTCTGGCAAAAACGCATCAGACACTCAACAGAAATTTAAATCGTTCAACGGACTTAGGAGAAAGCACACTCACTAATTCAGATCTTCTTGTTAGTTGAATTTCCAAATACATATTGTTAGGTTCTAACTAAAATACTTGCAAGTCATGCAGATCCTACATATGTTCCACAGAAAAGTCCATCCTGAGAGCTCAACAGCTGCACAGAAGCCTGATAAGTCCTCAAAAAATGAGAGGGCTCATGACCGTGGAAGACTATCACTTGCTCGTGAAGATATCACGATTATCCCTCACCATCGCCTCTCAAAAGACAGCATCAAGGGTCAGTCGAATATGCAACAGTTCACACTAGATGGTGATTCAAATGGGAACCGAGAATGCTGGATCAAAACTGATGCAGAATGTAAGTTCATGCCTCATTCTCAAATCTTGACTCTAGTAGAAACCAATCATATTCTATGATTAAAAAGAACGGTAACCACTTTCTGTTAGATAACTACTCTGATTTATTCCCTATAAGATACCTTCTTATAGAAAATTATCGCCGATATCTTTCAATAAGATGCACAGCCATTATTTTGCATTATTATGACAAACAGCAAACTTTTCCTTGCGCAAAAATGTGGTATAGTTGTTTAGGGAAAAAAAAAAGTAAACTTTTGCTACGTACACTTAGCTAAACTAATGTTTGTGACTAAGCAGATTTGTTTTGTTGTTTAATTTGTAGACCTGGTGCTGGAGCTCTAAATTGCCAAAGCAGCTCATATTGTAAGATAGGTTTGCCTCTCAAAAACTATGTACTGCCCCATCGTTTGAACTGTTATGTCATGATAAAATTGTGATAGAAATATGAGAAAATAAAAGAGGGTATTCCTATTAACATATGTGTGTGAGACGCATGTAAAACAAGAGATGTATTAGCTGAGACTGTTATGTACTAATATTGTCCCTCGTGATGGATTCAAATATGCAGCGTAAGCAATTCTAGTATAATATCTCATGTAATGTAGACAACTAGAATAAACGGGGTTTCACGGATTACCCATTAAAACTTGAACACAACTCTTCAGCCACGTGAGCTTCCAGTTCCACAGCGTCTCAATGGAATCTCCGCCACTTGCACGATCACGATCCCTAAACGCTCCACAGTCTTCTATTGTGTTACCCGAATAATACCCCAAAATAGCAATTTCGTGTGAGGGAAATTTTCTAGAAAAAGGGCCTAAAATTCAGCCACCCCCTTGTCCACCAACCCTTTTCCAAAACCTGATGGATTTTCTTTTCCACCAAAAAAATAATTTTCTTTATTTCTTATTATTTAGGCCCAAAGGGACCACATAATTTAATTAACAAGACTTCCTATTATGATAATTAATTTCTAATTTTTAAAATTAATATCCACCATAATAAAATACGAATTATTCTACTAAAATTCGTAATTGCAACTCCTTATTCAATTTCGAAATTCACCCATTTAATCTTATTTAACTGCTCATGTTAAGATTCATATACTAATCAATTAAATTAAATTACAGATAATTTAATTTATTGATTATTTTCTTTAAACTTTAGTTTAACTGATTTCATGTGTCGGGTATAAAATTCACAGGCCGAGTTTACCCATGAAACTTATAAGCTTTCATACAGGTGTGTCATCAATCTCAAAATCGAGACATGGATTCCATCAACTAACTATTACTTCGCTAATGTACATTATTATTATCTAATTTACCAGGCATATTGACCCACGAAAGAATCTCGCATTTTAATAAATCAAAACAATAATAATATACACATCTAATAATAATTATATCAAGATTAAGAGTATAAGTACGCTTAATGGCTAGAGAATTTATTTTATTAAGTCAATATAAAATACTTATCTCTACTTGATCCGTGTCACGACCCAAAATTTTACTGGAGCCGTGATGGCGCCTAACACCGCTTGCTAGGCAAGCCAACAAGCAACAAGCAAAAATGAACAAAAATGACAGTTTTAAATAGTCTCAAATGCGAAATAATATAAATAACCGAAGTCAGATAACAGTACAACTAAAAACGATCCAAAAATCTGATGTCACCAAGTATATGAGCTATATAGAGTATTAAGTACAAAATCTGGATAAGATATAATATATCTTAAAGACTAAATAGTAATATCATAAATAGAGAGGGGATTCCAAGGCCTGCGAACGGAACAACAGTGCTACCTCGAAATCTTCCAACAGTCCAAATCTGACTCACTAACAGCTAACACGGCAAGCAACACCTGATATGCATATCAAGTGTAGAGTATATTATGAGTGCAACGGACCACATATACTCAATAAGTAGCAAGCCTGACCTCGGGCTGAAAGCAGTGACGGGCTTGACAAGGTCTAATAATTATTTTTAATAACCAACAACGATAATAATAGGAGGATAATAATAACAAAGGAAGAGCAGCTCAATAATATCAAGTTTATCTCTATCACATTAAGAGGAAAATCAACATGTTTTCCAAATACATTAGTCTAGGCGCCAACTTTTAATATAACAGATATCAAATAGCATGAAGAAAGTGTAACTCTATGCCTGCATGACAAGTATTCATGCTAAAATCAACAACATCACAGAGTAACCATCAAGTAAACATAAGTCTTAGCACATACAGAGTGCCTGACACAATTACCCCTCAATCATACTCTCAGTATGCTCACGGTGCCTGGCTTGAAGCCCTTGAATCATCACACATACTCATGCTCAGCACTGTATGGGTGCCTGGCATATGCCCCTCACTAAGCACATATCAAGTGCATGCACTATCAGGATTATACCTAACTTCAGAAGGGCAGATCCTAGCCAAAAAGTTGATCGAATCAAAAGTCAACGATCAGTATTACTTAGCCCAATATGGGGATTGATGCAACGTCCCCTCACAATCAACATCAAATTCAACAATCAAAGCCACTCAGCTCAATACGGGGTCTGGACGCAAACTTCTCCTCACAATCAATACCAACACGGTCCTATCACATTAGTGACGAGCTTGGCAAGTTCTAATAATCATTTTCAAAAACCAACAACGATAATAATAGCATAATAATAATAACAAAGGAAGAGTAGCCCAATAATATCAAGTTTATCTCTATCACATTAAGAGAAAATCAACATGCTTTCCAAATATATCAGTCAAGGCGCCAACTTTAAAGACAACATATATCAAATAGCATGAGGAAAGTATAACTCTATGCCTGCATAACACGTATTCATGCTAAAATCAATAGCATCATAGTGTAAACATTAAGTAAACACAAGTCTTAGCACATACGTAGTGCCTGATACAATTACCCCTCAATCATACTCTCAGCATGCTCACGGTGCCTGGCTTGAAGCCCCTAAATCATCACACATACTCATGCTCAGCATTGTATGGATGCCTGGCATATGCCCCTCGCTAAGCACATATCAAGTGCATGCACTCACAAGATTATACCTGACTCCAGAGGGGGAAATCCTAGCAAAAACGCTGCTCAAATCAAAAGTCAACGATTAACATTACTTAGCACAATATGGAGCCTGATGCAGCGTCCCCTCACAATCAATATCTCATTCAACAATCAAAGCCACTCAGCCCAATACAGGGCCTGGACGCAAATGTCTCCTCATTATCAATACCAACATGGTCCTATGGCCCAATATTAATTATCAATATAAAATTCACAGGCCGAGTTTACACATGAAACTTATAAGCTTTCATACAGGTGTATCATCAATCTCAAAACCGAGACATGGATCTCATCAACTAACTATTACTTCGCTAATGTACATTATTATTATCTAATTTACCAAGCATATTGACCCATGAAAGAATATCGCATTTTAATAAATTAAAACAATAATAATATACACAGCTAATAATAATTATATCAAGATTAAAAGTATAAGTACGCTTAATGGCTAAAGAATTTATTTTATTAAGTCATTATAAAATACTTATCTATACTTGAATCGTGTCACGACCCAAAATTTTACTGGAGTCGTGATGGCGCCTAACACCGCTTGCTAGGCAAGCCAACAACCATTAAGCAAACAATGAACTAAAATGACAGTTTAATATAGTCCCAAATGCGAAATAATATAAATAACTGAAGTCAGATAACAATACAACTAAAAATGATCCAAAAATCTGATGTCACCGAGTATATGAGCTCTATAGAGTATTAAGTATAAAATTTGGATAAGACATAATACTATCTGAAAGACTGAACAGTAATAACATAAGTAGATAGGGACTCCAAGGCCTACGAACACAACAATAGTACTACCTCGAAATCTTCCAACAGTCCGAATTCGAATCACTAACAGCTAACACGATAAGAAAAACCTGATATGCACATCAAGTGTAGAGTGTAGTATGAGTACAACCGACCCTATATACTCAATAAGTAGCAAGCCTAACCTCGGGCTGAAAGAAATGACGAGCTTGGCAAGGTCCAATAATCATTTTCAACAACCAACAATGATAATAATAGCATAATTATAATAAGAAAGGAAGATCAACTCAATAATATCAAGTTCATCTCTATCACATTAAGAGGAAAATCAACATGCTTTCCAAATATATCGCTCAAGGCGCCAACTTTAAAGACATCAAACATCAAATAGCATGAGGAAAGCACAACTTTATGCCAGCATGACTAGTACTCATGCTAAAATCAACAGCATCACAGTGTAACCATCAAGTAAACACAAGTCTTAGCACATACACAGTGCCTGGCACAATTACCCCTCCATCATACTCTCAGCATGCTCACCTTACCTTGCTTGAAGCCCCTGAATCAACACACATACTTATGCTCAGCACTGTACGGGTGCCTGGCATATGCCCCTCACTAAGCACATATCAAGTGCATGTACTCACAGGATTATACCTGACTCTAGAGGGGCAGATCCTAGCCAAAGCACTGATCAAATCAATAGTCAACGATCAATATTACTTAGCACAATATGGGGCCTGATGCAGCATCCCCTCACAATCAATATCAAATTCAATAATCAAATCCACTCAGCCCAATAGGGGGCCTAGACGCAAATGTCTCCTCACAATCAATACCAACACGGTCCTATGGCCCAATATTAGTCATCAATCCACTCAAGTCTCAATATGCTCACATCTCACCATACCATACTCAAGAATACCACAAGGGATATGCCAACATGCCATAGCTCAGCTCAAACTCGTGTCACATAAGTAAGGACACTAACAACATGTGAGATAACATATAAAGAGTATGCAGAGACTGAGATATAATATGCGGATATGATATCATGATTAGAAATATGACTACATCTAAGGAAACAACACAACATAGCTCTATCATGTCTCAATCAGATAAGTACAAAGCCTGGACATGGTTTCTAGCATGAATAATAGCTCACGTAGTCATACATGTCAAGAAAATACGGTATCAAAGAGGCATGATAGCAAAACAAGGCACATAATAGCCTAAATTCTACTCGGATCATGGGTTAACCATGGTGCATGTATATACGCTCGTCACCTCGCACGTGCGTCACCTCCAACACATAACAAATATCATAGACAACGGGGAAATTACCTTCAAACCAAGCTTAGGCAAAATACTTACCTCAAAGCATGAGAATCAATACATGAAAAATCCCTTGCCTCTCGAATTGGCCTCTGAGCGGTTCAAATCTATCCAAAAACAACTCAACAATGTTAAACAAGACTATAGGATTCAAGTCCAATCAATAAAGCTTCGATCTATAACCAATTGTACAAGTCAACCGAAAAGTCAACTCGATCTCTTTCCAGAACCCGACAAAAGTCACAAATTCCGGCTACCCATTTGAATACGAGTCCAAATATACAAGTTTAATCCAAATCCGAACCCGATAAGGGTTCGAATCTCCATTATTCACTCTCCAAAGAGTTAGCACAAAACCCCCCAATTTTCTCTTTCAAATCCCATAACCTATGTGTAATAATCCATGGGGAAATAATATATAACATCAAAATCAAGTGGAAATTACTTATCCTTAATGTGGTGATGAAATTCTCCCAAAATATCGCCACTAGCTGAGCAACAAAACTCCAAATGATTAAAAAAAAATAGAATAAACCCTCGATCTTAAATCTCTGCCCGGTGATTATTGCTTTTGCGGATCCAACTGTCAGTTCTGAAATACCGCATCTACAAAAAAACCTCACAGATGCAGAACCCACTTAAAACAACAACTTGCCTCTTCTGTGGCCAAACTTCTGCTTTTGCGGAGTTGCTGGTAGGGGTGTCAACAGTTCAGTTCGACCGGTTATTTAAATAATTTGTACCCTACTAATTTTTTAGTTATTTCATTTTATATTACCAAAATTAAAATTTTTGAGACCGTCCCAATCATCTCGATTTCTCTTCGGTATCGGTAGCATTCGGTGAAATATTTAGTTTTTTAAAACAAATTCTTGTTTAAGAGTTTTTAGTCGAGGTTAGAATGAGATAAGTGCATACTTGCATAGGATTTTGGCAATACTCTCTAGAAAATTTTGCTATTTTAAAGTGATTAATAAAAGGAACATGAAAGATGTCCAGAATAGAGATTCATCATACTATTCTATTATAGCGTAAAACAAATTAAGTAAAGACAAGAGAAATATAAATCATACGAGTGAAAAGATACTAATTAAGTTGGGACTAGAATAGAGTTTATTAGAAGATTAGCATCTACCAAGAGAAATCTAAATCATAGGAGATGAAAATTATCCTATACATAGTAGCTTGCTAATGAAGATCACTAGAAAACCTAGTGGCTTGCTATTCTAGATGTTAAACTAATTTAGTTTCACTATGAGAAGTAGGTCTAGAAGTTGGGACATTGGGATTTAATTACTTGGTCACTTGTAGCCATTTCCATAATCCTAAAGCAAAAAAAACTTAATACTTTGTTAGTTTTAAACTTAGCATATAAAATATATTTTTCATATATAAATTTATTCGGTACGATTCGACATTTTTTGGGTTTATTTTTATAAAATTAAAAACCTACCCTATTATTCGGTGCAGTTATAAATTTATATACAAAACCTATGGTTTTTAAAAATACCTTATAATCTGTTCGGTTCAGCCGGTTATTAAAGATCCTTTGACACCCCTAGCTGCTGGTGCGAAGAATTTGCGCTTCTGCGCATGTGCTCTTACGCTTCCAGCTCTGCATCTTCGGACTTCTCCTAGCCAAGCCCAGTTTCGCTTTTGCGTAATTTCCCCACGCACCTGCGACCTTGCACCTACGACCAAAGTTCTGCAAATACGACACACCAGAACCAGTTCTGCCAACCTGCTCCCAAATGATCTGAAATCCATCTGAAATACTCCCGAACCTCTCGGGACCCCGTCTAATCATACTAACAAGTCCCAAAATATGATATGGACTTACTCGAGGTCTCAATTCTCACAAAGTAATATCAAAATCATGAGTCGCACCTCAATTCAAACTTAACAAACAAATCAAACATCAACTCCCAAACTCATGTCAAACCACGTCTAATAAACTCGGAGTGACCCACAATTTTACGCACAAGTCTTAAATCACCACATGAACGTACCAAGGCTCAGAATCCCAAATGAACCTCGATAACCACAGAGTAAACTATGATTCAAACTTAACATTTCTCCAAACCTTCAAGTTTTCAACTTATGACAATTAAAGCCAAAACATCCTAGGAACCTACAAATCCCTATCTGGACATACGCCTAAATCCAAAATCACTATTCGGACCTACCGAAACCATCAAAATATCATTCCAAGGTCATTTACTCAAAAGTCAAACATTCTTCAACTCTTATAACTTAAGCTTCCAATAATAAACCTTAGTATCCCGATCACTCCAAAACCATTCTGAAACCAAACCAACCATCCCCAAAAGTTACAAAATAATATGCAAATACACAGGAATCATCAAATAGGGGAATTGGGCTCAATTAAACAAAATGATCGGACGGGTCGTTATATTCTTTCCCTCTTAAACAAACATCCATCCTTGAACGGGTTTAGAAGTGTATTGATTATAAGCAGTTGAACAAAGTTACAATTAAGAACAAGTATCCTTTACCACGGATTGATGACTTATTTGACCAGCTTTAGGGAGCTAAAGAATTTTCAAAGATTGATTTGAGGTCCGGGTATCACCAATTGAACCTTCGGGATTTTGATATTCTACAGATGACATTCAAGACTCGCTATGGTCACTACGAGTTCCTTGTGATGTCTTTTGGGCCTGACCAATGCCCCAACAATATTTATGCATCTGATGAATAGTGTATTTCGGCTATATCTTGACTCTTTCGTCATAGTATTCATTGATGATGTAATGGTGTACTCACGCAGCCAGACAGATCATGAGCAATATCTAAGGATTTTACTACAGATGTTGAGGGAGAAGAAGTTTTCTGTTAAATTCTCCAAGTGTGAGTTTTGGCTCGATTATGTCGCGTTCTTGGGGAATGTGGTGTCCAATGAGGGTATCAAGGTAGATCCAAAGAAGATTGAGGCAATTTAGAGTTGGCCCAGACCGTCTTTAGCTACTGAGATTTGGAGTTTTCTTGGTTTGCCCGGATATTACCGTCGATTTATGGAGAGTTTTTCGTCCATTGTTGCACCTTTGACTAGACTGACCCAGAAGGTTGCTCCATTTAGGTGGTCTGATGCGTGTGAGGAGATCTTTCAAAAGCTCTAGTCTTCCTTGACCACAACTCCACTTCTAATTTTACTTTCAGTATCGAGTTCATATTCGGTGTATTGTGATGCTTCTCGGATTTGTATTGGGTGTGTATTGATATAGAAGGGTAGGGTGATTGCTTATGCTTCACGCCAGTTGAAGCCCCATGAGAAAAAGTACCCCCTTCATGATTTAAAGTTGGCAGTTATTGTTCATGCATTAAAGATTTAGAGGCATTATCCCTACGGCGTGTCTTGTGAGGTATTTCTAGATCATCAGAGTTTACCGCACTTGTTTAAGCAGAAGGATCTAAATTTGGACAGTGAGGATGGTTGGAGTTGTTAAAAGACTATGATATTACCATTTTGTATCATCCTAAGAAGACCAACGTGGTGGTCGATGCCTTGAGTAGAAAGGCGGTGAGTATGGGTAGCCTTGCATATATTCTTGTTGGTGAGAGATTGCATCAGATGTATAGGCCATGGTCAACTAGTTCGTGAGGTTAGATATTTCGAAGCCTTGTCGGGTTCTAGCTTGCCTGTTTTCTCGGTCTTCCTTGTTTGTGCGCATTAGAGAGCGTTAGTATGATGACCCCCATTTTCTTGTCCTTAAGGATACGGTACAACACGGTGATGCCAATGGGGTTTCTATTTGAGATGATGGGATGGGGGGATACACGGTCGGATTTGTATGCTCAAGGGTTACGTGAGTTGCTTCTTGAGGAGGCCTATAGTTCACGGTATTCCATTCATCTGGGTGCCATGAAGATATATCAATACTTGAGGAAGTATTATTAGTAGAGGAGAATGAAGAATGATATAGTGGAGTATGTGGCTCGATACTTGAACTAACAATAGGTGAAGTACGAGCATCAAAGGCCAGACAGTTTGCTTCAAAGACTTGAGGTTCCTTAGTGGAAATGGGAGCGTGTTACCATGGACTTCGATGTTAGGCTCCCCCAGTATTTGAAGAAATTTGATGCTATTTTGGTGATTGTGGACCGGTTGACCAAGTCCGTGCATTTCATTCCGGTTGTGACTACCTATTCTTCGGAGTGGCTAGCTGAGATCTATATTCGCGAGATTATTCGACTTCATGGTGTGCCGGTGACCATTATTTCTAATCAGGGCATGTAGTTCACATCGCAATTTTGGAGGGCAGTGCAGCGAGAGTTGGGCACACGGGTAGAGTTGAGTACATCATTCCATCCCCCAGACAGACAGATAGTCCGAGCGCACCTTTCAGATATTGGAGGATATGTTATGTGCTTGTGCTATGGATTTCAGGGGTTCTTGGAATCAGTTTCTACCGCTTGTTGAGTTTGCCTAAAACAACAGCTACCAATCGAGTATTTAGATGGCTCCTTATGAGGTTTTATCTGGGAGGCGGTGTCGTTCTCCAGTTGGTTGGTTTGAGCCAGGAAAGGCTAGGTTGTTGGATACCGATTTGGTTAAGGATGCCTTAGAGAAAGTCAAGTTGTTTCAGGATTGGCTACATACAGCACACTCTAGATAGAAGAGCTACACCGATTGGAAGGTTCGTGATATTGCCTATATGGTAGGAGAGAAGGTATTGCTCAGAGTTTCACCCATGAAGGGTGTTATGAGGTTCGGGAAGAAGACAAGTTGAGCCCTAGGTATATTGGCCATTTTGAGGTGCTTGAGAGGATTGGAGAGGTGGCATACAAGCTTGCATTGCCACCTAGTCTATCGGGTGTTCACCTAGTGTTTCATGTTTCTATGCTCCAAAAATACTATGGTGATCCGTCTCATGTTTTGGATTTCAACATGGTTCAGTTAGATGGGGATTAGGCTTATGATGTGGAGTCGGTGGCCATTTTGGATCGGCAGGTTTGAAAGTTGAGATCAAAGAATATAGCTTCAGTGAAAGTTCAGTGGAGAGGCCATCCAGTGGAGGAGGCTACTTGGTACATTGAGCGGGAGATACAGAGCAGATATTCACACCTATTTGAGACTCCAGGTATGATTCTAAACCCGTTCGAGGACGAATATTTGTTTAAGAGGGGGAGAATGTGACGACCCGAACGGTTATCTTGTGTATTGTATCCCCGCCCCCTGTATATTGCTTATTTTATGTTCACTTATTGTTACGTGACTTGTTGGGCTGGTTGGTTTGGTTTCGGGGATGTTTCGGAGTGAATTAGGACACTTAGTCCCAATGTTAGAGGCTTAAGTTAAAAGAGTTGACCGGATGTTTACTTTTATGTAAACGACTCCGGAATGAAGTTTTGATGGTTTTGATAGCTTTATATGATGATTTTGGACTTGGACATATGTCCGGATTTGGATTTTGAGGTCCATAGGTCGTTTTGGCTTGAATTGGCGAAAGTTAAAAAGTTGAAGATTTGGAAAGTTGGGAAGTTTGACTGAGAGTTGACTATGTTGATACAGGGCTCGGATTTTGGTTCCGAGAGTTGGAGTAGGTCCTTTGTATCATTTATGACTTGTGTGCAAAATATGAGGTCAATCGGAGTTGGTTTGGTAGGATTCGGCATTAGTTTTAGACGTTGGAAGTTCAATAGTTCATTAGGATTGAATTGGGGTGCGATTTGTGATTTCGATGTTGTTTGATGTGATTTGAGGCTTCGACTAAGTTTTTATCGTATTTTTGGACCTATTGGTGTGTTCGGACGGGTCCCAAGGCCTTCGGGTATGATTTGAATGAAATTTGGCATAATTTTGCCTTGTAGAATTGCTGATCTCATATCTGGTGCAGTCTTCATCGCGTTCGAGACATGGAGATCGCATTTGCGTAGAGTTGTTCAGTGGTAGGATGTTTTTTTCATATCATTTGCGAAGGTCTAGTGGGTATGTGCATCGCGATCGCGAGAAGGGACTCGTGTTCGCGTAGAAAGATGAGGCCGGCTTGGGCACCAGGCATTTGGCCTTCGCGTTCGCGAGAGAGGGGTCGTGTTCGCGTAGGCATTGGATCAAAGGTCATCGCGTTCGCGATAGAGGCATCGCCCTCGCAAAGGAGGTTTTGGCAGATGAGGATTTTTGTGCTTCGCGAACGCAAGGCATTTTACGCGTTCGCGAAGAAGAGCACCTTTGCAGAATGTTTAAAATCCCAAATCGTGGGTTAGAGTATTATTTCTCATTATGAGTTGTAGAGCTCGGTTTTGGGCGATTTTGGAGGGGATTTTCACATCTTAGATCAGGATAAGTATTTTTTACTCGGATTTGTTGTTATATCATGATTCCATCTATGTTTGAGCATTTAAATAGTGGATTAAAGTGAAGAAATTGGGGATTTTGTGGAAACTTTACAAAAACGAAAAATGGAGGTTTGAAGGTCGATTTGAGGTCGGAATTGGATGATTTTGGTATGGTTGGACTCGTTATTGCATGGGTGTTTGGAATTTGTGAGTTTTGTCGGTTTCCGAGGTGTGAGCCCGGGGTTGACTTTTTGATTTTTGTTAAAGATCTTAGCTTTATCATTTAGAATCAATTCCTATAGCTTTTATTGATAAGATTATGTTATTTTGGCTAGATCCGAACCTTCCGGAGGTTGATACGCGCGGAAAGGGCTTGTTAAGGGAGTAATTTGGCTTACTTGAGGTAAGTATCTTATCTAGACTTGGTTGAGGAACTAGTTGCCTAGATTATTGTGATAGCTACATGTTATTGGGTGCACACATGTATGGGGTTTGAGCCCATATGCCAACACCGGGGGTATTTATCGATGCTCAGGCTGTGCTTAGGCTATGATATGCCTAGATTTGATTGTTAAGATTTAATCTATGATGTTTCTCACCTTTGTGACATTGGTGTGAGCTATTTGAGCCATGTTAGAGGCTATGTGCAGTTTTAATCCCTGAATGAACTTGATAAATGCTATTCTGTGATGAAATTGCCAATTTGAGCTAAGATAGCACACTTTGCACATGCCTACACTTTAGCATGTCATTTATACCAGTCCAGGAACATGAGATTCGATATTCATTCATCACATACATGTATTCTTGTTTAATTGCTCATGTGTGATATGATTGGAATGGGTGCATGTGACCACGCCGGGCAGATTGTTGTTGTTTAGCTTGTGACCACGCCGAGCGGATAGTTTTTGTTGTGCATGTGACCATGCCGAGCGGATTGTTGTTATTGTTCCTGTGCCCATGTTGGGCGGATCATTGTTGTTGTGCCTATGACCACACCATGCAAATTATTGTTATTGTACTTGTGACCACGTCGGGCGGATTGTTGTTGTTGTGCTCATGACCACGCTGGGCGGATTTTTGTTGTTGTGCCTGTGACCACGCCTGGCAGATTGTTGTTGTTGTGCCTGTGACCACGCCAGGAGAATTATGATATTGAGCCTATGACCAGACCGGGTTGGTAGCACGTTGAATTGGCCGTACTTGCATGTGGATGTGGATCCATCGTCCTAGGGTCACCCTCTCATGTTTCTCTTTTGATTGTGTACTTACGGATATTGAGGAAAACTGATCAGTGGTTTGGTATGGAATTGGAAAGGTCGAGGCAATCTGACCAGTGTTGTTTGGATTTTGCATTTTATCTTTACTTGTAATTTCCATGATTATTTACCTAATTTAACTGCATATCATCTTTATATGCCGAATATTGACTAAGCAGAATATTTGAGAAATTGTACATATACACACAGAGATGTTTCTCCATGCGCTTTATGACTTGATTTCATTATTTCTCTATACTTGCTAAAAAGATGAAAGTGTTCAGGTGATAGCTAGCATAATTTATAATTTGTTCTTCGTTTATATCGCCGAGGTTAGCTATGATACTTATTGAGTATATTGGGTTGGTTGTACTCATACTACACTCTGCACTTCGTATGCTGATCCAAATATATCTAGATGAAGCTCTTATTGAATTCTTGACTATTTCTCCCTTGTATTATTATTCATTCTATTGAGATGGTGTTTAGTTTTACATACTAGTACTATTCGACAGTACTAACGTCCCTTTTACCGGGGGCGTTGCATCTTTAAATGGATGCAAGTGGTTCCATAGCAGGCAGTGTTGATCAGCGACAAAAGAGCCAAATCATCCTAGGAACACCCAAATACAAATGCAGGCATACGCCTAAGTCCAAAATCAACATATGAACCTATTGAAACCATCAAAACAAAAATCCGCGGTCGTTTACTCACAAGTCAAACCTTGGTCAACTCTTCCAACTTAAAGCTTCTAAATTGAGAATTACTCTTCCAAAATAATCCTGAAATTCCCGAAAATCAAAATCAACCATGCACGTAAGTAATAATACATCATATGAAGCTGTTCGAAGTCTCAAATCAAAGAACGAGATGGTATAACCCAAAATGAGCGATCAAGTCGTTACACACAAACTCCCCAAATCTAGTGTCATCTTCACGAGAACCTAGCAAGAGACTCTCTACTAAACATGGAAAGAAGTAAATACACAGGGACATGTAAGTAGGGAAGGGGCCTCCATGTGCTAATAGAGCAGCTCACATGAAGTCTCCAAGTAAGCTCCTACACAGTTGGCTGGGTACCACTAGTGCATGTCTCAAAATCAACACAAAAATATGCAGAAGCATAGTATAAGTACAAAACTACAGTACTCAGTAAGTATCAAATGATGCCTCGAAGAAGTGGTGGTGAGGGGGCGATATTGACACCTACTAACAATAAAATAAACAAGTAAAAGCATAAATTTAACCAAAAAAAAGGCATAGTATCGTCAAATAAATACAAACGGTAAAGTAAAACTAGAATTTAGGCATATTTTTCAGGCAAAAGGGATAGATTATGGTGTTAAATACCTCAATTCTTTTCATAATCATGTATGAGTCAATCAACACTTATATAAAAGCTACTGCATGAATCTAGGATGCAAATGCATGCTCATAATCCGCTCTCAATACCTCACAGCATAATTCCATGTGTCTGACACAAGCCAAATGTCTGAACCGAGAACCAATCTAGGTGCATGTGCTCGCAAGGGCCAAAGTAACATTGGTAATCACCTGACTCCAGCGGGCCGGATCCATATCCAAGCGTTGTTGCGGCATCCAACCCGATCCAATCATAATAACGCTACAGTGTGCAACCAAATCCAATCATAATACCGTCAAAAATCAATAACCAATATCCGCTCACAATGTCCTTGGTGCCAAAATCCTTAACTTTTCTCAATATCCAACTCTCCAATGCATGCATATTCATATAAAGTGATATGATAAAGATGCGCCATGACATAATAATAAAATACGGATGAATATTTACATGAATAAGAGATGGCTATGGCTAATCATATATTTAAAACTTTTTATAACAGTTCAATATGGTTATTTAATGTTCTTAAGTCTGATCATGATATCAACAAGAGAAAAATATACAAAAGCCAATAAATCTTAAATCATGTAAGGCAATTGTATGACTACGGCTAAATTAGAAAGTCCAGCATGGTGAAAGAAGTATGTCAAATCCAAATCAATAAGTCATAAACCTAGCATGGTCTCTAATCATGATTACGGGTTCATCATGTAGTCATAAAATCAACAAAACATGGATAAACAATTCACGTAGTCCAAATAAGGCATATTGTTACGACCAAAATCCATTAGTCGTGATGGCACCTAACCCAACCTGCTAGGTAAGCCAACTAACAGCCAACATATTCAAAATGAGATTAATGAGAAATAAATGATGAAATACTGAACTTTTATACAATAACCCAAGGACTGGTAGTACAAATCATGAGCTTCTAAGACTTAGAATTTATAAAGTTGGTGAGAAATAAATACATCATCTGTTCGAAATATACATAAACAGATTTACAAATCTAAAGCTACCAAAGACAAGTGGCAGCTATATCCGAAAAAGCGGGTACATCTTCAATGCCAGCTTCCACCATACATAGCAATATCAGCTCCAAGATCTGCACACAAGGTGCAGAAGTGTAGTATGAGTACAACCGACCCCATGTACTCAATAAGCAACAAACCTAACCTTAGATTGAAAGCTGTGACAAGCTCAAAAGAAGGTTAGTGTCCAAAATTAATAGCCGATAACAGTTCATAACAGTGTAATGAAGACAGTAAAGTGTATATAACTCAGGATAGGTAATACTCAACTCGTTCATAGATACGAGAAAGTAGACATTATTTTCAAGTACACCAGTCCAAGTCTAAATCTTACCACTGAAATCAATATAACCATTGCGGTGTGCAACCTGATCCAAATATCCATTATAATATGGCTCTATGGCCCAAATCAATCAACAATCCGCTCAAGTCTCAATATACAGACATCTCACATAAACACAATCCAACTATATAACACGGACTATCACAATATGTCTCAAATACAGTTCAAACTCGTGTCACGTACAAGGACACCAATATCATGTGAGACAACAACTCAAAGTGTACATAAACAGAGATATAACATGCGGATGTAACTATCATGAATATTTAGTGTACTACGGCTAAGGAAAATAGCTCAACATAGCAAAAATAGCCCTATCATATCTCCAACAATTGAGCAGGTAGCCTGGGCATGATTTATAGCATGAATAATAATCCACGTAGTCACATAAATGGAGAAAATATGATATCAAAGAAGCATGATAGCAAAACAAGAAATATCATAGCTTATGAACTACCCCGATCATCAATACCTCGGTGCACGCACCCCCGCCCGTTACCTAGCACGTGTGTCACCCCCAACCCATTTTAAAATATTTACCCTCAAATCCAAGTTTAGAGATGTTACTTACCTCAAGCAAGCCGGTCGATACTCTAGAAACGCCATCCCCCGCAAATCAACCTCCGAACAGCTCGAAACTAGCCAAAAGACACTCAAAAATATCAAATAATTCCATAGGAAACAAACCTAAACAATAAAGGTCGAATCTTTAATCAATTACTCAAAGTCAACTAAAAATTCAAACCCGAGCCCACATCTCGGAACCTAAAAAACTCACAAATTCTGATAATCCATTAGAATACAAGTCTAACCATACTCACTTCACTCAAATCCGACTCTGAATCGATGTTCAAAACTCAAAAATTCACTTTAGGAAAGATTAAACAAAAATTCCCAATTTCTCTTTTGAAATCATCAATCAAATGCTAAAATCGAAGATGGAATCACAGAAGGTAATCAAATCGGAGCTCCATAGCTCAAAATATGATAAAATGACAAAGACCTTCAAAATAGAAAATTTTATACAGTGCTCCAGAGGTACCATTCGCAAACGCGGAAGAAGCCTCGCATTCGCGAAGCACAAATCACACAGCCTATAGATTAACCCTTCACGTTCGCATCCAAGGCCTCGCGAATGGGATGCATAGCCTAGAAAACTCTTCTCGAACGCGTACTCCATGTCGCGAACGCGATGCATAAATAACCTGGACACCAATAGACTATGCGAATGCATCCCACACATCGCGAATGTGAAGAAGGAAAAATACTCTGCTCCAATATACTCTACGCGATCGCGGCCTGTCCTTTGCGATCCCGAAGGACACCAGGAACAACAGAAACCAGCAACATAAACATGGAGAAAAATGGTCTGAAATCAATCTGAAACACACCTAAGCCCCTTGGGGCCCCGTTAGAACTTACCAATAAGTCCCAAAACATAACACAGACCTACTCGAGGTCTCAAATTAAATATAACAACATCAAAACCACAAATCGCACCTCAAATCAAACTTAATGAATTTTTGAACTTTTCAACTTCCAAAATTCGTGTTGAACCATATTAAATCAAGTTGGAATAACCTCAAATTTTGCACACAAGTTTCAAATGACATAACAAACCTATTCCAACTCACAGAACAACAATTCAAATCCGATATCATAAAAGTCAATTCTCGGTCAAACTTATGAACATTCTAAACCTTCAAATTTTCAATTTTCGCCAAATAGTGTCGTAACCTTCTAGAAATATCCAAATGCAAATATGGGCATACGCCCAAGTCCAAAATCACTAACCGGATCTAAAGGAACTATCAAAACTCCGATCCTAGGTCAAATACACAAAAGTCAAACTTGATCAATTCTTCCAACTTAAAGTTTCCAAGTTGAGAATCATTCTTCCTAATCAATCCTGAATCACCTGAAAACCAAAACCGACAGTACATGCAAGTCATAATACATCACATGAAGCTACTCGTGACCTCAAACACCAAAACGGAATAAAAATGCTCAAAATGACCAGTCGGGTCGTTACATACTCCCCCACTTAAACATACGTTCATCCTTGAACGTGCCAAAAGTCATTCCAAAGCCATCATATTACTGTGTAAACTCACCATGCACATACCTAGGGGTGATCCCACGTCACCCTAATCCATATAAGTCTGACATCACCACCTAACTGAAGATCCTTACTTCAACCTTAGTCAATAAGCCTTAGAATCAAATCTCTAACATCCAAAATCCATTACAATACCTGAATCTTGCATTTACACACTGTATAAGTCTAAACAAGTTGTATAAAGTCATAACCATAACCCAATATATAATCACATAATATACCAGATAACTCAAATACTTATAGCGATAACTTTCGGCCACAATAGCTGCTCAATGATAAATTCGGTACCAGTAATAAACCTCATGTCAAATAGAACCTTGATCCAAACCTTCGTACACTGACAATGTTGAAAGAAACATACAGAAAATCATAACCACCCATCAAATCAACAAGTCGTGGATCAACCTCGCCGATCAAGAACCTATGACCTAATTCTATGTTGATTAGTGACATTATTCTTTCAAACCTACCGTAATAAAATCCAATAGCACCCCGTTCTAGGTCCAATTACTTCATCCCATCAAATACAAGCTGCCCACGGACATGCTATGCCAATACAACACCAAGCCACAAATCGTGCAATTCGTGTACCCATAAGCAACAACTCAAATATACACAAAAATGGAATATGACTCAAATGAGAGAATCGTTCTGCTAGCTCAACAGATACCACCACCAGCGCAATGCTATGAACCTATCACATAAAGGAGAACCAAAACACACAAAATCAATACAAAGAATCATATCCCAACATTACCCCGTCGTAGTGCGTGATCCAATCCAAACACTGGTCCACATGAAATACACTAAGCCTTAGTGCTCAAAGCAACAACCATATGCAAATCAACATCAAATACACGAAGTGCATAACCATAACCATGGAGAAATGAATAGTACAATATACCACAACTGGAAGACCATAACCAAGGCGCAATCAACCATTCAACACCCTAAGTACCATCTCGTTCGAATTTCGCCACAAGGCCCAAACAGAACGCATCATGTGTGCAGCTAACTAACCGATCACAACCCATCGTAGCATAGAAGAGTAACACATAGAACATATCAGAACACGAATAACTCAAATCTAACTGAATGACACCTCCCTCAACAATAGTCGTGCTGGGTCAACAAATCTGACTCGATGTAGGATACACATCCTTATTAAGCCTACCATAACACATGCTATTAGCTGTTTAACTTTGGCCATACCTTCGCATCCCCCGTGCCGCATAGCAAAATCTGAGCATTAGCAGTTGATCAACCAGGTGAGTACCGCAATACTAATGAAGCATTTGTAAGTAAAAAAACATAGTGCGCCTTCTAAAATATGCACCCTTCTCAGGTAATACCAAGTACTAGCATTTATCTAAACATCTGAGACCATCCATGCTGTCTAAAATTCATGACCTCTCCTTCAGAACTGAACCGCCACCTAGTATATGCAAACCTCAATCCCACACGACACACCACATCTATCATAACATCAAATAAAACATGAGAATCAAGTGATCAACTATGAGTCACAAGCAGTAGTACATACTCAATCAGTCAGAAACCTATTACTTGACTCCCATCTAAGAGAAAATTACAACACGCAACATACTCCTCATACCTATAGATAATGTCCATCTCAAGCCGTGGCAGAAATCATCGAGAATATTTCGAAACCCATCTGCACATAACCAAGCCATCAGATTTGAACTTCCTCTAACTCAACCAAGTCACGCAGGTCTCCAAGCGCAAGAGAATTGCCACAAAATACCCGTAAAGCCTCACCACGTCATAAGAACCAAAAGAAACGAGCATACCGTTACCATATTTATCCAACCTACTACCAAGCTGTCCTATTTACTCCGAGTTTTTTATGAATTGCCTTCAAGTTAACACTTTTCCTTGCCATAATACCACGATCCTCAACCAAAACTCGTAACACGAGATCCTAACATGAAACCATGTCGCCCTAAAGCCCATAAACTACTGTATTCCCTCATAAGCACCCAAAATACTGCATCAGAGTTACCTACTCTGAAGAGACCTTATATGAATCTAAAATCATTTCCTTAATCTCTCTAATACAGAAATGTAGAATCCATAATGATACAGAAATACCGCGAGTACCGATACCATCCTACGCAAATCTCAGGTCTTAGTCATAAACAATTCTCAAATGCCACATATGAATCTTGAACTCTTTAGAACCTTCTCGAGAGCTATCCACTCCATTCAAATATTAAATGCACCGCCAAATGAGCCGAATGATTTGTGCTCCATTAGTACACCAACACCCAAAGAAGTAATCCACACCTCTAGGCAACTGAGTGAATCAATTTTCTTAGTACATTACATCCATCATGAACAGCAAAGCTAAACCATTCCAAGACTTCCACATATCCATAAGGTGTAATACATCGTACATCTAGAAATTTCCTTGCTTAAGTCATCCTCCAAACCAACCTTTGCAAGTCACAACTGATCCACAAGTATGCCTCAGACCAAAACGAATACAACTCATAACCATGCAATCAATTCATCGATAGCAGACTCCCCCACTTGGCTCAAAGCCATAGAATAAAATATTCGATAAATCACAATACCCATACTCTATTACTGACATAATCCTGCACTAAGATTCAACTAAATCCTTCATAAACTCATGCAACACAAACCATAAAATACCTCAAATCATTTGCTAAGTTTGCATTCATCGTCGTGACAGTCAAGTCAACTTTCTCAACCGATCCAAATTCAAATTGCAACACATATAACCCACTGGTATAAAGTAACTCTCCACAAAATATCATAAAGATCACACATCCGTTAGACCACCCTGCAAGAGATAACCCACCTACTTAGCCTCAAATTGGCCTTTCACTACGCCATTCCATGGCCACAACCATCATGCAATCACTAAGTCTTCCCGAGTCTAAACTCGTCAACAAGACATAAGAATCTACTTCATCCAATAACCGGACAACATGAAAGATCCCTCAACACGATCATAACTCGAGACTGTACAACAAATCAAGATAGAAATCAAGCATCCAATAGTCCTTTTCACATCCCAAGCAACCCTTCTTGTCATATCAAAGCCATCTGAACACATCCTGCAGTCACCTCATATTCATCATATAGCTACCCAACTACTCACAGAGACATAAATCTCTTGGGCATATTACCAGACATATAAGCCCAAAAGCACTTATTTACACAACTGAAACTACCTAGCCCAAGCTACGGTTCAACCCTGGCCTCAAGTCCCCCAGACTGGCCCATCACAAAAACACAAAAAATACATCTCGCACCTCATTCATAGAATCACAAGCCATTGATGCACAGCTAATACCGAGCGCTCACATACGCATACGAGTGAGTGGAAAGAATTCAAAGAAATATGCTTCAAGCTAAATCAATGCCGCACGATAAGGAAAGAAAGATGGGAAGTTTATCCTAAATGCCATGTAGTCTCTCGAAGATAGGTAAGGACTTTATCATACCGATCCGCAAGACTCTAGTAGACACTTGCTCATGACTCGTAGAACCTATGAACCTAGAGCTCTGATACCAACTTGTCACAACCCAAAATTTACTAGTCGTGATGGCACTTAACCCAACCCACTAGGTAAGCCAATTAACAGTCAACAAAGTACAGTTTGAGCCGGAACCTCCTCATCGTGATCAATCTGAGGCTCCACTGCGGGTGCTGCTGCTCGAGTTCTAGGCTGAGCTCTACCTCAACCTCGGACCCTAGCTCGGCCTTGGCCTCGACCTCTGCCCCTGGTAGTAGCTGCCACAGGGGGCTCCGGCTCTTGTCCGGCTGTAGATGTAGTGCATGTTCTCTCCATCTGCGAGAGAACAAGAATAGAATTGTTCAATCATCAATGATAGAATAAAATCGCATGATAGAGAAAGAACAAAGTGAAACTTTTCCTAAACTTCATAGCCTCTGGAAGATAAGTACAGACGTCTCCTTAACGATCCTCTAGACTCTACTAAGCTTGCTCATGACTCGTGAGACCTAGGTAACCTAGTGCTCTGATACTAACTTATCACAACCCGGAATTCCCACCCCCAGGACCGTGATAGAGAGTAATTTTACTTGTTAGGCAAGCCAACGTTAGAACAATTTCTAGCCATTTTTAACAATTCAAATTAAATAATAGTCAAGAACTAAATAAACAGAAATAGAGTGAGAAAAATCATATAATCGCGATATTTAAATACAATTCCAGAACTGGTGCCACAAGTGCACGAGCGACTAGAATAATACAAATAATGGTCTAAATGAAAGTAAAACTGACTGAAATGAAATAAACAACTCGGATAAGGTAGATGGGGGACTTCAGGGCTGCGAACGCCGTGCAACTGTACCTCGAGTCTCCGACCCGGCAATCAATCCGAGCAATCTACTGACCGCCGCTAGGACCGACTCCAAAATCTGCACAAGAAGTGCAGAGTGTAGTATGAGTACAATCGACCCTATGTACTCTGTAAGTGCCAAGCCTAATCTCGACAAAGCAGTGATGAGGCTAAGGCGGGTCACTCATAATAACCTGTATGAAATATAATAATAATAACAGGAAAGAAACATAGAAAACGTAAGGCATTTAACTTATGAAAATAAACTCAATCCTCGAAATCCGTAAAATTGAAAATATTAGTCCTCTGAATCTCGCACAAAAACACTGAAAGCTAAGATAATGCACAATGAATACCAAACACACAATCCGTTGCAGCGCGCAACCGTACAAACATAATCCTCCCTTATTTCACCATATCAATATAAAAAATAACATGTAAAATCCGTTGCGGCGTGTAACCCGATCCCACCATATAATCAGAGTCAATATCACAATCCTCCCTTATTTCACCATATCAAAATCACATGTAAAATCCGTTGCGGCGAGCAACCCGATCCCACCATATCAATGTCAATCCTTCCTTATTTCACCCCTTGCGGCGTGCAACCCGATCCATAAATAAAATCAATAAATGTAAGCAATTCAACAACTCTAAAGCACAAGAATCTCTACAATTAAAGAATATAAAAATAAACCGTAAAAGAACCTCGTACCAAATCAAGGAATGCTACAATTAATATAGAGCAACAAGACAAGTCAAATATATGGCAAATAAAGTGTACAAGCAAGACAATTAAGGCAAGTAGCAATTAATCATGAAAGCATGGGAGAAACGAACATTTTAGTATGAGAGAAATAAGTGACAAATAGCCAGTTAAGGCATATGAAATAATTAAAGCATGTAACAGTTAAGACATGGAATAAAACAATTAATGAAATGCGGGAAAGCATGGAAATAGGTATTTTGACGGCGTATATACACTCAGCACCTCGCATATACGCTGCTACACATGTGATTCACATAGCACATAGCTCAAGGGTTCCTAATTCCCTCAAATCAAGCGCGATCGCGAAGAAGAACATACCAGATGACAACATACTTCAAAAACCAGCAATATCTAAGTTCAAAAACATTCGTAGCCTATCCGAAACTTACCCGAGCCCCTCGGGCTCCAAACCAAACATGCACACAAGTGTAATAACATCATACGAACTTGCTCGTGCGATCAAAATATCAAAATAACACCTTGAACCACGAATCGGATACCCAAACAAATGAAATTTTTAAAGAAAACTTAAGAACTTTCAATTTTTCAATCAGACGTCCGAATCACGTCAAATCAATTTCGTTTTGCACCAAATTTTGCAGACAAGTTATAAATACTTAAACGAACCTATACCAAGTTTCGTAACAAAAATCCAAACCCGGTAGTAATAAAGTCAATATATGGTCAAATTTAGAAATTCTTTAAACCTTTTAACTTCTAGTTTTCAACAAATTATGTTAGATCAAGCTAGAGACTTCCGAATTCGATTTCGTGCATACGCCCAAGTTTCAAATCACGATACGGTCCCACCGGGACCATCAAAATACTGATCCAGGTTCGTTTACACAAAATGTTGACCATAGTCAACTCAAATGAATTTTAAGGCACAACTTCACATATTTGTCAATTTTCTCATAGGAACTTTCCGGAAAAAGGACACGGGTTGCGCACACAAATCGAGAAAGACTAATCGGAGCTATTCGAGGTTTTGAAACACAAAAATGAATGGTAAAACTACAAATGACCTATCGGGTCATCACATCAACTACATATAATACACAATAAATTAACCCGCTAAATTTTACGGTGTGTATATAATTGAAAAATAAGTAGAATTTTAAACTAGTTCCAATCCCATTATCACAAGAACAAGAAGAGAAGTGGGTGCAATGGTAATTAAAAATTTCTATGAATAATTTGTATAGTACCTTTAGCATTCACATCAATAGTAATTTCTGAAAATAGTGGAGCAGGAAGAACAACAGGTGATTTAAATAAAAGAAAATTGAGAGATTTCGGATTACTTAACAGATGAAGGGGTAATTTTTATAAGTTTTCTGATAGTAGGGGTAAATTTGGCTGGATAGTATAACGGTAGAAGTAAATTTGGCCGGATAATATAACGGAGGTTAAATATAGACAATATCCGAATTAGAGTGGTATGTTTGGCTCTTTTCCCTTGGGGAAATTGGTGTTTTACAATGTATATAGGCCCTCCACGTGCCCCTTTTAGTAGTGGGCTCGGATAATTTTGTTTAAAAGTATAATGGTAGGAATATATACATTTCGGTACTCAAACGAAATGTAAATACAAATAATTTTTAGAAGTAAAGAACAAATATGAACCTTTTTCGAAAAATATAAAACGCCTAATGTCATATATTGATTGGTCATGTAAATACTCTTAAGGGTCTTTTGGTTACAAGCCATAGGATAAATAATCCCTGTACATAGATTTGTATTGTTTTATAATATGTTTATACACCATTTTAATTTCAGATAACTAATACATGTATAATTTTATACAGCAATCCTGACATAATTTTATACCACATCGATAAGTTATAGTAATTGGATAAAACTTCAACATGACAAAACTGTCATTAAGAATAGATGGCTGGCTGCGGATCTAGAATTTTGTTCAAGTGAGTCAATTAAGTTCGGTAACATTATTTCAATAATAGTCGATAACAAAAATTACAGCATACAAGGAAGTGAATTTGTATGTTACTCTCTCTTTTGATAATGCTCCTGGAAAAATTGTAGTTTGAGATAGTGTTTTTTTTTTTCCTCCCCCCCAAAAAGAAATGGTTAGACAAAACAACATAATTTTTCAAGAACGTCATAAAATTTCCTTCACGTAATCACGAAAAAGGAAAAAAACACAACATTTATAATGTACAAAAGTGTTAAAATAAATAAAGCAAACACTAAATACACAAATCTGCACATACAAGTACAGTAACTTTTTAAGTTATTATCTACAAACAATAAATAATACTCCATAATACTATAAAGCAAATTATTACAGCAATTAAAAACAATTTTAATATGTTACGAATAATAAATTTAAAAGGATAGAGCTAGCAATTTTAATATATTATTACATTTAGCTAATTTAATACTAAAGATTAAAGAAATGAAGCGCTGTTGTCAGAAGGTAAACAAGACAACAAATGCAGTACTCCTTGCTCATGAATTGTTTACTGTACTAATGTGTTCACCCCCTTAGACGTCAAAAAGTTAAAAAAGCATGAAAGAGCGTGCGCAGACCGTGGACGAACCCGAGTCCTCTCCCGTAAAATGATGACTCTACTTTATCGCTGAACTGAAGGTCGACAACGTTTGAAGTGGGTTAATTTTTAATTACATATACTCTTCAGGTATAGTTTACACGTATAAATAGCATAATTTTGCAGTAAAGCGGGTTCAGTTGAACCCACTTGATTCTACGTGGATCCACTCGTGATAGCTGCTACTCTTATTCTTTGCCTCAAGTGACCACACTACAGCATTTTAGGCCTACAGCCACACTGATTATAGATCACACTTGAAAAGTGTTCGTGGCCTTTGATTAGAGTTTTCGGCCACGATTTTTAAGGCCATCCTTAAAAAGCGTGTTCTTAAAATATAAAGACCACACTTTTTAAGTATTGCCAATACACAAATTATCTGGCAACGCTTATTAATTATATGAAAAAGGACCAATACTACCCTTAACGTATTGAAAATGGCTCATAAATACCTTCCGTTAACCTTTTGGTCTAAAAAAAACCCTCAATGTTTTCTTTTGGCTCAAACAAGCCCTTTAACTAACGGACCAAACTAGGTATTGTTGACACTTTAAATATCCACATGGCACACTATAAGCTTGCCACGTGTATTTCTCTATATTAAAATTAAACCCACCCATTTTCTAAAGCCCAAACCACCTTCTATCCATCTATTAATCTCTGACCCATATGAATAAACCCCCGACCCCTATTTCATTTTAACCCTGAGTAGTGGAGTTAATTGAAAGATATTTGACTACCATGGAATCAGTCAGAGGAAAGGGAAAATGACAAATGATTTTGGTGAAGTACTAGAAGAATGGTACGAAGAGCTAGAAGATGTTCAAATAGACATATCAATGCTAGAGGATATCATGATTATCAACGTGACAACATAAGCAATGAAGGATTTCATGGCAGTGCTCATCAACATAGTTTTGGAGATAGAAATTCGAGTCGCAATTTGCAAAGACGTGCATGTCCATTTGTGTTAAAGATTTATGAAATGTTTGCTAACATTCAGTTCAATCCCTTGATTTAAACGATGTATAACAACCATCCCTTTAAGAAAAAAAAAAAAAACAAATCCCTTGATTTCGTGGAGTGGTAATTGTACCAGCTTCATTATCAATGATTGTCATAAATTAATTTGCTGCTCAAGTTTTCCCAAATTTTGTTATTCCCGGTCAATATTCCTGTATTTGTAAATATTAATTCTGCAAAATATAAGTTAACGTAATGAAACAATAATAATAAATTCGAGCCCACTGAATTCACAGTGTTTCCTTAAGGAATTTAATCCCCTCCTAGTACCCAAGGTAATGGATTATTTCCTCCCAGGATAGAACGAATAACACACTGGTGTAGCGGTACTTCAAACCCCAGTGTTTCGGCGAACACAAAGTTCGGTAGCAAATCACACTTACAGTTGCTTTGTTTGAAGTTAAAAACAATGCAGAACGAAGGAGTATATACTCAGAAAAACGTATGGAAGTTCTGAGAGGAAGGAATGCAATGTATAGCCAATTTGTTGAGCGAATTGTATGTTGAGTTGAGTTTTTCTTCAACATTTGCTGCTCATATATATAGCAGCCAAGAAGGAGTGCAAGACCAAACGTCCACCCTTCATGGTGGATCAAGCATTACATATTTGTGGAGCAAGCACTTCATATTTGTGGAGCAAGCACTTCATGGTGGGAAGACCATTATCCGGCTGCCAAATTATTAATACACGGATTGGAAAATATCCGTTTACAAATACGGATAATCTTACGTTAATATTTACTATTAACAAATAAATTTGGTCCAAAAAATTAATCAATCAATCGATCATTTGACCAAATCCAAATCCAAATCCGAAGCCGAAGCCGAAGCCGAAGCCGAAGCCGAAGCCGAAGCCGAAGCCGTAGCGGTAGCCGAAGCCGAGCCGAGCGAGCGAGCGACGACGACGGCGCGAGGCTTGCTTTCTTCTTAACTCTTTAAGAGCTACAAGAAGAGCAATTATATATATACCCACCAAAAATGTCTTCCACTTCCAATATGGGACAATGTCTCATTGTTAAGAGGGGGAAACTTAAAATTTTACTCAAAATTTCATTTTCCCTCCATTTCCCATTCACCCTCATTTTAAGAATATTACATCTTAAAAATAAAACCTCAACAATCCCCCACATGAATGGGGAATGGCTATATCACGGAAGTATGCATGAAAAACTGTGTGATTTACAAGCAAGGATTAATTGCATCTGGATAAGTAGGTTTCCCTTTGAACTTTCCGTAGTAAACTTATGTCGGATATACTCGGTCAATCGGTAGATTTGATATCTTTGAACCGTCGATCTTTGGTGTATACCTAGACAACCATAAGTCACACAATCAACCCTTAACCGTCTTTGGTTCTCATTGTTGTGTTCGTTTCAGCCATGAACACCGCCTGGTTTCATAAGTGCGTAGAGAACTGGCCTTACAAAGTTCTCCTTGAAGCGGCTCACACTTCACACTTAAATAGGTGATTCCTAAACGTGTCATCCTGTAGATACACTATTTGATATACCCCGTATCAAATTTAGAAATCATTAAAAAGCCTTAATGCTTTATCCTTGGTACTGAACATTGTCTCATCACGAGAATGGACTAAAATTTTATTTGACAATGTTTAACCGTCATTAATGACTTTGTTTGATCTCTTTGAACCTAGATCTTGGGATCTCCAGTCTTCTAGGTAGAGTTACCGCCACAATGACTTGTTCTCGGCCATAGCCCCATTCCCCTTGATGATTTCTCAACTACCTCTCTAGTTAGGCCTTTTGTAAGTGGATCCGACACATTATCACTTGACTTTACATAGTCAATTGTGATAATTCCTCTAGAGAGTAATTGCCTAACGGTTTTATGTCTTCGTCGTATATGACGAGATTTACCGTTATACATGACGCTCCCAGCCCTTCCAATTGCCGCTTGACTATCACAATGTATGCATATTGGTGCCAACGGTTTGGGCCAAAATGGAATGTCTTCCAAGAAATTCCGGAGCCATTCAGCTTCTTCACCGGCTTTATCTAAGGCTATGAATTCAGCCTCCATTGTAGAGCGGGCAATACATGTTTGTTTGGACGACTTCCAAGATACCGCTCCTCCACCAATAGTGAATACATATCCACTCGTGGACTTAGAATCAGTTGAACCGGTGATCCAATTTGCATCACAGTATCCCTCAATCACCGCAGGGAAATTACTGTAGTGCAATTCAAAGTTCTGGGTATGTTCTAAATATCCCAAAACTCGTTTCATTGCCATCCAATGAGATTGGCCTGGATTGCTCGTATATCGACTCAGTTTACTTATAGCACAAGCTATGTCTGGTCGTGTACAATTCATGATATACATTAAGCATCCCAATACACGAGCATAATCCAATTGTGATATGCTTTGGCCTTTGTTCTTTGCTAATGCAAGATTTACGTCAATTGGAGTCTTTGCAACTTTAAAGCCTAAGTGCTTGAATTTTTCAAGTACTGTCTTAATATAATGAGATTGTGACAATGCCAGACCTTGAGGAGTCTTATTGATCTTAATTCCCAGAATTAAATCAGCAACTCCCAAGTCTTTCATATCAAACTTGCTATTGAGCATACGCTTAGTAGCATTTATGTTGGCAATGTCATTACTCATTATCAACATATCATCCACATATAGGCAAACAATGACTATGTGATTTGGAACATTTTTAATGTACACGCATTTATCACATTCATTTATCTTAAAACCATTTGACAACATTGTTTGGTCAAATTCGCATGCCATTGTTTGGGTGCTTGTTTTAGTCCGTAAAGAGACTTAACAAGTCTACATACCTTCTTTTCTTTACCTGGAACCACAAACCCTTCAGGTTGTTCCATGTAAATTTCTTCCTCCAACTCTCCATTTAAGAAGGCCGTCTTAACATCCATTTGATGAATTTCAAGACCATACACTGCAGCTAATGCTACTAACATTCGTATGGACGTAATTCTTGTAACTGGAGAGTATGTATCAAAGTAGTCTAGACCTTCTCGTTGTCTATACCCTTTGACTACGAGCCTTGCCTTGAATTTATCAATAGTGCCATCATCTTTGATTTTTCTCTTAAAAATCCATTTAGAACCCAAAGGTTTATTTCCAGGAGGAAGATCAACCAATTCCCATGTATGGTTGTTCAATATGGATTCTATTTCACTATTGACTGCCTCTTTCCAAAACAATGATTCCGAAGAAGTCATAGCTTCTTTAAATGTTTGAGGCTCATTCTCCAATAAGAAAGTCACAAAATCTGGTCCAAATGAAGTAGACGTTCTTTGACGTTTACTACGTCTTGGATTCTCCTGATTACATGTACTTTCTTTTGTTTCTTCCCGAGGTCGTTTAGATCCTTCACCAAACGACTCACATTCCTTTTTATACGGATATATATTTTCAAAAAACTCAGCATTATCTGATTCTATAACCGTATTATTATGAATGTCGGAATTTTCTGATTTATGAACCAGAAATCGATATGCTTTACTATTTGTCGCATATCCTATGAAAACACAATCAACGGTTTTCGGTCCTATCTTTACCCTTTTGGGTTTAGGAACTTTCACTTTTGCCAAACACCCCCACACTTTAAAATAATTCAAGTTGGGCTTCCTTCCTTTCCATTGTTCATAAGGAATGGATTGTGTTTTGCTATGGGGCACTCGATTTAATATTCGATTAGCCGTAAGAATGGCTTCCCCCACAAGTTCTGTGGCAAACCAGAACTTATCAACAACGCATTCATCATCTCCTTTAATGTGCGATTCTTTCTTTCCGCAATCCCATTAGATTGGGGCGTGTAAGGGGCTGTTGTTTGATGAATAATTCCATATTCTAAACATATTTCTTCAAAAGGAGATTCATATTCACCACCCCTATCACTTCTTATCATTTTTACTTTCTTGTTAAGTTGCGTTTCAACTTCATTTTTGTATTACCTGAATGCGTCTATTGCTTCATCTTTACTATTCAGTAAGTAAACATAGCAATATCGAGTACCATCGT
Organism: Nicotiana tabacum; assembly: GCF_000715075.1. Taxonomy (NCBI): domain Eukaryota; kingdom Viridiplantae; phylum Streptophyta; class Magnoliopsida; order Solanales; family Solanaceae; genus Nicotiana; species Nicotiana tabacum. The sequence continues at coordinate 64,324,974 of NC_134094.1, read as the reverse complement.
CAATAAAAGTTATGAAATACTTCTTTCCACCGCGAGATGGTATTGACTTCATGTCACAAATATCTGTGTGAATTAAGTCTAAAGGATTTGAATTCCTTTCAACTGACTTATAAGGATGTTTAACATACTTAGATTCCACACATGTTTGACATTTTGATTTTTCGCATTCAAACTTGGGCAGTACTTCCAAGTTAATCATTTTCCGCAAGGTTTTATAATTGACATGACCCAAACGTACATGCCATAAATCATTTGACTCAAGTAAGTAAGAAGAAGCTGAAATATTATTATTATTTTCAACAACCATTACATTTAGGTTGAAAAGGCCCTCGGTGAGGTAACCTTTTCCCACAAATATTTTATTCTTACTAATTACAACCTTGTTGGATACAAAAACGCACTTAAAACCGTGCTTAACAAGAAGTCCAGTAGAGACTAAATTCTTTCTCATTTCGGGAACATGAAGGACATTGTTCAAAGTCATGACCTTGCCAGAAGTCATTTTTAGAAATACCTTCCCATATCCTTCAACTTTTGCTGTTGAAGCATTTCCCATATAAACTGTCTCTCTGGGTTCAGCAAGAGCATAGGTAGCAAAAGCCTCTCTAACTGCACAAACATGGCGAGTGGCTCCTGAATCAAACCACCACAGTTTAGGATTTCCCACCAAGTCATTCAGAGAGCATGGCACACAAGTTATCAACATCATCATGGTTTACTACCATGTTTGCTTGACCCCTTTTCTTGTCTTTCTTCGGAGCACGACACTCCGTAGATTTGTGTCCGGTTTTCCCACAGTTGTAGCAGTTTCCACTGAACCGCTTCTTGCTTGGGTTGTATTTCGGACCAGAAGCCTTCTTCCTCTTTTTGTTAGCTTCAACAATATTTGCTCCCATTATTGTTGAATTTTCACGGCCTCTCCTTTCAGCAGCTTTATTGTCCTCTTCGATTCTCAACCGAACAATGAGATCTTCAAGGGACATTTCCTTTCGTTTGTGTTTCAAATAATTTTTGAAGTCCTTCCACAACGGAGGCAACTTCTCAATCATTGCTGCTACTTGGAATGCTTCATTGATTACAAGACCTTCAGCAAGTAGATCATGAATAATCACTTACAATTCCTGGACTTGAGTAATAACAGACTTGCTATCTATCATTTTGTAGTCCAGAAATTTTGCGGCAACGAATTTCTTCATCCCGGCATCTTCAGTCTTATATTTCTTTTCAAGCGCATTCCACAATTCTTTGGATGTCTCCATGCTACTGTATACATTATACAGATTATCATCCAGTCCGCTAAGAATATAATTCTTGCATAAAAAATCAGAATGCTTCCACGCTTCAATCACGAGAAAGCGTTCATTATCTGGAGTTTTATCCGGCAGATAAGGAACATCTTCCTTGATGAACTTCTGTAGACATAACGTAGTTAAGTAGAAGAACATCTTCTGCTGCCAGCGTTTGAAATCAATCCCGGAAAATTTTCCGGGTTTTTCTGCCGGTGCCAACGCCGGTGTTCGGCTTGTCGTTGCGTTGGCAGTCGCCATCGGAACAGCTTGGTTTTCGTTTTCAGTCATCATCTTTTTCAGAAAAGAATGACACAAACAAACGTTTAATACACGTTTTCAAACTGGAGTAAAAATCACGTAGATTTTAATATCCAACAAAATGCCACGAAGGCTTAACTCTCCAAAACGGGAGTACACAAACCACAAAGGTTTTAGTTTGCAGAATAATAAGAATAACACAAGTACAGAAATAAATATTAAATTCCTTAAGATTGTTATTCCCGGTCAATATTCCTGTATTTGTAAATATTAATTCTGCAAAATATAAGTTAACGTAATGAAACAATAATAATAAATTCGAGCCCACTGAATTCACAGTGTTTCCTTAAGGAATTTAATCCCCTCCTAGTACCCAAGGTAATGGATTATTTTCTCCCAGGATAGAACGAATAACACACTGGTGTAGCGGTACTTCAAACCCCAGTGTTTCGGCGAACACAAAGTTCGGTAGCAAATCACACTTACAGTTGCTTTGTTTGAAGTTAAAAACAATGCAGAACGAAGGAGTATATACTCAGAAAAACGTATGGAAGTTCTGAGAGGAAGGAATGCAATGTATAGCCAATTTGTTGAGCGAATTGTATGTTGAGTTGAGTTTTTCTTCAACATTTGCTGCTCATATATATAGCAGCCAAGAAGGAGTGCAAGACCAAACGTCCACCCTTCATGGTGGATCAAGCATTACATATTTGTGGAGCAAGCACTTCATATTTGTGGAGCAAGCACTTCATGGTGGGAAGACCATTATCCGGCTGCCAAATTATCAATACACGGATTGGAAAATATCCGTTTACAAATACGGATAATGCCGAAGCCGAAGCCGAAGCCGAGCCGAAGCCGAAGCCGAAGCCGAAGCCGAAGCCGTAGCCGTAGCCGTAGCCGTAGCCGGCGCGAGGCTTGCTTTCTTCTTAACTCTTTAAGAGCTACAAGAAGAGCAATTATATATATACCCACCAAAAAATCCAAATCCAAATCCGAAGCCGAAGCCGAAGCCGAAGCCGTAGCCGTAGCCGAGCGAGCGACGACGACGGCGCGAGGCTTGCTTTCTTCTTAACTCTTTAAGAGCTACAAGAAGAGCAATTATATATATACCCACCAAAAATGTCTTCCACTTCCAATATGGGACAATGTCTCATTGTTAAGAGGGAGAAACTTAAAATTTTACTCAAAATTTCATTTTCCCTCCATTTCCCATTCACCCTAATTTTAAGAATATTACATCTTAAAAATAAAACCTCAACAAATTTTTCCGCCATAACAGTGTCTCTAGCTTCATCTGTCAACTCACTGCTATGTCCCAAATGAATCAGCCAGCCCAAATGAAGAAATATCGGGGGTTTACTCGTCCGGGTCGAGAGTTAATATATGGGTAGAGGGTCAAAGCGGGTGAGTTTAAAAATAGGTGGATTTAATTTTAATGTAGAGAAATACACGTGGCAAACTTATGACGTGCCACATGATTATTTTAAAGTGTCAAAATTGACTTGGTCTGGTCCGTTAGTTATAGGGGCATGTTTGAACCCAAAAAAAAAACATTGAGAATAATTTTAGACCAAAAGGTTAACGGATGCATTCTTTAGTTATTTTCAATACGTTTGGATTATTTTTGACCCTTTTCCGTTAATTATAATACAACGTTTTTGAAGAGTTATTATATTGTTATACTAATTGTAACTCTTTATAAGCGTAGTCTAAAAATTTCTTATATAAAATTTCCCTCAAAATTTCCCCCCAAATATTACAATTAATGAAAATATTTCCCCCCAATACAAGACAATGAAATCATCGTCCAAAGAATACTAGTGGGAAAACTTTCCCCAATTCTTTTCTCTCTATGCCGCTTCACCTTCAGTGCCTTCCTTAACCTAATTCATTGCTTGCCATTCATTGCTGCATGTGTCTTCCAGATTACTCTCACCCATAGCAGATCTCCATCCCTTTCTCTATTGGTAAATATTTCTTTTGGTCAAAACTTTTCCGTTTTTTCCAATTTTTAGTTTTGTTCTTATACTTTAAGATTCAATTTTTCTAGTTTCTTACTAATGGGGATGAAAAAATAATATTTTATTGTGTACAATATTTGGGTATCTTGGTACAATCTTTGTTTTTTTCTAATTTTAGATTCTTGGGCTAAAAAGAAGTAATTTTGTTTTGTTTAATTCTTGGGTATTAAAGTTTTTAATTTTTTTTACTAATTTTAGATTCTTGGGCTGAAAAAAGTAATTTTTTTTTTAATTTTTGATATTTTTGTATAGTCTTCGATCTTATACTTAACGCTTCAGTTTGTCTAGCTTCTTATCGACGAGGTTGATAGAAGTAATTTTTTTTTTGTTTGCATAATTACTGGGCTTTGTATAGTCTTTATTTTATACTCAAAGTTTTACTCTTTTTCAATTTCTGATTATTGGGCTTACATAAGTGATTTTTTGGTTTAATTTTTGGCTATAAGAATTTTCAATTTTATCTTAATTTCATATTCTTGAGTTGAAAATAAGTTATTTTTTATTTTATTTTGGGTGTCAAAGCTTTAATCGATTTTTGCAATGTATACGTTTACTGAGAGTTGCATTCGATCAAGCTATGTTGAAAAGTTTGACAAGCAGGGCGTTATTTAGCTTGAGTTTGTGATTTCAAAATATTTTGAAAGTGCTTCTGAATTTGGTGGTTATTTTGACCTAATTTCAGTTGTACAACCACTTTGTTTTACGTTTTTACCTGAATTAGTGTGTGAGAATTTTGTGAAACTGATATGGAGTTACTTTAACCAAAAGCATGGTTGAAGTAATTTTCTAGCTTGCTCGTTAATCTCTGTGGTGAGACTTCATATTTGGGGGTTTTACTTAGTGATTGACCTTCTGGGCAATTTGATTGTGCAAATGAGCTAAAATTTTTATGATTATTTTTTGAGTCCAAGAGTTCAAAGATTGTAGTTATTTATGGTTACAAATTGTTCTGTCAAAATGTAATGTGGCAAACTGTTAGAATATATAGTCTAAAATGACAAATTGGGTGTGCTTGTATAGTCTAAATTGAGTTCATAGGGAAAAAAATGCACGGAAACAAAGTGTGGTAGGTCCGAGGGAAGTCATAGTAGGGGCTGGCTGTAAATTGGGTGGAAAGGTCCAGTATGTGTGTTGGACGGCAAAGAGAGTTTGAGATCTATATCAGATGAAAACTTTAGATGACTATACATGGTTTATTACAAGTCAGCATTGCTACTAATGTTTGTTCTCGTTTGCTCAAGATCTTAAAACTAAAGTTGTATGAAGTGGTTGGGGAGAAAATTTGATTGTTATAGGGTGGGAAAGAAGAAGAACTAAAACTTATTTGTTAATGATGCCTGATGTCTTGAACAACCAAGCCACATCTTCACCCAAAAAATTATTTTTCTAATATTTTGCGAACATTTTAAGGAGTGAAAAGACTTAATTCTGTTGCTAAACAAGCCATTGTTGGGTTAACTTGGCAACTAGATTATGTCAAATTGAAAAACTCGTGCATCTAAAATTATGTCACTTTTGGTGGAGCTTTGTTCTCCAAATTACTTTCAATGGATAAGAATCTAAAATTTCATTATGTGCATCTAGCACTTTATGCACCAAGCTGTATATTCCTTTGCATTAGGTCCCCAAATGAATGTATTTGTAGCTTGTGAGTCTTCCTTGTAGTTGTCGTCAAGCTTTAATCTACCGTTGGACTCCTATTGCCTCAAATTTTGTTCATATATTTTTGGGTATCTTTGTATCGTCTGCTAATCGTTTTTAGTTTTTCTAGTTTCTGATAAATGGGGTTGAAAAAGATAATCTTTATTTTTGTATAATTTCTGGGTAAATTTGTATAGTCATTGTTTGTATTCAAGTATTTAACTTTTTTTCCTTCTAATTTCATATTCTTATGTTGAAACAAAGTAATTATTTTATTTAATTTCTGGGTATCAAAGTTATCTTTTACTAATTTCAAAATATGACTAGTTCTGGAGTTTCTTCTTAAGAGTTGAAGAAATCAGAAATAGCTAGTTAGATTTTTATATCTTAACTTCTTTTAATTATTTATTATTTGTACGAACGTCAGTATACTTGCCAATGTGCACATGCCATTTTTTGGTGCGCAGAATTATTTTCTGTCTTTATTTTGTGGATCCTGCGCATTTTTGGTGCGCAGAATTATTTTGCCAACGTCAGTGTACTTGCCAATGTACGAACGGGCATTGAATTTCTTCGCCTTGATTACTTTCTGCCTTTATTTTGTGGATCCTACTAATTTTATTTTTTTATCCAAGAAGTTTAGTCACGCTCGGGAAGATTTGTGGTAGACTTGAAGTTGGGTTTGGCTTAGCTTAAGTGTCATGACTAGGTAAGAAAGTCTTATTGTTTTATAACACATAATTTTCCAGATTTACTCTTGATGTTTAGGATTTATTTTTACAATATAGTTAATGCTTAAATTATTATATATTTGAAGATCTAATAAATTTAACTTTTAGGAATTCAAATGTTCCATCCAAGGAATGGATGAATTTACCAAGGTATAGCAAAGAGTATATCAAGGGTGTTCAATCTTTGTTAGATTTTTCTTGCTCTTATGGAGATCCTCAAGGCGAAGAAATTCAATGCCCGTGTGCAAAGTGTTGTAATATTCGTTGGACTCGAAGGAATGTAGTGTATGGTCATCTAATATGTTATGGATTTGTTCAAGGTTATACAAGATGGATTAATCACGGGGAATGAGAAATTTTGATGAATGTTGATTGTGACATGGATGACAATGTTAACTCCTATGATGACATTGATGGGTTGTCGAATGATCAATTTAGAGATGCCGCACAAGCTGAAGGAGTGTATGAAGGTCCAAACGAAGATGCCAATAAATTCTATAATTTAGTTGACGAGGTAAGTTGTGATGACCCAATAGGTCATTTAGACTCTAAATTATCTTTCACAATTCGTCTATATTTTTTGAAGTATCTACATGGATGGAGTAATGCGTCATTCACTTCTCTTGTAGAGTTATTAAAAGAGGCGATGCCTGAGTTTAATATTCCTATATCCTACAATAAAGCCAAATCTATAGTAAAGGATATCGGTCTTGATTATGAAAAAATTGATGCATGTCCCAATGATTGCATGCTATTTAGGAATGACCATAAAGATGATGAATATTGTCATGTCTGTGGAGCTTCTCGATATATTAAATATCCTAAAGTAGATATTGATGAAATAGATAACGAGCTTAAGGCTTCGAAAAAAGCTTATCGCATTCCAGCAAAAACTTTGAGACACTTTCCATTAATTCCTAGACTCAAAAGGCTATTTCTGTGCTCAAAGACAACAAATACATTGAGCTGGCATGGCGAAGAGCGTTCTAAAGATGGAAAGTTAAAGCATCCCGCTGATGGCCAAGCATGGAAAGACTTTGATAGCTTGCATCCAGATTTCGCAAGAGATTCTCGCAATTTGAGACTTGGCTTGGCAAGTGATGGGTTCAATCCATTTCGAACCATGAGCATATCTCATAGCATGTGGCCAGTTATCTTAATGGTGTATAATTTGCCTCCTTAAAAGAGCCTGAAGCCAGAATATTGTATGCTTTCTTTGCTTATACCCGGGCCGCGATCACCTAGAAATGATATTGACATTTATTTACAACCATTGATAGAAGAGTTAAATGTGTTGATATCCGACGATCAAGACAATTTCCGTGAGTGGGAGTCCAGGATAGAAACATATGATGCTTCAAGAGATCAAACCTATCAAATGCGAGCAGCTCTTTTGTGGATAATCAGTGACTTTCCTGCATATGCTATGTTATCCGGTTGGAGTACAAAAGAAAAGTTAGCTTGCCCTTGTTGTAATTATGACACTAATTCTCATTATCTTAAACATAGTAAAAAAAATGTGTTATATGGATCATCGTTTTCTACCTATGGATCATCCGTGGAGATCTAATAAAAGGTCTTTCAATGGAAAAACAGAATTTAGGCCTCCTCCACCTTTGTTAAAGGGAACTGATGTTCTTAATAGCTTACGAAATTTTAACAATGTGTTTGGGAAGAAGCGAAAGAGAACAAATGATGGCCCTTGGAAAAAAGGTCATTTTTTTTAATTACCTTATTGGCAGCACAACTCATTACGTCACAATCTTGACGTAATGCATATAGAAAAAAACATAGTTGATAATGTAATTGGAACTCTGTTGGATATTCCTGGCAAGACAAAGGATCATGCAAATGCTCGTTATGATCTGGCAAGTGCTTCCAACATATCTAGGTATGTGCAACTAGATGAAAGAAAATTATTCGGTTATAAAACCCATGATGACCACTTCATGTTACATTACTTGTTGCCAATACCAGTTAAAAGCATACTTCATGATCATGTTGCTATTCCTTTAATTCGTCTAAGCTCTTTCTTTCGCCGTTTATTTCAAAAGGTTATCATAGTGGAAGAGCTAGATTGCTTGGAAGTAGAGATTAGAGAAACAACAAATCAATTGGAAAGAATTTTTCCTCCAACCTTTTTTGATATAATGATTCATTTGCCTATTCATTTGGCGAATGAGGTAAGATTAGGAGGTCCAGTTCAAAATCGATGGATGTATCCTCCTGAAAGATATATGTGTACATTAAAATCATATGTTTGCAACAGAAATTATCCAGAAGGATCTATTGCCGAGGCATATTTGGTTGAAGAGTATTTGCATTTATGCTTTAGATACTTACATGGAGGTGTACAAGCTTTTAGTTTGTTCCCTAACACAGTTGTCCTTTAGGTGCGAAAAAGAGTGATCCAATTATTTTAGATGATAGATCACTAAGTCAGGCACATGCATACTTATTGAACAATTGTGATGAAGTTCAAGAATATATTAGGTAATTTTATTACTTATAGTGTTTTCTTTTATGCAAATAGTTATTAAATTACTTTATTTATTATTTTACATACAAATAAAAGTACTTGTTGTGTAGAGAACATGAGGTTGAGGTTAATAATCTATCACGACCCAAAATCCAACTAGTCGTGATGGCACCTAACCCAACCTGCTAGGTAAGCCAATTTAACAAAAAATCCAATACCAATGATATTCACTGAGAGGAATAAAGTTAATATAACTGAACTTCTGTACAAAGAGTTCTCAAGGACTGGTAGTACAAATCATGAGCTTCTAAGATTTAGAGTTTACAACGCTGGTATGAAATAAATATATCATCTGATTGAAATATACATGAACAGATTAATAATTCTAAAGCTACCAAGAACAAGAGGCAGCTATGACCAGAACGCAGGCAGATCTTCAAAGCCAGCTCCTGCCATACGCAGCAACATCAGCATCCAAAATCTGCACGCAAAGTGCAGAAGTGTAATATGAGTACAACCGACCCCATGTACTCAATAAGTAACAAACCTAACCTTAGGTTGAAAGTAGTGACGAGTTGGGACAAAGGTCAGAGTCCAACACCAATAGCCAACAATAGCTCATAACAATATAATAAAAGTGGTACAAGAAATAACTCAGAGATAAAATCATATGCATACTCTCAGAGTATCAATTCACTCAGTCCTCCCAGTCACTCACTCCTTACAGTCACTCAGTCCTCACAGTCACTCAGTCCTCCCAATCACTCGGCACTCACTTTCGGCACTCGCATTCAATAGGTACCTGCGCTCACTGTGGGCGTGCAGACTTTGGAGGGGCAGATCCAGCCCAAGCGCTATAATAAGCCAATCATGGAATGAATCAATAAAGCCTGTTGCGGCGTGCAGCCCGATCCCATAAATATCACTCATAAATAGGTCCTCGCCCTCACTTAGTCATCAATCTCTCCAGCCTCTCGGGCTCACAATGTCATGAAAATCAGCCCAAAAATGATGATATGATGTATCAATAAATAGCAACATAGACTGAGATATGATATGCAAATGAATGAGTATGACTGAGTATGTAACTCCAATTTAAGCAAATAACTCCACATCAGATATGACCTCAATGAGTCCCAACAGAATAAGCATATAGCCTAAATATGATTTCTAACATGGATCACAGCTCAATTACTCTAACACGTAAAAATTTCATGGATAAAACAAGATTAGGTAACTACAAAGTACCACAGAAACAACCAAGTCATAATTCACACGGTGCACTCCCACACGCCCGTCACCTAGCATGTGCGTCACTTCAAAACCAAACACATATCACGCATATTCAGGGGTTTATACCCTCAGTACCATGTTTAGAAGTGTTACTTACCTCGAACAAGCCAATTTCAATACCGAGCAAGCCAAATAATATTCTAGAAACGCCATCCCACGTATACCAACCACCGGACGGCTCAAAACTAGCCAAAAGCCCAAAGTCAACCAAAAAGTCAAACCCGGGCTCGCACCTCAAAATTCGACGAAACTCACATAATAGGACAACCCATTTAATTACGAGTCCAACTATACTCATTTCACTCAAATCCGACTCCAAATCAATGTTCAAAACTTAAAAATTTACTTTATGAAATTTTAGACAACCCCCCCCCCCAAACTTTACTTTGAAATCATCAATGAAATGCCAAAAACAAATATGGATTCATGAAATATAACCAAAATCGAGAATAGAACACTTAACCCAATCCATTTGGTGAAAATCGCCTCCAAAATCTCCCAAATCCGAGTTCTCCAACTCAAAATATGACCAAATGAACAAACCCTCGATATTATATGCTTTTGCCCAACTGTTCTGCTTCGTTTCTTATATCAAACGATCTCAAAACTCACTTTTGATGCCTCCATTAGATTCCTTGTAAAATTCCAGTCAGGTTAAGCTTTTGAATCACTCATTTTGACTTTATAATGAAGGAGATATGTTGGTTTCAATATTTGAAAATAGTACAGATTTTTAAATACGAATTCAGTGACAATGTCGTAATTAATTTGAAAAAAATCTAGCAACCTAATTTTTAGTAAAATGACCATAAATTCTTCATACGATGTTGAAACTTGATGATTCCAGCTGCGGTTACAAAATTATGATACGAATCTAATGCTTCAACCAAAACAGAAATTGGAGCACATTTGCTTAATGGGGTACCATTTATGCTTGAAGAAACGACGTCGAAACATAAAAAACGAGCGCAACACAACCCGCCACTCGAATGACTTACACATCTATCATACATAATCATCCCCACGAGAAATACTTCTATAATTCTTCCATGCCACATAGAAAAATCTGAACATTAGTAGTCTATCAATCAGGCGAGTACCGCAATACCAATGAAGCCTCCGTAAGTCAAAACACAATGCGCATCCTTCTCAGGCAATATCAAGTAGTTATAGCATTCATCTAAACATCGAAGACCGTCCATGCTGTATAAGAATTTATGACCTTCCCTTCAAAACTAAACAGTGACCTTGCACATGCAAATCTCAATCCCACACAACACACCACATCTATCATGCCATCATATAAAAAGTACGAGAATCTCATAATCAACTCTGAGTTACAAGCAGAATATATACCCGGTAAGTCAGAAACCTTCCATTTGATCTCATCTAGGAGAAAAGTACCACAACTGAGACACCCACTCTAAAGAGGCCTTCTATGAATCTAAAGCAGTTTCCTTCACCCTCCTAATACTGAAATGTAGAATCCATAATGATATAGAAATACCACGAGTCTCGACACCATCCAATGTAAATCTCAAATTCTAGCCATATACAAATCCGCAAAATTCTCAATTGCTACATATGAATCTTGAATCCATTAGAGCCTTCTCGAGAGTCATCCACTCTGCTCAACTCTCAATTGCACCGACCAAACGGGCCGAACGGCCTGTGCCCCATTAGCACAACAACACCCAAAGAAGTAACCCCTCCTTAACGCAACTGAGCAAATTCCTACTCCATGCGCACTACATATTCCACAATAACAACTCAATCATTCCATGATTCCCATATACCCATAAAGTGTAATACATCATGCATCCAGAAATTTTTTTGCTCAAGTCATCCTCAAAACCAACCTCTACAAGCCATAACCGATCCACAAGTATGCCTCAGACCAAAACCAATACAATATGTAACTATGCAATCAAATCATCGATAGAAGATTCTCCCACCTAGCTCAAAGCCATGGATCAAAATACTTGATAACTCACAATGCCTATACTCTATTACTGTCATAATACCGCAGTGAGATTCAATTAAATCCTTCATAAGCTCTTATAACACAAACCATATAGTACCTCAAATCATCTGCTAAGCTCTCATTCATCCTCGTGTCGGTCAGGTGTAACGACCCGACCAGTCATTTTAAGTGTTGTAGCCTTGTTCCCTTATTTACTGCTCATTTTATGCTTAATAGTTGCTATGTGACTTGCCGGGGTAGTTGGTTCGGTTCTGGGGAGGTTTTGAAATGAGTTGAGACACTTAGTCTCAAGGTTGGAAGCTTTAGTTGAAAAGGTTGATCGGATGTTGACTTATATATAAACGACTCTGGAATGGAGTTTTGATGGTTCTGTTAGCTCCGTTGGATAATTTTGGACTTAGGAGCATATCCAGATAGTGATTTGGAGGTCCGTAGTTGAATTAGACTTGAAATGGCGAAAGTTAAAAAATTAGAACCTTTGAAAATTTAGAAGTTTGACCGAGAGTTGACTTTATGGTTATCGGGCTTAAATTATGGTTCCGAGAGTTGGAGTAGGTCCGTTGTGTCATTTGTGACTTGTGTGCAAAATTTGAGGTCAATCGGACGTGATTTGGTAGGTTTCGGCATCAAATGTAGAGGTTAGAAGTTCAAAAGTTCATTAGGCTTGAATCGAAGTGCAATTAATAGTTTTAGCATTGTTTGATGTGATTTGAAGGCTCTCCTAAGTTCGTATCATGTTTCAGGACTTGTTGGTATATTTGGTTGAGGTTTCAGGGTCCTCGGGTGAGTTTCGTATGGTTAACAGATCAATTTTTGGACTTGGAGAATTGCTGAAATTTTTTGATGCACTGATATGGTTTCCTTATATGCGATCGCGTGGGAAGGTCCGCGATCGCGTAGGCTAATTGGAGCAACTGTGGTATTTTGTTCAATGCGATCGCTAGTTCTAGTATGCGATCGCGTAGGCTGGGGAATCAGTGCATCGCGAACATGTGGGCTAAGCCACGTTCGCGAAGAGGAAATGAGGCAAGAGTTGGCCATGCGCATTGTTCTATGCGAACGCGTGTGTCTATCCGCTATTGCGTAGGCCTGGGAAGCCTATGCTTCACGTTCGCGTGAGTGTGTATGTGATCGCATAGAGGAAGTTATGGGGGCAGTGGAATTTATGCTTCACGATCGCGTAGGTGTTTCCACGATCGCGATTAAGGATATCTGGGCAGACTTTAAATATTTCAAAAACGAGGGTTTAAGTTCATATCACAAATTTGATTTTGGGAACTCGGTTAGAGGCGATTCTTGGGGAGATTTTCAAGGGAGTGATTGGGGTAAGTGATTATTACTTAGTTTTGATTAAATTCCATATTTATATCTTTGATTTCATCATTTAATTAGTGATTTGGGTTGAAAAATTGGGAAAAAATGGAGGAAAGTCCTTAGGCCGAATTTTGGGGATTTGATCGAGATTTTGGTATAGGTGGACTCGTGGTTGAATGGGTGTTCGGATTTTGTGACTTTTATCGGATTTCGAGACGTGGGCTCGGGGGTTGACTTTTCAGTTGACTTTTTGATTTTTGATTAAGAACTTGGTATTTTCTTATGGAATTGATTCCTTTAGCTTGTGTTGATTGTATCAAACTGTTTGTGGCTAGATTTGAGGCAATCAAAGGACGTTTCGCGAGGCAAGGTCTTGTTAGAGTAGGGATTTGCACAATTTGAGGTAAAGAACACTTTTAAACTTGGTTCTGAGGGTATGAAACTCCGAATTACGTGTTATGTGAATGTTGTGGAGGTGACACACATACTAGGTGACGGGCGTATGGGCGTCCACCGTAAGAATTGTGAGTTGGTCGATTCCGTGGAACTGTATATTTGAATAATGTTTCTATTACCCATATTTTTACCATGTGTTAGAGCAATTGAGCTGCCAGTCATGTTAGAAATCCAGCTTAGGCTCCGTGTTTGTACTGTTGGGACCCACATAGGTCGTGTTACATGTTGAATTATTTGCTTAATTTGTCAAATTATACTCAGTCACAACTATTATTTACATAATATATCTCAGCCTCTGTAGTTCTTTATTTGATACATCATATCATCATTGTTTAGGCTGATTATCATGATTCTCGTGAGCCCGAGAGACTGGAGAGATTAATGACTGAGTGAGACTGAGGTTCTATTGTGAGTGATATTCATGGGATCGGGATGCACGCCGCAGGAGGCTTTATTGATTCATGCCAGGATTTGGCTTATTATAGCGCTTGGGCTGGATCGACCCTTCCGGAGTCTACACATCCACAGTGGGTGCAATGCTAGCAGTTATTTGCTTTTGGGTTGGATCTGCCCTGATTTATTTGCTCTTTGGGCTGGATCTGTCATGTTCTGTGTTGAATTTTATTGCAAAACCTAAATACATGTCTAAATTCTTGCACCTTTACTTGTAGATTATAAATTTCTGAGATATCACTGTCATATTTGTTGTAATTTTTCGTACTGTTAATACTGCATATGGACTGTATTACTCAAACTCGTCACTACTTTCAGTCCAAAGGTTAGATTTGTTACTTATTGAGTCGGTTGTACTCACGTTACACCCTACACCTCGTGTATAGATCCAGGTGTTTCCGGTCACGGCGGTTGCTAATTCACAGAGTTCAGACATTCAGAGATCATCGAGGTAGCTACTTGGTGTCCGCAGACCTTGACTCTCCTCCCTTATCTTTCAGTTATTCATTCAGTTCTACCTTTTAGACAGTGTACCGGACTATGTTATTATGTAGATGCTCATGTACTCAGTGACACCTCGATTTTGGGAAGACTTATGTATTGAGTTATGATATTTTATCCTGTTTTATGAGATTTTTATTTATTCAAACTATTTTAGTATATTTCAAAGGTTAATAGTGTTGGAAATGTCTGAGTAGTCGACTTACCTAGTACCATGATAGGCGCCATCACGACATGTTGATTTTTAGGTCGTGACATCATGTCAGCTTTCTCAACCCATCCAAACTCAAATCGCAATACCTATAACCCACTGGTAGAAAAGAAACCCTCCGCACAACATCATAAGGATCACACATCCGTAGATTACCCCGCAGGTTATAATCCACCTGCTTAGCCTCAAACTGACATATCTTTATACCCTTTCACAGTCATAACTATTACGCAATCACTTAATCTTCCTGTGTCTTAACTCATCAACAAGTCATGAGAACCTAATTCGTTCCATAATTAAACAACATGAAAGATCCTTCAACACACTCATAACCCGAGACTGTATGTCATGTCAAGACAGAAATCAAGCACCCGATAGACTTTTTTACATCTCAAGCAAACTCTTCTCGTCACATTCAAACCATCTGAACACATCCTGCAGTCACATCTTACTCATCATATAGCCATCCAACCACTCATCGAGCCATAACTCTATTCATAGGGTCACTACTTGACATATAAGTCCAAAAGCACGTGCTCACACAACCGAAATCAAAATGCTCAAGCTACAGTCAAAATCCGGCCTCAAGTCCTCCAGACTGGCTGATCATTAGCACACAGAAAACACATCTCGCACCTCATCCATGGAATCACAACCCCTTGATGCACATTTGATACCAAGCGCTCACGTACTTATACGAGTGAGTGGAAGGAATTCAAAGCGATATGCTTTAAGCTGAATCAATGCCGCACGATAAAGAAAGAAAGATGGGAAGTTTATCCTAAATGCCCAGTAGCCTCTCGAAGATAGGTATGGACGTCACCATACCGATCCGTAAGATTCTACTAGACACTTGCTCATGACTCGTAGAACCTATGAACCTATAGCTCTGATACCAACTTGTCACGACCCAAAATCCAACAAGTCATGATGGAAACCTAACTCAACTCGCTAGGTAAGCCAATTTAAACAAAAATCCAATACCAATGAGATTTACTAAGAGGAATAAAGTTAATATAATTGAACTTCTGTGCAAAGAGTTACCAAGGACTGGTAGTACAAATCATGAGCTTCTAAGATTTAGAGTATACAAAGCTGGTATAAAATAAATACATCATCTGTTTGAAATACACATGACAGATTAACATTTCTAAAGCTACCAAGAACAAGAGGCAGCTATGAATGGAACGCAGGTACATCTTCAATGCCAGCTCCTGCCATACACAGCAACATCAGCATCCAAAATCTGCACGCAAGGTGCAGAAGTGTAGTATGAGTACAACCGACCCCATGTACTCAATAAGTAACAAACCTAACCTTAGATTGAAAGTAGTGAAGAGCTGGGACAAAGGTCAGAGTCCAATACCAATAGCCAACAACAACTCATAACAATATAATAAAAGTGGTACAAGAAATAACTCAGAGATAAAATCATATGCATACTCTCAAAGTATCAATTCACTCAGTCCTCTCAGTCACTCAGTCCTTATAGTCACTTAATCCTCCCAATCATTCGGCACTCGCTCTCGACACTCACACTTAGTAGGTACCTGCGCTCACTGTGGGTGTGCAGACTTCGGAGGGGCAGATCCAGCCCAAGCGTTATAATAAGCCAATAATGGCATGAATTAATAAAGCTTATTGTGGTGTGCAACCCGATCCCATAAATATCACTCAAAAACAAGCCATCGCCCTCACTCAGTCATCAATCTCTCCCGTCTCTCGGGCTAACAATGTCATGAAAATCAGCCCAAAAATGATGATATGATGTATCAATAAATAGCAACAGAGACTGAGATATGATATGCAAATGAATGAGTATGACTAAGTATGTAATTGTAATTTAAGAAAATAACTCCACATCAAATATGACCTCAGTGGGTCCCAACAGAATTAGCATATAGCCTAAACATGGTTTCTAACATGGATCACAACTCAATTACTCTAACACATAAAAATCTCATGGATAAAACAAGATTAGGTAACTACACAATACCATAGAAACAATCGAGTCATAATTTACACGGTGCACGCCTACACGCTCGTCACCCACACGCCCGTCACCTCAACACCAAACACATATCACGTATATTCAGGGGTTCATACCCTCAGCACTAAGTTTAGAAGTATTACTTACCTAGAACAAGCCGAATCTAATACCGAGCAAGCCAAGAGATTCTCCAAAAATGCCATCCCGCGTATACTGACCTCCAGATAACTCAAAACTAGCCAAAAGCAACTTAAAAATATCAAATAATGCCAAAGGAAACAAACTCAATCGATAAAGGTTGAATCTTTAATCAAAAGTCCAAAGTCAATAAAAAAGTAAAATCCAGGCCCGCACCTCGAAATTCGACGAAACTTAAAAAATTTAACAACTCATTGAATTACGAGTCCAACTATACTAGTTTCACTCAAATCTGACTCCGAATCGATGTTCAAAACTCAAAAGTTTACTTTATGAAATTTTAGACAACCCCCCCCCCCCAAAAAAAAATAATTTTACTTGGAAATAATACCAAAAACAAAGATGCATTTATGAAATATAACTAAAATCGAGTATAGAACACTTACCCCAATCCATTTGGTGAAAATCGCCTCCAAAATCTCCCAAATCCGAGCTCCCCAACTCAAAATATGACCAAATAAACAAATCCTCGATATTATATGCTTTTGCCCAGCTGTTCTACCTCGTTTCTTATGACAAACGATGCTGAAACTCGATTTTGATGCCTCCAATGAATTTCTTGTGAAATTTCAATCAAGGTAGGCTTTTGAATCACTCTATTTGACCTTATAATGAAGAAGATATGTTGGTTTCAATATTTAGAAATAGTGCAGATTTTTAAATACGAATTCAATGGTAATTTCGTAATTAATCTGAAAAAAATCTAACAACCTAATTCTTAGTAAAATGACTATCAATTCCTCATACGATGTCGAAACTTGATGGTTCAAGTTTCTATGGTTCTAGAATTATGATACGGATCTAACGCTTTAACCAAAACAGAAATTGGAGCTCATTTGCTTAATGGGGTACCATTTATGCTTGTGGAAACGACGTCGAAACATAAAAAACGAGCGCAACACAACCCAAACCTATCCGAAACTCACCCGTGTCCCTCGAGACCCTGTACGAACATACCAACAAGTCCCATAACATAACACGGACTTATTAGAGGCCTCAAATCACGCATAATAACATCAAAACTACGAATCGCACCTCAAATCAAACTTAATGAATTTTGAATCTTTCAACTTCTAAAACTCGTGCCGAACCTTATCAAATCAACTTGGAATGAAATTAAATTTTCCACACAAGTCTCATATGATAAAACGAAGCTACTCCAATTCCCAGAACCACAATCCAAATCCGATTTCATCAAAGTCAACTACCAGTCAAACTTATGAACTTTTCAAACCTTTAAGTTTTTAACTTTCGCCAATTAGCGCCGAAACCTTGTAAAAAAATCTAAATACAAATTTGGGTATACTCCCGAGTCTAAAATTACCATCCGGACCTAATGAAACTATCAAAACTCTGATCCAGGGTCAAATATTCAAAATTCAAATTTGGTCAACTCTTCCAACTTAAAGCTTCAAATATGAAATTCATTCTTCCAAACTAATTTCGAACTATCTGAAAACCAAAACTGACAATTCACACAAGTCATAATATATTATATGAAGCTACTCAAGTCTTTAAACTATTGAGCGAAGTGCAAATACTTAAAACGATCGATCGGGTCGTTATATAATCAGAGACGAGGATCTAAATAGAGAAAGGCCAAGAATCATAGTCAAAACTTCTCTCAATGGTTTGAAACTCGTGCTTTGCAAGAGGATGTGACCGATTTTCTAAAAAATTATCCATCGGACCAAATTCAATTGCTAAAAGATATTCTAGGTATCTCATTAATAGATATAGATTCCATACGAGGCAGCGTGATGCAAGGCGTAAAACATAAAATAGCGGTGTTACATTAGTCGCCCTAACAACAAGCTTTGCAAGCTCAAAAGATAAAAATCCGGTTGATGTAAATTTAACTTATTATGGTAGAATAGTTAATATAGTTGAGTTAGACTATTATGGTCATTTTAAGGTTGTCTTATTTAAGTGCGACTGGTATGAGGTTGAAGAAGATATTTATGGCCTTACTTATGTCTACTTCAACAAGAAATGTTATCAGGACGAGCCTTTTATCCTAGCATCTCAAGCACACCAATTCTTCTATGTGTAAGATCCATATAATCAAGATAAATATTATGTCATGAAGACTTTCCCGAGAGACTTATTTAGCATAAGTGACGAACTTGAATCTGATGCCCCATATTGTTATGAAAATGAGCCATCTGAATATTTGGTGGGACCATCTATACCGGAGGATAATGGTGAAGTTGTCTTAGTAAGGAGTGATGTTCCAGCAACCATTCTTGATGTGCCTCCAAAAGGATTTCTAGCACAACAACTTGAATTTGAATCAGATGAAGAATTTAATTTTGAAGACACATAATAAGTTTTATTCTAATTCTAGAAAATAGCTTAGCTATTTTTTGATTAATAGCTAGAGACACATTAAAAACTGTTGCTTTAGATTCAAATTGATATTGTCTATTTAGTCAAGAATATTGAATATTTTCTTGCTGGTGGTTTCTTCTATGTGCACATATATTTTCTGCTTATATATTTTCAGTGTGTCCCTTTTGGTACTAGTAGAAAGTACTTAATTGGTTATTCTTTGACTTTGTCTTGTTAATATATGTTATTTTTTATATTAAGTTTGCTCTTCATTTTTGAAGCATTTGGATTATTATTAAGTTTGCCTCAATTTATTTGATGAATCATATTGCATCATATATGGAATGAGGCTTCGTCCTCTAGTTTTGAACTAAATAGATAGAGAAGTGAATGTGAATAAGTAGAAATTATGGTTCTGAATTTGTATCATCCTATTACCTTGTGTATTGAAGCAAATTTTAAAATATATACATATTTATTTTTTATTATTACCAGGTGGTGCATATGCAACTAAAGAAGATTGTGGACTAACAAATTTTGAGGAACCAAGAGATACTGAACAGGTATCTCTATAACTTTGCTTATTTGTATAGGCTCTGGCATCTTCTTTCTCTTTTATCTTTGCTTTCCTAGTGCTCGGAGATGAAGTCATTCTTCTTCCTTGTGATGTTCTATGGTCACATGGGTAATTTTCTCTGATTGACTACATATAAATTAGAAGTGATTCTGTAATTCAAATATTATCATTTTTTACTTTCTATAGCATATCCATAATAATTTATGCAAAGTGTTATTTATTCTTACTAGTTGTTGGGCTAAAATATTTCTCTTTTTGTATGTAGGATGAATCAAGCAGCGGCTCTAAAGAAAAAGATATCAAATCCAAACAAAGCTCAAAGTCCAATGAAGAATATAGGTTTTGATTTCCAATACCAATCAAGTTCCAAACTAGCCAAATATTTTCATATTAAGAGAGAAAAGTTTGAAAGTGATCGCAACGATAAAGCTGCTATAAAGCAGGCATTACATGGAGTTAAAAGAAAGAATTATATGCCTGCAACATCAGAAGGACAAAGTAGACAGAGATTAACTCAATCCAATGAGTCAATTCAAAAGTTAGGAAGGAGTAGATTACCGGTGTACAAATCAATCCAATCGTCTTCAAGGGAGGAACTGAACACTTCACGTAATATTGCAAGTAAAGGACAAATTAAACAAATGTTAATTCAATTGGAGGAGCCCATTCAAAAGCAAGGAATGTGTAAATTACCTGTGCATACATCCGTGCTCCAATCATCTTCAAAGGCAGATCGTAACATTTCACATTTGATTAGAAGAATACAAGGTGAAGGAAAGAAACAACTTGATATTCAGGAGATACAAAATTGCAAAAAGGTAAAGACAAACTCAGTCCTACCACCGACGAGTGTTAATCAATTTCTAAAAAATATATGGGATACGTAGGTGGTGAAAAACGTCTTGATAATCACCCAGTAAATGAAGCCAGATTTATGTCCTCCCTTATTATTGATGAGCGTAAAATAAAATTGGATAATTTTGCTGCACAAGATGAAGTTGGTGGCGATGAATTTATTAGAGATGAGGATATGAATATCGATTGTGCTGCAGGTGGTATGTCTTAAACCTTATAACTATTTTACATATTTTAATTTTTTTTTCTTATGTCTTACTTGTTATATCAATCTAGGGACATAGAGAAGAAAAGAGTTCGAGGGCAAACAATATGTAAGAATATTCATGCAAGAAGTTTTGAAGAAAGATAGGAGGTGAAATTTGATAAAGGACAAGTAGTGGGACCAACTGACAAGAGAGTGTATGATTTGACCAACTTCTTAGGAACAATTGTAAGGAATCCTAGATTTATCCCCTTGGTGCATACTAGTTGGCATGCTGTGTCAAAGGATATTAAGCAACGAATGTGGAAATATGTCAATGTAAGAATAATTAATTTTTCAATTATATATTTTTTGTATTTTTCCTACTAAGAATATATATATATGTATATGTGTATGTGTATGTGTGTGTGTGTGTGTGTGTGTGCAAAGTCCAAGTTCTTAATTCCAGCTGAAGGAGAGAAGTGGGTAATGACTGGTCTTTGTGATGCTTGGAAGCGACACACGAGAAATATTAAGAAGAAATATTTTAATAAAAATGCTAATATTGAAGAAATGCTACAAAATCGTTCCAATGAGATACCTGAAGTTCATTCCGTCAATTGATTGAGTATTGGGATGATGAAGATGTCCAAGTAACTACATTTTCTACCTATTGTTGCAGTATATCTTTTTCTCTTTTTGATTTATTAATTAATATATTTCTTTTTTTGTTAGGCTATCTGCCAATTAAATTCTGAAAACAGGAAAAAATAAAAGTGGAGGCATCGAATGGGACCTATTAATTTTGCAAGAGTGTGTGTGGCACTGGTAATATTTAGTCGACACTTTGTAATCTGACTTTCATTTCTTTCTGTACTTTGTCGGAAGACAGTGATGTTTTTCTTTATTTTCTTTGATGTAATTTGTAGCGTGCAAGAAAAGAGAATTATAACGACCCGACCGATCATTTTGGAAAGTAGCACCCCGTTCGGTGGATTAAGGTCTCAAAAAATTTCGTAATGTGTATTATAACTTGCGTGTGTGGTCGAGATTGGTTTTCAGATGATTCGGAATTTAATTGAAAGAACAATTCTTATTTTTTGAAGCTTAAATGAAAAGAGTTGACTGGAGTTTGACTTTTGAGAAAACGACCCCTGAATAAAATTTTGATGATTTCAACAGTTTCGTATGGTGATTTTGGACTTAGGCGTGCGTCCAGATTTGGATTTGGAGGCCCGTATGGTAATTTAAAGCATTTTGGCGAAAATTGAAAATTTGAATTTTTAGAAGGTTAAGAGTTGGATTAGCTCCGTTATGTCATTTGAAACTTGTGTGCAAAATTTTATGTCATTCCGAGTTGATTTGATATGTTTCGGCACGAGTTTTGGAAGTTTATAAGTTTGATTTGTGACATGATTTGTAGTTTCGACGTTGTTTGATGTGAATTGAGGCCTCGAATAAGTTCGTATCGTGTTTTAAGACGTATTGGTATATTTGGTTGAGGCCCCGGGGGCCTCGGGTGGATTTTATATGGTTAACAAATCGGATTTTTGGAGTTTAGAAATGCTGAGGAGTTCTGGACTAGTGCCATCGCACCTGCGATGGATTTGGTCGCAGGTGCGTAGTCACATAAGCGAGGAAGTAGCCGCAGAAGCAGCTGGGAAGGATAAGGGAAGAGAGCGCAGGTGCGTTGTTATTTTCCGCACCTGCGTGATCGAGGAAGTTGCGTCTGGGGATGCAGAAGCGAGGTAAGCGAAGCATATTTGCAGCTCGCACCTGCGTTTGCGCAGAAGCGGACTTTCTGCCACAGGTGTGATGGGTTCAACTGTCAGTTGACTCCATATAAGCGATGCTTGTGTCGCAGGAGCGACATTGCAGGGGCGCAAATTGTTTCGTAGGTGTGATTCTGGGCAGAAACATAAAGGATCCAAGTCATTTATTTTTCATTATTTTGGTTGAGTTGGAAGACTCGATTTTGGACGATTCTGGAGGGATTCTTCACGAGTTTGGTTTGGATAAGTGTTCTATATCCGAAATTGGTTGTATTTTATGATTATATGGTTGTTTGCATCCTTTATTAGTGAATCAAATGGAAGAAATTGAGAAATTTGCATAATCTTTCAAAAATGTAAAATGGAGATTTGAAGGGCGATTAGTCATCGGAATTTGGTAATTCTTGTGTGGTTGGACTCGTTATCGAATGGGTGTTCGGATTTTATAATTTTGGTCGGGTTCCGAGGTGCGAACCCGGGGTTTGACTTTTGGGTTGACTTTTAGTTCTTGTTAAAGATTGAAGCTTTATTATCCGGAATGGTTTTCTATGAGTTTTATTTATGAATTGAAGTTATTTTGGTTA
Organism: Nicotiana tabacum; assembly: GCF_000715075.1. Taxonomy (NCBI): domain Eukaryota; kingdom Viridiplantae; phylum Streptophyta; class Magnoliopsida; order Solanales; family Solanaceae; genus Nicotiana; species Nicotiana tabacum. The sequence goes on along the minus strand of NC_134094.1, from coordinate 64,301,849 downwards.
GATTTGAGCCGTCCAGAGGGTGCTTCACTCGAGAAGGTTATTTTAGAGTAGCGGTCTAGTTTCTTTGAAGTAAGTATCTTGTCTAACTTTGTATGGGGGAACTACCCCTTAGGATTTGAGTCTTTGTGCTAATTGTGTCATGTGAAGGCTGAGTATACGAGGTGACGAGTACGTGCTCGAACTTATTTGTGGAAATTTAACCGTCTAGTGCTCTTAGGTTCTTATTTCCATTAAATATGAAGTTATTTTGTCATGTTAAATTCCTCATTTTACTAAATTCGCCCTTATGTATCTTAATTGTAATTAATTGCTTCATGTTCTACCTTTATTGCCGATTAAACTCTTATGTGCCTTAATTGAAGTTGTTGTCCCCTTTTTATCTTCATGCTATTCTTTCCGTATTTTCTTAACCTTAATTGAAATTATTATTATCTTTTTCATAATTGCTCAGCCTTAATTGAAGTTTGTTATCCTTTTCATTGTTGACGTATTCTTATTTGGGGTCATTGATTCATGCTATCTCTCTTGTCGTCAAATTGCACTTTCGTAGAATCATTGTTAAACATTACCTCTCCCTTGTTGAACTATTCTTGTTGAGACTATTATTTCCCTGTTGTGTCTTTCTCTATGAGTTCGTTCTTCCGTTTCTTTGTATTCTGAAGTTCTTGAATTGATTTACTTGTCGTATTCTCATGTTATTGTTATTGTTGCTGTTATATTCAGTGTTGTTGAGCCGAGGGCTATACATGGTTGTGATATTGCAATAGGAAATGTTGTGGCATGTGGGCACATATTGTGAAAGTTATTTATTTGAGTTGTTATGTTTTTGGCATACGTGTTTTGTTGAGAAAATTGCTTATGTATTTGCATGAGGTTTCTACCGTGTGGTTGTAATTGTATTGCACGAGGTTTCTGCCGTACTGTTGTTATTGATACGCATATAGTGGTATAAGATCTGGATGTTGAAATGCATGCGGTGAGATAAGGTGGGCTTGAAATGCGTGGCTAGTAGGAGAACTACTAGAAGCCATGCGGTGTGATAAGGTGGACTAAAACGCGGGATGCTATTTCGGGAAAATGATTTTCAAAAACTAAATATAAAGGCTCCCGCAGTTATTTTAACCTACCCTTCCTCGGTGATGTGGTCGCATAATGGACCGTATTAATGCCCTACTCTGCCAAAACTTTTCTTCAACTCCCCAATACACTGTTCAACCCAACAAGTCTATACCGCGGTGAGCAAGCTCACCGCGAAGAATCTCTACAATCATCAACATATAAGTCTATCTTGGCACCACGAAACTCGGGGTTTTAGGTGAAATTTTACGGTGGCTTACAAGACAGGTACCGAAGGCACCTGTGGTTACCCCAGGACTTCAGGAGACTTTAGCACAGTTCCTGAGCATGTTTGGTACATTGGCTCAGGCGAAAAATTGATTTCGGTTGTACCAGCTACTTCACAGATCGGGGGAGGAGCTCAGACTCCCGCCGCCCGTGCTCCAGAGCAGCGAATCCACATTGGTCAGGTTCTAGGTTTCATGCCGACACAGCTTGTTGTCCCAATTCAGCTCGCGGTTGGGGCAGCAACATATGAGAAAGAACGGCTTAGACTTGCAAAGTTCAAAAAGTATTACCCTCCTACTTTCGGTGGTTTGGCTTCAGAGGATGCGCATGGGTTCCTAGGGGAGTGCTACTGTATTCTCCACACTATGGGTATTGTGGAGACGAGTGGAGTTGCTTTTACTATGTTCCATCTTAAGGGAGCGGCACATCAGTAGTGGCAAGTGTATAAGTTGAGTAGTCCGGCCGACGCAGCTTCAATTTTATGGGTTCAGTTTTCAGAGGTGTTCTTGAGAGAGTTTGTTCCCCAGACCCTTTGAGATACATGGCGCGTGGAGTTTGAGCAGCTGTGCCAAGGAACTATGTCAGTGTCAGAGTATGCTGCTATATTCAATGAATTGTCCAGACATGCACCTACTTTGGTTTCTACAGTTGGAGAGTGAGTCCGCAAGTTCATTGAGAGGCTCAGTCATGATATCCGGTTCAACATGGCTCGTGAGTTGGAGTTGGATGTTCCATCTCAGCAGGTAGTAGAGATCGCTCGCCGATTAGAGGACATGCGGGACCAGGAGGGAGAAGTCATGCGGGGTCAGGAGATAGAGGACAGGGAGGCTAAGAGCCCTGGTAGACCGGAGAGACCTATTGGTTCCTATTTTGGAAGGAGAGTATGGCATGGTAGAGGTTTTATGGGTCAGCTAGTTCAGTTTGCACTTCAGGATTTGCAAGGTGTTTCAGGTACCCATGGGTCTCAGGGTATCCATACCAGACAACTTTCACAGCCACGTCAGCGGAGAGGTTGCTTTGATGGTGAAAATACCAGCCACATGGTGAGAGACTATCCCAGACTCCAGACAGATATGTCACAATGGGGTATTCAGGTTATGAGTTCTGCTTTAGTTGCTGATATCCCTACACCGCTAGCTTGGGGTGCAGGTCAGGCGAGTAGAGGGTGCTTAAGAGGGGGAGGCCCGACCCGTTGATGTGTTTTCTACGGTAGGGCTGAGGCCGCTGCACCTGATGATGTCGTACAATTATAGTTTCGATTTGTTATAGAGGAGCATCATTCGTATCTTGTTCCGGCTCTGCTTATCGGGGTGAGTCCTTCAATTTTACTTCACATATGGGTGAGTTTTGTGATTTTGTACTCTGCTTATATGTTTACCCCTATTGGGAGATTTGTAGTGGTAGCCCGTGTCTATTGTGTTGTTTTAATTCATTATTGAGAGCTATGAGACTAGAAGTGAATTTCTGTTACTCATTACGGTAGTTTTGATATGATTTCTGGATGGTTGGCTAGGATTTGTGGTTTAGATGTTCTACTAGTGTGGGAGTTCAGTATGTATTGTGATTTTGTTGGAGGAATTGAATTAGTGGAAGGTTTCGGTTGGTATGATGTGTATTCTACTTGTGATTCAGAGTTGAGGGTGGGATCCTCGCATTTTCATGTGATTTGATATGTTTGAGCCGGGCTACGGGCCGCAGTGGAGTTATATTAGGATGAGATGTGATTTATTCATATGCTTCGATTCTCCCTTTGTGATATTGATTTGTAGTCTGATACTGATAGGGAGTGGTATCTGTTGGGCTTGTTTGATAGTTCTCTTATGTGTTTCTCCTTACATATTCAGTCATGTTCGTGCCGTGGTTATTGAGTTTTAGCTTGCGAGATGTATGCCCTGATGGCATTAGATGTGACTTGTTGATTCGAGTGAATAGTTACGAGGTCTTCATGTCTCTTGCATCGCTGTCAATGTTGTGAAGGTTTGAAAACAGGGTTCTAACGGATATGAGGTAAATTTTCGGTACTAGATTTGATCATGGGCAGCTACTGTAGCTAGAGTTGTTGTTTAAGGCATATGTGTGATGTGTTACGTCATGTGGTTGCCCCTGGTGGGTGTAGGCATAAGTTGTTGCAACTGGTTGTGGTTGGTACCGTGTGTTGATGTAGGAATCAGGTCTTTTGAAAATGAGTGAATGGTGAGAAATTTGGTTCTAAGGTTTGCCAGTGTGGGTGGAAGGAATAATATTCAGTTGAGATGGCATTGTCGGGCCTATGTAGATTGGGGTGACGTTGAGTCACCCGCGAGTATATGTATGATGAGTATATTCAGTGTTTTGATGACCTCGGAGTGGTACTGGGCATGTTTTAGGACAAACGTTTGTTTAAGAGCGGAGAATGTAACGGTCCGACCGGTCGTTTTGGGAAGTAGCGTCCCGTTCGGTGGCTTAAGGTCTCGAGAAATTTCGTAATGTATATTATGACTTGCGTGTGTGGTCGTTAAACTTTTTTGAGGTCTGTTAAACTTTTTTTTAATCTAACTTGACTTGTTGAAACTTATTTTAATGTTCGATCTATCTTGACTTGTAAGTGATGTGCAATAATATTTTTTTGACAGTCTGAACTTCAGAATCGTCAAAGTTCTGGAGAAACAACAGATGATGCATTTAGGGCTGTATTTAGAAAGGAGCAACCTGGTCGGGTTAGATGCTATGGTAGATCGGTGACGACAAATCTCTAAAAAAAGATTAAGAAATCACCAAGCTTAAACAAAAGCATGCCAATGAAATAACTTCTCTGAAGGAAGAAATGAAGGAAATGATGAGAGAAGAAATGCAATATTTTTTAGTTAATTGGTGAAAAATAATCCTGGACTGGATTTTCATAATATACAAGGATGTGTTGGATCTAATATTCCTTCACCGATTGATGCGAGTAGTGCACGGGCTATGAGAGGCCAAAATCTACAACATTCTTTTGGCTCAACACATGCTCCGAGTCTTGAAAAGACATTTATATTTCACAATTCTGAAAACTACATCAATCTTAACTTACAAAATCATGCTTTCTAAAAGGGTGTGATAGGAAACTGAATCTATTGCCATGACTAAGATTCTAGGGGTCATAATATTGAACTAGCTGATGTGATAAGATTCTACGGGTCATAATGTTGAACTGGAAGATGTAAGCCTTCTAACTGCCTCGCGATGGTACGCAGTCAAGCTGTGAATCAACTGAAGCGTGTTTGACTCAGTTTTAGTTTATAGTAATTTATACTAAAATAAAGTATTTGTCGAGTAAGTTGTTCTTGGTGAAATTTTCTAAAAAGTAAAGACATCTTTCTAGCCACTTAAAGCTACTAACTGCCTTCCTCATCAATAATAGGTGGAGATGGTATCAAGTTCTAAGCTTATTTAATTTAAATCCCGATTATTGCAGTTTTATTGAGCTATCCTTAAAATTTAAAAGCTATTTATTGAGATGTCCTTAAGTGAATTGTTCTTGAGCAATTAGTTGATTGGACATGAATAAGATGGAAAATGGCATGTACAGGAATTGGTATAAACGCATTGTAATCATATGAAAGAGGGAATAGTTACTTCTCCAGGAATATACTGAAATACATAATGATCTAACCATTCAGAAAAATAATATTAGTGGTTGTATTCTGTCTCCCTCCTATTACAAACTAGACTTAGAGAAGCATGTTGAGATGTCACATTTAGTATAAAATTTTATCTGTCTTCTTTACTGGTAGTGGATGAAGGAGAAGAATAAATGCCTTATATAAAATAAATTTGGGAGATTATGGGTTTTTGTTAGGACTTGTGCTAATTTTTAAAAGTTTGCTAGTAGTAAGGGCAAATTTCACCGAATAGTATAACGGTAGGGGTAAATTTGACCGGATAGTATAACGAAGGTTAAATATAAACAATATTTGAAAGTAGAGTGGTATATTTGGCCCTTTTCCCTTATTATTAAATTAAGTGATTGTTGCGATTATAGAAGGAGATAGGTAAAATGTATGTTAATTCACATTTTTGCTTTTCTTTCACTTATACATCTTTTTTGTGTTTGACTTAGTTATGCTATAGTAGTGAAAATAAATCTCATTAGTTCTTAGTAAGATATAACCAGTGCATACTATATATATGTTTCTTTCTAATTTTTAATTTTATTTTGAATGCGTAGGAAAATGCAGATGATGCAATTGGAAATGGTGGCCACAAATCAATTTGATCTATTAAAGTGAATAATGAAGACCTTTTGAACAATTGTGATGTTTATTTTAATTGATACTATAAATATGAATATATTTGATTTTGTAGAACTCTTTGCTAGTGAACTTCTTGAACCAATAGTGCTTTATTACTATGGATAGTAAACAAAGTATGTTTCTTTGTTGAAGTTTATTTCAAGTATATGCATTTGAATTATTTTTATTCTGTTACTTATTATCTAATTTAATATTTGAGATAATAATGTATATACTTGAAACAAATGTGAACAGAATTTAATGTAAACAAATATAACTTTTTAACCACAAAATTCATTCTGGCTATTAAACCTCTTCCAGACATAGACACTGCGTATGCTATGCTGGTTAATGATCAAAGTCAATGTAAGGTACAAGCTTTAGTTCCATCTTTCTCTTCTGAGTCAGCTTCTTTCTCCACTAGTGTTCAGAAGCCATATACTGGTTCTTCCCTTGCTGGCATCCAGAAACCTTATTCACAAAAGGTTAATTTCGATCCTAAAAGGGCAAATGTCATATGCAAGTACTACAAAAAGCTTGTCCACACCATAAAAAAATGTTACAAACTTCATGGGTATCCCAACACCTTTCAGAACACTGTCCAGTCCAACAGATTTAAGAAGCCTGCTGGTTATGCTCATGTTTCAGCGACTCAGAGTCTGGGACCAACAGATGGTTGTGCTTCTGATAATAGGATTGAACAATTTAATTCTACAAACTATGGTTTCACAAAAGAGCAGTATGAGCACTTGTTGAACATGTTTCAACAGTCTAAGGTCTCTCACGATGCTACTGCCTCTAGATATGCCAACTTTGCAGGTTTGGTACATTGTGTTTATACTAGAAATTGTTATGTATTTGCTTGCAATCTTTCTCGCTTAGTTGAAAATCCTTGGATAATAGATTCAGGTGCTACAAATCATATGACTCCTCAGAAACCACTCTTAAAAAATCTTAAACCACTAGCAATCCCTTACCTTGTCATACTTCCTAATGGTTATAGGGTGAAGGTAACTTGTTCTGGCATACTTTCTCTATCTAACGACTTGATTTTGGAAAATATTTTACTTGTACCTTCTTTCCAGTACAATTTAGTTTCCAATATCAACTCTTATTGCAACTTTGTTGTAATGCTTTATTTTCTGCCTATGATTGTGTCTTACAGGGCCTTTCTCTGAAGAGGCCATTGGTTGTGGCGCTTTATTTTTTACTATTGCTTAGGGTTTCTTATTTTTCTTTTTCTTAATTGCAAAATGAGTTCGTTAGATTTATTGTTATTTTCATAAATTGATAATTGAGGATTGTTCTTGATGATATTTGAAAGTTATGTTTCAAAATTGAGCTCATTTGGAGTAGATTTAGGTATTAAATCGTATATTGAATTGTTAAAATTCGAAGAATAAATTTTTGTTTCTGGCAAATTGCACTTCAGGCATATTTGACCTTAAGTACATGAAAACATTGGTTACACTTCAGACCTTTTGGTCTTAAGTGCATCTGAAGTGTAATTTTTCACTTCAGACTTATTGGCCTTAAGTGTAGGAAAATGTTTGTTGTACTTCAGACCTTTTGGCCTTAAGTGCATCTGAAATGCAATTTTTCACTTCAGACTTATTGTCCTTAAGTGTATGAAATCATTGGTTGCACTATAGACCTATTTGGCCTTAAGTGCATCTGAAGTGTAATTTTTCACTTCATGCTTATTAGCCTTAAGTGTAGGAAAACATTTGTTGCACTTCAGACCTTTTGGCCTTAAGTGCATCTATTTCACTTCAAACTTATTGGCCTTAAGTGCATGAAACTATTGGTTGCACTTCAGACCTATTTGGCCTTAAGTGCATATGAAGTATAATTTTTTCACTTCAGACTAACTTTTTTTAATTTCAGACCCGATAAGTCTGAAGTTGATCATAAACTGGATAGGCTTGCAAATATTTTTGCAAAGTGGTATAAATTCAATTGTGACCCCAAAATCGTGTATTGATGCAAAAGCCCCAGATTTTTTACAGTAACATTTTTCAGTAATTAATAAGTAGTTCCTAAATTATGCGGTTAGTCGAACTTTTCTAGGTTTTTGGATTGAATATCTTTTGCATTTGGTTAACTAGTTGTGAAAATTGGCCAATGTAGATAGTTGTGCAATTATCCGTCAGAGGGGCATATCCAGCAGGTTAAATCTGGGTTCATTTGAATCCATAACTTTTAGTCTGGATCTAAATGTATTTGAACCCATAGAATTGAAATTTGAATCTGCCTCAAAGGCACAGCATGGCACTACAACATTTTATGTCATGATCCAAAATCCAGTATAGGTCGTGATGGTGCCTAACGTCGCCGTCATGCAAGCCAACGATGATTTATCAATTTAATTACTCATTTTATTACATCCAAAATTATAAATTTTAATAAGGAAGGAGATTTACACTCCTAAGTCCACGGGAACACACAACATTTGTAGTTTATAAAAGAATTAAGAGGCGTTAATAATGTACGAAACCATAAGCATCAACTAGTATACCCCCAAAACCCGGTATCACAAGTGCATGAGCATTTTCTAAGGAGTACAATAATAAAACAATATCTGTCTAGAATGTAAATAAGACAGGATAAAATAAATAGTATGATGGAGACTCGGTGGACTGCGATGCGTAGCCTGGAATGCAGCTCATATAAAGTCTCCTCAACAAGTGCACCTACGCGCCAAGATAATCACCAAATGAACCTGTCAGATCCTGCACATTTAGTGCAGAAGTGCAGCATGAATACGTAAATCAACGCGTACACAGTAAGTATCTGGCCTAACCCCAGAGAAGTAGTGATGAGGGGTCAACATTGACACTTACTAGAGGTCCAATGAAGTAATATGATAAATTATAAGCAGATATGAAGCACACAGCAATAATGGGGTAAATCTGTAAGTTACATAATCTTCCAAATATTTCTTTTAAGGTATGAATTTCTTAATCTTGTAGTCTACCTTAACAGCTCCGAAAATATCAAGTGTCAATATCAAATAAATAAGGAATACCATTTAATATGTTGGGCATCAGTGGAAAGATTATCTCGTGAATGTTCGAACTACTAGCTATATAACGCACGATTTTACCGAGGTCGTTTGGCCCGATCCAGAATAATATGTACACTGCCGAGGGTCGAGCGGAACAAACCATAGATGCATCTATTATACAGCCGAGGTGTTCGGCCCGCTCCACAAGAAAGGAAGGAAGGTATCGAATCACGAGACACGTGCTTATAATACAATACATGAGTACAAGGTGAATATAATCCTTTACCATTTCTCAAATAACTAGCCAACAATATGTATTTCTAAATCAATTCAATTATAAGTTCAATTAATTAAGCCAGCAGGATGGATTCAAGTATTTCAAATATTACAAGGTAAAGTCCTAAATCTACCCGGACATAAATATATTTTAGCTATGTACAGACTCTCGTCACCTCATACGTACGTAGCACCCACAACTATTAGCACATAACAATTACATTACCTAGGGGTAGTTTTCCCGTCAGAAAGTTAGACAAGAGACTTACCTCACTCTGAAGTTCCATAACCGGCTCCAACGCCTTTCTAACTCTTCAATTCCAAGCCAAACGTTCCGAAATTAGTCAAGCAATGTGCCATTAAATCAAAATATACCCCAATGCTTACAATTTAACAATTTACAACTATTCCCAACTCCGCCCGAAAAGTCAATAAAATCAACTCTCGGGCTCACGTGCCCAGATTCCGAAAACCTTTTAAGATAAACATTACCCATAATATTACGAACTCAAATATATAAATTATTCCCAATTCCATTTCCAAAATCATGGTCAAAATAAAAAAAAATTATCAATTTCTAGGTTTTCCGATAAAATCCCAAATTTCTACAAATTCTCATGCTTAAATCCATATATAAACCGTGTATTTAACTCACAATGTGAAGAAATCACTTACCCCATAATAGATGATGAAGATGGCACTCCAAAGTTTCTCTAAAATCGGCTCCCATGGACGAAATGAAGTGGAATTGAGGCAAACCCCCGTTTTAAAAGAACACAGTGCCCAGCCCGACCTTCGCACATGCGGTCCATTAGTCGAGTCTGCGTCTCCGCACCTGCAGAAAATCCATCGCAGGTGTGGCTTCGGATCAACCCAACAGTCCTCGCATCTGCGCCCAAGGTGGAGCATATGTCCTTCCGCTTCTGCGGGCTTCAAGCGCTTCTCCGCTCCCGCATCTGCGCGTTTATGCCCGCTTCTGCGGCCCAGGCCTTTTGGCCAACCTCCGCTTCTGTGTTGCCCCATTACGCAGGTGCGGTCCCGCTTCTGCGGCGAAACGATCACATCTGCAGTCCCAGCACTGCCCAGCCAAGATACACTCGGCGCTTGCCTGTCCGCTTTTGCGGCATCGCACCTACGGCCCATTTTCCGCAGGTGCGATTGCATCAGAAATCATGCCCTTCAGCAATACAACAAAGCTCCAAATTGATCCGCGACTTGTCCGGAACAAACCTGAGGCCCCCGGGACCCCGTCCGAACTTACCAACAAGTTCCATAACATAACATGGACCTACCCGGGGTCTCAAATCACACCAACCACATCAAAATCATGAATCGACGATCGAGATCCTTCTTTAAACTTTCAAACATCGACGAACGTGTCCGAACCATACCAAAACAATCCGAAATGACGCCAAACTTTGCGCACAAGTCATAAATCATAATACGAACCTATTCCAAAGCTCAAAATCCCAAACGGACATCGACAACACCAAAGTCCACCTCAAACCATACTTAGGAAATTCTAAAGCCTTCCAAAATGCCAACCTTTCGTAATAGGCACTGAAATACTCCCGGACCACCCGATACTCAACTCGAACATACGCCCAAGTCTGAAATCATCATACGAACCTATTGGAACCTTCAAATCCTGATTCTGAGGTTTTTACTCAAATGTCAAATCTTAGTCAATTTTTCCAACTTAAAGCTTCCGAAATTAGAATTTTCTTTCCAAATCAACTCCGAACTTCTCGAAATTCAATTCCGACCACATGTACAACTCATAATACCTGAAGTGAAGCTACTCAAGACCTCAAGCTGCTGAACGACGTGCTAGATCTCAAAATGACCTATCGGGTCATTATATTCTACCCCACTTAAACATACATTCGTCCTCGAACGTGCTAAGGACTGCTTTAGAGTTATCCAAAATCACTATTTAACACCTCGTGCACCTGCCTGTGCCACCACATTCCATTTGAACACATTAGCTCGAGCCAGACTGAGGATCCTCCCTTTTATTTAGTCAAGAAACCTTAGAACAAAATTCCAATCTCCGAATTTCTCTATAAGACCTGATTCTAACATACGAACACCGTATCAATCACCACACACTGTACCAAAACATGATCATGCACCTACGCTGAAATCACACCATGCACCATTTAGGTCGGTTGCCCATAATAACATCCTTCGACCACAATGGCTGGAATTTCACAAATCTGATGCCCGCAATATGCCTCATGACACATATGAGTCCTGTCCCAACTCTCGAAATACTGCCACGACGGCAGAGATGTGTAGAAACTAATGACCACCTGCCAAATCAACAAATCATGGAGTCTCTCCTCCTGACAAGGACCGTTACCTCATCCTGAACTGAATACGATATTTGCTCTTTAATATACCCTACATAACTCTGATCGCACTGATCCCGGGTCCAATAACCTCGTCTCACCCAGTACAAGCTGCTCAGACAATAAGCCATCTCAGACACTGCCAAAAAAATCTCATATGACGCCCACAATGCGCCAACAAGCTACAAACTCGAATGTGATACATAAGGAAAAACAAACTCTAGAAAAGGACTACCCATCCCGCGTAACGAATAAAATAGCTGAATAGATGCTGTGAACCTATCTCAGGGATGAAAAACAAGGAACACAAATAAGTGTAAGAAACTATGCTCAACATCTCGCTGTTGCGGCATGCAACACGATCCAACATGATACTGTTGCGGCGTGCAACTCGATCCAAACATGACAATATTGCGGTGTGCAACCCGATCCACATAACATGCCCGTGCCGGCATGCGACCCGATCCAAACAATATACCCGTGGCGGCGTGCCACCCAATCCGCACATAACAATCAAGAAGAAAACACACATCAAGTCGTAACACTTATACTAACGAAATGTCCGAATATCAACCACAAGCACGCCAAGTGCATAATACAAATCCTGTGGAGATGGATAGCATCGTATGCTATGAAACCCAAGCACAACTAAGGTGAGATATATGATCTGCATCTCGAGAGCCATCCTGCTCATATAACTCCGCAAGCTACACTGGATCACAACACATGTGCGGATAATCAAGACGTCTCATAACCCTCATGGAACAATAGAGTATTACATGGAATAGTTGACGACGGTAATAACATTCAATGCCCAAAGACTCCTCCGAAAGAAATGCTATGTCGAACGAACACATTCGACCTAATGTAGAGCACACATTCATATTAGACCCGCCAACGGACCCCAAGCCAATTCTGATCATCCCATACTGGACCAACAACCTTTCAAGGATCCACAATGGCCGTATTCATGACACCCACGAGCAGTCGTCCACTTTGGACCAAACTCCCAGAGTTCACAACCAAAGGAATAGAGCGTCTTCCAGGCATAAACTCTCACATTAACGATATTACCAAAAATCCCCGTACTTGGTTTCAATATTTAACAATCAAGTGACCAACATGCCACACTTATACAAATCTCCCTGTGGGGTACGCTCCTACGACCTTCAGCTCAGGTAGCAAAGTCTGCACATCCATACCACCAACCGTTCTAATTCTGTAAAGCAAATCAAGAATCCGTAAATCAATACACAGCGCCTCTTACACAGAACGCTGTTCTCAGGTTATACTAAAGAAAATGCCAGCTTACCCTGAACATCTAAATTTCCCCTGCTCATCCGATCTCGTTACATTCTTGTCAACACCGAACCGCAACCTTGAACCTGAACTTTCAAATTCTCATGCCGCTCACTGCACCTATCATGCTGCTACGCAAGAATACAAGAATTCATCATAACCTCTGAGCTACTAGTAGAATAAACACTTCATTGGCTAGAAACCTTTCACTTAACTCTTTTTAGAAGAACAGTTGCAACACGCAACCGAATCCCCACGACCGTAGAAAATACAAACCTCAAGTCATGGTCTAAACTTCCATAACTCTTTTGGGATCCATCTACACATAACAGGCCATTATAATCAAATACCTCAAAATCAATCAATTTACGGTGGATGTCAAGCCCACACATACAACCATGAATCACCTATATAACTAACACGCCGAAAGAACTGATCATTGCCACAATCATGCTGATTAGAACCATTACTAACTGACCCAACTTCTTCCAATTTTCTCTTGACTTGCCTTAGAAATAATAATAGCTCCATTCAAAACATAACAAACTCATTCAACATTCATCCCGAGTGACCCACTTCACGAGACCACGTCGTCTTAATACCCATGAACCGTCTCGTACCTTCCTCATGCGCACAATAGCATCTCCAACTGGTACACCCATTCTGAAAGACCTTCCGCGAATCCGAAGCTATTTCTCCCTTTCCTCTAATACTGCCCCGCAGCCGCAGGCCCAATGATAACATAGAACACTCCAAGCCCCCCTTTCATAATCCACTGCAACAACTCGATCCTTAGCCACACAACGGACCGAAAATCCTTAGGCACTGCACTTTAATTCTTGAAACCACTAGGACTGTTGTCGAGAGTCACCCACTCTGACCTGGTCTCGAATATAACCAACTCCAATGCTCTACTAGCATGTGAACACCCTCTCAAAGAAGCAACCGGCTGAACTCTTTTCCTTGTACATCACATCCACAAAAAGCATAAACTCTGAGTCTTCCCAAAAACCTGAACATGAATCGATAAAGCCAAATATAGCACACATCCATCAAATTCTTTGCCCAAATTACGCCTGATATTTTTATTCCTCAGTCATAATAATCCACCAATACACCGATAACCAGAAACCACACAAGCAGACAACCACGTGATCCAATCGTAGACGGTGGGGCTCCCCCACTTAGCTTTAAGCTACCATTACATAAACCCAAAATCCACGAGGATTCCTCCTTCTCAATTACCATGATCTCGCTAACTTTAACCCGCTAAATTTCTCAAAATCTTTCGTCAAACTTCTCATGAACATTCCGAATTATCTGCCACAATCGCATATTCGACCTTCTGCCGGGTAGTAACTAGAACTCTTCATAGAAACTTTATCAGAATCACGCAACCGCTAATATGCTCACAGGAGATCACCCACCCGTGGAATTCCTTACCGACATCTTCCAACGACATTGCACTGGGTACAACTACCATGAAATCAGTAAACTCTCCTGAGCCCATGCTCGCCTACCAGCTGTAAAAGTCTGTTCATCCCCCATTGACATCAACTGACAGTCCGATAATACATTTCCAATTCGAAGTCACGTTGCATCAGAAACGATAATCAAATCTTCACACCCCTCTTCATTTTAAGCAAACTCCTTTCTTCCATATCCAATCTCCCTCGGTACAGTAGCCAACATCCCAAATAAAATCCGTAGACCAAATCACCTTCCATCACGATTCCCAAATCACCCTAAACTTTCTCAAAGTACGTGGTTATTCTACCACAGAATCTATAAGCTACTCTGCCACTCTCACTTCGGTCAAACCATCTCCTTTGAGCAACTTCTCGACCTCCGCTTCTCATACTTGACCTGCTAGTAATTCAACCACCGCGAGACACCTCCCAACATGTCCTTCCTCATACTTCGCTGCCCAAATGTTGCCTCAAATCAAATCCATAACGGTAGCATCGGAACTAATGAATTGATACCAACTCTAAACCTCCTAGAAGATCACCTTTCTCGAGCCATCAACATTAGAAATACCAATTCGATTCTAAACTGCTACACACCATTAACTCTGACAACCGCTCCTTAGGCACCATTTCACAATACCCTACCCCGAAGGCAAATCAAAAAAGACCATAACACTGGGGAACCCTAATGCGTTCGAACAAGGATGATGACACCACATCACAAATGAGAATTCCACCATGCTCAAAAATATGAACTCTCGTTGCTTCATCAACCAAACCTGGACATCTATAGTCTGATTGCCTTTCCTTTGCTGGAATTAAATGCTGAACCTCTAAATCATGCACTGAGAAATTCTCCTTTCAAGTCATTCACTACCTCGATACATAAACAAGCACCCTACCATTACACTAACATTGTGCGATAACGACGCATAGACATTATAGCGATCCGTGCACAGTCTCAAAACCTTAGGAAATACAAATACTGAGCTGGAACAAAAGAACATCCTTCCGCAAGGCGACGATAATAGCTTGCCTGAACACGCAAGGAAAAACATCATGCACCATGTCTATAGTACTACTACAACTCCTCAATGCCCAATTGATAACCAACGCCCCACGTCGCATAAGATTGGGTAGGAAAGAAATAAAAGCATAAGCCTCAAAGGAATCAAATAACACGATGAGGAAATCAAGAAGGGAAGTGCTCCTAACAGCCCTCTAGCCTCTCGAAGATAAGTACAGACGTCTCCATACCGATCCGCAAGACTCTACTAGACTTTCTCATGACACGTGAGACCTAAGTGAACCTAGCGCTCTGATACCAAGCTGTCATGACCCAAAATCCACTATAGGTCGTGATGGCATCTAACGCCGCCGTCACGCAAGCCAACAGTGATTTATTAATTTAATTACTCATTTTATTACTTCCGAAATCATAGATTTTAATAAGGAAGGAGATTTACACTCCTAAGTCCACGGGAACATACAACATTTGTAGTTTATAAAACAATTGAGAGGAGTTAATAATGTATGAAACCATAAGCATCAACTAGTATACCCCAAAACCCAGTGTCACAAGTACATGAGCATTTTATAAGGACTACAATAATAATACAACATATATCCAGAATGTAAATAAGACAGGATAAAATAAATAGTACGATGGAGACTCGGTGGACTGCGATGTGTAGCCTGGAATGCAGCTCACATAAAGTCTCCTCAACAGGTGCGCCTACGCGTCAAGATAATCTCCAAATAACATGTCAGATCCTGCACATTTAGTGCAGAAGTGCAGCATGAGTACGTAAATCAACGCATACCCAGTAAGTATCTATCCTAACCCTAGAGAAGTAGTGACGAGGGGTCTATATCGATACTTACTAGAGGTCCAATGAAGTAATATGATAAATCATAAGCAGATATGAAGCACACAAAAATAATGGGATAAATCTGTAAGTTACATAATCTTCCAAATATTCCTTTTAAGGTATGAATTTCTCAATCTTGTAGTCTACCTTAACAGCTTTGAAAATGTCAAGTGCCAATATCAAATATAAAATGAATACCACTTAAAATGTCGGGCATCAGTGGAAAGATTATCTCATGAATGTTCGGACTACTAGCGATATAACACACGATTCTGTCGAGGTCATTCGGCCCGATCCAGAATAATATGTACACTGTCGAGGGTCGAGCGACACGAACCATAGATGCATCTATTTTACTGCCGAGGCGTTCGGCCCACTCCACAAGAAAGGGAGGAAGTTATTGAATCACGAGATACGTGCTTACAATACAGTACATGAGTACAAGGTGAATATAATCCTTTACCATTTCTCAAATACCTAGCCAACAACTCAAGGTGAAAGGGCTCGGCCTAACATATATGCATGTATTTCTAAATTAAATCAATTATAAGTTCAATTAATTAAGATAGCAGGATGGATTCAAGCATTTCATATATTACATGGTAAACTCCTAAATCTACTCAGACATAAACATGCTTTAGCTACGTACGGACTCTCATCATCTTGTACGTACGTAGCACCCACAACTATTAGCACATAACAATTACATCACCTAGGGGGTAGTTTCCCCCTCACAAAGTTAGACAGGAGACTTACCTCGGTCCGAAGTTCTATAACCGGCTCCAACGCCTCTCTAACTCTTCAATTCCAAGCCAAACGTTCGAAACTAGTCAAGCAACGTGCAATTAAATCAAAATATATCCCAATGCTTAAAATATAACAATTTACAACTCCGCTCGAAAAGTCAATAAAATCAACTAAATTTTAAAGATAAATATTACCCATAATATTACGAACTCAAATATATAATTTATTCCCAATTTCATTTCCAAAATCATGGTCAAAATCCAAAATTATCAAATTCTAGGTTTTCCACCAAAATCCCAAATTTCTATAAATTCTCATGCTTAAATTCATATATAAACCATGTATTTAACTCACAATATGAAGAAATCACTTACCCCATAATAGATGATGAAGATGGCACTCAAAAGTTGCTCCAAAATCGGCTTCTATGGACGAAATAAAGTGGAATTAAGCCAAACCCCCGTTTTAAACCCAACCTTCGCACTTGCGGTCCATTAACCGCTTCTACGTCTCCACACCTGCGAAACATCCATCGCGGGTGTGGCTCCAGCTCAACCCAATAGTCCTCACATCAGTGCCTCAAGTAGCGCATCTGTGCTTCCTCTTCTCCGGGCCTCAAGCGTTTCTGCGCCCGCGCATCTACGCGTTTATGCCTGCTTCTGCGGCCCAAGCATTTTGGCCAACTTCCGCTTCTGCGCTGCCCCACTCCACAGGTGCGGTCCCGCTTCTACGGTGAAACAACCGCATCTGTGATCCCAGCACTGCCCAACCAGGATCCGCTCCTACGCTTGCCTGGCTGCTTTTGCGGCATCGCACCTGCGGCCCATTTTCCGCAGGTGCGATTGCACCAGACCTCAGGCCCTTCAGCAATACAACAAAACTCTAAATTGATCTGCGACTCATCCGAAACACCCGAGGTCCCCGAAACCCCGTCCGAACTTACCAACAAGTTCCATAACATAATACGGACCTACTCAGGGTCTCAAATCACACCAACCACATCAACATCATGAATCGACGATCGAAATCCTTCTTTTAACATTCAAACTTCGACGAACGTGTCCAAACCATACCAAAATATTCCAGAATGACGCCAAACTTTGCGCAAGTCATAAATCACAATACGAACCTATTCCAAGGCTCGGAATCCCAAATGGACATCGACAACACCAAAGTCCACCTCAAACCAAACTTAGAAAATTCTAAAGCCTTCCAAAATGCCAACCTTTCATAATAGGCACCGAAATGTTCCCGGATCACCCGATACTCAACTCGAACATACGCCCAAGTGTGAAATCATCATACGAACCTATTGGAACCTTCAAATCCCGATTCCAAGGTCTTTACTCAAAAATCGAACCTTAGTCAATTTTTCCAACTTAAAGCTTCCGAAATTAGGATTTTCTTTCCAAATCAACTCTGAACTTCCCAAAGTTCAATTCCGACCACACGTACAAGTCATAATACCTGAAGTGAAGCTACTCAAGGCCTCAAACTGCTTAACGATGCGCTAGAGATCAAAAGGACTGGTCGGGTCGTTACATTTTATGCCTTTAGCCACCCGTGAGAAGTGTGGCCTAAGATGCCAAGAAGTGTAGCATTTGGTCAAAGGCAACACTTTATGGCTTTAGGCAACGCATTTAGGGTTGGACTAAAGTATCGTAACCTTTGACTACGCTTTGTAGGTGTTGCCTTAAAAGCCACGCTTTAAAAGTGTGGCCGATACGGCACAAAGGCCACGCTTATATTTTCTTATATAGCCACACTTTTATGACCTAAGACTACATATTTGAAGCGTGATCTTTGTCACCTTATAGACTACGCTTTTAAAGTGTGGCTTCTAAAGCAACATTTATCATTAACAATGCCAGATTGACAATCCTTATGGCCACACTTTCTAAGCGTGGCAATTTATTCTACATTATGAAGTAATTTTTTAAATATTTAATTTAAAGCGTGGTAGAATAATTTTCGTTCAAACCCATGAAGCTTCTGATCTTCTTCCAATTTCTGAAAAGCCTCTTTACATCCACACACACAATCAAGATATGTTATGGAATATGCTAGCTCATCCCACAACTTCTTAATTCTGAAAAAGTAGGAAGCAATGTTCGAAGCCCCTTGAGAAACAGATGAGAGAGCCTTACGAATCTAATACACACTTTGCTCCTATTGGGTTGTCCATATCGTTTCTCAATGTCCTTCCATAACTTTGTAGCTGACTCTGTATACATAACACTTTCTCTAATTTCAGCTTCCAAGCTATTCAGTATCCAAGCAATTACTATGTCATTACATCGACATCAAAGCTCATACAATTGAGATGTAATATTAGGTTTGGAGATAGTCCAATTGATTATGCCTAGATTATTCTTACACGACAAACCAATCAGCATTCCCCTTCTCCAACTTTCATATCCCATACTGTTGAATTGAACGACAACGATAATAGTACCGGGGTTGTCAGTGGGATCGAGGTACAATGGATTTGAGGGCTCAACAGTAACCGAATTGTTAGATACGGTAAAAGTAGAAGTATCAGATGAAGTTTCAAGTGGAGCCATAGCAAATTTAAGAAACTAGGGTTTCAAATTCAATTGAACAACAAAAAATGATAGTAAAATCGAAGAAGGTACCAGTCTTCTCCACTAAATCAACAACTTTCTCCAGCAAATCGAAGAAGCAAAACCTTGAATCTTCGTAGAACTAAGAATTTGTCGGAAACAACCACAAACGCCACCAAACACTACATCGGAAAACCAAAAACTCCAAAATTGTCTGTCAAGTGTAACATCAGATGACGGCCGATGCTCCGATTCACCCAAATTCGGGCTCTGATACCATGTTACGTATAGAGATCGAAGCAATTTGATGAAATAAAGGGGTGAACCCCTACTTACAAAGAGAGAGAAAATATGAACTCTTATTCAGATGTGAGTCTCTTACCGAGAATAAAAAATGAATATTCTAGAACTATATATTTTATATACAACTAATAAATGACTATCTCTATAAAAGAAAAGGTTACACTTGTAAGTTAACTTATATGTACATCTAAGTATTTCAAGTTGGGCCTTTAGTTTTGTGTTGGGCCGCTGGACCACGTGTAACTTCAACATGGTTTGCAACCAAAAAAGATGCTTCAACAAATGCCAAAAGTATAATACAAACACTTGTTATTGTAAATGAAAATTGTAATTTAACTCTTATAAATAAAGATAGCAATTTTATTAAAAAAAGTATTTAACAAGTCAATATTACAAATTAATGTTTGCAGGCGTTAAATTTACTTACGTGCATTACTGATATTCTTCTTTTCTTTCTGAGTTGGATATTCAATTTAGTTTAATCAGGATATTCCTTTTATAAACTTATGAGAACTTTTTAAAACTCATATGCTTTATTAGTTTGTGATGATTAATTAACAACTTTACTCTAAATCTAATAAACATGGATGTATACGGTCAAAATTGATTTCGGCTTTCATACGATTGATCGAGATGGGATCATAATGGACCAAAGGAAGACTTCGTAATATCGAGACGGGTTCCGAAGATGGAACGAACGAGCTTCGGATTTCAGGTACAGATCAAACACCGAGTTCAAAGTCATTATCGAGCTCACGTCCGAATCGAACTATGATGAGATGTTATGGAATAGAGCTTAAGGGCAAAGGCCAACCGATACTGAGCCCGAGTCATTACCAGACCCCGAGTCGGCATCGAGCTCTAAAACCAATACCGACCGACACCGAGTCCGATCAAGCTCGAGCTCACATACAAGAGCCGTTGCAACCGCACTAAGGGAGAGAATCTCGGCGGGAATTAGGGAAAAACTGATTTATCATGGGTTCCCTACTATGTATTTTTAATTATATCTAAAGTAGGATCCTCCACTATAAAGAGGATGTCTACATTTCTGTAAAAGGGAGGTTTTTGCATACATTGTAACTGAGATATCATACACTCCTATATTGAAGAGTTATCCTTTTTTAGCTTCATAAATTGATTCATCTTGCTTAATCTATTAATCATCTTCTTTCCAACTTTGCTTATTTTTCATTCTCTACAGTCAACACTCGATATTTCTATTCATTCTTACTATTTGTGTCAAGTTATACCACATACCCTTAGAACTACGTACAAATTTAACTCTATCCGTTTTTCGGGTAAACAATGGATTAGCCCAATTTTGTTGGCCAAAAATGATATTAAAAAACATGAAAATATTACTCTAACCGTGTCCCAATTTATTTGGCTTTATTACTATTTGGAACATTAAATTTTGCTTTCGTATATGTTTTCCAAACATCTTTTTTTTTTAACTAAAAAATGTTGTAAATATAGTTCCCCTGTTTGTAGTTAACAAAATATTTATGTATTATTTCAAAAATATTGCACACCAACAATGAGAGTGTTTGACTTTAATATTTTGGTCCACATTATTCTTTTGAGACAGATGGTGTATAAGTTATAAAGTTTGTGATGTCATGATACTAAAGGTTAAGGTAATATATAAGTAAATACATATTAGATTTAAAGAGTAAATTTAATTTTGTAAATCTATAATGTACACTCAGTCACTTACTCGTCGAACAGTTTTAAATCGATTCAAAGTCTATCCTAAAGGCCAAATAGTCAAAAAAGGATCAAAACGGGAAAACAGAGTTTCAGAAAGATTAGTTAACAACTAATGAAATAGGCATGTTATGCTGAATATATAACAATTATTTTATAGTTATTTAAAATTGTTTTAATTTTTCTTGCTAAAATTTTGGCTACACGTTTATAAGTATAATATAATATCCTTCTTTTGTTACATTTTCGACATTACTAGGTCTTACATCTACCATCAGCAGCAATGATGTAAGTAAGGTTGTTCACGGTTTCGATTAGTCTTTACCAAAGCGAAAACCAAATTCCATTATATTGGGTTTGCTGTTTCTATATTATATGATATACAAATTCAATCAATTCCATATGAAGTAAGAATTAGCATCTAAAAACTTTGAAGCCTAATCATATTTTAATAATTTAAAAGATAAATAAAGGACTCATAAAAATTTAACATAGAGTACAAAACCTAATATGTTGAAGGAGTTTTTCCTTTTCTAGATATTTTAGTGTTCAGGGTTGATTTTTTTCAACTTTTCTTTAATTACACTATATTCCTCTAGCACGTAATTCCTTATATGACATTTTCTAGCTTCCAATGAATTTTCATCTAGTAACGGTCTTTGGTTTTACTCTTTTCATTTTTTGACCTTGTTTTATTTTTGAATTTTTTTAATAAATAATCATCCTTACTAATAGCCTGTTTGGCCAAACTACAAAAATCAGTTTATTTTGAAAAGTATTTTTTTTTCAAAAGTACTTTTAGTGAGAAGCAGTTTGTGTTTGGCTAATTAATTTGAAAAGCACTTCTGAGCAGCAATTAGTGTTTGGCCAAGCTCTTAAAAACTTCTTTTAAGTGTATTTTTTTCAAAAGTACTTTTCAAAAAAATACTTTTGGGGAGAAGCTATTTTTTTCTGCTTCTCCAAAACTGCTTCTGCTTCTCCTCAAAAGCACTTTTTTTTCCCTTCTAAAAGCTTGGCAAAACACTTCTTTGAAAAAAAAAAATACTTTTCTTTTTTTGAAAAAAAGTGTTTTTAGCTTTGGAGAAGCTTGACCAAACAGACTATAAATAAAAGATACTACTCCCTCCTTTTCAAATTAGATGATATACTTTTCTTTTTAGTTTGTTCCAAAATAAATGACACATTTCTAAATTTGAAAATAATTCAACTTTAAACTCTTCATTTTACCAATTTTACCGTTAATGAGAATCTTTTATGATAACACAAATATCATAACCCCACAAAGTTTTTTTTACCCCTAAAGTTTTAAAGATCACAAGTTTTAAAAGTTTTCTTTTTTTAAATTTCATACCGAAATAAACTACCTTATCCATATTGAAACGAAGAGAGTATTTAATATTACCATTCCCATAAGTTCCACATTGAAATTTAAGCTGAAGTTAAAGCCAGAGGTGCCGACGTGTCCTTTATAAAAAAAATGCTGGCTTCAATGCATTCATGTGGGCCCACTTCACTCACGTAACTTGGCGGCGACCGGTATGTATATTGATATTAAAATTTGTGGGGACACCAAAACACGGGCAAAATAGTCTACACTATGGGCGGATTTATGGGGCAGGTTCATTTGAAGCCCCTTCGCTATAAAATTACACTTTACATATAAAATAAAATTTGATTGATACATCTATATATTATATATTGAATCCTTTTAATTATGTCAAAAATATAGTTTAGTAATCAAGGTTTAAAACCTTTGTAAGGTTATGGGTTCAATTCCCACTAACTACTATCTTTTTTAATTTATTTAACTTTTTTTTTATTTGAATCCCCTCAGCTACAATCATGCCTCCACCATTGATCTACAAAGTCAAAAGTTAAAGAAAACAACGGTATTAATGTAAAACTAACCAATGGGAATAACAAGAGAAAGCAAGAAGTCAATTTTATCCTTGCTGGACAGGAAGCACACATCACAACCTCAGCTCCTCTCTTAGCCGCTTCTAAATAAACTAAGGTTATGCCCGGGCCCAATGACAATATGAGTAATTCGTGTCAAAATTTATATCATGATTTAATGATATTTCTGTTAGTTCTCAATGGTAACAACCTCCTGCCTCTTGCTACTATTCAAAAATTGTTAAGCATCTTAAAAAGACCTCAGAATTGTCTATATTCATCAAATAGAATGAAACAACTTAAGTGGTGGAACATGTTTAGTTTAACTCTCCAATAATTCTTTATATTATCTGATTTCTGAATTTCTGTGCTAAGATAATTTCACATATATATTTTTGTTACATGTCCCCGGAACTTTCAGTTAATATAAAAGTGAGTTATGTATCAAATAAATATTATAATAAAAGTTATAACAATTAAGCTTGCGGTAAAATAGAGTGCATACCTTTTGAACTTGAGATTTATTTTCAGCTGAAGGCAGAATTCATATATAATAGGCAATTTAGTGGCGGACCCAGAATTTTGTGCAAGCGGGTTCAATCTTAGAAGTACATAACTTTAGTCGTAAAATAGTAGTTCTCAAGTGGGTTCAAATAAAATATTTATATAAAATTTATGCAGCTTTAATCCTAATTTATACATATACACAATATTATTTTTTGATGAAGCGGGTTCAGTTAAACCCGCTTGCCACCACGTGCATCCGCCACTAATAGGCATTGATCAGCGTTTGAGCATGTCTTTTAATTTAAGATATGTCTATGACATGCATCTCTCTTTCTCTCTCAGATTGTTTTGAGACAATGACTTTATTTTTTGTTTATCCAAAAAATGGATAGAGTTAAATTTGTACGTAGTTATAAGGGTATGTAGTATAACTTGACACAAATCGTAAGAATGAATAGAAATATCGAGTGTTGACTGTAGAGAATGAAAAATAAGCAAAGTTAGAAAGAAGATGATTTATGGATCAAGCAAGATGAATCAATCTATGAAGCTAAAAAAGGATAACTCTTCAATATATGATTGTATGACATCTCAGTTACAATGTATGTGAACTTGGTCTTTACAGGAATATAGCCATCCCTTTTATAGTAGGGGAACCCTACCTTAGATATAGTTAAAAATACATAGTGGGGAACCCATGATAAATCAGCTTTTCTCTAATTCCCACGAGATTCTCTCCCTTAGTGCGGCTGCAACGGCTCTCGTTTATGAGCTCGATCCTGATCGAACTCGGTATCGGTTGATATTGGTCGGTTTCCAGCTTTAGAGCTCGGTGCGGGTTTGAGGTCGATGCTGACTTGGGGTCCGGAAATGACTTGGGCTTGGTGTTGGTTGGCCTCTGGCCCTTAAGCTTGATTCAATCACATTTCATCATAGTTTGATTCGGACCTGAGCTCGATAATGACTTCGAGCTCGGTATTTAACCTGTACCTGAAATCTGAAGCTTGTTTGTGCCATCTTCGGATCCATCTCGATTTTATGAAGACTTTCTTCGATCTATTATGATCCCATCTCGATCCGACGTACGAAGGCCGAAATCAGTTTCGATCGTATACAGATAGTCTCCTCGTTTCTCGGGAAGGATGTGGCAAGAAACGATATGATTTCCCAACGGCTCGACCAGATATAAGCTGACGTTTACATCGGGCTCGATCATGACGCACGTGATAGTTGTCCCGTCGGTTTTATTTTCCAAGGCATTTAATACGTGTCAAACGATGGTCGGCCACCGTTGATGTTGAACCGCCATTGCCCAATCTATAAATAGCCCCTCATTTTACCATTTATCACTTTTACATCTCTAAATTTTCCAAGTTCTTCTTCTTAGTTTATCTATAAATCTGTGATCTTTTACTGCAAAGTCTCTCTTCAAAAATACCAAATCTTTGTTACCTCATTCTATTTTCGATCTTTAAACCAAAAATGGCGAAAACATCAAAAACCATTCCTCAGAAAGAAAAAGCTCCTTCTTCACAGTCCCCCGCCGACAAAATACCGGTAGAGCCACGGCCTGAGGAGTACGTTCTTGGGGCGTGTGTTCTTACCTCTAATTTTAAGGTCGACAAAGACTCGTCAGTTCCCGGCCGATGCAAGCCAGTATCGAAGTACATGTGTTCGATAACCGAGGGGCACCTCGAACAGCTAAAGAAAGATTGCAATTGGGAGAACAAAAAAACAGTAATCCCGTCTCTTGAAGAAGATATCACCACTTACGTGAAAGGATTGTTAAGTGTGTATACTTGTCCTTTTACGTTAGGTCTCCTCGACCCTGTTATTATTGATTTCTACCGTCAATACCAAATAACCCTAGGCCAGATCCGTTCTTCTTTTTGGCGGATCATTATTTTGATCCGTTACTTCGTGAACAAAATCGAGGGGATACCTTTCACCCTCGACCATCTCATTCGATTGTACTGCCCTCGCCTCTTTCGAGGCGGGTTAATAAAACTTCAGCACCGGGCTACCAAGGTCCTGTTCTCGAGCATAAACGAGGACAGGGATCAAGGCTGGATGGGCAGGTTCATTCGAGTGAAGACTTTGGACCTGATTCCGACTGAAAAGATGCCATTTCCCGAGGAGTGGAACATAAGAAGCATAAGTGTAACTTTGCCGTTATCTCTTACTATTTTGCCCCTTCATTTCATTTCCCACCGATATCCCCTTTTCGTCATGCAGCGGTTCCTTGGATGCCCGGTGCAGTTTCCGACCTCAAGAACTGGGTACGGGATCTAGCTTTGACCTCCACATATGCCGAGCGCTCATGGCGTGATTTATCGAAGGGCTGATAGGATGCCAAAAGTCATGGTGATCCTCTTTCTCGTATCTTTGGTAGTTCGAACGAGATGCTTTCCATATACTTTAAATCAATTTTCCTGTATGTAGGTGTGGGCAAAGTTGCAGTTTTGAGGCCCCCGCCCGGCGAAGAAGAGGCTTCGATATCTGTTCCAAAATCGGTGAAGGATAATAAGAGAAAAAGGGCCTCTTCTTCTAAGGATCCAAAATCGAAGACGAGGACGGCTCGTAAGCCGAAGAAGAATATCATCTCTTTAACTATGGAATCAGTTCTGCATCTAAGGGATGAAGACAAGGAAGAAGAAGAAAATGATGGGTCAGTGCTGGTGGCCCGAATGAAGAAAACCATCGATGCCCCAAAGGCAGCTGAATCGATGGTGATTTATAAAGCTCTGCCTCGGACTGAGGAGATATCGGATGAAGGTTCGGGCAGAGTCCCCGAATTATTAGAAATCGAGGATGCTTCCCACCGAAGTCAACAAACGGTGGGTATATCTGAAGCTCTCCGAACTGAGGAGAACGCCCCAAGCGAGTCGCTTGGGGCAATAGTAATTGGAGACTCGCCCACTCTCCTTGATTTTTCCGAAGGGGTGATTCGGGAAGCCCAAGCTTTGGGGGCCCTCGAGATAAACTGATCTCATGAAGGGGATATCCCCTTATGTGATTTGTTTTATAACGTTGAGGAAGTTGCTGGCCCTAGTGATGTGTCGGGCCTTTTTTGTGAAGTGAAACAAGCTCTAAATCAGGTAAAATCTAACTTCCTTCGTTGATACCACTTTCATGTTTGCTATTCTTTTCTAACTTCTTTTCTTCTTTCTTCGTAGGCCACAACAGTTCATCGAGAAGCGTGTTCTCGATCGCGAGCTGAACTGCGTCGTTACGAGGCCGACCTTCGACGGGTTATGGAGGAAAGGAACACCCTTAGACTACTCTTCAGACAAAGGAAAGAAGAAATCAAGGACCTCCGAGCTGAATTGGCCAAGGCTCAACAAGAGCAGATTGACCTGACCGAGCAGGTAATGATAATCTTAAAAACCCATGGGCTCGATTCTGGAATGATGGCTAATATTTTGATCTCACATCTACAGCAGAAGCTTGAGGTTTTTGTGTAAGGTCCTGTTCGGACATTATAAACATTCTTGTATATATATAAAGATCTTTTCTTTTACCGACTTGCCTCTATTTTATTCTCTGCCTTGTGAAGATTTTGTTTCATTGATGCCTTATGAAGGTTTTCATAAGGCTTTAGGTAATTTGATCGAATTTGAACCTTGTAGCCTTTATAACCGAGTGAGTGCTTGCTCAGACTCGAAATAAGGTAGCCCGTAGGCTTAGTAGTCAAGTGAGTGCTTGCTCGAACTTGAAGTAATATAGTCCGTAGTCTTAGAGGTCGAGTGAATGATTTGAACTCGAAGTAAGAGTAGCACATAGGCTTAGTAGTCGAGTGAGTGATTACTCGAACTCGAAATAAGAGTAGCCCGTAGGGTTAGTAGTCGAGTGAGTGTTTGCTCGAACTCGAAGTAATGTAGCCCGCAGGCTTAATAGTCAAGTGAGTGCTTGCTCGAACTCGAAGTAAGAGTATCCCGTAGGCTTAGTAGTCGAGTGAGTGCTTGCTCGAACTCGAAGTAATATAGCCCGTAGGCTTAATAGTCGAGTGAGTGCTTGCTCGAACTCGAAGTAAGAGTAGCCCGTAGGCTTAGTAATCGAGTGAGTGATTGCTCATACTCGAAATAAGAGTAGCCCGTAGGCTTAGCAGTCGAGTGAGTGTTTGCTCGAAATTAAAGTAATGTAGCCTATAGGCTTAATAGTCGAGTGAGTGCTTGCTCGAACTCAAAGTAAGAGTAGCCCGTAGGCTTAGTAGTCGAGTGAGTGCTTGCTCGAACTCGAAATAAGGTAGCCCATAGGCTTAATGGTCGAGTGAGTGTTTGCTCAAACTCGAAGTAACGTAGCCCGTAGGCTTAATGGTCGAGTAAGTGTTTGCTCGAACTCGAAGTAATGTAGCCCGTAGGCTTAATGGTTGAGTGAGTGATTTCTCGAACTTAAAATAAGAATAGCCCATAGTCTTAGTGGTCGAGTGAGTGCTTTGCTCGAACTCGAAGTAATGTAGCTCGTAGGCTTAATAGTCGAGTGAGTGCTTGCTCGAACTCGAAGTAAGAGTAGCCCGTAGGCTTAGTAGTCAAGTGAGTGCTTGCTTGAACACGAATTAACGTAGCCCGTAGGCTTAATGGTCGAGTGAGTACTTGCTCTAACTCGAAGTAATGTAGCCCGTAGGCTTATTGGTTAAGTGAGTGATTTCTCGAACTCAAAATAAGAGTAGCCCGTAGGTTTAGTAGTCGAGTGAGTGCTTGCTGGAACTCGAAGTAACGTAGCCCGTAGGCTTAATGGTTGAATGAGTAATTTATCGTACTCAAAATAAGAGTAGCCCGTGGGCTTCGTAGATAGTCCCCGAGTGAGAATAGTTGCTCGAACTAGAGTCGGGGTAGCCCTTAGGCTTTATAGTCGGGTAAGTGTTGCTCGAACTCGTTGATTTTCCGGTTGGCAGTCCCCGATTTATGGGGTAATGGTCGGCCCTTAAGCCTGTTTGCATAATAAATCCCAAAATAGAGGAATGTTTCTTGGATATAAGATATCGGTAAAGAAGAAAATTTTCTTTGTAAGTCATTATACATGTGTTCATGTTTTATGTCAGGGCTCGGGTCAACTACATGAGCATGGATCGTTTGGACCATTTGGCTCTTACAATTTTTCCTATCGGAACCCTGTTGTTATGAAGTAACTTTCTTGTATCAAACTTGATATTCGAACATCAATCTTGATATATTTGAGGGTAATGCCCCACCAGTATTCAAGGTTGATTGTAAAGAGGCCTTGGATACTGTTGAATTGTTCTAAGTTAGAACGATCGATGGTTGCCTCATTAAAAATCTTGTCGAAAAGCCCATTTGGTAAAAACCGGCCTAAGGGAAAAAGAGTGCAACGCATGCTTTCAGACCTAAGGCTTCGTGTTGAATGATCCATCCTTGTTCTTGATTGAACTCCTGCAAGGGTTAGTTTCGAAATATAAACGAACATGGGAGGGTCGTACCTTAGCAGTAGTATCGTTTTAGGTGTGACACATTCCAATTGCTTGGTAGTTGTTTGCCGTTTATAATACCGAGTTTGTAGGATCCTTTATCGACGTTTTCGAGAATTTAATACGGTCCTTCCTAGTTCGGACCCAGTTTTCCTTCGTTTGGATTTCGGGTGCTGAGAGTGACTTTCCTTAGCACTAAGTCCCCGATTTTAAAATGGCGAAGATTGGTTCTTCGATTAGAGTATCTTTCGATCCGCTTCTTTTGGGCTGCCAATTGGGTGAGAGCCATTTCTCATTTTTCATCCAATAATACGAGGCTAGTATTCATAGCCTCGTGATTTGACTCTTCTGTTGTATATCGAAACCTGGCACTGGGTTCCCCGACTTCGACTGGAATTAAGGCTTCAGAACCATATACTAAGGAGAACGGGGTTGCCCCCGTACTGGATTTTGATGTTGTTCGATATGCCCAAAGAACTTCGGGTAGGATTTCTCTCCATTTCCCCTTAGTGCCGTTCAACCTTTTCTTTAGGTTTTAAATGATAGTTTTATTCGTTGATTCGGCATGTTCATTCCCACTAGGATGATACAGTGTCAATAATATCCTTTTTATTTTGTGGTCTTTGAGGAATTTTTTCACTTTACTGCCGATAAATTATTTCTCATTGTCACACATTATTTCGGAGGGTATCCCAAATCGACATACGATATGATCCCAGATGAAGTCTATAACCTCATTCTCTCTTACTTTCTCGAACGCCTGTGCTTCAACCCATTTAGATAAATAGTCATTCATAAATAAAATGAACTTAGCTTTACCTGGGGCCAATGACAGAGGGCTGACGATATCCATTCCCCATTTCATGAATGTCCATGGGGATAGGACTGAGTGAAGTTGCTCTCTGGACTGATGGATCATCGGTGCAAACCTTTGACATTTGTCACATTTTTGAAAAAACCCCTTTGCATCTTTGTCCATATCGATCCAATAATATCATGCTCTGATTATTTTTCGAACTAATAAATCGGCACCAGAATGATTTTCACAAGTACCCTCGTGAATCTCACGTAGGATGTAGTCGGTGTCTCCTAGACCTAAGCATACTGCCAATGGTCCATCGAATGTCCTTCGGTATAATATTCCATCTGCAGTTAGTGTGAATTGAGCAGCTTTGGTTTGCAGGGCCCTCGAACCTTTAGGGTCTGATGGGAGTTTTCTGTTCTCCAAGTATTCAATATACTTATTCCACCAATCCCAGGTTAAGCTTGTAGAATTTATCTCGGCATGACCTTCCTTGATCTCGGATCTCGAGAGTTGAACGATAGTCCTCGAGCTGATCTTATCTTCCTCGACCGATGATCCCAAATTTGCAAGTGCATCAGCCTCACTCTTTTGTTCTCGAGGTACATGCTGCAAAGTCCATTCTTTGAAATGGTGCAAAGTTACCTGTAGTTTGTCCAAATACCTTTGCATTCTATCCTCTCGAACTTTAAAGGTTTTGTTTACTTGATTTACCACCAGTAAAGAGTCACACTTGGCTTCAATGACTTCTGCTCCCAAGCTTTTAGCTAGCTCGAGACCTGCAATCATGGCCTCATACTCGGCCTCGTTGTTAGTCAACCTAGTAGTTTTGATAGATTGCCTAATAGTGTTACCCGCGGGCAGCTTTAAAATGATGCCTAGCCCGGACCCCTTCACATTCGAAGCCCCGTCCGTGAATAGGGTCCATACCCCCGATGATGTACCCGATTTCAATAAGAGTTCTTTTTTAACTTCGGGTACGAGGGTCGGCGTGAAATCAGCCACAAAGTCCGCTAAAATTTGAGACTTGATGGCCGTCCGGGGTTGATATTCGATATCATACCCACTGAGTTCGACGGCCTATTTGGCCAATCGGCCTGATAGTCCGGGCTTGTGTAAAATATTACGAAGTGGGTAAGTGGTTAATTCGCATATGGGGTGACATTAAAAGTATGGTCTTAACTTTCTAGAGGCGCTTATCAGTGCTAGTGCCAATTTCTCTAAGTGTGGATATCTATTTTCTGCTTCCTCCAAGGTTCGACTTACATAATAAATGGGAAATTACGTAACTTGCTCTTCCCGAACTAGGACACCACTTACCGCTATTTCCGATACCGCCAAGTACAAGTAAAGTTTCTTGTCTGCCTTCGGAGTGCGAAGCAACGGTGGGCTCGATAGGTATTGCTTCAATTCCTCTAATGCTTGTTGGCATTCCGGGGTCCAGGCAAAATCGTTCTTCTTTTTGAGTAGAGAGAAAAATCTGTGACTTCGATCCGACGACCTTGAAATGAATTGGCCTAAGGCAGCAATCCGTCCCGTTAGCCTCTGCACGACTTTTACACTGTCCACGATGGTGACGTCTTCGATGGCCTTGATTTTATTGGGGTTGATCTCGATCCCCCGATTCGATACCATGAAGCCAAGGAACTTGCCCGAACCGATCCCGAAAACACATTTCTCGGGGTTGAGCTTCATGTTGTATTTCCTTAAGATTTCGAACGTTTCCTGCAAATGTGTTAAATGGTCCTCTGCGCACGGGGACTTAACTAGCATGTCATCAATATAAACTTTCATCGATTTACCTATTTGTTCTTTGAACATTTTATTTACTAGGGGTTGGTAAGTAGCTCCTGCGTTTTTTAGTCCGAAGGGCATTACATTATAACAATATGTTCCATATTTAGTGATAAACGAAGTTTTTTCTCGGTTTTCCTGGTTCATTTGGATTTGATTATACCCGGAATAGGCATCGAGAAAAGTAAGGATCTCATGGTCGGCCATGGCATCGATCATGCGATCGATGTTAGGCAGCGAAAAAGAATCTTTAGGGCACGCCTTATTTAAATCCTTATAATCTACACACATTCTAAGTTTGTTCTCTTTTTTGGGACCACAACTACGTTGGCTAGCCATTCGGGGTATTTTACCTCCCGAATGGACCATATTTTGAGAAGTTTAGTTACCCCGTCCTTTATGAATGCGTGCTTTACCTCGGACTGGGGTCTTCTCTTTTGCTTCACCGGTTTGAACCTAGGGTCCAGGCTTAGACGATGCGTTGTTATATCTGGTGGGATCCCTGCTATATCTAAATGGGACCAAGAAAAATAATCTATGTTATCAATAAGAAATTGAATAAGCCTTTTCCTGAGTTAGGGGGTTAATCCCGTTCCCAGGTATACCTTTCGTTCGGGCAAATACTCGATCAGTATGACTTGCTCCAGTTCTTCAATCGTTGATTGGGTAGCATCGGAATCATCGTGGATCACGAAGGATCGAGGGATCCTTTGATCATCATCTTCGTCAATCTTTTGATTTTCTAGTTGGGTTGAAGATGACGTCTATGATTGCTATTTGGCATCTCGTTCCCCTTTTGAGTCCGACCCCTTTGTTGACGAAGGTGAAGATATCAGAATTGCTTCTTCGACGGCAAACATTTCTCTTACGGCCTGTTGTTCTCCGTACACTATTTTGACTCCCTCCGATGTTGGGAATTTAAGAACCTGGTGGAGGTTTGAAGGTACAACTCTCATATTGTGGATCCATGGCCTTCCAAAAAAGGCGTTGTACCTCATGTCGCCTTCGATTACGTGGAACTTCGTTTCCTGGATGGTCCCGGCGACGTTTATCGGCAAAATTATCTTGCCTTTGGTGGTTTCACATGCCATATTGAATCTGTTTAGAACCAGGGTTGCGGGTATGATCTGGTCCTATAGACCGAGCTGTTCTATAACCTTCGATCTAATAATGTTGGCCGAGCTACCTGGATAAATTAATACACGCTTAACTTTAGTTTTATTCATAAATACGGATATTACCAGTGCATCGTTGTGAGGTTGCACGACTCCTTCTACATCTTCATCATTAAAGGACAAGGTTCCTATGGGTGCGTAATCCTGAGTTTGAGGTCGCTTTTCTCTCATAACCGATGTCTTAGTGCGTTTAAGCACCGTCCCTTGAGGGGTATCGATGCCACCGATGATCATGTGGATGATGTGCTGTGGTTCTTCCTGTTCGTTTTGTTTACCGAAATCCCTGTTTTTGAAATGGTTTTTGGCCCTGTCACTTAAAAGATCTCGAAGGTGCCCTTTATGGAATAACCAGGCTACCTTCTCTCTTAGTTGCCTACAATCTTCCGTTCTGTGGCTATGTGTGCCATGATATTCGCACATTTGATTGGGGTTCCTCTAGGCAGGATCGGTCTGCATGGGTCGAGGCCATTTAGTGTCTTTGATGCGTCCGATAGCCGATATGATGGCTGATGCATTGATGCTGAAGTTATACTCTGATAACCGTGGTGCCTCCTTAGGTCCGGTAGTCCTGTCGAACCCACTTCTGTTCATCATCCCCTGAGACCCTTGACCTCGATCACTCCTTTTATTGCTTTGTCCGGGGTTACGTCTCGATTCATTGATCCTATGGTTTCCACTATATGGTCAGTATCGGTCTCTGATCAGACCTTGTTCCCGATTGATGCTCCTTGTAGCAGCGGGTTCAGAACCCAACTGATCGTCTTCGACTCTAATTTTTGACAGGTACCGATTATGCACGTCGGCCCAAGTAATAGCTGGGTACTCGATCAGGTTATGCTTCAATCGTCATGAAGCCGTCGAACTTCATTCGTTCAAACCTTGAGTGAAAGCCTGAACAACCCAATCGTCTGTGACTGGTGGCAGATCCATTCGTTCTATTTGAAAACGAAGATACGAACTCCCTTAGCATCTCATTATCCTTTTGTCTTACCTTGAACATGTCCGACTTCCTGGTCTCGACCTTTATGGCCCCGGCGTGTGCTTTTATGAAGGAATCTGCAAGCATAGCAAATGAATCGATAGAATTAGATGGTAAATTATGATACCATATCATTGCTCCCTTTGACAGGGTTTCACCGAATTTCTTTAATAATACGGATTCGATTTCATCGTCCTCTAGGTCGTTCCCTTTGATGGCACATGTATAAGAGATGACATGTTCGTTGGGGTCGGTAGTTCCGTTATATTTAGGAATCTTGGGCATGCGGAATTTCTTTGGGATCGGTTTAGGAGCCGCGCTTGGGGGGAAAGGCTTTTGTATGATTTTTTTTGGAATCTAAGCTCTTCAATATAGGTGGTGCCCCCGGGATCTGATCAACCCTTGAGTTATGTCTCCACCTTTTTGTCGTTTTCCTCGATCCTCCTTTCTCCTGATTTTATTTGTTTGGTCAGTTCTTCGAACATCTTAGCAATTTCGGGATTAGTCCCCGACTCTTACTCATTTGACTTTACTATAGCCGGTTCCGTTCTGTGGGTGACTTCTCGGGGTGGACTGGGCTCCGGCCTGCTCGGTACCTGTGTTTGACTCTGCAACTGAGCTATCGCTACCTGTTGAGCTTGCAACATTTCGAAAATCATACGCAAGTTGATTCCATTTTCCTCAACATTATGGGTTTCTCGACCTGCAGATCGAGTGCCACCATGAATGCTATTTTCAGGTTTAGAATATAGGTTCGCCTCAATGGCCACATGCAAATTAACGTCTAATGGCACTTCGACTCGAGCTCCAACTGCGTCGATGAGCGGCATTCCGACCCTGGGCGTCAAGTTGGTGTTCTCACCTTGAAGGCCAACTTCGTTGTCGATAGGTAAGGCCATTAAATTTAGAGAGCTCGTCGTTGCTAATCCGAAATCAAAGGCACTTCCGAAAATAAGCGTAAAATGGTGTGTTTTTGCAGATTCGTATCAAATAATCACTATTATCCTTAGCCCCACGGTGGGCGCCAAACTGTTTATCCAAAAAATGGATAGAGTTAAATTTGTACATAGTTCTAAGGGTATGTAGTATAACTTGACACAAATCGTAAGAATGAATAGAAATATCGAGTGTTGACTGTAGAGAATGAAAAATAAGCAAAGTTAGAAAGAAGATGATTTATGGATCAAGCAAGATGAATCAATCTATGAAGCTAAAAAAGGATAACTCTTCAATATATGAGTGTATGATATCTCAGTTACAATGTATGTGAACTTGGTCTTTACAGGAATATAGCCATCCCTTTTATAGTAGGGGAACCCTACCTTAGATATAATTAAAAATATATAGTGGGGAACCCATGATAAATTAGCTTTTTCCTAATTCCCACGAGATTCTCTCCCTTAGTGCGGCTGCAACGGCTCTCGTCTATGAGCTCGATCCTGATCGGACTCGGTATCGGTCGTTATTGGTCAGTTTCCAGCTTTAGAGCTCGGTGCGGGTTTGAGGTCGATGCTGACTCGGGGTCCGGAAATGACTTGGGCTCGGTATTGGTTGGCCTCTGGCCCTTAAGCTCGATTCAATCACATCTCATCATAGTTCGATTCGGACCCGAGCTCGATAATGACTTCGAGCTCGGTATTTAACCTGTACCTGAAATCTGAAGCTCGTTTGTGCCATCTTCGGATCCATCTCGATTTTATGAAGACATTCTTCGGTCCATGATGATCCTATCTCGATCAGACGTATGAAGGCCGGAATCAGTTTCGACCGTATACATCTTTTTGTTTCGTGTATGATCAGAAAGTTCGAGGTTGCGATAACTTTAATAATTCACGAATGTTCTTTTAGCATCCTCTTTGTACTAATTTTGTCAAACTAGTATATTTTTCGTCTATCCAATGTATGGTAATTTCTAGGGCACCAACGAGCCTCTTTTTTAGCTATTTATTATGGACATCTCCAATTATTTATTATATTAATTTATTATTTTCTTAAATAATATAAAATATGTACAATTCAAATATGATAATTCAATTTTTATATTTCAATACAAAGAATACTTATGTGTAATGTATATACAAAGAATATATGCTATTATTTCTCTTGGTACTTTCACGGATATGTCATTCAGCTCATCCTCACAGTAAGCATAAACCTTTTTTTGGTCTTATTTAAAATTATTATTTGCATCCTTCACATTTTACATGTGTTGAAAACTTTTCAATCCTATTAAATAACAAAACCTATATTCCGCTAGTTATTTTCGAGCAGCATCCTCTTTGTACTGATTTTGTCAAACCTAATATATGGATGGTAATTTCTAGGGCATCCATGAAGCTTCTTTTTTAGTTATTTATTATCGACTTCTCTAATTATTTATTATCAAATTTTCTATTTCCTTAAAAAATATAAAATATGCACAAATTCAAATGTGATAATTAAATTTCTATATCGCAATATAAAGAACATTATGTGTAATGTATATGCTATTATAGAGTAATGTTTTTGGCATTTTCACGGATATGTCATTCAGCTCATCTTTTATCTTCATATTAAGCATAAACCTTTTTTTGGTCTTATTAATATTATTTGTATCCTTCACGTTTTACATGTGTTGAAAACTTTTTAATCCTACGTCATGATACCAAAACCTATATTCTTCTAGTTACTTTCTAGCACTACTTACATGTTAATTTGATTAGGTTACCTAATTTAATTTATATAAATATTAGTAGTACCTTTTTGATAAAGTATATTGATCTCTCTTTTCCTTTTCAAGATTACGACTCCAACCTCTATTCTAACACTACTAGAAAATAAGCCTATGGCAACAATTATTTAGCAACGGTTACTGAACCGTTGCCATAGAAAACCTATGGCAACGTTTATAATCGTTCCTACAGACCGTTGAACATATTAGGACACTTATTAAAATAAACCGTTGCATTATCAGAATAATTATTACCATAAATTAATCTATTGTGACGGTTTGTGTAACCGTGGCAGTAGGTTATTATGTGGTAACGGTTATCTTAAAAATATATTTTGGCGACGGTCAATGTTTCCCTCTTCGTTTTCTCTCCCTAAATTTCATTAATCCCTATCGGTCTCACATTCTTTTTTTAAGTGGCCTAAGTTTGTTATTTTGTTTTAGACCCAAAAACAGCCAAAATCCCTTATTCTATAGGCACTTCGTAAAATATCGAAACACCCAAATATCAGATATTACCATCTCTTCTCCTCCTCCTCCATCAATGAGATAGCCTCCTTCTCCAACGCTAGCTCTTTACTCTCTGATTTTACCAACTGGGTTTTCCTCTATTGACCAAAATTGGATTCTCTTAAGGCTTATGTTTCTCTTGCCCAAGTCTCATTTTGTCCCAACAGGTTCTTATTTTAATTCTTTGTTGCTTATTTTATTCTTTGTTGCTTATTTTATTCTCTGTAGCTATATTGATTGATAATAAGGAAAAAAGTATGCTGGGTTTTCTTGTTTCTTGTTGATTCTTTCTTCCTTACCTTTTTTTTCTAATAATTTGTGTTTGAAAAGATTAATTTTTGGTTGTTGGGGTTGAAAATTTGCTTACAGTTAAGAGTTGTGTATGGAGTAGATGTTTTTTGGTTGTCTACTGCTATATCCACTAATAGAGCTGAGAGATAGTATAGGTCGAATACTTGGATTGTTCTTATGTAATTGACTGTAGCATTGTTTACGGTCAAAACCGATTCTCAGTCACAAAGACCGGTCGAGACAATGACGTTTCAATCGAAGGTTATCCACATGACAAGCTCGGATGAATTCCGAAGTAGGGACGTCGAGCTTCGAGCTATAAACGGCAAAACTCGATATCATTATCGAGCCCGTGTCCGAATCGGACTACGGGGCAACACCGATCGATACAGGCCCCGAATATCGATGCCCCAAGGCAGAACCGAGCTCGAACCAAGACTGGGGGTTCGATCTAACACCGAGCTCGAGCCAGTGCCAAGCTCGCAGACAAGAGCCGTTACAACCGCACCGAGGGAAAGAATCTTGGCGAGAATCAAGAAAGAGACAAACCATCATGGGTCCTCCACTATATGTATTATTTTATTATGTTATTATAGATAAAGCAGTGATCCTCTACTATAAAAAGGGGGATAGACTGCAATAGAGGCAGGTCCTCCAAGATACATTAAGATTTTATTGTGCTTGTTTTTCTAACTCATTTCAGTCTTCCCGCCCATCATTCCCGTTTTATAGCAAAATTATCATTTTGTATCAAAGGAATTCGCATACCCTTAGAACCATATCTAAATTTAACGTTATCCGATTTTTCGGGTAAACAGTTTGGCGCCCATCGTGGGGCTAAGGGTAACAGTGATTGTTTGATATACATCTACAGTACACTCCAGCTTACAACTTCAAAATGGCTCTACCTATCGACCTCGAAGCCGGCCTTCAAGATGAAACCAACAACTTGGCGCCCGGGGCCGGAAGGCTACCTGACGACGGCAACGAGGCTCGAATCCAAGAACCCGAAATTCGAGCCGAAGTACCATTGGATATCAATTCAGAAATAGCTCTAGAAGCGAATCAGCGTTCTGAACCGGAAAGAAGCGTTAAGGACGGTGCTCGACCCATAGCCCGAGACATCTACAAGACGGGGAAAATCGGGGCCAGCTTGCGTATGATTTTCGAAATGTTACAAGCCCAACAAACAGCGATAGCTCAGTTGTAGAGCCGAACTCATATGCAAAGTAGGCCGAACTCCAATCCACTTCTTCGAGAAGTCACCCCCAGAACGGAGCCCGTCGTAGTGAAATCAAACGAGCAGGAATCGAGGACCGCTCCTGAAATTGCTAAATTTCTCGAGGAACTCACACAACGAGTCGAAACCAACGACAAAAAAGTGAAAATGTATAATGCTAGGGTCGATCAAATCCCGGGGGCTCCGCCAATGATAAAAGGGCTCGATTCGAGAAAATTCATACAAAAGCCTTTTTCCTCGAGCGCGGCCCCAAAACCAATCCCCAAAAAATTTCGTATGCCCGAAATTTCCAAATATAACGGTACGACCAATCCTAACGAACACGTCACCTCCTACACATGTGCCATCAAAGGCAACGATTTAGAGGATGATGAGATCGAATCCGTATTATTGAAAAGGTTCGGAGAGACCCTCGCGAAGGGAGCAATGATCTGGTATCATAACTTACCACCAAATTCCATTGATTCTTTTGCCATGTTAGCAGATTCATTCGTAAAAGCACATGCTGGTGCCATAAAGGTTGCAACAAGGAAATCAGATCTCTTTAAAGTAAAACAAAGGGGTAACGAAATGCTGAGGGAATTCGTATCCCGATTTCAAATGGAACGTATGGACTTTCCATCGGTCACAGACGATTGGGTCGTACAAGCTTTCACCCAAGGACTGAACGGGCTAAGTTCGACAGCATCACGTCGGCTGAAACAAAATTTGATCGAGTACCCAGCAATGACTTGGGCAGATGTACACAACTGGTACCAATCAAAAATCAGGGTTGAAGATGATCAATTGGGAGCTCCGTATGGGCCCGTACATCAGAACCACACAACCACTAAAAATTAGAGGGAAATCAATAGAGAACAAAGGTCGAACAGAGACCGATACCAACCGTACGACA
Source organism: Nicotiana tabacum (assembly GCF_000715075.1). Taxonomy (NCBI): domain Eukaryota; kingdom Viridiplantae; phylum Streptophyta; class Magnoliopsida; order Solanales; family Solanaceae; genus Nicotiana; species Nicotiana tabacum. The sequence continues at coordinate 64,262,431 of NC_134094.1, read as the reverse complement.
TGGATCGGATGAACAACGGTTCAGCACGTGATGCGGTTCGAAACAACCGAAGGACTGATCGGGGACAAAATTCTCGGGGACTTATGAGCAAGAGCGGCTTTGATAAATATGACAATCCTATAGAAGTCCCTCGATTATCGGAGTATAACTTCAACATTGGTACATCCGCCATCGTATCGGCCATCGGACGCATCAAATACACCAGATGGCCTCGACCCATGCAGACCGATCCTGCCCAAAGGAATCCTAATCAAATGTGCGAATATCATGGCACCCATGGCCACAGAACGGAAGATTGTAGGCAACTAAGAGAGGGAGTGGCCCGCTTATTTAACAAAGGACACCTTCGGGAATTTCTGAGTGATAGGGCGAAGAACTATTTTAGGAACAAGGAATTCGGCGAGCAAAACGAGCCAGAAGAACCGCAACACGTCATTCACATGATCATCGGCGGCATCGATGCCCCTCAGGGACCGATGCTTAAACGCACTAAAACATCGGTTGTGAGGGAAAAGCGATCTCGAACTCAAGATTATACACCCATAGGGACTTTGTCCTTCAGTGATGAAGATATAGAGGGAATCATCCAACCCCATAACGATGCACTGGTAATATCCGTACTCATGAATAAAACTAAGATTAAGCGTGTGTTAATTGATCCAGGTAGTTCGGCCAATATCATCAGATCGAGGGTCGTAGAACAGCTCGGCCTGCAAGATCAGGTCGTACCCGCAACTCTGGTTCTAAACGGATTCAATATGGTATGTAAAACCACCAAAGGCGAGATTACCCTACCAATAAACGTGGCCGGAACCATCCAGGAAATAAAGTTTCACGTGATCGAAGGTGATATGAGATATAACGCCCTTTTCAGAAGGCATTGGATCCACAACATGAAAGCCGTACACTCGACCCTATACCAGGTCCTCAAATTCCCAACATCGGGAAGTGTTAAAATAGTGTACGGAGAACAAACAGCTGCAAAGGAAATGTTCTCCGTCGAAGAAGCAAAATTAATATCCTCGTCTTCGCCGATAAAAGGATCAGGTTCAGAACGAGACACAATCGGAGAGCAGAGCGCCAAATAGCAATCACACACATCGGCTTCGAGCCAGCCAGGTAAGCAGAACATTGAAGAAGAAGATGATGACCAATGGATCCCTCGATCCTTCATAACCCCCGATGATTTCGATGCCACCAAATCAACAATTGAGGAACTGGAGCAAATCATACTGATCGAACACTGGCCCGAACGAAAGGTATACCTGGGAACGGGTTTGAGCCCCGAACTCAGGAAGAAACTCATTCAATTTCTTATCAATAACATCGACTGTTTTGCCTGGTCCCATTTAGATATAACAGGGATCCCGCCGGACATAACAGCGCACCAGCTAAGCTTGAACCCTAGGTTCAGACCGGTGAAGCAAAAAAGAAGGCCCTAGTCTGAGGAAAAGCACGCATTCATAAAGGACGAGGTAACCAAACTTCTCAAGATAGGGTCTATTCGGGAGGTAAAATACCCCGAATGGTTAGCCAATGTGGTTGTAGTACCTAAAAAAGGAAACAAACTTAGAATGTGTGTGGACTATAAGGATTTGAACAAAGCATGCCCCAAAGATTCCTTTCCACTGCCCAACATCGATCGCATGATCGATGCCACGGCCGGCCACGAGATCCTCACCTTTCTCGACACTTATTCCGGGTATAATCAAATTCAGATGAACCTGGACGACCGGGAAAAGACTTCATTTGTGACCCGACATGGAACATATTGTTATAACGTAATGCCCTTCGGGCTAAAAAATGCAGGAGCTACTTATCAACGCCTAGTAAACAGAATGTTCGAAGAACAAATAGGTAAAACAATGGAAGTCTATATTGATGACATGCTAGTTAAGTCCCTACGCGCAGAGGACCATTTGGCCCATTTGCAGGAAACGTTCGAGATTCTGAGGAAATACAACATGAAGCTCAACCCCGAAAAATGTGCTTTCGGGGTCGGTTTGGGCAAGTTTCTCGGCTTCATGGTGTCAAATCGGGGAATTGAGATCAACCCCGACAAAATCAAGGCCATCGAAGACATCACCATCGTGGACAGCGTGAAAGCTGTACAAAGGTTAACGGGAAGAATTGCAGCCTTAGGCCGGTTCATTTCAAGATCATCAGATCGAAGTCACAAATTTTTCTCCCTACTCAAAAAGAAGAACGACTTTGCCTGGACACCAGAATGCCAACAAGCGTTACAGGATTTGAAACGATATCTATCGAGCCCACCACTGCTTCAAACTCCAAAAACCGACGAAAAACTATACTTGTATTTGGCGGTATTGGAAGTCGCCGCAAGCAGTGTCCTAGTTCGAAAAGATCAAGGTACACAATTTACCGTTTATTACGTAAGTCGGACCTTAGGAGAATCGGAAACTAGGTATCCGCACTTAGAAAAATTGGCACTTGCGCTGGTAAGCGCATCTAGAAAGTTAAGGTCGTACTTTCAATGTCACCCCATAAGTGTATTAACCACCTGCCCACTCCGTAATATTTTACATAGGCCCGAACTATCAGGCCGATTTGCCAAATGGGCCATCAAACTCAGTGGGTACGATATCGAATATCAACCCCGTACGACCATCAAGTCTCAAATTTTGGCAGACTTTGTGGCTCACTTCACGCCAACCCTCATACCCGAAGTCGAAAAGGAACTCCTTTTGAAATTAGGTATATCGTCCGGGGTATGGATCCTTTTTACGGACGGTGCTTCGAATATCAAGGGGTTCGGGTTAGGCATAGTTTTGAAACCCCCCACGGGTAACATTATTAGGCAAGCTATTAAAACTATCAGATTAACTAACAACGAGGCCGACTATGAAGCCATGATTGCAGGTCTCGAACTAGCTAGAAACTTGGGAGCAGAAGTCATTAAGGCGCATTGTGACTCTTTGCTCGTGGTGAGTTAAGTAAATAAAACCTTCGAAGTTCGAGAAGGTAGGATGCAAAGGTATTTGGACAAACTGCTTATCACTTTACACCATTTCAACTAATGGACCCTACGACATGTTCCACGAGAACGGAATAATAAGGCCGATGCTCTTGCAAATTTGGAATCGTCGGTCGAGGTAGATGATTTGAGCTCGGGGACTGTCGTTCAACTTTCAAGATCGGTAATCGAAGATGGGTACGCCGAAATAAATTCTACTAGCTTAACCTGGGATTGGAGAAACAAGTATATTGAATACTTAAGAAATGGAAAGCTCCCTTCAGACCCTAAAGATTCCAGGGCCCTACGGACTAAAGCTGCTCGATTCACGTTGGCTGCGGATGGAACTATATCGAAGAACATTTGATGGACCGATAGTGGTATGCGTGAGTCCGGGAGATACTAATTACATCCTTCGGGAAGTACATGAAGGCACTTGTGGCAATCACTCTGGTGCCGACACATTAGTTCGAAAAGTGATCAGAGCGGGGTATTATTGGATCGATATGGGCAAGGATGCGAAAGAATTTGTTCGTAAATATGACAAATGTCAAAGGTTTGCGCCAATGATCCATCAACCCGGAGAGCAACTTCACTCGGTCCTATCCCTATGGCCATTCATGAAATGGGGAATGGACATTGTCGGCCCTCTGCCATCGACCCCAGGCATTCAAGAAAATAAGAGAGAAAGAAGTTATAGACTTTATTTGGGATCATATCATATGCCGATTCGGGATACCCGCCGAAATAGTGTGCGACAATGGGAAGCAATTCATTGGCAGCAAAATCACAAAATTCTTCGAAGATCACAAAATAAGGAGGATATTATCAACACCATACCACCCCAGTGGGAACGGTCAGGCCGAATTAACGAACAAGACTATTCTTCAAAACCTGAAGAAGAGATTGAATGACGCGAAGGGAAAATGGAGAGAAATCCTGCCTGAAGTCCTTTGGGCATATCGAACAACGTCAAAATCCAGTACGGGGGCGACCCCATTCTCCTTAGTATATGATTCCGAAGCATTAATACCAGTCGAAGTCGGTGAACCTAGTCCCAGATTTCGATTCATGACGGAAGAATCAAATAACGAGGCTATGAACACCAGCCTTGAATTATCGGACAAAGGACGAGAAGCTGCCCTTATCCGATTGGCCGCCCAAAAGCAACGAATCGAAAGGTATTAAAATCGAAGAACTAAACTTCGCCATTTCAAGCCCGGGGACTTAGTGTTAAGAAAAGTCACCATCAATACTCGGAATCCAAACGAAGGAAAATTAGGACCAAATTGGGAAGGACCATACCAGGTGCTCGAGAACGTTGGAAAAGGATCATACAAGCTCGGCATCATAAACGGCAAACAGCTATCAAGTAGTTGGAATGTATCACATCTAAAACGGTACTACTGCTAAGGTACGACCTTTCCATATTCATCTAACTGACCCATGCAGAAGTCCGAACAAAAGCTGAAGAAGATCTTTCGCTTAAAAGCACGCGTTACACTCTTTTTTTCTTAGACCGGTTTTCTCCCAAATGGATTTTTCGGCAAGATTTTTAATGAGGCAACCATCGATCGTGCTGCACTTTTGACAATATCCGAGGCCTCTTTCCAACTGACCTCGAATACCGGGGGGCATCAGGGCCCTCAAATACATCGAGTTCAGATGCAAGAAAGTCATCTCACAAACAATAGGGTTCCAACAGGAAAAATTGTAAGAGCCAAATGGTCAAAATGAACCATGCTCATATGGATTGGCCCAAACATAAACACGTGTGCAATGACTTGAGATTTATTGTGCAACCAGAATTAAGCCTACAGGCTACTTTCATTCCGAGTTCGAAATAATCACTCGAATATTAAGCCTACGGGCTACTTACATTACTTCGAGTTCGAATCATTCACTCGACTAAGCCTACGGGCTACCTTTATTTCGAGTTCGAGAAAATACTCACTCGACCATTGCGCTTACGGGCCACATTATCTCGAGTTCGAAATATTCACTCGACCATTACGCCTACGGGCTACGACATTCCGAGTTCGAAACATTCACGCGACGAGTAAGCCTACGGGCTGCCTTTATTTCGAATTCGAGCAAACACTCACTCGACCATTAAGCCTACGGGCCACATTATCTCGAGTTCTTCATTCGACTATTAAGCCTACGGGCTTCTTTTATTTCGAGTTCGAGCAAACACTCACTCGACCATTACGCCTACGGGCTACATTATCTCGAGTTCGAAATATTCACTCGACTATTAAGCCTACGGGCTACTATTATTCCGAGTTCGAGCAAGCACTCACTTGACCATTACGCCTACGGGCTACAATATTTCAAGTTCAAAACATTCACTCAACGGCTAATAAGCTACTTTTACTCTGAGTTTACATTAACTCAACCAGTACATTATACCTACGGATTATGTTCCTTCAAAGTTTGAATGATCGACCCAACAAGCGAACCCAGGGGCTACAAATCTGATCGATCAGAGAGACTACAAGGTCAACATTCAATTAAAAGTCTTCACAAAATAAAAACAAGTCGACCTTGTTATACATATATATACAAAAATTGCCTACGTGATTAAATTGCAAACATGAAGAATTAGAAATTAAGCTTCCTGGTCGAGCTCTTCCACGACCTCGGAACCCCAGTTGTAGTCTTTTCGGACGACCTCGAGGTGATCCTCTATTATAGAGCACGTATACATCAATACGTGTTCATATCGACCCGAAATGGAGGAAGGATTCTCCACCTTAAAATCGGTCTTCAAAGTGCACGGGCCAGGAACTGAGCTCGAGCCAGTGCCAAGTTCGCAGACAAGAGCCGTTATAACCGCACCGAGGGAGAGAATCTTGGCGAGAATCAAGGAAGAGACAAACCATCATGGGTCCTCCACTATATGTATTATTTTATTATGTTATTATAGATAAAGCAGTGATCCTCTACTATAAAAAGGGGGATAGATTGCAATAGAGGCAGGTCCTCCAAGATACATTAAGATTTCATTGTACTTGTTTTTCTAATTCATTTCAGTCTTTCCACCCATCATTCCCGTTTTATAGCAAAATTACCTGTATAGTCATTTTGTATTAAAGGAATTCGCATACCCTTAGAACCATATCTAAATTTAACGTTATCCGATTTTTCGGGTAAACATGCATCATTTAGAGATATTATTTTGTTTTTCTGCCTAAGTGATATGAGAATCATAGAAGGTAACAACATGAGATTAGTACGTACTCTTCGTTTAGTCTCTCTATTTGTTAGTCTCTCTATTTGTTTAAAACTCAACGAAGGTAAAAGAGGCAAACTTGTTCAACTATTTTCAAAGAAGTATGTTTTGCTTGGGTAAAATTGAGTTGTTACAAGATGATATTAGTATGGTAAAATCGTATACAATCTTAATTGGTTTGTATCTTACTAAAGTAGGATGTATGCTCGATTCTAGTTAAAAAAATTTCTTCTTATCTTAAAGAAGAAAGACCTACAAAAGGAAAGAGGGTAAAAGAGCCGGGTGTTTTTATACTTTCTGTATTTTAAAGATTATGAGTTAAACTTGTTGTCATCTACTCCATACAATAACATTGTCACTGCTATGTCTTGATGTGAATCGACAACCTCTCAATCCCTTGTCTTCTCTATCTGTTTGAAGTTTAGTTTTGTTAATTTGTAGCAGAGTTAGTAGTTTTAGTTAGGACTCAAAATCTGTTGGGTGGAGGTTGTATGTCGTTTTGCTGTTAATGCTGCTAAAGGATGAATGTTGGTTAAAGCAGTCACTCATTTATAATAATTCCTTATAGGCAATATTACTCTTGCATATATTTAACTTCAAGGAAGACCAATTTTCCTTCAACTAACTCTGTGTTTGAAAAAGAGTAGTATCTTCAACTAATTTTGTGTTTGAAATAAAGTAGTATAAGGAAGTCCGATTTTTCTAAAATGACTAATTTTCTTCTTCCTCGACATTTTTGGTTGAAGATACTGACATGGTATTGGATTATTTTTTTAAAATTTTCTTTGTAAGCATATGATACTAAATTTTTGAATGTTGGGTTTAGAAAATTTCTAGATATTGTGTTCTATTTTCTTTCTTACATTTTCTTCTTTTAGCAAATGTGTGGATAAAATTAGAATTCTTTAAGGCAATAAATCCGGCTAAGGCAAAATTACACATCCGGCATAGGCTTCTGTTCGCTGCTCCTTCCTTTTCTTTCTCTGGTAATATTTTCACCATAGATTTATCATTCTTCTTTAGTAATTTTGTACTTCAATTTTACTGATATTGTATTGATAAATTTGTTATTTTGATTTTTAGTTTTGAAAAATGAGAGTTGAGTTGATCAATTTTCTAGTTTCAGAAAAAGAAAGTTGAGTTGGTGGATTTTGATTTCTTATTAGAAGCAATGAGACCTGGTGGAGAGAAAATTGGGGTTGCTATATTTTTGTTAAATTTATATTTTAAATTTTGTTTACTCCAATTTAAAGATATCGTAATTGCATTTTGGCTTTTGATTATTTATTCAATATTCATTGGAGAACATAGTCATAATGTTGACCTAATATTCCTGCATTATAACTGTTTTTCAGTTTCAAGTAGAATAGGATTTATTTGGTCTTACAAATTTTTATTCTATTGTGTATATTGTCTTATAAAGTTTTATTGTGTTGTGAATCATTTTAATATAATTTTGGATGGCTAAGTCTGGTTAGTCTAGTCATTTTTTAATTTCGCTTCCGGCCCTTTGTCGTTGCGTAATTCTGTGGTTACCTTGACGGCTCTTTGTTGTTGTATACTTGCAAAGAAAGATGCCATCTTTCTCATCCTATTTTAGCTCCCAATCACTACTTAGCCAAAAGAAACAGAGGATGTTAGCTTGAAGAAGTATCACAATGATCAGTCCTAGTGTTTTGAAACTTTTTAAAGAATATGATCTTTCAAAGTAAAACAAAATCTAATGCAAATGTCATGATGCCTTAACTCTTGTTTCCTTCGAATTGTAGAACGTGCGGGTTCATAATGCAGTTTCTTCCCAATCTATTAGGGAGAATTCTACTTCTAGCACTAAAGAATTAAAGTATGAGATTAATATTAGGAACTCAAAAGTAAATGTCTATGAGAACAATTTAAAGATGTTGATTGTAGTTGGTAACACTGGAAAGTAGACCATTATTGTTCCTGATCTATCCAATTATTTGCCAACTGAGTAAGTTGAGTGTTTTGATACCTGATAGTTTCTATGGTGTGCTTAGTTTTGACAGGATTTCTAAAAGCAATTCGTGCTTTCCTTTGCTTTTCATTTGATTCTTGCACCATTTACTTGTTGACATTTTTTGTGTTTAGCTGTAGGCCTTGATTTCCAGCACCGTTAAAAAGTAAGACCATAATATCCAATAGGCTGAAGTAGTGTGAGCCTTCTATCTTTAAGTTTCCAGTGTCATTTACTTAAATATACCATGTTCTTCACCTTTTGGGGAATAATGTACATGGTATAACTATAATATGAGTAAATTCTCAGGAAGTAAAAGACTATATTGTTCTATATACATGCTTTCCATAATTCACAACACGTTGCAAGCTACAAAGTGGGAATGAATGACAACAGAGTAGTCTAAAGTCGAATAATCTCGAGGTAACAGCTTAGTAAAGAAGTCACAACACGAACCATCGTGACCATTGCTCCGTACTCCTTGTGTTAACTTTGTGTAGAAAGGGAGAAGAGAAATTAAATAGAGATTGACTGCAGCAAATTGACTTCAGAATTAATATTCAATACCTACCAGTCTTCTTAATTTGTTTATGGTATCAGCTACTTGTGTCTTGATTACCTACCTGTACTGGTCTTTTGAACTGTAGTAGGTCGATATCACAACAGTTTTTTTTGTTGCAGGATGAAAATGTAAGTCCATAGCAAGTTGTAGTCGTGGAAGATAACATGGAGCTTCCATTTTCATTCCATTGTTAGTCTGATATGAGCTATGTTGCAATGTTTTTTCGAAGTCAATATTGCAAAAATTCTGTTTCGATATGTATTTTGCTGGACTGTTTTTGCTATGCTTCGCATGGAATGTTTCATCTTTAGATTGTTACTTGCAAAAAAAATAAAAAGTTGAAAACTGTTAGTTTGGTTGGCTACCGAAACTGTTAGATTGTTCATTTGCTTATGTTTTTATGTTTGAGTTAGTTCAAAATAAGAAAAGCACACAACTCTCAATTTGCCTGAATGCATATGCTTAAAAGTTTGGTTTTGATGATTTAGATTTGTTACTAAACTTTGACTTCTTCATTTGTGTGAACTTGTTTCTATCTACCGGAAACTTTGTGCTTTATGCATTATTCATGGACTATACCCATTCTTATAATGGTAAACCAACCCTTGAAGGGTATTAACTTTATTTATCCTCTTTTGTAGGTGGAGTAATTGAAGAAAGGGAAGATGGAGATATTGAAGATCTAGACCTTACTTAAGAAGAACTTTGAATTGTTGTCGATGTTCTCGGAGTCTTTTGTTATTAACATTTGAAACTTTAACTTTTGAAGTGTTGAACCGTAAAACTTATGTGATTGGGTTAAAACATTTTGCTATTATGGTTATTATTAGCTTATTGGAGCGTATAGATTATGAAGTGTTTTATCTTTTTATTTATATAATTTCCAGGTTATTACAAATATTTACATATGTAAATGTCATTTACAACCGGGGCAATAATGTCAATTAAACTGTTACAATAGCCTAATAGAACAATTGCAATAAGCACAATTTCCGTTACCATAGACAATCTAAATTGTTCCAATAGGTCTTGTAAATCGTTCCAAAAAGTGCGACAACCGATGCAAATGGAAATTATAACCTGTAAATAAATGCTGCAATAGCTTACACAACCGTTGCAATAAATTATATGGTAACGGTTTCCAACTGTTGTAGTAAATAATATGGTAACAGTTTACAACCATTGCATTAAACTCTATGGTAAAGGTTTTAAACTGCTGCAGTTGAAAAGAATATTTGTTGCTTTAGACAGAGGAAAAACCGTTGTTATAGCTGGCCCTATAGCAACGGTGTAGTCAACCGTCGCAAGAGACGTTGCTCTAGATCTATTGGCACGCGAGCGGATGTAACGGTCGCTAAACCGTTCCAATACATCTATGGTAATGGTTTACCTATCATTTGCAACGATTTTTCTGCCTTTGCCATAGGCTCATTTTCCAGTAGTGATCTAGGCAGAAGAGTTATGACGAACGTAGAGTTTGTAATATTACATTCATGGTTGGAGAGAGGGTATTGCTCCGGGTTTCGCCCTTGAAGGATGTGATAGTTTTATTTGATTTTATGTGATACTTTTTTTTAGTCAGTTGAAAACTGCTATTTTTATATTTAATAATAATTTAATTTTAAAATGCTCAGTGTACATGTATACGGTCAAAATCATGCTTGCCCGATTTTGTATAGTTAATCGAGATCGTAGTGGCAGACCGTGGTTCAATCCCAAGTTATATTGGATCGTTACATGAATAAATATTACCTAGCCCGTGATTCAGGGATCGATCGAGATCGAAACCAGCTAAGGTCGAGACCGAGAAGGATAGAGATCTAGCGATATCGAAGGAAGCCTGCTAGGTCGAATAACAGAAAGTCGAGAAATCCGTGACCGGACGAGGATTGTGGCGGAGATCTCGGCATATATCAAGTTAAGACCGGTTGATTAGCCAATCAGAAGATTTTCTTTGTATTTAGAATTGTACCATATGTAAAACTCATCTACTATATAAAGTGGGTTCCAATCATTTTGTAGGGGGACATACATGCATAACAAAGAAATATATTACGTTTTCTCTCTTAAGCTCTCTTATTCAGTTGTTCAGTTCTTGCTTTTCAATAATATACTCAGTTGGATCGAAGGCGACCTAGCTCGAGGGACAAAGTTGCGCGTTACATTGGTTTGCTTCATTTTACAGTTAATTTCTAACTTCAATTCTTACATTTCTCAGTTTGTGCCAAGTGAAATCACATATCCTTAAAACTATTTACAAATTTAATTATTATCCGATTTTAAGGGTAAACAGTTTGGCGCCCACCGTGGGGCTAAGGATAATAGTGATTGCCTGGTGCTAATTTTCATAACACACACTGCTTTACACTTGTTCTCGTAAGCGTTTTTGATTCCAGGATCAGGATGTCGAACTCTCAAGCAGTACCTGCACACATCGACAATGGTCTTGGTTTTCATGGCGAAAACGACAACGTAGCCGCCCCAGAAAACGAAGTGCCTCTAGTTGATCTCGAGGGAGTACCAGTTGCAGACCCCATCGACGTCAGTTCCCATGTTGCCCTGAATGCAAATCTGGGCGTCGACCCTGAAAATAACATCCACAGAGACGTTCGATCAGCCGGTCAGAACGCACAGAGCGGCGAAGAAGGCGGAATCAGCCTTCGAATAATATTCGAAATACTGCAGGCTCAACAAGTTGCAATAGCACAACTTCAAAATCAGAACCACGCACCGAGTAGGGTCGAACCCGAGCCATCACAGGAAATTATTCACAGGGCCGAACCAGTGCCGGAGAGGTCAAATGTGAATGAGTCAGGGACTGACCCCGCTATGTTGAAGATGTTCGAGGAGCTGACAAAGCGAATTGAATCGGGAGAGAGGAAGATTGAAGCGAATGACAAAGAAATGGAAACATATAACTCCCGAGTTGATCAAATTCCGAGGGCACCACCGATTTTGAAGGGTTTGGATTCGAAGAAGTTCGTACAAAAGCCCTTCCCCCCGAGTGAAGCTCCTAAGCCTATTCCGAAGAAATTTCGCATGCCAAAAATTCCCAAGTATAATGGAACTACCGACCCCAACGAGCATGTCACTTCTTACACATGCGCAATAAAGGGGAACGATCTAGAGGATGATGAGATTGAGTCCGTACTGCTGAAGAAATTCAGAGAAACTTTATCAAAGGGGGCGATGATATGGTACCATAATTTGCCACCTAACTCCATTATTTCTTTTTCCATGCTCGCAGATTCCTTCGTCAAAGCACACGCCGGAGCGATAAAGGTCGAGACTAAAAAGTTGGACCTCTTCAAAGTAAAACAGAAAGACAACGGGATGCTCAAAGAGTTAGTATCTCGGTTCCAAATGGAGCGTATGGATCTGCCCCCGGTCGCCGACGATTGGGCCGTTCAGGCTTTCACTCAAGGCCTAAACGTACGAAGTTCGGTAGCCTCACAACAGTTAAAGCAGAACTTGATCGAATATCTAGCTGTAACCTGGGCCGATGTGCACAATTGGTACCAGTCAAAGATTAGGGTCGAGGATGACCAGTTGGGGGCTCCTTCCGGGTCCGTTTATCCAAACAGGACCATCGACAGAGTTAAAAGGGATATTGACCAGGAACCACGGTCAAACAGAGATCGATATCAGCCATACGGTAGAGATCGGAGAAACAACCGACCTGGACGCAACCCCGTTCGAATTGATAGAAGAAATGATCGAGGACATAGCTCTCAAGGGCTCATGAATAAGAGCAGTTTCGACAGAAATGTCGAACCCAAAGAAGCACCATGACTATTAGAATACAACTTCAACATTGATGCATCAGCTATTGTATCGGCCATTGGGCGCATCAAAGACACTAGGTGGCCCCGACATTTGCAGACTGATCCGGCCCAGAGAAATCCTAATCAAATGTGCAAATATCATGGCACCCATGGTCATAGAAAAGAAGATTGCAGACAGCTGAGGGAGGAGGTAGCCCGTTTGTTCAACGAAGGGCATCTTCGAGAATTCTTAAGCGATCGGGCTAAAAACCACTTCAAGAATAGAGATTCAAATAGACAGAATGAGCAAGAAGAGTCACAACACGTGAATCACATAATTGTTGGAGGGGTCGATATTCTTTAGGGGCCCGTATTCAAACTCACCAAGGTTTCGATCACGAGGGAAAAATGGACTCAAAACTACGTACCAGAAGGGACCTTGTCTTTCAATGACGAGGATGTAGAGGGGATCTTATAACCCTACAACGACGCACTGGTAATATCTATCCTTATGAATAAAATTCAAGTTAAACATGTTTTGATTGTTCCAGGTAGCTCGGCCAACATTATTCGATCGAGGCTCGTAGAACAGCTAGGCCTACAAGATCAAATTGTGCCCGCAACCCGAGTACTTAACGTCTTCAACATGGCAAGCGAAACCACCAAAGGTGAAATTACTTTGCCAGTGAATGTGGCCGGGACCATCCAAGAAACAAAGTTCCATGTGATCGAGGGTGACATGAGGTACGATGCCCTGCTTGGAAGGCCGTGGTTCCATAACATGAGGGCAGTACCCTCGACCCTTCACCAAGTTCTAAAGTTCCCGACATCGGAGGGAGTCAAAATAGTGTACGAGGAACAACCTGCCACCAATAAGATATTTGCAGTCAATGAAGTGATATCGGTATCGGCGCTCTCATCAATGAAGGGATCGGATTCGAAGGGAAAGCAGGAGGCCAAATAACGACCACAGACACCGACCTCGACCCAATTACAGAAGCAAGGGATCGATGAGGATGACGACTACTGGATCCCTCAATCCTTCATAATTCCCGATGACTCCGACGCCACCAAATCGACGGTCGAAGAGCTGGAACAAGTCACACTAGCCAAGCATCAGCCCGAACGAAAGGTATACCTGGGCATGGGGCTAAACCAAAGCTCAGGATAAAACTTATTCATTTCCTTAAAGCTAACATGGATTTCTTTGCTTGGTCCCACCTCGATATGACAGGGATCCCACCAGGAATTACCACTCACAAACTGAGCCTGGACCCTAAATTCCGCCCGGTAAAGCAAAAAAAGAAGGCCCCAGTTCGAGGTCAAACATGCCTTCATCAAGGACGAGGTAACCAAACTTCTCAAAATAGGATCCATTCGAGAAGTAAAGTATCCCGAATGGTTAGCAAACATTGTGGTAGTCCCTAAGAAGGGAAATAAACTTAGAATGTGTGTAGATTATAAAGAGCTGAATAAAGCATTCCCCAAGGATTCTTTTCCTTTGCCTAATATCGATCGTATGATCGATGCCACGGCCAGACACGAGACTCTCAGTTTTCTCAATGCCTACTCCGGGTACAACCAGATACAGATGAACCTGGAGGATCAGGAAAAGACCTCATTTATCACTAAGTATGGTACCTACTATTATAATGTAATGCCATTCGATCTAAAAAATGCTGGTACAACTTATCAACGCCTAGTAAACCGAATTTTGAAGAACAAATAGGAAAATCAATGGAAGTTTATATTGATGACATTTTAGTTAAGTCCCTGCGAGCAGAGGACCATTTAAAGCATTTGCAGGAGAGTTTCGATATACTGAGGAAGTACAATATGAAGCTCAACTCCGAAAAGTGTGCATTCGGGGTTGGCTCGGGCAAGTTTCTTGGTTTCATGGTGTCCAATCGGGGAATCTAGATCAACCCCGATAAAATCAAAGATATCGAGGATACCACGGTAGTGGATAATATAAAGGCCGTGCAGAGGCCGACGGGGTGAATAGCCGCCCCAGGATGATTCATTTCGAGATCCTCAGATAGGAGACACCGATTCTTCTTGATGCTTAAGAAGAAGAGCAATTTTGCATGGACCTCGGAATGCCAGCAGGCCTTGGAGGAACCAAAGTGGTATTTATCGAGCCCGCCGCTGCTTCACACCCCAAAAGTGGAAGAACAACTTTACCTATACTTGGCAGTCTCGGAGATAGCGGTAAGTGGAGTCCTGGTCCGAGAAGAACAAGGTACGCAATTCCCTGTCTATTATGTTAGTCGGAATTTAGGTGAGGCCGAAACTAGATATCCACACTTAGAAAAATTAGCGCTTGCTTTAATAAGCGCCTCAAAGAAACTAAAACCATATTTCCAATATCATCCAATATGTCTTGTAACAACTTATCCTCTTTGAAATATTTTGCACAAACCCGAGCTTTTGGGTCGATTGGCCAAATGGGCCGTAGAAACTAGTGGGTACGGTATTGAGTATCGACCCCGAACCGCCATCAAGTCTCAAATCTTGGCGGACTTCGTGGCTGACTTTACGCTGGCCCTCGTGCCCGAGGTTGAAAAAGAACTACTGATAAAATCGTGTACATCTTCGGGAGTCTGGACCCTCTTTACGGACGGTGCTTCAAACGCGAAGGGGTTCAGATTAGGCATCGTACTAAAATCACCCATAGGTAATGTAGTTAAGACAGTCTATCAAAACTACAAAATTGACTAACAATGAGGCCGAGTATGAGGCCATGATTGCAGGTCTCGAACTAGCTAGAAGATTGGGGGCGGAGGTCATAGAGGCTAAGTGTGATTCCCTCCTCGTAGTAAACCAAGTGAACGGGATTTTTGAAGTCTGAGAAGACTAAATGCAGAGGTACTTGGATAAACTATAGGTGACTCTACATCGGTTTAGGGAATGGACCTTGCAACATGTACCTAGAGAACATAACAGCGAGGCCGACGGTCTTGCAGACTTAGGTTCATCGGTCAAAGACGACGAACTCAACTCGGGGACTGTCGTACAACTCATAAGATCGGTAATCGAAGAAGGTCACGCCGAGATAAACTCTACAAGTTTAACCCGAGATTGGAGAAACAAGTACATAGAATACTTAAAGAACGGGAAGCTTCCATCAAATCCAAACGAGTCAAGAGCTCTGCGCACAAAGGTAGCATGGTTCACTTTGTCCGAAGACGGAACACTATTTAGAAATACGTTCGATGGACCGTTGGCAATATGTTTGGGACCGGGAGATACCGGCTACATCCTACGGTAAGTTCATGAGGGCACTCGTGGAAATCATTCCGTTGCCGAATCGCTGGTCCACAAAGTAATCAGAGCAGGGTACTATTAGACCGATATAGGGAAGGATGCAAGGGAGTTCATTCGAAAATGTGACAAATGCCAAAGGCATGCGCCCATGATTCATCAACCCGGGGAACTACTCCACTCGGTCCTGTCCCCATGGCCCTTCATGAAATGGGGAATGGACATCGTTGGCCCTCTCCCTTCTGCCCCAGGTAAAATTCAATTTATTTTATTTATGACTGATTATTTCTCTAAATGGGTTAAAGTATAGGCTTTTGAGAAAGTCAGAGAAAAGGAGGTCATAGACTTCATTTGGGACCACATCATATGTCGATTTGGGATGCCCTCCGAAATTGTATGTGATAACGAAAAATAATTCATCGGCAACAAAGTAACTAAATTTCTCGAGGATCACAAGATCAAAAGGATCCTATCAACACCTTATCATCCCAGTGGGAACGGACAAGCCAAATCGACCAACAAAACCATCATCCAAAATCTTAAGAAGAGATTGACCGATGCCAAAGGAAAATGGAGAGAAATACTACCCGAGGTTCTATGGGCATACCGCACAACATCGAAATCCAGCACCGGAGCAACACCGTTCTCGTTAGTTTATGGCGCCGAAGCTCTGATCCCGATCGAGGTCGGAGAACCTAGCATTAGGTTTTGATATGCAATAGAGGAGTCGAATAACGAGACCATGAATACAAGCCTGGAATTGTTGGACGAAAGAGGCGAAGCCGCTCTCGTTCGCTTGGCTGCTCAAAAACAACGGATCGAAAGGTACTACAATCGAAGAGCCAATCTTCGATATTTTAACATCGGGGACTTGGTGCTAAGAAAAGTTACCCTCAACACCCGAAATCCGAATGAAGGAAAACTGGGTCCGAACTGGGAAGGACCGTACCAGGTTCTCGAAGAAATTACTTCATGGCAGTAGGGTCTCGATAGGAAAAATTTGTAAGGTCCAAACGGTCAAACGAACCGTGCCCGCGTAGTTTGCTCGAGCCTTGGCACAAAACAAGTACGCATGTATAATCATGTATAAAGAGAAGTATTTTTCTTTGCCGATATCTCATGCCTTAGAAATATTTTTCTACTTTACAAATTCATACTCTCGATCTATTATGCAAACAGGCTTAAGGGCCGACCATAACCAGACTTCGGATAATTACCCCCACGCTCGGGGACTGCCGTTCGAAAAATAAACAAGATCGAATCATTAAAACTCTGAGATCATAAGACCTTTTAGGCAACCCTCGATTTTTATAGGCCATGGCCATCCCACTCGGGGAATGACACTTCGGGCAAGCTCGAAGTAAAACGGGAAAATAAGCCCAAGGGGCAAATCCCAAACTAAAAAGGCTATGGCCAAATTAACACGGTTTGTAGACGTCCGAATTCCGTAACAAAATAGGCCTCAAAAACTCTAATGAGTACAAAATTATTCGATAATATCAAGCCTCGAAAACTCTAATGAGTACAAAATTGTTCGAACTCCCGAACAGTTCCTTATTGCATGCTAAGGCATTACACGTTTTGCAAATACAAATGATAAAAAACGTTTTCAAGCCGAAAAGGGGAGAAAGCCATAAACAATCTTTTATCAAAGGCTATATCAGCCTAATACAATAGCCTAAGGGCTGTTTTTTCTTTGAGTTCGAGAGACCATCCTCGCTCAAATAAAAAACCTAAGGGTTACCTTACTTCGAGTTCGAGCAAGCACTCACTCGATCGTAAAGCCTAAGGGCTCTACTAGTTCGGTTTCAATCAAATTGTCTAAACCTCGGACCTTAGAATACAACTTTATAATTTTATAAGGCAGAAAGGAAGAAAGTTTTTATATATATATGTCAAAAATCATTTACAAGGGCAGCATGGCCCGATCAAATTTCTCTACAAAAGACCAAAACGGTCTTAAAAGAAACACAAAAAATGCTAATCCTAAAGGACTTAGTCTTCTTCGAGAGTAGCATCTTCTCTCTTGAGGCCTTCATCGCTTTCAGATCCGCTCATACTCCCAAATTCATCATCATCAGGAAAGGCCAGCACTCTGGCTTCAACTTCGAGCTCCTTAGCATTCTCGATCTCGGCTGTAAGATCGAAGCCACGAGCATGGATCTCCTCGAGAGTCTCCCTTCGAGACTGGCATTTAGCATGCTCGGAAACCCAGTTTGCTCGAGCTTGCGTAGCTTTGGCAACCTCCTTTGCTCGAACCTGAGCAGCTTCAATGTCGGATCGGTAGACGGCTACCATTTCATTAGCATTAGCCTTGGCCGTTTCGACCTTCGATTTGGCTGCTGCAAGTTCTGTGGCCAGCCTCTCTCGATCGGAAGTTACTGAACCCAAACGAGACTGGAACTCCTCAATTTTCTTGGCTTGCACCAAGGCTTTCTCTTTCAAGTTTCTTAGTTGGGTCTCAGCCGAGGTTAGTTGAGCTCGGGCTGCTTCTTTTTCTGAGGCAAGGCGGTCCATGTTCTTCTTCCATGCCTCAGCCTCCGCTTTCACTGTGTCCACTTCCTCACGAAGCTTCCCGATCACATCAAGCTTTCGCTGGACCTGTGGGACCGAACTGTTAGCCACCAAGCCCGAGTCAGTGTCATTAACTTTAAGGATTCTCTTTACCTGCTCGGCCAGATCAGCTTGTTCTTTCTGAGATGCTTCTAGCTCAGCCCGAAGTCCTTTTGCTTCCCCTTCTCTCTGCTCACTGAGAAGCTTGAAGGCATCTCTCTCCTCAGTAAGCCCTCAGTTTTTGGCTTTGTAGAGGCTCAGCTCCCCTCGGGATAGGAAGAAAGCCTCATGATGAAGCACAGAAGCTTACAAAAATAGAAAGAAAGAATTATACAAGGGGAGACAAGGCGCTCCCACCTCGTCAATCTGTGCTTGGTTTTCTTCCGTGACCAAAGATCGGAGGTAGATAGCATCCCCTACGGGGGCTGCAAGTACCCGGGCATTCTCCAAGATCGAGATAACGATTGTTTGCTTATGCCCGGGATTGGCACTAGAGGCCGAAAACTGATTGGTCAATTTAAAACTCAAGCAAGCCTCGCCCGAGCTCTTCTTCGGAGCCTCCAAGTCGTTCAGACCAGTGACATCTTCTACCCCAACAAAATAACCACAGAAAGGATCTTCCTCTCCGTGGGCTCCCTTCCCGTGACAAGTCTCCACGGCCTGAGAGTCACGTATCATCAACTCAGAAAATGAAGGAAACAAGGGAGAATCTCCGATCTCTATTGCCCCAAGTGGGTCTTTTAGGGTGCCGCCTCCATCTTGGGGAGCCTCAAGGCCGGTTTTTGCACCGCCATCCACCGCCTCTTCAATGGTCTCTTCACCCCGAGATAAAAGATCTTCGGTTCCTCTTAGCTTGGGGACTTGGGATGATGTCTCCTCCTTGACCTCATCAAGCCTAGATGGAGCAGTATCAACTCCTATTAGTTCCAAAGATCTCCGAATCTCGGTGCTAGCTCGCGCACAGGTCACTAGCCCGGAATCATCTTCTTATTTTTCTTCTTCTTATTCTTCTTCTTAGATTATGTTCCCCTTGGGTTTATGGGTTGTTCTCTTCTTGGGTTTTCTTACCCTCGGAGTTCAAGGCCCTTTTCCTCTTATTCTCCTTCTCCGATTTCAAAATAGGTGGTGAAACTTCTTCATCACCGGGAGGGGGTCTCATAGTCACATCCTTTCCGAGACCTACAAAAGGAGAAAGTAAGTAAACTCATGTTTGAGAAGATGCTTGAACGATAGGCAAATCGGTAAGTCAGAAAGAAAGATTACCATGAGTACGATCCTCCCACCAGCCCTTTGACAAATCGCGCCATGCGCACTCAGCATATGTTAACGTCGAAACCAGGCTCCTAACCCAGTTTTCGAGGTAGGGAACCACACCCGGCATCCAAGCAATGACTGTATCGAGAAAAACACTGATAATAAATGATGAAGAAGTAGAAACAATGAACAGAAATGAAAGACAGAATCATACTTATGCTTCATATTCCATATTTCAGGAAATGGCATGCTCTCAGCCGACTGTGGTCTTCACCCGAACGAAGCGGCCCATCCAGCCCTGATCTTTGTATTCATCTATACTTGAGATGAGCACCTTGATGGCCCGGTGTTGAAGCTTTATAAGCCCACCTCGATAGAGTCAAGGGCTATATAATCTTATGAGGTGGTCAAGGGTGAAGGGAAGCCCGTCGATTTTGCTCACGAAGAAATGTAGCAGTATCACGATCCTCCTGAAAGAGGGTTGAATTTGGCTGAGGGTCACCTGGTATTTCTTGCAGAAGTCTACGATAATCGGATCAAGGGGACCCAACGTGAAAGGATAAGTATAAACACTCAGGAACCCTTCCATGTGGGTGGTGATCGCTTCTTCTGGTGCAGGTATCACAACCTCTTTCCCCAGTTGCAATCTTTCTTCACCTAGTCGAGGAGGCTTTTAGGTATCGATCATATG
This sequence comes from Nicotiana tabacum, assembly GCF_000715075.1. Classification (NCBI taxonomy): domain Eukaryota; kingdom Viridiplantae; phylum Streptophyta; class Magnoliopsida; order Solanales; family Solanaceae; genus Nicotiana; species Nicotiana tabacum. The sequence continues at coordinate 64,242,159 of NC_134094.1, read as the reverse complement.
TATCTCGATATCGGCTCGCATTGACCATGAACAGATGAGGTTTTCTCGACCTTAAAGTCGGAATCTATGACACCCCTCCCCCCTCCCCCCTCCCCCAAGAATAAGTTCCTCAGGGCATGGCTCCACCACTGGTTTCTCTCCGGCCGGCCGAGATGAGGAAGCATCCTCTTTCTGTGGAATAGTTTTAGATGTTTTAGCCATTTAGTTTTTGTGGGCAAAGAAGAATGGAGACTGAAGTATTTGCTATTTTAGGAAGAACAAGCAAAGAAATTCAAAGATTTGAAGATAGTAAGCTTTGAAGAAGGAAAAGAACTATGGAGATTGGAATGAAAAAGATTTGAAAGTAAAGTTTGAAATAATGAAGAAGGGGGCTATTTATCATTTTCACAACGACGGTTCAAAATTGGTAGTGGCTGACTGTCGACTGGCGCACATTAAATACCTGGAAAACTATACCGACGAGACGTTTCTGTCACTTCTACTGCTTATGTCACGACGATTACATCAAATTGTTTCTTGTCATTACTCTCCAAAAAATGAGGGGACTATCTGTATATGGTCAAAATCGTGCTTGCCCAATTTTGTATAGTTAATAGAGATCGGGGTGGCAGACCGAGGTTCAATCTCAAATTATATTGTATCATTACATGAATAAATATTGCCTAGTCCATAATTCAGGGATCGATCGAGATCGAAACCAGCTAAGGTCGAGACCGAGAAGGATAGGGATCTAGCGAGATCGAAGGAAGCCTGCTAAGTCGAATAATAGAAAGCCGAGGAATCCGTGTCCGGGCGAGGATTGTGGCGGAGATCTCGGCATATATCAAGTCAAGACCGGTTGATTAGCCAGCCAATAAGAAGATTTCCATGTATTTAGAATTGTACAATATGTAGAACTCATCTACTATATAAAGGAGGTTCTAATCATTTTGTAGGGGGACAGACACGCATAACAAAGCAATATATTATGTTTTCTCTCTTAAGCTCTCTTATTCAGTTGTTCAATTCTTTCTTTTCAATAATATACTCAGTTGGTTCGAGGGCGATCTAGCTCGAGGGCCAAAGTTGCGCGTTATATTGGTTTGCTTCATTTTACAGTTAATTTCTAATTTCAATTCTTATATTTCTCAGTTTGTTCCAAGTGAAATCACATATCCTAAAAACCACATATAAATTTAATTGTTATCTGATTTTAAGGGTAAACAATACAGTTAATGAGATAATTTCTAGCTGACACAAATATTCATGAATTATTTTAGACCACAAGTGTCAAAAGTGATACTTTTTTCTTAAACTTTGTAGCTAATCAAACACCATCACGTAAATAAGGACGGCGTAAGTATATAATTTTGTGCAAAATCTAAGACGAATGTTAATTAAACCTCAAACTAATTAAACTCTTCATTAGTTTATGCAACGATTATTTCCTTATATAGTCAAATAAAAAGTGCATTACTGATGTGAAAATTATTTTTTCTAATCTTTCCAATCAAACTTTGTGCTATTTTAAGATGAAATTTATTTTGAAAATATTTCTCCTAATCTTTCTAAACGGAAGACCCCTTTGATTAACCTGCTAAAAATGATTAGCATTAGTGTTGTCATGTTGTACTAATGTTTTTGAGTGTTTATCAGTAAATCTCTGAATGGTTTGAGGCTAACAAAATAAGTTTTATTCGCTGAAGTGTTGGTCTTCATTATTAGGACTTCTCACAAAATTTGATATATTTTTCATCTATTAGAATTTTCACATTTAATGGAGAAATCAATGATTAATTCTACTGCTTTTTTAGGAAGAGCCTAAATAACTCATTTTACTCCAAAAACAATTGTTCAAATGGATGTGTCAAAATAGTGATGTACAATGTAAGGCAGGCCCCACATAGACAAAATAGCCTTAAAAATAGTATTGGCCATGTGAGATGGTAAATTAAAGCGGGCCCACTTGTTCACAAATTGCTCACACGTGCTCATGGTACATGCAACCAAGTGTGGTTGTTTTGTCCAGAAAAAGACATGTATACCTTTAAGGCAATCAAGTACAAATTATTTCAAGCACATAATTCATAAAATACCGAAAATACCCTCCACTTCTAAGCAGGTTGACTGTTAAGCCAGCTGCTGAAGCACACATGTTGACCCCAAGCTCCTCAAACTGTGGCATATATATAAGTAGAATAAACAACATGATCCTTACAATAGACAGATGTTTGACCCAAAATTTTAATCTAGGTTTAAACAATTAGATTTTTTAGTAAAATAGAGTTAATATTAATCAATATTAATATCCAAAAGATGTGTTAATCGATTTTGTGTGGCAAGATAATACGGGTATGATCTAAGTAACAATAAATGATGACAATACTGTAATATTCAATAATCCAAAAATGAAGGAGATAGCATTTAACAGAAATAAATAGCAAAGAATGACATTTAAGTAAATAAATGCATGTGAGTCCCCCGAAAAGAGTGAGATTCTTTGGTATTCTTTCTGACAATGATGAATGATTGATGAGCCTTTGTAACGACCCGGCCGGTCGTTTTGAGCTCTAGCGCATCGTTAGGTGGTTTGAGACCTTGAGTAGCTTCACTTTAGGTATTATAACTTGTACGTATGGTCGGAATTGAATTTCGGGAAGTTCGGAGTTGTCTTGGAAAGAAAATTCTAATTTTGAAAGTTTTAAGTTGGAATAATTGACTAAGGTTTGACTTTTGAGTAAACGATATCAGAATCAGGATTTGAAAATAGGTTCATATGGTAATTTCGGACTTAGGCATATTTTCGGGTTGAGTATCGGGTGGTCCGAAAGCATTTCAGCGCTTATTATGGAAGGTTGGCATTTTGAAGGCTTAAGAATTTCATAAGTTTGGTTTGAAGTGGATTTTGATGTTATCAATGTCCGTTTAGGGTTTTGATCCTTTGAATAGGTTCATATCGTGATTTGTAACTTGCACGAAAAGTTTGGCGTCATTCTGGAATGTTTTGATATGATTCGGACTCGTTCGTCAAAGTTTGAATGTTTAAAGAAAGGTTTCGATCGTCGATTCATAGTTTTGATACTCTTTGGTGTGATTTGAGGTCTCGAACAGGTTCGTATTATATTTTTGACTAGTTTGTATAATTGGACCAGGTCCCGGGGGCCTCGGGTGTGTTTCGGATATTTTTGGGTTGCATCGCGCTCTTATTTGATGTTTCGACGTCGTTTTCTTGGGTATAAAGTATATCATATTGAGAAAACGACTTTTTATTTGTGATTGTATTAAATCATTAGATCCGTATTGTAATTACAGAGCCATAGAAACAAGAATTGTCAAATTCCGATGTCATATGAGAGAGTTATGCCAATTTACGTGTCGGACAAAATTGATGGTTTCTGGTGTGAAGCTTTATTCTTCGCGAACGCGAGAGAGGTTCCGCGAATGCGAAGAAGGATTTCTGGGTTGAGCAGTCAATGCAGAAAATTACTCTTCGCGAATGCGAAGGTTTCTCGTGAAGGCGATGAAGAAAAATCATCTGGACAGTGTTTTAAATCGAGAATTTTAGTATTTTGGGCATATCTTGAGTTCTAGATCTTCATTTGAGGTTATTTTTGCAGTGTTGTTCTCATCTCAACAAGGGGGGTAAATATCTGACATTTATTTTCATGTTTCTCCATAATTATTTCTATTGGTTATTATTTTTATCCGTATTTGGATTGTAGAAATTGGGATTTTGAGCCTCAAAGTTGAGAAATGGTAAATTCTTGATTTGAGGGTCGATTCATGGATGAAAGGGATGAGTTTATGGATATAGACCATATGAGTTATGGGTATTATTTATTTTCAATAAGTTTCGAAATCCGGGCAAGTGGGCCCGAGAGTTGACTTTATTGACTTTTCGAGCAGAGTTGGGAATTGTAATAAATTGATTTATTATGAGTATTAGAGTATATTTTTATTGGTTTGCACATTGTTTGACTATATTTGGAGCGACGGGCATCGGTTTGAGGTGTTAGAGTGGCGTTGGAGCCGGTTATGAAATTTCGGAGCGAGGTAAGTCTCATGTCAAACCTTGTGAGGGGAAAACTACCCCTATGTGATGTAATTATTATGTGCTACTAGTTGTGGGTGCTATGTATGCACGAGGTGACGAGAATCCGTACGTAGCTAAAGCATGCTTATGTCCGGGTAGACTTAGGACTTTATCATGCAATTGTTGAATTATTTGAACTCAATCTGCTGGCTTTATTAATTAAATTTATGATTGAAATTAATTTAGCAATATATGTATATATTAGGCCGAGCCTTATCACCTTGAGTTATTGGCAAGTTATTTGAGAAACGGTAAAGATTATATTCACTTTGTGCTCATATACTGTATTGTAAGCACGTGTCTCGTAATTTGGTAATTTCCTTCCTTTCTTGTGGAGTGGGCCGAACGCCTCGGCAGTATAATAGATGCATCTATGGTTCATACCGCTTGACCCTCGGCAGTGTACACATTATTCTTGATCCGGCCGAACGACCTCGACATAATGGTGCGTTATTTCGCTGGCAGTCCGAATATTCACGAGATTATCCTTCCACTGATGCCTGTCATTTTATATGGTAAATCCATTTGATACTGGTACTTGATACATCTGAGCGGTTGAGATAGAATACAAGTCTGAGAAATTCATACCTTTAAAAGAAATTTTTGGAAGATTATGTAACTTACAGATTTACCCAATTATTGTTGTGTGCTTCATATCTGCTTTTGATTTATTATATTGCCTTATTTGACCTCTAGTAAGTGTCAATGTTAACCCCTCGTCACTACTTCTCCGGGGTTAGGCTAGATACTTATTGGGTACGCGTTGATTTACATACTCATGCTGCACTTCTGCACTAAATGTGCAGGATCTAACAGGTTTATTTGGTGGTCACCTTAGCGCATACGCGCAGCTGCTGAGGGGACTTTATGGTGAGCTGCAAATTTCAGGATACGTATCGCAGCCCACAAAGTCTCCATCATATTACTTACTGTATCCTGTCTTATTTACATTCCAGACATATGTTGTATTAATATTATACTCCTTAGTAAATACTCATGCACTTGTGACACCGAGTTTTGGGATATTCTAGTTGATGACTACGGATTTGTATATTATTATCACCTTTCATTTCCTTTTTCAGACTACTAGTTATGTATGTACTTGTGATTTTAGAGGTGTAAACCTCCTTAGTTAATTACAATTATGATTTCGATAATAATAAAATAAATAATTAAGTTGTTAGTTCACTGTTGGATTGCCTAATGGCAACGTTGGGTGCCATCGTGACCTATATTGGATTTTGGATCGTGACAGCCTTTGAATATTCGAATTCTCCTTGGATCATGGGAGAAAAGTTCGACAAGAATCTAAAGAAAAAGGTTTATTTTGTATGTGTATAATAAAGCAAGAATCTTCAGAGAATGTCAATGTTTTGTCTTACAAGTGAGTATTCAATATCCCCTATAACTATGTCTCTTTCTATCTATAAGGGAACATATGCCAAAAAACCCTAATAGCACATATCCAGAGAATATTATCTGGAATATTCTCGTTAAAGTCTTATCCTAAAACTAGCCGTTATTACTATGTTAAAGGAGAGTGCTTGTCCTCGACCTTGATCTCAGTTGACTCCTCGACCCCGCCCTTCATCTCTTGTTAGATCATTTCAACCTTGAATATGACTTTTGTCGAAGTCATATTGGTGACACATGACAGCTCTTGCAGGCCTTCTTAATGTTGATATAGTTTAAACATAACTAAGATAATATTTGGCCCTCCGCTTGTTGAGGTCGCCCTCGTAGGCGAGTTTGATGAGCAGATAATGTCGTTCATGGTCGAGCTTATCGAACATATAACATGGGTCATAGTCATTGTAGCGAGCAGGCAATGTGGCTCTTTGTGGGCCGCATATTTCAAAGTGCTTAAATTTCTCGGGTGATTTGTTGGAGACATCTAGTCCAAGAGAGGGGGTGACGTTATGACGTCATGCGTCATGATGATGCTTGTTCCTGATGTATTGCATCGATTTGCATATGACATTTAATGGGATATGCCGTTACGATTTCGGTGCTAGTCATGATGAGTCGTTTTGGGTTTGGTGCGCCTTAAGACAAACATTTCGGATTTGGTGCCTTAATCTCTATAAATAGGGATAGCCAAATCTGAATTTGAAACTTTTACTCCCCCAAACTTTTGAGATTTCAAATTCTCTCTAAACCACTCTTCTCTGTATCTTTGCTCTCTTCCATATCCCAAATTTCCTTCCCAGTTTCCTTCTTTACTTTCTTATAAACATGTCAAACCTATCATCTAATGCTGGTGAAGGGAGTCACGTTGCTCCCTTGGCGGTTGTGTTTCCTACTCACAAGGAGAATGTTGCTGCCATTGTTGAGGATGAAGCCTTTCCGTCGGTGGAGGAGATACTTCCCTGCAACCCAGAAGCCAGGTCTGATCGACACCAATAACTAGACGCGCCACCTAGGAATTTCCTATCGACGATGACATCCAAACAGTTGGCTAAATTTAATGCCAATTTTGGCCTCCTCAACCACATCGAACTGATCCCCACTGAAGGAGACGAAGTGCATGTTCACTACCCTGGGTACTGCGCTTTATACGCTTACCCCTTCCTTATCGGTTACTCGTTCCCTCTTCTCCCGCTCGTGGAGGATTTTTATCGCCACTACGGCATTTTTCCCACTCACCACGCACCTTACGTCTACAAAGTCATAAAGATGTTGACCAAATTTGCCGACATTGCCGGGGTCGAAGTGACGGTGCGGCATTTGGTACACCTGTTCGCCCCTAGCTTCTATAGAGGGACGATGTTAAGCCTTCGCCACTGTGGAGGTAAGTGCTTGGTGGTTAAGATGGACGATAAGGCCAATCACAAATTTTGGCTATATTTCTTTTATGTTAGGACCGAGGATGTCGTGACTAATGTCGACGGCTTTCCTGAGGCTTGGAATTATACACGTGAGTGTAGAGTTTTTTCCCTTTTCATCTTTTACATCTCTTCGCTTATTTAGAGCTAGCTGAATGATTTTTCCTTCCTTGCAGCCAATAACCAACCTCCTCCTCTAGTCGTGTGCATTACCAACTAGCACGAGTAGATTCTCCCTCATGCTCTAGGGATTCGCGACTGGCCGAGCTTCTTTAAGAAGTTCAGACCGGCTCTCCTCTTTGCAGGTAACTTCCTTTTCTTGGCCGTGGCCGTTGAACCTCTTTGTCGTACATTGGCTTGCTCTGCTAACTTATGTGTTTCTTTCTCTCAGGTTTGGCTGTGGGGGGATGGAGGTGTTCTCGAAGGAGCAGGGCGCCTGTTCCCTCATTTAGGAGAAAGGCTGCTACACCTTCGGCTTCTGCCCCCATTGCGACTACTGTACCTTCAATACCTGCCCCCGTCTTGGCTGCTACGGTCCAAGAATTTGCCTCCGTCCCAACTGCTACTTCTGTTCCTTAGCTATTTTCCTTGATTGATGAGGATGACGAGGTCTCCCCCGTGATGAGGGTTTAAGTCCTCACAAAAGGAGAGCCGTGGACACCAGGGAGGGGGGGGGAGGGAGATCGAGTCATTGTCGACTCGTTAGGGGACGACTTGGTTCTCAGAGAGACGATAAAGTTTCATATAAGTGAGAATGACGGGGTGAGCACCAAGCCTCACAACTGGAGAAGATGACCGTGGACGTGCCCGTGCATCCCGAGGGGGAGACGATCTTTGTGGGGGCACTTGACGGCGGTCCCGCACTTCTGAGGCAAGAGCAGGGTTCGTCTTCTCAGGTGACAATGGATATTTCTACGCCTGCTGATGTCAGAGGGAAAACTATCATCGAGGAGGGCAACGAGTCGGGTTCTGACATTATTGTGGACGATATGAGAATGATCGATGAGGGGATCACCTAACTCGAGGTGAGGCTGGAGGGAGGTTCAAGGACTATTATGATCCCAATGGATCAAGATTTGCTTGTTGACACTGAGGATGTAGTTCCTACCCCCGGTCCTCTTTGTTCTGACGTCGAGGGTGAGACCCTCAAGAAGATAAATGACAGTACTCTGTCGAAGAGCATCGTCGGCCTTGCTCTCAGGGTAAGTACGACTGCTACCTGCCTCTTTCCTTATGCCTTAGCCAATTTTTAAGTTCTAACCTCTTTTCTTTGATTTGTGGATGGTTATTTTGGAAATTGAGAGTGTTCGGAGGGAGAAGAGCCATAAAAAGATTTTTATGAAGTTGAAAGGAAAGTATACCGAGTACTGCAGGAAGTACCAGGAGCTTCGGCATCAGCTTAGTAAGGAAGGTGACATGCGGGCCTTAAGAAGAATTTTTAAAGAAGAAAGAAGATGAGCTTATGGAGGCCGTGGAGAAATTTATCATCCTTGAGGGAAAGCTGAGGGCCAATGAAGAGGATCTGGAGCTCAGTAAGGGCGTGGAGGCCCAATGCAACGACCTTCAAGCTCAGGTGGTCCAATTGCAAGTGCAGTTATATGAGTGCCAGTTTCAGATGGAGGCTCTTAGGAGTTAAATTGCCGAGAAGCAGGAGGAGCTTGAGCAGGCAGAGTCTTATCGGTTGGATGCTCGGAGGAAGGTGCAGATCCTTGAGCTGGCGAACAGAACTCTTCATTCTGAGCGGGAGAATGACCTGTCAACGGCAAAGGCTAAGGAGGACTTGCTTGAGGAGAGGATCAGGGAGCTCGACAGGGAAACCTCCGAGCTTTATGATCGAGTTGCCGCTCTAGAGGTCGAGAAAACCCAACTGCTTACGCGGCCTTCTTCTTCCAATGCTTCTGATTTCAACCAACGTCCCTCGGGAGTTATACAAAGAGTGGATCCATGTTGAGGCCTGACTGGATGTGTTTTGAGATTTGCATGAAATGGGCTCCGTTTTTGAGGTGGCCCTTGATGATGCTCGGGTTAAGGCTCACGAAGCTCGGCTTGCTTGTAGCTATGACCCTGCTATGCCTCGACCTGGTGAGGACGATGAGGAAGAGGTCATAGATAGGCTTGAGGAGGACGCCTGGTATGATTTTGTTTACCCTTAGAGAGAGGATGTAGAGGATGCTGGTGGCCGACACGGTGATGGTATCGGTGGTCAGGGTGGTGACGTCTTTGAAGACCGAGCTGGCGAGGGTGCTCGAGGCCGTGATGACGATGGCCAGTGGTTTTCTTTTAAGTTTGATGTGTATTTTTTCCGGCGTCTTCTAGAGCTTTGTAAAAAAACTCCTTATTTAAGTATGAAATATCAAAGTTTTTCCTTGTGCCTTCTTCCATTCCTGTGGTTTGTTTCTGTACTTGTATATTTTTTGCTTTTGTTGTCTGCACGTTTTGCTTTTTGTTCTTTTTGTTGTTGTTGCCTTCGGGATGATCATGGCCTTTGAGCCGAATAGCCTTGGGACATATTAGTCCTTTTATGTAGGTCCATGTTTCTTAGTTAGAGTGTGGCCGAGGGCCGGTAGGTGTTGTTCCAATTTGGTCGATCTTAACCTTTTATTAAGTCGTGGCCAAGGGCCGGTAGGTGTTTATTCGAGCGTGATCGAACTTAACCTCCTATTTAAGTTGCAGCCTTGGGCCAGTAGGTGTTTGTTTGAGATTTTGTCGAACTTAACCTTTCGTTAAGTCGCAGCCGAGGGCCGGCAGGTGGCGTTCGAACTTGGTCAAACTTAACCTTTCGTTATGTCGCGGCCGAGAGTCGGTAGGTGTTGTTCGAACTTGGTCGAACTTGACCTTTTGGTTAAATCGCAGCCCAGGGCCGATAGGTGTTGTTCGAACTTGGTCAAACTTAACCTTTCATTAAGTCGCGACCGAGGGGCGGTATGTGTTGTTCGAACTTGGTCAAAATTAACCTTTCGTTAAAGAAATTTAGATAAATGTGAGTTTCTATTACTTTGACGTTGCTGCTCTGATTACATAATTGGAGAAAGTTACAAACTTTGGGCGTTGGCTGGTATTCTAGTCCTAGTCCCGGTATATCTAGTCCCTTCATTGTTCGACTTGGAGAATCTTGAGGAGTCAGGCAATAAAAAGAAATCAGTCCATTCTTCATATACTTCGACTCAAAGTGTCCCTCTCGTCGCCTCGTTAAAAACCTCCTTGAGAAAACCCTAATGGGACAAAACTCAAGTGAGGGAAAAAGAGTACGACTTGGGGGGCATTTCTCATTTTTTAGAAGTTGAAGTATTTGCGGTGGCTGGTATTCCAATTGTTTGGTAACTGTTTTCCTTCCATTGTCTCGAGTTGGAACGAACCCTTGTTTGTTTTGCCTACAATTTTGTACGGGCCGTCCCAGTTAGTTCCCAATTTGCCTTCTCGTGGATCTCTGCTTGCTTGGGTTTTGGCTTTGAGTATCTAGTCCTCGACTTTGAGTAGTCAGACCTTTGCCCTTTTGTTGTAGTAACGTTCTGCATTATGTTTTTCGGCGACCATCCTTATGTATGCCATATCTCTTTGTTTGTCGATCTCATCGAGGTGTTGTCTTCTACTCTTGTCATTGTTGGTGCCGCTTTTATGGGAGTACCTTAGGTTGGGCTCTTCGACCTCGACTGGTATAACTTCTTCTGTTCCGTAAACCAGAGAATAGGGGGTCTCTCATGTGCTTGTATTCGGGGTGGTTCTGTATGCCCACAATACTTCTAGGAGTATTTTCGACCACAGTCCCTTGGCTTCTTCAATTTATTTCTTCATGATATTTAATATGGACTTATTGGAGGATTCTGCCGCCCGTTGCCTGCTAGGTGATAAGGGGTTGAAAGTATCCTCTTAATATGCTAATAAATGGCCATTGAGAGGTGGCTGAATGAAAGTGTTCACCCACATGGTGGATTATTGGGGCGTATTTCTGACATTGTTCGCATTTCTTCACAAACTCTAAGGCGTCTTTCTTAATGGTGGACAAGTAGTACCCGGCCCGTATGAGGAACCTAGCGAGTGCTCAATCACCAGAATGAGTGCTGCAGTGGCCTTCATGGACTTCCTTGGGAACGTGTTGGGTTTGGTTGGGACCCAAACACTTCGCCAGGGGGACTCCATATGTTCTCTTGTACAAGTCGTTATGAAGGAGGCTGTATCTGGCCGCTTGCATTCTTAGCTTTTTAGCTTCCTTTTTGTCGTTTTGGAGGGTGCCGTCCTACAAGTAGGTAATAATACAATTGCGCCAGTCCCAAGTTAAACTTACAGATTTTACCTCGATTTTGTCTAGTGACGAGTTGAGGATGTGGACTACACTTTTATCCCCGGTTATGATGTTTTTGGTGGCTGTGGCTAATTTGGCGAGGCCGTCTGCTTCGATATTCTAGGATCGCGGGATCTGGTCGAACTGGCATTCATCGAAATTTGGTAGCAACTTACAGATCCCGGATTGATATTTTTGCAACCTCTATTCTTTAATTTGGAAAGTCCCTATGACTTGGTTGACTATGAGCTGAGAATCACAACAGAGTTTCTGCCACTTCGCTCCATATCTGAGTTCTAGCCTTAGCCCTGCGATTACGGCCTCATACTCGGCCTCGTTGTTAGTCATATCTGGGCATCTTATGGATTGGTGAATTACTTCGCTAGTAAGGACCTCGAGTACGAGTCCTAGTCCAGATCCAGATGCATTGGATGCACCGTCGGTGTATAGGACCCAGGGGTCTTATGTTTGAAGAGAAGCTTGAGCGACTTCCTTCTTGGCCTCGGGCATATTTTTGCGCTAAAGTCTACGATGAAGTCAGCGAGCACTTGTCACTTTATCTTTGTTCGAAGCTGGTATGTGATATCGCGCTCACTTAGCTCGATGGAACATTTGGCTAGCCTCCCCGACAGCTCGAGTTTATGTAAAATGCTTCTTAGAGGAAAAATGGTAACGATCGAGATAGGGTGGCACTGAAAATAGGGTCTAAGATTTCGTGAAGCTACGACCAGTGCCAGGGCCAATTTCTCGAGGTGTGGGTACCTCATCTCAGCATCGACAATTGTTTTACTAATGTAATAAATAGGAAATTGTGTACCTTTGTTTTCTTGAATCAGGACTGCACTTACTGCTACTTCAGAGACGCGAGGTAGACGAGGAAGTGTTCCCCGGGCTCAGGCTTCGAGATTAGAGGCGGTGATGATAGATATGCCTTTAGCTCTCGCAGAGCTTGTACACACTCGGGTGTCCACTTGAAGGCGTTATCCTTTTTGAGTGCACCAAAAAATCTATGAATCTATCAGACAACCGTGAGATAAATCTTGATAGAGCGACGATTCCACTAGTCAACCTATGGACTTGCTTCTTTGTAGTCAGTTGCTCAGGTATCCCGGTGATTGCCTTGATTTGATCTAGGTTGACTTCAATCCCTCGCTGTGATACTAAGAAACCCAAATATTTTCCCAAGGCTACGCCAAATGTGTATTTTTCTGGGTATAGTCTCATCCCGTATCGTCTTAGTATGTCGAAAGCTTCCCTCAAGTGGTCGATATGGTCTTACGCCCTCACGGATTTGACCAGCATGTTGTCGATATATACCTTCATGGTCTTGCCGAGTTGGTCTTTGAACATTCTTGTGACCAATCTCTAATAGGTGGCCCCTGCATTCTTCAACCTAAACGACATGACCTTATAACAATATGTTCTTCTGTGGGTGATGAACATGGTTTTCTCCTGGTCCTCTTCTTCAATGAGTATTTGGTTATAACCCGAGTATGCGTCAAGGAAACTAAGCAGCTTGTTCCCAGCCGTTGCATCGATGAGTTGGTCGATATGTGGCAATGTGAATGAATCTTTCGGGCATGCTTTGTTTAGGTCTATGAAGTCTACACATATCCTCCATTTCCTATTTTTCTTTTTGACCATCACTATGTTGGCTATCCACTTGGGGTACTTCGACTCCCTGATGGAGCCATTTTCTAATAGCATTTCTACCTCCTCATGGATGGCATCATTGATGGTGGGGTTGAATTTTTGTCGCACCTGCCTTACAGAGGGATAGAAAAGGTCGACGTTCAATTTGTGTGTGGTGATCTCCTTGGGGATGCCTGGCATATCTGCATGGTTAAAAGCAAACAAATCTGTGTTAGTTATTAAGAATTGACTAAATTTACCAGGTTCTTGTAGTTTGCAGCCGATGTAGGCTTTTTTACTAGGGCCGCTGAGGTCTAAGTGAACGGGGTCGAGGTTCTCTATAGTTGAGTCTGCGGCTTCGACTGTTTTGGGGTCCATGATGACATCCCTGGCTTCTTCTCTTGGCGACCTCGACCTTACTGATTGCTATGCTTCTTTTTCCTTATCTTTCTTTTGTTGAATTGTCGTGCTATCCATGGCGATGCGGTAGTATTCCCGGGATATGCGATGTTTCCCTCGTATGCTGTATATTCCCCAAGGTGTTGGAAACTTGATCACTTGGTATAAACTAGAGGGGACGACTCTCATATGATGTATCCATGGTATTCCTACTATGGCGTTGTATGCGGTGGCATGGTCCATGATGTGGAATGTTGTTTCTAGAGTTATGCCACTAGCAAGGATGGGGAGTGTGATTTCTCCCGATGTTCGTTCAACTGCATTGTTAAAACCGGTTAGTGTGATGTAGCATGGCACTATCTTGTCCTCGACTCTCATCTGGGCGAGGACTCGGGGATGGATAATGCACGCTCCACTCCCATCATCTACCATGATACATTTAACATCAAAATCTAAAATTTGTAAAGTAACGATTAGAGCATCGTTGTGAGGAAAAGTCAAACCGTCGGCATCTGACTCATCGAAGATGATACTTTCTTCGAGTTTGTCATACCGTTCGTGTGTGATCGATCTTTTGAGCTTGTGAGTGGTAGTGAACTTGACGTTGTTGATGGAGACGTCATTGCTACTATATATAATCATATTGATGGTGCTAGCCGGTGAGGCAGTTTTGACGGGCCTTGACGTTCTCGACCCCTGGCGAAGGTGCTCCTTCCTTTGTCGCTCAGCAGCTCTTTGAGGTGCCCTTGTTGAAACATGTTCACTACCCTTTTCCTTAGGGCGATGCAATCTTCTATTTTGTGTTTGCATTCCTGGTGGAACTTGCAGAGAGCGTCGGATTTCCTAGTACTCGTTTCGGACCTCATCTTTGGCGGCCACTTCACCTTTGTTTAGAGTTTCTCCAGAGCGTAGACTATCTCTGTAGGCGAAACACAAAAATTGTGAGCAGATAACAAGGGGGGGCATACATTTCTCGTTCCTGTGAGTCCTCGTCCTCGACCTAGATGGGCCATCATCATAGCAGAAGGAAGTAGGGGTGGGGGACCTGACATAAGGTTGATGTCGATCCCTGTTTGGTTGTAAGATTGGGTGATCCCTCCTCATGTTATCTCTTTGTTCGTTCCTGGACTCAGTTTGTACTGAGATGAGCCATCGAGTTGGTCCGTTGAGGTCGTCATCATCTGCTCATACTTTAGCACAATAGGCATGATGGATTTTATCCCAAGTGGTTGGAGGGTATTTGGCTCAGCAGCTTTCTGGTCGCTCTTGAACCATCTCTACTCAACCCATTCTAAAAGGCTGCGACTGCCATCCCTTCGGACACATTTGGTAAGGTCATCATGACCCTGTTGAATCGGGCGAGGAAGTCCCTCAGTCCCTCTCCTAGGGATTGCTTGATAGCTAAGATGTCGTTTACTCTTGTTTCGGCTTTCTTGTCCCCGGCATGTGCCGTCATGAACGTATCGGCAATTTCTTCGAACGTTTCTATGGAGTGGGCTGGTAGCTGTGAATACCATGTTAATGCCCCTCCACTGAGGGTTTCGCCATATTGCTTCAGCAAAATAGAGGATACCTGTTCCTAGGTGAGGTCGTTGCCCTTCACGATGGTGACGTAATGAGTCACGTGGTCTTCGAGGTCGGTTGTCCCAATGTATATCCTGAGATATGGTGACATTTTGAAGGTCTTTGGTATGCATGTGGGGCCGCTTCCTCGCTATACAGCTGTTCTCCGAACCTACCGACATCCCTTTTCGGCAATAGCTTAGGGACGCCTGGTATCTTGTCAACTCGTTCCTAGTGTTCTTTCATTTGGTCTTTGAGTGTTTTGTTCTCATTCTCCATTTCTTCCATTCTTTTCAAAACAGCAGCGAGGACGCTGTCACCTGCACTGTCAGTAATATTGTGAGTTATACTTGGCATTGAAGAGTCTGGTTGGTTGCCCTGTTCGTCTCCTCGCTGTATCGTGTGGGCTCTTATGATTTCTATAGTCGTGAATGGAGCTTGTTTGCTGAGCACTCTTACTAAGGTATCGGTCAGCCATGCTTCGAGGAGTTTTTTCATGGCAGGCGGTGTCCCTTCTCCAGTAGACAGGAAGCCCCTTTACCATTTAGTTTCATTGTGCTGCAGTGATGGGGAGGCGACCTCTCGCGCTTGGGGGAGGCAGTGGGTGTCACATCATTGCCCAGTCTTTCATAACTTTCATTGATAACATCCATAAGGTTACTGGGGATGTCACTATTGTCGTCATTCCGTTTCCTTTGTTTCCTGCCATGGAAATTTCTGTACGAGCAGAAAGGAGAAAAGCTTTGCGGCTTGTTAGGTTAGCAAATAATGTGGGTTGTAGATCTAATGGAAACTAAAATATTAGCTAAGAAAATCCCCATACACGGCGCCAAACTGTTTGATCCAAAATTTAGATTTAGGTTTAAACAATTAGATTTTCTAGTAAAACAGAGTTAATCTTAGCCAATATTAATATCCAAAAGATGTGTTAACTGATTTAGTGTGGCAAGATAATACAGGTATGATCTAATAGCAATAAATGATGACAACACTGCAATATTCAATGATCCAAAAATAAATGAGATAGCATTTAATAGCAATAAATAGCAAAGAATAGCATTTAAGTAAATAAAGGCATGTGAGTCACCCGAAAAAGGTGAGATTTTTTGGTATTTTTTCTGACAATGATGAATGATTGATGAGACTTTGAATATTCGGATTCTCCCTGGATCCTGGGAGAAAAGTTAGACAAGAATCTCAAGAAAAAGTTATATTTTATATGTGTATAATAAAGAAAGAATCTTCATAGAATATCAATGTGTTATCTTACAAGTGAGTGTTCAATATCCCCTATAACTATGTCTCTTTCTATTTATAAGGGAACATCTGCCAAAAAAACCCTAATAGTACAGATCCAGTGAATATTCTTTGGAATATTCTCTTTAAAGTTTTATCCTAAAACTAGCCGTTATTACTCTGTTTAAGGAGAGTGCTCGTCCTCGACCTTGATCTTCGTAGACTCCTCGACCCCGCCCTTCATATCTTGTTAGATCACTTCGACCTTGAATATGCCTTTTGTCGAAGTCATATTGGTGATACGTGGCAGCTCTTGCAGACCTTCTTAATGTTGATATGGTTTAAACACAACTAAGATAATTTTTGGCCTATACAACAGACAGATAGTGCAATGTTATTAAAAAATGCAGGGTATAATTGAAAACAAAATTTTATATAATTTTAAACCAAACATAAGTTTTAAATTAGACACCACACATATAATTTTTAATACAACAAATCAAATTCTAAATAAAAATAATTTTATTTTATAATTTCTGCCTTACTAATCTATGTATTTTAATCAACACGTACTCTTATTCTTATTCTTAAACCAAACGACCCACTTATAGCTTATGAAAACTTCACCACAACTGACAGGTTTGGCCCTATAAGTGGGCTGGCCTTTAAACATTATTCTCATTTTTTAAAGTATTCAGAAGATGACCCCAGACGCCATACACCTTATTGCTTAGATTAATAGATTTTTCTACCAAATTAGTAGATTTTATGCTATATTTGCTTTACCTATATTATTAATTATTCATAAATTCTATCCGGTTGGCATGACTTTGTGGTTGTTTAATTGTTCACCAAACTCTATCATATTGGCATGACTTTGTGTTTACTGCATTCGACCTATTTGTTAGATTATTCACAAATTCTATCTAGTTGACATGATTTTTTGCTTGTTTATTTGCTTACCAAACTCAACCAGATTGGCATGATTTTGTGTTATCTACAATTGACCTATCTGTTAAATTATTCACAAACATCTAAACTATCAGTCATGAAAGGGATAACAGTTTGGATAAAGCTACTCAAATTGGGTCTAATGATGGGGCACTTCTAAACTATGTTTTGCTGCATATTTGCAAGCAGAACTATCATCTATGATTGAGTGTGTCGAATCGGTAGAGATTAGACAAAGGACTCATCTAGGTAAGTCGGCAGTGTACTTCAACGCAGAAGATTCCTTTTTGAATCTATAGACTTACCTTGATTGAGATATTTTATAGGGGAAGCCTTCGATGGATGCTATTAGAAAGGCTTTTATTAGACAATATCATTTGAAAGGGTCGGTAAAAATTGCTTATTTTGGTTTTCAATATGTTTACATTGATTTCCTAATGAGGTCGATCACATTCACATCCAAAGTAAGAAATTTCGGGATATTGATGGAAATCCTATGAAGATTATGTTGTGAAATCCCGATTTCAATCCAGACATAAAACATCAATTGTACCATTATGGATTCTTATACGCCAGCTGCTTTGGCATTTGTTCACATGAGGAATTGTGTCGAGGATGGTTCAATCTGGAGGGGTCGCCATTGCACCTAACAGAGCAACATATTCTTAGTCCAGAGAAAATATTGCAAAAATTAAAGTGGAGATTGATTTACTTAAACCAAAACTAGACAAAATATGGTTAGGCTTCAACAAGTTGTAACGAGATGAGGATAATGTATGACTTGATAGAGAGTATGAGAGGGTGCATGTTGTCTGTATTGCAAAATACAAGGTCATGTGGAAAGTCACTATAGAAACGAAATTAGAGAAGATAGGATAAAAAAGAACAGGGAGGAAAGACTCAAGATGGAGAAAATCAATCAAAAACAGGATGTACCTTCAACAAGAGCAGTGATACATAATAAAAAGGAGGATTTCCAAAAGTTGGCTCGACGAAAATTTACAAAAACTGAGTTTGTGCTAAAACTATATCAACAAGCAGGAAAGGATCAGAAAACTGATCAGCAAAAGGAAAGAAGCTCACAGACAAATAAAAAAAATGGTGGCATTGTTATTAGAGAGCCATGCATACTACAGAGAGAAGTAGTGAAAGAAGTTTCTTGAAAAGGAAAAAAACTGAAAAAGAAGAACCAAAGGCAATACGTGAAGAATAAATGGAGGTGTAACGACCCGGCCAGTCATTTTGAGATTTGTAGCCTAATTCCTCTATTTAGTGCTCAATTTATGCTTTACAGTTATTATGTGACTTGACGGAGTGATTAGTTTGGGTCCGGTGAGATTTTAGGAATGAATTGGAACACTTAGTTCCAAGGTTTAAAGTTTAAGTTGAAATAGTGATCGGATATTGACTTATGTGTAAACGACCCCAGAATAGAGTTTTGATGATTCCAATAGCTCCGTATGGTATTTTTGGACTTAGGAACATGTCCAAAAAATATTTTGGAAGTCCGTAGTGGAATTTGGCTTCAAATGGCGAAAGTTGAATTTTTGGAGAATTTGACCGGGGAGTTGACTTTTTGATATCGGAGTCGGAATTCAGTTCTAAAACTTTTCATAGATCCGTTGCGTCATTTATCACTTATCTGCAAAATTTGAGGCCAATCGGAATTGATTTGATAAGTTTTGGCATCGAATGTAGAAGTTGGAAATTCTTAAGTTCCTTAAGCTTGAATTGGGGTATGATTCGTGGTTTTAGCGTTGTTTTATGGGATTTGAGGCTTCAACTATGTTCGTATGATATTTTATTACTTGTTGGTGTATTTGGTTGAGGTCCCGAGGGTCTCGGGTGAGTTTCGGATGGTTAACGGATCAAAATTTAGACTTAAACAGCTGCTGGAATTTTTCTGCTGGAAAATCGAGGCTGGAAAAATCGAGGCTGGAAACCGAGGCTGAAAATCGAGATCAGGAAATCGATGGCAGAAAATCAAGGGCAGCGCCTGGACAAAAACTTTAAGTTAAAGAATTGGGACTTCGTCCCATTTTCCATTTTTGACAAATTGGAGCTTGGGGAGAGGCGATTTTTGAGAGATTTTTAAGGAAAAATATCGGGATAAGTGATTCTAACTCGGATTTGATTAATATACACGAATATATCATTGTTTTCATCATTTAATTAGTGTTTTGAGATGGAAATTTAAGAAAAATGAGGAAGAGTTCTTGGACTAGCATTTTGAGATTTTGAATGGGATTTTGTTATCGGATTTGAGTAAATTTGGTATGGTTAGACTCGTGAGTGAATGGTCTTTCGGGTTTTATGATTTTTTTCGGATTTCGAGAGGTGGGCTCGGGGGCCGAGTTTGAGCCGATTTCGGATTTTTGGCTATAATTTCGTATTTTCTTGTGGAATTGATTCCTTTTGCCTATATTGATTGTACTGTACGGCTTGTTGCTAGATTAGGGATGTCTGGGGACCAATTCACGAGGCAAGGGCATAGAAGAGTAAGAGATTACGCAGTTTTGAGGTAAGTAACACTTCTAAACTTGGTTCTGAGGGTATAAATCCCTGAATTTCGTGTTGTATGAATTGTTTGGAGATAACGCACATGCTAGGTGACGGGCGTGTGCGCGTGCATCATGGAAATTGTGACTTAAATTTATTTCCATGGAGTTGCATAATTAAATAAATGACATTATCCGTATATCCTCCATATGTTAGATAAATTGCGCTGAAACTCATATCAAAGATCATGTTTACGCTACACACCGATATATTTTTGGGACCCATATGGGTCGTATTATTGTTGCATTATTGTTTAAATTACAATTTTTATACTCAGTCACATCTATCACTTGCATATCATATCTCAGTCTCTGTTTTCATTCATTGATACTTCATATCATCATGTCGGGTTGATTCTTCATGTTATTGAGAGCCCGAGAGACTGGAGATTCTGAGTGATAGTTATGTTTATTTATTTATGCCTGGATCTGGCTATTATAGCGCTTGGGCTGAAGGAGCCCCTCCGGAGTCTGCACCCCCACAGTGAGTGTAGTTGGTGAGCATAGTTGATATATATATATATATCTGGGATGGATCTTCCCTGGGCATGGATCTTGCCATAGATATATATTGAGGGATGGATCTTCCAAGGGCATGGATCTTGCCCGAAGCATTTATATTGAGGGATGGATTTTTCCTGGACATGGATCTTGTCCGAATCATTGATATTCGGGGATGGATCTTCCCATGGGCTGGATTGGCCTTATACAGTACTGAGTGACTGACTGTTAGTTGATGGATATACATATATATTTAGGATGGATCTTTCTTGAGCTTGATTGGCCATATACAGTACTAAGTGATTAAGTATTTTAGATTGTGAGTACAAAGAGTTTTCACTAAGGTGCATCACATACAGTGTGTACATTGGCATGTAGATACAAAGATGTCATATTCCTCATATTGTTCAGAACTGATCTATTTTATTTGTACCGAGAGTAGTTGTTAAACTTGATAGTATGCCTACATTTCTGTATTGTTATTTCTATACTGGACTGTAGCTGCTGAGCTCGTCACTACTTTCAGCCCAAAGGTTAGTCTTGTTACTTATTGAGTTGGTTGTACTCATACTACACTCTGCACCTTATGTGCAGATCCATGTGCTTCCGGACACGGCGACTGTTAGACCTCAGTGTGTTACCAGTTAGAGACTATCAAGGTAGCTGCTTGGCGTCCGCTGACCTTATCTATCTTTCCTTCAGTTATTGTACTGTTCTAATACTTTCAGACATTGTTTTATCAGTCAGACTTTGTATTCATATTAGATGCTCATATACTCAGTGACACCGGGTTTTGGGAGTGTTTATATCTGTATTTTTGAGATTTCTTCCGCTGAATTTAAATATTATGTTTCAAACTTAAAAGATATGGTGGTTTATGGAAATTGTCGGCTTGCCTAGTAGTGAGATAAGCGCCATCACGACAGGTGATATTTTGGGTCGTGACAAGTTGGTATCAGAGCCTAGGTTACATAGGTTTCACGAGTCATGAGCAGGTTTAGTAGAGTCTTGCGGATCAGTACAGAGACATCTGTACTCATCTTCGAGAGGCTACAGAACCCTTTGGAATATTTCTCCTTCTTGCAATTTTGTCGTGCGAATTTGTTGATTCCGAAAACTAAATTTCTGTTATTCTATTCTCTCACAGATGGTGAGGACATATACTACCGGATCGGACGGCCAGCCACCAGTTAGGGCCGCGAGAGGCCGGGGCCGTGGCCGAGGTAGAGGTCGAGGTGTAGCTCGTACAGCAGTTGGAACAGAACCTGTAGCACCACCAGTTGCTCCAGCTCAAAAGCAGATTCCAGATATAGCTGAGCCGACAGGACCAGCTCAGGCACCAGCTGTGCCCATTGTGATTCCAAGACTTCATGAGGCTTTGGCCCAGATATTGACAGTTTGTATTGGCCTTGCTCAGGTGGTTTCGGCTCAGGCTGTACCTACCACTTCTCAGGCCGGGGGAGGTACTTATACCCCTGTTGCCCGTACCCCAGATCAGGTAGTGCAAGGACTTCAGATACCGAGGGCACTACCAGTCTAGCCGGTTGTAGCTGCTCAGGCCTCGGTCGTCCCCGTTATGGCAGATGATGAGCAGAGGAGACTTGAGAGATTTGGGAGGCTTCTACCTCCATCATTTAGCGGTGCTAAGTCAGAGGATGCTCAGGGTTTTTTTGGATAAGTGCCAGCGGATGCTTTGGACAGCGGGTATTCTGGAGACCAGTGGGGTCTCGTTCACTACTTTTTAGTTTTCTGGGGCTACTTTCAGATGGTGGGAGGCTAATAAGAGGTGTAGACTGGTCGGTGCAGTACCATTTTCATGGCAGGAGTTCTCCGTTCTCTTTTTGGAGAAGTTTGTGCCGCAATCTCACAGAGAGGAGCTACACAGGAATTTTGAGCAGTTACGTCAAGATGGCATATCTGTGACGCTGTACGAGATGAGATTTTTGGAGTTGGCTCGTCACGTAGTTTGGTTGGTTCCCACTGATATGGAGAGGATTAGGAGGTTCATTGATGGCCTCACATATCAGATGTGTTTACTTATGACTAGGGAGAGAGTATCTGGTGCCACTTTTGACGAGGTGGTTGACATTGCTCGGCAGATAGAGGTGGTCCGTAGCCAGGAGCGTGGTGAGAGGGAGGCCAAGAGGCCTCGAGGTTCGGGCGATTGCGGTGGGGTACCTTTTGGAGGGCAGTCCTACTACAGCAGGGGTCGTCCTTACAGACACGCTCAGACGAGTCGTCCAGTTCACCGTGGTGCATCATCCAGGCATGATTCATACAGTTCTCATCAGGGTCAGTCATCTCTCAGTGCACTTCTAGCCCAGAGTATGCCCCGTGCTCTTTCAGTTCAGGGATCATCTGTACCAGGTTCTTCTGGTAGTTATTTTGGTTCTCGAGGTCCGCCTCAGAACTTACCAGTCTTTTTTGATAGGGGTTGCTTTGAGTGTGGAGACTTGGGCTACATAAAGAGATATTGTCCCTGCTTTATGCGAGGTTCAGTTCAGCAGAGGAGTCATGTTATGACTTTTGCACCAGTAGCTCCACCACCTGCCCAGCCAGCTCGGGGTGAGGCTCAGTTAGCTAGGGGTTGCCCAAGATGGGGAGGCTAATTAGGTGGCAGCCATGCCCGATTCTATTCTTTTCCTGCCAGGTCAAATGTTGTTGCTTCAGATGCAATGATCACAAGTATTGTCTTAGTGTGTAACCGGGAAGATTCTATATTATTTGACCTTGGTTTCACTTATTTGTATGTATCATAATACTTTACTCATTATTTGGATATGCCCGGTGGGCGATACTATTATTGTGGATTGTGTATATCGGTCGTGTGTGGTAACTATTGGGGGACTGGAGACTAGAGTTGATCTCTTATTGCTCAGTATGATTGATTTTAATGTAATCTTGAGTATGGATTGGTTGTTTCCATGTCATGCTATTCTGGACTGTCATGCAAAAACTGTGACGTTGGCGATACCAGGGTTGCCGAAGGTTGAATGGAGAGGTTCTCTAGATTATGTTCCCAACAGGGTGATTTCTTATTTGAAGGCCCAACGTATGGTTAGGAAGGGGTGTTTGTCATATTTGGCCTTTGTGAGAGATGTTGATCCAGATACTCCTCCTGTTTATTCAGTACCAGTAGTGCGAGACTTTTCGGATGTATTTCCTGAAGACCTGCCGGGTATGCCACCCTATAGGGATATTGATTTTGGTATTGATTTGGTGCCGGGCACTCAGCCCATTTCTATTCCTTTGTATCGTATGTCACCAGCTGAGTTGAAAGAGTTAAAAGAGCAACTTTAGGAACTCCTTGATAAGGGGTTTATTAGGCCTAGTGTGTCACGTTGGGGTGCACCGGTTTTGTTTGTGAAAAAGAAAGAAGGTACTATGTGGATGTGCATTGATTATAGGCAACTAAACAAGGTTACAATCAAGAATAAATATTCCTTGCCGCGTATTGATGACTTATTTGACCAGTTTCAGGGAGCGAGGGTATTCTCCAAAATCGATTTGAGATATGGGTATCACCAGTTGAAAATTCGGTCGGATATTCTAAAGATGGCATTCAGGACTCGTTATGGCGACTATGAATTTCTCGTGATATCTTTTGGGCTGACCAATGCCCCAGCAGCATTTATGCACTTGATGAATAGTGTATTCCAGCCATATCTTGATTCATTCGTCGTAGTATTTATTGATGATATCCTGGTGTACTCATGTAGCTAGAAGGAGCATGTGCAACACTTGGGTATTTTATTACAGAGGCTGAGAGAGGAGAGACTTTATGCCAAATTCTCTAAGCGTGAGTTCTGGCTTACTTCAGTGGCATTCTTAGGACATATAGTGTCCAGTGAAGGAATTAAGGTGGATCCGAATAAGATAAAGGCAGTTCAGAATTGGCCCAGGCCATCTTCAGCTACTGAGATTCGGAGTTTTCTTGTCTTGGCCAGCTATTATCATCGCTACGTGGAGGGTTTCTCGTCTATTGCGGTGCCTATAAAGAAACTGACCCAGAAAGGTGCTCCGTTCAGGTGGTCGGATGAGTGTGAAGAGAGCTTTCAGAATCTCAAGACAACTTTGACTACAACCCCAGTATTGGTGTTGCCTACAGGTTCAGGGTCTTATACTATGTATTGTGACGCATCGTGTATTGG
This sequence comes from Nicotiana tabacum, assembly GCF_000715075.1. Lineage (NCBI taxonomy): Eukaryota > Viridiplantae > Streptophyta > Magnoliopsida > Solanales > Solanaceae > Nicotiana > Nicotiana tabacum. The sequence goes on along the minus strand of NC_134094.1, from coordinate 64,217,992 downwards.
TCTCGGCGCAGTGCTGATGCAAGACGGTAGGATGATTGACTATGCGTCCAGACAGTTAAAGGTACATAAGAAGAATTATCCGGTCCACGACCTTGAGTTAGCAGCTATTGTTCATGCCTTGAAGATTTGGCGACATTATTTGTACGGTGACTATTTTGAGGTTTATACCGATCACCAAAGTCTACAACATTTGTTTAATCAAAAGGATCTTAATTTGCGACAACGAAGGTGGTTGGAGTTGCTTAAGGATTATGATATCACCATTCTCTATCATCCCGGAATAGCCAATGTGGTGGCCGATGCCTTGAGTCATAAGGTAGAGAGTTTGGGCAGCTTAGCATACTTACCGGTAGCAGAGAGGCCTTTAACCTTAGATGTTCTGGCCTTGGCCAACCAGTTTGTCAGATTGGAAATTTTTTTGAGCCGAGCCGAGTTTTGGCTTATGTGGTTTCTCAATCTTCTCTTTATGATTGCATCAGAAAATGTCAGTATGATGACCCTCATCTGCTTGTCCTTAAGGACACAGTTCAGCATGGTGATGCCAAAGAAGTCCTAATTGGAGATGACGGTGTATTGTGGATGCAGGGTAGGCTATGTGTGCCTAATGTAGATGGTTTGTGTGGGTTGATTCTCTAAGAGGCTCACAGTTCGCGGTACTCCATTCATCCAGGTGCTGCGAAGATGTATAAGGATTTGAGGCAGCACTATTAGTAGAGGCGAATGAAGAAAGATATAGTTGGGTTTGTAGCTCGGTGTTTAAATTGTCAAAAGGTGAAGTACAAGCATCAGAGATCAGGCAGATTGCTTCAGAGACTTGAAATTCTAGAGTGGAAGTGGGAGCGTATTACCATGGACTTCGTAGTTGGTCTTCTACGGACTTTGAGAAAGTTTGATGCTGTTTGGGTGATTGTAGATCAGTTGACAAAGTTAGCCCATTTCATTCCTGTGGTTACTACTTACTCTTCGGAGCAGCTGGCTCAGGTTTACATTCGCGAAATTGTCAGGCTTCATGGCGTAGTGGTATCTATCATATCTGACCGTGGTACGCAATTTACATCACAGTTTTGGAGAGCCGTACAACGAGAGTTGGGTACTCGTGTGGAGTTGAGTACAACATTTCACCCTCAAACGGACGAACAGTCCGAGCGCACTATCCAGATATTGGAGGATATGCTTAGTGCGTATGTGACTAATTTTGTGGGGGTGCTTGGGATCAGTTCTTGCCACTTGCGTAGTTTGTTTACAACAACAGCTACCAGTCGAGCATTCAGATGGATCTGTATGAGGCTTTATATGGGAGGCAATGCTAGTCTCTAGTGTGTTGGTTTGAACCGGGTGAGGCTAGACTATTGGGAATAGACTTGGTTCAGGATGCTTTGGAAAAGGTTAAATTGATTCAGGATCGACTTCGTACAGCCGAATCTAGACAGAAAAGTGATACGGATCGAAAGGTTTGTGATGTTGCATTCATGGTTGGTGAGTGGGTCTTTCTCTGGGTTTCGCCTATGAAGGGTGTTATGAGATTTGGGAAGAAGGGCAAGTTGAGCCCTAGGTATATTGGGCCTTTTGAGATTCTTGAAAGAATTAGAGAGGTGGCTTATAGACTTGCACTATCACCTAATCTCTCTGCAGTTTATCCAGTGTTCCATGTTTCCATGCTCCGAAAGTATTACAGCGATCCATCTCATATGTTAGACTTCAGCTCAGTCCAGTTGGATAACGATCTATCTTACACTGAGGAGCCAGTGGCCATTTTGAACAGACAGGTTAGAAAGCTAAGATCGAAGAGCATTGCTTCGGTAAAAGTACAGTGAAAGGGTTATCCCGTTGAGGAGGCGACTTAGGAGACCGAGCATGATATGCGTAGCTGTTATCCTCATCTTTTCAAAACTTTAGGTATAATTCTAAACCCATTCGAGGACGAACGTTTGTTTAAGAGGTGGAGGATGTAACAACCCGGCCAGTCGTTTTGAGAGTTGTAGCCCCATTCCCCTATTTACTGCTCAATTTATGCTTCACAGTTGTTATGTGACTTACCGGGGTGATTAGGTTGGGTCCAGTGAGGTTTTAGGAATGAATTCGAACACATAGTTCCAAGGTTTAAAGTTTAAGTTGAAATAGTGACCGGATATCGACTTATGTGTAAACGACCCTGGAATAGAGTTTTGATGATTCCAATAGATTTGTATGGTGATTTTTGGACTTAGGAGCGTGTCCGAAAAATATTTTGGAAGCCCGTAGTAGAATTTGGCTTGAAATGGCGAAAGTTGAATTTTTGGGAAGTTTGACCGGGGAGTTGACTTTTTGATATCAGGGTTGGAATCCAGTTATAAAAATTTTCATAGATCTTTTATGTCATTTATAACTTGTGTGCAAAATTTGAGGTCAATCGGAATTGATTTGATAGGTTTCAGCATGGAATGTATAAGTTGAAAATTCTTAAGTTTCTTAGGCTTGAATTGGGGTATGATTCGTGGTTTTAGCGTTGTATGGGATTTGATATTTCAACTAAGTTTGTATGATGTTTTAGAACTTTTTGGTGTATTTGGTTGAGGTCTCGATGGCCTCGGGTGAGTTTCGGATGGTTAACGGATCAAAATTTGGACTTAAACAACTGCTGGATTTTTTCTGCTGGAATTTTCTGCTGGAAAATCGAGGCTGAAAAAAAATCGAGGCTGGAAAAATCGAGGCTGGAAAAATTGAGGCTGGAAATGGAGGTCAGGAAATCGAGGTCAGAAAATCGAGGACTGTGCCTCGACAGAAACTTTAAGTTAAAAAATGGGGGCTTCGTCCCATTTCCCATTTTTGACAAATTGGAGTTTGGGGAGAGGCGATTTTTGAGAGATTTTTAAGGAAAAATATCGAGGTAAGTAATTCTAACTCGGATTTGGTCAATATACACAAATATATCATTGTTTTCATTATTTAATTAGTGTTTTGAGATGAAAATTTGGGGAAAATGAGGAAGAGTTCTTGGACTAGAATTTTGAGGTTTTGAATGGGATTTTGTTATCGGATTTGAGTAAAATTGGTATGGTTAGACTCGTGAGTGAATGGGCTTTCGGGTTTTGTGACTTTTGTCGGATTTTGAGACGTGGGATTGGGGGCGGGTTTGAGTCGATTTCGGATTTTTGGCTATAATTCCGTATTTACTTATGGAATTGATTCCTTTAGCCTATATTGATTGTACTGTACTACTTGTGGCTAGATTCGGGATGTTTGGGAACCAATTCATGAGGCAAGGGCATAGCGGAGTAAGAAATTATGCGGTTTTGAGGTAAGTAACACTTCTAAACTTGGTTCTGAGGGTATAAATCCCAGAATTTCATATTGTATGAATTGTTTGGAGATGACGCACATGCTAGGTGACGGGCGTGTGGGCGTGCATCATGGAAATTGTGACTTAAATTGATTTTCGTGGAGTTGCATAACTAAATAAATGACATTATCGGCATATCCTCCACGTGCTAGATAAATTGAGATGAGACTCATATTAAAGATCATGTTTAGGCTACACACCGATATATTTTTGGGACCCACATGGGTCGTATTATTGTTAAATTATTGTTTAAATTACAATTTTTATACTTAGTCATATCTATCACTTGCATATCATATCTCAGTCTCTGTTGTCATTCATTGATACTTCATATCATCATGTTGGGTTGATTCTTCATGTTATTGAGAGCCCGAGAGACTGGAGATTCTGAGTGATAGTTTTGTTTATTTATTTATTCTTGGATCTGGCTATTATAGCGCTTGGGCTGAAGGAGCTCCTTCGGAGTCTGCACCCCCATAGTGAGCGTAGTTAGTATATATATATCAGGGATGGATCTTCCCTGGGCATGGATCTTGCTAGAGATATATTTATTGATGGATGGATCTTCTCTAGGCATGGATCTTGCCCGAAGCATTTATATTGAGGGATGAATTTTTGCTGGACATGGATCTTGTCCGAATCATTGATATTCGGGGATGGATCTTCCCCTGGGCTGGATTGGCCTTATACAGTACTGAGTGACTGACTGTCAGTTGATGGCTATACATATATATATTTGGGATAGATCTTCCCTAGGCTGGATTGGCCATATATACAGTACTGAGTAATTGAGTATTTTAGATCGTGAGTACATAGAGTTTTCACTAAGGTGCATCACATACAGTGTGTACATTGGCATGTAGATACAAAGATGTCATATTCCTCATATTGTTCAGAAATGATCTATTTTATTTGTACTGAGAGTAGTTGTTGAACTTGATAGTATGCCTATATTTCTGTATTGTTATTTCTATACTAGACTAGACCTGCTAAGCTCGTCACTACTTTAAGCCCAAAGGTTAGTCTTGTTACTTATTGAGTTGGTTGTACTCATACTACACTCTGCACCTCGTGTGCAGATCCGGTGCTTTCGGACACGGCGACTGTTAGATCTCAGTGTGTTACCAGTTGGAGACTATCAAGGTAGCTGCTTGGCGTCTGCTGATCTTGTCTCTCTTTCCTTCAGTTATTGTACTGTTCTATACTTTCAGACAGTTTTTTATCAGTCAGACTTAGTATTCATATTAGATGCTCATGTACTCAGTGACACCGGGTTTTGGGAGTGTTTATATCTGTATTTGTGAGATTTCTTTCGCTTACTTTAAATATTATATTTCAAACTTAAAAGATATAGTGGTTTATTGAAATTGTCGGCTTGCCTAGTATTGAGATAGGCGCCATCACGACAGGTGATATTTTAGGTCATGATAGGAGGTGATGGAACATGACATAAACCAGGCTGATACGAACAAAAAAAAGAGGAACACGGGTGAAAAGCATATAAACAACAAAGAAGGGGAATAAGCCATAAATCAGCAACATAGGGAACAACAAAACAAAGCAAAAATAAATGGCAATAAGTTATCTTTGAAAGAGAAAGATGCAAATAAGAAAGGAGATCAAAACAAGGAGATGTAGGAGGAGAATATCTTACAATCAAGTCTTGCGGCTATGCAGCGGCAGACAGAACAAAATATAAATATATAAAAAAGCAAATCATGTTATTGATCTAGGAGAGGTGCAAAACAAATTCGAGAATTTGATGTCTGGTACTAATCTTAAAAGGGGTATGTATCGAGATCCAAAACATGTATTTGGGGATGTTTCATACTCCACTTAAGAGGAGAATAAAAACTCGGAAGATAATAATTATAAAAATGAAGAAGCTTTGAAGAAAGTTAGGAATATACTATGTAACGACCCGACCGGTCATTTTGAGCTCTAGCACGTAGTTCGGCGGTTTGAGACCTTGAGTAGTTTGACTTCATGTTTTATGACTTGTACGTGTGGTCGGAATTGAATTTCGAGAAGTTCGGAGTTGATTTAGAAAGAAAATTCTAATTTCGGAAGCTTTAAGTTGGAAGAATTGACTAAGGTTAGACTTTTGAGTAAACGACCTCGGAATAGGGATTTGAAGGTTCCAATAGGTTCGTATGATAATTTCGGACTTGGGCGTATGTTCGGGTTGAGTATTGGGTGGTCCAGGAGTATTTCAGCGCTATTGTAGAAAGTTGGCATTTTTGAAAGTTTTAGAATTTCATAAGTTTGGTTTGAAGTGGATTTTGATGTTATCGATAAAGCTACCAAGGACAAGTGGCAGTTATATCCGAAAAAGTAGGTACGTCTTCAATGCCAGCTTCCACCATACACAGCAACATTAGCTCCAAGATCTGCACACAAGGTGCAAAAGTATAGTATGAGTACAACCGGCCCCATGTACTCAATAAGCACCAAACCTAACCTTAGGTTGAAAGAAGTGTCGAGCTCAAAAGAAGGCCAGTGTCCACCATCAATAGCCAATAATAATTCATAATAGTGTAATGAAGACAGTGTATATAACTCAGGATGGGTAATGCTCAGCTCGTTCACAGATATGAGAAAGTATACATGCTTTTCAAGTATAACAGTCCAAGTCTAAATCTTACCACTAAAATCACTTAAATAGGAGTTTGTCAAAGAACTGTACTTTTTCCAATTTACAACATCAGAAAAGAGTTTCATCTACCAGTTAGCATGAGAAAACTGCATATCTATGCCTACATGTCAAGTATACATGTCAAGTAATCGAATATCGTGTCACTGTCTAGCATGAGGAAGGTGCATCTCTATGCCTACATGTCAGGTATCATGTCAGATAATCAAATGCCATGTCACTGTCTAGCATGAGGAAGGTACATCTCTATGCCTTCCTGTCAAATATACATGTCAAGAACTCAGTTTCACAATGAGCTCATCAAGTACACACAATCTTAGTGTCCTCCAGGTGCCTGGCTCAAATGCCCCAACAACATCACCATGGATCCATCAAGTACTCACACTTAGCACTGTACGGGTGCCTCGCATAACTGCCCATCATCAAAGCACGTATATGAAATATTATGCATGCGCTCACTGCTCGCATGTCAGACTCCGGAGGGGCGGATCCTACCCAAGTGCTAATCATAATCACTTAGCCCAAATGGTGGGGCCTGGTGCCCGTAGAGCCTCAAATCAGTATAGCTTAGCCCAATGTGGGGCCTGGCATACGCGTCACCTCAATATCAATATAACCCTTGTGGCATGCAACCCGATCCAAATATCCATATTAACATGACTCTATGGCCGACATCAGTCAACAATCCGCTCAAGTCTCAATATGCAGACATCTCACGGAAACACAATCCAACTATATATCACGGACTATCACAATATGTCTCAAATACAGTTCAAACTCGTGTCACGTACAAGGACACCAATATCATATGAGACAGCATATCAAAAGTGCACAGAGACAGAGATATACATACGAATGTAACTATAATGACTGTCCAGTGTTACAACGGCTAAGAAAAATAGCTCAACATGGCGAAAATAGCCCTATCATGTCTCCAACAATTAAGCAGGTAGCTTGGGCATGATTTCTAGCATGAATAATAACCCACGTAGTCACATAAATGGAGAAAACATGATATCAAAGAAGCATGATAGCAAAACAAGGCATATAATAGCCTAAGAACTACCCAGATCATGAATACTTCGATGCACGCACCAGCGCCCGTCACCTACCACGTGCGTCACCCCCAACCCATCTCAAATATCATAGTTCTCAGGGATATTTACCCTCAAATCCAAGTTTAGAGATGTTTTCTTACCTCAAGCAAGCTAAATCAAATACCGAGCAAGCCAACCGATACTCTAAAAATGCCATCCTACGCAAATCAACCTCCAAATGGCTCGAAACTAGCCAAAAGCAACTCAAAAACATCAAATAATGTCGTAGGAAACAAACTCAAACGATAAAGGTCGAATCTTTAATCAATTACTTCAAAGTTAACCAAAAAGTCAAACTCGGGCCCGCACCTCAGAACCCGACAAAACTCACAAATTCCTATAACTCATTCAAATACGAGTCCAATTATACTAACTTCACTCAAATCTGACTCCAAGTCGATGTTCAAAACTTAATAATTCACTTTAGGAAAGTTTAGACAAAAATCCCCAATTTTTCTTTTGAAATCATCAATCAAATGCCAAAATCGAAGATAGAATCACGGAATGTAATCAAAATTGAGTAGAAAATTCTTACCCCAATCCATGTGGTGAAAATCGCCTCCAAAACCGCTCAAACCCGAGCTCCATAGCTCAAAATATGAAAAAATGACCAAGACTTTCAAAATAGAGTACTTTATACACTGCTCCAGAGGTACCCATAGATTAACTCTTTGTGTTCGCGTCCAAGGCCTCGCAAACGTGATGCACAGCCCAGACAACTCTTCGTGAATGCGTACTCCATGTCGCGAACGCATACTCTATATCGCAAACGTGATGCGTAAAACACCTGGACACTAATAGCCTACGCGAATGTGTCCCACACATAGCGAACATGAAGAAGGAAAAATACTCAGCTCCAAAATACTCTACGCATTCGCGGCATGGCCTTCGCGATCGCGAAGGACACCAGGAACAACAAAAACCAGCAACATAAACATGGAGAAAAATCGTCCGAAATCAATCTGACATATGCTCGAGCCCCTCGGGACCCCATCTGAACATACCAACAAGCCCCAGAACATAACACGGACCAAATCGAGTCCTCAAATCACACATAACAACATCAAAGCTATGAATCGCACCTCAAATAAAAGTTAATGAATTTTTGAACTTTCAACTTCCAAAACTCGTGCCGAACCATAACAAATCAAGTCGGAATGACCTCAAATTTTGCACACAAGTTCCAATTGACATAAAAAACCTATTCCAACACCCGGAACAACAATTCGAACATGATATAATCAAAGTCAACTCTCGGTCAAACTTATGAACATTCCAAACCTTCAAATTTCCAACTTTCGCCAATTAGTGTTGAAACTTTCTATAAATATCTAAATGCAAATTTGGGTATACTCCTAAGTCCAAAATCACTAAGCAGACATAACGGAACCATGAAAACTCTGATCCGAGGTCAAACACACAAAAGTCAAACGTGGTCAACTCTTCAAACTTAAAGCTTCCTAGTTGAGAATCATTCTTCTGAATCAATCCCGAATCACCTAAAAAAAAAATCGACGATACACGCAAGTCATAATACATAACATCAAGCTACTCATGACCTCAAACACCCAAACAGAATACAATACTCAAAATGACCGGTCGGGTCGTTACACATATCATAAGCCTAACTGTGTCTGGATATGGTCACAACCTACACGTATACGCTCATTACCTCATATATAATTAGCACCTAAATCAAGCAACAAGTAGCAAATATATAACCTATGGGGAGAATTTTCTCTTATAAGGATAGACAAGAGACTTACCTCCACCCGGAATACCTTCAACCTACAAAAGCTGCTTTTCCTTTCAAGTTCATCTCTAAACGACTTGAATCTGTCCAAATAATGCTCAGTAAGATCAAATAAAGTCATAGAAATCAACTCCAAATGATAAAACTTCAATTTTTAATCAATTCCTAAAAGGTCAACCCCAGCCCACTTCATTATAACCTTAAATTAGAATCGGATCCCGACTACCCATGAGTCATGGAACCAATATCTATTATCAAAATCCCATTTTGATATCATTAACATGCTTAAATTAACAATTCCCCATTTCTAGGTTTTCTTTCATTTCTCACTAGATTTCTTCCAAATCCTTAATTTTATTAAAATTAATTATAGATCCTTAACTTGATGATAAAAATGAGTTAGAATCACTTACCCCAACGTGGTTGATGCATATATAGGCCAAAACCCCTCAAAACCGACCTCTCATGCTCTAAACTTGAAGAAAAATGCCAAAACCACGAAATGGGCTTTATTTATAGAGTAATGAACCAACTTATAGTAAAAATGCATTGCCACGACATTGACTAATGCAGTGCGGTATTGGTGCAAATTGCAACAATCTTCTGACCAAAAACTTCTCTGCCACCCTTCGATAAAACAAACATAACTCGGTGCTCATAAGTCGGAATGACGAATGGTTGAACCACAAGAAGCTACACTCAAAGATATACAATTTCATCAAAACCTTATCCCAAAATTCTTTATAAATTGGGATAAATGCTCTTTTGAAATTAGGTCATCTACAAAACAAGTCTTGTTTCAACAACTTAATTCTTTCGCAACTTGCTCCAAATGCGCCGAAACTCACCCGAGCTCCTCAAGACCCCATTGAACCATTCCTACAAATCCAAATAGCCCATAAAGATGTTTCCAAAGTCTTAAACCATCTATGTTGAATATCACAACAAAGAATTGAGGCTCAAACCGAATAGAATTTCTCTTAAGTTCTTAAATCTTTATTCTTTCAAAAGAGTATCTGAATCACACTTAGACATGTCGAATTACTTTCAAAATTTGCACATAAGTTCAATTCAACTATATAGACCTATCCAAAGTCTAGGAACACTAATCAGAGATCCAAGCCTGAGATTTTTCTCATAAGCTTCACTAAAATTATGAGCAGTTTCAGGTTACAAAACTCTTTATAACCTAAAAGACTAAATATATTCACTCAATAGCCTACAATCTAACTGATCGTATCTACTCACTCCAAGCTAATATTTTAGTTTAGAACAAAAGATTGTCACTCAAGAGTTCTTACAAAATTGATTCCAATGCAAGCTAAATAAGATTACAACTAAAAACACCTATTACAAGATCAAGACAAAATAAACTAGACTTGAATCAGTTTCTCAAATTGGGTTTTTTAATTTGCATTGCTCTTGGTTTTTGCAAAGTTGCTGCTTACAAAAAGAATCTCTCAGAGTTGTGTGTAGGTGCGCAACTGTACAAAAATAAACTCGTACTATATATATTAACACATAGTAGATGGCCAGGAATAGAAGAGTGATAACCAAGTTGAACCAAATCTCCTAATCCTAGCAAATAATGAAAGTAATAAATTTCCTTCAATATTTCAACGAAGTAAAATTTACTTCCATAAATACTTCTTTAAACCTTGGCCAAAATTCAATCCATAAAGATCTGCCAAGATTTTTTGATATTATTATGTGACTGCCGGATCAACATAGTAGAAATACGTCCTCATCGGGTGCGAAAGTGAGTCCTAGCCTCGCTAGGATATCTATGCTGGAAAGAACCACCACCAGACCCAAAGTCTGAAACTTAGCAAGTAATATGTTTGTTGATCATCAAAACTCAATTTCCAACAAAATCATGCCAATACAGACCCAATTCATACCAATACAGGCCCAAGTAGTGCCAATACAGGCCCAAGCCGAGTTCAATATTTATTAGTTAAATCCATTTCCTAAATCATAGAGTTTTAGGCAAATTATTTTTAGCCTGTTCAATAGTACTCACACCGAGTAAATTATACATACATATAGCACATCTGATATTGTATTATCGAGCCTCGATGTGAACTTGTCATGCACCTGCATAGAGTCTCGTTCAAGTGCTTTGTTGTAAGAATAAGGTCATCAAAGAGACATACCACGAATCCTATTAAACTAGCTCAACCATATACTCCAATGCTCGAACAATCACTCTACATGCAATTGGAGTAATAAAAATTAAAATTTTGTTGAATTCTAGGTCTGTACCCCCTTTCATAAAACTAGGGTTTAGGCCCATAATGGTATTCTTCATGGTTCAAGTTAATACAAACGAATTCAGGGTTTTAATCACCCATTACCATTTCCAGTCAATAAGGATCAGTTAGGAAGGATAAATTTCTTACCTTTGAAGAAAACCCCAAACTTCCACTTCAATTGCTCTTTATTGAGTTTTCAAGAATTTAGAAATTTGAAGGATGATTTGGTGTTAATACTTGTTAGTTTGGTGTAATAATCAATGGAATTTAGTAGGAACTCACCTTGTATTGGTTTGGGGAAGCACGAGGGTGCTTTTCTCCTCAAACAGTCGACCAAAATGAAGCAGGGTTTGAAATTCTAAAATTTCTGTATTTATATATTTTTGTCAGTTTCGACATGTGGCCACCACATACGGTCTGTATGTTGGACATACAGTATGTATGTTGGTCGTATGTCAACTTCTAAAGCCTACTATGATGGATATATGATTGATATATGGCCAATATACGATTAATATACGGCTCGTATGTTGAATATACGGCCTGTATGTAGAACATGCGATTGTATATGGCCTCTACATGTCAAATTCAAAAACTTGAATTTTTAAACACTTTTGTCTCAATGGACGGTAAAGCATGCGACCCGTATATTCAACATGCGTCCTGTATGTTGTTTTCTCATATCAAGTTCATAGACTTGAAATTTCCAACTTCCGATGATTTATGAGATCCCACATATGATCGGACATGCGGTCCGCATCTCCAATATGCGTCGCAGATTTTAGACTTGATTTCTTTTTTATTCCTTTCAACTGAATCTTTTTGTACACTTGGCACACACTTAGATATTAACTTTTCCACGTATCTACACCTTAATTTTCAAGGTTTGATCTAACCAAAAACATTTAATGATTTTAAACCTATCCTAAATCTACAAGGTGTTACAAGACTCTCCTTCTAGTTTAGCCACCATATCCTCTAGTCTCGTAGAGTTATTAAAAATATTTTCAACATAGTTCTTTGATCATTTAGATAGATTCCCGCAAGTATTCTTCAATTTAATGTGAAATATCCATAAAGGAGATCCCTGAACCTCTTCATTCTAAGCCTGCTCCACTATTCTACGAATCCATCTTCTTCTGTTCAAAAATTCAAAAACTGAAAGTGTTTGGTATGATTCAGCATTTTAATTTTGGTTTGAGTCATCAAAAGTGAGTATCAAATCCAGTTCTCACCAAGTAAGAAACTTATCTACTATCAAAAAGATTCAATCGCTCATGATTGATCAAAACTCTATTCAGTCATTGCCAACCTCTTCTAGTCGGACACCAACCATTACACTAAGTAAAAACTGATTCACTATACCCTGCATCCACCAATTTATAATCCATAATACTATAAATAAAGAGAGACTTTTGGACATCCTATGAGGATACCTCCCTTCTTTTCAGTAGGATCAATAATACAATCAAAGTCCCAGCTATGTACCAGGTTAGTTTGAAACTGTCATCAATACTTCTTAATTTATCTGATAGATCCTCTCTGAGGTCATCCTCACATTTAGCGAACACAAATATAATTAATAGCGATACTCCATAATATTTAGTGATACATGTGATTTGATGATGATCATCATCTACCACCACATAATCCTAGTCTTCTTCCCAAAATAGCCAAATTGGGCTGGTAGTACTTGCAAAAGCATTATGATACCCGAAACTCTTCTATATATTTTTAATTTATTAGCTTTATAGAAAGGTCAGCTAAAGCTATAAATAGAAACTTATTTATTCTAAACCTTTGTTTAATCTCTCAAGAGCACCATTGGATTTAATGCTCCTGATATTCCAGAATAGGATCTTAAACATAATCATTAATCAGATAGGACTTGGTTGTTGAAGGCCTTGGCATGCCTTTGATAACATATTCTTCCCCATCTTCCTCTTGCTAGTACTCTGCCACCTCTTGTACTATATCTTCCTCTAGGAGATAGATGCCAAGAATTAATAGCTTTAGTCATAGCAACTGAGATTGGTTCTTGCCCTACAATGACTTCTACCAATTTCTCTACATTGGTATCACTATCATTATCCTCGCTATGGACACTAGCATATCACGACTCAAAATTCATTATAGTTCGTGATGGCGTCTAACGCCGCCTTCAGGCAAGCCAACGGTGATTTATATATTTAATTACTAATTTTATTACTTTCGAAATCATAGATTTTAATAAGGAATGATATTTACACTTCTAAATCCACGAGAACGTACAACATTTGTAGTTTATAAAAGAAATGGAAGGCGATAATAATATACAAAACCGTAAGCATCAACTAGTATAACCCCAAAACCCGGTGTCACAAGGGCATGGACATTTTTCTAAGGAGTACAATAATAATACAACATATGTCCAGAATGTAAATAAGACAGGATAAAATGAATAGTATGAAGGAGACTTGGTGGACTGCGATGCGTAGCCTGGAATGCAGCTCACTTAAAGTCCCCACGACATGTGCGGTTACGCGCCAGGATGATCGCCAAATAAACATGTCAGATCCTTCACATTTAGTGCAGAAGTGCAGCATGAGTACATAAATCAACACGTACCCAGTAAGTATCTAGCCTAACCCCGGAGAAGTAGTGATGAGGGGTCGACATCGACACTTACTAAAGTTCCAATAAAGCAATATAATAAATCATAAGCAGATATGAAGCACACAGCAGTAAAGGGGTAAATCTGTAAGTTATATAATCTTCCAAATATTTCTTTTAAAGTATGAATTTCTCATTATTGTATTCTACCTTAACAGCTCAGAAAATGCCAGGTACCAATATCGAATAAATAAGGTATATAAAATGCCGGGCATCAGTGGAAAGATAATCTCGTAAATGTTCAGACTACCAGCGATATAACGCACGATTATGCCGAGGTCATTCGGCCCGATCCAGAATAATGTGTACACTAGTGAGGGTCGAGTGACATGAACCATAGATTCATATATTATACTGCTGAGGCGTTCGGCCCACTCTACAAGAAAGGAAGGAAATTATCGAGTTACGAGGCACATGCTTACAGTACAGTACAAGGGCACAATAATAAATATACACCTTTCTACTTTTTTATGAAATATCTTTGCTACAACTCAAGGTGATAAAGCTCGACCTAACATGTTTATATGTTTCTACATCCATCTTAGTTAAAATTTCAATTTATTTAAACTAGCAAAATGAGTCCAAACAATTTAAATATTATATGCTAAGATCCAAAGTCTACCCGGACATAATCATGCTTTAGCTACGTACGGACTCTCGTCACCTCATGCGTACGTAGCGCCCATAACTAGTTGCACATGACAATAAATATCACTTAGGGGTAGTTTCCCCCTCACAAGGTTAGACATGAGACTTACCTCGCTCTGAAGTTTAATAACCGGCTCCCGCGCCTCTCTAACACCTCAAACCAAAGCTCATCGATCCGAAACTAGTCAAACAATGTATAAATCAATCAAAATATACCCAATGATTATAATTTAATATTTTATAATAATTTTCAACTCCGCTCGAAAAGTCAATAAAGTCAACCCTCTGGCCTACATGCCTGGATTCCAAAAATATTCGAAGATAAACTTTACCCATAAGACCACGAACTCAACTATATAATTTATTCCAAATTCCATGCCCAATTTCGTGGTCAAAATTCAAAAATATTAATTTATAGATTTTCTACCAAAATCCCAAATTTCTACTAATTTTCATGTTCAAATCCACATATAAACCTTGTATTTAACTCACAATATGCAGGAATCACTTACCTTGACATAGATGATGAAAATCTTCCCTCCAAAAACTCCAAAAATCGCCTTACCAAAAGAAAATGTGAGAGAAATGGGCTAAGTCTCGGATTAAAAACATCACCACAGCCCAGCGACTTTCTCATTTGCAGTCAAATAGCCGCTTCTGTGGCTCCGCACCTGCGGAAAAACCATCGCAGGTGCGGCTCCAGCTCAAGCCATCAGCCTCCGCTTTTGCTGCCAAAAATAGCGCATATACGTTTCCGCTTCTGCGGACAACAAGCGCTTCTGCGCTCATGCACATGTGTGACAAAGTCCGCTCCTGCGGCCCCAGGCCTTCTTGGCCAATTTCGCTTCCGCGATTTTCTCTCCGCATCCGCGACCCCGCAGCTGCAGAATTTTCCATGCACCTGTGCTCCCCGGTCCCGTCCACGAATTTCGCACGTGCGGCTCAGGTACCGGAGGGGTTCATAGCCACTCCAGTGCTTCAGGACGCTCTAGTCCGCTGCGACCGTAGAATCTGTTTTGCGATGGGAATTTCACCCCATATCCCTCAGGTATTAAACCCTCGTCCCCTTCTCTCTCTATCTCACGTCCGTCTCCCTACTCTAATTTCACACACATAAAAACAAAATAAAACACAAAAGAAAAACTCAAAAAAGTAAAAAGATGAAAGAGAAAAGCTAGCACACTCAACTTACCTTGCTCAGACGATTCACTTCCAAGAGACTTGCTCAATTTCCCCACAATCTGGTATGTGATTTCGTCCCTCCTCTTGCTCAGGTGATTTGAAAGTTTTATTTGATTTTACTCGTCTTATTATTCCATCTTATCCATGATACCCTTCTCTATCTACCTTGATTAGAATTGCTGTGGTTCAATCAAAATTAAGGGGTTAGAGTTAGGGTTACTGATTTGAGTGTGGGTATTGGTGATTGTTGGCGATACACGGTGGGTATTGATGGGTGGTACGTAAAATTGATCTAATGTTGTTTGTTGTGTAGTTATTTCGTGAAATTGTGCATTAGTTGTGTAGTATAGAAAAACATGAGTTGCACAATGTTGTTTGTAGGTGATTTCTATATGGAGAAGATGATCTCTGCGGTCCGCATAACTGATTTGCGATCCGCAGAATCATCGCATACCTGTGTGCTTGTGTATTTGTGGAACCAAGTATGCGGTTGAGTTTGCGACTGCAGAATTGGTCTGCAGACCACATATCGGTCGCAGACATCAACAGAGTCAAGCTAAATTTTCAAGGTTCAAAATGCATTTCATCTGTGGTCGCAGACTAGTTCTGCAACCACTTATGCGGTCCACATAAATTCTTGTTTCTGAAAGGGTACATTTTGCGGTGCGAAGATCTATTCTGCGATCGCATAAGTGTTCTGCTGAAAATGTTTTGTCTTTTGCTTCTTTGCCATATGTTACAAATGCTTTACCATGTACTTACTTCACTTTAATTTGCAAGAATGGCACCAAAGAAAGCCCCAGCATCGAGAGCATCCACCGCACGAGGAAAGAGACAGGCTGCAGCTATAAGCCCACAATCATAGTAATCTTAACGCAAAAGGCCTGGTACTTCCAGAAATTTGTCTTAGCCTGCCTCCCAGTCTGAAGAGGAGGAGGCACAACTTGACCTTGTGCCACCAGTTGACCTCCAGGCCGAAGCACGTAGTAAGATTGGTGAGGACATTAGGTTTCAGATCACCGGCTCTTGGAACAGATACAAAGATGGCTTGGTAAAAAGAAAGATCATCGAAGAAAAGCAACTGATGTGAACGGCCTTAAAGAACATTACCCCATGTGCTAGAAAACATCCAGAAGAGGGGATGTGAATTCTTTACTGAGATTCCGTGGGAATACAACGAGACAATTGTTAGGGAGTTTTATGCTGCATTAATGACCGAGGAACAGGTGAAGCGCCGTGTGTACTTGACCTCTATCCCAGTCCGAGGAGTTGCAGTATCTTGTGGTGCCCAAGCAATAAATGAACTCTATTTCGGAACGTGGGCACCAGGTACGACAAAATATGATGCAAAAATGGCAAATAGGAAAAATGACCATGCTTGGGAAGCCTCTATCATAGCCAAGGGAACTTGAGTCTAGATTGCACCGGGCCAAAAAATTCACAAGAGGGATTTCACCCAAGCAAGCCGGTATTGGCTAAGTTTTGTTTGTTCTCGTATACTACCAACGAGAAATGAGACCGACATCGGTCTGGAGAAAGCGATCCTCATCGCTTCCATCATGTCGACTTTCAAGATTGATTTGGGGCAACTCATATTCCCTGAGATTGGTGTCCGGGAAAACTAGAAGGAAACTTAGCTTCCCTTTCCATGCCTAATCCATGCTTTGTGTGAAGATGCAGAGGTTCCTCCATCCCCCAAATATGGCCGCGTAGTAAAAGCTGCTCAGGATATTGATATCACTAGGAACAACTATTATTCAGAGAATTTGGATGCAGACCAACCAGAGAAATCAGTCACCCTCCCTCCTGCCTCGTCCACTTTAGCAGCACCTGCTACCTCGTCAACATCAACCACTTCTTCAACACTAGCTACTTCGACATCTACTCCCAGGTCGGCCACAGCTACACTGCCTGTCTCACTACCTGCAATCTCCAAGATTGGTCTACTGGCACAACATGCAAATGCCAAAGTAGACAAACTTACAAAAGACCTTCCATTGCTCATTCGTCAAGCATTGACACCACTCCATACCTTGGTAAGTGATCTTCAAAAGCAACATCTATCATATGAAGATTGGCTCAAACAATTTGAAGCTCTACTTGAGAAGGTTGAGCGAGGTGGAGCTAGGGACATGCATTAACTTAAAAAGGATGTAGCTGAGCTAAAGTTGGAGCTGCACAAGATGCAGACACTGGAATTTGACCTAACTACCCTTCTTCGGGTGGAGGGGGAGCATGGCACTAGCACCTCCCAAGTACCAAGCCTTGATTTGGATTTCACACACCTCCTCTCAGCTGAGGAGGTACATGGTATTGGCATCTCATAAGCTCCGGGACGAGCTGCACACAAAGATGATCATTCAGACGAGGAATTTGGAGAGTCTTGTGAGGAGACAGATGAGGAGCAGATCTTTGAGGAGGGTGATAATCAGAGGGACAACAGAGGCAAATAGGTTGTTGTTTCTACATTGGAACTGGGTGAGGAGGAGGCGAATGTGCAGACAACTATCACACATTCCCTTGCGGATATGGTTTCTATGGCTACACCACAACCACACATCCATCATCGAGTGAGGCTAGCAGCTCCCAGGTCCAAGACCAGGCTCCACAACAGGAGGAGCCTCCTACTTTTGTCTTAGACACCACTGTCCAGTCAGAGGATCCACCCATTGCCTCCACAGTGTTAGCTCCCGGCCCTACGGCCGCTTCAGACAGTCCAGCCCATACAAGCGCCTAGTGCGCCCCAGGAAGCCCCTAAACCTTGCTCTTACTTTTTCAATGCGTTGGGGACAATGCATGCTCTTATGTTGGGGTGGGGTAGATAGACAACTCTTGCAACTTGTATATAAATTTTAGTCTTAATAGTGTAGATTTGTATATAGTAATGAATTTCCCTTGGTTTTTCTTTGTCGGATTTTTTTTCAAGAGTGTAATAGTAGAACCATGGCCGTAGCATGAAACGTTTTGACTTGTTTGGTGCTTTTGGTTCTAGATTCAAGCATGTGATAAGTTTTTGTCGAATAAATTGTACCCTTCAAATTTTGTGAATAAACAGTCATTTTTGTGAAATTGAGGATCGCTCTTTGACGTTGTGTTTACTTAGAATCTCAAATATCATGTGATGAAGCTTTGAATTGCCTTGTATTCATTTGAGGGCTGAAATTATGCCTTCGAGAAGTTCATGCATCGTGAGTGGTGAGAAATTGTGTAAATAATGCATGTGCTCAACTTGCAATGTCTAGAACTTGCCCGGTTGGTTCTTCAATGCAAATCTTAGGTTGATGATTGGTTGTTGAAATGATCTTAGGTCTTCTTTGTGATTGCGAACTAATTTTTGACCAAATTGACCTCCCTTGTGCATTTATTACCCTAATTGTCCTCCATTGAGCCTTTAACCTTTCCTTTGGCTACCACATTAAAATTATTTACCCTTTTTTGTGAAATTACTCCCTCTTTTGAACCCATCCCTCCTTGAATGTTATGAATGAGTCTTTAAGCCTAAGTTGGGAGTGTTGGTATAAATTGGGAAACAATAGAGGAGTGTAGTGTGTGGAAAAGCTAATATTTTGGGGTTGTGTCATGTGAAGCGAGCGGCTAAGTCTAGAGCCAACGTTCCTTAAACAAAAAGCTTCATATTACCTCAAACTCATAATATTTTACTTTGTTATATATATATATATATATATATATATATATTAAAAATATGAAGCTCCTTAATTAAAAGTTAAATTATAAAATTACCCCTCTAAAACCTAATTACCCAATAAATATTAGTTTAAAAAAAACCTAACGCTTCATAAAACAACTCTTACCAGCAGCCCCGAACGAAAAGACGCTACGGTTGCTAAAAATTACTACTGGTTAATTATCTTGCTCCGCAGTTATGACGACCCTCTTTTGGAAATTCATGACACTTTCATGGCCAAAAAATTAGAAATCGTCAGTTTGATACATATTATGTACGTGCATGGGACCTTGCAAGGTTTGCAAGATGTATGGCCCGCCAAGTTCTACAGGTTTGATTTGCAATTCTTAGTTCGTTTAGCATGTACATCAAAACATATTATATATATATATATATATATATATATATATATATATATATATATATATATATATATATATATATATATATATATATATATATATATATATATATATATATATATATATATATATATATATATATATATATATATATATATATATATATATATATATATAGATATATATTTTCTAAAATTCTGTACGGTCATCTTATGCTTGAACCAGTGTGTTCATGTCACGACCCAAAATTCGTTAAAGGTCGTGATGGCGCCGAACACTATTGTCAGGCAAGCTAACACTAAATAATTAATTAAATTCTCATTTTAATATTTTTGAAATCGTAAATTTACTTCAATTAACTAGTAAAAGATGAATTTACAGAATAGATAATAATGTTTTCAAATTTCAATACTGAACATCCCATAATCATCCGAGAACCCGGCGTCACAAGTGCATGAGCATCAACTAGGAAGATAAAATAAAATACAACACCTGTCCAGAATATAAATTAGACAGGAAAATACATAAGTAACTCTGAAAGGGACTCTGCTGGCTGCAGATCGTAGATGGAAATGCAGCTCACCTATGTCTCTGCATTGACCACACCTCTGCTCTCGCAAGGCTGCTAGACATATATGCACATGCACAAAAATGTACAGCAAGTGTAGTATGAGTACGTAAATCAACGTGTACCCAGTAAGTATCCAGTCTAACCTCGAAGAAGTAGTGACGAGAGGTCGACTCCGACACTTACTAGTAGTCCAATAATAATATACCGATAATATAATAAATTATGGATTTTATGAGGTAACGGTAAACTCAATAACATGAGGCATGTAAATAATTCTCTTGTTAATAGGGGATTTCCAAATTTATTTTCATCTTTTAACAATTTATATCTCCTGCCAATGAGGCCATATCAATTATCAATAATTCCAAAACAATCAATTAAGTCATGCGCAAATCATGCTGAGGTCGTACGACCCGATCCAACATAATATTAAACAGTGCACTGTCGGAGGGTCGAACGCCGCAAACCATAGATGCATCTATTTAATCTACCGATGCGTTCGGCCCGTTCCACAAAAGATAAACACATTCAGACAACCAAATCAATGATTTATTTAGGTTTGATGCTTAAAGAAATATCAATTCTCATTAACGGTCAAGTGACCCGTCCAAAACCTAAGTAGGTGAAGTCTAACCCTTTTGAAATTCCTTTATCAAGTTCCAATCTATTTTAAATGGTTAAATTAATAAGTTGGATGCAAGCATCGCAAGTATAACGTGATTTGGGTCCTAGACTATCCGAACATAAGCATAATAGTAGTTACGCACGGACTCTCGTCACCTCGTACGTACGTAGCCCCCACAAATAGAAGCACATATTGAATTATTTCACCTATGGGATAAATTCCCTCTTACAAGGTTAGAAAAGAGATTTACCTCGCTCTGAAATTTCGTAACCGGATCCAAAGCCTCCCACCTCAAATTGACGCCCATCGCTTCAAAACTAGTCAAATAATTTGCAACCTAATCAAAATATGCTCTAATACTCATAATTAATTAATTTATAACAATTTCTAACTCCGCTCGAAAAATCGATAAAGCAATCCTCGGGCCCACGTGCCCGGATTCCAAAATTATTTTGAAGATAACCATTATCCATAATCTCACGAACTCAAATGCATAATTTATTTCCAATTCCATGCCCAAATTCGTGGTCAAAAATCCAAGAATACCAATTTCTAGGTTTTTCTTCAAAATTTAAATTTTTTACTTATTTCCTTATTTAAATCCATATATAAACCAAGTATTTAACTTGCAATAAGTGGGAATCACTTACCTTGACATAGATGATAAAAATCTCCCCTTGAAACTCTCCAAAAATCGTCCATCCCAGTGAAAAAATGAGAGAGAATGAGCAAAATCCTGTATTAAATCCAATCTGCCCAGATCCGTTCTTCTTCGCGTGACCAGTGTCGCGTTCGCGAAGGCCTGACCATGCACAGCATCGCGTTCGCATTCAAGCTCTCGCGTTTGCGGTAGCCAACTGCCCTCCTTCTTCGCGTTCACAGTCTAAGTTTTGCGTTCGCGAAGGCTAAATGGCTCAGGGTCCTGGCTCCCCTTCCTTCTTCGCGTTCGCGACCACTGCGTCGCGTTCTTGTATGCTTAATCAGACCTTGCGTCGCGTTCGCGTCCACTGCTTCAGGTTCGCGAAGGCCAAATCCAGCACCCCCAAAAAAATTTCTTCACGAATGCGGGACTTCCTTTGCGTTCGCGAAGAAGGAAACCAGACACCAGAATCAGCAGTTCCAAAACAGGTCCAAATGATCTGCAACCACACTGAAACACACCCGATGCCCCCGAGACCTCAACCAATCATACCAACCAGTCCCATAACACATTACGAACTTGCTCGAGGCCTCAAATCACATCGAACAACATCGAAATCATGAATGGTACCCCAATTCAAGCTTAAAGAATTTTAGAACTTCAAACTTCTCAAAAACCTTCAAATTTCTAACTTTCGCCAAATGACCCCAAAATGACCTACGGACCTCCAAATCAACATCCGGATGCCTTCCCAATACCAGAATCACCATACGGAGCTATTTCCAGGTTCGGAATCCCAAACGGACATTGATAACATTGAAATGCACTTCAACTCAAATTTAAAAAATCTTTCTAAAAATGCCAACTTCCATAATAGGTGCCGAAACGTTCCCGGGTCATTCAAAATTTGACCCAGACATACGCCCAAGTCTAAAATCATCATACGAACCTGTTGGAACCTTCAAATCCCGATTCTGAGGTCGTTTACTCAAATATCCAACTTTAGTCAACTCTTCCAACTTAAAGCTTCCGAAATGAGAATTTTCTTTTCAAATCAACTCTGAACTTCCGAAATTTCAATTCCGACCACGCGTACAAGTCATAATACCTGAAGTGAAGCTACTCATGGCCTCAAACTGTTGAACGGCGTGCTAGAGCTCAAAACGACCGGTCGGGTCGTTACAGTTCATCTGTTATGAATTCTTTTTATGGAGTTCAAAGGTCTAAGTGCTCATTACGTTGTTTGGAAAAATCGAGAGAATCTAATTTTTTCAATTAGCCGATCCACACGACTGAAGTAGCATGTATTTTCGTTTGATTTTAGCATAACATAGTTTGAGTTTATTAATCAATTTCTCTGACCGCTGCAGATTCTAGACGATAATCTTCTCTACTGTTTGGCCAAGTTTCTCTAAGGCCAAAAATATTTTTTTTCAAAGTTAAGTGTTTAGCCATGCTTTTAGAAAAAATAAAAGTACTTTTGAGCAGAAGAAACAGAAAAAAGTACATTTTCTTCAAAATCACTTTTTTGAAAAATATTTTAGAGAAAAATACACTTAGAAGCATTTTTTAATAGCTAGGCCAAACACTAATTGCTACTCAGAAATACTTTTCAAATTAATTTTCCAAACAAAAATTGTATTTCACCAAAAGTACTTTTTAGAAACGTACTTTAAAGAAAAAACACTTCCCAAAATAAGCTAATTTTAGAAAAATAACAAATTCTTATTAATTTATTTTGCAAATTTCTTGATGGTACTTAAATTTTCTCAATTAAAGAATATAATGTATCGTTCAAGAAATAAAGATGGTTTTTCTCTAAAGAAAACAAATTTTTGGATCCGAATAGGAAAAAGGGGTATGGGAACAAAGCTGGGAAATGTGGAGCATTTTTCTATATCTCAAGAGCTTGAGAAGACTAGAGAAGTAATTTTGGCAAGTCGCTAGTAAGAAATCAAATTCTTCATTTAGTAGGTAATTAAGTACTTCAAAAATGAGATATGAACATGTGGGGAGTCTTGTGAAGAAAAGATAAAGCCTCTATTCAGTATCTATTCCTCTCAATATATTTGCTCTAACTTTAAATCTCATCAGTTTTACTTAATTAGTTGAAGAGAGAATCTCTCAATTAAAGATGTGACTTATATTTTAGATCTTTGATAGTATAGACTACAACAGAACCATAGTAAAAACAAATTATCAATATTTAAAATTAATGTTGATATTTAAGTTGTGTTTGTTGTTGAGATTTTGGTATGCAATTTTGACTAGGTTATTTTCACGATCTTTAGCAAACTTTTTAATTTTCTAAATAATTTTTGGATGATTTTATGATTAAGTGACTTATTTATTTGAGAAGTAGCTAGATGATTAGAGCGGATTGGTATGTAGGCTGAACTTTTTACAATATATTTACTATAGAGTACCATTAAGATTTTCTATATTTTTGGGAGAGTTGAAACAATAGATTTGGTAACAAGCTGCACGGTAATAACTTTTAAATTGATGAGATAACATGTTTGCATAATCTTCTCCTCCTCCTCTTTTTCCGTTTGCTATATCTTTGAAGTCAACACTTCAAAACATACTCTAAGTGATTATAATTTTTCACTTTAAGTAAGTGGCTCACGTGCAACGCACGTATCGCGGAACTAGTATACAACAGCAATAACAACAACAGTAACATACCCAATATTATCCCACACCATGGGATTTGGAAATAGTAGTGTGTACGGAGACCTTACCCTACCTTGTGAGGATAGAGAGGTTGTTTCCAATAGACCCCTCGGCTCAGGATATTATAAGTACCACATTAATAAAAATATAGGCAAAAAAAGACAGTATTAAAAAGCCATATAAAAGCAAAATAAAATAACAAGACAGTAAAGTGATCAACAATGAAAGAAAACAACGGTTAGTCATAAAAATCTACTACCAATAGAAAACGAATATATATATAGAAAATAAAAAGAAAATGGAGTGGTGAGAGAACATGGTAAGGCAAGCAACTAGTGAGTGGTCATGAACTACAAAGTGGGTTGATAGTAGCAATTAGATATCAACAAGGGCATTGTGTGCTATTTGAGAAAGTATGTGTGTAGCGCTCAAGGAAGGTATAGTCACTATGTTCCCAAATATTCATCCAACCTATCCCGAAGCCTATACTACAACCCGTAAAAAGTCCTTTTGATCTACAACCGATTATTCCTGAGCTAGCAATGAGTTAAAATAAGGACAATCATATGGACTGATACTTGTAGCACTTAGCTTTCTTTCTGAGTGCAAGAGTATTTGATTATATCCTCTCTGCATATTTGTATTTGTTGAGTTGGGAATTTTCTTTGCTGTGAGCACGCATGAATTGCAAGAGTTAGCAGAAGTTAGGCTTCTTGAAATAGGATGCAAGTGCTTATCTAGCTATTAGTAGCACTCTACTATTGCTTTTGAGGCTCGAAGCTCACAAACTGATTAATGAACAGTTAAACAATCTTTGTCTTTGATGAAGGGTGAATAGAGAAAGTTACATGCTTGTTAGCTAACTGTCAGCACCATTCATAGTCATTGTTATTTTGTGATCAGTCGGAAGTAGATTAGTATTTAGTAGAGTGACTTTTTAGTTGCTTGACGGCAAGCAAGAGTCTAAGTTGGGGGTGTTGATATGCCGTAGAATTTCGGCACTTTCGATACTAATTGCATGGACTTTAGCTCATCTTTTAAAGCATTGTGAGTCATTTCTTATGTAGTTTTGGTGTTTTGTAGGAAACTGGACTTGAAGACCCAAGAACATGAAAAAGATGACAAAAAACCATAAAAAGGCAGAAATGCGACAGATATGTGGCCGCAAAAGTGATGTGCAGACCGCAGACCCATCACAGAGGCAATCAGACCATCCCAGTGTCAAAGAGGTAAATATACGATCAATATGTGACCGCATAACTCATGCGCGGACCCAAAATTATCACAAAATGCAAGCAGAGTACCATTGGAGATTGAATCTGCGATCAACTATGCGACCGCATGAGCATTATGCAGACCGCAGACCTATTATGCAATGTGAACCTATAGATCTTGGAAGTCAGATATGCGGTAGTGTTATGGATGTGCGGACCGCGGATCAATTCTGCGGTCCAGTCTGCGGTCGTGAAGCTAATCTGAAGGGGTATTTTTGTCACATTTTGTCCGCGAATTTTGGACCATTATAAATAGAATGACTAGGGTTTTGTGGGTCATCTTGTCTGAAAAAGAGGCTACACTTAGAGCATTGAATACACCGTTACTTTGGAGCTTTTGAGAGAGATTCCAAGACTTTGTCCTCTATGTAAGCTTTTATGAATTTATTTATTGCTTTGTTCTTGTATTCTAGTATGAGTAGCTAACTTTAAATATTAAGGTTGTGGACGCTAAGTGGACGCTAAATATATATATATATATATATATATATATATGGTTGGTTGATTTCTATTCATTTCTCATGCTTCATTTATGGCTGATGGTTGCAAATATTGACTAGTGTCATTTTACTCTATCTTTACTTGGAAAAGTGAGTTTGGGTTTGGTAGAATTAAATAGCAAGAACTTAATACTTTAAACCTTGTTTAATGGGATCTCCTAGGAATAAGTGGTTCTACTTGGCATAAATTAGTTGTTCTTAATTGTAACTCTTTTATATTTGGGAAAATCATAAAGAGAAAATATTATCTAATTATTGAAAAATATCGGGTAGTCATTTAGGAACCATTTGCATATCAAAGGACCTTCCATTAGGAATATATCATATTAACACCGATAGCATTACATTCTATTGACGGGAACACAACCTTGGTTTCTTAATCAAATTAATCAATTCTCTTAATAAAATAGCTTTTCTTAACAAATCACAATTACAAAACTCGTTTCAAACTAACGGAGTAGAATTATGGCTTATGTCAAGTTACACACCACTCAAGTAACCTTTTCATACATATTGCTTGTGAGTTTCGACCCCAACTTAGTTGGGTTATTATATTTGACATCGACCGCCTTATATCATTTATATAGGTGTACTTTGAGCGTATCACCAACCATACTAGTTTCATCCAAATCCGACTCCAAATCGATGTTCAAAACCCCAATATTCGCTCTCTTAAGTTCCAGTCAAAAGTTCCCAATTTCTTCTCTTCAAATCCTTGATTTGGGTGTAATAATCTATGAAAAATAAAATATATAACCAAAACAAAGATACAATTACTTACCTTCATAATTTGGGTATTTAACTCCTCCAAAATCGCGTTACTTGTGCTTCAAGAACCCAAAAGGTGTAGTAAATTAAATCAAAATCTCAAAATTGGACATTAAATACCATTGCCAAGCCTCCTTCTTCGCGATCATGGTCACCAACCTCGCGATCGCGGTTCACAAAATGCCCAGCACAATTTTACCCATCGTGATCGTGGCCAAGAACCTCCGCGATCGCGATGAACAAATTCAAACAAGCTTGCTCAACTCTTCCAGACATCCTCTAGTTTAATAGCCATAACTTTCTGTATAAAATTTCAAATGAAAACAGTTTGATTTTATGAAAATTAGACATAAAGGGCTATAACTTTTATCTTTGAATCATCTCCAAATTCCGTATGGATTGCAAGATATAAGCTTTGAAAATCAGCTCAGTGTCAGCAGATTTTTCTTCTGTGCGATCGCGAACAAGGCCACCGCGATCGCGATTCTCAAGATCCTAACAATAATTTTCTCTTTGTGAACGCGGCCCAGAGGTCCGCGATCGCGATTGACACCTCTCTAGCCAAAAATCAGCAGCTGAAAAGGGCCTTGAAATGGTCCGAAACCACCCCAAAACTCACCGAAGCCCCTCGGGACCCCGTCCAAACATGCCAACAAGTCCAAATACATAACCCAAACTCACTTGAAAGCTCGAAATATCATAAAAACATCAAAACCAAGAATCGAAGATTGAGATCATTCTCTTAACTTTCAAACATTTTCAAACTTCGCCGAACGCGTCTGAATCCTACCAAATCAACTCGGAATGAAACTAAATTTGCACACAATTTTCAAATGACAAAACAGACTGCTTCCATATTTCGGAATAATAATCCGAACCCGATAACCACAAAGTCAACTCACGGTCAAACTTATGAAATTTCTAAACCTTCAAATTGCCAACTTTCGCCAATAAGAACCAAATCAACCTAGGAACCTCCAAGTCCAAATTCGGACATACGCCTAAGTCCAAAATCACCATACCAACCTATTGGAATCATTAAAACACGAATCCGAGACCGTTTACCTAAAATTGAAACGTTGGTTAACTCTTCAACTTAGAACTTCCAAATATGAAAATTTCTCTTCCAAATCAAATCACGAACCTCTCGAATATCGAAACCAATCATACACACAAGTCGTGATACGTCATATGAAGTTACTCATGACCTCAAATATGGAACTGAATGCAAATGCTCAAAACAACCGGTCGGATCGTTACAAATATGTAACTATGGTGTGGGCTCAGGTTGACATTTTCCGAGGAAAGGGATTCTCCAGCCCTCTTTTTCCTAATGGACATATTTGGTATCTCTGTCTGACCATCAGATGCATAAACCAAATGTAAGTGCTTATTCATTTGTGTAATTTTTGCTTTTCCATTATATACCCCTAAACAAATTAAACAGCTACTTAACTATTCATAAAGATCTCCCTTAAAAGCTTAGGTATGAATCATCATTCACGTGCATGCATTTGTTTGGCAAAGAATGAATGTTAAATATGGAGAAAACAATCTCCTGCGATAATATATAATTGTATAGAAAAAAATGATCTTATAAAAATTTCTTTCTTTTTTTTAAACTTGATTTCTTGTAATATATTTTATCTATCTCTTGTGAAAATAGTCACTCAACTTAAAAAACATTTGTGATTGATCATCATATCGATCTACCCATTAAATATAAGGGGAAACAAAAGGGATTATAAACTAGAGGTTACCCAATACAGCCTAATACTTCACCTTAATTATACCTTAATCCTACATGCGGTTCACCTCTACGCCTTTCCCCCTTTTAAAATTCTTGCAATTAATGTACTTTATACAAGTGACAGGATATAAAAAATGATCTTACAAAAATTTCTTGTTTTTTATTTTACCGATTTCTTGTGTTATATTTTATCGATCTCTTGTGAGTTGTTACTTACTATAAAAATAAGAGGATTGACCATGTCTCCTCTTAAGTACCAAAAACCATCCAATATGACTGTCACGACCCAATCCACCTAGTCGTGATGGCACCCAACTCAACCCGTCAGGTAAGCCAATTAACAACTATCTAATTTAAATGAGATTTATTAAGAAAAAAATAATAATAAAACTGCTTTTATACAAGAATTCCCAAGGACTTGTAGTACAGATCATGAGCTTCTACGATTTAGAGATTACAAAGCTAGTATGAAATAAATACATCATCTGTCCGCACATACATAAACAGATTTTTATAAGTCTAGGGCTACCGTGAACAAGAGGCAGTTGTAACTGGAACGCATGTACATCTTCAAATCCAGCTCCCGTTGTGCACAACTGTCACGACCCAAAATCTGACTAGTCGTGATGGCATCTAACCCACCCGCTAGGTAATCCACTTAACCACTAACAAATTCCAATAACAATTAATAAGCAATTTAAGTAAAAAATTATCTTAATCTTATACATTCCCCAGGAACTGGTAGTATAAATCATGAGCTTCTAAGAATAAAGTTTACAAAGCGGAAATAAAATAAATACATAGTCTGCTTGAAAAGTACATAAACAGAGTTTTATAGATCTAAGGCTACCACGAACAAGAGACAGCTACAATCGGGACGCAGGTACATCTTCAATCCAGCTCCCATCGAACACAGCAACATCAGTAACCAACATCTGCAAGCAAGGTACAGAAGTATAGTATGAGTACAACCGACCCCATGTACTCAATAAGTAACAAACCTAACCTTAGGTTAAAAGTAGTGACGAGCTAACACAAGGTCGGATCCAATACCAATATCCCACAACAGTTCATAACAACATAATACAATAACAAAGATGTATCTCAGAAGTAAAATGCTCAGCTCGTTCACAGTTCCAGAAAAATAGTCATGCTTTTCAAGTATCTTAGTGAAAATCCAAATCTTTTATCGAAAATGCCAAAAATACGAGTAAGTTTGAAAATTGTAATTTTTTCAAATATCCTTTCCACAATAAATAAGATGTTTCATTTTCTTACCAGATAGCAAGAGTGAAATACCTCTCTATGCCCACATATCAATGTGTGTAAAAAGTCATGAATGACGTGATACCGTACAGCATGAGGAAAAATGCATCTTTATACATGTATGTCATGTGTGCATGCCAATGCCATGTATCTAAGAGATGAATCATGTACTCACACTCTCAGAGTACTCAATCTCACTGTCTCACACTTTTCACTCATCATGCTCAACCACTCGGTACTGTATATGGCCCATACGGCCCAGGGAAGATCCATCCCAGAATATATACATCACTAACCATTAGTCACTCAGTACCGAGGAAGGCCAATCCAGCCCCGTGGAGAAGATCCATCTCCAGGTATATAATGCTTCGGACAAGATCCATATCCAGGGAAGATCCATCCCTCAATATAATCAACCGTGCTCACTGGGGGTATGGAGACTTCGGAGGGGCTTCCACAGCCCAAGCGTTATCATAAGCCAGATCCAGGCATAAATCAATATAGCATGCTGCGGCGTGCAGCCCGATCCCATAACTGTCACTCATAATCAGGCTTTCGGCCTCACCTAGTCATCAATCTCTCCAGTCTCACTCATGGGCTCACAATGTCATGAAACTAGCCCGACAACAATGATGTAATGTATCAATAAATAACAACTGAGACTGAGATATGATATGAATGCATGAATATGACTGAGTACGAAATATCAATGGAATCAGTGAGATGACAGCAAGAAACGACCACTATGGGTCCAAACAGTATTGCCATAAAGCCTAAATATAATATCTAGTATGATTGACAGCTCAATTACTTTATGACATGGTGAAAATATGGATATCAACAAAGTAAGACCACTATACAGTGTCATGGAAGCAACGGAGTCCCAATTCACATGGTGCATGCCTACACGCCCGTCACCTAGTATGTGCGTCACCTCAATACCAATCACATAACATATATTTCGGGGTTTCATACACTCAGCACTAAGATTAAAAGAGTTACTTACCTCGAACAAGCCAATACCAATGCTAAGCAAGCCAAGCGATGCTCCAAAGATGCCATCTCGCACGTTCCGACCTCTGAACGGCTCAAAACTAACCAAAAACAACTCAAATCCGTCTCGAAACGTCCCGAATCTAGCCACAAGCAGTTCAATACAATCAATATAGGCTAAAGGAATTAATTCTATAAGAAAAATACGAAATTATAGCCAAAATCCGAAATCGGCCCAAACCCGACCCCCGGGCCCACGTCTCGAAATCCGAAAAAGTCACAAAATTCGAAAGCTTATTCACTCACGAGCCTAACCATACCGAATTTATCACAATCCGACACCAATTGGTCATTCAAATCCTCAAAACCAACTCTCCAAATCCTTAGCCTCAAATCCCCAATTTACACCTCACAAACACACCATCTAGGTGGGAAATCAGTAGGAAAACATAATTATTGAAGAAAAATGAAGACAAGGAACTAACCTCAAGAATCCCACTTGAAAATCCCTCTCAAAATCTCTAAAATCCGAGCTTAAAATGATGAAATGAAGTAGAAAATCTCGGACCCCGCTGATATAGGTTCTGCCCAGGCACTTCCGTACCTGTGAAGCCTGGACTCGCACATACGTGCCCGCTGGTGCGAAAAATCTGGGCGCACATGCAAATAATGACTAACTCCGGCTGCTTCCGCTCCTGTGACCCATGGTCCATATCTGCGCTATCGCAGGAGCGGAGAAACCATCGCACCTGCGACCCCTGCTGGTCTCCACCCTTTCCGCACCTGCGGTCTCCTCTCTGCAAGTGCGGTCACACCAGCAGCTCTCAGACTTCAGCAAGTTCTCAAATCATATTCCAAGTTCGTTAACGACCCGAAATCAACCCGAGGCCCCCCGAGACCTCAACCAAATATACCAAAAAGTCTTATAACATCATACGAACTTAGTCGAATCTTCAAATCACCTCCAATAACATCGAAAACACGAATTACACACGGATTCAAGCCTAAGAAACTTCAAAATTTCCAAATTTTACAAACGATGCCAAAACCTATTAAATCACGTCCGATTGACCTCAAATTTTGCACATAAATCACATTCGACGTTACGGACCTGCTCCAACTTCTGGAATCGGAATCCGACCCCGATATCAAAAAGTCTACTCCGGTCAAACTTTCCAAATTTCAACTTTCACCATTTTAAGCCAAATTCAACCACGGACATCCAAATCACAATCCGGGCACGCTCCTAAGTCCAAAATCACCCAACGGAGATAACAGAACCATTAAAATTCCAATCCGAGCTCAAATGCTAAAAAGTCAAACTTGGTCAACTCTCCTAATTTAAAGCTTTAACAATGAAATTATTTCTTCCAATTCGATTCCGAATAACTTGAAAGTCAAAACCGATGATTCACACAAGTCAAAATACATCATACGGTGCTACTCATGCCCTTAAACAACCGAGTGAAGTGTAAATGCTCAAAATGACCGGTCGGGTCGTTACATCCTCCCCCACTTAAACATACGTTCGTCCTCGAACGTGCCAAGAGTTGTTCCAAAAGCCATCAAATCGCCGTGTAACCTTACCATGCACATACCCGGGGATGATCTCATGTTACCCTATCCCATATAGGCCCGACAACACAGCATAACTATAGTTTCTTAATTAAACCTAGCCCTTAAACCTTATAATCCTATTTCCAACATCCGAAATTTCTGTAAGATCAGAATCTCGCATCTACACACTATATAAGTCTGAACAAGCTGTATCAAGCTTTCACCATAACCCAAGATGTAATCATATGATATACCACATAACTTAGATACTCATAGTGATAATTTCAAATCACAGTAGCTGCTCAAAACAACCTAATACCGGTAATAAACCTCATATCAAACAAAATCTCATTCTAAAACCTTCGTACACTGCCGATGATGAAAGAAATACGCAGAACTCAAAACCATTCATCACATCAACCAGTCATGGAATTCCCCCTCATTCGACAAGAACTATAGCAAATTCTAAGCCGACTTTCGATATTATCCTTCCAAACATGCTGTAATCAATTCCAATAGTATCCCTTCTAAGTCAAATGATCTCATCTCATCCAACATGACCACTCTAGTGACATGCCATATCAATACAATCTGACGCCATAACCCGTGCAATCCGTGCACCAATAAGCAATTCTTCCAAATATACTCAAATCATAAAAAACTGATTCAGACGGGAGAACTGTCCCGCAAGCTCAACAAGTACCACCACAACGCAATGCTAAGAACCTATCACACACCGTAGAACCAAAACACACGAATCTAACACAAGGGATCATATCTCAACATAACTCCGCTGCAATACGTGACCCCGTCCAAACACTGGTCCATATGAAATACCTCAGCCACCATGCTCAAAATCAATAACCACGCGAAATTCGACATCAAGTACCCAAGGTGCATTACCGTAACCCCGGAGAGTAAATAGCACAATATCACAATCCGGAAAGAACATAGCCAACGCGCAAACAATCACGCAATACGCAAATACTCATCTCACTCAAATTCCGCTATAAAGCCCAAATAGAACCACACTGTGTGTGCATATAACCCACGAATCGCAACCCCTTGTAGCATAGAAGACTAACTCACAGATCATTTCAAAACACGAATAAGCTCAACAACAACCGAATGGCACATCCCTCAATAATAGAAGTACAGAGCCAACCAATCCGACTCGACGTAGAATACCCATCCTAGTTGGACCTACTAATGGGCCCCCAAATCAACTCTGGGCACCCACACATGGATAAATAACCCTCCGAAAGCCCGCAATGATTGAATCATAACATATACTATCGTCTAGCTAGCTTCGGCCATAACTTCACAGTCCACAACCATGAAAACAACCTGCTCTTGAGAACTCCCAGTTTCCAAATCCATAGAACATACGAATCCCATATCTGATCCCAACTTCACCGCTAGAATGTCTAACACATCTCTCATACACGATCATCCCATGAGAAATACTTCTAAAATTCTTCCGTGTCACATGGAAAAATTTAAATATCAGTAGTCGATCAACCAGGAGAGTGTCGTAATACCAATGAAGTGCCCATAAATCAAAACACAATGCCCCTTCTGAAATGTATACTCTCATCAGGCCATACTGATTAGTAATATCATTTTCCTAGTCATCTGAAACCGTCCATGTTGCCTATGAATTTATGTCCTTCCCTTCAAAACTAAACTGTGACCTTGCACAAGCAAATATCAATCCCACGCAATACATTGCGTCTACGATGCCATCCTGCGAAGAGTACAAGAATCTTATAATCAACTCTGAGTCACAAGAAGAATACATATCCGATCAGTCAGAAACCTTCCGTTTGATCTCATCCTAGAGAAAATTCTAATACGCAATATACTCCTCACGCCGGTAGGAAATATACTTCTCGAACCGTGGTAAAAAC
Source organism: Nicotiana tabacum (assembly GCF_000715075.1). Classification (NCBI taxonomy): domain Eukaryota; kingdom Viridiplantae; phylum Streptophyta; class Magnoliopsida; order Solanales; family Solanaceae; genus Nicotiana; species Nicotiana tabacum. The sequence continues at coordinate 64,183,856 of NC_134094.1, read as the reverse complement.
CATTGAGAACTCTTTGAAACCCATTTGCACATAACCAAGCTATCATAACCGAATCTCTCTAACTCAACCCAGCCACGCAGGTTGCCAAAACCTAAGAGTATTGCCACAAAATACCTGTGGAGACTAGCCACATCATAGGTACCTAAAGAACTGATTATATCCATTACTGTGCTAATCCAACCTACTACCACGATGTCCTATTTCTCCAAGTCCCTTCCAAATTGCCTTCAAATTGATACTTCTCCTTGCTTGAATACCACGATCCTTAACAAAAATTTACCACACAAGAGACCCTAGTATAAAACCACGACGCCCTAAGGCCTATAAGCTGCTGACTCCCCTCTTAAGCACCCCAAAGCACCACAACCACGACACCCACTCTAAGGAGACCTTATGTGAACCAAAAACTGTTTCCTTCACCTTCTTGATGCTGAAATGCATAATCCACAATGGTATAAAAATGCCACAAGTCTCGACACCATCCAATGTAACTCTCAGTTTCTAGCCATATACAAATCTTGAAAATTCTAAATCGCTACATATAAATCTTGAATCCATTAGAACCATTCTCGAGAGTCATCCACTCTACTCAAATCTCAATTAAACCGAACAAATGGACCGAGCGACCTGTGCCCCATTAGCACACCAACCCCTCCCAAGGGAGTAACCCACACTCCTAAGCAACCAAATGAATCCCTACCCCATGCACGCTACATCCTTTACAAATAACAACTCAATCATCCAATGTTTCTCATATACTTATAAAGCATAACACAACCCTTATCCAAAATATCCTTTACTCGAGTCACCCTCGATCTCAACCTCTGTAAGCCATAACTGATTCACCAGTATACCTTAAACTAAAACCAATACAACACTTAACCGCGCAATCAACCCCTCGATAGCAGACTCCCCTACTTGGCTCAAGGCCAATGAATAAAGCATCTGATAACTTACGATAACCACCCCCATACTGGCATAATACCGCAATAGGATTCAACTAAATCCTTCCTAAGCTCATGTAACACAAACCACATAATATCTCAAATCATTTGCAAATTTCACATTCATCCTTGTAACAGTCAAGCCAACTTCCACAAGCGATCCAAACTCAAATTGCACTACATATAATTTACTGGTAAAAGGGAACTCTTAACAAAACAACATAGGGATCACACAACCTCAGGACATCCTGCAGGAGATAACCCATTTGCTTAGCCTCAAACTGACATCTTTCTGTACCCTTCCACAGTCATAACTATTACGCAACCACTTAATCTTCCCGAGTCTGAACTCATATCACGACATGAAAAACTACTCCACCCCTCAACTAAACAACAGGAAAAAGATCCTTCAACACACCCATAACTTGAGACTATACGTCAAATCAAGATGGAAATCAAGCACCAAATAGTTCTTTCTGCACCTCAAGAAAACCATTCTCGTCACATTCAAATCATATGAACACATCTCGCAGTCACATCATACTCATCACGTAGCCATCCAACCACCAATTTCACTAATAGGGACACTACCGGACATATAAATCCAAAAGCACGTGCTCACGTAGTCAACACCTCAGTGCTCCAACTACAGTCAAAACCCAGTCTCATGTCCCCCAGACCGGTCCATCATCAACACACAAAAATCACATCTCGCCCTCATCCAGAAAATCACCAGCCACCGATGCACAACTGATACTGAGCGCTCACGTGCGCATACGAATGTGTGAAAGGAATTCGAAGGATTATGCCTCAAGCTGAATCAATATTGCACGATAATGAAAGAAAGATGGGAAGTATATCCTAAATGTCCCGGAGCCTCTCGAAGATAGGTATGGACGTCATCATACCGATCCGCAAGACTCTACTAGACACTTGCTCATGACTTGTAGAACCTATGAACCTAGAGCTCTGTTGCCATCTTGTCACGACCCAAAATCCGACTAGTCGTGATGGCACCTAACCTACCCGCTAGGTAAGCCACTTAACCACTAACCAATTCCAATAACAATTAATAAAGCAATTTAAGTAAAGAATTATCTTAATCTTATACATTCCCCAAGAACTGGTAGTACAAATCATGAGCTTCTCTAAGAATAGAGTTTACAAAGCGAAAATAAAATAAATACATAGTCTGTTTGAAAATTACATAAACAGAGTTTTATAGATCTAAGGCTACTACGAATAAGAGGCAGCTACAAACGGGACGCAGGTACATCTTCAATCCAGCTCCCATCAAACACAGCAACATCAATAACCAACATCTACACGCAAGGTGCAAAAGTGTAGTATGAGTACAACCGAATCCATGTACTCAATAAGTAACAAACCTAACCTTAGGTTGAAAGTAGTGACGAGATAACACAAGGTCGGGTCCAATACCAATATCCCACAATAGTTCATAACAGCATAATACAATAACAAAGATGTATCTCAGAAGTAAAATGCTCAGCTCGTTCACAATTATAGAAAAATAGTCATGCTTTTCAAGTATCTTAGTGAAAATCCAAATCTTTTACCGAAAATGCCAAAAATACGAGTAAGTTTGAAAATTATAATTTTTCCAAATATCCTTTGCACAATAAATAATATGTTTCATTTTCTTTCCAGATAGCAAGTGTGAAATACCTCTCTATGCCCACATATCAATGTGTGTAAAAAGTCATGAATGGCGTGATACCGTATAGCATGAGGAAAAATGCATCTCTATGCCTGTATGTCATGTGTGCATGCCAATGCCATATATCTCAGAGATGAATCATGTACTCACACTCTCATAGTACTCAATCTCACTGTCTCACACTTTCCACTCATCATGCTCAACCACTCGGTACTGTATATGGCCCATACAGCCCGGGGAAGATCCATCCCGGAATATATACATCACTAACCATTAGTCACTCAGTACCGAGGAAGGCCAATCCGGCCCCGTGGAGAAGATCCATCTCCAGTTATATAATGCTTCGGACAAGATACATGTCCAGGGAAGATCCATCCCTCAATATAATCAACCGCGCTCACTGGGGGTGTGTAGACTCCGGAGGAGCTCCCACAGCCCAAGCGCTATCATAAGCCACATCCAGGCATAAATCAATATAGCATGCTGTGGCGTGCAGCCCGATCCCATAACTATCACTCATAATCAGGCTCTCGGCCTCACCCAGTCATCAATCTCTCCAGTCTCACTCACGGGCTCACAATGTCATGAAACTAGCCCAACAACAATGATATGATGTATCAATAAATAACAACTAAGACTGAGATATGATATGAATGTATGAATATGACCGAGTATGAAATATCAATAAAATCAGTGAGATCACAGCAAGAAACGACCACTATGGGTCCAAACAGTATCGCCATAAAGCCTAAACACGATATCTAGCATGATTGACCGCTCAATTACTTTATCACATGGTGAAAACACGGATATCAACAAAGTAGGACCACTATACAGTGCCATGGAAGCAATAGAGTCCCAAATCACATGGTGCACGCCAAAATACGAAATCGGCCCAAACCCGACCCCCGGGCCCACGTCTTGAAATCCAACAAAAGTCACAAAATCCGAAAGCTCATTCACTCACGAGCCCAAGCATACCAAATTCACCAAAATCCGACACCAATTGGTCATTCAAATCCTCAAAACCAACTCTCCAAATCCCTAGCCTCAAATCCCCAATATACACCTCAAAAATACACCATCTAGGTGGGAAATCAGTGGGAAAACATAATTATTAAAGAAAAATGAAGACAAGGAACTTACCTCAAGAATCCCACTTGAAAAGCCCTCTCAAAATCTCTAAAATCCGAGCTCAAAATGATGAAATGAAGCCAAAAATCTCGACCCCGCTGATATAGGTTTTTCCCAGGCACTTCCGCACCTGCGGAGCCTGGGCTCGCACCTCCGCGCCCGCTGGTGCAAAAAATCTGGGCGCACCTGCGAAAATGACTAACTCCGGCTGCCTCCGCTCCTGCGACCCATGGTCTGCATCTGCGCTATCGCAGGTACGGAGAAACTATCGCACCTGCGACCCCTGCTGGTCTCCACCCTTTCCGCACCTGCGCTCAACCTACCGCACCTGCAGCATCGCATCCGCGGTCCCCTCCCCGCAGGTGCGGTCACACCAGCAGCTCTCAGACTTCAGCAAGTTCTCAAATCACATTCCAAGTCCGTTAACCACCTGAGGCCCCCTGGGACCTCAACCAAACATAACAACAAGTCTTATCACATCATACGAACTTAATCGAATCTTGAAATCACCTCCAACAACATCGAAAACACGAATTACACACCGATTCAAGCCTAAGAAACTTCAAAAATTTCAAATTCTACAAACGATGCCAAAACCTATCAAATCACGTCCGATTGACCTCAAATTTTGCACCCAAGTCACATTCAATGTTACGGACATGCTCCAACTTCCAGAATTGGAATCCGACCCCGATATTAAAAAGTCCACTCCCGGTCAAACTTTTCAAATTTCAACTTTCGCCATTTCGAGCCAAATTCAACCACGGACCTCCAAATCACAATCCAGACGTGCTCCTAAGTCCAAAATCACCCAACGGAGCTAACAGAACCATCAAAATTCTAATCCGAGGTCAAATGCTAAAAAGTCAAACTTGGTCAACTCTCCCAATTTAAAGCTTCAACAATGAAGTTCTTTCTTCCAATTCGATTCCGAATAATATGAAAGTCAAAGCCGATGATCCACACAAGTCAAAATACATCATACGGAGCTACTCATGCCCTCAAATAATCGAGCGAAGTGTAAATGCTCAAAACGACCGGTTGGGTCATTACAACAACAACAACATTCAACATCTGCACGCAAGGTGCAGAAGTATAGTATGAGTACAACCGACCCCATGTACTTAATAAGTAACAAACCTAACCTTAGGTTGAAAGTAGTGACGAGTTGGAACAAAGGTCTGAGTCCAACTCCAATAACCAACAACAGTTCATAACAATATAATGAAGATGGTGTAAGAAATAACTCAATAAATAAATGCTCAGCTCGTATACAATTCTAGAAAATAAATATTTTCTTTCCAAGAATAACAGTAAAACTCAAATCTTTTGCCGAAATCACTGAAAATATGAGTAAGTCTGAAATCTGTGATTTTTCTCAAAAGCTTTAACGACAGATAAGAAATTTCCATTATCAGATGGCATGAGGGAAAATACTTCTCTATGCCGACATATCAAGTATGCATGTCTAATGCAATGCAGCACAATGATGAACTCATGTACTCACACTCTCAGAGTACTCAATCTCACTGTCTCACATTTCCACTCATCACGCTCAATATTCAGCTTACTCTATCACTCGACACTGTACAGGGAAGATCCAACCCAAATATAAATGACAACTTGCACTCAGTCAAATCCAGCCCAGGGAAGATCCATCCCATATATATATATATATATATATATATGATAACTGACATGCAGTCACTCAGTACTGTATAGGACCAATCCAGCCCAGGGAAGATCCATCCCTCAATATAAATAATTAGGCAAGATCCATGCCCAGGGAAGATCCATCCCTCAATATAATATCAATTGCGCTCACTGTGGGTGTGCAGACTCCAGAGGGGCTCCTTCAGCCCAAGTACTATAATAAGCCAAATTCAGGCATAAATCAATAAAATATGTTACGGCGTGCAGCCCGATCTCATAAATATCACTCACAATCAGGCCCTAGACCTCACTTAGTCATCAATCTCTCCAGTCTCTCGGGCTCACAATGTCATGAAAATCAGCCCAAAATGATGATATGATGTATCACTAAATAGAAACAGAGACTGAGATATGATATGTAATGAATGAACATGGCTGAGTATGAAATTACAATTTAAACATGATTTGACAGCAGAAATGACCTCAATGGGTCCTAATAATACCAGCATTTGCCTAAGCATGATTTCTAATATGAGTCACGTCTCAGTTTCTCTAACACATGGAAAATACATAGGAAATACAAGTTAATTGACTACATAGTTCTACGGAATTGACTGAGTCTCAATTTCTACTGTGCACGCCCACACGCCCGTCACCTAGCATGTGCATGACCTCCAAATAAAATCACATAACACGTATAATCAGGGTTCATACCCTAAGCTCCAAGTTTAGAAGGGTTACTTATCTTGAACAAGCCAAATCCAATACCGAGCAAGCCAAGTGATGCTCCAAAAATGTCATCCTATGTGTACCGACCTCTGAACGGCTCGAAACTAGCCAAAAGCAACTCAAATACATCAAATAAAGTCTAATGAATCAATTCCAATTGATAGAGGTCGAATCTTTAATCAAAAGCCCAAAATCAACCAAATATCAAACCTGGGCCCATACCTCAGAACCCAACACAACATAAAATCCGATAACCCATTCAAATACGAGTCCAACCATACTAGTTCACCCAAATCCGACTCCGGATCGATGTCCAAAACTCAAAAACTCACTCTATGAAACTTTAGGCTAAAACCCCCAATTTCTCTTTAAAATTCCTAACCCAATTATCAAAAACGAAGATAAAACCACGAAATATAATCACAAGTGAGTCAAGAATACTTACCCCAAGTCATATGGTAAAAATTACTTCAAGAATCGCCTCAATCCGAGGTCTATAACTCCAAATATGAACAAAACGACCAAACCCTCGATTTAAAGCTTCTGCCCAGCCATTTCCGCTTTTGCGAACACATGAGCCGCTTCTGCGGGGCCGCAGATGCGCCCCAATTTCCGCACCTGCGAAGACTCCAAACACTGCCCTTTTTCGCTCGTGCGACCACTCTGCCGCTTTTGCAGCTCCGCACCTATGCCCATAGCTCCGCAGGTACGGTCACACCAGAATCCCTGCCAAACCAGCCTTAACCAAATAGTTCCAAAATGATCCGAATCCCGTCCGAAACGCACCTGAACCCCTCGGGACCCCGTCCGAATATACAAACAAGTCCCATAATATAACACAGACTTACTCGAGGTCTCAAATCACAAATAACAATATCAAAATGACGAATCGTACCTCAAATCAAAATTTAATGAACTTTGAATTTTCAACTTCCAAAACTCGCGTCGAAACATATCAAATCAACTCGGAATGAACTCACATTTTGCACACAAGTCTCAAATGACATAGCGAAGCTATTCCGATTCCCGGAACTATAATCCGACTCCGATATCATCATAGTCAACTTCCGGTCAAACTCATGAACTTTTCAATTCTTCAAATTTTTCAACTTTCGCCAATTAGCGCTGAATCCTTCCAGAAATGTCCAATTGCAAATTCGGACATACGCCTGAGTCCAAAATTACCATCCGGACCTAACAGAACTATCAAAACTCCGTTCCGAGGTCAAATTCATAAAAGTCAAACTTGGTCAACTCTTCCAACTTAAAACTTAAATCATGAAATTCATTCTTCCAAATCGATTCCGATTTACCTGATAACCAAAACCGACAATTCACACGAGTCATAATACATCATACAGAGCTACTCATGCCCTCAAATTACCGAGCGAAGTACAATGCTCAAAACGACCGATCAGGTTGTTACAATGACTGAGTAGGCTAGCTGCCTGGTTTGACATGAAGATATAACAACAACAATATACCTGGTATAATCCTATAAGTAGCTTGATTGGAAGATCTAAGTAAAGAATTTACGGGGCAGCTTATTCAGCTTCCACCATTTAACCTATATTCTATTTTTCTAAAACTTTTAATTGGTACCCAATTTAAGAGAACTTCAAATTTGCCGATGCTTTTGCTTCTTCTCCTTCTTTATCTCCTCATTCATGTGTTTCTTCTTCTTATTTCCACCAGCTTTTGATCCACTCTTCCCCCCCCCCCCCGATTTAATGATACGCCGACCACTTTGCGCGGTTAAAAATGAATCAACCAAATAACCTTTTTATAAATTTAGTTAAGAGAAAGAGCTAAAATTTTCATAATACCAGAAAGATAAAATTTATAGATGTACCATAAGACATACATACGGAAAAAAAAAATCACTAAAGAAAAGTTGCATATGAAAAAATAAAATAGGAAAATAAATCTAAAGAAAGCATCGCACTTTTTGTAGTTCTATGATAACAGTGTGTTGGGGAGCAATCTTCTCAGCTGGAAGAGAAGCCCTCCATGCCTATTTAGATATTGTCATAAATTATACTCAGAAGAATTGTATTATAAACTATACTCATAAGCCCTCCACTCAGTAATTGTATTTTGTTTATAAGAAAGTATAAAAATGTCAAAAAAATAAATAGGTATTCATGTAAGAGAGTGCCATGTTACAAGCACTAAAATAAAAGTATCGGATAAAAACTTTGGGCCATAAAAACCCACATAAATGGATGTTTTATTAATACATGATAAATAACAATTATATTGTTAGAGAAACGTTGAGTAATCATATTTAGAGACGTTTGCGCTATTTAAATAATAAGGTAAATGCAAAAATAGGGAAAGTGTTATAAATAGAATTGTATTTAAGGTGAATGTCTGCATTTTAGAGAGATTTTAAGGTTTGTTACTTGGTGGCTAAGTCACTTTTTTTCTATAAATAGAGAGATTCTATTCCATTGTAATTGATCCCAAATCAATAAGAACTCTCTCTCTTTCTTTGCAATATTTTTCTTTATTGTTTCATTACACGTTATCAGCACGAGACTCTAATCAATTGAGTAGAGACATCTGCTTTGGTCACCAGGTTTTGGAATACGTTCATGGTGCTCAATATGTATATAATATTGAGCATAATGATTATTAATTGTTCCATGAACTTCCTTCATGAATAAATTCTGGATTGAAGGTAAGAATTTTACCTTATTTTTCTCTTCTAAACTCTTGAAATTTTATAATTTAATTTTAAATATAAGCAAAGACAACAAAGTTTGATTATAACTCTAATAGAGTTTGTAAGAAATTATAACCGCTCGAAGTAGTGAAATTTCTCTGTCTTGCCATGATCAAATTCATGTATGATTGTGAGCACAAAAAGTGAAAACCCGTCCCATTGAATTTGCTTCATTCTCATTCCCTTAAGAGAATGTGGTAGTAATATATAATAAGTCTAAAAGAAGACAAAATTTTGACCGTGAAGGTATCAATGGATGTGGACGTGGCAATAGACGAAATTATAATCGTCATCATTATGATAATGAAAATAATAAGGATTCTCAAAATAATCTTTCACTCTGTGAAAGTAATGTTTGTCATCGATTTGACATGAGATTTTGTAAAGCACATATAGATGATTATGGTCCATTCATGATGTGAATGTGACAACATCTGATTTATGAATACATGTTTATTTTTGGAAGAATATGAACGTGCTAGTGGTAGTGAATATATCTCACTCACCTCTAGAAGAAGGTTTGAGATGAAATAAGAAAATAATGTCATTATTATGACATGAATAGTCATTGGTCACATACCTATTATACGCCAAAATATTTTGGCAATGTGATTATTAAAGGACAACAGTAATACAAGAAACAGATCTTACATATAATTTTGACCATGGCCATAATGGTATAACTTTTTCTTTAAAAGATATTCACCATATAGATGTTGATGAATATATGGTAGTATAAAATTAATTGAGAGCTCTGGAAGAGCAAATTATAGCCATTTTTGAGGAATAAAATTCATTATCAATAAGGCATTGTGTTGTAGTAAGTCTCAAAGAAACTTATTGAGTTTCTAAAGTATTCGTGAAAGCGGTTGGTTATATTGAGACTATAAATAATAAGAAGATTTAATATCTTTATATTACTATAACTTTAACAGGGTAATATGTATATAAAAATTACCCACTTTATTGCTTGATTTTTACTACATAAATAAAGTATGGTAAAATTATATGACACAGTAAACTAGATATTTTTTGATATATAATACCCATGTCATAGTAAACTGGAAATTTAATTAATAATTGCACATATCATAATGTAAACCTGAAGTTTACTGATACAAATAATTTTATCAAGCATGACCTATTGAGCAATCTTGATTTAAGCATGATGTGCAAAATAAATGAGAATTCACATGAGTAAGTGTTGAAGAAGATTCTTCATGAATTCTCATGTGTTGCTTGTTCTTGCGAGTATTATACCAACTAAAATTGAGATTGAATCCCTTGAATTCTGAAATTTATCAAAGGTGAATATGGGCCCATTTACCTGCCATGTAAACCTTATAAATATGCATCTATGAGATGGTTATATGTGCGTTTATTATCAACCCGCAACTTGAATGCTAGGTTTCTTGCTCAATAATTTAATTTAGAGCATAATTTTCAGATTTTCTATTCAAGAAAGTTCATTTTGATAAGTTGGTTTACATCACAGTTGGTTAAGTAAAATAATTTATTGACTGACTCCACTTAATAGCTAAATTATTGCTCATGAGAATAAAGTTATTTATATCAGTTTGATATACGTTATACATGAAAGTATATTACATTCTCCCCTCATAACTGGTTCAGGGTCAGGAACTAAATAATTCCATCTTATTATTATTAATGTGCGGTGTATATTTTGATTAACACCATAACGCACAAAGATGGGTTCCCAAAGTTGAGGAAGCAAGTTAGTTTTTCTAACATGAGGGGGAGAGATGATAAACATTTGAGAAAACGTTACGTGGAATGAATTATCATTTCTACATCTAGATCCTCGAATAAGATAATATGAACTTGAAATTCATAAAAAGATAATTCATCTGCAATATAATGCAAAGCATGCCGGACGCATTTGCTGTCTCAAAGAAAGTAACTATATTCTCACTGCAAATGCTCCTATTAGAATAAGTCATATAAGGACAAAATCTATGGTACGCTTAAAGAGTATAGACAAATCGGTTTCAATTAAAATTCTTGATAAAGGAGATGAGCAAATAATCAAAATGATCATCATAAGGAGGCAAGTGATCTATAACATCACATGACATAACACTTCATAAAATCTCAGGAGAGGTTCAGGTACTTGAAAATATAAATGAAGAGATCTATATATTATGTCTTTATGAAATAAAAGAAGAATTGGTTTCATATGAAAGACATGTTGTTTTTGACATGCAGTTCAAATACTTGAAAATATAAAGTCAATGGTGGGTGCAATCACTTTTATCTATCTTATATGTCTAGTATGACATAAAACTTAATATGCATCTAAAGTCTATATATATGGACTTATATGGCAATCCCTGAAGGATTTAGATCGCTTAAAGCATATACAATTCTTGGTCCTGAAGTACCACATCCTAAGTGCAATTTGTGCACATATGTATCTTGCTATAAGTATAGGCATGATAATATGATAGCGAGAATCTCTATGGAGATATTGAAAAGGCCATTCCACGGCATTTTATGAAGACATTACATATCTCTCAAGAATGATGATTTCAAGGTGCAACATATTCATTCAAGTTAATATGGCTGATTTGTTTATCAAATCTTTACCAACAATATTTTGAAGATGGTGCACAAGATTGGAATGCGAAGGCTCAAAGATGTGAATTGATGCTCTCATCAGGGGGAGTTAATACATGTTGTACTCCTTTTTCCTTACAATATTTTATCGCACTGGATTTTCCTTGCAAGATTTTTAATGAGGCAACCAAAAGGTGTATTGTTAGATATGTGTACTCTCTTTCCTTTACTAGAATTTTTTTTCACTCGATTTTATTTTAGTTAAGATTTTAACGGGGCACATTATCTGTTGAATAGACATTCAAGGGGGAGTGTTATAAATAGAGTTGTATTTAAGGTGAATGTCTATATTTTAGAGAGATTTTAGGGTTTGTTACTTGGTGGCTAAGTCACTATTTCCCTATAAATAGATGAGTTCTATACCATTGTAATTGATTCCAAATCAATAAGAATTCTCTCTTTCTTTGCAATATTCTTTTTTATTGTTTCATCACAGGAAGCGAGTTGTCTTCTAGTTTTTAAAAATTAAATAGTAATGATAATGTATTACTACTATGAAGCATATTATGAGATTTTCAATGACCTAAAGAATCTGCACAAGAAAGCTGTGACATTTCAACGTATTGTCATGGGTATGAAATCTTTTTGGCTTAATTCAATATTATATATACTCTGTAAAATAGAAGCCGAAAAAGAAGAAGAAATTTAACTGAATGACCAAAACAACAGATATCATAGAGGCATCGACTTTTGGCTATCATATAAACGGAGTGTCACCAAACTTGCCATTAGAGATACCAAAGTAACAGGACTGATGAAGCATTCCAACACATGTTACATATATTATTAACCAATTAAGATAATAAAGAGTTATGATAATAACAAATAAATACAGAAGTTTCAATTACCTCATTGAAGACTGAACAATCAGCACTAACAATGTGAACAAAGTACATATATACACGTGCACCATGACCTTCAAAGAAATATGCTATTATTACCACCTCATGGATATAACCTAAAATATAAACTATACTATTATTAGTAAAAGAAAGAAGAAAAGCCCCTCAGTACAAGAGTTCTTCAAAATATGGTAAACATAAATAAAAGAACACAATCAAAAAGAAGCCCAAACAAATCTGACAATTGATTTTAAAGTTTCATATAGAATTGCAAAAAAGAATAAACTCATCATGGAAACTTCTTTAAGGGAAAGAACACATAGTCGCTGGCCACTGGTGGTAGATACCTCTTCCAATTCACTGCTTTTCTTGGATCCCCTGGATTTTCTTATCATTTACAGTTTATTTATACTAAGCTTTTTGAAGAAGAAAATGAATGAAGATTAATTGCCACCATTATGTTAAATGTTGTAACCTTCCCATAACCAAGAAGGTATCGTTACAAATTGCGACTTATTTGTATTAATTGTTGCAGCCGTTCCTCTCCTTTTTTGAGAACATAAAATGCAATACTAAATTGAAGTTCCCATTATGATAGATAACATAAATAAATGGAAAATAATTGGGGAAAAGCAAGAAAAAAAGGGAAAATGGATAAATGGGGAATCTCTTCCTCTCCCTTATTTAATATTCATAGTTAATGTATATAATGAAAGATGTAATTCAATTCAAAAATTTCCTCCTCTTCACTTATTTAAACTCATACCAATAATTATGTAGGAAAGCATTTTAATAATGGAGATTGTACTAAAAATAGGATGAAAGTCCAAAAAAACAGGAAACAAAGATAAATAAGAATGCTGGTTTTAGAGGACTACCACATCAACATGCCAATTCCCAACTTTATATTTATATATAGATAGATAGATTATTGTGCAATTAATTTATTGCACATTATTAGGGAGCAAAAGATTAGACCCTGACTTATATTCGCTGGGAAATCAATCATCTGTGCAACTCTACTAATGCCACGATTCTTGATGTATCTTTATACAGGTGAAATCGAACCCTTTAAACGCCTCGGTTCCCGATGAAGTAAATGGAGCAGAGAGGTGATTGAAAGGAACCGAAGTCGGGGTAAGGAGCCCCTAGAGTCGGGGTCCGGGCAATACACCTGCCCTCGGAAGAATCGGGGCCACGTCCCTCAGGTCCGATTCGATCCTCAAAACTTCGGAGAGCACTACCAGATAATCGAGCACGACAAACAAAGGGCCGTGATATCCGTGCCCAACCGGATATTACGGCGTGAATCTCGGCACGTATCAGCAGAAAATCAGTGATTAGTAAAATGAAAGATTTTTAGCTCTTTTAGAATTGTACTTAGAGTAAAACTCCCCCACTATATAAATGGGAGTCTAACTATTCATTAGGCATCATTGTAACACGCATATCAAGGCAATATACTCTTATTTTCTCTGTTATTCGAAGTTCTTACTTTTGTTCATAAGTTCTTCATTATCGTGAGCCCGAGATTGAAGGCAGGCATTTCATTAAAGTTGTTACTGAGTCCGGGATTACTCCCCTTAATTGGTTTGATAATTTATTACGTCATTTATCTATTTAATCTAACGCAATTTATCATTTGTATTAAATTAGTCCACGTATCCTTAAAATCACATATAAATTTAGTTGTTATCTATTTTTTAGGGTAAACAATTTGGCGCCCATCGTGGGGCTAAGGATAATAGTGGCTATTTGATACAAATTTTCATAACACACTCCATTTTACACTTATTCTTTGAGCTCCTAATTTCAAGTCAAATTAAAAATGTCAAATTTTCAATCTGCCCATTGGAACGTTGATGTTGAATCCGGCCACCATGGCGAGAACAACAATGTGGTACCCATCAACGAGGTGCCATTTGTTGACCCTAACGGAGTTCCAGCCGTGGACCCAATCGATGCTCACTCACATGCGGCTATCGAAGCAAACTTGCCAACCGACCCCAAAAACAGGATTCGCGGGGAGCCCGATCGATAGACCAGAGTACACATGACGGCGAAGGCGATGGGATCAAGTTGCGGGCGATCTTTGAAATGTTACAGGCTCTACAGGCAGCGATAGCCCAGCTGCAAAACCAGAGCCGCGCCCCCAGCAGAGTTGAGCCCGAACCGTCCCGGAAAAATACTCGCAGAAATAAATCAGTCACAAAAAGGCCGAGTGAGGCTGAACCCGGGACCAACCCCGAGATAATAAAGATGCTCGAGGAACTGACAAAATGGGTGGAATCGGGAGAAAAGAAAATCGAAGACAACGACAAAAAGGTAGATACCTATAAATCCAGGGTCGATCAAATCCCAGGAGCACCACCGATACTGAAAGGTCTGGATTCCAAGAAGTTTGTCCAATAGCCTTTCCCTCCGAGCACAGCTCCGAAGCCGATCCCGAAGAAGTTTCGTATGCTCGAAATTCTGAAGTATAATGGAATGACTGATCCAAACGAACATATGACCTCCTACACGTGTTCCATCAAGGGGAACGACTTGGAAGATGATGAAATCGATTCCATTCTACTGAAAACGTTTGGAGAGACCTTGTTTAAAGGTATCACAACTTACCCCCAAATTCTATTGACCAGTTTGCTACGCTTGCAGATGCCTTTGTAAAAGCGCACGCCAGGGCCATGAATGTCGAGACCAGGAAGTCAGATCTTTTCAAGGTGAAGCAAAGAGATAACGAGATGCTCAGGGAATTTGTGTCGAGGTTTCAAATGGAACGAATGTATCTGCCCCCGGTCGCGGACGATTGAGCCGTTCAGGCATTCACCCAAGGACTCAACCCCCAAAGTTCATTGGCTTCATAACAGTTGAAGCAAAATTTGATAGAATACCCCGTTGTAACTTGGGCCGACGTCAATAATAGGTACCAATCAAAAATCAAGGTCGAAGACGATCAGCTTGGGGCCCTTTCCAGATCCGTTTATCCCGTCAGGACTAGTGACAGATCCAAAAGAGCCGTCGATCATGAACCAAGATTGAACAGAGATCGGTATCAACCATACAATGAAGATCGAAGGAGTAATGGGTCCTGACAAGACCTTGCAAGAAGTGAAAGATGAAGCAATCGAGGTCATAATAACTATAGACTCCTGAGAAAAAACGGTTTTGACAGACCCATCGGGTCCAAGGAAGCACCAAGGTTATCGGAGTATAACTTCAACGTCGATGCTGCCGGCATCGTATCAGCTATCGGATGAATCAAAGATACTAAGTGGCCTCGACCGATGCAATCTGATCCCCCGAAGGGACCCCAACCTAATGTGTTAATATCATGGCACTCACGGCCAAAGAACCAAAGAGTGCCGACAACTGAGAGAAGAAGTAGCCCGGTTATTCAATAACGAACACTTTCGAGAGTTTCTGAGTGATCGAGCCAGAAATCACATCAGGAATAGGGATCCAACAAGCAGATCAAGCAAGAGGAAACTCAGCACATCATTAACATGATTATTGGAGAAGTTGATGCCCCCAAGGGCCGATGTTAAAGCGGACTAGAGTGTCCATTACAAGGGGAAAATGGACTCGAGATTACGTACCGGAGGGAACCGTATCTTTCAATGACGAGGACGCTGAAGGCATCGTACAACCACACAATGATGCACTGGTAATATCTGTACTCATAAATAAATCTCGAGTTAAGCGTGTGTTAATTGATCCAGGTAGCTCGGCCAATATCATCAAATCGAGGGTCGTGGAACAACTGGGTCTACAGGACCAAATAGTGCCCGTAGTTCGAGTATTAAACAGATTTAACATGGCATGCGAGATGACTAAAGCTGAGATACAATGCTCTATTTGGGAGGCCATGGATTCACAACTTGAGGGCAATACCCTCGACGCTACATCAGGCGTTGAAATTCCCCACACCGAGAGAAATCAAAACAGTTTACGGGGAGCAACTGGCCGCAAAACAAATGTTCGCGGTCGATGAGGTGGTCCCGATATCCACACTCTCGACATAAAAGAACTCGAGTTTGATCACCAAGGAAAAAAAGAGACAGTCGAGAACGACAATTACGGAGTCCCTAGGTCTTTCATAGCCCCTGACGATTCTGATGCCACCAAGTCAATAATCGAGGAGCTGGAGCAAGTCAGATTGATCGAGCACCTGCCCGATCGGAAGGTATACCTGGGCATGGGGCTAACTCCCGAGCTCAGGAAAAAACTCATTGAATTCCTTACAACTAACATAGATTGTTTCACTTGGTCCCACCATGACATGACAGGGATCCTGCCGGAAATTACTACCCACAAGCTGATCTTGGATCCGAAGTTTCACCCAGTTAAACAGAAGATGAGGCCTCAGTCCGAAGTCAAGCATGCATTCATCAAAGATGAGGCATACAAACTCCTTAAAATAGGTTCCATTCGGGAAGTTAAGTATCCCGATTGGTTAGAAAATGTAGTGGTAGTGCCTAAAAAGGAAAATAAATTAAGAATGTGTGTAGACTACAAAGACTTGAACAAGGCATGCCCTAAGGACTCTTTTTCTTTGCCTAACATCGATCATCGATGCGACGGCCGGTCACGAGATACTCAGCTTTCTCGATGCCTATTCCGGGTACAACCATATCCGAATAGACCCGGGCGACCAAGAAAAGACTTTCTTCATCAATAAATATGGCACCTATTATTATAACATAATGCCATTCAGACTAAAAAATATTGGTGCCACTTACCAACGCCTAGTAAATAGGATGTTCGAAGAGCCAACAGGAAATCAATGTAGGTTTACATTGACGACATCTTAGTTAAGTCCCTGCAAGCAGAGACCATTTGGAACATTTGCAGGAAAACTTCAACATACTGAAGAAATACAATATGAAGCTGAACTCGGAGAAATATCAAAGTCATAGAAGACATCACCGTGATGGACAATGTCAAGGCCGTCCAAAGGCTAACCGGGCGTATAGCCGCCCTGGGTCGGTTCATTTCAAGGTCCTCCGATAAGAGCCATCGGTTCTTATCGTTATTAAAGAAGAAGAATAACTTCTCGTGGACCCTGGAGTGCCAGCAAGCTTTGGAAGAACTCAAACGGTACCTTTCGAGTCCACCCTTGCTTCATACTCCGAAGGCAGACGAGCAATTGTACCTATACTTAGCGATATCTGAGATAGCGGTAAGTGGAATCCTAGTCTAGGAACAAGAAGGTACGCAGTTTCCTATATATTATGTTAGTACGACTTTAGGCGAGGCCGAAACAAGGTATCCTCACCTGGAGAAATTGGTGCTCGCCTAAGCGCCTCTAGGAAGTTAAGGCCTTATTTTCTATACCATCCCATATGTGTCGTGACAACTTACCCATTGAGGAACATAATGCACAAACCCGAGCTCTCGGGACGATTGGATAAATGGGTCGTGGAAATTAGCGGGTACGATATTGAATATCGACCTCGAACCACCATCAAATCTCAAATTTTGGCAGACTTCATGGCCGATATCATGCTGGCCTTAATACCCGAAGTCCAAAAGGAATTGTTGTTAACCTCAGGGATCTCCTCGGGGATCTGGACCCTCTTTAAAGATGGTGCCTAGAACGCAAAAGGGTCTGGACTCGGTGATGGTAGGCTATAATTGTGTATTTTGGCCATTAATTACACTCTAATTCGCTCTACTTTACTAGTGTTTGAGCTTTAAATGGTATTATTTTGTACTGAAAGTGTGTTTTATGCTTTGTAGGAGTGATTCCGAGTTACGATGAGGTTTTGGAGCTAATTCGACGTAGTCTGGAGCTTTGAAGTCTGAGTAAAAACCCATAGATTAAGTTGGGATCGTAATCGAGGATCAACAGAAAATAATGCACTTAATGAAGAGAAACGACAAGGGAACAGGAAGCCATCCAGGTGCACGAACGCGTACTGGGCGCGCAAGTGGAGCAGAACACTGTCCAACATGCGCGACCACATGCGCGATCACCTGCCCAGGTACGCGACCTCGCACGTCTGGTGTCGAAAATTTTCCAAGCCTATTATTGTTATTTCGAAAGAGACTCTTCTTGACCTATATGAAGCCCAGCTCATCTAAAAAGAGGGTATCTTGGATTTGGAGAGCAACTTTTGGGTAGAGAAGAAGGAAGGAAACAACAAAAATGCAAAATACTTGATCAAATTCATTCAATACGGAAGTTTGTTTAAATTTGGGAATTGTAATGTCTTCTTGTTCTTCTAATACTCTTGTAATGAATACTTTTTTCATTATGGAGTAACCTTGCGTAGGGTTATTGACGGATGTTGTGATTTGACTATTGTTTTGGGTTTTACTCTCTGTTAATTGCTCGGATTCATTGAATAAGTTATTAATTGAATTGCAAGGTTTATTGTGGTTTTACTTTAATCGAAAGAGAAGTGTTGCTGCAATTTGCATTGTGCCATATCGTTTAGGTTGATTCTATGCCTTTTCTAGGTAATCGAAAGAGCTTAGAGAGTTATTAATTAAATTAGTTTAGAAGAATAATCGAGAGGTGTTCTTCGAAGGATTATTCATTCACTGTGTTTGTGCATATGTTCATAAGACCAGTTATTAGGTGGGTTAAGAAAACTCTCATTCATTCGGAAGAAGAGATTGAATCCCTAAGGTAGCCTAATCATCTGTTGAAATCGAAGGAGTCAATAGAAATTAAGAATGAACTTAAACCAGAGTTACCCAGAATAATAGTTGATCACATATCTTGTCACAACTCTTACTTCTCACCCTAATATTAAATCGTTGCTCCTTAATCATTAAAGTGCCATTAGTTTCTTACAATAGATAATCTTAGTTTTATTTGTTGTCGATAATAACATCAATCAAAGGTTTATTATCCTGGATAGTGGTGAGCTGGAGTTTTATTAGAACTTTATTTAAACTAATCCCTGTGGAGACAATTTAATACTATACTATCTTTGACTAGCGAGTCTAAGTTTTCTACACCGATTTTGCGCTCGTCAAATTTTGGCGTCGTTGCCGGTGATAGGCGATTAATAGTGTTTAAATTAATTTTCAGTGCTAATTATTTTATTTTCCTTTATTATGCTCTTCTCATCTGTGTGCAGGCAACGGGTTAAGTTCAGCGGTGTATGACTCGATCCTCTTCAAAGGATTTGGTGCCTTACGACCCAGAGTTAGAGAAGCACCTGAGGCAGTTGAGAAGAGAGAAAGGATCGAGTGGATTGCTATTGGGTTAGCCTTTAACTCAAATTATAATGGTAAACAATGAAGAGGTAGTGGAGCTAGCTGCGAGAGAGGTGGCTCAGCAACGGAAAGCACGGTTAGTAGCTGAAGCAGCCAGAATTGCAGATGAAACTGTCGATGGGGAGAAAAGGTTCAATCCCAATTGAAACGTGATACAAGATGAATTTGAAAATGCCGCTCCTAGAATGGGAGGTCGTTAGGAGATTATGCCCGATCGGTATATATCCAACAACAGTCTAGTGTGAGACCCCCACCCATTGATGCCAATAATTTTGAACTCAAACAGGGAGTCATCCAGACCATTCATAATAATTACATATTCAGATGGAAACCCAATGAAGATCCCAACAACCATCTAATGGACTTCGACAAAATTATGAACATATTCCGTTACAATGGAGCATTACATGATGCCATCTACCTTATAGCATTTCCGTTCTCTCTTAAGGATGATGCAAAGTAGTGGTTGAGAAGCCTTCCCATAGGGTCAATCCGTACGTGGGTGGAGATGACGACCAAGTTCTTAGAAAAACCACTAAGACTGGACAAATGAGGGAAGAGATTCACAATTTCAGTCGAGGTGATGGGGAGACAGTGTTCGAGGCATGGGAAAGATTCAAGGAGCTATTACGGAGGTGCCTTCATAATGAAATGGAGCAATGGATGCAAATCCAGGACTTCTGGGATGGTTTAAACCCGTCATCAAGGAGATTGCTGAATAGAGCGGTTGCAAGCCCTCTGATGAAGAAAACTCCTAAAGAGATTGTCACTCTTCTGAATGAACTATCTGAAGACGCAGAACAATGGTCCACTGATCAAGGGGACTGAAAAAGATCAGCAGGGGTGCACCAAGTAGAATCCTCGGTAGCAATACAAGCCCAAATTGCAGCGATGGCTAAGGACATCAAGCAACTGATGCTAGCTCAGGTGCAAAATAACCACATGTGGGATGTGACATCTGTGGATTGGGACACCTGACACATGAGTGTCAAGCTACAACTGAGGAAGTCAACACTGTGGGGAACTTCAACAGATGCAACTACCAAGGAGGTGGTAATTTCAATTCTATGGGACAGAGACATCCAGGGTTCTCATGGAGTTCTTCAACTGGTAGTTTGAACTCATGGCAACAACAAAATCCCAGAGCACCAGTGCAAGGACCTCCTGGTTTCCATACTCAACAGAGGCAACCATACCAACCTCCACAGCCCAACAACTCAGGTTTAGAAGATCTAATGAAGGAATTTATAAATAAATCCGATGAGAAACTTGAGACTCAAGGAAGCGCTATCTGGGAGCAAGGCACAGCCATCCAAAATTTGGAAAGACAAATGGGGCAGCTTACAACATTGTTGTTAGAAAGGGCGCCGGGGACTTTGCTAGCAGACACTAAAAAGAATCCAAAAGAGATAATTAAAGTTGTGTCTCTTAGGAGTGGCAAAACATTAGCAGAGCCAAAGGCAAAACCAAGGGATGAGAAGGAGATTAACTCAACCAAGATAGCTGAAGAACAGAAAATCGGTGAATCTTTGCCCAATGAAAATGTCAGCAACAAGGATGTTGATAAGTAGAAAGTGAACAACGCAGTTGAGGAAAGCAAGCACATGCCATTGTTACCTTTTCCTTAAAAGATGAAGCGGGAGAAATTAGACAAATGCTTTGGGAAATTCTTGCAGATGCTGAAACAGTTGTATGTGAATATCCCGTTCACGGAGGTGCTCAAACAGATGCCAGCCTATGCAAAATTCCTGAAGGAAATCCTCTCAAGCAAAAAGAAACTCAAAGGAATGAAAGTTGTCAAAGTCAATGCCCATTGCAGTGCCATTCTACAGAACAAAATTCCCAAGAAGTGTAGGGAACCTGGCTGTTTCACTATACTTTGATCGTTGGGTAGCGAAAATTTTGATAAAGCCTTATGCGATTCAGGTGCATCCATTAACTTGATGCCATTATCGGTGTTCAAGAAATTGGAAGGAGAGCTAAGAGTGATCAAATCTGTACCAGTATTCTTGCAACTTGCTGATCAAACCATGATCATACCGGAGGGCATAATTAAGGACATCTTGGTAAGGGTAGACAAATTTGTTTTCCCAGTAGACTTCATCGTGGTAGATATGGAAGAGAATAAGGAAGTGCCTCTAATCATGGGGAGACCATTCCTTTGCACTGGCCGGGCTATTCTTGATATATATGAAGGGAAACTCATGCTACTAATGGGAAACAAAAAAGTGGTGTTTCAAATGAAGAGAATGATGAAATACCCATATGATGAGGCATCTACCTATGCTTGTCTCAAAATAGATGTGGTGGGAGAGTTAGCTGAACAACACAAACCGGATAAGCTGGTAGGTGACTCACTAAAGAGATGCATTAGTCAATCAAGCACAACAGAAGATGAGGATCCTGAGATCAAGATGGAAGTTGAGGCGCTGGAATATGAGAACCAGGTGGTAGATGAAGAAGAATTCGAGAAAGAAAAGAGCAAGCCAAAGCTGGAATTGAAAGTACTCCCAACACATTTGAAATATGCTTTTTGGAGACTAACAATTTTCCTGTGATTGTTGCTGCTAATTTGACAGGTGAACAGGAACACATGCTTGTGGAGTTACTACGGAAGCATAAAAAGACAATCAGTTGGAGTATAGCCGATATTCAGGGGATCAGCCCTGCAATATGTATACACAAGATCTTGTTAGAAGAAGGGAGTAAACCAGTGGTGCAGCCCCAACGCAAATTGAACAAAAATCTTCAGGAGGTGGTTCAAAAATAGATACTCAAATTGCTGGATGCAGGCATAATATTTTCCATTTCTCACAGTCAATGGATCAGCCCTGTACAGGTTGTGCCGAAAAAAGAGGGCATGACAGTGGTAAAAAAATGAGGACAACGAGCTAATCCCTACCAGAACAGTTACTGGATGGAGGATGTGCATTGATTACCGGAGATTGAATGATGCAACAAGGAAGGATCACTTCCCTCTTCCTTTCATTGATCAGATGTTGGAGAAGCTGGCGGGGCGTGGATGTTACTGCTTTTTAGATGGATATTCAGGGTACAATCAAATACCCATTGCTACAGAGGATATTGAGAAAACCACCTTTACATGCCCGTCCGGAATCTTTTCATACCGCAGAATGCCTTTCGAACTATGCAATGCACCATCTACTTTCCAGAGATGCATGATGTCAATATTTTCAGGTTTAAATGGGAAGTTTCTGGAGGTGTTCACGGACGACTTTACTCTATTTGGAGATGACTTTGAAGATTGCTTGAGGAACCTCAGACTTGTTCTGAAACGATGTGAGGACACTCACCTAGTACTCAACTAGGAAAAGTGTCACTTCATGGTTAAGGAGGGGATAGTCCCGAGCCATAAAGTCATAGCTGAAGGTATTGAAGTTGACAGAGCTAAAGTAGACGTGATAGCCAAGCTCCCACCACTGACCTCAGTGAAGAGCATCAGAAGTTTTTTGGGGCATCCCGGTTTCTATAGAAGGTTCATTAAGAATTTTTCCAGCATTACCAAGCCCTTGACTGCATTACTTGCCAAGGATGTAAAATTTGTATTTGATGTGGAGTGTCTCAGAGCATTCGAACTGATCAAGGAGAAGCTAGTGAGTGCCCCCATAATGGTGACTCCTAACTGGAGTGAGCCTTTTGAGATAATGTGTGATGCCAGTGATATGGCAGTAGGAGCAGCACTGGGGCAGAGGAGAGATAAACTATTCTAACCCATTTACTATGCAAGCTGAACCTTGAATTATGCTCATGTGAACTATGCTACCACGGAGAAGGAGTTCTTTGCGGTAGTCTTTGCTTTCGACAAGTTCAGATCCTATTTGGTGGGAAGAAAGGTAATAGTGCATACTGATCACTCAACACTGAAATATTTGCTGAGTAAGAGAGAGTCCAAACCGTATCTGATGCAACAGGTATTGTTGTTGCAAGAATTTGATCTAGAAATCAAGGACAGAAAGGGCACAAAAAATCAAGTGGCTGACCAATTGTCGCGATTGGAGAAACCACTAGTTGAAGCAGTTGACATTCGGAAAGAGTTCCCAGATAAGCAGATTTTTTCCATTGTAGCAGTCTCCGATAGACCACCATGGTTTACCGACATAGCCAACTTCTTGGCTAGTGGGTGGCTACCACACGACTTAACCTCAGATTAGAAAAGAAAAGTTTCAAGGTGAGGTAAGATGTTATTTTTGGAATGATCCCTTCTTGTTTAAACTGTGTGCAGATGGTGTGATTCGAAGATGTGTGCCTGAATGCGAAATGGAAAGCATTCTGTCTCATTGCCACTATGGAGTAGCTGGAGGACACTATGGCGAGAATTGCACTGCAACAAAGGTAATGGAAGCCGGCTGTTTTGGCCTACTTTGTACAAAGACGCGAGAGCGTACGTAGCTGCATGTGACAAGTGTCAAAGGGAAAGTAATATTAGCAATAGGGAAAAAATGTCTCTCAACTCCATTCTGTTATATGAAATTTTTGACGTTTGGGGCATTGACTTCATGGATCCATTCCCATTGTCAGTAGCCATTGGCTACGTCTCTAAGTGGGTCGAAGCAATCCCTACTAGGACCAATGATGCTCGGGTGGTGTGTGAATTCTTAAGGAAAAACATCTTTACCCACTTCGGGACACCTAGAGTGATTATCAATGATAATGGGTCACACTTTGTGAATAAGCAGTTTGCTGCACTGCTGTCCAAGTATGAGGTCACACATAAAACGGGAACCCCGTACCATGCCCAGACTAGTGGTAAAGTCAAAGTGGCTAACTGTGAACTTAAACGTATTCTTCAAAAGATGGTTAGTGCTTCTTGTAAGGATTGGTCGGTAAAGTTGGAAGAAGCTCTATGGGCGTACAGAACTGCGTTCAAAACAACCATAGGGACTTCACCATTCAAACTAGTGTATGGGAAATCTTGTCACCTATCTGTTGAGATAGAACATAAAGCTTATTGGCAAATTAAGATGCTTAATCTTGATCTTAGTCTTGCAGGTGAACACATGTTGGCGCAGATGAATGCTTTGGAGGAGTTTAGACTGGACGCGTATGAAAATACATGAATTTTCAAGGAAAAGACTAAAAGGTGGCATGATCCTCTGATTAAGCCAAAGGAGTTTCATGAAGGGGACAAAGTCTTACTGTACAATAGTAGACTCAGGTTATTCCCCAGAAAATTTAAGTCTAGATGGACGGGACCATATGTGGTGAAACATGTATCACCATATGAGGCAATTGAGATCCATAACTAGGATGAAACAGAAAGTTTCAAGGTGAATGGGCACAGACTAAAGCCGTATATTGCTGGACGATTTTCTCAGCAACCCTCGAGCATCAAAATCAGTTGAGGATGCCCGGTTGAGTCAAGCTGGCGACTATAACTCAGAACTACTTTTAACTCTTCTATTAGTTAGATTTTTCATTTTATGTATAGTGTAGAATCGATAGATATTAGTGTATAGTATGATGGGGTAGGTTCATGAAGGTACATGTCATGGAAGGAAGGAATTAAGGTGTCTAAAGGACCCCTTTTGAGGGTAGTCGTGCGTGACTACTTACTTAGGGGGTCACTTCGCGCACCAGGCAACGTTATACGAAGCAAGACGTGCGTGGCTACGCATCTGATTGGGTGACCGTGTACCTGGTCGCGTATTTTCACTAGTGTACTGCCTCAAGTGCGCGACCACATGCACGACCGCGCACCGACCACGCACCTACCGTGCATCAGGCAAGTTTTTCCCTTTTAATTTCGGACTTTCCCCTCTCAAAACCCTCAATTCTAAAATTTCCTCTTTCTGTCCCCTACACTAAACAACCCTAATTCGACCCCCTCTCTCATCCTCTCTCTGTAAGACAAACAACACCACACCACCCCCTCCTCTTCTCCTGTCAACCAACCTCACATGTCTTCTCTCCCAAGTCCCTTCAGGTAAGTGAGATGCTTTTTCTCTCTTTTCTTAGTTATTGTATTTGATTTTGCTTGTGTTGTCGTAGATATTTGTTTTTGTTTTCTCTCCATTTATGCTCCTTTCCTTGTGGGGTGGGAAGTCGAGTTTCACCATGGAGACTGACCATGTAGTGGCTGGGTGTAACATTGGTGTATCCTTAGTCTAATTAGGGCTGAAATTGAGTTGTGGGGGTTAGGAAGAACTGTGCTTGTTATGAGTTTGTGAAATTGCCTCAATGCGATTGTGTGTAATGTTGTGACCAAGTGTAAGGGTGAAGTTTGAGTAGCCTCTCTTGGTTCGCCATGTGATTTATTAGCTAATAGTTGGTGGTCTGTTTTAGGTACTATGGCGCCGCCCAAGAAATGAAAAACCACAGGTGCCTCTACAAGTGGTCAAGCGGGCACATCCCGGTCTCGAACATCGGCATCTGCTCGCCCGTATGATCAGAACAAGTTCGTCTCCTGGGAAGCCCAGGAACGATTCCAACACAAGGCAAGCAAAAAGCCCATTTCGGAGAGGAGAATTGATATTGGGTCCCTCCAGAATGACTATCCCCATGTGTATCATGAATTGGTCAGGCGTAGCTTGGGGATATTCTTTGAAGAACCTGATGAAGCAAACTTAATGGTTGTTCGGGAGTTTTATGCAAACTGCCCGGAACATGACGCCCATGTCTGCATAGTCAGGAAGAAAAGAGTGGACTTCTCCAAAGAGGCCATCCGAAGGGCCTATCATACACCTCTTGAGAGAAGAAAGGAGATGAGGGAAAGGAGAGAGAAGAAAAAGCTGCTTGTCTTCACTAATAAAAAACAGCAATCCCTCCGCTTCTGTTACCTACTTTTACTCATTTCGTGAAAGATCCGGATAGAGGTGATTACTACGTCACGCACAGCAGAGAACCATACTTGTGGCGCCTATTCTTCGCAACCATTTGTGTACCTGGCAAGGAGGTCGTGTGGATAAAGGAGGGGCAAAAATTTCACTCGGCTTCGCTGACCTTTGAAGGGAAGTGCTGGCTCTACATTATCAATAACCGCCTGCTGCCTTCATGAAACACCACTGAGGTGAATAGTCCTCGGGCGGCTCTGATTTGGTGCTTTTTCAATGGCCACGATTTTGATGTGGCTCAGATCATTCAGGACGAGATGTTGACTCGTTGTCCTGTGCAGAGGTATGGGTTCTTTTTCCCATCATTAGTCACTCGGTTATGCCATGGGGCCTGAGTACCGGAAAATAGGGACTTGGATGGAAAAGTAAAGCGCAAACATAAATTCCGGGTTAATAAGGTTGTAATCGGGAAGGACCCTGTTGGGCCCGCTGAGGCGGATAGTGAGGAATCTGATGCGCCCGAAAAGGGCAATGAGGATGTCTCTAATTCTCCACCACATGATCCGGGTGTTGGGGTAACTTCAGGTGGCGGTTGGGACACAAGAATGAGCTCTTTAGAGCAGGAGATGGCAGGGATGCGTACTTCTATCACTGATTTGGGTACTCGAGTGGACGCACTTGCTACACAGAATGCCAAATCCGAGAAGAAGATCATGGCATGGCGGCGTGCGCTTGGCCGGGCTTGTCATATGGACCCCAGAACTATCTCCGACACGAACTGACTTGATCAGGGGAATTTTCTTCACCTTTGCATTTTTCTTTGTGTGTCATGGGGACATGCCACCATTTAAAGTGTGAGGTGGGGAATATTTGTATGTTGTATGTATATGCATTTTTGTTTTTGGTTGTTGTTGTTAGTTGCAGTAGTTAATAGATGAAAAAAAACAAAAATACATAAAAAATTTAAAATTTTTGATTTTTTCCGATGATGAATATTATTCGACTGGTTTCTTGAGGGATTAAAGTCGAAAGAAAAGGACAAAAAGATTTTCTCTTGTTAGGTAGTGTATTAATTCTCCCTTAATTTTTTTTATTCTGCGGTTCTTTCCAAGGGTTTTGATTGAACCGGGTGTAGTTAGTTTTATTTTTTATTTTTTTTTCTCTGTTAGGAGTAGGTACCCTTAGCTTTGATTTGAAAGGAAAGCAATATCTCTGGACTCTGTTATGCTTTGAGAATAGTGGGTGCTCTAGCTGTGATGCTTAGGCTCAGTTTTTGACTCTCGTAGAAGTACCTTAAATTGTATGTTCTTGACATTGCTTAACTGCTTTGACTGGAATGTCTTGATGAGTCCGATCCTGAGTGAGTATGTGCCATGTGTGGGTGAGGTTTTGTATTATTCATTGCATTGCATTTGATGTCTAAAACTTGCCCTGTCGGTTTGCAAAGCGAAATGGTAGTTTAATTCAGTCTTGGAAGTGATATAGGCATTTCTTTGTTGAGCCAGTTATATGCCTTATCCACCTAATTGTTGTGTATCTTAGTTAACCCCTTTGAGCATGTAATCTTGTTTCTTTGGCAACCACATTACAAGCCTTACCCATTTGTTTGAATTGACCCTCTATTTGAACCTTTACCTCCCATGAGCACTTGAAATTGTTGTGAACTTTGTAAAGTTGAAGGGTGGGGTGATTGGTTTGGTTTTTGAGTGGAACTAATGAAATAAGGAGATAGGTGCACAAGTTTGAAAAAGTAAGAGCCACTTGAATTGAAAAAAAAAAGAGGAAAGAAAAAAGTGAATTGTTGGGCAAATTATTTTTTGATAGTAGTGACCCTTGATGTAATCGTGCTTAAAGAAATAGGGAGTTAACAAAACTTGATGTGAAGGTGAAGTATGGTTTGACATAAGTATGGGGTTGAATGGTTAAGTATATGTATTAAAACTGCTTAGGGAGGTGTAGTCACTCTTATATC
Source organism: Nicotiana tabacum (assembly GCF_000715075.1). Lineage (NCBI taxonomy): Eukaryota > Viridiplantae > Streptophyta > Magnoliopsida > Solanales > Solanaceae > Nicotiana > Nicotiana tabacum. Next base: position 64,155,518 of record NC_134094.1, on the reverse strand, counting down.
CACATGTATCCTACCTGTCCCGCAGCCTACATTACAACCAATTAAAGTCCTACTTGATCCTTGACTGAATGAACTCAATTAGTAGAGTAGTACACTACGAGCAAGACTATGGTACACCTTTTGTGGCATATGAATGTTGTTTATGAGAATGAGTGAATTATTTCTATCTTGAGTTCCTAATTGTTCTTAATGTCTTTTATGTGTGGAATTACTCTCTATGTTTGTGAGAGGGCAGTAGATTCACGAAGGAAAGTTAATGCCTGACCTCTGTGTTAGAGTAAGTGATCGGGTTATAGATAATGCTTGGTACTTTTGAGTCAAATTTTGAGGTTAAGATGTTACAATATTGTGCTTAATTTGTTTTAAAGAGTCTTGGTGTGATGAGTCTTGAGAGTTGTTGAAAAAGGTCGCATTTTAAGTGAAGTGTAGTTTGATTGCTTGAGGACGAGCAATGGTTTAAGTGTGGGGTGTTGATGGTAGGCTATAATTGCATATTTTGGCCATTAATTACACTCTAATTCGCTGCAGTTTACTAGTGTTTGAGCTTTAAATGGTATTATTTTGTACTGAGTGTGTGTTTTCTGCTTTGTAGGAGCGATTCCGAGTTACGATGAGGTTTTGGAGCTAATTCGATGTATTCTGGAGCTTTGAAGTCTTGAGTAAAAGCCCATGGATTAAGTTGGGATCATAATCGAGGGTCAACGAACAATAATGCACTTAATGACGAGAAACGACAAGGGAGAAGGAAGCTACCTAGGTGCGCTAGCGCATACTGGGTGCGCACTAGGTGTGTAAGTGGATCGAAACTCTGTCCAATATGCGTGGCCACATGCGCAATCACCCGCCCAGGTGCGCGACCGTGCACGTCTGGTCCGTAATATTTTCCAAGCTTATTTTTGTAATTTCGGAGGCGACTCTTCTTGACCTATATGAAGCCCAGCTCGTCTAAAAAGAGTGTATCTTGGATTTGGAGAGCAACTTTTGGGGAGAGAAGAAGGACGAAAACAACGGAAATGCAAAATACTTGATCTAATTCATTCGATATGGAAGTTTGTTTGAATTTGGGAATTGTAATGTCTTATTGTTCTTCTAATACTCTTGTGATGAATACTTTTTCTATTATGGAGTAACCTTGCTTAGGGTTATTGACGGATGTTGTGATTTGACTATTGTTTTGGGTTTTACTCTCTGTTAATTGCCCGGATTCATTAAATGAGTTATTAATTGAATTGCAAGGCTTATTGTGATTTTACTTTAATCGAAAGAGAAGTATTGCTGCAATTTGCATTGTGCCATATCGTTTAGGTTGATTTTACGCCTTTTATGTTCATGAGACTTATTATAAGGTGGATTAAGGGAACTCTCATTCATTCGAAAGAAGAGTTTGAATCCCTAAGGTAGCCAAATAATCTTTTGAAATCGAAGAGTTACCCGAAGCAATAGTTGATCACATATCTTGTCACAACCCTTACTTCTCACCGTGATATTAAATCGTTCCTTCTTAATCATTAAAGTGCCATTAGTTTTTTACAATAGATAATCTTAGTTTTATTTGTAGTCGATAATAACATAAATCAAAGGTTTATTATCCTGGATAGTGGTGAGCCGAAGCTTTATTAGAACATTACTTAAACCAATCCCTGTAGAGACGATTTAATACTATACTATCTTTGATTAGCGAGCCTAAGTTTTCTACACCGGTTTTTGCGCTCGTCACTCGGCATCGTGTTGAAGCCGCCCACAGGTAACATAGTTAGGCAATCTATCAGAACTGTGAAATTGACTAACAATGAGGCCGAGTATGAGGTTATGATTGCAGGTCTCGAATTGGCTAAAAGCCTGGGGGCCAAAGTGATCGAAGCTAAATGTGATTCCCTCCTTGTGGTGAATTAGGTCAATGGGACAATCAATGTGAAAGAGGAACGAATGCGAAGATACTTGGATAAAATACAGGTAACGCTACATCGATTCAAGGAATGGACCCTACAACACATGCCTCGGGATCAAAATAGCGAAGCCAATGCTCTAGCTAACTTGGGGTCGTCGATTGATGACGATGAATGCAGCTCGGGAACAGTCGTATAACTCATGAAATCGGTAGTGGAAGAAGGCCACACCGAGATAAACTCGACAAGCTTAACCTGGTACTACAGAAACAAGTATATAGATTACCTGAAGACCGAGGAACTGCCCTCGGATCCTAAAGAATCGAGAGCTCTGCGCATGAAGGCGGCCAGGTTCAGCATGTCCGAAGATAACACCTTGTTTAGAAGAACATTTGATGGCCCACTCGCCATATGTCTGGGACCGGGAGACACCGAATATGCTTTGAGGAAAGTTCACGAAAGTACCTGCGAGAACCATTCGGGGGGAGAATCGTTGGTTTGTAAGATAATCAGAGCTAGCTATTACTTGATCGACATGGAGAAAGACGCGATGGAGTTCGTGCAAAAATGCGACGATTGTCAGAAGCATGCACCAATAATCCATCAGCCTGGGGAGCTACTACATTCGGTCTTGTCACCTTGGCCATTCATGAAATGGGGAATGGACATCGTCGGTCCCCTGCCATGGGCACCCGGTAAGGCTCAATTTATATTATTTATAACTGATTATTTATCTAAATGGGTTGAAGCTCGGGCATTTGAGAAAGTCAGGGAAAAAGAAATTATTGATTTTATTTGGGACCACATAATATGTTGGTTCGGGATGCCGACCGAGATCGTATGTGACAACGGGAAGCAGTTCATCTGCAACAAAGGTAAGCAAATTTTTCGAGGACCATAAGATCAAAAGGATCTTGTCGACACCCTATCACCCTAGTGGGAGCGGGCAGGCGAAGTCTACACACAAGACCATACTCCAAAACCTTAAGTATAGGTTTACCGATGCCAAAGGAAAATGGAAGGAAATTTTGCCTGAAGTCCTGTGGGCATACCGTATGACCTCAAAGTCTAGTACTGGGGCCATCCTGTTTTCGTTGGTCTTCGGTGCTGAAGCACTAATACCGGTCGAGGTAGGAGAACCGAGTTTTAGGTTCCGATATACAACTGAAGAGTTGAATGGTGAGGCCATGAGCACGAGCTTGGAACTATTGGATGAGAGGCGCGAGGCCGCCCTCATCCGGTTAGCCGCCTAGAAACAATGGATCAAAAGGTATTACAATCAGAGAGCCAACCTCCGACACATCAATATCGGGGACTTGGTGTTAAGAAAGGTGACACCGAACACCCGAAACCCGAATGAAGGGAAGCTGGGACTAAATTGGGAAGGTCCATATCGAATTATCGAGATTACCGGTAAAGGTTCATACATACTCGAAGCAAGGAATGGTGAGCAGCTACCAAACAACTGGAACGTGACCCACTTAAAATGATATTACTGCTAAGGTACGACCCCATTCATTCTTATATATATATATATATATTGCGAATTGGACTAACACTTGCAGGCAATAGCCAAAGGATAATGTAGTTGTTAGGACTAAAAGCACGCGTTGCACTCTTTTTCCCTTGAACCGGTTTTGTCCCAAATTGGTTTTCCGGCAAGGGTTTTAACGAGGCAACAGTGTATCGTGCTAACTTAGAATTGAAGACTGGTTTGAATCGGAGTCGATGGTCATGTCAACAGTATCCGAGCCCTATCAACGATCGACCTCGAATACTGGGGGCCATCACCCTTGGGTCATGATTTTTAGCAAGGAAGGAAACTCTGTGCTCGATTAGTCTAGGCTCGGTAGTTAGGATTCATTGTAAGGGCCAAACGATCAAATGAACCGTGCCCGCATATGTCATACCGGCCGCAATACGAGCTTTTATACAATCTTGTACGTTACGCACAGAAATGAAAGAAAGTTTCTACCTTGCTAACAAACATTTTTTTCTTCTTAAAAGTATCGAGCCTAAGGGCTACTACTGCCCGAGAATTATCAAGCCCAAGAGCCACCCCTATTCGAGCCCAAAGGGCTACCCCCACTCGGGGACTACCGTCCTTGATAAGTTCAGACGGTTTGGGTTATCGAAACCCGGAGGCACAAGACCTCTTGGCAGTGCCCAAACCTAAAAGGCTACAGCCACCCTAAAAAAGCGGCTCGGAGACATCTGAAGCCCGTAATCAAAACATAAGACCTTCAAAATTTCAGGTCGGTTCAAAGGTTACCCTCGGAAAAATTATAGTCTAAAAGTATTTAAACAAGCATTTTTGGGAGAGTTTTCGATCATTCAGAGCCCTCACAAGCTTCAAACAAAACTTGTATCGAGAACAAGTCTTGTTCAGACCTCCGAAAAACAACTTATTACTACATTTTATTCCGTGCTAAGGCATTTGAAATCTTAGCAATTGTAAAAAGGATGCTAAAGGTAATAGACTTGAAATTTGCCAAAAGGGAAAAAACTTTATATATATACATTCCAGAATGTCTTTACAAAGGCCAATGAAAACGGCCTCAACAAAATAAATGTACAAGGTACAAAAATAAAGACAAAAATTCCTAAGGCACCTATGCTCGATCTTCACCAGAACTCGCCTCGTTACCAGAGCCGTCAGGGCCTTCTTCACCTTTGGGTTCATCGGAGCCCTCGAAGCCTTCATCATCCTCGGGATCAACCAGCATCTTGGGCTTGACCTTTAGTCTTTTCGCCTCCTCGATCTCGGCAGATAGGTCAAAGCCTCGGGTATGGGTCTCTTCGAGGGTCTCCCTTCGATACAACCACTTCATGTACTCAACAGTGGTTTTCAGACAGGCCTCGAATGCCTCGACATCGGCCCTATACTGGGCTACCATCTCTTCAGCATCGGCGGAGGTTGTGCACATCTGAGCCTTTGCAGCTTCACATTCACTATCGAGGGCATCCCGCTCTGTCAGGGCCGAGTTCAGTTGAGCTTGGAGTTCCTCATTCAGCTGGGCTCGCATATTAGCCTTATCTTTTGTTACTGGGAATTGAACTTCTACCGATGCCAGCTGTGTCTGGGCGGTCTCTTTCTCTGAAGCCAGTCGGTCCATTTTTCCCTTCTAAAAATCGGCCATGGCTTGGACCTCTTTCATTTCAGCTCGGAGTTGGTCGATCCAGTCAATCTTTTGCTGAACCTGCGAGGTTTGGTCGTTGTTCTCCATGGCTAAGTCCTCATTGCTAACATTGAAAACCTTTACCTTTTTGACTAACTCGGCATGCTCTTTCTGAGCCGCATCCAGCTCGGCCTGGAGATTCTTGACGACCCCTTCATGTTGCTCGCTGAGAAGCTTATACGTGTCTCTTTTCTCAGTAAGCTCCTTGATCTCGGCCTCGAGCTGGCTAACCTCGGTCGGTACAGAAAAAAGCTTTCGTGATAGAGCATCGAGGCCTGCAAAAGGGTAAAAGAAAGAAGACGTGAGAAATATCAAGGATTAAATCAAAGGTCGAAAGATCGTAATGATACCTAACCCGATTCAGTGCCTACTGCGCCTCGTTGAACATGCACGATACGTCTACCTCGTTCATTTTCGCCTGGTCTTCTTCGGTCACCAGGCATCGAAGGTGGCTTGCTACTCCCATTGGAGCGGAAAGAACCTGGGCATCCTCCGGGATAGTGATGACTATCGAACTCTTGCGGCCGGGATCTATGCTCGGGGCAGGGAATTGGTTGACTAACTTTGGGCTCAAATTCAGCCCGCCGACTTCTGAAGATGACCCCTTTCTCGGCACCTCCAGGTCACTCAGCCCCAAAAAAATTCCTCCAAAACGGACGAGTCCACATCGTCAAAAAAGGAACGAAGGGGATCGTCCGTGCCATGAGTCCCTTCGTTAGACCTCTCCTTTCCCGCTCGGGCCTCCTCGAGCATGGACTCGGTATAGGAAGGCGGCCTTGAAATCTCTATTACACCTACTGCTTCCTTCGAGGCGTGGCCGACATTCTGGGAAGTCTCAGCCCCGGTCTCCTCATCTACCCCCCAGGCCTGCGGGGGATCAGCCTCATAGATCTTCTCTTCACTAGCTGCTCGCTCCTAGGGGGATGTTGGCCCGTGGGCCACGAAAAAATCATCTTCTTTAGGCTTATCCCTGAGCCGATAAAGCGAATCCGAGTCGGGCGCTCGAGAGCTAGAACTTTCCTTTGGCTTACGGGCCAACCTTTTCTTTGGCTTCTTCCTTTCTGAGCTCGGGGAGCCCGGAGCCTTCCTTTTATACTTTTCTCCTGATGTAGCCCCAAGCTGCCCCAAAATGGAGGGGTCAATGGACGAATCCCCGTCCCCTACTAAACGCCTAAGCTCAATGGTCCTAGGCAAACCTGCAAAAGGAAAAGTGAAGAAAATAGGGCAAGTATAATGCGAATGAGAGAGCCAGATGATACCTATTCGAGGAAGGGTCTTACCATGAGAACGGGCCTCCCAACGGCCCCTCGAGAGCTTGCACCATGAGCGGTCGGAAAAAGGCATCTATGAACAAAATGTCCTCGATCCACTCCTTGAGCTATGGGATCGCATTTGGGACTCGAGCGACGACTGCACCACCACAAATACCAGTAAGAAAAGAGGAGATGCAGGCAAAATGTCGTTCAAGGGGAAACTATACTTACGAGATGCGTTCCACTTCTCGGGAAACTACATGAGTTCAGGGGGAAATAAGTCTTCGATCTTCACCCGAACGAAACGTCCCTGCCAGCCCCAGTTCCGATTCTCATCAATGCTCGAGAATGGGGCTTTGCTAGCCCAGCGTGTGAGCTTTATTAGTCCTCCTCGGAAGATTCGGGGACTGTATAGCCGGAGAAGGTGATCGATGGTGAACCGACGTGACTCGGTCTTGTTCACGAAATAACGAAGGGGGATCACGCTCTTCCACAGTGACAGGTGGATTTGACCGACGCATACGTCGTACCTCTTGTAGAAATCAAAGATAACTGGATCCACCGGGCCCAATGTAAAGGGATAAGTGTAAACACTTAGATAACCCTCCACGTAGGTAGTGATGGCGTCCCCACGCTCGGGGAGTACTACGTCCTTAGCCGCCCAGTTGCAGTCTTCTCGGACCGCGGGGAGGACATTTTCGGTAATAGAGCATATATATCTTGATACTCTCTTACACCGACCCTGCACCGACAAGGGCTTCTCAACCTTAAAGTCATCGGTAACCGAACAACCCCCAGGAACGAATATTTTCAAAGGAGGCTCGGCAGCCGGTTCACCGGTACCCGCATCAGGAGAGGACCTCTCGAGGACGACCACATCGGGAGTAGTCTCGTCGATTTCAGCAGTCGGTTGTGAAGAAGAAGCAACTTTTTGGAGAACAGATTTGGAAGTTTTAGCCATTGTTATCTGGAAAAAGCTTAAAAAATATGAAGAGAGGTTGAAAGGTCAACTACGCTGATTTGGGTAGAAAATAAGTAAAAACTTGCAATATACTGAGAAGTTTTAAAGAATAGAGGTGAAAATATTAGAGTGCGAAGAAGGGTAGTGATATCCTGAAAACTCGAAGGTAGAAGCTTGGTCAAAAGGAAAAAATAATTACGAAGGAGGAAAGTATTTATAGAGGTTTCGTGCCGTTTCGTATTCAGGGACGACCTTCTGATGGCTGGCGCGTGTTTGAAGTCATAATAACACGACTGACGGGACGTTTCAGATTCTTTGTCGTTTCTGTCACGGCATATTGAAGAAGGAATCGAAGTGCATATGTTGTTTCTCGTCGTTTTCGTAAACTTACTCTTCGAGAAATGAGGGGACTATCTATATACGGGTGAAACCGAGCCCTTTGGACGCCTCATTTTTCGATGAAATAAACGGAGCAGAGAGGTGACTGTAAAGAACCGGAGTCGGGGCAAGGAGCCCCTCGAGTCGGGATCCGGGCAATACACCTGCCCTCGGAAGAATCGGGGCCACGTCCCCCAGGTTCGATTCGAACCCCAAAACTTTGGAGAGAACTACCAGATAATCTAGCACGACAAACAAAGTGTCGTGACATCCGTTCTCAGCCGGATATTACGTCATGAATCTCGGCACGTATCGGCAGAAAATCAGTAATTAGTAAAACGGAAGATTTTTACCTCTTTTGGAATTGTACTTAGGGTAAAACTCCCCCACTATACAAAGGGGAGTCTAACTATTCATTAGGCATCATTGTAATACGCATATCGAGGCAATATACTCTTATTTTCTCTGTTATTCAAAGTTCTTACTTTTGTTCATCAATTCTTCATTATTGTGAACCCGAGATCGAAGGCAGACATTTCATTAAAGTTGTTACTGAGTTCGGGATCACTCCCCTTAATTGGTTTGACAATTTATTACGTCCTTTATCTGCTTAATCTAACGTAATTTATCATTTGTATTGAATTAATTCTCGTATTTTTAAAATCATATATAAATTTAATTGTTATCCGCTTTGAAGGGTAAACAGTATACATACTAATTCATTATAATGTCAACCAGATCTAATGATTCACAACATGACTATCCCACTTTCTTTACATAATTCAATAACCCGAAGATTTCACATATTCAATACTACTTTGTTTACTCTACTACCCAGTTGAGATGATTTTGCTTTGTTTTTCACCGAAGTACGGAAAGAAGAGTCTCAAGGTGAAGTTTGTTGCCAGAGAATGGTTTACTAAGGTCCCAACTTCAGTCAAAAATGTCTGAAATTGGCCTTGGCAAGCCAGGTTAAACTTCAGATAAAAATTTCTGAAGTATGATTTAGACGAATTTTTATTATTTCAGTCCTGTATGTTTAAAGTATATTTTCAAAATGGGTAAATTTATAAAAAGTAAATATACAATACGGGTATAACTTCAGTGGAGACCCCAAAATAAGGTATATCTGCACTTGTCCCTAGATCTAAGAATGAATTAATCCCATGCAAATTGCATAATTTGAACAGTCAAAACGCACAAATGGAGCAACCATGAAACAAGCTAAACGAACAATGGATATGTATAATTCCGTTTTTTTAAAATTTATTTTCAATAAATTTTGAATAAAACATTCATTACTCATATTAATTTTGATATGGCCACGTCAAAACAAATAAAAGATCAATGTCACACAAGTAACAGATATTATCTCAAGGATTACTAAGAATATTTCTAGAAAAGAAAAATGCCAATTTGATTTATAATTCCCTAACAGGACGGGCAAATTAAATACAACATCATCAGTAGAGTTGTATTAAGAGAACAACAATTAACTAAAAAAACCAAGAAAAGCCCAAGCAGAAAGGAAACAACAAATTAGCCAGTGTGGATGTGAACTCCCATAGCAATAAGGAAGACGGTAATGAGTCCAAAATAGAGGATTGTATGGACAAGAATGGAGAGGCCACTTGTGTGCATGTTCCCAAACTCCACAACTCTGTGCCTACCAGGTAACTGAAACAGTAGCCCTGGACTCAACAGCACAAACAGCACCACTGCTATCAACACTGGCCCCCAATCCGACATCTCTCTCTCTCTCTCTCTCTCTCTCTCTCTCTCTCTCTCTCTCTCTCTCTCTCTCTCTCTCTCTCTCTCTCTCTCTCTCTCTCTCTCTCTCTCTCTCTCTCTCTCTCTCTACGTCTCTCTATCTCTCAATTCCTAATTCTAGTGTATATATAGTTCGAATGCTGAGTAAGCTTTCTTTCATTTTTAACACAGGAAGTATTGCATTAAGAAAGGAATCAAAACAAGTGGTGGTGTTTAGATTTGTAGAAAGAGAGTTTGATTCGCCAGTTCACACATGCCTACTTTAATTCTTCCTTATAATAATTGGTTATGGTATTCATATACTGATCAAATGAAGCATAATCCATATACAAGATTCATATATAGTTGGTATAGGCAATTTTTTTCCTCCAAATAGTGCCCCTTAATATGTGGTTTCCATTCAATACTTTTGTATAATTGTTACTATCCACTTTGGCCTGATGGAATTGTTTACTCAAAGACACCCTATGACGAATGGATTTCCTATTTCTGATATATTTCATGAATTCCTTGTTCATATATAATGTAGGACATTATTGACATCACTCTCAACTGAGACTAATTATGTTTATAGTTTACAGTAGTTGATCGTACTAACTAGTTTGAATTGAAACAAAGTTGTTATTGTTGTTGTTATAGTCATGTGGTAATGACATTATTGTTGATTCGTCTCATTTTATATGTTATCAATTGTCGTATTTCATTTATATGTGCTCTAACTTTTATTGATGCTTCTGTATGGTAAGAAATATGAATGTATTGACAAATTTGAAGGTTGGAGGTGGTTCGTCTCATTAATGCATGTCATCATATGTTATCTTCAATGTAACACAACGGCTAATCCCACTTCTGTATGGTAAGAATTATGATAGAGGCTTTGCTAATAGATATAAGATACCTTCGCACATAAAATGTTAGTTGGAACAATAATTTAAAGAAGAAACTAAGCTAAATATTTTTACACTTGTTAATATGTTGAAAAATGGTTATGTACATTCAAAACGTCAAAACGGCAAAAAAGAAAAAAGAATTATAGTGGATTATTTGTCACCAAAGTAGTTCACTCATAATTTATTTCGATAGTATCGATCGCTATTTTTGTAACTAAAAGATAAAATTCGTAGCTTATATAGAGAAGACTTGGGCATAAGTCGTGTTTACAGTTTATAAGGAAGAATATGGAAAAACATCCGTGTAACAAAATGATACAATTATGTGTATAATTTAAATTAATGTGTCTATCCTAAATTTAAGCATGGTCGTTATTATATCGCTCAAATCGATTCTACAGATATTGGAAGTTGATAGTTAATGGGGACGGACAGCCCAACAAGTACGTGGCAGAATCACGTGAAAGGAAATGTCGCTGTTGCCTTCGTTTTTGTGCTATCCCTTTTTGTTTCTGCTATCTTGACAGTGACGCCATCAAAATTAAATTGCCTACATTTTACTTATATTAATACTCTTTACCTATTAATCTTCAATATTTTATGCAAAAGAATAAAAGGGGGCTGGGCTGTTGCTGAGATAAATTGCTGTCCGATTCGATTTGCTCGCAATACCAATGGCTTAAAGGAAAATTTTTAGGGCGGCAATGGTTGAAAGTGTTGGAATGGTGAGAAAAGAGAACAGTTGCACGTATTGCTTTTTTACCTTGAGATTTGAATTGAAGTAATACACACTCCCTCTATCAAGATACAGGAAAATACAGATCTGAGGTGCTCATAATGAGCAACAATAGTGATTTTAGAAGCTTCCGATAAAAAAAGGGAAAAGGGCTTGATTTACCCCCTCTACTTTCAAAATTAATACTATATTGTCCCCTGTTATACTATGAACACATTTAAGTCCCTACCATTAGAAAAGTAGCCATATTTATCTCTATTTTTGACAGAATTCCACACCAGCAATTAAAATTCCACCTGGAATGCCACGGAGGAAATAATTGACCCAAACCCCTTAAGATAACCGATAACCTGCAACCCGAACCCGAACCCGAATTAAATTAGAAAGAAGGTCATTTTCTTGGCTCTTTTGAGAGCAAAATGGCGATTAGGTTGTCCGCAAATAAAATCCTTCTTCCCGATTAGGCTTTTGTCGTCGTTGGTGTTCTTACCCTTCTTGCAAATCACTTCTCTCTTTACATAAAGTGGGATTTCTCTTACCAACAATTCCTTTTGAATCAAAACAACACTCAATCAATGAAAAAAATGCAACAAAAAGAAAAAAGAAAAAAAAGTGCAAAATCCCCATAAAAATTTCTCCTTTTTAGGTATACCTCACGAAACAAAGAGGCCATGTATTCAACAAACCTCATCTGCTATTGGCCCACTCCTATTTTTGTATTCTAGATATGTTTTCACTCTTAAACTGCTATAAATAACGAATCAACGCAACCTCAAATAAGAATTTGCTAGTTTGGAGTAACAACTATGCAGAGCTTATAGTAAATTTAAAGGCTATAAATGCAGGAATTTATAGGAATTGCTAAAATTAACAGAAGGAGAGTGTACAAAGGAAAGATCTAAAGAATAACCTGCTTTTGGGAGAGGGGTTGTGGGTAAAGATGCAGTCAAAGGTTTCAGATTCAGGAATTTGGGTTTCAAATCTGTGAGGAAGACTAGTGGAGAAGATGGGTATAAGATGAGCCAGTTTGGAGTTCTTCGGCGATGCACAAGCAGCAAGATTTCGGAGTATGGTGGTCTGCGGTGGTGACCATTTCCGTCAACTCCCAATTAGAGAGAGCAATTTGAGATCAGATTTGATAAAACTACTAATGTCCACCGTGGCATTCCAGGTGGAATTGTAATTGTTGTGGAATCCTATTAAAAGTAGAGGTAAATATGGCTACTTTTCTAACGGCGGGGACTTGAATGTGCTGATAGTACAACGGGGATAATATAGTACTATTTTCTAGAGTAGAAGGATAAATCAGACCATTTTTCCTTAAAAAAAAAAGAGAGTAGAAGAGCCCGAGATAGGATAATTTTGGAAAAGAAAGCTTCGCCTTTTTTCATTCATCTGGTAAGTATTTCTATAGGAAAAAGATCCAAATTTATCCTTATACTTTGTAAAAATATCTTGATTTGCCCTTCTTTAGAAGTTTGGTTCAAATATATTCTTGTTGTTAAATTTTTGGGCTACAAATACCCTTATTTGCTAACAGACATATGTTTGAAGCTAATTTATTTCTAATTTTGCTTATTAGCTCCAGAGCTGCACATGGGATATTTTAACCCATACCCATTTAAACCGACTCCATTTGACCCGATTAAGCCATAGCCACTCACTCTCATAAAAAGCGAGAGAGAAGAAAACTCGTGGCCTTTATGGTTTTCCTCACCATTTTGCTACTTTGGCACCACCATTGAACAGTCGCAGAACCCCCACTGTTTTTCAGCTTCGGTGAGACCTCCTTCTTCCACCTTCAAATTTCATCCATATTTTTTCTCACAAAGAAAGCTTAAAAAAATCAAAATAATTCTACCTTCTTGGATATGGCAATGAGTGTAAGGAAAGATAAATGGACACAAGCCAAATAATAAAAAGAAGTTGTTAAGAATCGAACTGAAATAACCAAGCATAATTCACCTCCATTTTGGGTTTAGAGCAGGCACCCAAAGTAAAAAACATAGAAGAAATTTATGACCACAAACAATGAAAATCAATCACATGCAACTAAATTTCTGAAATTAAAAAACAAAATTCCAAACTTTCAACTCAAATAGGAAGAACAAAGGCGACATAATTTCCAAATTCACCTCTTGCACCAATAGTGAACTTTGTGGGAGAAGTAGGTTTCGTAATAGAGATTGCCTTGTAATAGTAGTGGTCGGTACAAAATAATTTATGTGTTGTCCATGGATTTAGATGAATTGAGTTATATTAGCGTTGCATTTTATAAATGCCCTGATTCAACATGAATAAGAGATGAAGAATGTTAGAAAGATAAGTTTGATACATGAGTAATTTTGGTGACAATCAAACTATTAATGAATTGATGTGAGTTTTAAAATTCAAATCAACAAAATTAGAAACAAATTAGCTTCAAACATATGCCCGTTAGCAAATAGGGATACTTTTAGCCCAAAAGTGTAACGGCAAGGGTATACTTGAACCAAACTTCTAATGGAGGATAAATCTAGATATTTTTGGCAAGTACAAGGATAAATTTGGACCCTTTACCAGTTATATGGGAATATATACATAATATGCACACATGTGCATATGAATTGATAACTATCAACAACTGTTGTAACTAACAAACCACTAAGCCAACTAACGGCCCGGCTGAGCTAAGCTAACATAAGTGATAACAAGTATAAGAGGATAAATACAATCTCAATACTTCCCTCAAGTTGGAGGTGAGGTCTCTAGAGCCAACTTGCCCATAATAGATGAATGCTTAATCCCAATGAGAGCCTTGGCTAGAATGTCAGCAAGCCGGATAGTTGTGGAACATGATGGAGGGAATCAAATCTTTTTGAAGTTTATCTCTCACAAAATGACAATCAACCTCTATGTACTGCACACTTTTATGGAATATAAGATTCCTGACAATGTGCAAGGATGATTGACTATCAAATGCACAACAATAAGAGTAAAGAAAGGGACATCCAGCTCTGAAAAGATTTTGCTCCACCATACTAACTCTCCAACCACCTTCCTTAAGGATATATACTCTGCCTCAACTGAGGACAGGGATATAGTTTCCTTTTTTTTGACTTTCAACTCATAGGACTATTCCATAATAATACCAAATAATCACTAACTGACCTTCTGCAATCTGGACACGCGGGCTAGTCAAAGTCACAATAGGCCTTCAATGTGCATCTGGACATAAAAATACCCAGAGTAGGATCTCTCTTCCAATATATCAATAGGTGAAAAGATGCCTGCAAATTAGGTTACTGGGCTCTTTCATAGGCTTACTGATATAATGGACACTAATATCCAACCTTGTGTTTGTTAGAAAGTTTAAATTCCCAACTAGTTTCCTGTAATAAGCTGGATCAGGTAATACAGCTCCCTCCTTGGCCATCAGCTTCATATTGGGGTCGAGTGATGATGACATAATACTATAGTCGAAGCAGTCATATTCTGTTAACAAGTCTAGTGCAAACTTCCTTTGAGAAATGATGGCCCCATCATCTGTGTATAATATTTCCAGCCTAGGAAGTAGTGAAGCTTGCCAAGGTCCTTGATTCTGAAAGTATCATGTAAGAAGGCCTTCTGGTGTTATATTTCTACAGAATCTGTACATGTGAGTTTAACATCATCAACATATATAGCTAAAAATACTATCAATGGTCATGTCTTTTGTAAAATAAGGAGTAATATTAATGGAATATAGGTATTCTCTAGATGACAATTCCTCAGTCTGCTTATCATATCATTGCATGCTAGCAGTTTTTAAACCATGCAAAAAAATTTATTAAGTCTGAAAACTGTTGCGCCCCATTTTCTCGCGAAAGCGGGTTTCGACGTATGACAACTCTTTTAAAGTGGGTATTAAAAGAGAAGAGTCGCCGCCTAATAGTTTAAGGTACGTTAGGACACCTATTTGCATATAACTCTATTTTAACTAGTCTGGTTACTAAAGATCGGGTAAGGGCTCAAATTACTTTAAAGAGAAGGTGTTAGGCACTCTTCGAGGTCCACAACTGTGGGTCCTGATGAAATTTACACTATGTGGATTAGATGATTAAGCTAAGTGATAAGAAAAGAAAGGTATAGAAGTTGAAGGATCTATTATAACACATAAGAATAAATGATCGGTAAAAATCTTAAAGATTACAAGGGTATAACTGCACTGGTCTATGTTAAATAACTAAGTGTGAATAGCAAGTATATAAAGAAAAGGGGGTCCTAAGTTTTTTAACCTAAAGGATCACCCCGTACAACATAAATAATACTTTGCAACTCCCTTAAGGTAGGGGTTGCTCATATTATTTAGCGGGCACAGAATATCATCTCCTGCTACCGAATTACTATGTTGAAGTTATTACTTAAAGCGCTCTAATTCAATTCTAAACTGTATCCTACGCGTGCACTACATGTCCCATACCTATGGTCCAGGAGGCTTTAGACCTACTATTAGGTGGTTCTAGACTTAGCTCAGGTTACTCAAAATGATAAAATTAGGCAACATTTAAAATAGATAGGACTTCACATAAAGACAATTAAAGGCCCAAGTTAGCCTCCACGCATAAACAGCAAATGCACGCGGGCAGTTTAGGCAGTACATAGTTTAGAATTAAGACTTAAAGTCCTATAGGCATGGTTTCTAGGTGATTCTGAATTCCAACATCGTATATGCAACTTTATTGTTCTCTCTAAATGGTTTAGTCAAGAGACAATAAGCTGTTTGCAAACTCAGGATTATTAGCGCTGATTTTATAAATAGGCGTCTTAGGCAGGGGACACTGTCCTATAGGTATGATTTCTAATAGTTGCATAATTAGGCAGTGAAACAACTTTGAGAGTCCAACATTAACGATGTTGATCTTATAAACAGCTCTTATGTGAGTGACAACATCCTATAGGCAGGATTTCTAACAATTGACAATTAGACCTGATTTTTATAACACTTTATTCCTATAGGCATGTCGTCGAGGCGGGGAAGTGTAATGAGAATAACGGAAGTAGTTGATTAAAAGATTAGAATCCTATAGTCATGATATCTAGATGAGCAGTACACTAAAAGTAATAGAAGCAATTGACCAATTGATTATTTGAAGTCCTATAAGTATGGTATCTAGGTTAAAAAAGCATATGTTATATATCCTATAGGCATGCTGTCTATATGCACAGTAGTAACATAGAAACGAGTATGGTAGATATTTAGACTAACACGCTTGAACAATGTACAAGTGAGGTGTGCATGATTCCTATAGGCATGATCTCTATTAGTGTACAACATACCAAACGAAATAACAAACAAGGCATGCTGAACGAAATAGTAAATATAACACACAGACCCTATATGCATGTTTTCTACCCTTTCATGTAAATATTAGAATACCCAACCCCCTTTTTTATTAATTCCCCCATTATTCGTTATTACACATTATTACATGCCCAATAGAGAATACATGCTCAAATATTACAAACTAAAATGAGTACATGCCCAATAAGAAGAGCAGGCCCCAAGAGGAATAATCTAGCAACTTCGAGGTCTTCAGTAATCTCATTCTTCACACAAAACAGCGAACCCAGGTCTAGGTACACCGCAGGACATTAGAGTGTATCGGCTGCATGACTCGAACGCAGACCCACACCAAGTCTAAAGGGGGAGCAAACTTACCCAGCAATGCCAAACTTAACTGTATGAGTAACAAATTGTACATAAATTGATCAGACCACTTGAAATCCGCACACTTAGTTCTTAGGAATGTAACTAACATTGGTTTAAACCAAAGTAGATAGTCGAGATCACAGTGAGTTATATACCTAAGACGCTAGAAGTTCAAAACACAGGATGGAACATCACAAACTAACAGACAATCCCATGTAGAGTTTCAGGATATAATATGATCTAATATCAAATTAAGTACAATCTCGACAGAGGAATCTTGCAGAATTACAGACAGAAGCAAGTAAAACAACGGTTTTCATATGGAAATTTCTAGCATGAGGGTCTAGTGCAAGTATGATCATAACAAACAGGATGATGAACATGGTCTGTAACAATCCATTCAACTGGGCATGAGGAATTTGAACATTATCAATCATACATGAAGGTTTAAATAGAGCCAGGACTCATAATGAAAAAGAATATGTCAAATATAGGTTAACAGGACTTGCCTGGACTAGGCTTAATCACATATAGAAGAAGAGGCCAGATATTGAATTTCATCGTAGAATTCTTAAGCAGTATTAAAGAACACCAGATTAAACAAGGCATGGAACACGCATTAGTTTTTAAGTAGCAGGGAAAACATGTTTGAGCTAATAGCACGATCAAGAGTTAACTCTAGAAAAGTATTAAGTTGCACATGAATGACTCAACAAGCATTGGCATGACTCGACTTATCACAAGAATATAGAGCAAGGCAAAGGCTAAACTCGAATAAGCAACAATGATAAGCATTCGAACACATACATTAAGGCAAACAGGCTTAAGAAAATAGGATCAAGGCAACAAATAGGCAAGTTTGATTACTAGAAGGTATAGAGCCTCAAGAATAGCTTCAGAGCCTATAATAGCATGTTGGGTCACAGAAGAAATATCAGAGACATGGATATGCAGAGCAGGAACTCAAACGAAAGGAGAATGAAATTGCAAGGGTCATAGGTACTTACTAGTTACAGATTAGTGAACAAGTAAACAAGAGGAATAATTTCAGTAATACCCCAATGTCAATAGCAAAACGAACAGTAGAACTCAGAAATCTTAGTGCGTCAAAGTTCCCAAGGGTTTCGAATGAACCTCGGGCAGTGCTCACACTGAGAAAGGTCCGATAATCAAATTTCGGTTGCCTTGGCTTTCATCCGGCCAAGAGATTAAGCCTCAAAGTAGTATAAGACAAGTGAGAATAGTAGTACTTTCAGTGATTAAGCTCTCTCCTGGGGAATTAGGGGAGGGGTTTATATAGTAGTAAAATTCAAACGAACGAACAAGGAAAAAAGTCAATCAACAGATTAAAGGAAAGACTATCATGCAAAAATCAATTTCGAATCAGATTAAAAGAGAAACCGGACAAACCCTAGTTCGATAGAAATCAAAAAATCGACCACAGATCTTGGTGAATCGGCCCCATATCACCTTGCTATGAATGTATGCAGACGAAATACCATCTAGATTTTGGAGATTGAAGACGATTTCACATGATGCAAGGCTTGGTACTTGCAAAAAATAGGCAAGTACTAAGTGATACCATAATCGTGTAAGTAACACGGAGACATAATATATAAGGAAGTAAAATCATGGAGGGATTCCATATTAAGGTCGGAATCGGAGAGGATTGAAGTGTGTGGCGACTAGGGTTTCTTAGAGACGAATGGAACAAAGAGGATTCAGAGGCGGCTGGAGTGGGGAAATGGGATTAGGGTTTGGGTGAGGGGATATAAGGAAAGGCGGGGATCTATTATGGGCCGTTAATCATTTGAGATCAACGACCAGGATTAAAGGGAAACGGGGCGGGCCGTTTACACGGGTCGCGACCAGGTTCATTAAAAGGGTTGTTTGGTTTGGGCTTGGGGTTATTGGGCTAGGTTTTGGGTCCGAAATAAACTCAAACATTGGGCCAAAGTTTTTAAATACACGAAAATTATAAAAATAATTTATAAGAAGTAATTAGCAAATAATAAAAATATTATTTGTGCAGTAAGATGCTTGAAAAATAATAATTTGACATTATAAAAATATAAAAATGCTATTTGGGCACAAATAATGCAATAAAATGTAATTATGCACATCATATTAGCTATTATTGCAAAATTATGTAAATAGCTTAAAATTATAAATATAATTATATGAAAAAATGAGGTAAAATATTATACATCATATATGTGGATACAAATAATAAATTTGGATGATTAATTCATCACAAAATAATTTAAAGAGGTAATTAATACAAATTCAAATAATTTAAATGCAAGAAAATCAATTTTAAAGCTTTAAAAATTTATGGAAAATTATAGAAAATACTTGTCTGACTCTTGTAAATTGGTAATAATGCAGGAATTATATTTTAAAAGCATATATGATATTTGTAAAAACATGAGGGAAAAATTGGGTATCAACAACTGCCCCTCTTTACCCAGGAATTATGAAAGAGTTATCGGGTTAAGACAATGATGACCAATTTTGTCTGAAGTGAATGAGGAATGATGTGTTTTGAAAAAATGGGGGCCGAACCCTGGTTCTTGAGTTGCCTACATATCCCTGGTGTTACAAAAATCAGGCCGTGTGTAGTTCTGGATCCAACGGCGAACGAAACCGATGGAGTTGTTATAAGAGTGGTCGTGTGTTTCGAAAAGGATCTTTTGGATGTGATAGTGTCGTGAGTAATAGATGATTTCAGGTGGAGCTATGAATGCAAATTTGATGGTTACGAATGTATAAGGCAAATATTTGAATGGTTATAGAACAAAGGGTAATCAATTGCTGATCATCGGTTATGTTTGAGGTGATCGAAGGATGTGAACATTATGAACGGAAACCAGAGCGAGAATTGCTCCTGTTTGTAGAATAGTTACCTCCCGAGTTACCTGCAAAACTTAAAACACGATGCACGCGAATATATATGGGTTATTGCAAAAATTTAAACATGATACAAATTTCCTTCGGACCATGAGAGTTGTCTTCGGACGATGAGGATGATGTCCTTAGACTATGACGTCCTGGGCCATGAAGCATATGATAAAGGATTCACAGGCCATGGAATGGTGTCCTTGGGTCATGAGGATGGTGCCTCCGGACTATGACTCCTTTGAATAATGATATGCAATTTCGAGAGATCCTCAGGCCATGGCATGGTGTCTTCAGGTTATGAGGATGGTGCCTTCGGACTATGACGCCTTCGGACAATGTGGCGATGTCTCAGCCCATGAAATGCAAGTATGCGGTAATATCGATCGTTTGATAGAGGAAACGTGTGATGCTTAGTCATATGCAAGAACGAGACGAGACAAGGCTTATTCTTGTATGAAATGAGTACAGTGTTTTAGCCCAATGCAAAGAGCGGAGACAATGCTTAGTCTCATGCAGAAGGGCAATGCTTAGCCTTATGCAATAATGGAGGTAGTGCTTAGCCTCATGCCATGATGAGGGCAGTGTTTAACCCTATGCAAGGAGCAAAGACAAAGCTTAATCTTCATGCAAAGAAAGGCAATGCTCGGCCTTATGTGATAATGGAAGCAGTGCTTAGCCTCATGCAAGGTGAGGGTAATGTTTAGCCCTATGCAATGAGTGGAGACAATGCTTAGGCCTCATTTGTTTTTTTAAAGATTAAGGCGTCTGAATCTGAATACACATCCGAATATCAAGATGTGTATTAAGATTAAGATATCTGAATATGAATACACAACTGAATATTAAGATGTATATTAAGATCTGAATACTAAATGATTAAGACTGTTTGATTTTTAACATCTAAATGTATAAGATTTATCTTTATTTGAAAATTAATAAACATAAAATTCAAATGTAATGCTAATTAATCTAATATTCTATCAATAAAATATATAATTTTTAAAAATATGATAATTGTTGGTGGTGATGGCTAACGGGTGAATGCCGACTAGAGGCGGTGGTTGGTGGTAGTTTTGATTGACGGTGGTGGTTCAGGGTAGTAGCTACTGGTGATTGGTAATGGTGGAGATTATGATTGAGGATGGTGGTGGTGGGTGGTAATAGTTAATAATGGCGGGTAGTGGTGGTAGTTGTGATTGAGGAAGGTGGTGGTGGGTGGTAGTAGGTTATAATGATGGGCAGTGCCGGTTGTGGTTGTTGATGGTGATGTGGTAGCTAGTAGTGGTAGTTGAGGTGAATGCGTGTTGATTGTGGTTGAGAATGATGGTGGCGGCAGTGGTGGAGATGGTGGATGGTGATAGTCGATAATGGTGGCGGCTATGATTGATGATGATGGTGGTGTGGTGGTGGTGGCGGCGGCATAGTGGTAGTTGATAATGGTAGGCAGTAGCGGCAGTTAATAATGAATATGGATGATAGCATCTTAATAAATTAAGTCCCTGTTATAGATCTTAATCATATAGTTGTGAAGTAAAAAAAATAAACACACTTAATGATTAAGATCTGAATAATTAAGATTCAGACTTTAAAAATAAACGCACTTTTAACGTCTGAGATCTTGATGATTAAGATTCCGACCTCCATTGAGTGAAAACAAATAAGGCATTAGTCTCATGCAAAAAAAAGGCAGTGCTTAGCCTTATGCAGTATGGAGGCAGTGCTTAGCCTCATGCAGGGAATGGAGACGATGCTTAGTCTCATGTAAGGAAAGGCAGTTATTAGCCTTATACGATACTGGGGCCAGTGCTTAGCCTCATGTAAGGAATGGAGACAATGCTTAGTCTTATGCAGGAAAGGCAGTGCTTAGCCTTATGCAATAATGGAGGCAGCGCTTAGCCTCATGCCATGGTGAGGGTGGCGTTTAACCCTATGCAAGGTGTCACGACCCAAACCGCAGGGCCGCGACGGGCACTCGGTGCCTTACTCAATCGAGTGCCAACGTAACATATCTTTCTTATCATACCATTAGGGGTAAATGGGCCAAAAGGGGCCGTCATGAGATAACCAAAATAAAACATAAGGGAATACTAGACGTAGGACGACCAAACATGATATAGAAACTTATACATGTGACATACATGCCTATAAGGCCGACATGATCATTTTTACACTCAAAACATAGGCCGATAAGGCCATACAAGTATCCATATATATGACATCTATCTACAAGCCTCTAAGAGTACATAAATGACATAAAGGTTGGGACAGAGCTCCACCATACCAATAAATATATGTCCAAAGCATACTGACCAAATAAGTAACTACGGAGCAAGTGGAGTGTACCAACACCTTCCGTTGAGCTGATAGCCTACTAGGAGGACTCTCAATCTGTCTATCGGGACTTGCGGGCATGAAACGCAGCGTCCCCAAGCAAAAATAGACGTTGGTACAATTAAAGTACCGAGTATGTAAGGCATGAAAAATAGTATATAATTGACATGAAAGAAACTCGGAGTAAAAGACTAAACCTGTAAGTCTGAATAGCTCTGTGAATTATGAGACATTTATAATGTCATGCATATGTGTATAAATGTCATACCATGCATAGGTATATTTGTACATAACATCATCAAGCCTCTGAGGGCATCCCATCATATCATCTCGGCCACTGTGGGTGAAATCATCAACGTATACCAGCTGATCAGGTGGTGATGCGTATATAACGCCATAACCTTTCCCCATACCCGATATACATATAATATATGCGTATAGAATTCCATCTGGTCATGAGTCAATGTACATGTATAAATGAATGCAATGCATAAGAAGTAAGTCTATAAGATCTCTCGAAATGTCATAAGATCAATATGCCTTCGGATAAACTTTATCAACTACGTATTTTTCTGAGACCCATGAACAAAAGATATAATAATAAGCCACATGGGTAATCAAGAACATAGGCACCCCTAGTACTTCTATGAATAGAGTCATTTATGAAAGTTGTGCGTTTGCTCGTTTCGTTTGTATCATATGGGTCATGCCAAAAGAAAGAAGGAATAGCCTTAACATACCTCAAGTCGTCAATGCAACTCGACAAAAGCTTACGACAACTAGCGCGCCAACCCTATAACAAAGAAATACATGTACAACTTAGATGGCGCTAGTATATCACGTATCTCAAACGATAACTCAATTCTAAAATAAAACGGGCAGCATTTCCCCTGATTTTACTGGTCTCTCAAGCCTACTATAGGCAAGACAAAAATACAATACAACCCATAACTCAAAAATAACTTACTACAATTTGGGACCTTTAATCCAACAAAAAACCCCCAATATACCATAACACACCCAATCAACAAGTTATCAATTAGCTTGAAATTTCAATGACGAGCGACCGGCCCACTACCGTACCACATGCGGCATTTCTCCAGGCCCTTTTATACTTCCAAACTCCATAACTCAGCAGCACAATAGGCCAACACGAGTGGACTACAAAACAGTTCACTAAAAGTGAAATAAATCGAACTCACAGCTTCCGATCACTGTCCCGTGAGTTCTAACTATTAGGAAACACATTTATCAACCTTACTTGATATTTAAAAGCTTAAATACAGAAAGTAGGTGTTTTCTTAACCATGAAGTACGTTCCAAAACTTAAACTACAAAGAAAAAGAGAGGCGGTATAATGATACTTACGTCGTAGGGATCGTTCTAATGTTATCACTTCTTGATTTCATGAAAGGGATGTTGATCTTGCTTGGAATTTCTTGGACCAGTTCTTGGAGAGCTTGAGAGTGTTTTGGTAATTATTCTCTGTATTTTGATGAGATATAAGGGGATAAGGCCACTTATAAGCCCACCGTCTCAATTCTCCAAGCAGGTGGGTAAGCTGCCTGCTTGGCAGCTTGAGCAGTGCAAATTTGGATACTTGTATCTCTATACTACGCTATCATATTAGCAAATGGGTTTCAGCATTAGAAACTAGACACATAGGACTTTAATTCCATATAAAGATCTCCCTATAACTCTCAATATATTGGGAGAAAACTGCCTCGCAACCTGGCCTATAAACCTGCCAGTTTCTCCGAAGTGCGGCGATGTGACTTGGCGACCCTACTTTAAAAATTCATATTTCTCTACCTGAATTATACATACTAATAATTTTCAATTGTTGGGTATCTCGTATGTTGGGTATCTCGTACCATTCTTCACCTTGCTTCTTTTACTTGTTGCAACTTGTATCTTCCTTCTGATACTCTTATTGCTTTTTACCATATGGGTGCGCTAGATATTCATGACTTAGGGCTCCTTATAAAAAAGCTTACACGTCATAGTACACACATGATCTGTTGAAGACCTCACATTTACTCATCATAAGTATGATGCAAAATCGAGTTCCTCTGACTAAACTCTTCCACAACCACATTCAATATCTTACCAACTGTCTTTGTAGATGTAGGTATCGTTGTATTACAAATAAAGTAGAATTTAGGAGTTTGAATTCTTACAACTGAGCTCTACCACACGATCTAGAGTAAGAAGAAAGAGTGACAATCCTAAATGCCCTGTAGCCTCCTTCTTATAAGTGTGGTGCACAACACACCCATAAACAAGACTCTACTAGACACGGCTTGTATACTCCCTAGGACAGAACTACTCTGATACCACTTGTCTTTTTATTCACTTGACTATAGACTCTGTCATGTCATATTTTGATTTACTGTTATCACCCATTTATCACCTCTTACTCATAATGCTTCATTTACTCTCTTCTTATTCTCCGACTAATATTTCTGTCTATCACTTTATCTTGAAAATTTCAACAAAACATTCTTTCACATTTATCCCCCTTGCTTCATCTCACTGGCTCTTCAGGACACCTAACATTACTAGGGGTTGGAGTCATACTAAGGTAAATATTTATCCCTTCTAGGATCCCACTGCCTATCTTCTAAAATTTCTGAATATTCTAGTATTCATATCTGACTGTACTATTCTAGAGTTCACCATCTGGGTGTCTCACAAGGATATCTATTACCACATTTGCACTATCTTCGGAAATGTTAGCTAATGATAACAATCCATCCACAATTTTGGGTTACTCTAACCCCAACTGGATCCTGATATCCCATTCTTCTCTTAAACTATATCTGTTAGCTCCCATAGGGCATATCTGAGATGGGTGTGGCCAATTGTATATATCTCTGTTACTCAAGGATTAGAGACAATGCTTAGTCTCATTCAGGAAAGGCAATGCTTAGCCTTATGCAATAATAGAGGCAGTGCTTAGCCTCATGCAAGGAATGGAGACAGTGTTTAGTCTCACGCAAGGAAAGGCAAAGCTTAGCCTTTATGCAAAGAATGAGGGCAGTGTTTAGCCCTATGCAGTAAGAGCAACAATTAAATACGAGAAGGAAAAGTGATTCTTAGCTTGGCGTGTTTGTGTTTGGCGACTTCTGTCGGTGTGAAGATAGTGATCTTGTTGTATGTGTATATTTGGGGACATTTTTGTTATGTCCATGGTGCCTGCATCCAAAGAAAAATTGTGAGTTTGGGGGGTGGAAGGTTTGTTCATTCTCCCGATTCCTTGCTCTACCTTTGCTCCTGTTTCGAGGTCCTATTTGAGTCACCCCGGGTAATGACTGGCTAACACGAAAAAATGAAATTTTCGAAAAACATGCATTTGTGAAATATCATTTATATAAAATGTGGTTGTTTGACATATGTGATAATGCATGAGAGGAAATAATTTTGTCGGATTGGTGATTGTGACATGCTTTTGAGACATTGCAACCTCCTTAACTCAAAATTTTGAGGATCCTTCTCAAACTTCTACCCCAGTTTAAATGCATGCATTTGGCGATGCATTCCTTGGCGATTATGAATACAATGAGATCGGGCAAATGATGGTAGGCTATAATCTCATGAATTAGTCGATTATTACATTCCAATTTACTATACTTTAATTGAGTTTGAACTTTAATTGCTAGTGTTCTGCACTAATTGTATATTTTATGCCTTGTAGGAGGATTACATACTATGTAGATATTATGGAATGAATTTGAATAATTTAGAGCTTTGAAGTCTGAGTAAAAGCCCGATGGATTAAGTCGGGATCGCGTTCGGGGGTCGCACACCACGTCTGGATGTCAAAATCAAAGAAAAAAGCCGAACTCTGAGAAAAGTGTACAACCGCGGCACGTGGCGCGCCGTGCCTGTACAAAATCCCGTCGTCTATCAGAAATCAAGTCTTTGAACTTTCCCACTAATGCCCCGCCTGGCGCGTCGCCCCATGCGGCATGCCTGTGCAATATTTACAGAGTTATTTTCCTATTTCACGTGGGAGAAGGTGTTTTCGTCTAGGCCCGACCCTACTTAGTATAAATACATGTAAAAACGTTATTTTATGGACTTTTGACACATCTTAGACCTAAGTAAGCCAAGGACGAGGTGGAGAAGCAAAAGCTCATGGATTTCATCATTCAATCCTCACTCAAGACAAGGGTTTGGATTGTTTTATGTTTTCCTTTAACTTAAACATTGTTATGATGGATTACTCCATATCCATGAAGTAGTTCTCTTTAGGGTTTGATGGATTTGGTGTATTGATACTTGTTTGTGGATAACCAACTCTAGTTTTATGTATTGAATCATTTTGAATGTTTTAATTGTTGCATCTATATTCACTTGTTCGTGTAATCGAGAGAGGCATAACTTGTGATATTGTTGTATTATATTTCGTTTCTTGAAGTCATTAATTCTTCTTAGTAATTGGAAGAGGCTAGTTGAATTGTTGATTAAACTTAGTTAGGAGGATAATCAAGAGAGGTTCTCCTAAAGACCAATCCACTACGAATTCTTGCATATCTTCGCGTGCTTAAAATTGGTTCATCTTTTGAGATTGAGACTTAATCGAGAGAGGAGTTTCTACTAATCAATTGAACTAATAACCAAGTTAATTCGAGAGACTCACTTGAACATTAGAAGTAAATTATCTAGAGTTAAATCCCAAACACGTGTCTTGCACATATCCTATCAACCCTATCTTCTCCCAATTGATAACTTCCTTTGCTCAATACTTGCGTTAAGTATCATTAGCCAATAGTATAGATTCTTAGTTAATTTTAGTTTTAATCACATAAACCTAAATTATTGATCATCTTGGATAGAAATCTAGATACGAACTACGATAATACTGTTTAACTCCAATCCCTATGGATACGATATTTAAATTTACTATATTCGACTAGCGAGTATATTTTAGTGTGTGTTTTTTAGCTCGTCAAATTTTGGCGTCGTTGCCGGGGATTGGCAATCAATAGTGTTTGAAATAGTTTGTAGTGCTAATTCAGGAATTTTTATTTTATTTTATTTTATTTTATTTTTCCATTTTTATGCCTGGTGTTCTTTGACTGTGCGCAGGTTGCAGGTAAGAGCGGTTCATGACTCGATCTTTTTGGAAGGAAGTGCTATCATACGAATCAGAAATCGAGAAACAACTGCGACATCTGAGGAAGAAATGAAATCTTCCCGAGAATATAGAGAAGGTTGGGCAATCCTCAACCAAAGAAATTATGGATGAAGATGATGATAATGTTGATTTGTCTGTAAGAGAGGTAGCCCAACAACAGGAAAAAGGTGCAAGAGATGTCGAGGAAACAACTCTTTGGAATGCAAAACTTGTCTAAGAGGAGGAGAGGGCTCGGAGAATTGTTCAGAATCAACCTTTGGGTGGTAGGAGACAACTTGGCGATTATGCTAGACCAATCTACAACCAAGGCTTATCAAGTGTTAGACCACCTCCAGTGGCTGCGAACAATTTTGAATTAAAGTAGGGATTGCTTCAAACTCTGCAAAACTGTTGTGTCTTCAGAGAAAAGATGAACGAAGATCCAAACATGCATCCGATGGACTTCGAGGAAATAATGAACACCTTTCAATACAATGGTGTGCCACAAGATGCAGTTTACCTAAGGGCATTCCCTTTCACACTTAAAGATGATGCGAAGCACTGGCTTCGAAGCTTGCCCTAGGGATCGATTAGAACATGGGAGGAGATGACCAGAAACTTTCTTGCTAAATATTTCTCCTCAGCTAAAACGGGCAAGTTTAGAAGAGAATCCATAACTTCTGTTAGAATGAGACTGAAACTGTGTTTGAAGCTTGGGAGAGGTTTAAGGATATAGTGCGAAAGTGTCAACATAGCAGAATTAAACTCTGGTTGCAACTCCAGGATTTTTGGGATGGATTGACACCGGCCTCATGTAGAACATTGAGTAATGCAGCTGGAGTTCCTTTGATGAAAAAGACACCAAAGGAGATAGTCACTATTCTCGATGAATTTTCTGAAGATGCAAATCAGTGGCCCTCTGAAAGTGCTGAAAGAAGAAAGGCGAATGATGTTCACTAGGTTGATGCTAACACATATGTGCAGGTACTGCTTGATGCCATGGCGAAAGAGATAAGGAAGTTGATCTTAGCTTCTATACAAAGTGAGAATCACGCAGCTTGTGATATATGTGGAAGAGGACACCCTACTCATGAGTACCAGGCCTCAACTGAGGAAGTAAATGCTGTGGGAAATTATAACTTCAATACAATGGGTCAGAAACACCTAGTTTTTCACGGAGTTCACCTGGGGGTACTGCAAATGCATGGCAACAAAATAACTCCAGATTCCAGGGACAAGGAGCTCTAGGCTTCCAAATTCAGCAAAGGCAACAATTTCAACCTCAACAATCCATTCAGCCTGGGCTAGAAGATCTGATGAAGTCCTTTATTGTCAAGACATATGAGAGATTAGATGCTCATGATGCAGCTATCAAAGAACTTGCCACAGGGCTGCGAAACTTAGAGAAGCAAGTGGGGCAAATTGCCACCATATTGTATGAAAGGATCTCAGGTACTTTGCCAGCTGATACTGAAAGAAACCCCAAGGAAAAAGTAAATGATGTAACTCTGAGAAGTGGAAAAGTAATGAAAGAGCCCACCCCTATCCAAAAAGAGGTGGTACCTGAAAAAGAAAGTGGGAAGGAGCTGAAAATTGAAGATGATAAAATGACTGAGAAGAAGAAAGGCAAGAAGGGAGCTGAGAAAAGGAAGAAGGAAGAGAATTCAAGAAGGTCATTTTGTCACGGTAGGTGCCACTTGTTTTGAGACTGTTGTTATAAGACCATTTCCTCTTTAGGTCACTGAGTTTAGGTTGAAGCCTTCTTCCTTATTTTCCTTAGCTAGTCTTTCATTGTAGTACTTAGGGAGGACCCTCCGACTCTTGTAAAGCTGTGAGCTTATTACATTGTATACTCGACGGACCTTTTGATGTCCTTACTTGCCAATACTTATCCGTAGTTACTTACCTCCACGCCCTTGTACTTGTAGGGTTGCTTCTGAACTGATATTTTGACTGTTTTCACAGTGACACTCTCTTTTATTTCTGTAACACTCATACGGTACCTTTTTAACTTCCCCAACTCCTATTTGAATATATCTCAAATATTATAATGTCATAACTGCGAGGCTGAATTCCCCATGTTGGGGTTCACTCTGTTTATCTTACACGATATATTGATTTGTCTGTATCCTCTTATCTAGCTATAACTAGGCTCTTCCTGAATCAACTACTAACCAGTCGTTGGCCCACTCTCATATCAATATTCCGTGTACTCTTTCTTGGGTTATTTCCTTTGTCTTAACTTACCTCTCGCACTGGCTCCTTATTTATCAATAACATCCCAGGCAGGAACCCTTACTTCCTTTCCTTGACGTCGTGTTTGCATAATGTTCTGGAATCGTAGAATATCTATTGGTTTTGAATAAGTGCAATTTCGCCCCTTTCTCATTTTTATCGCATTCTTTCTTTACCATTCCATAGTTACTAGAACCACTTAATTCTGACTTAATATCACGTCACTCCATATTCCCCCTTTTAGGGGAGTACTAAGAGTTAGAGCTACGACAATCTGTCTATAGATGTTTTACCTCTTCATTTTTGGCTCTTTTCACATCATCGATGACCCTTACTTGCCTTGCAGTAATCCTTCTATACCAAGGATAACAAAATTCCTTACTCACGAGGGTGACACTTAGTGTAACTGGCACACATAGTCCCTTAAGCTTAACTTTGCTTACATTGTTTTCTTTAGGGAAGCGTCTTATTGAATGACCTTTAAAGGTTATTCTTCTGTGGTCCACTCTATTCTCAACGGAACGCAATATCTAGAATTCTTGTGATGCCGGCTATTATCAAATCATTCAATCCCTAATTCATGTTTAGTTTATCTTGTTCACCAGCCCGTACTGATTTCTATTACTCTGGTGTCTAACTTTTCCTTCTGGTAGTCGCGTTAGAGTCACGAACTTATTTCTCGAAATAAGGATATGACTTTATGGCCTATACTCTTTTGTTGTCTCAAGGCCTGTCAGCTCTCGTATTTTCCTTCACTTGACTATAGACTCTGCAGTATCATCATTTTTTTTGATCTACCGTTGTCATCCATGTATCACATCTTACTCATAATGCTTCATTAACTCTCTTCTTATTTCCCTGCTAACATTTCTTTCTATCACTTTATTCTAAAAACTTCAACAAGAGATTCTTTTGCTTTTAGCTCCCCTTACTCCATCCACTGGCTCTTCGGGTTGCCTAACATTCTCTCTCTACTAGGGACGAGAGTCATACTAAGGTAATATTTATCCCTTCCAAGATTCCAGTGCCTGTCTTTGTAAATTTTTTTTTTTGAACATTGTAGTATTCATATCTAGTTGTACTATTCTAGAATGCACCATCTGGGTGTCTCACAAGGAGAATTATTACCACATTTGTAATCCTTCAAAAATGTCAACTAACGCTAACAATCAATCCAACATTTTGGGTTACTCTAATCCCAACTGGATACTGATATCTCGTCCTTCTGTTATACTACTTTCGTTAGCCCCCATAGGGCATAAATGAGATGGGTGTGGCCAATTGTACATACCTCTGTTATTGTTGAAGTTAACTCAAAAGGCTTATATTCCTCAACCTGAATTGTAAATACCGATAATCTTCATTAACTAGGCGCCTCGTATCCTTCTTCATCTTGCTTCTTTTACTTGTTCAAACTCGTATCTATCTTTTGAATCTCTCCTTGCCTTTCACCATAGGGGTGGATAGATATTCTTGCCTTAAGGCTCCTTATCAAGAGGCTTACACGTCTTAGTACACACATGATCTACTGAAGACCTTACATTTACTCATCATAAGCATCATGAAAAATCGAGTTCCCCTGACTCAACCCTTCCATAGCCACATTCGATCTCTTACCAACTGCCTTTCTGGATGTAGGCGTCGTCTTATTATGAATAAGATAGAGTTTAGGAAATTGAGTTCTTACAACTGAGTTCTACCACACGATCTAGAGTAAGAAGAAAGAGTGACAGTCCTAAATTCCATGTAGCCTCCTGCTTATAAGTGTTGTACACGATACATTCATAAATAAGACTCTACTAGACACGGCTTGTTGACTTTTTAGGACAGAACTTCTCTGATACCACTTTTGGTCTCGCCCACCAGGTACAGGGCGTGACAGGATGAATTTGAAGAGAGCAAGCACATGCCTGCTTTACCTTTTCCCCAAAAGCTTTATAGAGAGAAGTTGGACAAGCAATTTGAGAGGTTTCTGGATATGTTAAAACAAGTTAATATAAATTTGCCATTTACTGAAGTTCTCTCCCAAATGCCAGCTTATGCTAAGTTCTTGAAGGAAATCCTGACAAAGAAGAGAAAGATAGAAGAGACCTAGTGGTCAAGCTCACAGAGCATTGCAGCACGATCCTGCAAAACTAACTCCTACAAAAGTGTGGAGATCTAGGGAGTTTTACTATACCTTGCTCGTTAGGCACTCTTTATTTTGATAAATCTTTGTGTGATTCTGTTGCCTCAATTAATTTAATGCCTTTGTGTATTTACAGGAAACTGGAGAATGAGCTTGGAGAGATAAGGTCTGCACCAATATCTTTGCAGCTGGCAGACCAAACAACTATAATACCCGAGGGGATAGTGGAAGATGTATTAGTTCGGGTAGATAAGTTTGTATTTCATGTAGATTTCATAGTGGTAAATATGGAGGAGAACAAGGAAGTCCCCCTAATCCTAGGAAGACCATTTTTAGCAACGAGTAGAGCTATACTGGATATACATGATAGAAAACTCATGCTTAGAGTGGGTGAAGAGACTGTGACATTTGAGATGAATGTAGAGACGGGGGTGATAAATGAGAAGCCAACTGCAAGTGTTGAGTGAAAGGTGAAGAGTTCGAAGGAAAAGGCTGCAACGAGTGGAATAGATAAGTGTGGGGTGTACCCTAAGAAGGCTGAGAAGAAGCTGTCTGCGTGGATGTGTGCACTAGTTCGGGTGCATGGAATGGAGCCCGACTTTGATTCAGACCCCGACTAGAGATTCAGGGAAGTTTCCTCTACCTTATGCTTTTTAATTATAAGTCATGGGGACATGCCACAACTTAAAGTATGGGGTGGGGGATATTTGTATGTTGTATGTATATGTGTTAGTTTTTGCCTTTTAGTGCTGTTTAGTAGTTAATAAAAAATTGAAAAACAAAAATCATAAAATTTTTAAAAATTCAATTTTTTCAGACGATGGATATCATTTGACAGGTTTCTTGAGGGATTAAAGTCGAAAGAATATTTTTTTTATTTTGTTAGGTAGTGTAATAATTCCCCCTTGGTTTTTCTTTGTGCCACAGTTCTTTTCCAAGAGTTTTGTTTGAACCGGGTGTAGTTAGTTTTTATATTGTAGAATAGTAGGAAACCGTGCACTGTGTTATTAATTGAAAGCAATATCTCTTGACTCTATTATACCTTGAGAATAGTGAGTGCTTTGGTTGTGACGCTTAGGCTCAGTTTTTTTGACTCTTGTATACGTACTTTAAATTGTATAATTTTAACTTTGCTTAACTTCTTTGACTAGAGTGTCTTGATAATCCAATCTTGAGTGAGTTATGTGCCATGTGTGTGCAAGGTTTTTGTGTATCCTGTGCATTGCATTTGATGTCTAGAACTTGTCCTTTGTGTTTACAAAGCGAAATAGTAGTTTTGTTTAGTCTTGGAAGTGATATAGGCGCTTCTTTGTTGAGCCAATTATATGTTATTACCCACCTAATTATGATGTATCTTAGTTAACCCCGTTGAGCTTGCAACCCTGTTTCTTTGGCAACCGCATTGCAAGCCCTACCCATTAGTTTGAATTGGTCATCTACTTGAACCTTGTACCTCTTGTGAGCATTTAAATTTGTTATGAACTTTGTAAAAGTTGAAGTATGGGGTGAGTGGTTGGGCTTTTGAGTGGAACTAATGAAATAAGGAGAAAGGTGCACTGTTTTGAAAAAATAAGAGCCACTTGAATTGAAAGAGAGAAAAAAAATTTGTTTGATTGGGAAAAATATTCCATGATAGTGGTCATTCTTGATGTAATTGTGCTTAAAGAAGTTGGGAGTTAATGTAAATTGATGTGAAGGTGGAGTATTGGTTTGACATAAGTGTGGGGTTTTAACAATGAGATGTATGTATTAAAGTGCTTAGGGAGGTGTAGTCACTATATCCAAATGTATCCTAACCGTCCCGCAGCCTACATTACAACCAATTAAAGTCCTACTTGATCCTCGATTAAATGAGCTCAATTGGTAAAGTAGTACACTACGGGCAAGACTATGGTTCATCTTTTGTGGCATATGAATGTTATTTCTGAGAGAGTGAATTCTTTCTATTTTGAGTTCCTGATTGTTGTTAAATTTAATGGTGTGTGGAACTACTCTCTATTGTGGTGAGGGCACTTGATTCATGAAGGAAAGGTAATGTCGTTGACCTCTGTGTTAGAGTACGCGAAAGGGTTATAAATAATGCATGGCACTTTTGAGTCAAATCTTGAGGTGAAGATGTTACACTATTGTGCTTAATCTATTTTAAATATTCTTGGTATAATGAGTTAGGAGAGTTGCTTAATAAGGTCGTGTCTTTATAAAGTGTAGTTTGATTGCTCGAGGAAGAGCAATGGTTTAAGTGTGGGGTGTTAATGGTAAGCTGTAATCTCATATTTTAGTCAATTATTACATTCCAATTTACTGCACTTTATTTGAGTTTGAGCTTTAATCGCTAGTTTTCTGCACTAATTGTGTATTTTATGCCTTGTACGAGGATTCCGAGCTATGTAGATATTATGGAATGAATTTGAGCTATTTGGAGCTTTGAAGTATGAGTAAAAGCCCAAAGGATTAAGCCGGGATCACGTTCAGGGGTCGCACACCACGTTTGGATGTCAAAATCGAAGCAAAAAGCCAGACTCTGAGAAAAGTGTACTACCGCAGCACGTGGAGTAGCGCATGGCGCGCCGCGCCTGTACAAAATCCTATCGTCTGTCATAAATCAACTCTCTGAACTTTCCCACTAATGCCCCGCCTGGCGCGTCGTCCTATGCGGCGCGCCTGTGCAATCTTTACAAAGGTATTTCCCTATTTCGCGTGGGAGAAGGTGTTTTCGTCTGGGCCCGACCCTACTTAGTATAAATACATGTAAAAACGTTATTTTATGGACTTTTGACACAACTTAGACCTAAGTAAGCCGAGGAGGAGGTGGAGAAGCAAAGGCTCAAGGATTTCATCATTTAATCCTTACTCAAGGCAAGGGTTTGGATTGTTTTATGTTTTCCTTTAACTTAAATATTGTTATGATGGATTACTCTATATCCATAAAGTAGTTCTCTTTAGGGTTTGATGGATTTGGTGTATTGATACTTGTTTGTGGATAATCAACTCTAGTTTTATGTATTGAATCGTTTTGGATGTTTTAATTATCACATCTATATTCACTTGTTCGTGTAATCGAGAGAGGCATAACTTGTGATATTGTTGCATTATATTTTGTTGGTTGAAGTCATCAATTCTTCTTAGTAATCGGAAGAGGCTAGTTGAATTGTTTATTAAACTTAATTAGAAGGATAATCGAGAGAGGTTCTCCTAAAGACCAATCCACTACGAATTCTTGCATATCTTCACGTGCTTAAAATTGGTTCATCTTGTGAGATTGAGACTTAACCGAGAGAGGAGTTTCTACTAATCAATTGAACTAATAACCAAGTGAATTCGAGAGACGCACTTGAACATTAGAAGTGAATTATCTAGAGTTAAATGCCAAACATTTGTCTTGCACCTATCCTGTCAACCCTATCTTCTCCCAATTGATAACTTCCTTTGCTCAATACTTGTGTTGAGTGTCATTAGCCAATAGTATAGATTCTTAGCTAATTTTAGTTTTAATCACATAAACCTAAATTGTTGATCATCTTGGATAGCAATCTAGCAACAAACTACGATAATACTATTTAACTCTAATCCCTGTGGATATGATATTTAAATTTACTATATTCGACTAGCGAGCATATTTTAGTGTGTGTTTTAAGCTCGTTAGCAAACTCGAGATATTGTCCCAGTTTCTAACCATAGGGGAGAATGAAGTTTTTATTATGATGTGACCGAACCCACAGGGCTACCTACGTATCCCCTCTTAAATGCGAATCTGGTCAAGCATAGTTTAGGTTACATCAAATAGAAAGTGCAAACATAGACTTAAACGTTATATCTCTTGACTGTATCCAAGTTGATACGTTTCAGCCAAATCTCTCCATCCATCTCTGCAAGTATAAGTGCTCCTCCTGTTAGTGCTCGGTGAACCATGTAAGGGCCTTGCCAGTTGGGTGAGAATTTTCCCTTTGCTTCATCCTGATGTTAGAAGATTCATTTCAATACTAATTGCCCTGGCATGAATTCCCTTGACCTAACCTTTTAACTGAAAGCTCTTGCCATTCTGTTATGGTAGAGTTAACTGTGACACACTGCGTTCATTCTTTTACCATCAATGAGAGCTAGTTGTTCGTACCGGTTCCGTACCCATTCTGCGTTGCTAAGCTCGACTTCTTGTATAATTCTTAAGGAGGGGATCTCTACTTCGGCAAGGATAACAACTTCGGTACCATAGACAGTAGATTAGGAGTTTCCCCATTTGATGTACGAACTGTGGTGCTGTATCCGAGCAAAGCAAATGGTAGCTTTTCGTGCCATCGCTTGTAACTGTCCACCTTTTTCCTCAATATCTTCTTGACGTTCTTGTTGGCAGCTTCTATGACTCCATTCATTTGCGATCTATATGCTATTGAGATTGGAGGCATTGTTAGTAATGATTGACTCAGGTACTCCAAACCAACAAACAATGCGGTCCCGGACAAAAGCTACTACGACCTTCTTAGTTACAGTTTTATAGGACGTGGATTCAAGCCATTTTGTGAAGTAATATATAGCCACTAAAATGAACCTGTGTCTGTTTAAAGTAACAGCTTTAATTGGTTCGATGACATCCATGCCCCAAGCAGAGAAAAGCCAGGGTGAACTCGTTGCATTAAGTTCGTTGGGCGGCACTCGTATCATATAAGCATGTATCTGGCATTCGTGACACTTTTGAACATATTTGATATAGTCTGTACCATAGTCATCTAGAAATACCCTGCTCTTAATATCTTCTTGGACAAAATGAAACCGTTCATGTGAGGTCCGCAAGTTCCGACATATATTTCTTCGAGCAATCTAGATGCCTCCTTGGCATCGACACATCACATTAATCCCAAATCAGGAGTCCTTATATACATAATACCTCCACTTTGAAAGAAATATTTGGCCAATCTTCAAAGCGTGCGTTTCTGAGTGTGTGTAGTATTATTTGGATATTCTCCCTTTCCCAAGTATTCTTTGATATCGTGGAACCATGGATTTCCGTCGAACGCTTCTTCAACATGAGCACAATAAGCTGGCTTCTTAGTAATTCCTGTTGGGATAGGGTCGATGAAATTCTTGTCTGGATGTTGTATCATGGAAGACAGGGTGGCTAATGCATCTGCAAACTCATTCTGGATCCTCGTAACATGTTTGAATTCTATCCTTGTGAACCTTTTGATTAACTCATGTACACAATGCAAGTATGGCAATATTTTGGTGTTCTTAGTGGACCATTCTCCTAGTACCCGGTGTACCAATAGATCAGAATCTCCTATTACCAGCAACTCCTGAACGTTCATGTCGATGGCCAACCTGAATCCCAAGATGCAGGCCTCATATTCTGCCATATTGTTGGTGCATGGGAACCTGAGTTTTGCGGATATCGGGTAATGTTGACCGGTTTCTGATACTAAAACAACTCCGATGCGCACTCTCTTGAAGTTTGCTGCTCCATCAAAGAACATCCTCCAACCGTCGTATGCTTCGGCAATATCTTCTCCTACAAATGACACTGCCATGTCGGGAAAATATGTCTTTAATGGTTCGTATTCTCCGTCTACGGGATTCTTCACCAAGTTATCAGCCAATGCTTGCCCCTTGATTACCTTCCGAATCA
Organism: Nicotiana tabacum; assembly: GCF_000715075.1. Taxonomy (NCBI): domain Eukaryota; kingdom Viridiplantae; phylum Streptophyta; class Magnoliopsida; order Solanales; family Solanaceae; genus Nicotiana; species Nicotiana tabacum. The sequence continues at coordinate 64,118,460 of NC_134094.1, read as the reverse complement.
CGTAGATGATGTCGAATTCACTTAGCAATATCTGCCACTTTGCTAACTTATTCGTAGGCATGGGTTTCTGAAAGTTGTATTTTAGTGGATCCATCCATGGTATGAGATATGTAGTGTATGCGCAGAAATAATGTCTCAACCTTTGGGCTATCCATGTCAAAGCGCAGCAGGTGCATTCCAACAGAGAATACCAGGCCTCGTAAGGTGTAAAATTCTTGCTCAGGTAATATATCGCTTGCTCCTTCCTCCCAGTTTCATCATGTTATCCTAGAACACAGCCAAAGGCTCCATCTAACACGGACAGATAAAGCAGCAAAGGTCTTTTTGGTTCTGGCGGGACCAACATGGGCAGTTTAGATAAATACTCCTTGATTTTGTCGAAGGCTTTCTGGAATTCTTCAGTCCAGTTTGTTGAAGCATCTTTCCTCAGCATCTTGAAGATCGGCTCATATATCACCGTTGATTGTGCTATAAAATGGCTGATATAATTGAGACGTCCCAAAAAACTCATCACATCCTTCTTATTCTTTGGCGATGGCAAGTCCTAGATAACTTTGATTTTTGACGGGTCTAATTCAATACCTCGGCGACTGACGATGAAACCTAACATCTTTCCAGCACGGACTTCGAAGGCACCTTTTGCAGGGTTCAACTTCAAGTTGTATTTTTCGAAGCTGATCGAAAAATTTCTTTAGGTCTGCTATGTGATCCGAACTCTTTTTAGATTTGATGATAAAATCATCCACGTACACCTCTATTTCCTTATGTATCATGTCGTGGAAGATAGTCATCATGGCCTTCATGTAGGTGGCCCCAGCATTCTTCAAACCAAACGGCATCATTTTGTAATAATATATTCCCCATGGTGTGATAAAAGCGATCTTTTTGGCATCCTTTTCATCCATACGAGTTTGATGATATCCTACAAAGCAATATACAAAGGATTGGAGTTCATGCTTGGCGCAGTTGTCAATCAGTATGTGTATGTTAGGAAGCGGGAAATCATCCATAGGACTTGCTCTGTTTAGATCTCGATAATCGACACATACTTTTACTTTTCCATATTTCTTCGGAACTGAAACGATGTTGGCTAACCAGGTCAAGTATTCGACCACTCGAAGAACTTTGGCTTTGATTTGCTTGGTGACCTCCTCTTTTATCTTCAGACTCATATCTAGCTTGAACTTTCTGAGCTTCTGCTTTATCGGTGGACACATAGGATTGGTAGGTAGCTTGTGAGCTACTATGGATGTGCTTAACCCAGTCATATCATCGTAGGACCATGCGAAAATATCCTCATATTCCCTTAGGAACTTGATATACTCTTCCTTCTCTAACAATGATAGATGAATGCTTATACGAGTTTCCTTGACTGTTTCAGAATCCCCTAGGTTACCGGCCTCAGTTTCCTCCAAATTAGACTTTGGTTTACTTTCAAAATTCTCTACTTCTTTGACAATTTCTTCAGGTATTTTATCATCTTCCAGGTCTTCCGAATCACTGTCCTTATGTTGCGTTGTCTCATTACATGTCACAGTCGTAGGTTCATCATGATAAGTAATAATTATACTGAAAAGAATGTGGAAAGATAATAATAAATACGAAAATCAATAATGCATTAATAAAACTTTAAAAATGTCAACAGGAACGACTCGATGGCTCGAGTAATTATTTCAAAACAAAATACTGAATGTCAACAATTTGAAAACAAGTCATGCTAATTTTCTAGGCTACCCAGGAACTCAGCGAGCCCAGGATGGTGCAGCGGTCCAGTTCTTGAGAACAACTCCTTCTTCCATTGTCTGAATGGTAAGATCCTCCCCCTCAACAATTGCACTGCAATCCATGTCTTCTTCATCCAGAAACAGCTTCCTCATACCGGCCAAAATCTCATCTTCCTCGGATCCCCACATTATGTCAGCCTGACGGAATGTCTGGTTCAAAGGTGGTATGGGTTGTTCCAACGGATAATAATAGGCGTGCCATGGAGGTATCCAATCCTGATGTTGTTGTATGGTATATTCATACCCGAGTCTAAAGGTCGTCCCATGATACTGTGGTTGTATGGGTTTAGTGATCCCCTGAAGCTTTTTGCCGAGACCCTTGCCTGGTTCATATCCCATCCACAGCAATATGCTATCTATCTTCTTGATCCACCGTCGATCCTTTTCAATTGCGTTCACCCGCTCAATGCGGTGATATGTTTCTCCACCCAACTTCCTCTTATTTTCGAATTATCGAACGGTCTGGTTAGTGTAGATAGGGTTGCTTCCGTCTCCACGAATGATCACCTCCTGATGATTCCATTCAAACTTCACAACTTGGTGTAGAGTAGAAGACACTGCCCTAGCTGCATGTATCCATGGTCGTCCCAACAATAGGTTATAAGTAGCAGATATATCTAGCACTTGGAACTCAACATCAAACTAAGTCGGACCCATATGTAGATCAAGGTTGATTTCCCCGATAGTGGCTCTCTGAGATCTGTCGAACGCCTTCACATTCATGCTTCCTATTTGTATCTCGTGCAGGCCTTTACCTAATCTTTTCAGAGTGGTCACTAGGCATATGTTCAGGCTCAAACCTCAATCTATCAGGACCCTAGCAATGAACTTGTCCTTAAATTGCACTGTGATGTGCAATGCCTGGTTGTGATTCAACCCTTTTGGCGGTAACTCATCTTTGTGGAAAGTAATTTTGTGACTCTCCAGTACCTGTCTGACCATGTTAGCCATCTCTTCACTAGTGATGTCGGCGGGTACATAAGCTTCACTTAACACTTTCATCAAGGCATTCTTGTGTGCGTCTAAGTTTTACAACAGTGATAAGATGGATATCTAAGCAAGGGTCTTGTTCAGGTGGTCAACAACAGAGTATTCCCTTGCTTGTATCTTCCTCGAAAGATCGTCAGTGCGACTTAGGTGCAGCTTCTTTTCTCGTTTCTCCCAGATTCTCAAGTGTGTAAATTTTTCCAGTTCTAGTCATACCTTGCGCGGCACCTGTTTCTTCCAGTTTGGATTTTCCCTTTCTTCTTGCTTCCACAACATAATCCCATGGGATGACATCAGGCTCGTAAGATAGTGTGGGAGCTACCATTATAGTGAATGGTGTAGCTACCTAGACCTCAAATGGTGCCTGGGTTTGTACCACAACTGGTGTAAGGGTGACCTGAGATGTTTTAGGAGTGTCTCCCTCTCGAATTAGTCCGATGAACCCTTCCTGATCCCATTCCTCATCAGTTTCTATCACATTCACCCCTTCACACTTGTGATCCAGGAGAGGGTTATTGCGGATATTCAGTGCAGCTTCCTTTGCTTGTATAACCTTAGTGTCGATCAGTGTCTGAATCTCGTCGTTCAATATGCGGCACTCTTCAATCGTATGACCCTTCATGCTTGATGATAGGCACATGTTTTGTTGGGATTGATCTATTGGGAAGGGTTCTCAATAGCAAAAGAAGGAATAGGGGTGACGTAACCAGCAACGTTCAGTCTCTCATACAGTTGGGCTATGGGTTCAGCAATTGTGGTTTACTGTCTGGGCGGTCTACGGTCAAAATTTGGACGTGGCTTTGGGTAGTTTTGGCGGGCGGGTGGAGGTGAATAGTAAAATGCAGGTTGAGTGTTGTAGGTATGGTAGGTAGTGGCAGGGTATTGGTATTTTGGGGGTGAGGGTTGATATGTGGGTGGAGGTGTTTGGTATGTGAGGGGAGACTTACGGCCTTAGGCTACCATCACAACGCCCACTTCTTTCTTTTTTGCGATACCTCTTGATTGCAAGGCTTTATTTGTTGCTCATAGCTCATCAAAATTAGTCACCATCCCAAGCTTGATTCCTTCTTCTATCCTCTCTCCCAGCTTGATGATGTCTGAGAACTTATGATTCTCGATGACCATCAACCTTTCATAATACTGCAGATCTTGAGCTCTAACAAACACCTTGTTAATTTATTCTTCTTCAAGTTCTGGCCTTACCTTTGCGGCTTCTGACCTCCAACTAGTAGCATACTCACGGAAGGTTTATGTCTGCTTCTTCTTGAGGTTTTGGATATAGAAAATGTCTGGCGCGTTCTCTGTGTTGAACCAGAATCTATCCATAAAATCTGATGCCATACTTACCCAATCTGCCCACTTCTTCGAGTTTTGTCCGATATACCAAGACAATGCATCTTCTGTAAGACTTCGCATGAACAGTTTCATGCAGATTTGTTTATTCTTACCTACTCTTACAAGTTTGTCGTTGTAGGTTCTCATATGCACCTTCGGATCACAAGTTCCATCAAACATTTCGAACTTGGGAGGTTTGTAACCCTCTGGCAGTTTCACATCTCGCTGAATACACAAATTTTCATAGTTTAGACCTTCAACGCCTGTCCCACCTTCAACACTCTGGACTCTCTCTGTGAGCTTCTTGAGTTCCTCCGCCATGTTTCCAATGAGCAGTTCCTTTTCAATTGGTTTGGGTATGTATAGGGTTTGCTGCGGGGTATGGGGTAAGGTTTCCACATATATCGGATTGCTTTGATGAGTTCCTAGAACTTGGGTATATGGGTGGTCGTTAGTTGAGTTTTGGGATCCGGAGTAGGTTGCAGTGCATTTTGGGGAATGTGATAAATAGTGGTTTGCGAGTATTGAGCTGGATGATGGTGATGTTGTTGAGGGGTTTGCACTGGTGGTGGGTTAAGGTTTTGGGGAGGTACGATATTATGGTACTGTTGTGGTGCGGGAGGATTTGGAGCTATGGGTGGTGGATTCTGGTTTTGTGTGTTTTGTGGCGGTGTTTGTTTTAGGTAGTTGGATTTTGCTGGTTGATGTCGGGAACATTGAGAGTAAGGGAAAGGTTTGCCAGATTTTGGACCTGCTCAAGCTCACCCTGTAGCTCTAGGATTTTCTGCTCCAAACGTAAGACCAACTCATTCTGCCCTGGGGTGCTTCTACCATCTGAAGTTTCAACTCTTTCCGCCACAGTAGCATTATCTTTCCGGATACCACTTAAATCATCCATCTTCCCTTTGCCCTTGCCTTTGCTTTTCGGGTCGCTAGGTGGAGGATGAGGTGCAAGACCTCTGGATCTAGTGTGGTGCCAGTATGCACGAAACAACCTTTGGGAGTGGGAATAAATAAAGAAATAAAAACAAAAAGGTAAACAAGTCAGTAAGGTGAAATAAAAGAGTGTTTGCAATATTTAAACACGTTTCACAAAAGTCATGCAATAATTCGCGTCCTAATTTTGGGGGACCTCATTGTGCCCGAGGTAGGCCTAAGCGACATATAGACTTGGAAAAAATTGATGCCAATGTTTGCTTCATATCATTAGTGCAAAAATAGGCCAAAACAATCTTTTACTAGATCGACACTAATAATAATAAAATCATTAATAGCATTGAGCCTTATTACATCGAAATCTAATCTAAACTAAAAAGCAGTAGAGAACATCATCTCCTAATCTATTTGGTCCCTGAAGGACCTTCTCCGTGCTTGGCTCTCTTAACCCCATCAATCATGTTTCCCAGATCGCGCATGTCCAGCCATAAGTAAGCCTTTGCAAACTTTCCTCCTTAATCGTCGTTCATGCCTTGACAATCCCAAAGTCTCTTTCTCATCTTACCTTCTAGCTCCATCAGCCCTTGCTCCAGGTATTCTAATCTCTCTGTTGACTTAGTGGCAATCTCTTTTCATTCAATTATCGCCTCCATGTTTACTTTGTGCTGCTCTAGATGCTTAGCTTTGGACTCAAACACCCTTCTGTGTAGCCTCTTGTACTTCACATGTGCCTCAGCCACTTCATCTATGATCCTATCCTTCAGATTGACTCCTGGTTTGACGTCCCCAGCTACATCGTCTTCCAGCCATGATAGATAGTAGTACATATGATCGGAGTGATACCTGTCTGGCTCAATAATTTCTCCTTCCACAATGATCATTTGGTTCCACATGTGTTGCGCTTCGAACTTGAATGGGATGACATCTCCCTTGAAATCTGCCTTGTACTGGACCATGTTGAAAACCCGAGGTATGACTTGTATTCTTCTAGCTTGCCTTATTACCCTTATAGAAGCGTAAGGGTAGATGCCTTGCAGCCCGATCAGTACCAAGTGAGTAGTCCCTTTTGATTTGATGATGAACTAACTACTAGGAAACCATTCAAACATCCAATGCACTTGCTCGTCTGTCAAATTGGTGAAGAAACGCACCCAACCTACAATATTTCCAAGCTTTGCCAACCTGTCTGGAATAAACGTCATTTTCTTTGGGTGATGATTGGCTATGTAGTCATTCAGTGGCCTTCGCAGAAGCTGTTGACGATACTCACCCCTCTGAAAGTGTTCCAACAGCCAGACTTGTAGAAATAGGTTACAACGCTCAAAGTGCCCGAACCCATTCTTGCACCGATTTAGAGCATGTTACATCTCATCTAAGATCATTGGGATAATAGTATAAGCTTGTCCTTCGATTCCATCTATTAATGTCCTGGCGACCATTGCTAAGCGAGTGTGAATCCTTCCTCCTTGCATCGGAAAGATCAACAACCCCAAGAAGCAGACAATTAAAACATAAACCCGGCGATGCACCCATCCCAAAGAAGTAATGGCTAGTTTATCATGATGAAGACGATATGATTTTCTATGCCCATAATGCTCGTAAAGAAACTCAAAAGGGATGTATAATTTCTTTAGACATGGCATTTCATCATTCTTCTTAAAACCCAACATCTTCAGAAAATGGCACGGAGTGCGTTTCTGGCACTAGTAGTCCCAGACTATACGATTGTAACTAGGCAAAACCCCCTATTTCTTCCAGGAGAGGAGTCATTTCTATATTTCCAAATCGAAAAATAACTCTTTTCTTGTCCCAGAACATGGTAGCGGCCTCGATCAGTTCCCTATTTGGTCGAATGTTTAGCAAAGATGGCAGGTCACAAAGTACTCTCCTCACATGATTTTTATCATAAGGTGCAAGGTTTTTCCACCAGTCAAGTAGCAAAGGCGGGATATTCTGGACCATACCAAACCTGGGGATTTTGTGCTTCATTTTCTGCAAACAAATAAAAGTTTGCCCTTTTCCCCTTCCAGATTCGACTATTTACGCACTAACGATCAGCATGTTGACACATTTTCTCCAAGTAATGCACATAAAATGATAGTGTCCTTTGAGATTGTGGAAATCCCATCGGACTTTGGACAAGGTTTATCTAAGCGTGTTGTTACATCAATAACGCCTCATTCTGTACTTGGTTTAGCATGATGCATGTACATTTCAAATTGGAATGGGGTTTCTAGAAGGGTCTAGACTAGTACTTTCAAGTGGACAACTTGAGAGGGAAAGGCACGGAACTATCGACTGCACTGTTGATCGACTAGTTTACCGTAAATATGCCTTTCCGATTAAAAAAGGTGATTTCGAGAAAGCACGGACACTCATCAGGCGCCGCTATGTTGATAATAGGCATGAGTAGTGTATGATGTGGAGCATGCTTTATGCAGAAATAATAACACATTGCCAAGCATTTGCATGATAAAAGTACGTAAAAACAACAATTATGATAAAGATGAACAGGAGTAGAAACAAAAGACAAATAAAAAGACAAAAAGAGAAGTTAGTTTAACTCATGAAGACGTGCGAGGATGTAATGAAACAAGTAGGAAAATAGGGACGGGAGAGTCATGATATAGCAGTTTTAGACAAGATGAAAGAAATGGAGAGGGGTCATACATGTCATAGCAAATAAATGAGAATAAGGGAAGGGATGTGCATGTCATAGCAATTTAAACAAATATAGGAAAATAGAGGAAAAGGATGTGCATGTCATAACAATTTAAATAAGGAAAGGGACGTGCATGTCATAGAAATTTAAACAAATATAGAAAAACAAGAGAAATAATCCACATAAGTCAAGTTCGTTATGGTAAGAGTCTATGTATCCCAGTAGAGTCGCCATGCTGTCGTGCCCCATTTTCTCATGAAAGCGGGCTTCGACGTATGACAACTCTTTTAAAGTGGGTATTAAAAGAGAAGAGTCTCCACCTAACAATTTAAGGTGCGTTAGGGCACCTATTTGCATATAACTCTGTTTTAACTAGTCTGTTACCAAAGATCGGGTAAGGGCTCAAATTACCTCAAAGAGAAGGTGTTAGGCACTCTTCGAAGTCCACAACTGTGGGTCCCGACCGAAATTTACACTATGTGGATTAGATGATTAAGCTAAGTGATAAGAAAAGAAAGGTATCGAAGTTGAAGGATCTATTATAACACATAAGAATAAATGATCGGTGCAAATCTTAAAGATTACAAGGGTACAACTGCACTGGTCTATTTTAAATGACTAAGTGTGAATAGTAAGTATATAAAGAAAAGGGGGGTCCTAAGTTTTTTAGCCTAAAGGATCACCCCGTGAAACATAAATAATACTTCGCAACTCCCTTAAGGTAGGGGTTGCTCATATTATTCAGCGGGCACAGACTATCATCTCCTGCTACCTAATTACTATGTTGAAGTTGTTACCTAAAGGCGCTCTAATTCAATTCTAAACCGTATCCTACGCATGCACTACTCGTCCCATGCCTATGGTCTAGGAGGCTTTGGACCTACTATTAGGTGGTTCTAGACTCAGCTTAGGTTACTCAAATGATAAAACTAGGCGACATTCAAAATAAATAGGACTTCACATAAAGACAATTAAAGGCCCAAGTTAGCCTTCACATATAAACAACAAATGCACGCGGGCAGTTTAGGCAGAACATAGTTTTAGAATTAAGACTAAAAGTCCTATAGGCATGGTTTCTAGGTGATTCTGAATTCCAGCATCGTATATGCAACATTATTGTTCTCTCTAAATGGTATATACAAGAGACAATAAGTTGTTTGCAAACTTAGGATTATTAGCGCTGATTTTATAAATAGGCGTCTTAGGCAGGTGACACTGTCCTATAGGCATGATTTCTAATAGTTGCATAATTAGGCAATGAAACAGCTTTGAGAGTCCAACATTAACGATGTTGATCTTATAAACAGCTCTTATGCGAGTGACAACATCCTATAGGCAGAATTTCTAACAATTGACAATTAGACCTAATTTTTATAACACTTTATTCCTATAGGCATGTCATCTATGCGGGGCAGTGTAATGAGATTAACAGAATGAAAGACCCAAGCCTACATGAATGACATGAACCATCAAAGTCCTACAAATGAAGACTTGGCCCTATCAAGCCTGCTTTCCTCGATTAAAAGATTAGAATCCTATAGTCATGATATCTGGATGAGCAGTACACTAAAAGTAATGGAAGTAATTGACCAATTGATTATTTGAAGTCCTATAAGCATGGTATCTAGGTTAACAAAACATATGTTATACATCTTATAGGCATGCTGTCTATATGCACAGTAGTAACATAGAAACGAGTATGGTAGATATTTAGACTAACGTGTTTGAACAATGTACAAGTGAGGTGTGCATGATTCCTATTGGCATGATCTCTATTAGTGTACAACATACCAAACGAAATAACAAATAAGGCATGCTGAACGAAATAGCAAATATAACACACATACCCTATAGGCATGTTTTCTATCCTTCCATGCAAATATTAGAATACCCATCCCCCCTTTTCATTAATTCCCCATTATTTGTTATTACACATTATTACAGGCCCCAATAGAGAATACATGCTCAAATATTACAAATTAAAATGAGTACAAGCCCAATAAGCAGAGCAGGCCCCAAGAGGAATAATCCAGCAACTTCGAGGTCTTCAGTAATCTCATTCTTCACATAAAATAGCAAATTAGAGTGTATCGGCTACATAACTCGAACACAGACCTACACCAAGTCTAAAGGGGGAGCTAAAACTTACCCAGTAATACCAAACTTAACCATATGAGTAATAAATTGTACATAAATCGATCAGACCACTTGAAGTCCGCACACTTAGTTCTTAGGACTGTAACTAACAATAGTTTAAACCAGAGTAGATAATCGAGATCACACGGAGTTATATACATAAGACGCTAGAAGTTCAAAAAATAGGATGAAACATCACAAATTAACATACAATCCTAAGTAGAGTTTCAGGATATAATATGATCTAAGATCAACTTAAGTACAATCTCGACAGAGGAATCTTGCAGAATTACAGACAGAAGCAAGTAAAATAGCGAGTTTCATATGGAAATTTCTAGCATGAGGGTCTAGTACAAGTATGATCATAACAAACAGGCTGATGAACATGGTCTATAACAATCCACTCAACTGGGCATGAGTGCCACGACCCAATTTCTCCCTCCGAGAAGCGTCGTGACGGTACCTAGTCTCTACGACTAAGTTAGACTAACACTTTGCGGAAATGAAACAAAAGCATGAATATTCACTACTAACAATAACAAATATTTAATAAGCAACTGAATGCCACTCGGCATATACAATTATAACCTCTGAAAAAAGGGTACAAAAACAACACTTTCCCAAAACCCGGAAACCCGCAAGTCACAATCTACTAAGCAGTCTTAACTCTTCTATACATCATTTCTACAGAAGGAAGGAAAAATGAACATAGGGGGGGATAGAGGGGGGGGATATAGGGGGACTCCGAGGATCTGCGGGCGCGGGCAGATATACCTTGAAGTCTCCAATAAGCAGCAGCGACTGCAACTAGTGATGAGGCTGGTAAGATGAACCTGGATCTGCACACAAAAAACATGTGCAGGAAAGGGCGTGAGTACACCACAACGATACCCAGTAAGTGCCAAGCCTAACCTCGGTCGAGTAGTGACGAGATCAGGTCAGGCCCCTACTGGTATAAATATAATGAAATAAGGCAGAATGAAATACCGCAGTAAAAATAAATATGGAAATCTAACAGGAATAGAATCAATGAAAGACAACAGCTCAGAACACAGTGATAACAATAGGGGATCTCTCAGGATACCGTCCCGTAGTCTCAAACGTAAATGTGCAGGGGGGATCTACCGGAATACCGTTCCGTAGTCCCAAAGTAAATATGCAAGACAGGGGGATCTATTGGAATACCGTTCCGTAGTCCCAAAGTAAATATGCAGAACAGGGGGATCTACCAAAATACTGTTCCGTAGTCCCAAAGTAAATACGCAGAATGGGGGGATCTACCGGAATACCATTCTGTATTCCCAAAGTAAATATGCAGATTAGGGGGATCTACCCGAATACCGTTCCGTAGTCCCAAAGTAAATATGCAGCGCAAACAATAAAAATATAACTACATCACGAAATCTTATGATTTAGACTAAGTACCAGTCAAGGAGGAAGCAGGAAATTCATTAAGCATGCTGCACAGAGTTTCACATAAACAATTAAGACACGTAGGCATGCTGTTCTAGACTAAACAGGATAAATTCATATGCTAGTGTAGCTCAGTTAAAGGAAGACATGTATTTTACTTAATGAAAATGGAGTTTTGCAACACTAGCCAGTGTACGTACTCGTCACCTCACGTACACGATGGTCACATATCAAACAGTACAAAATCCTAAGGGGAGTTCCCCCACACAAGGTTAGACAAGCCACTTACCTCGAACCAAGCTCAAATCAATCCGTCACAATGCTCTTTCCACGGATATCCGACTCCGAATGGCTCAAATCTAGAAAAAACCAATTACAAAACATAAATATAGCTAAAAGGAACTAATCTAGCTAACGAAATCAAAGCTAAGGCAAGAAATTAGAAAAACGCCCAAAAATGTCTCCCCGGGCTCACATCTTGGAATCGGGTAAAATCTACCAAATATGAATACCCATTCACTCACGAGATCACTCGTACCAAAATTATCCAAATCCAATGTCTAAATCCCACTCAAAACTCAGAAATTCGGTTGGGGAACTTTCCCCCCATTCTCCCAACTTTCTCACTCAAATTCTTTAATTAAATGAAGAAAACAACAATAGATTAATGAAATATGATCAAAATCAAGTTAGGAATCGTTACCCCAAAGCTCTCTCTGAAAATCCCTCAAAGAATCGCCAATTTCCGAACTCCCAAGTCCAAAAATGGAGAAATGAATCAAATCCTCAAAATTCTCTCTTTTCTGCCAGCGAACTCGTTCCTGCGACCTCATCATCAGACCTGCGGTGCCGCTTTTGCGGCTAGGACTCCGCACCTGTGAGATTTTATTAAAGCTCCAGAGTCCGCACCTGCTCGCCTAAGTCCGCATCTGCAGATGCGCTTCTGCGTCTACTCGCCCGCTTCTGCGGAACCTTGGGTCCTTCTCATCTCTGCATCTGCGACTTCCCTTCCGCAGATGCGGCTCCGCTCCTGCGGCTCACTCATTGCATCTACGACCACTGACTCCTAGGCCTAAAGGCGCACCTGTGATCCAAGCCTCGCTTCCGCGGGGCCGCACCTGCGATCCCAGCTCGCTTCTGTGGGGCCGCACCTGCGGACTTCCCACCGCAGGTGCAAAAACACCAGAACCAGCAAAACTTCAGATTATGCTCAAATCAAAATTTTCATCCGTTAAACATCCGAAACTCACCCGAGGCCTGTAGGACCTCAACCAAACATACCAACCAATCCTAAAACACCATACTCACTTAGTCGAGCCTTCAAACCACATCAAACAATGCTAAAATCATGAATCGTCCTCCGATTCAAACTTAAAGAACTTAGAATTTCCAAATTTGACAACCGATGCCGAAACCTATCAAACCACGTCCGATTGACCCCAAACTTTGCACATAAGTCATATTCAACCCTACGGACCTATTCCAACTTCCGGAGTCAGAATCCGACCCCGATATAAAAAATTTCACTACCGGTCCAAAACTCCGAAAATTTGACTTTCGCCATTTCAAGCCTAAATGAGCTACGGACCTCCAAAACACAATCTAGACATGCCCCTAAGCCCAAAATCATTCAATGAAGCCAACGGAATCGACGGAATTCCATTCCAGAGTCATCTTCACACAGTTCTGACTACAGTGCCAATCCTAAAGCTTAAACCTCCATTTAGGGACTAAGTGTCCCAAACACTTCCAAAAACCCAAATGAAGCCTCCCGGCAAGTCATAATAGCAGAAAATAGATATGGAAAAAGTAGTTAATAGGGGATCGGGGCTATTACTCTCAAAACGATAGGCCAGGTCATTACATCCTTTCCCTCTTAAAATAATTGTTCGTCCTCGAACGAGTATAGAGACATACCTGAAGTGGTGAAAAGATAAGGATAACAGCTGCGCATATGCTGCTCGATCTCCGAAGGCGCCTCCTCTCTTGGATGGCCCCGCCACTGAACCATTACTGATGCAATGTTCTTTGACCTCTGCTTCGGAACCTGCCTGTCAAAAATAGCCACTAGCTCCTCCACGTAGGATAGATCCTTGTCCAATTAGATTGAGCTGAAATCCAACACATGAGACGGATCGTCGTGACACCTCCGGATCATCGAAACATGAAATATCGGATGAACTCCTTCTAGGCTGGAAGGTAAAGCAAGCTCATAAGCAACCTCCCCAACTCACTACAACACCTCAAAGGGGCCAATAAACCTTAGGCCCGGCTTGCCCCTCTTTTCGAACCTCATAACACCCTTCATAGGTGAAACCCAAAGCAGGACCTGCTCTCCAAACATAAATGCAACATCGCAAACCTTCCGGTCCGCATAGCTCTTTTGTCTGGACTGGGCTGTGTGATGTTTGTCCTGAATCACCTTCACCTTCTCCTAGGCATCCTGAACCAAGTCCGTACCCAATAATCTGGCCTCACCCGGCTCGAACCAACCCACTGGGGACCGACACCGCCTACCATACAGAGCCTCATACGATGCCATCTGAATGCTGGACTGTTAACTGTTGTTGTAGGCAAACTCTGCAAGTGGCAAGAACTGATCCCAAGAACCTCCAAACTATATCACACACGCACGGAGCATATCCTCAAGAATCTGAATAGTGTGCTCGGACTGCCCGTCCGTCTGAGGGTGAAAAGCTGTGCTCAACTCCACCCGAGTACCCAACTCCTGCTGTACGGCTCTCCAGAACCGCAATGTAAACTGCGTGCCGTGGTCAGAGATTATAGATACCGGTACGCCATGAAGTCTAACAATCTCATGAATGTAAATTCGAGCCAGCTGCTGGAAAGAAAAGGTAGTCATCACAGGAATGAAATGAGCTGACTTGGTCAGCCTGTCCACAATCACCCAAACCGCATCAAACTTCCGCTGAGTCTGTGGGAGTCCAACAACGAAGTCCATAGTGACCCGCTCCCATTTCCACTCCAGAATCTCTATTTTCTTAAGCAACCCACCAATTTAGACATTTAGCCACATACTCTACTATGTCGTCTTTAATCCTCCTCCACCAATAATGCTGCCTCAGGTCCTGATACATCTTCATGGCACCCGGATGAATGGAGTACCGCGAGCTGTGAGCCTCATGGAGAATCAACTCACGCAAACCATCCACATTGGGCACACATAACCTACCGTACATCCTCAATGCACCATCCTCCCCAATAGTGACCTCCTTAGCATCACCGTGCTGGACCGTGTCCTTAAGGACAAACAGATGGGGTTGATCATACTAACGCTCCCTGATACGATCATAAAGAGAAGACCGAGAGACCACACAAGCCAATACTCAACTCGGCTCAAAAATATCCAATCTCACAAACTAGCTGGCTAAGGCCTGAACATCCAATGCCATAGGCCTCTCTGCTGCTGGTAGATATGCTAAACTCCCCAAACTCTCTCCCCGACGACTCAAAGCATCGGCCACCACATTGGCCTTGCCGAGATGGTACAAAATGGTAATGTCATAATCCTTAAGTAGCTCTAACCACCTCCTCTGACGCAAATTAAGATCCTTCTGCTTGAGCAAATGCTGCAAACTCCGGTGATCAGTGTAGATCTCACAAGGAACGCCGTACAAATAGTGCCTCCAAATCTTCAAGGGATGAACAAAAGCTGCTAGCTCAAGGTCGTGGACAGGATAGTTCTTTTCATGCACCTTCAGCTATCTGGATGCGTAGGCAATCACCCTATGGATATATGACTCCGAGTGGCTCAAATCTAGCCAAAACCAATTACATAACATAAATATAGCTACAAGAAACTAATCTAGCTAACAAAATCAAAGCTAAGGCAAGAAATTAGAAAAACGCCCAAAAAAGTCTCCCCGGGCCCACGTCTCGGAATCAAGTAAAAGCTACCAAATATGAACACCCATTCACTCACGAGATCACTCATACCAAAATTATCAAAATCCGATATTTAAATCTCACTCAAAACTCAAACATTTGGTTAGGGAACTATTCCCCCATTCTCCCAACTTTGTCACTCAAATTCTTTAATTAAATGAAGAAAACAACAATAGATTAATGAAATATGATCAAAATCAAGTTAGGAATCGTTACCCCAAAGCTCTCTCTGAAAATCCCTCAAAGAATCGCCAATTTTCGAGCTCCCAAGTCCAAAAATGGATAAATGAATCAAACCCTTGAAATTCTCTCTTTTCTGCCCAGCGAACTCGCTCCTGCGACCTCATCATCGCACCTGCGGTGCCGCTTCTGTGGCTAGGACTCCGCACCTGCGAGTTTTCATTAAATTTCTAGAGTCCGCACCTGTGCGCCTAAGTCCTCATCTGCGGATGCGCTTTTGCGTCTACTCGTCTGCTTCTGCGGAACCTTGGGTCCTTCTCATCTCCGCATCTGCGACTACCCTTCTGCAGATGCAGCTCCGCTCCTGCAGCTCACTCGTCACATCTACGACCACTGACTCCCAGGCCTAAAGGCGCACCTGCAATCCCAGCCTCGATTCTGTGAGGCCGCACTTGCGGACTTCCCACCGCAGGTGCGAAAACACCAGAACCAGCAAAACTTTAGATTATGCTCAAGTCCAAATTTTCATCCGTTAAACACCCGAAACTCACCCGAGGCACCTGGGACCTCAACCAAATATACCAACCAATCCTAAAATACCATACGAACTTAGTCGATCCTTCAAACCACATATAACAACGCTAAAATCATGAATTATCCTCTGATTTAAACTTAAAGAACTTAGAATTTCAAAATTCGACAACCGATGCCGAAACCTATCAAACCACGTCCGATTGACCTAAACTTTGCACACAAGTCATATTTAACCGTACGGACCTATTCCAACTTCCGGAGTCGGAATCCGACCCCGATATCAAAAATTCCACTACCGGTCCAAAATTCCAAAAATTCAATTTTTGCCATTTCAAGCCTAAATGAGCTACTAACCTCCAAAACACAATCCAGACACATCCCTAAGCCCAAAACCACTCAACGAAGCTAATGGAATCGACGGAATTTCATTCTGGAGTCGTCTTCACATAGTTCCGACTACGGTGCCAATCCTAAGGCTTAAACCTCCATTTAGGGAGTAAGTGTCCCAAACACTTCCAAAAATCAAAATGAAGCCTCCCGGCAAGTCATAATAGCAGAAAATAGATATGGGGAAAGTAGTTAATAGGGGATGGGGGTATTACTCTCAAAACGACCGGCCGGGCCGTTACAATGAGGAATTTTAACATTATCAATCATACACGAAGGTTTAAATAGTACCAGGACTCATAATGGACAAGAATATGTCAAATATAGGTTAACAGGACTTGCCTACACTAGGCTTAATCACATATAGAAGAAGAGGCTAGATATTGAATTTCACCCTTGAATTCTTAGGCAGTATTAAAGAACACTAGATTAAACAAGGCAGGGAACACACATTAGTTTACAGGTAGCAGGGAAAGCATGTTTGTGCTAATAACACGATCAGGAGTTAAATCTAGAAAAGTATTAAGTTGCACATGAATGACTCAACAAGCATTAGAACATGTTCTGGGAATGAATCGACTTATCACAAGAATACAGAACAAGGCAAAGGCTAATTTCAGAATAAGCAACACTGATAAGCATTCGAACACATAGATTAAACCAAACAAGCTTAAGAAAACAGAATCAATGCAATAAATAGGCAAGTTCGATTACTAGAAGGTATAGAGCCTCAAGAATAGCTTCAGAGCCTATAATAGCATGTTGGGTCATAGAAAAAATCTCAGAGACATAGATATGCAGAGCAGAAACTCAAACGAAAGGAGAATGAATTTGCAAGAGTCATAGGTACTTACCAGTTACAGATTAATGAACAAGTAAACAAGAGGAATAACTTCAGCAATACCCCAATGTCAATAGAAAAACGAACAGTAGAACCCAGGAATCTCAGTGCATAAAAGTTCCTAAGGGTTTTGAATGAACCCGGGTAGTGCTCACACTAAGAAAGGTTCGATAATCGAATTTCGGTAGCCTTGGATTTTAGCCGGCCAAGAGATTAAGCATCGAAGTAGTATAAGACAAGTGAGAATAAGAGAATAGTAGTAATTTGAGTGATTAAGCCCTCTCCTAGGGAATTAGGGGAGGGGTTTATATAGTAGTAAAATTCAAACGAACGAACAAGGAAAACAGTCAATCAACATATTAAAGGAAAGACTATCATGCAAAAATCAATTTCGAATCAGATTAAAAAGAAATCGGACAAACACTAGTTCGATAGAAATCAAAAATCAACCACAGATCTTGGTGAATAGGCCCCATATCACCTTGGTATGAATGTATACAGACGAAATACCGTCTAAATTTTGGAGACTGAAGAATTTCTACCATCACCAAACATATTAGCCTACCTCGCCACCATGGAACCTCGGGTTTTAGGAAAAATTTTACGGGGCCTTACATTTAATCCCTTTCTTTTTAATCCCCCATTACTTTTCATGAGATTTTAACATCAAATTTAGGATTACCATGGTAGAAATTAGGGATTTGGGTAGAAATTAAAGATTTTTGTAAAATTGAGATTTAGACCTCGGATTGAGGTCGAATTTCGAAATAAATACATAACCGGGCTCGAGGGTAAATGGGTAATCGGGTTTTGGTCCAAATCCTAGATTTTGACCAAGTCAGTCCGGGGTTGACTTTTTAAAAAAATGATCAAAATTGAACCTTTTTCATTAATGGGTAGTTTATAAAGCTTATTTTGAACCGATTGATCGATAATTTGATAGATTAGGTTGGTTTGGAGGCTTGTTCAAAAGGCAAGGCTGTGGTTGGTTGATTGCTTTGATTCACGTAGTATGGTAAGTGTTGTATCTAACCTTTACTTGAGGGAATTAGGTATTCTTGAACTATTTGTTATGTGAATTATGTGGGGAAAACAGCGAGGTGACGAGTGTATATACGTCGTCATGGGATCTAGCATACGGGAATTGGATATTTATTTTCATGTTATCGTTTATTTCATGCCTTAGGTGTTAGATGCCTTTATTTGACTTCTATGCCATAATTGTTACTTGTCATCAAATTGTTCCTTTGCCTTAATTTGTCCGTTCCTCCCATGACTCCATCCAAACCTTAAATTGTCATATGCCTTACTTGTTTCTTTTGTTTTGTAGTATTTGTTGCATTCTATAATGTTGTTTCACTTGTGTGAGCAGTTTAGTTATTATGTACTAATGAATTGGTAAAGTTTGAGATTTCTAGTTGTTAGAGATTCTCCGATTATTTTGTCATTCTTTATTGTCTTGTATATTTACCTTCCGGACGTAGATATTTATGTAAATTTGGTTGTTCAATTGTTATGATGATGATTGAAATTGTTTGGGGAGTGGGTTGCACACTGCAATGAAAATTGAAATGGTATTGAAATGAAATTAAGGTATAAAGACGTATTATGATATGAATAGATGATGATATGTGGGAATCGGGTTGCGCGCAACAACGGATTGGAGATGTTGTAATTATTTGTGATTGTTGAGTTATCTTCGGTATTGTGTTATAAGGATTTGTTATTGGGGGATCTCTGGTAGTTGAATTTTCGAGTCTGTATTCATAAGTTAATTGCGTTATTTCCATTTCCTGGTTTCCCTGTTATTATTATTATTATTATTATTATTATTATTATTATTATTATTATTATTATTATTATTATTATTGTTATTATTGTTATTATTATTTCCACGAGTTAACTTCCATATTTCGTTTCCGTATTTTTCTTATCTGTTAATATTTTATACTGCGTACAAGTTATTGTAAGTGACCCGCCTTAGCCTCGTCACTACTTCGTCGAGGTTAGGCTCGACACTTACAGAGTACATGGGGTCGATTGTACTCATACTATACTCTGCACTTCTTGTGCAGATACCGGAGTTGTTCCCAGCAGCGCCCAATGAGACTGCTCAGATCCAGCTACTTGTGGAGACTTGAGGTATAGTTGCACGATGTCCGCAGCCCTGAAGTCCCCTTCTAGTTTGTCATTGTTGTTTAGTTAGATTCAAACAATTGTGTTTATTCAGACTATTATCTATAGCACTCTAGACGTTCATGTATTTGTGACTCTGGTTTTTAGGATTGTATTTAGATTATGTTGTTCAGTAGATTATCACCTTATTGCAGACTATCCGGTTGTTATTGTTAACATTTTGATTTGAATTGTTAAGCACTGGTTAAGTAATTTAGCTAACGTTGGCTTGCCTAGCAAGTAAAATATTAGGCGCAATAACGGTCCAGTGTGTGGGAATTCCTGGTCGTGACAAGTTGGTATCACAACACTAGGTTTCTTAGGTCTCACGAGTCATGAGCTAGCCTAGTAGAGTCTAGCAGATTGGCACGGAGATGTCTGTACTTATCTCCTATTGGGTATAAGGCTTTAGGAAAATTTCACTTCCTTCTTTCTCCATCGTACGACTTATTTCCACTATTGAAGTTTGAACCATTATACTTTTGTTCTCTCACAGACGGTGAGAACTGGCATAGCGTCTGCAGCCGGGCAGGAGCCAGATCCTTCTGTTTTAGCCACTACCAGGGGTAGGGGCCGGGGCTGAGGTAGGGGCCAAGGCAGAGGCAGAGCTCACCCTAGAGCACGAGCAGTAGTACCCATTGTGGAGCCTCAGATTAATCTTGAAGAGGAGGTCCTAGTTCGGACCGCACCAGTCGGACTCACTCAGGTCCCAGAGGGATTCATTGCCACTCCTATACTTCACGACGCCCTATTTTGCTTAGTTGGACTCATGGAGAGTGTGGCTCAGACCGAGGTATTTCATATGGCACCACTCATCTCTCAAGCTGGGAGAGGAGCACAGACTCCCGCCACTCACACTCCTAAGCAAATGGCTCCCCTATACCAGACTCTAGCAGCTCCGACAGTTAGGGTATTTCAGCCCATTGTTGCTACACAGACCGGGGAGAGGCCCGTTATGTATTACGAGGGATTAATAAGGTTGGATAAACTCACCAAGCTCTTTCCTGTTCATTTAAGCGGTGCACCTTTTGAGGACCCACAGGATTACTTGGACCATTGCTACGAGGTATTGTGCAACATGGGTATTGTTGAGACTAATGGGGTCGACTTTGTAGTGTTCCAGATGACCGGTTCTGCCAAGAGGTGGTGGCAGGAGTTTTAGCGGAGAAGACCAGCTAGTTCACCTCCACTTACCTGGGATCAGTTTTCGTATCTATTTCTGGAGAAGTTTATTCCTTTCATTCTTAGATAGGAGTATCGTAGGTAGTTTGAGTGCCACCAGCAGGCTGGCATAATCGTCACGCAGTACGAGACAAGATTTGTGGACCTAGCCCGTCATGGAGCTATCTTGATTTCCATTGATAGAGAGAGTGAGGAGGTTTATTAATGGTCTTACTTTCGGCATCAGGCTTCAGATCGCCAAGGATACGGGGGATGATATTTCTTTTCATAGGGCCTTAGAGATTGCTAGACGGATTGAGATGGTTCATGGTCAGGATAGAGGGCGGTATCTGAGAAGAGACCTCATCATTTTGGTGTCTTTAATGGTTTCTCGTCTAGAGCTAGAGGTTCTTTTGATAGAGGCCATCCTCACAGGCCGATTCAGTCAGCTCTTTAGGTAGCCCATGGTGCTTCGGGTGGTTACGGTTTTCATGTGTCTCGTCATGAGCAGTCAACATTCAGTGCACCTTCAGCTCTTATCAGTGCACCACCACTACATAGTTATTACAATGGTTATCCGGGCCAGTCTCAACTTCAGCAGCCTCAGCAGGCTAGGAAGTGCTTTAAGTGTGGAGGCACAAGTCATATCAGAAGGTATCGCCCTAAATTGACGACCAGCAGACCTCAGTAGGGTTCTCGTGCCATTATGTTGGTGCCGGTTGCTCCACCGCCCGCACAACCAACTAGAGGCGGGGGTCAGCCATTAGAGGTGGAGGTCGGGCTATTAGAGGTGGAGGCCAGCCAGCTAGAGGTCGTCTGAGAGGCGGAGGTCAGAGTGGTGGGGCCCAGGCCCATTTTTATGCATTTCTAGCTAGACCTGAGGCAGAGTCATCTAACGCCGTCATCACAGGTATTGCTCCAAATTTTCATAGAGATGCTTCAGTTCTATTTGACTCGAGCTCTACTTATTCCTATATGTCATCCTATTTTGCTTCATATCTGGTTATACCTTGTGATTCTTTGAGTGCTCCTATATATATGTCCACGCTTATGGGAGATTCTATTGTTGCAGATCGTGTTTATCGCTTGTGTGTGGTTTCTACTAGGACGCTTGAGACTAGTGTAGATCTCCAGCTTCTTGATATGGTGGACTTTGATGTTATTTTGGGCATGGATTTGCTGTCACTATATCATGCCATATTGGACTGTCATGCCAAGATGGTGACCTTAGCCATGCCGGGGTTGCCTCGATTAGAGTGGAGAGGGACTCCTGGCCATTCTACTAGTAGGGTTATTTCTTTTGTGAAGGCTCGGTATATGGTCGATAAGGGGTGTCTACCAAATCTGGCTTATATCTGTGATCCTAGTGCAGAGGTTCCTTCCATGGATTCAGTATTAGTTGTGCGTGAGTTTCCAGTGATGTTTCCTGCAGATCTGCTAGGGATACCACCTGACAGAGATATCGACTTTTGTATTGACTTAGCTCCGGGCATTCAACCCATTTCTGTTCCATCATACTGTATGGACCTAGCTGAGTTGAAGGAATTGAAGGAGCAATTTCAGGGTTTGCTAGATAATGGATTTATGAGACCTAGTGTTTCGCCCTGGGTGCACAAGTGTTGTTTGTGAAGAAGATGGATGGTACGATGAGGATGTGCATTTATTATCGACAGTTGAACAAAGTCACTATTAAGAACAAGTATCCTTTGCTGAGGATTGATGACTTATTTTATCAGCTTCAGGGTGCCAAAGTGTTTTCAAAGATTGATTTGAGATCTTGCTATCATCAGTTGAAGATTAGGACATCGGATGTCCTTAAGATATCTTTCCAAACTCAGTATCGGCATTATGAGTTTCTAGTGATGTCATTTGGCTTGACAAATACCCCCGCAACATTTATGGATTTGATGAACCGGGTATTCAAGCCTTATCTAGATTCTTCTATGATCATCTTCATTGATGATATTTTGGCCTACTCCCGCAGTCAGGAGGAACATGAGCAGCATCTTTGGGTTGTACTTCAGACCTTGAGAGATAGTCAGTTGTATGCTAAGTTCTCAAAGTGTGAGTGTTGGTTGGACTCAGTTGCCTTTTTGGGGTGGATCCTAAGAAGATTGAGGCAGCTTAGAACTGGCCTAGACCTACTTCAGCTATAGATATTCGGAGCTTCCTGGGTTTGGCGGGTTATTATCGTCGGTTCATGGAGGGGTTTTCATATATCGCAGCCCTATTGACTATATTGACCTAGAAGGGTGCCCCATTCAGATGGTCTGATGAGTGTGAGTTGAGCATTCAGAAGCTCAAGATTGCTTTGACTACAGCACCAGTGTTGGTGTTGCCTACGGGTTCAGAGTCTTACAGTGTGTATTGTGATGCGTCATGTATTGGGCTTGGCGCGGTGTTGATGCAAGATGATAGGGTGATTGACTACATGTCTCAGCAACTAAAGGTTCATGAGAAGAATTACCCTATTCACGACTTAGAGTTAGCAATTTGTTCATGCATTGAAGATTTGGAGGCATTACCTCTATGGCGTGTTGTGTGAGGTATTTACAGATCATCGAAGTCTGTAGTATTTGTTTAAGCAAAAGGATCTAAATCTGAGGGAGCAAAGGTTGTTAGAGCTGTTAAAAGACTATGATATCACCATTTTGTACCATCCTGGGAAGGCCAATGTGGTGGCCGACGCCTTGAGTAGAAATGACTGTGAGTATGGGTAGCCTAGAATATATTCCAGTTGTAGAGATACCGCTAGCATTAGATGTTCAGGCCTTGGCCAATCAGTTCATGAGGTTATATTTTTCGAAGCCTAGTCGATTTCATGCTTGCACGATTTCTCGGTCTTCTTTGTATGAGCGCATGAGAGAGCGTCAGTATGACGACCCCTTATTTGCTTGTCCTTAAGGACACGGTGAAGCAAGGTGATGCCAAGGAGGTTTCTATTGGAGATGATGGGGTGTTACAGATGCAGGGTCAGATTTGTGTGCCTAATGTGGATGGGCTGCGTGAGTTGATTCTTGAGAAGGCCCACAGTTCGCGGTATTCCATTCATTTTGGCCAAGATGTACCAAAATTTGAGGCAGCATTATTGGTGGAGAAGAATGAAGAAATATATAGTAGAGTATGTGGCTCGGTTGAATTGCTAGAAGGTGAAGTATGAGTATTAGAGGCCTAGGGGATTGCTTTAGAGACTTGAGATTCTTGAGTGGAAGTGGGAGCGTATTACCATGGATTTCGTTGTTGGGCTCCCACGGACTTTGAAGAAATTTGATGCAGTATGGGTCATTGTGGATAGGTTAACCGAGTCGGCGCATTTCATTCTGGTGGCAGCTACTTATTCTTCAGAGCGGCTGGCTGAGATCTATATCTGCGAGATTCTTCGTCTTCACGGTGTGCCAGTGACCATTATTTCTGATCAGGGCACGCAGTTCACATTGCATTTCTGGAGGGCTGTACAGCGTGAGCTAGTCACACGAGTTGAGTTGAGTACAACATTTCATCCCCAAAGGGTCGGGCAGTACGGGCGCACTATTCAGATCTTGGAGGATATGCTTCGCGTCTGTGTTATGGATTTCAGGGTTTCTTGCCGCTTGCAGAGTTTGCTTAAAACAACAGCTACCAATAGAGTATTCAGATGGCTCCTTATGAGGCCTTATATGGTAGGCGATGTCATTCTCCAATCGGTTGGTTTGTGCCTGGAGAGGCTGGGTTGTTGGGTACTGATTTGGTTCGGGATGCCTTGGAAACAGTCAAGATGATTCAGGATCGGCTTCGTACAACACAGTCTAGGCACAAAAGTTATGCCGATTAGAGAGTTGGGGATGTTGCATTCATGGTTGGAGAGAGGGTTTTGCTCTGAGTTCACCCACAAAGGGTGTGATGAGGTTTGGGAAGAAGCGCAAGTTGAGATCTAGGTATATCGGACCCTTTGAGATCTTTGAGAGAGTTGGTGAGGTGACCTACAAGCTTGCATTACCACCTAGCTTATCAGCAGTTCACTCGGTGTTCCATGTTTCCATGCTTCAGAAGTATCATGGTGATCCGTCCCATGTATTAGATTTCAAATCAGTCCAATTGGACAAGGATTTGACTTATGAGGAGCCAGTGGCTATTCTAAGCATGGTAGGTCCAGAAATTGTGGTCTAAGAGTTATCCTTCTGTTAGAGTGCAGTGAAGAGGTCATCCGATCGAGGCAGCTACGTGGGAGTCCGAGTCCGATATGCGGAGTAGATACCCCAACCTTTTTACCAGTCCAGATACGTTTCTATGTCCGTTCGACAACGAACGTTTCTTTTAGAGGTAGAGACTGTGATAAATCGATAGATCATTTTTGAGTACTAACCCTTATTTTTGTGTTTCGAGACCTCCGTTAGTTTCGTTTGATGTTCTTTTGTTTGCATGTGTGGTCCGTGTCGCTTTTTGAAAAGCTTTTATGTGAAAATTTGAAGATAATATGATTTTTGGCTTTAAAAATAGCTTTAGTTGACTACGGTTATATTTTTGTGAAAATGACCTCGGATCGGTGTTTTGAAGATTCCGATAGGTCCGTATCGTGATTTTGGACTCGGGCAGATGCCGGAATTGAAATTGGAGGTCCCTAGGTTGATTTGACTCATTTTGCCGAAAGTTAGTATTTTGAAAGTTTGGAAATTTCCTAAGTTTGATCGTAAGTTGACTTCATAGCTATTTGGTTAGGATTTGGATGTTGAGACTTGGTATAGATCTGTATTACTATTTGAAACTTGTCTGCAAAATTTGGTGCAATTCGGAGTTGTTTTGACATGATTCAGACACTTAGATGTGATTCTAGTTGTTCTTGAGTTTCCTTTGAAATTTTATTCATTTTGATGTTTGATTTGTCGATTAAGATGTTATTTTGGGGATTTGATCGCACGAGCGAGTTCATATGATATTATTACACTTGTGTGCATGTTTGATTTGGAGCTCGAGGGGCTCGGATGAGCTTCAGAAGAGTTTTGGATGACATGAACTAGCTGGTGCACTGCTAATTCTGGTGCTGGACTGCAGATCTCGCATTTGTGAGGTCGCTTTTGTGATCACCACATCACATTTGCAAGCATGGGTTGAGGACTGGGGCTCTCGCATTTGCAAGAAAAGAGTTGCATTTGCGACTCTGTCATCGCAATTGCGATGCTATGTTGAGGGCAATTCTCATTTGCGATCAATTTGTCGCAATTGCGACATCTGCAGGTAGGTAAAAGAGGGAAAAATCAGAACATAGCTCATTTTACACCATTCATCAACCCTAAACACTCTAGAAGTGATTTTCCAAAAGATCTTTCTTCCCAAATTCATTGGTAAGTAACTTGAATCCATTTCTTTTCAATTCCCCATTACGTTTCATGAGATTTCAACATCCAATTTAGGATTTCCATGATAGAAATTAGGGATTTGGATAGAATTGCGGATTTTTGTAAAATTGAGATTTAGACCTCGAATTGAGGTCAGATTTCAAAACAAAACACATAACCGGGCTTGGGGGTAAATGGGTAATAGGGTTTTGGTCCTAATCTTGGGTTATGACCAAGCGAGCTCGATGTTGACTTTTGTTGACTTTTTCAAAAATAATCAAAATTGAAACTTTTTCATTAATGGGTAGTTTCTAAAGCTTATTTTGAATCGTTTGGTTGATAATTTGCTAGATTTGGTTGGTTTGGAGGCTTGTTCAAAAGGAAAGGCCATGGTTGGTTGATTGCTTTTAACTCACAGAGTGAGGTAAGTGTTGTGTCTAACCTTTACTTGAAGGAATTAGGAATTCTTGAACTATGTGTTATGTGAACTATGTGGGTAAAATGGCGTATATGCGAGGTGACAAGTGTATATACGCCGTCATGTGGTCTAGCATGCGGGAATTGGATATTTATTTTCATAGTATCGTTTATTGTATGATATATCTTGTTTCATGCCTTAAGTGTTACATGCCTTTATTTGACTTCTATACCATAATTGTTACTTGTTATCTAATTGTTCCTTTACCTTAATTTGTTCGTTCCTCCCATGACTCAATGCTTATTTGCTACCTTTTTCTTCTTGCTTTAATTGCATACCTTAAATTGTCACATGCTATACTTGTTTCTTTTGTTTTGTAGTATTTGTTGCATTCTATAATGTTGTTTCACTTGCGTGAGCAGTTTAGTTGTTATGTACTAATGAATTGGTAAAGTTTGAGATTTTGAGTTGTTAGCGATTGTCCAATTATTTTGTGATTCTTTATTGTCTTGTACATTTACCTTCCGGACGTAGATATTTTTGTAAATTTGGTTGTTGAATTGTTATGATGATGATTGAAATTGGGGGAGCGGGTTGCACGCTGCAACGGAAATTAAAAGGTATTGAAATGAAGTGAAATGAAGGTAAATGGATGGATTATAATATGAACAGATGATGATATGATGGGATCGGGTTGCGCACCGCAACGGATTGGACATGTTGTAACTATTTGTGATTGTTGAGTTATCTTCGGTATTGTGTTATAAGACTTTGTTATTCAGGGATCTCTGGTAGTTGAATTTTTGAGTCCGTATTCATGAGTTAATTGCTTTATTTCCATTTACTGTTTTCCCTGTTAATATTATTATTATTTCGTACAAGTTATTTATAAGTAACTTGCCTTAGCCTCGTCATTACTTCGTCGAGGTTAGGCTTGACACTTACAGAGTACTTGGGTTCATTGTACTCATACTAAACTCTACACTTCTTGTGCAGATACTTGAGTTGATCCTAGCAATGCATAGTGAGACTGCCCGGATCCAGCTACTTGTGGAGACTTGAGGTATAGTTGCACGGCGTCCGCAGCCTTGAAGTCCCCTTCAATTTTGTCATTGATGTTTAGTTAGATTCAAACAGTTGTGTTTATTCACACTATTATCTGTAGCGCTCTAGACGCTCATGTATTCGTGACTCCACTTTTCTAGGATTGTATTTAGATTGCATTATTCAGTAGATTATCATCTTATTTCAGACTATTCTATTGTTATTGTTAAGCACTGGTTAAGTAATTTAACTGACATTGGCTTGCCTAGCAAGTGAAATATTAGGCGACATCACGGTCACGAGGGTGGAAATTCCGGGTTGTGACATTAGCTTTGTACACCCACTTATAACAAATAATATTCTTTCCGATTGGCAGAGGCACTAGGTCCCAAGTTTTATTGGCATATAGAGCTTCCAACACTTGTGTTATAGCTATTTTTTAAGTACGATTGAGTGTTGCTTCCTTATATGATGATGGATCACTATCATGACAAATATTTCTAACAAGCAACTGACTGTCAGGATATAGAACATCAAGCGATATTTTGTGGTTCATGGAAAATAATTCATTGAGAAAAAAGATGGGATCATCCTGAGGTGAGGTATCATGATTTAAGTTTTGTGTAGCAATTGGTTTGAGGTTAGGTATGGTACATATGTAATCATTTAGATATCCAGGAGTCTTATGCTATCTATGAGACTTGTTTCCAAAGGTTGTAATGTAAGGCTGGGTTCTGTGACGAAGAATCTCTAGTGACATGTGTGTATTGGAATGCCGTGGTGAAGAGTGATTTGATGACTGACTATGCAGTGTAACAATCACATCCCTATGTTCATCCAGCACAAAGTGAGAAAGACTAGATGCATTATCAGTTAGATACTCAGCAAAAGGAACAAAGTAAAGCACAGAGGGAAAAGTAGCATCTTTAGAAACTAGAGTAAAAGGAAAAACATTCTCAAGAAAGACTGCATCTCTGGAAACATGTATTCTCTTGGTGGCTAGGAACAAAACCTGTTGACACTCAATTTTGACCCTTCGTATTTATGCAGGCTTCCTAGTGAAAAAATGATAAAAATATGGTTTTTGCGCATTATTTGACTTTAATGCAATTTATTGATAATTATTCCTATTTTCACAAAATATAAGAATTTTTATAATTTTATTGCAATTAGTTAAATACTACAACGTTTGTGCTTTTCTAAAAAATCAAAACAATTTATTGATTATTATCCTATTTTAAAATATTAGGATATTCTATCAATTTGTTGTTCTTCAAAAATAAATAATAATTATTAAAATATTATTGTAGCAGTTACATTTTTAAATAAATACTATAGGATTTTTTTAATTAAATAATTATTTTTTTAATTTGCAGCACAGTTCAGTAATTTCATGGAAGCCAGTAGAAATTAATTTCAAAATACGGATCAAGCCCAGTCGAATTCAATGTCCAGTCAACATCCGACGTGACAACACAAGTGATGTGACATGACATATGACGCAACTTGACAATCGATGTGACATGACATTCTCTTACCCCATGGGTAAAGCCCTTTGCCCATTGGGTAAAACCCACATATTTTGCCTTATCCTTAAACTTAGCCCCTAAATTCCTACCCCATACACATTTCTTACACCACACATAAGGGCGGCCCATTAGGCTCTTTTTATATGTATGGAAGACATTTTTCATCTCTATATTGAAAAACGGCAACCACATCCTATTTTTGAGACCCTCTCGTCTCTCACTTTGAGAGGCAACATATCCGCCCCTCTCAGGCCTTCTGCCTACGAGCATCAACCGGAATTCGGCCGACAACCATGCCTCTCTTCCTACTTCCCCCTTCCCTTCATCCCCATACTCTTTTTCGTTGTGGTTTATCCACGCATATGCTGGGGGTCATTTCCAGATCTGACTGAGTTTTGTTTTCCGGCAAACTCCAACTAGTACGATAACTTTCGTGTTGTGCTTTATTGCCACTCCAGGCATGCTCCGGCGCTTTGCCGTGGCTCTAGTGCCATCTGCGAAATGCCACCAGATCTATTCTCTTCTTTATTATTTCCGGCGACTCTTAGTCGGACCGAAAAATATTTTCTGGTGAACTCCTCTATTCTGCTTCAATAGTAATTTATGAGATCTTCTTTTTGCTAAACATTTGATCAATATCTGGTATTGTTTAAGGCAACAATGAGCCATTGTTTGCTTGCCGATAGGGATTGACTTTGGTTACTTTTGTTGGTCTTGTGTTCTTGATGCAACTTCTAATATTGGAATGATATTCCATTGTGCGACTCAAAACTCAACATGTCGTGCTGACGCCTATAAGAGAACAAGGCAAGCCGACAATCGCAATAAGACTAGGCATTTTTATACTAAAAATAAGATGAAGCAAGTTTAACAATAATAACTCTCATAAATAGCCAATATGAACAACTGCGATTCGAATACAGACTTTCCCAAAATCTTGATGTCACTGAGTACATGAGCATCTATACAATAACATAGTCTGAAACACTATCTATGAGGGTAGAACATTATAAGTAAAACTAAGCGATAGAAAAGGAGAGTCAACGTCTGCGTACGCCAAAGCAGCTACCTCGATAATCTCTGAACGGGTAAAAACTCCAAGGTCAGCAACCACCGTGCCCGAAAATACTTGGATCTGCACATGAGGTGCGGAGTGTAGTGTGAGTATAACCAACTCAATAAGTATCGTAAATAAACAAGGCAAGGTAAGAATAGTTTAAATTATTGAGGATGCTAACTATTCTAGTGTAGTTTTGCCTTTTTAAATGAGCATAGAACAATATTAAAAACTAAATCATCAAGTTTCGTGAGAAGAATATTCGTGTGTACATGTGCACAGTTTCTCAAATACCCTGCTCAGACAATATCACGGCATGTAGAGGAAGGAAATAATTAAATCGGATAAATGATGAAGAAATGCAAATTTCACACGTTGCACGGACAACTCACGTGCTAACAATAAAACCTGCATGGACAACTCACGTGCGACACGGATAAATTCCGTATCAATAATATCAATAAATGAATCCGCACGGACAACTCACATACCAATAATATCAATATATGGATCCGCACGGACAACTCACATGCTGCACGAATAACTCACATGCCAATAACATAATCCGCCCGGCATAGTCACAGGCCTCCAGTCCAAACATATCATACAGAAGTAATTAAACAAGTATACATGTATATGATGAATGAAATAAGATTCTCATGCTCCTGCACTGGTATAAATGACATGCTAAAGTGTAGGCATGTGCAAAGTGTGCTATCGTAACTCAAATCGGTAATTTCATCACTGAAAAGCATTTATCATGTTCGTTCAGGGATTAAACCTCTATGTAGCCTTATCATGGCTCAAATAGATCACATAAACTATTACAACATGTGAGATATCGTAGCTTAAAGCTTAACAGTCAATTCTAGGATTATAAGAGCCCGAGCACAGCCCGAACATGAATATATGACCCCGGTGCCCGCACATGTGCTCATCCCCACGCATGTGCGCACCCAATAACACGTAATTATCACAACAATTCAGGCAACTGGTGCCTCAACCGAGTTTAATTAAGATACTTACCTCTAGAAAATTGAATCACTCCGCTAGCAAGCCTTTGCCTCGCGAATCGGCCTCCTAACACCTCGAATCTAGCAACAAACAATTCGATACAATCAACACATGCTATCAGAATCAATTCCATATGAAAATGCTAAGTTCTTAATCAAAAGTCAAAAAGTCAACCCAGGGCCGACGTCTCAGAATCCGACAAACGTTACAAAATTGGAACACCCATTCAACTACGAGTCCAACAATACTAAAATTACTCAAATCCGACACCACAACACCATTCAAATCCCCAAAATTTGGCCTAAGAAGTTTCACCATTTTCCCCAATATTTTCCAACTCCAAATCCGAGGTTACTAGCTCAAAATATGAAAAATGGGTTCAAATCCTCGTTTTGAAAATTTAACACTGCTGCTCGGTGATTACTCTTCGTGACGTAGAATGTCCCTCGCTATCGCGAAGGACAAAATAAGCTGCCCCCAAAAATGGCCTACACGAACGCGGTTGACTCCACACGAATGTGGTTCACTGATACACGGACCTATGCGATCGCGAACATCCCTACGCGATCGCAAAGAAACATTTTGTGTGACCCCAGCTGCCTCACTTATTTGTTCGTGAACACGACCTACTCTACGCGTTTGTGAAGGTGGCCCTCTCTCTGTGAAAGCGAAGAGGAAAAACCCAACTGTAAGGCCCCGTTAAAATTTTCTAATGATTTAAGATTTTAAAGTGCGCCAACGGTATATGGGAATAGCGTATTCGAGTATTAAAGGAGACCCATGGGAAAGAACCACATCATTTTGAAATGAAAATATATGTTTAAGGTGTGTTGGAACATACTAAGGAGTTTTGTGAATAGCAAGAATTTGTGAGGAATAAATGGGATACATTAAGTGGAAAGGATGTCTCAATTAGCACAAAACCCGACTTCAAACGAATAGAAATACCACAATATGAATACTTAGGTGGTGAAATACCTATCAAATTAAAGCCCTCTGAGTCTAGTTTCCAACTTATCAAACCGTTTGTCATTTGGATATGTATACAGAAAGTTATTTCCATTTTACATGACCTATGCCATATGCGCGCCCAGAATGCATGACCGTGCATATAAGGGGGTTTCTACCTCGTGTGCACAGCTGATGCGCGGTCAGTTGCCCAGGCGCGCAGCCACGCACGTAGGAGCCATATAAATACCCCCAAGACCAGGTAGAGAGAGGGGCTAAGCCATTTCTTTAAGCTAGGGCTTGCATATCTAGGGGAATCCGTCCAACACTTCCCTCCCATGAACAAGGTAATGTTTTTGGAGAAATTTTGTGTGGATTACTACTCCTAAATACTTATATTAACTAGGATTAATCTTGAAGATCCATAGATTTCCATTCAAATCCCCAAATTGGTCAAGAACCCTACAAGTTGGGATTTTCAAGAGTCTCGCTACAAGAGGTATGTCCACTATCTCTAACTAATTCATGGTGATTATTTATGTATGAAATATGTGTTAGGACTTATGGGATGGTGATTGGAAGCCACAAATGCCTAACCTAGGT
The DNA here is from genome assembly GCF_000715075.1 of Nicotiana tabacum. NCBI lineage: Eukaryota > Viridiplantae > Streptophyta > Magnoliopsida > Solanales > Solanaceae > Nicotiana > Nicotiana tabacum. The sequence continues at coordinate 64,086,098 of NC_134094.1, read as the reverse complement.
TGTATTTGTATTGTAGAGATTGTAAAATGAATTAATTGATAATATTTATTGGTTGGGAGTGAATTGTTGGGCATGGATGTGCTAATGGAAGTTGTGGATGGCCTAGAGACGATTGTGAGGTAAATTATTGGCGTGGAAGGTAGTTGTTAGGTGAAGAATTTCCATTGGAGGAGGTTATAGAAAGATATGCACACTAGATGTTTGATAAAAAGTCTAAATGACTTAAATTATAGAAATCTTGCTAATATTGGTGCAATTGTATTGCATTGTCCTAGATTAAAGTTGTTTAGTGTGGTGGAACGTCGTAGTATTATTAAGGCGCGAATTTCAGGTATGATGGCTAAACTACTCTCTTAGAATTTAATTCTATGATGTTCCCGTAGGTTTCAAGTATTGTTGGCTCAAGTTCCTTATTCCAATGTTCTGAGTTGTTCCCAATAAATTCAATTGTCCCGAGTAAGCAAGTGTCGAGAATTATGTATTCACAATGTGTTGCGAATGTTCCTATCATATTATGTTATCCTTCGGGAATGTGTTCAAGAATGATATATGTATTAAAATGTTATGGCTTTGAGTCTGTTTCAAATGGAAGTCCATTATGCTTAACTTGGGAAGAATACTCCATGCGTCCAAACTCCAATCACTTATATGTGTACCTAAAGTCTTGAATTAAAATGCCTTGTTGTTGATAATCTATAAGAATGCTTGAAAGTGAAAGAAGGGGTTGGAGATGGAAAGTGTGGGCACCGTGCCAATAATGAGAGTTATACTTGTGCCCAAACGTGGTTGTTTTAACTAATGCTATGCTTTGTAAGTATTTCCAATGTGTCTTTAGCTCTTATATATATTCATGATTTGAAATTGTGTATTGCCCTTTTGGGGAAAAATATTTCAAGATAAAATGATGTGTTACTTATTTATGATTTTAACTTGTGCTTCGATTGTCAACCGTTTTACTCCATCTCTTGGAAAGAAATCCATTGTGTTTAAAGTCTTCATTACTAATGAACTTAAAGTTGTGATTTCCAGAATATTCTATATGTTGATGTTTATGTCAGTGATCCTTGATAGTAAAGAAATGAAAGTGTTGAATATAAGATACGGCCACCGTGCCTTGGGATGAGGAATCATAAGTATGGCCAAGAGAGCCAATGGAATTATAATGATGTTGTGAATGGTTGAAGGTACTAACGAGGCTATATATAGTGTGAAAGGTAATGAGGTGAAAAATAAATATATTTTTGCTTTTATTTCCCTTGTGTGCAAACCAAAAATGTTTTTGGGAGTATCCTTAGCAAATCAAGGAAGGGGGGTCATAAGGCCCATACCCGAAACTACACGTACCGGTGTAGGGGTGGATTGTGATTATTCCCCTTGTTTGGGATGCGATTAAAATATTGATGTGATTGTTGTTATTCCCCTTAATTGGGATGAGGTTGAAATTAGCTTTGAATCGAAAAGTCAACCCACATGGCATATGTGGGAAGGTGTCCTAGCCGATCGGATGGAGATCGGACGCCATGTGGCGCACATGGTGGTACTACTATTGGTAACACCTTTCTTTCGCACCACATGTCAATCCACATTGTTCGTGGGAAGATGGCCTAGCCGATCGGGCATGATCGGACTCCGTGCTAAAAACACGGTGGTATATCGGTGCTAATGATCTCCCAACCAAAAATATATAATAGTATTTATATGTTGAAAATTGTTATGTTTCAACTTGGCATTTGGATATCATTGATTGGTACTTGTTGCTCCATGGTGTTTCTCCTTCTGTAATTGGCGTTCTATTTTGAAAGAGAATATTTAGCTTTACATACTAGTACTATTCCACATGTACTAATGTCCCTTTTGTCGGGGGCGCTGCATCTTCAATGGAAGCAGGTGGTTCGTCATCATGTAACTTTGGTCCTCATTATCAGTCACTTTATTTTCAACAGGTTTTGGTGAGCCCTACTCTTTTCCAGGCTTTATGTCATTTGAAGTTGTATTTTGTGTTTTGAGATATAGTTGGGTCTTGTCGCCGACACTTCCATTCTTCACTTTTGTTATACTTAGAGGCTTCGTAGATAGGTTGTGGGTGGTATTCGATGTTGGGAATTGAACTAGAAATGTTGGTATTTGGAAAACATGTATTTCATTACATCTATAAACTTGTAATATTTTGGGAATCATAAATGAATATCCTTAGAGTAATGGAAGAAAAATGAGGAATACTTGATTTTTCTCATGTCCATCACTTGTATTGATTCTTATATTGTTAATGGGTAAGGTTGGGTAGAAGACATCTAGCAGGCTTGCTTAACCGGGGAATCTTGGTTGAGCGCCGGTCACGCTTCCTGAGGTCGGGGCATGACAAACTTAGTATCAGAGCCTAAGGTTTTAAAGTGTCCTAGGACATCTCGGAGCCGTGTCTAGTAGAGTCCTTCTTATCGATGTGTTGTCGACCACTTCTATAATGAGGAGGCTACTCGGACATTTAGGAATTTCACCCTTCTTTGATACACTAGATCTTGTGATAGAGCTCAAGATAGGAAGCTAATTTCCTCGTCATGTCTTATTTTCCAGATGAGTAATCCATGAGTTCGAAGCAGCGATGATGGAATGACCCCGCCATTGAATTTGGGGGAGATTGCACAAGCATTCGTTGGGAGAATGTGTCGAGCCGTGGAGAGATTGGAAGACTTGTTGCTAGGGGAAGTGCCCTTGTTCCTATCAATGTCACCGCACCATCGGATTATGTGGTGAGAGCACCTAAGAAACGAAAGAGGGTTATTGGTACTAATGAGCCAGATTGTTTTGTTTGTAAGAAGCGCCACTTAGGGAGATGTTGGATGACTCTTCAAATATGTTTTGGTTGTAGAAATTGGGTGCACAATAAGAACAAATGCCCAAGGTAAGGTACACCCATTCTGGTCTGCCCGATGTGCAGGAAGGAACATTTTGCGTCGTGTTGTGAGTATGCTCAACAAACCGGTATAGAGATTGTTACTCCCACCGTGAAAGCTTGGAGGAAGGATAAGGGGGGTGCTTATGACGTATGCAAAAAGGGTAAATATTAGGTCAGTGAGGCGAGTCAGTTTAGGGGACATCATCCCCATTGTGTGAAGTATAGGAGATGTCATTCGGGGGTATGTCACTATGGTACAAATGTATATTATGGATGTGGAGTAAAGGGGTATCGGTTAAGGTATTGCCCTGTCGACCTAAAGTCACCAAGTAAGTCACTTCTTTGAACATCATTATGAACACCGCATAGTTTCCTTGTCGTATATGTATATCTGCATTGAAGAGCCTATATAAATATGGTCTTAACATGTCACTGGATCACAAAATATTGCATGTACCTACTCTTTGAACGAGACGCATTATTCGTAAAGCCACTTTATCACAAATTCTCTTATTTACAACATCTGGTGGGATTGAGCTCTATAATTATTTCTTTGAATTGAGTTATAACCCTAGGCTAATATTCCCACTTGCTTACCTAAATTCTCAACAAGGGACTATACCTGATGAATTTCTTATATAACCTTTGATTCAAATGGATAACATCTGCTCACTTGTACTTGTGCATGCACCGTCATAAAGTTTACCTATGTGGTATCAAATCCAATGTAAAACAACCTAGTGTTGAGATCATTCTTGAGCCACTCTTTCTCTCTCCGGTGTATGTGGCTCCTATGGTTTGAACAGTCACTATACTTCTTTGTGAATATTATCTTAAACCCTTCTCACTGTCTAGCAACATAAGAGCATGTCTCAGCGCCTATCATATGTGTACATGTCAATTGAAATGGTCACTTGTCTATATAAAGTTTCTCGGAAATTTGAGGTTTTCACGAATTTGTGACAAGAAGATCTTTTGTTCAGGTCCACCTAGATCATGCCTCAGTGAGTAATCCACTTTGTTCCTAGTATTGTAAATGCCCATGACATGGCTTGGTATTGCAGTTTGAGAGTTATTATGGCAGAAACATATCCAACTCATAACAAATGTTCACTTTCTCTTTCCACCTCTGCAACATGTTCTGACTGTGTCACTCAGTTAGTAAATTCATTGTGCTAGTTTGTTGACACTTGTTGGATAACCATAAGAGATCACGTCCTTCCATGTGTTGCTGTAACACTCCCTTTCTCATAAGGATCCTTAATAGGCTCTCCGTCAAGAACGAATGCATAACTTAATCCCAATATTATGATGTCCTAACTACATGGTTTCACTCATGAAAGGTTGAAATTATATGTTTCATATTTAGGCACATATCATGAGCATATCAATTTTAAAGACAAGTTTGTCGTATCTCTATTCCTCTCATATAGGATCAACTATCAGGAAGGGTTAAACTGTCAAAATGATATTAATCTCATAAGGGTTCAACCTCTTTTTCAACCTCGTGGGCTTGTGGCATAGATTCCTTGTGTCAAATACTGTTAAGAGCGTAACGCAACTTCATGTATTTTGAAACCCCGTTGTTTCTCTTTGTATTAAATCTATGGGGGTTGAAGGTTCAAACATGTCAAAGAAGAAGCATCATTCAATGATTAAACTTTATGGTCATATTTAGGCTAGCATCTTAGAATAATTATTGAAGGCCGCCAAAGGTTTAGTTTGGGAGTTCGACGTAACGATTTAAAGTTGAAGGAAGTAAACAGGATATTCTCAAGATTTTCTCCATGAAGATATTAGGTTAATTGTGAAGGAAGGTAAAGTGGGTGTAGTCACATTAGGCATTATGGAATCTTGAAGAAAATAGATCAAACTAAGAGTATGATGTTTCCCCATCATTGTCCTCCATGTACCCAGTGTTTCATGTGTCTATGTCTAAGAAGGTAGTTGGAAATCCTTTGTCAGTCACTCCGGTGGAAACTATGGAAGGTTAAGTTAATGGGTAATTGGTTTATGAGGGGTATCTAATTGTCATCCCGGTTAGATAAGTCCGAAAGTTGGGATTGCCTCCGTTAAAGTGCTACGGCGAAGTCTGTGAGTCGAGGAGGTTACCTTGAAGGCCGAGGATATTGTGGAAAGAAAATATTCCCACTTGTTTGTATAGCCAAATGGTTGCGGTTCGATGGGTACTTTCTATGTGTTATGATTTAAATATGTATAGTTCAAGTCAAAATACCACTTCTATTAATGCAATTCTTTTAATGTTGAGATTGGTGTTACTGATATATATTATGGTACTTTGTTGAGTTTTGGATGTGTTGTTAAGAGTGGTTTTTGGAGCTCTCTGACAGGTGGATAGGCCCAAATACAAGGGAAACTCTGTCAAAATTTCTGGAAATTCGGGGAGTTAGCCAAATTTTGGGGCTTTTGGTGTGTGGATAAAGATTTAAGTCACATTAGGTGTCTATGGCAGACTCTAACCCTCATTCGAGGACAAATGATCATAAGCGGGGGAGAATGTAAGGCCATGTTAAAATTTCATAATGATTTAAGATTTTAAAGTGCGCCAAGTGTATTTGGGAATAACGTATTCCAGTATTAAAGGAGACCCATGAGATAGAACCACATCATTTTGAAATGAATATATATGTTTAAGGTGTGTTGGAACATACTAAGGAGTTTTGTGAATGGCAAGAATTTGTGTGGAACAAGTTAGATACATTAAGTGGAAAGGATGTCTTAATTAGCTTAAGAACCGAATTCAAACAAATATAACTCCCACAATATAAATACTTAGGTGGTGATATACCTATCAAATTAAATCCCTCTGAGATTAGTTACCAACGCATCAAACAGGTTGTCATTTGGATATGTATATAAAAAGTTATTGCTATTTTACCAGACCTATGCCATATGTGCGCCCAGAATGTGCGACCGCACATTTAAGGGGGTCTCTGCCTCATGTGTGTGGTCGTTGCACGGTCAGTTGCCCAGGTAAGCAGACGCGCACGTAGGAGCCCTATAAATACCCCCAAGGTCGGGTAGAGAGAGGGGCTAAGTCATTTCTTTGAGCTAGGGCTTGCATATCAAGGGGAATCCATCCAACACTTCCCTCCCATGAACCAAGATAATGTTTTTGGAGAAATTTTGAGTTGATTACTACTCCTAACCACTTATATTAACTAGGATTAATTTTAAAGATCCATAGATTTCCATTCAAATCCCCAAATTGGTCAAGAACCCTACAAGTTGGGATTTTCAAGAGTTTCACTACAAGAGGTATGTCCACTATCTCTAACTAATTCATGGTGATTATTTATGTATGAAATATGTGCTAGGACTTATGAGATGGTGATTGGAAGCCACAAATGCCTAACCTAGGTTGTGTTGGTATTGTATAGATTGTAAAATGAATTAATTTATAAGATTTATTGGTTGGGAGTGAATTGTTGGGCATGCATGTGCCAATGGAAATTGTGGATGGCCTAGACACGATTGTGAGGTGAATCATTGGTGTGGAAGGTGGATGCAAGGTGAAGAAATTCCATTGGACGAGGTTGTAAAAAGATATGTACACTAGATGTTTGATAAAAAGTCTAAATGACTTAAAGTATAGAAATCTTGCTAATATTGGTGCAATTGTGTTGCATTATTGTAGATTGAAGTTGTTTAGTGTGGTGGAACGTCGTAGTATTATTAAGGGGCAAACTCCAGGTATGATAGCTAAACTACTCTCTTAGAATTTAATTCCATGATGTTCCCGTAAGTTTCAAGTATTGTTGGCTCAAGTTCCTTATTCCCTTGTTCCGAGTTGTTCCCAAAAAATTCAATTGTCCCGAGTAAGCAAGTGTCGAGAATTATGTATTCACAATGTGTTCCGAATGTTCCTATCACATTATGTTATCCTTCGAGAATGTGTTCAAGAATGATATGTATATTAAAATGTTATGGCTTTGAGTCATGTTTCAAATAGAAGTCCATTATGCTGAACTTGGGAAGAATAATCCATGCGTCCAAAACTCCCATCGCTTATATGTGTACCTAAAGTCTTGAATTAAAATGCCTTGTTGTTGATAATCTATAAGGATTCTTGAAAGTGAAAGAAGGGGTTGGAGATGGAAAGTGTGGCCCCCGTGCCAATAATGAGAGTTATACTTGTGCCCAAACGTGGTTATTTTAACTAATCCTATGCTTTGTAAGTATTTCCAATGTGTCTTTAGCTCTTATATATATTCATGAGTTGAAATTGTATATTGCCCTTTTGGGGAAAAGTATTTTAAGATAAAATGATGTGTTACTCGTTTATGATTTTAACTTGTGCTTCGATTGCCAACCATTTTACTCCGTCTATTGGAAAGAAATACATTGTGTTTAAAGTTTTTATTACTAATGAACTTAAAGTTTTGATTTCCTAAATATTCTATATGTTGATATTTATGTCGATGATCCTTAAAAGTAAAGAATAAAAGTGTGGAATATAAGATACGGCCACCGTGCCTTGGGATGAGGAATCATAAGTATGGCCAACAGAGCCAATGGAATTATAATGATGTTGTGAATGGTTATAGGTACTAACGAGGCTATATATAGTGTGAAAGGTAATGAGGTGAAAAAAAATATATATTTGTGCTTTTGTTTCCCATGTGTGAAAGCCAAAAATATTTTTGAGTGTATCATTAGCAAACCGAGGAAGGGTGGGTCATAAGGCCCATATCCGAAACTACACGTGCTGGTGTAGGGGTGGATTGTGCTTATTCCCCTTATTTGGGATGAGATTGAAATATTGTTGTGATTGTGGTTATTCCCCCTTAATTAGGATGAGGTTGATATTAGTTGTGAATTGAAAAGTCAGCCCACACGGCATATGTGGGAAGGTGGCCTTGCCGATCGGGTGGATATCGGACGCTATGTGGCGCACATGGTGGTACTACTCTTGGTAACACCTTTCTTTCGCACCATATGTCAAACCACATTGTTCGTGGGGAGATGGCCTAGCCGATCAGGCGTGATCGGACTCCGTGCTAAAAACACGGTGGTATATCGGTGCTGATGATCTCCCAACCAAAAATATATAATATTTTTCGTATGTTGAAAATTGTTATGTTTCAACTTGGCATTTGGATATCATTGATTGGTACTTGTTGCTCCATGGTGTTTCTCCTTCTGTTATTGGCGTTCTATTTCGAAAGAGAACATTTAGCTTTACATACTAGTACTATTCCAGATGTACTAATGTCCCTTTTGTCGTGGGCGCTGCATCTTCAATGGATGCAGGTGGTTCGTTACTGTGCACCTTTGGTCCTCATTAGCAATCACTTTCTATTCAACAGGTTTTGGTGAGCCCTACTCTATTCTGGGCTTTATGTCATTTGACGTTGTATTTTGTGTTTTGAGGTATAGCTGGGGCCTTGTCGCCGACACTTCCATTCTTCACTTCTGTTGTACTTAGAGGCTTCGTAGACAGGTTGTGGGTGGTTTTCGATATTGGGATTTGAACTAGAAATGTTGGTATTTGGCAAATATGTTTTTCATTACATCTATAAACTTGTAATATTTTGGGAATTATAAATGAATATCCTTTGAGTAATGGAAAAAGAATGAGGAATACTTGATTTTTCTCATGTCTATCACTTGTATTGATTCTTATATTGTTAATGGGTAAGGTTGGGTAGAAGACATCTAGCAGGCTTTCTTAACCGGGGTATCTCGGTTGAGCGCCAGTCGCGCTTCCTGAGGTCGGGGCTTAACACCAACAGCCCACAAAGACCCTTTGCGATCGCAGACCTAACCTCGCGATCGCATTGAAGGAAACCAGATCAGAGAACTTCAGCTGACTTCAGCAATCTTCCAAGTCCAATTCCACTCCGATAACTATCTGAAATCCACCCAAGGCCCCCGGGACCTTAAACGAACAAACCAACAAGTCCTAAAACACGATACGAACTTAGTCGAGGCCTCAAATCACGTCAAACAACATGAAAAACATGAATCGCACCATAATTCAAGCCTAATGAAAACTAATGAATTCCAACTTCTATAATCGATGCTGAAACATATCAAATCAATTTCGATTGACAACAAATTTTACACACAAGTCATAAATGACAAAACAGACCTATTCAAACTTTCGGAACCAAAATCTGAGCTCGGTAACCACAAAGTCAACTCTCAGTCAAACTTCTCAACTCTCCAAACTTCTATTTTTCCAACTTTCGCCAAATCAAGCCAAAATTAACTACGGACCTCCAAATCACTATCCAGACACATTCCAAAGACCAAAATCACCTTACGGAGCTATCGGAACCGTCAAAACTCCATTCCGGAGCTATTTACACATAAGTCAACATCCAGTCATGTCTTCCAATTTAGGCTTCCAACCATGGGACCAAGTGTCCCTATTCATTTCGAAACATCCCCGGGACCAAACCAACTACCCCGGTAAGTCATATAACAATAATTAAGCATAGAATAAGCAGTAAATGGGGGAATGAGGCTATAACACTCAAAACAACCAGTCGTGGTCGTTACATCCTCTCTCTCTTGAACAAACGTTCGTCCTCGAATGGGTCTAGAATCATACCTGGAGTCTCAAAGAGGCGTGGATATCTGCTTCGCATGTCCCGCTGGGTCTTTCAAGTAGCCTCCTCGACTGGCTGGCCTATCCACTGCACCTTTACTGAAGCTATGTTCTTTGACCTTAACTTTCTAACCTACAGATCCAAAATGGCCACCGGCTCCACATCATAAGTCAAATCATCATCCAACTGAACCGTGCTGAAGTCCAAAACATGAGACGGATCACCGACGTACTTCCGGAGCATGGAAGCATGAAACACTAGGTGAACACTCGACAGACTAGGAGGCAATGCAAGCTTGTAAGCCACCTTTCCAATTCTCTCAAGCACCTCAAAAGGCACAATATATCGATGGCTCAACTTGCCATTCTTCTCGAACCTTATGACACCCTTCGGGGGTGAAATGCTGAGTAGTACCTTCTCTCCCACCATGTAAGCAACATCACGAACCTTTCGATCGGCGTAAATCTTCTGTCTAGACTGTGCCATGCGAAGTCGATCCTGAATCAATTTACCTTGTCCAAAGCATCCTAAACCAAGTCAGTACCCAATAGCCTAGCCTTACCCGGCTCAAACCAACCCACCGAAGACCGACACCGTCTCCCATACAAAGCCTCATACAGAGCCATCTGAATGCTCGATTGGTAGCTATTGTTGTTGGCAAACTCTGCAAGCGGCATAAACGTATCCCAAGAACCCCTAAAATCTATGACACAAGTGCGTAACATATCCTCCAATATTTGAATAGTGCACTCGGACTGTTCGTCCGTCTGAGGGTGAAATGTTGTACTCAACTTAACTCGTGTGCCTAACTCTCGCTGCACTGCTCTCCAAAACTACAAGGTAATCTGCGTGTCCCGATCTAAAATGATGGACACCAGTACACCATGAAGGCAAACAATCTCGCGAATGTAGATCTCAGCCAACCGCTCCGAAGAATAAGTAGTCCCGACTGGAATAAAATGTGCGGAATTGGTCAACTGATTTACAATAACCCAAATAGCATCAAACTTCCTCGAAGTCCATGGGAGCCCAACTATAAAATCCATGGTGATACGCTCCCATTTCCACTTTGAAATCGCAAGCCTCTGAAGAAATCTGCCCGGTCTCTGGTGCTCGTACTTCACCTACTGATAATTTAGGCACCGAGCTACAAACTCCACTATATCTTTCTTCATCCTCCTCCACCAATAGTGCTGCCTTAAGTTTTGATACATCTTTGCAGCACCCGGATGAATGGAATACCCCGAACTATGGGCCTCCTCAAGAATCAACTCACGTAGCCCATCTACATTGGGCACATAAATCTAACCCCGTATCCGCAACACCCTATCATCCCCAATAGTAATGACCTTGGCATCACCGTGTTGAACCGTGTCCTTAAGGACAAGCAAATGGGGAGACATCATACTGATGCTCTCTGATGCAATCATATATGAAAGACCGAGAAACCACACAAGCTAGAACCCGACTGGGCTCAGAAACATCTAAGCTCACGAACTGATTGGCCCAGGCCTGAACATCTAATGCAAGCAGTCTCTAACCTACCGGAACAAATGCAAGGCTGCCCATACTCACCCCCTTCCTAATCAAGGCATCGGCCACCATATTGGCCTTCCTAAGATGATACAAAATGGTAATATCATAGTGCTTTAGCAGCTCCAACCATCTCCGCTACCTCAAATTTACATCCTTTTGTTTGAACAAGTGTTGGAGACTCCGATGATACGTAAGTACCTCACAAGACACACCGTAGAGATAATACCTCCAAATCGTCAATGCTTGAACGATGGCTGCCAACTCCAAATCATGAACATGGTAGTTCTTCTCATGGGGCTTCAACTGGCGTAAATCATAAGCAATCACTCTACCCTCCTACAATACACCGTATAAGAAACCGATACTGAAGGAAAAATTAGAACTGGAGTTGTGGTCAAGGCAGTCTTGAGCTTCTGAAAGCACTCCTCACACTCATCCAACCACCTGAATGGCGCACCCTTTTGGGTCAACTAGGTCAAAGGCGCTGCAATAGATGAGAAACCCTCCACGAAGTAACAATAATATCCGGCCAAGATGAGAAAACTCTGAATCTTAGTAGCTGAAGATAGTCTAGGCCAACTCTGGACCCCTCTATCTTCTTTAGATCCACCTTAATCCCCTCGCTGGACAACACGTAACCCAAGAACGCCACCGAACTAAGCCAAAACTCACACTTGGAGAACTTGGCATAAAGCTTCTCCTCCCTCAACCTCTATAGTACAATCCTCAAATGTTGGGTATGCTCCTCCTAGCTATGCGAGTACACCAGGATATCATCAATGAATACTATAACAAACAAATCAAGATATGGCTGAAATACACTATTCATCAGATGAATGAATGTTGTTGGGGCATTGGTCAGCCCAAAAGACATCACAAGGAACTCATAGTGACCGTAGGGGGTCCTGAATGCCATCTTCAAAATATTCGAGTCCCGAATTATTACATCGCGCATTTTGGTACGTTAAAGTTTCGTCTTCAGTTAATCGACGTAGACTCGGGGAGAGATTATCTTGAGGTTAATGTATTTATGCTATTTATAACAAGCGATAAGTAAGTGCCATGAAGGGTAAAGGATACACGAATTAAAGAAAATGAGTTTCATTGAAGGTTGTTGATTTGGGATAAAATACGGTACGAGCTATAATACACGATATTTATGGACTAGTACCATACAAGGTACCATATGACCATGATAGTATGATGTATAAAGTATATTAAAAATGAGTAGTATTATAAGTAATTTGAGATAATTCTTAATTATGTGAATTGGTTAATTATCGGGTAACGGTGCAACCTTTTGCAAGAATATCATACGGAATTTTTCCTACTACGGGTATGTTAAGGCTATCTCTTCTTTCTCTTTGGTATGATCCAAATTATATAGAATAAACGAGCAAACTCACAGTTTTCATAAACGACTCTATTCATAGAAATACTAGGGGTCTCTATGTTCTTGATTCCCCATGTGACATATTATTATATCTTCTGTTCATGGGTCTCAGAATGATACTCAGTTGATAATGTTTATCCGAAAAGAATATTGAGATTATTAACATATATCCATGCATTTCATTCATTTATACATGTACATTGACCCATGACCAGATGGCGTCATTGACCCATGACCAGATGGCGTTATATACGTATATATTATATGTATATGGGATATGGGAAAAGGTTACGGCATTATATACGCACCACCACCTGATCAGTTGGTATATGTTGATGATTTTGCCCACAGTGGCCGAGATGATATGATGGGATGCCCTCAGAGGCTTGATGATATTATGTACACCTATACCTATGCATGACACGACATTTATATGCACGTGCATGACATTATAAATGTTTCAGGATTTACAAAGTGATTTAGATTTACAGTCGGGATTCTTTATTCCATTTTTCATCTATGTCTGTTATGTACTGATTTTTATTCCTTACATACTCAGTATATTATTCGTACTGACGCCCTATTCCTTGGGCCTGCGTTTCATGCCCGCAGGTGCAGGTAGGCAAGTCGACGGTCCCCCTTCTTAGGATCCCCGATCAGCGAGAGTTGACGTGCTCCACTTGATCCGGGGCTGCTTTTGATTTTGGTATGATATTCTTGCATACATATATGGGTATGATGCGACCCAGTCTAATCCTTGTACAGTTGTATTTTCTATTAGAGGTCTGTAGACAGTTATGTATAGTTGGATAGTATGTGGCCTTGTCAGCTTCCAGTTTTGGGTATATATAGTTTTCTATAGCAGCCTTACCGGCTCGCCCCACTGTATTTCGTATGTCTATCTATATATTTCTTTTGGGTAGGTTTCCCTCACATAAACTATTCATGTTTATATCTTAGACGTATGCTTAAGGGTGTTCGACAGGTAGGACTCGGGCATCCTTCGCGGCCCATCGGTTTGGGTCGTGACAAAACTGGTATCAGAGCAGTTCTATCCTAGGGTTATCTACAGACCGTGTCTAGTATAGTCTTGTTTATGGGTGTGTTGTGCACCACACTTATAAATAGGAGGTTACAAGACATATAGGATGTTATCCTCTTTTCTTATCTTAGATCGTGCGATATAAGAATTTACGTTCCTAACGATATGTTATATTTTTAGCAATGCCTCCAAAGACTACAGCCGTCCAGAAGGGAAAGTCTGTGGCTGGTGAGATTACTAGTCGAGCACCACGAGTGACCAGGGCTCAGGGAGAGTCTCATAGTGAGATTCCATCTCAGACTTCACATACCTCGCCCTCTCCAAGAGAGCTCTGAGGGGCACCAGCTCCAGCGCCCGCCCCTGTACATTCAACCCCTCAGTCGGATGCACCGGGTCAGGAGATGAGAGATGCTATTCAGCTATTAACTCAATTAGTAGCCGCACAGGCTCAGCGTCAGGAAGTAGGTATTGGTCATGCAGATAGGTCTGTCAGTACGAGGGTTCATGATTTCATTAATTTAGACCCTCCGATATTCACGGGGGCAGATCCAAACGAGGAACCTCAGGTATTTATTGATAGAATGCAGAGGACGTTGAGGGTAATGAAGTCCACTGTGACTGAGTCTATTGAGCTAGCTTCCTATAGACTCCAAGATGTTGCAGTTAATTGGTACGAGTCTTGGGAATTATCCATAGGTGAGGATGCCCCTACAGCTGTATGGCAGGAGTTTACAGAAGCTTTTATTCGTCATTATCTGCCACTAGAGCTTAGACGGGCCAGAGTTGATAGGTTCTTGACCCTTCGGTAGGGTAACATAAGTGTTCGAGAATGCAGTCTTCAGTTTGATTCGTTGGCTAGGTATGCTCCCACTATTGTATCTAAGATGGAGGATCCGGTTCACCGGTTCGTGATGGGATTAGAGTCGTACTTGCTTAACAATTTTATATCGGTTTCACTTTAGCCAGACATGGATATTTCTCGTATTCAGGCATACACTCAGGGTGTATAGGAGTGTAAGAAGAAGCAGAGGGCCGATCGTGAGCATGATAGGGCCCAGAATAAGAGAGCGAGGTCTTCAGGTCTTTCTGTTGAATTTCGAGGTGGTCAAAGACCACAATACTCGAGGTATCCAGCCCATCCATCGGCTAGCACACCCCCTCAGTTTGGCGGTAAGAGATTTGATCGTTCCACATATTCAGGGCCTAGTCAAAATTTCAGGGCCTCAGGTTCTCACTATAGGGGTGAGTCAAGTCAGATGAGGCCGCCATTTCCACGATGTGCTCAGTGTGGTAAGCAGCATGCCGGGCAGTGCCGTATGAGGTTGGGTGATTGTTATACTTGTGGTTATCCGGTCCATGTAATAAGAGATTATCTGACGAGAGGTGATGCAAGCATAACTCAGCCAGCGGGATTTGTAGCCGGTTCGTCATCATCAGTACGCTCCCCTGGGCAAGGTTCACAAGAACCAATGAGTCGTGGTAGAGGCAGAGGCGGAGCATCTAGCTCGAGCAATCCTCAAAACCGCATATATGCGTTGGCAGGATGACAGGATCAGGAGTCATCGCCTGATGTTGTTATAGGTATATTATCAGTCTTCTCATATGATGTATATACACTGATTGACCCAGGTTCCACCTTATCATATGTTACTCTGTTGGTTGCTAGTAAGTTTGGAATAAAATCTGAATTGGTTAAACCTTTTGAGGTGTCTACACCTGTTGGGGACTCAGTGGTAGCTAAGCGAGTATATAGGGGTTGTATAATAGTGGTTCATAGTCGATCTACCATAGCGGACCTAATCGAGTTAGATATGGTAGAATTTGATGTTAAAATGGGTATGGATTGGTTGGCTTCTTGTCATGCCAACGTTGATTGTAGATCAAAGATAGTTCAATTTCAATTTCCAAGGGAGCCCATTTTGGAGTGGAAAGGTAATACGGCATCGCCGAGAGGTAGATTTATTTCCTATCTCAAGGCAAGGAAGATGATCAGAAAGGGCTGTATTTATCACTTAGTTCGGGTTCAGGATGTGGAAGTAGAGTCACCAACCACTCAGTCCATCCCTGTGGTTAATGAGTTTCCCGATGTTTTTCCTGATGAGCTTCTAGGTCTTCAGCCAGAGCGAGAAATTGAGTTTGCTATTGACCTACTACCAGATACTCATCCAATATCTATTCCTCCCTATAGAATGGCCCCCGCAGAGCTGAAAGAGTTAAAGGAACAACTAAAGGACTTGCTTGAAAAAGGCTTTATCAGACCTAGTACATCACCGTGGGGAGCACCTGTGTTATTTGTGAGGAAGAAAGATGGTTCCTTACGAATGTGTATTGATTATAGACAGTTGAATAAGGTGACAATCAAGAATAAGTACCCGCTCCCGGGGATTGATGATTTTTTTGATTAGCTGCAAGGTGCCAAGTGTTTATCAAATATAGACTTGAGGTTCGGGTACCATCAGGTAAGGATTAAGGAGGAAGATATTCCGAAAATAGCATTCAGGACCAGATACGGGCACTTTGAGTTTCGTGTTATGTCATTCGGTTTGACCAATGCCCCAGCAGTATTCATGGATTTGATGAACCATGTGTTTAGGCCCTTTTTAGATCTGTTCGTAATTGTATTTATCTATGATATATTGGTGTATTCTTATTCAGAGACTGAGCATGCAGATCATTTGCGTACTGTGCTCAGAGTTCTACAAAAAGGGAAGTTGTATGCAAAATTCTCTAAATGTGAATTCTGGTTGAACTCTGTAGCTTTCCTTGGGCATGTCATTTCGATTGAAGGTATCCAGGTTGATACCCAAAAGATTGAGGTAGTAAAGACTTGGCCTAGACCCACGACACCGACGGAGGTTCGTAGCTTTCTTGGTTTGGCAGGTTATTACAGGAGAGTTGTAGAGGGATTTTCTTCCCTTTTAGCACCTTTGACAAAGTTGACTCAGAAGGGAGCAAAGTTTTAATGGACTGATGCTTGCGAACGGAGTTTCCAGGCATTGAAGGACAGATTGACTTCTGCACCGGTTCTAACGCTCCTAGAAGGGACCGATGGTTATGTTATCTACTGTGATGCTTCAGGCATTGGATTGGGTTACGTGCTGATGCAGCATGGTAAGGTTGTAGCTTATGTTTCTAGACAACTAAGAAAGCATGAGAAGAATTACCCGACCCACGATTTAGAGTTAGCCGCAGCAATTCATGCACTAAAGATGTGGAGGCACTACTTGTATGGTATTTCATATTGATATCTATACGGATCATAAGAGCGTCCAGTATATCTTCAAGCAAAAGGAATTGAATTTACATCAAAGGAGATGGTTGGACCTACTTAAAGACTATGACATTGATATTTTATACCATCTGGGGAAGGCGAACATAGTAGCTGACGCCCTCATCCGTAGATCTATGGGTAGCCTGTCATATTTACAGCCAGAAAAGAGGGGAGTAGCTAATGAGATTCATCAGCTAGATAGTCTTGGAGTTCGGTTACTGGACTCAAGTGATATTGGGATTACTATTCAGGATGCGGCAATATCCTATTTAGTAACTGAAGTAAAGGAACGCCGGTACGAGGATCCTGTGTTAGTTCATTATAGGGATACCACCCCTCCGAAGGATAAGACACCGTTTGAAATTACAAAAGATGGGGTCCTTAGATATCGAGGACGATTATGTGTCCCTAATGTCACAGGGCTGCGTCGGTAGGTTATGGGAGAAACTCACTATTCTCGTTATTCTATCCATCCAGGAGCAAAAAAGATGTATCATGATATCAGGGAAGTATATTGGTGGGACGGAATGAAAAAGGATATAGCGGAGTTTGTTGCTCAGTGCCCTAACTATCATCAGGTCAGGATTGAGCATCACAAACCCGGTGGATTATTGCAGGCTATAGAGATTCCGACTTGGAAGTGGGAAGTAATCAATATGGATTTCATCGTAGGCTTACCTCATACCCAGCGTAAGTTCGATTCTATATGGGTGATTGTTGGTAGACTTACAAAATCAGCCCATTTTCTGCCCGTTAGGAGTACATATTCCGCAGAGGATTATGCAAGGCTTTATATTAAGGAGATAGTATGACTGCATGGTGTCCCTTATCTATTATCTCGTATAGAGGAGCTCAATTTACAGCTAACTTCTGGAGGTCCTTCCAAAAAGGATTGGGGACTCAAGTAAGTCTTAGTACATCATTTCATCCCCAGACAGACGGACAGGCTGAGCGTACTATTCAGACACTTGAAGACATGTTACGGGCTTATGTGATAGACTTCAAAGGTAGCTGGGATGATCATCTGCCGCTTATTGAGTTCACATATAATAATAGTTACCATTCCAGTATACAGATGGCTCCATATGAAGCTCTTTACGAATGGATGTGTAGGTCATCTATAGGGTGGTTCGATATTGGGGAAACTACGTTAGTAGGACCAGAATTCGTACAACAGGCAATCGAGAAAATTAAGCTTATACAGGAAAGGCTATTAGCAGCTTAAAGCCGTCAGAAGTCTTATGCGGATAATCAACGGCGAGACTTGGAATTTCAGATTAATGACTGGGTATTCCGAAAGGTATCACCGATGAAAGGTGTCATGAGGTTCGGTAAGAAAGGAAAACTTAACCCTCGGTACATTGGACCTTATAGGATAATACGCAAGGTAGGCCAAGTAGCATATGAGTTAGACATGCCTTCGGACTTGGAGTCCGTACATCCAGCCTTTCATGTGTCTATGCTCCGTAAATGTATGAGATCGTTCCAGAATCGTGTCAGTTGACGACGTTCAGGTCACCAAGGAGCTATCTTATGAAGAAACTCCCATTGCTATATTAGACAGACAGGTTCGAAGATTGAGAACTAAAGATGTAGCTTCGGTGAAAGTACTTTGGAGAAACAACAATGTGGAAGAAATGACTTGGGAGGCCAAGGAAGACATGAAATCTAGATATCCCTACTTATTTCCTCCTCCAGAGAAGGGTCCGACTGAGACATCATACCCTTAAGGTACGTGTGGCTCTTGTATGAGTTATTGTCATTGGTCTTGTAAGGCCATTGCCGTTATTGATGATTGTGGTCCTATGTGGTGTTGAATTATTGAGTTTCTACAGGAAGAGTTGGTAGTAGTATTGTTATAAAGGTGACTCTGCCAAAGTTATATAGATCCCGGGGAGTTAAACATTCGAGGACGAATAGTTCTAAGGCGGGGAAGGATGTTACATCTCGCGTTTTCGTATGTTAAAGTTTCGTCTTCAGTTAATCGACGTAGACTCGGGGATGAGATTATCTTGAGGTTAACGTATTTATGCTATTTATAACAAGCGATAAGTAAGTGCCATGAAGGGTAAAGGATACATGAATTAAAGAAAATGAGTTTCATTGAAGGTTGTCGATTTGGGATAAAATACGGTCCGAGCCATAATACCCGATATTTATGGACTAGTACCATACAAGGTACCATATGACCATGATAGTATGATGTATAAAGTATATTAAAAATGAGTAGTATTTTAAGTAATTTGAGATAATTCTTAATTATGTGGGTAATTGGTTAATTATCGGATAACGGAACATTACCTAATTAATTAATGAGTTATAAGATAAGATTAAAAAAACCCCACCCCCACCCCCCACATGGCAGCAAGCCACTACTAAGGCATATGACTCTTAGTCGTATTGTCTTAGGTGGCCATCTAAAGTAAGACTTATTACAATTCTACTTACGTGTAATAGACATAAGTCTCTTAGTCATAAGTCTATTTACGTGTAAGACTTATTACAAGTCTTGGTTTCATTTCATTTGGACATAGAATAATAAAGTAAGAAAATCATATACCTTTGTTTCTAATTCAAACCATTTCAAAAACATATGCTAAAACTCAATCCAATAAAATTTCTTGCGAACAAATCAATTCCAGCGAAAAGTATTAGCACCTTAGCAACGTAAAATTTTACGGTTCTAAAGGAGTACGGTGCAACCTTTTCCAAGAACATCATACGGATTTTTCCCTACACCAGGTATGTTAAGGCTATCTCTTCTTTCTTTTTGGCATTATCTAAATTATACAGAAGAAACGAGCAAACTCACAGTTTTCATAAACGACTCTATTCATAGAAATACTAGGGGTCTCTCTGTTCTTCATTCCCCATGTGACATATTATTATATCTTTTGTTCATGGGTCTCAGAATGATACGCAGTTGATAAAGTTTATCCGAAAGGAATATTGAGACTACTAACATATTTTCATTCATTTCATTCATTTATACATATACATTGACCCATGACCAGATGGCATTATATACGCATCTTTATATGTATATATATGTATATGTGATATGGGAAAAGGTTACGGCGTTATATACGCACCACCACCTGATTAGTTGGTGTATGTTGATGATTTTGTCCACAGTGGCCAAGATGATATAATGGGATGTATTTAGAGGCTTGATGATATTATGTACACCTATACCTATGCATGACATTATAAATGTTTCAGGATTTACAAAGTAATTTAGACTTACAGTCGGGATTCTTTATTCCATGTTTCATCTATGTCTGTTATGTACTGATTTTTATTTCTTACATACTCAGTACATTATTTGTACTGACGTCCTATTCCCGGGGCCTGCGTATCATGCCCGCAGGTGCAGGTAGGCAAGTCGACGGTCCCCCTTCTTAGGATCCCCGATCAGCGAGAGTTGACGTGCTCCACTTGATCCGGTGCTGCTTTTGATTTTGGTATGATATGCTTGCATACATATATGGGTATGACATGGCTCAGTCCCGTCCTTGTACAGTTATATTTTCTATTAGAGGTCTATAGATAATTATGTATAGTTGGATAGTATGTGGCCTTGCCGGCTTCCAGTTTTGGGTATATATATAATTGTCTATAGCAGCCTTGCCGGCTCGCCCCATTGTATTTCGTATGTCTATCTATATATGTCTTTTGGGCAGGTTTCCCTCACATACACTATTCATGCTTATATCTTAGACGTATGCTTAAGGGTGTTCGACAGGTAGGGCTCGGGCATCCGTCGCGGCCCATCGGTTTGGGTCGTGACACGAATCTTCAATTGGCAATATCCAGACCTCAAATCAATCTTAGAGAACACCCTCGCTCCCTCAAGCTGGTAAAATATATCATCAATGTGCGGCAAATTATACTTGTTCTTGATTATAACTTTGTTCAACTACCTATAGTCGATGCCCATCCACATAATACCATCCTTCTTCTTCACAAACAGAACCAGTGCACCTCAAGGTGACACACTAGGCCTAATAAATCCCTTATCAAGAACCTTCTAAAGCTGGTCTTTCAATTCATTCAACTCAACTGGTGTGTGATGACCCAAGGGGTCATCTTGTATTCTAGGACTTTATTCCATGCTCGTTAGCGTTAAAAATCTTATAATTATCCTTCTCAATTTGCGTGCACAGTTCGGGCATAATTCTGAAAAGCCTTTACGTGGAAAATAGAAGAAATAATAATTTTTGAAATTTAAAGGTGATTTTTAGTTGACTTTGGTCAACGTTTTGAGTAAACAGACCCGGACCCGTGTTCCGACAATCCCGGTGGGTACGTAATAAAATATGGGATCTGGGCGTATGCCCAGAATCGAATTCCGAGATCCATAGCCCGAGAAATGAATTTTTGACTAAAATTGAATTTCAGAAAAATCTATGGTTTTAAAGTATGTGCTTAATGCTTGATTTTGATTGTATCGGACCCGTATTTTAGTTCCGGAGCCCGGTACAAGTCCGTTATAATATCTAAACCATGTCTGTGAAATTTGGTGAGAAACGGAGTTTATATGACGTGATTCGGATCCTCGGTTGAGAAAATAGTAACTTTAAGTGTTCTTGAGAATTTCATTGATTTTGATGCTAAATCCGTAGTTTTAGGTGTTATTTTTGGCGATTTGTTCGCACGAGCAAGTCCGTATGATGTTTTTAGACTTGTGTGCATGTTTGGTTTGGAGCCTCGAGGGCTCGGGTGAGTTTTGGATAGGCTACAGGATGTTTCAGACTTAGAATTTCTATTGTTTTGATGTTGCTGGTGCACAGGTATTTTGTGTTTTGCGATCGTGAAGCAACTCTCGCGATCGCGAAGTGTAAACTAGGCTGGGAGGTAATTTCTTCTTCGCGAATGCGAAGGACTAGTTGCTAACGCGAAGCATTGGGGCTGGTAACCTTCGCGAACGCGATCAGTCTCCCGCGAACACGATAGGTTAAGGGACATGGAGGAGGGGGTCATGTTCTTCTATGCGAACGCGTCCACTGGGTCGCGAACGCGAAGGCTTGGGGGGATCTGCCTTATGCGAACACGTAGAAAGACTCGCGAATGCGAAGGCCTTAGGCCGATGTACATCGCAATCGCGACAGGCCTCTCGCGAACGCGTTAAAGGCATGTCCAGTGTTTTAAAACAGACTTCAAAACGGGATTTGTTCAAAATTTCATATTTTCTTCCATAGAACTCGACCTAGGGCAATTTTTGAAGAAGGATTTCGACACCCAATCATAGATTTGCACTTTCTAACTTGTTTTCTTCAATTTCTATCATCATTTATTGAATTCCTAGTCTTTAATCTTGTTCTTTAAGGGTAGAAATTAGGGATTTTGGGGGAATTGGGAATTTTACAAATTTGGGGATTTAGACCTCGATTTGAGGTCGGATTCCAGAACTAATTACATACTCGGGCTCGTGGGTGAATGGGTAAAAGGATTTTGGTCCGAACCTCGAGTTTGGACCAAGCGGGCCCGGGGTCGGTTTTTGAACTTTTTTGGGAAAATTTGTGAAATCTGTAATTATTCATTAAAGTTGATTCCTTTAGCGATAATTGATAGTATTAAGCTATTTGTGACTAGATATGAGTGGGTTGGAGGTGAATTCTAAAGGAAAAGCAGTACTTGAGCAGTGAGTTGCCTGCGAATCGAGGTAAGTGTCGTGTCTGGCTTGAAGGAATAGGTTATATGTGTTTATTTGCTACGTGTTTGGTTGTTAAATACGATGTGTAGGTGAGGTGACGAGCATCTATGCATTGCTGTCGAGTCATAGCATGCGAGTGAAATCCTATTCTTTGTAAATTTTGTAGCCTTTAATCCTACTATACATGCTTAGCGTTGTTATTTGAAACGTTGGGTGACTTATGTATGGTTTCATCGAGATTTGGTAATTTTTGAATATTGGTTCAAGGTTGAGGTTTACATTATGATATTACACATTGGTAAAATACTGACTTCTTTGTGAAACTTCTGTTTACCCGTTGTTATTGATTCTGTGATTTGTGAGGAGGAGTGTAAAGCACGAAGGATGATACCGTGCTTGCATTATTTATATTGTGAGGAGGAGTGTAAAGCACGAAGGGTGATGCCGTGCCATGATATGTGAGTGTTAATGCATGAAGGATGATGCCGTGCCATGATTTATGAGTGATAAAGCACGAAGGGTGATGCCGTGCATAATATGAGAGGTTTAATGCACGAAGGGTGATATCGTGCCGTTCTATTTATTATTTGGTGAGGTTGAGAGTAAAAGCACGAAGGGTGATGCCGTGCAATTTTCCTGGTTATATTGAAATTCCCCACTGTATGTCCCCTTCCCATTATTTTCTACTTTATTTCTTTATTTACTGTTATTTCCATTAGCATGATTATACTGTTCAGGTTATATGTGGGTGTCTTATCCTAGCCTCGTCACTACTTCGCCGCGGTTAGGCTCGACACTTACTAGTACATGGTGTTGGTTGTACTGATGCTGCACTCTACACTTTCTGTGCAGATCCAGGTGTCAGTCCGAGCTGATCCTGAGTTGGTAGCTGACATTTGCACAGGAGACCCGAGGTAGATCTGCTGACGTCCGCAGATTACTGGAGTCCCCTCTTATATATTCATCTACTGTTTTTATTAGTTCATAGACAGTTGTACCTCTTTCTTTCAGACAAATACTTGTAGTTAATTGTAGTAGTCTGTGAGTTGTGACACCAGATCATGGGTAGTTAGACCTATCAGTATTAATTGCACAGTAGAATTATATAAATTTCACTTCTTATTTTATTTCCATGTGTTGGGTTGTAGTGATTCTCTGTATATATTGTAAGATTTTCATGTTGCAAACCTCTAATGTTGGCTTGCCTAGCAAGTGCAGCGTTAGGCGCCATCACGGTCCGACGGTGGGAATTCGGGTCGTGACATGGTGCCATACGATACGGAGGAATGGAAATGGGCTGAGTGCCCGACACCAAGTCAATATCAAAATCAATATCCCTGTCGTGTGGCATGCTCGGCAGGTCTGCGGGAAACACATCCAAAAAGTCTCGTACTACCGTAATAAAATCAATAATGGGAGTATCAGTACCAATATCTCTCACAAAAGCAAAATATGACATACACCCCTTCCCAACCATATGTTGGGCCTTCAAATATGAAATCACCCTGTTGTGAACATAATCCAACGAACCTCTCCACTCGATCCTTGGCAAACCTGGCATTGCTAACATCACGATCTTAGCGTGATAATCCAGAATAGCATGACATGAAGACAACCAATCCATACCCAAAATTACGTTGAAATCAACCTTACTAAGCAATAAGCGATCAACTCCAGTCTCCAATCATCCAATGGTCACCACACACAACCGATACGCACGGTCCACAACAATAGTATCACCCACCGGCGTAGATACATGCACAGGTGAAACTAAGGACTCACAGGGCATACCCAAATAATGAGTAAAATAGGATGATACATAGGAATAAGTAGAACCCGGGTCAATATGTGGAATCATCCCTGTGGCACACTGAAATAATACATGTGATCACTGCGTCTGAAGCAATGGCCTCTGACCTGGCAGGAATACCATAGAATCGAGCCTGACTACCACCTGATCGCCCCTTCCCTCTAGGGCGACCTCTAGCTGCCTGAGCCCCACCTCGAGCTGGCTGAGCGGGTGGTTTAGCTACTGGTGTTGGTATCATCGGCCGGGAACTCTGTTGTGGAACCCCACTCAACAGTCTAGGGCAATCCCTCTTGAGATTACTCAAGTCCCCACACTTGAAACAACCCCTCCTCTTACAGAGCTGCTGCTCCTAATAACCCGAGGAACTTCCTGAAGAAACCTGAGAAGACGAGGCATGGTAAGAACTCTTTGCTGGTAATGCATTGAATGATGATTGACCCGAACGAGCACTGCAATAACCGTGGCTAACTTATGCAGCACGATAAACTGGAAAAGCCTTCTGAGCGGGCCTATAAGGACGACCCCTACTGTGGTGGGATTGATCCCCAGAAGAAACACCACTGAAACCATCCAAACCATGAGGCCTCTTGGCCTCTCTCTCCTGATGCATTCTCCCGAGTCATAAAAAAACACAACTGATAGTTGAGGCCATCAATGAACCTCCTAATCCTCTCCCTTTCCATGGGAACAAACCAGATCACGTGACGAGCCAACTCTAAAAATCTCATCTCGTACTGGTTTACAGACATACCCTCATGGCATAACTACTCAAATTTCCAACGCAACTCCTCCCTGCAGGTCAGTGGCACAAACTTCTACAAGAAGAGATGAAGAACGCGTGTCACGAAAGTGGTGCAGCACCGGCTGGCTTACCTTGCTCATAGGTCTTCCACTATCTGAAGGCTTCCCCCGTCAGCTGAAAAGTAGTAAATGAGACCCCACTAGTCTCCAGAATACCCGTCGTGCAAAGAATCAGCTGGGATCTATCAAGAAGTCCTGAGCATCCTCTGACTCATCCCCACTGAATGTTAGAGGCTTGAGCCTCCCAAACCTCTCTCATCTCTTATGCTCCTTATCACTCATAACAGGACCCACTTGGGCCTGAGCAACTATAACCAGTTGGGCTGGTAGAACCCCCAGTGTGTGGAGTCCCTGCACTACTTGCTCTGGAATACGGGCGGTGGGAGTCTGAGTACCTCCCTCGGCCTGAGAAGTGGCTGGTGCGGCCTGAACTGAAACCACCTAAGCAAGGCTAGTGCAAACAGTCAATATCTGAGCCAAAGCCTTCTAAAGGCTTGGAATCATAATGGGCACAGCTGGTGCCACCGGCTCAACCACATCTGGAACCTGTTCCTGAGCTGGAGCAACTGGTGGGTCTACAGGTGCTGCTCTAGCTGGTGTACGAGCTGCACCTCGGCCTCTACCGTGGCCCTACCTGGTGGTACTGGTGGCCGTTCGCCCGGTCCAGTAGCACAAGTCCTCACCATTTGTGAGAGCATAGAATAATAGAAGTTTAGTTTCCGGAATCATCAAATTCACACGACAAGAATAAAAGAATGTGAAGTTTTCCTAAGGTTTTGGCAGCCTCTCGATGATAAGTACAGACGTCTTCGTACCGACCCACAAGACTCTAATAAACCTGCTCATGACTCGTGAGACCTATGTAACCAAGGCTCTAATACCAACTTGTCACAACCCAAAACTCAACATGTCGTGATGGCGCCTATCACAGAACTAGGCAAGCCGACAATCACAATAAGACAAGGCATTTTTATACTAAAAATAAAGTGAAGCAAGTTTAACATCAACAACTCTCATAAATAGCCGATATGAACAACTGCGACTCGAATACAGACTTTCTCAAAATCCTGGTGTCACTGAGTATATGAGCATCTATACAATAACATAGTCTAAAACATTGTCTAAGAGGGTATAACAGTATAAGTAAAACTGAGAGATAGTAGAGGAGAGTCAAGGTCTGCGGACGCCAAAGCAGCTACCTCGATAATCTCCAAACTGGTAAAAACTCCAAGGTCAGCAATCACCATGCCTGAAAATACCTGGATCTACAAATGACGTGCAAAGTGTAGTGTTTGTACATTAAACTTAATAAGTATCGTAAATAAACAAGGCAAGGTAAGAGAAGCTTAAATTATTGAGGATGCTAGCTATTCTGGTATAGTTCTGCCTTTTTAAACCAACACAGAACAATATTTAAAACTAACTCATCAAGTTTCGTGAGAAGAATATCTGTGTGTACATGTGCACACTTTCTCAAATACCCCGCTCAGACAATATCACGGAATGTAGAGGAAGGAAATAATTAAATCAGATAAGTGATCAAGAAAATGCAAATTTCACACGCTGCACGGAAAACTCACGTGCTAACAATAGAACTTGCACGGACAACTCAAGTGCGATACGGATAACTCAAATGCCAATAATATAAATATATGGATCCGCATAGACAACTCACGTGCTGCACGGACAACTCACGTGCCAATATATATGTCACGCCCCAAACTCGGGGAGTGCCACTGGCGCTCAGCCGAGTGAACCCGGTCGAGCAAGCCTATTTGATTTCGTTCTACCCAAACTCATCCATGAATAAAGAGGAGATGCACTCCATTAATCTAACACTGAAAATATTTCATTAACAACTCCCATTTTATTTCCATTAGTAGCTTCATTCATAATTTCCAAAATATTACAAGTTTATAGATATAATGAAAAACATGTTTGCCAAATACAAACATTTCTAGTTCAATTCCCCATATCAAACACAACCCACAACCTATCTACGGAGCCTATACGTATAACAGAAGAGTAGTGTGGAAGTGTCGACAACAAGGCCCCGGCTATACCTTAAAATACAATGTACAACTCAAATGACATCAGGCCCGGAATAGAGTAGGGCTCACCAAAACCTGCTGAATAGAGCGTGACTGCTAACGAGGACCAAAGCTGCCCGCTGATGAACCACCTGCATCCATTGAAGATGCACCGCCCCCGACAAAAGGGACGTTGGTACATATGGAATAGTACTAGTATGTAAAGCTAATTGTCCACTTTCAAAATAGAATGCCAATATAAGAAAGGGAAAACCATAGAAACAGCAAGTCATAATCAACCATATCCAAATGTCCAGTTAAAACATAACAATTTTTAAAATAAGAAAATAATATATATTTTTTGTTGGGAGATCTTTAGCACCGATATACCACTGTTCACAATACCAATGTTCACAATACCAATACCACCGTACTTTTAGCACGTAGTCCGATCATGACCCGATCGGCTAGGCCGTCTCATCTGAGACAACAACCACAATCACAATTTCAATTACAATTTCTAGCACAATCACCACCACGTGTGTGAGATGGCATCAGATCACGACCCGATCGGCTAGGCTATCTCACCACAATGTCATGTGGATCGACATCATCCATTTATATCAATCATCTCATGCCAATTTAGGGGAATAATTTTATCACATCAATCTCATCCCAAATAAGAAGAATAATTCTATCACATCAATCTCATCCCAAATAAGGGGAATGATCACAATCCACTCCTACACCGGCATGTGTAGTTTCGGGGTTAGGTTATTTCAACCTACCCTTCCTCGGTGACTATCGATACTCCCAAAAACATTTTTGATTTGCATACAAAGGAAACAACAATACAAATGCATTTACCTCATAACCTTTCACACCATTTATAGCCTCATTGGCATTTTCATCCACTTACAACATCATTATTTCATTGGCTCTCTTGGCCATACATATGATTCTTCATTTATGGCACAATTGTCGTATTTCATATTCCACACATTCATTTCTTTCCTTTCATGGTTCTTCATCATAAATATTAACATATATAATATTCCTAAAATCACAACTTTAAGTTCATTGAAAATGAAGAATTTAAGCACAATAGATTTCTTTCAAAGAAATGGAGTAAAATGATTGGCAATCGAAGCACGAGTTAAAATCATAAACAAGTAACACACCATTTATTCTTGAATTACTTTTCCCCAAAAAGGGCAATACATAATTTTCATTCACGAATATGGAAGAACGCAAAACATATTAAAAATACTCATAAAGCATAGCATTAGTTAAAACAGCCACATTGGGGTACAACTTGAGGACATAAGAATTTAGACAAATCTACTTTTGAAGTAATTTTGGAACAATTGAATCAAGGCTCATTTCATAATCTTTCTCACATCATCTCATTTCATTGGCACCTCTATCCACAAGTATAACTTTTATTCTTGGCACGGTGGCCACACTTTATATCTTCAACTCACTTCTTTCACTTTCGAGCATTTTTATAGATTATCAACAATAAGGCATTTCCAATCAAGACTTCAAGTACACATATGAGTAATTAAGAGTCTTAACCATATTTAGTTTTTCTCAAATAATTTGGCTTTCTAACATTCATTTGAAACTCAAAGCCATAACATTTTAATACACATATCATTCTTGGACACATTCCCGAAGGATAACATAATGTGATAGGAGTAATTGGAACACATTTTGAATACATAGATCTTTCAACACTTTTCTTACTCGGGAAAGTCAAATTTATTATGAACAACTCGAAACATGGGAGTTAGGAACTTGAGCCAACCATACTTGAAACTTACGAGAACATTATGGAATTCAATTCTAAGAGAGTAGTTTAGCCAACATACCTAGAATTCGCCCCTTAATAATACTACGACGTTCCACCACACTAAACAACTTCAATCTACAACAATGCAACACAATTGCACCAATATTAGCAAGATTTCTATACTTTAAGTCATTTAGACTTTTTATCAAACATGTAGTGTGCATATCTTTCTACAATCTCCTCCAATGGAATTTCTTCACCTAACAACCATCTTCCATACCAATGATTCACCTCACAATCGTCTCTAGGCCATCCACAACTTCCATTACCACATGAATGCCCAACAATTCACTCCTAACCCATAAATCTTATCAATTAATTCATTTAACAATCTCTACAATACCAACACAACCTAGGTTAGGAATTTGTGGTTTCCAATCACTATCCCATAAGTCCTAACACATAATCCATACATAAAAAATCACAATGAATTAGTTAGAGGTAGTAGACATACATATTGTAGACCAAATCTTGAAAGACAACTTTTGGGGTGTTCTTGAGATTTTATAGAAATCCTATGGAATCCAATCAAAACCTTGTTGTAACTAGTGATTGAGAAGTGAAATCAATATAGAAACACAATTAAAAACTCACCTTAGGTGTGTATTGGAAGCCTTGGCCGTATGGGTGATGGAGAGAAAGCCCTAGTCTTCAAGAAATGACTTAGCCACTTTCTCTCCCCGGCCTTGGGTTATTATTATGGCACCTATGTGCGCGGTCATGCACCTGGGCAAGTGACCACGCATCTGGTCGTGCACCTGAGGCAGAATACCCTCTAATATGCACAGCCGCACATCTGGGCGCGCATATGGCATAGGTCCGGTAAAATGGACATAATGACGAACGGTTTGATGCGTTGGAAACTAAACTCAAAGGGATTTAATTTGATAGGTAGATCACCTGCTAATTTTGTATATTGAGGGAGTTTTGTGCATTTGAAGTCGGGTCCTGTGCCAATTGAAACATCCTTTCCATTTAATGTATCCAACTTGTTCCATGCAAGTTCTTGCCATTCACAAAACTCCTTAGTATGTTCCAACACACCTTCAACATACATTATTATTTCAAAATGATGTGGCTCTATCCCATAGGTCTCCTTTAATACTCAGATATGTTATTCTCAAATATCGTTGGCGTACTGTAAAATCTTAAATCATTAGGAATTTTTTAGCGGGGCCTTACATTCTTCCCCGCTTAGGATCATTCGTCCTCGAATGAGGAGTAGAGTCCGTCCCCAAACACTTAACATACTCGTTTCTTCTTCCACACATCTTAAGCTCCCAAATTTGACTAACTCCCAAATTTTTCAGAAATTTCGGCAGAGTCTCCTCTGCAATTGGGCCTAACCACCTTCCAGAGAATCACCAAAATCACCCTAACAACATATCCATAAATCAACAAAGCATCATAGTATATATAAATAATACTGATCTCAACATTAAGGGCATTACATTAACAGAAGTGGTATCTAGACATGAGTTGCACATATTCAAATCATAACACATAACAAGTACCCTTTTGAACCACAACCATTTGGTTATACATGCAAGTGAGAATACTTCCTTTACTTTGACGGAGGCAGATCTCAATTTTCGGACTTATCTAACAGGGATGACCACTAGGTACCTCTTATAAGCCAATTACCCATTAACTTCACCTTCAATAGTCTCTACCGGAATGATAGGCAAAGGATTTCCAACAACTTTCTGCAACCTAGATACAAGATGTATTGGGTACATGGAGGAAAACGATGGGAAAACATCATACTCATATTTTGGCCTATTTCCTTCAATATTCCATAAGGCCTAATGTGACTACACATACTTTACCTTCCTTAACAATTCATCCAATATATTCATAGATAAAAATCTTGAGAATAACCCATTCACTTTCTTCAACTCTAAATCCCTATGCCGAACACCCACACTATACCTTTGACGACCTCCAACAATTACTCTAAGATGTGCTAGCTTGAATATTACCATAAGACTTCTTGTCCAATATATTTGATCACGGGATGATGCTTCTTCTTTGACATGTTTGAACCTTCAACCTCCATAGGTTACTATAAGTAGGAACAATGAGGTCCAAGATTGGGCTGAAACATTTTAAGAATCCATCAATGTGCCTAGCAGGGCATTTCAGGAGGTTATATCCTAAGAGACATGAAGGTTACTACCAATAGTGCTGACATGGTTAATCATTGTGATGACATCATTGATTCAAAAAATGAGATATAGAGTTGCCTAGTGGGAATTGATAATGTAGGGACCATGTTCATGCTTCTGAGATTTAAAAGAAATGAGTCATTTTAGACATGTGACATATGGGAGGCATGGTCGGGAGGATCTTTACATTAGCGCCAGTTATTCTTGGAAGACTTTGAGTCATGAAAAGGATAGCAACAATTGTTTCATTCCATATGTGCCTTGTTCGGCAATAGTAGGCCACAAAGAGAAATAGCCAAGTACTTGACACCAGTCACCTTTTGGAATGTAGGGAAAATCAGTTTAACTCGAAATGAGAATATTCTGGCACCCTGAATGTGATATGGGTTTCAAAATACATGTAGTTGCATTACGATCTTAACAGTATTTGACACAAGGAATCTATGCCACAAGCCCACGAGGTTGAAAAGGAGGTTGAACACTTGTGAGATTATTATCATTCTAACAACTTAACCCTTCGTAATAGTTGGTCATATAAGAGAGGACTAGAGATACGACAAACTTGTCTTTCAAATCAATATACTCATCATATGTTCCAGAATCTAAAACATTCACCTGAAGTCGGGAGAGAAAGGTCGCGATATGGCTACTTAACTTTCAACCACAAACGAGTGAAACCATGTAGCTAGGACATCTTAATATTGGGATGAAATCATGTATTGGTTAGAGAAAATGAACACTTTGCTCAGAGCTAGACATGTTTTTGCCATAACATCTCTCAAGCTGCAATACCAAGCCACTTCATGGGCAACTACAATACTAGGAACAAAGTGAGGTATGATATAAGTGGACATGAAAGTCATACTGAGATGGGCAAACAAAAATATCTTCCTGTGACGAATTTGTGGAAAATCTCAAATTTCCCAGAATCTTTTATACTGACAAGTGACCCCTTTCAATTGACGTTTACACATATGATAGGTGCTGAGATATGCTCACATGTTACTAGACAGTGAAAAGGATTCATGATAATATTAACAACGGAAAAGGGTCTTAAATGTCCCTCTACTATAATAAATTGTTTAAATTTGTCCCTCGTTATACTATTGGACCATAAAACTCCCTGCCGTCTTACTATTCGAACACATATATCCCTTCTTTGATGGAGGGGACACATGGCACGTATCCAAGGCTCTTGGTATATCTGGTCTAAAATTAAACTTGACCCGCCCCATTACCGAAGACCCAGAACCCATAACCTAACCCTCTTCTTCTTCCACCTTATCCCTCTCCATTCTTTTCTTCTTCCACGACCACCTCCCCATACACTCGCCGTCACTGCCAAATAAGATTGGAAGTATAGTGGAGATCTGAGACACCCCATATGGTGCTACTCAGTTGGATCTTGAAATGCCGAAAAAGAGGTTGTTGCAATTCTAAGGCAATTTTATTATCATTTTCACAAATAGGAAGTCCAAAATTTAAGGAACATGCTTACATCTTATGGGAATTTCTAAATTAAGTTGAATCTTTCATTAGGACCTAGACTGAGTTTAGAAAAAACCGTTGCTAATTTTGAAGATCAATGACCAAATGTCACTGCTGTGTTAAATTGTTTTGCTTGTGGTAACCAGAAATTGGCAACATTTAACATCATCTTCAAAATGGTGATGAAAATGATTTTTGGTGATATATGTAAGAGTGAGTTGCAAATTGGTTTATTAATAATGGTAAAATAGAGAGGAAAGAATTGTGTTCAAGGTAATTTACAAATGGAGGTGCTATAATTACCCAGGAACAGAACCAATTGGCTAATGTTGCTACACTTCCAGCTAGAATTTTGACCTCTTGTTTATATTTATCCAGATCTGTGTATAAATATGTGTGTAGGTATAGAGAAAGGGGAAGAGAAAGTGCTAGGTGACAAATCTAAAGATTCTCCATCATTTTCGGCAATTTCATTGATGGAAATTCCGTCCATGGTTATAATAGTGAAAAGGAAAAGAGAAGAGAGAGAGAGATTAAAGAAGCAATAGGGGTGGACTTTGGGTCGGGCAATAGTTTTTTTGAAGTGAACCAGGTTAAAAGAAATGAGATGGGTTGATTTAATATGTGCCCAGATGTAAAAAGGGCACCGATTGGTGCCACGTGTCCCCTCCGTCAAAGAAGGGGTATATGTGTTCGAATAGTAAGACGGCATGGAGTTTTATGGTCCAATAGTATAACGGGGGACAACTTTAAATAATTTATCATAGTTGAGGGACAGATCAAACCCTTTTCCGTATTCACAAAGGAGTGAAGTGATTGTTCAAACCATAGGAGCCACATACACCGGAGAGAAAAAGAGTGGCTCACGAAGGATCTCAATACTAGGCCGCTATACATTGTATTTGATACCACATAGGTAAGCTTTATGACGGTGCATGCATAAGCATAAGTGAGCAGATGTTATCCATTTGAATCAAAAGGTTCTATAAGAAATTCTTTAGGTATAGTCCCTTGTTGAGAATTTAGGGAAGCAAGTGGGAAGTATTAATTATAGAATTATAACTCAATTCAAGGACATAATTATAGAACTCAATTTCTCAAGAGGTCGTAAACAAGAGAATTTGTGATAGAGTGGATTCATGAATAATGCGTCTCATTTAGAAAGTAAGTACATGCAATGTTTTATGATTCAACGTCTTGTTAATACTGTGTTTAAGAAGGCTCTTCAATATGGATGTACATATTCAACAAGGAAAAAATATGCGTGTTCATAATGATGTACTAAGGAGTGACTTACTTGATGACTTTAGATTGACGGGGCAGTGCCTTAACTGATGCCCCTCGACTCCACATCCGTAACATACATTGGTACCATAGTGACATACCCTGAATGACATTTCCTACACTTCACACAACGAGGATGAGGTCCGCTAAACTAACTCGCCCCACCGACCTAATATTTATCTTTTTCTGCATACATCATAAGCATTCCCCCTATCCTTCATCCAAGACCCCGTGATGGGATTAACAATTTCTGCAACAGCTCGTTGTATGGACTTTTGGAATTTCCCAAATCTACCACCCCTAACACGCTTCTGAGCATACTCACAACATGACGCAAAATGTTCCCGCCCGCATATCAGGCAGACCGGGATAGGTGTATCCAACATAAGGGCATTTGTTCTTTTTGTGCCCCCCATTTCCACAACCATAACATATTTCAAGAATCATCCAACATGAACCTGAGTGGAGCTTCTTACATATTAAACATTCTGGCTTATTGGTGCCAAAAATCCTCGTTCATTTCTTAGGTATTCTCACCACATAATCCAGTGGCACGGAAACATTAATAGGAATAAGGATACTTCCCCTGGCAACTGGTTCTTTCATTCCCTCCTTGCTGCCTTGAACCCATGGGTTACTCATATGGAAAATGAGACATGACGAGGAATTTAGCTTCCTATCTTGAGCTCTATTACACGGTCTGGAGTATCAAAGAAGTGTAAAATTCCTAAATGTCCAAGTAGCCTCCTCATTATAGATGTGGTCGACAACACACCGATAAGAAGGCCTCTACTAGACACAACTCCGAGACATCCTAGGACACTTTAAAACCTTAGGCTCTGATACCTTTGTCACGCCCCAAACTCGGGGAGCGCGACCGGCGCTCAGCCGAGTGAACCCGGCCGAGTAAGCCTTTTTGATTTTGTTCTACCCAAACTAATCCATGAATAAAGAGGAGATGCACTCCATTAATCAAACACTGAAAAGATTTCATTAACAACTCCCATTTCATTTCCATTAGTAGCTTCATTCATAAATTCAAAAATATTACAAGTTTATAGATATAATGAAACACATGTTTGCCAAATACCAACATTTCTAGTTTAGTTCCCCATATAAAGCACCACCCACAACCTGTCTACGGAGCCTCTAAGTTCAACTTAAGAGTAGTGTGGAAGTGTCGGCAACAAGGCCCCGGCTATACCTTAAAACACAATGTACAACTCAAATGACATCAGGCCTGGAATAGAGTAGGGCTCACCAAAACCTGCTGAATAAAGAGTGACTGCTAACGAGGACCAAAGTTGCACACTGATGAACCACCTGCATCCATTGAAGATGCAGCGCCCCCAACAAAAGGAACGTTAGTACATATGGAATAGTACTAGTATGTAAAGCTAATTGTCCACTTTCAAAATAAAATGCCAACATAAGAAAGGGAAAATCATAGAAACAACAAGTCACAATCAACCATATCCAAATGTCCAGTTAAAACATAATAATTTTCAAAATATGAAGATAATATATATTTTTGGTTGGGAGATCTTTAACATCAATATACCACAGTTCACAATACCAATACCATCGTACTTTTAGCACGGAGTCAAAACATGACCCGATCAGCTAGGCCGTCTCATCCGAGACGTCAACCACAATCACAATATCAATTACAATTTCCAGCACAATCATCACCAAGTGTACGACATGGCATCCGATCGATCGGCTAGGCTATCTCACCACAATGTCGTGTGGATCGACATCATCCTTTTCTATCAATCATCTCATCCCAATTTAGGAAAATAATTTTATCACATCAATCTCATCCCAAATAAGAAGAATAATTCTATCACGTCAATCTCATCCCAAATAAAGGGAATGATCACAATCCACTCCTACACCGGTATGTGTAGTTTCGGGGTTAGGTAATTTCAACCTACCCTTCCTCGGTGACTATCGATACTCCCAAAAACATTTTTGATTTGCATACAAAGTAAACAACAATACAAATGCATTTACCTCATAACCTTTCACACCATTTATAGCCTCATTGGCATTTTCATCCACTTACAACATCATTATTTCATTGGCTCTCTTGGCCATACATATGATTCTTCATTCATGGTACAATGGTCGTATTTTATATTGCACAAATTCATTCCTTTCCTTTCATGGATCGTCATCATAAATATTAACATATATAATATTTCGAAAATTACAACTTTAAGTTCATTGAAAATGAAGAATTTAAGCACAATAGATTTCTTTCCAAGAAATGGAGTAAAATGATTGGCAATCGAAGCACAAGTTAAAATCATAAACAAGTAACACACCATTTATTCTTGAATTACTTTTTTCCAAAAAGGGCAATACATAATTTTCACTCACGAATATGTAAGAACGCAAAACATATTGAAAATACTCATAAAGCATAGAATTAGTTAAAACAACCACATTGGGGTATGACTTGAGGACATAAGATTTTAGACAAATCTACTTTTGAAGTAATTTTGGAACAGTTGAATCAAGGCTCATTTCATAATCTTTCTCACATCATCTCATTTCATTGGCACCTCTAGCCATAGGTATAACTTTCAATCTTGGCACTGTGGCCACACTTTATATCTTCAACTCACTTCTTTCTCTTTCTAGCATCTTTATAGATTATCAACAAAAATGCATTTTCAATCAAGACTTCAGGTACACATATGAGTAATTAAGAGTCTTAAGCATATCTAGTTTTTCTCACATAATTTGGCATCATAACTTTCATTTGAAACTCAAAGCCATAACATTTTAATACACATATCATTCTTGGATATATTCCCGAAGGATAACATAATGTGATAGGAGTAATTGGAACACATTTTGAATACATACATCTTTCAACACTTTGCTTACTCAGGATAGTCAAATTTATTAGGAACAACTCGAAATATGGGAATTAGGAACGTGAGCCAACCATACTTGAAACTTACGGGAACATTATGGAATTCAATTCTAAGAGAGTAGTTTAGCCAACATACCTGGAATTCGCCCCTTAATAATACTACGACGTTCCACCACACTAAAAAACTTCAATCTACAACAATGCAACACAATTGCACCAATATTAGCAAGATTTCTATACTTTAAGTCATTTAGACTTTTTTATCAAACATCTAGTGTGCATATCTTTATACAACCTCCTCCAATGGAATTTCTTCACCTAACAACCACCTTCCATACCAATGATTCACCTCACAATCGTCTCTAGGCCATCCACAACTTCCGATACCACATGCATGCCCAATAATTCACTCCCAAACCATAAACTTACCAATTAATTCATTTTACAATCTCTACAACACCAACACAACCTAGGTTAGGAATTTGTGGCTTCCAATCACTATACCATAAGTCCTAACACATATTCCATACATAAATAATCACCATAAATTAGTTAGAGGTAGTAGACATACCTATTGTAGACCAAATCTTGAAAGACAACTTTTGGGGTGTTCTTGATATTTTGAAGAAATCCTATGGAATCCAATCAAAACCTTGTTGTAACTAGTGATTGAGAAGTGAAATCAATATAAAAACACACTTAAAAACTCACCTTAGGTGTGTATTGGAAGCCTTGCCCAGATGGGTGATGGAGAGAAAGCCCTAGTCTTGAAGAAATGACTTAGCCACTTTCTCTCCCCTGCATTGGGGGTATTTTTATGGCTCCTACATGCGCGGTCACGCACCTGGGCAAGTGACCGTGCATCTGGTTGTGCACTTGAGGCAGAATACCCTCTAATATGCACGGCCGCGCATCTGGGCGCGCATATGGCATAGGTCCAGTAAAATGGCTATAACTTTCTGTCAAAAATATCTAAATGACGAACGACTTGATGCGTTGGAAACTAGACTCAAAGGACTTTAATTTGATATGTAGATAACCTCCTAAGTCGTTATTTTGAGGGAGTGTTGTGCATTTGAAGTCGGGTCTTATGCCAATATAAACATCCTTTCCACTTAATGTATCCAACTTGTTCCACACAAGTTCATGACATTCAAAAAACTCCTTAGTATGTTCCAACACACCTTAAACATACATTATTATTTCAAAATGATGTAGCTCTATCCCATAGGTCTCTTTTAGTACTCAAAAACGTTATTCCCCAATACCGCTGGTGCACTATAAAATCTTAAATCATTAGGAAATCTTTAACGAGGCCTTACAATATGGATCCGCACGGACAACTCACGTGCCAATAACATAATCCTCCCGGCGTAGTCACAGGCCTCCAGTCCAAATATTTCATACAGAAGCAATAAAACAAGTATACATGTATATGATGAATGAAATAAGTTTCTTATGCTCCTGTACTGGTATAAATTACATGCTGAAGTGTAGGCATGTGCAAAGTGTGCTATCGTAAATCAAATCGGCAATTTCATCACTGAAAAGCATTTATCAAGTTCGTTCAGGGATTAAACCTCTATGTAGCCCATGCATGGCTAAAATATATCACATAAACTGTTACAACATGTGAGATATCATAGCTTAAAGCTTAACAATCAATTCTAGGATTTTAAGAGC
Organism: Nicotiana tabacum; assembly: GCF_000715075.1. Classification (NCBI taxonomy): domain Eukaryota; kingdom Viridiplantae; phylum Streptophyta; class Magnoliopsida; order Solanales; family Solanaceae; genus Nicotiana; species Nicotiana tabacum. The sequence continues at coordinate 64,047,723 of NC_134094.1, read as the reverse complement.
CCGAGCACAGCCCGAACATGAATATATGACCCTGGTGCCCGCACATGGGCTCATCCCCATGCATGTACGCACCCAATAGCAGATGGCTATCACAACAATTTAGGCAACTAGTGCCTCAATCGAGTTTAAATAAGATACTAACCTCAAGTAAATCGAATCACTCTGCTAGCAAGCCCTTGCCTCGCGAATCGGTCTCCGAACACCTCGAATCTAGCTATAAACAACTCAATACAATCAACACAAGCTATCAGAATCTATTCCAAATGAAAATGCTAAGTTCTTAATCGAAAGTCAAAAAGTCAACACCGAGTCCACGTCTCGGAATCCGACAAAAGTTACAAAATCCGAACACCCACTCAACCACGAGTTCAACCATACCAAAATTACTCAAATCCGACACCAAAACGCCACTCAAATCCCCAAAATTCGGCCGAAGAAGTTTCACCATTTTCCCCAAAATTTTCCAACTCCAATCACTAATTCAATGACAAAAATAACGATGGATTCATGTAATACAACTAAAACCGATTTAGAATCACTTACCCCAATCAACACCTTGAAAACCCCATCAAGAATCGCCCAAATCTGAGGTCTCTAGCTCAAAATATGAAAAATGGGTTCAAACCCTCATTTTTGAAATTTAACACTGCTGCCCAGTGATTACTCTTCGCGATCGCGGAAAGTCCCTCGCGATCGCGAAAAACAAAACAAAGCTGCCCCAGAAAATGGCCTTCACGAACGCAGTTCACAGATACACAGACCTACGCGATCGCAAACATCCCCACATGATCACGAAGAGCAACTTCGCGTGACCCCAGCTGCCTCACTTCCTTTTACGCGAACGCGACCCACTCTATACGCGTGCAAAGCACAAGCTTCACTATTCCGCGATCGCGATCGCGACCCTCTCTTTGTGAACACGAAGAGGAAAAACCCAACAGCCCATAAATACCCTTCGTGATCGAGGACCTAACCTCGCAATCGCATAGAAGGAAACCAGATCAGAGAACTTCAGCAGACATCAGCAATCTTCCAAGTCCAATTCTACTCCGGTAGCCATCCGAAATCTACCTGAGGCCCTCTAGACCTCAATCGAACATACCAAAAAGTCCTAAAACATGATACAAACTTAGTCGAGGCCTCAGATCATATCAAACAACATCAAAAACACAAATCGCACCCCAATTAAAGCCTAATGAAAACTATTGAATTCCAACTTCTACAATCATTGTTGAAACCTATCAAATCAATTCTGATTGACCTCCAATTTTGCACACAGGTCATAAATGATACAATGGATCTATTCCAACTTCCGAAACCAAAGTCCGAGCCCGGTAATCATAAAGTCAACTCTCGGTCAAACTTCTCAACTCTCCAAACTTCAATTTTTCCAACTTTAGCCAATTCAAGCCCAAATCAACTACGGAGCTCCAAATCACTATCCGGACACACTCCTAAGTCCAAAATCACCCTACGGAGCTATCAAAACTGTCAAAACTCCATTCCATAGCCATTTACACATAAGTCAACATCTGGTCAACTCTTCCAACTTAGGCTTCCAACTTGGGACTTCCCAATTCATTCCAAAACAACCTCGGGACTAAACCAACTACCCCAGCAAGTCACATAAAAACAGTTAAGCATAGAATAAGTAGTAAATGGGGGAACCGGGCTAAAACACTCAAATCTACTGGCCGGGTCATTACACATTATTTTGGCTCTTTCTAATATGCGAACTTGGTTCCTTAATTTGTTATTGCTGGAAAATTTTGTCATACTGTTTGTAGCTATTCTTCTGTGACACAGGACTTTGTTTGTTGGAGCAGATAGTTGATTACTCTTTGTTACTCGATTGATTTTGCTCCAAAATTGAGGCCGATAATAATAATATTTTGAGGCCACGACGCCCCGACTGAGCCTCCGTACAGGGCCCAAAATAAAGAGGTTGTGATGATAAAAATCGAAAAATAAAAGTTGAGGACGCGTTAAGCCAATAGCCTTTAGAAGTCGACGCGGCTAGCTACCGTAGTCGCAACCAAGCGGTTCCCGTTCTCATGTCTACTAGGAAATTTAAAATATATATTTGAGCCTCCTATAATATATTTCAAACTAATTTCAAAAACCTTTTCCTGAAAACATTTTCAAACCAATTCAAAAACAATCTTCCAAAAATATTTTTAAAATAAAATCATTTCAAAAATAAATTAGTTTATTGTTTATTTTATATTTTAATAATAATTTCACTTCTCTTGTCTTGCGAGGTACTATCGTACGAAGTCGCTTTCGAAAGATGCCATTTGGAGGAAGATTGAAGACGAACCCCTCATCGAATCCCCGCTTCGTACTTCCCGTTCTCAGATGTACCCATGTCACAACCCAAAAATTTACTAGTCGTGATGGCACCTAACCCGACCCGTTATATAAGCTAATTAACAATAATCCAATTCAAATGAGATTTACTGAGAACAAATGATGAAATAAATGAACTTTTATACAACAACCCAATGACTGGTAATACAAATCATGAGCTTCTAACACTTAGAGTTTACAAAGCTGGTATGAAATAAATATATCATATGTTCGAGTTATACATAAAAAGATTTATAAATCTAAAGCTACCAAGAACAAGAGGCAGCTATAACCGAAATGCAGGTACATCTTCAATGCCAGCTCCCGCCATACACAACAACATCAGCTCCAAAATCTGCACGTAAGGCGCAGAAGTATAGTATGAGTACAACCGACTCTATGTAGTCAGTAAGTAACAAACCTAACCTTAGGTTGAAAGCAGTGATGATCTCGAAAAACGGTCAGGTTCGAACACCAATAGCCAAGAATAACTCGTAATAATATAATGAAAGCATTATAAGTAATAACTCAAAGATTTTATGCTCAGCTCATTCACAGTTATGGAATAATAGACATGCTTTTCAGGTATAACAGTATAACCCAAATCTTTCACCGGAATCATCAAAATATGAGGGTAAATCAGAAAACTGTGATTTTTCCCAAACTTTCAACAACGGGTAAGATATTTCATTATCAGATAACATGAGGAAAGTACATCTCTATGCTTACATGTCAATATGCATGTCAAGTCATCAATTATCATATACTGTCTAGCATGATGAATATACATCTCAATGTCAACATGTCAAATGTACTTGTCAAATCATCAAATGTTATATTACTGTCTAGCATGAGCAAAATGCATCTCTATGCCTACATGCCAAGTATGCATGTCAAATGAATGATTTCACAATAATATTCCCAGGTACTCTCACCCTCAACATACTCAAGTTGTCTGTCTCATTTTTCCACTTCGTCACACACACACAATTACTCAGCACTGTACGGGTGCTTGGCTCATAAGCCCCTCACCAAGAAGGTGTACATATATCATTGTTCCTGCGCTCACTGCTGGTATGTCAAACTTCGGAGGGGCGGATCCTACCCAAGCGCTAATATAAAGCCTATAAGGCCTGCTACAGCATTCAGCCCGATCCACAATAATATATATGCCAATAAGGCCTGTTATGGCGTGCAACCTGATCCACAATAACACTTACAATACGACTCTCAGTCCCACTTCAGTCATCAATCTCTCAAGTCTTAAGGGCTCAAAATCTCATACCACTCAGTCCAAATAATGATAACATGTGATATAACAAATGAATGATGAACAGATACTGAGATATGATATGCAAATGAAGATTCATGACTGAGTATATAATTACGGTTAGAGCAGATAACTCAAAACAACAGAAATAGCCTCATTAGGTCTCAACCGAATAAGCACATAGCCTAAACATGATTTCTAACATGATTCACAGCTCATATAATCGAACAAGTAGAGAGAACATGGATGTAACAAGATATAACAGCAAAAAAAGTCCAGTCACTGTATAATAATGAACTTGAATCATGATTTCCCTGGTGCACGCCCACACGCTCGTCACCTAGCATGTGTATCACCTCAATACACATCTTATAACAAAATTCCCAGGGTTAAATACCCTTAAATCCAAGTTTAGATATGCTACTTACCTCGAACAAGTGAGATCCAATACTGAGCAAGCCATCAATACTCTAGAAACGCCATCCCGTGCATATCAACCTCCTAACAGCTCGAAACTAGCCAAAAGCAACTCAAAAAATCAAATATTACCAAGGAAACAAACCCAATCGTAAAGGTTGAATCTTTAATTAAAAGCACAAAGTCAACCAAAAAGTCAAACCCGGACCCGCACCATGGAATTAACAAAACTCACAAAATCTGACAATCCATTCAGTTACGAGTTCAACCGTACTAATTTCACTCAAATCCGACTGTGAATCGATGTTCAAAACTCAAAAATTCACTTTAGGAAAGTTTAGACAAAACCCCCTAAATTTCTCTTTTAAAATCACCAATCAAATGCCAATAACGAAGATGGAATCATGGAATATTGTCACGCCCCATCCTCAGGAAGCACGACCGACGCTCAACCGAGTGAACCCGGCCGAGCAAGCTTGTTAGATACTTTCTACCCAATTAACCCATGATCAAGAAAAGACGAGATTACATTAATTATATAGTAGGAATCTCATTCATACAATCCTAAATTATTTCATTAGTCATTGCGCCTTTAAGTCTCAAAATACACATTTCTTATAATTCAAGTGGAACAAGTGATCAAACACAAGATAACTTGTTTAACATTCCCAACACCCATATATACAACCCACATAGTGTCTATGGAGCCTCTAAATATACAAAAGAGAGTAAAGATGGTGCCGGCAACAAGGCCCCGGCTATACCTCAAAAAGTGACCGTAATATAAACAAAAGGTACAATACATGACCCCGGAATGAAATGGGGCTCACCAACTCCGCTGAGAAGAGGATGCAGCACTATCTGTGATCTGCACTGTCTGCTATGTAACCACCTGCATCCATTTAAAGATGCAGCGCCTCCGGCAAAAGGGACATTAGTACCGTCGAATAGCACTAGTTTGTATAGCTAAACACCAACTCAATAGAATGAATAATAACACAAGAGGAACTGTCAAGAATTCAATAAGGGCTTCAAATAATAGTAAAACAACAAGTTAAGGATCATATACATATTCAAGACAATTTTCGTATTACTAGGTTGGGTGACCTTTAGTACCTATATTCCATAATTCACGATACCTCCGTACTCTTACACGGAGTCCGATCTCGGCCCGATCGGCTAGGTTGCCTCATCTGAGACATTACCACAATTTCATTATAACTTTCCAGCACAGTACCACCATGTATGTGGCATGGCTTCCGATCACGGCCCGATCGGCTAGGCCATCTTATTTGAGACATTACCACAATTTCATTCACAATACCACCCTGTTCTTACACGGAGTCCGATCTCGGCCCGATCGGCTAGGCCATCTCATTTGAGACATTACCATAATTTCATTCACAATACCACCGTGTTCTTACATGGATTCCGATCTCGGCCCGATCGGCTAGGACATCTCATTGGAGACATTACCACAATCTCATTCACAATTTCTGGCATATAGGGGTCTTTCATACAATTTGGCAAAACAACCTTTATTTCAATCTTGACATGAAGTCTTAACATTCCTAACACATATTCCATATTTTGAACATATTCTCAAATGGCAATATGACATGATGAAGAATTTAGCATAAACATTGAACAAACATCCTTCAACACAACCACATTAGGAAAAGCCAATTCGATAATGATCAAGGACTTACTCCGATTACATTAACACGTGGGATTCGATTCTAAGAAGAAGGGGGTTTAGCCAACATACCTCAATAGAGCCTCTTAAAACTCTAAGATATTCCGGACCATTAGCAACTTCAATCTATTTTAGCAATATAACAAAATTGAACCAAAATTAGGAAGATGAACATGGTTTTAGCTCATTTGAGCATACTATCAAACACTAGGTGTGCATCAATGTTTTAAAGCTCTTTTGTGGAAGATTCCATCATTTCCCAACCCACTCTCTACCATTATTAGCTCACAATCTTTCCACATACTACAAGGATACATGCATGCAAGGTAAGCACTCCCATCCCCACGAATTACCTCACTAATGGCACAATCTAGTTACACTTTGAAATTAAGAGTTTGGGTGATAGAATCTTACCTCTTAGGAAGAAGGCCTAGGTTCCTCTCTTGATAATTTTCAAGATTTAAGTGAGAATTGAAGAACAATTTGATGAAGATCACTTCTCCCTCTAGGTCCCTCTCTCTCACTCTAAAAATATCAGAAAATATGCTCAAAATGGTCCATGGGGTGTGTTTTAACGGAAGAGGGTCGGGTTTAAAATCCCAAAAAATGAAGCTCCGGAACAAGGTCTACGATCGCATAATCGATATGCGGACCGCATATCGATCGCATAATCAGTGACCAAACAGCCAAAAAAAACTGTCTGTGTCTGCGGTCACTATGCGGTCCGCAGACCTGTTATGCGGTTGCATAATGGACCGCAGAACAGTTATGCAGTCGCATAGTCGACCTCAAAACTTCATCCAAACTGGCCCAATTACTGCCACACTCTACGGCCATTATGCGGTCCGCAGAGTGATTCTGCGGTCGCATAATGGACCGCAGAAACGCATAACATTGCCAAACATTTTTCTTTACTTTCCGATGCATTGTTCAGCCCAAAAAGTCTGAACCGCGGCTCGCAAGCCCACCGCGTAAAATTTCTATAGTACACAACACGTAAAACCAATTCGGCACCACGAAACATTATTATTATTTTCTTTGGCAAAATTTTACGGGGCCTTACAAATATAATCAGAACCAAGTATAAAATACTTACCCCAATCCATGTGGAGAAAATTGCCTAAAAAATCATCCAAATCTGAGCTCCATAGCTCAAAATATGCTAAAATATTTGAAACCTTCGAAATAGAGTACTTGATATTCACTGCCCAGGGATACTCATCGCGATCGCGGGAAAATCTTCGCGATCGCAAAGAACAAGTGTCACTGCCACACAAAAGCTCTACGCGTTCGCGACACTGACAATGCGAATGAGAAACACACAAGTGCCCAACCTTCTCGAACGTGTCCAATCTTACACGAACGTGTTGAGGAATCCTCCGGCTCCCAGCTCCAACTCAGCACTACGCGACCGCAGTTCCCTATACACGAATGCGAACAGTAACCAGACCAAACCTCCGCGAACGCACACCATATGTCGCGTCCGCGATGAACAAACCACCAGTGGCAAAAATACACTTCGTGATCGCAGATCAACCTTCACGATCCCGAAGAACACCAGAAGCAACAGGTAATAGCAGAAAACTAACAATATCAACATGGCCCAAAGTGGTCCGAAGCCCGTCAAAAACTCACTCGAACCCCTCGGGACCCCGTCCGAATATACCAACAAGTTCCAAAACACAACACGAACTTACTAGAGACCTCAAATCACGTATGACAACATCAAATCTATGAATCGCACCTCAAATCAAACTTAATGAACTTTTAAACTTTCAACTTCCAAAACTCATACCGAACTATATCAAATCAACTCGGAATGACCTCAAATTTTGCACTTAAGTCCCAAATGGCATAATGAAGCTATTCCAATACCTTGAACCACAATCTGAACCCGATATCATCAAAGCCAACTGCCGGTCAAACTTATGAACATTCAAAACCTTTAAATTGCATGCATTCGCCAAATGGTGCTGAAACCTTCTAGAAATATCCAAATGCAAATCCGAGCATACACCAGAGTCCAAAATCGCCATCCAGACCTAATGGAATCATCAAAACTCCGTCCGGGGTCAAATACAAAAAAAGTCAAACTTGGTTAACTCTTCCAACTTAAAGTTTCCTAGTTGAGAATCATTCTTCCAAATCAATCCCGAAACACCTAAAAACCAAAACCGACGATTCACACATGTCATAATACATCAAATGAAGCTACTCAAGACTTCAAACAGCTGAACGGAATGCAAATGCTCAAAACGACCAGTTATGTCGTTACATTTGCCCCCACTTAAACAAACGTTCGTCCTCGAATGTTCCTAGAGTCGTTCAAAAGCCACCAAATCACTGTGTAACCTTACCATGCACATTCCGGGGGTGATCCCAAGTCACCCCAATCTGTATAAGCCTGACAAAACAGCATAACTGAAGATGCTTCCTTCAACCTTGGCCCATAATCCTTGGAACCCAATTTCAGACATCCGGAATTCCTTACAAGACCCGAATCTCGCATCTACACAATATATAAGTCTGAAAAATTGTATCAAGACATAACCATAACTCAAGATGTAATCACATGATATACCACATAACTCACACACTCGTAGAACTAATTTTTTATCACAGTAGCTACTCAAAAACAAACCCGGTACCGGTAATGAACCTCAAATCAAATAAAACTTCGTTCAAAAACTTCGTACACTGCCGTTGATGAAAGAAACACACAGAAATTCATAACAACTCATCATAATCGATCATATCCATTTCCGTGCCGACCCAACCTACTACCAAGTTATCATATTTATCCGAGTTCCTTCCGAATAACCCTCATGTTGACACTTCTCCTTGCTAGAACACCACGATCCTTATCCAAAGCTCACCACAAGAGATCCTAGCATAAAGCCACACCGCCCTAAGGCCCATAAGCAATTGTATTTCCTCTTAAGCACCCCAAAAGTACCACCACCGAGACACCCACTCTAAAGAGACCTTATGTGAATTTAAAGTTTTTCTTTTTACCTTTCTAATACTGAAATGTAGAATCCAATAATGATATAGAAATATCGTGAGTCCCAACACTATTCAATGCAAATCCCAGATCTTAGTCATATACAAATCTGGAGAAATCCTCCAAATGCCACATATGAATCTTGAACTCATTTGATCCTTCTCGAAAGTTATCCTCCCTGCTCAAACCTCAATCGCACCGCCTAAACGGGCCGAATGACATGTGCCCCATTAGCACAATAACACCCAAAGAAGTAATCCACATGACTAAGAAACCGAGGGAATCCCTTTTTCTTAGTACATTACATCCATCACGAACAACAACCCTAAACCATTCCCAAGACTTTCATATATCCTTAATGTGTAATACATCATGCATCCAGAAATTTCTTACTCAAGTCATCTTCGAAATCAACATCTTCAATTTATGCTAATTCAAAAACATGCCTCAGGCTGAAATTATTATAACATGTAACCATGCAATTTGATCATCAATAGTAAACTCCCCCGCTTGGCTCGAAGCCATAGAACAAACATCCAATAACCCACAATACCCTCACTCCGTTACTTCCATAGTCCCGCACTGAAATTCAACTAGATCCTTCATAAGCTCGTGTAGTATAAACCATCAAATACCTCAAATCATCTGCTAAACTCGCATTCCTCCTCGTGACAGTCAAGTCGACTCTCCCAACGGATCCAAACTCAAATCGCAACACATATATCCCACTGGCAGAAAGAAACTCTCCACACGATATCATAAGGATCATACATCTGTAGACTGCCCCGCAGGAGATTACCCACCTGCTTAGCCTCAAATTTGCATTTCACTATGCCCTACCATGGCCACGACCATTATGCAATCACTAAATCTTCCTGAGTCTAAACTCATCAACAAGACATAAGGACATACTTCATTTCATATACAAACGACTGAAAGATCCCTAACACACTCGTAATTCAAAGATCGAACAAAACATCAAGTCGAAAATCAAGCACCCAATAATCCTTTCCGCATCCCAAGCAAACTCTTCTCGGCATACCTAAGTCATCTGAACACATCCTGCAGTCACACCATACTCATCATATAATCATCCAACCACTCACTGAGCCACCAATCCCACTTATAGGGACACTACCGGACATATGAGTCCAAAGCACATACTCGCGCAACTAAAACCACCGAGCCCAAGCTGCGGTCAAAACCCAGCCTCAAGTCCTCTAGACTGACCCAACTCCAAAACATAGAAAACACATCTCGCACCTCATCCTTGGAATCACAAGCCGTCAATGCACAACTGATACCAAGCGCTGATATACGCATACGAGTGAGTGGAAGGAACTCAAAGAGATACGCTTCAAGCTGAATCAATGTTTCACAAAAGGAAAGAAAGATGGGAAGTTTATCCTAAATGCCCTGTAGCCTCTCGAAGATAGATATGGACGTCATCATATCAATTCGCAAGACTCTACTAGACACTTGCTCATGACTCTTAGAACCTATGAACCTAGAGCTCTGATACTAACTTATCACGATACAAAATCCACTATTCGTGATGGCACCTAACCTGACCCGCTAGGTAAGTCAATTAACAATAATCCAATTCAAATGAGATTTACTAAGAAATAAATGATGAAATAACTGAACTTTTATACAACAATCCAAGGACTGGTACCACAAATCATGAGCTTCTAAGACTTAGAGTTTACAAAGATGGTATGAAATATATACATCATTTGTTAAAGTTATACATAAACATATTTACAAACCTAAAGCTACCAAGAGCAAGAGGCAGCTTTAACTGTGACGCAGGTACATCTTCAATGCCAGCTCCCGCCATACACTGCAACGTCAGCTCCAAAATCTGCACGCAAGGTGCAGAAGTGTAATATGAGTTTAACCGACCCCATGTACTCAATAAGTAACAAACCTAACTTTAGGTTGAAAGCAATGACGAGCTCGAAAAATGGTCAGGGTCCAACACCAATAGCCATGAAAAACTCGTAATAATATAATGAAAGAATTACAAGTAATAACTCAAAAGATATTATGCTCAGCTCGTTCATAGTTATGGAATAATAGACATGCTTTTTAGGTATAAAAGTAAAACCCAAATCTTTCATCGGAATCACAAAAATATGAGGATATATCAGAAAATTAGGAATGTTCCCAAAATTTCAACGACAAATAAGATATTTCATTATCGGATAACATGAGGAAAGCACATCTTTATGCTTAAATGTCAATATGCATGTCAAGTCATCAATTATAATATACCGTCTAGCATGAGGAATATACATCTCAATGCCTACATGTCAAATGTACATGTCAGGTCATGAATGTCACAATACCATCTAGCATGAGGAAAATGCATGTCAAATGAATGATTTCACTCTGATATTCCCAGGTACTCTCACCCTCAGCATACTCAAGCTGTCAGTCTCATTTTCCCACTTCGCCACACACACAAATTCACTCAGCACTGTATGGGTACTTGGCTCAAAATCCCCTCACCAAAGCACGTGTATATATATCATTGTGCCTGCGCTCACTGCTGGTATGTCAGACTTCAAAGAGGCAAATCCTGCCCAAGCGCTAATATAAAGCCTATAAGTCCTGCTGCGGCGTGTAGCTTGATCCACAATAATAAATAAGCCAATAAGGCCTGTTGTCCGATCCACGATAACACTCACAACACGACTCTCAGGACCACCTCAGTCATCAATCTCTCGAGTCTCAAGAGCTCACATTCTCGTACCACTCAGCCCAAACAATAATAACATGTGATGTAACAATGAATGATGAACAGAGACTGAGATATGATATGCAAATAAAGAATCATGACTAAGTATATAATTATAATTAGAGCAGATAACTCAAAACAACAGAAATAGCCTTATTAAGTCTCAACCGAATAAGCACATAACCTAAACATGATTTCTAACATGATTCACGGATCATATAATCGAACAAGTAGGGAGAACATAGATATAACAAGATATAACAGCAAAACAAGTCCGGTCACAGTCTAATAGTGAACTAGAATCATGATTTCCCCGGTGCACGCCGACACGTTCGTCACCTAACATGTGCGTCACCTCAATACATATCTTATAACATAGTTCCCAAGGTTAAATACCCTTAAATCCAAGTTTTAGATATGTTACTTACCTCAAACAAGTCAAATCCAATACCGAGCAAGCCAACAATACTCTTGAAATACCATCCGGTGCATATCAACCTCTGAACGGCTCGAAACTTGTCAAAAGCAACTCAAAAACATCAAATACTGCCAAAGAAAACAAATCCAATCGATAAAAGTTAAATCTTTAATCAAAAGCCCAAAGACAACCAAAAAGTCAAACACAGGCTCGCACCACAGAACCTGACAAAACTCACAAAAGCCGACAACCTATTCAATTACGAGTCCAACCATACCAATTTCACTCAAATCCTACTCTGAATTGATGTTCAAAACTCAAAAATTCACATTAGGAAAGTTTAGAAAAAAAAACACTAAATTTCTCTTTTGAAATCATCAATCAAATTCCAAAAACAAAGATGGAAGCACGGAATATAATCAAAATAGAGTAGAAAACACTTACCCTAATCCATGTGGTGAAAATCGCCTCAAAAATCATCTCAATCCGAGCTCCATAGATCAAAATATGCTAAAATGTCAGAAACCTTCGAAATAGAGTACTTTATATTCACTGCCCATGGATACACATCGCGATCGCGGGAAAATCTTCGCGATCCCAAAGAACAACTGCCACTGCCATACAAAAGCTCTACATATTCGCGACACTGACAATGCGAACACGAAACACACAAGCGTTGAACCTTCGCGAACGCGTCCAATCTTACGCGAACGTGTTGAGGAATCCTCCAGCTTCCAGCTCCCACTCAGCATTACGCTACCGCAGTTCCCCATACGCGAATGCAAACAGTAACCAGACCAAACCTACGCGAACGCATACCATATGTCGTGTCCGTGATGAACAAACCACCAGTGGCAAAAATACACTTCGTGATCGCGGCTCGACCTTCGAGATCGCTAAGAACACCAGAAGCAACAGGTAAGAGAAAACTAGCAATATCAACATGACCCAAAGTGGTCCGAAACACGTCTAAAACTCACCCGAGCCCCTCAGGACCCCATCAGAATATACCAAGCAGTTCCACAACATAACACGAATTTACTCTAGACCCCAAATCACGTATGGCAACATCAAATCCATGAATTGCACCTCAAATCAAACTTAATGAACTTTTGAACTTTCAACTTCCAAAACTCGTGCCGAACTATATCAAATCAACTCGGAATGACCTCAAATTTTTCACACAAGTTCTAAATGACATAACGAAGCTATTCAAATTCCCATAACCAAAATCTGAACCCGATATCGTCAAAGTCAGCTACCAGTCAAACTTATAAACATTCAAAAACTTCAAATTGCCAACATTCGCCAAATGGTATCGAAACCTTCTAGAAATATTCAAATGCAAATCTGAGCATACGCCCGAGTCCAAAATAGCCATCTGGACCTAACGGAATCATCAAAACTCCTGTCCGAGGTCAAATATAGAAAAGTCAAACTTGGCCAACTTAAAACTTCCTAGTTGAGAATCATTCTTCTAAATCAGTCCCAAAACACCAGAAAAGCAAAACCGACAATTCACACAAGTCATAATACATCAAATGAAGCTACTCAAGACTTCAAACAGCTGAACGGAATGCAAATGCGCAAAATGACTAGTTGGGTCATTACATTCTCCCTCACTTAAACATACGTTCAGCCTAGAACGTGCTAAGAGTCATTCCAAAGCCATCAAATCACTATGTAACCTTGCCATGCACATACCGGGGGTGCTCCCACGTCACGCCTAGCCATATAAGCCTGACAACACAACATAACTGAAGATTCTTCCTTCAACCTTAGCCCATAAACCTTGGAACCCTATTTCCAACATCGAGAATTCCTTACAATACATGAATCTCGCATCTACATACTGTATGAGTCTGAACAAGCTGTATCAAGCCATAACCATAACCCAAGATGTAATCACATAATATACCACATAACTCACATACTCGTAGCAATAATTTCCTATCACAATATCTGCTCAATAACAAACGATGCCGGTAATGAACCTCATATCAAATAAAACTTTGTTCAAAACCTTCCTACACTGCCGATGATGAAAGAAACTCGCAGAAACTCATAACCATTCATCATATCAACAAGTCATGGAGCTCTCTCTCATCCAACAAGAACCAAAGCCAAATTCTACGTCGACTCCTGATAGTATTCTTCCAAAAATACCGTAATCAAATCCGTTGGTACCCATTCTAGGTCCAATGACCTCATCTCATCAAACACAACTTTTCTATTTACATGCCACACCAATACAACCTAAAGCCACAAACCGTGCAATCCATGTACCTATACGCAACAATTCAAATGTACTCAAACATGTAAAATGACTCAAATGAGAGAACCATCCCGCAAGCTCAACAAGTACAACCACAAACGCAATGCTATGAACCCATCACATATAGTAGAACCAGGACACACGAATCTATCACAAAGGATCATATCCTAACATAACCCTGCTGCAATGCGTGACCCCATCCAAACACCGATCCATATGAATACCTCAAGCAACAATGCTCAAAATCAACAACCACGTGCAATTCGACATCAAGTACGCGAAGTGCATGACCATAACCATGGAGAAGAAAATAACACTATATACCACAATGAGGAAATACCATAACCAAGGCGCAATCAACCATTCAACACCCCAAAAACCCTCTCGCTCAAATTTCGCTACAAGGCCCAAATAGAACCGCATCATGTGTGCATATAACCAACAAATCACAACCCCTCGTAGCATAGAAGAATAACACATAGAACATATCAGAACAAGAACAAGCTTAACTCTAACCAAATGACACACCCCTCAACACTAACAGATCTGCGTCAACAAATTCGACCCGGTGTAGAATACACATCCTCATTGGGCCTACCAATGGGCCCCCAAATCAACTCTGGTCATCTCCAAATGGATAAATAGCCCTCTGAAAGTCCATAATGACCTAACCATAACACGTACCACCATCTAGCTAACTTTGGCCACATCTTCAAAATCCGCAACCACAAAACAATCTGCTTCTCAGAATTCCTAGTCTCCAAATCCACAGCACACATGAATCACCATAGCCGATCCCAACTCCACCACTCGAATATCTAACACATCTCTCATACATAATCATCCCATGAGAAATACTTCTATAATTCTCCCACGCCACATAATAAAATCTAAATATCAGCCATTGATCAACCGGGCGAGTACTGCAATACCAATGAAGCATCCGAAGTCAGAACACAGTGCGCCTTCTGAAATGCGCACTCTTCTCAAGTAATACCAAGTAGTAATAGCATTCATCTAAACATCTGAAACCGTCCATATTGTTCAAAATTCATGACCTTCCCTTCGAAACTGAACCTTCACCTTGTACATGCAAATCTCAATCCCACAGGATGCACCGCATCTATCATGACATTGTGTGAAAAGCATAAGAATCGCATTATCAACTCTAAGTCACAAGCAGTATACATATTCAATAAGGCAAAAAAATTTCACTTGATCCCATCCAGGAGAAAATTACAACACGCAACAAACCCCTAATACTTGTAGATACTATTTATCTCAAGTTGTTTCAGAAATCATCGAGAACACTTCGAAACCCATTTGCACATAACCAAGCCATTACAACTCAATCCCTCTAACTCAACCAAGCCACGCAGGTCGCCAAACCCAAAAGTATTGCCACAAAATGCATGTAGAGACTTACCACATCATAAGTACGCAAAGAACCGATCATATCCATTACCGTGCCGACCCAACCTACTACAAAGTTGTCCTATTTCTCTGAGTTCCTTCCGAATTAACCTCAAGCTGACACTTCTCCTTGCTAGAACACTACGATCCTTATCCAAAGCTCACCATAAGAGATCCTATCATAAAATCACACTGCCCTAAGGCCCATAAACCACTGTATTCCCTCTTAAGCACCCCAAAATTTTCACGCCCCAAAATCGAGGAGCGCAACCGGCGCTCAACCGTGTGAACCCAGTCGAGCAAGATTATTAGATTTCTATGCACCACCCCTAGCTGCTCCACTCCCTACGGGTGCTGGGGTGCCTCGAGCTGGAGGTGTTGTGGATGTAGTAGCTGCAAAATTAGCTGGCTATGCCGCACCTCTGCCCATATTTCAGCGGGATGAGCGGCAATCTCTCTGAATATGACCCCTCAAACCACACCCATAGCACTGGTAGGTCCATGAAATAGGACCCAAAGTGCATCCTTCCACACTTAGGGCATGGAAGCCTCTGTTGCCGAAACCTTATGTCGGGCCGACCCTGCTGGTGGGGTCCCATGTTGCCCTGACTGGGTCCAGATGATTGTGCACCCATCGAAGAGTGGGCGAATAATTGGGATGGTCCTGATGACGCTCCTCTGAATGCCGACCTACCACCACTACCACCAGAAGAACCACCAAAGTTGCCCGCGGACCGGGCCTTGGTGCTGCTATGACGCTCCATTCTATTCTTCAATTTACAGGTCTCTATGGCTTGAGCAAATTCCACCATCTTACCATAGTTCATATCGAAATTCAAGGCAGCTGTAGAGGCCTCATTGATAACCAAGGGGCTAAGGCCCTGTACAAACCGGTGTACTCTAGCCTCCATAATGGGCAACATGTGAATAGCATACTTGGACAGACACGCAAACTCCATATGATACTCCTACACATTCATACTACCCTGCTTCAGGCTTTCAAACTCAGCGGCACGAGCTGCCTTAGTTTCGGCAGGCAAGAAATAATCCATAAAGGCATCTGTGAACTCACTCCACCTTGCCGGAGGGCTTCCCTCCTCACGGGATTCCTCCCACAACTCAAACCAAGAATAGGCCACCCCTTTCAGGTGGTAGGAGGCCAGCTCTACTCCCTCCGTCTCTATAGCATGCATAACCCAGAGAGTTTTGTGCATCTCATCAATGAAGTCCTGGGGGTCCTCCTTGGGATCAGTACCCGTAAACACTGGAGGATCTAACTGAAGAACCTTGTTCACCCTGGAACTAGCAGATTCCCCTGGATGACTGGAAGAAGTAGACCCAACACTCGATATCTAGGCCTGAGAAGCTACTATTTGTGTCAACATTTGTATGGCTCCCCTAATATCAATATCAGACACACCAGAATCGGAACCTGGAGCTGGAGGTGGAACTGGAATATCAGTTGGAGGAACCGTTGCACCTTCTGTAGGTGTAGGGACAGGTGCGGTCTAATCAGTTGTAGTAGAGTCAGACAGTGTAGTAACTGAAGGAATATTCTCACTCCTCGGGTGCTCACCCGCATCATCAATTATAGGATCAACTGTCACTCCTGGGGTGACATTGGCTCTTTGGCCAGTTCTTGCCTTCTTCTTAGGTTCCATGTACTGAAAATTAGAGCAACGCATGAGTTAAAGGAGGAACAATCTTACAACCAGCTTTATCGCACGATCAAGAACATGAAAGAAGGGTATTATTCCTAAATGCCCATGTAGCATCCTAATTATAGATGTGGTCGACAATACACCGATAATAAGGACTCTACTAGACACGGCTTTGAGACATCCTAAGACACTTTAAAACCTTAGGCTCTGATACCATGTTTGTCACGCCCCAAAACTGAGGAGCGCGACCGACGCTCAATCGTGTGAACCCGGCCGAGCAAGCCTATTAGATTTCCTTATACCCAAACTCATTCATGAATAGAGAGAACATATATGTTTTCGTTAATCAACAAATAAAGTGATCATGTCTGCAATACCAATTTCATACCATCAGTTACTTTATTTTAAAGTCTCAATTCCAAACACATTTTCATAATTTGAAGTGGAAATAGTAATTCAAGCACAACACACGAGTTTGACTTCCCCAGCACCATTATACAACCCACACTATGTCTACAGAGCCTATATAGATGAAGATGAGTACAATTATAATGCCGGCAACAAGGCCCCGGCTATACCTCAAACAGGATACACAAAGAACAAAAGATACGTGACCCCGGGATGAAGTAGGGCTCACCAAGTCAGAAGGGAAGAAGGTGTACTGCTATCACTGTTCAATATCTCCTGCTGTGGAACCACCTGCATCTATTTAAAGATGCAGCGCCCCCGGCAAAAGGGACGTTATTACCGTCAAATAGTACTAGTATGAAAACTAAACACTAATTTAAGAATTCAGAAATACAAGATGAATATGATGAACTAGTGCAGCAATAGAATAATATAGATAACCGTTTAAACCATAGCAAGCTTATTAAAAGCTATCAATAATATTTATAGGATTTAAGATGAGATCCTATGTAACCATCTTCACACAAAGTGGTCCCGCTGCCTCACCCGATGTATGCAGGTTGAGGTGTACGTACAATACCAAAACTCCAATCAAGCGGCCCTGACACCTCACTCCAATGTATGCGGGTGGATGTATGACCACAGTACCAAGAACCTACACAAAGCGGCTATGCTGCCTCACCCCAATGTATGCGGGTGGAAATGCATCAACGATACCAATACCAACACAAAGCGGCTATGCCGCCTCACCCCAATTTATGCTGGTGGTGGTGCCACAATAATACCAAAACTATACACAAAGCGGTCATATCGCCTCACACCAATGTAAGCGGGTGGAGGTGCAGTCCCATAATACAATAATCCCTACACAAAGCGGTCGTGCCGCCTCACCCCAATATATATGCGGGTGGAGGTGTATCACAATCACAATATCTACACCATAATCCCCACACAAAGCGGTCATGCCACCTCAGCCCAATGTATGCAGGTGGAGGTGTATCACAATCACAATTTCTACACAACTTGGCATAATAACTTTCACATAAATTACGACTAGAAATTATAACATGTGGATACTTAATCCATAGTTTGGGACACATCCTCAATTTATAATGCAATATGATAAGAGCATTTGAAATACGAATTTAACATATATGTTCATCACAAAACCTATCGGAATACTCCATTTATAATCAACATCTCGAAACTTACAAGGATATTGGGAATTCCGATTCTTAAAGAAGAGTTTAGCCAACATACCTCACTTGAGCTTCCTTACACTCCAAATGTTTCGGAATTCTTAGCAACTTCAATCTATTTTAGAAATATAAAAAATTGAACCAAAATTAGGAAGATGATCATGGTTCTAGCTCATTTGAGCATTTTATCAAACACAAGGTGTGCATAAGGTTTCAAGGCCCTTTTATGGAGAATTCCATCATCCCACAACCCAATATTTACCATGCCTAGTTTAACAATCTTCCTACACCCCTTGATATCACATGCATGTAAATAAACAACCCTCCTGCCCAGAAATTATCTTGCTAAATATCCAATTCTACACAAAATTCGAAAGTGAGGGTTAGGGTGTAGAATCTTACCTCCAGGATAAAGACCCAGTGAGTTTCCCTTCTTAATCTTCCAAAACTTGGGCAAGAATTGAAGAATAATTATTGAATAACACCTTCTCACTCTAGAGCACTCTCTCTCACTCGAAAATATCAGATTATGTTTCAAAAATGGCCCAAAGAGTGTATTTAATGAAATAGGGTCAAGTTTTAAAAACAAAAAAATGGAGCTCCGGAACGGTTCTGCGATCGCATATGCGACCGCATATCGGTCGCATAATTGCTGACAAAAATGATCAAAAATTTGTCTGTGTATGCGGTCACTATGTGGTCCGCATAACTGTTATGCGGTCGCATAATGCACCGCATAACAGTTATGCAGTCGCATAGTCGACCGCGTAGCTGCTTCCAGAATGGCCCTCTCCTACTCGCTTCTGCGGCCATTATACGACCCGCAGAGTGATTATGCGGTCGTATAATGGACCGCATAAACGCGCTTTTCCGCGAATAATTTCTACAATCCTCAAACACTTAAGCCTAGTCCGACATCATGAAATATTATTTTCTTTGCAAAATTTTCCGGGGTGTTACAAAAAGTACCACCACCGAGACACCCACTCTGAAGAGACCTTCTGTGAAATTAATGTTTTTCCATTTACCTTTTTAATACTGAAATATAGAATCCAATAATGATAAAAAAATACCGCGACTCCCAACACCATTCAATGCAAATCTCAGATCTTAGCCATATACAAATCCGGGGAAATCCTCCAAATGCCACATGTCAATCTTGAACTCTTTAGAACATTCTCGAGAGTTATCCTCCCTGCTCAAATCTCAATGCACCACCCAAACGGGCCGAATGACATGTACCCCCATTAGCACAATAACACCCAAAAAAGTAATCCACACCCCTAAGCAACCGAGAGAATCTTTTTTTCTTAGTACATTACATCCATCACGAACAACAACCCTAAATAATTCCCAAGATTTTCATATATCCATAAGGTGTAACACATCATGCATCCAGAAATTCCTTACTCAAGTCATCTTCAAAAGCAACATCATCAAGTCATAACTGATTCACAAACATGCCTCAGGAGGAAATTGTTACAACATGTAACCATGCAATCTGATCGTCAATAGTAGACTCCCCCGCTTGGCTCGAAGCCATAGAACAAACATCCAATAACCCACAATACCCTTACTCCGTTACTGCCATAATCCCGCACTGAAATTCAACTGAATCCTTCATAAGCTCATGTAACACAAACCATCAAATACCTCAAATCATTTGCTAAACTCGCATTCATCCTCGTGACAGTCAAGTCGACTCTACCAACGGATCCAAACTCAAATCGCAACACATATATCCCACTGGAAAAAGGAAACTCTCCACACGATATCATAAGGATCATACATCTGCAGGCCATCCCGCAGGAGATTACCCACCTGCTTAGCCTCAAATTCGTATTTCACTACGCCCTACCATGGCCACGACCATTATGCAATAACTAAATCTTCCCGAGTCTGAACTCATCAACAAGACATAAGGACACACTTCATTTCATATACAAACGACTGAAAGATCCCTAACACACTCGTAACTCAAGACCGAACAATACATCTAGTCAAAAATCAAGCACCCAATAGTCCTTTCCGCATCCCAAGCAAACTCTTCTCGTCATACCTAAGCCATCTTAACACATCCCGCAGTCACATCATACTCATCGTATAATCATCCAATCACTCACTCAGCCACCAATCCTACTTCTAGGGACATTACCAAAAATATGAGTCCAAAGCACATACTCACGCAACTAAAACCATCGAGCTCAAGCTGCGGTCAAAACCCGACCTCATATCCTCCAGACTGGCCCAACTCCAGAACACAGAAAACACATCTCGCACCAAATCCATAGAATCACAAGTCATCAATGCACAGCTGATACCAAGCGCTCATATACACATACGAGTGACTGGAAAGAATTCAAAGAGATATGCTTCAAGCTGAATCAATGTTGCACGATAAGGAAAGAAAGATGGGAAGTTTATCCGGAATGCTCTGTAGCCACTCGAAGAAAGGTATGGACGCCATCATACCGATCTGCAAGACTCTACTAGACACTTTCTCATGACTCGTAGAACCTTGGAACATATAGCTCTGATACCAACTTGTCACGACCCAAATCCACTAGTCGTGATGGCACCTAACCAAACCCGTTAGGTAAGCCAATTAACAATAATCTAATTCAAATGAGATTTACTAAGAAATAAATGATGAAATAACTAAACTTTTATACAACAGCCCATGGACTGGTAGCACAAATCATGAGCTTTTGAGACTTAGAGTTTACAAAGCTGGTATGAAACAAATACATCATCTGTTTGAGTTATACATAAACAGATTTATAAACCTAAAGCTAACTAGAACAAGAGGCATAAATAACCAGAACGTAGGTAGATCTTCAATGCCAGCTCCTGCCATACACAACAACGTCAGCTCCAAAATCCACATGCAAGGTGCAGAAGTGTAGTATGAGTAAAACCGTCCCCATGCACCCAATAAGTAACAAACCTAACCTTAGGTTGAAAGTAGTGATGAGATTGGAAAATATTCAGGGTCCGACACCAATAGCCAAGAACAACTTGTAACAATATAATGAAAGCAGTACAAGTAATAACTCAAAAGGTGTTACACCCAACTCATTCACAGTTAGAGAATAATAGACATGCTTTTCAGGTATAATAGTATAACCCAAATCTTTCACCGAAATCACCAAAATATTAGGATAAATCAGTAATGTGTGATTTTACCCAAACTTTTAACGACAGATGGGTTGGGATAGTGGGCTAGTCGCTCGTCGTTGCAATTTCAGGCTAATTGATAACTTGTTAATTGGGTGTGTTATGGTATATTTGGCCTTTTTGTTGTATTAAAGGTCTCGAATTGTAGTTAGTTTGTTTTTGCATTACTGATTGTATTGTGTTGTTGTCTCGCATATAGTAGGCTTGAGGAAGCAGTAAAATCAAGGAAAATGTTGCATGTTTTGTTATAGATTAAGTTACTTTCATTATATAAATGAGAGAGTCATCTGTAGCTTAACAATAATAGCTTCACTGTCATTGTTGTAGATTAAGGCGCAGTGAGCTGAGTTTAGCATTGTTATTGGACTGATTTCTATAAGGTATGTTAAGGCTATCCCTTCTTTCCTTTTTGCATGATCCATATGATACAACAAAATGAGCAAACACGCAACTTTCACAAATGACTATATTCTTAGAAGTACTAGGGTTGCTTATGTTCTTGATTCCCCATATGTCCTATTATTACATTGTCTGTTCATGAGTCTCAGAAATATGCAAGTTGATAAAGTTTATTTCGTGATATTAACGGAAGGCATATTGATCTTATGACATCCTGAGATATCGTATTGACTTACTTCTTATGAATTGCATTCATTTATACATGTACATTGACCCATGTCCAGATAGCGTCATATACATATAAATTATATGTATATGGGATATGGGGAAAGGTTATGACGTTATATACGCACCACCACCAGACCAGTTGATATACGTTGATGATTTCACCCACTAACGCCGAGATGATATGATGGGATGCCCTCAGAGACTTGATGATATTATGTACGCATATACCTATGCATGATATGACATTTATATGCATATGTATAATATTATAAATGTTTCATGATTCACAGAGCTATTCAGACTTACAAGTTGAGTCCTTTCTTTCATGTCTTTTATATACTGATTTTTATGCCTTACATACTCGGTACATTATTCGTACTTATACCCCTATTTCCTGGGGGCCTGCATTTCATGCCCGTAGGTGCAGGTAGATAGGCAGACGATCCCTCTTCTTAGGATCCTTGCTCAATGAGAGTTGGTGTGCTCCATTTGATTCGGAGCTGCTATTGGGTTTTGGTACGATATTTTTGTATTCGGAGCTGCTATTGGCTTAGACATGCTTTCAAGTATAGAGAGTAAAGCTCAACACTGATAAGATAATTTCATTTACCAGCAAGCATGAGGAATGATATATCTTTATGCCTACATGTCAAGTATGCATGTCAAATGAATGATTTCATGGTTGTATTCCCACGTGCTCTCACTCTCAACATACTCAAGTTGTATTCCTAAAATACCCACCTCATCACACACACAAAATCACTCAGCACTGTATAGGTGCATGGAATCAATTCCCCTCACTAAAAGCATGTGCATTTATATCATTGTGCAAGCGTTTACTGCTGGTATGTCAGACTCCAGAGGGGTAGATCCTGCCCAAGTGCTAATCAAAAGCCAATATGGCCTGCTGCAGCGTGCAACCCGATCTAAATAATAATAATAAAGCCAATATGGCTTGCTGCGGTGTGTAGCCGGATCCAAATAACACTCTCAACACGGCTCTAAGGCCCACCTTAGTCATCAACCTCTTAAGTCTCAAGGGCTCACAATCTCATATCACTTAGCCCAACAACACCTCATATGGCAAAACAATGATAACATGCTATGCAATAATGAATGATGAACAGAGACTTAGATTTGATATGCAAATGAAGAATCATGACTGAGTGTATAATTTTAGTTAAATTAGATAACTCAAAACAAAGAAATAGCCTCATTAAGTCTCAATCAAATAAACACATAGCTTAAATAAGATTTCTAACATGAATCATAGCTCAGTTAATCTTACAAGTAGGAAAAACACAGATAAAACAAGACAAGATAGCAAATGTTACACCCCATAATTTCGTACATGAGAGTACATCATAAGTCAATTGATGTAAGCTCGAAATGAGATCACCTTTAAAAGTACATAAAGTAAGTTAATCATATTACCTTGGAGGTTACAAATCCTTAAGATTATGTATAACAAGTACCAAGAGGGTTGAAATTCTTAGAAGCTAAACAAATTGAAGAAAATAATTTACGTCGAATGTCGACAAGCTGGGAATGTTATAACATGTACTTTTGGGATGATACTAGGGTTATTAACGTGATAAAGAGGTTATGTTATGAGTTATTGTAGGCTTATGATAGTAGTGTGTTATGTTTTGAAGTCAAGCGAGTTGTAGAATAAAAGTTGGCAAAAGTCATCACAAGTTACATTCATAAATGTGCTGAAAATTTGGTCAAATATAGCGAATCTTTTCTGCCAATATACTTTGAAATACGGGATGATCCATATATAAAATTGAATATCTACAAGTATAATTTCTAACTCATTAAACCGTTTGTCAAAACGACATCGGAGTAGAGAGATATTTGCAGTTTCGTAAGACTGCGCATACTGCACAGGTGACAAGTAGGCGAGCCACTGAAGCTTTTTGAGCAATACATTTCGTATGTTATATGAGGTCTTTCGGGACATATTATACAAAAAATTGAAGGTATTGGAATTTAGTTTCCAACACGCTTAACCGTTCATTCATACGACATCCGGATAAAAAGATAAAAGCGTCAGAAAAAGGGCTAATGCTAGGGTGCCAAGCTAGAACCTCTTTGACTTTTCAAAAGTTGATATATATAGGTTTTAAATCGTCTTTCTCTTCATTTTTCATAGAAAACGACCAGAGAACCCCCATAAACTTACCCTTTAAGCTCTCTACAAGGGTTTCAAAGAAGATTAACATCCCGGGTACGAAATCAAGAAGAGATAACATTAGAAGGATCCCTACGACGTAAGTTGGCTATATCGCCTCTCTTTTTCTTTGTAGTTTGAGTTTTGGAAGATACTTCATAGTTAAGAAAATTCTTATTTTCTGTATTTAAGCTTTTAAATATCATGGATGGTCGATAAATTCATTACCTAATAGTTAGAACTCACGGGACGGTGATCAGAAGCCGTGAGTTCGATTTATTTAACTTTTAGTGGACTATTTTGTAGTCCACTCATGTTGTCCTATTGTGCTGCTGATTTATGGAGTTTGGAAGGATAGAGGACATGTAGAAAGGCCACATGTGGTAGGGTAGTGGGCTGGTCGCTCATCATTACAATTTTAGGCTAATTGATAACTTGTTGATTGGGTGTGTTATGGTATACTTGGGTTTTTTGTTGTATTAAAGGTCCCAAATTGTAGTTAGGTTGTTTTTGACTTGCTGATTGTATTTCTCTGGTTGTTGCTGTTGATATATGGTATTGGAGGAGGCCCTTGTTATAGGGGAGATGCTTCCCAAATTTACATAAACGATCTACTAGCTTAAGTTGTGGACTTAACCTTTACTTAGAATTGATTTTGAATCTCCTTATGCTATGGTAGATTGAGTTGAGTTGTTTGAAGAATTACTTGGATGGTATTAAGGACTCAACGGGGTTAAGGTATGTTAAGGCTATCACTTCTTTCCTTTTGGCATGATCCATAGGATACAACGAAACGAGCAAGCACGCAACTTTCATAAATGATTCTATTCTTAGAAGTACTAGGTTTGCCTATGTACTTGATTCCCCATATGTCCTACTATCATATCATCTATTCATGGGTCTCATGACATTCCAAAAGATCTTATTGACTTACTTCATTATGCATTGCATTAATTTATACATGTATATATACCCATGACCAGATGGCATAATATACGCGTATAGTATATGTATATGGGGTATGGGGAAAGGTTATGGAGTTATATACGCACCACCACCTCATCAGTTGGTATACGTTGATGATTTCGCCCACAGAGGCCAAGATAATATGATGGGATGCCCTCAGAGGCTTGATGATGTTATGTACGCATATACATATGCATGATGTGACATTTATATGCATATGAATGATATTATAGATATTTCATGATTCACATAGCTATTCAGACTTACGGGTTGAGTTCTTTACTCCATGTTTCTTTCATGTCTTTTATATACTGCTTTTATGCCTTATATACTCGGTACTTTATTTGTTCTGACGTCCCTTTTGCTTGGGGATGCTACATTTCATGCCCGCAAGTCCCAATAAACAGGTTGACAGTCCTCCTAGTAGGCCATCAGTTCAGCAGAAGGTGTTGGTGCACTCCACTTGCTTCGGAGTTGCCTATTTGGTCAGTATGATTTGCACATGTATTGATTGGTACGACGGGGCCCTATCTCGACCTTTATGATATTTATGTACTCTTAGAGGCTTGTAGACAGATGTCATGTACACGGATACTTGTATGGCCTTTGTCGGCTAAGTGTACAAATGATAATGTCGGCCTTGTTGGCCTGTATGTCACATGTATATGTTTCTATATCATGTTAGGTCATCCTATGTCTAGTATTCCCTTATGTTTTATTCCGGTTACCTCATGACAGCCCTTCTAGACCATTTACCCATGATGGTGTGATAAGAAAGATACGTTATGTTGGTACTCAATTGAGTAAGACACCGGGTGCCCGTCGTGGCCCTCCGATTTGGGTCGTGACAAAAGTGGTATCAGAGCAGTTTTATCCTAAGGAGTCTACAAGTCATGTCTAATAGAGTTTTTTTATGGGTATGTTGTGCACCACACTTATAAGTAGGAGGCTACATGGCATTTAGGACTGTCACACTTTCTTCTTACTCTAGATCGTGTGGTAGAGCTCAGTTGTAAGAATTCAAACTCTTAAATTCTACTTTCTTCATAATACAACGATACCTACATCCAGAAAGACAGTAGGTAAGAGATTAAATGTGGTTGTGGAAGAGTTAAGTTAGAGGAACTCGATTTGCTTCATGCTTATGATGAGTAAATGTAAGGTCTTCAGTAGATTATGTGTGTATTAAGATGTGTAAGCTTCTTGATAAGGATGCCTAAGTCATGAATATCTATCCACCTATGGTTTAATAAGAAACAAGAGAATCAGAAGGTATGTACAAGTTTTAACAAGTAAAAGAAGCAAGGTGAAGAAGGGTACGAGGTGCCCAGTTAGTGAAGATTATTAGTTTTTACAATTCCGGTAGAGAGATATAAGCATTCTAAGTTACTTTTAATAGTAACAGAGATATATACACTTGACAACACCCATCTCAATTATGCCTTATGGGAGCTAACAGATATAGTTTAAGAGAAGAATGGGATATCAGGATCTAGCTGGGGTTAGAGTAACCCAAAATGGTGAATAGATTGTTATCATTGGCTAAAATTTTCGAAGGATACATGCCTTGAATCAATAAAAAGGGTATAAGCCATGAAATCATATCCTCATTTCAAGAAATAAGTTGGTGACTCTAACATGATTACCAAAAGGAAAAGTTAGACCCCGAAGTAACAGAAATCAGTATGGGCTGGTGAACAAGATAAAATGAACATGAATTAGGACCGAATGATTTGATAATAGTCGGCATCGTGAGAATTTCAGAGATCACATTCCATCGATAATAGAATGGACAACAGAAGAATAACCTTTAAAGGGCATTTAGGAAGACGTTTCCCTAAAGCGAGCACTGTGAGTAGAGTTAAGCTTAAGGGACTAAATGTGCCAGTTACAGTAGGTGCCACCCTCGTGAGTAAGAAATTTTGTTATCCTTGGTACAGAACAGTTTACCGCAAGGCGAGTAAGAGTCAGTGAAGATGTGAAAGGACGCAAAAGATTAAGAGACGGGGAAGAAGGTGTGATACGGTATTAAGTAGGAGTTATATGATTCAGGTAACTACGGAATAGTAAAGGAAGAATGTGGTAAAAAGGCGAAAGGAATGAGATTGTATTTATTTAGATTCTATAGATATGTTATAACTCCAGAACATTATGCAAGCATGACGCTGGGGAGAGGCAGTAAGGGTTTCAGCACTAGATGTTATTGGTAAATAAGTGCAACTGAATACTTGATACATAAGGAGCCAGTGCAAGGGATAAGTTAAGATAAAGGACATAACCCAAGAGAGATTACACAAAATATAGATATGTGAATGGACCAATGAGTAGTTAGTAGTTGATTCAGGAAGAGCCTAGTTATGACTAGACAAGAGGATACAGACAAATCAGCAGATTGTGCAAGATAATCATATGAACCCCAACATAGTGAATTCAGTCTCGAAGATATGACATTGCGATACTTGAGAAATATTCAGATAGATGTTTGGGTAGTTAAAGTTGTCGTATAGGTGTTACGGAAATAAAAGAGAGTACCATTGGGGAGACATTCAAAATTTCAGTTCAAAAGCAACCATACGAGCACAAGAGCACGGAGGTAAGTAACTAAGGTTAATTATAGGAGAGTAAGAATATCAAAAATTCCTTCGGGTATATGATTTAATAACCTCGTAGCTTTATATGAGTTAGAGAGTCTCCCCTATGTACTACAAAGAAAGACTAGCCGAGGAAATAAGGAAGAAGGCTTCAACCTAAGCATAGTGACATAAAGTAGAAATGGTTTTGTAACAACAGTTTCACTACAACATTGTATGCATTCCATAAGAAAGTGGCACCAATCATGACTAATGAATGGGAAGTCAAAGGTGATATTTGAGATCATATGAGTTGCAAAAAATTCTAGTATTCGTGGGCAATAAGATAAGCCAAGTAGTCATTCAAAAAGTGGTAGAACGACCAGGAAAAGTAATTGCTTATGTTTAAAGACAACTGAGAAGGCACGAAAGGAAATCTATGGTGCTAGCAAGTTAAAGGAAGATTGCGAGTAGTATGAATAGATATGTGGAGGTCGCAAGCTAAAGTATCATAGAGCAACAAGGTTATAGGTAGATAGGAGTAAGGATAAGAAAAAATGAGTGAGAAGGTGACAAGAATAGGTAAGGCCTCGGGATTAAGCCTATCAAAACAAGAGAGCTGATGGTTTCCGTAAGTTATAGAAAGCTCAATATAGCTTGAATTAACTCGGAGGAGTCTAAGACTAGGTGCATTTAGAAGACATGGAATGCTTCCCTAGTAGTAGAATAAGGGTGTAATTGTAATAGATAAGAGGATGACACTTAGGCCTTTGATTGAGTAATAATTTAAAGAAAAGGTATTTTTTGAATTGCACAAGATTAAAATACCCCCCATAAGATGAATCACGTTGGGATGCTATAAAATATGGTTATTGAAGAATAGTATCTTCTCTAGGTGGATCAGGCAAATCACTTCAAATGTTCCCCCATGTGACGTGAGCCCTAGTGACAATGTATTACGTAAGAGGGTTCAAGTTATCAGTTGAAGATTATAGATCAACATTAAGGTGAACCAACAATGGATGGATAAAAGTTACAAAGTATGAGATGAGATTAGGCCGTCATTATTAAGATGAACAGTAATGAGGAATCATTAAAGGACTTAGATTTATACATATAGGATAAGCAACGAGAGAGTAACCTTGAGCTGGGTAGCAGACCTCGGTAATAATAAACCAAAGTTAGAGTTAGGGTATAGTATGACCTACCTAGCTGTAGTAAAGCCATAAGAATAGATAACTAAGGCTATGAAACAAGTTATAGCAATAGTTGTAAGTTCGACAAAGTACCGAGCGAAGAACTTCAGTATACCTATAGATTCCTAGGGGGATTAATTATCATAGTTCTGTATATGTTCACAAAGTGAGGCCAAGAGATTGGCTAAAAGTTGGAGGAAAAAGTAGAGAAGACTCGCGCATAAAAGGATAGAGTCATACAGGCTGCATCACATAAGGTAGCAACAATGACGAGATTGAAAGGATTCTGGCCACAAGTCATGGTGTGAGAAAGAGGCCGAAGGGAGGAATGCCCTGGCCTTTGAATTTATTCATAGAATAGTCGCCTATATGGCAAGGAAAGTATTAAAGTATTCATAAAAGCTATAGGTTATGAGACTGATAGGCGCATCAGTCAACATTGGAGGACGAATGTTCCGAAGGGGGGAATAATGCTACGCCCCATATTTTCTTACATGAGAGTACATCATAAGTCAACTGATGTAAGCTCAGCAATGAGATCGTCTTTGAAAATACATAAAGTAAGTTAATCATGCTACCTTGGAGGTTACAAATCTTTAAGATCATGGATAACAAGTACCAAGAGGGTTGAAAGGCTTAGAAGCTAAACAAATTGAAGAAAATAATTTTCGTCGAATGACGACAAATTGGAAATGTTATAACATATACTTTTGGAATGATACTAGGGACCTTAACATGATAAGGAGGTTATATTATGAGTTATTTTAGGCTTATGATAGTCGTGTGTTACGTTTAGAAGTCAAGCGAGTTGTGGAACAAAAGTTGGCAAAAGTCATCACAAGTTACATTCATAAAGGTGCTGAAAATTAGGTCAAATGTAGAGGAGCTTTTCTCCCAATATACATTGTCTTACAGGATTATTCACATATCAAATTGAATATATACAAGTCTAGTTTCTAAATCATCAAACCGTTAGTCAATACAACATCGGAGTAGATATATATTTGCAGTTTCGTGAGACTGTGCAGACTGCATAGTTGACAAGTAGGTGTGTCGCTGAAGCTTTTTGAGCAATACATTTCATATGTAATATGAAGTCATTTTGGGACATATTATATAACAAATTGAAGGTATTGGAATTTAATTTTCAATGCTCTTAACAGTTTATTCATACGACAGCCTGATAAAAAAATATAAGGATCGGAAGAAGGGCCAATGCTAGGGTGCCAAGCTAGCAGCTCTTTGACTTTTCAAAAGTTGATATATATAGGTTTTAAATCGTCTTTCTCTTCATTCTTCATAGAAAACGACCAGACAACCCCAATAAACTTACCCTTTAAGCTCTCTACAAGGTTTTCAAAGATGATAAAAATCTCGGGTACGAAATCAAGAAGCGATAACATTAGAACGATCCCTACGACGTAAGTATCGTTATATCGCCTCTCTTTTTCTTTGTAGTTTGAGTTTTGGAAGGTACTTCATAGTTAAGAAAACTAATATTTTTTGTATTTAATCTTTTAAATATCAAGGAAGGTTGATAAATTCGTTTCATTATAGTTAGAACTCACGGGACGGTTATCGAAAGTCGTGAGTTTGATTTATTTTACTTTTAGTGGACTGTTTTGTAGTCAACTCGTGTTGGTCTATTGTGCTGCTGATTTATGGAATTTGGAAGGATAGAGGACGTGTAGAAATGCCACATGTGGTAGGATAGTGGGCTGGTCGCTCGTCGTTGCAATTTCAGGCTAATTGATAACTTGTTGATTGGGTGTGTTATGGTATACTTGGGGTTTTTGTTGTATTAAAGGTCCTGAATTGTAGTTAGGTTGTTTTTGAATTGCTGATAGTATTTCTCTAGTTGTTGTTGTTGGTATATGGTATTGGAGAAGTCACTTGTTACAGGGGAGATGCTGCCCAAATTTACATAAACGAGCTACTAGCTTAAGTTGTGGACTTAGCCTTTACTCAGCACTGATTTTGAATCTCCTTATGCTATGGTAGATTGAGTTGAGTTGTTTGAAGAATTGCTTGGAAGGTATTAAGTACTCAACGGGGTTAAGGTATGTTAAGGCTATCCCTTCTTTCCTTTTGGCATGATCCATATGATACAACGAAACGAGCAAGCACGCAACTTTCATAAATGATTCTATTCTTAGAAGTACTAGGGTTGCCTACGAGCAAGCACGCATTCATTTATACATGTATATTGACCCACGACCAGATGGTATTATATATGCGTATAGTATATGTATATGGGGTATGGGGAAAGGCTATGGCGTTATATACGCACTACCACCTGATCAGCTGGTATACGTTGATGATTTCGCCCACAGAGGCCGAGATGATATGATGGGATGCCCTCAGAGGCTTGATGAAGTTATGTATGCATATACCTATGCATGATGTGACATTTATACCTATATGAATGACATTATAAATTTTTCATGATTCAAAGAGCTATTCAGACTTACAGGTTGAGTTCTTTACTCCATGTTTCTTTCATGTCTTTTATATACTGCTTTCATGCCTTACATACTTGGTACTTTATTTGTACTAACGTCCATTTTGCCCGTGGACGCTGCGTGCCATGCCCGCAGGTCCCGATAGATAGGTTGACAGTCCTCCTAGTAGGCTATCAGCTCAGCGGAAGGTGTTGGTGCACTCCACTTGCTTCAGAGTTGCCTATTTGGTCAGTATGATTTGGACGTGTATTGATTTGTATGGCGGGGCCCTGTCCTGACCTTTATGATATTTATGTACTCTTAGAGGATTGTAGACAGATGTCATGCATACGAATACTTGTATGGCCTTGTCGGCCTATGTTTTGAGTGTACAAATTATCATGTCGGCCTTGTAGGCCCGTATGTCACATGTATAAGTTTCTATATAATGTTGGGTCGTCATATGTCTAGTATCCCCTTATATTTTATTTTGGTTATCTCATGATGGCCCTTATGGCCCATTTACCCATGATGGTATGATAAAAAAGATACATTATGTTGGTACTCGGTTGAGTAAGGCACCGAGTGCCCGTCGTGGCCCTCCGATTTGGGTCGTGACAGCAACATAGTCCAAAAGTCAACCTGGATCATGAGTACCCCAGTGAACGCCCACACCCCCGTTACCTAGGACGTGCGTCACCCCAACACATCAAAAATAGCAAGGTTCTAAGGGATAATTGCCCTGAATTCCTAGTTTAAAAATGTTACTTACCTCAAAACGTGTAACTCAATACTCCAACAAGCCCTTGCCTCGTGAATCGGCCTCCGAGCGACTCGAATCTAGTCAAAGCAACTTAATACAATCAATAATAGCCATAGTAAACAATCCCAAATGATAAAGCTAAAGTCTTAAATCAAATATGCAAAGTCAACCCAAAAAGTCAACCTCGAGCTCGTACTCCGGAACCCGACAAAATTCATAAATTCCAAACACTAATTCAACTATGAGTCCAACCATAATAATTTCATTCATTTTCATCCACCCCAAATCTATCATGCCCCGACCTCGGGGAGCGCGACCGGCACTCAACTGAGATACCCCGGTTAAGCAAGCCTGTTAGATGCCTTCTACCCAACCTTGCCCATTAACAATATAAGAACCAGTACATGTGATAGACATGAGAAGAGTCAAGTGTTCCACAATAGTTTCCATTACTAAAGGATATTCATTTATGATTTCCAAAATATAACAAGTTTACTGATATGATGAAAACATGTTCGCCCAAATACCAACACTTACGAGTTTAATTTCCAACATAATATACCACCCATAACCTGTCTACGGAGCCTCTAAGTACAACATAAGAGTAGTATGAATGTGCCGGCGACAAGGCCCCGGCTATACCTCAAATGTAACGTAAAATGTCAAATGACAAAAAGCCTGGAATAGAGTAGGGCTCACCAAAATCTGCTGAATAGAGAGTAGCTGCTAACGAGGGTCAAAACCACATGCTGACGAACCACCTGCATCCATTGAAGATGCAGCGCCCCCGAAAAAAGGGACGTTAGTACATATAGAATAGTACTAGTATGTAAAGCTAATTGTCCACTTTCAAAATAGAATTCCAACATATGAAAGGGAAAACCATATAAATATCAAGTCACAATCAACAATATCCAAATGCCCAGTTAAAACATACCAATTTTCAAACTACGAAAATAGTATATAAATATTTGGTTGGGAGATCATTAGCACCGATATACCATAGTGTTTTTAGCACGGAGTCCGATCACGCCCAATCGGCTAGGCCATCTTCCCATGAACAATGTGGTTTGACATGTGGTGCGAAACAAAGGTGTTACCAAGAGTAGTACCACCATGTGCGCAACATGGCATCCGATCTCCACCCAATCGGCTAGGCCGCCTTCCCACATATGTTGTGTGGGTTGACTTTCCAATTCCAACTAATATCAATCTCATCCCAAATAAGGGGAATAATCACAATCCATCACAATCCACCACTACACCGACACGTGTAGTTTCGGGTGTGGACCTTATGACCCACCCTTCCTTAGTTTGCTAATGAAACTCCCAAAAACATTTTTGTTTTGCACACAAAGGTAATATAATTACAAATGTTTTCACCTCATTGTCTTTCACATTGTATAAACCTTCATTAGTATTTTCAACCACTCACAACCACAAAATTTCCTTGGCTCTTTTGGCCATTCACAAGATTCTTTATTCATGGCATGGCGGCCATATTTCATATTCCACACTTTCTTTTCTATACTTTCAAGGATCACCATCACACATCAACATATAGAATATTCCGGAAATCACAACTTTAAGTTTATTAGCAATGAAGACTTTAAACACAATGAATTCCTTTCCACGAAATGGAGTAAAATGGTTGACAATCAAAGCACAAGTTAGAAGCATAAACGAGTAACACATAAATTAATCTTTAAATACCTTTCCCAAAAAGGGAAATACACAATTTCAACTCATGAATATATATACACAATTTCAACTCATGAATATATATAAGAGCTAAAGACACATTGGAAACGCTTACAAAGCATAACATTAGTTAAAACAGTCACGTTTGGGCACAAGTATAACCCTCATTATTGGCACGGTGGCCATACTTTCCATCTCCAACCCCTTCTTTCACTTTAAAGCATCCTTATATATTATCAACAACAAGCCATTTTAATTCAAGACTTTAGATACACATTTGAGCAACTAACCAAATTAAGGGTCTTAGACACATGTGATTTCTTACACAATTTGACATGCTAGTTTTCATTAGAATCACGCTTCAAATCATAATATATTAACACACAGCCCATGTTTAATAACCCTCTCAAATAGTAACTCAACAAAGAAGAACGTTTGGAATACAATTTGGACGCATGTATCTTTTGACACAAGGTTTGTTCGGAATAATCAATTTATAATGAGCAATACGGGACTTACAAGGCCATTGCGGAGTTAAATTCTAAAAGAGGAGTTTAGCCAACATACCTTGTTTGAGCTTTCCTTAAGTTATTATAATGTCCCAACACTTCTAGCAATAATAGTCTATAGGAAAATAGCGAACATCGGATAATAATTAGAAGGATCCACATGGTGTAACTCTTAGGAATTTTGTCAAACACCTAGTATGCAAAATAGACTACAAAGCTCTACAATGGTAATCCCGTCCTCTCTCAACCAATTTCAACAAGAAACTAACCAAAATAGTTCATTAATCCCACATACTACAACCTATGGTCACATGCATGGCCTATATCCAACCCTCACAATATACTAGAACTCATAACCTCTTGCATGAAAGCTTAGAAGTAGGACTTACCCGAATAGATGATAATCTAGTGGTTGGTTTCCTTGATTCTTGAAGGTTGGTGCAAGATTGGATGATTAGAGTATTAGGTTTCCTCCTTCTCTCTCTAAATTTATCTTACCTCTCTCAAAAATTATCAGGTAATCGCCCCAAAATAAGCCCCAAAGGTTATTTATCAAAATGGGGTCGGATAAAAAAAATAGCAAAATGGACCCCCTAACTCAAATCTGTTGTCGCAAAATTGACCGCATAACAGGTATGCGGTCCGCAAAATGGACAGCGAAAATGATGCCAGGAACTAGGCTGCACTAGACCGGTCTGCGACAGGTCTGCAGTCCGTAGACCACTTATGCGGCCGCAAAATGGGCCGTAGAATCGCCCAACAAAATTTCCTCATTCTAACTCTGTGACAGAAGTGCAGACCGCGAAATAGGTATGCGATCGCATAAAAGACCGCAAAACAACCCTCAAAATTCAACAACTCCCTGCTCAACTCTGCGACGCTTATGCGGCCCGCATAATGGATCTGCGGTCGCGAATCTGACAGCATAATTGGCCCTTCAGCAAAAAGAATTTTCCACCAACACCTCAATGTATTCTTCAACCCAAATCACCAAATCTCACACTCCAACAACATAGTCTAAAATCCCCAAATTTCACTTCAAATTAGGTGTAATATTCAATGGATAAACAATATCTAACATCAAAAGTGATTAAATTTCACTTACCTCTTCAATTGTAGCAAAAAGTCTCCCAAAAATCGCCCTTAGCCAAGCTCCACAAGTTTGAAATGAGAAAAACAACCAAAACCCTCGTTTTTAACATCTGCCCAGCGATTCTTGCATCTGCGGCTAACTTGGTCGCACATGCGACGCCGCTTTTGCGGTCCAAATTCCGTTTCTGTGGAATTCACTTAAACTTCCAACCAAGAGCACATGTTGTCAACCCTTTTGCACCTGCGGGACCGCTTTTGAAGAACTATGGCCGCATCTGCAGCTTCCTGACCTTCCAGCAAACTTTCGCTTCTGCGGTCTCATTTTCGCTTCTGCAATCTCATTTTCGCTTCTGCGCATGCGCACCTGCGCACACATGTCCGCATCTGCGGAAACCTATGCCTCCGCTCAACTTCGCTTCTGCGCTCACCTGCCAGCACCTGCGAGCTCACATATGCGAAAAATCCTCGTACATGCGCTCCTCTCCAAGCCCCAGCAAATCCCGCACCTGCGATCACCAGGCCGCTTCTGCGGCCTCGCATCTGCGGCTAAATCCGCGCAGGTGCAATTTTACCAAACCTAAAACCATCAGTCATTCCTCTAAGTCCAAACATGATCTGACAACCATCCGAAACACACCCGAAGCACCAGGGATCCCATCCAATTACATCAACCAGTCCTAAAACACGTTACGATCTTACTCGAAGCCTCAAATCACATCGAACAACATCAAAATCATGAATCTCACCCGAATTCAAGCCTAATGAAACTAATGAACTTCCAACTTCTAAAACTAATGTTGAACTATGTCAAATCAGCTTCGAATGACGTCAAATTTCGAACACTAGTCAAAAATGACACACCAGACCTATTTCAACTTCCAGAACTAAAATCTGAACCCGATATCAACATGGTCAACTCTCGGTCAAACCTGTCAACCTTCCAAACCTTCAACTTTCCAACTTTTCCAAAAAAGCATCAAATCAACCTACGGACCTCCAAATCAACATCCGGACATACGCCTAAGTCCTCACCATACGAAGCTATTGGATCCATCAAAACTTTATTGCAGAGTCATTTAAACAAAAGTCAAACTCCGGTCAACTCTTTCAACTTAAGCCTTCAACCTTGGGACTAAGCACCCCAATTCACTATGAAACTTCCCCGAAACCAATCCAATGATCCCGATAAATCACATAACTACAAATGGACATAGAAGAGAAAATGAATAGGGGAACTGGGCTACAATATACAAAATAACCGGCCAGGTGGTTACAGAATACCCATTCCGATACGAGTCAAAATATATGAGTTTCATCTAATTCCGACCTCAATTCGACCTTCAAGTCATCGATTTTTACTTTAAAGATTTTCTTATTAAAATCTCCAATTTCTTCAATTAGATTCATCAATAGTCGCTATAATTAAGGTTGGAATCATGAATATTAAATAAATCTGGTCAAAAATACTTACCACAATCCAAATTAGGAAAATCCCCTCCAAAATAGGGCCAAATACAAGCTCTCTAACTCAAAATGTGATGAAATAGCCAAAACCGTCAAAATAGAGCACTTAAGTGGTCTGCCCAGGTGTACACATCGCGATCGCGGAACCTACGTCGCAATCGCGAAGGCAAAATCCTTCGCCCATCTGCTGATCCGCTTCGCGAATGCGAGACCACCATTGCAAACGCGATGCTCAACATGCTGAGGCCTATGCAAACGTGATTTCATGCACGTGATCGCGAAGAACAAACATGCGACTCCCAGCCGGACTTCCCTTCTACGCGAACGTGGCCTAACCTACGCAAACGCGAAGGCCATTGCTTTACAAGCTCCGCAATCGTGGCCCCTCCTTCGCGAACCTGTAGAACAAACCTGCCTAACACAAAAATGCCCTCCGCGAATGCGGCTGCCATGTCATAATCTCTAAGAAGGAAACCAGACACCAGCCAAATAGTAGACCAAAACAAGAGAAAAATGATTTGAAACCCATCTGAAACATACCTGAGGCCCCCGGGACCCAGTCCAATCACACAAACCAATCGAAAACATAACACAAACTTGCTTGAAGCCTCAAATAACACAAAACAACATCGAAACCACAAATCGCACCTAAATTCAAGCCTAAAGAACTAATCCAAATTTCCAAATTCAAAACTTACGCCGAACATGTCTAAACACCTCGGAATGACCTCAAATTTTGCATGCAAGTCCCAAATGACAGAACATACCTATTCTAACTCTCGGAATAAAAATCCAAACTCGATATCAACAAAGTCAACTCTCGGTCAAACTTACCAACCTTCCAAACTTTCAACCTTCCAACTTTCGCCAAACAGAACTAACTCAACCTAGGAATCTCCAAATCCAAATCCAGACATACGCCTAAGTCAAAAATGACCGTACGAAGATATTGGAACCATCCAAACACTGTTCTAGAGTCGTCTACACAAAAGTTAAACTCCGGCCAACTCTTACAACTTAAGCCTCCAACCAAGGGGCTAAGTGTCCCAAATCATTCCAAAACTCTCCCAAACCCAAACCAAACATCCCTGCAAGTTATGTAGCCATAATTACACATGTGTAATGCTTCAAATAGGGGTAACGGGGCTAAAATATTCAAAACAACTACCCAGGTCACTACATTCTTCCCCTCTTGAACGAACATTCGTCCTCAAACGAGTATAGAAACATACCTGAAGTGCCAAAAAAGTGAGGATATAGGCTCTACATATCATGCTCAGTCTCCCAAGTCACCTCCTAGGCCTATTGGCCTCTCCATAGGACCTTTACCAATGCAATATTCTTCAACCTCAACTTTCAGACATGCCTATCTAAAATAGCCACTTGCTCCTCAATATAGGTCAAATCATTATCCAATTGCACTGAGCTGAAACCAAATACATGTGATGGATCACTATAATACTTCTGGAGTATGGAAACATGGAACACCAGGTGAATTCCTGATAAACTGGGTGGCAACACAAGACTGTAGGCCACCTCACCCACCCTCTCAAGAATCTCAAAAAGACCAATATATTGAGGGCTCAACTTTCCCTTCCTCCCGAAACTCATCATACCCTTCGTGGGCGAAACTCTAAGTAGAACCCTCTCACCCACCATGAATACCACATCATGAGCCCTCCTATCAGCATAACTCTTTTGCCTGGACTGCGTTGTACGAAGTCGCTCCTGAATCAACTTCACCTTCTCCAAAGCATCACGGACCAAATCAGTGCCCAACAACCTAGCATCCCTAGGCTCAAACCAAACAACCGAAGAACGACATCGCCTCCCATTTAAAGTTTCATAATGAGTCATCTGTATACTCGACCGATAGCTGTTTTTGTAGGCAAACTCTGCTAGAAGTAGAAACTAATCTCTAGAGCCCCCGAAATCAATGACACATGCATGTAACATGTCCTCCAAAATCTAAATAGTGTTCTCGGACTATTTGTCTGTCTGTGGATGAAATGTCGTACTCAAATTGACCTGTGTACCTAACTCACATTACACGGATCTCCAAAAATGCAATGTGAATTGTGTGCCTTGATTCGAGATAGTAGTCACTAGCACACCATTAAGGTGACAATCTCACGAAGATAAATCTGAGTCAGCCTGTCCACAATGACCCACACAATGTCGAATCTCCTCAAGGTCCATGTATCCCAACCACAAATTCCATGGTGATACGCTCCCACTTCTACACTAAAATATCAAGCTTCTGAAGCAAACCACCCAGTCTCTATTGCTCATACTTAACCTGCTAACAATTCAGACACCGAGCCACATGCTCCACAATATCTTTCTTTATTCTTCTACACCAGTAGTGCTGCTTCAAATCATGGTACATCTTTGCGGCGCCCTATGAATGGAATACCGCGAACTATGGGCCTCCTCAAGAATCAGCTCCTATAACCCATCAATATTGGATATACAAATCCGGTCCAGAAGTCTCTATACCCCGTCATCATCAATAGTCACCTCATTGACATCATCGTGTTGCACTGTATCCTTAAGGACAAGCAAGTAGGGATCATCATACTAGTGCGCCTAGATGCACTCAAACAAAGACGATCGTGAAACTAAGCAAGCAAGAACCTGGCTAGGCTCCGAAACATCCAACCTCACGAATATGTTGATCAAAGCCTGAACATCCAAAGCTAACGATCTCTCCCCAATTGGAATAAAAGCAAGAATACCCATGCTCTCAGACTTCCTGCTCAAAGCATCGGCCACCACATTGGCCTTCCTCGGATGAAAATTAATGGTGATATCATAAAGCTCATATTGGAGTTGTAGTCAAAGCGGTCTTATGCTTCTAAAAGCTTTCATCACACTCATCATATCACCTGAATGGGGCACCCTTTTGTATCAATCTAGTCAAAGGTGCTGCAATGGACGAGAAACCCTCCACGAAATGACGATATTACCAAGCCAACCCAAGGAAACTTTGGATCTTAGTAGCGGTAGAAGTTCGAGGCCAACTCTAAACTGCCTCAATAGTTTTTGGATCCACCTTAATCCCCTCACTGGACACCACGTGGCCTAAGAATGGTACTGAATCAAGCAAAAACTCACACTTCAAAAATTTAGCACATAGCTTCTTCTCCCTCAACGTCTGGAGCACGATATTTAAGTGTTGCTCATGATCCTCTCGACTGCGAGAATACACCAATATATTATCAGAGAACACAATGACAAAGGAATCAAGATACGACTGAAACACGTTGTTCATTAAGTGCATAAAGGCTGTTGGGGCATTGGTCAGCCCAAAAGATATCACCAAGAACTCATAGTGATCATAACGAGTCCTGAAAGCCGTCTTCGGAATATCTTAAGCATGGATCTTCAGCTGATGGTACCCCAATCTCAAATTAATCTTCGAGAATACCCTAGCAACCTGAAGCTAATCAAATAAATCATCACTACGCGGTAGTGGGTACTTGTTGTTGATAGTAACCTTATCCAGCTGCTTGTAGTAAATACACATCCTCATAGAACCGTCTTTCTTCTTCACAAATAGAACTGGATCACCCCAAGGTGAAACACTCGGTCCGATGAAACCCTTATCAAGCAACTCCTAAAGTTGTTCCTTTAATTCCTTCAACTCTACTTTTGCCATGGGATATGGTGGAATGGAGATGGGTTGAGTGCCCATCACCAAGTCAATACCAAAATCAATATCCCTGTCGGGTGGCATGCCTGGTAGGTCTGCTGGAAACACATCAAGAAACTCTCTCACTACCAGAATTGACTCAATGGTAGGAGTATCAGCACTAACATCCTTCGCAAATGCTAAGTATGCCAAGCACCCCTTCTCAACCATCCAATGTGCCTTCAAGAAAGACACCACCTTACTAGGAACATGATCCAATGAACATCTCTGCTCCAACTTAGCCAACGTCACGGTCTTAGCGTGACAATGAAGAATAGAGTGATCGTGACAACCAATCCATGCCCAAAATCATGTCAAAATCCACCATATTTAGTATCAAAAGGTCAACCCTAATCTTTTATACCCCAATCGTGACCAAACAAGAGCGATAGACCTAGTCTACCATAATAGAATTGCCAACAGGCATGGACACATAAACAAAAGTACTCAAGGAATCACGAGGCATATCAAAATATGAAGGAAAATAGGATGACACATATGAATAAGTGGAATCGGTGTCAAAGAAAATTGACGCATCTCTATGATAAATCATAACAATACTTGTGATGATAGCATCTGATGCAACTGCCTCAGTCCTACCAGGAAAAGCATAACAACGGGCCTGGCCTCTCTCTCTAGGACAACCTCTACCCGCCTATCTTCCACCTCTAGCTGGCTATACAGATGGAGTAGCAGCTGGAGCAGGAATCATAGAATGAGTACCCTGCGGGGGTCCACCCCTCCGAAGTCTAGAACAATCTCTCTCCATATGCCTAGTATCACCACACTCAAAATACCTCTCTGCGGGCATGGCTGCTGGTACTAAGTCTAACTCAGACGGATATAATAACCGTTGTAAGAACCCCGTGCAGGAGATGCACTGGAAGATGTCTATCCAAATCGAGTACTCTAAGGTCCCTAACAAGATGGAGCACTACAAGTAACCTGAAGTGCAGATTGAACTAGTCGACTGACAAAACCTCTGTCATGACGAGCTGTAGCTAAAGAATGGGAACCGCTAAATCCCCCAAAGCCTTGAGGCCTCTTGGCCTCCCTATCCTCTCTTTGCTGACCACGGATATGCTCCACAGCCTAATGGAATGGAGTATCAGTCTCAAACTCCCGTGTCATCCCAAATCTGAGACCATTACCGAGTCCCTCAATAAATCTACGGACTCTCTCTCTCTAACATTGGAAACCAAAGTAGGTGCATGACGAGATAACTCAGCAACCGCATAGCATACTTCGACACAGTCATAGTCCCCTGGCACAACTGCTCGAACTCTGTGCGCAACACAACTTGGAGGGTCTGTGGAACGAACTCCTTCAAAAAGATATCATTGAATGGAGCCCAAGTAAGTGGCGTTGCATTAGCTAGACTACTCTCCTTATAAGCCCGCCACTGTCTATATGCTGGCCTCGTCAGCTAGAAAGTATTAAGGTCAACCCCACTCACCTCCACTATGCCCACAATTTGCAGAATATGGTGACTCTGGTCTAGAAAACACTGTGCATCCTCAAAGGTTGCACCACTGATAGTAGGAGGAAAATACTTCTTGAACCTCTCCAACCTCTTCTACTCCTCCTCTAACGCCACTAGCCTAACCTCGGGCTAAACCGCAATCACGTGCTGCCTCGGCATAACACCCGGAGCATGATCAACATGAGCCCGCTGCTCTAGAGTACGGTCAGCGGGAGTCTGAGCTCCTCCCCCATCCTGAGAAGCATTTGGTGCAATCGGAATCAATCCCGCCTGAGCTAAAGTACTAAACAGGCTCAGAAAATATGCCAAAGCCCCCTAAAGTCCAGGAGTAACAACAAGTACCTTGGGTGCCTGCTCCCCAACCGGAGCTACTAGTGGCTCCCCAGTTGTGGCCCTAGCATATCTCCTCGCTGCAGCACGTGCTCCTCTTCTGCCTCGGCCTCTTCCCCGACCTCTAGCAACACCGGCATCGTGGGTAGTATCATCAGTAACTGAAGCTCGTGTCCTCACCATCTGTGAGACAAAGGCTCAAATCTGCACAATAAGGAATGAAGGAAATGAAATTTCCTAACAGTTCCATAGCCTCCCGAAGAGAAGTACAGACGTCTATGTACCAATCCGTAAGACTTTACTAAACTTGCTTATGACTTGTAGAACTTGTGAACCTAGAGCTCTGATACCAACTTGTCACGACCCTAAAATTCCACCTTAAGGATTGTGATGGAACCTAGTCTCTAAGACTAGGTAAGCCTAATACATGATGAGATCAAACAGAATAAAGTAACTTAACTATTAAATAAAAGGTAGAAAATGCCATAACTTAGCTGTAAAGTGAACGCAACAGTCGTACATCCCAAAACACAGTAATATTGAGTCATAAGCTCTACAAAAGTACACAAGTAATCTCAAATACAACACTATTTGGATTAAAATAATAGTAGTAAGGAAACAATAGAAGGTGACTTCGAGGCCAGCGAGCGGAACATTATATATACCTTGAAGTGTCCACGACTCTGGCCCGGCTCTCTAGTGACCAGCACGATCCGAGGTACTTGGATCTGCAAAAACATGTGCAAAAGTGCAGTATGAGTACACCACAATCAGTACTCAGTAAGTATCAAGACTAATCTCAGTAGAATAGTGACGAGGTTTGAGTCCAGACAATAACTAGTTAAAATAATTTGTTCAAGACATCAACAGAAAATGGACAACAAAAGCATAACAGAACAAATGTTAACTACCTCGAAGAATATGTGACAACAACTCAATGTAGAATAATCCTCCTTTGCCAATAT
Source organism: Nicotiana tabacum (assembly GCF_000715075.1). Taxonomy (NCBI): domain Eukaryota; kingdom Viridiplantae; phylum Streptophyta; class Magnoliopsida; order Solanales; family Solanaceae; genus Nicotiana; species Nicotiana tabacum. Next base: position 64,003,716 of record NC_134094.1, on the reverse strand, counting down.
AGTATCAATGAGGTCAGGGCAGGAAATAACATATCAAATTCCACTAACAACTCGTAAAAAAAACTCAAAGGAAAATCATTTAATGAAAACAAAAAATTGTTTCAAACATCAACCCCTCAGTTCCAATACATGAACAATAACAAGAATCATCCTCGATATATCTATTAACAAACCCCGACAAGCCACCCTTATGTCGCCACATGCACATTAATAATGGAATGCCACCCTTATGTCGCCGCATGCACATAAATAGCCATTCTTATCTCGCCGCATGCACATTAATAATGGAATGTCACCCTTATGTCGCCGCATGCGCATCCCATTCATAACATAACAATCAAGCCGCACATTACATGCCCAAGTGCCATAAATATCACCAAAACCACAATACCAAAGCCACAATAATATATAGCCCACGGCTCAACAACAATATGTATAAAAATCATAAAACAATAATATAAGGGTGTAGGAAGTGAACAACAATAAAACATGTTTCATATAACAAACAAACCCAATTCAAGGTATATTAATAGCCTAAGGTCTAATCAGGTCAATTACCACACATACACCCATGTACACACTCATTACCTTATATAAACGTTTTACGTAGCACAATAATACAAATTAGACCAAATCCTAAGGGAAAATTCTCCCACACAAAGTTAGGTAAGATACTTACCTCAAATAAGCTAAGTCAATATTCTAAAAAGCCTTTCCGGCGTGAATCACCCTCTGGACGATTCGAATCTAGCCAAAAAAATTTAATAATATCAATAAAAGCAATAGGAAACAAGCACAAATGATAAAGCTATGATCTTGGTTCAATTATGCAAAACCCAAATTTTCAACCCTAGGCCTGGACCCCAAAATCCGACCGAATACCCATTCCAATACGAATCCAAATATATGATTTTCATCTGATTCCGACCTCAACACGAACTTCAAATCATCTATTTTTACTTTAGAAAGGTTTTTACTAAAATCCCCAATTTCAACAATTAGATTCATCAATCAATCACTAAAATCAAGGTTGGAATCATTAATAATAAACAAATCAGAGTCACGAGTACATACCTCAATCCAAATCGTGAAAATTCTCTCCAAAATGGCCCAAATCCGAGCTCTCTAACTTAAAATGTGATAAAATAGTCAAAACCCTCGAAATAGAATACTTAAGTGGTCTGCCCAGGTGTACATATCGCGATCGCGGGACCTACATCGCGATCGTGAAGGAAAAACCTCCGCCGAGCTGCTGACCTTCCTACGCGAATGCGAGACCACCATCACGAATGCAATGCTCAACCTACTGGGGCCTACAAGAACGCGGTTTCATGCACACGATCGTGATGAACAGACACGCGCCACCCCCAGTCGGCCTTCCCTTCTACGTGAATGTGACATAACCTACGCAAATGTAAAGGCAACTGCCTCACAATCTCCATGACAGCAGCCCTTCCTTCTCGAACGCGAAGAACAAACTTGCTTAACACCTCCACGCCCATGACTGCATTGTCGCGGTTGCAAAGAAGAAAATTAGACACCAACCAAACAGCAATCCAAAACAAGAGGAAATGGTCTGAAACCCATCCGAAACATACCCGAGGCCCTTGGGACCCCGTCCAATCACACCAACCAAACACAAAGCCTAATGTGAACCTGTTCGAGGCCTCAAATCAAACAAAACAACATCAAAACCACGAATCGTACTTCAATTCAAGCCTAAAGAACTAATCCAAATTTCCAAATTTAAGATTTATGCCGAATATGTCTAAACACCTCGGAATTACCTCAAAATTTGCATGCAAGTCTCAAATGACACAACGGTCTTATTACAACTCCCGGAACCAAAATCTGAACCTGGTATCAACAAAGTCAACTCTTGGTGAAACCTATCAACGTTTCAAACCTTCAAACTTTCAACTTTTGCCAAATAGAACCAAATCAACCTAGGAACCTCCAAATCCAAATCTGGACATGTGCCTAGGTCCAAATCCACTATACGAAGCTATTAGAACCATCCAAACATTGTTTTGGAATCATCTATGGATAAGTCAAACTCCGATCAACTCTTACAACTTAAGCTTCCAACCAAGGGACTAAGGGTCCCAAATCAATCCAAAACTCTCCCGAACCCAAACCAACCATCCCGCAAGTTCTGTAACCATAATTGCATATGTGTAAAGATCAAATAGAGGTGACAAGGCTAAAATACTCAAAATAATCGGCCAGGTCGTTTTAATAATATTCTTTGTTTTGAAAATATATTCTCATTAAAAATAATTTTATAGAGATCTAAGGATAGTTCTTTTCTTACTTGCGAACTTGACACTTTACAAGAAGAAATTAACTTTTGTTTAAAGTAGAAACATAACATTTCTACTATCCAAAATGTAAATTATCACGACCCAAAATCCGCATGTCATGATGGCGCCTATCTCAATTCTAGGCAAGCCAACAACCTCAATAAACCATAATTGTTTTAACGTTTGAAAATACAATATTTAAATTTAATAGAAAATCCCACAAATACTAATATAAATACACTTCCAAAACTCGGTGTCACTGAGTACATGAGCATCTAAATGATAACATAGTCTGACTGATAAAACACTATCTGGAAATATAGAATAGTAAAAATAACTTAAAGGAAAGAGAATCAAGGTCCGCGGATGCCAAGAAACTACCTCGATAGTCTCCAACAGATAAAATCCAAAATCTAGCAGCAGCCATATCCAGAAGTACCTGGATCTACACATGAAGTGGAGAGTGTAGTATGAGTACAATCGACCCCATGTACATAATAAGTAACAAGACTAACCTTTGGGCTGAAAGTAGTGACGAGCTCAACAGATACAGTCTAGTATAGAAATAACAGTACAGAAATGTAGGCATGCTTTCAAGTTGAATAGTTAAACTCATTACAAGTAAAATAGATCAATTCTGAATGATATGAGGAATATGACGTCTCTATATCTACATGCCAATGTACATATTGTATGTGATGCACCTTAGTAGAAACCTCGTGTACTCACAATCTCAAAATACTCAATCACTCTGTAATGTATATGGTCAATCCAACCCATGAAAGATCCATCCCATATATATATACATCAACTGACAGTAAGTCACTCAGTATTGTATAAGGCCATTCCAACCCAGAGGAAGATCCATCCCCAAATATAAATGATTCGGACAAGATCCATGTCAAGTGAAGATCCATCCCTCAATATAAAATGCTTCAGCAAGATCCATGCCCAGGGAAGATCCATCCCTTAATATAAACTCAACCGCGCTCATTGTGGGAGATGCAGACTACAGAGGGGCTCCTTCAGCCCAAGCGCTATAATAGCCAGATCCACGCATAAATAAATAAAATATGCTGCGGCGTGCAGCCCGACCCCATAAATATCACTCAAAATCTCCAGTCTCTCGGGCTCTCAATGACATGAAAATCAACCAGACATGATGATATGATGTATCAATGAATAACAACAGAGACTGAGATATGATATGCAAATGATAGATGTGATGGAGTACATAATTGTAACTTTAAACAAATAATTAAATAGCAATAAGACCTCTGTGGGTCCCAAAATATCGGCACGTAGCCTAAACATGATCTTTAACATGAGTCTCAGCTCAGCTTCCTCTAACACGTAGAGGATATGTGGATAATGACAAGATTCTTTTATTATACAATTCTACGGAATCAATTAAGTCACAATTTCTATGGTGCATGCCCACACGCTCGTCACCTAGCATGTGTGTCACCTCCAAACAATTCATATGATAGGTAATTTAGGGATTCATACCCTCAGAACCAAGTTTAGAAGTGTTACTTACCTAAAACCGTGCAAGTTCTTTATTCCAATATGCCTTTGCCTCGCGAATCGGCCTCCGGACGACTCAAATCTAGTCACAATTAATTCGATACAGTCAGCACAAATTATAGGAATCAATTCCAATGAAAATACTAATTTACCAACAAAATCCGAAATTCAACTCAAATATCGTCAGTGGGGCCCATATCTTGGAACCTGACAGAAGTTATAAAATATGAATGCCCATTCAACTACGAGTCCAACCATACCAAATTTACCAAATTCTGACATCAACTCGGCCTTCAATCCTCAAATCTTATTTTCAAATCCCTAGACCCAAATCCTCAAATTTCATGTCAAAAACACGTAATTTAGTCGAAATACTCAATGATAGTTCAATATTATTGACTAATAATGACTCACCTCAAGTTTTCCTGTGCATTCTCGCTCAATAATCGCCTCAACCCGTGTTGGAAATGTCCAAAAATGGCAAAATCTCGAAACCCTCTGTTTTGTACACTGTCCAGAGGTTTCGCACCCGCGACTCACTTAGCCGCTTCTGCGGTGTCGCAGGTGCGAGAAACCAACCGCTTCTGCGGTTTTCCAAGGCCTTCACTGCCTCCGCTTCTGCGTCCTTGGATCCACTTCTGCGCGCTCGCTTTTTCGAGACCCAGTTCGCTTCTGCGGACGCTGCGCTTCTGGGGTTCCCCGTCCGCATCTGCGATCACGCAAGTGCCGAAATTCCCTTGCATCTGCGACCACTGCCTCACCAGCCCCTATCCACTTTTGCGATCGTGTTGTCGCTTTTGCAGTCGCGCACCTGCGACCAATTCCATCGCAGGTGCGATTGCACCAGAACTGGAAAAATTTCCAGAATTGTTCTAAGCCCAAGTTTTGATTCGTTAACTATCCGAAACTCACCCGCGGCCCCCGGTACCTCAACCAAATATACAAACAAGTCCAAAAACATAATACAAACTTAGTCGAGGCCTTAAATCACATCAAACAACGCTAAAAACACGAATCACACCCTAATTCAAGCTTAATGAAACTAAGAAATTCCAACTTCTATATTCAATGCCGAAACCTATCAAATCAAGTCTGATTGACCTCAAATTTTGCACACAAGTCATAAATGACATAACGGACCTATAAAAATTTTCAGAACTGGATTCTGACACTGATATCAAAAAGTCAATTCCCCGGTCAAACTTTCAAACTTAAACTTCGTATTTTTGCCATTTCAAGCCTAATTTAACTACGGACTTACAAATAATTTTCCGAACATACTCCTAAGTCCAAAATCACCATACGGAGCTATTGGAATCATCAAAACTCAATTCCAAGGTTGTTTACACATAAGTCCATATCCGGTCAACCTTTTCAACTTAAGTTTTTATCTTGGAACTATGTGTTCCAATTCATTCTGAAACCTCCCCGACATGTCAAATAATTATAATTGAACATAAGATAAGCAGTAAATGGGGGAACGGGGCTGTAATACGCAAAACAACTGGCCGGGTCGTTACATTCTCCCCCTCTTAAACAAACATTCGTCCTCAAACGGGTTTAGAATTATACCTAGAGTCTCAAATAGGTATGGATATTTGCTCTGCATGTCTCGCTCAGTCTCCCAAGTAGCTTCTCCAACTGGTTGGCGTCTCCACTGCACTTTCACTGAAGCTATGTTCTTTGATCTCAACTTTCGAACCTGCTAGTCTAAAATGGCCACCGGTTCTACATCATAAGTCAAATTACCATCCAACTGCACTGTACTGAAATCCAAAACATGAGACGGATCTCCGACATACTTCTGGAGCATAGATATATGAAACACTGGGTGAACACCCGATAGACTAGGCGGCAATGCAAGTTCATAAGCCACCTCTCCAATCTTCTTAAGTATTTCAAAATGCCTAATATACCTAGGACTCAGCTTGCCCTTCTTCCCGAACCTCATAATACCCTTCATAGGCGAAACTCGGAGTAGTACCTTCTCTCCTACCATGTAAGCAACATTACGAACCTTCCGATCGGCATAACTCTTCTGTCTAGACTGCGCCATGCAAAGTCGATCCTGAATCAATTTAACCTTCTCCAAAGCATCCTAAACTAAATCAGTACCCAATAGTCTAGCCTCACCTGGTTCAAACCAACCCACCGGAGACCGACATTGTCTCCCATATAAAGCCTCATACAGAGCCATCTAAATGATCGATTGGTAGTTTTTGTTATAGGCAAACTCTACAAGTGGCAGAAACCGATCCCAAGAACCCCCAAAATCTAAAACACAAGTGTGTAGCATATCTTCCCATATCTGAATAGTGCGCTCGGACTGCCCGTCCGTCTGAGGGTGAAATGTTGTACTCAACTGTACCTATGTGCCTAACTCTCGCTACACTTCTCTCCAAAACTGTGATGTAAACTGTGTGCCCCGATCTGAAATGATGGACACTGGCACACCGTGAAGGCGAACAATATCGCAGATATAGATCTCAGCTAACCGCTCTGAAGAATAAGTAGTACCAACTGGAATAAAATGTGTGGACTTGGTTAACCAATCCACAATCACCCAAACAGCATCAAACTTCCTCAAAGTCCAATGGATCCCAACTACGAAGTCCATGGTAATACGCTCCCACTTCCACTCTGGAATTTCAAGTCTCTGAAGCAATCCGCTCGGTCTCTCATGCTCGTACTTCACATGTTGACAATTTAAAGATCGGGCTACAAACCCCACTATATCTTTCTTCATCCTTCTCCACCAATAGTGCTGCCTCAAGTCTTGGTACATCTTAGCGGCACCCGAATGAATGGAATACTGCGAACTGTGGGCTTTTTCAAGAATTAATTCTCGTAGCCCTTCTACATTTGGCACACAAATTTGACCATACATCCTCAACATCCCATCATCTCCAATAGTAACATCTTTGGCATCGTCATGTTGAACTGGGTCCTTTAGGACAAGCAAATAGGGATCATCATACTGGCGCTCTCTGATGCGGTCATATAAGGAAGATCGAGCAACCACACAAGCTAGAACTCGACTGGGCTCTGAAACATCTAATCTCACGAACTAGTTAGCCAAGTCCTAAACATCAAATGCAAGAGGCCTCTCACCAACATGAATGAATGCAAGGCTACCCATACTCACCACCTTTCTACTCAAGGCGTCGGCCACCATATTGGCCTTCCCGGGATGATACAGAATAGTAATATCATAGTCCTTTAGAAACTCCAACCATCTCCGCTGCCACAAATTTAGATCCTTCTGTTTGAATAAGTGCTAAAGACTCTGATGATCTGTAAATACTTCACAAGACACACCGTAGAAATAGTGCCTCCAAATCTTTAATGCATGAACAATAGCTTCTAACTATAAATCATGAATAGGGTCATTCTTTTCATGTGACTTCAACTGGCACGAAGCATAAGCAATCACTCTACCCTCCTGCATTAAGACACACCCAATACCAATCCGAGAAGCATCACAATACAATGTATAAGAGCTTAAAGCTGAAGGCAAAACTAGAACTGGAGCTTTGGTCAAGGCAGTCTTGAGCTTCTGAAAGATCTCTTCACACTCATCCGACCATTTGAATGAAGCACCTTTCTGGGTCAATTTAGTCATAGGCGCCGTAATACACGAAAAGCCCTCCATAAAGCGAAGATAATAACCAGCCAAGCCGAGAAAAATCTAAATCTTAGTAGCTGAAGATGGCCTGGGCCAACTCTAACCTGCCTCTATATTCTTTGGATCCACCTTAATTCCCTCACTGGACACTATATGTCCCAAGAATGCCACCGAACTAAGCCTGAACTCACACTTAGAGAATTTGGCATAAAGTTTCTCCTCCCTAAGCCCCTGTAGTACAATACAAAAATGTTGTGCGTGTTCCTCTTGGATACGTGAGTACACTAGGAAATCATCAATAAATACTACGACAAACAAATCAAGATACGGCTAGAATATACTATTCATCAAGTGCATAAATGTTGCTGGGGCATTGGTCAGCCCAAAAGACATCACAAGAAATTCATAGTGACCATAGCGGGTCCCGAATGTCATCTTTAGAATATCCGAATTTTCCACAGAAGCGGGGCTTTGCCTACAGATGCAGAAATGGAGCCGCAAGTGCGAGAAGTCTGGGCAGAACCTATAAATAGAACACTTCGAGATTTTTCACCATTTTCATCATTTTTGAGCTCGGATTTTGGGGATTTTGAGAGATATTTTGGAGTAATCACTGAGGTAAGTTCCTTGTGCCTATTTATTTTCAATAATGGTGTTTCCTTACTGATTTTGCACCTAGTTGGTGAGTGTTTGAGGTGAGATTTGGGAGATTATGGCTTGGGAATTGGAAAGTGAATTTTGGGGTTTTGGAGGGGCAATTGAGGTCGGATTTTGATAAATTTGGTATGGTTTGACTCGTGAGTGAATGGGCTTTCGGGGTTTGTAACTTTCGTCAGGTTTCGAGACGTGGGCCCGGGGGGCCGGGTTGAGCCGATTTCGGATTTTGGGCTATATTTTAGTAGTTTTCTTGTGAAGTTGATCCTTTTAACCAATATTGATTATCTCCTACTGTTTGTGGCTAGATCCGGGGCATTTGGAGGCTGATTCGAGAGGCAAAGGCATTTTGGAGTAGGATTTCTGCGCGGTTGAGATAAGTAACAGTCTTAAATCTGGTTTTGAGGGTATGAAATCCCAAAAATTGGTATAATGTGAATATTTGGAGGTGACGCACATGTTAGGTGATGGGCGTGCGACCGTGCACCGTGAGGGATTGTGATTTGCTCCGTCCCGTGAGACTGTAAAGTCGAATAGCCATTGTTATTACTTGTTTTCCTTGTCTTTGAGCAATTGACTGTCTTTCATGTTAGAAACCATGCTTAGGCCATATGATATCACTGTTGGGACCCGCAACGGTCGTATACTTGTTGAATTGACTACTAATTGCTGTCTTGTACTCAGTCACAGTCTTACTTATGTGTTATATCTCTGTTTCCTCTCATTTCTTGTTGATACTTGTTGTATTCTTTGCTTGGGCTGGTTATTATGATATTCTGTGAGCCCGAGGGGCTGGAGAGGTTAGTGACTGAGATAGGGCCTGAGTGCCGAGCTGCGAGCTGTGAGGTATATGGATCGGGTTGCATGCCGCAACAAGCCTTCTATATATATATATATATATATATATATATATATATATATATATATATATATGGATCGGGTTGCACGCCGCAACAATATTGGATCTGGCTGCGCACCGCAGCAATATAGTGCTTGGGCTGAGGGAGCCCCTCTGGAGTCTGTACACCCCAGTGAGCGCAGGTACCTATTGAGAGTGTGTATTGAGGGCCGAGAGCTGAGAGTATGAGCTGTTGAGATGAGTTGAGTGACTACTGCCTTGAGAGGCTATACTTGCTTTTATTTATTGTTGCACTTAGTTGTTATTTATTGTTGTTGTGAAATTTCTGGAAGATTCATATCTGTTTTACTTGAGCTCGAACTGATTTGACTTATACCACCAGATTTGAAAGCATGTTCACTCTTTACTGAAATTTTTTGAAATGATCTGTATTTTTATAGTTTGTCACTACTTTTCAGTTCCTTATTTAATTCACTTGTCTATAAACCACGTATAAATTTAACTGTACCGTTTTACGGGTAAACAGTTTGGCGCCCCCCGTGGGACCTAGACAGTCATATAATTAAGTTGATCCTTGCCTTTTTTACTAACATGTTTTGGCTATTTATCTTATATAAAAATCATAAGAAATGTTAGATAATGGTGTTAACAACACACACAATCCCGAGACCAGCATCATCTCGAGGATTCAGTCAGTGACACCCACAATGAGGGAAACGATGCCACGCTGGTCCACAACAGGCGGTACCCACGACACGTTCGGGAGGCAACTCCTGATGATGCTGAAGAGGAGCATGTTGTTGATGCGGTAAGGGTCCTACAAGAACAATAAGCGATCATTCCAGGCCACCTCACGTGGCAGGATAAGGTTATGACAGAGTTGAAGCAGGCGCTGCCGGGGGCTTCAAATAACGCGAATAGACGAGGTCTGGTTCCTTCCGGCGCTCCCGCGAATCAAATAACACAGAGGGTCGACAATAATACCCCGAGGGGCGAAGTTGGCTCCGATGGGGCCGGGGGAGCGGATCCGGCCCCAATAACGAAAACGATCCCTTCAAGAATGAACTCTTATGGTTTATGAGGGAAGTGAACGCCCGCATGGACCAAATCCTGGGTGCACCACCAGTGCTGAAATGTCGGGACTCAAAGAAGTATACTCAGTTGCCATATAAGCCAAGAGCGATACCAGAATTAACCTGAAGTAGTTTAAAATGCCTGATGTGCCAAAGTATGATGGAACTTTAGACCCTTAGGAGCATATTACCACCTATACAATAGCGGTGAAGGGGAATGATTTAGCTCCTCACGAGATTGAATCTATTTTGCTGAAGAAATTTGGAGAGACACTCACGAGGGGAGCCTCGACGTGGTATTTGATGTTACCCGAGCATTCCATAGATTCCTTTGAGATGCTCGCAGAATCTTTTATTAAGGCTCACACTAGGGCTAGAAAAGTGCAGGCCAGAAAGGACGACATATGCAGAATTGCACAAGGAGAATTAGAGTTGCTGCGATAGTTCGTTACCCGATTCCAAAAGGAGAGAATGTTGCTCCCAGCTATTCCGGATGAATGGGCGGCTGAAGCATTCACCAAGGGTCTGAATCCGAGAAGTTCAGACGCTTCCCGAAAACTGAAGGAAGGCTTGCTTGAATTTCAAGCAATGACTTAGGCAGGTGTCCACAACACTATACGAGTCGAATATAAGGATCGATGATGATCAAGTTGGCTTCCCGTCGGCATAAAGACTGGAGAAGAACAGAGAAAAATCAGAAGACGATTTTGACATGGACAGAGGGTATTCGAGGGTCTGGTTTTTGCCCTACGAAGGGGCCGAAGGCCGCGGCAGAGGCTTCCAGTCAGCAGACAGGTTCGCCACTGATAGAAAAATTGATTGCGATCGGAACAATAGATTATTGCAGTACAAAGAAGCGTCAGGTACGCGGGATCCTTCCTACCCCAGGCTGTCATAATACAATTTCAACGTTAGTGATGTAGAGTTGGTGTCAGCCATAAGAAACATCAAAGAAGCACGGTTCCCAAAGCTGATGAGATCCGATCCCGGGATCCCAACTTATGGTGTGAATACCACGGGACGAATAGCCACCCGATTGAGAACTGTCGATATCTCTGGGAAGAAGTGGAGACACTGTTAAAGAATGGGCACCTCAGAGAATTCTTAAGTGACCGGGCCAAGAATAACTATGGTCACAACCGGGATAACGTAGAACCCTCGAAAGCAGGAGAAGATCCTCCGCGCCAGATGATCAACATGATCTTCAGGGGGAATGAAATCAACGGGGTCACCTTCTCGGCGGTAAAAAAGACGAAAGTATTGATAACCCATAGCAAGAGACTCCGGGAAGTTGCTGAAGACGATATCACTTTTACGGAGGAAGACGTAGGCAGATTGTTGCTACCGCACAACGATGCATTGGTAATTTCTTTAAATGTGCTAGACTTTAAATTTAAACGTGTTCTAGTGGATATAGAAAGTTTGGCCAATATCATACAATTGAGAGTATTGGAGCAAGCTAAACTCACCGGAAGCATCATTCCGGCCACAAAACTCCTTGCCGGATTAAACCTTGCGAGCGTGACAACCCGAAGAGAGATTTTGTTTCCCACGAATGCTGAAGGGGTGATGAAAATGACTCTTTTTCAAGTGGTGGATGGTGACATGGGATATAATATTATTCTGGGAAGACTGTGGTTGCACGAGATACGAGATGTACCGTCAATATATCATCAGCTGCTGAAATTCCCAACGCCCGAAGGAATTAAACAGATAAGAGGCGACCAACCGACAGTGAGGGAGATGAATACGATTTTGATCCCCAGTAGTAAAGGGAAGGAACACGCGGCATAGCAACTACAGGAACTGGCGCCCTCTCCCGAATCCAATAAAGTTAGCCCGGGGCTAGAGGCGTCGGAATCTTATCAGGTGCCAAGGTATTTTCAGGCACCAAAAGAGACGGATGCAACAAAATCCACAACGGAAGAGCTTAATAAAGTTGCATTCTTTGAAGAGTTCTTAGAAAGGAAATTCCACTTAGGGACATGACTGCACCCCGAGCTCAGGTCTGGCTTTATTGAATTTCTTAAATTTAATGCCGATTATTTTGCTTGGTCGCATGCGGACATGACAGGTATCCCAACGGAGGTAGACGTACACAAGCTAAGTTTGGATCCAAACATCCCTCCAGTAAGACAAAAGAAACGCCTTATTGCGGAGGCCAAGAACAAATTCATCAAAGAAGAGGTAACTCGCTTACTCGATATCGGTTTGATCTGAGAGGTAAAGTATCCAGACTGGCTAGCTAATGTAGTAGTAATTCCTAAGAAGAACAATAAATTTCGCATGTGTGGAGATTATAAAGACTTGAATAAGGCGTGCCCGAAAGACTCGTTCCCACTGCCAAACATCGATCAAATGATTGATGCTACGGTCAAGCACGAGTTAATGCGTTTCCTCGATGCTTATTCCGGGTACAACCAAATTAAGACGAACCCGGAGGATCAGAAAAATACTTTGTTTATAACAAATTTCGGCACATATTACTATAATATGATGCCCTTCAGGTTGAAAAACGCCGGAGCCACTTATCAGCGACTCGTAAAAAAGATGTTTGAAAAATAAATAGGGAAAACGATGGAAGATTATATAGATGATATGCTCGTTAAGTCTTTGAATGTAGGTGATCACCTTAAGCATCTGCAAGAAACTTTTGACATCCTAAGGAAGCATAACATGAAGCTTAACCTCAAGAAGTGCGCGTTCGGGGTCAACTCTGGTAAGTTCCTAGGATTTCTAGTATCATAAAGGGGGGGATCGAGGTAAACCCCGATACGATCAAGGCCATCGAAGACATTCCGGATCAGCTGTCAAGCGTGAAAGAAGTCCAAAGGCTCACGGGGAGATTGGCCGCTTTGTGCAGATTCATTTCTCGGTCATCAGAGAAATGCCATCGTTTCTTGGCGCTGCTTAAAAAGAAAAACAACTTCGAATGGACCCTAGAATGCCAACATACTTTGAGAGATTTGAAAAGGTACTTGTCAAGCCCTCTATTACTTTCAAAACAAAAGGAAGGTGAAACATTGTTAGTCTACCTCACAGTCTCAGAAGTAGCGGTAAGTGCAGTTTTGGTCCGAGAGGACGAAGGTATGTATTTTTCCATTTATTACGTTAGTAAAATTTTAACGGGAGAAAAAATTCGCTACCTGCACTTGGAGAAGCTGGCCTTAGTCTCGTAGTCGCCGCTCGGAAGCTGAGGCCCTACTTCCAATGTCACCCGATAGCAATGGTGACCACATTTCCCCTGCGAAATATCCTTCATAAACCCAAACTCTCGGGTAGACTGGCCAAATGAGCCGTTGAAATGAGTGAATTCGATATAGAATATAAACCAAGGACCGCGATTAAGTCACAAGTCTTGTCTAACATTGTGGCCGATTTCAATCCGGTATTGCTGCCTCTAGCAACCAAAGAGGTAATCATGGTGTCAGAATCGACATCGGGAATTCGGACCTTATTCACAGATGGAGCCTCCAACGTAAAAGGGTCAGGGCTTGGCATAGTGTTAACCATGCCTTCGGGAGAAACCCTAAGGCAAGCCATCAGAATGGTCCCTTTAACTAACAATGAAGCAAAGTATGAGGCTTTGATTACAGGACTCGAACTAGCCCGGGGACTAGATTCCGAGGTCACAGAAATCAAGTGTGACTCACAACTGGTGGTAAATCAGGTCTGCGAGATCTTTGAAACCAAAGAAGAGTGCATGCAACAATACGTGGTGAAGGTCCAGGCTCTGCTGGCTCGATATTGGGAGTGGTCGATTACTCACATACCGAGGGAAAAAAATGAAGAAGCGGATGCACTGACTAACCTCGGTTCATCAACAGAAATGAAGGGATCAGAATCTGGGACGGTAGTACAATCTGATGGACTCAGTCTTGGATGCAGATAGTTATTACGAGGTAAATACTACTAGTTTGGTCTGGGACTGGAGGAATGAGATCATCGATCATCTCGAGCACGGGAAATAGCCCGAAGATTCCAAGGCGTCTCAGGCATTGTGTGTCAAAGCAGCACGGTATAGCTTTAAAGGAGGACAATTGTACATAAATTCTTTCCAAGGCCCGTTGGCCCGATTTTTGGGAGCATCTGAAGCAAATTATGTTATGCGAGAGGTCCACGAAGGGATATGCGGAAACCATTCTGGCACAGATTCCTTAGTGTTAAAATTGGTAAGGGCAGGATATTATTGGCCTCGCATGAAACAAGACGCCAAAGCTTTCATACAAAAATGCGATAAGTGCCAACGCTACGCACTGCTAGTACATCAACTGGTGGAACCACTACATTCAGTCATGTCTCCGTGGCCGTTCATGAAGTGGGGGATGGACATCGTCGGATCGCTGCCTCCGGCTCCCGGTAAGGTAAGATTTCTTTTGATTTTAACTGACTATTTTTCTAAGTAGGTGGAAGCATATCCTTATCAGAAGATCGGCAGACGCAGAGTGACGGATGTCTTATGGGAAAACATAATCTGCAGGTTCGGAATACCAAAAGAAATAGCATGCGACAATGAGCCGCAATTTATCGGTGCAAAGATCACAAAGTTCCTTGAAGATTTGAAAATAAAGAGGATCACGTCTTCACCCTATCATCCGAGCGCAAATGGTCAAGCGGAGTCAACGAACAAAGTGATCATACAAAACCTCAAGAAAAGGTTGGAAGTGGCTAAAGGTAAATGGCCTGAGGAACTACTTGGAGTTTTATGGGCATACTGAACGATGGCCAAATCGAGCACGGGGGAAACTCCCCTTTCCCTTGTGTACGGAGTAGAAGCCTTGATTCCGGTGGAAGTAGGGGAGCCTACCTTAAGGTATTTCCAGGGAAGCGAAGAAGCAAACATTGAAGCGATGCTGGTCAACTTAGAGTTACTCGATGAATGTAGGGACTTGGCACATGTAAGGATGGCAGCACAAAAGCAGAGAATGGAAAGATATTACAATCGAAGAGCCAAACTTCGTTACTTTAAAGTGGGAGATTTGGTTTTAAGGAAAATAACCCAAAACACCCAGGAACTCAACATAGGGAATTATTAGGCCCAACCTGGGAAGGCCCCTACTGGGTCTTAGCTGTCACCGGGAAAGGTTCATACGAGTTAGAGAATCAAAATGGAGAAAAAGTTTCCAAGCAATTGGAATGTGGCACACCTCAAGAGATATTATTGCTGACAAACATCAATTTTACTAGAAGTATGCGCTGTACTCTTTTTTCCTTCATCCAGTTTTTGCCCCAATTGGATTTTTCTGGCAAGGTTTTTAATGAGGCTACAACAGAAAGTATACTACAAAGAAAGTTTCAACGGCAGCAATAAGATCTTTAATAGCAAGGCACACAAGCGAAGAATCACTTCCGAGCTGTTTAATAATCCTTTGCTCTATAGCAAAATTCCCACCGGAAAAATAAGTTTGCTATAAAGCAAAGGTTACCCGACCGTTCACAAGTTCAAACCATTAGAGGATTGTTATATATTCCTTTGCTCGATAGCATAAATTCCTAAGGGGAAGCGAAGTTTGTTACCGAGTGGAGGATTATCTAGCAATTCATTAGTGGGATCCTCGAAGGTGCAAGATTCTCAGTGTTCCAATTTGCATTCTTCGCATTAGAACACTGGGGGGATGATATGAGAATGCAGCAACAATGACTGTCACGTCGATCCCAACACAAAAATCGGGAACATAATTGTGTCATCAGGATCGGGGACTGTGCGGCCAGCCCTGTAGAAACAAGTTGTACAAATTTGCCACAAGAAATGGCAATTTCTCTTTAACATAACGAATGCTTATGTACGTTTTGAAAACGAAAGGAATAAAGTAAAGTCTTTTTATTTTGTATATTGTTTCTTGTCTGATCGATGAATTGATTTTATCATTTGAAAGGTAAACAAGTACTTCAAAAGCTAGTGCCGTAATGAACGGAAGACGTCCTCTTCAAGAGCACCGTAAATATAAGAGGTCCCTCTCTTATGAAAACCCTCATGTTAAAGGGTTGATTTAGGTAAAACTTATATCCGAAATCAAAACGCTTTCGAGAAAAAATACACCCCAAGGCTTCGCATAATAAGACACAAACAGTAAAACTTGCGCAAAACTCTTAAGCAAAAAGAAGAGAATACAAAGGTTAAAACTTGCATAAATGTTCAAACGAAAGAAAGACTCAAACAATACTTGAGCAAAATGATATTTTTATTTACAATAACATGCCAAAATGGCACAGATACAAAAGTTGAAAAAAGAAAAGAAAAGCTAAACTGCTGCATCTCCGGAACCTGGAGGAAGAAAAGTGTTCGCGCCCCCGGGGGAAGTGGGTAGATCCGCCGATAGCTCAACATTTTGGCCCTCGCCAGTTTGGCCTTCAACATCTTCGCCCTACGCTTCCTCTTCAGTTCCTGAAGTTGCAGAACCAGAACCGGAAGAACTGGAAGCATCAGGCTCTGCCGGGAGACCACTTTTAGCAGCTAACTCAAGCTCACGGGCCTTAGCAATTTCAACATCAAAGTCAATGATTCAACCGTCAGAAGCTTTTCAGAAGGAATCATAGTAATTTCCGCCAAAAAGAGTGCTTCTACCAACTTCCCGGTGATACAAAGTTATGTCACCGGAAAGCAGGAGGACTATCTGTATAGGGTAAAATATAATATGCTACGTGGCCGTCCAAAAAGAGGGACACGTGGAACCTAAGACGAGGATAGCTAAAACCGAAGGTAATTGTCTCGTTTGTCTCTGGAAAGAATAACACTCATAAATATACAATAAATACTCTCCGCCTGGTAGCATTTAATGGAGAATATTCTATAGCATTTAGTGCGCTGCCCGTTACAGAGAATTTATGCTCACCGTTACACCTTCTTCAAAGGCCCTCATAATTGACATTAAAGAAGAGCATGATCCTAGGATCTTGTTCCCTAGGTGCAACTATAAATAGTGAGCTCTGTTATCATTGTAAATGACACGATTTTCCTGGCAAACTTACGCTATAATCAATAAAAAAGGTTTATACAATTTTACTTTCTTATTCCTTGGTTTTATCGTTGTTGTGCCCAGAAGCTCTGCTCTCAAATCATTGTTCTTCGTGATTTTATCATCATTTCAAGGCTAAGTATTGCACATTTCTTTAATTATTTTAGAATCAAATTAATTTACTTGTCTAGAAATTACGTATAAATTTAACTGTATCATTTTACGGATAAACAATATTATCACATTAATATTTTGTCAAATTATTGGGGAGTTTCCACCATCAATCACGTGGATGAATCGTTATCACAAACATTTTATTCTTAGTGGGGTTAATGACCCACCAAAGCGTCTTTCCAACAATAATCCTTACCTTATCTCTTTATTCTTATAATTAAAAAGTGAATTATATTAATCATTAATTTAACTTTGTTGGATACTTTAGTTCTTACATCCTTCCCCTTCAGCTGAACCATGCATGTCTTTTCACATTTATATATGTTAATCGAAAATTAAGGTCAACAATAAACGCCTTAGGCGGCAGTAGGTTTCTTGAAATGAGCTTTCAGCTTAGGTAGTAGAACTCAAAATAATATTAACATATTGATTAAAGTATATAAAATGTGGTAATTATATTATAATAAGAATGAGTCTTAATACAATTGTACATGGACAGTCTAAAGTTTCAACCTTTATAAGTATTTCATAACGATGTCAGGAACTCGTCAGCTTGTTGGGATCTTGTCGAGTGCAATGTCTTAATCATCCATTTAACAATATTGCTAAAGGTTTTCAGGTAAACATTATTTATATTTTATTTTATCAACCAACACATATTAATAGAATTACGTTTTAAGTGACTTTTCACTTTGTTAATATATAAAACTTAAACTCATTATTTTAAATAATAAGCTAGCTGTGTGATTAATGACGTGTGTATTCACCTTAAATTCTTTTTGTTTACAGCTTTTATGCTTTACACTAGCCAAATTTTGATTAATTAAGCTTCTCAAATCTTGTCTGTACTCGGATAAGTGTGCGAGACAACCTAAATATTGAATTGGAGACTATAGATAATTGAGTATCCAAATCTATTACTCCTTCCTTGTTGACCTGGACAATTCGCACACACATGGCCATCTATAATTGACACAGATCCAACATGAGGCCCAACTACTTTAGTTTCTTCTGTAAAGTTATTGTAGTCTTAGCCTTTATTACAAAGATAATCATTATTATTTAGTTGTATATATAGAAGTAGGGTTGGCTGTTTTGGACAAGTTTTGACATTCTATTTCCTAAATCAAATAGAAAATTCTCTCTGCTCTTTCACCGACTTACCTTGAGCTCATTTCTTATAATGGAGAAAACCTCAAGTTCTCTGCTCCTATGGTAAATCAACATGGTATCAGAGCGTATCCTAGCGGTCTGTATCGTCCTCTACATTTTCATCGGTGAATTTTTTTAGTTTTGTCTCATCTTGATTCCGACGGGTTCGAAAGTTTGGGGATTTTTCATCGAAGCTTCTATATCGTGTACTCCGAAGGCTTGTGACTCCACAACTGTACCGGATGTTCGAGAATTACATTTCCAAAACTCGGCTAGCTCGACTACAAAATTAGGGTTTCTCTGCTGCAGATCAATCTCATTTTTCGGTGATATCTCTCTTTAATTGTTGTTTGTTGACTGTGTTGCTTTCATAAGTAGTTGAAGATTATTAACTGTGTGTCAACATGCCTATTGGTACTGAGTCATCCTCTACTTCTGATTTGGCTGATAGTTAGTCGACTATCATTCTCGATCCCTTTCATCCTCTATATCTTCATCATTCAGACACCCCGGGGACTATGTTAGTTTCAGTTCCTTTTTCTGGTGCGGGGTTTAGCGAGTGGAAGGAAGGGATGTTAATCTCACTCTCAACTAAGAATAAAATTCAGCTAATTGATGGAATTTACAGTGTCCCCAACCTTAATTCTCCACTTCACCCACACTGGTTAAGATGCAACAATATGGTTAAAGCTTGGATCATGAATGCACTCTCACCTAATATTGCTAAAACTGCTAAGGAAGCATGGAACAATCTGTTAGAAAGATATGATGTTGCCAACATCTCTTAGTACTATAGTCTTCAACGAGCTATCTCTTCTACTACTCAAGGTTGTTATGATATTGCTACCTATTACACCAAGCTCAAAGGGTTTTGGGACGAAATTAATTCCCTTTCCTTGGGCAGACCTTGTACCTGTGGAGCCATGCATGACCTTACAGAAGCACAAAAACTGATTCAATTTCTCTCTGGATTGAATGAAACCTATTTCACTGTTAAGAGTAATATTCTCATGATGAGTCTTGTGCCATCGGTTGAGAAGGCCTATTCTATTCTCATCAGAGATGAGAAGCAGAGATAAATTCACTCTGACCCCTCTCCTTTTTCTCCTGATTCCACCTCTTTTATTGTAAGTTCAGTTCCTAATCCTGGCTCTTCCCAATCCACCCATCCAAGACCATACACTCAAAAAGTCAATTTTGATTCCAAGAAAGCTGGAATATTTTGTAAGTACTGCAAAAAGCCAGGGCATATAGTGGACAAATGCTATAAACTCCATGGTTTTCCTCAAGATTTCAAATTTACTAAGAACAAGAAATTAGTTGCTTATGCTCAAGTGGTTCATCCATCTGATTCCTCTTCTACTCCACCTGAATCATCTCAGTCTGAAGCTTCTCCTTATGAATTCTCTAAAGAGCAGTATACACATATGATGTCTTTATTCTAGCAAACTCAACTGTCATCTTCTGCTCAGAGTGCCTCCTCTCAGGAAAATCAAGTGTATGCTAATTTTGCAGGTTGGCATAATAACCCTATCTGTAGACTTTATGGTTACATTGTGTGTCATGCTACTCATGAAGATTTTAGTTCTTGGATTTTGGATTCCGGAGCTACCAATCACATGATACCATATAAATATCTATTACATAATATACAACCCTTACTTTTCCCTTCACTAGTAACCTTACCTAATGGGTATAAAGTCAAAGTGACTTCTTTTGGTCCCCTCAATTTGTTTCCTGATATTACTCTCACTAATGTGCTGATAGTACCATCATTCTATTATAATTTGATTTCTGTGTATCAACTTCTTATACAACTCACATGTTCTGCTCTCTTTACTTCTATTTCCTGCCATTTACATGGCCCTTCTCTGAAGAAGCCACGGAAAAATGGTAAAGTTGAGCATGGACTCTACATTCTGAGAATTTCATTTACTGCTACTATTCCTGCTGATGTCTCTTGTAATATTGCTCCAAATAATATTTCTGTTTTTTCTTCTAATTCTCCTTCTTTTGCATCTGATGTTACACATAGTGCTCCTTGTTCTTCTTCTGTTTTTTCCCCTGGTGTTTCTCACATTAGTTGTACTTTTCCATCTATTAATGAAAATTATGTTCTTTGGAATCAAAGGATGAGTCATTTACCTTTTGTCAAAATGCTTTCTATTGCACATTTACCTTGTAATAGAAACCTTCTCCCCTGTTGTCAAGTTCGCCATCATTAAATGCCTCCTTGCTCTTGCTGCTAAGAAATCCTGGCTTGTTTATCAACTTGATATTAACAATACCTTTCTCCATGGGGATTTGTCTGAGGTGGTCTACATGAAGGTTTCCCCTGGGCTCATAGTTTCTTCTAATTCTTCTACTTCTGGTTTTCATATAGTATGAAAGCTTAAAAAATCTTTGTATGGCCTAAAATAGGCCTCCAGATAATGGTTTGCCAAATTATCTGATGCACTTCTGTCAAGAGGTTACACATCCAGTCAAAATAATTATTCCCTCTTTACCAAGTCCACTTCTACTTCTACTGTTATCATAGCTGTGTATGTGGATGATATTCTGTTGGCTGGTGATGATGCTTCTGAAATGGATTCTCTTAAATCCTTCCTGGATCTCCAAATCAAAATCAAAGACTTGGGTGATGTCCACTATTTTTCTAGGCCTGGAAATCTCTAGATTGCCTCAGGGATTTCTTATGAGTCAACATAAATTTACAAAGGATTTGTTGGCTGAGTTTCACTGTTCTTCTGCTTCTCCAGTTGTGGCACCTTTGGAGGTGCATCTCAAACTCACTCCTGACTCTGGTGAACTGTTGCCCGATCCTACTCACTATAGAAGATTGATTGGAAAACTGAATTTCCTGCAACACACACGACTTGATATATCATTTTCTGTACAGCATCTCAGTCAATTCTTAAATGCTCCTAGAACTGGTCATTTACATGCTGCTTTACATGTCTTGAGGTACTTGGTTAAGGACCCTAATAAGGGTATTTTGCTGAACAATAATCTGGATCTTTCCTTGCTTGCTTACTCTGATTCTGATTGGGATGCCTGCCCCTCTTCAAGGAGGTCTGTCACTGGGTTCTTCATTACTTTGGGTGGTAGTCCTATTTCTTGGAAGTCCAAGAAGCAACCCACTGTTTCATTATCTTCTGCTGAAGCTGAATATAGAGCTTTGAGAAAAACTGTGGCTGAGATTGCCTGGCTAGTCAGACTGTTGAGTGACTTAGGTGTTTCTATCAGTGATCCTGTTCTTGTCCACTGTGACAACCAGGCTGCTATCAGCATTGCTCACAATCCTGTCTCTCATGAACGTACTAAACACATTGAGCTAGATTGCCACTTTGTCAGGGAGCAACTTGCAGCTGGCCTTATCTCTCTTCAGTACATTCCCACTGCCTCTCAGCTGGCTGACATCCTGACCAAAACTCTTTCCGGTGCTCAACATTTGAAGCTCTTGTGCAAGCTGGGTGTTCACTCACCTCCCAGCTTGGGGGGAGGGGGGGTGTTGACCTGGACAATTCACACACACATGGCCCATCTATAATTGACACAGATCCAACATGAGGCCCAACTACTTTAGTTCCTTCTGTAAAGTTATTGTAGTCTTAGCCTTTATTACAAAGATAGCTATTATTATTTAGTTGTATATATAGAAGTAGGGTTGGCTATTTTGGACAAGTTTTGCCATTCTATTTCCTAAATCAGATAGAAAATTCTCTCTGCTCTTTCACCTACTTACCTTGAGCTCATTTCTTACAATGGAGAAAACCTCAAGTTCTCTGCTCCTATGATAAATCAACATTCCTCCCTTCTATCTTGAAAGTATTTGATTGGTCATTAATTGAGTTCAAGAAAGTAGAACGAATTTTAAAATTTATGAATTAAATTATGTCATGGCTTTTATGTGTCTAAAACAATATGTCATTAACCGTAAAATAAAAAATTTAATGTTAATTTTTTATAACTATAGAAAGCCATTATTCTTTTTCGACAGAAAAAAGAAGAAGAATTGTGTTACATAAAATGAGACAAACAAATGTCTTTTCAGAAACTATTATACGATTAAACCAGAACGCGCGTTTCAAATTTTGTATCAAATGATAAGTCAAACTATATACACTATCTCAAAATAAGAAGTTAGGATTAGGTTGGAATCAAATATTACCTAACTATGTTGGAGAAACAAAAATTCGTGGCGCTGGAATGATGACTTTGCGTAAATTATGTCGAAATTCAAAAAGAATGGATCGAAATGTAAGTTTGAAGACTTTGTCTGATGCTTATGGCTTTGAATTTTAATGTTATTTGTCGAGGTTCTCGGAAAGCGTAATCTGAAGTTTCGGCTTCCATGTGTGTGGAAATTACTTTCTTGCTGTCTGATTGTCGGATGTTCTTTTGTGTAACATCTTTGAATTTTTCAAATGTTTATTTGTCAAGTAATTTTTTTTTCATCTCCATATTTGGTGAGAGGAAGAAGACTAGTTCAATGTAAATTCGGCTAAAAATATAAAGACATTTTATAAGTGTTGAGCCCCAATTATAAATGAAGAGCATTCAATTCTAGTATCCCTCAACAATGTATCTTACAATGAACAAAAAGTAACGCAAAAGTCTGATAAACAATTTCTAGAAATAATTTGTGATAACTGATAAGTATGTTCACTAATTAGTTACATCTTAAACATGAATGAAGCTTAAAGAATAAGAATTTTAACCCTTTTCAGGTGACATTAACAATTCCGAATATTGTTGATTCATAGCTAGATAGTTGAGTCAAAGTCTTAAGTGTATTTTCGTCGGGTATTCTAATGAAAAAAGGGTAACGGTTTCACGATTTAGAGACAAAGAAATTTCCTTTTATATCATCGTTGCCCGACTCAAACACTGATAAGGGACAATTGGCGGTTAGGGAGGGAGTAAATTTCATGGATGATCGGTCATTTAATTTTATATTTATTACATAAAAGTTATTTTTTTCTTTTGTTACGTAAAAATCATTCAACTTTGTGTTCATTACTCAAAAGTCATTATTCTTTCTTTTGTTACACAAAAATTATTTTACTATGCTCTAGTTATCACAATAATCACTTTGACCAGATTTTACAAACCTTACACCAGAAAAGTCTATTATGCCCTTAAATCCTCCCATTTATGTAATATATTCGTACATTTAATTTTTTCTTAATATTAATTTTCAAGATATATAAGTAGCATTATTAAATTTGTCAGTAACATTACCGTGAACAAATCTTAAGTCCACGTTCTTAATCATTCTTAATGAAAGTATGTTTAATGAAAATTAAAAAATCAAAGCTAATTGATTTATCAGCCAAGCAATAACCATTAATTTAATAAATAAAAACTCACATTTAGCATAATGACACATCAGATTAGTACTTTCAAATAAATAATATTAACAGATAAAGCTTTAAAAAACTTAATATTAAACACAAATAACATTGAATATTTTTTAAAATTTTTTATTGACTATAAAAAAAACTATCATTTGTTAAACAAATCTATTTTTTATTATTTTAAATAAATATTAAAAAATAAATATTTTTTATCATTTTGATATTTAAAATATGTTTGAATATGATTAAATAAATTGAGTGCCATGAAAAAATTAAAAATGGATATATTATAAAAATAATAAATAAAATAATTTAAAGTTATTTTAATTATAAGTAAAATACCTAGGTAAAAATTATATTATATAGTATATAATATAGAATGTATTACATAAATGAGAAGATTAATGTCAAGGACATAATAGACTTTTCAAGTAAAACTATTATAAAATCCGGCCAAGGTAACTTTTGTGATAAATAGAATAAAGTAAAATAATTTTTGTATAACAAAAGAAAAAAAGTGACTTTTGGATAATGAACACAAAGTTGAATAATTTTTACGTAATAAAAAAAAAGTAACTTTTATGTAATGAACACAAAATTAAATAATCGTCCATAAAATTTACTGCGATTGAGGAGTTTGAAGTGAGGGGAGCGTGATTCGTGCCTAGGAGAATAAAGTGGTGCAAGAAGAACACGTCCATCAAGATGAATGGAACGATGGTCAGAGTGGTGAGATGGAGGAGGAACAGTTGGGACGTGGCTTCGACAAAAACAACAATCAATTATGCTGCATGGCTATGTTACTAATGCGATCCAGGAATTGAGTCCACCTAGTCCATCATCTGCTTCATGCATCACTCAGGTACGCCCTATCCCATGGCACATTATGTGAATTGTGATAGATTTTCTACACAATACCAAATTTTTCTTGCAGTTATCTTTATGGCGTAGGAACCTGTATACGGTTAAAATCGAGCCCATTCAATTTTTTTATCTGATCGGGACCTGCATCGAAAGTCGGCCCCGTAGTGGATCGAACCAAGGTACGAGGACAAAGTACCAAGTTCGGGATTCGAGGTACCTGTCGAGATCGAGGCCAGCAACGATCGAGACCGAATAAGACAGGCATCAAGCAAGATCGAAGATAACATAATAGCGGAAAAGCGAAATATCCGTGACTGGTCGAAGAATATGGCGAAAATCTCGAAACGAATCAAATTAGGAACGGTTAAATAGCTAATCATGGGATTTTCTTCTGTAATTAGAGTTATATCATAAGTAGAATTCCTCTACTATATAAAGGGGAGTATTAACCATTTGTAAGGACATATTGTTCACAGATATAAAAGTAATATAATTCTCTTTCTCGTTTATACTATTGTTCATCAGCTTGTTATATTTTAATTATTTTTTGCGTCAACCAGTTCGAGGATATCCAAACTCGAGGGCTGAGTTCCATTCTAACACTGATTTGCTTTACTTTATAGTTCATTTATGTTATTAATCTTCATATTTATCAATTGGTATTAAGTGAAATCACGTGTCCTTAGGACCACATTATAAGTTTAATTGTTATCAAATTTTAAGAGTAAACAGTTTGGCGCCTACCGTGGGGCTAAGCATAATAGTGATTGCTTAATACTGATTCCGATAACACACACTACTTTACACTTGTTCTCATAAGAATCTTTATTTTCAGGATAAACATGTCAAACTCACAAGTAACGCCTACACATGGTGACAACGACCTCAGATTTTACGGGAAAAATGACAATATAGCCGCCCTAGGAATCGAGGTACCTCAGGCTGACCTCGAGGGAGCACCAATTGCAAATTCCGTCGATGTCAGTTCTCATGTCGCCCTAAATGCAAATTTGGGCGTTGATCCCGAAGGTAGCATACGCAGGGAAGTTCAATCAGGTGGTCGAGGTACGCAGGTCGGAGAAGATAGTGGAGTTAGCCTCCAATTGATATTCGAAATGTTACAGGCTTAACAAGCTGCTATAGCAAAACTACAAAATCAGCACCGAACACAGAGTAGGATCGAACCAGAAGTCGTCCATAGGACCGAGCCTGTGCCGGAAAGGTCGAACGCCAACGAATCAAGGACTGACCCCGCCGTTATGAAAATGCTCGAGGAGCTCACTAAACGGATTGAATCGGGAGAAAAGAAAATCGAGGCAAATGACAAGAAAGTAGAGACATACAACTCCCGGGTTGACCAAATACCGTGGGCGCTACCGATTCTAAAGGGTATGGATTCAAAGAAATTCATACAGAAGCCTTTCCCTCCAAGTGCGGCTTCGAAACCCATTCCGAAGAATTTCCGAATGCGTGAAATTCCTAAGTACAATGGGACCACCGACCCTAATGAGCATGTCACTTCTTATACATGCGCAATAAAATGGAATGACTTAGAAGACGATGATATTGAATCTGTTTTACTAAAGAAATTTGGAGAAACCTTGTCGAAAGGAGCAATGATATGGTACCACAATCTGCCGCCTAATTTTATCGATTCCTTCGCCATGCTTACAGACTCCTTCGTAAAGACACATGCCGGAGCAATAAAGGTTGCAACTAGGAAGTCGGACCTCTTCAAGGTGAAACAAAAAGACAACGAAATGTTGAGGGAATTCGTATCTCAGTTCCAGATGGAACGCATGGAACTACCACCGGTCACAGATGATTGGGCTGTTCTAGCCTTTACTCAGGGTTTGAACGAACGAAGTTCGGTGGCATCACGATAGCTAAAGCAAAATTTAATTGAATACCCAACGGTAACCTGGGCCGATTTACATAATCGGTACCAGTCAAAGATCAGGATCGAGGATGATCAATTGGGGACCCCTTCCGATTTCGTTTATCCAAACAGGCCCGTCGGTAGAACTCAAAGGGATATCGACAGAGAACCCCGGTCGAACAGAGATCGGTATTAATCACACAATGCAGATCGTAGAAACAGCGACCCAGGACGCAATCCCATCCGAAATGATCGAAGGAACGATCGAGGCCAGAGCTCTTGAGGGCTCATGAGCAAAAATGGCTTCGATAAACATACCGATCCCACAGAAGCACCACGATTATCAGAATACAACTTCAGCATCGACGCATCAGGTATTGTGTCAGCCATTGGGAGAATCAAAGATACTAAATTGCCCAAACCGATCCATCCCAAAGAAACCCCAATCAAATATGCAAATACCATAGTACACATGGTCATAGAACCGAAGACTGCAGACAACTAAGAGAGGAGGTGGCCCGTCTATTCAACGAGGGTCACCTTCGAGAATTCTTGAGTGACCGAGCTAAAAGCCATTTTAGAGATAGGGATGCGAACAGGAAAAACGAGCAGGAAGAACCACATCACGTGATTCACATGATCGTTGGTGGGGTCGATATTCCACAAGGGCCCGTGTACAAACGCACTAAAGTATCAATCACCAGGGAAAAACGAACTCAAGACTATGTGCCAGAAGGAACTTTATCATTCAAAGATAAGGAAGCAGAAGGGATCTCACAACCCCATAATGATGCTTTGGTAATATCTATCCTTATGAATAAAATTCAGGTTAAACGTATTTTAATTGATCCAGGAAGCTCAGCCTATATTGTTCGATCAAGGGTCGTGGAGCAGCTCGGCCTACAAGATCAGATCGTACCCGCAACTCGAATTCTCAATGGTTTCAACATGGCGAGTGAAGCAACTAAAGGTGAAATCATCCTACCAGTAAATGTAGCCGGAA
This sequence comes from Nicotiana tabacum, assembly GCF_000715075.1. Classification (NCBI taxonomy): domain Eukaryota; kingdom Viridiplantae; phylum Streptophyta; class Magnoliopsida; order Solanales; family Solanaceae; genus Nicotiana; species Nicotiana tabacum. The sequence goes on along the minus strand of NC_134094.1, from coordinate 63,976,287 downwards.
CTATTCAAGAAACAAAGTTCCATGTGATCGAGGGCGATATGAGATACAACGCACTGCTCGAAAGACCCTGGATTCACAACATGAGGGAGGTCCCCTCAACCCTTCACCAAATGCTAAAGTTCCCAACACCATATGGAGTAAGAACGGTGTATGGGGAACAACACGCTGACAAAGAGATGTTCGCGGTCGATGAAGTAATACCGGTATCAGCGCTTTCGTCAACAAAGGGATCAGAGTCCAAAAGCAAACAGGAAGCTAAATAGCAACCACAGCCACCGGCCTCGACTCAGTCGGAGAAACAGGGAATGGATGAGGACGATGACTACTGGATCCCTCGATCCTTCATAATCCCCGAGGATCCCTGTTACACCCCATGTTTTCTTACATGAAAGTACGCCATAAGTAAATTGATGAAAGCTCAAAAATGAGATGTTACATCCCACATTTTCGTACGTTTAAGTTTCATCGTAAGTTAACCAATGTAGACTCGGGGATGAGATTATTTTTGAGGTTATAGGCGTTTATGCTATTTATAACAGGCGATAAGTAAGTGCCATAAAGGTTAAAGGGTAAATGAATCAAATAAAATGAGTTTCGTTGAAGGTTGTCATTTTGGGATAAAATACGGTCCAAGCTATAATACACCGTATTTATGGATTAGTTCCATACAAGGTACCACATGACCATGATAGTAGAGTACATAAAATGTGTTAAAAGTGAGTAGTATTTTAAGTAATTTGAGATAATTTTTAATTATGTGAATAATTGGTTAATTATTGGGTAATGGGATATTACCTAATTAATTAAGCATATTTGGATAAGGTTGATTAATCTTATAATGTGGCAGCCAAGGGGTCTTGATTTTAAAGCCCAAGTAATGACTCATAGTCATTAAAATATATGGCAATTGGAGGATCTTTTGTGACTAACTCATCACCTTAGTGGCCCCCACACCCACTAAGGTAAAAGATATTTTAAAGATTCAAAGAGAGACACATTTCAATCTTTATAGGAAAGTGAAGTGCTCTAGAAAACTCCTACAAATGATGGCAACGTGAAATTGCTTCAACGAAATTCAAACAAGATCCAATTATGCGTGAAATCATAGAATTCCATTCTTGAAATAGTGTTAACGTGATGTTCATGGATGTAGCAGAAAATTAATTTTGAATTATGTAATAGCAACGTGACTTGTAATTCTAAGGGAGTACGGTACAATCTTTCTCAAGAATATCATACCGATTTTTCCCTACTTCGATCTGCCGTTACATATTTTTCGCAAAGGACTTGTGTTAGAGGGATTGTCAAGGGAATCGGTTCAGGTATGTTAAGGCTATCTCTTCTTTCCTTTTGACATTGTCCAAATGATACAAATGAAACGAGAAAAATACGCAACTTTCATAAATGACTCTATTCATAGAAATACTAGGGGTGTCTATATTTTTGATTCCCCATGTGTTTTATTATTCTATCATCTGTTCATGGGTCTCAGAAAATACATAAGTTGATAAAGTCTATTTCATGATATTAATTAAAGGCATAATGATCCTATGACGTTCCGAGAGATTTTATTGACATATTTCATATGCATTTCATTTATTTATATATGTACATTGACCCATGACCAGATGGCGTTATATACGCGTATATTATATGTATATGAGATATGAGAAAAGGTTACAGTGTTATATACGCACCACCACCTGATCAGCTGGTATACGTTGATGATTTGCCCACAGTGGCCAAGATGATATGATGGGATGCCCTCAGAGGCTTGATGATATTATGAACGCATATACCTATGCATGGTATGACATTTATACGCATATGCATGACATTATAAATATGAAATGATTCACAGGACTATTCAGACTTACATGTTGAGTCTTTTACTCCATGTTTCTCTATGTCTTTTATTTACTGATTTTCATTCCTTACATACTCAATACATTATTTGTACTGACGTCCCTTTTTCCTGGGGATGCTGCGTTTCTTGCCCGAAGGTCCCGATAGACAGGTTGCGAGTCCTCCAAGTAGGCTATCAGCTCAGTGGAAGGTGTTTGTGCGCTCCATTTGCTCCGGAGTTGCTTATTTGGTCAGTATAATTAGTACATGTATTGATTAGTATGGCGGGGCCCTGCCCCGACCCTTATGATATTATGTACTCTTAGAGGCTTGTAGACATATGTCATTTATATAAAAGATTGTATGGCCTTGTCGGCCTATGTTTTGAGTATATAAAGGATCATGCTGGCCTTATAGGCACATACGTCATATGTATAAGTCGGTATATCATGTTGGGTCATCCTATGTCGAGTATCCCCTCATGCTTTATTCGAGTTATTTCACAGCAGCCTTTCCGACTCATTTACCTATGATAGTATGATACGAAAAGATATGTTACATTGGTACTCGGTTGAGTAAGGTACCGGGTGCCCGTCGCGGCCCATCGGTTTGGGTCGTGATAATTTCGACGCCACCAAATCGACAGTCGAAGAGCTGGAGCAAGTCATACTGATCGAGCATCTACCCGATCAAAAGGTATACCTAGGTACGGGGTTAACCCCCGAGCTCAGGGAAAAACTCATTAAATTTCTTATCAATAATATAGATTGTTTTGCTTGGTCCTGCCTAGATATGATAGGGATCCCGCCGGAGATCACTACACATCGACCGAGGTTGGACCCGAAGTTCTGCAGAAGGCCCCAGTACGAGGTAAAACATGCATTCATTAAGGACGAGGTAGCCAAACTTCTCAAAATAGGATCCATTCGGGAGGTAAAATATCCCGAATGGTTAGTAAATGTAGTCGTAGTCCCTAAAAAGGTAAATAAACTTAGAATGTGCATAGACTATAAAGATTTAAATAAAGCATGCCCTAAAGACTCTATTCCTCTGCCGAATATCGATCACATGATCGATGCCACGGCCGGCAATGAGATCCTTAGTTTTCTCGATGCCTACTCCGGGTACAATCAAATAGAAATGAACCCGGAGGATCAGGAAAAGACTTCGTTCATCACTAAGTACGACACCTATTGTTATAATGTAATGCCGTTTGGAATAAAAATTGCTGGTGCCACTTATCAACGCTTAGCAAACCAAATGTTCGAAGAACAAATAGGTAAATCAATGGAGGTTTATATTGATGATATGCTAGTTAAGTCCCTGCGAGCAGAGGACCATTTGACACATTTGCAGTAGACCTTCGATATACTAAGGAAATACAACATGAAGCTCATCCCGGAGAAATGTGCATTCGGGGTCGGCTCGGGCAGGTTCCTCGGCTTTTTGGTATCTAATCGGGGAATCGAAATCAACCCTGATAAGATCAAGGAAATTGAAGACATCACAGTCATGGACAATGTTAAGGCCGTACAAAGATTAACAGGGCGCATAGCCGCCCTAGGCCGATTCATCTCGAGGTCTTCAAATAGAAGTCACAGGTTCTTCTCATTGCTAATAAAGAACAACAGTTTTGCATGGACCTCGGAATGCCAACAAGCATTGGAAGAATTAAAGCGGTACCTCTCAAACCCGCCACTGCTTCATACTCCAAAAGCGGACGAGCGACTCTACTTGTACTTAGCAGTCTCGAAAATCGCAGTAAGTGGGGTCCTAGTTCGAGAAGAGCAAGGTACGCAATTTCCTATTTACTATGTTAGTCAGACTTTAGGTGAGGTCGAGATCCGGTACCCACACTTAGAAAAATTAGTGCTTGCCCTAATAAGCGCTTCTAAGAAATTAAACCCATATTTTCAGTGTCACCCGATCTGTGTGGTGACTACTTATCCCCTTCGCAATATTTTGCATAAGCCTAAACTTTCGGGCCGATTGACCAAATGGGACGTCGAGATTAATGGGTATGATATCGAGTATCGACCCCGAACGGCCATCAAGTCTCAAATCTTAGCGGACTTCGTGGCCGACTTTACGCCAGCCCTAGTACCCAAGGTCAAAAAGGAACTATTATTAAAGTCGGGTACATCATCGGGGTTGTGGACCCTCTTCACAGACGGCGCTTCGAACATGTAGGGGTCTGGGCTAGGCATCATTTTGAAGCCACCCACGGGTAATACAATTAGACAAGCTATCAAAACTTCCAAGTTAACTAAAAATGAGGCCGAGTATGAGGCCATGATTGCAGGTCTCGAGATAGCTAAAGGTTTGGGAGCAGAGGTCATCGAGGCCAAATGTGACTCCCTGCTTGTGGTAAACCAAGTCAACAGAACCTTCGAGGTTTGAGAAGATCGAATGCAGAGGTACTTGGACAAATTACATGTGACTCTACACCGGTTTAAAGAATGGACCCTACAACATGTGCCTCGAGAACAAAACAGCGAGGCCGATGCCCTTGCAAATTTGGGGTCATCAGGCGAAGACGATGAGATTAGCTCGGGGACTGTCGTACAACTTTCAAGGTCAGTAATCGAAGAAGGCCACGCCGAAATCAACTCCGCAAGTCTGACCTGGGATTGAAGGAAGAAATATATCGAGTACCTAAAGAACAGGAAGCTTCCATCGGATCCTAAGAAATCGATGACTCTACGTACGAAGGCCGCACGATTCACATTGACCGAAGATGGAACACTATATAGAAGGATGTTAGATGGACCATTAGCAATATGTTTGGGACCAGGAGATACCGACTACGTCCTATGAGAAATCCACAAGGGCACCTGCGGAAATCATTCTAGTGCCGAATCATTGGTTCACAAAGTCATCAGACCAGGATACTATTGGGCCGATATGGAAAAGGATACAAAAGAGTTTGTTCGAAAGTGCGACAAATGTCAAAGGTATGCGTCGATGATTCACTAACTCGGAGAGCAACTCCACTCAGTCTTATCCCTATGGCCATTCATGAAATGGGGAATGGATATCGTCGACCCTCTACCATCGGCCCCAGGTAAAGCTAAATTTATTTTGTTTATGACTGACTATTTCTCTAAGTGGGTTGAAGCACAGGCTTTCGAGAAAATTAGAGAGAAAGAAGTCATAGACTTCATCTGGGACCACATTATATACCGATTCGGGATGCCTGTCGAGATCGTATGCGACAACAAAAGCAATTCATCGGCAGCAAAGTGACAAAGTTTCTCTAAGATCACAAAATCAAAAGGATCCTGTCAACGCCATATCATCCTATTGGGAACAGACAGGCCGAATCGACAAACAAGACCATCATTCAAAATCTAAAGAAAAGATTGAACGACGCTAAGGGAAAATGGAGAGAAGTATTTCCCGAAGTCCTTTGGGCGTATCGAACAACGCTAAAATCCAGTACGAGGGCAACACCATTCTCTTTAGTATATGGTGCCGAAGCTCTGATCCCGGTTGAAGTCAGGGAATCCAGTGTCAGGTTTTACTATGCAACAGAAGAGTCAAATCACGAGGCTATGAATACAAGCCTCGAATTTCTAGATGAAAAACGGGAAGCCGCCCTTGTTCGAATGGCCACACAGAAACAGCAGATCGAAAGGTACTACAATCGAAGAGCCAATCTTCGACACTTTAAAATCGGGGACTTGGTTCTGAGGAAGGTCACCCTCAATACTCGAAACCAAAACGAAGGAAAACTTGGCCCGAACTGGGAGGGACTGTATCAGGTCCTCGATATCATCAGAAAGGGATCCTACAAACTTGGCACGATGAACGACGAACAATTACCAAACAATTGGAACATATCACTCCTCAAATGATATTACTACTAAGGTACGACCTTCTCCACTTTCGTTTATATTTTATACTAACTATTTGCAGGTGTTTAATCGAAGAAATCAAAGGATTCTTCAAACACAAAGTCCTTAGGTCTGAAAGCACGCGTTGCACTCTTTTTTTCTTAGACCGATTTTTGTCCCAAATGGGTTTTTCCGGCGAGGTTTTTAACGAGGAAATCATTGTTCGTGCTAACTTAGAGCAATTCAATAGTATCCGAGGCTCCTTTATAATCAACCTCGAATACTGGGGGGCATCACCCTCGGATAGTTACAAGGAAAATACTTCATTCCGACAGGGTCTCGATAGGTAAATTTTGTAAGGGTCAAATGGTCGAACGAACCATGCCCATGTAGATTACTCGAGCCCTAATGGAAAATATGTACGCATGTTAATCTATTGAAAAAAGTATTTTTCCTTGCCAAATATTTCATGCTTTAGAGAAATTTTTACTTTACAATGTCATGCTTATGATCTATTGTGGAAACTGGCTTAAGGGTCGGTCACAACTAAAGTTCGAACAATTGACCCCGCACTCGGGGACTGCCATCCAAAAAATCGACATGATCGAATTACTAAAACCTCGAGATCGTAAGACCTTAAAAAGGCAACCCTCGATTTTATAGGCCACGGTCACCCCACTCGGGGACTGATACTTTGAACAAGTTCGAAGTATAATAGGGGAACAAGTCCAAAAGGCGAATCCCAAGCTAAAGGCTATGGCCAAATTAACACGGTTTAGAGACGTCTGATTTCGATTATAAAACAGGCCTTCAAACATTTTCGTAAACCGGTTAAAAAGGCTACCCTCGGCTGAATTACTAAGGGTCTCGATAATATCAACCCTCGAAAACCCTAATGGGTACAAAGTCGTTCAAACTCTCGAACAAATTCTTTATTTTATGCTAAGGCATTATGAAACAAAGGGTCTCGATAATATTAACCCTTGAAAACCCTAATGGGTACGGAATCATTTGAACTCTCGAGCAAATCCCTTATTTCATGCTAAGGTACAACATATTTTATATGATTAAACAATAAACGTTTCAAGCCGAAAAGGGGGAGAAAGCCATTCTTTTTCCTATGGCCGTATCGGCCTAATTCAAGAGCCTAAAGGGCTATTTTATTTCTGAGTTCGAGAAATCATCCTCACTCAATTAAAACCTAAGGGTCACCCTACTCAGAGTTCGAGCAAGTACTCACTCGATTAAGACTACACTAGTCCGGCTTCGATTAAGTTGCCTAAGCCTTGAACTTATGAGTAAAATTTTCATAAAAAAAAGATCTTTTATATATACGAAGATATTTACAAGGACTGATCAGAGTCCCGCACAAAAAATCAAAAACGAAAAAGCCTAAGATTCCTAATTTTCCTCAGGGGAAGATTCTTCTCCATCGAGGTCCTCCCCATTCTCGGACCCGCTCTTACTATCATCATCATCATCGGAAGAGGCCAGCACTCCAGCATCAGCTTCATGCTCTCTAGCCTTTATTATCTCATCGGTAAGATCGAAACCTCGAGCGTGGATCTCCTCTAGGGTTTCCCTCCGAGATTGGCATTTGGCGAGTTCAACAATCCAATGTGCTCGAGTTTGAGCGGTCTCGGCTTCCTCTCTTTCTTGGACTTGAGCGGCTTCAGCATCGGCCCAGTAGACAGCCACGATTGCATCTGCCTCGGCTTTTGCCTTTTCGGCTTCAGATTTGGCCTTTGCAAATTTGGAAGCCAATCGAGCCTCGAGCTCCTCTATTTTCTTTGCCTGAGTCGAGCTCTTCTCCTTCATGGCTTGAAGCTGACTTTCCACCGATGACAATTGGGCTCGAGCAGTCTCTTTTTCTATAGCAAAGAGGTCTATACCTTCTTTCTACCCCAAGGTCTCCGCTTTCATCATGTTGACCTTCTCGCGGAATTGCTCGATCCTCTCGACCTTCTGCTGCAGCTGTGAGATTGAAATGTTAGCCACCGTTCCCAAATCGAGCCCATGAGCTTTTAAGATTTTTATTACCTGCTCGATCAGGTCGGTCTGATCTTTGTGAGCCGTGGTCAACTCGGCTTGGAGGTCCTTGATCTTTTCTTCTTTTTGCCCACCGAGAAGGTTGAGGGCATTCCTCTCCTCGGTAAGCCTTTGAATGTCGGCCTCTTACCGACTCAGCTTAACTCGACACCGAGAAAATGCTTCCCGATAAAGCACTGAGGCCTATGCAGAAAGAAGAAAAGAAGGTAGACAGAAAGAGAAAAATGAACACAAGGGTAATACCAACAAAGAGAGTTAAGGTTTACTCGATTCAGAGCTTTCTACGCTTTGTTAAAAAGGCTCGATGCCTCACTTGAGTCCTTCCTCGAGACCTCCAAGTCACTCAGGCCGGTAGCATCTTCGACCCCAGTAAAGTAATCATGGCAGGGGTCCTCCCTTCTATGGGCTCCTTCGATGGAGGGGTCTTCAAGTCCAGAGCCTCTTAAATTATCTCCTCAGAAAACGAGGGGAGCAGCGGGGTGCCTCCAATTTCTATTGCCCCAAGTGGATCACTTGGGGCATTCTCTCCATTTTGAGGGGCCTCGAGACCAGCCCTTATAGCCGTACCCACCGTTGGCTTATTATGGTAGGAGGCATCTTCAATCCTCGATGACTCGGGGACTTCGCCCAAGTCTCTTCCTGAGACCCCATCATCTCAAGATGGAGTCTCTGTAGCCTTCATCAATTCAATGGCCTTTTGGGCCACGGTACTCATTCCCACTCGGGCCACCAGCCCGGAGTCGTCTTCTTCCTCTTCTTCGTCTTCCTCCCTTAGACGCCGAACAGAGTCTTCGGTCAGAAGGATGACGTTCTTATTTGGCTTACGAGCCGCTTTCTTCTTAGGTTCTGGATCCTCAGAGGTTGAGGTCTTTTTCATCTTTTTGTCCTTCACCGGTTTTGGTGCCAGGATCGAAGTCTCCTCCTCACCAGATAGGGGCCTCATGACAACATCTTTTCTAAGGCCTGTATGAAAGGAAATTAAGTAAGAAATGCTTTAACAAAATCATAAAAGACGTGGAAAAGGGGCTTACAATGATTTTTGGCCTCCTATCAACCCTTTGATAAATCGCGCCATGAGCGCTCGGCATACGTAGAGGTCGAGGCCAGGTCCCGAACCCAACTCTCTAGGTTAGGAATTGCACCGGGCATCCAAGCGACCGCTACATCACGGGAAAAAAAAATTAATGAGAAGAAGCAAATGAGCAAAACAATAAATAGGAGCTAACAATGGGATTGTACTTACGCTTCATATTCCATTTCTCAGGAAATGGCATCTTTTCGGCAGGGATTAGGTCGGAAGTCCTCACTCGAACCATCAGGCCCATCCAGCCTCGGTCCTTGTCATCATATATGCTCGAGAATAGCACTTTGATAGCCCGACGCTGGAGTTTTATTAACCCCCTCGATAGAGGTGGGGACTATACAACCTGATGAGGTGGTCGAGGGTGAAAGGCATTCCCTCGACTTTGCTCACAAAAAATCGGAGCAGAATAACAATCCGGCAAAAGGTGGGATGGATTTGACCTAGGGTTATTTGATACTTGCGGCAGAAATCGACGATAATGGGATCGAGGGGGCTCTGCGTGAAAGGGTAAGTGTAAACACTTAGAAACCCTTCCACGTGGGTAGTGATGTTTTCCTCGGGGGTGCCGGAATCACCACCTCTTTGCCTTCCCAGTTGTACATTTTCTTCACTAGCTTAAGGAAGCTCTCAGTTATCGAGCATATATACCTTGACATTGGCTTGCATCGACCGGGGACCGATGAAGATTTGTCGATCTTATATGGGAACACACTCCTCAGGGCGCGGCTCCACTGGTGTTTTGTCGCCGGCCGGCCGCGATGAAGAAGCGTTTTCCTTTTGAAGAACAGTTTTTGACGTTTTCACCATTTGGATTTGAAGTTAAAAATAGATGGAGATGATAAGATTTGGTGTTCTAAGAAGAGGTTAGCAGTGAAAATCGTAGATTTGCAGATGAAGAACTTAGAAGATGTAAAAAGATTTGGAGATTAGAAAAGGTTCAAGGTAAAGTTTGAAAGAGTGTAAAAAGAGGCCTATTTATGGGATTCACGGCGACGGTTCAAGGGCACTAGTGGCCGACCACCAAACGATACACATTAATAACTTGGAAAACTATACCGATGGGACGTGTCGGTCACTTCCGTCGCTTACATCACGACGGTGACGTCATGGCAGGGCAAGGTAAAACTCAAAGGCTCAATTCGTTTCTTGTCTTTACACTCCAAAAAATAAGAGGATTATCTGTATACGGTTAAAACCGAGCCCACCCATTTTTTCTATCTGACCGGGACCAGGGAGCTACATCGAAGGTCGGCCCAGTAGTGGATCAGTCCAAGGTACAAGGACAAAGTACCAAGTTCGGGATTCGAGGTACCTGTCGAGATCGAGGCCAGTAGCGATCGAGACCGAATAAGACAGGCATCGAGCAAGATCAAAGATAACATAATAACGGAAAGATGAAATATCCGTGACTAGCCGAAGATCATGGTGAAAATCTCGGAATGGATCAAATTAGGAACGGTTAATTAGCTAATCATGGGATTTCCTTCAGTAGTTAGAGTTATACCATAAGTAGAATTCCTCCACTATATAAAGGGGAGTATTAACTATTTGTAAAGACATATTGTTCACAAATATAAAAGCAATATAATTCTCTTTCTCGTTTATACTATGTTCATCAGCTTGTTATATTTTAATTGTTCTTGCGTCAACCAGTTCGAGGGTATCCAAACTTGAGGGCTGAGTTTCATTCTAACACTAGTTTGTTTTACTTTATAGTTCATTTCTGTTATTAATCTTCATATTTATCAATTGGTATTAAGTGAAATCACGTATACTTAGAACCTCATTATAAGTTTAATTGTTATATAATTTTAAGGGTAAACAGAACCTGTAATCTTTCGTAAAGCTGAGAAAGATGGCTATTGGAGGGCAGCAAAACACAGAAAATACAGGCGTTGGTGAAAAATGAGACATCAGTGTTAATCGATTTGCCTTTCGGAAAGAAAGCTCTGGGTTATAGGTGGGTCTACAATGTGAAATACAACTTTGAGAGAATTATAGAATGCTATAAAGCTCATCTAGTCATATTTAGAAATCATCAGGTAGAAGGAATCGACTATACTGAGACATTTGCTCCAGTGGCCAAGATGGCGGCCGTGCAAGTTTTCTTGACAGTAGCAGCAGCAAAGAATTGAAAATTGCATCAAATTGACATACATAATACTTTCTTGTACGGGGACCTTCAAGAAGAGGTATACATGAAATTGCCTTCGGGATTTCAGGTTATGAGTCCGGGGAAGATTTGCCGACTTTGAAAATTACTCTATGGATTGAAGCAGGCACCACGATATTGGTTTGCCAAATTATCAACTGCCTTACTGTACGTATTCAAATATTCCTATTCAAACTATTCTCTCTTTACTCCGAGCCAAGGTGAGGTTTGGATTAATGTTTTGATTTATGTTGATGATTTGATTATTTCAAGAAATGACTCTGAAACAATTCGACAGTTAAAGACATACTTGAGGGAATGTTTTCACATGAAGGATTAGGGTGGCTTGAAATATTTTTTGGGTGTTGAGGTTTCTCGAAATTCTGATGGAATTTTCTTGAGCCAAAGAAAATGTACCTTGGATATTATTTTTGGAGGCTAGTCTATTGAGAGCGAAACCTATTGTGGTTCCTTTGTAGCAAAATTATCGGCTAGAACTTGCTGACAGTTGCACTTTGCAGAATGTTGAATGATATCAACGGTTAGTGGGTAGACTGATTTATCTTTATTTCACACGGCCAGAGTTGTCATTGTATTCATGTGCTTTCATAATTTTTGCAACAACCGAGTGAAGACCATTGGCAAGTTGCCTTACGCGTTTTATGCTATTGAAAGGGAATTTGGGCCAAGGAATTTCGTTGCGTCGTGATAGTGACTTGCGGCTCTATGGATGGTGCAACTCGGCAAGCTACTCGACTCGCTGCTCTCTCACAGGTTGATTTATATTATTGGGTGATTCTCCCATATCTTGGAAAACTAAGTTTTTACCCGTAAAACTGTACATTTGAATTTGTTCGTGGTTTCTAGACAAGTGAATTAATTTGATCCAAAAGATAATAAAATAACCAATGAAATATGAAATACTTAGTCTTAGAATGTAGATGGAATGACAGAGCTGATGAGTTCGGGAACAGGGTTTCCAGGCACAACAATGATGAGATCAAAAGCGAGAGAATAAAATTATATTAAAATGTTGTATCGAATGTAGTATTCCCTCCGGTCCACAATAAGTGATATTTTGGCTCTTTTTTTGTGGTCCAAAATAAGTGATTTTTTCAGATTTCAAGAATGAATTAATTATTTTTTTTTTACATTACCTTGGAGTAAATAGTGTTGGAGTATGTGTTAGGAGTGTTTATGTGAAGAGATAGTAAAGGTTAATATAGTCAATTTCATTGCTAATTAATGTTAAAAGGTAGATTTCTTAATCTGCATGAAAACAATCAAAAAATTACTTATTGTGGACCGGAGGGAGTATAAGTTAACCAGAAAATTCGTGTCCTTTACAATGATAACTGAGCTCTCTATTTATAGCTAAGTCTAAGAAAGGAAGTCCTAGGATCATGCCCTTCTTTAATATCAATTATAAGGGTCATTGATGAACATGTAACATTAGACATAAATGCTAAATTTCCTATAACGGGTCATCATCCTCAATGTTGTAAAATATTCTGTATTAAATGTTATCGGGCGCAAAGCATTTAATACTCCTTTTATGATCGTTATTCCTTCCGGTGACAAGCGGAATAGCTATGTTCGGTGGCCATCTCCATCTTGTGTTCCACGTGTCCTTTCTTTAAGCGGCCACGTGCCATGTCGTATTTTTCCCTATACATATAGTCCCCATTCTTCCTGATGACATAACTTTGTGTTACCGGAAAGTTGGTAGAAATACTCTTTTGGACGGAATTACTATAATTCTTTTTGGAGGCCACCGACGATTGAATTAGACGCCTATCTATCCGCATTTAATGCCCCGAACACGCGTCATCCCACGATTCAGCAAACCTTTTGCCGATTATCGAGGTAATCATGACCATGAATTTAGCCGCCAAAATTTTAGTTATACGCATCACCCTTCTCTTATGTACTTCATAATTTCTCAAACTTCTAACTTGCATCTTTATTTCCCAACTTTTCTCTGATCTTCTTCGAACAAGAAATTTTCCTTCCTTCTATTCCAATGCCTTCCTCTTCAAAACGTGCTAGTTCTTCTAAGGGCAAAAACAAAACCGAGGATTTCGTTCCGCCAATAGTGGGTTCCATCATCCCAAGAAGGCTTAGTACTTCGAAGGATTTTGAAGAGAAATTTCCTACTGCTAACCCTCGTACATGGGTTGTTAGTAGATACCCTTCTTCCATTAGCCCTTCCAGTATTCCTACTGTGAAGGAGGACTGCCGCTGCCCTGAGTTAGATATTATTGCTCCTGATTTATCGAAGAGAGTGACCCTTCCCAAGGAAGGTTTTACATCTTTCTTCACGTATCCCTTTACTTTGGGTGCATTTTCTTTGAGCGGAGAGCTTGATTCAATTGCGGAGTTTTGCCTTTGCTACCAGGTGTGCTTGACACAGGTAAGTCCTTCAGTGTGGAAGACGATCGCCTGCCTTCGGCGTTTGTGCCAAGAAACTGGAGAGCAGATAACCCTAACTCATATGATGAATCTCTATTCTCCCAAAATTTTCCGCGGGGGAATGATAAACCTTTGCAAGCATGGCCACTATGCTTTATTATTTAGCATGGATGACGACAACGATCGTGGGTGGATGGAATGGTTCGTTGCAGTTGCCACCCGTGACATTATTCCAACAACGGCTTCATCCTTTTCGGTCGCTTGGAACCGCTCTCGTAAGTTCCCATTAATAAGCTTTTTCCTACTAAATATTCTTTCATGCTCGTATTGATCCTTCAACCTTCATTTGTTACAGTGACTTGATGGATCACACCGGTGATAGAAGACTTAAACCGGTGGGTTCAGAAGATCTTAGACATCACAACCCCTGTCACTCATTTGTGGAAAGAGATATCCCTTAAATACGGGTGGAAGGCCAAAAATCATTATAACTTTGAATTACCTTGTTTCCATTTTTTGTATATGAAGAACTTGGTTGAACCCTTCTGACTTGTTCATGAAATTAGGTCTACCTGCGGGCTCAGTTGATGTTCCCGAGGAGGAGGTTTTGGCTGACCCTGCTGATGCGGCGAGGCTGCTTCAGGAGGCACTTACTCGAACAGGCATCTCCGGGCCTACTTCAGGCGCAAACGTTTCTTCACGGAGTCCCCGGCCAGAGAACAAGCAACCAAAGAGAAGACGTCCCTCTGTGGCCGGGGAAAAGAATAAGAGGGCAAAGGTTGATGCCCCCGAGTCATTTCCGGTGGCGATGGTGACTGGTCCTCCTTGCGGGACGGTCATAGACACTGTGATGATCGATGATGATGAAGAAGCTAGTGATGAGGGAGCTTCTTACATAGAAGGATACGATCCTCATCATCTCAACAGGATACTCGACCTGTTGAGACAATTGCACCAACTGATGATGACGTCTCAACACTTTGGGGAGAATCTGATTTAGTTAACTATACTAACTCCCGCTTCTGGGCCCCAATTGCTGTAACCGGTACCGCGGGGCTGAGTACCGGGTCCATGTGGTCTTTGGTTGGCGAGCATCAAACAACCAGCATTGTATTTGATGCAGCTACTTCTCACTCTTCTACCCCATCAGCTTCATCTCCACCTTCACCACCACCAGCAACTGCTACATCATTTCCATCTTCAGCCACTCTTCCAATAACGGTTTCTACATCATCTCCATCGGCCGCACTTGACCATGAATAAGGTGTCTCTTCTCCACAGTCCCTAGTTCATGGGAATTTGGGGCAAAATTATGTTGCCTCTTCTGAAGATCCACAAAGGAGGAGGAGTGTTACCCTTTCGGTCTCTACCGGATGCAACTTGCTTTCGAGGCTGGTGGAGCTTGCTAACTATCTAAAGCCTTTGGCTTCAGAAAAAGACTGGGAGAAGATTCAGACACTCTCGGGGGAGTGTTTGTTGAACAATGCTATGCATAACGCCGCGGCGGTACGTTCCTTTCTTCTTCTATTATTTCTTCTACTTTTGAGCAAATGTACTCTAAGTTTTACCTCTTCTTGTTTTGTAGGCCAACTTTCTTGCTTCTGAGGGCCTTCAAAGGCTAATTCATGAGAAGGAAGAATTTACTTCTGAACGAGATCAACTTTTGGCGGATTGGGACCATACTATTCTCCGCCTCTCGGAACTGGAAACCAAGGCTACTGAGGCCGTTGTTTTGGAGGCTCGTTTCCAGCAAAGTGAGCAAGAAGTGGTAACCCTTAGCCAAGAAATTGGTTAGATTTGATGAATCTAAGGCTAAATGGGCAGAAATCCAGAATGTCATTCTTGCTGCAACCGAACGTGAGGCTGCCTCCGCTGAAAGAGTGATTAACTTGGAGGCAGCCTTAAACTCCAAAAGTGAAGAGCTTGCTGTTGTGGTGGAGAAATATGCCCAGCTAGAAGAGAAGTGCAGGAAAACTATCGAATATAATAGGCTCTTTAGTTCATCTATCCGTGAGCTCGACATCGGTCTCAAATCTGCTAGGTTCGCCCGGGAAAACCTTTTCGCTAAAGTTACTCAACTCAAAGAAGAACTCAAGAGCCGAGCGGCTTCCCTCATTGTTGAAAAAATGTATTTCATGTATAGCATGAGGAGAAAAACCTTGGAAGAGGCCAAGACTGGTATCATTGACATTGGTGTCAAAATTGCTAAGGGCCGAGAGCTTGAGTTGGCTGCAAAAAATGGACTCCCGGCGCAGTCTGACGTTCCAGGTTCTTCTGATTCCAGTTCCGAGTTTTCGAAAACTGAAGAGGGATTGGAAGGCGATGATGCCGAAGACCAAGCTGGGGAAAATATTGAGCCATCGCTGGAACCATCTACTGCTCTCGGGGATGCGGATACTTCTCTTCCTCCTGATTCCGGAGACACTGCAGTTTAGTTTTTCTTTCTTTTTCTATTTTTTACCTTTATTATTTTGACGCGTCCTTGTAAATAAAAGCATATTTTTTGCTCAAGTATTGTTTGAGTCTTACTTTCGTTTGGATGTTCATGCAAGTTTTTAACTTTCGTGCTTGCTCAATTATTCTGCGCATGTTGTTCTGTTCGCGCTTTAATATGTGTAATCTCGGATGCCTTTCCTTCGAGGAATTTTGGTTCCGAGTATTATCCCTTTTTCGTGAGGGTTTTCATGAGTACTTGCGCAAGTTTGCCTTTTGCGTTTTTTTCGTATGCGGCTTCAGGTGTATTTTTCCCCGACGGCATTCTAGATTCCGGGCATTTATTCTTCCGGAACCAACCCTTTAACGTGAGGGTTTTTATAAGAGAGGGCTATCTTATGTTTACGGTGCTCGTGAAGAGGATGTCTCCTGTTTATTACGGTACTAATATTTGAAGTACTTGTTTAACTTTCACATTGCAAAATTAACTCATTGTTCGGACAAGAAACAAGATAAAAATAAAAGGATTTCATTTCATTTAATTCCTTATATTTTCAAAAGTACATAAGCATTTTTCTATGCAGAAAAGAAATTGCCAGGAATTATGGCTATCTTGTACAACTTGTTTCTACGGGGCTGGCTACGCAGTCCTCGGTTCCGATGATGTATTCTATTCCCGGATTTTCATTCCACGGTTGATGTGGCATTCAGTGTTACCGTATTCTCATATCATTCCCCCCCAGTTTTCGAATGCGAAGAATGCGAATTGGAACACTGGAAATCTTGTATCTTCGAAGAACCCACCAATGAATTGCTAGGTAATCCTTAACTAGGCAACATATCTTGTTTCCCCTTAGGAACCCATGCTATCGAGCGAAAGAATACCTAACAATCCTCTAGTGGTTTGTGCTCGTGAATGGTCGGGTAACCCCTATTGAGTAGCAAACTTAACTTCTCGATGGGGATTTGCTATCGAAGCAAAGATTATCTAATCGTCCCCAAGTGAAAACTTATTCGTTTGCCTTGTTATGAAAAGTCTTATCACTACTGTCTTTGTAGTATGCTTTCCTTCATTGCCTCGTTAAAAACTATGCCAGAAAAACCTAATTGGGACAAAAACTGAACGAAGGGAAAAAGAGTACGGCACATACTTTCCGTTTGACTGTTGTTTGTCAGCAGTAATATTTTTTGAGGTGAGCCATGTTCCAGTTGTTGGGAAACTTGTCTCTGTTCTGGTTCTCCAACTCGTATGATCCTTTCCCTTTGATAGTTGAAACCCGGTAAGAGCCTTCCCATGTTGGGCATAACTTGCCCGCGTTGAGTTCCCGGGTATTTTGATTTACCTTCCTCAAGACCAAGTCTCCTAATTTGAAATAACGGAGGTTGGCTCTTTGATTATAATATTGCTCCATTCTTTGCTTTTGAGCCTCCATTCTAACATGCGCCAAGTTCCTACGTTTCTCGAGTAGCTCCAAGTTGATTAGCATTGCTTTATTGTTCGATTCTTCGTTCACTTGGAAATACCTTAAGGTTGGTTTCCCTACTTCCACCGGTATCAAAGCTTTCGCGCCGTACACAAGGGAAAAAGGGGTTTCTCCCGTGCTTGACTTGGCCGTTGTTCGGTAGGCCCATAGAACCCCAGGTAATTCTTCGAGCTAATTGCCTTTTGTTGCTTCCAACCTTTTCTTTAGATTTTGAATAATTACTTTATTCATTGGCTTTGCTTGACCATTCGCGCTCGGATGATAAGGTGAAGGGGTAATCCTCTTGATCTTCAAATCTTCAAGGAACTTCGTAACTTTTGCACCGATAAACTGCGGCCCATTGTCGCATGCAATCTCTTTTGGTATTCCAAACCTGCAAATTATGTTTTCCCATAGAAAGTCGACCACTTCGCGCTCTCCAATCTTCTGATAAGGACATGCTTCCACCCATTCAGAAAAATAGTCAGTCAAAATTAAAAGAAACCTTACCTTTCCGGGAACCAGTGGTAGTGGTCCAACGATGTCCATCCCCCATTTCATGAACGACCATGGGGACAGAACCGAATGTAGGGATTCCACCTGTTGATGTACTAGTGGTGCGTAGCGTTGTCACTTATCACATTTTCATACGAAGTCTTTGGCATCTTGTTCCATACGGGGCAAGCAATATCATGCCCGAACTAATTTCAGCACTAAAGAATTTGCACCTGAGTGGTTGCCACATATCCCTTCGTGGACTTCTCTCATGACATAGTTAGCTTCTAATGCTCCTAAGCACCGGGCCAACGGGCCTTGAAAGGATTTTCTGTACAATTGGCCTTTCTTGAAGCTATAACATGCGGCTTTGACACGTAACGCTATTGATGCTTTGGGGTCGTCGGGCAACTTTCCATGCTCGAGATAATCGATTATTTCGTTTCTCCAGTCCCAGACCAAACTAGTCGAATTCACCTCACAATAACCATTTGTGTCCAAGACTGAGTTCATTAGTTGTACTACCGTTCCCGATTCCGATCCCTGGACTTCTGTCGATGAGCCCAAATTTGCCAATGCATTTATTTCCGCGTTATCTTCCCTCGGGATATGAGTAATTGACTACTATCGGAATCGTGCCAATAAAGCCTGGACTTTTACTACGTATTGCTGCATACGTTCTTCTTTGGTGTCAAAAATTCCGTAGACCTGATTCACCACCAACTGCGAATCACATTTGATTTTGATGACTTTAGAGTCAAGTCCCCGGGACAATTCGAGCCCTACAATAGAAGTTTCGTACTCTGCTTGATTGTTAGTTAAAGAAATCATTTTGATGGCTTGTTTTAAAGTTTCCCCCGAAGGCGTGATCAAGAATGTTCCAAGCCCGGACCCTTTTACGTTTGAAGCTTTGTCGGTAAATAAGGTACAAACTCCCGATGTCGATTCTGACACCATTATTGCCTCCTTGGCCACTAGAGGTAATAGTCCCGGTCTGAAATCGGCCACGAAGTCAGCCAAGACTTATGACTTAATTGCAGTCCTCGGTTTATATTCTATATCGAACTCGCTTATTTCGACGGCCCATTTGGCCAATCTACCCGAGATCTCGAGTTTGTGGAGGATATTCCTCAGAGGGAAAGTAGTCACCACAGCTATCGGGTGGTATTGGAAGTAGGGCCTCAGCTTTCGAGCGGTGACTACGAGAGCTAAGGCCAGCTTTTCTAGATGTGGGTAGCGAGTTTCTGCTCTCGTTAAAATTATACTAACGTAATAAATGGGAGATTGCGTACCTTCATCCTCCAGGACTAAAACTGCACTTACCGCAACTTCTGAAACCGCGAGGTAGACTAACAATGTTTCACCTTCTTTTGGTTTTGAGAGCAACAAAGGGCTTGACAAATATTTCTTCAACTCCTTCAAGGCTTGCTGACATTCCGGTGTCCATTTGAAATTGTTTTTCTTTTTGAGTAGTGCGAAGAAGAGATGACATTTTTCCGATGAATGGGAAATGAACCTGTTCAAAGCTGCCAATCTCCCTGTGAGCCTCTGAACTTCTTTTACGTTAGACAATTGATCCGGGATGTCCTCTATGGCCTTGATTTTGTCAGGATTTACCTTAATTCCCTTTTGTCAGACTAGGAACCCTAAGAACTTACCCCGAAAGCATACTTCTTGGGGTTAAGCTTCATATTATGCTCCCTCAATATGTTGAATGTCTCTTGCAAATGCTTCAGGTGGTCACCTGTATTCAAATACTTAACGAGCATATCGTCTATATATATATATTTCCATAGTCTTTCCAATTTATTTTTCGAACATCTTATTCACGAGTCGTTGATAAGTGGCTCCGGCGTTTTTTAACCCGAAGGGCATCATATTGTAACAATATGTACCAAAAATTTGTTATAAACGAAGTCTTTTCCTGGTCTTCTGGGTTCATCTTGATTTGATTGTATCCAGAATAAGAATCGAGGAAACTCATTAACTCGTGCCCTACCATGGCATAAATCATTTGATTGATATTTGGCAATGGGAATGAGTCTTTCGGGCACGCCTTATTAAAGTCCTTATAATCTACGCACATGCAAAATTTATTATTTTCTTAGGAACTACTACTACATTGGGTAACTAGTCCGGATATCTTATCTCTCGGATTGAACCAATATTAAGTAAACGGGTTACCTCTTCTTTGACGAATTTATTCCTTGCTTCAGCAATTTGGCGCTTATTTTGCTTTACCGGAGGTATGTTAGGATCCAAGCTTAACTTATGTACGGCTATCTCCGTCGGAATTCCTGTCATATCCTCGTACGACCATGCAAAACAATCAGCATTAATTTTAAGGAATTTGATAAAAGCAGACCTGAGCTCCGGGTTCAATCCTGTTCCCAAATAGAATTTCCTTTCTAGGAATTCTTCGAACAACACAACTTGCTCCAGTTCTTCTGCCGTGTACTTCGTCGCGTCCGTCTCTTCTGGTTCTTAAAAATACCTTGGTACCTGGTATTGTTCCGACTCTTCTATCCCCGGGCTAACTTCATCTGGTTTGGGGGAAGGTGCCGATTTCGATAATTGCAATGCCGCACGTTCCTTTACTTTGCTACTGGAGACTGAAATTGCATTCATCTCCCTTGCTGCCAGTTGATCACACCTTATCTGTTTGATCCCCTCGGGTGTCGGAAATTTTAACAATTGGTGATATGTTGAAGACACAACTTTCATCTCGTGCAGCCATGGTCTTCCCAAGATGATGTTATACCCCATGTCTCCATCTACCACTTCAAAGAGAGTTGTCTTCATTACTCCCTCAGCGTTCGTGAGCAGCAAAATTTCTCCCCGGGTTGTCATGATTACAAGGTTGAATCCAGTGTGGAGTTTCGTTGCCGGGATAATGCTTCTGGTGAGTTTAGCTTGCACCAGTACTCTCCATTATATGATATTGGCTGAACTTCCTGGATTTACTAAAACACGTTTAATTTTAAAATCTAACACATTTAAAGAAATTACCAATGCGTCATTGTGTGGTAGCAGTAATCCGTCTGCATCTTTGTCTGTAAATGTGATATCGTCTTCCCGCAACCTTTTACTATGAGTTATCGATACTTTTGTCTTCTTCGCTGCCGAAAAAGGTGACCCCATTCATTTCATTTCCTCTGAAGATCATGTTGATCATTTGGCGTGGGGTTCCTCTCCTGCTTTCGAGGTTTCTGTATCTCCCTTATTCCGACCATAATTGTTTTTAGCTAGGTCACTCAAGAATTCTCTAAGGTGACCATTCATTAACAGTGTTTCCACTTCTTTCTGGAGGTGTCGGCAGTCCCCAATCCGGTGGCCGTTAGTGCCATGGTATTCACACCATAAATTGGGATCCCTCTGGCTGGGTTCAGATTTCATAGGTCTTGGGAATCTTGGCTCTTTGATATTTCTCATGGCTAATACCAACTCCACTACACTGACGTTGAAATTATACTCCGACAACTTTGGGTAAGAAGAATATCACGACCCCGAGATTTCTCTATCCTGTAGCGATCTATTGTTCAGGCCACGATCGGTCCTTCTATCAATGGTGAACTTGTCTGCTTTTTGGAAGCTCCTGTCACGACCTTTTGTCCACTCGTAGGGCAAACACCGGCCCTTCGAAGTCCGTCTATTTGTGTCAATATCATCTTTCATTTTTTCTCTATTCTTCTCCCGTTCTTTGGTCGACAATGGAAAGCCAACCTAATCGTTTTCGATCCTTATTTTCGACTCATACCGGTTGTGGACATACGCCCAAGTGGTCGCTTAAAACTCGAGCAGACTTTCCTTCAACTTCCGGGAAGCGTCCGAACTTCTTGGATTAAAACCTTTGGTGAATGCTTCAGCCGCCCATTCATCCGAGACTGTCGGCAGTAACATCCTTTCCTTCTGGAACCGGGTAACGAACTCTAGTAATAATTCGGATTCTCCTTGCGCGATCCTGAATATGTCGGCCTTACAGGCTTGTACCTTTATGGCACCGGCATGAGCTTTGATGAAAGAATCCGCGAGCATCTCAAAGGAATCTATGGAATGCTCGGGCAATAATGAATACCACGTTAAATCTCCCCTCGTGAGAGTCTCACCAAATTCTTTTAGCAACATGGACTCAATTTCGTGAGGAGCCAAATCATTTCCTTTTACTGATGTTGTGCATGTGGTAATGTGCTCTTGTGGATCTGAAGTTCCGTCATACTTTGGCACTTTGGGCATTTTGAACCGCTTTGGGATTAATTCCGGGGCTGCACTCGGTTTATACGGTAATTGAATATACTTCTTCGAGTTTGGGCCTTTTAGTACTGGTGGTGTGCCCGGGATTTGATCCATACGGGTGTTTACTTCCTTCATGAACCGCAAAAGTTCATCCTTGAACGGATCATTCTCGTTGTTGAGGCCAGATCTACTCCCCCCAGCCCCATCGGAGCCAACTTCACCCCTAGGAGTGTTATTATAAACTCTCTCCGTTGTCTGGTTCGCGAGAACATCATGAGGAACTGGATCTCGCATGTTTGCATTATTTGAGGCACCCGATAACGCCTGTTTCAGTTCCGTCATAACCTGATCCTGCCGCGTGAGATGGCCTAGAGTGATTGCCTGCTGCTCTTGCAGGACCCTTACTGCATCCGCCACATGCCCCTCATCAGCATCATCAGGAGTTGCCTCTCGAACCTGTCGAGGGTACCGCCTGTCATGTACCAGTGTGGCGTCGTTCCCCTCATTACAAGTGTCACTGATTGAATCCTCAAAATGAGGTTGTTCCCCTTGAATTTCAGGGTTGCGTGTGTCGTTATCTGCCATTTCTTATGATTTTTTCTAAGACAAAATAATCAAAACACGTTAGTAAAAAAAAGCAAGGATCAATTTAATCGCACGGCTGTCTAGGCTCCACGGTGGGTGCCAAACTGTTTACCCGTAAAACGGTACAATTGAATTTGTTCGTGGTTTCTAGACAAGTGAATTAATTTGATCCAAAAAAGATAATGAAATAACCGATGAAATATGAAATACTTAGCCTTAGAATGTAGATGGAATGACAGAGTTGATGAGTCCTGGAATAGGATTTCCGAGCACAAGAATGATGAGATCAAAAGCGAGAGAATAAAATTATATTAAAATGCTGTATCGAATGTAGTATAAGTTAACTAGAAAATTTGTGTCCTTTACAATGATAACTGAGCTCTCTATTTATAGCTAAGTCTAGTGAAGGAAGTCCTAGGATTATGCCATTTTTTAATGTCAATTTTGAGGGCCATTGATGAAGATGTAACGTTAGACATAAATGCTAAATTTTCTATAACGGGCTATCATCCTTAATACTACAAAATATTCTGTATTAAATGTTACCGGGCGCAAAGCATTTAATACTCCTTTTATGATCGTTATTCCTTCCGGTGACAAGCGAAATAGCTATGTTGGGTGGCCATCTCCATCTTGTGTTCCACGTGTCTTTCCTTTAAGCGGCCACATGCCATATCGTATTTTTTCCTATACACTAAGAAGCAACATATTGTATCTCGATCGTTGGCTGAAGCGGAATATTGACGATATGCGAGTTGAAATGGTTGAGAGAAATTTTATCTGGTTTGGGAGTTGCTTCTATTTCTCCCATTCGTCTTTATTGTGATAGTCATGCGATATTCCACATCACCAAGAATCCTTTTTCTCGTGAAGGAACCAAACATATTGAAGATGACTGTTATTCAGTCGAGATGAGATTGTTAGCGAAATATGTTGCTAGTTTTTTCAATCAAATGAACAACTGGCATACATTTTTACGAAGGCCTTGGGAAAGTCACTGTATGATCATCTCCTTCGCATCCTGAATCTCCATGCAGCAACTTGAGGGGGGAGGAGTCTTAGCATGTATATATATCTTAGGAGCTATCCTCAACATCCAATATAGCACCCAAATTCAATGTCATCTTTAGTGTCTCGCACCCAAGATAACAATTGGCTTGAGTGTTATGCCAGGTGCAACGCATTCATTGTGCCTCAAAGCCGATTTTTCTATAAATATGGTATTAATAATATTCTGTAATTAGTTAACCTAATTTTAGGGTACTACTCCTTATTTCTTTGATATATAGGATACAATATCAATGGAAAAGACAGAGCAATTTTTCTCTCCACTAGTCGTGACTCTCTAATTTAGCAATAATCAAACTTAGGATGTTTTTTTGTTTGTTTTCTTTTTCTCATAATTTCTTAGGTATTTAGTTGGATTTTTACATTTCATCTTTTTTAGCACCTTTAATCACCACGGTTTCACACCTAATTACCGTAGGTTATTGTAAGACATGAACAAATCATATCAATCGATATTTTTACTTTGTTACATTTGTGTGCTAATTGCACGTTTTGTCAATTTTGTATGATCAAATATCCATCTATTCGGATTTCTTCATTTCTACTATTAAAGGATAGTAAAACTAAATAAAAAAGAAGAAGAAAGTTAAACTATTTTGTGTTTACTCGTAAAACGGTACAATTAAATTTATACATGATTTATAGACAAGTGAATTAATTTGATCCAAAAATAACAGATAAATTAGACAAAAAATATAAGACTTAGCCTTAAAATTGAGATAAACAGCAGATATCTTAGTTCTGGGCACAGAGCTACCGGGAGCAATAAGAACAGTGCAAGTAAGCAAGAAAGTAAAATATTATTTGAGCTTTTGATGAAGTATAGATATGCTTGTCAGAAAATTCGTGGCCTTACATTGATGATATAGCTCACTATTTATAGTTACACATAGGGAATAAGGTCCTAGGATTAAGCTCATTTTTAATGACAATTATGAGGGCCATTGAATAATATGCAACGATGGACAGTGAATGCCATATTCTCTATAACGGATTATGCACTTAAAGTTGTAGAATATTCTTCATTGAATACTACTGGATGACGACATTTATTTTGTCTTTATGAGTATCATTCTCTCCGATGACAAGCGAGATTATTGCCTTCGGGTTTGGCTATCTTCTGTCTTCGGTTCCATGTGTCGCTTTCTCATGCGATCATTAAATATGAACATATTTTACCCCATACAGATAGTTCCCCTGCTTTCCGGTGACATAACTTTGTGTCACTGGGAAGTTAGTAGAGATACCTTTCTTGGAGGGAAATTCTCTGACACACTCTGAAAAGTTTCTCACGGTTGATTAGACGCACGTCTCTCCATATTTAATGCCCCGAACACGCGTCATTCCACGATTTAACATCACTTTTGCCGGTTATCGAGGTAATTATGACCATGATTTTAGCCGCCTATTCCTTTACTTATACGCATCAAACTTCTTCATTTATACTTCATAATTCTTCAAATTTTCTCCAACTCTCTTTACTCAACTCGTACTTTGTCTTCAAACTTTCTTTAACCTTCTTTCTTAGAGAAACCTTTCCTCCTTTTCTGATAAAAAATGGCCTCTTCTTCCAGAAACCCCAGTTCCTCAAAGGTAGAGCTGATGGCGTTCCTCCTCCTACGGTGAGCACCATCATTCCAAAGAGTCTTGTTATGACTGAGGACTTTAAAGAGAAGTATCTTTCCGCTCACCCTCGTACATGGACTGTTAGCGTATACCCTTCTTCCATCCATCCTTCCAGTATTCCTGCTGTGAAGGAAGACTGCCATTGCCAGGATCTAGACATTATCGCTCTTGATCTAGCGGAGTGGGTAACTTTACCCAAGAAGGGTTTCACGTATTTTTATACGTACCCCTTTACATTGGGGCCGTTCTATTTGAGTGGAGAGCTTGACTCCGTCATCATGGAGTTCTGCATCCGTTACCAGGTATGCTTGGTACAAGTAAGTCCTTCTGTGTCGAGGACATTCGCTTGTCTTCGGCGTCTTTACCAGGAGACAGGAGAGGAGCTAACCGTAGCTCGATTGATGAACCTTTATTCCCCCATGATCTTCCGCGGGGGAATGATAAATTTCAGCAAGCGTGGCCATCATGCTCTGCTATCCATCATGGATGATGACAACTACTGTGGGTGGATGGAACGGTTCATTGCAACCACCACCAGTGACATCATTCCGGCCACGGCTTCATCCTTTCCGGAATTATGGAACCACACTCGTAAGTTCTCCATTTGTCTTTCCTTCTGTTAAAGATCGTCCCATATTGTTATTAACCCTTCTTCTTTTGCTTATTTCAGCGACTCGATGGGTACCACATAGGGTTGAAGGCTTGGATCAGTGGGTCCAAAAAAATTTGGACGTTACTACACCCGAGACCCGCACGTGAAAAGAGCTGGCCCTTAAATATGGGTGGAAGGCCAAAAATCATAATAAGTCGAACTCATCTTGTTTTTACCTTTCGTATAAGGAAGTTGTTTAACCTTTCTCTCCTGTTGAATTTAGGTCTACCCCAGGACTCAGTTGTCGTCCCCGAGGAGGACATTTTGGCTAATCCTGCTGATGCGACGAGGCTGCTGCGGGAGGCTTTTACACAAACAGGTATCTCCGGGATTGCTTTTGGTGCAAATGCTTCTTCTCGGAGTCCCCGGTCAAAGAACAAGCAACCAAAAAGAAGACGTCCCTCCGCAGCCGGGGAAAAAAAATAAAAAGGCAAAGAGTGCCGCTCTCGAGTCATCTCCAGAGGTTATGGTGATGAGCCCCCCACCCGATCCGTCCATAGACACTGTGATGATTGACGATGATGGAGAAGCCAGCGAGGAGGGGGCTTCTCTACATAGAAGATGACGACCTTCCTCAGCTTAACAGACTACTCAATCTATTTAGTTAGTTAATCCAACCGAGGATGATGCATCGGCACTCTGGGGGGGGGGGAATATGAGATGGTGGAAAATGCCAACTCCTGCTTTCAAATCCCAGCCGCCGTGCCCGGTACCGTGAGTTTGAGTACCGGGTCCCTGCCGTCTTTGGTTGACGAGCAACCAACAACAGTACTGCGCTTGTCGCAGCCACTTCTCATCCTTCAACGCCATTAGCTTCATCTTCTTCTTTACCAACTCTTCCTTCGCCATCAGTAACTACTACATCATCTTCACCAGCCATGGTTGCCCAAGAGGAGATGTCTCTCTCCCCAGTCCCCAGTTCACGGGAACTTGGAGCGAAATTATGCTGCCCCCTACGAGGATTCACAAAGGAGGAGGAGTGTCACCTTTTCGGTTTCCACCGGATGTTATTTGTTGTCCCGGCCGGTAGAGCTTGCTAACTATCGGAAGCCCTTGGTTTTAGAGAAATATTGGGAGAAAATACAAACTCTCTTGGGAGAGTGTTTGTTGAACAATTCTATGCACAATGTAGCGGCGGTATAGTTTTTGCTTTCACTTTTGTTTCTTCTATCTGTGTTATTGCAGGGTTTTGAATTTGTATTCTTGTTTTGTAGGCCAACTTCCTTGCTTCTGAAGGCCTTCAAAGGCTGATTTGTGATAAGGAGGAACTTACCTCCGAGCGGGATCAGCTTTTGGTCGAGCAAAACCAAACTGCTGCTCGCCTCTTGGAACTGGAAGCATGAGCTGCTGAAGCTGCTGAACTGGAGGCTCGGTTGCAGCATAGTGAGCAAGAAGTAGTGACCCTTAGCCAAGAGGTTATCCCATTAAGAGCGCAATTTGAAGAAACTAAGGCCAAATGGGTTGAAGTCCATAATGTCGTCCTTCCTGCATCTGATCGTGAGGCTGCCTCTGCTGAAAGATTGAATAACTTAGAGGCAGCCTTAAACTCTAAGGCTGAAGAACTTGCTGCTGCAAAGGATAAGCATGCCCGGTTGGAGGAGAAACATAATAAAATCTTAGAGCATAATAAATTTACAGCTCCACTATCCGTGATTTTGATGCCAGCCTCCGATCCATGAGATTCACGCGAGACAACCTCTCTGCTGAGGTTGGCCAACTTAAAGGAGAACTTCAACATCGAGCGACTTCCCTCATTGTTGAAAAAATATATGCTATGTACAGCATGAGGAGAAAAACCTTGGAATAGGCCAAAGCGGGTGTCATTGACTTTGATGTCGAAATCTCTAAGGCTCGTGACCTGGAGTTAGCTGCTAAAAGAGGTCTTCCGGCCCGGCCTGATGCTACCTATTCTTCTGATTCCGGTTCTGAGTTCTCGGGAACTAAAGAGGAAACAAAAGGCGACGATGCTGAAGGCCAAAATATCGAACCGGCGGCGGATCCACCCACTTCTCCTGGGGGCATAGATGCTTCTCTCCCTCCGGGTTCCGGAGATGCAACAGCTTAATTTTTGCTTTCCTTTTAAAACTTTTGTACTTGTGTTTTTTGACACATTTATCGTAAATAAAAACACTTTTTTGTTCCAGTATCATATAAGTTTTTCTTTCTGCGTATTTTTGTTTAAATAATTGTGCAAGTTTGCTCTTTGCGTCTTTTTTCGTTTAAGTATTTGCGCATGCTTTACTGCTTGCGTCTAATTGTGCAAGTCTTTGGGTACATTTTTCCCCAAAAGCATTTGGATTTCGGGCACAGGTTCTTCCAAAATCAACCCTTTATCGTGAGTGTTTTCATAAGAGGGGCCCTCTTATATTTACGGTGCTCTTGAAGAGGACTTCTCCTATTCATTACAGTACTAGCATTTGAAGTACTTGTTTATCTTTCAAATGATAAAAATAATTCACCGTTCAGACAAGAAACAAGGTAGAAACAAAAGGACTTTACTTTATTCCTTCCATTTTCAAAAGTATATAAGCATTCGTTGTGCTAAAAAGAAATTGCCATTTCTTGTGGCTAACTTGTACAACTTATTTCTATGGGGCTGGTTGCGTAGTCCCCGATCCCGATGACACAATTATGTTTTCGGGTTTCGTATTCCGGCCGAAGTGGCAGTCGTTATTGCCATATCCTCATATCATTCCCCCAGTGTTCGAATGTGAAGAATGCAAATTTCAACACTGGAAGTTTTACACCTTCGAGGACTCCACTAGTGAATTGCTAGATAATCTTCAGTTCGATAACAAACTTCGCTTCCCCTTAGGAATTTATGCAATCGAGCCAAAGATTATCTAACAACCCCCCAATGGCTTGCACTTGTGAACGATTGGGTAATCTCTGTTCGACAGCAAACTTAACTTCCCGGTAGGAACTTTGCTATCGAGTAAAAGACTATCTAACCGCTCCTTAGTGGTTCTTTGCTTGTGTGCCTTGTCATTTAAAAGTCTTATTGCTGAAGATTCCTTCGTTGTATGCTTTCCGTTGCTGCCTCGTTAAAAACCTTGCTAGAAAATCCGAATTGGGACAAAAACTAGACGAAAGGAAAAAAAGTGCAGCACATATTTTCAGTACAGGTAATGTTCATCAGCAATAGTATCTCTTGAGGTGTGCCACGTCCCAGTTGCTTGGCAACTTTTCTTCATCTTGATTCTCTAACTCGTATGACCATTTCCCGATGATAGCTAAAACCCGGTAGGGGCCTTCCCATGTTGGATCTAGCTTCCCCGCATTGAGTTCCTGAGTGTTCTGAGTTACTTTTCTTAAAACCAAGTCTCCTACTTTGAAATATCAGAGGTTGGCCCTTCAATTGTAATATCTCTCTATTCGCTGCTTTTGAGCTGCCACCCTTATATGTGCCAAGTCCCTGCATTCATCGAGCATCTCCAAATTGACTAACATTACTTCATTGTTTGCTTCTTCGTTTGCTTAGAAGTACCTCAGGGTTGGTTCGCCTACTTCCACCAGAATTAGGGCTTCTGCCCCGTACACAAGAGAGAAAGGAGTCTCCCCTGTGCTCGATTTGGCTGTTGTTCAGTATGCCCATAGTACCCCTGGCAGCTCTTCGGTCCATTTTCCTTTAGCTGCTTCCAATATCTTTTTGAGATTTTGTATAATCACCTTATTCGTTAATTATACTTGGCCGTTTGTGCTCAGATGGTAGGGTGATGATGTAATCCTCTTGATTTTCAAGTCTTCGAGGAACTTTGTGACCTTTGCGCCTATAAATTGTGGTCTGTTGTCACAGGCTATCTCTTTTGGTATCCCAAATCTGCAAATAATGTTCTTTCATAAGAAATCTACCACTTCACATTCATCGATCTTCTGATAAGGACCTGCTTCAACCCACTTAAAAAAAATAGTCAGTTAAAATCAAAAGAAATCTTACCTTACAGGGGGGCGGTGGAAATGGTCCAACAATATCCATTCCCACTTCATGAATGGCCATGGTGACAGAACTGAGTGCAATGGCTCTGCCGATTGATGTACCAATGGTGCGTAACGTTGACATTTATCGCATTTTTGAACATAAGCTTTGGCATTTTGTTCCATCCGGGGCCAATAGTATCCTGCCCTTATTAATTTAGTACTAAGGAATCTGCGCCTGAGTGATTTCCGCAGATCCCTCCGTGGACTTCTCACATAATTAGCTTCAGAGACTCCCAAACATCGGGCCAACGGGCCTTGGAAAGATTTTCTGTATAGTTGATCCCCCTTGAAGCTATATCGAGCTGCTTTAGAGCACAGTGCCCGAGATGCCTTAGGATCTTCAGGCAGTTTCCCGTGTTCGAGGTAGTCAATAATTTCGTTTCTCCAGTCCCAGACCAAATTAGTCGCGTTTACCTCATAATAGCTATCTGCGTCTAACACCGAGTGCATAAGCTGCACGATCGTACCGAAGTCTGATCCTTTCATTTCCGTAGATGAGCCAAGGTTAGCTAGTGCATCTGTTCTGCATTTTCTTCCCTCGAGATACGCGTGATTGGCCACTCTCGAAACCGAGCGAGCAGAGCTTGAATCTTCATTATGTATTGTTACATGTGTTCCTCCTTGGGTTCGAAGATCCCGTAGACCTAATTTACCACCAACTAGGAGTCGTATTTGATTTCTATGACCTCGGAGTCCAGTCCCTGAGCCAATTCATGCCCTTCAATCAAAGCTTAATACTCCGCTTCATTGTTAGTAAGAGGAATAGTTCTTATAGCCTGCCTTAGGGTTTCTTCCGAAGGCGTGATTAATACTATGCCAAGCCCGGACCCTTTCACATTGGAAACTCCGTCCGTGAACAAGGTCCAAACTCGTGAGTCGACTCCGACACTATTATTGCTTCTTTGGTAGCCAGAGGTAAAAGTCCTGGACTAAAATCGGCCACAAAGTCGGCCAAAATCTGTGACTTAATTGCAGTCCTAGGTTTATATTCTATGTCAAATTTGCTCATTTCGACAGCTCATTTGGCCAGCCTACCTGAGAGTTCAGGCTTATGAAGAATATTCCGCAGGGGAAAAGTGATCACTAGAGCTATCGGGTGACATTGCAAATAAGGTCTTAGCTTTCGAGCGGCAACTACTAGGGCTAAGGCCAATTTTCTAGATGTGGGTAGCGATTTTCTGCTCCCGTTAAATTTTTTCTAACGTAGTAAATAGGAGATTGCATACCTTTGTCTTCACGGACTAAAACAGCACTTACCGCAACCTCCGAGACCGCTAAGTATATCAGTAGTTGTTTACCTTCCTCCGATTTTGACAGTAACGGAGGACTTGACAAATACCTTTTCAGATCCTTCAAAGACTGTTGGCATTCCAGTGACCACTCAAAGTTATTCTTCTTTTTGAGAAGTGCAAAGAAATGATTGCATTTTTTCGAAGATCGGAAAATGAATCTACTTAAAACGGCCAATCTCCTTGTTAGCCTTTGAACCTCTTTTATGCTTGATAGCTGGTTCGGGATGTCTTCGATGGCTGTGATTTTATCAGGGTTAACCTCGATCCCCCTCTCTCACACCAAGAACCCCAAGAACTTACTAGAACTGATCTCGAACGCACACTTCTCGGGGTTAAGTTTCATGTTATACTTCCTTAGGATGTCAAACATTTCTTGCAAGTGTTTGAGATGATCACCTACGTTCAAAGACTTAACAAGCATGCCATCTATGTAAACTTCCATGGTTTTCCCTATTTGATTTTCAAATATCTTGTTCACGAGCCGTTAATAAGTGGCTCCGGCGTTCTTTAGCTCGAAGGGCATCACATTGTAACAATATGTGCCAAAATTCGTGACAAACGAAGTTTTTTCCTAATCCTCCGGGTTCATTTTGATTTGGTTGTACCCGGAGTAAGCATCGAGGAAACTCATTAACTCATGCCTGGCCGTTGCATCAATCATTTGATCAATGTTTGGCAATGGGAACGAGTCTTTTGGGCACGCCTTATTTAAGTCCTTATAATCTACGTACATGCGAAATTTATTATTCTTTTTTGGAACTACTACTACTTTAGCTAGCCAATCAGGATACTTTACCTCTCGGATTGAACCGATATCAACCAAGCGAGTTACCTCTTCTTTGACAAATTTGTTTCTGATTCAGCAATAGGACGCTTTTTCTGTCTTACCGGAGGGATATTGAGATCCAAGATTAGTTTGTGTACGGCCACTTCTGGTGAGATACCTGTCATATCCGCATGCAACCACGCAAAACAAGCGAAATTAAATTTATGAAATTCAATAAATCCAGACCTGAGTTCGGGGTGCAGTCCTGTCCCCAAGTGGAACTTTCTCTCCAAGAAGTTTTCGAAAAATGCAACCTACTCAAGTTCTTCCACTGTGGACTTTGTTGCGTCAATCTCTTCCGGTACCTGGAAATACCTTGGCACCGGATAGGATCCCGGCAACTCATCCCCCTAGTTGACTTCGCTCGGCTCGGGAACATGTGCCGGTTCCTGTAATTGCTAAGTCGTATGCCCCTTCCCTTTGCTACTAGAGACTGAGATTGCATCCATCTCCCTTGTTGTTGGTTGGTCACCTCATATTTGTTTAATTCCCTCGGGAGTTGGGAATTTCAGCAGCTAGTGATAAGTCGATGGCACAACCTTCATCACGTACATGCACGGCCTACCCAGGATAATATTGTAACCCATATTGCCATCCACCACCTGGAAAAGGGTTGTCTTCGTCACCCCTTCGGCATTCATGGGCAGCAGGATCTCTCCTCGGGTTGTCACACTTGCTAGGTTGAACCCGGCGAGGATCTTTGTGGCCGGAATGATGCTTTCGGTGAGCATGGCTTGATCCAACACCCTCCGTTGTATGACGTTATCCGAACATCCTTGGTCCACCAAAACACGTTTAATTTTAAAATCTAAGACATTTAAAGAAATTACCAACGCATCGTTGTGCGGTAGCAACAATCCATCTGCGTCTTCCTCCGTGAAAGTAATGTCGTCTTCAGTGACTTCTCGGAGTCTCTTGCTGTGGGTCACTGATACGTTTGTCTTTTTTGCCGCCGAGAATGTAACACTGTTAATCTCGTTCCCCCTAAAAATCATGTTGATTGTCAGGCGCAGGGGATCTTCTCATGCTTTTGAAGGCTCTGCATTATCACAATTACGACCGTAGTTGTTCTCAGCCCGGTCACTTAAGAATTCCTTGAGATGGCCATTTTTCAACAATGTCTCCACCTCATCGCACAGATGTCGGTAGTCCCCAGTCCGGTGATCGTTTGTCCTGTGTTACTTGCACCACAAGTTAGGATCCCTTTGGCTAGGATCGGATCTCATTGGCTTCGAGAATCGTGCATTTTAATGTTCCTCATGGCCGACACCAGCTCCACTACGCTGACATTGAAATTGTATTTGGAAAGCCTAGGGTAGGAAGAATCTCGAGGACCTGACGTCTCCCTGTCCTGTAACGACCTGTTATTTCTCCGCTTTCAGATCTCCTATCGTTAGCGAATCTATCCGCCGATCGGAAACCTCTGTCGCGTCCTTCGGCCCGTTCATAGGGCAAAATCTGACTCCTTGAGGACCAACGATTTATGTCGAAATCATCTTTTGATTTCTCCTTATTATTCTCCCGGTCCCGACCCTTGATTGACGCCGGAAAACCAAGCTGGTCATCTTCTATTCTTATCTTCGATTCGTACCTGTCACGACCAAAACCGATGGGCCATGACGAGTGCCCGAGTCCTACCTGTCGAACACCCCTAAGCATGCATCTAAGATATAAACATGAATTAAGGGTAGGTCATGAATAACATCTGTCAATAAACTGCTGAATCACGTGAATAACATACACGATGAAAACATGCCCAAAATATATATATGCATATACATGTGAAATACGGTAGGGCGAGCCGACAAGGCTGCTATAGACAACTATATATCCAAAACTAGAAGCCGACAAGGCCACATACTATCCAAATATACATGACTGTCTACAGACTTCTAATAAAGTGTACAACTGTAAAAAGGACGGGATCGGGCCCCATCATACCCATATATGTATACAAACATATCGTACCAAAACCCAAACTAGCTCCGGATCAAATGGAGCACACCAACTCTCGCTGATCAAGGATCCTAAGAAGGGGGACCGTCAGCCTGTCTACCTGCACCTGCGGGCATGAAACGCAGGCCCCAAGAAATAGGGGCGTCAGTACAAATAATATACCAAGTATGTAAGGCATGAAAATCAATACATAGAAGTCATAAAAGAAGTGTGGAGTAAAGGAATCCGCCTGTAAGCCTAAATAACTTTGTGAATCCTGAAATATTGATAATGTCATGCATGTGCATATAAATGTCATATCATGCATAGGCATATGCGTACATAAAGTCATCAAGCCTCTGAGGGCATCCCATCATATCATCTCGGCCTCAGTGGGCGAAATCATCAATGTATACCAACTGATCGGGTGGTGCTGCGTATATAAAGTCGTAACCTTTCCTCATAATATATATATATATATATATATATATATATATATATATATATATATATATATATATATATATATATATATATATATATATATATATATATATATATATATATATATATATATATATATATATATATATATATATATATATATATATATATATATATATATATAATGCCATTTGGTCATGGGTCAATGTACATGTATAAATGAATGTAATGAAAAGTAAGTCAATAAGATCTCTCAGAATGTCATAAAATCAATATGCCTCCGGATAAATTTTATGAACTACATATTTTTCTGAGACTCATGAACAGAAGATATAATAATAAGACACATGGGGAATCAAGAACATAGGCACCCCAGTGCTTCTATGAATAGAGGCATTTATGAAAGTTATGCGTTTGCTCGTTTCATTTGTATTGTATGGATCACGCCAAAAGGAAATAAGGGATAGCCCTAACATACCTTACTTAATGAATTTATCAAACACTTTGACTTGAGCTTGCCAAGAAATATTTTTTCTCCTTCTAAATCTTTGATCAAGAACCAAGCACTCCTTATGATCATGACATATTTCATGTTGCTGAACATATGGAGTATGATGTTGTGTATGTTTTTGCTATGTTTCTAAAGTAAGATAATCCCCAACAATAGAAGGAAAGATTGCAACATCCTTTCTATATCTCAAATTGCCAAAGAAGAATAAAATGAAGGCTTAAGGGATATGTCTTGCATTTTCACGTGTAAGCAAGGCACGTTAAGTGCTATGACTTATATATGCACATTGGTGCCACCCTTGGCCAAATTAATGCCATATGGCAGCCCACTAAAGTTCCTCATCCACTTAATCCTATTTAATACCATAATTATTTCCTTATTCTTCCACATTATTCTCACAATTAATCAATTATTCACACAATTAATTCTAGCACACAATTTACTTAAATACTAATATATTTCATATACCTTATTATCATGGTCATGCGGTACCTTGTATGGCACTAGTCCATAAATACGGGGTATTATAGCTTGGACCGTATTTTATTCCAAATTGACAAACTTCAACGAAACTCGTTCTTTGATTTGTTTACCCTCTAATCTTCACGGCACTCACTTATCACTTGTTATAAATAACATAAATATTTATAACCTCAAAAATAATCTCATTCCCAAGCTTACGTCGATTAATTTACGATGAAACTTTAATGTACGAAAACGCAAAATGTAACATCCTTCCCCTTTTAGAAACATTCGTCCTCGAATATTAACTCTTAGAGACTTGCGAAAACTTTGCCAGAGTCTCTTCTATATACTGAACTACTTACTACCAACCTTCCACGCAGCAAACCAACTAATACAAGGCCATACAGGGCCATATTCATCAACATCGACAATGGCCTCACACGACTAATGACAAAAACTAACACGAGAATCCATACACGCACCTTAAGGTTGTGATGTCTTAGTCTGATCCTCCTTTGGAAGAGGAAACAAGTAAGGATACCTAGACTTCAGGTCTTCTTCAGTTTCCCAAGTCATTTATACCACATTATTGTTTCTCTAAAGTACTTTAACCGAAGCTACATCCTTAGTTCTCAATCTTTGAACCTGTCTATCTAGTATAGCAATGGGAGCTTCCTCATATGATAATTGCTCTGTGAACTGAACATCATCAACTGGCACGATTCTAGAAGGATCTCTGATACACTTACGGAGCATAAACACATGAAAGACTGGATGTACAGACTCCAAGTCAGAAGGCAAGTCTAAATCATATGCTACATGGCCTACCTTGCGTATGATCTTATATGGTCCAATGTACCGAGGGCTAAGTTTTCCTTTCTTACCGAACCTCATAACGCCTTTCATCGGTGATACCTTTAGGAATACCCAGTTGTCAACCTGAAACTCCAAGTCTCGCCGTCGATTATCCACATAAGACTTCTAATGGCTTTGAGCTACTAATAGTCTTTCCTGTATAAGCTTAATCTTCCAGATTGCCTGTTGTACCAACTCTGGTCCTACTAACTTAGTTTCTACTACATCGAACCATCTGATAGGTGACCTATACTTCCGTCCATAAAGAGCTTCGTATGGAGCCATCTGAATACTGGAATGATAGCTATTATTATACGTGAACTCAACAAGCGGCAGATGATCATCCCAGCTACCCTTGAAGTCTATCACACAAGCCCGTAACATATCCTCAAGTGTCTGAATAGTACGCTCAGCATGTCCGTCTGTCTGGGGGTAAAATATTGTACTAAGATTTACCTGAGTCCCCAATCCTTTTTGGAAGGACCTCCAGAAATTAGCTGTAAACTGAGCACCTCTATCCAAGATAATAGATATAGGGACGACATGAAGTCGTACTATCTCCTTAATGTAAAGCCTTGCATAATCCTCTGCTGAATACATAGTCCTAACAGGCAGAAAATAAGCTGATTTTGTAAGTCTATCAACAATCACCCATATAGAATCAAACTTACGCTGGTTACGAGGTAAGCCTATGATGAAATCCATATTCATTACATCCCACTTCCAAGTTGGAATCTCTATAGCCTGCAATAATCCACTGGGTTTTTGATGCTCAATCTTAACCTGCTGGCAATTAGGGCATTGAGCAACAAACTCTGCTATATCCTTTTTCATTCCATCCCACTAATATATTTCCCTGATATCATGATACATATTTGTTTCTCCTGGATGAATAGAATAACGAGAATAGTGAGTCTCTCCCAGAACCTGTCGGCGCAGCCCTGCAACATTAGGGACATATAATCGTCCTCGATATCTGAGGACCCCATCTCCTGTAATCTCAAATGGTGTCTTCCTTTTCTGAGGGGCTGTATCTCTGTAATGAGCTAATACAGGATCCTCGTACTGGCGTCCCTTCACTTCAGTTACTAGAGAGGATGTCGTCGTGTCCTGAATAGTAACTCCGGTATCACATGAGTCCAGTAATCGAACTCCAAGACTAGCTAGCTGATGAATCTCATGGACTATCCCACTCTTCTCTGGCTATAAATATGATAGGTTACCCATAGATCTACGGCTGAGAGCGTCGGCTACTACATTCGCATTCCCCGGATGGTATAAAATATCAACGCCATAGTCTTTCAGTAGCTCCAACAATCTCCTTTGGCATAAATTCAACTCCTTTTGCTTGAAGATATACTGAAGGCTCTTATGATCCATATAGATATCAACATGAATGCCATACAAATAGTGCCTCCACATTTTTAGTGCATGAATCACCGCGGCTAACTCTAAATCGTGGGTCGGGTAATTCTTCTCGTGCTTTCTTAGTTGTCTAGAAGCATAATCTACAACCCAATACAATGCCCGAAGCGTCACAATAGATAGCATAACCATCGGTTCCCTCTAGGAGTGTTAGAACTGGTGCTGAAGTTAATCTGCCCTTCAATGCCTGGAAACTCCACTCACAAGCATCAGTCCATTGAAACTTAGCTCCCTTCTGAGTCAACTTTGTCAATGGTGATGAAAGAGAAGAAAATCCCTCTACGAATCTCCGGTAATAACCTGCCAAACCGAGGAAGCTATGAACCTCTGTCGGTGTCGTGGGTTTAGGACAAGTCTTTACTGCCTCAATCTTTTGGGGATCAACCTGGATATCCTCACCTGAAATAATATGCCCAAAGAATTCAACCAGAATTCACATTTAGAGAGTTTTGCGTATAACTTCTCTTTTTGTAGAACTCTGAGCACCGTACCCAAATGATATGCATGCTCAGCCTTTGAGCGGGAGTAAACCAATATATCATCGATAAATACAATCACGAGCAGATCTATAAAGGTTCTGAACACACGGTTCATCAAGTCCATGAATACTACTGGGGCGTTGGTCAAACCGAATAACATAACACGAAACTCAAAGTGCCCGTATCTGGTCCTGAATGCTGTCTTCAGAATATCTTTCTCCTTAACCCTTACCTGATGGTACCCAGACCTCAAGTCTATCATTGAGAAACACTTGGCACCTTACAACTAATCAAATAAATCATCAATCCTCGGGAGCAGGTACTTATTCTGGATTGTCACCTTATTCAACTACCTGTAATCAATACACATTCGCAAGGAACCATATTTCTTCCTCACAAATAACACGGGTGCTCCCCACAGTGATGTACTAGGTTTAATGAAGCCTTTTTCAAGCAAATCTCTTAGTTGTTCTTTCAACTCTCTCAGCTCTGCAGGTGCCATTCAATAAGGAGGAATAGATATCGGCTGAGTATCTGGTAATATGTCGATAGCAAACTCAATCTATCGTTGTGGCGGAAGACCCAGAAGCTCATTGGGAAAAGCATTGGAAAACTCATTAACTACAGGGATAGACTGAACGGTTGGTGACTCTACTTTCACATCCTGAACCCGAACTAAGTGATAAATACAACCCTTTCTAATCATCTTCCCTGCCTTGAGATAGGAAATAAACCTACCTCTCGGTGACGCTGTATTACCTTTCCCCTCCAAAAACAGGCTCCCCTGGAAACTGGAACCGAACCATCTTTGATCTACAATCAACGTTAGCATAAAAAGAAGCCAACCAATCTATACCCATTATAACATTGAATTCTACCATATCTAACTCAATCAGGTCTGCTACTGTAGAACGACTATGAACTACTACTATACAGTCTCTATATACCCGTCTAACTATCACTGGATCCCCAACAGGCGTGGACACCTCAAAAGGTTTAATCAACTCAGGTTCTATCCCAAACTTACTAGCAACCAATAGAGTGACATACGATAAGGTGGAACCTGGATCAATCAATGCATATACATCATATGAGGAGACTGCTAATATACCTATAACAACATCGGGCGAGGACTCCTGATCCTGTCGACCTGCTAATGCAAAAATGCGGTTCTGAGGATCGCTCGAGCTAGATGCTCTACCTCTGCCTCTACCACAACCCATTGGTGCCTGTGAACCTTGCCCGGGGGGCATACTGATGATGACGAACTAGCTACAGATCTTGCTGGCTACACTATACCCGCACCACCTCTCATCGGACAATCTCTCATAACATGGCCTGGATAACCACAAGTATAACAAACACCCAACCCCATAAGGCATTGCCCGGCATGCAGCTTACCACACTGAGCACATTGTGGAAAGGATGGCCTCATCTGACTTAACTCACCCCTATACTGAGAACTAGAGGCCTTGGAATTATGACTAGGCCCTAAATATGTGGAACGATCAAATCTCTTATCGACAAACTGAGGGGGTGCGCTAGCCGATGGCTAGGCTAGATACCTCGGGTGTTGTTGTCTCTAAACACCTCGAAACTCACCATAAGGACCCGAAGATCTCGCTCTCTTACTCTGGCCCCTATCATGCTCACGATCAGCCATTTGCTTCTGCTTACACTACTCTACACCCTGAGCGTATGCCTGAATACGAGAAATATCTATGCCTAACTGAAGTGAGACCGACATACAGTCGTTAAACAGGTATGGCTCCAACCCCATCATGAATCGGTGAACCCGATCCTCCATCCTATCTACAATAGTGGGATCATACCTAGCCAAAGAATCAAACTGAATGTTGTACTCCCGAACACTCATATTACCCTGACGCAGGGTCAAGAACCTATTAACTCTGGCCTGTTTAAGTTCTGGTGGCAGATAATGACGAAGAAAAGCCTCTGTAAACTCCTGCCATACCGCTGGAGGGGCATCCTCACCTCTGGATAACTCCCAAGACTCGTACCAATTAACTGCGACATCCCGAAGTCTATAGGAAGCTAGCTCAACTGACTCAGTCGCAATGGCCTTCATTACCCTCAAAGTCCTCTGTATCCTATTGATAAATACCTGAGGGTCCTCGTTTGGATCTGCTCCAGTGAATACCGTAGGGTCCAAATTAATGAAATCACGAACCCTCACACTGATGGCCCTATCTGCATGACCAATACCTACTTTATGATGCCGAGATTGTGCGGCTACTAATCGAGTCAATAGCTGAATAACATCTCTCATCTCCTGACCTGGTGCATCTGGCTGAAGAGCTGGGTGTACAGGGGCAGGCGCTGGAGCTGGTGCCCCTTGGAGCTCCTCTGGAGATGGCGGGTTATGTGAAGTCTGAGATGGAATCTCACTATGAGACTCTCTGTGAGCCCTGGTAACTCGTGGCGCTCGATTAGTAGTCTCATCAGCCACGGACTTGCCCTTTTGGGCAGCTGTAGCCTTCGGAGGGATCACTGAAAACATAACATATAACATTAGGGAAATGAATCCTTATATCGCATGACCTAAGATAAGAAGGGAGGATAACATCCTATATGTCCTATAGCCTCCTGTTTATAAATGTGGTGCACAACACACTCATAAACAAGACTCTACTAAACACGATCTGTAGATAGTCCTAGGACAAAAATGCTCTGATACCACTTTTGTCATGACCCAAACCGATGGGCCATGACGAATGCCCGAGTCCTACCTGTAAAACACCCTTAAGAATGTGTCTAAGATATAAACATGAATTAAGGGTAGGTCATAAATAACATCTGTCAATAAACTGTTGAATTACATGAATAACATACGTAAGGAAAACATGTCCAAAAGACATGTATACATATACATGAGGACGGGACGAAATACGGTAGGGCGAGCTGACAAGGCTGCTATAGACAACTATATATCCAAAACTAGAAGCCGATAACATCCTTGGTCCACCAAAACACGTTTAATTTTAAAATCTAAGACATTTAAAGAAATTACCAACGCATCGTTGTGCGGTAGTAACAATCCATCTGCGTCTTCCTCCGTGAAAGTAATGTCGTCTTCAGCAACTTCTCGGAGTCTCTTATTGTGGGTCACTGATACGTTTGTCTTTTTTGCCGCCAAAAATGTAACCCCATTAATTTTGTTTCCCCCCCCTCCCCAAAAAAAATCATGTTTATTGTCAGGCGCAGGGGATCTTCTCCTGCTTTTGAAGGCTCTGTATTATCACGATTGCGACCGTAGTTGTTCTTAGCCCGGTCACTTAAGAATTCCCTGAGATAGCTGTTTTTCAACAATGTTGCCACCTCTTTGTACAGATGCTGGCAGTCCCCAGTCCGGTGATCGTTTGTCCCGTGGTACTCGCACCACAAGTTAGGATCCCTTTGGATGGGATCGAATCTCATTGGCTTCGGGAACCGTGATTCTTTAATATTCCTCATGGCCGACACCAGCTCCACTACGCAGACATTGAAATTGTATTCGGAAAGCCTGGGGTAGGAAGAATCTCGACGACCTGACGTCTCCCTGTCCTGTAACGACCTGTTATTTCTCCGCTTTCATTTCTCCTATCGGTAGCGAATCTATCCGCCGATTGAAAACCTCTGGCCGCGTCCTTCGGCCCGTTCATATGGCAAAAATTGACTCCTTGAGGACCGTCGATTTGTGTCGAAATCATCTTTCGATTTCTCCTTATTTTTCTCCCGGTCCCGACCCTTGATTGACGCCGGGAAACAGAGCTGGTCATCTTCAATTCTTATCTTCGATTCGTACCTATCACGACCCAAACCGATGGGCCATGACGAGTGCCCGAGTCCTACCTGTCGAATACCCCTAAGCATGCGTCTAAGATATAAATATGAATTAAGGGTAGGTCATGAATAACATCTGTCAATAAACTGCTGAATCACATGAATAACAAAGAAAACATGCCCCGACATATATATGCATATACATGCGAAATACGGTAGGACGAGCCGACAAGGCTGCTATAGACAACTATATATCCAAAACTAGAAGCAGACATGGCCACATACTATCCAACTATACATGACTGTCTACAGACCTCTAATAGAGTGTACAACTGTAAAAAAAGGATGGGACTGGGCCCCTTCATACCCATATATGTATACAAACATATCGTACCAAAACCCAAACTAGCTCCGGATCAAATGGAGCACACCAACTCTCGCTGATCAAGGATCCTAAGAAGGGGGACCATTAGCCTGTCTACCTGCACCTGCGGGTATGAAACGCAGGCCCCAAGAAATAGGGGCATCAGTACGAATAATGTACCGAGTATGTAAGGCATGAAAATCAGTACATAGAAGTCATAAA
Source organism: Nicotiana tabacum (assembly GCF_000715075.1). NCBI lineage: Eukaryota > Viridiplantae > Streptophyta > Magnoliopsida > Solanales > Solanaceae > Nicotiana > Nicotiana tabacum. The sequence continues at coordinate 63,933,775 of NC_134094.1, read as the reverse complement.
AGAAGTATGGAGTAAAGGAATCCGCCTGTAAGCCTAAATAACTTTGTGAATCCTGAAATATTTATAATGTCATGCATGTACATATAAATGTCATATCATGCACAGGCATATGCGTACATAAAGTCATCAAGCCTCTGAGGGCATCCCATCATATCATCTCGGCCTCAGTGGGCGAAATCATCAATGTATACCAACTGATCAGGTGGTGGTGCGTATATAACGTCGTAACCTTTTCTCATACCCCATATACATATATATATATATATATATATATATATATATATATATATATATATATATATATATATATATATATATGTATGTATGTATATAACGCCATCTAGTCATGGGTCAATGTACATGTATAAATGAATGTAATGAAAAGTAAGTCAATAAGATCTCTCAGAATGTCATAAAATCAATATGCCTCCGGATAAATTTTATGAACTACATATTTTTCTGAGACTCATGAACAGAAGATATAATAATAAGACACATGGGGAATCAAGAACATAGGCACCCTAGTGCTTCTATGAATAGAGGCATTTATGAAAGTTGTGCGTTTGCTCGTTTCATTTATATTGTATGGGTCACGCCAAAAGGAAATAAGGGATAGCCCTAACATACCTTACTTAATGAATTTATCAAACACTTTGACTTGAGCTTGCCAAGAACAATTTGTGCTCCTTCTAAATCTTTGAACAAGAACCAAGCACTCCTTATGATCATGGCATATTTCATGTTGCTGAACATATGGAGTATGATGTTGTGTATGTTTTTGCTATATTTCTAAAGTAAGAGAATCCCCAACAATAGAAGGAAAGATTGCAACATCCTTTCTATATCTCAAATTGCCAAAGAAGAATAAAATGAAGGCTTAAGAGATATGTCTTGCATTTTCATGTGTAAGCAAGGCACTTTAAGTGCTATGACTTATATATGCACATCGGTGCCACCCTTGGCCAAATTAATGCCATATGGCAGCCCACTAAAGTTCCTCATCCACTTAATCCTATTTAATACCATAATTATTCCTTATTCTTCCACATTATTCTCACAATTAATCAATTATTCACATAATTAATTCTAGCACACAATTTACTTAAGTACTAATATACTTCATATACCTTACTATCATGGTCATGCGGTACCTTGTATGGCACTAGTCCAAAAATACGGGGTATTATAGCTTGGACCGTATTTTATTCCAAATTGACAAACCTCAACGAAACTCGTTCTTTGATTTGTTTACCCTCTAATCTTCACGGCACTCACTTATCACTTGTTATAAATAACATAAATATTTATAACCTCAAAAATAATCTCATTCTCGAGCTTACGTCGATTAACTTACGACGAAATTTTAACGTACGAAAACGTAGAATGTAACAGTACCGGTTGTGAACATCAGCCCAAGTTGTTGCTTGGAACTAGAGCAAACTTTCTTTCAATTTTCGAGAAGCGTCAGAGCTTCTCGGATTTAGGACTTTGGTGAATACTTCAGCTGTCCATTCGTCCGGTATGGCCGGTAGTAACATCCTTTCCTTCTGGAATCTGGTTCCAAACTCCTGCAGCAACTCGGACTCTCCTTGCGCAATCTTGAATATATCAACCTTTCGGGCATGTATCTTTCTGACCCCGACATGGGCCTTGATGAAAGAGTCTGCAAGCATCTCAAAGGAGTCTATGGAATGCTCGGGCAAAAGTGAATACCACATTAGGGCTCCCTTCGTAAAAGTCTCCCCGAATTTCTTCAGCAAAACTAACTTAATCTCGTGGGGAGCTAAATTGTTCCCCTTTACCGCCGTTGTATAGGTGGTGATATGCTCCTGAGGATCTGAAGTCCCATCATACTTCGGCATGCCTGGAATTTTAAACCGCTTTGGGATCAATTCTGGTGCCGCGCTTGGATTGTACGGCTATTTTGTGTACTTCTTTGAGTTCGACCCTTTCAGCATTGGTGGTGCGCCCAGAATTTGATCCATTCGAGCGTTTACTTCCCTCATAAACCGCATGAGTTCGATTTTAAAGGGATCACTCTCGTTATTGTAACCAGATTCGTTCCCCCTAGCCCCATCGGAGCCGATCTCGCCCGTTGGGGTGTTGTTGTCGACCCTCTGTGTTGTTTGATTTATGGGAGCACCGGGAAAAACTGGACCTCGTCCATTCGCGTTGTTGGAAGCACCCGACAACGCCTGTTTCAGCTCCGTCATGACAGTATCCTGTCGTGTGAGATGACTTATAATGGCCTCCTGTTGCTCCTGCAAGACCCTGACTGCTTTGACGGCGTGCTCTTCTTCAGCATCATCAGGAGTCGCCTCCCGAACATGTCGCGGATATCGGCCGTCGTGGATCGGTGTGACCTTATTCCCTTCGTTGCGGGTATCGCTGATATATTCAAGATATATCGCTGATAATGCTACCGGATGACGGCATTTATTTTGTCTTTATGAGTATCATTTTCTCTGATGAAGTAAGATTATTGCCTTCAGATTTGGCTATCTTCTGTCTTCGGTTCCACGTGTCGCTTTCTCATGCGATCATTAAATATGAACATATTTTACCCCATATATTTTGAAAATTCTTTTTCGAGCAATCAAATGATACCATAGTGAAACACTACTTTAAATTGAATTCCCCACGTACTACCACAAAGTGTGGAAAAATAAGAAATACATTATCACCCTCTTAGACTATTACTAAAAATTGCAAATGTTTGCTAGAAATCATCGAGGCTAATATTATACACATTTGAAAAGAGACAAACAAATATGCAAACTTTTGAAAAGTTGCTAGTTTGGAGAGACGCTTTTGCTCTGGACAGATTTAAGCATTGTAACTTGTTAAAGACTTTAGTTTTCCTATTAAGTATTTCGAAGTGAACCAAAAAGAAAGAAAAAAAAGAGGGGGAAAAGAAACATTATGTGTTGTGTTGATTTTTGAAGTACTTATTATATTACACTATTATACTGTACGAAATACTACAATTACGTGTTTCTAAAGATATTCCAAAGCAACAAAAGCGAGAGAACAATAGGTTAAAGCAGAAGTATTTAAATGTGCTAACAGAATCAATACCAATTACCATTTACCAAATAAACAATGATAACGTTTGGGAAAAAAGATCCGAAGCGCTTTCTTACCGAACCATTTCGTCATCTTTCTTTGAATGTTCCTCGTTCATGTTTTTTGGTATTTTTACAAAACCAAAGATTCATGCTTTTATTATGCTGCTAATTTGTAACCTTGCGTCTCAAAGGATTTGATATTTTCGAGCTCCAAGTTTCGAACTAAACAAAATTTTACTAAAATTTTAAAATGCAATTTTTCCATTTTACCGTAAGGTAAATTGCAATTACATGATTTTTCGTGTAATTTCTAAGTATCAATTTTAAAAAAGCAATTAATCTAGCTGATTAGCTTTGAAATTTGATAAAACTGATTCTTAATTAGTGATCAAGGTATTAAGTTTTATAAACTGAGATGGAGGGAGTAACTATTAACCAAGACTTATTGAAAGGTTTAGGTGAAGTAAGCCTGCGAACCTATATTTTTAAATTTAGTTAGAGCTTGGATATTCCTATCTTTGGTAATTTGGTCTCATTGATAGAGAATTGGAATTTACTGTTAGTAAAACTGTGTCCATAAACAGAAAAAAGAAAAAAGAAAATTAAAAATGTTAATTAACACAAAACAAATAATTAAAAATATTCCAAGCCTACAAGTAAACCTGTCAAACGGGCTAGGTTGACTCGGTTTCGGACCGGCCCAGACCGGTTTTTGACCGGACCGGAGTAAAGGGGTCGGGCGAGGTTGGGCTGAACAATGAACCGGCTTGTGCCGGTGTGGATTTGAATACTAGTTAATCGGACCGGTAATGTCATGTCAAGCTTGAACAAGTGAACCGGACCGGCCCAGACCAGTTCAACGGCTAGTTTTAAATTATTATTATTTTTTAAAAAAAATATTTGACCGTTGGCAACGGCCAGCTCCCATTTTGACCGTTGCCCAATGGCCTTAATTGCAAAATAGCCATTTTTTGGTTTTTATTTTTTAAAATAACACTTTTATTATTTACTAATTTAACCCTTTGAAAAATTATAAATAAACCCCTCCCCCTTCTTCTTTTCTTCACTTCTATCAATTCTCAAACCCAAATTCTCAATCCAAGTTAAATCATGCCCCGTGCTTCTAGAGTGTGCTCACATGTTTGAGAACACTTTGAGGTGGTAGAAGAAAATGAAGTTCGCAAAGTAGAATGAATGAACTATAGTCGAGTCTTTAATGTTCGTCGAAAGTGGGAGGGCACAACTGATTTAAGGAGACATATTAAGGGTTGTCTTGAGCATCCTTCAGGAATTCGTATTTAAGTTGATTTGAGACAACTTGTGTTATTTTGAATTTATTAGACTTATTTAAGCTTAATGTATTAGCTTATTAGACGAATTAATTTGAAGTATTATTATGCAATGAAAATATGAAATGAAAGCCTTTGAAAATTGATCCTTACATATTGGTCTTATTAAACAATTTTATGTAGCCACTTAATTTTAATTTTAAAATTTTAGAATTCAAATTTCAAATTTAACACTTTAAAGTTTAAACATTAAACTTTAAAATTTAAAAGTTTAATTTAATGTCTAACTAAGACCGGCTCGGAACCGTTCCGATTCCATTTAGCACAGGCTAAGCCCGGAACCGATAAACTCGGTAAATTATAATCAATAACTGGGCTGTTACCGAGACCGGTCAGTCCCCTTTCCTTGTAGCCCGGATCGGCCCGGCCCGACCCCTTAACACCCATACCTATAAGTTTCTTATGAGCCTTAATGAATTTAATCTACTCATTATTGCCCAAGGTAATTGAATTAATTTCTTCCGGAATAGAATGAAAAACTATTCTGTAATAGCGTCAATGCAAATTACAAAAATTCAACGAACTCAAATGGCAGAGCAAATCACACACTAAACATTTACGTTTTGCCTTTGACAACTATGCAAAAATGCACCGAAAAAGAAGGGTGTGTTTTGAGATTTTGGTGATGAAAAATACGGAGCCTCTGAATTTATTACCAACAAGATGAAGTTGAAGGGATGTGAAGATGCCTTTTCGAAAACAAGGTTGTCTCCTATTCGGGAGAGTACTTTGGGGTGGTGAAGAGCCGATATCGAGGTGTCAAGCTTTTCTGTTGATGTGAGCTCTTAGCTAAGATCAACCTGTTATCTCTAGAGTAATTTTTATTCGTTGAGCGACGACTCTTTCACTTGGCACCGTCGGATCACTAAGGCCGACTTTCGTCCCTGCTTAATGGGTAGGTCTTGCAGTCAAGCTCCTTTCCGCCTTTGCACTCGAGGTCAAGAACTCAAATGGAGGAGAAAATCACACACTGAACACTTACGTTTTGTATTTGAAAACTATACAGAAATGTAGAGAAGAGAGGTGAGATTTATCATATTTCGGTGATGAAAACGAGGCCAATCCTCTAAATTTATAGTCAATAAATTGGAGTTGAAAGAGTGTAAAGATGCCTTTTCGGAAAATCTGTTATGCGCGAAAATTAACGAAAAGAAAAAATTTAAATAACGAAAAAAGATAAATAATTTTGATTCAAAAAATATATCCGTAAAATTTATATTGTATTGTGATTATTATGGCACATGTAGACATGTTGGGCAGATTGGTTGGGTGTTGGTACGAGGTCTTTCCCATAAAATTGTGATTATTGTGTTGCACATATGACAAAACAAGGGTGACGTCCTTGGGTTTGCACATGCGGCGTAATAAGGGTGACGATCTTGACTATGCGCATGTGACAAAATAAGGGTGGCATTTCTTGATTCTTTTCTTGGTATATGTGGCAGAATAAGGATGGAAAATTTGATGATGTTTATGTGTCTGTACGAGGATGACATTCTTGATCATGTACATACATTCTTTGAACTTCGTCAAGTATTTTCAACAATTTTTTAAATCGTATTTGACATGCTATCATATGCCTCTGTTTCTACTTAATAATTTATTTGTCAAAGATGAATTTTTCGACCAAACTCAAAATTTAAAATCGAAAGATGACGGTGTAAGGCTTGCCTTCTTCTCGACTCTTAAAGAGTTAGAAGAAGTGCTCGCTAAATAAGCGCAAATGTTTTCATCCCTTGTTTTGATGAGAGACGCGATTCATTAGTAAAAAACGAAACTTTCAAAACTTTTATTTTACTCCATATCCATTCACACCTTACTTTAAAAAAACCCAACATTTACAACCTTGCCACCTAAGCTAGCCTTCTTCACCAATAGGTAAAGATTAGACCAAGAGGTTTTAAAATCAGTAGAGGAATGCAAAGTGTGATGACATTCTTCCTAATCATTATAATTTTTATGCAAATTGACTTTGGTGTGTTTCTGGTAAAACGAGAACAAAATTGATTCGCATTTGTTCACTTCACCAAAGCTTAAGCTAATGAAATTAATTTAATTGGCTTAATTATCTAGTCATATTCTTTTTCGTCTGGCTTATCTTATCTTTTTTGGTCTGAGTTTGTCCAAATAATTGTTGGTTGGGACATTTATAGGACTTGGATTCGGAAACCGAACTAGATTGAATTTCTGAGACTTCTATATCGGTTACGAATAGCTATATACTATTCACTTTTTGAACTTAAAAAAAGGAATACTGAAATTATAAGTTCTTTTATGTGTTCTACGGAATTGATCCAAATTCCAAAATGTCAACTTAGCATAATTAAAAGTGTAATTTATCTTATAACAATAATTTATGTTAGATATATGAAGTGAAGAAAAGATAATTTACATGTTAATCTTAGCCTTAAAAAACAACAGTGTGGAAGGTAATATATTAAAGTTCTTCAAAGAAAAGGAAAAAAGAGGAAGAAAAATGAGAAGCAGCATTTCATGACCCAAAAGAAAAAGAAGTATTATTTCAAACAGTGGCTTTTGTTTATAAAAATAACCTTTACAGACTCAGTTCTGAGTTTTGAAAAAATGTCTATTTGAGACGTTTTTGCAAAACAAAATAAAGTTTGAAAAGTGTTTTAACAATTTAAGAATCTGAGCTTGCAACTCTTATAAAAAAGATAAATGAAAATTTCTCACATGAACATTTTTTCAGACTCAAAAACTGAAATTTGTTTTGTTCCTTGCAAAAATTCAAAGGAACGCCATGTGGAAGTGGATAAGCCTTAGAGTAGTGTCCTTGTCCTATAGCCAGCAAAAACAAACCCCATTAGGCCACGTGGCTAATAGATGCCTTTGCTCTTTTTATCTCCTTTAATAGAGACGACACGTAGCTTATGTGCGCATTAAAACGTTTGGTAGCTTGTAATTGGGCAGAAGTCAGAGAACCGGTGGATTGACGTGGACACGTCGCTGTCGCCTCCTCTCCTCCCCTACAGGACACTAAAAAAGAAAGAGTGTTTTTAGTGATGGCCTAATCACTTCCTCACAAAGAGGACTCCTTTGCATCATTCTATAGTTTACCCTACCTTTTCTTCATATTTACCATTCTGCAACTTATGATACATTATTCACCAATAATGACACCATATCATTAAAATGTGAAGTCTTAAGTCTTAACAGTCTGATTTTAATTCAGTACTAGACTTTTCTTTGAAAATGTGAGAGCGAGTCGTGTAGTAGAAGTGTAATAAGTAACCATTAAGTCTAGATCTAATTAAGGGTCCTTTTGAAGAATCAAGCAACGAATAAATTCTAGCCTAAGAGACTCACAACTTCCATTTCGCTCCACCCATAATTGAATACTCCCCCGATTTATTTTAATTAATTTTTTGGTCTTTTTTTGTGATCCATAATATTTAATTTTTTATATTAAGAATGAGTTAATTTTTTTTTTCTTGGAGTAAATAGCCTAAAAATATTTGTTATATTTTCAATGAACAAACTAAGATTAATATGGTCAATTTCAATGTTAATTAATACTAAAAAATAAATTCCTTAATATTTGCGAAAATAGTCAAAAAAAATCAATTAAAGTGGGTCGGAGGGAGTATTTCACTCTAGTGTTATTAGACCATTCATCTCTTTTAGTATATACTAATAATAGGTAGGAAAATATTTGGGGACTACAATATTAAGATAGTCAATAAATTATTAACAGTCGCATAAGAACATGTCTCCTAAATTCACTATTAATTAGAGAAACTTTCTTATAACTTTTTGTACGACTATGTAATCCAAGAACAGACGAATAAATAGAGTCGAACAAAATAAAATAAGAAGCAATTTGTTCTCCTTAAAATACACTGCATTAAAGTCGCAACATAGAAACGGTAGGCTTTCTGCTCTATATGCTTGTGATACTATATGTCTGTCAAGTCATCTTAGCTTGCCATCACTTTGATGCCACAGCATATCCAATCTACTCTCTCCTTTTCCTTCTTTTTACTTTATTTGTTTCCTTGAGCATAAAAAAAAGGCTCAAGAAAGGAGAAGAGAAAAGGTTACTACAATACAGCTAAGTACTAAAGAAGGTTGGCCAACTAACTTTCTTACCTCACTAGTTTGTCTAATATTTGGATTACTTTTTACCATTAATCAAAAGAAAGCTGGTAAAGCAACAATCAAATTAATCAAAGAAGTTGGTTCCAGCAACAAGTTTTATTGTCTGTCTTTGTCCTTTTACCCCGCCTTCTATATTTTTAGTACTAACACATATTTAACATTACAAAGTTGCAAAAATATCGATCAGAAAGTTAGAGGAAAATTTGTTTATACACTATAAGAAGCTAAGACAACTTTGTTATAGTTCGTTGACGTTTTATGTACTGAAATCAAAGAAAGTACAGCAGCCATTTCAAAGCATATTTAATTTCGATATTTCATTAAAATAAGTCAACGTATATGTTAAAAATAAGTATGTTTGGTTAATCCTAAGCAGACTTATAAATCAAGTTCTACAAATATATTAAACTCAGCAAAATGCACTAAAAGATTCCAGACATGCAAATGTACCAAGCTCTACAAAACAATCACAGTCTAAAGTTATATATACAGATTCTCTAGAGAGGGTTGTTATTATGAAGGCATTGTACATAAACTTTCTTTACCTATATATGGACATAAAATAATGATTAGCCTGTAGCAGTTGAAAAGAGTTAATAACTACATACGAAAGTATATAAAGAAAGTTAGTGATACATACATTGAGAATGTAATTATTATTTTCATATTATTTGTCTAATTTAATATGTTAAAGTAATGCTATTATTGTAGTGACAGACTAGTTATCATTATTGTAGACAGTGTTTTAAAAGGCGTTTTTGTCTCCGGGGCGAGTCCTGGGACGAGGCGTATCAAAAATGCCCAAGGCAATGGTGGGGGCGAAAGTCTTAAGAGGCGTACGCCCAGCAATTCCATGCCTGGGCGTTTGAGACGCGTTTTTTTAGTGAGGCGTAAGCCCAAGAAAGTTTTTTAAATTAAAACAAAATTTTCTTAATAAGTCCTTAATATAATACCCAAATTCTCAAAAGTCAGCTTGTAATTATTAAAATTTTTTAAAAAGGAACTGACACATTAAATTTAAAAGTCAAGACTATTTTTTATTGCTAGAAACGCTAATTTATGGTCTTTCCTAATTCTTATCTTGTGCGCTAGTCTAACAACCAATTAATTTTTGCAAATACAAAGAAAACTAATTTCTCTCCATAGCAGCGGCAAGTTCAAAGTTCAAATTACAAGTTAGTCATCCTTTTTGTTCCTCCACATAGAAAATTTTATTCTTTTAACTCAAGTTACTTGTACTTGTAAATAGAGTATAATGGATTATTACTAGTTTTTTGTGGGGATGGAGCACGTCTATATATTTTTCACTTATTAAATTTCTTCAATTTTTATGTAATTTTACCTTTTTAAAAATATTTACTGTAATGATATTATTTTATGAAATATTAAAAATTAAATACTCATGGGACTTATGCCTCACTTATATAAAACGACTTACGACCACGCTTTTTAAAACACTGATGATAGGTTATCAATTAAGGCTATTAATTGAAGTTACTTAAAATTGCCTTTTAACAATGATTTAATTTTGTAAATATCTTTACGCGCCAAACGCTAGACTTAGACTTGGATTAGGATTACATTTATCATCTGTTAGTTCCATAATACTTGTAACCATACAAGAGTGCAAAATTCTATTAAAAGAATAATATTTGATGTTCTTTCATTTTTACTTTCCTAGATGCCATGCATGATATATAGCTCCACATGCAAGGATGATATTGTAAATACAGATTTTAGAAGCGTACAAGGAATAGAGTTTAACAACTTGGCGTGTAACCATAGGACTTGTCTTGTGTGGATAGATAAGGCGATGTGAACACAAAAAGCTAAGTGTAAGCATGAAAAAGAAAAAAGGAAATTAAAAAATAAAAGTCATTTTCCTGCTGAGTGGAAGTATACTTTTCTGCCCTTCATTAAAATATTCTACACTCATATATTTTTATTATAATGGGAATATGTTCATTTAATTTTTCCTTTAATATTTGGATGTGGACAGAAATTGGATAGAGATAACAGACCGTGGCAGCAGACATTTCTACCACCACCACCATATTCCTTTCATCTTTCCTTTTGCAGATTCTTTATAGCTTAGTTTTAGTGTTTTTATGATACGAACCAAAATTCTTTCTTTTCTTCTCTCTCATTAAGGGTACACATATTTACTCGCAAAGAAATTACTTTGAGTACTGGCTATCTCTTGAAACTCCACAAGTTGTGCAACTTACAAGAACCAAAACAAGCGTGTTATTTTTGATATTTGCATACTTTAAGGTACACATTCTACAGAAGTTAAGACTTGGGTGTCAAATTCTTTGTATGTGGGATCGTAATTGTGTTTTTTTGCTTTATCTATGTCTGGTGTTTCTGACTTGATAACTAGAATTAATTACCTTTGGAGAATCTTGTTTTGGCCCATTGTTTTTGTTTTTTTAGCTTTGTTTCAGTAGCTTACTGGGCAATGATCAAAATTCTTGCTCGAATCTTGAGGATTCTTTCTTTGGCTTTTTGCTGTTTCTTATCTTCTTCCTCAATTCAGCATTCCTCTAATTTGAAGAAGATAGCATCAAAAATTGACTTTCACTTGTTTTACTCTTTTATTCCTCTACTTCCGAATGTTTGAATCTTTAGTGGTGTTAGGTTCAGTAAAGTGATTCTTGAAAAGGGGTCTTTGTTTGTTGGATGAGTTTGTTCCATGTAATTGGGTTTGGTTTGAAATTGGGGAACTTACTGTTGACTCTATGTTGGTGGTTAGTGTCTTTGATGTCCATGAATTGGTTAAATAATGGTGAAGTTATGAGTAGCAAGACTTTGCTTGGTGATGGGGAGCAGATATTGATGAAATTGTGGGAAGGTATAGCAGAGGTGAGTGGTAAGATTTACCATTGTTACCCTCAGTATGTCGTAGGAAAGAAGTGGTGGAGGAAGCTTTTGATAGCATGGGTATTATTTTGGATAGTTGTATCTTTTTCAGTATTCTGGTACATGAGCACTCAAGCTTTTGACAAGAGAAAAGAAACACTTGCAAGTATGTGTGATGAGAGGGCTCGGATGTTACAGGATCAGTTCAATGTTAGCATGAATCATGTGCAGGCCATGTCCATTCTCATTTCTACTTTCCACCATGCCAGGAACCCTTCTGCTATTGATCAGGTCATAATTTCATCTTCTTCTTAAGACCATACAATTCTTGATCCATAAGAAAACAGTTTATCCATCCAGGATTTAAACTTGAACCTTTAAGTTCTTACCACTAAACTTATTGTAGTTGTAAAATTATGGGTTTTAGAAGTTTATAATTGAAGTCTTAGTAATTTTTCACATATATACTAAATGGTGAACTCTAAACCATAAATTCTTGTGCTTTTTTTTCTTTCTTGGTCACTTTTATGTTGAACTCCATAGACTTGTTTTTTCAATCAAATAAAAGTGACTGTCTAAATCTTTTGCTATTAGTCTTCAAGGTGTTCTTATAGCCTGTTTGGCCAAGCTTTTCCAAGGCCAAAGACACTTTTTTTTTCAAAAAGATGTTTATTTTTTCATAGTTGAAGTGTTTGGTCAAGCTTTTAGAAGGAAAAAAGTGCTTTTGAGTAGAAACATAAGTAGTTTTGGAGAAAGCAGAAAAAAGTAGCTTCTCTCCTAAAAATATTTTTTTGAAAAACACTTTTGAGAAAAATACACTTAAAAGCACTTTTTAAATGATATTGATTGTTACTTAGAAGTGCTTTTCAAATTAATTAGCCAAACACAAACTGTTTCTTATCAAAAGTGGTTTTGAGAAAAAGTATTTCTCAAAATAAGCTGATTTTAGAAGCTTGGCCAAACAGGCTATTAGTTACATTGGGCCTTTAGAACCAGCTTAGTAATCTTTCTCTTTAATTCTCTAAAATACCCAAAAACTCTGTGCTTGCAGGGTACTTTTGCAAGATATACAGAAAGAACAGCGTTCGAGAGGCCTCTTACAAGTGGGGTGGCATATGCAGTAAGAGTGCTCCACTCAGAAAGAAAAGAGTTTGAGAAGCAACAAGGTTGGAGTATTAGGAGAATGGATACACTTGAACAAACTCCAGTTCACAAAGATGACGAGTATGATAGAGATGGCCTGGAGCCATCACCAGTTCAGGCGGAATATGCCCCTGTTATTTTTGCACAGGATACTATTGCACATGTAATTTCTGTTGATATGCTCTCTGGAGAGGTAACGTCTTTGTTAAATCTTCCCAAGTGTTCTTTGAATGTGCATTATTAAAATCTGCCACACACTCACACATATGCAAAGGGAAGTACAAAGAGCAAGACCCTTATAAATGATTGTGCCAAACAGGAAGATCGCGAGAATGTTTTACGTGCGAGGGAATCAGGAAAGGGTGTTCTCACGGCTCCCTTCAGGCTACTTAAAACAAATCGCCTTGGAGTGATAAAGACATTTGCAGTTTACAAAACTGATCTTCCTTCTAATGCAACTCCAAATGAAAGGATCCAAGCAACTGACGGGTATTGTCATCTGCTTTATACAATCACTCACTGACTACTCAACTTTTGGAATATGTTGCCCCTTACATAGTGGAAATAGAATCTAAAAACTTCAGGAGAAAGACAAAAGATAATGATCTTGTTCAGCATTTTAGAATTTCACATTTTGGAGTAAGCTAATGTTCTGGAATTTATAAGCTTCTTCCCTTTCCAAGCAGGTATCTTGGTGGAGTCCTTGACATTGAGTCACTTGTAGAGAAGCTTCTTCAGCAGCTTGCAAGCAAGCAAACTATCCTTGTAAATGTGTATGATACAACTAATATCTCCCACCCTATTAGCATGTATGGTTCGAATGTGTCAAGTGATGGTGTGAAGCATGTCAGTGCCCTCAACTTTGGCGATCCATTTCGAAGGCATGAGATGCGTTGCAGGTGATTTTGTGCTTTCATCATTGGATGTCTTCTTTGTGTATAATCATGATTCCTGTCATTTTAGGCTTTTTCTATTCGCTTAACTGGATATGGACACTAAGGATTTGAGGAGTCTCAATAGATTTGAATTTAAGATTGAATCCTCTGAGATTGCTACTCTTTTTTTTCAGATTCAAACAGAAACCACCATGGCCTTGGCTAGGCATCACAACTGCAACAGGAATCCTTGTAATTGCATTGCTTATTGGGCAAATCTTTCATGCAACAATAAATAGAATAGCCAAAGTTGAGGATGATTATCATGAGATGATGGTGCTGAAAAAGCGTGCTGAAGCTGCTGACGTTGCAAAATCACAGGTATATATGATTTTTCTTTTTTCTCTAAATACTTTTATCCAACACTTGTTATAGGATATGACCTAAATTGACCTCTATCATTTGTAGTTTCTCGCTACTGTTTCCCACGAGATCAGGACCCCCATGAATGGTGTTCTTGGTGAGTCTTAAAATTTGCAATTTGCTGCGTCATTACTCTTATATTTTAGAGGATTTCAGAGTATTAGGATAAACATGTATACACTTGTTTCACAGGCATGCTTCATATGCTTATGGACACCAATCTAGATGTGACACAACAAGATTATGTCAGTACAGCTCAGGCCAGTGGTAAAGCTTTAGTTTCACTAATAAATGAGGTTTTGGACCAAGCAAAGATAGAATCTGGTAAGCTTGAGCTTGAGGCAGTCTGTTTTGATGTGAGAGCTACTCTGGATGAGGTTCTCTCGCTCTTTTCGGGGAAATCTCAAGAAAAAGGAGTTGAGGTACTCCACACCTTAGACTTTCCATTTATTAATACTATCTTCTTTTTCCTATTGTGATCTAATTATTCTTTTTCTGGAGTGCAGTTGGCAGTTTACATCTCTGATAAGGTTCCCGATGTGCTCATTGGTGACCCTGGACGGTTTCGTCAGATTATCACAAACTTGATGGGAAACTCTATCAAAGTAAGTTCACATATCTCTTCAACTTTGCTCCCAGAAAATATAGCAGTGACAAAGAGTTGACTTAACTAGGAGAGAAAGGGAAAGCGAAAGAGGAACGCTACTCTCTGATTGAGTTTAAACTGGAGTTGATATGTGAGTTTGTGCCTTTTTTTAACCCCTCCATAGGAACTCCCCTTTGCTACCCTGGTGACTCTAACCGCAACCTCAAGATTGGAGGTGGAGAGTGCTTACCATTTGAGCAACTCATTGTCAAGGGATATGTAAAATTACGAAAGATCCATCCGGTGTTTTTCTTATGTAGGAATTAACTGAGTGTGTTGCAGAAAAAAGGAAGTAACTAGTGCAGTCGATAACGTGCTTTTGTCATGTTCTGCTAATTAAGTTACCAAAGTTGCGCCCGATTTTAATAAAGCAACTCATTGTCAAGGGATATGTAAAATTACGAAAGATCCATCCGGTGTTTTTCTTATGTAGGAATTAACTGAGTGTGTTGCAGAAAAAAGGAAGTAACTAGTGCAGTCGATAACGTGCTTTTGTCATGTTCTGCTAATTAAGTTACCAAAGTTGCGCCCGATTTTAATAAATCTGTTAAAGCATATGTATATCACTCACTTTAATGAAGATATATATATATATATATATATATATATATATATATATATATATATCATATATCAGGGATATTGTCTCTATATACTTGATTTGAGTCATTCTAGTTGATCCCAACAGTTGTTAATTTGTTATTGTTGTTGTATCGGAGATAAACAAGCATCTAACGGATTCTAAAAAGGTTTTGTGCTGCCCCACTTAATTTCCTTGCAATTTTAGCTTGAAGGCTTAGATTGTTTGACAGTGTATCAACACCAACTTTTGGTAAACCAACTCACATGTGTAAATGTGCAGTGTAGGATTCGGCAAAATCTAAATTTTAAGATTCGGGGGTACGGATCCAAGTATGGATACGGGTGAGGGGATTTGGCTAAAAAAACTCAAAATTATAACAAATAGAGCTATAAAGAGAAAAAGAAAGCCATTCAAGTCCTTCCACCAACTCTCCATCTATATCGCTGCTACTGTCTGCCAGAGGTCCGAACTCAGAACACGACCCCTTGAATTCTTAGTTTTTCTGAACTACAAAGCAGCAAATATGAGACAAAAATACTACAATATTGAAGGTATGCCATTTTCCATGTTTTAAATCGATTTTATTTTTAATTTTGAGAAATTAAAATCTCAATTTCCCCCCAAATTTGTCGATGGACTCATGTCAAGGTATCCGAAGTTAGTTGACCGAATCCGGGACGTATCGGGACATATCCCGCTCCCGCACCAGCTCCCGTCCCGTGTCGAGACGATGCGGCACCAAAAACGAAGAGTCCGCGTAACTTAGATCAACACCAACTTTTGGTAAACCAACTCTCACATGTGTAAATGTGCATTCAAGTCCACTATTGAGCTACATATGCTAGAGAGTGCTGGAGATATGGAATGACTCATATCAAGTATGTATGCCCGTAAGGACCAGGAGGGTGCACAGATATATAATGACCTACGTTGCTCCGACACGGCAGTTTAGGTGCCGCACCCGTGTCGACACGACACTAGTATAAATGTGCGTATGGGATCCGTACCGGATCTGGTCAAATAATTTTGGGTACTTTGACCACGACAGACGGAAAAATTTGAGACGAGATACAATTTGATTCCCGAAATCAGAAACAAAACTAGGGTAAATTTGAAGAAAATAGCATACCTTATCTAGGAAATCAATCTTTTACTCATTTACAACTTGAGAATAAAAAAAGAAATCCACACATTACAAGCTATACTTAAGTACTCCACAAAATTTCTCATAATTTAGAGATATTTTTTTTTTTTGAATTGCTTTTTAGCCGGATCTCGGCATCCGTATTCATACTAGGATCCATATCCCCGAATCTTGGAATTAACATCTCGAAACCAGACACCCGCACCCGTGTCTGAGCAACTTAGATAATGACTCACATTGATATACAAGGTCAAAAAAGAGTTTTGGACTTCTGGTGATATATAAAATTAAACATTGCATATATAAGGGCATCTAGGGGGTTAATTGTGGGTACTCCACCCCACTTTAGGTTTTGGGTTGGATGATCATACTTTTCACACTCTCTAATGTATAATGTCCTTTTGCAGTTCACTGAGAAAGGTCATATATTTGTGATGGTCCATCTTGTCGAGGAAGTGATTGAGTCATCTGAGGAGTTCAAGATGGAATCGTCGTTAAAGTGCACTTTGAGTGGATTGCATGTAGCCGATAAACGACAGAGCTGGAGAAGTTTTGTAGCTTTCAATCAAGAAGGATCTGCTTCTTTCACATCTTCCTCACTGGGTCAGATCAATCTGATAGTTTCAGTAGAAGACACTGGTGTAGGAATTCCTTTAGAAGCTCAATCTCGTATATTCACCCCCTTCATGCAGGTTGGTCCTTCTATTGCTCGCATCCATGGGGGAACAGGTATTGGACTTAGCATAAGCAAATGTTTGGTTCAACTTATGAAGGGTGAAATTGGATTTGTAAGTTTGCCAAAAATTGGATCCACCTTTACTTTTACTGCTGTTTTCACCAATGGCCGCTGTAATTGGAATGAGCAGAAGAGCCAACAAATCAACAATCCGTCAAACTCTGTTTCTTCAGAATTCCATGGCATGAGAGCCTTAATTGTTGACCCAAGAACTGTCCGTGCTAGGGTCTCACAGTATCACATGAAACGACTTGGAGTTCATTCTGAAGTGGTTTCAGATTTGAATCACGGTTTGTCTTACTTAAGAACTGACAACAGGGTCACAAATATGATCCTCATTGAACAGGAGATCTGGGATACTGATTTGGGAATGTCAAGTCTCTTTGTCAAAAACTTAAGAGATATCGATGCTAATGTCCCTCCTAAACTATTTATATTAGCTAACTCTATAAATTCTAGCCGAGTTGGTGTAGCCAATGGTTTTTCTACTCCATTTGTCATCATGAAGCCACTAAGGGTGAGTATGCTTGCTGCATCGCTCCAACGTGCCATGGGTGTTGGTAACAAAGGGAATTGCACGAATGGAGAGCTCTCCGGTTCTTCTCTTTCCAAGCTCCTTCAAGGGAGAAAAATTTTGGTTGTGGATGACAATAATGTGAACCTTAGAGTAGCTGCTGCTGCGCTGAAGAAGTATGGTGCTGATGTTGTCTGCACAGACAGTGGAAAAAAGGCAATCACTTTCTTAAAACCACCTCATCAGTTTGATGCATGTTTCATGGATATTCAGATGCCAGAAATGGATGGGTATGTTTCTTAAGAAACGCTATGTTATCTACCATTTTTAGACCCGCTAATTTGTATTTTCCTTGCTTATTTTTGCATAACCATGAGCTTCTGCTCCAATCATAGCAATTCCTTTATCGCACTTTCTGCTCTGCACAAGTATCATTTAGAGAAGCTCTGTTATATGTTTGACAAATTAAATCGCTTTTAAGCTGATGGTAACACTATAAAATTCAATAACAGGTTTGCAGCTACAAAGAGAATCCGCGACATGGAATCTGACATCAATAGCCGTATCCAACTTGGACAACTTCCTGTTGAAGCTTATGGAAATGCTTCAAGCTGGAAAGTGCCCATTTTGGCCATGACTGCTGACGTGATTCAAGCTACAAATGAACAGTGTCAGAAATGTGGAATGGATGGTTATGTGTCGAAGCCATTTGAGGCTGAGCAACTTTATCAAGAAGTGTCACGCTTTTTTCACGTCAAACCAAATCAGAATAGCTGAAGAGTATTCGTGGTGAATTCTTGTGATTGCCGTCTAGTGGAAACGCCATTTTCTTCATGGTGCCCAAACTTGATTACTACTGCAAGTTAGGAGTGCGAATCTCCGAAACTTAACAGACAATGTACATAAAACTTCAAGGATTGCTTTTGGATTCTTTGTTGGGGTCTGATCTGACATCTTACAAGCTTGAGGAGCAGAGGACTTGGATGTAACCACTTGAACTTCTGCTTCTCTCATCAAGAAAAAACCTTTCTTAAAGAGTTCTCAATCCTTTTGATGGCTAGTCTCTTGAGGAATGGATGATGCTTGTACCACAGAGAGTGATCTAGTTGATATAGGAACAAACATTGTTTGTCAACAGAAATACGTTTCATGTGTATATTCTCAAATCCTATATGGCATATAGGAAAGTAGTCATTAGGTAAAAAGTTAGTTCAGTCATAGTTGGCATAAACATAGGGACAGCAAACAGCTGAATTGCTTCTTTTGCCTTGGTGTATAGTACAAAGAACCATGTTTGATGTAGGACATTTCGATGTCAAGTATAAAGTAAGCATCCAAATGTTGCTTCTGCAGATGCACAATTCCTGCATAATTATTTAATTCTCTCTTTTGGTTAAGATGATATGCAATCCGTTAGTGAAGCGGCTCGAAGCTACACAAGGATGGGAGTTTATCTGGAGCACGAGCTGACCTATTAGCTTATCCAGATGCTTTTGTTATGTTCTACTTCTCCAGAGTCAAAACTTCCAAAATTTTGACATATATTTTTTAACTATATTGATATGAGAAAAATTGCAATATATAGTTCTTTTCATATAATTTGTGAATATGTAAATTTTAATTCTAAGATACGAATTAATCAAATTCAATTTAGCTTCAAAGATTTCGAGAAGGAAAACATGATAAATATTTTGGGATGAAGGGAGTTCATTTTTACACGCACAGAAATAAACTGAGTTAGCACTCTAGGATGAGGCCATATACATACATCGCTGAGTATATGTCCGAGTATAAGATAAAGATAGCGTCGCCACTACAGATGCCAAAGTCGATATGTCCGAGTGGTTGAGACAGACTTGAAATCTGTTGGGCTTCGTCTGCGCAGATTCGAACCCTGCTGTAGTCGTAAGTTTTTGTTTTTTTTCTCCTTTTGCATTTTTTCTTTTAATCATCATCATACCTGGAAAGAATAAAGTACAAGTTATGTGGATCGTCGTTATGGTAACTTATTCTCAAACTCTTATAAGAAAAAGTATATACAGTGGCTATATTTGTTTATTATCCTTCCAAACCTCGTTCAATATATATGTGGCGAAACATCAATCTCTTTGCACGAGCCATCTTCAACCTTTTTGAGACAAAAGGTACTTCATACCAAAATATCACATTTCATCAATTGAATATACTGATTTATCGAATATGTTAGTGTTATCACTAAACGATATCATTCTATAAGAATGAATCAATTTTCATAATGGTATTCTTTATAAGGAAAACTCAAACTGCAAATATTTGTAATATCAGAGGAACTGTTCACGAAATTATAATTAGTATAGGTGAGCAACTCCATATTCTGCCATCTTGTCATACAAGGAACTTAATTTTTATCCTACTCCTAATGGGAATTGTATAGGCTAAAATCTGTCTTCAGAATATTTAGTGTAATATGGCATTAAAGAAAGTTATCGGTCGAGCTCACCCAAGACGCAGCGAGGTCAATGGCCGAGGTGCCGACATGAGTCGTGGTCGAGATATCGACAGAGATCGCAGTCAAGATGTCAACAAGGGTCGAGGTCGAGATTGACTATTGATGATAAGACTTGTAACAGCTAATTTGTCAGGATAGGGTACTAAAAGAGAATATTCTAGTGGATATTCCCTGCATTTGTACTATTAGGGATTCCTAGGAAAAATGCCTCATATATATAGAAATGAGAGACAATGATAGGGGCATGTAATATTCATTCTGATAAGAACATTTTTGAGAAGAAGACTCTCTCTCTTGCAAAAACACAAAGATTACCTTTTTACAAAATATTCTTGTTGATATATTATTCCCCACCTTTCCACCAGATCCGAGGATTGTTCATGCGAATCTTGGATCTATCTGTCATTCATCATTGTCAGGTAAAATATTCGTCCCACCCATCCATTATTGGGTGAATCATTCTCTTTATTTACTTAAATGCCATTTATTGATATTTATTATTAGTTATATCACCCTTAATGTTCTTGCTTCAAGAGTATTTTACATTTATTGTCACCAATCATATACGGAATCTGTCTCATCTACTATACGTTTTTGTGCTCAATATCTAGGGTTATTATCCTTAGTTAGATTAACCCCGTATTACGTAAATTTAATAATTTAACCGGAAATTATATTTTTTGGTCAAACAATTTGGCGCCGTCTGTGGGAATTTTCTAACTAAGTCTTTTAGTTTCGTCTAGATCTAATACCGACACTGGTTGCTGACGTTAAAAAAAAAAGAACTTTTTTTCTCTCTGCATGCACAGATCTAACATGGCAGGTAACAAAGAAGAAAGAACGAGAATAATGAGTGACTTCCCAACCAACCTCATAGACATCATCCACGAAAGTTCTGAAGCAGTGGACGAGGACACAACGCCTAATGTCTCCCCTAGGCGAGGTGGATCACCCCTCCCCACTGCAGGATCACAAAATCCCTTGGCAAGACAGCCTCCACATTCGTGGGAGAGGAGACACTGCCAGCGATAAAGAAACTCCTTGAGGCCTGGCTGACTGATACACTGACCAACGTCCTCCATAAACCCGTTCAGGACGCGGCTGCAGCAAATGCGAGAACCTGTGCTGCACCTCAAATGAAAAATGAGAACAAGACACTTCGGGATTAAATGAGAGAGCACCGAGAAAGGGTATATAAAATATCGGGCGCTCCTAAGTTATTGCCGAAGAGAGATGCTGGTGGGTTCTTCAAGCAGCCGTACAGTGATAGTGCTTCCCCACATGCCATACCGAAGACTTTCAAAATGTGCTTTACCTGAAAATATACGATAGAACGACCGACCCCGAGGATCATGTGACCCACTACGTCATCGCTGTGAAAAGCAATGACCTCGCCAAAGAACAAGTATCCTCCATTCTGCTGAAGAAATTTGGCGAAACCCTCACGGGAGGGGCATTAACCTGGTACTTGCAACTGCCAGCTCGTTCCATCAAAACCTTCGAGGAAATGGCCGGTAAGTTCGTGACGGCCCATGCCGGGGCCAAGAAGGCCGAAGCAAGAGTGAATGATATCTTTGCTATCAAACAGTCCCCGGGAGAAGGACTGAGGGACTTCCTCGCCCATTTCAACCGAGTGATAATGACTTTGCCCAATGTATCCGAAGGAATAGTGGTAGCCGCTTTTCAAAACGGGCTAAACAGAAATGGTTCAAGAGCGACAAAAAAATTATTAAGTCGTCTTATGAAATACCCCCAACAACTTGGGACAAAATATATAATGCATATTGTGCCGAAGTTCGAGCAGATGAAGACGACCTTAATGGGCCGACTCATCGACTGACCTCAGTACAAGCAGAATCCAGAAAAAATCGGAGAAGTGATATAAGAAGAGATCCAGCGGCCTCACAGCCAACCCGAGAACGACATCTCCCATATGTCAGAACTACCGTTGTATCCTCACCTCGCCATGAAGAGGGCTCACCCTGATCAAGAACAGGGACTTGCCGGAATGAAAGAGGTATGCCCCCTTTTTTATCCGCTCACAATTTTTGCGTGTCACCTACAGAGATCGTCTACGCCTTGGAGAAGCTCGGACCAAAGTTTAAGTGGCCATAAAAGATGAGGTCGGACCTGAATACCAGAAAATCAGACGCCCTCTGCGAGTTCCATCAAGAGCGAGGACACAAAACCGAAGATTGTATCGCCCTAAGACAGGAGGTCGTAAACATGCTACGACAGGGACACCTCAAAGAATTGCTGAGCGATCGGGGAAGGACCAACTGTGCCAGGGGATGCGAACAACATCAAGGGCCGCCGAAGCCGCCCTCGCCAGCCCGCACCATCCACATGATCATCGGCAATGGAGATAACGCTTCCATAAACAGCGTGAAGTTCACCACGACCCACAAGCTCAAACGGTCGATCACCCACGAACGGTATGATGAACTCGAAGAAAGTATCATCTTCGATAAGTCAAATACCAACGGTTTGGCATTCCCTCACTATGATGCTCTTGTTATTACTTTATGAATTTTAGATACCTACGTAAGATGAATTATGGTAGATGACGGGAGCGACGCGTGTATTATCCATCCTCGAGTACTCACACAAATGAAACTCGGGGACAAGATAGTACCACGCTGCATCACACTAACAGGATTTAACAATGTAGTTGAACGAACATCTGGCAAGATCACACTCCCCGTCCTGGCAGGTGGCGTCACTCTGGAGACCACATTCCACATCATGGACTAGGACACGACATACAACGCCATAATAGGGCGACCGTGGATACACTCCATGAGAGCCATACCCTCCAGCTTGTACCAAGCCATCAAATTCCCAACTCCATGGGGCATATTCAGTATACGCGGGGAACAACGCACATCTCAAAGAGTGCTACCGCATCGCCCTAGACTGCACGACCACCTAACAAATGAGAGATAAAGAGAAGGAAGCATAGTAATCAACATGGTCGAGGTCAGTAGGCGACGACATCGAGGACGTCATCAGATACCCCGATGTGGCCGAGACCGCAGGATCGACCATAGAGGACCTCGATCCCGTTCAGCTAGACGTCAACGACCACAGCAAGAAAGCTTACATCGGTTGTAAACTCCAAGAACCGGGTAAGTTTCGCAAATTTCTAATTACTAACGCAGACTTGTTTGCGTTTAGCCATGCAGACATGCCAGGTATCCCAAAGGAGATCGCCACACAGAGATTGAACGTCGATCCACTCTACCCCCGAGTAAGGCAGGTTCGACGTAAGTGCAATTCTGCAATCAATGACGCAGTGCGCGAAGAAGGGGAAAAAATATTGGAGAATGGCTCCGTCAGAGAGTCGAAGTACCCCCAATGGGTCGCCAATGTGATCATGGTGAAAAAGAAGAACGGCAAGTGGTGGATGTGCGTAGATTTCACCGTCCTGAACAAAGCTTGCCCCAAGGATTCGTTTCCACTACCTCATATCGACCAGCTCATTGATGCGACAATCGGGCATGAGTTGCTGAGTTTCTTGGATTCCTACTCAGGCTACAACCAGATCCTTATGGAGGAAGAGGACAAGGAAAAGACCACCTTCATCACCCACCAGGGGACGTACTGCTATAGGGTCATGCCTTTCGGATTGAAAAAATATGGGGTCAACTTACCAAAGGCTGGTGACGAAGATGTTCAAAGAACAACTCAGAAAAATGATGGAGGTATACATCAACGACATGCTGGTCAAGTCCAAAAAGAAAGAAGATCACATCGACCATTTAAGAGAAGCCTTCGGTATAATCAGGCAATACAGCATGAAACTGAACCCCGAGAAATGTGCATTCGGCGTGGCCTTAGGAAAATTCTTGGGTTTCCTAGTGTCGCAGCGGGGTATCAAGGTCAATCCCAACCAAATCAAGGACATCGAGGGTATACCAGAGCACTTGACCACCAAAAAGGAAGTCTAGAAACTAATCGGCCGTATCTCCGCTATGTCAAGGTTCATCTCACAATCCTCCGATAGGTGCCACAAGTTTTTCGGCATACTCAAAAAGGAGAACGGCCTCCAATAGACCCCTGAGTGCATCCAAGCACTGAAGGAGTTAAAGGTGTACCTGTCCTCGCCACCGTTGCTCTCAAAATCGGAATCGGGACAGCCTCTCCTCGTCTATCTCGCCGTGTCCGAAGTAGCTGTGAGCACAGTCTTAGTCCAAGAAAATAAAGGTTCGCAATCTCCCATCTATTACATTAGCAAGACACTAGTCGACGCTGAGACGAGGTACCCCCATCTTGAAAAGCTGGCTCTGGCCTTAGTCATAGCTTTACGGAAGCTTAGACCGTATTTCCAATGCCAACCCATCTCGGTCGTCACGACTTTAACCTTAAGAAACATTTTACACAAACCTGAACTTTCGGGCAGATTAGCCAAATGGGCCATCAAACTAAGCGAGCACGATATTACATATCGACCGCGAACGGAGATAAAGTCTCAGGTCCTCACCGACTTCAGTGCGCACATACTGCCCGAAGTTGAAAAGGAAGCCGTGCACACTTCTTCCTAAATACATGACCTCTGGGTCCTATATACCGACGATGCATCTAACGCGTCGGGGTCCGGGCTGGGACTTGTACTCGAAGTCAAACAGGCAAAGTGATTCGCTAGTCTATAAGGTGCCCGGACATGACTAACAACGAGGCCGAGTATGAGGATGCAATTGCAGGACTAACACTGACACTCAAATATGGGGCGAAACGGCTAAGGCTACGCTGCGATTTTCAGCTCGTGGTCAACCAAGTCAAAGGGACTTTTCAAATCAATGAGCAAAGGTTACAAAAATACCAGACCAAAATCTGCAAACTACTACCCGAGTTCGACGAATGTCAGCTCGACTAAATTCCCCGAGCACAGAATATCGAGGCGGGTGGCCTCGCCAAATTAGCAGCAACACCAAAAACATCACAACCGGAGACCAAAATATGGTCCACCTCCTCAACTTATCGATAGACCAAATCGAGGTAAGAACCATAAACCTAACTTAGGACTGGCGCAACCGTATTATTACATATTTGTAGGACGACATACTCCTCAATGATAAAAAAGAGGCCAAGAAGCTGCGAATGCAAGCGGACAGGTACAACATCGTTCACAACGACCTATACAAAAGGACATATGGTGAAATGCTTGGGTCCAAATCAGACGCAGCACATCCATGAAGAAGTGCACGAAGGCCACTGTGGAGCTCACTCCGGCAATCGAGCTTTGGTCAGGTGCCTCATACGAACAGGATACTACTGGCCCACCATGAAAAAGGAGGCCGCAAATTTCGTGAAACAATGTGAGCAATGCCAGAAGTACGCCCCAATGATCCACCAAGCAAGTGAACACCTACACTTAGTAACTTCCCCTTGGCCGTTCATCAAATAGGGAATGGATATCGTGGGCCCCCTCCCGGCTGGACGAGGTAACGTACGATTTCTCTTGGTTTTAACTGATTATTTCTCTAAATGGGTGAAAGCAGGAGCATTCGTCCAAATACGCGAACAGGAAGTAATCGCCTTCATATGGAAGAACATCATATGCCGTTTTGGTCTCCCCAAAGAAATCAACTGCGACAACAGACCTCAATTTGCAGGAAAGAAGGTCGCCGATGTTTTCGAAAAATGGCACATCAAAAGAATACTGTCAACGCCTTACCACCCCGCGGGTAACGGGCAAGCGGAATCCTCCAACAAGTCAATACTGAACATCATGAAGAAGAAGCTTGAAGACGCCAAGTTACTATGGTCGGAGATATTACCAGAAGTACTCTAAGCCTACCGAACAACGCCAAAAATGAGCACAGGGGAAACGCCATACTCGTTAGTCTATGGGACTAATATAGTAATACCAATTGAGGTTGGGGAGCCCAGTCTAAGATACTTTCGCGAAAGCGAACCCCAGAACGATGATAGTAGAAGACAGGAACTCGACGAAGTCGGGGAACAAAGAGATATGTCCTACGTAAGAATGGTCGCCCAAAAGCAACAAGCAGAACACTGCTATAATAAGAGGGAAAAGATCATGCCGCTTAAAGTCGGGGACTACGTGCTTAAAGATAAAACACAAGCAAGAAAAGACCCACGGGAAGGTAAACTAGGAACAAACTAGGACGACCCCTACAAAATCATGGCAGCAACAAGCAAAGGGTCATTCACACTAGAAACAATGGAAGGAAAGCGACTACCAAACAACTGGAACATTACACACCTCAAGTACTTTAACTTTTAAAGGACGAGGTCCCCAAAGTCGCACTTTTTTCCCTCACTCGAGTTTTGTCCCAATTGAATTTTCTCGAGGAGGTTTTTAACGAGGCGATGACGGGGATACTTTAGGATTGAAGTGCTCATAGACGAAGACACTGGACGACCAGTTCATTGCTCAATCTCTCACTATTTTTCTAGCTCGACCAATGAAGGGACTAGATAGACCGGGACTAGGACTGAACTACCAGCCATCGCCCAAAAAATATGTAAATCTCTCCAAGAATATAAATAAAGCACAAGTACATGAAGTTTATTTCTGCTCTCCCCAAGCAAAGGTTACATTCGACCTCGTTCGAGTTAATACCTACTCGGCCCACAGCCTCAATTAATTAAAGCATGAAATTTATTTCTGCTCTCCCCAAGAAAAGGTTACATTCGACCTCGTTCGAATTAGCACCTACGACCTCAATTAATTAAAGGTTACATTTGACCTCATTCGAATTAGCACCTACTCGGCCCACGACTTCAACTAATTAAAGGTTACACTCGACCTCGTTCGAATTAACACCTATTCGGCCCACGGCCTCAATTAATTAAAGGTTACAATCGATCTCATTCGAATTAACACCTATTCGGCCTACGGCCTCAATTAATTAAAGGTAACATTCAAACTCATTCGAATTAACACCTACCCGGACCACGACCTTAACCAAATGAAGGCTACTTTCAACCTCGTTCAGCCTACTCAAACAAATTTATTACGACAAAGGAAATCAAGTAACAAAATCAGAAAAGAACCCAAACAAAGAAAAGGAATCAGGTACAAATAACAAAACTAACACTTCACACTTAGAATATTTTTTACAAAGGCAGCACGCCTACAAAAAGTACACATAAGTCTGCGGCTAAACAAAAAAGAAGAATAACTAATCACCGCCTGGCCCAGCAACGCCACCAGCTTGATCGCCCAGACCGTCTCCACCTATCTCCTCGCCATCGCCAGCGAGATATTCATCCTCATACCAGGCATCCTATTCGATCTGATCCACGCCCGCATTCTCCTCGTCATCGTCGGCTTCCGATGTAGCGGGATCATAGCCACAAGCAAACTGAGCTTTACGTGTATCAGCACAAGCGTCCTCGAAGTCGGCTTCTGAAAACGCCCCCGTCCCCACCAGATCCCTGAATATATCTAGCTAGGCCTCGGCATGAATCCATTGCTCGTACAAATCTCGCGGAACATCAGGAAAGGCAGAAGTGCGGGATGAGGATGGATGAGCCAACAACTGCACCTTCTCGGCCTCGAGAACTGCAGCTCGATCACTAAGGATCGAAGACTCTTTCTCCAGCTCCCCTATCCGCTCATCAAGGCGCTCCTCCCTGAGCATGTCCGTCTCCAAAGCACTCTCCCGCTCATAACGAAGAATGTGGATCGCGATTGTGAAAGCCTCCGCCTTTCTCGCAGCTGACAATTGAGCCAACTTCGCCTTCTCTAAGCCCACCGCCTTATCAGCAACCTCGCCACTCAGAGCATCCACTTTGAGTTGATACTCCTCGAGCTCGGCGCGCAATAAAACCACCTGAGCTTGAAGATCGGTGCATTGAGCCTCAACCCCGTTGCTCACCTCAAGTTCTTCTTCTTTGTCCGTCAATGCCCCCTCGAGTTCGCTGAATTTTATGATGACCCTCACTAACTCGTCATCCTTCTCCTTCAGTTCGTCTCGGAGAGCCCGGAAATTGCTGCTCCCACCAAGCCGCCTGCAAAACTCGCGGTGTTTATCACGGTATTCGCGATACTTCCGCTCCATCTTCTGAAAAATAGCCTTACGCCTCTCCTCTCGCCGGGCACTCTCGATCTCCAAAATCACGGTTTGAAAGAAGACAGAGAACGAGGAATAAGAACAAAACTGAGCTCAACAAGAAAAAAGAACAAAAAAAATAATCAAAAGGCTTACCCTAAGAGCGAGGCCGGCTATTCTTCTCGACAAAGTAGCATCCTTTAGCTTCTTCTCAAGTGTTTTATCCTCCACATCGGAACAGAGGATACCAAGAAAAGGGACCGCGTACTCGGTATCCACCAACAAATCCCAGTCCAAAGGGATCGCAATGGTCCGCGTGGTCCCCTCCAATCTCACCTCAAGTCGGGTAAGCCCTTCTCCCATCATCCTTACCTCCTCAGCATCCATATCAGAGCCCGTCTCGTAACCTTCTTCGGCTACACTTTTTCCCTTTGTATCAACCCGGGAAGAAGGATCCTCGGCTGGTAGCGAAGCCGATGGATCATCCTCACGTAAGGTGTCAGGACTCTCGCCGACGGCCCCTTAAAATCCATCATGACCTCAAGGAGAGACGTACCTTCCTCGGCCCCCGATGAAAGTGGAATCATGGGCGGTAACTCGATGTCATCTCCAAGATCTATGGTCGTCGTTTCTCGGATAATGAAATCCTCCATCACCGAGCTCCCCGCACGGACATCTCTTTCTCCGACATCTATAGATCGCCTCTTACCGGGAAGCAAATTATCACCATTCGGTGATGATTCCTCTTCGTCGTCCTCGTCTATTAGATAATGTAGAGGAGAAGTTGAGAGTCCCGCAGCAAGAGTAGTCAATGACCGAGCAGACCTCACGGCGGCAGAAGGAATAGAAGCTGCCTTCCTTTTGCAGAACGCAGGAGCATGAGCCTTCGGCCTTTTCAAAGATCCTCGAGCTACAAAAGAAAAGTTAGAAGACTGTCACTTCCTGCACAAAATCATAACGAGAAGGCGACCATGAGGTCAAAACGGCATGGAAAAAAGATAACAAACGTATATGTGAATACCGATAGACGAACTTACCGGTCACTGAAGGCGCGGTCCCGAATTTTTTGATAAAAGCCAGTCATTCACGAATCCCCACTATGAGAGGCAAGGCCTGGCTGACCCAGTCATGAATGTCCGCAACCAAAGGAGGGGGCGAAGTCTCGGCAACGAGGAAAAGACGAAATGTTAGACTACGACAAAAAATGGGCAAACAAACGCTTGGCA
This sequence comes from Nicotiana tabacum, assembly GCF_000715075.1. Classification (NCBI taxonomy): domain Eukaryota; kingdom Viridiplantae; phylum Streptophyta; class Magnoliopsida; order Solanales; family Solanaceae; genus Nicotiana; species Nicotiana tabacum. The sequence goes on along the minus strand of NC_134094.1, from coordinate 63,904,575 downwards.
AAGATACTTACAGGCATAATTCCAAGCCTCAGGGAATCTGCTCGCGTTGGCCACCACGTCCTCGGTCTTAACGAAGAAGTAGTTGAGCCATAACTGACGATTTGTTTTGTCGTCCATCTTTACAACCAAACTTTTACTTTCTCGGTGACGAAGATGCAGTATCGTCCTCCTATAGAAACTAGGGGCGAAGAGGTGCATCAGGTGGCGAAGAGAGACCCCACGGCTAGCCAACTCTGCATATTTCATCAACATGGGGATAAGCTTGTAAATGTAAGGGGAGAGTTGGGCCGGGCAGATGTCGTAGTAGCGGCAAAATTCCTCCGCCAATGGGAGAAGAGGAAAGGAATAGCCTACATAGAACAGATACGCATAGAACCGGCGGTGTATTTGTACCACGTCGTGTCCTGCCGGAACCAAATCGATGTGAGTCAAAATTTTGAACTTTGCCCTAAATTCAGCGAGACCGACCTCGTTCATCATCGATTCCGAGGCCTCAGGGTCGTCTTCAGGTAACTTTGAAAAGTCAGATCTAGTCTTTTCACTACGAGGAATTATTTCCTCCACATTAGGAAATGTATCATCCTCAGGGGCAACAAAAACACTGTCGATGTAAGGAGGCATACATACCGCCAAGGGGGTAGGGTTAGCCGCCATACCGGAGCCAGAGGATACGTTAACCATATTCTTGAAGGAGGATGTTTTAAGCATAGGAGTTGGAAGCAACGAAGATCACTGGAATCAGGAGAGTGGACACGCAACGACGAAGCAAAAAGGAGACTAGGGTTCAGTATGGAGAATGAAGGAAAGAAACACAGGGGATTCGATATTAGGAGAATGCAAAACAAACACAAATGGCCTCAGATCCCTATTTATAAGAGTTCAAGCACCAAGACCGAGAAATCAGGCAATCATTACCCAGCGCAGGTATCGAAATGGCAGAGGCGCAAGAAACGACGCAAAGCGTCGGGAAAATGCGTCATAATGACGCATGATATCATGACGTCATTCTGAAATAATGCATCCCCAAAATTTGCAACTCACGAAAAGTCATGTTGCCACCTCGCCTAAAGCGTCGCTACCCAACTTGCTTGCCCAATTTTGTCAACTACGACAAACAGAGTCCGCTCATCAAGGCCGTCTAAGCTCGTCCTTAATAAGCGTAGGGACTAACTATATAGGTCAAAATCTGTTTTCAGAATATTTAGTGTAATATGGCATTAAAGAAAGTTATCGGTCGAGCTCGCCCAAGACGCAGCGAGGTCAATGGCCGAGGTGCCGACATGAGTCGTGGTCGAGATATCGACAGAGATCGCAGTCAAGATGTCAACAAGAGTCGAGGTCGAGATTGACTATTGATGATTAGACTTGTAACGGCTAATTTGTCAGGATAGGATACTAAAAAGAAATATTCTAGTGGATATTTCCTGCATTTGTACTATTAGGAATTCCTAGGAAAAATACCTCATATATATAGAAAGAAGAGACAATGATAGGGGCATGTAATATTTATTCTGATAAGAACATTTTTGAGAAGAAGACTCTCTCTCTTGCAAAAACACAAAGATTACCTTTTTACAAATATTCTTGTTGATATATTATTCCCACCTTTCTACCAGATCCGAGGATTGTTCATGCGAATCTTGGATCTATCTGTCATTCATCATTGTCAGGCAAAATATTCGTCCCACCCATCCATTATTGGGTGAATCATTCTCTTTATTTACTTAAATGCCATTTATTGATAAATATTGTTAGTTATATCACCTTTAATGTTCTTGCTTCAAGTGTATTTTATATTTATTGTCACCAACCATATACAGAATCTGTCCCATCTACTATACGTTTTTGTGCTCAATATCTAGGGTTATTATCCTTAGTTAGAGTTAACCCATGTATTAGTTAAATTTAATAGTTTAACCGAAGATTATATTTTTTGGTCAAACGGGAATATAATTTTTTAGTTATGATCTCAACTTTCAAGTATAGATATGATCTATCTAAATAAAATACTTCATATTATTATTTTCATGATCTCAAGAATATTTTCAATCATTAATGTAAGTCAAATCTTATGTCTTATTTCCTTGAAGATAATTTTTCATATATTCCATTCATGCTATTAAATTATATAGTAATTAATCGATTTTAATTTGGTGAAAGCAATTTAAAAAAACTACCTTGAAAAACTTGTTACGACCAAACACACTCACGCAAGTATACGCGGTCGTCAAGTAATAAAGTGACTAAAAGTCGGATGTCGAACCCACGAGGACTTATGATTAGCTATTAACTAAATTAGCCTATCTTAATTATCTAAACAAGAATTAAATCTAAAAATATTTTATTCTAACTAATTAAATAAGAAAAATATAAATAATAAACTTTGAACAGAGAAAGAGCAGATTTTAATGATATCAATGTAATGAAAACGATCTAGGGTTATGGGCTATCTAATAATCCTATTGTATTCTTCAATTGAATTGACCGACTAATTTATCTAGCTTATTGGTTGACAGGGTTAATGCTCATAAGAATCTGTCGAGTTCTCACTCGCCTATTCAAGCTAACCTAACGCCTATATGTCTATGGAGTTAGAATCAACAAGAACGCATTTATAATTCCTGTAAATCAACCAAGCAAGGCAATTAGGTATATGTCTATCCTAACTACGAATCCGTTCCCCGATGCCCGAGTTCAAGAACTTGCCCTACTCAATCCTGTATGCAATATAGAATTCCCACTTTCGAGTTCAATTCTAGATTCGTAGATAATATTCAATTGGTGATCAAGCAATTAAATAATTAAGTGCAAGATTGAATAAATAAACTAATATGATAAATCAAGAAGTCAAAATCAATATCCGAATAACAATATTCATGAAAGAACCACAACCCTAGAACGTGAAGTTTAGCTCCATATAGACATGGTAGCCAAACAACAAATCATACAAAGAAACATAAAAATTACTAAGTTTGGTAGGAGAAAGATGAAACTTGATGAATTCCGGCCTCCACAGCTTTGTCGTGGCTTTTTCCCCCTTCCCAATATGTTAGATAACCTAAAAGAGGCGTTTTTAGCTTATATATTGCGTACAAAAGTCGTGGGCCAAAGCTCTCCTATTCCTAGTCCAATTCGGCTTCAGGGATTGATGCTAAGGTGGATGCGACGCATCCACCTTGTCCTCCATTTCAATTTTTGCCTGCGAAGGTGGATGCGACGCATCCACCTTGTCCTCTATTTCTCAGCTTGCATGCGATGGCGGACGCGACGCATCCAGCTTCACTTCTACTTCCCAGTTTCGCACGCGATGGCAGACGCGATGGCCCAACTTCACTGCTAAGGTTGCATGCATGATGATGTTTTCCTAGGTTGGATGCGACGCATCCAACCCTTCTTCCTCTAGCTAAACCACCTTTTCTTCATATTTTGCACTCCGAACACCTTAAATCGTCACACATAACTTAATTAGTCATCAAACCAATAATTACACCATGTTGGGTGTTTTAAAGATTAAATAACATCAAAAAGTGGTTAAAGCATGGGCAAAGTAACATCAACACATATCGAAATATGCCAAACATCACTACCCCACACTTAAACCTTTGTTCGTCCTCGAACAAACCATCCTATAGTAGACGAAACAAAATTAAGCCCTTATTATTCAAAGCACACTACATCTATGACCATGGTTATTTGCTACAATTAGGCTCTAGACTATGCATCAACACACTTCCCTTTTCTTAGGCCTTTCTTTAAACATATTCGAACAAAGACAACATGCTCATAACAATCCTAACCTCAAAAACCGACTCAATGTCACAATGCACTCATGGCTTGAACAACCAACATCATAGAGAAGTCTAATAACGTTACCTATCCCTCGTGAAACCATGTGCCCTCACAACAAAAGCAGAGAGAGTGAAATCAATCCACACATTCGAATCTCATGCTCACAAAGAAAATCGCTCACTCTCACAAAAGAAGTCGCATGCATGCAGTTGGTACCATAGGCTTGCCCTTAATGTAAATCTCTACTAATGTAAGCTCACTCGATCTAAAATCAATTAGGACTTTTTCATGGTTGTAATGTGGGCTAAGGGACGGGTAGGATATATTTAAGGAATAGTGATTCACCCTCCTAAGCACTTTAACACATCATCAAATAACTTAAGCGCGAATTCTTCAACACCCTTTCAATTTCACCAATAATATCACTTCAAACAATATTTCCTCTTTCTTTAAGCACTACTTTAATTCATACCCACTAGCAAGAACAAGACAACAATTTATTCATTTATATTTTTCTTTGCTTTCAATTTCCAGATTTTTCTTTGCTTTTTTTTTTTTTTTCACTTTCCGCTAGTGGTGTATTATTTTACAAAATAAGTGCACCCTTCTTTCTTTCATTGGTTCCACTCAAAAGTCACCCCACACTTAGTCCCTTCTTACTTCTTTTAGCGCTCATCTAACAATTAAAGTGCTTTAAGAGGTAAAAGGATCAAAACAATGTCAATTAAGAATAAAAAGGGTATAGGCTTGTAATGTGGGTACCAAATAAAAGGTCTACAGGCTCAAAAGGTTTAACTAGGGATAGATTTTATTTGTGATAAGCAATAAGCTCAAAAAGATCAAAGAAAGCCTAAAATCATTTTTCAAACCGAGCATCACCTAAAATTTCGCTTCAACTCACATACCGGGCAAGTTCTAGACACAAGTACACTACATGGACAACACAAAAAACCTCACCACACATGGCACATGACTCGCTAAGGACGGTCACATTCCGACTCTCAAACAATGCAAGTATTCACGGAGCAACGAGATATTAAGTATTAAACACAAGGTGAACATAAGTCATGTAAACGAGACATAGGCGCCACAAAACATGTTATCCAATTTAACAAGGCATCATCAATAAATTCAAATCATACAGAAGATACTACACATGCGAAAGTATAAATATGTTACTATCAAACAAGTCAAGGGCGCCTAGGTTCATCATTCTTGCTCCTTTTATTCCCTAAATTCCTAATCTACTCGGAAAGAAAAAAATTACTCGGTTCAAACTACATCCCATGGAAAAGAACCGAGGCACAAAGAAAAACCACAGGGGATTATTACTACCTAAAGAAAGCTAAAAGATATATTTTGAATTTTTGTTTAGACTTTAATCCCTCAAGAAAACTGTCTAGGAGATCAATCGTCGGGAAAAGTCCAATTTTTCTACTTTTTCGTTTTTTTTTAATTTCTTTTTTTCTTTTTTTTTCACAAAAGCTACTACACTTAAGAATGAGTACTACAACTAAGCTAAAATAGCACAGAAACTTATCCAAACGATCTCCTCACCCCACACTTAAAATTTTGCAATGTCCTCAATGCACATTATAAATAATAAGAGGGTAAACGAGACTCCCTGGTAGGCCAAAGGCCGAAGCAATAGCGGCTCACGAGGTACTCAGACTTCCCCCAGGCATCGTCCTTTGTGTGGGCACCCCACACTTAGTCCTCACCATCTAGCTCACTTTTGCACTCTTCTAATGGCTTTGCTTCCTATGCTCATAATCCTACAAAACAAAAATAAATACTACAAAATAATAAAAATAAAATAAAATAAAAAGTAAACAAAAATAAAAGAAAGCAGTAACGCTGGGTTGCCTCCCAACAAGCGCCTGATTTAACGTAGCGGCACGACGTGAACCACTTTTTGCCTCCACCTCGAACTTATGAATTGCGCCCCTAATTTGGCTTCCAGTTTTCTATTATGCTCCCGAGGCGGTGAGACACATTTAATTGGGCCAAGCAACCAATATCGCATTTTACACTTCTTGGCCTTCGGATGAGGTATGTAATTTTGTCTCTCTGGCACGACGAATTCAAGAATGTAAGCACCCCGTTCCTCATCCATTGGCTCCTCCAAAGGCTCAGATGACTCGATTTCCATGTCATCATCCAAGCACAATTTTGAAAAATGTATGGAATGAGAACCAATACACCCTAACTTTAGAATTGTATTACTCTTTACATCCTCATATGTACACACACTAGAGTCTTCATATATAATATTATCTACTTCCTCACATGACTCTAGAGTGCTTTCCTCGACATGGACATCATCAATACAAGTATGGACGAATGATTTACTCTCCCCTTTTAGCTCCTCAATTTGGCGTATAAGCTCCTTTTCAGCTTCACACAACTCAGAACTATTTTGTTGGGCGTTAGACGCATCAACCTTTGCAATTAATTTAGCTCCCAAGTCGTGAATATCAGTGCCAAAATTTTTAATCTCCTGTCCCAGTTCAGCTCTTCCTTCTATAAAGTGTCTCGTCCTATCAGTAATTTTCTCACGTTGAGCCTCATATATTTCTAACTTTTCAGCTTGTTCCACTAGCCATGTTTGGCTCAAAATCTTCACTTTTTCAAAATTTTCCTTTTCTTGAAACTCGCTCTCTTCATTCAATTCTTCCATATTGGCCTTCATTCTTGTGATTGCTGCCCTCATTCTTTTCATATCTTTTTTGAGTTCATCCTGTTGCTCTGCTACTTGCCTCAGAATATCCCTAATATATGCATCAGGCTCCATATCCTGCACTTCATTGCCCCTATCAAACTCAGAAATATCATTAGAAAGATCATAATAAGGGCTCAGAGAAGGATGAACAAAATTAGGACAACCATCCCAATGGCCATCTTGACCACCACACATATTACAAATATTCCACTCAAAGGATTGAGATTGTGCGCACAACTCGCTCCTGGGAACATTCTGACAATTTTTCCACCAGTGGGGTCCTCCACAATATGGACAAGGATCATCAAAATAAGAATAACCATCATTCGAACAATTTTTATTCCAAGATGCCATGCTAAAATAAATAAAAAATACTAACTAAAATAAAATAATAAAAAAAACATGAATAGATAAAAAAAATGTCTAATCTAGAAAAATAGCAAATTTCTAAGTCCCCGGCAACGGCGCCAAAAACTTGTTGCGACCAAACACACTCACGCAAGTATACGCGGTCGTCAAGTAATAAAGTGACTAAAAGTCGGATGTCGAACCCACGAGGACTTATGATTTGCTATTAACTAAATTAGCCTATCTTAATTATCTAAACAAGAATTAAATCTAAAAATATTTTATTCTAACTAATTAAATAAGAAAAATATAAATAATAAACTTTGAACAGAGAAAGAACAGATTTTAATGATATCAATGTAATGAAAACGATCTAGGGTTATGGTCTATCTAACAATCCTATTGTATTCTTCAATTGAATTGACCGACTAATTTATCTAGCTTATTGGTTGACAGGGTTAATATTGCTCATAAGAATCTGTCGAGTTATTACTCGCTTATTCAAGCTAACCTAACGCCTATATGTCTATGGAGTTAGAATCAACAAGAACGCATTTATAATTCCTGTAAATCAACCAAGCAAGGCAATTAGGTATATGTCTATCCTAACTACGAATCCGTTCCCCGATGCCCGAGTTCAAGAACTTGCCCTACTCAATCCTGTATGCAATATAGAGTTCCCACTTTCGAGTTCAATTCTAGATTCGTAGATAATATTCAATTGGTGATCAAGCAATTAAATAATTAAGTGCAAGATTGAATAAATAAACTAATATGATAAATCAAGAAGTCAAAATCAATATCCGAATAACAATATTCATGAAAGAACCACAACCCTAGAACGTGAAGTTTAGCTCCATATAGACATGGTAGCCAAACAACAAATCATACAAAGAAACATAAAAATTACTAAGTTTGGTAGGAGAAAGATGAAACTTGATGAATTCCGGCCTCCAAAGCTTTGTCGTGGCTTTTTCCCCCTTCCCAATATGTTAGATAACCTAAAAGAGGCGTTTTTAGCTTATATATTGCGTACAAAAGTCGTGGGCCAAAGCTCTCCTATTCCTAGTCCAATTCGGCTTCAGGGATTGATGCTAAGGTGGATGCGACGCATCCACCTTGTCCTCCATTTCAATTTTTTGCCTGCGAAGGTGGATGCGACGCATCCACCTTGTCCTCTATTTCTCAGCTTGCATGCGATGGTGGACGCGACGCATCCAGCTTCACTTCTACTTCCCAGTTTCGCACGCGATGGCAGACGCGATGGCCCAACTTCACTGCTAAGGTTGCATGCATGATGATGTTTTCCTAGGTTGGATGCGACGCATCCAACCCTTCTTCCTCTAGCTAAACCACCTTTTCTTCATATTTTGCACTCCGAACACCTTAAATCGTCACACATAACTTAATTAGTCATCAAACCAATAATTACACCATGTTGGTTGTTTTAAAGATTAAATAACATCAAAAAGTGGTTAAAGCATGGGCAAAGTAACATCAACACATATCGAAATATGCCAAACATCACATATCATACTTCCAATCATAACATTCATGTAACCTTGAGTTACTAAGAATAGAAAATTATAATAAATAAATTATAAGTTGAGTGAGAAAAAAAAATACAACATGTTCATTGTCATCGAACCGTTACAATCTCTTTAAACAATAGCGTGTCATAGCAAAATCCTTTCTGAACTGTGACGATTTCAAATCGACGATAATTTAGTGCTCCTTTTTTTGGCATATCCACATTTTCTTCCAAACCAATACCAACCAGAATTTTATTCTCCTTCGAGATCTTTGCAAGTTGGAAATTGCGGAGTGAAAATTGGAAAAATAGATCAAAGAATATAAGAAAGCTATGTGTATTCATTCCCTGCATTTTTTCTCACAAGACAAAAATAAGTTTTGTATGAAAAGCCAAAATCCCTCTATTCTTATTTGAAAAAGACACCAACGGTTGAAACTAATAGGAGCAGTTACATCCCTTCAAATAAATTTGTTGTATTTTTTAAATATAATTAGATTATTTAGGTCATTAATATGAGGGAATTTTAATAATTCAACTTTTAAGTTTTGGATATAGAAAATATTTCAACTAAGATCAATGAACACTGTACATTGTTAGTGCGAAGGACGTGTTAATTTAGATTATAGAAATATAGTACTACTTTGGTATCATTCCATCCCAAAAAAGAACACTTCAGTCAGATTTACATGATTGGAGAACTTGGTCAGTACATAGTGAGCTCGTATTCTGTTGACCTGAAGTATTACGCGATCACTTTTGTCATAGTAGATTCTACCGTGCAAGTTGGTTTAGTTGATTTCTTATTCTCGAACTTCTCTACAAAAGCACTCTATGAGTTATTTCTATTATAGGACTTATGCGTGCATATTGGGGACCTTTATCTGTATCACATATTTGTTTACCCGTAAAAAGTTACAGTGAAATTTGTATACATGATTTATAGACAGGTGAATTAAAATGATCTGATTAACAGAATTATAAAGAATAAAGGGAAAAAAATAACGATAATTTAAGAAAGAACGAGCTTGTATTTAATAGATTTCACCGGAATCAGGGTAACAAGAAAGCTCAACACCTTTTTTGTATAGAACCATGGAAATGAGAGAAAGAGATATAGCTTTTTAATTTTTGTTGATCATGTCTTACAATGAGTACAAATGTTGCTATTTATAGTTAAATTTGAGGAGACATGATCCTGAAATCTCACCCTCTTAACGATGAATAAAAACCCATCTTGATGGATGAATAACATTAGGAGTAACTGCTGAGATTTTCTGTAACGACTGCCCCTTTAATGCTGCTCTCTCCAACCGGTGACTTGCTTTAAAATTTACTTCTCCAATCTTTGTGTCCTCGAAATTCACATAATACGGGTCACATACCTGTATCCGGTATTATCTAACTGCTGACTCATCTTTATCTTGTCATCACCTGCCACGTGTCTGCTCGAGAGATGTCCATCTGTAAACTCTAAATTTTATCCAATATAGAAAGTGGCCCCTACTTTCCGGTGACTCAACTTGATGTGACCGAGAAGTAGATAAGATCTTCTCTTTTCTTGGCGAGAAATTTCGTGAGCGACTAATGACACTTGAAAGGACGCACGTCTCTTTGCATTTAATGTGCTTAACACGTGTCTCTCCACGATTTGATGAATAGTTTCGTCAGTTACCAAGGTAATAATGAATTTACTGAATCGTCTATAATACCCTTCTCATCAATTATAATTTACTCTTTTCCAAATGTCTTTAGCAAATCCTTAAATTCTCTACAACTTATCCTTCTTAGCAAAACTTTCGACTTTCAATAGCAAAATTTCACTGCTTCTGCCCTCACACTTTGATCTATCTCAACATGATTTCTGCTATTTTCATCTTCGGTAACTCATCTTATATCAGTAAACAATACAACCTAGTGGTGGCCGGGACTTCATCCCTTCCTTCAATTGTCGATGTCGGGACTTGAATTGGTGGAGGACCGTCCAAGAAAAGCAAACCCAAAATTTTCGATGCCAAGTCTCCTACTACAGGTACGATCATTCCTAAAGAATGGTCTTTTAACAAGGATATCCAGATCTAGAGTCCTTCCTCTAATTCAAGCAATGACAAAGATAGAGCAGTCAGCGAGTATCCTTCGTCCATTTGGCCGAACAGCTTTCCTATTGTGAAGGAGGACTGCAACTGGTGTCGAGGTTTTAGTCCCCCTTGAAGTGGAGAGGGTAACTTTCAGCAAACCAAGATATGTTTTTGTTTATACATACCCTTTTACCCTCAGGCTTGTAAAGGAGATTGATCCTACTATCCTCGAGTTTTGCCGGAGTTACCAAGTTTGTTTGGCTCAAGTTGGTCCGACAATATGGCGTACGATAGGGTGTCTCCAGTATCTATGCTCCCGGCACAAGAAGACCTCACCCTTGCGCATCTGATCCATCTTTATGCTCCCAAAATCTTTCAAGGAGGCATGATCAAACTCAACAAATGTGGTTATAATGCCATCATCACCAACTTAGATGACGATAACGATCGTGGTTGGATGGAAAAATTCATTGCTGTCGCTCCCGGGGACATCATATCCTCGTCAAAATCTCCAATTCCTGAGACATGAAATTATACTAGTACGTTCTCTAAAATGCATACTTTTCTTTATCATTTTTTGAGAAAGTTTTTCATCCTCTTGATTTTTTTTCTTTCTTTTTAGCTGCTCGCTGGGTTCCCCCTGTAGTTGAAGACCTAACCCAATAGGTTCAAAAGATTTTGGACACTTCCACGCCAGAACTCCGCACATGGAAAAAAAATTTAATAAAGAAAAACTAAAAGTGCAAGAATCATGGTGAAAATACATTCGTTCATCCTTCTCGTTAACGTGTATCTTCATTCGGCAATAGAGTGTTGACCTTTTCATTTTGTATTACCATCTCAGGCATTCCCAAAGGAACATCTATCTGTCCGATCATCAAGTTTTGCTCGACTCGAAGGTAGCCCTACAACAGTTTCAATAAGTCCTTGATCGAAAAAGGGCTCGTGATGCATCCTCTACTTCCGGTAAAGCTGCATCATCTATCGGTCCCTGGACCCAGGAGAAGAGGGATAGAAGAAGACACTCTTCCAAAACTGGGGAGAAGGTGCAACCTCAGGTCGTAGAGGCGATTCTCGAAGGACCGGATGCAGTGGTCCTTGATAAGGAGGAAACCGAGGACAATGTTGAGATGGTATGTCTTCAAAGAAGAAGAAAAGATAAAGCTCCAATATTCCACCCAGAGGAAACGGAGAGACTCTTTCAAGAGTTTGAATTGGCTAAAATACCCGACTCCCCCTTCCAGGCTCTAGTCACTTCTATTAGTCAGAAGGGTGTTACTCTGAGTGCTACCCATGCCTTTCCGACTTCAGTCCGAGACCCTAATGGTAAACATAGTGTTACCATTACCGTTTGGGGGGAATGTCACATTCTTTCCAAACCGTTTGGGGTAGCCAATTATATAAAAATTCTATCTACGGATAAAAACTGGAAGAAAATGGATGCTCTTTCTACTGAGTGTCTAATCAACAACAACATGCACCTTTTTGCTCAGGTACCTTTTGTCTTCCTCTCCTTTCCTTTATTCTCATCTTTTAATTCTTTTATTGATAACTTTAAAATTTACCTTTCAGGCTAACCTTCTTGCCTTCGAGGGTCTCCAAAGGATGATAATAGATAAGGAAGAACTTTGGTCTGATCGGGACCAACTTCTGAGCGCTTTCCCACTTTACAAGTCAAACTTACATAAATGAAAGAGCTCGAGGCCCGGTTAGAGAAAATAGAGCAAGAAAACAGGGCTCATAGTCAAGAAGTCACTCAGCTACATGCTGAACTTACTGAGCTAAAGGGCAAGTGGGTGGAACTGTAAGATGCTCAAACTTCTGCTGTTAAACGGGAGTCTACTTCCAAGGAAATGATTCTAGCCTTGGAAGCTGCCATGCATTCTAAAACCGAAGAAGCTAGTGTATCCGAAGAGAAAAGGGCCAAAATGGAGGAAAGACTCCTAAAGGTTATGGAACAAAATCGAAAACACGCAAATACTAGTTCTGACCTAGCGGAGACTGTGATGACCTGATAGGCTATTTTGCGTATTAGCCCTTATTTCAGTGTTTCGAGACCTCTGTTAGCTTCATTTGATATTTCTTGATTTTCGTGCATGGTCCGTGTCATTTTCCGAAATGTTTACATGTAAACATTTGAAGAAAATATGATTTTTGACTTTAAAAATAACTTGAGTTGACCATGGTCAACCTTTTTGGTAATCGACCTCGGATTGATGTTTTGACGATTCCGGTAGGAGTGTATAATAGTTTTGGACTTGTACGCACGTTTGGTTGGGGTCCAGGGTGACCCGAGCGAGTTTCGACGCATTTTTGTGAAAGATTGCGAAAAAATGAGTTTTCAAGTTGAAATCTTGAGTTTTGATGGTCAATTCTTGTTGTTTGATATTATTTTGATAATGTGAGGTAGCGAGCAACTTTATGTGATGTTATTACACTTTTATGAATATTTGGTTTGGGGCCCGAGGGGCTCGGGTGAGTTTCGGATATGTAACAGATGAGTTTTAGATAGTTTGGGATTGCTGGTGCAATCCAGCTTCTCGTGTTCAGTTGCAGATCTCGTATTTGCGAGCCTCGCATTTGTGGTCAAGCGATCACATTTGTGAGCATGAGCTGGAAACAGATTCTTCGCATTTGCGAAGAAAACTGTCGCATTTTCGGATAGTGGGTGGACGCATTTGCGACCATAGAGTCTTATTTGTGATGAGGAACTGGGTTTGGCAACTTCGCAAATGCGAAGCTTAGCTCGCATTTGCGATGAGGGAAGTCCTCGCATTTGCAATGAGGGAAGTCCTCACAATTGCGAGTCTTTTGTCACATTTGTGATGTTTGATGATCTGAGGCACTGTTCGTATTTGCAATCAGTGGTTCGCAATTGCGACGTCTGTAACCGGGTAAAAAGGGGGGGGGGGACGAGACTTAGCTCATTTTACATCATTTCTCAACCTTAAACACTCTATAGGTGATTTTTGAAGAACGTTTTCTTCCCAAATTCATTGGTAAGCAACTTTACTCCACTTTCTTTTAATTCCCCATTACATTTCATGAGTTTTAACATCAAATCTAGGATTTTCATGGTAGAAATTAGGGATTTGGGTAGAAATTGGAAATTTTGTAAAATTGAAATTAAGACCTCAAATTGAGGTCGGATTTCAAAACAAATCACATAATCGAGCTCGGCGGTGAATGAGTAATCGGGATTTGGTCCGAATGTCGGGGTTTGACCCAGCAATCCTGGGGTTGACTTTTGTTGACTTTTTAAATTTCATTAAAGATAGAATCTTTTTCACTCGTGGATAGTTTCTAAAGCTTGTTTTGAATTATTTGAACTCTACTTAGCTAGATTTGATTAGTTTGGAGGCTAATTCTAAAGGAAAAGTCGTGGTTGGGCATTTATTTGATTGCGGAATGAGGTAAGTGTTGTGGCTAACTTTGACTTGAGGGAATTATGACTTGATTGATTTATTTGCTACTTGATTTATGTGTGAGGATGGCGTATATGCGAGGTGATGAGTGTATATGCGCAGTTACGGGTTAAGCATGCGGGTTGGGATATTTATTTTTTGTTTTCAATTATTTCATGCTTTCGTTTAATCCATGTTATTAAATGTTTAAATCTCTAATTGTTAATTTCTTTTACTTGTTAAATTCATGCCTTTACCGTTACTTGCCTTAATTGATAATTGTTTTCATGTATCCGTGTCTTAATTTATTAACTATCATTACTTGCTATTTGACCTTGTGTGCTATTAGATGGTAGTATTTAACTGATTGTAATAAAATAACAAAAACTCCTATATTTTGTAGAAATAGGAATAATTATCAATAAATTGCATAAAGTTAAAAATGTGCAAAAATGCTATATCTTACAATTTAATGACGAGGAAGCCTGCAGAAGTTAATTTTTAATACGGAGGGTCAAAATTGAGTGTCAAGAAGGGCGACTGTCCAGTGCACACTAACCCTCCACGAATGCGACCTTGTTGCGATCGCGATGAAGACATCACACACCAGCATTCAGTAGTCCAAAACAAAGGGGGATTGGTCTGAAACCACCCTGAAATACCTCTGAGGCCCCCTGAGACCCCGTCCAATCACACCAACCAATCCCAAAACATAACACGAACCTACTCGAGGCCTCAAATCACATAAAATAATATCAAAACCACAAATCGCACTCAATCCAAACTTAATGAACTAATCCAAAATTTTGAATTCAGAACTTACGGGGAACATGCCTAACCAACTCGGAATGAACTCAAATTCTTCTTACTAGTCTCAAATAGTACAATAGACCTATTCCAACTTCCGGAACCACAATCTGAACCCGATATCATCAAAGTAAATTCCGGGTCAAACCTATGAACCTTCCAAACCTTCAAGTTTCCAACTTTCGCCAATTCAAGCCAAAACAATCTTGGAACCTCCGAATTCAAATCCGGACACACGCCTATGTCGAAAATCACCATAAGGATCAAAAGGAACTATCAAAACTCTGCTTCGATATCAAATACACAAAAGTCAAACCTCGGTATCTTGGAACTAGGTATCGCAATTCAATCCAAAACTTCCCAAAACCAAATCAACTGCCCTCGAAAGTCACATAACAACAAGAACACACATATAACGTATAAAATAGGGAAAATAGGACTAAAATACTCAAAATTAACGGCCGGGTCATTACATTCTCTCCCTCTTAAACAAAAGTTCGTCCTCAATAAGTCTAGAATCATATCTGGGGTCTCAAAAAAGTGAGGATATCTGCTCCGCATTTTCTTCTCGGTCTCCCAAGTAGCCTCTTTGAACGACTGACCTCTCCAATGAACTTTCACGGATGCTATATTCTCCGACCTCAACTTCTAAACGTGCCGGTCCAAAATGGCCACCGACTCCACATCATAAGTCAAATCTTTGTCCAATTGCACCGTGTTAAAGTCTAATACATGTGACAAATCCCCATTATACTTCCGGATCATGAAAACATGAAACACTGGGTGAACTCCTGATAAACTAGGTGGAAAGGCAAGTTTGTAGGCAACCTCTACAACTCTCTCTAGCACCTCAAAAGGACCAATATACCAAGGGCTCAACTTGCCCTTCTTCCCGAACCTCATCACACCCTTCATGGGAGAAACTCTGAGTAGAACTCTCTCACTCACCATGAATGCCACATCATGAGCCTTCCTATCAGCATAACTCTTTTGCCTGGACTGCACTGTATGAAGCCGCTCCTGACTCAATTTCACCTTCTCCAATGCATCATGAACCAAGTTAATGCCAAACAACCTAGCCTCCCCAGGCTCAAACCAACCAACCGTAGAGCGATATCGCCTCCCATATCAAGCCTCATATGAATGTATCTGGATACTCTACTGATAGTTGTTGTTACAGGCAAATTCTGCTAACGGGAAGAATTGGTCACACTGCCCCCAAAATCAATGACACAGGCTCATAACATATCCTTCAAGATTTGAATAGTATGTTGGGACTGCACGTTTGTCTAGGGATGGAATGATGTACTTAGCTCGACTTGTGTGCCCAACTCACACTGCACTGCTCTCTAAAAATGCGATGTAAACTGACTTCCTCGATACGAGATAATCGACACAGGAACACCATGGAGGCGAACAATCTCTCAAAGATAAATCCAGGCCAGCTACTCTGAAGAGTAGGTAGTCATGACTGCAATGAAGTGTGCAGACTTGGTCTATCCATAATGACCCACACCACATCAAATCTCCTCGAGGTCTATGGAGGCCCAACCACACAATCCATAGGGATACGTTCCTACTTCCACTTCAGAATATCTTGCCTATGAAGAAACCCACTAGGTCTTTGATGCTCGTACTTCACATGTTGATAGTTCAAACACCGTGCCACATACTCAATAATATATTTCTTCATCATACGCCACCAATAGTGCTACTTCAAATCATGGTACATCTTCGCGGCACCCGGATGAACGAAATACCCAAACTATGGGCCTCCTCAAGAATAGGCTCCCGCAACCCATTCACATTAGGCACACAAATCCGACCCTGAAGCCTCAATACCCCATCATCACCAATAGTCACCTCCTTGGCATCAGCATGTTGCACCATATCCTTAAGGACAAGCAAGTGAGGATCATCATACTGGCATGCCTTGATGCGCTCAAAGAAGGACAACCGTGATACAACATAAGCAAGAACCTTGCCAGGCTTCGAAATATCTAACCTCATGAACATGTTGGCCAAAGCCTGAACATCTAAAGATAACGGTCTCTCCCTAGCTGGAATAAAAGAAAGACTCCTCAGGCTCTCCGCCTTCCTACTCAAAGCGTCCTGGATGATAAAGAATGGTGATATCATAGTCCTTTAGAAGCTCTAACCACCTCCGTTGCTTTAAGTTTAATTCATTTTGCTAGAATAAGTGTTGAAGACTCTGGCAATCTGTGAACACCTCACAAGACACGCCATAGAGATAGTGCCTCCAAATATTAAGCGCGTGAACAGTGGCTGCTAACTCTAAATCATGCACCGGGTAGTTCTTCTCATGGGACTTCAACTAACGCAAAGCATAAGCAATCACCCTACCATCCTGCATCCATATACCCAATGCCAACTCGTGAAGCATCACAGTAGACTGTATATGAACCCGATGCTGAAGGCAAAACCAGAATTGGAGTTGTGGTCAAGACAGTCTTGAGCTTCTGAAATATCTCCTCACACTCGTCAGACCACCCAAATAGGGCATCCTTCTGGGTCAATCTGGTCAAAGGAGCTAAATTGGACGAGAAACCCTCTAAAAAGTGGCAATAATACCTGGCCAAACCTAGAAAACTCTGATCTCAGTAGCAATAGAAGATCTAGGCCAACTCTGAACTACCTTAATCTTCTTTGGATCCACCTTAATTATCTCACTGGACACCACGTGACCCAAGAATGCCACTGAGTCTTACTAAAACTCGCACTTGGAGAACTTAGCATATAGCTTCTTTTCCCTTAAAGTCTGGAGCACGATCCTCAAGTGATGCTCATTCTCATCCTGGCTGCGCGAATACACCAATATATCATCAATAAATACAATGATGAAGGAATCCAGGTAATGGCTGGAACACATTGTTCATCAAGTGCATGAAAGTTACTGGGGCATTAGTCAGCTCAAAAGACATCACCAAGAACTCATAATGGCCGTAGCTGGTCCTGAAAGTTGTCTTAGGAATATCTGAAGCCCTGATCTTCAGTTGATGGTACCCCGATCTCAAGTCAATCTTCGAGAATACCCTAGCACCCTGAAACTGATCAAATAAATCATCAATACGCGGTAGTGGATTTGTTCTTGATAGTAGCCTTGTTCAATCGCCTTCAGTCAATACACATTCTCATTGAACCATCTTTTTTCTTCACAAATAGTACCGATGCAGCCCAAAGTGACACATTAAGCTGATGAAACCCTTATCAAACAATTCTTGAAAGTTGTTCCTTTAATTCCTTCAACTCTACTGGAGCCATGAGGTACGGTGGAGTAGATATGAGGTGAGTGCCCGGCACCAAGTCAATACCAAAATCAATATCCCTTTCGGGTGACATGCCCAGTAGGTCTGCTGGAAACAAATCTAGAAACCCCCTCACTACCGGAACTGACTCAACAATAGGGGTATCAACACTAACATCCCTCACAAAGGCTAAGTATGCCAAACACCCCTTCTCAACTATCTACTGAGCCTTCAGAAAAGACATCACTCAACTAGGAACATAACCTAAGGAATCTTTCCACTCCAACCTCAGCAATCCCGACATAGCTAACGTCACGGTCTTAGTGTGATAATCAAGAATAGCGTGATATGGTGACAACCAATCCATGCCCAAAATCACATCAAATTCCACCATATGATGAAACAGAGGATCAACCCTGGTCTCGTAGCCCCTAATAGTGATCAAATAGGAATGATAGACACGGTCCACCATAATAGAATCCCCAACGGGTGCAGACATATAGACAGGAGTATCCAAATAATCATGAGACATATCCAAATATTAAGCAAAATAGGATGACACATACAAATAAGTAGAACTCAGATAAAACAAATTTGATGCATCTCTATGACAAACTGGAACAATACATGTAATGACATCATCTAATGTAATGGCCACAATCCTATAAGGGAAAGCATAACAACGGGCCTGGCCTCCCCTTCTCGGACTTTCTCTACCTGCATGTCCTCTACCTCTAGCTGGCTGTGTATGTCGAGTAGCAACTGGAGCGAAAACCACAGCATGAGTACCCTGTTGGGATCCACTCCTCTGAAGTCTGGGACAGTCTCTAATAAGGTGCCTAGTATCACCACACTCAAAACAACTCTATGGGCGTGGCTGCTGGTACCGCATCTGCGCTGGATGACCGGAATAACCACTGTGGGAACCCCGTGCAGAAGGTGCACTAAATGATGGTTGTTCGGTATAAGTACCCTGGGGTCCTTGGCTAGCTGGAGCACGATAGGTAACCTGAAGTGCGGACTGAACTAGCTGACTAACAAAGCCTCTGCCAATGACGGACCAGAGCTAAAAAGTGGGAACCACTAAATCCTCTAGAACCACGAGGCTTCATAGCCTCCCTATCTCCCCTCTCCTGCCCGCGAATACGCTCCAATCTCCTAGCAATCTACAACCTAGTGGAATGGAGTCTCAGTCTCTAACTCTTATGCCATCCCAAACCTGAGGTTATAAGCGAGTCCCTCAATAAATCTACGGACTCTCTCTCTAGCAGTGGGAACCAAGGGAGGTGCATGGCGGGATAACTCTGTAAACCTCTAGCATACTCGAACACAGTCAAACACCACCAGTGCAACTGCTCAAACTCACTACGCAACTTAGCCCTGCGGATCTGTGGATTAAACTCCCTCAAGAATAGATCAGAGAACTGGGAACAAGTAAGTGGTGTTGTGCCAACTGGCCTACTAGCCTCATAAGTCTGTCACCATCTATATGCCGGTCCTGTCAGATGGAAAGTTGTAAGGTCAACCCCCCTTAACTCTACTATACCCATAGTACATAGAATACGGTGACACTAGTCTAAGAAACTGTATGCATCCTTAGAAGACCTGCCACTAAAATAAGGAGGATGATACTTTTGGAACCTCTCTAACCTCTTCTACTCCTCAACCGACGCAACTGGCCCAACTTCGGGCTGAACTACAACTACTGGTTGTACCGGTGCAACACCCGATGTCTGATAAGCATGAGCCGGCTACTCTGGTGTATGGGTGGTCGGAGTTTGAGCTCCTCCCCCAAACCGTAAAGTATCTGGTTGTCACGCCCCAAAACCGAGGAGTGCGACCGACGCTCAACTGAGTGAACCCGACTGAGCAAGCCTGTTAGATTTCATTCTACCCAAATTCATCCGTGAATAAAGAGGAGATGTACTCCGTTAATCAAATACTGAAGAGATTTCATTAATCCCTTCCATTTCATTCCCATTAACATCATCATTTAATATTTCCAAAATAGTACGAGTTTATCGATTTAATGAAAAATATGTTGCCAAATACCAACAGTTCTAATCCAATTCCCAACATCAAATACCACCCATAACCTATCTACGGAGCCTCTAAGTACAACTGAAGAGTAATATGGAAATACCGGCAACAAGGCCCCGGCTATACCTCAACCACAAAATACATAAGAAACAAAAGATACATGACCCCGAAATGAAGTGAGGCTCACCAAATCAGCTGAAAAAAGTGTACTGCTATGACTGATCAATGCCACCTACTGTAGAACCACCTCAATTGAGATTTCCTTAAATTACTACAACGTTCCGGAAATTCTAGCAATCATAATCTCTTAGATGAAGAATTTGTGGGTTTTCCTTGTTAATCTTTCATGATTTGAGCAAGACTTGATGAATAATTAGCCTAGGGTTTTCTCTCTCTCTCTCTAAAACACTCTCCCTTCTCTCTAAAACATCAGAATATTTGCTAAAAAATGACCCTTTGTGTGTATTTAAAGAAGTAGGGTCGGGTTTTAAAATCCAAAAAAATGAAGCTCCTGAACGGTTCTGTGGTCGCATATGCGACCGCATAATGGATATGCGGACTGCATATCGGTCGCATAATTGCTGACGAAAATGATCAAAAATCTGTCTGTGTATGCGGTCACTATGCGGTCCGTATAACTGTTATGCGGTTGCATAATGCACCGCATAACAGTTATGCGGTCGCATAGTTGACCGCATAGCTGCTTCCAGAATGGCCCTCTCCTGCTCACTTCCGCAGCCATTATGCGGCCCGCAGAGTGATTATGCGGTCGCATAATGGACCGAAATAAACGCACTTTTTCGCCAAAATTTTTTCTTTACTTTCCCGTGCATTGTTCAACCTAAAAAGTCCGAGCCGCGAAGAATTTCTACAATCCTCAAACACGTCAGCCTAGTCCGGCACCATGAAACATTATTTTCTTTGCAAATTTACCGGGCTTTACACTTAAGTACTTCGAATTTTTTTTTCCGGGGTGTTACACTGGTGCAACCGGAATCAACCCTACCTGGGCCAAACTCCCTAACATATTCATGAACTGTGTCAAGGTCTCTTGGAGCCCCCCATAGCAATGAGCTTCTCAACATGCCGAGGCTCCTGATCCTCAACTAGAGCTGCTGAAGGTTCTACAACTGTTGCTTTATAAGGCGCTCTAGCTGTAGTAGGTGCCCATCCCCAGCCTCTACCTCGGCCCCAGCCTCTCACGGCTAGTGGGGGCGCGGGTGTCTGCTCAACTGATACGGTAGCGCGTGTCCTCACCATATATGAGAGAATAGAAGAGTAAAGGTTCAGACTTTGAAATATCAAATCAGCACGATTAAGAATGAAAGAAAATGACGTTTCCTAAAAGCTCGGTAGTCTCTCGAAAACAAGTACATGCGTCTTCGTACCGATCCGCAAGACTCTACTAAACTTGCTTGTGAGTCATAGAACCTATGAACCTAGAGCTCTAATACCAACTTGTCATGACCAGAATCACTTATCACTTATCACGAACCGAATCCCATTGTTGCATCTGTATCTTCTGGTCCCTGTAAAGATTTGGTACCTGATAAATATCTTGTGTCCCCTTCTCGACATTTTCTTCCCCCGGTGTAGCTACTAGAATTGAATTGAGAGTTGGAACCGCAGTCTATAATTACTATTTATCTATTCCAACCGACTTATCGTTAGATAAAGTAACTACATTTATTTCCTTAGCAGCGGGCGAATCACCTCTAATCTTCTTGACTCCATGCGGTGTTAGGAATTTTAATAATTGGTGATAAGTTGACGGAACAACCTTCATATTGTGAATTCATGGCCTATTGAGGATCACATTATACCCCATATCTCCGTCCACAACTTCAAATAATATTGATTCATCACTCCCTCAGCGTATATAGGCAACACGATCTCTCCTCTAGTCATCACGCTTGTTAAGTTAAATCCCGCCAAAAGTTTTGTCGCCAGAACAATGTTACCGATCAGCTTTGCTTCTCTAGGACTCTTAGTTGAATGATATTGGCCGAACTACCTGGATCGACCAATACACGCTTTATTTTTAAATCTAAAACATTTAAAGATATTACCAGAGCATCATTGTGGGGTAATTTAAGGCCGTCTGCGTCTTCCTTATTGAAAATAATTTCATCATCCTCTGGCAGTTCGCGGATCCTCTTTCCATGAGTGACTAATATCTTTGTCTTTCTTACAGCCAAAAATATCACGCCATTTACTTCAACCCCTCTAAAAATTATGTTTATTTTGAGCCGAGGAGACCCTACTGGTTTCGCCGGTTCCGACACATCAAGACCTGTACCATAATAATTCTCAGCCCGATCACTCAAAAACTCCCTAAGATGTCCATTTTAAGCAACACCAACACCTCCTTAGGATGGTGCCTGTAGTCCCCAATTCCATGACCATGTGTACCATGAAATTCACACCACAAGCTTGGATCCTTCTTATTAGAGTATGGATGAATTGGCTTCGGGAATCTTTCTTCCTTTATGTTTCTCATGGCAGAAACCAACTCCACAAGGCTAGTATTGAAACTGTAATCGGATAACTTGGTATAACTAAAGTCCAAAGATACGGATGGTTCTTTATCTTTCAAACCTCTGCTTCTTCGTCTAGGGTCAGTTCTCCTGTCCGGCCCAAGTCTTCACAGTGAATAATAACCTCTAATTCCACGTCCTTGCCTTGTTCGAGAATCAGACCTTTTGTTTGACACATACGGTTGGAAACAACTCCTAGATGACCTTCGGTACGTATCGAGGTCATTTTTTTTTTACTTTCCTAGGTTCCGATCATGGTTACAATATTTGAATGATACTAGTGAGCTCAACTGATTATCTTCAATTCTAATTTTTGATTCATAACAATTATGGACATCGGCCCATGTGGTTGCTTGAAATTCCAACAAGCTTTCCTTCAGCTTCCCATTCATTTGGTACCACCAGTAACAATATTCTCTCTTTCTGGAACCTGATCAAGAACTCTCGAAATAACTCCGAGTCTCCTTGAGCGATTCTAAAAATATCTGTTTTCGAGCTTGAACTTTCCTTGCCCCAACATGAGCTTTAATGAAAGAATCTGCAAGCATTTCAAAATAAACAATTGAATGTTCAGGTATAAGTGAGTACCAAGTTAAAGCCCCTTTCGTCAAGATCTCTCCGAATTGCTTTAGCAAAACTGATTCGATCTTATGTGGAGCCAAGTCATTTTCTTTTACAGTAGTAGTGTACGTCATAATGTGCTCATGTGGATCCCACATTCCATTGTATTTTGGAATATTCGGCATCTTAAAACTCTTTGGGATCAACTCCGGAGCCGTACTAGGTTTGAACGGCAATTGTATATACTTCTTTGAGTCGGGGCCCTTTAGGACTGGAGGTGCCCCCGGAATTTGATCCATCAGAGCATGAAATTCCTTAGCATTTTAATCCATTCGAGCCTTTATCTCTCTCATACACCTAATGAGCTCAGCCTTGAAAGGATCATCTATGTTTTTTTTCATTTTCAGATCCATTGCTTGCACCGCTTGCCTGGTTGTTGTCGATCTAAACTCCCCCTTTGAAGCTACGTTAACAGTTCCTGGAACCGTTTGATTTGTAGGCACGCCAGGAGGGCTCAAACTCTACCATTTGAATTATTTGAAGTCGCCAATATCGTTTGTTGAAGCTCAGTCATTATCAAGTCCTATCTTGATAGATGGTTCATAATTTTTCGTTGTTGCACTCTAAAACATTTTACGGTATCGGCCATGGGCTCATCATCTAAATCATTAGGAGTTGGACTCCTGTATGCCAATATTTCTTTTCACCCGGCTTGGTGTTGATTCATTCCTATCATAATGAGTCTCACCAATTAAATCGTCTTGTTGTGACCCACTGTATATAAGATGTAGATTGCCCATATGCTCGTTATTGCTGTTCACACCAATGTTGAGCAAATTGTTAACATCATTGTGTGCCATAGCTATAGTATGCGTTGCTCCCAAACGCACACACAAGTATACGTGGTCGATAAGTAATATAGGATTGTAAGTCCAGATATCGTACCCACAGGGACTTGTGATTAACTATCAACTAAATTAAACCCAAACAATTAATCTATTCAAGCGATTCCTAAAGTATGAATATTTAACTACATCTAATCTAGAGTAGCAAACTAAGAAATTAAAGAAACAAGTTGGCGAAATTTTAGACACGAATTCAATGAGAGACGATATTCTAGAGTTATGGGTTGGCTAACAATCACATTGAGTTTTCCACTTAAATTGTCTAATTAATTTATCTAATTTATTGATTGACAGGGTTAATATTACTCGTAGACTTCTCCCGAAGTACTACTCGTCTATTCAAGCTAACCTAACGCCTATATTCCTATGGAATTAGAATTAACAAGAACGTATTAATAATTCCTGTATAGTAACCAAGCAAGGCGATTAGGTATATTCCTTATCCTAACCGCAAATCCGTTCCCGATGCTTGAGTTAAAGATCTTCCTCTACTCAATTTTATATGCAATCTAGAATTTCCTCTCCCGAGTTCAACCCTAGATTCGTAGATAGTATTTAATTGGTGATCAAGCAATCAAATAATTAAGCGCAAGATTGAATAAATAAACCAATATGATAAAATAAGAAGAACAATTCAAGCTTCAAACTACAATGTTCATGTAGCACCCCACAACTCTAGAATAAATAAACTATGAAATTAAAGGAAGAGAAGAGAAGAAAAACTAGTTAGAAACCTCCTCCAAGCGTGGTGTGTGTTCCTCCACGTCAATTCTCCTTCAAAGCATGTTAGATATCCTCCAAATTAGGTTTAGACTTGCTTTTATACGAGTTGGAACCATGTAAGACCGAAATAACCTTGTCCCGGACGAAATAGAAAAAATCACGCAACGCAGGGTCCTGGCCAGCACGAGTGCGCTAGAAGCAGTGACGGAATTTGCTGCCCGGTAAGTTTTTGCCTTCTTTAACTATTTGGTTTCAATTGTATCCTATGTCCTTGTCTTAAAATTGGGGGTCAAACACCAAAGGGTGTCCCCCCATTTTTCTCCTTTTTATATTCGTTTATTTTCCTTTCTTTTTCTTCCGCATTTTATTTATTTTTTTGCTCCAAATTTCTTCATCTTCACACCGCTTTATTTCTACACAGTTAAAATATAATATTAAGCATAAAGTAATATAATTAACACTCAAAAGATGATTAAAAGTATTAGAACATGAGGCATGGGTAAATATATGTATTTTTGGCTGAATATCACAGCCCCACACTTAAACTCTTGCTCGTCCTCGAGTAAGCATTAGAACCACTCTCAATAAATCAAGCCTAGAAACACCAACACTTTGGCTGATACTAACAATTAGGCCCTATAGCAACTCAAATCATCAGATATATAACTCCTCATCATCGTGCAAGACATATAAGTCATAAACAAACAACAAACTTGTAACCTTCTAACCTCATAGACAAACTCTAACTTACCAAATTTATGCTCGCTCACCTACTCTGTCAAAAGAAGCTAATAACATCTCCTATCTATCATGAAACAAGTGCCCTCACAAGAATAAATAGTCCATACACTAAAAGCAAAGAATGAACATAATTTAAGGACTCAGCATCAAATAACAACTCTCGCACTCACAAACAAATTCACATGTATGCATAAAGAACCATAAGCTTGCCCATTTTGTACATTTCTACTAATTACGTATGCTCGAATAGAATCAAATAGGACTTTAACAGATTGTAATGTTGGCTAAGGGACGGGTAGGAGAACTATATAATAGTGACTTATACTTCCCTAAGCACTTTGCACTTTTAGACTTCATCACCCATTATTTTCTACTCTTCACTTTATATTTCAGTCCTCTCTTCATCAATTGTTTTACAAGTATTTTTCTCATATCAAGAACGTTTTATTTTTTTTTTCAAAAGCAATTCTTTTTTTCATTCTCTTTTTTTCATGTCACATTCTTTTCAAGAGGGACTTTTCATCACTTTTCAGCTATCGTTGGTCATCATTTTTCATTTATCATCCCTTTCTTCAAATTTATCAATTTATATCATAGTTTAAGCCACATTGCTAAAGGAAGCAGGGTGCAAAAACTGGGGATTCAACAAAAGAATCAAGGCAAAAATACGGCTTCCAAACAAAATGCTACATGCTCAAAGGGCTAACTAGTGGTACAATATCTGAAAAGGCTAAAATTCACATCACATATCAAAGAAAGCCTATTATCATTCGCTTCAATAATATGCATGGCAAGTTCTAGACTAAGTTGCAAAATATGGAATATATGTAAGAAATCCTCACCACACATGGCACAAGTATCAATCAAGATGGATCAATTCTACTCTAAGACAGACAGGATCATAGCGAACGCCAAAATAAGAATAAGTTATGTACAGAGTCGCAACCCCTGAGCTTAGGTGTCAGAAAATCTGCTATTTTATTCATTACTCAAACACTCAGAGGAAAGTACTACTCAAGCTCAGGACTAAATATGCTAGTATCAAACAAGTCACAAAGATTTTTTTTCTCCCTCTTTTACTAGTCCTAAAAAAACCTAAAAATAAAAAAAATATTATCCGGTTCAAGTTACATCCCTTGGAAAAGAACCGATGCAAAAAGAAAAACCAAGGGGGATTATTACCTAAGTAAAACTAACCAGAAAAAAAATAGTTTTAGATTTTTTTTCATTAGACCTTAATTCCTCAAGAAAGTTGTCCACAAAATCCATCGTCGGGAGAAGTCCACATTTTCTGCTTTTTTTTATTTTTGTTTTTTTATTCTTTTATTTATTTATTTTTGTTTTTAAACAAAAACCACTAAACTAAGAATGAATATTACAACTAAGCTAAGATAGCACAAAAAATCTCCTCACCCCACACTTAAAATTGTGCAATGTCCTCAATGCACACTGAAAATAACAAGAGGGTAAAAGAGATTCCTTGTTAGGCCAAAGGCCCAAGAATTAGCAGCTCACGGGATACTCAGACTTCTCCCAGGTATGGTCCTTTGTGCGGGTACCTCACACTTAGTTCCAACCACCTGCTCGATTTTTCACACGCTTAATGGCTTTATTCCATGCTCCTACTCCTAAAAAATACAAAAACAACACTAAAACGATAACACAATTAAAAAAAATAAACAAAAATAAAAAGAAAAAAATTGAATTGGGTTGCCTCCCAACAAGTACCTTATTTATAGTCGTGGCACGACTTACACTACTTCATCACTTTTTCTTCCACCTTGAGGATATGAATTGCGTCCCTAATTTTGCATCAATTTTTCTGTCACGTTCATGGGGCGGTGGTGTGAAAATAAAGAAACCAAGCAATAGGTATCACATCTTGCACTTCTTGGCCTTTAAGTGAGGGATGTCGTTTTGTCTCCTTGGCATCACAAATTTTCGAATATAAGCACTTTGTTCTTCATCCATTGACTCCTCCATATGCTCGTATAGATCAATTCTCATGTCACCAACCAAACACAATGTTGAAAAATGATTAGAATGAGGCCCAATGCGGTCCAACTCTAGAATCACTTCACTTTTGACATCCTCACTTATGCACACTTCGTCAACCTGGCATTATTAAAAATATTTTGGTCGAATAGTTGGAATTTCTCTTTCCGCTCCACAAGCTGGCCAGTATCCACAAAAATAGGCTGTAGGGCATCAGACGCCTCAAACTTTTTATTCAATTGATCCTGCAGGTCATGGATATCTGAGCCAAATTGGTCTATCTCTTGCCTGAGCTTATTTCTTTCGTTTATCAGTTGTTCTGCCATATTTGACAAACCATTACATAGAACCCCATGAAATTTTACCTATTGAGCTTGTTCCTCTAGCCAAGATTGGCTCACGATATCTGCTTCTTCAAAGTTATCTTCTTGTGGGAACTCGCTCTCTTCGTCGAGTTGAGGTTCTTCTTGAAAATTGGGCATTAATTCGTCCATTCTAGCATGCAGTCCTTTGATCGCTAAGGCGGTCAACAACTTATTTCTCGGCTACTTGCCTCATCATGTCATGTTGCTCGGCTACTACTTGCCTCATCATGTCCATAATACGTGCAACGCGTTCCATATCCTCCACTTCCTTGCTTCTATCAAATTCATAAACATTATTAGAAATATTATAATAAGAGCTCTGAGAGGGATAATAAGAATTAGGACAACCATCCCAATGGACACCTTGGCAACCATACACATTACAAAAATTCCACACATCAGATTGAGAGGCACAATTTTGCCACAAGTGTGGTCCTCCACGATATGGACAAGGATCACCATCATAAGAATAATCAATATTCAACCAATTCTCATTCCAAGTTAACATGTCAACAAAGATAATAAAATATTAAACTAAGATAAAAATAAAAAATAAAAACTTGAATAGACAAAAAGTAAAAATTTAATCTAGTAGAATAGTTAATTTCTAAGTCCCCGGCAATGGCGCCAAAAACTTGTTGCTCCCAAACGCACACACAAGTATACGTGGTCTGATTTACAGAATTTACAATAATTTATTTAATCAACAGAGATAATCAAATTCCTTCAACGAATCCCGAATTTTCAACTGGTGATACCCAGATCTCAAATCAATTTTGGAGAACACCCTCGCTCCCTGAAGCTGGTCAAATAAGTCATCAATACGTGGCAAAGGATACTTGTTCTTGATTGTAACTTTGTTCAACTGCCTGTAGTCGATACACATCCGCATAGTATTGTCTTTCTTTTTCACAAATAGAACTGGTGCACCCCAAGGCGACACACTAGGCCTAATAAACCCCTTATCAAGAAGTTCCTGAAGTTGCTCTTTCAATTCTTTCAGTTTAGCTGGTGCCATACGATACAGAGGAGTATAAATGGGCTGAGTGTCCGACACTAAGTCAATACCGAAATCAATATCCCTGTCAGGTGGCATACCCGACAGGTCTGCAGGAAATACAACCGAAAAATCTCGCACTACCGGTACAGAATCAATAGTAGGAGTGCATGCATTAACATCTCTCACAAAGTCCAAATATGACAAACATCCCTACCCAACCATTCATTGGGCCTTCAAATAAGAAATTACTCTACTAGGAGCATAATCTAGAGAACCTCTCCATTCGATCCCCAGCGATCCCGGTATCGCCAACGTCACGATTTTTGCGTGACAGTCCAGAATAGCATGCCATGGAGATAACTAATCCATACCCAAGATTACATTGAAATCAACCATACTAAGCAATAAGAGATCAACTCTAGTCTTCAGTCCCCCAATAGTCACTACACATGACTGATATACACGGTCCACAACAATCGTATCGCCCACCGGTGTAGATACATGAACAGGTGACACTAAGGACTCACGGGGCATATCCAGATAATGAGAAAAATATGATGATACATACGAATATGTGAAACAAGGGTCAAATAATATAGAAGCTTCCATGTGGCATACTGAGACAATACCTGTGATCACTACATCTGAAGCAACGGTATCTGGCCTGGCAGGAATAGTATAGAATCGGGCATGACCGCCACCTGATCGGCCTCCCTCTCTTGGGCAACCCGAGCCGACTGAGCCCCACCCCTAGCTGGCTAGACGGGTGGTGAAGCAACTGGCGCTGAAGTCGTAGTCTGACTCCTCTGCTGAGCTGAACCTCCCGTATGGTAGGGGCAATATCTCTTTATGTGACCCAAATCTCCACACTCAAAACAACCCTTCTCTGAGAATGTCGGCAAGTACTGAGATGGACCCCAAGAACTAGAATAACTACCAGAAGAACTTGGTACAGATAAACCCTGAATTGATGGTGCATGAGATGAACTCTAAGCTGGAAGTTCACTAAGAAAAGACTGGCTTGGTCGAGCACTGTATGAACCATGGCTAGTTGATGCGCCACGATGAGCTGGACGAGCCATCTGAGCGGGCTTATAAGGTCGACCCCTGCTGTGATAGGGCTGTCCCTCAAAAGGAACACCGCTGGAATTACCCGGACCACGAGATCTCTTGGCCTCCCTCTCCTCACGCTCCTGAATACGGACCATCTCTAGCCGCCAAGCACTATCAACTACCTCGTCGAATTTAGCACCTGCTACATTTCCCAGAGTCATAACAAAACAGAACTGATGGTTGAGGCCATTAATGAACCTCATGATATTCTCCCTCTCAGTGGGAACCAACCAAACTGCATGACGAGCCAATTCTGTAAACCGTATCTCATATTGAGTCACGGACAGGTCCTCCTGATGTAAATACTCGAACTTTCTGTACAGTTCCTCTCTATGGGTCTGTGGCACAAACTTCTCCAAAAATAATACGGAGAACTCATGCCATGATAGTGGTTCTGCACCAATTGGTCTGCTTCTCTCATAAGTCTGCTCCGGTCAGCTGAAAAGTATTAAATGAGACCCCGCTGGTCTCCAGAATACTCGCTGTATGAAGCATCCGCTGGCATCTGTCCAAGAAATCATGAGCATCCTCTGACTCAGTTCCACTGAAAGTTGGAGGATGGAGTCTCCCAAACCTCTCTAATCTCTTCTTCTCCACGTCATTCATAATAGGACCCACCTGGCTGAGCAGCAACAACCGGTTGGACTGGTAATGCCCCCGGTATCTAAAGTTCCTGCACTACCTGCTCTGGAATACAGGCGACAGGGGTATGAATACCTCCCCCGGCCTGAGAAGTAGCTGGTGCAGCTTG
Organism: Nicotiana tabacum; assembly: GCF_000715075.1. Classification (NCBI taxonomy): domain Eukaryota; kingdom Viridiplantae; phylum Streptophyta; class Magnoliopsida; order Solanales; family Solanaceae; genus Nicotiana; species Nicotiana tabacum. Next base: position 63,873,899 of record NC_134094.1, on the reverse strand, counting down.
AGCCGGAACCACCTGATCAAGGCCAGTGCAAATAGTTAATATCCGGGCTAAAGCCTCCTTAAGGCCTGGAATCACGATAGGCACGGCTGGTGCTTGAGCTGGTCATGCTGGCTCAACTATATCTGGAACCTGCTCCTGAGCTGGAGCAACTGGTGGTTATACAGGTGCTACTCCAACTGTCGTACGAGCTACACATCGACCTCTACCATAGCCCCGACCTCTCGTGGCCCTAACTAGTGGCACTGGTGGCTGGCCGACCGATCCGGGAGTACGTATCCTCACCATCTGTGAAGGAATAGAATAACAGAAATTTAGTTTTCGGAATCAACAAATTTGCACAATAGAATACAAGAAAGTGAAATTTTCCTAAGGGTTCGACAGCCTCTCGAAGATAAGTACAAACGTCTCCATAACAATCCGCAAGACTCTACTAAACCTGCTCATGACTCGTGAGACCTATGTAACCTAGGCTCTAATACCAACTTGTCAAGACCCAAAATTCGCTTATCATGATGGCACCTATCTCAATACCAGGCAAGCTGACAACCTCACTAAACCACAGTTTCTTTTAAGTTTGAAAACACAATATTTAAATTTAATAGAAAATCCCACAAATACTGATATAAATACACTCCCAAAACTCGGTGTCACTGAGTATATGAGCATCTAAATGATAACATAGTCTGACTGATAAAACACTATCTGAAAATATAGAACAGTACAAATAACTTAAAGGAAAGAGAGTCAAGGTCTGCGGACTCCATGCAGCTACCTCGATAGTCTCCAATAGATAAAATCTGAAATCTAGCAGCCGCCATATCCAGAAGTACCTGGATCTACACACGAAGTACAGAGTGTAGTATGAGTACAACCGACCCCATGTAATCAATAAGTAACAAGACTAACCTTTGGGCTGAAAGTAGTGAAGAGCTCAACAGGTACAATCTAGTATAGAAATAACAGTACATAAATGTAGGCATGCTTTCAAGTTCAACAGTTAAACTCAGTACAAATAAAATAAATAAATTATGAATGATATGAGGAATGTGACGTCTCTATATCTACATGCCAATGTACATGCTGTATGTGATGCACCTCTGTGGAAAATCTCATGCATTCACAATCTCAAAATACTCAATCACTCAGTACATTATATGGTCAATCCAACCCAGGGAAGATCCATCCCATATATATATACATCAACTAACAGTAAGTCACTCAGTACTGTATAAGGCCAATCCAGCCCAAGGGAAGATCCATCCCCAAATAAAAATGATTCGGACAAGATCCATGTCCAATGAAGATCCATCCCTCAATATAAATGCTTCGGGCAAGATCCATGCCCAGGGAAGATCTATCCCTCAATATAAACTCAACCTCGCTCACTGTGGGGGATGCAGACTCCAAAGGGGCTCCTTCAGCCCAAGCGCTATAATAGCCAGATCCAGGCATAAATAAATAAAATATGTTGCGGCGTGCAGCCCGATCCCATAAATATCACTCAAAATCTCCAGTCTCTCAGACTCTCAATGACATGAAAATCAACCCGACATAATGATATGATGAATCAATGAATGACAACAAAGAAAGACTGAGATATGATATGCAAATGATAGATGTGACTGAGTACATAATTGTAACTTTAAATAAGTAATTCACTAGCAATAAGACCTTTGTGGGTCCCAAAAATATCGGCACTTAGCCTAAATATGATCTTTAACATAAGTCGCAGCTCAATTTCCTCTAACACGTAGAGGATATATGGATAATGACAAGATTATTTTATTATGCAACTCCACGGAATCAATTAAGTCACAATTTCTATGGTGCACGCCCACACGCCCGTCACCTAGCATGTGCGTCACCTCCAAATAATTCATATAACACATAATTTAGGGATTCATACCCTCAGAACCAAGTTTAGAAGTGTTACTTACCTCAAACCGTGCAAGTTCATTATTCCAATATGCCTTTGCCTCGCGAATCGGCCTCCGAACATCTCGAATCTAGTCACAATTAATTCGATACAGTCAACACAAATTATAGGAATCAATTCCATATGAAAATACTAATTTTCCAACAAAATCCAAAATTCAACTCAAAAATCGTTATTGGAACTCATGTCTCGAAACCAGACAAAAGTTACAAAATATGAACCCCCATTCAACCACGAGTCCAACCATACCAAATTTATCAAATTCCGACATCAATTCGGCCATCAATCCTCAAATCTTATTTTCAAATCCCTAGACCCAAATCCTAAAATTTCACCTCAAAAAGACGTAATCTAGTCGAAATACTCAATAATAATTCAATATTACTGACTAACAATGATCATAAGTGACTTATCTCATGTTTTCCCGTAAATTCTCGCTCAAAATTTGCCTCAACCCATGTTGGAAATGTCTAAAAATGGCAAAAGCTCGGAACCCTCTGTTTTTGTACACTGTCCAGAGCTTTCGCACATGCGACTCACTTAGCCGCTTCTGCGGTCTCGCAGGTGCTAGAAACCAACCGCTTCTGCAGTTTGCCAAGGCCTTCACTGCCTCCACTTCTGCGTCCTTGGAACCGCTTATGCGGGCTCGCTTATGCGGGCTCGCTTCTGCGAGACCCAGTCCGCTTCTGCGGACGTTGCGCTTCTGCGGTTCTCCATCCGCATTTGCGATCACGCAGGTGCGGAAATTCCCTCGCACCTGCGACCACTGCCTCGCCAGCCCCTATCCGCTTCTGCGATCGTATTGTCGCTTATGCGGTAGCGCACCTGCGACCAATTCCATCGCAGGTGCGATTGCACCAGAATTGGAAAAATTTCCAGAATTGTTCTAAGTCTAAATTTCGATCTGTTAACCATCTGAAACACACCCGAGGCCCGCGGGTCCTCAATCAAATATATCAACAAGTCCTAAAGCATCATACGAACTTAGTCGAGGCCTCTAATCACATCAAACAATACTAAAAATATGAATCACAACCCAATTCAAGCTTAATGAAACTAAGAAATTCCAACTTCTACATTCAATGCCGAAACCTATCAAATCAAGTCCTACTGACCTCAAATTTTACACACAAGTCATAAATGACATAACGGACCTATAAAAATTTTCAGAACTCGATTCAGACCCCGATATCAAAAAGTCAACTCCCCAGTCAAACTTTCAAACTTAGAGCCCGTTTGGACATAAGAAATTTTTCCCTTTTTTCCAAAAAAAAAATTACTTTTTTTCGAAATCATCGTTTGTTCATAAAATTTTTAATTTTCACTTGAAGATGCATTTTGGAAATTTTCGAAATTTTGAAATTTTTCAAAAAGTTGTTTTTCATAATTTTCACTCAAATCACTCACAAAATTTCAGAAACAACCCAAAATTATATTCATGTCCAAATGCAACTCTAAATTTCAAATATCATTTTCACTTGAAAAACATTTTCCCCCTAATTTGGAATTTTACAATTCTTATGTCCAAACGCCCACTTAAACTTCCTATTTTCGCCATTTCAAACCTAATTTAACTATGGACTTCCAAATAATTTTTCGGACACACTCCTAAGTCCAAAATCATAATACAGAGCTATTGGAACCATCAAAACTCAATTTTGGGGTCGTTTACATATAAGTCGACATTCGGTCAACCTTTTCAACTTAAGTTTTCATCTTGGAACTAAGTGTTCCAATTCATTCTGAAATCTCCCCGACAAGTCACATAATTATAAATGAACACAGGATAAGCAGTAAATGGGGGGAACGGGGCTGTAATACTCAAAATGACTGGCCGGGTCATTACATAAATAAAAAGGGGTAAAAGAAAAGTTCCTAATTTTTTGTTTGATAATCAGAAAATTTGCTGCTACAATTCAAAATGTAAATAAAAAGGGTAAAAGAAAAGTTCCTACTTCTGTTTGATAATCAGCAAAATTGCCGAAAAGTTTTTCCATAACAAGAGTTAGAATTTCCTTTCTATTAAGGTATAACTGAAAACTATTTTGATTCCATATTTTTCTCTTATTTAACTTAGACTTAGATAATTAAATGATTATTCCTGTATAGTAGAAAATTAATTAAATGGCTATTCCTAAATAATATAAAATTAGTTAATTGACTATTTTTAAATATTAGGAGAATAATCAAATGACTAATTTGTCCAATGTGAATTCTATTTTAAATGGATAAAAAAGACGAACGACATTTCGCTAAGGGCCTTCGTGCTTTTATATATACTAGTTTTAGTGTACGTACGTTGCACGTGTGTACCGCGCCAAATCTGTTACATATATAGTGTAAATATAAATATTTTATTATATGAGATACAAGTATGTTGTGTTGTATCTCACCTAATACCTTTTATAAATAATGTTCTTGGTGTTTGTTCCATTCTGTCTCTTTGACCACTTTGTCATGATAAAATATTTTGCTGTGGACATTAACATTCTTCTAATAAGTACAATATATAATTGCTCATGTGAGAAATTATGTTTCAACAAAAATTTTGTTCAACTTTGGAGATTGACATTTGATGACGTCCAAATCCACTACTAAAAAGTAAATGGACACGGTTGCATGCAATATAATTTACCCAACTATGAGTCGAGGTCGAATCCCATAGAGAACAATATGTAGGCGATTAGGCATGTAAGAGAATTATCACTTGTTATGCAATGCCAAACACTTAGAATAATTTTTGAGAAAATATTTATAACTAAATGCGAAAATGCAAACTAAGCTAGAAAATAAGTAAAATGATCAATGGCTACAAGTATGGATACATGTGGAATTACACTCAAGTAACGATCCAATGTATTTCACGATTTTATAAATATGAGCGAGTTTATGTTAATTAGCCTCGAGTAATAATTCTTTATTAACTTCTTCCGAAGACTAACAAGACTTCCTTATTGAATTATCCCTAAAATAATTAAGAGATTAAGCACCCCCGAATACAACTACAAGTAGTCCAACCCTATCCCTAGGTAGAATCTATAAAGTTAGGGTTAACGCCTCAAGTTCTTGTTAATTAATCTTTTTCAACCCCAAATTATCTTTTTCAAAATTAATCCGAAGTTAATAGACGAGTCCTAGGGTTAGCTAATCCCTTTGAAAACATTAAAGAACAATTAAATAATTTTTAATATAAATAAAAATCGTTCAATACATAAGCACAACAAGATATTTAATCCACACTTTAAATATGAATATTCCCATAAACAAGATTCAAGTATTGAAAAAAAAGTACACACTTAGATATTCAATACAAAGCAAGGAAATGAATAAATGAACATAAATAGGTAAGAAATTCTCAACCAAAAGCTTCAACTCTTCAAGACCCAAGTGTGTGTGCAAGAACCCAGCTCCAAAACTTGTCTTTTCTAGTCAAGAGACTGAAAAATAAGCCAAAGATATGCCAAAGATGAGCTAGGTCATGCATTAAAGGGTTTGGGGCCAAAGGATGTAAAATTACAGAAGTGCCAAGAACTAAAGCGCGATCTTCGCATTTGCGAAGGAATGTTCGCATTTGCAAACCTTGGCTTTTCTGTTGAGAATCGCATTTGCGACGGGGGATTCGCATTTGCAAAGGTTGACTGTCTAGTTTGACTTCACATTTGCGGCCCTCATTTCGCATTTGCAAACAGTGTTTGACTTAGTTGGCTTTGCAATTGCGAGCTTCTGCTCGCATTTGCTACCCCTGAGTCCAATTTCCAAATTTCTACTTTTGATACCATTTTGACTTGTTTTCGCATGGCTTCTTTCCGATCACTTCTAAATCACATAAAACCTGTAAAATAGAAGTAAACGACATTAAACTGTCACGCCCCGAACCTAGGAGCGAGACAAGCACCCCGTGCCTCACCTAACCTGGCGTACCAAATTGTGACTAAGGGACTCTGAACACATAATGTCATACTTTGGCCATGGGGCCACCTTGCAAGACAATTTGCGAAGCAAAATATAAAACTGAATGGAAACTAGCACTAACTAAATATCAATATAAAGCTAGGCCGACAAGGCCGTCATAGCTACTACAGCTGACAAACCACCAATTTATACAAACCCAACATACTGCACTAACCAACAGGATATGCCTACAAGCCTCTACTGATAGATGTACTGTGATCGGAACAGGGCCTCGACCTACCCATAACATATATACAGATATACATAAGATGTACACAAAACTCTAGTCCTGGCAACTCCGAAAGACGTGGAGCTTACCGATCAGGCGGAACTCGGAAAACACCTACTGAGGAGGTCTACCCGTCTGTCTGTCTGAACCTGCACGCATGAAATGCAGCGCCCCCAAAAAAGGGACGTCAGTACGAAATAATGTACCGAGTATGTAAGGCAATAAAATAACTAAAATCTGAAACTGAACTGATAATATGATAACTGAAATTAACTGGGAGTCAAAGATGATCTGGAGATATACTTACCTGCTGATACTGATTCAACTCCTTCAATATAGTAAGTAAAATAATTGTACGGCCTTATAAGGCTCGGTATATATAACTGCTCTGCCATAGTAGGCTCGCTTATAGGCGCTCGGCCATACTAGGCTATGTATCTCGACCATGCTGGGCTCGCTCATAGGCGCTCGGCCACAGTAGGCTCGGTATATAACTTTTCATCTGATCAGAGGTTGCCCAATAGGGGCCTGCCCATCGATTATAGCTCGATGGTAATGAAAATACTGTAATACTGTATATATAGGCTTGCTGCTCTCTTGACTGAAAGAAGACAATACTAAAATTGAATATAGAGTCTCGATAAGGAATAATATTGTAACTTATGAGACTAGAATAGTGTGAATAAATTCATGAATATGAACTTCTCTTTTTGTCTCATTACTAACACATGTAGCTACGAGATCATGCCAAAATGAAGGAAGGCTTAGCCTTAACATACCTTATCACAATCTTTTCAATCACCAAGTTGAACTCACCTCTTCGCACCTTAATCTACAAGAATGATAATAATACTATCGTTAAGTTACGAAAGGTACAACTATCGCACAACGAACGACAAACCTATTTTGTATTAAAACGGGCAGCATCTCCCCTATAATATGCCCTTCCTCCAACTTCAAGATAACACCAACAATACAAGGACAGAACAATAACAACATATATACATCATTTTCCAGCCCTATATACACCATCAAATACTACAAAACAGCCCAACACACCCCAATCTCTTCGTACACAAAACGACCACCGTAGTAGTGTCAAACGACCCGAAAATGTTATGACGAACGACCAGCCAACCACCCTACATTTATATGGTGTTTATAAACCCCCTTCCTCCTCCAAAACTCCACAAAATAGTAATAAAACACGCAGCCCAACAGCAACACAAAATAGTCCACAAAACAGTCCGCTACAAGTGAATAACTCGAACTCACGGCTTCCGATCACCATCCCGTGAGTTCTTACAAGTATAGAACGACTTACCATGAATTTACAGAAGAAAAAAATGGATGAAAGAGAGCAGTAAACTCACCTTATTTGTTGGATAACTCAGCTCCTATCTTGGTTCTTCAAACTCTAAGTTTTACCTCCAATTGGAACTTGAAAGGGAGAGAAAATCAATTAGGGTTTGTGGGAAATTTTTGGGAGGATTCTTTGCAGAGCTTATGTCTGGTTATTATGCTCTATTTTAAGTCTAATATATGAAGAAAATAGGCCCTTAAAAGGCCTCTTTGGACGACCCGAAATGGCCCATTTTTGGGCTTTCATTTAAGCAAGTAGGTGACACACCTACTTGTCACCTAGCAGCTTGCGCAGTATCGCAAAAATGCACATATCTCTCTACTCCGATGTCGTATTGACAAATGGTTTAATGCGTTGGAAAATAGACTCATAGATCTTTAATTTGATGTGTGGAACACACCATAACTCTAAGTATATTGGGAGAAAATTGCAGTTACATTTGACCCAAAGTTTCAGTAAAACGTATGAATGTAACTTGTGATGACTTTCATCGACTTTTGTTCCACAACTCGCTTGACTTAAAAACATAACACACGGATGTAATACGACTAATATAAATCATAACATAATCTCTTTATCATGTTAATCACCCTAGTCTCACCCCAAAGGTACATGTTATAACATTCCCAACTTGTCGACTTTCGATGAAACATTGTTTTATTTAATTGCTTTAGCTTCTGAACTGTCCAACCCTCTTTGTACTTGTTGTTCATGATCTTCAATATTTGTAACCTCAGAGGTAACATGATTAACTTACTTTATATACTTTTAAATATTATCTCATTTTTTTTGTCCTACATTAGTTTGCTTACGACGCATTTTTACATACGAAAATATAGGGTGTAACATCACTCCCCCTTGGGAACATTCGTCCTCGAATGTTTACTCTTGGAGACTTTGGAAACTTTTTCCAGAGTATCCTTCGTACACTAGGTTAAAACCAACCTGCACGTAGCCAGAAACATACTATGCATGCCACACATGGCCAATCTTTATAAATAGCAGCAATTTGCCTCACCGACCGTAAATCATAAATATTGAAAGTGAAAAATAAAAGCTTACCTGATGACCTGCTAGCCTACATAGAGCTATGTTGTAGCGTCCCATCTCGAACCATATCTTCATTTTGAAATAGGTGGGGGTATTTAGACTTCATTTCTTCCTCCGATTCCCACGTCATCTCTTCTACATTCTTGCTCCTCCATAAAACCTTTACGGAAGCTACCTCCTTATTTCGTAGATTGCGGATTTGTCGGTCTAGGATGGCAACTGGAATTTCCTCGTATGACAAGTCCTCTGTAATCTGTACATCATCCATGGGCACCACTCGGGTAGGATCGCCAATGCACTTCCGTAGCATAGATACGTGAAAAACCGGATGGACAGACTCCAATTCTGAGGGCAACTCTAACTCATAAGCTAGTTGGCCCACTCTCCGAATGATCCTATAAGGCCCAATATACCGTGGGCTAAGCTTTCCTTTCTTGCCAAACCTCATCACGCCCTTCATAGGTGATACCTTTAAGAATACCCAGTCATTAATCCTGAACTCTAAGTCTCGTCGCCGCATGTCAAAATATGACTTCTGACGACTCTGAGCTGTCAACAGTCGCTCCCGGATAACCTTTACTTTCTCTACGGCCTGCTGAACCAGGTCTGGCCCATGTAACCCAGATTCTCCAACATCAAACCACCCTATAGGAGATCTGCACTTACGCCCATACAAAGCCTCGTACGGAGCCATCTGGATACTGGAGTGGTAACTGTTATTATATGCAAACTCGATAAGAGGTAGATGTTCATCCCAACTTCTTTTAAAATCCAACACACATACTCGTAACATATCCTCGAGCGTCTGAATTGTGCGCTCGGCTTGTCCATCAGTCTGTGGATGAAAAGCTGTGCTGAGATTCACCTGAGTCCCTAGACCTCTCTGAAATGACCTCCAAAAATGTGCTGTAAACTGAGCCCCACGGTCAGATATAATAGAAACTGGTACTCCGTGTAGCCGCACTATCTCCTTAATATATAACTTTGCATAATCTTCTGCTGTATATGTAGATCTGACCGGTAGGAAGTGAGCTGATTTCGTGAGCCTATCGACTATCACCCATATGGAATCGAACTTACGATTAGAACGAGGTAAACCCATGATAAAGTCCATGTTTATCGCCTCCCATTTCCATGTCGGGATCTCTATAGTCTGCATTAGCCCTCCGGGCTTCTGGTGTTCTACCTTCACTTACTGGCAACTAGTACATTGGGCGACAAACTCAGCAATGTTCTTCTTCATATCATTCCACCAGTACATATCCTTAATGTCATGATACATCTTCGTCGATCCAGGGTGGATGGAATACCATGAATAATGTGCCTCTGACATAATCCTGTCTCGTAGCCCTGCTACATCTGGAACACACAAACGACCCTTGTATCTGAGAACCCCATCTCCCTTGAGCTCTAACAATGGCTTCTTCTGCTGCGGAACTCGCTCTCTCAACTCGACCAACTCTGGGTCCTCGTACTACCTTTCCTTGACTTCAGCTATGAGGGATGATTTTGCAGTGTTTTGGATTACAACTCCACCATCCTCAGAATCTACTAACCGAACCCCCAATGAAGCCAATTGATGAATATCTCTAGCTAATTGTCTTTTCTCGGGCTCTACATGTGCTAAGCTACCCATAGATCGGCGACTTAAGGCATCTGCTACAACATTAGCTTTCCCTGGATGGTAGAGAATGTTAACATCGTAATCTTTCAATAACTCAAGCCATCGCCTCTGTCGCAAATTCAACTCTTTCTGCTTGAAAATATATTGTAGGCTTTTATGATCAGTAAATATATCAACATGAACACCATATAAATAATGCCGCCATATCTTAAGTGCATGGACAACCGCAGCTAACTCGAGGTCGTGGGTCGGATAATTCCTCTCGTGCTTCCTCAACTGCCTTGAAGCATATGCAATTACCTTCCCATGTTGCATCAGGACACATCCTAACCCGACACCTGATGCATCACAATACACGGCATAACCCTCTAGACCCTCTGGAAGTGTTAGAACTGGAGCTGAGGTCAACTTGTTCTTAAGCTCTTGGAAACTCCGCTCACAAGCCTCTGTCCATTGAAACATAGTTTCTTTCTGTGTCAACTTCGTCAATGGTGCCGAAAGGGAAGAAAAACCCTCTACGAACCTTCGATAGTATCCTGCTAAGCCTAGAAAGCTACGAACCTCTGTCGGAGTGGTAGGTCTAGGCCAAGATTTCACGGCCTCAATCTTCTGAGTGTCCACCTTTATCCCTTCATCTGATACAATATGCCCCAAGAATGCTACAGACTTCAACCAGAACTCACATTTAGAAAACTTAGCATACAACTTACGATCACGGAGGGTTTGGAGTACCGCTCGCAGGTGGTCCGCATGCTCATCCTCTGAACGGGAATAAACCAGAATATCATCAATAAATACTATCACGAACAGATCTAAAAATGGCCGGAATAGGCTATTCATCAAGTCCATAAATACAGCGGGTGCATTAGTCAACCCGAAGGACATGACAAGGAACTCGAAGTGGCCATATCGGGTCCTGAAGGCTGTCTTCGGAATATCTTTTTCCCGAACTCTGACCTGGTGGTACCCCGACCTCAAATCAATCTTGGAAAAGCATCTAGCTCCCTGCAACTGATCAAACAAGTCATCGATCCTTGGAAGTGGATACTTATTCTTAATAGTTACCTTGTTCAACTGCCTATAATCGATACACATCCTCAGCGAGCCGTCTTTCTTCCGCACAAATAGTACCGGTGCACCCCAAGGTGAGGTACTGGGCCTAATGTAACCTTTCTCCAGCAAATCTTTTAACTGCTCCTTCAACTCCTTCAATTCGGCAGGTGCCATTCTATACGGAGGGACGGATATTGGTTGAGTTCCTGGAAGCAAATCAATGCTAAAATCAATCTCTCGCTCTGGAGGAATACCTGGAAGCTCATCTGGAAACACATCTGCATACTCTTTGACTATGGGAATAGACTGAAGTGTAGGTATCTCAGCATCTGCATCTCTAACTCGCACAATATGATAAATGCACCCTTTTGCGATCATTTTCCTCGCCTTCAGATAGGAAATAAACCTACCTCTGGGTGTTGGTGTATTACCTACCCATTCAAGGACTGGCTCACCCGGAAAATGAAATTTGGCTACCTTTGCTCGGCAATCAACTGTGGCATAGCAAGCTGCCAACCAGTCCATGCCCATGATAGCATCAAAGTCCATCATCTCTAGCTCAACTAGGTCAGCTGAGGTCTGACGACTACAAATTGTCACCGTACAACCTCGGCAAACCCGTCTAGCAATAATCGATTCTCCGACCGGTGTAGATACCGCAAAAGGATCACTTAGTATTTCAGGCACTATACCAAAATTCCTCGCGACAAATGGGGTAATATACGATAAAGTAGATCCTGGGTCTATCAAAGCATAAGCATCGTGAGAGAAAATGGTTAATATACCTGTCACAACGTCTGGTGAAGACTCCTGGTCCTGTCGACCCGCTAAAGCATAGATACGGTTCTGATTACCACTTGAACTGGAACCTCTACCTCTGCCTCGACCTCTACCAGCCGAAGACTGAGACTCACGCCTTGAAGGATGCACGGACATAGACGATCCTGTTGCTGAACTCGCTGGTTGTGCCATTCCCCCAGAATCTCTATTTGGGCAATCTCGCATCATATGCCCCGGACGCCCACATGTATAACAAGCATCAGAACCTGCTCGGCATTGACCCAAGTGTCCTCTACCACAGATGTCACACCGCGGAGGAAATGACCATGTCTGCGCAGAACCTCGTTGTCGCTGCAAACCCGACGCCCGTGAGCTCTCACCTGGTCCTGACTGAGTATAGCGGTCATACCCGTAACCCTGTAACTGAGGTGGCGGAGGCCTAGGTGGCCGTCCGAAGTACTGGGTCCTATAACTACCCTGAGATTGCTCCTGAGACCTGGGAAATCTCATCCTCTTACGTTGCCCTTGCTCAGCCCTCTCTGTACCCTGCTGCCGACGCCTACCCCTTTCTATATTCTGGGCGAATGCCTGAATCCGGGAGATATCCATACTATCCTGCAATGCAGCGGTGGCACATGCCTCGGTTAACTCTGGGGCTAACCCTGCTATAAACCTGTGAATCCTGTCCCGCATAGTAGAAACTATGGATGGTGCATATCTGGCCAATGAGTCAAAACGGAGACTATACTCTCGAACACTCATATTACCCTGCTTGAGGGCTAGAAACTGATCGACTCGAGCCTGTCGGATCTCCCGCGGTAAGTACTGGTCAAGGAAAGCATCTGAAAAATTCTCCCAAATAGCTGGAGGTGTATCACGTCCCCTGGACCTCTCCCATCCCTCATACCAAAGGATGGCTATATCTCGGAGTCGAAAAGCTGCTAGCTCAACTGCCTCTTTCTCCGTGGCATGCATAACACGAAAGATCCTGTGAAGCTGATCTATGAAATCCTGCGGGTCCTCCCTCTGATCTGTCCCCGTGAACTCTGGGGGACTCAAAGCAATAAACTCTCGGACCCTTGAACTCCCAGACCCCTCAGAAGTTCCTGCACTAGCTGATGCCCTAGCATGTTGCTGGGTAGCTACCAACTGTGTCAACAAATGCACCGCACTCCTTAAGTCCTGATCTGATGGAAGTGGAGGGGGAACTGGATGTGCGGTTTCCCTAGGAATCTCCGTAGTTGGTGGAGGAGCCGGTAATGGCTGAGTAGGGGTCTCCCCTTGAGCCTCAGACTGGGCCCCATCTACTGGGGGTACCCTGTTGGTCCCCTCACCTACTACTGTATCTCTCCTCTGGCTAGCCGTAGTCTTCCTAGTCACCGTCATCTGTGCATGCAAACACCAACACATAAGTTTAATTCAAATTTCCTATAACTCAGTTCTATAGCACGATTTAGATTTCAAAGAAGTGTAACCAACTCCTAAATGCCCTGTAGTTCCTTGCTTATATAATGTGGTGCACAACACATCTATAAACAAGACCCTACTAGACACGGCTTGTAGACTCCCTAGGACAGAACTGCTCTGATACCAAGTTTGTCACGCCCCGAACCTAGGAGCGAGACAAGCACCCCGTGCCTCACCTAACCTGGCGTACCAAATTGTGACTAAGGGACTCTGAACACATAATGTCATACTTTGGCCATGGGGCCACCTTGCAAGACAATTTGCGAAGCAAAATATAAAACTGAATGGAAACTAGCACTAACTAAATATCAATATAAAGCTAGGCCGACAAGGCCGTCATAGCTACTACAGCTGACAAACCACCAATTTATACAAACCCAACATACTGCACTAACCAACAGGATATGCCTACAAGCCTCTACTGATAGATGTACTGTGATCGGAACAGGGCCCCGACCTACCCATAACATATATACAGATATACATAAGATGTACACAAAACTCTAGTCCTGGCAACTCCGAAAGACGTGGAGCTTACCGATCAGGCGGAACTCGGAAAACACCTACTGAGGAGGTCTACCCGTCTGTCTGTCTGAACCTGCACGCATGAAATGCAGCGCCCCCAAAAAAGGGACGTCAGTACGAAATAATGTACCGAGTATGTAAGGCAATAAAATAACTGAAATCTGAAACTGAACTGATAATATGATAACTGAAATTAACTGGGAGTCAAAGATGATCTGGAGATATACTTACCTGATGATACTGACTCAACTCCTTCAATATAGTAAGTAAAATAATTGTACGGCCTTATAAGGCTCGGTATATATAACTGCTCTGCCATAGTAGGCTCGCTTATAGGCACTCGGCCATACTAGGCTATGTATCTCGACCATGCTGGGCTCGCTCATAGGCGCTCGGCCACAGTAGGCTCGGTATATAACTTTCCATCTGATCAGAGGTTGCCCAATAGGGGCCTGCCCATCGATTATAGCTCGATGGTAATGAAAATACTGTAATACTGTATATATAGGCTTGCTGCTCTCTTGACTGAAAGAAGACAATACTAAAATTGAATATAGAGTCTCGATAAGGAATAATATTGTAACTTATGAGACTAGAATAGTGTGAATAAATTCATGAATATGAACTTCTCTTTTGTCTCATTACTAACACATGTAGCTACGAGATCATGCCAAAATGAAGGAAGGCTTAGCCTTAACATACCTTATCACAATCTTTTCAATCACCAAGTTGAACTCACCTCTTCGCACCTTAATCTACAAGAATGATAATAATACTATCGTTAAGTTACGAAAGGTATAACTATCGCACAACGAACGACAAACCTATTTTGTATTAAAACGGGCAGCATCTCCCCTATAATATGCCCTTCCTCCAACTTCAAGATAACACCAACAATACAAGGACAGAACAATAACAACATATATACATCATTTTCCAGCCCTATATACACCATCAAATACTACAAAACAGCCCAACACACCCCAATCTCTTCGTACACAAAACGACCACCGTAGTAGTGTCAAACGACCCGAAAATGTTATGACGAACGACCAGCCAACCACCCTACATTTATATGGTGTTTATAAACCCCCTTCCTCCTCCAAAACTCCACAAAATAGTAATAAAACACGCAGCCCAACAGCAACACAAAACAGTCCACAAAACAGTCCGCTACAAGTGAATAACTCGAACTCACGGCTTCCGATCACCATCCCGTGAGTTCTTACAAGTATAGAACGACTTACCATGAATTTACAGAAGAAAAAATGGATGAAAGAGAGCAGTAAACTCACCTTATTTGTTGGATAACTCAGCTCCTATCTTGGTTCTTCAAACTCTAAGTTTTACCTCCAATTGGAACTTGAAAGGGAGAGAAAATCAATTAGGGTTTGTGGGAAATTTTTGGGAGGATTCTTTGCAGAGCTTATGTCTGGTTATTATGCTCTATTTTAAGTCTAATATATGAAGAAAATAGGCCCTTAAAAGGCCTCTTTGGACGACCCGAAATGGCCCATTTTTGGGCTTTCATTTAAGCAAGTAGGTGACACACCTACTTGTCACCTAGCAGCTTGCGCAGTATCGCAAAAATGCACATATCTCTCTACTCCGATGTCGTATTGACAAATGATTTAATGCGTTGGAAAATAGACTCATAGATCTTTAATTTGATGTGTGGAACACACCATAACTCTAAGTATATTGGGAGAAAATTGCAGTTACATTTGACCCAAAGTTTCAGTAAAACTTATGAATGTAACTTGTGATGACTTTCATCGACTTTTGTTCCACAACTCGCTTGACTTAAAAACATAACACACGGATGTAATACGACTAATATAAATCATAACATAATCTCTTTATCATGTTAATCACCCTAGTCTCACCCCAAAGGTACATGTTATAACATTCCCAACTTGTCGACTTTCGATGAAACATTATTTTATTTAATTGCTTTAGCTTCTGAACTGTCCAACCCTCTTTGTACTTGTTGTTCATGATCTTCAATATTTGTAACCTCAGAGGTAACATGATTAACTTACTTTATATACTTTTAAATATTATCTCATTTTTTTTGTCCTACATTAGTTTGCTTACGACGCATTTTTACATACGAAAATATAGGGTGTAACATAAACATACTATTTTATCAATCAAACATAGAAAACATCTAAGATTAAAGATGAGATAAATTGGTAAATTACCAACTTATCAAACCCCCAAACTTAAACTATTGCTTGTCCTCAAGCAATCAAAGCAAAAAATCTCCTTCCAAGTATTTAACTCAATAGTGCATCAATAGCATACCAAGTCAAAAGGTCTACTTTAAGTACAAACACGTGACTTTGATTGGTACCAACAATTAATCCAAAGCATATGAAACACCAAAAACTCCTCATAAATTTCAATACAATTCAAGTGCTCAAATACTATGTTAATTAAAGTAACAATCAAGTCATGACACTAAAGCTTCAAAATTTACCTCTTTATCACAAATAACTTTACTTTGTTCATTCCGCCCAATTGAAAATGGGATTAAATTCACAACTCAAATCTCATGTGCCCTCACACTTAGGAGAGAATCCCACACTCATAAATTGCAATTCAAAACATAAATGGGATATCAAATGGAAAGAATTAACTCTCTCTCACAAAGATGTTCAAATGCACACAAATAGTACCATAGGCTTGCCCTTCATATATTTCTCCACTAATGTAGACAAACTTGGTTCAAAATCGATTAGGACTTAAAGGATTGTAAATTAGGCTTTTGGTTAAGGTATGGCACAATTTTGGTTAGAGTGACTCAAAACCTCCCTAAGCACTATAATTTTTCAACCATCAAAGTACACTTCCTTTAAGAACCTTTCCACCCTTTCTTCATTTTTCATTTCACCACCTAGTCTTCCATTTATTCACAATTCCTTATTTTTCCTTCCTCTATCTTCTTTCTTACTATTTTTTTTTTCAAAAATCAAAGAAGGTTACACTATATGTTTTTGTCCTTTCACCCGTTCCCTTTTTAAGCAACTTCCATATCATAACTTTCCCAACAATAACCCTCAAACTTAGGATTTTAGCCTATAGTTACACTTTCAAAGCACTTAGGGAGGTGGGGTGCCAAAGGATAGATCAATAAGGAATAAAAGGTTAAAGCTTGTAACATGATTGCCAAAGAAAAAGTTAACGCCTCAAAAGGGGTTGACTAGTGAGAATATGCACAGGTAGGAAATTTAAGGCAAAAGAGCGGTCCAAGGAAGGCCTAACATCATTTTTCAAACCAAATTATCTATAATTTTGCCTTGAAGCATATTCCGGGCTAGTTCTAGACTACAAAGAATGCAAAAAAACTCACAATAAACCTCATCATACATGGCACATGAAAACTCGAGTGAAATACAAATCCAAAATCCAAATGAAAGCAATGAACTCAAAGAAGTAACATATAGCCTAAGAGACTATTTAATGAATCAAAGAGACAAAAGTTGAGTCTAAAAGTCATGAAAATAATCCTTACTTCAATCATTTTTCTTTTTCAAAGATCAAGAATTCATATATTGAGGTTTAAATCATGTTGGTACCAACCAAGCCACAAATTGGCCAATGGGCACAAACCCCAACTCATACCACTTATTCTCCTAAATTAACAAAAACTATATATAAACTACAAGACTAATTCCCTTAAGAAAGTCGCCTAGCTATCTATCATCGGGAAAAGTCGACACAATAATTTACCTAAAATACCCGGTTCAAAAGAAAATTGACATCCTCGGAAAAGGAACCGTGGTATAAAGAAAACCAAAAAATATTGCCAATAAAATAATATATATACACACACACACACATTAAAAAACAATCAAGAAACTAGTAAACATGAAGTAAATGGAACATACTATATTAAAAAAATCAAGAAACTAGTAAACATACCAATATAACACATCACATGAAAACAAAATATCAAACTATCATATCAACAGTTATATAAGAAGCCACCCCCAACTAGAAATGTTGCAATGTCCTCTATGCAACTAAACAAAATAGAGTACAATGGTGGAAAGTACTCCCTAAATACTGCATCAAGTTCTCTCCTCGCTGTCGGACTCAGTTGCAACCTCCTCTTCTTCCTCTGACCAATGAACTGGATCATCATCATCTTCCGGCTTGGCTAATGGCACTGACTCATGAGGCTTTAGAACTTTCCATAGCCCCTTCACACCCTTCCACATGCGGGTGAAGAATTTATCTCTCTTCTTATCCCTCGTCTTCATCATGGTGTGTGCATTTGCCAGCTTGGCAAGAGAAGTACTCAAAGTACCGTGCATTGTGGCCAAATCAATGTATGCTTTCTCCAACTTCTTAAGGTGATCCCCTGCTTCTTCCGATCATCAAGATCCTTTAGAAATTCTTTCTTTGAAATGCATACAGAGGGTCCCTCAGATGTCTCCCCAGGTCCCTGTGGAAGGCCATCTACTAGGTCGCGAATCTGCCGCATTTCCTCGGAAAGCATAGCAAATAGTCCTCCTGCAGAAGATGATGGTCGGCTACCCTGGTCGGTCTGAGAAGAAGATCCCAGCTTTCTCTTTTTTCTTTTCACGGCGCCGCCCTCTCCCCTTTTCTTTAATGGAGCAATATGTCACGACCCAATTTCATCATAGGCCGCGAGGGGCCCCAACACCGTTGTTAGGCAAGCCAACACTGATAAATCTAGTGGTTCCCACTTTTAATATGTTTGCAAAGTAATAATTTTCCGCATTTATAAAAGATTTAGAAATTTACTACTGTAAAGTAATTAAACAAAAGCAAGTGAGTGCATTTCAAAGTCATAATAATAAATCCAAAAACATAAGTCTAATAGTGTGTGCCACGACCTGGTGTCACAAGTATGTGGGCTACTAGAAGAATATACAAAAGAATACTAGTCTACTGTCTCAAGGGAATAGACAGAAATATATATCTAAAAGAGAGACTCCGGCTGCTGCTGAATGGCTCAGAAGGGCAGCTCACCGTGTAGTCTCGAGCTAGAAGTCAAACGTGCGCGCCGGACTGGTAACCAGATGCAGCTGCCTCAGATCCTGCACATCAAGTGCAGAAGTGTAGCGTGAGTACGTAAATAACGTGTACCCAGTAAGTATCTAGCCTAACCTCGAAGAAGTAGTGACGAGGGGTCGACTTCGACACTTACTAAGGGCCAAAAACATAATAATGTATAAAGCAGGTGATATGCAATAATAATAGCGCTCAAAACAAGAAGATAGTAAGTAAATCCTTCTTCCAAGTAAAGAAATCAAACCATATCTCTGTTCTATTCCTTTCAGCTTTTAAGTCCATGAAACATTATTAAATATAAGAAGGGATTTCGGTATTACTACGAACGAGTTATGCCGAGGATGTACGGCCCAATCCAAATATATATAATAATATATTGTGCACTGCCGAGGGTCGAACGGCCGGAACCATATAATATATTAATAAATCCTGCCGAGGCGAACGGCCCGCTCCCATGAGAGTAGTGGAGGTTTACCCCGCTCGCGGAATATATTTGCGAAGCGGTTGAACATATAATTTCGCAACTCATAGTGGTATTTCTCAATTCTTTTCAAAATAATAAGGAATTCAACTTCCACTTTAATCCAACAACTAGTAAGCATAAACAAGCAATGGTATCAACAAATCATGGTGTAAGCCTAAATCTACCCGAACATAAGCATGAATAGTAGCTACGCATGGACTATCGTCAGGTCGTGCGTACGTAGCCTCCCCACACACACACACACACACACACAAATAGAAGTACATATTGATTAAGTTCACGGGTTAAATTCCCTCTTACAAGGTTAGGAAAGAGACTTACCTCATCTCAAAGCTTACTTCCCAATTCAAGAATGCGCTCAAGCCTCCAAATTTGATGCCAAACGACTCGGAACTAGCCAAACATTATATAAATCGATCAATCTATGCTCAAAAGTTCATATCTCCCCTATTAAAGTGATTACCCAACCCAATTGTAAGAATTTCTAAAATTCACCCCAGGCCCACGCGCCCGGATTCTGGAAATGTTTGAAGAAAGTTGTTACCCATAACCTTAGGAACATAAATCTATGATTTTCACTAAGTCTCATGATTATTTCCGAGGTAAAATCTCATTTTTATTAAACCCGAAGTTTTTCATCTAAACCCATGATTTCTACCAATATTTACATGTTAATATACCCATAATCTATGTATTTAACTCATGTTGTATAGAAATTACTTACCTCAAAGTGCTAGGTGAAAAACCCCTTCCAAAAGCTCCAAAAATCGCCCAACAGATGAAGTGAAATGAATTAAATGGCCTAAGTCCCACATTAAATGAGCTGGACACAGGCCTCTGATGTCGCATTTGCGACACCACATTAGCAAATGTGACAAAACTCTCGCAAATGCGAAGCCTGGCTCCAGCTGCTAAGGTCACAAATGCGAAGGATGGATCGCAAATGCGATCACTGCTGAGTTCGCAAATGCGGCTCAGGTGTCGCAAATGCGAAAAATCCCCAGGCTGAGCTTCTTCGCAATTGTGAAGCTCTTCTCGCAAATGAGAAGTCCGAATTTGCAAGACCTGCAACTGGTGCTAAGAAACACCAGAAATCTGGTGTGCTTTTCATCCCTTCCGCACGTCCGAAACTCACTCGAGCCCTCAGGGCTCCACACCAAACACCCACACCTGTCTAACAATATCATACAAACTTGCTCGCACGATCGGAACACTGAAATAACATCAAAAATTACGAATCGGATGCCAAAACGCATGAATTAACTCATGAACTCAAAACTTCTAAAAAGACTTCGGATCATCTGATTCCTATCAAATCAACTCGGAATGACACCAAAATTGCGTGCAAGTCTTAAATGACATTACGGAACTATTCCCGATCTCGGAATTCCGTTTGGACCTCGATATCACCAAACCCATTCAATTTTAAAGAGCTTCAAGAACCAACTTTTGATACTAGGCGCTGAAACACTCCCGGGTCATCCAAAACCTGAACCGAGCATACGCCCAGGTTCAAAATCATCATACAAACCTATTGGAACCGCCAAATCCCAATTCCGAGGTCGTTTACTCAAAATGTTGACCGAAGTCAAACTTGGCCTTTTAAGCCAACCTTAAGGAACCAAGTGTTCCGATTTCAACCCGAACCCTTCCAAATTCCGAACTAACCATCCCCGCAAGTCATAAAATCGTAAAAGCATGTACGGGAAGTCTTATTTAGGGGAACGGGGTTCTAGAAAGTAAAATGACCGGTCGGTTCATTACATTCTCCACCTCTTAAAAAAACGTTCGTCCTCGAACGGGTTTAGAATCATACCTGAAGCGCTGAATAAGTGTGGATATCTGCTCCGCATGTCCTCTTCGGACTCCCAGGTCGCCTCCTCAACTTGTTGGCCCCTCCACTGAACCTTTACCGCGAAAATCCTCTTGGATTTCAACTGGAGACCCTGCCTATCAACTATGGAAACTGGCTCCTCTTCATAACCCAGACTCTCATCTAACTGAATCGTGCTGAAGTCTAACACATGTGACAAGTCGGGATGATACCTCCGGAGCATAGATAGATGGAAAACTAGATGAACTCCCGATAGACTAGGAGGCAAAGCAACCTCCCCAACTCGTCTCAACACCTCAAATGGATCTATGAACCTTGGGCTTAACTTGCCCTTCTTCCCAAACCTCATGATCCTCTTCATTGGCGAGACTTTCAAGAGAACCTTCTCGCTTACCATGAATGATAAGTCACGCACCTTTTGGTACGCGTAACTCTTCTATCGGGACTGTGCTGTGCGAAGTCGCTCCTTAATCAACTTTACCTTTTCCAAGGCATCCTTCACTAAATCAGTACCATACAACCTAGCCTAGCCGGGATCAAACCACCCAATAGGAGAACGACATCGCCGACCATATAAAGCCTCGAACGGGGCCATCTCGATGCTGGACTGGTAACTGTTGTTGTACACAAACTCGTCCAAGGGAAAGAACCGATCCCATTGCCCTCCAAGGTCAATCACACATGCTCTGAGCATATCCTCCAATATTTGCACTGTCCGCTCCGACTGCCTGTCGGTCTGTGGATGATATGTTATGTTGAGCTCTACATGGGTCCCTAATTCACTCTGTACTGCTCTCTAGAAATGTGAAGTAAATTGAGGACCTCTTTCTAATATGATAGAAACAGGAACACCATGCAACCAAACAATCTCCTAGATATAAATTTGGGCCAATCTCTCCGAAGTATAGGTAGTCATCACAGGAATGAAGTGTGCCGACTTGGTCAATCTGTCTATCACGACCTAAACTACATCAAACTTCCGCAAAGTCCGCGAAAACCTAACTACGAAGTCCATGGTAATGCGCTCCCACTTCCACTCGAGTATAGTGATCTGCTGGAGTAGACCTCCTAGCCTCTGGTGCTCACACTTAACCTGCTGGCAATTTAGGCATCTAGCTACATACTAAACTATGTCCTTCTTCATCTGCCGCCACCAATAGTGTTGCCTCAGGTCACGGTACATTTTCGTAGCACCTAGATGAATGGAATATCGAGAATTGTGTGCCTCCTCTAGAATCCTCTCCCTCAATCCATCTACATCAAGAACACATAAACGATCCTCGAGTCGCAGGACACCATCCTTGCCATTAGAAACCTCCTTGGCACTACCCTGTAGTACCGTCTCTCTGAGAACTGCCAAGTGCGGATCATCAAACTGTCGAGCCTTGATCTACTCCAATAGTGAAGACTGGGCAACAACACATGCAAGAACTCGGTTGGGCTTTGAAATATCCAGACTCACAAGTCTGTTAGCCAAGGACTGAATGTCCAAAGCTAGTGGCCTCTCCTCTGCCGAAATGAATACCAAGCTACCCATGCTCTCTACCTTCCTGCTCAAGGCATCCGCGACTACATTCGCTTTGCCCGGATGATAAAGAATAGTGATAGCATAGTCCTTCAGTAACTCAAGCCATCTGTGCTTCCTCAAATTGAGATCCCTTTGCTTGAACAAGTATTGCAAACTGCGGTGGTCAGTGTAAACCTCGCAAGGCACCCCATATAGATAATGCCTTCAAATCTTAAGAGCATGAACAATCGAGGCCAACTCCAAATCGTGCACATGATAATTCTTCTCATGGAGCTTCAGCTGACGCGAAGCATATGCAATAACTCGCCCCTCGTGCATCAATACACAACCCAAGCCAACGCGTGAAGCGTCTCAATACACAATATACATCCCCGAACCGGAAGGCAACACTAGAACTGGCATTGTAATCAAAGTTGTCTTCAGCTTCTGAAAGCTCACCTCACAATCATCGGTCCAACGGAACGGAGCACCCTTCTGGGTCAATCTAGTCAAAGGTGCTGCAATAGATGAGAAGCCCTCCATGAACCGGCGATAATAACCTGCTAAACCCAAGAAGCTCCTGATCTCAGTCGCCAAAGTAGGATGAGGCCAACTCTGAATTGCCTCAATCTTCTTGGGATCCACCTTAATGCCCTCGCCTAATACAACATGCCCCAAGAATGCCACAGAACTTAGCCAAAACTCACACTTGGAGAACTTAGCATATAGCTTCCGTTCTCACAAGGTCTGAAGCACCACTCTCAACTGTTGCTCGTGTTCTTCCATGCTACGTGAGTAAATCAAAATGTCATCAATGAAGACAATGACAAACGAATCAATATAAGGCCTAAACACCATGTTCATCAAGTCCATAAACGTCGTTGTGGCATTAGTCAAACCGAAGGACATCACTAGAAACTCATAATGGCCGTATCTAGTACGGAAAGTAGTCTTCGGAATGTCTGAGTCCTGAATCTTCAACTGATGGTACCCTGATCTCAAGTCAATCTTAAAGAACACCCTAGCACCCTGCAACTGGTCAAATAAATCATCAATATGCGGCAATGGGTACTTGTTCTTAACGGTGACTTTGTTCAACTAGCGAAAATCAATGCACATCTGCATGGTCCCATCTTTCTTCTTCACAAATAATACTGGTGCACCCCAAGGTGATACACTCGGCCTGACGAACCCCTTGGCTATCAACTCATCAAGTTGTTCCTTCAACTCTTTCAATTCTTTCGGAGCCATACGGTATGGTGGGATAGATATAGGCTGGGTACCTGGAGCCAAGTCAATACAAAAGTCGATATCACGATCTGGTAGCATGCCAGGAAGATCAAAAAGAAACACATCGGAGAACTCTCGGACCACCGGTACTGAATCAATCGTCAGAGACTCTGTAGTGGTATCCCGAACATAGGCTAGATAAGCAAAACAACCCTTCTCGACCATGTGTCGAGCCTTCATAAAAGAGATAACCTGACTAGATGTGCTGACAGACGAACCCTTCCACTCCAATCTAGGCAACTCTGGCATCGCTAAGGTAACAGTCTTGGCGTGACAATCAAGGATGGCATGATATGGGGATAGCCAGTCCATGCCCAGGATGACCTCAAATTCGGTCATATCAAGCAACAAAAGATCCGCTCTAGTCTCGTATCCACAGAATGTGACCATGCAGAACCGATAGATCTGATCCACAATAATAGAATCGCCCACATGAGTGGATATATAAACAGGAGTACCCAAGGACTCACGAGGAATGTCCAGAAAATGAGAAAATAAAGATGACACATACAAATAGGTAGACCCTGGATCAAATAATACTGAAGCTTCCCTACCGCAGATAGAAATAATATATGTGATCACGGCATCTGGGGCCACTACATCTGGTCTGGCTGAAAAGCATAAAACCTGGCTGGAGCGCCACCTGGCTGGAGCGCCACCTGGCTGGCCTCCGCCTGCCTGACCTCCACCTCTGGGATGACCCCTACCCACTTCCCCCCCCTCTCTGGGCGGCCAGACGGCTGGTGCGGCTACTAGAGCTGAAATCATGGGTTGCTGACCCTGTTGTACTACCTTGCCCCGAAGTCTAGGGCAATGCCTCTTCATGTGACTAGGATCCCCGAACTCATAACAACCCCTCGGAGTGGTGGACTGCTACCTGAAGTCTTACCCTGATGGCCTGAATACCTACCGGTAGGACCCTGGATAGCTGGTAGGCAATATGAACTCTCTGGCATGGAACTGAAGTAGGCACTGAAAGAACCCGGATGACTGGAGTACCCACTGAAAGAACCCTGAATAGCTAGCGGGCGGTAAGAACTCTCCGGTATAGCACTGAAATAGGGTCGCGCCAGAACACCCCGAGGAGGTGGTGGTGCTGGATATGGGGGCCTGCTAGGCTGACCCCTCCCAAAATGACCTCTGCCCCCAGCTGGGGAACCTCTGAACTCTCCAGAAAAATGGGACCTCTTGTCCCGCTGCATTTGCTCTCTACTCCTCTGACGGTAATCCTCAATCCTCCAAGCAATCTCCACTACCAACTGATAAGAAGTCCCTATCTCAACCTCCCAGGCCATAGTAGCCTGAATACCTGAGTGCAACTCCGCAACAAACCTCTGCACTCGCTCCACCTCAGTAGGAAGTATCATAAGTGCATGGCGAGACAACTCAGAGAATCTAGCCTCACAATCGGTCACTGACATCTGACCCTGCTCGAGCCGCTCGAACTGACACCGCAACTTATCCCTCTGGGAGGGTGGGATATACCTGTCCAAAAATAGGTGGGTGCACTAGTCCCAAGTCATGGAAGGAGAATCTGCTGGTCTACCAAGAAGATAAGCCTTCCACCACCTACGTGCGCTGCCCTCCAACTGAAAGTTAGTGAAATCCACCCCGTGAGACTCCAATATGCTCATGTTGTGCAGTCTATCCCTGTACCTATCAATAAAGTCCTGAGGATTCTCATGTCGCTCACCCCCAAAGACCGGAGGGTGAAGCCTAGTTCATCTATCCAAGAGCTTCTGCGGCTCGCCGGCCACAACTGTTCTAGGCTCAGGTACAGCCGCTGCAACTAACTGGGCCCCGCCCGTGGGTAGTGTACCCAGGGTCTGATATAAGGCAGTTGCATGAGCAGTAGGGGTCTGTGCTCCC
Source organism: Nicotiana tabacum (assembly GCF_000715075.1). NCBI lineage: Eukaryota > Viridiplantae > Streptophyta > Magnoliopsida > Solanales > Solanaceae > Nicotiana > Nicotiana tabacum. The sequence goes on along the minus strand of NC_134094.1, from coordinate 63,847,891 downwards.
CCTCCCGCCTGAAATGTGGTTGGGTCTACTGGAAATAAACCAGCCTGGGTCATAGAATCCATGAACCGCAGCATACGGCCCATGACCTCCTGAAAGCCCGATGCTGACATGAAATCTACCGAGGCTGGCTTTGTTGCGAGCACCTCGCCCTGCTCCTCAATAATGGGATCCTCCACTGGATCCGCTAGTGGTGCAACTGGGGCAACTTTGGGACGTCCTCATCCCCTACCTCGGGCAGGTGCCCTCCCCCGACCTCTGCCTTGGCCTCTAGCAATAGGGCGCGTTCTTACCATCTGTGAGAGAATAAGAGGAGGAAACTTAGTACACCATCAACTGCAAGATAGGAGTTGAACAAAGAGTAGTTTCTTAACGCCCTATAGCCTCTCGAAGATAAGTAAGGATGTCTCTGCACCAATCTGCAAGACTCTATTAGGCTTGAGCATAACTTGTGAGACCTATGTAACCTAGTGCTCTGATAACATATTGTCACGACCCAATTTCATCATAGGCCGCGAGGGCGCCCAACACCGTTATTAGGCCAGCCAACACTGATAAATCTAGTGGTCCCAAGTTTTAATATGTTTGCAAAGTAATAATATTCCGCATTTATAAAAGATTTAGAAATTTACTGCTGTAAAGTAATTAAAAAAAAAGCAACTGAGTGCAAATCGAAGTCATAATAATAAATCCAAAATCATAAGTCTACTAGTGTGTCCACGACCTGGTGTCACAAGTATGTGGGCTACTAGCAAAATATACAAAAGAATACTAGTCTAATGTCTCAAGGGAATAGAGAGAAATATATATATCTAAAAGAGAGACTCTGGCTGCTGCTGAATGGCTCGGAAGGGCAGCTCACCGTGTAGTCTCGAGCTAGAAGTCAAACGTGTGCGCCAAACTAGTAACCAGATGCACCTGCCTCAGATCCTGCACATCAAGTGCAGAAGTGTAGCGTGAGTACGTAAACAACATGTACCCAGTAAGTATCTAGCCTAACCTCGAAGAACTAGTGACGAGGGGTCCACTTCGACACTTACTATGGGCCAAAAACATAATAATGTATAAATCAGGTGATATACAATAATAATAGCGCTCAAATCAAGAAGATAGCAAGTAAATCCTTCTTCCAAGTAAAGAAATCAAACCATATCTCTCTTCTATTCCTTTCAACTTTCAAGTCCATGAAACATTATTAAATATAAGAAGGGATTTCGGTATTACTACGCACGAGTTATGCCGAGGACATACAGCCCGATCCAAATATACATAATAATATAATGTGCACTAATTCTTCAGAGCGGGCCGGCAGGCCGGGCGTACGGGGACCGTCGAAGAAGTGCCTCAACGCGCCGCAGCCACTACTTTGACTTGTTGATTCTCCTTTCCCACCGCCTCGAGCTCTCGCTTTCAGGGTGGATACGCAAGAAATTCACTATGAAAATTGACATGACTTTCATTCAAAACCAACTCACTCTAAGGAAAGGAGAGCTTTGCGAAAGTTTAAAAAGGAATTGAGTGAGCTCTCGCCTAAGAGAATTGCAGATGCGATCATGAATCGAACCAGATCGAAACATTCAGCTGTCGACGGACAAAGCCGGAACGTCGACCGCAAACGAAGGATGGTTTTTTTCCAAAGCTGCCCAAATCTCATTCTGTGAGAGGGTCGAACGGCCCGAACAATATAATATATCAATAAATCTAGCCGAGGCGAACGGCACGCTCCCATGAGAGTAGTGAAAGTTTACCTCGCTCGCGGAATATATTGGCGAAGCGGTTGAACATATAATTTCTCAACTCATTGTTGTATTTCTCAATTCTTTTCAAAATAATAAGGAATTCAACTTCCACTTTAATCCAACAACTAGTAAGCATAAACAATCAAAGGTATCACCAAAGCATGGTGTAAGCCTAAATCTACCCGAACATAAGCATGAATAGTAGCTACGCACGAACTCTCGTCACTTCGTACGTACGTAGCCCCCACACGCCCGGATTCCGGAAATGTTTGAACAAAGTTGTTACCCATAACCTTAGGAACATAAATATATGATTTTCACTAAGTTTCATGATCATTTCCGTGGTAAAATCTCATTTTTATTAAACCCTAGGTTTTTCATCTACACCCATGATTTCTACCAATTTTTACATGTTAATCTACCCATAATCTATGTATTTAACTCATGTTATATAGAAATTACATATCTCAAAGTGCTAGGTGAAAACCCCCTTCCAAAAGCTCCAAATATCGCCCAAGAGATGAAGTGAAATTTAATAAATGGCCTAAGTCCTGCATTAAATGAGCTGGGCACAGGCCTCTGATGTCGCATTTGCGACACCAGGTTTGCAAATGCGAGGGACGCAAATGCGACAAAACTCTCGCAAATGCAAAGCCTAGCTCCAGCTGCTAAGGTCGCAAATGCGATGGATGGGTCGCAAATGCGATCACTGCTGAGTTTGCAAATGCGGCTCAGGTGTCGCAAATGCGTAAAATCCCCAGGCTGAGCTTCTTTGCAATTGCGAAGCTCTTCTCGCAAATGCGAAGTCCGCATTTTCAAACTATTTCTCGCATTTGCGAGACCTGCTCGCGTGATCGGAACCCTTGCTCGCGCGATCGGAACACTGAAATAACATCAAAAACCACGAATCGTACGCCAAAACGCATGAATTAACTCAAGAAATCAAAACTTCTAAAAAGACTTCCGCTCGTCCGATTCCTATCAAATCAACTCGGAATGATACAAAATTTTGCGTGCAAGTCTTAAATGAACTTATGGAACTATTCCCGGTCTCAGAATTCTATTTGGACCTCGATATCACCAAAACCCATTCCAAACCCAATTTTAAAGAGCTTCAAGAACCGACTTTTGATACTAGGCGCCGAAACACTCCCGGTTCATCCAAAACCTGAATCGAGCATATGCCCAGGTCCGAAATCATCATACGAACCTATTTAAACCGCCAAATCCCGATTCTTAGGTCGTTTACTCCAAATGTTTACCAAAGTCAAACTTGGCCTTTTAAACCAACCTTAAGGAACCAAGTGTTCCGATTTCAACCCGAACCTTTTCAAATCCCAAACTAACCATCCCCGCAAGTTATAAAACAGTAAAAGCATGTACGGGAAGTCTTATTTAGGGGAATGGGGTTGTAGAAATCAAAATGACCGGTCGAGTTGTTACACAATAGGCTTTCCCGGATCTATCCAGTTGACTTCCGGATCCTCCTCAACCCCTCTAAGTTGGCACAACTCAGTAATAAGAGATGGGAACATCAGTGATTGACCATTCTACCTCAGATAGTCCCTTAGCTCATTAATGAAAAATCGCAACAACATTAAGTCGGATATCATCAAGAATGGAAGTGATCATTTGAGCTCTCATTGATGGCACATTCCATATATTCCCCGCAGGAGAGATGCGACTGCATATGATGGCTAGCCATATCTTTGCTTCGATAGTGAATTCTTTGGATGTGATCCCTCTCTTTTAAGTTTCCCATGGAACATCCGCACCCGGGCATAATTTAGAGAATAACCACTCACCTGAGGCACAATCTTTCTCATAGAATTGTTCCATATCATGGTCCTATATGTGATAGATTCGATTAACAGCTTCAACTCCTAAATTCACCATTTTGCCACGAATCCTCATGACTGGATTAATTAACTTAATGACTGAAAGATTAGCATAAAATTCCCTCACCCATTGCTCATTTGATTTGCAAGTCTGAGGGGCAAAACAGGTCCATTCCATGGCCACAAGCCTCCGATGGAACCCGGGAAGACGTTCTGGGACCTTTTCCAGCAATATACCACTTTCTAGGAGCAACTTCTTCGTAATCAACTCAGCATAGTATCGTTCCTGGCATTCCAATGACAAGAACCGGTGTTGGTCATACTTCTCCTCAACTTCCAAAGGGTTGTCATGTGCGGATTCATGAGTTAGAGCTCATTTTCAGCTTATGCAACCTGCAAACAAAGTATTGGAGTGAAAACGTGTTATGGCTATGAAATATATTGCAAAATGAATCAAATATGATAAAGAACTGATTTGACAATCGAAACCCAGCCTTAGAAAAAAAATTCAAATTTTCAATTCTGCAGAGCACAGCTCTCTAATGTCGCAATTGCGACATTTTCCTTGCAATTACGATAACGAAGGTTGCAAGATCTGACTATGTCCGCAATTGTGATCACCTCTTCACAAATGCAAATCTCGCAAATGCAAAGAGGCCTTCACAATTGCGATCTTGTCGTCCCCAGCAGCCTCACTCAAAGAACAGTCCCAATCCCCAAATATTTTGGACAAAAGAACACTTTCAGAGAACCCAATCAGTTTTTAGGCATAAAATCATGCAATAAACTTCACACACAACCACATATTGAAGAAATTTCAATGATTTGACCAAGAATTTCATTCGGGCCTTTCATCAAACACATTGAGGGCACAAAACTCATTTCACATTCTACCAAGCTATGGGTACTCAGACTTCCCTATTTTTTAAGCAAAGAAATAAGCTCGCACACTCAACCAACCTCACCCAGAAATTACAACACGATTTAAGGTATTTTCAAACAATTTTGCACAGAACAGAAGAACCCATTTGAACCCTAATTGTTGAGTGTTGAGAAAAGAAGAAGATGAAGAGGAAGAGGAAGAGGAAGAAGATAAAGAAGAAGAGGAGGAGGAAGGGGAAGAATAAGAAGAAGACAAAGAAGAAGAAGAAGAAGAAGAAGAAGAAGAAGAAGAAGAAGAAGAAGAAGAAGAAGAAGAAGAGGAGGAGGAGGAAGAAGAGGAAGAAGAAGAGGAAGAGGTAGACGAGGAAGACGAGGAAGACGAGGAAGACAAGGAAGACGAGGAAGAGGAAGAGGAAGAGGAAGAAGACGAGGAGGAAGAAGAGGAGGAGGAAGAAGAAGAGGAGGAAGAAGAGGAGGAAGAGGAAGATGAAGAGGAAGAGGAAGAGGATTGGGAAGAGGAAGAAGAGGAAGAGGAAGAGGAAGAAGAAGAGTAAGAAGAGGAAGAAGAAGAAGAAGAAGAAGAAGAAGAAACAGTAAGCTTTCATAACTTTATACTTTCAATTAGGAGTGAAAATGGTTGAACTTGAGAGTTGGGAGAGTGAAGAAGATACCAGTCGTTTAATTTTAAAGCCTCAAACAAATTTTGAATTTTTGCCAAGTGTTCAGCAAAACCTCGTATAAGGGCCTCAGTGGTCGCAACTGCGACATAGAGATCACAATTGTGAAAGGTGAAAAGTTAGCAGAATTTGCAATTGCGATTTTGCTTCGATGCAAGTTCGATTTTTCAATGGGATGCAAGTTCGCAAATTCAATAACTGAGGCCTGGACTGTTATTTCTGCATTGCTCAATCTCTTTGCTTATTGTCCCAAACACTTCCAAACTTCTTGAAATTTGGTAGATTGATCAAAAATAATAAAATAAACTAATCTAAAGAAAAAACTTGAAAAATGAAATAAAAATTTAAAAAAAATGACTAAAAATTATGAAAACAATGGGTTGCCTCCCACCAAGCGCTGCATTTAACGTCGTGGCACGACGCAAATCAACTTTATCACTTTTCTCTCTACTTGGAAGACATGAATTGGGAACATAACTTGGAATCAAGCTTGTGACCACGAGCAACGGGGGTGGTAAGTAGATGATCAAGCCAAACTTTAATTTCTTCGTTTTGCATTTCAAGGCTTTCTTTTGAGGGATGTCATTTTGCGTTCTTGAATTTTCAAATTAGAAGATGTATGGCTCTTGTATTTCTTCTTTGCACTCCAACATGGATTCACATGGTTCAATTCCCATATCACCATACAAGTCCAAAGTTAAAAAGTCCTTGGAATGAGATAATTGCCTCCCAACTTGCAACATTTTTCGGATTTTGACATCCTCTTTTTCCCTCGAATTAGAGTCATTTTCAACCATCTTTTCAACTACATCAGTTGACTCTAATTCCATATTTTTCTTGGCATCACCAATAAGCATGGAGTCGGTTGGAGGATATTCAATTCTTGATTCCTCAAAATAAAGCTCACTTTCTTCCTCGAAGTTAAACTTTTCTTGAACTCTTTCCGTACTCTCAAGTTGGTGGGCATAATGAGCCTCAACCAGTGATTTCATTTGATCTTCCAAAGTGCGAATATTCTCATCATTGAGTTAAAGCTTCTTTCAAGTCCTCGAGTGCCAAGTTGTGCTTCTCCTCATTTTCAAGAATGACCTCTAACATGAGCATCATCCTCTCATTTTGAGCATTTGAGAGTTCTTCTTAGTTTTGATCAAGTGCCAAAGAATGATTTTCGGCTTCAACCTCTAAGAGAGGTTCTTGGCTATCATTCACTTCCGAAGATTTTTGGACCTCTAAAGCTTCAAGCATTTCTCCCATTTGTGAGTTCAACCTTGCAAGCGCCAAATTATTTTGGAGACTATTTTTCAAAAGCTCCTCCAAGGCATTTTGCTCTTTGTTTCCTCTTTCAAGTAGGCATTCCATCATGTGTTTGAACTCTCCATTTTGGCCGTTGATGGTAGGCTATAATCCCGTAATTTAGTCACTTATTGCACTCTAATTCACTACACTTTACTCGTTTTGAGCTTTAATTAGCAGTATTTTGCACTTATTGTGTGTTCAGACCCCGACTAGATGTTCAGGAAAATTTCCTTTACCTTATGCTTTTTAATTATGTGTCATGGGGACATGCCACAACTAAGTGTGGGGTGGGGGATATGTTGTATGTATGTATGTATGTATATTAGTTTTAGTTTTCTTTTTGTTAGTTGTAGTAGTTGGAGATAGAAAAAAAATGAAAAAAATCATTAAAATTTTAAAATTTTTGATTTTTCCCGATAATGGATATCAATGACAGGTTTCTTGAGGGATTAAAGTCGAAAGAAAAAGTCAAAAAGATTTTCTTTTTTTAGGTAGTGTAACAAGCCCTTGATTTGTCTTTGTGCTGCGGTTCTTTTCCAAGGGTTTTGTTTGAACCGGGTGTAGTTAGTTTTTATTTTTTTTAGGAGTAGGAAACCTTGTGTTATGATTTGAATGAAAATAAATATCTCTTAACTTTATTATACCTTGAGAATGGTAAGTGCTTTAGTTGTGACGCTTAGGCTCAGTTTTTGACTCTTGTATAAGTACCTTAAATTGTATGATTTTAACTTTGCTTAACTACTTTGACTAGAGTGTCTTGATAGTCCAATCTTGAGTGAGTTATGTACCATGTGGGTGTGAGATTTTGTGTTATTCTGTAACGATTCGGCTGGCTATTTTGAGAGTATTAGCCCTGATCCCCTATTCATTGCTCCCTCTATCTCATTTTATGGCTACTTGACTTACCGAGGTGCTTAGTTTCGAGTTCGGGAGAGTTTCGGAATGGAGATGGGACACATAGTCCCTAAAATGGAAGTTAAAGTCATAGGAGTTTACCGTAGTTGGACTTATGTGAAGACGACTCCGGAATGGAGTTTCTTCGATTCCAATAGCTCCGTATGATGATTTTTGTCTCAGGAGCGTGTTCGGATGTTGTTTTGGAGGTCCGTAGGTTATTTCGGCATTAATTGGCGAAAGTTGGAAACTTGGAAGAATTTGGAAGGTTTGACCGGGAGTGGACCTTTTGTTATCGGGGTTGGATTCTGATTCCTAAAGTTGGAGTAGGTCCGTAATGTCATTTATGAGTTGTGTGCAAAATTTGAGTTCAATCGGACGTGATTTGATAGGTTTCGGCATCGAATGTAGAAGTTAGAAATTCTAAAGTTCATTAGGCTTGAATCGATGCGCATTTCTTGGTTTTAGCATTGATTGATGTGAGTTGAAGGCTCAACTAAGTTTGTATGATGTTTTATGACTTGTTGGTATATTCAAACGGGGCCCCGGGGGCCCCGGGTGTCATTCGGAGTGAATCCGGAACAAATTTTGGATTTGTGCAAGTGCTGAAGCTCCCAGCTTCTGGTGTAATCGCACCTGCGGTAGGGTTGGCCGTAGGTGCGGACTCGCAAAAGCGAGCATTTGGCCGTAGGAGCGAAGCTGGCTTGGCCCAGCTGGGATCGCAGGTGCAAGGTAAGAGCCGCATATGCGCGTCCGTATATGCGGAGGTGCGATCATAGAAGCGGACAAGGCTAGCTTGGGCTATCGTCACAGAAGCGAAACATTTTTCGTAGAAGCGGGCTCTCAGGTGCGAGCCCTGGTCTGCAGAAGCGGAAATCCTGGCCATAAGTGGAACCCGCACCTGCGAGGGTTTTTTCGCTGGTGCGACTAAGAGCCTGCAGATGCAAAATCGCTAGGCAAAAAAGGGCTAAGTTCGAGGGTTTGATTTCATTATCCATTTTTAGACTTAGAGAGCTCGGCTTATGGCGATATTTCGAGGGTTTTGCAAGGAAATCATTTGGGTAAGGATTCTTGACTCATTTTTGATTAATTCCTACGAATCTATTGTTGTTTTCTTCATTTAATTTGTGTTTTTAGTTGGAAATTTGGAGAAAAATTGGGAAAACTTCTTAGGCTAAAATTCGGGGATTTGGAAGGCAATTTGAGGTCGGATTTGAGTAAGCCTTGTATGGTTGAACTCAATATCGAATGGATGTTCGGATTTTATAATTTTGGTCGGGTTCCGAGATGTGGGCTCGGGTCGACTTTTTGGAGCGATTGTTCAATTCTTTGATAATATCGTAGTTTCATTATTTAAATTAGTTTCTTATAGTTATATTTATAGTATGTAATTGTTTTGTCTAGATTCGGGCCGATCGGATTTGGAAAAGCGAGGGAAAGGCCTTCTTATTGATTGATTGAGTGAGGTTTGAGGTAAGTGACTTGTCTAACCTTCTGTGGGGAAAATTCTCCTTAGGATTTGATACTGTTATGGTATTTGAAATACGTGAAGGCCGTGTACGCGAAGTGTCGAGTGCGTACTCGGGCTAAATGTTGAAAATCAGGATTTTGCTAAATAGTTCCTTTTTATTCCCTTAATTGAGTTACTCTAGCACGTGTAGTCATCATGTTTAGCTTAATGTCACATGTCTACGTGTCGTATCTCTTACTTGCAATTTGTGCAACATGCTTAGTTGAATTACCTTCTTTTCTTGATTTCGTATTCATTCTTTAACTGTAGGATTCCATGCTATAATTTCATTCTTCCATTTTTTATGTGTTGTTTTCGTGATTTTTGGTTGAGATAACTGTTTGGTTGTGGCACGAGGTTTTTGCCGTGCGGAGTGTTATTATGGCACGAGGTTTCTGCCGTGCGGAGTGTTATTGTGGCACGGGGTTTGTGCCATGCGGAGTGTTATTGTGGCATGAGGTTTCTGCCGTGCGGAGTGTTATTGTGGCACGAGGTTTCTGTCATGCTGCCGTGCGGTTATCATTGTTTTCATGAGGTTTATGCCGTGCCGTTGTGAGATATTTACTTTTGGGACTACGAGGCAGTACCTTGGAAGTGCCCCTGTTGTTTACCTCTACTTGCTGCATTGTTGTTGTTATTATTGTTGTTCCTTAACTTGTAAGATTTGTGCTTCCTTACGTGTTGTAATTGTCTTCATTGATTCCTTGTTGTTACACATCTCTGTCATTTTACCATGCCATTATTATTTTTCAGTAGGGCCTGGCCTGACCTCGTCACTACTCTACCGAGGTTAGGCTTGGCACTTACTAGGTACCGTTGTGGTGTACTCATACTACTCTTCTGCATCTTTTTATGTAGATCCAGGTACTTCCTACCAGACCAGATACCAGTGAGTTGGACTGTGCGTGGAGACTTCAAGGTATATCTACCAGCGTCCGCAGACCTCGGAGTCCCCTCTATCTTTATTATGTTGTATTCCTTATTCTCATTAGATTCTGATGTATAGAGATATTTAGCATTTCTCTTTAGAGCTTGTGACTTATTTCTATCGGGTTTTTGGAGTTGTAACTATTTTGAATCGCAGTTTTTATTTATTTCAGATGATGAGGTTTGAGTTTTAGCTTTATATTCAGTTATTCCGCATAATTGTTAGGCTTACCTAGTCTTAGAGACTAGGTGCCGTCACAACAACCTACGGAGGGAAATTGGGGTTGTGACATATTCTGTGCATTGCATTTGATGTCTAGAACTCCCGTGTATTTGCAAAGCGAAATAGTAGTTTTATTCAGTCTTGGAAGTGATTTAGGCGTTTCTTTGTTGAACCAGTTATAAGCTTTTACCCACCTAATTGTTATGTATCGTAGTTAACCTTTTTGAGCCTGTAATCCTATTTCTTTGGCAACCACAGTACAAGCCTTACCCATTTGTTTGAATTGACCATCTATTTGAACTTTTACCTCTCGTGAGCACTTGAATTTGTTATGAACTTTGTAAAAAGTGAAGTGTGGGGTGATTGGTTTGGCTTTTGAGTGGAACTATTGAAATAAGGAAGAAGGTGCACTGTTTTGAAAAAGTAAGAGCCACTTGAATTGAAAAAGAAAAAAATATAGTTGTATTGTTGTGAAAAATATTCTTTGATAGTGGTGACTCTTGATGTAATTGTGCTTAAAGAAGTCGGGAGTTAATGTATATGGATGTGAAGGTGGAGTTATGGTTTGACATAAGTGTGGGAATTTTAACAATGAAATGTATGTATTAAAGTGATTAGGGAGGTATAGTCACTCTTATATCTAAATGTATCCTACCTATCCCGCAGCCTACATTACAACCAATTAAAGTCCTACTTGATCCTTGACTGAATGAGCTCGATTAGTTGAGTAGTACACTACGGGCAAGGCTATGGTACATCTTTTTTGGAATATGAATGTTGTTTCTGAGACTGAGTGAATTCTTTCTATCTTGAGTTCCTAATTATTCTTAATTTTCATTGTTTGTGGAACTACTCTCTATTGTTGTGTGAGGGCACTTGATTCATGAAAGAAAGGTAATGCTTGACCTTTGTGTTAGAGTAAGTGAGCGAGTTATAAATAATGCATGGTGCTTTTGAGTCAAATCTTGAGGCTAGGATGTTACAGTATTGTGATTAATCTATTTTAATTATTCTTAGTATGATGAGTTAGGAGAGTTGTTTAAAAAGGTCTCGTCTATGTGAAGTTTGGTTTGATTGCTCGAGGACGAGAAATGGTTTAAGTGTGGGGTATTGATGGTAGGCCATAATCTCGTATTTTAGTCGATTATTGCACTCTAATTCACTGTACTTTACTCATTTTGAGCTTTAATTAGTAGTGTTTTGATCTTATTGTGTGTTTTATGCCTTGTAGGAGTGATTTCGAGCTATGTAGATGTCATAGAATGAATTTGAGCTATTTGGAGCTTTGAAGTCTAAGGAAAAGCCCAAGGGATTAAGCCGGGATCGTGTTCGGGGGTCGAGGACCAAGTCTAGACGTCAAAAATCGAGATTCAATATATACTATGAGAAAAGTCCACAACCATGATGTAACGATCCGGATGGTCGTTTTGAGAGTATTAGCCCTGAACCCCTATTTATTGCTCCCTCTATTTCATTTTGTGGTTAAGCGGCTTGTCGGAAAGATTTGTTTTTGGTTTCGGAGTGAAATGGGACACATAGTCCCTAAATTGTGAATTTAAGTTCTAGGAATTGACCGTAGTTTGATTTGTGTGAAGACAACTCCAGAATGGAGTTTTGACGGTTTCTATAGCTCCGTAGGGTGATTTTTGTCCTAGGAGCATGTCTACATGTTGATTTGGAGGTCCGTAGGCCATTTTAGTGTCAATTGGCGAAAGTTGGAAAATAGGATGATTTTTGGAAAGTTTGACCAGGGGTGGACTTTTTGATATCGGGGTCGAATTCCGCTTCCGGAAGTTGGAGTAAGTCCATAATATCAATTATGACTTGTGTGCAAAATTTGAGGTCAATCGGACTTCATTTGATAGGTTTAGGCATCGGATCTAGAAGTTTGAAGTTTTAAAGTTCATTAGGCTTGAATCGATGCGCAATTCATGTTTTTAACATTGTTTGATGTGATTTAAAGGCGCGACTAAGTTCGTATAATGTTTTAGGACTTGTTGGTATGTTTGGTTGAGGTCCCGGGGTCCTGGGTTTATTTCGGATGGTTAACGGATCAAAAATGAGACTTAGTGCATTGCTAAGGCTGGAACTCTTCTGGTGTGATCGCACCTACGAGGGGTTGGCCGAAGGTGCGGCTGGGATTGCGCAGATATAGAGCTGGGGCTGGCCTGGGGTGGACGAAGGTGCGAAGGTAAATCCACATCTGCGAGCCCGCAGGTGCGAGAAGGGCTACGCAGATGCTGAGTAGTGAGGTGAAGGTTGTTTTCGCAGAAGCGGATCAAGGGCCGCAGAAACACGTTTGCAGGTGCGGAACCTTGAGCGCAGGTGCGGGCCCTGAGGGACTTAAGTGGTTTCCATAGAAGCGGAGGATTTTACCGCAAAAGCGGTTCCGCAGGTGTGGTTATTTGGCCGCAGGTGCGAAAAGCCTGGGCAGATTATATTAAATCGAGGGTTTGCCATTTTCTTCATATTTTGAGATATAGAGCTCGGATTGAGGCGAACTTTCGAGGGTTTTTCAGAGAAACACTTGGGTAAGGATTCTTGACTTGTTTTTGATTTAATTCCACTAAGATATCATTTATTCTTTATTTAATTAAGGATTTGGGTTGAGAAATTTGTGAAAAAAGGTGGGAAATTTCTTAGGTCGAATTTTGAGGTTTTGATTGAGAATTTTGTATCGGATTTGAGTAATGTTGGTATGGGTGAACTCGATATCGAATGGGTGTTCGTATTTTGTGACTTTTACCCGATTCCGAGACGTGGGCTCGGATCGACGTTTTGGGGCGATTTTTTGATTCTTTGCTAAAGTCGTAGATTTATTATTTAAATTAGTTTCTTGTAGTTGTATTTATAGTATGAAATTGCTTTTGTCTAGATTCGGGCCTTCCAGAGTCGGAAAGTTGAGGGAAAAGCATTCTTATCGACTGATTGAGTGAGATTTGAGGTAAGTGACTTGTCTAACTTTGTGTGGGGAAAATCCCCTTAGGATTTGGTACTGTTGTAACAATATGTGATATGTGCGCACTGTGTACGCGAGGTGATGAGTGCGTACACGGGCTAATTGTGGAAATTCCAGTTTTTGCTGAGTAGACTTCTTTTAAATTCCTTAACTAAGTTGCCTTAGCATGTGTAGCTGTCATGTTTAGCCTAGTATCGCATGTCTATATGTCTTAACCTTTACTTGATATTCGTGCAATATACTTAGTTGAATATCCTGCTTCCTTGATTATTGTATTCGTTCTTTAACTGTAGGATTCCTTGCCGTAAATTCGTTGTTCCATAATTTATGAGTTGCATATTTACTTTTGGGACTACGAGGCGGTAGCTCGGGAGATCCCCCTGTTGTGTATTTACATTTGGGACTACGAGGCGGTACCTCGGGAGCGCCCCTGTTGTTTGCCTCTATTTTCTTCATACCAGACCAACTACCAGTAAGCTGGACTATACGTGTGTTCATTTCTCAGTCATTTCATTGTATTATTATATTTTCTGCCACATTTCCTTTTTATTCCAGTAGGGCCCTGACCTAACCTCGTCACTACTCTACTGAGGTTAGGCTTGGCACTTACTGGGTACCGTTGTGGTGTACTCATACTACACTTCTGCATATCGTTTTTGGGCAGATCCAGGTTCTTCCTACCAGACCAGATACCAGTGAGCTGGACAGTACGTGGAGACTTCAAGGTATATCTGCCAGTGTCCGCAAACCTCGGAGTCCCACACTATCCTTATTATGTTGTTTCCCTTATTCTCTTTAGACTCTTATGTATAGAGACGCTTAGTATTTTCTCTTATAAGCTTGTGACTTATTTTTACTGGGTTTTGGGAGTTGTAATTATTAAAAATCGCAGTTCTTGTTTAAATTTCATATGTTGAGATTTGAGTTCAGTTTTATATTCAGTTATTCCGCAAATTGTTAGGCTTACCTAGTCTTAGAGACTATGTGCCATCACGACATCCTATGGAGGGAAGCCGGGGTCGTGACAAGTTGGTATCAGAGCTCTAGGTTCATAGGTGTTATGAGTCACAAGTAGGTTTAGTAGAGTCTATCGGTACGGAGACGTCTGTACTTATTTTCGAGAGCCTATGGAACTGTTAGGAAAAGCTACACTTTTTTTATTCCTTATCGTGCGAGATTTGGATCTCGGATTCTAAATTTCAGTCTTTCTATTCTTTCACAGATGGTGAGACACGTACAGCTGGATCAGATGATCAGACACCCGCATCCCCCGTTGTAGAGCCGCGAGAGGCCGAGGACTTCCACGGGGTACAGCCAGAGCACCCGCACGAGCTGCTACAGAGGAGCCACTGGTAGCTCCAGTTGGAGAACAGGCACCTAAGACGCCCCTTACTGCACCACCCTTCCAAGAGACTCTAGCCCAGTTTCTGAGAATGTTCAGCACCTTGGCTCAAGCAGGATTGATCCTACTTGCTCCTGCCACATCTCAGGCCAGGGAAGGAGCACAGATTCCCGCCGACCGTACCCCAGAACAGCGGGTTCAGTTCGACCAGGTTCTAGAGATCATATCGATGCAGCCAGTAGCTCCAGTTCAGCCCGAGGTTTGGGCAGCGGTTTCTGAGGGGGAGCAGCTCAGGCTCGAGAGGTACAAGAAGTACCACCCTCCTACTTTCAGTGGCTTGGCGTCAGACGATGCCCAGGGTTTTTTTGAGGAGTGTCACTATATCCTCCGTACTATGGGTGTTGCAGAGTCTAGTGGGGGTTCCTTCACTATGTTCCAGCTTAAAGGAGTGGCATATCAGTGGTGGCGCGCATATGAGTTGGGTAGTCCGGTCGAGGAAACTTCACTCACTTGGACTCAGTTCTCATATATGTTCTTAAGGGAGTATGTTGCCCAGAGTCTCAGAAATGCATGGCACGCAAAGTTTGAGCAGTTGCGCCAGGGTTCTATGACCGTGTCAGAGTATGCGGTCTGATTCAGTAATTTGGCTAGGCACGTACTAGCCTTGGTTGCTACTGTCCGGGAGCGGGTTCATCGATTTATTGAGGGGCTCAACCCCAGTATCAGATTTAGCCTGGCCTGAGAGTTGGAGATGGAAATTGCATACCAGCAGGTAGTAGGCATTGCTAGGAGGTTGGAGGGTATGCTGATTCGGGAGAGGGAGGAGAGAGAGGCCAAGAGGTATCGAGAGTCTGGAACTTATAGTGGTACTCGTGCCCCAGCTGCAGCTCATCAGGGCAGGGGTTATATGGGTCGCCCTACTCATTCAGCACTTGCAGCTGCCAGCGGTGTTCCGGTAACTCCTAGGCCCCAGGATCCCTATTATGCACTGCTAGTGTCTAGTGTACCTCCTGTACAGGGTTCTTTCAGCGGTTAGTCCAGCCGATCAGGCCCGAACCAGTCACAGGAGCCACGTCCTACGAGAGCTTGTTTTGAGTGTGGTAACACTCGCCATATGGTGAGGGATGCCCTAGATTTAGGAGGGGTACACCTCCATAGATTTCTCAGGGACATTGTGCTCCACCGGTCCTTAGGCTATGATTACAGCACCAGCTACCACTCCACCTGCACTGCCAGCTAGGGGTAGAGGTCGAGCAGGTAGAGGTTGAGGTCGAGCGGGTAGGCTATGGGATGCAAGTTCGAAAATGCGATAACTGAGGCCTGGACTGTTATTTCTGCATTGCTCAATCTCCTTGTTTATTGTCCCAAATACTTCCAAACTTCCCGAAACTTGGTAGATTGATCAAAAATAATAAAATAAGCTATTCTAAAGAGAATAGTTTATGACTCTGCAGACCTCGGAGTCCCCCTCTATCCTTATTATATTTTTTCCCTTATTCTCTTTAGACTCTGATGTATAGAGACACTTAGTATTTTCTCTTAAAAGATTGTGACTTATTTTTACTGGGTTTTGGGAGTTGTAATTATTAAAAATCGCAGTTCTTGTTTAAATTTCATATTTTGATATTTGAGTTCAGTTTTATATTCAGTTATTCCGCAAAGTATTAGGCTTTCCTAGTCTTAGAGACTATGTGCCATCACGGCATCCTACGGAGGAAAACTGGGGTCGTGATAAGTTGGTATCAGAGCTCTAGGTTCATAGGTGTTATGAGTCACAAGCAAGTTTAGTAGAGTCTATCGATACGGAGACATCTGTACTTATCTTCGGGAGGCTATGGAACTGTTAGGAAAAGCTTCACTTATTTGATTCCTTATCGTGCGAGATTTTGATGTCGGATTATAAATTCCTGTCTTTTTATTATCTCACTGATGGTGAGGACACGTACAACTGGATTAGATGACTAGACACTCGCGCCCCCTTGTAGAGACGTGAGAGGTCGAGGACTTCCACGTGGTGCAGCCAGAGCACCCGTACGAGATGCTACAAAGGAGCCACTGGTAGCTCCAGTTGGAGGACAGGCACCTGAGACTCCCCTTACTGCACCAGCCCTCCAGGAGACTCTAGCCCAGGTTCTGAGCATGTTCAGCACCTTGGCTCAGGCAGGATTGATCCCACTTGCTCCTGCCACATCTCAGGCCAGGGAAGGAGCATAGACTCCCGTCGCCCATACCCTAGAGCAGTGGGTTCAGATCGACCAGATTCCAGAGATCATATCGATGCAGCCAGTAGCTCCAGTTCATCCCGAGGTTTGGGCAGTCGTTTCTAAGGGGGAGAAGCTCAGGCTCGAAAGGTACAAGAAGTACCACCCTCCTACTTTCAGTGGCTTGGCGTCAGAGGATGCCCATGGTTTTCTTGAGTAGTGCCACCGTATCCTCCGTACTATGGGTGTTGCAGAGTCTAGTGCGGTTTCCTTCACTACGTTCCAGCTTAGAAGAGCGACATATCAGTGGTGGCATGCATATGAGTTGGGTAGTCCGCCAAGGCAGCTTCACTCACTTGGACTCAGTTCGCATATATGTTCTTGAGGGAATATGTTCCCTAGAGTCTCAGAGATGCATGGCGTGCAGAGTTTGAGCAGTTGCGCCAGGGTTCTATGACCGTGTTAGAGTACGCGGTCTGATTCAATGATTTGGGTAGGCACGCACTAGACCTTGGTTGCTACTGTTCGAGAGCGGGTTCGTCGGTTTATTGAGGAGATCAACCCTAGTATCAGATTGAGCATGGCCCGAGAGTTGGAGATGGATATTGCATACCAGCAGGTAGTAGGGATTACTAGGAGGTTGGAGGGTATGCTGACTTGGTATAGAGAGGAGAGATAGGCCAAGAGATCTCGAGAGTTTGGAACTTATAGTGGTACTCGTGCCCCAGCTGCAGCTCATCAGGGCAGGGGTTATATGGGTCGCCCTACTCATTCAGCACTTGCAGCTGCCAGCGGTGTTCCAGCCATTCCTAGGCCCTAGGGTCCTTATTATGCACTGCCAATGTCTACCGTACCTCCTGTACGGGGTTTTTTCAGCGGTCAGTCCAGCCGATCAGGCCCGAACCAGTCACAACAGCCATGTCCTCTGAGAGCTTGTTTTGAGTGTGGTGACACTCGCCATATGTTGAGGGATTGCCCCAGATTTAGGAGGGGTACACCTCCATAGATTTAACAGGCACATCGTGCTCCACCGGGTCCTTAGCTTATGATTACAGCACCAGCTACCACTCTACCTGCACCGCCAGCTAGGGGTAGAGGTCGAGCAGGTAGAGGTTGAGGTCGAGCGGGTAGGCTATGGGATGCAAGTTCGAAAATGCGATAACTGAGGCCTGGACTATTATTTATGCATTTCTCAATCTTCATGCTTATTGTCCCAAACACTTCCAAACTTCCCAAAACTTGGTAGATTGATCAAAAATAATTAAAAAAACTATTCTAAAGAGAATAGTTTATGACTCCGCAGACCTCGGAGTCCACCTCTATCCTTATTATGTTTTTTCCCTTATTCTCTTTAGACTCTGATGTATATGGACACTTAGTATTTTCTCTTAAAAACTTGTGACTTATTTTTATTGGGTTTTGGGAGTTGTAATTATTAAAAATCGCAGTTCTTGTTTAAATTTCATATATTGAGATTTGAGTTCACTTTTATATTCAGTTATTCCGCAAAGTATTAGGCTTACCTAGTCATAGAGACTTTGTGCCATCACGACATCCTACGGAGTGAAACTAGGGTCGTGACAAGTTGGTATCAGAGCTCTACGTTCATAGGTGTTATGAGTCACAAGCAGGTTTAGTAGAGTCTATCGGTACAGAGACGTCTGTACTTATCTTCGGGAGGCTATGGAACTGTTAGGATTTGATTCCTTATCGTGCGAGATTTTGACCTCGGATTCTAAATTCCTATCTTTCTATTCTCTCACAGATGGTAAGGACACGTACAGCTGGATCAGATGACTAGCCACCCGCGCCCCCCCTTGTAGAGCCGTGAGAGGCCGAGGACTTCCACTTGGTGCAGTCAGAGCACCCGCACGACCTACTACAGAGGAGCCACTGGTAGCTCCAGTTAGAGGACAGGCACCTGAGACGCCCCTTACTGCACCAGCCCTCTAAGAGACTCTAGCCCAGTTTCTGAGTATGTTCAGCACCTTGGCTCAGGCAGGATTGATACCACTTGCTCCTGCCACATCTCAGGCCAGGGAAGGAGCACAGACTCCCGCCACCTGTACCCTAAAGCAGTGGGTTCAGGTCGACCAGGTTCCAGAGATCATATCGATGCAGCCAGTAGCTCAAGTTCAGGCCGAGGTTTGGGTAGTAATTTTTTAGGGGGAGCAGCTCAGGCTCAAAAGGCACAAGAAATACCACCCTCCGACTTTTAGTGGCTTGGCGTCAGAGGATGCCTAGGGTTTTCTTGAGTAGTGCCACCGTATCCTCCGTACTATGGGTGTTGCAGAGTCTAGTGCGATTTCCTTTACTACGTTCCAGCTTAGAGGAGCGGCATATCAGTGGTGGCGCGTATATGAGTTGGGTAGTCCGGCCAAGGCAGCTTCACTCACTTGGACTCTGTCCGCATATATGTTATTGAGGGAGTATGTTCCACAGAGTCTCAGAGATGCATGACGCGCAGACTTTGAGCAGTTGCGCCAGGGTTCTATGACCGTGTCAGAGTATGCGGTCTAATTTAATGATTTGGCTAGGCACGCACTAACCTTGGTTGCTACTGTCCGGGAGCGGGTTCATCGATTTATTGAGGGGCTCAACCCCAGTATCAGATTTAGCATGGCCCGAGAGTTGGAGATGGAAATTGTGTACCAGCAGGTAGTAGGGATTGCTAGGAGGTTGGAGGGTATGCTGATTCGGGAGAGGGAGGAGAGAAAGGCCAAGAGGTATGGAGAGTCTGGCACTTATAGTGGTACTCATGCCCCAGCTACAGCTTATCAGGGCAGGGGTTATATGGGTCGCCTTATTCATTCAGCACTTCTAGTCGTCAGCGGTGCTCCGGCAACTCCTAGGCCCCAGGATCCCTATTATGCACCACCAGTGTCTAGTGTACCTCTTGTACGGGGTTCTTTCAGAGGTCAATCCAGCCGATCAGTCCCGAACCAGTCACAGCAGCCACATCCTTCGATAGATTGTTTTGAGTAAGGTGACACTCGCCATATGGTGAGGAATTTCCCCAGATTTAGGAGGGGTACACCTCCATAGATTTCTCAGGCACCTCGTGCTCCACCGGGTCCTCAGAATATAATCACAGCACCAACTACAACTCCACTTGCACCGCCAGCTAGGGGTGGAGGTCGAGCAGGTAGAGGTTGAGGTAAAGCAGGTAGGCTATGGGATGCAAGTTCGCAAATGCGATAACGGAGGCATGGACTGTTATTTCTGCATTGCTCAATATCCTTGCTTATTGTCCCAAACAATTCCAAACTTCCTTAAGCTTGGTAGATTGATCAAAAATAATAAAATAAACTATTCTAAATAGAATAGTTTATGACTCCGCAGACATCGGAGTCCCCCTTTATCCTTATTATGTTGTTTCCCTTATTCTCTTTAGACTCTGATGTATAGAAACACTTAGTATTTTCTCTTACAATCTTGTGACTTATTTTTACTAGGTTTTGGGAGTTGTAATTATTAAAAATTGCAGTTCTTGTTTAAATTTCATATGTTGAGATTTGAGTTCAGTTTTATATTCAGTTATTCCGCAAATTGTTAGGCTTACCTAGTCTTAGAGACTATGTTCCATCACGATATCCTACGGAGGAAAACTGGGGTCGTGATAAGTTGGTATCAAAGCTCTAGGTTCATAGGTGTTATGAGTCACAAGCAGGTTTAGTAGAGTCTATCGGTACGGAGACGTCTGTACTTATCTTCGGGAGGCTATGGAACTGTTAGGAAAAGCTTTACTTTTTTGATTCCTTATCGTGCTTGATTTTGACCTCGGATTCTAAATTTTTTTCTTTCTATTCTCTCACAGATGGTGAGAACATGTACAGCTGGATCGGATGACCAGAACTCCCCCCCCCTCCTTGTAGAGCTGCGAGAGGCCGAGGACTTTCATGTGGTGCAGCCAGAGCACCCGCACGAGCTGTTACAGAGGAGCCACTGGTAGCTCCAGTTAGAGGACAAGCACCTGAGATGCCCCTTACTGCACCAGCCCTCCAGGAGACTCTTGCCCAGTTTCTGAGCATGTTCAGCACCTTGGCTCAGGCAGGATTGATACCACTTGCTCCTGCCACATCTCAGGCCAGGGAAGGAGTATAGACACCCACCGACCGTACCCCAGAGCAGAGGGTTCAGGTCGACCAGGTTCCAGAGATCATATCGATGCAACCAGTAGCTCCAGTTCAGTCTGAGGTTTGGGAAGCAATTTCTGAGGGGGAGCAGTGCAGGCTCGAGAGGTACAAGAAGTACCACCCTCCGACTTTTAGTGGCTTGGCGTCAGAGGATGCCTAGGGTTTTCTTGAGTAGTGCCACCGTATCCTCCGTACTATGGGTGTTGCAGAGTCTAGTGCGATTTCCTTTACTACGTTCCAGCTTAGAGGAGCGGCATATCAGTGGTGGCGCGCATATGAGTTGGGTAGTCCGGCCAAGGCAGCTTAACTCACTTGGACTCAGTTCTCATATATGTTCTTGAGGGAGTATGTTCCCCAGAATCTCAGAGATGCATGGCGCGCCGAGTTTGAGCAGTTGCGCCAGTGTTCTATGACCGTGTGAGAGTGTGCGGTCTGATTCAGTGATTTGGCTAGGCACGCACTAGCCTTTGTTGCTACAGTCCGAGAGCGGGTTCATCGATTTATTGAGGGGCTCAACCCCAATATTAGATTTAGCATGGCCCAAGAGTTGGAGATGGAAATTGTGTACCAGCAAGTAGTAGGGATTGCTAGGAGGTTGGAGGGTATGCTGACTCGGGAGAGGGATGAGAGAGAGGCCACGAGGTATCGAGAGTCTGGCACTTATAGTGGTACTCGTGCCCCAGCTGAAGCTCATCAGGACAGAGGTTATATGGGTCGTCATGTTCATTCAGCACTTCCAACCGCCAGTGGTGCTCCGGCTACTCCTAGGCCCCAAGATCCTTATTATGCACCACCAGTGTCTAGTGTACCTCCTGTACGGGGTTCTTTCAGTTGTCAGTCCAGCCGATCAAGCCCAAACCAGTCACAGCAGCCACGTCCTATGAGAGCTTATTTTGAATCTGGT
The DNA here is from genome assembly GCF_000715075.1 of Nicotiana tabacum. Taxonomy (NCBI): domain Eukaryota; kingdom Viridiplantae; phylum Streptophyta; class Magnoliopsida; order Solanales; family Solanaceae; genus Nicotiana; species Nicotiana tabacum. The sequence continues at coordinate 63,826,366 of NC_134094.1, read as the reverse complement.
GACACTCGCCATATGGTAAAGGATTGCCCCAGATTTAGGAGGGGTACACCTCCATAGATTTCTCAGGCACCGCGTGCTCCATCGGGTCCTCAGGCTATGATTACAGCACCAACTACCACTCCACCTGCACTGCCAGCTAGGGGTAGAGGTCGAGCAGGTAGAGGTCGTCCTAGAGGGGGAGGCCAGGCCAAATATTATGCCCTTCTTGCTAAGACGGAGGCAGTTGCATCTGATTCTGTCATCACAGGTATTGTTCTAGTCTGTCATAGAGATGCATCAGTCTTATTTGATCCAGGCTCCTCTTATTCCTATGTGTCATCTTATTTTGCTCCGTATTTGGGTATATCCTGTGATCCTCTGAGTTCTCCTATTTATGTGTCTACACCCGTGAATAATTCTATTATTGTTTACCGTGTGTATCGGTCGTGTTTGATTGTTCTTGATGGTTTTGAGACCAGAGCCAATTTATTATTGCTCAGTATGGTGGATTTAGATGTTATTTTGGGCATGTAGTGGTTGTCGCCCTATCACGCTATCCTTGATTCTCACTCCAAGACGGTGATGTTGGCTATGCCAGGTCTACCGCAGCTAGAGTGGAGATGTACCTTAGATCATGGTCCTAGCAGGGTTGTCTCATTTCTTAAAGCTCAGCGAATGGTTGAGAAGGGGTGCGATGCGTATCTAGCTTATGTGAGGGATGTTAGTGTTGATACTCCTACCGTTGAGTCTGTTCCGGTAGTGAGGGATTATCCAGACGTATTTCCGGCAGATCTTACGGGCATGCCGCCCGACAGGGATATTGACTTTGGCATTGATTTGTTACTGGGCACTCAGCCCATTTCTATTCTACCTTATCGTATAGCCCTAGTAGAGTTGAAAGAATTAAAATAACAGTTGCAAGAGTTGCTCAATAAGGGCTTCATTTGGCCCAGTATGTCGCCTTGGGGTACTTCTGTCTTGTTTTTAAAGAAGAATGATGGTTCTATGCGAATGTGTATTGATTATCGCCAGTTGAACAAGGTTACGGTGAAGAACAGGTATCCATTGCCACATATTAATGACCTATTTGATCAGCTTCAGGGTGCCAGAGTGTTCTCTAAGATCTACTTGCATTCAGGCTATCATCAGTTAAAGATTCGGGAGCCGGATATCCCGAAGACTACTTTCAGGACTCGGTATGGTCATTACGAGTTCCTTGTGATGTCTTTTGGGCTGACCAACTCCCCAGCAGCATTCATGCACTTGATGAACAGTGTATTTCAGCCCTATCTTGACTCTTTTATCATTGTGTTTATTGACGACATTCTGATGTACTCCCGGAGTTGGGAGGATCATGAGCAGCACCTGAGGACTGTGCTTCAGACCTTGAGAGAAAAGAAGTTGTAAGCAAAATTTTTGAAGTATGAGTTCTCTTTAGATTCAGTGGCATTTTTGGGTCATATGGTATCGAATGAGGGGATCAAGTTAGATCCGAAGAAGATTGAAGTAGTGCAGAGTTGGCCTAGACCGTCCTCGGCTATGGAGATTCGGAGTTTTCTTAGCTTAGCGGGGTATTACCATCGATTTGTAGAGGGTTTCTTATCTGTTGCAGCACCTGTGACTAGATTGACCCAGAAGGGTGCCTAGTTCAGGTGGACCAAGGAGTGTGAGGAGAGCTTTCAAAAGATCAAGACTGCTTTGACTATAGCCCCATTGTTGGTGTTGCCTACTGGTTCGGGGTCCTATACGGTATATTGTGATGTGTCGCACATTGGTCTCGGCACGGTGTTGATGCAGGATGGTAGGGTGATTTCCTATGCGTCTAGACAGCTAAAGGTGCATGAGAAGAACTATCCTGTCCACGACCTCGAGTTAGCAGCTATTGTTCATGCCTTGAAGATCTGGCGACACTACTTGTATAGTGTCCCTTGTGAGGTCTTCACGGATCACCAGAGTCTACAGGATCTGTTTAAACAGAAGGATCTTAACTTGCGGCAGCAAAGATGGTTGGAGCTGCTTAAGGATTATGACATCACCATTCTCTATCATCCCGGGAAGGCCAATGTGGTGGCCGATGCCTTGAGTCGTAAGGCGGGGAGTTTGGGCAGTTTAGCATATCTACCAGTAGAGAGAGGTCTTTAGCCTTGGATGTTCAGGCCTTGGCCAACCAGTTTGTCAGATTGGATGTTTCCGAGCTGAGCAGAGTTTTGGCTTGTGTGGTTTCTCAGTCTTCTCTTTATAATCATATCAAAGAGCGTCAGTATGATGACCCTCATCTGCTTATCCTTACGGACACGATTCAGCATGATGATGCCAAGGAAGTCACTAGTGGAGATGACGGTGTATTACGGATGCAGAGCAGGCTATGTGTGCCTAATATAGATGGTTTGCATGAGTTGATTCTCTAGGAGTCTCACAGCTCGTGGTACTCCATTCTTACAGGTACCGCGAAGATGTATCAGGACCTGAGGCAGCACTATTAGTGGAGGCGGATGAAGGACATAGTGGAATATGTATCTCGGTGCCTAAATTATCAACAAGTGAAGTATGAGCATCAGCGACCGGGTGGATTGCTTCAAAAGTTAGAAATTCCATAGTGGAAGTGGGAGCGGATCACTATGGATTTTATTGTTGGGCTCCTACGGACTCAGAGGAAGTTCGATGCAGTTTGGGTGATTGTGGATAGATTGACCAAGTCAGCTCATTTCATTCCTATAGTTACTACTTACTCTTCGGAGCAGCTGGCTTAGGTTTACATTCGCGAGATTATTAGACTTCATGGCGTACCGGTATCTATCATCTCTGACCGGGTACGCAGTTTACATCGCAGTTGTAGAGAGCCGTACAGCGTGAGTTGGGTACTCGGGTGGAGTTGAGTACAACATTTCTCTCTCAGACGGACAGAAAATCCAAGCGCACTATTCAGATATTGGAGGATATTCTTAGTCCGTGTGTGATAGATTTGGGGGGTGCTTGGGATTAGTTCTTGCCACTTGCGGAGTTTTCCTACAACAACAGTTATCAGTGGATCATTCAAATGGCACTGTATTAGGCTTTGTATGGTAGATGGTGCTGGTCTCCAGTGCGTTGGTTTGGACCAGATGAGGCTAGACTATTGGGTACAGATTTGGTTCAGGATGCTTTGGAAAAGGTTAAATTGATTCAGGATCGACTTCGTACAGCCCAGTCCAGGTAGAAGAGTTATGCAGATCGGAAGGTTCGCGATGTTACATTCATGGTTGGGGAGCGGGGTTTGCTCCGGGTTTCGCCCATGAAGGGTGTTATGAGGTTCGGAAAGAAGGGCAAATTGAGCCCTAGGTATATCGGGCCTTTTGAGATTCTTGAGAGGGTTGGAGAGGTAGCTTACAAACTTGCACTACCATCTATTCTCTCTGTAGTTCATCCAATACTCCATGTTTCCATGCTCCGGAAGTATCACGGCGATCCGTCTCATGTGTTAGACTTCAGCTCAGTCCAGATGGACAAGGATCTATCTTATATTGAGGAGCCAGTAGCCATTTTGGTCAAGCAAGTCCGAAAGTTGAGATCAAAGAACATCGCGTAAGTGGAGGTGCAGTGGATGGGTCATCCGTTCGAGGAGGCGACTTGGGAGACTGAGCATGATATGCACAGTTGTTATCATTACCTTTTCACCACTTCAGGTATGTCTCTATACTCGTTCGAGGACGAACATTTGTTTTAAGAGGGGGGATGTAATGACCCGGCCGGTTGTTTTGAGAGTATAACCCCCGAACCCCTATTTATTACTCCCTCTATTTCATTTTTTGGTTACGCGACTTGCCGAGAGTATTTATTTTTGGTTTCGGAGTGAAATGTGACACATAGTCCCTAAATTGAGAATTTAAGTTCTAGGAATCGACCGTATTTTGATTTGTGTGAAGACAACTCCGGAATGGAGTTTTGACAGTTCTTATAGCTCCGTAGGGTGATTTTGGTCTTAGGAGCGTGTCCGGATGTTGATTTGGAGGTTCGTAGGTCATTTTAGCGTCAATTGGCGAAAGTTGGAAAATTGGATGATTTTTGAAAAGTTTGACCGGGGGTGGACTTTTTGATATCGAGGTCGGATTCTGATTCTGGAAGTTGGAGTAAGTCTGTAATGTCAATTATAACTTGTGTGCAAAATTTGAGGTTAGTCGGACTTGATTTGATAAGTTTCGGCATCGAATATAGAAGTTTGAAGTTTTAAAGTTCATTAGGCTTGAATCGATGCGCAATTCGTGTTTTTAGCATTGTTTGATATGACTTAAAGGCTCAACTAATTTTGTATGATATTTTAGAACTTGTTGGTATATTTGGTTAAGGTCCCGGGGGCCTCGGGTTGATGGTTAACGGATCAAAAAAGGGACTAAGTGCATTGCTGAGGCTGGGAAACTTCTGGTGTGATTGCACCTGCGAGGGGTTGGTCGCAGGTGCGGCTGGGATTGCGCAGATGCGTAGCTGGGGATGGCCTAGGGTGGACACATGTGCGAAGGGAAATCCGCATTTTCAAGCCCGCAGGTGCGAGAAGGGCTACGTAGATGCGGAGTAGTGAGGCGAAGGTTGTTTCCACAGAAGCGGATCAACGGCTGCAGAAGCGCATCCGCAGGTGCAGAACCTTGAGTGCAGGTGCGGTCCCTGGGGGACTTAAGTGATTTCCGCAGAAGCAGAGGATTTTACCGCAAAAGCGGTTCCGCAGGTGCGGTTATTTGGCCGCAGGTGCGAAAAGCCTGGGCAGATTATATTAAATCGAGGGTTTGCTATTTTCTTCATATTTTGAGATATAGAGCTCAGATTGAGGCGAACTTTCGAGGGTTTTTCAGAGGAAACACTTGGGTAAGGATTCTTGACTTGTTTTTGATTTATTTCCACTAAGATATCATTTATTCTTCATTTAATTAAGGATTTGGGTTAAGAAATTTGTAAAAAAGGTGGGAAAATCCTTAGGCCGAATTTTGAGGTTTTGATTGAGAATTTTGTATAGTATTTGAGTAATTTTTATATGGGTGAACTCGATATCGAATGGGTATTCGTATTTTGTGACTTTTATCCGATTCCGAGACGTGGGCCCGGGTCGACTTTTGGGGTGATTTTTCATTTTTTTGCTAAAGTCATAGATTTATTATTTAAACTAGTTTCTTGTTATTGTATTCATAGTATGAAATTGCTTTTGGCTAGATTTGGGCCGTTCGGAGTTGGAAAGCCGAAGGAAAGGCATTCTTATCGATTGATTAAGCGAGATTTGAGGTAAGTGACTTGTCTAACCTTGTGTGGGGGAAATCTCCTTAGAATTTGGTATTGTTGTAATAATTTGTGATATGTGAGCGTCGTGTACGCGAGGTAACGAGTGCGTACACAGGCTAATTGTGAAAATTCCGGTTCTTGCTAAGTAGACTTCTTTTAAAATCCTTAACTGAGTTGTCTTAGCATGTGCAGCTGTCATGTTTAGCCTAGTATCGCATGTCTACGTGTCTTAACCTTTACTTGAAATTCGTGCAACATGCTTAGTTGAACTTTTTTCTTCCTTGATTATTGTATTCGGTCTTTAACTGTAGGATTCCTTATCGTAATTTCATTTTTTCATAATTTATGAGATGCATATTTACTTTTGGGACTACGAGGCGGTACCTCGGGAGATCCCCTGTTGCATATTTACTCTTGGGATTACGAGGTGGTACCTCGGGAGATCCCTCGATTGCATATTTACTCTTGGGACTACGAGGCGGTACTTCGGGAGATCCCCCTGTTGTGTATTTATAATTGGGACTACGAAGTGATACCTCGGGAGCGCCCCTGCTGTGCAGATCCAGGTTCTTCCTACCATACCAGATACAAGTGAGCTGGACTATACGTGTGTTGACACCCAATTTTATCCATCCTTAGTCCATATTATTCTAATGAGCTACTATTTTATTTAAAAGTCATAATAATATTTATAGTATTTTAAATACTATTACAAACATTATTACCTTATTTTACTTTGTTAACTCGTGATATGTTGTAAATTCAGTGCATATTTTGTCAACTTGGTTTGTCAATTTTAGATTGGAAAATATTACTTTGTTTTAAGCACATCCAAATGCTTATATATTTTCTTCAAACGGTATTTGTTCTAATGTTTATTTCTTAAATCATGCATTTTGATTTTTTCTACTTATTACTTAATTATTACTCCCTCCGTTTCAATTTATATGAACTAATTTGACTGGGCACGGAGTTTAAGAAAAGAGAGAAGACATTTGAACTTGTGGTGTAGAATGAAGCACATATATTTTGTAGCTATAAATCATTGCATAAAGGTAAATTGCTTCCAAATAAGGAAAGAGGTCATTCTTTTTTACACGAACTAAAAAGGAAATAGGTTCACATAAATTGAAAAAGAGAGTATTTTTTTTTATTTAAATGGTAGCCAATTCATTTCGTTCACGAGGCCAACCCAAATCCTCCTCTACTTTTGAATTGCAAAATCTTTCATATCCCATAAAATTCTCTCCCATATCACCACAAGTAAAAAAATCTTTCCTTCTTTAGGCTAATATTATTCTTTCCATAATTTAGTATATTTTTTTTCTCATTTTCTCACACCCTCAACCAACGGCTCTTTTCTCTTCCCATCTCTTTATAGTCCTCTTTCTCTATCTATATAAAAAGGGGGACACCCTATCCTCGGGGAGGGCTCTCGGTGGAGAGAAGACACGCACGAACACTTATGGCCAGAAACCACTACTCCACCACCGTCTTTCTTTAGCCTGCAAATGTCTCATTTTTTATTGGAGTTAAAATGATTATTCTTTCTAGTCCACGTTCTCCGTCTTCTGTAATAGAAGGTTTTGGGAATACACTACAAGGAGAGATGAAGCCAACGAACAGAGAAACACAAGCGTCGACATTTTGTCAAGCTTCAGCTTATAAGGTCAAAAGACGGAGGTTTGACCCTTTTAAGCTTCTATTACAAAACGATTCTCCATTGTTCTGGTGGCCATCCATGTTCGAGGTCGTTGTCCCGTATATGAACTGCCAGATTCACGCTTAAAGTCTTCTATGAAGCCTCTATGCGCTATTGAGTTTCCATCGGAATTCAAAGCTCAGGCTTGCGAGTTTATAGTTCGCCACAGGTTCATTAGATCTCTTCTCTCTAATTGTTTTTAATCATATCTTGACTATTCTATCATGTCTTTGTTTGCTGGATTCGTGGAACTTCTGTTTAAGATCTGATCTAGTTTGTTTGAACATATTTCTGGAGAAGTTTTTCTCAAATGATGTCATTTGTTTGTGTCTTTGCTTGATTTCTGCTTGTTAGTCCAGTAACATGTGTAATGGTTTTTTTGACTTTGTGCAAGATCATGCATGTACGTATTCGATAAAATCTAAGATTAAATATGTGAATCTCTGTGCGTGCATTACTTGAATGTTTACATATTTATTTGAATGCAAATCATACCTCTCGCAATAGTGATTTTCTAGTCTATAAAGGTTGTAATTATTTTCTAAAAGGAAAAGAAGGATTGGTTCTTTAATCACACAATTGCACTGGCTAACACTTGACATGTATATATAGATATAAGGAGGTTTAAGGAACATGTAATATATGTAGGTTACAAAATGGTGTATTGTGTCACTCTGAGCCTAAACACTGTTAAGATGAATATCCCTTCTTTGCTCTATTTCTAGTGACAACGTAATGAGTAGTGTTTTAATAGGTTTCCTTAAGACCTTGTTCCTGTGAGTTAGCTAGTTAATTGAACCTTTGCTTAAATATGAACACCTGAAAGTTGCCTTACTATTAAGTCGTTATAAAGTTCTTTATCTTCTTTTGCCAAAATGATGCTTTATTACATATACTCTTACGAAGTATGCTTGCTTTATATATTTAAATATCCTCTTCAAGTTAATTAATGGCTTGTTGGAGGTTAAGGACTATGAGGTTAAGTCTTTCAAATTCGGTTTGGGGCCCTCTGGTTTACAAATTGACTAGCTGGTTTTTATTCTCAACTTTTGATGATAAATTTAACCTTTTATAGAAATAGCACGTCTATTCACTATATGCTAGTTGCTCGCATGTTTTTTCTTTTTCTTTGGTTGACCATGTATGTCTTTAAAATGTTTAAAAATAATACTAACTTGTTATATGCTTAGATATTGGTCTCGATTGTCGAGTCAAACTACCTGTTTTACTTGCTTATGCGTTAAATTCGACCTCACATTAAAATCGCCCACCAAGGTTAACGGCATGTGATTAACTATTGTCACAAGTCATACCTATAAGGTGGCGCACATTTTTACTAACGACATTTTTCTTTTTCCTTCTTTCCTTGTATTCGAGTGGTTACCATGGAGATTCATTAATGTCCTTCTCGCCAAAATAAGAAATGAAAAAGAGAGGAATGACAAGGCAGAATTGGTTATTGGTGTTTTGCCACAAGCTAATACTAGTTCGTGTATTGGAATGCTCCATTTGTGGCCTCTTATCCCGGATGTTCTGATTTTCTTTTCACTGTTTTGCGTTCTACATAACAGCTTGGAAGCGATAAGGTCAGTCTTTCTTCCCTTTCGATCTTAAGTTGTCCAACATGCTACGTGGTTCAACGCATGCCTATTTGAATCCGAATCTGAATGTATTGCTAGTTATAAGATTTGAGAGTTAGTCTGATTTGGTGTCGCAACGCTATGGTTGATCCTTGATTATTTTGAATACTTTATTGAATTAGAAACTGTGGTAAGTCCTTAAAATATTGCGTTCAGTTTATAATGAGGTCTTCAAAGGCATGTTTTTGGTTTAGACAATTTAATAAACTGTTCAATAGTGAATTCGTGAGCCTGTGCTTATAAGTCAAGATTTGTATTTGCTTGTTTTCTACCCGAATATGTTCAAAGATTCACATAGATTCCATATCCTTAGGTTAAAAATGTCTTTCTTTATTTTTAAAATCAATAGTAAAGCTATGTCGTTCTGTTTGTCTTCCTATGAATAATGAGTACTCTGATATTGAATGATCATATTTTCGAGATGTAACTTAGACCTAACGACCTTTAGTTAGCTATCCTTTGATTTATGTCATTAAACCATCGTCAGTTGTTTAGGAGGATCATTTATCACTTCTCTAATTACTAATTAATTCGGAGGCCAACATGAACCCTTACTTGCCTTATGTGTTACTTGTTAAGTCTTTATGTGCTTCCTTTTATGTGACGCTAATAAGAATAGAAATAGAAACTTGAGATTTTTTTAAAGTCTAGAACCATCCCTCTAGAATAGTGTCCGAAGCCTCCTGGACTATAGGAAGGGAAGGGTAGTTTTGAGTTAAGACGTGATTTAGAATTAATTAGTGCGCTCTTAGATTAACAATTTAAAGATAGTAATAAGGGTAGCGGACATGATACACAAATTGCCCGAATAGCCATTGCACTTTTGGCTATAAAAGTCTTAGCAGGCTTTACACGGGAGTTGATCCATTAGGCGTAAAAACTTAGGCTCCCCTTTTACAAAATAATCACGCCATACTCTATTTTCATATTTGTTGCTGGATTAGTTACGCTTTACTTTTTGTATCCAATAGTTTTATACTATTACTTGAATCTGTATTGTTTCTATGTAAAGGTTATTTTTATTAGTAATAAAAACTCGTTTTCGCTTTCGCCCAAATTTCCCCTTACCCTTAATATATTTTTTAAATGACTATTTTCATACAGCTTTATGTGCGATTCATTTTATACAAAACTTCCTTTCTTTTACCTATTGCTAGAAGTTGTTCTTTCTCCTTTTTCATGCCTATCTCACTTAGGATAATTAATAGACGACTCGCATCATTTAATATAGATTACTAACTTACAATTTAGTTTTCATTCATCCCACTTAGTCTAAAATTCGATTCGGACCCACTGTTGTGGACCTCGAAGAGTATCTAACATCTTCTCTTCGAGGTAATTTGAGCCCTTACCCGATCTTTGGTGGTGTTGACTAGTCAAACAGAGTTATTCGTAAATAGGTGCGTTATCATTAGGTGGCGACTTTTCTCTTTTAATTACCCATTTAAAAGAGTTATCACATGTCGAAGCCAGTTTTCGCCAGAAAATGGGGCGCGACAACGTGGAGACTTCAAGGTATATCTGCCAGCTTCCGCAGACCTCGGAGTCCCCTTCTATCCTTATTGTGTTGTTTCCCTTATTCTCTTTAGACTCTGATGTATAGAGACACTTAGTATTTTCTCTTAGAAGCTTGTGACTTATTTCTACCGGGTTTTGGGAGTTATAATTATTAAAAATCGCAGTTCTTGTTTATATTTCATATGTTGAGATTTGAGTTCAGTTTTATATTCAGTTATTCCATAAATTGTTAGGCTTATCTAGAGACTAGGTGCCATCACGATATCCTACGGAGGGAAATCGGGGTCGTGACACGCGGCGCATGGGGCGCCGTGCTAGTGCAAATCTCTGCTGCATGTCAGAACTAACTCTATGGATTTCTCCACTAATGCTCTGCATGGCGCGTCGCCCCATGCAGCGCGCCTGTGCAATTTTTACAGAGTGAAAATCTAATTTCGGCTAGGAGAAGGTTATTTCGTCTGAGCCCGACCCTACTTGGTATAAATACATGGAAAAATATTATTTTCTGGACTTTTGGACACATATTCGACCTAAGGCGGCTAAGGAGGAGTTGGAAGAACACGAGCATACGAATTTCATCATTCCTTCCTCACTCAAGACCCGAGTTTGGATTGAATTTATGTTTTTCTCTACTTTAATTTTATTTGTGATGAATTGCTCCATATCTATGGAGTAATTCTCGTTAGGGTTTGATGGATTTTGTATATTGATGATTGTTTGTGCATTATAACTCTAGTTTTATGTATTGAAGTATTTTTGAAAGATTTAACTGTTGCATCTATATTCAGTGTTCATGTAATCAAAAGAGGCATGACTTGTGATATCTTTGCATTATATTGTTGGTTGAGTTCATTAATTCTTCTTAGCAATCGAAAGAGACTAGTTGAATCATTTATTAAACCTAGTTATGAGGATAATCGAGAGAGGTTCTCCTAAAGACCAATCCACTACGCATTCTTACATATCTTCACGTGCTTAAATTGGTTTATCTTGTGAGGTTAAGACTTAATCGAGAGAGGAGTTTTTGCTGAACGTTTGAACTAATAATTGAGTGAATTCGAGAAACTCACTTGAATATTAGAAGTGAATTATCTTGAGTTAGATCCCAAACAATTAACTTGCACACATATCCTATCAAAACCCTATTGTCTCCCACTGATAACTTTCTTGTTTATTCCTTGTTTCAATTGTCATTAGTCAATAACTTTAGATTTTTAGTTAATTTTCGTTAGAAATCTTATAAATCTCAAATGTTGATCATCTTGGATAGCAATCAAGCTAGAAACTACGAGAATACTGTTTAAATTCAATCCATGTGGATACGATATTATACTATACTATATTTGATTAGCTAGCATAATTTAAGTGTGTGTTTTGCGCTCGTTTAATGCTCAACTTCTTCCACTTCCATATTCCTATACTTGTCATCACAAAAAGTAGAATCATCATAGCGGGGGTTTGGGAAAAGGAAGGACAAATAAGCACAATTATCCCAATGGCCAATTTGACTACCACCCTTATCACAAATACTCCACTCATGGGTTTGAGATTGTGTGCACAATCCGTCCCCGGGAGAATTTAAATAATTTTTTCAAGAGTGTGGTCCTCCACAATAAGGACAAGGGTCATCAAAGTATGAACAACTACCATCCGACCCATTTTCATTATGCGATGCCATTTTTCAAAACTAAGAAAATAAACAAGAAACAAATAAGAAAACAACAAGATAAGAAAAATACATACATAAATATTCACAAGTTTGGACCAAAGCACGTACGCTTGTTTCTCAAACAACCTAAATACGCCAAATTGATCCCCGGCAACATTGCCAATTTTGATGACGTCCAAATCCACTACTAAAAATAAATGGACACAATCGCATGCAATATAATATACCCAACTATGAGTCGGGGTCGAATCCTACAGAGAATAATATGTAGGCGATTAGGCGTGTAAGAGAATTATCACTTGTTATGCTAAGCCAAACACTTAAAAGGGTTTTGAGAAAATATTTATGTCTAAATGCGAAAATGTAAACTAACCTAGAAAGCAAGTCAAATAATCAATGGCTACAAGCATGGATACATGGGGAATTACACTCAAGTAACGATCCTATGTATTTCACGGTTTTATAAATATGAGCGAGTTTATGTTAATTAGCCTCGAGTAATAATTCTTTATTAGCTCCTTCCGAAGACTAACAGTACTTCCTAATTGAATTATCCCTAAAATAATTAAGAGATTAAGCACACTCAAATATGGCTACAATAAAATGAGGGTTAACGCCTCAAGTTCTTGTTAATTAATCTTTTCCAATACCAAATTATCTTTTTCAAAATTAATCCGAAGTTAATGGGCGAGTCCTAGGGTTAGCTAATCCCTTTGAAAACAATAAAGAACAAGAATAATTAAAGAAACAATAACTCACTTCAATATAAATAAAAATCGTTCAATACATAAGCACAACAAGATATTTAATCTACACTTTAAATATGAATTCCCATAAACAAGATTTCAGTGTTGGAAAAAATACTACACACTTAGATATTCAATACAAAGCAAGAAAATGAAGAAATGAACATAAATGGGTAAGAAATTCTCAACCAAAAGTTTCAAATCTTCAAGACTCAAGTGTGTGTGCAAGAACCTTAGCTCCAAAACTTGTCTTCTCTAGTCTAGCCAAAGATATGCCAAAGATGAGTTAGGTCGTGTATTAAAGGGTTTGGGGCCAAAGGATATAAAATTACAAAAATGCCCAAAACTGCAGCGCGATCTTCGCATTTGCGAACCTTGGCTTTTCTGTTGAGAATCGCATTTGCGATGGGGGACTTCGCATTTGCGAAGGATGATTGTCTGGTTTGACTTCGCATTTGCAGCCCTCATTTCGCATTTGCGAACAGTGTTTGACTTAGTTGACTTTGCAACTGCGAGCTTCTGCTCGCATTTGCGACGCCAGAGTCCAATTTTCACATTTCTGCTTTTGAGCCCCTTTTGATTTGTTTTCGCTTGATTTCTTCCCGATCACTTCTAAATCACATAAAACCTGTAAAATAGAAGTAAACGACATTAAACACACTATTTTATCAATTAAACATAACAAAAATCTAAGATTAAAGATGAGATAAGTTGGTAAATTACCAACTTATCAACACTGTGATTATATCATTGCAAATCATAAACATAATCGAAATTATTTTGAAAGAATTGATGTGAGCCTAATTTGTTTCTTTGTAATTGGGAATAGTAGTGACAAATTCGGTCAGAATTTCGTTATAAAGCTCTAGTTTGTATTTATGTAACAAACAAATTCCAGGAGTTAATTCTGTGTTGGTTAACATTGTAAACGCTTAGACTTTTAGCAATTGAAAGATATATCACTTATTCAGACATTTAAAATTTAATGAGGGTGAAATAACTGAAGTATTCATGGGATATGTCATATTAGGACCCATAGCCCTAGCTGCTATTGTGGAGGTCTTTTTTTCTAGAGCAAGATTGGACATTTGAATAATAAACTCCTAACCAACACATAGTTAGGAGAAAAGTAGTTTAAATATAACATGGAAATGTCTTAGGCTTAAAATTGAAAGTATTCTTCGAAAGATCAACATATATAAGTGCAAGTGTTTTAAATTAAGATTATTTGATCATTTATTCGTGAAAGCGATTGCATATATTTATAGTTTTGTTACATACTCCAAAAGGAAATAATTATATAATGTAAATATAAATTGATTTAAAATGCTAAATTTTAGGATTCTGTACACAATTCAAATAACAAAAGATTCAATAAGTAAAACTTTCATTAATTTTTAAGTCTTATATAATAGGGAAATACCTAAATTGACTATTTCGTTCAGTGTGAACTCTATTTTTAAAGTGTAAGAAAGGCGAACGAATTTTGCTAAGGACCTTTGTGCACGTGTACTTTAGGTTAATGAGTGTAATATTTTTAAAAAAATACATAGATTTAAAATTTGAAAAATGTGTAGAGTTATTATTAAAAAAAATTAAAGAAAAAAGTATAAGTGTGAGAAAATAATAATTGTTCGGTTTTTTCCTATACATATGCGATATTTTCCTATTTTTTATTTGTACGTGAGTATACTTTTATTTATGACTTTTATATTACATATATAGCTATGATTTTAATATATATTTCCTTATTTAATTATAAAGTATTAAGTATCGTTTCAGTTGATTTTATGTATGTAAGGTAACTTGCGTAAAAGATCATATATTTACGTTAATTTTTAATTTTATGTGTTTATTTCAATTGAAGATAAAATCTAAATGGATTTGTTACCTAGTTCAAATAAGGATAAGTTTTGAAAGTCAAAACTTTAGTTAATTTTAAAATCTTAAATATCAGAATAATAATTAAATGACTATTTTGTCTAGTGTGAATTCTTTTTTTAAAGGGTAAAAAAGGAAAACGATATTTCGATAGAGGGTTCGTACTTTTAATATAGTGTGTACATATATATGGTTGACACTCTTTACTTATCAAAAGTTAATTTGATCAACTTTCGGGGCTAACTACAATAAAATATTTCAAAAACTTCACGAAATACAAGCTGCATCTCTTCTCCTATCACAGTATGCTTACAACAACGGGGAAAAAAGAGAGAAGAAAGAAAGAAGAAATCATGAAGAATGCTAGATTACTATCATAGAAAGGTGTCAAATGCATGATGACTTTAAGTTAAACCAATCCGACTTAGAAAATCTGCTTATCATGTTTGACAAATTTCAGTCGACTGATGAACTTTGTGAATGATGCAAATGGACACGGCAAGCTTATACTGAAGTAGTAGATCTACGGGGGAAAATAGAAATACCCTAATTTACAACCGGTAATTGAAAGACTTGCAAACGTTGGTTAGTTTTCAATTACCAGTCGTAAACTGGCTAGCCCATGCTATTTTTACGGATCTACAATAGTAGGGTAAAACAGCGAATTAATTTGGTTTACGAAATCCATCTCATTGCCTTTGGCATTGATTTTGAAACCAAACGTAAGCAAAAAAGGGTTGAGTATTTCTACTGATTTCCTGAAATTAATAAAAACAAATAGGCAGTCATGCCAGTGACTATACCACAATCTACCCCTAGTATTTGCCCTTTGACGATCAACTATTTAGCAGCTAAAGGCGCTCAATCACATAAGAACATGTTAGAAAGAAAAAAAGAAAAGCTTTCGAGCTAATCTTGCAGGCATCAAATATTAAAAATCTCATGTCTTAACCTATCAACCTGTACACATTATGAACAGCACCTACAACATACATACTATCTCACAGTGACTTACAAATTGCAATCGCAATCAAGCCTCAATGTATAATTCTTGTACCTATCAGAGACTAGTTTGGATGACAATGAAGATGTCAGGTGTACTAATAACTAGGAAACTGGTATATGTCATCATTTTCCATGTTAGACATGTCACCATGAGCAGTTGATGCTGATTCACTTTCCGCTCCTTCAAGCTCAGCCTGCGGTGCGATGAAGAACATTAGTTCATATGAGTTTCCTGATTTTGAACTATGAAAGCGGATCTAAAAGCTCCCTATACCCCTCCTTAGGATTGACAATATGCAGCACTTGTAGAGCTTCACACATTGCTCTACTCTATGGTTTAGGTGAAGGCAAACTACCATGCTGCCAGAGAACGTGCCGAGCCAAGTGGTCTAATCAGAGGAGTATGAATAATGTTACGATTTTCTTCAATAGAATGGAGTATGCTGTGGGTAAAATACATGGATCAAGAAGCCAATAATACTGCCACCATATCCCAGATATGCTGGAAATAATTTAGAGACAAGAACATTCACTCATAAGAGTTTTCCAGTTGCTCGGACAATACCACCAATATCCACTATTTGGATTTTTAATTTGTCCTTGTTCCATTGCATACGATGTAGCTACTCCACAACCTTGACTATTTTTACGATCACATCTCTAAGACCCACAACCTTGGTTTTTTCAAGAAAAGGTAAAGTAAACTAAAAGCATAATGGAATATATACTTTGTGCATCTGTGTCCCTAATATTTACAAGGAAGATAGAGGATGGCTAAAATTCATTCCGTTCAGTCCCAAATGATGTACGTACGCATTCCACATGCAAAAAACTATGTAAATTTCAATCTATCATGTCTTTTAGTGACAGAAATGTCGTAGTAGAATGATGCTTTGCTTACCTTAGCTTGCCGGTACTTTTCAAGAATCCGATGATATTGCTGCCGTGCCCCTGGAGATTCAACCATTGATAGCACTCTTGAGACAGCCTCATCCAGAGCAGCATCAACTTTCTGTTTGCGGAACACCTTGAGAATGTCTTCATCCTCACTTTCATCAATTGATTCTGTGTCATGTCGAAATCCCCGAAGACCAACACCCCTTCGACGCCACCTTAGCACCACCTTCTCCAAGATTCCAACTGCCCAACACACCTTGTATTGCTTTCTAACCTGATAGCCTCGTACATGAGCCTGCCATGGAAATCACAAGCAAGTCACTTTTTCTGCTAAACGAATTATTTTCTATCCTCCATACATTCCCTCTACCCCAAACCCAAAAAAAAAAAGGAGATCATAATTAACAAATGATCCGAACTTATATTTTATTTATAAATATGATTGTGACTTCTGTATTAGTGACAGATTGTATTTGAAGTCTTATCAAGTTTGACCTTCCTAGAAGATAGCGTATAATGAGGTTAAAATGTCAATTTTGACTTAAAGCATATAAAGCACCTGTATCTTCACTACTTTCTGGCGGAATGCAAGGAAATCTTTCCGACCTTTCCATCCTCGATATTTCTTCTGAATTGCTAAGGCTGCTGAGTTGTAGTCCCGCGTATTGCGGAATGCCCACTTTGATGCAGCTGAAAGCCCGTGAATATTGTTTGAGAGGATACCATATTCATCTCCACTTGCGGTAGCAGTAACAGCAGATTCTCTCTGTTGTCTTTTGCGGAATGAATGTGCTCGGAATGCAGACTGTATACGAGCAGCAGCCTGAGCTGCATTACGGACTGCAGCTAAGCTGTCCTTTAGAGAACGCTGATCCTCGTTTGTGGTGGCACTTGTGTTTGATATGCTACTAATAGTTTTTTCTGCTTCCACATCAGCAGTACCTTTTGAAAGCTCACTCTCCTCCAATGTGAGGGATGAAAGATGACTGGTGAGAGCTACCTCTGAAAGATATCCTGCAAGTCCCTTATGACCGCAACTGGAAGCAATTGATGCAGCAGTTTTACCAACTGGATCTCGTGAGGAGGGATCTGTAACAGCTCCAGCCGATGCCCCGGATGCGATGAGTGAAGCAACCATTTTTTCCCTGTCACAGATATGAATATTCAAATAACTTAGCTTCCTATGGCTACTAAGCATAAGGCCCCAGTAAAGATTGTCATTAGCAAATTCACTACACATGCAAACACAGACACAGACATATATAAAGAGAGACAGATTCAAGGAGTTCCCTCAATATCTCAACATCCATGAAGCTCTTCAAAGCTGAATCTCTCCATGTAAGAATTCGAAATGTTGAAAAATACTGCCTGATGTGCTCAATTTTAAAAAATATATAAAGAGAGAGATTCAAGGAGTTCCCCCGATATCTCAACATCCATGAAGTTCTTCAAAGCTGAATCTCTCCATGTTGTCAATATATTACTCCATAAATAATTCGAAAAGTTGAAAAATACTGCCTAATGTGCTCAATTTTAAAATTTCACTTAGGCAAATTAGGAATGAGACAGTATTTCTTGTAAAACAGCAATAACTGAGTGATCGAGTCAAAAGTAAAAATACCATTCATCTTTATATTTTTTGTATACTCAGGAGGTGGAAGCAGGACATGTTTTTTTCCCTTTAAAATGACTGAGAAATCCCATAGGTCAGTGGTGCACAATTTGAAACTTGGTGGATAATGGGCCCACCCTTCTACCCTTATCCACTTAAATGCCAGGCTTTTGTTGCAGCAGGGTTCAAGCCTGGTGATGTGCACCTAACCACACATCACGCATTGTTTTCTCACCACTAGAGCAATGCCCTGGGGCCTAGAAGTGGGACATGTTTGACTTCCTAAGAGTTGTTAATCCAGCTTCTATTGCTACTGACTACAAATTTTAATGTGAAAACTGAAGCACAGTGATTAGTGAAGTAGTTTATCAAACCAAAAAAAACAATAGAATTACCTTCCAAAGCGTGCAGCCCAGTGCAGGGCAGTCCAGCCGTTAATATCACGGAAGTTAACACTGACTGCAGCATTTAGAATTGGGTGCAGCGCCCACTCAAATCCCAATCCAGAAACCATGTGAATTATTCCTTGCTCTTTCTTAGATAAAGAACAGCCCATCTGATTATCTTTTCGTTGCAATTTATAAGAAAGCCACTGCTGGAACTTGTCTTTTAGAAGTTCTTGAAGAAGCCAATCAATGGTTATCGTTGATGTTGAAGTGCCAAACAAAAGAGATTCAATGACCTGGGACCATGAATCTTCATTTGCTTTGCATTTCTCCAAGAAATCATTGCTCAACATAGAACTATCTTCTTTTTGGGCAGATAAGTCCAATAGAAGCAGCTGCACGAACCTGACAAGTAACAACAATTCCTCTGTACTTTTATAAGCTCCTTCCACGTCAGATCGATTATTTCGAGCACAATCATCAGGCTTATCCCGATATTCAAATTCCTTCACCTCACTGCATGACTCCCTATTACCACTAGTAACACAGAGGGTGACTTTACCAGGCAAATGAGGAGGAGCTTGGCAACAGATGACACCTTCTTGAATGATCTGAACAGGAACTTCACTATCACCAAACATGCAAGTCCACATGCACTCTGAAGGATTACAGAGAAAAGATCCAATGATAACAACCTGCGTTGAAGATCTAGAACGTTATAAATATTGGTAATAATTAAAAAAATGGGTGAAGAAACCAGCTGAAAACTATTAACTACACCTTAGTATCTAACTTGTCAATATCCTGAGCATGGTCATGAATATAAGGTACACGGAAGGATTTTTTTTCCTTTGTGATAAAAGGTGCACAGGAGGATTTTAAATTGCTTTCATAAAAAGCTACCTTCAAATTGTTCAGCATAATTTGACTATAGGAAATCATTTACAGAGGTTTTATCGGGAGGCTCAGTTCTTCAACTGAGATAATGAAAAATTATTTCACCTTTTTAGTTCTTTTTAGTTGGAACTTTAGGCGGTTCTCGAAAAAAGATAACGAAAAAAATTATCCCTAGAGTCGAGACTAAGAGGAATGTATAAACCAATGCTTCCACAGAGATATCAAAGATTTAAGGGGGTTTTGAGCATTGAGCAGCTCCAATGTTGATAAAAGAATTAGTCATTATGAGTTGGTTACAGGAGCCAGTTGCATCTCTTCCTCTTTATGACCTTTGTATTACTTTAAACTGCTATACATTCAGGTTCCAGTCAGCATTCAGAAATTAAGCCATGATATAAAAGCATTTCATCCAAGATTTTGAAGTAATACCATTTAAAATACCAGTTGCAAAACGATGGAAGTCTGCGTGTTCGGAAGCCATAACTAATTATATAAGTTATTGGGGCATGGAAAACAGAACACTGAAATTTCAAATGACTAAACAAACGTATAAGCAATCCACTGGGATCTCGACACCACTTGCACATGCAGAAAACAAATTTCAAGAAACATCGCAAGTCCACAACCATGGAGAGCAGACATGGTTTACAGTACAAACGCAAACAATCAACTAAATCATGACATATACCTTTGTAGCCTCAGATGAATACCCCCAATCAGGGGATATATCCCGAAATGTAAATTTCTGCTTCTGGGAAATAGTTAAGCTCATCTCATCTTCAAACGAAGTACCAATCTGATCTTGGTCAAATATTGTTGTACACTGGTCAGAATTGGATCCAAAAGCAGTTACCCCAGGAGAATATGCAGGATACTTGAAATTTTCAAGTTGTTTAAAAGCTGGTATGGGAGCTGCAAAGAAACACGAGTTTTCCAGAGATTAACTAATTAGTGACATGCTAGAGGCCTCTGGAGGTGAAAAAATGATTACCCTTCTGAGCCTCCTTCTTCACTGAAATTAGGCCACTTGTAGCTTTGATATGCTTCTATGGCACCTCTCTCTGATGAGATTTGCAGCATTCCCTGTGGTAAGTATAGGCATGTGAAAACACGTTTAGATTTTAATATTAAAATGTATAGCTGATGTGGGTTTATGATAAGAGGCAGGTGTTGTATTTCACCAGAAGGCCCTGAGATAAGGTTAAAACTTGCACTATATCTTGATCTTATATGCATTGATAGGCCTAATGAAACAGAGCTAACTACAAAATACACTTTTCTTACATTCTCATCTAACTTGGGCAAAGATTTGGTTAGTGATTCAGCAGCTGTGGAAACCCCATAGTGATCCAGCATATCTTTCCAGACGTGACCATCCTGGGTCAGATGTTGATGATGTGATTCACTGCTCTCAGCTACAGAGGCACAGTCTTATCAGCATACCTTCACATTTATTGCTTCTAAACTAGAAAAAGATGAGAGCTCCATTTAAAGAAATAATGAACACAAAGACACGGAATTAAATATCCAAGAGGAAGCATTGAGTTAACTGCTATCAGAACTTCAGAAGTTACACTTTCACTTCTTTTTTTTCGTATGGTAAATAATTTTATTAATAATGGGAAAATCTACATACAAGAAATATCACTACAGTCACACATACACTATTTGTTAGTGGATGCCATAAAAACTTATAATTAGTTACGTGTTTAAATTCAACAGAATAATCTTTATGGTGTACAGTTCTGACTAACTCTGAGTGGACCTTCAGATGCTGATGTATCAATCTACATTCAGCTGAGGTTAAATGGTTAAAGAAAATAAACAAATAAGATACTATTTTGCAAACACTTCTAAGTCAAACAAGCTACTATAAAGGCTAGCATTTAACCATCAGATTCCGACAAGTATCCAGGTCAACAGTTACAAGGCTAAGAACAAGCAGTAGTCAACCACACCAAGCAAATTGACAAAAATATCTACCTAGTTCACGATAAAGCACAAATAACTAATAAGTAAGAAAATCTCCAAGCTTTGAGTTGCCTGTAATAGAAATCCAAAGCAGAGAACCATAAGGATGCATATGTGCATTCTACAATAATAATGAGAGATGAAAATGACAAAAACCTGAATGATGTTGCAACAACAGACTGTTTGAGTTCCCCTGCATCTCGACAAGTGAACTGTCGTC
This sequence comes from Nicotiana tabacum, assembly GCF_000715075.1. Classification (NCBI taxonomy): domain Eukaryota; kingdom Viridiplantae; phylum Streptophyta; class Magnoliopsida; order Solanales; family Solanaceae; genus Nicotiana; species Nicotiana tabacum. Next base: position 63,805,002 of record NC_134094.1, on the reverse strand, counting down.
ACTTATTGCATCTGCATACAGGGGATCAATTTCTTTAAAGCTGTCATCATTTAAACTTAACTGCTCCTCGAGCCTTCGCAACGCTTGACTCATCTCAAGCCCCGGTGAACTCATGACCTCCTTTGTTCTCCCTGTGATGTCTGACGTCCTGTTATTATTGATGACTGCATCAGAGCAAATTTCTCCAGGGCTAGATTGATTCTGGTACTGCTCATAAGATTCACCGGCGATGAGAGTAGAGCCCGTCTGTTGAGTAGAATAGGAGCTTGGACTGGGAGAGAAAGTAGAAGAAATTGGAGAAGATTCTGACATGAAGGCTGGATTCTGCCTACCCTGTTCTCATATGAAAAACTAATGATGTTAGGACTCGTTATACTTTTAACATATTTAAGTTCTAGCTAATAAACAGCTTAATAAGATGCACTAAACAAATATTTAATTCTCCAATATTAGCTGTACATACAAATACTAATACAGAGATTGAAGGATCTCCAGCATCACATTATTGCCGCATTCACAGGGAAACAAGATTACAGAAAGAAATGATGGTTGAAACTGAAGAACAAAGAACTACTGATGCATAGATCCTTTGATTGATGAAAAATTATTCAGTGGTACCGAAAACTCTTGTCATGACATCATATTAGCTTGTACTGGGTTCTAGAAGACTGACCTCAGTTATGTCTCTGTAGTGAACCAGAACAATGTGCTCGTACGCACTGCCCAAGCATCCAAAGTTGTGAACAAATAAAGTAAAAAGAACAATCAGTTACCTCCCAACTTTTTGCTCTGAGAGAGAGAGAACAGAAAAGGAAGCTCTAGAATATTAAGCTTCCATTCAGCTTTTTGTAACTCCTAAAATTTCGGTGCCATTTGAAACTATGGTGAGTTTAGCACCTCTTTCCTAAAAGTGCACAAAACCAAAAAATACCATCTTACAGATAGATAAGAGCAAGTAACACTCACGGATCCAACATCCAATAGCTGCGTCTCTGGAAGGTAGGATTCTGCTCTCCGTGTGCATAATAACAGTTCAGGGCTTCAGCATTTCCAACCTGGACATGGAAGAGACAAATAGGAACTACTCATGCAATGGAAAATTGTTAGAGAAACTGGAGAAGAATATGAAATGCATACATTTTGGGGATTCATACCATCCATGTGAAACACACCATAGTTTCCCAAAAAAAGTCAGTTGCAATATCAACAACACAATATTTCCTAACAAATGTTGTTACCTTAAGCCGTTCATGTGCCTCCCCAACAGTTCTCCCATCTTTCTTCTTGCGCCAACTATGCCCATCTTTACGGAAGAATCTGAGGACCCTCTTGTTAAAGAGAAACAATGATCCACCTGTGGATACAACCACTTTGTCAGATGATATGGAAGAGGACAGCAATCTACATGGTTCCAATAGTAAGAGGGTTTGGAGACTACTGGGTGGCTTTTGAGCTGCTTCATTGGAGAGCTGGTGGTTCTCATGATTTCGCAGTATGAAGAGAACTTCAGCAGGCTTCAACCACCTGATTTGGGCTTCTCGAACCAAATCATTAATATCATATCCTGAAAAGTAGAATAGCAGCAGTTGCTAAATCTTCTAGATCAGCAGATACAGATCAGTACACTCCATTCTCAAAGGCCAAAGCGGCATCGTTCATAGGTAGTCAACCAGTAGTTTCACAAGGAAAATAACTATATTAAAAAAGAAACAATTTCAAGCGGTTACCTATGGAACAACAAAGAAAAAAAAAAGTGTAAACCCACAGGTGGGGTGTCGCGACCCAAAATCCATCTAGCCGTGATGGCACCTACCCCTACCCGCTAGGTAAGCCAAATATCAGTCAATACAACTCAAATGCGAATAATAAAAGTAAATGAGTAAAATTACTAAACATTTATACAATCTCCCAAGGATTGGTAGTACAAGTCATGAGCTTCTAAGACTTAGAATTTACAAAGCTGGTACGAAATAAATACATCATCTGTTCGAATTTGCAAATCTAAAGCTACCAAGGACAAGTGGCAGTTATAACCGAAATGCACGTACATCTTCAATGTCAGCTCCCGCCATACACAGCAACATCAGTTCCAAGATCTGCACGCAAGGTGCAGACGTATAGTATGAGTACAACCGACCCCATGTACTCAATAAGTAACAAACATAACCTCATGTTGAAAGCAGTGACGAGCTCGAAAAGAGATCAGAGTCCAGTACCAGTAGCCAATAACCAACTCGTAATAATAATATAATGAGAACAGTAAAGGTAAATAACTCAAGAGATATATGCTCAGCTCGTTCACAGTTACGGGGAAAGTAGGCATGCTTTTCAAGTAAAACAGTCAATTCCAAATCTCACCCCTAAAACACTAAACATGAGTTTATCAAAAGAACTGTATTCCCATTCACAACACCAGATAAGAATTTCCGTTTACCAATTAGCATGAGGAAAGTACATCTCTATGCCTACATATCAATACATGTCAAGTCATCAACTATCATATACCGTCTAGCATGAGGAATATACATCTCTATGCCTACATGTCAAATCATAAATGTCACATTACCGTCTAACATGAGAAAAATGCATCTCCATGCCTACATGCCAAGTATGCATGTCAAATGAATGATTTTACGGTGATACCCCAGGTACTCTCACTCTCAACATACCCAAATTGTCTGTCTCAAATGCCCACTTCATCACACACACGATCACTCAGCACTGTACGGGTGACTGGCATCAATGCCCCTCACTAAAGCATGTGTATATATATCACTGTTCCTGCGCTCACTGCTAGTATGTCAGACTCCAGAGGGGCGGATCCTGCCCAACCGCTAATCAAAAGCCAATATGACCTATTGCGACGTGCAGCCCGATCCACAATAACACTTTCAACACGGCTCTAAGGTCCACCTCAGTCATCAACCTCTCAAGTCTCAAGGGCTCACAATCTTATACCACTCAGCCCAACAACTCCACATATGGAAAAACATAATGATACGTGCAATGTCACAATGAATGATGAACAGAGACTGAGATATAATTTGCAAATGAAGAACCATGACTGAGTGTATAATTACAGTTAAATCAGAAAACTCAAAACAACAGAAATAGCCACATTAGGTCTCAACCAAATAAGCACATAGCCTAAACATGATTTCTAACATGAATCACAGCTCAGGTAATCAAACAAGGGAAAACACGGATATAACAGGATATGATAGCAGAACAAGTCTGGTACTAGTCTAAAAGTCAACTTGAATCATGATTACCCCGGTGCACGCCCACACGCCCGTTACCAAGCATGTGCGTCACCCCAACACATCACAAAATAGTTCCCAGGGATAATTACCCTCAAATCTAAGTTTAGAAATGTTACTTACTCTAGAAATGCCATCCCGAGGAAATCAACCTCCTAAAGGCTCGAAACTAGCCAAAAGCAACTCAAAATCATCAAATAATGCCAAAGAAAACAAACTCATACGATAAAGGTCGAATTTTTAATCAATTACTCAAAGTCAACCAAAAAGTCAACCCGGGTCCGCTTCTCGAACCCCGACAAAACTCACAGTTTTCCGACAACTCATTCAATTACGAGTCCAACCATACTAATTTCACTCAAATCCGACTTCGAATCGATGCTCAAATCTCAAATATTCACTTTAGAAAAATTTGGACAAAAACCTCCAATTTCTCTTCTAAAATCATCAATCAAATGCTAAAATGGAATCATGAAATATAATCAAAATCGAGCCAAAAATAGTTACCCCAATCCATGTGGTGAAAATCCTCTCCAAAATCGCCCAAAACCGAGCTCTAAATCTCAAGTTGTGATAAAAATAACCAAAATCTCGATATAAATGCATTTGCCCAGCACATCCGCATTTACGGACAAAATAATGCACCTACAGCGTCGCTTTTACGACCAGAACCTCGCTTCTGCGAGACACAAACATAATCCCGACCTCCCGCACCTGCGGAAAAAACTCCGCTTCTGCGACATCGCAGGTGCGAGGACCTGCACCGCATCTGCGCCCAACTCGCTTCTGCGCCAAAACAATCTCCGCATTTGCAGACTCCGCCCCCAGCTCCAGATTGTGCTTCTGCGCTACCAGTGCCGCATATGCGGCTCCGCACCTGCGCCCAAGGTTGCGCAAGTGCGGTCACACCAGATCTCTACCCAAACCAGCATCAACCAACATGTTCTCAAATGATCTGAACCACATCCGAATCTCACCCGAGCCTCTCGAGATCCGGTCTGAACATACCAACAAGTCCCAAAACGTAACGCGAGCCTACTCGAGGCCTCAAATCACGCATGACAATATCAAAACCACGAATCGCACCTCAAATCAAGCTTAATGAACTTATGAACTTTCAACTTACAAGACTCGTGCCGAACCATATCAAATCAACTCAGAATGATTTCAAATTTTGAACACAAGTTCTAAATGACATAACGAACCTATTCCAACTCCCGGAACAACAGTCCGAACCCAATATCATCAAAGTCAACTCCCGATCAAACCTATGCGGTTCTGTGTGATAAGAACGTGCCCTGGTATGCCCACACATCCATCTCAACGTCCTCATTTCAGCTAACTTCATCTTCTTGACGGGCCAGCACTCTGCCTCATACAACATAGTCGATCTAACCACTACACTATAGAACTTGTCGTTAAATCTTGGTGGCACGTTCTTATCACACAGAACCGCAGAAGCGAGCCTCAATTTTATCCACCCCGCTCCAATACGATGAGTAACATCCTTGTCAATCTACCTATTGCCTTTAATTACAAACCCAAGATATCTGAAACTATCCCTTTGGGGGATGACTTGTGTATCAATCATCACTTCTACTTCTGCTTCAGGCATCCCATCACCGAACTCTCACTCCGTGTATTCTGTTTTCGACCTGCTCAACTTGAAATCTTTAGACTCTAGCGTTGGTCTCCAAACCTCCAACCTTGCGTTAACCCACCTCGCGTCTCGTCAATCAATACTATGTCATCAGCAAATAGCATACACTATGTCACCTCCCCTTGTATGCGTCGCGTCAGCACATCCAATATGTCAGGGCAAACAAAAATGGGCTAAGAGCCGATCCCTGATGAAACCCATCTCCACAGGGAAATGCTCTGAGTCACCACCCGCAGTCCTCACCCGAGTCTTAACTCTCTCGTACATATCCTTAATCACCATAATGTACGATACCAGAACACCGCTAACCTCCAAACACCTCCCTCGGGACTTTGTCGTAAACTTTTTCTAGGTCAATGAACTCCATATGCAAGTCTTTTTTCCTCTCCCGAAACTGCTCCACCAATCTCTGCACAAGGTTTATGGCTTCGGTAGTTGAGCCCCCGGTGCATAAATCTGAACTGATTCTCGAAAATAGACACATTTCTCCTCACCCTCCTCTCCACCCCCTCTCCCAAACTTTCATAGTGTGACTCAGCAGCTTGATCCCCTTATAGTTGTTGCAATTCGGGATATCACCTTTGTTTTTGTACAACGAAATCATTAAACTCCACCGTCAATCTTAAGGCATCTTCTTCGTCCTAAAAATGACATTAACAAACCAATAAGCCACTCCAAGCCTGCCCGACCCGCGCTCTTCCAAAATTCCACTGGTATCTCGTCAGGCCCATTCGCCTTACCCTTATTCATCTTCCGCATTGCCTCGTCAACATCCACAACCTTAATACGCCTACAAAACCCGAAATCACTCAGACTCTGAGTTCTCCAACTCATCAAGCACGATGTTCGTGTCCCTTTCCACGTTCAAGAGTTTATGGAAGTATGTTTGCCACCTACGCCTAATACATGCCTCTTCTACCAATACCTAGCCATCCTCATCTTTGATGCACCTCACTTGGTCCAGGTCCCGAGCCTTCCTCTCTCTAATCTTGGCTAACTTGTGCAGCTTCCTATCCCCACCTTTGCCCCCAAGATCCTCATATAGTCGTTCAAATGCTGCAGTCTTAACCGCCGTAACCGCTACTTTCGCCTCTCTCCTAACCTTCTTATAACACTCCCTATAAGTTCTCTTCTCCTCCTTGTCCGTGCTTTCCACTAGCTTCAGATTTGCCGTTTTCTTGGCTTCCACTTTACCTTGGACTTCCCCATTCTACCACTAGTCCCCTTTGTGGCCTCCTGAGTATCCCTTCGTGACCCCTAACACCACTCTAGCAGCTTCCCTAATGCAGTTCGCAGTCGTGGTCCACATACTACTCGCGTCCCCCTACTCCTCCATGCCCCCATGGCCAACAGCTTCTCCCCCAACTCCTGAGCTTTGTCCTTAGTCAAGGCTCTCCACTTGATCTTAGGCTGACCGTACACCGCTTTCTTCTTCCTTGCTATCTTGATCTCCAAGTCCATTACTAAGAGCCTATGATGCGTCAATAGACAGTCACTCGGGATAACCTTACAATCAGTGCAAAGACCCCTATCACACCGCATGATGAGAAGATAATCAATCTGAGTCTTGGCTACTTTACTCTGAAAAGTGACCAAGTAGTCCTCCCTCTTTTGAACACACGTGTTAGCTACCACCAAGTCAAAAGCACCAGCAAAATCCAACAGCGAGGTTCCTCCCTCGTTCCTATCTCCAAAACCAAACCCGCCAACCCGCCATGCACCTCGTCATAACCCCTAGCAGTCTCCCCAACATAGCCATTAAAATCACCTTCTATGAAGAGCTTCTCGTTGTGCGGAATACCACGCACAACCTCATCCAAATCCTCCCAAAATCGCCTCTTGACCTCCTCGCCCAGGCCCACTTGTGGCGCGTAAGCACTAATCACTTGTAAAGTGAACCAACCAACCACTAGCTTGATACTCATCAGCCTATCGTTCATCTTCCTAATATCTATCTCCCTGAGATCCCTATCAACAAAAATACCTACCCCGTTCCTGCCCTTAGCACCACTTGAATACTACAGTTTGAACCCGTTAACATCTCGAGCCTTCGTACCCATCCATCTAGTCTCCCAGACACACGCTATATTAATCCCCCTCTTCGGAAGAATCTTCCCTAACTCTATAGACTTACCCGTCAATGTTCCTATATTCCAGGACCCCACTTTCAGCCTAGCGTAACCCTTACCCTTACCCCCCCCCTCCCGCCCCCCAGAGGACATGACCTTACTCTACCATCGCTCAATGTAGCCACATACACAAGCAAAGAACTATGCTAAAGAGTATAGACTAAACTACAACTACTACAAATGCAGAGAAGCAATCAGAGTTTATGCATAGACTAAAAAATATTAGGACGCAAAAGATACAAATGACTCAACTAATGGCAGAGAAAATGTAAACAAGTCGAAGTAAATACAATAGTCAAGGATAAAAGTCAGTAAAACAAATACTAACAAGTCAAAAACAAATTTTCCAGAACAATAGAACTTGGAGTGGAACCGGGGTGCCGAGGAAGGTGTTGCCACAACCCCTGTACAGAACCATTGTTGCCGCTGCTAGGGCTGGAATTCCGACGAGCACGCCTAAGAAAAGAGATGGGAGAGAAAATAGAGGGTGAAGCCCTCTTTTGCATTTGCTGCTAGGGCAGCGAGACTCATTCAAAGAAAAGGGGATGGGGGTAGGAGAGGAGGGACGGGAGGAGAAAAGAAGAAGAAGAAGAAGAAGAAGAAGAAGAAGAAGAAGAAGAAGAAGAAGAAGGGAAAAGATGGCGAGAGGGGAAGAAGGGGGAGGGCAGAAACGACAAGGAAGAATAGGAGAGAGAAGATAGGAGGAAAGAAGAAAAAGGGAAATGTGGGGGTGGGGGGGAGGGCCTTACCTTATCTCCGTGGGGTGGATCGCCAGTTGGTCGCCGCGGTAGTAGCGAAAGGGTGGGGGTTGGTCGCCGGGTGGGGGGTTGCATATTATCAGAGAGACGTTAGAGAGAGAGAGTTTTACAAAGTTCTTAAATGGCTTCCTAATATCTATTATGTTAAGTGATAAATTTATTTAACAATTGTTAAGTTATCAAATTGAGAATTACTTATGGAAACTTCTACAAATTGAAAAAGTTGTCTTAAGAACAATAGCGACAACAGGAGGATACATTCAGTATGTTGTGGACTACAAATTTAAATTACATATGTTATGCTCAGTGTTATCAAAGGCGAAAAGCGCAAAAAAGCTCTAAGGTCCGTTAGGGCTTTAAGCGCAAAGCGCAACTAAAGCATGAGCTTTAATGAAAAAAGGCGCAACTAGAGAAAAAGTAAAAATATGTATATGTAGTCCAAGACTAATAATTATAAGTATGAATAACAAATATATGGACAAAGAAATTGAAAAAAAATTACGATAAAGCAAAATATCAGTTGTTTAATGTCGCCTTTTCAAGATTATATTCATTGGCAAAGACAAGTATGCCTTAGAGCCTTGATGCGACACTAAAGCGCCCACAAAGCGAGGCGAAGCGCTCAACGTGGTTTGAGCCTTGCTTCAGGGCTTAAGCACGCTTTAAGCGCGCCTTTGACAACACTGGTTATGCTAGAAAATCAGAACTCTTGGCTTTTGTTCTGTTGCATGTCTCAGAAGTGAAGAGGATGTAGAATCTCCTTAAACCTAAGATCGGACAAGAAAACGGGATCTCATTGAGTAATAAAAATCATGATAGGCAAACTAACTGCACATTAAAACTAACCAGAAGTTGTCAGAGGAGTATTCAGTTATGAAATACTTCAATAAGAAAATTGGAAAATTTTATGAACTCTAAACAATCTTAGTAACACACTTTACCTTTAATTTGCTCTTCATAAAGTAAAATAAAAGACGAGATTACTGTATTTGACTTTATTCCTTTCCATTTTTCTCTCCCTTATCTTTCAAGGAGAATCAAGTAATAAATCTTCAATCCTAGAGAGTTGGAGGCCTTCCTGGAGAGTCTACAAGTAGTTCTCACAAACCAAGGACTAGCTCCAAATACTGAAAGCGTCAACACATAGTAAGGAGTTTGCATTTGAAATACTAGTTAAATGTTCAATAGCAATCGGTTTTCCCAACCATTGGGTGTCATCTCTTTGCTAGAATATTTAGAAGTGATAAGTTTCTTTATTTTTCAGCATTACGGGTTCATATTTCTTACCTCATTTATCCTCACAAACTGACCCAGCTAAGCTCTTTCACTAAACAAGCATCCCTGCAGTTTCACATACTTGCAAAGAAGGAGTAGTTGCCCTCAAAAAGCTTGGGGTAGGTTACACAGATTTTCTGCTCTTATTTACCTCTTCTATGAATGCTGAGAAGTAGACTTCAATTATGGCCACATCACAAGCCTTTATTTTCTCGAAGGAAACATGGCTTTTCTAATTTCAACAGTCAAGCAGTTAGAGTTAGCAGTTATTCAATTGACAATCTTCCTCCACAACCACATCATTTATTTATTTATTCATTGACTCACTATTAACTAAAATATGAACATTCTCTTGACTTCGTTGGATAATGCCACCGAAAATCATTTTCTCTCTCTTTAACATTTATTCCCTTTACTCTAGTAGGCAGCAAATATTCATCTGACGTCATCGAAATTTGGATAAGGGAATTTGGTCGAAGATTTAAGTCCCTTAGAGCTAACTATATCATGATCAAATTGGCCGAGGGACAAAAATTCATCAAGTTTCATTTCTATAGTGTGAAGTTGAACCATCTAGTTGCTCAGATCCTTTAAAGTCCTCCCCGCATCCGTGTCGCTCCGACACAATTTGGGTGAGAGTTGGATCCACAGAATTTGGTCAACCTAACTTGGGTACTTTGACTACACCTATAACCCAGAAATACAGGTTGATCGAGTATACTAGGTTAGATTTTGAGTTTATGTCACATTTTTTTTTTTTATGAAGTAATTAGAGTTTATATATATATATTCACAAATAGTACTAGAAGACTTTGTTGTTATACGAGATAACTTATGAACAAAACAGTAAGTGGTTACAAATAATTTAGCTATAAATATATATATATATATATATATATATATATATATATATATATATATATATATATATTCACAAATAGTACTAGAAAACTTTGTTGTTATACGAGATAACTTATGAACAAAACAGTAAGTGGTTACAAATAATTTAGCTATACCATCTTTAATTTACTAACTTCAATTAAGTGTCAAAGTATATACTTAAATATGTCGTATATACATTTATTAGCTAAATAGCAGCACCCGCATCCGTCTTTGATCCACAACCTGGAATCCTAAAATTATGTAATGAAGAATCGGACTCCTAGATCTACACCCATATCAGATAGACGGATAACCACATCCAATTCCTAGCAACATAGTTGATCATAGACGATTAAAAATGTCGAGTACGCTGGGTCAACCCACTAACCAGTTCATATAACCCCTAAAACAACACCACCCACCCTAAACTTAAGGGGCCTGGGCCAGGTCCACTATTTTGATCCCTTAACCGGATCGGTCTGAACCGATTCATGGCCCACATGCCAACTCACCTGACCCGATCCACTAAAACAAAAATTTTAAAATAAAAAAACTCTTAGTGCACCGGGCTGCCCTACTTGTAGAAACGCAGGGTAATCCGCGTACAATAGACCCTTGTGGTCCGGGCCTTCCTCGGACCCCGCGCATAGCAGAGCTTAGTGCACCGGGCTGCCCTACTCGTATACTCTAAAATCTGCAAAGTTGACCTTAATAAAGTTTGGACGTTTTATTTTCATGAGAAATATTCATTTTCCTTTTCTATCAAACTTCTAATTGGCCAATTTGTAAGACAGTAAGTTTTTCATTATTCAAATTTCAGTTGAAAATTAATAAAATATGAAGTTTTGTTTTTATTTACTATTCTTGTATTATTTTTCTTTTTTAAAAAAAAAAGTAATAACATTTTGTATGTTTCTTATAAAGTGTTAATTTTTTTTATCTAACAATTTAACTATGATAAACTATTAACTTAATATAACATAAAATATAAAATTTATGGAAATAAAAAATCTGAACCCCTTAATGGTTCAGCCATAAAAGGGGCTAGCGGTCAAAGGGCCAGATCAGGTCCAAAGGTTGCATAAAGGAGTCTCAAGTTTGACCCGGACCTGGCCCATTAACGACTTGAACTGTACCAGTCGGACCACAACTGGTGGGTCCAACCCCTAACAGGTCAAGTTTCGCTTGGATCGACACCTTTGACAGGACGGGAAAATGATGGATTTCTACCCAAATTAATGCAATAGAAGAGGTCAAATCTAGTTGCCTTGTCTTCTCAACTCTATATTGGTTTCTAATACCAGATAACTAATACAAGCCTGCTCCTCTCATCTCTAATATGAAAAACCTGTTCTCTTTGATAACGATGTTCTAATTATATAATAGCCATAAACGGAATCCTAAGAAGCAGAAAATCTTTCTGGAAAGAAGTAAGAAGCAATTCATAACAAGTGTCATTCGTAAAAATATACTCTCTATTTCAATTTATATGATACACTTTCCTTATTAGTCCGTTTAAAAAAGAATGACATATTTCTATGCTTGGAAAAAAATTTAACTTTCAACTTTCCACTTTACCCATTTCACCCTTAATGAGAAGCTTTTATAGCCACACAAATGTTGTATCCCCATGAAACTTTTACCCTTTAAGCTTTTAAAATCGCAAGTTTCAAAAATCTTTTTTTTCTTACTCTATTCCGAGTCAAACTACGTCAAATAAATTGCACGGAGGAGTAATAATGTAAAAACAAGCAAATAAACAAAATTAACAACATAAGCTACTAACAATTACTGAACTGACTAAGACCCAGTAATGGACCCAAGATTTTCACAAGCAGATTCGAACATATGATGAAGTAATGTACAAAGAAATCAACAAAACAAATTTTATTAACTAAAAAATAATGATAATACGTTATTCTAACTGTACTCCGAGTCTTCATTTCATGAAACGTATTCGTAATAGTCTCATCAGAAATACATATAAAATATTATGTTTCCTAATGAATATAGAAATAGCTTATATAGGAAAAAAGTTGTACTTGTTGTTGAGTGGTTTCGAATCCAGGATCCTTTCGAAAAACTGAATCCATTTGCAGTTATCTTGGCGCTGTTTTTAAGTCAAGCGGGTTCAACATTTATTTTTATAACAATATTTTCTCAAATAAAGATAAAATAGACCTATATAGACAGTATAATTTTTCGACGAAGTGGGTTCATATAAATCTGCTTTATCTCATCTAGGTCCGCCCCTGCTAAGACCTCCCCCTATCCCCCAGAAGTAGAAGTAGTAACAATGCAGCTCAACAAAGGCTTGCACACCCATAGTTTTTTTGAATGACCAAGTATCTCAAGTTGCAAGCAGCATTTCTTTTTAAGCTTTTGCATGCCTGAGTTTCTCGAGTTGCAACAGAAAACAGGTGGGGAGTTTGTATGGCTAAACATTGTAACTTGAGGCGAATTTCCCATTCACCTACTTTGTGTTGGATGCTCAAATTATTTTCACATGGTAAAAAAATTGACCTTTGGCAAGCCACTGATAAGTCTACAAATCCACATGTAAATCACAAATTCGTGCTATGTGCGCCGGAGGATGTTGAGTAATATAGTGTTTCACATCAAGTATAAAAGAAAATCTGAAGTGGTTTAAAAAGTTTTGGATCACTCCACCCATTGCCTTAAGATTTTAGGTAGGCTACTCAAATTCTTACTCTCTTTTCAAAGGCAGCTTGCATAGCCATTTTTATCAAAACTTGCTCTTTAATGTCATTATTCATGCGTCAAACAAATGATAAGCCTATGAATTAATGAGTTCACCTTCACTTATCACAAGTGGTATTGTTAATTAATATTTTCACCCATCTCATGCATGAAATAATTAGGGTGGAGGAAGAGACAAATCTGGGAAAGGCATGAATAGGAAGAGCTCACTTGCACAAGATAGATGAGGGCGGGAAGACCTATGAATTCCGTTAAAAAGAAGGATTCGAGTAAATGTGTACAGTGTACTGCAACGCCTTGACTACATCTAACTTATGTCAGCAATAAGTGCAATATTCTAGTGTAGTGTTCAACAATTTACAAGTGATATTTCTTGCATGATTTAACAAACGATATCATGCCATCAAATTGCTAATTTTAAGACCTTTCAGGCTTTGTAAGAGGGAAATCTCACCTTTTTTAAGACAATGACAAAAAGGAATTTATTTTGCTGTCTATAATTTATGCAATGAGAGGTGGTTAACTGGGGATATGTAACTAGCTGGAATCTTTAGGATGCACTGAGTGCCTTCTAGAGAGGGTCGGTAGGGAGTCACTCCTTACAACAGCCCTCCCCATTGGACCAAGCCTAGATAATCAATTATTAGTCACCTTGACCGACCGACCGACTGACTAGGCAAACACAAAGGAAAGTCAAAGCTCTTCTAACATGGGACAGAGGAGAAAGAACCATTTATTTCGAAAGTGAATGTGTCCTTTCTATGGGTGGCCTTAAGTGACCAGCTGAATGAGGCAAGGTTTTAACTTTAGAGTTTAGCCAATCAGCTCAAAGTGATAAGCTTTTTAGTTTTTCTATAATTCTCTTTCGCTTAAAAGGCATAGAATACTGAAATTTTGTTCTGAAAGAGTACAGCTTAAAGAGAATATAGAATGACGATAAATATACAAAGTTATTCCTGTACAAGCTTTTGCCAAGGCTACATGATCTTTTCAAGCAGTAAATAAAGATTCTGAGACTTAAAAAGTCATAAAGACATAGAATGCAATAACTACAACAATTCACTCATCAGACACATAGTAATTCATGTTCGTCTTGTCTAACATGCCTTTAGCATTTGTAAAATACAAAGTTTTAGATCAACACTAACCAAGGAAATCATGCCAAAAAAATGGTCAATCCATCAACTATACATCCACCTCAAATTAGTTGGTGTCAGCTATACTAATCCTCTGTATCCGTGGTGATGTACTCGCGCTCATTTCTTTCCAATACTCAGTTTTTTTTTTTCCTTTAAGACAACTAATCAAAAATCTGTCTTGATTTAGAAGATTTTAAAAATTGAACATTTACGGGTTTAACTAACTCCAAAAATATTGAAACACAGAAGTCAATTCATCTATGCTAATTGAAGAGATTAAGTACAAAAAATTACCGAACTGACAAGTAACAGTGAATATATAAGATAAAATAAAAAAGAAAAGGAAAAGGACTTAACGCATGAGTGATCCAAGTAGAGTTTTATTTACCTGATTCGGCCATAATTTGTAGTCAATAAAAGCTTGTGACGGTGATGAAGAATTGCAGAGAAATTTTCCTGCCGGCTTTCATTTCAGAATTTCAATCACTTATGCAAAAGTTGAACAGATCGTATGGCCGCCGAAAAATAGACCTTGACGGATACAAGAACGGTGAAAGGCGACGGCAACGGCGACGACGGTGGTGGAGAGAGGGAGTGATTTGACTGGAAAAGGACGGCTTCAATTTTGTAAGAGTCGATGTACGCTCTGTAACCTCAGAGTGAAACTGTGTGAGCTACACGAAGCTACCACGCTTCAGAAATGGAGTTTATTTATTTAACAAAAGAAAAGAATTTATTCATTAAAATTCAGATATTATGGAGAACAATAGTATAAAATTTAAAATAAAAAATATTTTAAGAGTAATAAAATATATATCTTCTATTATATGACAAAAAGAAAGTGATAGATAAAAATATTAAATAAAATAATATGCTAATAAAAAATTTTATTAATAATATAATTATATTAAATATTAGATAATATAATAAAAAATACATAACAAAAAAGTTATTGAACGAATTTTTTTTATAACACTAATATTTTTCTTTTTGGGTCAAATATTGCAACTCGATTGTGATTTTTTTTTCTTTCTTTCTTAAAGTTGTTGTGCTTATTTTGCAATATTGTTCTACTATAACTCATGACACTATGTTTCTAAAAAGTAGACCTCCGTAGCTATGATATACGTAAAATTTACGATCGAATCACTAGCAAATTTTCCCAGATAATGTTGTGAAATCAAGCCATGAATTGTGACACACTAGTTCCTTCAGTTGTGCATGCCTTCAACAAATAAATTATATCTTAGTATAGGAATATTCAAATTCCCAGCCACTTAATTCTATAAAATTAGACATCAACTTTTGCAATGTATCAGAAAATTAGAGACAAATTCCCTTTGGATCAATTGCGATAAATTGTTTGAAAATGACTAAGATAGCAGCCATGCTGACTTTCCAGATTTGCATGCTTTACTAAAAAAAAAATTCATATCCCGAGCTGAAAACATTCAAATCGCAAGTCGCCTGATCCTATAGAACTAGAACTCAAAGGTCTTCAACATGTCAAAATTTTAGATCGAAATTCCTTCCAAATTGGTTGGAATTAATTTCTAAAGCTGACTTTGAAGTCTGACACGTCCGCTTTACAGCTTTTCGCGCTTACACCAAAAAATTTATATCCGTTTACTCTAAAAAAAACGGATAACAATTGAATTTATACGTGATTTTAAGGATACGTGATATAACTTAGCACAAATTAAGAAGACAGATTAATATTGAAATTGACAATAGAAGAATAAATGCGAACCACGCATATCTAATTGCCTTGGCCCTCGAGTTTGACCACCTTTGAACCAAAGATGTTTCAACTGAAGTATGAACAGGCTAATAGAGTAAAAAGATAATAAAAGCTAGAAAGTGTCAGTATATTGCTTTATGTTGCGTTGATATATATCCATTACAAATGATAAGACCCTCTTTATATAGTAGGGGTGTCCTACTCTTGGTACAATTTTATACAGGGTAAAAAATCTTATGATTTGCTAATTACTCAGCCTCTCCTTGATATGTGCCGAGATTTCCGCCTTGATCCTCGATCGATCGTGGATATTTCAGTTGTCCGTTATTTGGCTCGGTAAGTTTTCCTCGATCTTGCTCGGTTTCGATCTTACTCGGTCTCGATATTACTTGATCTTGATCTTGATCGTTTTTGAGTCACGAGCTCGACGATCTAATTTTGCATCATGGTTCGATATAATATGAGGTCAAACCTTAACCTATCATATTCAGTCTCGATTAATCACACAAGAGGCGAGCCCGGTTTTGACCGTATACAGATAGTCCCCTCGTTTCTCGAAGAGAAGATGATGAGAAACGATATGAACTTCTGAATCCCATCTCGATGGGCCATGACGTAAGCGATGAACGTCACTGATACACCCGACTACGACGTAAGCAAAAAATGGATATCGAAATGTTCCGTCGGTCCAGTTACCAAGGTATTAAATGTATGTCAGTTGTTGGTCGGCCACTATGGGTTCTGAGCCGTCACCAACAAGCTATAAGTACTCTAACCTTCCTCTATTCAAACTTTACGTTCAAAGCTCCTCCTATTCTTGTTTCTTTTCAAAAGTCCCTTTGCTTTGCAACTCTTGCACCAAAATTTCTTGAACTTTTTGCAAACCGCATACCATCCTAATTCCCTTTTCTATTCTACAATGGCGAAAACTTCAAAGACTGTACCGCAAAAGGAGGCCGCCTCTTCATCACGACCCGCCGGCGACGGGGCTACGGCGGAACCTCATCTTGAGGAATTCGTTCCTGCAGGGTGTCCTACTGTTGCCGATTTTAAGATTGAAAAGACCTCCTCGGTACCGGGTCGATGTGAGCCGGTCTCGAGGTACATATGCACAATTACCGATGATCTCCTCACCAAGGTTAAAGAGGATTGCAACTGGGTCGATAAGCATGTGGTGGTACCTTCACCCGAGGAATCGATCACTACCCACGTGGAGAATTTTTTAAGTGTATACACTTACCCCTTCACGTTGGGTCCCTTAGACCCTATCATCATTGCTTTCTGCAAGAGGTACGATGTGACTCTTGGCCAGATCTACCCTTCCTTCTAGAGAATAGTGATTCTCCTTTGATTCTTCGTAAGCAAAATCGATGGATGTCCCTTTACCCTCGATCACCTTATGCACCTCTACAGTTCCCGACTCTATCGAGAAGGGCTGATCAAGCTTGCTCGTCGAGCCATCAAGGCCCCGTTCTCGAGTATAGACGAGGCTCGGGACCGAGGTTGGATGGGCCGATTTGTTCGAATAAAGACTTCGAACCTGATCCCTGCCGAAGACATGCCATTTCCTAAGAAATGGAACACGAATCGTAAGTAGTACTTCGCCTTGAATGTTCAATCTTGTTGTTTTACCTCTTATCTCCTTCCTTATCGATATTTTTAGTGTTGCAGTTGTGGCCCAAGTGGCGGACGTAGTTTCTGAACTCAAGGAATGGGTCGAGGGCCTTGTGTCACAAATACTCTATTCCGAGCGTGCTTGGATGGAATTATCGAAGGGTCGATGGGAGGCCCGTAATCATGGTAAGTTTTATCTTTTGATGCAATAATGTTTAATTCCCTCCTCGTACAGTCGAATTCTTATAGTTTTTTTTTCTTTTGTAGGTCTCCCCAAAGATGTTGCCATGAGGCCTCCATCCGGTGAAGAGGATGTGCCTCTCAAGTCCCCTGCTCCGAAGCATGGTGATGAAAACAAGAGGAAAAGGGTCCCGAGATCCCCAAACTCAGAAAAGAAGAAACCAAAGAAGAGGTCGCGTAAGCCCAAAGGAAGCGCCGACGCTCTATCCTAGGACTCAATTTGCCGATTAAGGGACGAGTTCGAAGAAGAAGAAGAAGAAGAAGAAGAAGAAGAAGAAGAAGAAGAAGAAGAAGAAAAAGAAGAAGAAGAAGAAGAAGAAGAAGAGAAATCCCAGTTGGTGGCCCGTGTACGGGCAGGTGAACCGACGGATGCCGAAATCGGACCGTTCCGACATGAGGAGGTCGATGAGGGAGTCTTAGCCGAAGCTCCCAAACCAGAAGGGGTTGAGGCCACTCCACCCCAGCTAAGGGGGTCAAGAAGGAGACTAGGGGCGACGCTTCTTGAGTAGAGGAAGGTATCCCGAGAGACGAGCTTGGGGTGATCGACATTACCGGGTCCCCTCAAATTTCAAATGCCATGATTCGCGAGGCCAGTATGTTAGAAAGCCATTCTTACGAGGGGCCTCAGGGGACGACTGATATCCATCACTTCTTGGACGGATTTGAGTCTACTGCCTTCGAGGATGTCACTGGGCTCGGAGACTTGCCGGCGCCAAAGAAGGTACCATCGCCGGGAGCCAGTGGGTCTTCCTCGAGCCCAAAATTGGTGAATCGGTTCCCGACGTCGATCCTGACCGAAGATGGTCAATAGCTTTCTCTATCCCGGAGGATGTCCGGGTTTTCTCTGCCCCTGTGGGGGTTGCTAGCTACCTTCGGTGCTTGGTGACCGAAGAAGATGAGGCAGTGATGAACAAGGTGGAAACCCCCTGCCTATTCAATGAAGCCCAACAAGCATTAAATCGGTTAACTTTGTGTATCTTTATTCTCATATATTCTAAATCTAAATTTGTAAATAACCATAACACCTTCCCTTATGCTTGCAGGCTTCGGTGTTGCATCATGAGACTTTCCTCTGATACCGAGAGGAATTAACTCACCACGAGGCCGAGGTTCGGGACCTCACTGAGAAGAGTGACACCTACAATCTTCTCAGTGAGAAGCTTTAGGCCGATTTAGTAACGGCTCGGAATGAGCATGCCGAAATGGCCGAGCAGGTATTTCGAGTGCTTCACGATAGTGAAGACGAATTGAAGATAGTGACTAACAATCCGATCCTGCAGGTCCGGCAAAGGCTTGAGCAGATCGGGGAGCTTCAGGCACAGGTAGATACAATTCAAGCTGAGGGTGGGGAGTTCAAGAAAAATATGGACATCTTAGTATCGAAAAGGGAAGCTGCCCAAGCACAATTGGAGTCGGCCGAGACCCAGCTCCGAGCTGCAAAAGAGAAGGCCTCAGTGCAGTTCAAGAAAATCGAGGAGCTTCAATCCTAATTGGACTTGGTTATTTCTAATAAGGCAAACTTGGCCAATGAACTCGAGGCGGCCAAATCTGAGGTGGTCGTGGCCAATACCAAAGCCGATGCTAAAGTGTCCCAATTCAAGGTCAACTTCGAGGCCATCCAAGCACAAGCCAAGAGCATGGCGGATCATGCAAGGTGGGCAAGCTCGAAGGGAAGCCCTCGAGGGAGTCCATGCTCAGGACTTCGATATACTGGCTGAAATCGAGAACGCCAAAGTAGAAGAAGCCAGGGCCCTAAAGTTGGCCTATCCTGAGGAAGATTTCGAGAGTTTAAGCGAGTCTGAAGGCAGGGAAGATCCCGAGGGCGGAGATGTTGCCTCCGATGAAGACCAGGCCACTTAGGCCTCTGTCGCGCCCCATTTTTCCTCGCGGAAAGCGGGCCTCGATGTCGTGACAACTCTTTTAAATGGGAGGGTGTCGCCACCTAACGGATTAAGGTGCATTAGGGCACCTATTTTGCAGATAACTCTCAATTAACCAGTTGCGTCACCAAAGATTGGGTAAGGGCTCAAATTACCTTGAGGAAAAGGTGTTAGGCACTCCTCGAGGTCCACAACGGTGGATCCCAGCCGAACTCGAATTATATGAATTAGTCTAAGAGAAGGGAAGCAATTTGGACAAATAAAATGATTGACTTTAACAAAGGTGGGGGTCCTAAGTTTTTTAGCCTAAAGGATCACCCTGTGCAACATAAATAATACTTCGTAACTCCCTCAAGATGGGGTGTTACTCATATTATTCAGCGGGCACATGCTATCATCTCCTGCGACCCGATTACTATCTTTAAGTTGTTTACCTAAAGCGCACTAGTTAATTCTAAGTCGTACTCTATGCTTGCACTACCCGTCCCATTCCTATGGTCCAGGAGGCATTTGGACCTCTATTTCAAGGGGGGTTCTAGACTTTAACTTAGGTTGCTCAAAATGATAAAACTAAGCGACATACAAAACAAGTTGGACCTTCATGTAAAAGCAAATAAGGGCTCAAGTTAGCCTCCACACTTAGGCAGCAAATGCACGCAAACAAATTAGGTGTTTTGACAGTTTCAACAATTAAAGTTGTTAAGTCCTATAGACATGATTTCTATGTGATTCTAGATTTTAATCATGCGAGCAGTTATGCAAAGTATAATTCCTGCGTGACTGCACAATTGCCTACTGGTTATGGGTATAAGCGGTTAAAACCTATAGACATGCTATCTAGGTGATTTACTCAGTATTTGGCAGTAATAAACACGAGAGATATTCAGAATAACTCAGTTGTTCCTATAGGCATGATATCTAATAATTGGACAGAAATAGGCATAGGAGCAGGTAAAATATTTAGTCAAACGATCATGCTTTTGAATAATGTGCAAGTATTAGGCAGGTTAAGTGAAGTGTGTAATTTCCTATAGGCATGGTTTCTAATAAGCAGAAATAGAACACAATTGAACCAAGTATTGAAACCATAGGCAAGATTGCTAACATATAATGACTGAATATAATAGGATACCTATAGGCATGATTTCTAATACACGATAACTAAACACGCATTATTGAACCTATATGCAAGATTCCTACCCCATTGATTGCAAATACAAGATAAAAATCCCTTTCCCAATTTCACTAATACCCTAAATGTTATTACAAGAATTATTACAGGCCCAGAATGAATAGAATGAATTACAAAGTAGAATAGCTATAGGGAGCCTACAACAGGCCCAAAGATACACCCAGCTAGGCCAGGCCTTCATTCTCATAGTTCATAACAGCCTAAAATTACATCCTCATGGGTATAAGGATGCCAGGAATCAAGTGATTCACCCAGTGGGCACAGGGTAGAGTTGAGCATTAGAACCATGGCCCTAGTGTGTCATAGTTCCCAAGGGTTTCAAGAACCCAGGGCAGTGCTCACACCAGGGAGGTTGATAGGGAAAATTCAGAGAAAGCCTAAGGTTCAAATCCTAGTGTGTCAGAGTTCACAAAGGTCTCAATTGGACCCCGAACAGTGCTCACACTAGGGAGGTCAAATGATAAAACCTAAGTAGCCTTGGCTTTCAGCCGGCTAAGAATAAGTACTCAAAGAGACCAAGTAACAAAGGAATAGACTGAGGTTAGGGGGACAACACTGAAGAATCCAAACAGATTCAAATTGAGCACATAAAACAGGTAGTAGAACATGCTTAGGTTTTGAGAACAGACTTAACAAAGTTTCAGAAAAACAAGTTCAACACATAATGCATATACTAACAAGACAGATTTGCAAGATTGATGTACACAGACTCATATTTAGAAAAAAGGGTTCAGATTATGCTAAGTGTAGATGTTAGTGTCCCAAGAAGGGATCATATCAATTGGCAACAGAACTTAACAGAATGAGGACAAATTAAGGCCAGTATTGGGAAGTCAAGACATGGTAGAAGCATACAGGATCAAACATGCTACATGTCATCATAGCAAGTTCAGAAACAGACTTATGCTAATCACTTAGTGAATACCTTCATGCTTAGTCATCTAATCCATAAATGGGGATATGAAAGCATGTTTAAGTAACAAGGTTAATAGCAAATTTAAACACTAAAGAGATGGCTAAAGTGAAAAGGTTCTAAACATCAGTAACACATAGGCTAGGCAGACTTAAAAAGAAATTAATCAACTTAAAGCAGGTCTAAACATGTCTCAAACTACAAGCGTAATGGCATTTTAGATTAGAAAGGCCTAGAATTGAAGTAAGACAGTCAGGATTGCATAAGAGAGAAGCCCAGAAACATATTGAACAACAACCTTTAGAAGTGAAAACACATGCTAATGACAGGTAAATAGGAATGAAGTGACGAAAGTTCAGCAACTCACCAGTTAAACGAAAAACAAGAAAGAACAAAGTCCACAGTAGCAAGAACCCAGAATTTCTGGCCTTGGCCGTTAAGCGAAGAGACAAGAAAGAACAAAGTACACAGTAACAAGAACCCAAAATTTTTGGCCTTGGCTTTCAGCCGGCCAGGAACCAGAATATAGAACAAGAGTAATTAGAGAACACAGAGTGATAATTTCAGTTTTTAGTAAACATTCACTATTCAAGTCTGTCCCAAAAAGGAGAATGGGGAGGGGTTTATATAGTAGTAGAAATTAATATCCAAAGAAGAAAAATCATAAATCAAACACGAGAAAGGAAAGAATCATCGCATGTAATCAAATCAGTAAGGAAAAGAGAAAAATCTCAAACCCTAATTTTAGGGAAAGTGTAAAATCGGTAGAAACCAAAAATAAATAAAAGGTGAAAATCACATGCTGCATAGAATTAGATGAACATAGACAGAAATACCTTTTAAAATCAAAGAATCGAACCAGATTTGGTTCGATTCAAAAGAATCTGAAACATTAATTTTAGGGTGAGTAGGAATCATGGAAATGCACAGAGATTCATACCATAAACGAACAAGAACGAACATAGACGGAAAAGGTCAAGGAAATGAACCAGCTTTGGTTTGAAATCGATGAAATCCGATTGCCTTATTTAGGCAAGCGGTATATAGAAGGTTCCAGTACCAAGAGGGAGTCGAATGTGGCAAGAAACGACCATGGAATCCCATGATCGGTGGGACTAAGAGAGAAAATTGGGGGGAGATGGCTAGGGTTTGACAGAGAGAGAAGGGGAGTTTGAGACAGTTTGAGGGTGGCGGGTGAAGGGACGAATGGTTTAGGGGGGTTCGGGTATAATTTAAAATGGCGGGTGTAATATGTGTCGTTGATCTCAGAGATCAACAGCCACGATTAGTCAGGGGTTCTGGGTCGGGTTAGTGAAACGGGTCGCGACCGGGTATGGGGTTGGGTTAATTGGTTTGGGCTAAAGGGTTATTGGGCTGGGATTGGGTAGTTAGGTCCGAAATTAAAAGGAATTTAGGGCTAGGTTTTAAATACCCAATGTTTGATAGTTAAATAATTTATAAAAGTAATTAATAAATATAAAAATTATCATTTGTGCATGAAAATGATTAAAAACAATTATTTAACATTATAAAAATACAAAAAGTTATTTTTTACATAAATAATGTAATTATACATGCATATGGCCTATTATTGCAAAACGTACAATTTGGCCCTAGAAAAATGCAAATGTAATTATAAGAAATGCCCTGAAAATATTTAAACCACATATTGGTTTAAATGATAAGTTTAGATGATTAAATCATCATAAAATAATTTGGAGGATAATTATTGGATATTTATACAATAAAAATACAGAAATAAATTGGTTTAAAGTCTTTAAAAATCATGAAAAATTATGAAAATACTTGTGTATGCTTGTAAATCAAATGATGATGCATATGATATATATATATATATATATATATATATATATATATATATATATATATATATATATATATATATATATATATATATATATATATATATATATATATATATATATATATATATATATATATATATATATATATGAGGGAAAAATTGGGTATCAACAGCTGCCTCTCTTTACCCCGGGAAGGATGAAAGAGTTGTCGGGTAAAGAAATGATGACCGATTTTGACCGAATGGGGTAATTTGAAAAGATATTGGCCGGGGCCTGGTCTCTGAGCTGCCTACATATCCCTGATTTTACAGGAATCAGGCCATGTGTAGTTCCGGATCCAACATTGGAATAAATCGACGGAGTTATTGTAAAAACAGACAAGATATTCTAGATAGGACAATATCGGGATTGGGAATGGATGGATACTTGAGTAGATATCAGATGAGAATGGGTAACGGACGATGATCGGTTACGTTTGAAATAATTGAAGGATTTGGACGTTGAATGGAAACTGGAGCGAAGTTTGCTCCCGTTAGGATAACAGTTACTTCCTGGATCACCTGCAAACTCAAAACACGATGTATGCACAATATATATATTGATTATTGCAAGAATTTAAACATGATGCCAATTCCCTCTGGACCATGGAGATCGTCTTTGGACGGTGAGGATGATGTCCTTAGACCATGACGTCCCGGGCCATGAGTTGTGAGATAGGGGATTCGCAGGCGATAAAATGATGTTCTCGGGCTATGAAGGTGGTGCCTTTGAACCATGATGCCTTTGAATAATGATGTACAATATTAAGAGATCCTCAGGCCATGGCATGGTGTCTTTCGGCTATGAAGATGATGCTTTCGGATTATGACGCCCTCAAAATATTTGGCTATGTATCAGCCCATGAGATGCAAAGACATGATGCTTGAGATAAGACAAGACAGAACTTAGTTTTGTGTAAGGTCGGAGGTAGAGCTCAGCCTCGAGAGAAGAGAATGACGCAAGATTTTTGGAATAGAGCAACATTTGTGGTCATGCAAGGAGAGACAATGCTTAGTCTTGGGGGGGGGGAGGGAGGCAGAGCATAGCCTTATGTAGTTGAGAGGCAGGGATTAGCCTCATGAAAGATTTTAGACAATGTTTAGTCTCATGCAATAGGAAGACAGAGCTTAGCCTTATGCAATTAAGGAGGCAGGGCTTAGCCTCATGCAAAGATTTGAGACAATGCTTAGTCTCATGTAATGGGAAGGCAGAGCTTAGCCTTATGCAATTAAGGAGGCAGGGCTTAGCCTAATGCAAATATTTGAGACAATGCTTAGTCTCATGCAATAGGAAGGCAGAGCTTAGCCTTATGCAATTAAGGAGGCAGGGCTTAGCCTCATGCAAGGTTGAGACAGTGCTTAGTCTTATGCAATGGAAGGCAATGCTTAGCCTTATACAGTTGAGGAGGCAGGGCTTAGCCTCATGCAAATGGAAGGCAATGCTTAGCCTTATGCAGTTGAGGAGGCAGGGCTTAGCCTCATGCAAGATGGAGACGGTGCTTGGTCTCATGCAAGGGGAAGACAATGCTTAGCCTTATGCAGTTGAGGAGGCAAGGCTTAGCCTCATGCAAGATTTGAGACAATGCTTAGTCTCATGCAAATGGAAGGCAATGCTTAGCCTTATGCAGTTGAGGAGGCAGGGCTTAGCCTCACGCAGAATGGAGACAATGCTTAGTCTCATGCAGCGAATAAATAATAAGTGACAGCAGAGTATTTCTTAGCTGTGGATGAGTTCGGTAGCCTTGTTGTTGTGAAGACAGTGATTCTAAGGTGCGCACATACTGGCGACTATCTCTTGTTCTTGCATTCAAAGAAAAATCTTGAGTTTTGCGGGGGAGGTTGGTTCGTGCCTTTGACTGGTTGCTTTGCTCTGTTCTGCATTAAAATCCTGTCCGAGTTACCATGGGTAGCATCTGGCTAAGAATAAAGTTTTCGAAAAAAAAATATGCATGCATAGTTATTGAAAACATAGTAATGTGCAATTTAAAAATTGATTAGATGAACCAATAACTGTGACACTGTTAGAGACATTGCGACCTTCTTACCATAGAATTTTGAGGGTCCTCCTCAAATTTTTTCCCCATTTACCTAGACGAATATTTGGTTGTTCCGCATACAGTGCCGTTGGTTGAACTTGCTTTGGAATTTTGAGGGTCCTCCTCAAAATTCTGCGCCAGTTTTCGATTATGTAGAAAATGGAAATTTTATTAAATTGTGACCGAACCCACAGGGCTGCCTATGTATCCCCTCTTAAACGGGAATCAGGTCAAGCATAGTTTAGTGACATCATATGCAAAAAGTTTAGACATAGTATCTTTTGACTGCGTCTGAATTAATAGGCTTTGGCCAAATTTCTCCATCCATCTCTACGAGCATGAGTGCTCCTCCTGTTAGTACCCTGTGAACCATATAAGGCCCTTGCCAGTTGGGTGAGAATTTTCCTTTGGCTTCATCCTGATGTGGAAAGATCCGTTTCAGCACTAGCTGCCCCAGTGTGAACTGTCTAAGTTTAACCCTTTTGTTGAAAGCTCTGGACATTCTGTTCTGATAAAGCTGACCATGACACACCGCATTCATTCTTTTCCCATCAATGAGAGCTAACTGCTCGTAGCGTCTTCTTATCCATTCCGCATCACTGAGCTCAGCTTCTTGTATAATTCTCAAGGAAGGAATTTCTACCTCGACGGGGATGACGACTTCAGTACCGTAGACCAATAAGTACGGAGTTGCACCGGTTGACGTGCGGACTATGGTACGGTATCCCAATAAGGCAAATGGTAACTTATCGTGCCACTGCTTGTGATTCTCTACCATCTTCCTTAGTATCTTCTTAATGTTCTTGTTGGCGGCTTCTACATCTCTATTAATTTGGGGTCGGTATGCTGTGGAGTTTTTGTGCTTGATCTTGAAGGTTTCGCACATGGCTTTCATTAGATCACTGTTGAGATTGGCGTCATTGTCAATGATGATGGATTCTGGAACCCCGAATCGACAAACAATACGGTCCTTGACAAAATCTGCGATGACTTTCTTGGTTACATCTTTGTAAGATGCAGCTTCAACCCACTTTGTGAAATAGTCGATGGCCACTAGAATGAACCTGTGCCCGTTTGAAGCAGTGGGCTCGATTGGTCCAATGACATCCGTTCCCTAGGCAATAAAAGGCCAAGGTGCGCTGGTTGCATTAAGTTCATTTGGAGGTACCCGTATCATATCTGCGTGTATCTAGCATTGATGGCATTTCTAGACATACCGGATGCAGTCTGTTTCCATAGTCATCCAAAAGTATCCGGCTCTGAGTATCTTCTTGGCTAGGATGAAACCATTCATATGTGGGCCACAGGTTCTGGCGTGTATCTCTTCAAGTAGTTTGGAGGCTTTTTTGGTGTCAACACACCGTAATAGCCCTAGATCTGGAGTTCTTCTATATAGAATTCCTCCACTCTGGAAGAAATGGTTAAACAACCTCCGAAGTGTGCGTTTCTGGGTGTGGCTTGCGTGCTCTAGATATTCTCCGTTTGTCAAATATTCCCTGATATCATGGAACCATGTATTCCCATCTGTTTCTTCTTCAACATGAGCACAGTAAGCCGGCTGATTATGAATCCTTACCGAAATGGGGTCGATAAAATTCTTGTCCGGATGCTGTATCATGGAGGACAAAGTGGCCAATGCGTTTGCGAACTCATTCTGGATTCTCGGGACATGTCTAAACTCTATCTTCGTGAACCTCTTCATCATCTCTTGCACATAATATAGATATGGTAATATCTTGGTATTCTTTGTAGCCCATTCTCCCTGCACCTGATGTACCAGCAGATCTGAATCGCCAATTACTAGTTTTTCCTGGATATTCATGTCAACGACCAAATTGAGCCCCAATATGCGACCCTCATATTCTGCCATGTTATTGGTGCACGGAAATCTGAGTTTCGCGGATACCGGATAATGTTGACCTATTTCTGACACCAAAACGGCTCCAATACCCACTCCTTTGAAGTTTGCGGCTCCATCGAAAAACATTCTCCACCCATCGTAGGCTTCGGCGATATCTTCTCCTACGAATGATACTTCTTCATCAGGAAAATATGTTTTTAGTGGTTCGTATTCTCCTCCTACAGGATTTTACGCAAGATGATCCGCTAATGCTTGTCCCTTAACCGCCTTCTGAGTCACATAGACAATGTCGAATTCACTCAAAATATCTGCCATTTTGCAGCTTCCCTGTAGGCATGGATTTCTGGAAGATGTACTTCAGAGGGTCCATCCTTGATATGAGATATGTGGTATAGGCACATAAGTAGTGCCTCAGTTTCTGGGCTATCCAGGTCAAAGCACAACAGGTGCATTCCAGCAAAGAATACAATGCTTCGTAGGGTGTGAACTTCTTACTCAAATAGTATATGGCCTGTTATTTCCTTCCCGTCTCGTCATGTTGTCCCAAGACAGAACCGAAATCCCCATCTAATACGGAGAGATAGAGTAGCAGTGGTCTACCAGGTTCTGGTGGGACCAGGACTGGCGGTGTGGACAAATATTCTTTGATTCTGTCAAGAGCTTTCTGGTAGTCTTTAGTCCAATTAGTTGCGGCATCCTTCTTTTAACATTTTGAAAATCGGCTCACAGATCACGGTTGATTATGCTATGAAGCAGATGATGTAATTAAGACGTCCTAAGAAGCTCATCACGTCTTTCTTGTTCTTTGGAGGCGGCAAATCTTGGATAGCTTTGACCTTTGATGGGTCTAACTCAATTCCTCGGCGGCTGACAATGAACCCTAACAATTTTCCGGCAGGAACTCCGAAGGCACATTTTGCGGGGTTTAGTTTCAGATTGTACTTCCGCAGCCGGTCAAAGAACTTTCTCAGATATGCTATGTGATCTGCGGCCCTCTTGGATTTGATGATGACGTTATCCATATATACTTCTATCTTCTTGTGTATCATGTCATGGAAAATGGTTTCCATGGCCCTCAAGTAGGTGGCCCAGTATTCTTTAAACCAAACAACATCATTTTGTAACAGTACACTCCCTACGGCGTGATGAAAGCTGTTTTCTCCGCGTCTTCTTCATCCATCCAAATCTGATGATAACCCACGAAGCAATCAACAAAGGATTGGAGTTCATGCTTAGCGTAATTATCGATCAGTATGTGTATGTTTGGTAGTGGGAAATCATCCTTGGGACTTGCTCTATTTAAATCCCAATAGTCGATACACACCCTGACTTTTCCGTCTTTCTTCGGAACCGGCACAATGTTGGCTAACCAAGTTGGATATTCAACTACCTTGAGGACCTTAGCTTTGATATGCTTGGTGACTTCTTCCTTGATTTTTAGACTCATTTCTGGTTTGAACTTTCTGAGTTTCTGCTTTACTGGTGGACACATTGGATTGGTAGGTAGCTTGTGAGCCACTATGGACGTGCTCAGCCCGGTCATATCATCATATGACCATGCGAAAAATGTCTTCATACTCTCTTAAGAAACGAGTGTACTCTTCCTTCTCTGATGGTGACAAGTGAATGCTTATGCGAGTTTCTTTGACTGTTTCGGAATCTCCCAAGTTGACTACCTCAGTCTCGTCCAGATTGGACTTAGGTTTGTTCTCAAAATTCTCAACTTCTCTGATGATTTCCTCAGGTATCACATCTTCTTCTTCTAACTCTTCCGAGTCACTATCCTTATGTTACGTTGTCTCATTACATGTCACAGTCGTTAGTTCATCAAGATAAAAAATAGTAATGCTGTAGATAGAAGATATGAAATATAATAATAATAAAATATCAAGTCGTGGATAAGTATTGAAACGTCAAACAAAGCAAATTTTAATGACTTCAAACAATGTTTTCTAAAGCAAAATACTGAAAGGAAAGAAAAAATGTTTCAAACAAAAATGCTCAAAAGGAATTGTTTTCAAAATGAATGACAATAGCAACCATTCTACCCCGGGACTCGTCGGGCCCTGCTGGTCGGCCACTATGGGTTCTGAGCCGTCACCAGCAAGCTATAAGTACTCAAACCTTCCTCTATTCAAACTTTACGTTCAAAGATACTCCTATTCTTGTTTCTTTTCAAAAATCCCTTTGCTTATCAACTCTTGCACCAAAATTTCTTGAACTTTTTGCAAACCGCATACCATCCTAATTCCCTTTTCTGTTCTACAATGGCGAAAACTTCAAAGACTGTACCATAAAAGGAGGCCGCCTCTTCATCACGACCCGCCGGCGACGGGGCTACGGCGGAACCTCATCTTGAGGAATTCATTCCGGCAGGGTGTCCTACTATTGCTGATTATAAGATTGAAAAGACCTCCTTGGTACCGGGTCGATGTGAGCCGGTCTCGAGGTACATATGCACAATTACCGATGATCTCCTCACCAAGGTTAAGGAGGATTGCAACTGGGTCGATAAGCATGTGGTGGTACCTTCGCCCGAGGAATCGATCCCCACCTACGTGGAGAATTTTCTAAGTGTATACACTTACCCCTTCACGTTGGGTCCCTTAGACCCTATCATCATTACTTTCTGCAAGAGGTACGATGTGACACTTGGCCAGATCCACCCTTCCTTCTAGAGAATAGTGATTCTCCTCTGATTCTTCGTAAGCAAAATCGAGGGATGTCCCTTTACCCTCAATCACCTTATGTGCCTCTACAGTTCCCGATTCTATCGAGGAGGGCTGATCAAGCTTGCTCGCCGAGCTAGCAAGGCCCCATTCTCGAGTATAGATGAGGCTCGGGACCGAGGTTGGATGGGCCGATTTGTTCGAATAAAGACTTCAGACCTGATCCCTGCCGAAGACATGCCATTTCCTAAGAAATGGAACACGAATCGTAAGTAGTACTTCGCCTTGAATGTTCAATCTTGTAGTTTTACCTCTTATCTCCTTCCTTATCGATATTTTTAGTGTTGCAGCTGTGGCCCAAGTGCCGGACGTAGTTTCTGAACTCAAGGAATGGGTCGAGGGCCTTGTGTCACAAAGACTCTATTCCGAGCATGCTCGGATGGAATTATCGAAGGGTCGATGGGAGGCCCGTAATCATGGTAAGTTTTATCTTTTGATGCAATAATGTTTAATTCCCTCCTCGTACAGTCGAATTCTTATTGTTTTTTTTCTTTTGTAGGTCTTCCCAAAGATGTTGCCATGAGGCCTCCATCCGATGAAGAGGATGTGCCTCTCAAGTCCCCTGCTCCGAAGCAGGGTGATGAAAAGAAGAGGAAAAGGGTCCCGAGTTCCCCAAACTCAGAAAAGAAGAAATCGAAGAAGAGGTCGCGCAAGCCCAAGGGAAGCACTGACGCTCTATCCTCGGACTCAATCTGCCGATTAAGGGACGAGTCCGAAGAAGAAGAAGAAGAAGAAGAAAGAGGAAGAGGAAGAAGAAGAAAGAAGAAGAAGAAGAAGAAGAAGAAGAAGAAGAAGAGAAATCCAGTTGGTGGCCCGTGTACGGGCAGGTGAACCGACGGATGCCGAAATCGGACCGTTCCGACATGAGGAGGTCGATGAGGGAGTCTTAGCCGAAGCTCCTGAACCAGAAGGGGTTGAGGCCACTCTGCCCCAGCTAAGGGGGTCGAGAGGGAGACTGGGGGTGATGCTTCTTGAGTAGAGGAAGGTATCCCGAGAGACGAGCTTGGGGCGATCGACATTACCGGGTCCCCTCAAATATCAGATGCCATGATTCGCGAGGCCAGTATGTTAGAAAGCCATTCTTACGAGGGGCCTCAGGGGACGACTTATATCCACCACTTCTTGGACGGATTTGAGTCCACTGCCTTCGAGGATGTCACTGGGCTCGGAGACTTGCCGGCGCCAAAGAAGGTACCATCGCCGGGAGCCAGTGGGTCTTCCTCGAGCCCAAAATTGGTGAACCGGTTCCCAGCATCGATCCTGACCGAAGACGGTCAATAGCTTTCTCTATCCCGGAGGATGTCCGGGTTTTCTCTGCCCCTGTGGGGGACGCTAGCTACCTTCGGTGCTTGGTGACCGAAGAAGATGAGGCAGTGATGAACAAGGTGGAAACCCTCTGCCTATTCAATGAAGCCCAACAAGTATTAAATCGGTTAACTTTGTGTATCTTTATTCTCATATATTCTAAATCTAAATTTGTAAATAACCATAACACCTTCCCTTATGCTTGCAGGCTTCGGTGTTGCATCATGAGACTTTCCTCTGATACCGAGAGGAATTAACTCACCACGAGGCTGAGGTTCGGGACCTCACTGAGAAGAGTGACACCTATAATCTTCTCAGTGAGAAGCTTCAGGCCGATTTAGTAACGGCTCAGAATGAGCATGCCGAGATGGCCGAGCAGGTATTTCGAGTGCTTCATGATAGTGAAGACGAATTGAAGATAGTGACTAACAATCCGATCCTGCAGGTCCGGCAAAGGCTTGAACAGATCGGGGAGCTTCAGGTACAGGTAGATACAATTCAAGCTAAGGCTGGGGAGTTCAAGAAAAATATGGACATCTTAGTATCGAAAAGGGAAGCTGCCCAAGCACAACTGGAGTCGGCCGAGACCCAGCTCCGAGCTGCAAAAGAGAAGGCCTCGGTGCAGGTCAAGAAAATCGAGGAGCTTCAACCCCAATTAGACTTGGTTATTTCTAATAAGGCAAACTTGGCCAATGAACTCGAGGCGGCCAAATCTGAGGTGGTCGTGGCCAATACCAAACCCGATGCTAAAGTGTCCCAATTCAAGGTCGACTTCGAGGCCATCCAGGCACAGGCCAAGAGCATGGCGGATCATGCAAGGTGGCAAGCTCGAAGGGAAGCCTTCGAGGGAGTCCATGCTTAAGACTTCGATATACTGGCTGAAATCGAGAATGCCAAAGTAGAAGAAGCCAGGGCCCGGAAGTTGGCCTATCCTGAGGAAGATTTCGAGAGTTTAAGCGAGTCTGAAGGCAAGGAAGATCCCGAGGGCGGAGATGTTGCCTCCGATGAAGACCAGGCCACTTAGGCCTATGTCGCGCCCCATTTTTCCTCGCGGAAAGTAAGCCTCGATGTCGTGACAACTCTTTTAAATGGGAGGGTACTAAAAGAGAGTCACCACCTAACGGATTAAGGTGCATTAGGGCACCTATTTTGCAGATAACTCTGAATTAACCAGTTGCGTCACCAAAGATTGGGTAAGGGCTCAAATTACCTTGAGGAGAAGGTGTTAGGCACTCCTCGAGGTCCACAACGGTGGATCTCGGCCGAACTCGAATTATATGAATTAGTCTAAGGGAAGGGAAGCAATTTGGACAAATAAAATGATTGACTTTAACAAAGGTGGGGGGTCCTAAGTTTTTTAGCCTAAAGGATCACCCCGTGCAATATAAATAATACTTCGTAATTCCCTCAAGATGGGGTGTTACTCATATTATTCAGCAGGCACAGACTATCATCTCCTACTACCCGATTACTATCTTTAAGTTGTTTACCTAAAGCGCACTAGTTAATTCTAAGTCGTACTCTATGCTTGCACTACCCGTCCCATGCCTATGGTCCAGGAGGCATTTGGACCTCTATTTCAGGGGGGTTCTAGACTTTAACTTAGGTTGCTCAAAATGATAAAACTAAGCGACATACAAAACAAGTTGGACCTTTATGTAAAAGCAAATAAGGGCTCAAGTTAGCCTCCACACTTAGGCAGCAAATGCACGCAAACAAATTAGGTGTTTTGACAGTTTCAACAATTAAAGTTGTTAAGTTCTATAGACATGATTTCTATGTGATTCTAGATTTTAATCATGCGAGCAGTTATGCAAAGTATAATTCCTGCGTGACTGCACAATTGCCTACTAGTTATGGGTATAAGCGGTTAAAACCTATAGACATGCTATCTAGGTGATTTACTCAGTATTTGGCAGTAATAAACACGAGAGATATTCAGAATAACTCAGTTGTTCCTATAGGCATGATATCTAATAATTGGACAGAAATAGGCATAGGAGCAGGTAAAATATTTAGTCAAACGATCATGCTTTTGAATAATGTGCAAGTATTAGGCATGTTAAGTGAAGTGTGTGATTTCCTATAGGTATGGTTTCTAATAAGCAGAAATAGAACACAATTGAACCAAGTATTGAAACCATAGGCAAGATTGCTAACATATAATGACTGAACATAATAGGATACCTATAGGCATGATTTCTAACACACGATAACTAAACACGCATTATTGAACCTATAGGCAAGATTCCTACCCCATTGATTGCAAATATAAGATAAAAATCCCTTTCCCAATTTCACTAATACCCTAAATGTTATTACAAGAATTATTACAGGCCCAGAATGAATAGAATGAATTACAAAGTAGAATAGCTATAGGGAGCCTACAACAGGCCCAAAGATACACCCGACCAGGCCAGGCCTTCATTCTCATATTTCATAACAGCCCAAAATTACATCTTCATGGGCATAAGGCAGCCAGGAATCAAGTGATTCACCCAGTGGGCACAGGGTAGAGTTGAGCATTAGAACCATGGCCCTAGTGTGTCATAGTTCCCAAGGGTTTCAAGAACCCAGGGCAGTGCTCACACCAGGGAGGTTGATAGGGAAAATTCAGAGAAAGCCTAAGGTTCAAATCCTAGTGTGTCAGAGTTCACAAGGGTCTCAACTGGACCCTGAGCAGTGCTCACACTAGGGAGGTCAAATGATAAAACCTAAGTAGCCTTGGCTTTCAGCCGGCTAAGATTAAGAACTCAAAGAGACCAAGTAGTAAAGAAATAGACTGAGGTTAGGGGGACAATACTGAAGAATACAAACAGATTCAAATTGAGCACATAAAACAGGTAGTAGAACATGCTTAGGTTTTGAGAACAGACTTAACAAAGTTTCAGAAAAACAAGTTCAACACATAATGCATATACTAACAAGACAGATTTGCAAGATTGATGTACACAGACTCATATTTAGAAAAAAGGGTTCAGATTATGCTAAGTGTAGATGCTAGTGTCCCAAGAAGGGATCATATCAATTGGCAACAGAACTTAACAGAATGAGGACAAATTAAGGCCAGTATTGGGAAGTCAAGACATGGTAGAAGCATACAGGATCAAACATGCTACATGTCATCATAGCAAGTTCAGAAACAGACTTATGCTAATCACTTAGTGAATACCTTCATGCTTAGTCATCTATTCCATAAATGGGGATATGAAAGCATGTTTAAGTAACAAGGTTAATAGCAAATTTAAACACTAAAGAGATGGCTAAAGTGAAAAGGTTCTAAACATCAGTAACACATAGGCTAGGCAGACTTAAAAAGAAATTAATCAACTTAAAGCAGGTCTAAACATGTCTCAAACTACAAGCGTAATGGCATTTTAGATTAGAAAGGCCTAGAATTGAAGTAAGACAGTCAGGATTGCATAAGAGAGAAGCCCAGAAACATATTGAACAACAACCTTTAGAAGTGAAAACACATGCTAATGACAGGTAAATAGGAATGAAGTGACGAAAGTTCAGCAACTCACCAGTTAAACGAAAAACAAGAAAGAACAAAGTCCACAGTAGCAAGAACCCAGAATTTCTAGCCTTGGCCGTTAAGCGAAGAGACAAGAAAGAACAAAGTACACAGTAACAAGAACCCAAAATTTTTGGCCTTGGCTTTCAGCTGGCCATGAACCAGAATATAGAACAAGAGTATTTAGAGAACATAGAGTGATAATTTCAGTTTTTTAGTAAACATTCACTATTCAAGTTTGTCCCAAAAAGGAGAATGGGGAGGGGTTTATATAGTAGTAGAAATTAATATCCAAAGAAGGAAAATCATAAATCAAACACGAGAAAGGAAAGAATCATCGCATGTAATCAAATCAGTAAGGAAAAGAGAAAAATCTCAAACCCTAATTTTAGGGAAAGTGTAAAATCGGCAGAAACCAAAAATAAATAAAAGGTGAAAATCACATGCTGCATAGAATTAGATGAACATAGACAGAAATACCTTTTAAAATCAAAGAATCGAACCAGATTTGGTTCGATTTAAAAGAATCTGAAACCCTAATTTTAGGGTGAGTAGGAATCACGGAAATGCACAGAGATTCATACCATAAATGAACAAGAACGAACATAGACGGAAAAGGTCAAGGAAATGAACCAGCTTTGGTTTGAAATCGATGAAATCCGATTGCCATATTTAGGCAAGCGGTATATAGAAGGTTCCAGTACCAAGAGGGAGTCGAATATGGCAAGAAACGACCATAGAATCCCATGATCGGTGGGACTAAGAGAGAAAACTAGGGGGAGATGGCTAGGGTTTGACAGAGAGAGAAGGGGAGTTTGAGAGAGTTCGAGGGCGGCGGGTGAAGGGACGAATGGTTTAGGGTTTAGGGGGGTTCGGGTATAATTTAAAAGGGTAGGTGTAATATGTGTCGTTGATCTCAGAGATCAACGGCCACGATTAGTCAGGGGTTCTGGGTCGGGTTAGTAAAACAGGTCGCGACCGGGTATGGGGTTGGGTTAATTGGTTTGGGCTAAAGGGTTATTGGGCTGGGATTGGGTAGTTAGGTCCGAAATTAAAAGGAATTTAGGGCTAGGTTTTAAATACCCAATGTTTAATAAATAAATAATTTATTAAAGTAATTAATAAATATAAAAATTATCATTTGTGCATGAAAATGATTAAAAACAATTATTTAACATTATAAAAATATAAAAAGTTATTGTCTGCATAAATAATATAATTATACATGCATATGGCCTATTATTGCAAAACGTGCAATTTGGCCCTAGAAAAATGCAAATATAATTATAAGAAATGCCCTGAAAATATTTAAACCTCATATTGGTTTAAATGATATGTTTAGATGCTTAAATCATCATAAAATAATTTGGAGGATAATTATTGGATATTTATACAATAAAAATACAGAAATAAATTGGTTTAAAGCCTTTAAAAATCATGAAAAATTATGAAAATACTTGTGTATGCTTGTAAATCAAATATGAGGGAAAAATCGGGTATCAACAGCTGCCCCTCTTTACCCGGGAAGGATGAAAGAGTTGTCGGGTAAAGAAATGATGACCGATTTTGACCGAATGGGGTGATTTGAAAAGATATTGGCCGGGCCCTGGTCTCTGAGCTGCCTACATATCCTTGGTTTTACAGGAATTAGGCCATGTGTAGTTCCGGATCCAACATTGGAATAAACCGACGGAGTTATTGTAAGAACAGATAAGATATTCTGGATAGGACAATATCGGGATTGGGAATGGATGGATACTTGAGTAGGTATCAGATGAGAATGGGTAACGGACGATGATCGGTTACGTTTGAAATAATTGAAGGATTTGGACGTTGAATGGAAACTGGAGCGAAGATTGCTCCCGTTAGGATAACAGTTACTTCCTGGATCACCTGCAAACTCAAAACACGATGTATGCACAATATATATATATATATATATATATATATATATATATATATATATATATATATATATATATATATATATATATATATATATGATTATTGCAAGAATTTAAACATGATGCAAATTCCCTCTGGACCATGGAGATTGTCTTTGGACGGTGAGGATGATGTCCTTAGACCATGATGTCCCGGGCCATGAGTTGCGAGATAAGAGATTCGCAGGCGATGAAATGATGTTCTCGGGCTATGAAGGTGGTGCCTCTGAACCATGATGCCTTTGAATAATGATGTGCAATATTAAGAGATCCTCATGCCATGGCATGGTGTCTTTCGGCTATGAAGATGATGCCTTCGGATTATGACGCCCTCAAAAAATTTGGCTATGTATCAGCCCATGAGATGCAAAGACATGATGCTTGAGATAAGACAAGACAGAACTTAGTTTTGTGTAAGGTCGGAGGTAGAGCTCAGCCTCGAGAGAAGAGAATGATGCAAGGTTTTTGGAATAGAGCAACATTTGTGGTCATGCAAGGAGAGACAATGCTTAGTCTCGTGGGGGGGGGGGGTGGTAGGGGAAGGCAGAGCTTAGCCTTATGCAGTTGAGAGGCAGGGCTTAGCCTCATGCAAGATTTGAGACAATGTTTAGTCTCATGCAATAGGAAGACAGAGCTTAGCCTTATGCAATTAAGGAGGCAGGGCTTAGCCTTATGCAAAGATTTGAGACAATGCTTAGTCTCATGCAATGGGAAGGCAGAGCTTAGCCTTATGCAATTAAGGAGGCAGGGCTTAGCCTCATGCAAAGATTTGAGACAATGCTTAGTCTCATGCAATGGGAAGGCAGAGCTTAGCCTTATGCAATTAAGGAGGCAGGGCTTAGCCTAATGCAAAGATTTGAGACAATGCTTAGTCTCATGCAATATGAAGGCAGAGCTTAGCCTTATGCAATTAAGGAGGCAGGGCTTAGCCTTATGCAAGGTTGAGACAATGCTTAGTCTTATGCAATGGAAGGCAATGCTTAGCCTTATACAGTTGAGGAGGCAGGCTTAGCCTCATGCAGGATGGAGACAATGCTTAGTCTCATGCAAATGGAAGGCAATATTTAGCCTTATGCAGTTGAGAAGGCAGGGCTTAGCCTCATGCAAGATGGAGACGGTGCTTGGTCTCATGCAAGGGGAAGGAAATGCTTAGCCTTATGCAGTTGAGGAGGCAAGGCTTAGCCTCATACAAGATTTGAGACAATGCTTAGTCTCATACAATGGGAAGGCAGAGCTTAGCCTTATGCAATTAAGGAGGCAGGGCTTAGCCTCATTCAAAGATTTGAGACAATGCTTAGTCTCATGCAATGGGAAGGCAGAGCTTAGCCTTATGCAATTAAAGAGGCAGGGCTTAGCCTAATGCAAAGATTTGAGACAATGCTTAGTCTCATGCAATAGGAAGGCAGAGCTTAGCCTTATGCAATTAAGGAGGCAGGGCTTAGCCTCATGCAAGGTTGAGACAGTGCTTAGTCTTATGCAATGGAAGGCAATGCTTAGCCTTATACAGTTGAGGAGGCAGGGCTTAGCCTCATGCAAATGGAAGGCAATGCTTAGCCTTATGCAGTTGAGGAGGCAGGGCTTAGCCTCATGCAAGATGGAGAAGGTGCTTGGTCTCATGCAAGGGGAAGGCAATGCTTAGCCTTCTGCAGTTGACGAGGCAAGGCTTAGCCTCATGCAAGATTTGAGACAATGCTTAGTCTCATGCAAATGGAAGGCAATGCTTTGCATTATGCAGTTGAGGAGGCAGGGCTTAGCCTCATGCAGGATGGAGACAATGCTTAGTCTCATGCAGCGAATAAATAATAAGTGACAGCAGAGTATTTGTTAGCTGTGGATGAGTTCGGTAGCTTTGTTGTTGTGAAGACAGTGATTCTAAGGTGCGCACATACTGGCGACTATCTCTTGTTCCTGCATTCAAAGAAAAATTGTGAGTTTCGCGGGGGAGGTTGGTTCGTGCCTTTGTCTGGTTTCTTTGCTCTGTTCTGCATTGAAATCCTGTCCGAGTTACCATGGGTAGCATCTGGCTAAGAATAAAGTTTTCGAAAAAAAATATGCATGCATAGTTATTGAAAACATAGTAATGTGCAATTTAAAAATTGATTAGATGAACCAATAACTGTGACACTGTTAGAGACATTGCGACCTTCTTGCCATAGAATTTTGAGGGTCCTCCTCAATTTTTTTTCCCATTTACCTAGACGAATCTTTGGTTGTTCCGCATACAGTGCCGTTGGTTGAACTTGCTTTGGAACTTTGAGGGTACTCCTCAAAATTCTGCGCCAGTTTTCGATTATGTAGAAAATGGAAATTTTATTAAATTGTGACCGAACCCACAGGGCTGCGTACGTATCCCCTCTTAAACAGGAATCAGGTCAAGCATAGTTCAGTGACATCATATGCAAAAAGTTTAGACATAGTATCTTTTGACTGCGTCTGAATTAATAGGCTTTGGCCAAATTTCTCCATCCATCTCTACGAGCATGAGTGCTCCTCCTGTTAGTACCCTGTGAACCATATAAGGTGAGAATTTTCCTTTGGCTTCATCCTGATGTGGAAAGATCCGTTTCAGCACTAGCTGCCCCAGTGCGAACTGTCTAAGTTTAACCCTTTTGTTGAAAGCTCTGGACATTCTGTTCTGATAAAGCTGACCATGACACACCGCATTCATTCTTTTCCCATCAATGAGAGCTAACTGCTCGTAGCGGCTTCTTATCCATTCCGCATCACTGAGCTCAGTTTCTTGTATAATTCTCAAGGAAGGAATTTTTACCTCGGCGGGGATGACGACTTCAGTACCGTAGACCAATAAGTACGGAGTTGCCCCGGTTGACGTGCGGACTATGGTACGGTATCCCAATAAGGCAAATGGTAACTTATCGTGCCACTGCTTGTGATTCTCTACCATCTTCCTTAGTATCTTCTTAATGTTCTTGTTGGCGGCTTCCACATCTCCATTCATTTGGGGTCGGTATGCTGTGAAGTTTTTGTGCTTGATCTTGAAGGTTTCGCACATGGCTTTCATTAGATCACTGTTGATATTGGCGGCATTGTCAATGATGATGGATTCTGGAACCCCGAATCGACAAACAATACGGTCCTTGACAAAATTTGCGACGACTTTCTTGGTTACAACTTTGTAAGATGCAGCTTCAACCCACTTTGTGAAATAGTCGATGGCCACTAGAATGAACCTGTGCCCGTTTGAAGCAGTGGGCTTGATTGGTCCAATGACATCCGTTCCCTAGGCAACAAAAGGCCAAGGTGCGCTGGTTGCATTAAGTTCATTTGGAGGTACCCATATCATATCTGCATGTATCTGGCACTGATGGCATTTCTAGACATACCGGATGCAGTCTATTTCCATAGTCATCTAAAAGTATCCGGCTCTGAGTATCTTCTTGGCTAGGATGAAACCATTCATATGTGGGCCGCAGGTTCCGGCGTGTATCTTTTCAAGTAGTTTGGAGGCTTTTTTGGTGTCAACACACCGTAATAGCCCTAGATCTGGAGTTCTTCTATATAGAATTCCTCCACTCTGGAAGAAATGGTTAAACAACCTCCGAAGTGTGCGTTTCTGGGTGTGGCTTGCGTGCTCTAGATATTCTCCTTTTGTCAAATATTCCCTGATATCATGGAACCATGGATTCCCATCTGTTTCTTCTTCAACATGAGCGCAGTAAGCCGGCTGATTATGAATCCTTACCGGAATGGGGTCGATAAAATTCTTGGCCAATGCGTTTGCGAACTCATTATGGATTCTCGGGACATGTCTAAACTCTATCTTTGTGAACATCTTCATCATCTCTTGCACATGATATAGATATGGTAATATCTTGGTATTCTTTGTAGCCCATTCTCCCTGCACCTAATGTACCAGCAGATCTGAATCGCCAATTATTAGTTTTTCCTGGATATTCATGTCAACGGCCAAATTGAGCCCCAATATGCGACCCTCATATTCTGCCATGTTATTGATGCACGAAAATCTGAGTTTTGCGGATACTGGATAATGTTGACCTATTTCTGACACCAAAACGGCTCCAATACCCACTCATTTGAAGTTTGCGGCTCCATTGAAAAACATTCTCCACCCGTCGTAGGCTTCAGCGATATCTTCTCCTACGAATGATACTTCTTCATCAGGAAAATATGTTTTTAGTGGTTCATATTCTCCTCCTACAGGATTTTACGCAAGATAATCCGCTAATGCTTGTCCCTTAACCGCCTTCTGAGTCACATAGACAATGTTGAATTCACTCAACAATATCTGCCATTTTGCAGCTTCCCTGTAGGCATGGGTTTCTGGAAGATGTACTTCAGAGGGTCCATCCTTGATATGAGATATGTGGTATAGGCACATAAGTAGTGCCTCAGTTTCTGGGCTATCCAGGTCAAAGCACAACAGGTGTATTCCAGCAAAGAATACAATGCTTCGTAGGGTGTGAACTTCTTACTCAAATAGTATATGGCCTGTTATTTCCTTCCCGTCTCGTCGTGTTGTTCCAAGACAGAACCGAAAGCCCCATCTAATACGGAGAGATAGAGTAGCAGTGGTCTACCAGGTTCTGGCGGGACCAGGACTGGCGGTGTGGACAAATATTCTTTGATTCTGTCACGAGCTTTCTGGCAGTCTTTAGTCCAATTAGTTGCGGCATCCTTCTTTAACATTTTGAAAATCGGCTCACAGATCACGGTTGATTATGCTATGAAGCAGCTGATGTAATTAAGATGTCCCAAGAAGCTCATCACGTCTTTCTTGTTCTTTGGAGGCGGCAAATCCTTGATAGCTTTGACCTTTGATGGGTCTAACTCAATTCCTCGGCGGCTGACAATGAACCCTAACAATTTTTCGGCAGGAACTCCGAAGGCACATTTTGCGGGGTTCGGTTTCAGATTGTACTTCCGTAGCCGGTCAAAGAACTTTCTCAGATCTGCTATGTGATCTGCGGCCCTCTTGGATTTGATGATGACGTTATCCATATATACTTCTATCTCCTTGTGTATCATGTCATGGAAAATGGTTTCCATGGCCCTCATGTAGGTGGCCCAGTATTCTTTAAATCAAACAATATCATTTTGTAACAGTACACTCCCCACGGCGTGATGAAAGCTGTTTTCTCCGCGTCTTCTTCATCCATCCAAATCTGATGATAACCCGCGAAGCAATCAACAAAGGATTGGAGTTCATGCTTAGCGTAATTATCGATCAGTATGTGTATGTTTGGTAGTGGAAAATCATCCTTGGGACTTGCTCTATTTAAATCCCAATAGTTGATACACACCCTGACTTTTTCGTCTTTCTTCGGAACCGGCACAATGTTGGCTAACCAAGTTGGATATTCAACTACCTTGAGGACCTTAGCTTTGATATGCTTGGTGACTTCTTCCTTGATTTTTAGACTCATTTCTGGTTTGAACTTTCTGAGTTTCTGCTTTATTGGTGGACACATTGGATTGGTAGGTAGCTTGTGAGCCACTATGGACGTGCTCAGCCCGGTCATATCATCATATGACCATGCAAAAATGTCTTCATACTTTCTTAAGAAACGAGTGTACTCTTCCTTCTCTGATGGTGGGTGAATGCTTATGTGAGTTTCTTTGACGGTTTCAGAATCTCCCAAGTTGACTACCTCAGTCTCGTCAAGATTGGACTTAGGTTTGTTCTTAAAATTCTCAACTTCTCTAACGATTTCCTCAGGTATCACATCTTCTTCTTCTAACTCTTCCGAGTCACTATTCTTATGTTCCGTTATCTCATTACATGTCACAGTCGTTGGTTCATCAAGATAAGAAATAGTAATGCTGTAGAGAGAAGATATGAAATATAATAATAATAAAATATCAAGTCGTTGATAAGTATTGAAATGTCAAACAAAGCAAATTTTAATGACTTCAAACAATGTTTTCTAAAGCAAAATACTGAAAGGAAAGAAAAAATGTTTCAAACAAAAATGCTCAAAAGGAATTGTTTTCAAAATGAATGACAATAACAACCATGCTACCCCGGGACTCGTCGGGCCCTGGATGGTGTGGCAGTCCAGTTCCTGATAACAACTCCCTTCTCCACTATCTGGATGATGAGGCCTTCTTCCTCCTCCTCCCCAACTATCACACTGCAATCCATGTCTTCATCTTCCAAGAACAGATTCCTTAAGCCAGCTGGAATTTCATCTTCTTCAGATCCCCACATCATGTCGGCCTGATGAAAGGATTGGCTCAAATGTGGTACCGGCTGCACAAGAGCGTAATAAGGACCATGCCATGGCGGCGACCAATCGTCATACTCCTACCAGGTGTACTGATATCCAAGTCCAAAGGTCGTGCCGTGACATTTTATTTGTATCGGTTTGGTAATACCTTGGAGGTTCTTCCCGATCCCTTTACCGGGTTCATACCCTGCCCACGCTAGTATGCTTTCTATTTTGCTGCTTCACCACTTGTCTTTCTCAATTGCATTGATGCGCTCGATGCGATGATAAGTCTCCCCACCTAACTTCCTTCTATTTTCCATGACCGGAATAGTTTGGTTGGTATAAATGGGATTACTCCCATCTCCATGAATGATCACCTCCTGATGATTCTATTCGAACTTTATAGCCTGGTGCAAAGTAGAAGCCCCGGCCCCGGCGGCATGTATCCAAGGTCTTCCCAACAGTAGATTGTATGAGGCAGATATGTCTAGCACTTG
Organism: Nicotiana tabacum; assembly: GCF_000715075.1. Lineage (NCBI taxonomy): Eukaryota > Viridiplantae > Streptophyta > Magnoliopsida > Solanales > Solanaceae > Nicotiana > Nicotiana tabacum. Next base: position 63,761,655 of record NC_134094.1, on the reverse strand, counting down.
AAATTCAACATCAAACCAAGTCGGGCCCATCTGCAAGCATAGATTGGTTTCCCTAATTGTGGCCCTTTGAGACCCATCGAACGTCTTCACATTCATAGTCCCTGCTCGTATTTCATGCAAACCTTTACCCAACCTTTTCAGAGTAGTTAGCGGACAGATGTTGAGACTGGACCCTCCATCTATCAAAACCCTGGCATTGAATTTATCCTCGCATTGTACCGTGATGTGCAGCGCCCTGTTGTGGCTTAATCCATTTGGTGGCAGTTCGTCTTCATGAAAGGTGATCTTGTGGCTCTCCAGCACTTGCCCTACCATGTTTGCCATCTCCCCACTGGTGATATTGTTAGGTATGTAAGCTTCATTCAATACCTTCATCAAGGCATTCCTATGTGCCTCAGAATTCTACAGTAATGATAGAATGGATATCTGAGCAGGGGTTTTGTTCATATGGTTTACCAAAAAATATTCTCTTGCTTGCACCTTTCTCCAAAGATCATATGGGCCAGTTTCGATGATGGGTTGCTTGGAAGTAGCTTCTCTACTCGTTCCTCCCAAATTATCAGGTGTATAAATTCTACTAGTCCTGGTCATCCCTTATGCTGCACCAGAGTCTTCCATTTTTGCTTTTCCTTTCCTCCTGGCTTCTGCAACATAGTTCCAGGGTACGACTTTGGATTTAAAAGGGCGGTGTGGATGCTACCGTCACAGTAAAGGGTATGGTTACTTCTACTGCGAATGGAGCATGTGCAGCTGCAGGTGTTGTTTCCACCTCGGGGGTTGGTGCGGCCACTTCAACTTCAACTGGTGGCTGTATCTGTACCACAATAGGAGCAAGAGTGACCGTAGGTTTCTTTGGGTCATCCCCTTCTCGAATATGCCCAATCGACCCTTCTGGGTCCCATTCTTCATCGGTTTCTATCACATTTACTCCCTCGCCCCTATGATCCGGGAGGGGATTGTTGCGGACGTTAGGTGCAGCCTTCTTTGCTTGTATAACCTTGGTATCGATTAGTGTCTGGATCTTGTCTTTCAGGGTGCGACATTCATCAATGGTATGACCTTTCATGCCAGAGTAGTAGGCACATGTTTTGTTTGGATTAACCCATTGAGAGGAGTTTTCCATGGCAACAGCGGGAATAGGAGTGACATATCCAACAGCTTTCAGTCTCTCGTATAATTGATCGATGGGTTTAGCAATAGGGGTGTATTGTCTGGGTGACCTGCGGTCGAATTTGGTTTGGGTTTCTGATAGTTTTGGCAGGCTGGCGGTGAGTGATAATATGCTGGCTGGGTGTTATAAGTGTGGTAGGTAGTGGCGGGTTGTGGATATCTGGGAGGTGAAGGCTGATATGTGGGTGAAGGTGTTTGGTATGTAAGAGGAGATTTTGGACCTTGGGCTATCATCACGGCCCCTACTTCTTTCTTCTTGGATATACCCCCTGACTGCAATGCTTTGTTTGTAGCCTGTAATGCCTCAAAATTAGTTACCATTCCGCTATTGATCCCTTCTTCAATCCTTTCCCCCAATTTGATGATGTCAGAGAATTTGTGATTCTCTATAACAATTAACCTTTCGTAGTATTGTGGATCCTGGGCCCGGACGAAGAACTTGTTTATCTGCTCTTCTTCCAATGCCAGCCTTACTTTCGCAGCTTCCGCTCTCTATCGAGTAGCATACTCGCGGAAAGTATCTATTGGCTTCTTCTTGAGATTCTTGATATAGAAGACATCTGGTGCATTCTTCGTATTAAACCTGAACCGATCCATGAAATCCGATGCCATGCTTACCCAGCTAACCCACTTCTTTGGATTTTGGCTGATGTACCACGATAGGGCGTCTCCAATGAGGCTTCTTACGAACAGTTTCATGCAAATCCTTTCATCTTTTCCAACTCCTACGAGCTTGTCACAGTATGTCCTTAGATGCACCTTTGGGTCACTTGTTCCATCAAACATCTCGAACTTAGGAGGTTTGTAACCCTCCGGCATTTCTACGTCTGGCTGAATACACAGATCTTCATAATTCAAACCCTCAATGCCTTTACCCCCTTGGACACCCTGGGCTCGGCTTGTGAGCTTCTTAAGTTCCTCTTCCATATTCTTGATGATCAGGTCCTTCTCGGCGGATTTCGGTGTGTATGGGGTTTGTTGAGTGGGGTGAGGTAGGGTTTCTACATATATGGGGTTACTTTGGTGGATACCAGAGATTTGGGTGTAGTGATGATCATTGGTTGAGTTCTGCGGATCGGGGGTAAGTTGCGGTGTATTTTGAGGAGTATGGTTGGTAGTAGTTTGTGGATACTGAGTCGGAAGATATTGGTGTTGAGGATGTATTGGCACTGGTGGAGGGTTAGGATTTTGAGGAGGTGTGGCGTATTGATGAGGTGCGGGAGGATTTTGTGGATGTTGGTTTGGTGTGTTTTGAGGAGGTGCTGGGTTTTGGGCGTTCTGTTGGTTAATATCCGGGACATTTAAGGTGAGGGAGAGGTTGCCAAGTTGCGGACCTGCTCAAGTTCCCCTTGCAATTCCTGTATTTTCTGCTCCAACCATAGAACTAAATCATTCTGTGCCGGAATACTCCGACCATCTGAAGTTTCAACATTTTCTGCATGCGCAGCGTTATCTTTCCTGATACTACTCATGTCATCCATCTTAGCCTTTCCCTTACTTTTAGGATCACTTAGAGGAGGAGGAGGTGGAGGGCCTCTAGATCTGGTATAATATGCAGATGATGCCAGTATGCAAGAACCAACTTTAGGGGATGGGAATAATCAAAACAAAGAAAAGCAAAAAGGTAAACAAGTCAATAGGGGATTTTGGAAGGATATTTGCAGTATTTAAACATGTATTGCAGAATTATAAATTTGCGTCCTAATTTTGGGGACCTCATTGTGCCTGAGGTAGGCCTAGCGACACATAGATTTAGAGAAACTTGATGCCGATAACTGCCTCATTTCATTAATGTAATAAATAGATCAAACCTCTAAAATGACAATAATTAAAAGAGTTGCTAGTGGCATTTGCCTTACTACAATCAATTTCTAAAATGACTCTAGAAAAGCAAATAAATAACAATTCTATTCTATTTGGTCCTGGAGGGACCCTCTCCAAGCTTGGACAAGGCCCCATCGATCAGATTCCCCAGGTCGCGTATGTCCAGCAGCAGATATGCCCTTGCTAGGTGTCCTCCTTCGTTGCCCTCTGCATTCTGACAATCCATGATCCTTTTCCTCATCTTCCCTTCAAGTTCCATCAGACCCTGCTCTAAGTACTCCAACCTCTCTGTTGATTTTGTAGCAACATACCTCCATTCATTGATTGATTCCATGTCTATCTTGTGTTGTTCCAAATGTCTGGCTTCAGACTCAAGGATCCTCTTGCACAACCTCTTGTATTTTACTTGTGCTTCAGCAGCATCGTCTATGACCCTGTTTCCTCAATTGATCCCTGGCTCGACTTCTCCTGCTATGTCATCATCCAACCATGATAGGTAGAAATACATATGACACGCGTGGTACCGATCTGGTTCGATGGTATCCTTTTCCACAATAATCTTTAGATGCCACATGTGTTGGGCCTCACACTTGAAGGGAATGGCACCACCCTAAAAGTCTGCTTTGTAGTGAACCATCTTAGAAACTCACGGTATGACTTGTTTTCTCCCAGCCTGTCTTTTGACCCTGATAGGATCATAGAGATAGATACCCCTCAACCCGATCAGCACTAAGTGGGGAATATCCCTGGACCTGATGATGAACTCACTAGTAGGGAACCACTCGAACATCCAATGGACCTTGTCCATCAGTCAAATTGATAAAGAAGTGTACCCAATCCACGGTGTTTTCTGGTTGTGCAAACCTATCTGGGATGAAAGTTATTCTTTTTGGATGGTGAAAGGCTATGTGGTCATTCCATGGTTGCCGCGGAAATTCCTGACAGTACTGTCCTCTTTGAAGATGCTCCAACAACCATATTTGCAGTAACAAATTACAACCCTCAAAATGTCTGAATCCCTTCTTACAATGGTCCAAAGCCCGGTATATCTCTACCACGATCATTGGGACAATAGTGTAAGTCTGTCCCTCAATCCCTTCTATTAAGGTCGTGGTAACCATAGCCAAACGAGTATGAATCCTATCTCCTTGAATTGGAAATACTATCATACCCAGAAAACAGACGATAAACAAAAAAACCTGACGATGAGTCCAGCCCAGGGAAGTGATGGCAAACTCATCATGATAGATACGGTAGGATGTGCTGTGCCTATAACGCTTGTAGAGGAAGTCGAAAGGTATGTAGGACTTCTTCAGGCAGACTAACTCATCATTCTTTCTAAGACCCATTATCTAAAGAAATTCCCTAGAAGTACGATTTTCCGGTACCAGCAGACTAGGGCTATCCCAGGGTAGCCCGGCAAAACCTCCTATTTCCTCAAGAAGGGGAGTCATCTCTATGTTACCAAAACGGAAAACAGCCCCTTTTTCAACCCAGAACATAGTAGCGGCCTCGATCAGTACATTGTTTGGCTGAATGTCCAGCAAAGAAGGTAAATTTCCAAGAATTCTTTTCACATGGTTCTTGTCGCTTGGCGAGAGATTTTCTCACCAGTCTAGAAATAGAGGTGAGATACTTCGGACCATGCCGAACCTGGATACTTCGTGCCTCATTTCCACAAAACAAATAAAGTTAGCCCTCCCCCCCTCCGGGTTTAACTACTTACACATTAATGATTAGCATATCGACACGTTTTCTCCAAATAATGCACATATCATGATCGTGCCCGTTGGGTTTATGGAAATCCCGATGGACTTTGGACCAGGCTTTCCTTAGAGAGTTATTATGCGGACAACATTCTAACTCATGCTAGGTTTGGACATGATGCATGCACAGTTAACATCAGAGTAGGGTTTTCTATAGAAGTCTAGATCGGTACCCTCAAGCGGACAACTTGAGAGGGAAAGGCACGGAACCGTCGACTGCACCGCTGATCGACTAGTTTTACCACAAATAATCCTTTCCAAATTTAAAAAGGGTAATATGGGAAGAGCGCTGACACTCATTAAGTGCCGCTATGATATTAATTGCGCACGAGTGGAATATGATGCAGAGCATGTAATTATGCAAAAAATAAAACAACACCTTGTCAAGTATTTTGCATGATGAAAGTGATAAATGCGGTATTTAATAAATGTAAAGACAGGAAAGAAAGAAAAACAAAGAAGGAGTTAGTTTGCATAATGAAAAATTATAATAAAGCGGTAAAAGGGGTAGGGATTGGGAAAGACATAAAGATTGAAGCCAGCGAACAAGGTTAAACGAAAAGTTGCATATAAATTCATGTAAAAGAGAAAATAGGGAAGAGGGTGTGCATGTAGCAAATAAATGGTGAATTTGAGCATAAAATAATAAAGACATGTTTATCGAGGGAGGCTAATTCACACAGACCAAGTTCATTATGGTAAGAGCCTAAGGATATCCTCATCAGAGTCGCCATGCTGTCGCGCCCTATTTTTCCTCGTGGAAAGCGGGCCTCGATGTCGTGACAACTTTTTAAATGGGAGGGTACTAAAAGAGAGTCGCCACCTAACGGATTAAGGTGAGTTAGGGCACCTATTTTGTAGATAACTCTAAATTAACCAGTTGCGTCACCAAAGATCAGGTAAGGGCTCAAATTACCTTGAGGAGAAGGTGTTAGGCACTCCTCGAGGTCCACAACGGTGGGTCCCGACCGAACTCAAATTATATGAATTGGTCTAAGGGAAGGGAAGAAATTTGGACAAATAAAATGATTGACTTTAACAAAGGTGGGGGGTCCTAAGTTTTTCAGCCTAAAGGATCACCCCGTGTAACATAAATTATACTTCGTAACTCCCTCAAGATGGGGTGTTACTAATATTATTCAGCAGGTATAGACTATCATCTCCTGCTACCCGATTACTATCTTTAAGTTGTTTACCTAAAGCGCACTAGTCAATTCTAAGTCGTACTCTATGCGTGCACTACCCGTCCCATGCCTATGGTCCAGGAGGCATTTGGGCCTCTATTTCAGGGGGGTTCTACACTTTAACTTAGGTTTCTAAAAATGATAAAACTAAGCGACATACAAAACAAGTTGTACCTTCATGTAAAAGCAAATAAGGGCTCAAGTTAGCCTCCACGCTTAGGCAACAAATGCACGCAAACAAATTAGGCGTTTTGACAGTTTCAACAATTAAAGTTGTTAAGTTCTATAGCCATGATTTCTATATGATTCTGGATTTTAATCATGCGAGCAGTTATGCAAAGTATAATTCCTGCGTGACTGCACAATTGCCTAATGATTATGGGTATAAGCGGTTAAAACCTATAGACATGCTATCTAGGTGATTTACTCAGTATTTGGAAGTAATAAATACGAGAGATATTCAGAATAACTCAATTGTTCCTATAGGTATGATATCTAATAATCGGACAGAAATAGGCATAGGAGCAGGTAAAATATTTAGTCAAACGATCATGCTTTTAAATAATGTGCAGGTATTAGGCAGGTTAAGTGAAGTGTGTGATTTCTTATAGGAATGGTTTCTAATAAGCCGAAATAGAACACAATCGAACCAAGTATTGAAACCATAGGCAGGATTGCTAACATATAATGACTGAACATAATAGGATACCTATAGGCATGATTTCTAACACACGATAACTAAATACGCATTATTGAACCTATAGGCAGGATTCCTACCCCATTGATTGCAAATATAAGATAAAAATCCCTTTCCCAATTTCACTAATACCCCAAATGTTATTACAAGAATTATTACAGGCCCAAAATGAATAGAATGAATTACAAAGTAGAATAGCTATATGGAGCCTATAGCAAGCCCAAAGATACACCCAGTCAGGCCAGGCCTTCATTCTCATAGTTCATAACAGCCCAAAATTACATCCTCATGGGCATAAGGCGGCCAGGAATCAAGTGATTCACCCAGTGGACACTGGGTAGAGTTGAGCATTAGAACCATGGCCCTAGTGTGTCAGAGTTCCCAAGGGTTTCAAGAACCCAGGGCAGTGCTCACACTAGGGAGGTTGATAGGGGAAATTCAGAGAAAGCCTAAGGACCAAATCCTAGTGTGTCAGAGTTCACAAGGGTCTCAATTGGACCCCAAGCGATGCTCACACTAGGGAGGTCAAATGATAGAACCTAAGTAGCCATGGCTTTCAGCCGGCTAAGAATAAGAACTCAAAGAGACCAAGTAGTAAAGGAATAGACTGAGGTTAGTGGGACATCACTGAAGGATACAAACAAATTCAAATTGAGCACATAGAACATGTAGTAGAACATGCTTAGGTTTTGAGAACAGACTTAACAAAGTTTCAGAAAAATAAGTTCAACACGTAATACATATACTAACAAGACAGGTTTGCAAGATTGATGTACACAGACTCATATTTAGAAAAAAAAGGTTCAGATTATGCTAAGTGTAGATGCTAGTGTCCCAAGAAGGGATCATATCAATTGGCAACAGAACTTAACAGAATGAGGACAAATTAAGGCACTATTGGGAAGTCAAGACATGGTAGAAGCAAAGAGGATCAAACATGCTACATGTCATCACAGCAAGTTCAGAAACAGACTTATGCTAAACACTTAGTAAATACCTTCATGCTTAGTCATCTAATCCATAAAAGGGGATATGAAAGCATGTTCAAGTAACAGGGTTAATAGAAAATTTAAACACTAAAGAGATGGATAAAGTGCAAAGGTTCTAAACATCAGTAACACATAGGCTAGGCAGACTTAAAAAGAAATTAATCAACTTAAAGCAGGTCTAAACATGTCTCAAACTACAAGTGTAATGGCATTTTAGATTAGAAAGGCCTAGAATTGAAGTAAGACAGTCAAGATTGCATAAGATAACAGCCCAGAAACATCTTGAACAACAACCTTCAGAAGTGAAAACACATGCTAATGACAGGTAAATAGGAATAAAGTGACGAAAGTTCAGCAACTCACCAGTTAAATGAAAAACAAGAAAGAACAAAGTCCACAGTAGCAAGAACCCAGAATTTTTGGCCTTGGCCGTTAAGCGAAGAGACAAGAAAGAACAAAGTACACAATAACAAGAACCCAGAATTTTTGGCCTTGGCATTCAGCCGGCCAGGAACCAGAATATAGAACAAGAGTATTTAGAGAACAAAGAGCGATAATTTCAGTTTTTTAGTAAACATTCATGATTCAAGTCTGTCCCAAAAAGGGGAATGCGGAGGTGTTTATATAGTAGTAGAAATTAACATCCAAACAAGGAAAATCATCAATCAAACACGAGAAAGGAAAGAATCATCGCATGTAATCAAATCACTAAGGAAAAGAGAAAATTCTCAAACCTTAATTTTAGGGAAAGTGTAAAATCGGCAGAAACCAAAAATAAATAAAAAGTGAAAATCACATGCTGCATAGAATAAGATGAACATAGACAGAAATACCTTTTAAAATCAAAGAATCAAACCAGATTTGGTTCGATTTAAAAGAATCTGAAACCCTAATTTTAGGGTGAGTAGGAATCACGGAAATGCACAGAGATTCATACCATAAACGAACAAGAACGAACATAGACGGAAAAGATCAAGGAAATGAACCAGCTTTGGTTCGAAATCGATAAAACCCGCTTGCCATGTTTAGGCAAGCGGTATATAGAAGGTTCCAGTACCAAGGGGGAGTCGAATATGGCAAGAAGCGACCATGAAATCCCATGATCGGTAGGATTAGGAGAGAAAATTGGGGGGGGAGATGGATAGGGTTTGACAGAGAGAGAAGGGGAGTTTGAGAGAGTTCGAGGGCGGCTGGTGAAGGGACGAATAGTTTAGGGTTTAGGGGGGTTCGGGTATAATTTAAATGGGCGGGTGTAATATGGGATGTTGATCTCAGAGATCAACGGCCACGATTAGTCGGGGGTTCTGGGTCGGGTTAGTGAAACGGGTCACGACCGGGTATGGGGTTGGGTTAATTGGTTTGGGATCAAGGGTTATTGGGCTGGGATTGGGTTGTTAGGTCCGAAATTAAATGGAATTTAGGGCTAGGTTTTAAATACCCAATGTTTAATAAATAAAAAATTTATAAAAGTAATTAATAAATATCAAAATTATCATTTGTGCATGAAAATTATAAAAAACAATTAGTTAACATTATAAAAATATAAAAAGTTATTTTCTGCATAAAAAATGTAATTATACATGCATATGAGCTATTATTGCAAAGCGTGCAATTTGGCCCTAGAAAAATGCAAATGTAATTATAAGAAATGCCCTGAAAATATTTAAACCTCATATTAGTGTAAATGATAAGTTTAGATGATTAAATCATCATAAAATAATTTGGAGGATAATTATTGGATATTTATACAATAAAAATGCAGAAATAAATTGGTTTAAGGTCTTTAAAAATCATGAAAAATTATGAAAATACTTGTGTATGCTTGTAAATCAAATGATGATGCATATGCACTATTTTGAAGGTATATATATATTTGAAAAATATGAGGGAAAAATCGGGTATCAACAGCCTCTATATTTTTTGCTTTCTTTTGCATCTTTTTGAGGCCGTTTCGGCCATTGTAAATTTTTGAATTAAGCCATTCTGGCCTCTGTAAAAAGATTATTGGGTAAATATATACAAGGCTTTATTTTCCCTTTTGGCTTTCAAATTTTTCCTCTGCTTTATTACTTGTATTCACAAAGGTCGGAATGCCTTAGCATAAAATAGCTTAGGTTGTGTATGTTCGAACAAACCCCGCCTTTACATTATTTTTATTTTTGAGTCATCTTGGAGGTTCGGTGTTACCGGGAACCTTCTCCCAAAGTAAGTAACTCAGATTATAGTTTCCCGAGGGTAGCCTTTAAAACCGATTATGAAAATTTTGAAAGCCTATTTTATGTTACGGTTCTCGGACGTCTCCGAGCCGTGTTAATATGGCCGTTGCCTTTTAATTCGGGTGTAGCTCAGAGGGTATGGCTGTGGCCTTTAAAATTTGGGGGTTTCCTTAGAGGTCTTACTCTCCCGATGTTTAATAGTTCGATCTGTCCGAGTTTGTTTTTCGAACGACAGTCCCCGAGTGAGGGAGTGATCATCCGAACTCTGGTTATAATCATCCGTTGAGCTCATTTCTTTAAGAGATCGAAAGTACGAAATTGTAAAGAGGAAATTTTTCTAAGACATTAGATAGTTGCAAGGAAAGTACTTCTCTTTATTTTGTGAACAGTTATACATGCGTACATATTTTATGCCAGGGCTTGAGCAACCTATGTGGGCATGACTCATTTGACCATTTGGCCCTTACAACGAATCTTACCTATCGATATCCTTCTATTACGAAGTAATTTCCTCGCAAAAGTCGATATCTAAGGGTAATGCCCCCAGTATTCGAGGTTGATTGTAGAGGAACCTCAGATACTTTTAGTGCTATCTTTGACACCGATTCGTGATCGGCCTTTGATTCTAAGTTAGCACGATCCACCGCTGCCTCATTAAAAACCTTGCCGAAAAACCCAATTGGGACAAAAACGGTTCAAGGGAAAAAGAGTGCAACGCGTACTTTCAAACCTAAAGACCTCGTGCCGCTCCTTTTCGACCACCTGCAAGTGTTAGTCCGAAAGTAAAAAGAAATAAAATGGGGTCGTACCTTAGCAGTAATATCGTTTTAGGTGAGTTACGTTCCAATTGTTCGATAGCTATTCTCTGTTTGTTATTCCGAGCTTATAGGATCCTTTCTCTGTGACCTCGAGAATCTGGTATGGTCCTTCCCAGTTCGGACCCAATTTCCCTTCGTTCGAATTTCGGGTGCTTAGTGTGACCTTCCTTAGTACTAGGTCCCCGACATTGAAGTATCAAAGGTTGGCCCTTCGATTATAATACCTCTCGATCCATTGCTTTTGGGCGGCCAATCGACCAAGGGCGTCTTCACGCCTTTCATCTAATAGCTCCAGGCTCATGTTCATGGCCTCGTCATTTGATTCCTTTGTTGCATATCGAAATCTGATACATGCTCACCGACTTCGACCAGTATTAGAGCTTCGGCGGCATAAATCAATGAGAATGGGGTAGCCCCAGTACTGGACTTCGAAGTCGTGCGATATGCCCTTAGAACTTCGGGCAGGATCTCTTTCCATTTTCCCTTAGCATCAGTCAACCTTTTCTTAAGGTTTTGGATTGTGATTTTGTTGGTCGATTCGACTTGTCCGTTCCCACTAGGGTGGTATGGTGTGGACAAGATCCTTTTGATCTTATGATCTTCGAGAAACTTGGTCACTTTGCTGCCGATAAATTGTTTCCCGTTGTTACATACGATTTCGGATGGCATCCCGAACCGACATATGATGTGGTCCCAAATGAAGTCAATGACCTCCTTCTCCCTGATTTTCTCGTACGCCTGGGCTTCAACCCATTTAGAAAAATAGTCAGTCATAAATAAGATAAATTGAGCTTTACCTGGTGCCCATGGAAGAGGGCCAACAATGTCCATTCCCCAGTTCATGAATGGCCATGGCGACAAGACTGAATGCAGCAGTTCTCTGGGTTAATGATTTATCGGAGCATGCCTTTGACATTTATCACATTTTTGTATGAACTCCTTCGCATCTTTTTCATATCGATACGGTAATAGCCAGCTTTGATTACCTTTTGAACCAATGATTCGGCGCCTGAGTGGTTCCCGCAGGTGCCTTCGTGGACTTCCTTCAGAACGTACTTGGTATCTCCCAGTCCCAGACATATAGCTAGTGGGCCATCGAACATTCTTCTGAATAATATTCCATCATCGGCCAAGCAAAATCAAGTTGCCTTTGTGCGCAGGGCCCTCGACTCTTTAAGATCTGCGGGTACTTTGCCAGTCCTCAAATATTCTATGTATTTATTCCTCCAATCCCAAGTTAGTCTTGTAGAATTTATTTTGGAGTGACTTTCCTCTACTACTGATATCGTAAGCTGTATGACTGCCCCCGATTTGAGCTCATCATCCTCGACCGAAAAGCCTAAGTTTGCAAGTGCATCGGCCTCACTATTCTGATCTCGGGGTACGTGTTGCAAGGTCCACTCTTTGAATCGATATCATATTACCTGTAGCTTATCCAGGTACCTTTGCATCCGTTCTTCTCTGACTTCAACGTTCTGTTAACTTGATTTACCACAAGGAGGGAGTCGCACTTAGCTTCGATCACCTCCGCCCCTAAGCTCTTCGCCAGTTTGAGACATACAATCATGGCCTCATATTCATCTTGTTGTTAGTCAATTTCACAGTTCTAATGGATTACCTGACTATGTTGTCTGTGGGTGGCTTCAGTACGATGCCAAGTCCGGACCTCTTTACGTTCGATGCACCGTCCGTAAAGAGGGTCCAGATTCCCGAAGACATCCCTGAGTTTAGCAGTAACTCTTTTTCGACCTCGAGTATTAGGGACGGCGTGAAGTCGGCCACGAAATCTGCCAAGATTTGAGACTTAATGGCCATCCGGAGTCGATATTCAATATCATACCCACTGATTTCTACGGCCCATTTGGCCAGTCACCCCGAGAGCTCGGGCTTATGCATTATATTTCGCAATGGGTAAGTTGTCACAACACATATAGGGTGGCACTGAAAGTATGATTTTAGTTTCCTAGAGGCGCTTAGCAAAGTGAGCGCCAGTTTTTTCAAGTGAGGATATCTAGTTTCGGCCTCACCTAAGGTCCGGCTAACATAATAAATCCGAAATTACGTACCTTGTTCTTCCCGAACTCGGACTCCACTTACTGCTATCTCTGATACTGCCAAATACAAGTATAGCTGTTCGTCTGCCTTTGGCGTGTGAAGTAGTGGCGGGCTCGATAGGTACCGCTTGAGTTCTTCCAAGGCCCGTTGGCATTCCGGGGTCCATGTGAAGTTGGCTTTCTTCTTCAACAATAAGAAAAATCGATGACTCTTACTGGAAGACCTCGAGATGAACCGTCCCAGGGCAGCTATGCGCCCGGCTAGCCTTTGTACGACCTTCACATTGTCCACTACCATGATATCCTCGATGGCTTTGATCTTGTCGGGGTTGATCTCGATTCCCCGGTTGGATACCATGAACCCAAGAAATTTACCCGATCCGACTCCGAACGCACATTTTTCCGGATTCAGCTTCATGTTGTATTTCTTCAGTATACTGAAGGTTTCCTGCAAATGCTTTAAATGGTCCTCTGCTCGCAGGGACTTAACTAACATATCATCAATGTAAACTTCCATAGATTTCCCTATTTGTTTTTTGAACATTCGGTTTACTAGGCGTTGGTAAGTGACACCAGCATTTTTAACCCAAATGGCATTACATTATAACAGTATGTGCCATACTTAGTGATGAAAGAGGTCTTTTCTTAATCATCCGGGTTCATTCGTATTTGGTTATACCTAGAATAGGCATCGAGAAAGCTGAGGATCTCGTGGCCGGCTGTGGCAAAGATCATGCGATCGATGATAGGCAACGAGAAAGAGTCTTTGGGGCACACCTTATTTAAATCCTTGTAATCCAGGCACATTCTCAGTTTATTCCCCTTTTTAGGGACTACCACTACGTTTTCTAGCCATTCCGGGTATTGGACTTTCCGGATGGACCCTATTTTAAGGAATTTAGTTACCTCGTCTTTGATGAAAGCTTGCTTGATCTCGGACTGCGGTCTCCTTTTCTGCTTGATCGGATAGAATTTCGGGTCCAGGCTAAGTTTGTGAGTGGTGATCTCCGGTGGAATCTCTGTCATATCTAGATGAGACCAAGCAAAACAATCCATATTAGCAATAAGAAATTGAATGAGTCTTTTCCTGAGCTCGGGAGTTAATCCTGTGCCCAGATATACCTTTCGATCGGGCAGATGTTCAATTAATATGACTTGCTCCAGCTCTTCGATCGTCGATTTAGTAGCAAAGGAATCATCAGGAGCAATAAAGGATCGAGGAACCCCTTAATCGTCATCTTCGTCAATCCCCTGCTTGTTCGATTAGGTCGAGGCTGGCATCGATGATTGCTATTTGGCTTCCTGTTTCGCTTTCGAACCTGAGTCCTTTGTCGATGAGAGTGTTGATATCGGAATTACTTCATCGACGACAAACATCTCCTTTGCGGCGGGTTGCTCCCCATAAACCGTCTTTATCCCTTCTGGTGTCAAAAATTTTAATACCTGGTGAAGGGTCAAGGGCACAACCCTTATGTTGTGGATCCATGGCCTCCTGAACAGGGCATTGTACCTCATGTCCCCTTCGATCACATAAAACTTGGTCTCGTGGGTGATACCGGCTATGTTTATCGGCAACGTTATTTCTCTCTTAGTAGTTTCGCAAGCCATGTTGAATCCGTTTAGCACTCGGGCCGCATGCACGATTTGGTCCTGTAGGCGGAGTTGTTCTATTACCCTCGATCGAATGATGTTGGCCGAACTACCTGGATCAATTAACACACGTTTAACTCGAGTTTTATTCATGAGTACAGAAATTACCAGTGCATTATTATGGGGCTATATGATTCCTTCTGCGTCCTCGTCATTGAAAGATAAAGTTCATTCTAGTATGTAATCTCGAGTCCGTTTTTCCCTTGCGATTGATACTTTGGTGCATTTTATCACCGGACCTTGAGGAACATAGACCCCTCCGATGATCATATGAATAACATGTTGGGGCTCGTCTTGTTCATTCTGTTTATTGCAATCCCTATTTCTGAAATGATTCTTAGCTCGGTCGCTCAGAAATTCTCGAAGATGCCCGTTGTTGATTAACCAAGCTACTTCATCTCTCAATTGTCAACAATCCTTCGTTCTTTGGCCATGTGTGCCATGATATTTGCATATTTGGTTGAGATCCCTTTGTGCTGGATCGGTTTGTAGAGGTCGAGGCCATCTGGTATCTTTGATACATCTGATAGCTGATACGATGGCGGCTGCGTCAACACTAAAGTTGTACTTTGATAACCGAGGTGCCTCTTTGGGTCCGACCTCGATCACTTCTCCTTTCATTTCGTACAGGATTCTGCCCAGGTCCGCCATTCCTACGATCTCCATTATATGGCTGATATCGTTCTCTGTTCGACCTCGGTTCTCGGTCGATATCTATCTTAATTCCATCGATGGGTATGATAGGATAAACGGACCCGGAAGGAGCCCAGAGTTGGTCGTCATATTGATACCGATTATGTACATCAGCCTAAGTGACAGCCGGGTATTCTATCAAATTCTGCTTCAACTGCTGCGAAGCCACCGAGCTTTGAATATTGAGTCCTTGGGTGAAACCTTAAACTGCCCAATCGTCGACTACTGGTGGTAGGTCCATCCGTTCCATTTGGAAGCGAGACACGAATTCTCTGAGCATTTTGTTGTCCTGCTGCCTTACCTTTAAAAGGTCCGATTTCCTATTTTCGACCTTGATGGGTCCAGCATGTGCCTTTACGAAAGAATCTACAGGCATAGCAAACGAGTCAATAGAATTAGGTGGAAAATTGTGGTACCATATCATAGCCCCCTTTGACAGGGTCTCTTCGAATTTCTTTAGCAAGACTGATTCGATCTCGTCATCCTCTAGATCATTCCCTTTGATAGCGCATGTGTAAGAGGTGACATGCTCGTTTGGGTCGATTGTTCCGTTATATTTAGGAATTTCGGGCATTCAAAATTTCTTGGAAATCGGCTTGGGAGCCGCACTCGGGGGGAAAGGCTTTTGCACGAACTTTTTGGAGTCCAGACCCTTTAATATCGGTGGTTCCCCCAGGATTTGATCGACCCTGGAATTGTAAGTTTCCACCTTCTTATCGTTTGCCTCGATCTTCTTTTCCCACGGCTCAATTCGTTTTGTCAACTCTTCGAGCATCTTCATGATTACAGGGTCGGTCCCTGATTATTTCTCGTTCGATTCCCTTGAAGTTGATTCGACCCTGTGGACAACTTCCTAGGATGGCTCGGTCTCGATCCTGTCCGGTGGGCGATTCTGGTTTTGGAGTTGGGCTATCTCTGCCTGTTAAGCCTGCAACATTTTGAAGATTACTCATAGGCTGATCCCACCCTCTTCGCCACCATGAGTGCTTTGAGCGGCCGATCGAACATTCCTACGGACACTGCCCTCGGGATCGACGGCCAAAATTGTGTTGATGGCTACATGCGAACTGACGTCAACCGGATTTACAGCCAGAACTCCATCGAACGTCGTTCCCTGGTGCTATGTTGTCATTCTCGCCGTAGTGGCCGAAATCATTGTCAACGTGAAGGGGTGCTGATTGTGAGTTCGACATTTTGTCCTGGAATCAAAAACACTCCAAAGAACAAGTGTAAAATAGTGTGTGTTATGAAAGTTTGCACCAAATAATCACTATTATCCTTAGCCCCACGGTGGGCGCCAAACTGTTTACCCTAAAAAACGGATAACAATTAAATTTATACGCGGTTTTAAAGATACGTGATATAACATGACACAAATTAAGAAGACAGATTAATATTAAAATTGACAATAAAAGAATAAATACAAACCACGCGTATCGAATTGCCTTGGCCCTCGAGTTTGACCACCTTTGAACCAAAGATGTTTCAACTGAAGTATGAACAAGCTATTAGAGTAAAAAGATAATAAAAGCTAGAAAGTGTCAGTATATTTCTTTATGTTGCGTTGATATATATCCATTACAAATGATCAGACACCCCTTTATATAGTAGGGGTGTCCTACTCTTGGTACAATTCTATACAGGATAAAAAATCTTATGATTTGCTAATTACTCGGCCTCTCCTTGATATGCACCGAGATTTTCGCCGTGATCCTTGACTGATCGCGGATATTTTGGCTGTCCGTTATTTAGCTCGGTAAGTTTCCCTCGATCTTACTCGGTTTCGATCTTGCTTGATCTCGACCTTGCTCGATCTCTATCTTGATCAGTCTTTGGGTCACGAGCTCAACGATCTAATTTTGCATCATGGTTTGATATAATACGAGGTCGAATCTTAACCTATCATATTCCAGTCTCTATTAATCACACAATGGGAGAGCCCGATTTTGACCGTATACAATATTCGAGGCTAGGAGTGTCGGTATTGTAATCAGTCTTTGCCGCTGAAAGTAAACTCAGAGAGAAGCAATATATGTGAATTTCATGGCAGAATTCTTTTCCGGTTGAGCGCAGTAAATTTTCGAATTTGATGTAGCTGCAGTGACCTATGTTTGCATACTTTTGGCGAAAAAATCATAACTCGGGATAGAGGTGTCGTAATCGCGATCCGTCTTTGCCGTTGAAAAGTAAACTTGGAATATATGCAATTTCCATGCAAAAAATCTTTCCAGATAGGCTGCATTGATTTTTTTCGAAACTAATCCAAGCGTATGTCATGCTTGCTTTCCAGCTTTGTGGATTCTAACTATAGAATTCATATCTCGAGCTTGGAGTGTTAGGATTATGAGCCCTCTCTACCGTTGGAAAGTAGATCCCCAAAACACCAATATTTCAAATCATTATGGTTAAAATCCTTGAAGATTGGTTGTAATATTTTCTTGAAATTGGACATTAGTAGATAACATGCAAAACTTGGAAGAGGCTTTCAAGATGCGTCGGCAATATCTCAGCTTCAAAACCTCCTTTTTTCGCAAGCTCTTTGTTAGGTTGATATGCAACAACTTCCATGCCTCTTTCTTCTTCACCATGGATATATCAGACAGTTGCAATATCGAAAGAATGAGATTCCTTTTTTAAACACCTCAATGTAAATAGATTTTTTATTCAGATATGTATGCCTTCTCATTTGAAGGAATCAATGTGATGCTCTCGACTTTATTTTTTTGATGATGACGTCGTACAAGATTTTTTTTCTTTTGAAACTCATACGAATGAACTTAGAATAATACTCTAAGCTGCCTACGTACCTCAATGAAGAAGATCAAGTCTTATCATAGTTCAGAACAAAGTGAAGTTTTTTACTTTTTTTTAGTGTCCTAACTTTTGCCTAGGCCGCCTCTCGCGAGGTTTTCAACATAGCGGATCTTTTTTTTGTGGGTGGGCCGTACACAGTTTAGACTCATGCGGGCCAGGAGTGTAGTAACGTGCAATGTTGGCTTGTGCATCAAGGAGCGACTTGCCTTCTTATAATATTTTTACGTATAGTACCTCTTCATGAACTTTCCATCAATTGGGCCAATCCGCAAACTTTTTGAGTCAACAAGTTTGTAAGCGCCACTCAAATACACCTCTTGTAATACATATGGTCCACGAGAAGTAAAATAGGTCTTCTTACCACGAGAACTTGATCACCCACTTAGAAGGATCTAAGGCGAACCCTCTTGTTGAAAGATCGAGATAGCCGGGCTTGATAACATTCAAGGCTTTGTTGAGCCTCTAGTCTCTTCTCATCAAGAGCTTCCAACTCTTCAAGGCATAGGTGAGCATTTTCTTCATCAGTAAGTCCTTGTTGAATGGCGAGGCAATGATAGAATCTGATGCTCAAGTGGAAGAACTGCTTCTACTCCTTACACAAGTGAATAGGGACTCACTCGTGTTGGTGTGCGATATGCGGTCCGGTATGACCAAAGAGCTTCTTCCATTCTTTCGTGCCAATCTCTTTTGGACTTGGAGACTACTTTCTTGAACAAATTGCAGAGCGTCTTGTTAAATACTTCAGCTAGACAATTGGAAACAATATAATACATGGAAGAATATTTCTTGAATCAAATAAGATCACATATTTTGGTCATCAACTTGTTAGAAAATGGCTTGCCGTTGTCCGTGTCACGACCCAAATCGGAGGGTCGCGACGGGCACCCGATGCCTAAATCAATCGAGTACCAACATAATGTATCTTTCTTATCATACCATCATGGGTAAATGGGCTAGAAGGGCCGTCATGAGATAACCAGAATAAAACATAAGGGAATACTCGACATAGGACGACCAACATGATATACAAACTTGTACATGTGACATACGGGCCTATAAAGCTGACATGATCATTTGTACACTCAAAACATAGGCCGACAAGGCCATACAAGTATCCATATACATGACATCTGTCTACAAGCCTCTATGAATACATAAATGTCATAAAGGCCGGGACAAGGCCCTGCTATATCAATCATACATGTCCAAAGCATGCTGACCAAATAGGAAACTTCGGAGCAAGTGAAGTGCACCAACACCTTCCGATGAGCTGATAGCCTACTAGGAGGACTTTCAACTTGTCTATCGAGACCTGCGATCATGAAACACAGCGTCCCCAGGCAAAAGAAACATCAGTACGAATAAAGTACCGAATATGTAAGATATGAAAGCATAAATAAGAATTGTAATGTAAAGAGAGATAGAGAAGATACAACCTGTAACATCTGAGTGCCTCTGAAGGATACTGACATGAAACGCATGATACATATATAGACATAAACTTTTAAAAATATACGCCTCTATAGGCATCATCATCATCATCATATCGTACCAGGCCGTAATAAGCTTGGTAAAAACGTACTCGACCATCATAAGGCTCATTAGAATCTTACCCTCCACGTGGAGCTCGGTAAAATCCAACTGATCAGTGGTTGCACAATAGGTGTCGTACCCTACCGACTATAGCACGGCTCGGTAGAGTATTAAGATATATATATATATATATATATATATATATATATATATATATATATATATATATATATATATATATATATATAATGCATGTTGGACTCATGGAATTACGTTCTAAACATTTCGGAGTGACGTAAGGTCGTTGCATCTTCGATTAACGTTATGGACATCATACTATCAATATTAACCTCAATAGAATTCAAGCATCATACATAAATGCTTAGAATAACTTTATAAGGAAAGAACAACATGGACAACCTTAGTTGCTAGGAGTAAATCCGTTATGAAATAGCATATCGTTTATGTCCGTTTCACATTAGATCATGGTAAAATAAAGAATGAAGTGACTTAACATACCTTTGCAATCTTCTCTCCAATCGTCAACCAAACTTAATATGATCGTCTTACATATACAATGAGTAAACCGACTTCGTCTTCATCATATAAGCGTTGGAACTCTCATATTTTGAAACCAATATTCTACAAGAAAATGGACAATACCTCTCCTATTTTTACTACATACCATAAGTTACTAAAGTCACCAAACAACCCAAACAACAACAATTTAATTCACAATAAGCTCTCTGATTACTTCAACAACCATTTTGAGCGGTAAGCTCGATTTATAATTAATAAAATATAATTTAATCTAATTTATTTTACATGAATCTGCCTAAAACATCTATAACATCATACTTATGCTTACCATATCATTTTCAGCCCAAAACATCATAAGAAAATCTTCAAAAATAGTCCACACGCCTAGTACCTTAACCTTTATCGTCAACTCTTATTTTTCATGTTTTCTTTTTCAATCAACTTAAATGGAACATGGATAAGCTTTATAACAGCTTCCATAACAATATCAAACTATTTCTAACAAATTCCAGCCAAAACAAACCATATATATAGCCTCAACATAACCCATAAAAAAGATAACGATTCTTTATGCTATGTCAATTACTATCTTGTAGATTTTCACTCAACCAACATATGATTAACCTTAAGCACAACTACGAACATGATTTAATTACCTTAGGAATTATATACAACTTGAAATCCCTAGCTGGTGTAGCTCACAACAACCCTCAATCATACCACAATACTATAGGAGATGTATTCTCTTCTTGAACCAATATTTGATGTTCAAGGTTGTGTGTAAACACTTATATTTCGCCTTGAAACTCTAATATATATGGAGGAGGGACTGATTATTACTTTAATAAACAAGAACAACACGAAATCTGAGGTTACATCACTTTGAAGAATTATCTAAAACAGCCACAAGATGAAGAACTGCGATCTAGCAAGCACCACCAGATTTCTAGCGTTGGATTCATGTTTTTATCTTTGGTTTTCTCTCTAGAATCATGGAGACTGCTTTGAGAGTGTTTTTGGAGAGTACAAGGTTTGGTTGGGTCGAAAATATGAACCCAAATGAGCCTTTCCCCGATCTTTAAAGGTTGGAGAATCACCCACCGCCTAAGTGGGTTCCATTGGGAGCTGCTTGTGCAGTCTAGCAAAAACGCGAATATCTCTCTACTTCGATGTCATATTGACGAACGGTTTAATGCTCTGCAAACTAGACTTGTAAAAGTTAAATTTGATAGGTGTATCACCCTGTAATTCTTATTATATTGAGTGAAAAGCTTTGCTATAGTTGACCTAATTTTCAACACATTTATGAATGTAACTTGTGATGTTCTTTGCCAACTTTTGTTCCACAATTCGCTTGACTTCAAAACATAACACATGACTATCATATGACTAAAATAAATCATAACATAACCTCCTTATCATGTTAAGCATTCTCTCACCCCAAAAGTACATGCTATAACATTCCCAACTTGTGGACTTTCGACGAAACTTATTTTCTTCAATTCGATTAGCTTCTAAGCTTTCCAACCCTCTTGGTACTTGTTATTGATGATCTTAAATATTTATTACCCCCAAGGTAACATGATTAACTCACTTTATGTACTTTCAAGGATGATCTCATTTTTGAGCTTTCATTAATTGACTTACAACGTACTCTTACGTACGAAATCATGGGGTGTAACATCATTCTCTCCTTTGGAACATTTGTCCTCGAATGTTTACGAATGTTGACTGATACGCTTATTAGTCTCATAACCTATAGCCTTTATGAATACTTTAATATTGTCCTTGCCATCTAGGCAACCGTTCTGTGAATAAATCCAAATGCCAGGGCATTCCCCACTTTAGGCCTCTTTCTCACACCATGACTTGTGGTAGGAATTCTTCCAATCTCGTAATGTTTCTACCTTCTGTCATGCAGCTTTTACGACTCTGTCCTTGTATGTGCGCCTATGCGACTCCTCTCTCCTTTTTTCTCCAGCTTTTAGCCAATCTCTAGGCCTCACTTTGAGAACATATAGAGAATTATGACAAGATGTCGCTAGGCATCTATAGGTATACTGAAGTTCTTCGCTCGGTACTTTATCTAACTTACGACTATTGTTATATTTTGTTTCATAGCCTCAGTTATCTATCCTTATGGCTTTAATACATCGAGGTAGCTCATATTATACCATTTACTTCGGTTTATTATTACCAAGGTTTGCTACCTAACTCTAGGTTACTCTCTCGCTGCTTATCATATATGTATAAATCTAAGTCCTTTAATGCTTCCTCATTATTGTTCATCTTAAGAATGACAGCCTAATCTCATCTCATACATTGGAACTTTTATCCATCTATTATTGATTCACCATAATGTTGATCTATAATCTATCACTGATAACTAGAAACTTCTTACGTAATACATTGTCACTAGGGCTTATTTCTCATCGGGGAATATCTGAAGTTATTTGCCTGATCCACCTAGGGATGATACTATACTTCAATAACTGTATTTCATAGCATCCTAACGTGATTCATCTTATAGGTGGTATTCTAATCCCGTGCAATTCATGAAATCTTTTCTCTTTGAATCATTACTCAATCAAAGGCCTAAACGTCATCCTCTTATCATTTATCACAATTACACCCTAACTTTACTACCAGGGCAACATTCCATCTCTTCTAAATGCTCCTAGTTTTAAACTCCTTTGAGTTCATTCAGGCTATACTGAGATTTTTATAACTTACGGAAACCATCAGCTCTCTTGATGGGCTTAATTCCGAGGCCTTACCTATTCTTGTCACCTTCTCACTCACCTTTCTTATCCTTACTCATATCTACCTAAAACCTTGTCGCTCTACCATACTTTAGCTTGCGACCTAAACATATCTATTTATACTACTCACAATCTTCCTTTAAATTGCTAGCACTATAGATTTCCTTTCGTGCCTTCTCAGTTGTCTTTAAATGTAAGCAATTACTTTTCTTGGTCGTTCTTTCACTTTTTGTATTAATACTTGGCTTATCTTAGTGCCCACGCATATTGGAATTACATGCAACCCACATGATCTCAAATATTACTTTTGATTTTACTCTCCATTCATTAGTCACGATAGGTGCCACTTTCTTATAGAGTGCATACGATGTTGTAGAGAGACTATTGTTACTAGATCATTTCTTCTTTAGGTCACTATGCTTAGGTTGAAGCCTTCCTCCTTATTCTTTTAGCTAGTCTTTCGTGGTAATACTTAGGGGAGACTCTCTGACTCCTGTAAAGCTGCGAGCTTATTACATCGTATACCCGAAGGAATTTTTGATGTTCTTACTCGCCTCTAATTATCCTTAGTTACTAACCTCCATGCCCTTGTGCTCGTAGGGTTGCTTCTGAACTAAAATTTTGACTGTCTCTCCAGTGGCACTCTCTTTATTTTCGTAACACTTATACAGTATCTTTAACTACCCAAACTCCTATCTAAATATTTCTCAAGGATCACGATGTCATATCTACGAGACTGAATTCCCTATATTGGGGTTCACTATATTTATCTTGCACGATCTGTTGATTTATCTGTATCCTCTTGTCTAGCCATAACTAGACTCTTCCTGAATCAACTATTAACTACTCGTTGGTCCATTCTCATATCTATATTCCGCGTAATCTCTCTTGGGTTATTTCCTTTATCTTAACTTACCTATCGCACGGGCTCCTTATGTATCAAGTGTTCATTCACACTTATTTATCAGTAACATCCCAGGTGAGAACCTTTACTACCTCTCCCCAGCGTCGTGCTTGCATAATGCTCTGGAGTCGTAACATATATGTAGGATCTGAATAAATACAATCTCATTCCTTTCGCTTTTTTTTTTGCATTATCCCTTTACTATTCCATAGTTACCTCGTCATCTAGGGCGTCTTTTCATATCTCCACTGACATCTTACTCGCCTTGCGGTAATCCTTCTGTACCAAGGATAACTGAATTTCTTATGCATGTGGGTGACATCTAGTGTAACTGGCACACTTAGTCCCTTAAGCTTAACTCTACTCACAGTGATTTCTTTAGGGAAGCGTCTTCCTAAATGACCTTTAAAGTTTATTCTTCCGTTGTCCATTCTATTATTGTCGGAACGCAATCTTTGAAATTCTCATGATGCCGACTATTATCAAATCCTTCGGTCCCTAATTCATGTTCCTTTTTTAATCTTGTTTACTAGCCCATACTAATTTAAATTACACCGGGGGGTTTAATTTTTCCTTCTGGTAAGCACGTTGGAGTCACCAACTCATTTCACGAAACGAGGATATAACTTTATGGCTTATACTCTTTTATTGTCTCAAGGCCTGTCACCTCTTGTGTTTTCCTTCACTTGACTATAGACACTTTCATCCTATCATATTTTGATTTACCATTATCACCCATTTATCATATCTTACTCATAATGCGTCATTTATTCTCTTCTTATTGTCCTACTAATATTTTTGTCTATCACTTTATTCTGAAAACTTCAACAAAACATTCTTTCGCTTTTAGCTCCCCTTGCTCCATCCACTGGATCTTCGGGTTGCCTAACATTCTCTCTTTACTAGGGACGAGAGCCATACTAAGGTAAATATTTATCCCTTCTAGGATTCCAGTGCATATCTTCTGAATCTTCTGAATATTCTAGTATTCATATCTAACTATACTATTCTAGAGTGCACCATCTGGGTGTCTCACAAGGAGAACTATTACCATTTTTGAAATATCCTTCGGAAATGTCAGCTAACGCTAATAATCCATCCACCATTTTGGGTTTCTCTAACCCCAGCTGGATCTTGATTTCTCATCTTTCTCTTAAACTATCTGTTAGCTCCCATATGGCATAACTGAGATGTTTGTGGCCAATTGTACATACCTCTGTTACTGTTGAAGGTAACTCAGAATACTTATATTTCTCTGCCAGAATTGTAAATACTGATAGTCTTCACTAACTGGGTACCTCGTACCCTTCTTCACCTTGCTTCTTTTACTTGTTGAAACTTGTATCTACCTTCTAATTCTCATATTAATTTTTACCATATGGGCGGATAGATATTCATGCCTTATGGATTCTTATCAAGAAGCTTACACATCTTATTACACATATGATCTGCTGAAAACATCATATTTACTCATCATAAGTATGATACAAAATCGAGTTCCACTGAATCAACTCTTCCACATCCACATTCAATCTCTTACCAACTGTCTTTCTAGATGTCAGTATCATTGTATTACGAATAAAATAGAATTTAGGAGTTTGAATTCTTACAAATGAGCTCTACCACACGATCTAGATTAAGAAGAAAGAGTGATAGTTCTAAATGCCATGTAGCCTCCTTCTTATAAGTGTGGTGCACAACACACCCATAAATAAGACTCTGCTAGACACGGCTTGTAGACTCCCTAGTACAGAACTGCTTTGATACCAAGTTTGTCACGACCCAAATCGGAGGGCCGCCACGGGCACTCGATGCATTACTCAACCGAGTACCAACATAATGTATCTTTCTTATCATACCATCATAGGTAAATGGGCCAGAAGGGCTGTCATGAGCTAACCGGAATAAAACATAAGGGAATACTTGTCATAGGATGACCCAACATGATATACAAACTTATACATGTGACATACGGGCCTATGAGGCCGATATGATCATTTGTACACTCAAAACATAGGCCGACAAGGCCATACAAGTATCTATATACATGACATCTGTCTACAAGTGTCTAAGAGTACATAAATATCATAAAGGTTGGGACAAGGCCCCACCATACCAATCATACATGTCCAAAGCATGCTGACCAAATAGGTAACTCTGGAGCAAGTGGAGTGCACCTACACCTTCCGCTGAGCTGATAGCCTACTAGGAGGGCTGTCAACCTATCTATCAGGAACTACGGGCATGAAACGCAGTGTCCCCAGGCAAAAGGGACGTCAGTATGAATAAACTTCTGAGTATGTAAGGCAGGAAAGCATAAATAAGAATAGTAATGTAAAGAGAGATAGAGAAGATACAACATGTAATATCTGAGTGCCTCTGAGGGATACTGACATGAAATGCATGATACAAATATATACATAAACCTTTAAAAACATATGCCTCTGTGGGTATCATCATCATCATTATACCCGGCCGTAATAGGCTCGGTAAAAACATACCCAACCATCATAAGGCTCGGTAGAGTCGTACCCGGCCACGTGAAGCTCGGTAAAATCAAACTGATCAGTGGTTGCAAAAAAGGTTCCATACCCGACCGACTATAGCATGACTCGATAGAGTAAAATAGATACATATATATAATGCATGGTGGACTCATGGAATCACGTTCTAGACCTTTCGGAGTAACGTAAGGTCATTGCACCTTCGATTAACGTTATGGACATCATGCCATAAATATGAACCTCAATAGGATTCAAGCATCATACACACATGCTTAGAATAACTTTATAAGGAAAGAACAATATGGACAACCTTAGTTGCTAGGAGTAGATTCGTTATGAAATAGCGTATCATTTACGTTCATTTCACTTTAGATCATACCAAAAAAAAGAAGAAAGTGCCTTAACATACCTTTGCAATCTTTTCTTCAATCATCAACCAAGCTCAATATGATCTTCTTACGTCTACAATGAGTAAACCGACTTCGTTGTCATCATATAAGCGTTGTAACTCTCATATTTCAAAACCAATATTCTACAAGAAAACGGACAATACCTCCCCTATTTTTACTACATCCCATATGTTACTAAAAGTCACCAAATAGCCCAAACAACAACAATATAATTCACAATAAGCTCTCTGATTACTTCAACAACCATTTTGAGCGGCAAGCTCGATTTACAATTAACAAAATATAATTTAATCTAATTCCTTTTCCATGAATCTTCCTACAACATCTATAACATCATACTTATGCTTACCATATCATTTTCAGCCCAAAACATCATATGAAAATCTTCAAAAATAGTTCACACACCTAGTACCTTAACCTTTATCGTCAACCTCTTATTTTTCATATTTTCTTCTTCAATCAACTTAATTGGCATATGGATAATCTTAACAACAGAAGCCATAACAATATCAAACTATTTCTAACAATTTCCAGCCACAACAAACCATATATATAGCCTCAACACAGCCCACAAAAAAAGATAACGATTCCTTATACCATGTCAATTACTATCTTGTAGATTTTCTCTCAAACAACTCAACCAACACATGATTAACCTTAAGCACAAACAAGAAAATTATTTAATTACCTTAGGTATTAAATACAACTTAAAATCCCCAGCTAGTGTAGCTCACAACAAACCTCAATCACACCACAACACTATAGGAGTTGTATTCTCTTCTTGAACCAACTTTTGATGTTCAAGTTGGTGTGTCAACACTTATATTTTGCCTTGAAACTTTAATATATATGAAGGAGGGACTGATTCTTACCTTAATCAATAAGAATAACACGAAATCTGAGGTTAAATCACTTTGAAAAATCCTCTAAAATAGCCACAAGATGAAGAACTGCGATCTAGTAAGCACCACGGGATTTCTAGCATCGGATTCATGTTTTTATCATTGGTTTTCACTCTAGAATCATGGAGACGGCTTTGAGAGTATTTTGGGAGAGTATTGGGTCTGGTTGGGGCGAACAAATGAACCCAAATGAGCCTTTCCCCGATCTTTAAAGGTTGGAGAATAACCCACCGCCTAAGTGGGTCCCATTGGGAGCTGCTAGTGCAGTCTCGCGAAAATGCGAATATCACTGTACTCCAAATGTCGTATCGATGAACGGTTTAATGCGTTGGAAACTATACTCGTAAACCTTCAGTTTGATAGGTGTGTAACCCTGTAATTCTTATTATATTGAGAGAAAATCTCTGTTGCATTTGACCTAATTTTCAGCACATTTATGAATGTAACTTGTAATGACCTTTGTCAAATTTTGTTTCACAACTCGCTTGACTTCAAAACTTAATACACGACTCTCATACAATTAAAATAAATCATAACATAACCTCATTATTATGTTAAGTACACTAGACTCATCCCAAAAGTACATAATATAACATTCCCAACTTGTCGACTTTCGACGAAACTTATTTTCTTCAATTCGTTTAGCTTGAAAGCTTTACAACCCTCTTGGTACTTGTTATTTATGATCTTAAATATTTGAAACCCCTAAGGTAACATGATTAACTCACTTTATGTACTTTCAAGGACGATCTCATTTTTTAGCTTACATCAATTGACTTACGACGTACTCTTACGTACGAAAACATGGGTGTAACAGTACGTCAATGTATATCGAGGAATTCCAAAACGATAAATAATTTGACTCGGATGAAATTTGCCACATTTTCTTTCTTTACTTCTTTAAGAAAAATGTCTTCAGCCCACGTCGATAAGTAATCAGTTGTAACCAAAATGTATAAATGTCCACCAGAAGATTTTGGTAGTGGTCCAACAACATCTAGACCCCAAGAATCAAACGACCATGAAGCAACAGTTGGGTGCAACATTTTAGGTGGCTGACGTATAAAGTTAGCATGGAATTGGCAAGCTTTACACCTTCACGCATAATCCAAGTGTAACGACCCGACCATTCAT
Source organism: Nicotiana tabacum (assembly GCF_000715075.1). Lineage (NCBI taxonomy): Eukaryota > Viridiplantae > Streptophyta > Magnoliopsida > Solanales > Solanaceae > Nicotiana > Nicotiana tabacum. The sequence continues at coordinate 63,733,091 of NC_134094.1, read as the reverse complement.
TTTATATATTTGAGCCCTATTTCCCCTTATGAAGCTTACCGTATGTGTATTAGTTGTTTTATTACTTGCAGGGATTGTTGGTTTCGCTTCAGGAGAGTTTTGGATCCTTTATTTCATGGTTTAGAAGCTTAAGTTGGAAATATTGACTGAGATTTAAATTTTGTGAAAATGACCCTGGAACGTTGTTTTGATGGATCCAATAGATTAGTATAGTAATTTTGGACTTAGGCGTATGCCCGAATTTGAATTCAGTGGTTTCTAGGTTGATTTGGCTTGTTTTGCCGAAAATTGGCAATTTGAAGGTTTAGAAATATCCTAAGTTCGACTGTAGGTTGACTTTATGGCTATTGGGTTCGGATTTTTATTTTGGGACTTGAAATAGGTGCGTTTTGTTATTCGAAATTTGTCTGCAAATTTGGTGTCATTCCGAATTGGTTTGATAGGAATCAGATGCTTGGTAGTGATTCTTGAGTTCATTGCGAAATCTTATGTGTTGGGATGTCCGATTCATGGTTTCGGATGTTATTTTGGTGATTTTTGATCATGCGAGGAATTTCGTATGATATTTTTAGACTTGTGTAGATGTTTGGTGTAGAGCCCCGAGGGCTCGGGTGAGTTTCAAATGTATTTCAGATTGGTTTGAACTTGTTTCAGGTTGCTGGTGTGATGGTGCTGCATTTATCGCAATTGTGAGCACTAGCATCGCAATTACGAAGTACAAAGGGAGAGCTCAGGTATCGCAAATGCGATGCCTTACTGGCAATTGCGAAGAATAGGATTAGGCTGGGCAGGTCGCAGTTGCAACCATTTGGCCGCATTTGCGGAAGGGATGGACTTCGCATTTGCGAAGTCACTGGCACATTTGTGACATTTCCCTGGTTTGTCAGGTGCTGCATTTGCGAGGTATTGTCCCTATTTTCTAGGGTTCATAATTGCGAACCCTTGGTCGCATTTGTGACTTCTATAGCTAAACAAAATAATGGAATTTCGGGACTTAGCTTTATTTATCACATTTTAGAATCCTAGACTCAGTAGGAGGCGATTTTGAGGAGTGATGTTCACATACAACTACTGGGTAAGTGGTTTTGATCCAATTTCAATTATATGACATGGCTATTTATGAGATTTAATCTCTAATCCATGGAATTTGAAGAAAAGTTTTGGAAATTTTGACTATGTTTTGAAAAATAAAAAGTTGAGATTTGAGAGTCGAAGGACTCGGATATGAAGACAAAATGCATATATGGACTCGTGGGGTTATGTGTAGTCGAGATGTACCCTTGGACTCGGGTTTTGACCGGACGAGCTCGGGGTTGACTTATGTTGACTTTTGGGGAATTTTGTAAAGATCTTAACTTTAGTTATCAGAATTGGTTTCTCTTGCATTGTTTGATGATATTAAGTCATTTTTTGTTTAGATTTGAGTCGTGTAGAGGTGAATTTTAAAGGAAAAACTATTTTTGAGTGTTGATTTGGCCTAATTGGGGGAACTTCCCCGTAGGATTTGATCTAATTTCATTATTCAAATTTTTTGAAAGACGTGTACATTAAGGGACGAGTTTGTGCATGGGATTATATGTGGTATTTGACCGGTTTAGACTCTTAGGTTATTTATATGCATTTAATTGTGTTGTGTTGTTATTACATGGAATATCTTTTTTCTTGAGTTTACTTCTATCCGTTTCATTGTGTTGTTGTTGAAATTCTTGTACACATTGTTGTTGAGTCGCGGGCTATGTATTGTTGTGATATTGGTATTTCTGCGGCAATGTTGTGGCATATGGGCACGTGAGGTACGAGTTGATTATTGTGATGTGATGAGATGCGTATGCGGCGGTATAAGGGTGGTGATATTGATGCGCATGTGGCGAGATAAGAGGATTTTATGCGCGTGTTGCCAGTAAGGGGAATTACTTCATTTTGAAGCACACGCGGCGAGATAAGGGGGCTAAAGCGCATGAAGCTATTTCGGGAAAAATATTTTTAAAAATAAATATAAGGGTTACGCGGCGTTATAAGGAAGATTTGTAATTTGTGACTTGTGATTATGAGGTGTGGTACCTCAGGGTAATTCTTGTTGTAAACCTTGTGTTCGAATGGCTTGATTATTTGGACTATCAATTGCTTTTCCTTAATTGATTTCACTTGTATTTTAATTGTGTTCTGATTATTTTGCTGCTTCATCACCTGTTTACTCCTTGTTTCCATTTGTTATTTTTACTATCCATTGTTAGCTTTATATTAATATTCTTTTCATTGTTCGCTTTATACTAATATTCCATTCCATTGTTAGCCTTACATTGCTATTCTTCCACCATTAGCTTTATATTAGTACTTCGCACAGGTTTTGTGTCTAGTATGTGTCTCGACTGTACCTCATCACTACTCCACCGAGGTTAGTCTTGATACTTACTGGGTACCATTTGGTGTACTCATACTATGCTTCTACTCATTTTTGTGATGATCCAAGTACCTCGGAATATGTCGGTCATTAGTTAGCTGCTTGTGATTTGCTGCGGAGACTTCAAGTTATACCTGCCATTGCGCTTGCAGGCCTCGGAGTCACCTTATGATGTTTGCCTTGCTACTGTTTATTTTCATTCCAAATAGTATTATAATAGAGATTCCCAGTGTATTTCAGTAGAGCTTATGTCTCTATATTACTGGTCTTGGGGTTGTATGATTGTTGTTCGGTTCAACTATATTATTTCAGTTATTAGTTAATGTTTAGCAGTTAAGTTGGTTATTTTTGTTAAATGTCATCGTGTGTTAAGCTTACCTAGTTTCAAAAACTAGGTGCCATCACGATTCTAAAGGTAGGATTTTGGGGTCATGACAAGTTAGTATTAGAGTTCTAGGTTCATTGGTGCTACGAGTCATGAGCGAGTTTAGTAGAGTCTTGCGTATTAGTACGGAGACATTTGTACTTATCTTCGAAAGACTACGAAACTATTAGGAAATTTTGCTTCTTTCAATTCTTATCATGTGGATTTGTTGATTACAGAATCAGCACCTTTGTCTTTCTATTCTCTCACAGATGGTGAGGACACGCACTACTGGATCAGCTGAGCAGACACCCGTGACCCCTGCTAGAGCCGCGAGAGGCCGTGACCAAGGTAGAGGCCGAAGAGGGGCATGTGACACAGCTAGAGCACCTTCCACGACATCGACTAAGGAGCCACCAGTAGCTCTGGTTTGGGGGGGGGTGGCGAGGCACCTAAGATGCCTGTTGCTACCCCAGGACTTCAGGAGACCTTGACACATTTTCTGAGAATGTTTGGTATTTTAGCTCAAGCGGGATTGATCAAAGCTGCACCAGCTACTTCTCAGGCTGGGGGAGGGGCTCAAACTCCTGCTGCCCATACTCTAGAGCAGCGGGCCTATATTGATCAAGTTGTATATGCTATGCTAGTACAACCCATTATCACGGTTCAACTTGAGGTCAGTCTAGTGGCATCAGAGGAGGAGCAGAGGATACTTGAGAGATTCAAGAAGTATGATCCTCCTACTTTCATTGGCATATACTCTAAGGATGAATAGGATTTTCTGGACCAGTGTCACCGTATTCTCTACACCATGGGCATTGTGGAGGTGAGCGGAGTCGCCTTTACTACATTTCAATTGACGGAGTTGGCTTATAGATGGTGGAAGGCTTATGAGGAGGGTAGTCCAGTTGATGCGGTGCCAATCACTTGGGCTCAATTTTCTGATATATGATTTAGGAAGTTCATCCTAGAGACCCTCTGGGACGCATGGCACACAGAGTTCGAGTAGTTGCGTTAAGGGATTATGACGGTGTCAGAGTATGTCATGAGGTTTAGTGAGTTATCCAGCCATGCCTTTACTTTGGTATCTACAGTGAGAGAGCGAGTGTGCAGATTCATTGAGGGGCTCAGTTATGGTATTAGATTTAGTATGGCACGGGAGTTAGAGACGGATACTCCATTTCAATAGGTTATGGGGATCGCTCGGAGATTAGAGTGTATGTGTGGCCAGTAGAGAGAGGATAGGGAGCCCAAGAGGCCTCTAGACTCTGGAGGATTTAGCGGATCCTGCACTGCAGTTTCAGCTTGTCATGGCAGAGGTTATGTCAGTCTACCAGTTCATTCGGTGCTTCAGGGTACTTGCAATGCTCCAGATATTCCGAGGTCTCAGATTGACCATTGGGCACATCCACTTTCCAGTGTACCTCCTGCACGAGGTGCCTACAGCGGTCATTCTAGCCGACCGGGTCAGACTCAGTTCCAGTAGCCGCGCCGACAAAGAGATTGTTTTGTGTGATGATACTAGGCATATGGTGAGGGACTATCCCAGACTTGGAGGGGTGCACCTCTACAGGGTCCATAGGCTATGCTTGCTGCTCAAGTTGCTACTTCACCTGCACAACCAGTCAGGGGTGGAGGACAGGCGGGTAGAGGTCATCCTAGAGGAGGAGTCCAGGCCCGTTATTATTCTTTTTTATGTAGAACTGAGGCTATTGCATCAGATGTTATCTTCACAGGTATTGTTCCGGTCTGTCATAGGGATGCACCAGTTTTATTTGATTTGGGTTCCATGTATTCGTATGTGTCATCTTACTTTGCTTCATATTTGGATATATCTCGTGATTCTTTGGGTACTCATGTTTATGTATCTACACCTGTTGGAGATTCTATTATGGTAGACCGCATCTATCAGTTGTGTTTAGTCACAATCAGGAGCTATCAGACCAGGGTTGACTTTCTACTACTCAATATGGTGGACTTTGACGTGATATTGGGCATGGATTGGTTGTTTCCCTATCATTCTATTTTGGATTGTCACGCCAAGACTGTGACATTGTCTATGTCGAGTTTGCCGTGGTTGGAGTGGAGAAGTATATTGGATTATGTTCCTAGTATGGTGGTGTCCTTTCTATAGGCACAACGGGATGGTTGAGAAGGGGTGCTTAGCGTATCTATCTTTGCTGAGGGATATCAGTGATGATACTCCTACCATTGAGTCAGTTCCGATGGTGAGACTTCCCAGATGTGTTTCCAGGAAACCTACCGGGTATGCCGCTCGATAGGAATATCGATTTTGGTACTGGCTTGGTACTGGACACTCAACCTATCTATATTCCACTATATCTATGACACCAGTAGAGTTGAAGGAATTAAATGAACAATTTTAGGAGTTGCTTGATAATGGTTTCATCCGACCAAGTGTCTCGCCTTGGGGTGCTTATGTTCTATTTGTGAAGAAGAAAGACGGCTCTAAGAGGATGTCTATTTACTACAGGCAGCTGAAGAAGGTCACAGTCAAGAACAAGTACCCATTACCGCATATTAATGATTTGTTTGATTAGCTTCAGGGTGCTCGGGTATTCTCAAAGATTGATTTGAGATCGAGGTACCATCAGTTGAAGATCCAGGATTCAGACATTTCGAAGATGACTTTCAGGGCTTGCAATGGTCACTATGAGTTTTTGGTGATGTCATTTGGGCTGACCAATGCCACAACAACCTTTATGCACTTGATGAGCAATTTATTTCATCCATATCTTGATTCATTCATCATCATGTTCATTGATGACATATTAGTGTATTTAGCAGCCGGGAGGATCATGAGCAGAATTTGAGGATCGTGCTCCAGACCTTTAGAGAGAAGAAGCTATATGCTAACTTCTCCAAGTATGAGTTTTGGCTTGATTCAGTGGCATTCTTGGGCCACGTAGTGTCTAGTGAGGGGATTAAGGTGGATTTGAAGAAGGTGGATGTAATTTAGAGTTGGCTCAGATCGTCATCTGCTATCCGAAGTTTTCTAGGCTTGGATGGTTATTATCGCCGTTTTGTGGAGGGGTTTTCATCCATCACAACTCTTTTAACTAGATTGACTCAGAAGGGTGCCTCATTTAGGTGGGGTGACAAGTGTGAGGAGAGCTTTCAGAAGCTCAAGACTGCCTTGACCACAGTTGTAGCTCTGGTTGTACCTTCAGCATCTGGTTCTTATATAATTATGATGCTTCGCGGATTGGCATTAGATGTGTATTGATGCAGGAGGGTAGAGTGATTGCTTATGCTTCATGTCAGTTGAAGCCCTATGAGAAGAACTACCAAGTATATGATTTAAAGTTAGAAGTCATTGTTCACGCATTGAAGATTTGGAGGTACTATCTCTACAGCGTGTCTTGTGAGGTGTTTACGGATCACAGGAGTCTACAACACTGGTTCAAGTAAAAGGATCTGAACTTGAGGCAGCGGAGGTGGTTGGAGCTACTAAATGAATATGATATCATCATTCTTTACCATCCCAGGAAGGCCAATGTGGTGGCCGATGCCTTGAGTAGAAAGATTGAGAGCATGGGTAGTCTTGCTTATATTCCAGTTGGGGAGAGGCCATTAGCTTTGGATGTTCATTCTTTGGCCAACAGGTTGGTGGGGTTAGATATTTTGGAGCCTAGCCGGATTCTTATTTGGGTGGTTTCACGGTCTTTTTTGTTTGAGCGCATAAAGGCACATCATTATGATGATCCCCGCTTGCTTATTCTTAAGGATATAGTGTAGCACGACGATTCCAAAGAGGTGACTATTGGTGATGATGGGGTGTTGAATATGCAAGGCCGGATCTATGTCTCGAATATGGATGGGTTACGTGAGTTGATTCTTGAGGAGGCCTATAGTTCGCGGTATTCCATTCATCCGGGTGGCGCAAAGATGTACCAAGACTTGAGGCAGCACTACTGGTGGAGAAGAATGAAGAATGATATTGTAGAATATGCGTCTCAGTGTTTGAACTGCCAGCATGTGAAGTACGAGCATCAAAGACAGGTGGTTTGATTTAGAGACTTGATATTCCGGAGTGGAAGTGGGAGCGTATCACCATGGATTTTCTAGTTGGACTTCCACAGACCTTGAATAGATTCGTTGCAGTGTGGGTCATTGTGGATAGAATGACCAAGTCTACACACTTCATTCCAGTCATGACTACCTACTCTTCAGAGCAGCTGGCTCAGATTTATATTCGGGAGATTGTTCGCCTTTATGGTGTGCCGGTGTCTATTATCTTCGATCGAGGCACATAGTTCATGTTGCATTTTTAGAGAGTTGTGCAGCGTGAGTTGGGCACACTAGTCGAGCTGAGTATAACATTTCATCCCCAAATGGACGGACAGTCCGAGCGCACTATTCAAATATTAGAGGATATGTTACGTGCATGTTTTATTGATTTCGAGGGTTCATGGGATCAGTTCATACCGCTTGCAGAGTTCACCTATAATAACAGCTATTAGTCGAGCATCTAAATGGCTCCTTATGAGGCCTTACATGGGAGGCGATGTCGTTCTCCAGTTGGATGGTTTGAGATAGGAAGGCTAGGTTATTGGGCACTGATTTGGTTTGAGAGGCTTTGGAGAAGGTGAAGTTGATTCAGGATCTGCTTCGTACGACACAGTCCAGGCAGAAGAGTTATACAGATCGGGGGGCTCGTGATGTTGTATTCATGGTGGGTGAGAGGGGTTTGCTTAGAGCTTCACCCATGAAGGGTGTGATAAGGTTCGGGAAGAAGGATAAGTTGAGCCCTCGGTATATTTGTCCTTTAGAGATCCTTAAGAGAGTTGGTGAAGTGTCCTACAAACTTTCATTCCCACCCAGTTTATCGGGAGTTCACCCGGTGTTCCATGTTTCTATGCTCCGGAAGTACTACGGTGATCCGTCTTATGTATTAGATTTCAGCTCAGTCCAGTTGGATAAGATTTTGACTTATGTTAAGGAGCCAGTGGCTATATTAAACAGGCAGATCCGGAAGTTGAGGTCAAAGAACATTTCTTCAGTGAAGGTTTAGTGGAGAGGTCAACCACTCGAGGAGGTGACTTGGGAGACCGAGCATGATATGCGCAGCCGTTATCCTCATCTTTTTGGCACTTTAGATATGTCTCTATACTCGTTCGAGGATAAACCTTTGTTTAAGAGGGGGAGAATGTAAAGACCCTGCCAGTTATTTTGTGTATTGGAGCCTCGTTTCCCTTTTGAAGCTTCCCGTATATGTATTTGTGGTTTTATGACTTGCGGGGATGGATGGTTTCATTTTGAGGGTGTTTTAGAATGATTTGGATCCTTTAATTCTTGGTTTAGAAACTTAAGTTGGAATATTGATCGAGGTTTGACTTTTGTGAAACGACCCCGGAATGGTGTTTTGATGGCTCCAATAGATTTGTAAAGTAATTTTGGACTTAGACGTATGCCCGGATTTGAATTCGGAGGTTTCTAGGTTGATTTAACTTGTTTTGCCGAAAGTTGGAAATTTGAAGGTTTGAAAATATCTTAAGTTTGACCGTAGGTTGACTTTATGGCTATCGGGTTTGGATTTTGGTTTTGGAACTTGAAATAGGTTCGTTTTGTCATTTGGAACTTATCTGCAAAATTTTGTGTCATTCCGAATTGGTTTGATAGGAATCAGACATGTGGTAGTGATTATATCAATTCTTTTATTGCGAAATTTTATGTGTTTTGATGTCCGATTCGTGGTTCTAGATTTTATTTTGGTGATATGATTACATGAGCGAGTTCGTATGATTTTTTAGACTTGTGTGGATGTTTGGTGTGGAGCCCCGAGGGCTCGGGTGAGTTTTGGACGTGTTTCAGATTGACTTGAACTTGTTTTAGGTTGCTGGTGTGTTGATGCTGCAGTTATCGCAATTGCGAAGTAGGTAGGAAGGGCTCAAGTATTGCAAATGCGATGCCTTACTCGCAATTGCGAAGAATGGGTTAGGGCTGGGCAGGTCACAATTGCGACATTTGGCCACATTTGCGGAATGGACAGACTTCGCATTTTCGAAGTCAGTGTTACATTTGCGACATTTCCCTGGTTTGTAAGGCACCACATTTGTGAGGTATTGTCCGCATTTCGAATTGCGAACCCTAGGTCGCATTTGTGACTTATGCAACTAAACAAAATAGTGGGATTTCAGGACTTTGCTTCATTTATCACATTTTAGAACCCTAGACTTGGTAGGAAGCGATTTTGAGGAGGGATTTTCACATACAACTATTGGGTAAGTGATTTTGATCTAATTTCAATTATATTACATGATTATTTATGAGATTTAACCTCTAATCCATGGAATTTGAAGAACAATTTTGAAAGTTTTTGACTATGTTTTGAAAAATAAAAATTTGAGAATCGAATTAGACTCGGATTTGAAAATAAAGCATATATATGGACTCATGGGGTTATGGGTAGTTGAGATTAGTCTTGGACTCGGGTTTTGACCCGGCGGGCCCGAGATTGACTTTTGGGGAATTATGTAAAGATCTTGCTTTGTTAATTGGAATTGGTTTCTCTTACATTGTTTGATATTATTAAGTCATTTTTGGCTAGATTTGAGTCGATCAGCACTATTTTGAGTATTGATTTGGCCTAATTGAGGTAAGTATCTTGCTTAACTTTGCGTAGGGGAAACAACCCTTAAGATTTGGGTTGATTGTAGTATTTGAATTATGTGGAAGATATGTACGCGAGGTGACAAATGCGTACATGTGCTTATATGTGGTATTTGACCGGTTTAAACTCTTAGATTATTTTATACATTTAATTGAAGTTGTTATTACATGGAATATCTTTCATCATTGAGTTTACTTCTTTCCGTTTCATTGTGTTTTTGAAATTCTTGTACACATTGTTGTTGAGTTGCATACTATATATTGTTGTGATATTGGTATTATTATTTTGGTAATATTGTGGCATATGGGCACGTGAGGTGCGAGTTGATTATTATGTTGAGATGAGATGCGCATGCGGCGGTATAAAGGTGGTGATATTGATGCACGTGCGGCGAGATAAGGGGGCTTTATGCGCATGTTGGTAGTAAGGGAAATTACTTCATTTTGTAGCACACACGGCAGGGGGCTAAAACGCATGAAGCTATTTGGGGAAAAATATTTTTAAGAATAAATATAAGGCTCGCACGGTGGTATAAGGAAGATTTGTGATTTGTGATTATGAGGTGTGGTACTTGAGATAATTCTTGTTGTAAACCTTGTGTTCGAGCGACTTGATTATTTGGAATATCAATTGCTTTTCCTTAATTGATTTCACTTATATTTTAATCGTGTTCTAATTATTTTGTTGTTTTATCACTTGTTTACTCCTTGTTACCATTTGCTGTTTTTACTATCCATTGTTAGATTTATATTAATATTCTTTACATTGTTAGATTTATACTAATATTCTCTTCCATTGTTAGCCTTACATTGATATTCTTCCACTGTTAGTTTTATAGTAATACTTCACATAGGTTTTGTGTCTAGTGGGTATCTCGACTATACCTTGTCACTACCGAGGTTAGTCTTGATACTTACTGGGTACCATTGCGGTGTATTCATACTATACTTCTGCACATTTTTGTGTAGATCCAGGTACCTCGAAGCGTGCCGGTCGTTAGTTAGCTGCTTGTGATTTGCTGTGGGGACTTCAATGTGTACATGCTATTGCGCTCGCATACCTCGGAGTCACTTTCTGACGTTTGCATTGCTACTATTTATTTTCATTCCAAACAGTATTCTAATAGAGATTCCTAGTGTATTTCAGTAGAGCTTATAACTTTGTACTATCGGTTTTGGAGTTGTATGATTGTTGTTCGGTTCAACTATGTTATTTCAAATATCAGTTAATGTTTAGCAGTTAAGTTGGTTATTTCTGTTAAATCTCATCATGTGTTAAGCTTACCTAGTCTCAGAGACTAGGTGCCATTACGATTCTAAAGGAGGGATTTTGGGGTTGTGACACAAAGAAATATTTTCACCATGGTTGGCCAATAACACCCTATTCTTTTTATGTGGGAATGAAATTTTGGCCCATATTGATACGCACCACATACTCCGTAATGTGCTTCTTGAATGGCTTGAATGGATACATCTGCCTCCAAACAGCGTAAAAGCACTCCTTCAAATGATCTCTTGTAGAGTGTTTCTTTGTAATACAGGAAACGAGGGGCTCTTTTTCAGATCTTCGACTTCCGTTTTCCTTTGGGGGATTTTCTAGTAATATTCCGTAACAAAGATAATCAATTAAAGGTTGTCGCCAATATTCAATTTCAGCCTAAACAATGGCAACGGCATGCTCAACTTTGGTTTCTTCTTTTTCTTCATTAGAATCATTTGGTGGGGGAACCACCCATCTTTGGCAAATGAAACTTGTGTTTTATCAGGCAAAGCTAATGAAGAAGCTAAGGCTGCTAATGCATCAACTCTCTTATTTTCCTTTCTTAGAATATGTTGAATAGTTACCTCTCCAATCCAACCTACTAATGTCTGAGCGTATTTGTGATATGGGACCAACTCTGGCTTCTTGAACTCAAAGCTTCCCAAAAGTTGATTGATCACCAACTTGGAGTCTCCAAAGACTTATAGCTGCAATTGTTCCATATCCATCACCATTTTAAGCCCAAGTACGAGCACTTGATATTCAACATTATTATTGGAGCATCGTTGTGACACCTTCACGATGAATATGGATAAACTTCCCCTTGAGAAGTGACAAAGACTATTCCAGCACCAGCTCCTTCACAATGTGCAACACCATCAAAATACATCTTCCAGGGAGGTTGAATATCGATGACCCAAGCATCTTCATCAGGCAATTTATCAGACAACTCCCAATCATCTGGAATTGGATGGTCGGCTAGAAAGTTTGCTAATGCTTGTCCTTTTATTGCCTTTTGAGGAACATATACAATTTCAAATTGTTGAAACTAGAGATACCATTTTGCTAATCGATCACTTAGGACAGGTTTAGACATGACAAACTTGATAGTATTCGCTTTCGAGATGAGTCACACAATGTGAGCTTGGAAGTAATGCTTCAGCTTCTAAATTAAGAATACAAATGCCAAACATAACTTCTCGATAGGCGAGTACTTTAGCTCATTTGGTGTCATCATCCTACTCAAGTAATAAAGTGCATTTTCCTTGCCTTTATTGTTTCCTTGAGTGAGAAGTGTTCCTACCGACCTTTCCTACGCTGAAATATATAGTATTAACGATTTTACAAGTATGGGGGTTGCTAGTACAGGAGGCTTCATCAGATAGGACTTAATGCTTTCAAAAGCATTTCAGCATGCTTAGTCCCATTCGAAAGGAAACCCCTTTTTCATGAGGCTACTAAATGGTTGACATCTTCCAGCTCGATTTGAAATAAATCTTCTAAGGTATGCCAACTTACCTTGTAGGCTTTTTAATTCATGCATATCTCTAGGCTCAAGCAATTTCAAGATAGCATCTACCATAGCTTGATTATTTTCGATCCCTCATTGTTTAATAATAAAAATGAGGGACTTTCCAGAGGCAACCCCGAAGGTGCACTTATATGGATTCATTATGAGTTGGTATCTCCGAAGCTGTTCGAATAGCATCCTCAAATCTTGTAAGTGATAATCTTTCTTCCTTGACTTTACCACCAAGTCTTCAATGTAACACTCCTCGTTTTTATGAGGCATGTCATCAAAAATATTTTTCATAGCACGTTGATATGTGGCACCAACATTTTTCAAACCAAAAGGCATTACATTGTAACAGTAATACCTTTAGGGTTGCAGAAGGCAGTTATTCATCCTTCGGTGCCATGTGAATCTGATTAAATCCATACGGAACCATCCATGAAAGACATCGCCTCATATCTAGTCCTAGAATCAATCATGAGCTCTGGGATGGGAAGAGAAAATTCATCCTTAAGACAAGCGTTATTAAGGTCCCTAAAGTCAACACAAACTTAGATTTGGCCATTCTCTTTTCTTACAGGGACGCTGCTCGAAATCCATATAGGATACTTAACTTCACGAATGAAACTAGCCTCAATAAGCTTGTTAACTTCAACAAGGGAACTGGTTCAGGTCTGAAGCGACGTTGTGCTTGCTTCATAAGACGAGCACCTCGTTTGGCAGCAAGATGACGAACAACCACCTTGGGGTCTAAACCTGGCATCTCTTTGTAACTCCAAGAAAATACGTCTTTGAACTCCTTAAGTAGCTCAATATATTTTCTCTCTTTATCAACAGTTAGAGAGGCACTTACATATGTGGGCCTTGGATCTTCAACGGCTTTGAGATTGACTTCTTTTAGTGCATCAACCATTATCTTCACCCCTTCTTCAAGCTCAGGTGGTGCATCTTTAGCATCTCCATCCTCTTGGGGATCACCATCATTGAAAGATATGTGATGACATATATAAATAAATCCACTTTTCCTCAACTTCCATATAGGATGAAACATTTTGTTCGTCATGAATTGTGATATGATATGATAAACCCACACTTGCTTCATCTTCCTCACGTTCTTTAGTATAGACTATAGTATGAGTCTTTTCTTTGAGGGCCGTTTCGCACAAAACTACAAGTTTTGTCTCTCGCCACATTCTAGAAGGAATCAGACTCGAGCAATCTATGGTCGAAATCTGCTTTTTAGCGAAGATAGGTGGTTCGATCCTTCTATTACTTCCATGACACTCGTGTTCCTTCTTCAATGTTCCCAACCTATCCAAGACTGAGGTCATTGGTTTTGTAATTCGATCAAACACAGAAGGCTTCTCATTAAATGTTGTAGACTCTTATTTAGTTGTAATGTAGTTACAACTAGCCCTTTTTATGGAGATACAGATTGGTGCAGATTGTTTGTAACCCAAACCTTCACGTGATTATTTCAGAGGGTACCCTTTCTCCATCATCATCCTTTGAGTAGGGTTATAAGCTTCAGGTGGGAGCTTTCCCAACTTGGATGGTTCATGGGGATCATATTCAGCTTTTGCTAACAACTTATAAGCATTTGGGCCAAAGCCCTTATCTGTGTGCTTTGCAGGAAATGCTACATTTAGAAGCGAATTATGGTTTGATGATTTGACAAATCCTTTAAGCAACTTTGTGGATGACTTAATTGCATCTATTCGCTTGACAGGAAGGGTCAATCCTCCTAACGAATTACCTTGTAGTTCAGAAGATGGATCTTCAACCTCCCTTGCATTTGGGACATAGCGAAGAACAAGAATCACTTTCTTACTTGAAGATGCCTAATTTATCTTGTTCCTATACTGCCATTTTTCAATCGTAATCTTTGCTTTACCAGTCATAACATCAGCCTTCTTTGCAACATTTTTGGTTAGCATCACGTCATTAACCTTAACCTACTTTGAGACATAATTCTTTAGGTAGAATTTTGCATCGGCAAAGTATGATTCTGTCTCGGTGAAAGGTTTATCATAAACAACTATCTTCTTTTTGACCCCATCTTTATAGTACTTCAAGCATTGATGGTAGGTGGATGAAACCACTTTGTTCTCGTGTATCCATGGCCTTCCTAATAAGACATTATATGAGGTCTTTGCATCGATCATGTGCATCTATGCGCTTGAATGTATATATCCCATATTGATTTCTAATTTGATAGCCTTTATAGATCTTTGCCCCCTTGATTGAATCCTTTAATCATCAAACATCTTTTTGATAGTTCATCCATCGATATGCCAAGCTCTTTGACAGTACGAATTGGGAGAATATTAACACCAGATCCATCATCAATCAAAATTCTACTTACTCGCCAACCATAAACAAAGGACGATTGTGGTGTATTTCACCTATAAAAAGATCATCATTAGTGAAATTTTTGCATCACAAGTGTCTACTTCTTCAGATAAATGATTAGTAAGGTTTTCAGACAATGGAGGCGGCAACAATGATGGATTTTTCTTCTTTGTCTCTTCCTCATCTACCTTACAACATAAGGCTTTTATATCTCCACGGGAAACTTGCATGCGTAACCAGTTTGGCAGAAATTCTTCCAATGTCACCAGACGATGCAACATTGATATTGATTCTCCTCCATTTATTTTTTCTTCAAATTCTTTTTATCATTTGCTTCTTGGGTCTTGTCACCATTTTTCCCCTAGTTAATTGCTTACTTGACTCCCTTTGTGAATTTTTCTTGCAGTGTCTCCGCCGAGTCACAAGAATCCAATCTTCCGTAAGGCCCCGTAAAATTCTTTTTCCTAAAAACTCAGATTTTCGTGATGCAGCGATTTAGACTTTTTGGATTGAACAGTGCACTGGGGAGTTGAAGGAAAATGTTGGGCAGAAGTATGCATTTCTGCGGCCCAATCTGCGGCCGCAGAACCACTCTGCGGATCACAGACTGGTCGCAGAGTGGGGCAGGTTTCTAGGGCATTTTTATGTTAATTTCGTGGCCATTATGCGATCGCATAACCATTTCACGGGCCACATTCTTGTCGCATATCCTGTCTTGGGATTTCTCGGAGGGAGGTTCTGCGGTGCACTATGCGACCGGAGAACAGGTCTACGGGCCGCATAGTGACCGCAGACCAGGTCAGTTTTTTCCCAGTTTTGGCACCTCAACTTCGCGGTCATTACACGGACCGTATAACCATTATGCGGTCGCATATGCGACCGCAAAACCTGTTCCTGAGCTTCATTTTTGGGGGTTTTAAACCCGACCCAATTCCATTAAAACACACCCCATAGACTATTTTAAGCATATTTATGATATTTTAGAGTGAGAGGGAGAGTTCTTAGAGTTGGGGAGCATTCTTAAACCATTATCCATCAATTCTTGCTCAATCATTAAGGATTAACAAAGGAAGTCTTCACCCTAAAGGTAAGAATCTATGTCCTAGCTCTCAATTTCGAAATTTTGCAAAAATGGGGTAATTAGAGAGGCAATTATTGGGTTGGGGGGAGGGTTGTTGTCTTGCATGCATGTATCCTTGAAGTATGTGGGAAGATTGTGAGCTAAAAACGGTAGAGAGTGGGTTGGGAATTAATGGAATCTTCCACAAAAGAGCCTTAGAACCTTAATGCACACCTAGTGTTTGATAAAATGCTCAAATGAGCTAAAACCATGATCATCTTCCTAATTTTTGGTTCAACTTGTTATATTTCTAAAATAGATTGAAGTTGCTAAGAATTCCGGATCATTTTAGAGTTTGAGAAGATCAATTGAGGTATGTTGGCTAAACCCCCTTCTTCTTAGAATCGAATCCCACGGTGCTCATGTAATTGGAGTAAGAATCGAATCCCATGGTGTTCATGTAGTTGGAGTAAGTTCTTGATTATTATTGAATTGGCTATTCCTAATGTGGTTGTGTTAAAGGATTTTTGTTCACTGTTTATGCTAAATGCTTTATCATGTCATCTTTTCATTTGAGAATATGTTCAAAATGTGGAATATGTGTTAGGAATGTTAAGACTTCATGTCAAGATCGAAATAAAGATTGTAATGCCAAATTGTATGAAAAGCCTTTATGTGCCTAAGATTCCCAAATTTTCTCATATGTGAATTTAATGTCTTGAATAGGAAGCCTTATTGTTGTGGATAATGATAATGATGTTTGAAGGTGGAAAAAGGGGACTGGAACTATGAAATACGACCAAGTGCCAAGAATGACTTTGTAATCATAATCACTAGTGCCAATGAATTGAAAGCACATGAAAGAAGTTCGATGTGAGATGATTGACTGAAAGAGGTAATATCTCAAATGAGATGGCCTAGCCGATCGGGCCGAGATCGGACTCCGTGTAAGAACACGGTGGTATTATGGATGAAATTATGGTAATGTCTCCAATGAGATGGCCTAGCCGGTCGGGCCGTGATCGGATGTCATACCGCACACATGGCGGTACTGTGCTGGAAATTATAATGAAATTATGGTAATGTCTCAAATGAGATGACCTAGCCGATCGGGTCGAGATCGGACTCCGTGTAATAAAACAGAGGTATTGTGAATTGTGGAATATCGGTGCTAAAGATCACCCAACCTAATAATATGGAAATCGACTTAAAAACGTATATGATCCTTAACTTGTTATTTTAATATTATTTGAAGCCTTATTGAATTCTTGGTTGTTCCTCTTGTATTATTATTCATTTTATTGATTTGGTGTTTAGCTTTACATACTAGTGTTATTCGACAGTACTAATATCCCTTTTGTCGAGGGTGCTACATCTTTAAATGGATGCAGGTGGTTATATAGCAGACAATGTTGATCATGGATAGTGCTGCATCCTCTTCTCAGTGAACTCGGTGAGCCCCATTTCATTCCGGGGTCATGTATTGTACCTTTTGTTTATATTGTGGTCACTTTTTGAGGTATAGCCGGGGCCTTGTTGCCGATACCATCTTTACTCTCTCTTGTATCTTTAGAGGCTCCGTAGACACTACGTGGGTTGTATATGGGTGTTGGGAATGTTAAACAAGTATATGTTGTGTTTGATCACCTGTTCCTCTCAGACTATAAGAATCTGTGTATTTTGAGACTAAAAGGCTAAATGGCTAATGAAACGGTTTAATGTTGTATATATGAACTTCCTTCCATCTAATTAATGAAATCATGTCTTTTCTTGATCATGGGTGAGTTGGGTAGAGAGTATCTAACAGTCTTGCTCAACCGGGTTCACTCGATTGAGCGCTGGTCGCGTCTCATGGGGATGGGGCGTGACACCTTCATCATCAGTTTGACCAACACGTGATTCAATTTCCTCTTGAGATCTATCCTCCACTATTAGTTTATTCACTAAAGGGAAAAGCAATGTTGTGTTCACATCGATAGGTTCAAACTCACCAAATTTAATTATCTTTGGTGGTAACACAGTTTTGGGTGCCTTCACATTCATGTACTTTAATAAAATTGCAAAGGAAAAGAGGATCAAGTAAACCAAAAGTGACAGAGACTTCATTCGAACTTCCATTCTCATCCTTGAGCAAGATTTTTCAACAGGGTGGCCAATCAACCGATGGTACTTGAAATAATTTGGGTCACTAGTCTTTCCAGCTTCATCTGGACATTTCATTTCAGGTGACTCAATGAGTTTCAATTCAAGGAGTTCTTCAAAAATTGCTGGAACATCGAAGTTTAAGAATGGATACTCCTTCGCTTGTATTTCCTTCAAAGTTAACTTTTGGCCGACTTTATCCTGCAAGGACGTTGTCTTCACACTTTGCTTCTTACTCATTTTTCCAGTGACCTTTAACGGCGAGGAATTAACGTTCATTGATTCTTTGCTCTTAGACTTCGGCACAAACTTTCCCCTTTCTTTATTTCTCGTTTATCTCTCCCTTTGCGAGGTTCATAAATAGGTGGTCCTTGATTTCCACTTGAAGACATGCTTAACTCCATATCATGAGCACGTGTAGCCAATTTTTCAAAAGAATTAGGCTTGATACCCTGTAGGATATAACAAAGTCCCCAATGCATTTCTTGGATACACATTTCTATTCCAGAGGCTTTACTAAGTCTGTCTTTGCAGTTGAGGCTCGCATTTCTCCATCGATTGATAAAATCAATGACCGGTTCATCCTTTCATTGACGCGTGCCTGTGAGTTCAACCATAATTACAGTACGCCTTGTGCTATAAAAGCGGTTGAGAAATTCATGTTCAAGTTGCTCCCAACTACCGATAGAACCAACCTTGAGATCTGTGTACCAATCAAAAGCATTTCCTTTTAAGGAGCAGAGGAACTGTTTGACAAGATAATCTCTAAAGGTTCTAGCATTATTATAAGTTTCGACGAAGTATGAAATGTGTTGCTTTGGATTTTCTTTACCATCAAATTGTTAAAATTTTGGATGTTGATAACTTGCAGGCATCTTCAATCTATCAATTCTCAAAGTGTATGGCTTTGCGTATGCGAGAGAATACTTGACAGCAACATCTTACTTGTCTTTTCTGGTTCCCATAATGAAGTCTTTCAACTGATCAATGGGAATTACCCCCATCAGATGAATATGAAGTTCCTTGGGAATTGTTATTTGCCTTGAAGACGAGTCTCCTTTATATTGCATCATTTGAAGCTTTCTAGGTGCATGCCTTGAATCTCCCACCATCATGCTTTCAATTCTATCTGCCATCTTGACAATTTGATTATCTTGGTCGTGCATATGCTTCGTTAACTTCAATTGCCTTTATTAAATTTATGAGTTGTTCTTCAACAGTTGAAGTGGTAGTCACCATTTCTTGGATAACCGTTGTGGATGGTGGAGGAAAGCATGGATTTTCTCTTACACCATACTTTGAATTGAACAACTCATGTGGAGTGATTGGAACAGATCCAGTGATCAATACATCATCATCATCTTGTGTGATGAGATTCTTAGATCTAGACGGGCTAAGTAGAGCCAGTGTCTTTTAAATGATTTCAGCAATGATTGCTCCTTCTTCCAATTCAGTTGAAAAGGATCTTCCCCCCTTAGAGGATCGAAAATCAAATATAGGAACCGATGCAGACGACATTTGAAATTCTTGTTGTCCCCGCAAGTTTGCTTTATTCCTAGTAATAGGTCCTAAGCTTCCCATAGTTACTTCAAGTACGCTTTCCACATCAGAAGAGAACTTTGAATTAGTATCCTTAGTAGAAGCAGATTTGGAGATAACTTTCTTAAGAGCCATTTCAGTGTTCTTGAACTTTGAGGATAAGAGATGAGAGGTAGAGATGTCCCACTGGCATGCCAAAAATTTGTAACAACAAATTTCGAGTCTATAATATTCCGAATAAGAGAAGTTTTACAAATTACAAAATGTAATATGAAGACTTGACTTGGGTTGCAATCTCCAAAATGTTATTAGATCTACAAATGACGTCCTCTGATTCTTATCCTTATAAACGTCGCTTCAAGGGCTCTTAGCTTGTTCTTGAAAGGACGGGTCCGTCACGGACAGTTTGATGTCTGTCATGAACAATGATTTGAGATTTAGCTATCACGAGCAGATGATTTGGAGCCGCTTCTTGGATTCTTGACTTGTACTCCGTTGTTGATTTTGTTCACGAACGAAGATCGCCAATGTAGAAGAAGATTGTAGATGCTTGCTTGGAGCTTCTCCAGCTTTTCTCCAACTTGCTTGATGTTTTTCTTTCTATTTTCTTTTCTTTTAGCCTTATGGGAGCTCTCTGTTTATAGTGGTAGAACATGAGAGTTGTGATAAAAGCCTAAAGATTTTGCTATAATTTGATTAGTCCATTTAATTTGTGAACCTATCTCATTTAGTTACACTTGGCATGCTTTTATTAGTCAGTTAACTTGTCTTGGCGCCATGTAATTTGACATGTGGCATTTGTTTGGGCTTTAAGATGTAATTCTAGCCATTTGGACTTCGGGCTAGTGAAAGGGGCTCATCTTTTGAAGTCCAATTAAATGAGCGAGCCCAATAAAATCAGATTTTAATTTAAATCCATATTGGACTTAAATAATTAAACTTGATTTAAGCTTACCATTTCTTGAATTTAGGATTTTGTCCAAGACTTTAGTCCATAAAAATTCGTATGTCACAATAGCCACACAAAATATATGTGCCTCATTTTACACCACAAGTTCAAATCTCTTCTCTTTTTTCTTAACCTCCTTGCGCAATCAAATAGTTTCATATAAATTGAAATGGATGGAGTACTTACTTTTACAAATGATATGAATTTATCATAATTAAGACTAAATTGAGTGAGATACACATTAATCATTTTGACAAAATACACATTAATTAACTATCCCTACATATATGTATATTGAGTGTGAAGATATATCTTTTTTGAAATGGCTAACTACAAAATATTCACGAGTAACTCCTTCATGGGTAAGACTTGATCAAGTCTTCTATCTCAGTTGTAAAATATGCAAATGTCGACACATTTAGTGTAATTATTTATTTGCTTCGTCACATTGTTTACCCGAAAAATGGGTAGAATTGAATTTGTACGTAGTTCTAAGGATATGTGGTATAACTTAACACAAATCGTAAGGATAAATAGAAAGTATCAAATATGAATTGTAAAGAATGAAAAATATACAAGGTTGGAAAAATGATGATTTAAAGACTAAGCAAGATGAATCAATCTATGAAACCAAAAAGAATAATCCTTCAATATAGGAGTGTATGGTATTTGAGTTACAATGTAAGGAAACAACTATCCTTTTACAAAAATGTAGCCATCCTCTTTATAGTGGAGGATCCTACTTTAGATATAATTAAAAATACATAGTGGGAAACCCATGATAAATCAGCTTTTCCCTAATTCCCGCCAAGATTCTCTCCCTTAGTGCAGTTGTAACGGCTCTTGTCTGTGAGCTCGAACTTGATCGCACTCGGTGCTGGTCGGTATTGTTTTTAGAGCTCGATGCGGACTTGAGCTCGATGCCGACTCGAGATTTGGTAATGACTCGGTATCGGTTGGCCTTTGCCCCTTAATCTCGATTCCATAACATCTCATCATAGTTTGATTCGGAGCCGAGCTCGATAATGACTTCGAACTCAGTGTTTGACCTATACCTGAAATCTGAAGCTAGTTCATACCATCTTTGGAACCCATATCGATATTATGAAGTCTTCCTTTGGTCCATTATGATCCCATCTTGATCAATCATATGAAGGACGAAATTTATTTTAACCGTATACAGATAGTCCCCTTGTTTCTCGGGAAGGATGTGGTGAGAAACGATATGATTTCTCAATGGCTCAATTGGATATGCATTGACGTTTGCATCGAGCCCGACCATGACGTACGTGATAGTTGTCCCGTCGGTTTAGCTTACGAAGGCATTTAATGCGTGTCAGACGGTGGTCGGCCACCACTGATATTGAACTGCCATTGCTTCAATCTATAAATAGCCCTTCCTTTTACCATTTATCACTTTTACATCTTCAATCTTTCAAATTTTCCAAGTTCCCTTTCATATCTTCTGAGTTCATTCGCAAATCTGTGATTCTTTTCTGCAAAATCCTTCTTCAAAACCATCAAATCTTTGTCACCTTCTTTAAATCCAAAAATGGTGAAAACATCAAAAACCGTTCCCCAAAAAGAAAAGGCTTCTTCTTCCCAATCTGCCGCCGATAAAACACTAGAGGATCCACTGCCTGAGGAGTGTGTTCCAGCGGCGTGTATTCTTACCTCCAAATTTAAGGTCGACAAAGGCTCTTCGGTGTCGGGGCGATATTAGCCGGTATCGAGGTATATGTGTTCGATAACCAGGGGATATCTCGAGCAGGTAAAAAAACATTGTAACTGGGGAAACAAAGAAGTGGTAGTCCCTTCTCCGTAAGAGGATATTACTACTCATGTGGAAGGGTTTTTAAGGGTGTACACTTACCCTTTCACGTTAGCCCCCCTTGACCCTGTTATCATCGATTTTTGCCGTAAATACCAAATAACCTTAGGCTAAATCCATCCTTCTTTCTGGCGGATCGTTATTTTGATTCGTTTCTTTGTGAGCAAAATCGAGGAGATGTCCTTCACCCTCAACCACCTCATTAGATTGTACCGCCCGGGTTAATAAAACTACAGCGCCGGGCTACCAAGGTTCTATTCTCGAGCATAAATGAGGACAAGGATTGAGGCTGGATGGGAAGGTTCATTCGAGTGAAGACGTTGGACCTAATACCAGCCTAGAAGATGCCATTTCCCAAAGAATGGAACATGAAGCGTAAGTGTAACTCAGTTGTTATCTCCCATTGTTTTGACTCTTCGTTTCCTTTCTTACTGATATCCCTTTTTGTGGTGCAGTGGTTCCTTGGATGCCTGGTGCGATTCCCGACCTCAAGGACTGGGTACGGGCCCTGGATTCAACTTCTACGTATGCCTAGCGTTCATGGCGCGATTTTTCAAAGGGCCGATGGGAGGCCAAAAATCATGGTAATCTCCTTTCTCGCATCATTGATAGTTCAAACTGTTTTCCATATACTCAAATCAATTTTCTTATGTGTAGGTTTGGGCAAGGATGTGGTTTTGAGACCCCTGTCTAGCGAGGAGGAAACTTCGTCCCCGGTTTCTAAACCAACAAAGGACAATAAGAGAAAAAGGGCCTCTACTTCTGAAAACCCAAAACTGAAGGCTCGTAAGTCGAAAAAGAATACCATCCCTTTAACCTTAGAATCAGTTCGGCGTTTGAGGGATGAAGACGAGGAAGAAGAAAAAGTTGATGGGCCCGTACTGGTGGCCCGAATGAAGAAAACCATCGATGCCCCACAAGCAGCTGGATCGATGGTGGTTTACAAGGCTCTGCCTCGAACTGAGGATATATCAGAGAAAGATTCGGGCAAAGTTCCCGAGACGTTAGGAATCAAGGATATCTCCCATCGAAGTCAACGGGTGGTGGATATGTCTGAAGGGGCCATTCCTGACTCTCTTCGAACGAAAGAGAACGCCCCAAGCGACTCACTTGGGGCAGTAGTAATCGAAGACTCGCCCACTTTCCCTGCTTTTTCCGAAGGGGCAATTCGGGAAGCCCAAGCTTTGGGGGCCCTTGAGGTAGGTGGATCTCATGAGGGAGATGATCCTTTTCGTGATTTGTTTATCGGTGTCGAGGACGTTATTGGCACTAGTGATGCATCGGATCTTTTCCTCGGAGTGCAGCAGACTTTGAATCGGGTAAGCCTTAACTTACTTCGTTGGTAATTCCTTTATGCTTGTTTTTATTTTCTAACTTTGTTTTTTCTTTCTTTGCAGGCCGCAACAGTTCATCGAGAAGCATGTTCTCGGTCTCGAACTGAGCTGCGACGATATGAGGTCGACCTTCAACGGGTCACGGAGGAGAGGAACTCCCTTAAACTCCTCTTAGGGACAAGGGGAGAGGAAATCAAAGACCTCCGAGCTGAGTTGGACAAGGCTCACCAAGATTAGACCGATCTGTCTGAGCAGGTAATGATACTTTTAAAAGCCTATGGGCTCGATACCGGAATGATGGCTAATTTTTCGGTCTCACAGCTGCAGCAAAAAATTGAGATGATTAGGAAACTCCGTGAGGAGGTCGATGTGATAAAAGTGAAGTCCTTGAAGCGGAAAGAAGGTATGGACCACTTTGCTGCAGAGAAAGAGGCTGCTCGAGCCTAATTGTCATCGGCCAAAAACCAGCTTCAAAGTATGAAGGAGAAAAGCTCGGTTCAAGCAAGAAGAATAGAGAAGCTCAAGGCTCGATTGGCCTTTGAACTTGGCAAGGCCGAATATGATGCCAAAAAGGCAAAGGCCGATGCAAATGCATTCGTGGCCGTCTATCAGGCCGATGCTGAAGCTGTTTAGGTACAAGTAAGAGAGGCAACCGAGACCGCCAACACTCGAGCATATTGGGTTCCTGAACTTGCTAAGTGCCGATCTCGGAGGGAGACCCTCGAGGAGATCCATGCTTGAGGTTTCGACCTCACTGAAGAGATAAAAAGGGCTAAAGAGCTCGAAGCCGATGCTGAATCTTTGGCTTCCAATGATGACGATGATGGGAGCAAGAGCGGGAGGAGCCCGATAGAGAAGAGACCGCTCCCGGGGATAACCAAGAAACTTAGCCCTTAGTTTCTATTTCGGATGTTGCAAACAATCATGTATACAATCTTGTAGATATATACAAATATCTTTTCTTTTCCCGTCTTGCCTCTGTTTTATTTTCTGCCTTGTGAAGATTTTCATAATGTTTTTAGGCAATTTGATCGAATTCGAACTTTGTAACCTTTATATCCGAGTGAGCGTTTACTCAAACTCGAAATAAGGTAGCCCATAGGCTTAGTAGTCGAATTAAGTGATTGCTCAAACTCGAGATGATATAGCCCATAGGCTTATTGGTAGAGTGAGTGTTTGCTCGAACTCGAAATAAAAGTAGCCCATAGGCTTAATGGTAGAGTGGGTGATTGCTCAGACTCGAGATGATGTAGCCCGTAGGTTTATTAGTCGAGTGAGTGATTCGAACTTGAAATAATATAGCCTGTAGGCTTAATGGTCGAGTGAGTGATTCGAACTCAAAGTAATGTAACTTGTAGGCTTAATAGTCGAGTGAGTGATTCGAACTCGAAGTAATGTAACCCGTAGGCTTAATAGCCAAGTGAGCGCTTTCGAACTCGAAGTAATGTAGCCCGTAGGCTTAGTAGTCGAGTGAGTGATTTCGAACTCGAAGTAATGTAGCCCGTAGGCTTGATAATCGAGTGAGTGATTTTGAACTCGAAGTAATGTAGCTCGTAGGCTTAGTAGTCGAGTGAGTGATTTCGAACTTGAAGTAATATAGCTCGTAGGCTTAATGGTCGAGTGAGTGATTCGAACTCAAAGTAATGTAGCCCGTAAGCTTAATGGTCGAGTGAGTGATTCGAACTCGAAGTAATGTAGCCCGTAGGCATAGTAATCGAGTGAGTGATTTCAAACTCGAAGTAATGTAGCCCGTAGGCTTAATAGCCGAGTGAGTGTTGCTCGAACTCGTTGATTTACCTTAATCATGTTTGCATAATAAATCTCCAAATAGAGGAATATTTCTTGGATATAAGATATCGGTAAAAAACATTCTTTGTAAGTCATTATACATGTGTTCATGTTTTGCGTCAGGGCTCACGCCAACTACATGAGCATGGTTCGTTTTGACCATTTGGATCTTATAATTTTTCCTATCGGAACCCTGTTGTTATGAAATAACTTTCTTGCACCGAACTTGATATATTTGAGGGCTAATGCCCACCCAATATTCGAGGTCGATTGTAGAGAGGCCTCGGATACTGTCAAATTATTTCTAAGTTAGCACGATCAATGGTTGCCTCATTAAAAACCTTGCCGAAGAGAAAAAGAGTGCAATGCGTGCTTTCAGACCTAAGGCTTCGTATTGAATGATCCATCCTTGCTCCTGATCGGACTCCTGCAAGGGTTAGTTTCGAAATATAAACGAATATGGGAGGGTCATACCTTAGCAGTAGTATCGTTTTAGGTGCGACACATTCCAATTGCTTGATAGTTATTTGCCGTTTATAATACCGAGCTTGTAGGATCCTTTTCTGACGTTTTTGAGAACCTGATACGGTCCTTCCCAGTTTGGACCCAGTTTTCCTTCGTTTGGATTTCGGGTACTGAGGGTGACTTTCCTTAGCACTAAGTCCCCGAGTTTAAAATGGCGAAGCTTGGTTCTTCGATTATAGTATCTTTCGATTCACTGCTTTTGGACGGCTAATTGGACGAGAGCAGCTTCTCGTTTTTCATCCGATAATTCAAGGCTAGTATTCATAGCCTCATTATTTGACTCTTCTGTTGTATATCGAAACCCGGCACTGGGTTCCCCGACTTCGACTGGAATCAAGGCTTCGGAGCCATATAATAAGGAGAACGGGGTTGCCCCTACTAGATTTTGATGTTGTTCGATATGCCCAAAGAACTTCGGGTAGAATTTCTCTCCATTTTCCCTTAGCGTTGTTCAACCTTTTCTTTAGGTTTTGAATGATAGTTTTGTTCGTTGATTCGGCCTGTCCGTTCCCACTAGGGTGATACGGTGTTGATAATATCCTTTTTATTTTGTGGTCTTCAAGGAATTTCATCACTTTGCCTCCGATAAACTATTTCCCATTGTCACACACTATTTCAGCGGGTATCCCGAATCGACATATGATATGATCCCAGATAAAGTCTATAACCTCTTTTTCTCTTACTTTCACGAACGCCTGTGCTTCAACCCATTTAGAGAAATAGTCAATCATAAATAAAATGAACTTAGCTTCACCTGGGGCCGATGGCAGAGGGCCGACGATATCCAATCCCCATTTCATGAATGGCCATGGGGATAGGACTGAGTGAAGTTGCTCTCCGGGTTGATAGATTATTGGTGCAAACCTCTGACATTTGTCACATTTTCGAACAAACTCCTTTGCATCTTTGTCCATATCGATCCAATAATACCCTGCCCTGATTATTTTTTGGACTAATGAATCGACACCAGAGTGATTTCCACATGTGCCCTCATGAATCTCGTGTAGGATGTAGTCAGCGTCTCCTGGACCTAAGCATACTGCCAATGGTCCATCAAATTTCCTTTGGTATAATGTTCCATCTACAGTCAATGTGAATCGAGTAGCTTTGGTTCGTAGGACCCTCGAATCTTTAGGGTTCGATGGGAGCTTTTCGTTCTCCAAATATTCAATATACTTATTCCTTCAATCCCAGGTTAAGCTTGTAGAATTTATCTCGGCATGTCCTTCTTCGATCACGGATCTCGAGAGTTGAACGACAGTCCCCGAGCTTATCTCGTCTTCCTCGACCGAAGATCCCAAATTTGCAAGTGCATCGGCCTCACCGTTTTGTTCTCGTGGTACATGCTGTTAAGTCCACTCTTTGAAATGGTGCAAAGTGACCTGTAGTTTGTCCAAATACCTTTGCATTCATCCTCTCGAACTTCAAAGATTTTGTTTACTTGATTTACCACCAGTAAAGTGTCACATTTGGCTTCAATGACTTCTGGTCCCAAGCTTTTAGCTAGCTCGAGACCTGCAATCATGGCCTCATACTCGGCCTCGTTGTTAGTCAATCTAGTAGTTTTGATAGACTGCCTAATAGTACTACTCGTAGGCAGCTTTAGAACGATGCCTAGCCCGGACCCCTTCACATTCAAAGCCCCGTCTGTGAAAAGGGTCCATACCCCCGATGATGTACCCGATTTCAACAAAAGTTCCTTTTCGACTTCGGGTATGAGGGTTGGCGTGAGGTCTTTTTGAGGTCCATACCCCCGATGTACGAAGTCCGCTAAAATTTGAGACTTGATGGCCGTACGGGGTTGATATTCAATATCATACCCACTGAGTTCGACGACCTATTTGGCCAATCGACCCGATAGTTCGGGCTTGTGCAAAATATTACGAAGTGGGTAAGTGGTTAATACGCATATGGGGTGACATTGAAAGTACGGTCTTAACTTTCTAGAGGTGCTTATCACTGCAAGTTCCAATTTCTCTAAGTATGGATATCTAGTTTCTGCTTCTCCTAAGGTTCGACTTACATAAAAAATGGGAAATTGCATACCTTGCTCTTCTAGAACTAGGACACTACTTACCGCGATTTCCGATACTGCCAAGTACAAGCAAAGTTTTTCGTCTATTTTTGGAGTATGAAGTAGTGGTGGGCTCGATAGATATCGCTTCAATTCTTCTAATTACTGTTGGCATTTCGGGGTCCAAGTGAAATCGTACTTCTTTTTGAGTAGAGAGAAAAATCTGTAACTTCGATCTGACGACCTTGAAATGTATTGGCCTAAGGCAACAATCCATCCCGTTAGCCTCTGCACAACTTTTACACTGTCCACGATGGCGATGTCTACGATGACCTTGATTTTATCGGGGTTGATCTCGATCCCCCGATTTGATACCATGAAGCCAAGGAACTTGCCCGAACCGACCCCGAAAGCACATTTCTCGCGGTTGAGCTTCATGTTGTATTTCCTCAAAATCTCGAATATTTCCTGCAAATGAGTCAAATGGTCCTCTGCGCGCAGGGACTTAACTAGTATGTCATCAACATAAACTTCCATTGATTTACCTATTTGTTCCGCGAATATTTTATTTACTAGGCGTTGGTAAGTAACTCCTACATTTTTTAGCCCGAAGGACATCACATTATAACAATATGTTCCATACTTGGTGACAAATGAAGTCTTTTCCTGGTCTTCCGAGTTCATTTGGATTTGATTATACCCGGAATAGGCATCGAGAAAAGTAAGGATCTCGTGGCCGGTCGTGGCATCGATCATGCGATCGATGTTGGGCAGCGTAAAAGAATTTTTGGGGCATGCTTTGTTTAAATCCTTATAATCTACACACATTCTAAGTTTGTTCCCTTTTTTAGGGACTACAACTACATTGGCTAACCATTCAGGATATTTCACCTCCCGAATGGACCCTATTTTGAGAAGTTTAGTTACCTCGTCCTTTATGAATGCGTGCTTTACCTCGGACTGGGGTCTTCTCTTTTGCTTCACCGGTTTGAACCTAGGGTCTAAGCTTAGCTGATGCGTCGTTATATCCGGTGGGATCCCTGTTATATCTAAATAGGACCAGGCAAAATAATCTATGTTATCGATAAGAAATTGAATAAGCTTTTTCCTGAGTTCGGGGGTTAATCCCATTCCCAGGTATACCTTTTGCTTGGGCAAGTGCTCGATTAGTATGACTTGCTCCAATTCTTTAATCGTTGATTGGGTAGCATCGGAATCATCAGGAACCACGAAGGATCGATGGATCGTTTGATCATCATCTTCATCGATCTTCTGATTTTCTGGTTGGGTTAAAGTTGATGTCTGTGATTGCTATTTGGCATCTCGTTCCCCTTTTGAGTCCGACCCATTTGTTGACGAAGGTAAGGATATCAGAATTGCTTCTTCGATGGCAAATATTTCTCTCGCGGCCAGTTGTTCTCCGTACACTATTTTGACTCCCTTCGATATTGGGAATTTAAGAACCTGGTGTAGGGTTGACGGTACAACTCTCATGTTGTGGATCCATGGCCTTCCAAAAAGGGCATTGTACCTCATGTCGCCTTCGATTACGTGAAACTTCGTTTCCTGGATGGTCCTGGCCATGTTTATTAGCAAAATTATCTCGCCTTTGGTGGTTTCACATGCCATATTAAATCCGTTTAGAACCAGTAGCGGGTACGACCTGGTCTTGCAGACCGAGCTGTTCTACAACCTTCATCTAATAATATTGGCCGAGCTATCTCGATCAATTAACACACGCTTAACTTTAGTTTTATTCATAAGTACGGATATTACCAGTGCATCGTTATGAGGTTGCATGACTCCTTCTGCATCTTCATCATTAAAAGACAAAGTTCCTATGGGTGCGTAATCCTGAGTTCGAGATCGCTTTTCTCTCATAACCGAGGTCTTAGTGTGTTTAAGTACCAGCCCTTGAGGGGTATCGACGCTGCCGATGATCATGTGGATGATGTGTTGTGGTTCTTCTTATTCGTTTTGTTTGCCGAAATCCCTGTTTTTAAAATGGTTCTTGGCCTTGTCACTTAAAAATTCTCGAAGGTGCCCTTTATTGAATAACCGGGCTACCTCTTCTCTTAGTTGCCTTCAATCTTCCGTTCTGTGGCAATGGGTGCCATGATATTCGCACATTTGATTGGGATTCCTATGGGCAGGATCGGTCTGCATGGGTCGAGTCCATTTAGTGTCTTTGATGCGTCCGATAGCTGACACGATGGCGGATGCATCAATGCTGAAGTTATACTCCGATAACCGTGGTGCTTCTTTAGATCTGGTAGGCTTGTCGAACCCATTTCTGTTCATCAGCCCCCGAGACCCTTGACCTCGATCACTTCTTTTGTTGCTTTGTCTGGGGTTACGTCTCGATTCATTGATTCTGTGGTTTCCACTATACGGTCGGTATCGGTCCCTGATCGGACCTTGTTCTCAATTGATATCCCTTCGAGCAGAGGGTTCAGATCCTAACTGATCATCTTCGACTCTAATTTTTGATTGGTATCGATTATGCACGTCGGCCCAACACGATCAGGTTATGCTTCAACCGCCGTGAAGTCGTCAAACTTCATTCATTCAAACCTTGAGTGAAATCCTGAACAGCCCAATCGTCTGTGACTGGTGGCAGATCCATTCATTCCATTTGAAAACGAGACACGAACTCTCTTAGCATCTTGTTATCCTTTTTTCTTACTTTGAACAGGTCCGACTTCCTGCTCACGACTTTTATGGCCCCGGTGTGTACTTTTACGAAGGAATCTGCAAGCATAGCAAAAGAATCGATAGAATTAGAGGGTAAATTATGATATCATATCGTTGCTCCCTTTGACAGGGTTTCACCGAATTTCTTCAATAATACGGATTCGATCTAATCATCCTCTAGGTCGTTCTCTTTGATGGCACATGTGAATAAGGTGACATGTTCGTTGGGGTCAGTAGTTCCGTTATATTTAGGAATCTCGGGCATGCGGAATTTCTTTGGGATCGGTTTAGGAGCCGCGCTTGGGGGGAGAGGCTTTTGTACGAATTTTTTGGAATCTAAGCCCTTCAATATCGGTGGTGCCCTCGGGATCTGATCAACCCTGGAGTTATATGTTTTCACTTTTTTGTCATTTGCTTCGATCTTCCTTTCTCCCGATTCTATTCGTTTGGTCAGTTTTTCAAACATCTTAGCAATTTTGGGATTAGTCCCCGACTCCTGCTCATTTGATCTTACTATAGCTGGTTCCGTTGTATGGGCGATTTCTCGGTGTTGGCTGGGCTCCGGCCTGCTCGGTATCTGGGTTTGACTCTGCAACTGAGCTATTGCTGCCTGTTGAGCTTGCAACATTTTGAAAATCATACGCAAGCTGACGCCATTTTCCTCGACGTTATGGGTATCTCGAGCTGCAGATCGAGTGCCACTATGAATGCTATTTTCAGGTTCAGAATGTAGGTTCGCCTCAATGGCCACATGCGAATTAATATCTATCAGCACTTCGATTCGAGCTCCAACGGCGTTGACAAGCGGTCTTTCGGTACTGGGTGTCAAGTTGTTGTTCTCATCTTGAAGACCAGCTTCGTTGTTGATAGGTAAGGCCATTTAATTGATAGTTAGTCTTTGCTAATCCGAAATCAAAGGCACTTCCGAAAACAAGCGCAAAATGGTGAGTTTTTGCAGATTCGTATCAAATAACCACTGTTATCCTTAGCCCCACGGTGGGCGCCAAACTGTTTACCCGAAAAATGGGTAGAGTTGAATTTGTACGTAGTTCTAAGGATATGTGGTATAACTTAACACAAATCGTAAGGATAAATAGAAAGTATCAAATATGGATTGTAAAGAATGAAAAATACACAAGGTTGGAAAAAGGATGATTTAAGGACTAAGCAAGATGAGTCAATTTATGAAGCCAAAAAGAATAACCCTTCAATATATGAATGTATGGTATTTGAGTTACAATGTAAGTAAAAAACTGTCCTTTTACAAAAATGTAGCCATCTTCTTTATAGTGAAGGATCCTACTTTAGATATAATTAAAAATACATAGTGGAGAACCCATGATAAATCAACTTTTTCCTAATTTCCGCCGAGATTCTCTCCCTTAGTGCGGTTGCAACGGCTCTTGTCTGTGAGCTCGAGCTTGATCGGACTCGGTGCTGGTCGGTAATGTTTTTAGAGCTCGATGCGGACTTGAGCACAATGCCGACTCGGGATCTGATAATGACTCGGGCTCGATATCGGTTGACCTTTGCCCCTTAAGCTCGATTCCATAACATCTCATCATAGTTTAATTCGGACCCGAGCTCGATAATGATTTCGAACTCGGTGTTTGACCTATACCTGAAATCTGAAGCTCGTTCGTACCATCTTCGGAACTCATCTCGATATTGCGAAGTCTTCCTTTGGTCCATTATGATCTCATCTCGATCAATCGTACGAAGGCCGAAATCGATTTCGACCGTATACATACATGTAAGTAAGAATTCCCATTTTGTTTCCATTCTACTTATCAACAATTCGTAAACTTTTACTATATTGTATAAAAGAAAACAATTCAAGAATTCAGGGGTACGTTATTCTTCTTTCAATAATTTATGTGTTAATTTATTAAAAATAGAATTTGTTTGCTTTCATTGAGTATTGTCACAAACAAAATAAATGCGAATCTAATTCGAAATTCCTAACACAACGCTGTAGTTTTAGATAAGAGATGATAATTGTTCGAGATTACCAGAATAATGGCTGCAAATTGTTAAACTGTCAAATCTCCAAAATCTTTAGTTCTAAAGTCTTGACATTGGAGGTGTCAGTACGGAATTTAGGATAATATAAAAATAATGGCAATTCACGTTAATTCATCGGAGTGAATAGTACATACTTACAAAATCAATTTTATATTACGTGCATTTCAGTAACATGATTTGTACAAACTGAAATTGGATCTTGGAAAGGAAAACAAAATTGGATCTTGATTATATTGCCTGGGGAAGGTGACATCTGATAACAAAAACCAATTCAGAGACGTTTACAAGTTGACTGTTGAAGAGTGGATTCCGCGACTTTATGAATGAATGAATATTATATGCATCTAAATCCAAACGAGGAAAAGGTGTGGTTTGTTTATTGCTTTCTCTGCTTTGGAGCAGATAGACTATTGGGGGTTGATGTGTAAAGTCGAACTAAACCAAGATAATGATGACATTTGTTTGTGGAAGAAGATTCTTTTTTATGCCTTGGGTAGACTCTTTGCACATTTCCATCTCAGAAATTGATCTCACATGCCCATTTATAATTCAAATAGAAGAAAATATTTTCATAAAAATTTCTTATTTTTCTTTTCGCTAATCTTCTATGAAAAATGCCATATAATTAAAATATTCAAACCAAATATTATTTGCAAGAATAAAAATAGTATTTACAATTTTTTCAATAACCATCAGTCTTTCATAGTATTGTGGATCCTGAGCTTTGATGAAGAACTTATTCATATGTTCTTCTTCCAGTGCTGGCCTTACTTTTGCAGATTCTGACCTTCACCGAGTAGCATACTCGTGGAAAGTTTCTGTTGGCTTCTTCTTGAGATTCTGAATGTAGAAAATGTCTGGTGCGTTTTTTGTGTTAAACCTGAACCGATCCATGAAATCTAATGCCATGCTCACCCAATTAACCCATTTCTTTAGGTTATGACTAATGTACCAAGATAGGGCGTCTCTGGTGAGGCTTCTCATGAACAGCATCATGCGGATTCCTTCATCCCTTCCAAATCCAACAAGCTTGTCACAATATATTCTCAAGTGCACCTTTGGATCACCCGTTCTGTTGAACATTTCTAACTTAGGAGGTTTGTAACCCTCTGGTCACCACCATGGCGTGGTCCTTATTACCCTCTAAAGCAGCCAGTATCACATTTGAGTCAGTCATTTATTGAAGCCGACATGATGTGGGAGTACGAAGAAGATGAAGTTCTAGGTGGCATAAGGAATCTGTTTCTAGACGATGAAGACATGGATTGCAGTGCGATATATGAGGAGGAGGAGGAAGGCCTTATTATTCAGACCATGGAGAAGGGAGCTATTCTCAAGAACTAGACTGCTGCACCATCAAGGGCCCGTCGAGTTCCTGGGTAGCCTGGCAATTAGAATCATTTATTTTATGAGCATTTAACACATTTTCAGTATTTTGTTTTAAGAATGTTTTATTTTGAGATAATTGCTCGGGTCATCGAGCCGTACTTGTTTGACGTTTTCAATATTTATCTAATGCATTGTTATTTATTTTTCATTATTATTCTTTACGTTTTTTTCTCTACAACATTATTATCACCTATCCCGCTGAACATACGACTGTGACATATAATGAGACAACGCAATATAAGGATAATGATTCAGAGGATCTAGAAGAGGATATAATACCCGAGGAAATTGTTAGAGAAGTGGAAAACTTTAAAAACAAGCCTAAGTCCAATTTGGATGAGACTGAAACAGTTAATATTGGAGACTCTGAAACAGTCAAGGAAACCCGTGTAAGCATTCACCTATTACCATCAAGGAAGGTAGAGTACATATGGTTCTTGAAGGAGTATGATGATATCTTTACATGGTCCTATGATGATATAGAAAAATTATATAATGATAACCCTCTAAAAGGTTGGAATAAACATAAAACAAAAATAAAAATAGAATTAATAGAAGAAAACAGCATAATAACACAAAAACCTTTAAAATATAACTTTGATGACTTAGCAGAATTCAAAATGCATATAAAAGAATTATTAGATAACAATTACATACAAGAAAGTAATAGTAAACATACAAGTCCAGCATTTATAGTAAATAAACATAGTGAACAAAAAAGAGGAAAAAGTAGAATGGTTATAGATTACCGAAACTTAAATGCAAAAACTAAAACATATAATTACCCAATACCTAATAAGATATTAAAAATAAGACAAATCCAAGGATATAATTACTTCAGTAAATTTGAGAACCCAATCTTCGAGGTCAGGCACCGCTTGAGGCATCCAAGGAATAGCTGCATGTCAAAGGGGATATTAGGCGAAGTCGAAGAAGATACGAAGAACAAAGTTTAAAAGATCACTTACGGTCAAAGTTCCACTCCTCAGGGAACGACATCTTCTCCTCCGGGATAATGTCGCGGGTCCTCACCCGTATAAATGGCTCATCCAACCCCGATCCTTGTCATCGTCGATGCTCGAGAATAAGGCCTTCGTTGCCCGGCGTTGGAGCCTGATTAGTCCTCGATAGATTTGAGGCCGGTACAACCGCATGAGGTGATTTAATTTAAGCTCCAGCCCATCGGCCTTGCTAGAAAAGAAGCGCAGCATGATTACTATGTGCCATAGAGAAGGGTGGATTTGGCTGAGGGTGACCTGATATATTTTACAAAGATCAATAATCACTGGGTCGAGGGGACCCAATGTGAAGGGGTAAGTGTAAACACTTAGGAACCCCTCCACATAAGCGGTGATGCTCTCTTCGGGAGCAGGAATTTGCACCACGACCTCGGGACCCCAGTTGCAGTCCCTCTTCATGGCCTCGAGGTGGTTCTTCGTTATCGAGCACATGTACATCGACACATGCTCGCATCGGCCCGGGATCGATGAAGGGTTTTCAACCTTGAAGTCAGATTTTAGAATACACGGGCCGGGAACGTACTCGTGGGGAAGAGGCTCCAAAGGCGCCTTGTCGCTGGACGGCCGGGAAGAGGAGCAAGAAGCTTTCTCCTTCTGTGGTACAGTCTTTGAGGTTTTTGCCATTGGTATAAGTAAAGGAGGTTGAAAGAAGATGAAAAACTGGTAGTTTCGGTGCTAACGAAGGTGGCTCTACAGACGGTGAAAAACAGGAGATGAAAAGAGTGAGGAGACATAGAGGTTTGATTAGAGCAAAAGTAAAGTTTGATTCAATGAAGGAGCGGATATTTATAGGCTCACGGCGACGGTTCGGTAGCGCTAGTGGCCGACCGCTAACTTACAGGCATTAATAATTTAGGGAACTGAACAGAAGGGACGTTTCGGTTACATCTGTCGCTTACATCATGAGGATGACGTCATAATTAAGGTTTCAAAAAATCAAGGCTCAAATCGTTTATTATCATTTTATTCCAAGAAACGCGGGGACTATCTCTATACGGTCGAAATTGGGCATGTCCGATTTCATAGGCACGAGGAGCTGCCTCGAGAGTAAACTCGTAATAGACCAGGCTCGAGCTCAATGGCAGAGTATGGAGCATGAAGATCGAAGTGCTCGCTGAAGATCGAGACCGAGCATAATAACGGAATGGCGAGATATTAGCAACCGACCGAAGATCTCGGCGGAAATCCCGAAATAGATCGAATCAAGCGGTTATTGACACCAATCATGGGATTTGTTTCCGTTATTAGAATTGTACCTTATTTAGGATTCCTCTACTATATAAAAAGGGACCCCATTCATTTGTAAGGAGGATTGACTGAGAAGAAAATATACAAACGCTACTCTCTATTTCACTTACTATCCATTAATGTTCATCATTGTTTATTTTCTATTCTTTACTGTTCTTGTTACCCAACCTCGAGACCATCTCGAATCGAGGTCGAAAGCACTGCTAGAACACTGGTTTGATTTATTTTACTATTCAGATTATCAATTCAATTCCTTGCTTATCAATTGGTATCGGATTAAATCACGTATCCTTAAAACCACTAAATAAGTTTAATTGTTACTCGAATTTTAGAGTAAACAATAACCTTCACCTATCTTCTTTCCTTCTAGATTTCTTAATTTCTAGACGCTCGTCGGACTATATTTGGTTAAACTGAATATTTGAAGTTGAAATTAAGGAAATGCATTTCAAAATTCAATTTAAGTAGAGAAAACGAGTATTTGCAATTTTATTATTTCGCCAGTTATTTTCACCTCAATTTCAAGTTGAAATTAACCAGTTATGTTTGCACATGGGTTTCACATGAAGAAAAGGTTATTTTACTTGCCTCAACTTCCACTTATGCCAAACGCGCATGGCGTGATTTGGCAAGGGGCAGATGGGAGGCCAAGAACTACAGTAAGGATCTCCCTTTTCATGTTCTGAAACACTTTTTGTACTTCATTCATCACTAATTTTCTTTCATGTAGGCCTGACCAACGATGCTATTTTGAGGCCCTCGGGTGGCGAGGAAGAAACCAAGTCCCCGGTTCCGAAATCGGGGAAAGACAAGAAGCGGAAGAGTGCCTCGCAGTCCGAGGACCCCAAGTTAAAACCTCGAAGGGTGAAGAGGAAAGTAATCGCTCTCACGATGGACACGGTCCAAAAACTCAAAGACAAAGAAGAGGAAGAAGAGGAAAATGTCTCGGCACTGACGGTCCGACCTAGGAAAGCCGTCGAGTTCACCAAACCTTTTGAGCTGACGGCGGCTGCTAAAATCAAGCCTCGTGTCGATGAGGCTTCCAAAAATAAATCAGGTGAGGATCCCGAATCATCAGAGGTCGAGATCATTTCTTGGCCATTTGCAACTACATCGGGTGGGGCAGGTTCTAAGACCCAAAAAATTGATCAGAGCATCCCGAGCGACTTGCTCGGGACCATGACATCAGGTCACTTGCCTTCTCTTCCGACTTTTTCTGAGGAAACACTAAGGAAGGCTCGAGAGTTGAAGACCCCTGATATAGGCGGAGGCTCTAGTGTAGGGGATCCCTCTCGGGATTGCTTTACTGGAGTCGATGATGCCTCTGATATCAGTGACGCTTCTATTCTTTTAGAAGAGGCCCAACGTCTCTTATCTCGGGTAAGAATCAGTTACTACACTTCTTTTCTTTACTATTTTTTCTCTAAATCTAACTTGTGTTTTCTTTTTTTTTTGTACAGGCCTTTGCCAAGTTTCGAGCTGACCTTAGCCAGTGTGAAACTGAGCTCCAAAAGGTCTCGGGGGAGAAGAACGCTCTGAAGCTTCTTTGTGGCCAAAAGGATGAAACTATAAAGGACCTTCAAGCGGATTTGGCCAAGGCTCGTAAGGAAGAGGCCGAGCTAGATAAGCAGGTAACCATCCTTTTGATAGAGTATGGACTCGACCCAACTGTGGAGGCTAATAGTTCACTATCTCAGCTGCAGCAAAAGGTCGAAAAGATCGAGCTGCTTCAGGGAGAAGTCGATCAGGTCAAGGCCGATTGTGATCGGTGGAAGGAGAATATGGACGGCGTGGCTGCGAAAAAAGAAACTACCTTGGCCAAACTGTCATCGACCGAGGTTCAACTTATGGGCATCAAAGAGAAAAGTTCGGCCCAAGCCAAAAGGATCGAGGAGCTTAAAACCGGGCTTGCTGAGGCCAAGGCGGAGATTGAGAAAACAAAGGTCATGGCGGATAAGTCCATTGCCATGTATCGGGCCGATGCTGAGGCTTCTTAAATGCAGCTAAGGGAGGCTTCTGATCGAGAGTGATGGATCATTGACTCGGCAAAGTGTCAATCCCGGAGGGAAACCCTCGAGTAAATCCATGCTCGTGGTTTTGACCTCTCCGAGGAGATAGCCTGAGCCAATGTGCTTGAAGCTGAAGCCAGGCAGCTTGCCTCCTTCGATGATGAAGATGATGATGATGAAGGCAGTCAAGGCGGATCCTATGAGGGGCCTGAAGGAGAAGTTGCTCCTGGAGAAGAGGTCGAAATCGACCGTAGTTAGTACTTAGTTTCTATTTTTGTCAGACCTTGATCGGTCTCTTGTACATAACCTTTATAATAGAAAAACTTCTTTTGAATGTCTTCTCAGTTTTATGTTCAAACATATTTTATGCTTTTTCCTTGTGAAAATTTTGTTGTTGCAGCCTCTGTAATCGAGTGAACACTAGCTTGAACTTAAAACAAACCCTTAGATTTTTTAGACACGCAAGGGCAAGTCCCCGAGCTCAATTATATGTTCGAGATTTCGGATGGCTTGATCGATGCCATGACTGCACTGTTTTTATAACTAAGTTCGAGTAAGTTTCGAACTTAGAATAGAACAAACCCTTAGTTTTTTTATCAAATAATGGGTAATTTTCGAACTTACAGTAACATATCTCTTAAGGTTTTATGGCGGATCTTTGAGCTAAATTCAAGTCAGCTTTATTTGAACTCGGAATAGTAGAACCCTTAGGTCCGAGTTGAGTGAGAACAAGGTCTCGAACTCTAAATGTATTGGCCCTTAGGCCCTTTTAGGTTGGGCCCATATGGCCTCTAAAAGATGGCTATTATTTCCCCCTTCGGCTTAAAAGACTTAGTAAAAATTTCTTTATGCCTTAGCATGTATTTTTTACCCATTGGGTTTTTTGAGGGTCCGATGTCGGTTGAAACCATTTTGCTTTTTGTGCCTTAGCATGTTTGTGTTAAGATAATTGGATACCTCTTAAGGTTTTTCGAGAGCTATTTTTATCGAATCCCTTTTCATTATTTGCCGAGGGTAGCCTTTTTTAACCGAGTTTTCAAAGAATTTGAAGGCCCATCATTATTGCGAAATTTGGACGGCTCCGAGCCATGTTATTTAGGCCGTAGCCTTTAGTTTGGCCGTAGCCTTCGGGTATGCCTCTTGGGCTTATTTCCCAATAATATTTTGAATTTGTTTGAAATTTCAGTCCCCGAGAACGGTGGCCTTGTCCTATAGATCGAGGGGTGCCTCTTTGAGGTCTTATGAATTTGAGTTTAGATAAATCGAATATGCCTATCATCGATGGCAGTCCCTGAGTGTATATTTGCACTTTGGCTCTTGAGCCGTTTCTCACAATATCATAAGTATAAGGTCTGTATAGTAGAGAATTTTCTTCGAGTCACAAAATGTTTAATGAAGAGAGAATGCTTCTTTGAATAATTTATACATGCGCACATGTTTTGCCATCGGGGCTCGACTAATCTATATGGACACGATTTACTTGACCGTTTGTCCCATTACAAAGCTTCCCTATCGAGGCCCTTTGATATGAAATACTATTCTCGAGAATACAACATCCCAGGGTTATGCCCTCCAGTATTCGAGGTTGATTGCAAAGAAGCCTTGGATACTATTGAATTTTCCTCAGGTAGCACATAATTGTTGCCTCGTTAAAAACCTCGCCGGAAAAACCCAGTTGGGATTAAAACCGATCTAAGAAAAAAAGAGTGCAATGCGTACTTTAAAACCTGAGGTCTCGATGTCTTTGGTCGAACTCCTGCAATGATTTAGCGTCGAATATATATAAACGAAAGAAGGGAGAAAATCATACCTTAACAATAATATCATTTGAGAAGTGATATATTCCAGCTGTTTGGCAGTGGTTCGCCGACCATCGTTCCGAGTTTATAAGACCCTTTTCCGACTATATCGAGGAATTGATAGGGTCCTTCCCAATTCGGGCCGAGCTTCCCTTCAGTAGGATCTCTAGTGTTAATGGTTACCTTCCTTAAGACTAAGTCCCCGACCAGGAAGTGGCGAAGGTTAGTTCTTCTATTGTAGTACATTTCGATTCGTTGCTTTTGTGCAGCCATTCGAACGAGTGCCGCTTCTCTTTTTTCATCTAATAATTCGAGGCTAGTATTCATAACCCCGTGGTTCGATTCCTCCGATACATGTCGAAACCTTTCGCTGGGTTCTCCGACTTCGACTGGAATTAAGGCTTTGGAGCCATACACTAAGGGAAACAGAGTTGCCCCTGTACTGGTCTTCGATGTTGTTCGATATGCCCAAAGGACTTCGGACAGAATTTCTCTCCATTTCCCTTTAGCTTCGTTCAACCTTTTTTTTTCCAGGTTTTGGATGATAGTCTTGTTCGTCGATTCGACATGTCCGTTCCCACTAGGGTGATACGGTGTTGACAATATCCTTTTTATTTTATGAT
Organism: Nicotiana tabacum; assembly: GCF_000715075.1. NCBI lineage: Eukaryota > Viridiplantae > Streptophyta > Magnoliopsida > Solanales > Solanaceae > Nicotiana > Nicotiana tabacum. The sequence goes on along the minus strand of NC_134094.1, from coordinate 63,692,579 downwards.
CTTCGAGAAATTTCATCACTTTACTGCCGATAAATTGTTTACCATTGTCGCATACTATTTCTGTGGGTATCCCAATTCGACACATAATGTGATCCCAGATGAAGTCTATAACCTCTTTTTCTCTCACTTTCTCGAACGCTTGTGCTTCAACCCATTTAGAGAAATAGTCAGTCATAAATAAAATAAACTTAGCTTTACCTGGGGCCGATAGAAGAGGGCTGACGATATCCATCCCCTATTTCATGAATGTCTATGAGGATAGGACTGAATGAAGTTGTTCTCCGGGCTGATGGATCATCGGTGCAAACCTTTGATATTTATCACATTTTCGAACAAACTCCTTAGTATCTTTTTCCAAGCTATCCTAGTAGTATTCTGCTCTAATGATTTTGTGAATCAGTGATTTGGCGTCGGAGTGTTCCCACAAGTGCTTTCATAGACCTCTCGTAAAACATAATCGGTGCCTCTTGGTCCTAAGCACACTGCCAATGGTCCATCGAATGTTCTTCTATATAATGTTCCATCTTCAGCTAATGTAAATCGAGCAGCTTTGGTTCGTAGGGTCCTTGACTCTTTAGGGTCCGATGGGAGCTTTCCATTCTTCAAGTATTCAATATATTTATTCCTCCAATCCCAGGTTAAGCTTCTAGAGTTTATCTCGGCATGACCTTCCTCGATCACAGATCTCGAGAGTTGAATGACAGTCCCCGAGCTGATCTCATCTTCCTCGACCGATGACCCTAAGTTTGCAAGTGCATCGGCCTCACTATTTTGTTCTCGAGGTACATGCTGTAAAGTCCATTCCTTGAAACGGTGCAAAGTAACCTGCAGCTTGTACAAATACCTTTGCATTTTATCCTCTAAAACTTTGAAGGTTTTGTTTACTTGGTTCACCACCAGTAAAGAGTCACACTTGGCTTCAATGACTTCTGCCCCCAAGCTTTTAGCTAGCTCGAGACCTGCAATCATGGCCTCGTACTCGGCCTCATTGTTAATCAACCTAGAAGTTTTGATAGATTTCCTAATAGTGATACCCGTGGGCGGCTTCAAAACGATGCCTAGCCCGGACCCCTTCACATTTGAAGCACCGTCTGTGAAAAGGGTCCATACCCCCGATGACGTACCCGGTTTTAACAAGAGTTCCTTTTCAACTTCGGGTACGAGGGTTGGCGTGAAATCGGCCACGAAGTCAGCTAAAATTTGAGACTTGATGGTTGTCCGGGGTTGATATTCGATGTCATACCTACTGAGTTAGACGGTCTATTTGGCCAATCGGCCCGACAGTTCGGGCTTGTGCAAAATATTATGAAGTGGGTAAGTGGTTAATACGCATACGGGGTGACATTGAAAGTATGGCCTTAACTTTCTAGAGGCATTTATCAGTGCAAGTGCCAATTTTTCTAAGTGTGGATATCTGGTTTCTGCTTCTCCTAAGGTTCGACTTACATAATAAACGGGAAATTGTGCACCTTGCTCTTCTCGAACTAGGACACCACTTACCGTGATTTTCAATACCGCCAAATACAAGTAAAATTTCTTATATGCCTTTGGAGTGTGAAGCAGTGGCGGGCTCGATAGGTATCGCTTCAACTCTTCCAATGCATGTTGGCATTCCGGGGTCCAGGCGAAATCATTCTTCTTTTTGAGTAAAGAGAAAAATCTGTGGCTTCGGTCTGATGACCTCGAAATGAATCGGCCTAAGGTAGATATCCGTCTAATTAGCCTTTGTACGGCTTTTACACCATCCACGGCGGCGATGTCTTCAATGACCTTGATTTTATCAGGGTTGATCTCAATCCCCCGATTCGATACCATGAAGCCAAGGAACTTGCCCGAACCAACCCCGAAAGCACATTTCTTGGGGTTAAGCTTCATGTTGTATTTCCTTACAATCTCGAATGTTCCTCTAAATGAGCCAAATGGTCCTCTGCGCGCAGGGACTTAACAAGCATGTCATCAATATAAACCTCCATTGATTTACCTATTTGTTCATCGAACATTTTATTCACTAGGCGTTGGTAGGTAGCTCCTGCATTTTTTAGCCCAAAGGGCATTACATTATAAGAATATGTTCCATACTTGGTGATAAATGAAGTCTTTTCTTGGTCTTCCGGGTTCATTTGGATTTGATTGTACCCGGAATAGGCATCGAGAAAAGTAAGGATCCCGTGGCCGGCCATGGCATCGATCATGCGATCGATGTTAAGCAGTGGAAAAGAATCTTTGGGGCACGCCTTGTTTAAATCCTTATAATCTACACACACTCTAAGTTTATCCCCCTTTTTAGGGACTACAACTACATTGGCTAACCATTCGGGATATTTCACCTCCCGAATGGATCCTATTTTGAGAAGTTTCGTTACCTCGTCCTTTATGAATGCGTGCTTTACTTTGGACTGGGGTCTTCTCTTTTGCTTCACCGGTTTGAATCTAGAGTCCAGGCTTAGCCGATGTGTCGTTACCTCCGGTGGAATCCCTGTCATGTCTAAATGGGACCTAGCAAAACCATCTATGTTATTAACAGAAAATTGAATAAGTTTTTTCCTAAGTTCGGGGGTTAATCCCATTCCCAGGTATACATTTTGCTCGAGCAAGTACTCGATCAATATAACATGTTCCAGCTCTTCGACCGTTGATTTGGTGGCGTCAGTATCTTCAGGAACAACAAAAGTTCGAGGGGTCAGAAAATCCTCTTCTTCTTCTTCTTCTATCTACTGCTTCCCCGATTCGGTCGAGGCTGGTGGCTGTGATTGCTATTTGACTTCCTATTTATCTTTGATGCTTGACCTTTCCGAGTTTGATAGTGTCGATATCGGTGTTACCTCATCGACCGCAAATATTTTCTTTGCAGCATGCTGCTCCCCGCATACTAGTTTTGCACCGTCTGACGTCGGGAATTTCATCATTTGGTAGAGAGTCGAAGGGACTGCTCTCATATTGTGGATCCAAAGCCTTCCAAGCAGGGCATTGTACCTCATATCGCCCTCGATTACGTGGAACTTGGTATCTTGAATGGTTCCAGCCACGTTCACTAGTAGAATAATCTCCCCTTTAGTTGTTTCACTTACTATATTGAAGCCATTTAAGACTCGAGCTGCAGGTACGATTTGATTTTGTAGGCCGAGCTGCTCCACGACCCTCGATCGGATGATATTTTTCGAGCTACCTGGATCCACTAAAATACGCTTAACTTGAACTTTATTTAAAAAGATAGAAATTACCAGAGCATCGTTGTGGGGCTGAGAAATGCCTTCTGCTTCTTCGTTGGTGAATGATAAAGTGCCTTCGGACACATAATCTCGGGTTCGTTTTTCCTTAGTGATTGATACTTTAGTGCGTTTGAATATGGGTCTCTGTGGAATGTCGACCCCACCGACGATCATATGAATGACATGTTGGGTTCCTCCTATTCATTTTTCATGTTGGCATCCCTTTCTCTGAAATGATTCTTGGCTCGATCGTTGAGGAACTCTCGAAGGTGGCCCTCATTGAATAGGCGGGCTACCTCCTCCCTTAATTGCCTGCAATCTTCGGTCTTATGACCATGCGTGCCATGATACTTGCACATCAAATTTGGGTTTCTTTGGGAAGGATCGGTTTGTATGGGTTTGGGCCACCTAGTATCTCTGATCCTTCTGATTGCCGATATAATTCCTGATGCATCGATGCTAAAGTTATATTCCGATAACCGAGGTGCCTCTGTGGGATCGGCATACTTGTCAAAACCACTTTTGCTCATAAGTCCCAAAGAATTCTGTCCTCGATCACTTCTTCGATCGTTCCGGGCGGAATTGTGTCTTGAACCATTATTCCTTCGATCTGCGGTATATGGTTGATATCGGTCCCTGTTCGACCTTGGCTCCCTGTCGACGTCCCTCTAGTTTTTAACTGTTGACTTGTTTGGATATACTGAACCGGAAGGGGCTCCTAATTGGTCTTCCTCAACCCTGATCTTCGACTGATATCGATTGTGCACATCTGCCCAAATTATAGCTGGATACTCGATCAAATTTTGTTTCAACTGCCGTGATGCTATCGAACTCCGTCCGTTCAACCCTTAGGTGAAAGCTTGAACGGCCCAATCATCTGTGATCGGTAGCAACTCCATGCGTTCCATTTGAAATCAGGACACGAACTCCCTCAGCATTTTATTATCCCTTTGTCTTCCCTTGAAAAGGTTCGATTTCCTTGTTGCGACCTTTATGGCCCTGGTGTGTGCCTTTACGAAAGAATCTGCTAACATGGAAAATGAGTCGATGGAATTTGGTGGCAGGTTGTGATACCAAATCATTGCTCCTTTCGAAAGGGTCTCTCCGAATTTTTTCAACAGCACAGATTTGATTTCGTCATCTTCTAAATCGTTACCCTTTATGGCACACGTGTAAGAGGTGACGTGTTTGTTAGGGTCGGTCATCCCATTATATTTAGGAATCTCGGGTATACGAAACTTCTTTAGAATAGGCTTCGGAGCTGCACTTGGAGGAAACGGTTTTTGTACAAACTTCTTCGAATCCATCCCTCTCAAGATTGGCGGTGCCGCTGGTATTTGATCAACTCGAGAGTTGTATGTCTCCACTTTTTTATCGTTGACTTCGATTCTCTTTTCCCTTGATTCAATTCTTTTGGTGAGATCCTCAAGCATTTTCATTACAGCAAGATTAGTCCCCGATTCGTTACCATTCGACCTTTCCGGTACTGGCTCGGTACGGAGAGTAATTTCTGGATCGACCATATTCGTAGCTCTATGTTGATTTTGTAACTCAGCAATAGCGGTTTACTGAGCCTGAAGCATCTCGAATATCACTTGGAGACTGACTCCTTCGTCTCCTCTGCCCTGTGTTCCTTGGCCACTAGATCGGCCTTCTCTGCGTACACTCCCATCGAGATCTGCGCCTAGGTCCGCGTTTAGAGCAACGTGCGAACTGACATCGACTGGGTTGGCAACCGATGCTCCCCCGAGATTAGCCTGTGGCACCTCGACTCCTGGAGCGATCACATTTTCGTTTTCATCGTGGAATCCGAGGCCATTGTCACCGTGTGTGGATGCGTTTTGTGAGTTTGACATGTTTTAACTTGAAAGCAAAGACACTCAACAAGAACAAGCATAAAATAGTGTGTTTTACAAGAATTAGTACTGAACAATCACTATTATCCTTAGCCCCACGGTGGGCGCCAAACTGTTTACCCTAAAATTCGAGTAACAATTAAACTTATTTAGTGGTTTTAAGGATACGTAATTTAATCCGATACCAATTGATAAGCAAGGAATTGAATAGATAATCTTAATAGTAAAATAAATCAAACCAGTATTCTAGTAGTGCTTTCGACCTCGATTCGAGATGGTCTCGAGGTTGGGTAACAAGAACAGTAAAGAACAGAAAATAAACAATGATGAACAGTAATGGATAGTAAGTGAAATAAAGAGCAGCGTTTGTGTATTTTCTTCTCAGTCAATCCTCCTTACAAATGAATGGGGTCCCTCTTTATATAGTAGAGGAATCCTAAATAAGATTGGTGTCAATAACCGCTTGATTCGATCTGTTCCGGGATTTCAGCCGAGATTTTCGGTCGGTTGCTAATATCTCGCCATTCCGTTATTATGCTCGGTCTCGATTATCAGCGAGCACTTCGATGTTCATGCTCCATACTCTGCCATTGAGCTCGAGCCTGGTCTATTACGAGTTTACTCTCGATATAGCTCCTCGTGCCTATGAAATCGGACATGCCCAATTTCGACCATATAAAGCTATCTCCTTCCACTTTAATTGGTTAAGGTAGGGAAAAGATAGAAAAAGAAAAAAATTACCCCGTATTAGTTACATCGTCCACAGTTGCTTGAATTTCGTAATGAATTAGCCATGTGAACTCAATTATTCGGGAACGATTAGTTGGGGTAATTTTTGCTCCAGTTATATCCTGTTATTCCTTCAGATGATGATGTGATAGTTAAAATTAACCGGAAGGCTCAACCAACTGGGAGCCTCTGAGTCTTCGTAAATGTATATATATACTAGTTTTTGGACACGTGCGATATACATGTATCTCATGCTAAGTAATTTTAAAATGGCACAAATGATATTAAAATATGTTTACAATGAATTACATGAAAGGGAAAAATATAAATTCAAACTAATGAATCATAATTTTCTTATCATTATGATTTCTTCATTGTGAAAGGTGTACATTTTTTTATTACATCACTATTGCAGGGACAGTCTTAATTTTTAAAGAGTTTCTTGACATTTACTGTATCTGGAGTAGGCCTCTTAAGACCTAAGAACTTTTTTGACCGTGTTCGTCTGCAAATAATATCAAACTCTATTTTGTGCTTGCTTGTAAGCTTAATATATGTTTGCTTATTCTATGATGTTCTTATTATTTTATAAGTGACTATCATATGGTTCATCACGTTTTTCTAGCTATTGCAATTATTTCTTTAATTGTTACTACCCTACGTTTGAAGAACCTAATAAAGGATAGCCAAGGGTTTGCAAGACTATACCTAAATTCATGCCTGAATGAAAAGAGAGCTGGTATCAATTGCTTGTTGCCTGCATTAAAAGATTTATTTGGTCTGATATATATTTCATATCATAACCTGATTCATCAAAGTAAGCATGTAAACGAATCCTTTGATATAGCAAAATTACAGTGTTGATACAAAAAAAGAAAATTTATTAACCATCAATGGAATTTACAAATTGGAGCACGATGCATGGTTGAAATTAAAATAACTTTGATATATATAGAAACTAAGCCATACTCATGAAATTTATATTCATAATTAAGTGGAATAAAGAAATAAAACAGATGTATTAGCGAAAATGTTTTTATTTTTTTTGTCTTTAAATAATAAAATAGAAAAATAATATTTGTAGCAGCAACATAATATTTTCTAGCTATAAACGTTAGGAATGTTTTAAACGGATCTAAGTACCTTATCTGAATTATGTTTTCCTTGCTGACAAGTCCCGAGTATAGTCTCTTCTTCTTAATTTTCCAGCAATACTTGACTCAATAGCTTCTAAATGTTTAATGCTAATACTCGCTTGTCTTATCATTTCTTCTCTCGTCACAAGTACAATCATTCACCTCTGTCCTCACCCCCTTTCTTCTATCCACTTATCTTCATATATAGCTTGTCTTACTTTGAAGTTTGAAATTAAACTTACACTACAAATGACAAAATGAGTTATGAACCAAGAAATCACAACACATAACTAAGAAATCAGAAATATGAGACTTATTAGGAGACGGACAGAACCGAAGAGCAATATTCTAAGACATTCTTCTTTGGTCGTTTCAGTAATTAGGACTGGGGAGCTTCCAACATCATCGACTCTCCCTTCCATAGTTATTTATCATAGGTAAAGAATTAGTTCAAGAATAGAGTAGAAATTTATTCTTTTTTGAATTACATTACAAAATGGAAGAATAAGAATCGAGTATAAGTTTTTTTTTAATTACGTTACAAAATGGGAGAATATGAAGAGAAATATAGTTATAATTAAGACTTATACTCCGTAGCAGTAATTCAAGATTCAGAAGTGGGATTCACTAATTTATTAATATTGATCTGATTTTAATGCATCCGTTTTTTTACATAATTCTTGTCCACCATTAAGTACATCAATAAAGAATGACCATTGAAATACAATATGCATTAAAGATGAATTTGGCTCATATTGTATTCTTAACTGTAGCTCCTCTAATTCCCAATTGTTCATATATGGTTGGTAACGGAAAAAATAGTTTGCAAGAGATAATTTATCATACTATACTATCGGTTTGCAAGAGAAAGTTTAGTGTTAAAATATAAAGGTATAAGCGTCCATCAATATTAAAAGGATATTTTCGTCTTTTAACTTTTCAACTGGGTGTTCATGCTTTTAGTATAGTAAGATATATAATACTCACTCCGTTCCAAATTAGATGAATTACTTTTCTTTTTATTCTGTTCCAAAATAAATGGCTAAAAATAATTTAACTTTAAAATCTTCATTTTACCCTTAATGAGAAGTTTTTATAACCACACAAATGTCATGGCCTCATAAAACTTTTACCCCTTAAGCTTTTAAGACTACAAGTTTCAAAAGTCATCTTTCTTTTCTTAAATTCCGTGCCGAGTCAAACTACCTCACCTAAATTAAAACGGAAGAAATAATAAATATGCATCCGGTTTCCTTATACAAGTAGATTTAGTAAGAGTATCTTTTATTACACCCCTTCAATATGTAGGGACAAATGCACAGGCAGATTGCTTTTAAGAAACAAGAAATGAGCTGCACAGCAATGATTTTGTAAATATATCTGCGTGCTGAAGCTAAGTAGGTATATATCGCACAACTTTATCACCATGGGAATCATACGATTCTGAGGATTCTGCTTTTCACATTCATTCTACAGGACCAAAACGAGGCCTTTCCTCGCTAGTTGGAATAAAAACCTCAACAGCAGCCTTCATTGAACCCCTTCTTCCTATCCTTGCTACCTATGAAACGAGTCCCTCTTTCATTCACTAAAGAAGACGCAGCTGATAGATGGATGAATATACATTTGATGGCCAGTTCTATGAAGAAAAATCTCGAGTTGGAGGCATCGCTGGGAAAAAAGCCAATTGATTCGGTTTTCTCGAAATCAACGAGTGGACTTGAAATCATAGATCCATTTTGTGATCCACGCGACTCAGACAAGAATCCTATATCTTACCCACCCAGTGCTGTTCTGATGGAATTTAAAAGATCTCGCTCGCTGCATTCATTTATTCATATTCAACTTGACACGTGGGAAGGGCTTACTCTACTAGTGGCTCGGCTTGGTCTCGCTCCCTTCCCGCACTATTCCTCCCCACTAAAAAGAGCGATTGAGAATCTCGAGAACCTTTCCGAACTGACACTTAACCTCAATTGACTAGGTAAGCCAACAACCACAATCAACCCAAACCAAACATAGCTAGACATAATAACCCGTCATAACATACATAGAGCATAATAAGTCTCACAAAAATAACCCATCAAAAATATTATAAATAACTACCAAAATCTAATAGTACAAGTCATGAGCAATTCAATAGAATAGAATCGAGTCTCAAAATGTAATAATATTCTTTGAATCAAACAACAGTAAAATGGATAAAAAGGGGGACTCCATAAGCCGTGTAGCAAGAACGATAGCTCACCACGAAGTATCTAAACAATCATTAAGAGCCCTCTTGAACGCCACTAGATCCAGTACCAAGATCTATATAAAAATATACAGAAGTATAGTGTGAGTATAAAAACAACGTGTACTTAGTAAGTATTAAGTCTAACTTCGAAGAAGTAGTGTAGAGATTTTGACAAAAGCATGATACTCACTTTCTCTACCTGAACATTATTATTGTCACGACCCAAATTCTAATCTGTCGTGATGGCGCCTATCGATGGTACTAGGCAAACCGTCATTTCCAAATACTTCAAATATTTAACAGAAAAATAATTCAAGACATTTGAAATAGGCAAAGTTTTCATAAACAAGGGGGTAAAACCCAAAACACAAGTGCGAAAATAGCTCCCAATATCGGAGTGTCACTAAGCCATAAACATCTATACATAATCAGTCTAAAAATGAAACGACTGTAACAGTTTGGATCCAAATACAACAAAAGAAAGGATAAGGAAGGAGAAACAAGGACTACGAACACCAGGCAGCTACCTCGGTATCTCCAACGGTCAGCTATGCAAAATATCAATCTGCTTCAAAAAACTCCTAGATCTACACACGAAGTGCAGGTTGTAGCGTGGGTACAACCAACTCAGTAAGTAACAATAGTAAATAAGGAACTGAAAGATAGTGACAAGCTACACATTTATAATTCATTTTCAGTAGTCTCAACAAGAAAAGTAGACATGCTTTCAAATCCGGCAAATTAAGTCAAATCAGTTTATTCGTGCCAAATTCAAGTAAAAACCAGATAAAAGTATCCTTCAGAAGTTTTCCAAAATCAATGATATATGGCAACTATGTGCAACAACAATGAAATTATATACAACCTCTCAGGGGCAACAGTCACTCAGTCCTCCCATTCACTCCAACCTCACAATCACTCATTCCTCACAGTCACTCAGCACTCGGCACTCACATTCAGTAGGTACCTGCGCTCACTGGGGGTGTGTACAGACTCCGGAGGGGCTCCTTCAGTCCTAGTGCTATATCAAGCCAAATCATGCATAAATCAGTGAAAATATGTTGCGGCGTGCATCTCGATCCCATAAATATCCTCACAATCAGGCCCTCGGCCTCACTTAGTCAGCAATCTCTCCAGTCTCTCGGGCTCTCAGAAATAAGAAAAATCAACCCAAACAATAATAATATGATGTATCAACAAGAATAATAGAGACTGAGATATGATATGCGAATAACACTGAGACTGAGTACAAATAGCATTTAGCAGGTAATCCAACATATAACGCAGCCTTTGTGGGTCCCAACAGTACCAATACATAGCCTAATTATGGTCTCTAACATGATTCACAGTCAAATTTCTATAACACATGAAGAGCATATAGTTAACAACAAGTTTATTCAACTTCTCAGTTTCACAGAATGGACAAAGTCACAATTCCCACGGTGTACGCCTACACGCCCGTCACCTAGCATGTGCGTCACCTCCAAAACAATCATATAATACCAAATCCAAAGTTTCATACCCTCAGAACCAGATTTAAAACTGTTACTTACTTCAACCCGAGCAAAACTCTACTCAATATGCCTTTGCCTCGTGAATCGGCCTCCAAACGTCTCGAATCTAGCCACAAGCAGTACAATACAATCAATGCGGACTAAAGGAATCAATTACACAAGAAAATTATGAAATTATAAGCCAAAATCCGAAATTGGTCAAAAACCGGCCCCGGGTCCACGTCTTGAAATCCTACAAAAGTCACAAAACCCGTAAGCTCATTCACTCACGAGTCTAACCATACTAAATTTACTCAAATCCGATAACAAAATCCCATTCAAAACCTCAAAAATCTAACTCAAGAACACTTCCTCTTTTTTTCCCAATTTTCCACCCCAAATCACAAATTAGATGATGGAATTAAAGACATAATCATGAAATTTAGCCAAAACCAAGTAACAATCACTTACCCCAATCAACTCCACGAAAATCCCTTCAAGAATCGCCCAAATCCGTGGTCTCTAGCTCAAAATATGAAGAATGGATTCAAACCCTCATTTTTGAAATTAAATAATGTTGCCTAGATTTCCTTCTTCGCGAACGCAACCGTCCTCTCGCGTTCGCACAGACCAATTTGATTGCCTCTCAATTTAACTCTTCGCGAATGCGACCAACTCTTCGCGAACGCGATGCTTTACTAACTCTGACCTTTGCGAATGCGGCCCATGCCTCGCGAACGCATAGACCTAAAGGCTGGGGGTCCCCAGCTGCCTCACTCCTATTCGCGAACGCGACACCACTCCCGCGTTCGTGATGCACATACAGACCACACCTTCGTGTTCATGTCCTCTTCTTCGCAAACGTGAAGAACAAAAATTCCCAGTTCATAAGCACCCTTCTCGAACGTGAGGCTCCTCTCGCGTACACATAAGAGGAAACCAGAAAAACACAGCAGCAGACATCAGCCATCAACCAAGGTCAAAAAATGATCCGTTAACCACCCGAAACTCACCCGAGGCCCCCCGGGACCTCAACCAAACATACCATCAAGTCCCAAAACATCATACGAACTTAGTTGAACTTTCAAATCACCTCAAACAACATCAAAACATGAATTATACACGGATTCAAGCCTAATGAACTTTGAAATTTCCAAATTCTACAAACGACGCCGAAACCTACCAAATCATGCTCGATTGACCTCAAATTTTTCACACAAGTCACAAATGACCCCACGAACTTACTGCAACTTCCGGAATTGGAATCCGATCCCGATATCAAAAAGTCAACCCCTCGGTCAAACTTTCCAAAAATTCAACTTTTGCCATTTCAAGCCTAATTCTACTCCCGACCTCCAAATCACAATCCGAACATGCTCCTAAGTAAAGAATCACCCAACGGAGCTAATAGAACCGTCAAAATTCCAATTCAAGGTCGTTTACATATAAGTCGACATCCGATCGACTTTTTCAGCTTAAGGTTTCAATTAAGAGACTATGTATCTCAATTCACTCTGAATTCACTCCGGACCCAAACCAACTAACCCGATAAGTCATAAAACAATAGTGAAGCACAAAAATGAGCAGAAAAGGGGAACAAAGCTACAACTCTTGAAATGACCGGCCGGGTCATTACATCCTCCCCCTCTTAAACAAATGTTCGTCCTCGAACGAGTATAGAGATATGCCTGAAGTGGTGAAAAGATGAGGATAACAGCTGCACATATCTTGCTCGGTCTCCCAAGTTGTTTCATCGACCGGCAGACCCCTCCACTGAACCTTCACAGAAGCAATATTCTTCGACTTCAGCTTTCGAACCTGCCTATCCAACATCTCCACTGGCTCCTCAACATAAGATAAATCCTTGTCCAACTGGACTGAGCTGAAATCCAACACGTGAGACGGATCGCTCTGATACTTTCGGAGTATAGAAGCATGGAATACTGGATGAACTCCTGCTAGACTGGGAGGCAAGGCAAGCTCATAAGCAACCTCCCCAACACGTCGCAACACCTCAAATGGGCCGATAAACCTCGGGCTCAGCTTGCCCTTTTTTCTGAACCTCATAACACCCTTCATGGGTAACACCCGGAGCAGGACCCGCTCTCCAATCATGAATGCAACATCGTGAACCTTCCGATCCGCATAACTCTTATGTCTGTACTGGGCTGTGCATAGTCTATACTGAATCACTTAACCTTCTCCAGAGCATCCTGAACCAAGTCTGTACCCAATAATCTAGCCTCGCCCGACTCAAACTAACCCACTGGAGACCTACACCGCCTACCATATAGAGCCTCATACGGTGCCATCTAGATGCTCAACTGATAACTGTTGTTGTAGACAAACTCCGCTAGTGGCAAGAACTGATCCCAAGAACCTCCAAAATCTATCACACATGCATGGAGCATATCCTCTAATATCTAAATAGTGCGCTCGGACTGTCCGTCCATCTGAGGGTGAAATGCTGTGCTCAGCTCCATTCGAGTACCCAACTCATGCTATACAGCCCTCCAGAACCGTGATGTAAACTGCGTACCCCGGTCAGAGATGATAGATACTGGTATGCCATGAAGCATGACAATCTCGCGGATATAAATTCGAGCCAACTGCTCAGAAGAATAGGTAGTCATCACAGGAATGAAATGAGCTGACTTGGTCAGCCTATCCACAATCACCCAAACTGCATCAAACTTCCGTTGAGTCCGTGGAAGCCCAATAACGAAATCCATAGTGATCCCCTCCCATTTCCACTCCGGAATCTCTAATTTTTTAAGCAACCCACCTGGTCGCTGATGCTCATACTTCACCTACTGGCAATTTAGACACCGAGCCACATACTCCACTATGTCTTTCTTCATTCTCCTCCACCAGTAATGTTGTCTCAAGTCCTGATACATCTTTGCGGCACTCGGATGAATAGAATACCGCGAACTGTGAGCCTCCTGGAAAATCAACTAACGCAAACCATCTACATTGGGCACACATAGCCTGCCCTGCATCCTCAGTGCATCATCATCTCTAATAGTGACCTTCTTAGCATCACCGTGCTAGACCGTGTCCTTAAGGACAAGTAGATGGGGGTCATCATACTCACGCTCCCTGATACGATCATAAAGAGAAGACTGGGAGACCACACAAGCCAATACTCGACTCGGCTCAGAAATATCCAACCTAACAAATTGGCTATCTAAGGCCTAAACATCCAATGCCACTGGCCTTTCTACTGCTGGAAGATATGCTAAGCTCCCCAAACTCCCCGCCTGGCGACTCAAGGCATCGGCCACCACATTAGCCTTCCCGGGATGGTACAAAGGGGTGATATCATAGTCCTTAAGAAGCTCCAACCACCTCCGCTGACGCAAGTTAAGATCCTTCTATTTGAACAGATGCTGCAAACTCCGGTGATCAATGTAAATCTCATATTGGACACCGTACAAATAGTGCCGCCAGATCTGCAAGGCATGAACAATAGCTGCTAACTCAAAGTCCTGGACATGATAGTTCTTTTCATGGGGATTCAACTGGCGCAAAGCATAAGCAATCACTCTGCCCTCCTGCGTCAGAACACACCCAATACTGATCCGAGAAGCATCACAATACACTGTGTAAGAACCAGAAGCTGATGGTAGAACTAGAACTGGAGCTGTGGTCAAAGCAGTCTTGAGCTTCTGAAAGCTCTCCTCGCACTCATCCGACCACCTGAAAGGAGCACCCTTTTGGGTCAATTTGGTCAAGGGCGATGCGATAGATGAGAAACCCTCTACAAAATGACGGTAATAACCAGCTAAACTAAGAAAACTCCAAATCTCCAAGGCTGAGGACGGTCTGGGCCAACTCCGAACTGCCTCTATCTTCTTCGAATCTACCTGAATACCCTCACTGGACACCACGTGCCCCAAGAACGTGAACTTAGCCAAAACTCACACTTGGAGAACTTTGCATAAAGTTTCTCTTCCCTCAACCGCTGTAACATGATTCACAAATGCTGGGCATGCTCTTCCTGGCTACGAGAGTACACCAGGATATCATCAATAAATACAATAACGAACGAGTCAAGATAAGGATGAAACACACTGTTCAACAGATGCATGAACGTTGCTGGGGCGTTGTTCAGCCCAAAAGACATCACAAGGAACTCATAATGACCATAGCGGGTCCTGAAAGTTGTCTTAAGAATATTCGAGTCCCGAATCTTCAACTGGTGATATCCTGACCTCAAATAAATCTTGGAGAACACCCTCGCTCCCTGAAGCTGGTCAAATAGATCAGTAATACACGGCAAAGGATACTTGTTCTTGATTGTGACTTTGTTCAACTGCCTATAATCAATGCACATCCTCATAGTACCATCATTTTTCTTCACAAATAGAACTGGTGCACCCCAAGGTGACATGCTAGGCCCAATAAACCCCTTATCAAGGAGTTCCTGAAGCTGCTCCTTTAATTCCTTCAACTCCACCGGTGCCATACGATACTGTGGAATAGAAATGGGCTGAGTGCCCGGCACCAAATCAATACCGAAGTCAATATCCCTATCAGGCAGCATGCCCGGCAGGTCTGCAAGAAACACATCCGGAAAATCTAACACCACTGGAACAGAATCAATAGCAAGGGTCTCTGCACTAACATCCCTCACAAAGGCCAGATAAGATAGACAACCCTTCTCAACCATCCGCTGAGCCTTCAAGTATGAAATCACTATACTAGGAACATAGTCTATATAGATCCGCTCCACTCAACCCTCGGCAACCCCGGCATCACCAATGTCACGGTCTTAGCGTGACAATCTAGAACCGCATGACATGCAGACAACCAGTCCATACCAAAGATCACATCGAAATCAACCATACTAAGTAACAAGAGGTCAACTCTGGTCTCCAATCCCCCAATAGTCACTACACACGACCGGTATACCCGGTCCACAATAATAGTATCACCCACTGGCGTAGATACATGAATAGATGAAACTAGAGACTCACGGGGCATATCCAGATAATGAGCAAAATACAATTACACATATGAATAAATAGAACCAGGGTCAAATAATACAGAGGCATCCCTATGGAAGACTGAGACAATACCTGTGATCACTACATCAGAAGCAATATCATCTGGTCTGGCAGGAAGAGCATAGAATCAGGCCTGACCGCCACCTGATCGGCCTCCCCCTCTAAGGTGACATCTAGCTGACTGGGCCCCACCCCGAGCTGGCTGAGCGGGTGGTATAGCAACTGGTGCAGAAGATGCAGCCTCACTCCTCTGTTGCACTGGACCTCCTTGACGACGAGGACACTGCCTCCACACATGCCCAAACTCCCCGCACTCAAAACAACTCCCTAGTGCGGGTGATGCGGACTGAAGGGAGCCCCGGGCACCAGGATAACTGGTAGAAGGACCTGGCATAGACGATCCTTGACCCGATGGAGCACGGGACAAATTCTGAGCTGGAAAGGCACTAAGAGATGAGTGACCCTGCTGATAACTGTGTGAACCATGGCCAGATGATGCACCATGGTGAACTGGGCGAGCCTTCTGAGCATGCTCGTAAGGACGACCCCTGTCGTGGTAGAACTGACCCCCATAAGGAACACCGCTGAATCCACCCTGTCCACAAGGCCTCTTGGCCTCCCTCTAACCCTGCTCCTGGCTGCGAACCATCTTAATCTGATGAGCAATGTCGATAACCTCATCAAAAGTAGCACCAGACACTCTCTCTCTAGTCATAAGCAATCCCAGCTGAAAAGTGAGGCCATCTATGAACCTCCTGATCCTCTCCCTGTCTGTGGAAACCAACCAGACAGCATGACGGGCCAACTCATAAAATCTCATCTCATACTGCGTCACGGACATATTACCCTAACGAAACTGCTCAAACTACCTACAAAGCTCCTCTCTGTGGGACTGAGGCACGAACTTCTCCAGGAAGAGAATGGAGAACTGCTGCCAGGTAAGGGGTGCGGTGCCGACCGGCCTACGCCTCTCGTAAGCCTCCCACCAACTGAAGGCAGCCCCAGAGAACTGAAAGGTAATGAACGAGACCCCACTAGTCTCTAGAATACCTGCTGTACGGAGTATCCTCTGGCACTTATCAAAGAAGCCCTGTGCATCCTCTCCCTCTGTACCACTGAAAGATAGAGGCTGGAGTCTCCCAAACCTCTCCAATCTACGCTGCTCATCATTAGGCATGACATGAACCACATAGTCTTGAACGGCTGCAACAGGCTAGGTTGGTGGTACCCCCGGTGTTTGGAGTCCCTGTACCACCTGCTCTGGTGTGTGGGCGACGGGAGTCTGAGCACCTCCCCCGGCCTGAGAAATGGCTGATACTGCTGGAACAGAGACCGCTTGAGCAAGACTGGTGCACGCGGTCAGAATCTGAGCTAAGGCCTCATGAAGTCCTAGAATCACAATGGGCACGGGTGGTGCCTGAGCTGGTCCTTAGGCTCATCCACAACTAGAACCTGCCCCTGAACTAGGGCAACTGGTGTATCTACAGGTGCTGCCCTAGCTGCTGTGCGAGCTGCACCTGTGCCCCTACCGTGACCTCGGCCTCTCGCGGCCCCGACTGGTGGTACTGGTGGATGTCCATCCTATCCCGCAGTACGTGTCTTCACCATCTGTGAGAGAATAGGACAACAAAATTTTAATTACCAGAATCAAAAGATTTGCATGACAAGAATTCAAGAATGTGGAATTTCCTAAGGATTCGGCAGCCTCTCGAAGATAGATACAGACGTCTCCGTACTAATCCGCAAGACTCTACTAAACCTGCTCATGACTCGTGAGACCTATGTAACCTAGGCTCTGATACTAACTTGTCACGACCCAAATACCTAATCAGTCGTGATGGCGCCTATCGTGGAACTAGGCAAGCCGACATTCTCAATATGCTTTCATAAATAAGGGGGTAAAACCCAAAATACAAGTGCGGAAATAGCTCCCAATATCGGGGTGTCACTAAGCCATGAGCATCTATACATAATCAGTCTAAAAATGAAACGACTGTAACAGTTTGGATCTAAATACAATGAAAGAAAGGATAAGGAAGGAGAAACAAGGACTGCGAACGCCAGGCAACTTCCTCGGTATCTCCAACGGTTAGCTACGCGAAATATCAACACTCTCCACGTCCAAAAACTCCTGGATCTGCACACGAAGTGCAGGGTGTAGCGTGCGTACAACCAACTCAGTAAGTAACAATAGTAAATAAGGAACTGAAAGATAGTGACGAGCTACACAGTTATAATTCATTTTCTGTAGACTCAACAAGAAAAGTAGACATGCTTTCAAATCCGGCAAATTAAGCCAAATCAGTTTATTCGTTCCAAATTCAAGTAAAAACCAGATAAAGGTATCCTTCAGAAGTTTTCCAAAGTCAATGATATATGCTAACTATGTGCAACAATAATGAAATCATATACAACCTCTCAGGGGCAACAATAACTCAGTCCTCCCATTCACTCCAACCTCACAATCGCTCATTCCTCACAGCCACTCATTCCTTACAGTCACTCAGCACTCGGTACTCGCACTCAGTAGGTACCTGCACTCACTAGGGTGTATACAGACTCCGGAGGGGCTCCTTCAGCCCTAGCGCTATATCAAGCAAAATCAAGGCATACATCAATGAAAATATGTTGTGACGTGCAACCCGATCCCATAAATATCCTCACAATCAGGCCCTCGACCTCACTCAGTCAGCAATCTCTCCAGTCTCTCAGGCTTTCAGAAATCAGGAAAATCAGCCCAAACAACAATAATATGATGTATCAATAAGAATAATATAGACTGAGCTATGATATGCGAATAACACTGAGACTGAGTATAAATAGCATTTAGCAGGTAATCCAACATGTAACACGGCTTATGTGGGTCCCAACAGTACCAACGCACAGCCTAATTATGGTCTCTAACATGATTCACAGTCAAATTTCTATAACACATGAAGAGCATATAGTTAACAACAACTTTATTCAACTTCTCAGTTTCACGGAATGGACCAAGTCACAATTTCCACGGTGCACGCCCACATGCCCGTCACCTAGCATGTGCGTCACCTCCAAAACAATCATATAACACCAAATTCGGGGTTTCATACCCTCAGGACCAGATTTAAAACTGTTACTTACCTCAACCCGGGCAAAACTCTACTCCAATATGCCTTTGTCTCGCGAATCGGCCTCCAAATATCTCGAATCTAGCCACAAGCAGTACAATACAATCAATACGGACTAAAGGAATCAATTCCACAAGAAAATTACGAAATTATAAGCAAAAATCCGAAATTGGTCAAAAGCCGGCCCCGAGCCCACGTCTCGAAATCCGACAAAAGTGACAAAACCCGTAAGCTCATTCACTCACGAGTCTAACCATACCAAATTTACTCAAATCCGTTAACAAAATCCCATTCAAAACCTCAAAAATCTAACTCAAGAACACTTCCTCTTCTTTTCCCAATTTTCCACGCCAAATCACAAATTAGATGATGGAATTAAAGACATAATCATGAAATTTAGCCAAAACCAAGTAAGAACCACTTACCCCAATCAACTCTACAAAAATCCCTTCAAGAATCGCCTAAATCCATGGTCTCTAGCTCAAAATATGAAGAATGGGTTCAAACCCTCATTTTTGAAATTAAATACGGTTGCTCAGATTTCCTTCTTCGCGAACGCGACCGTCCTCTCAGTTTAACTCTTCACGAACGCGACCAACTTTTCGTGAACGCGATGCTTTACCAACTCTGGCCTTCACGAATGCGGTCCATGCCTAGCGAACGCGTAGAGCAAAAGGCTGGGGGTCCCCACCTGCCTCACTCCTCTTCGCAAACACGACACCACTCCCGTGTTCGCGATGCACTCATAGACCACACCTTCGCGTTCGCGTCCTCTTCTTCACGAACGCGAAGAACAAAAATTCCCATCTCACAAACACCCTTCTCGAACGCGAGGCTACTCTCGTGAACGCGTAAGAGGAAACCAGAAAAGCACAGCAGCAGACATCAGCCATCAACCAAGGTCCAAAAATGATCCGTTAACCACCCGAAACTTACCCGAGGCCCCCCGGGACCTCAACAAAACATACCATCAAGTCCCAAAATATCATACGAACTTAGTCGAACCCTCAAATCACCTCAAACAATATCAAAACACGAAATACACAAGGATTCAAGCCTAATGAACTTTGAAATTTCTAAATTCTACAAACGACGCCGAAACATATCAAATCACGTCCGATTGACCTCAAATTTTGCACACAAGTCACAAATGACCCCACGAACCTACTGCAACTTCCAGAATCGGAATCTGACCCCGATATTAAAAAGTCAACCCCCTAGTTAAACTTCCCAAAAATTTGACTTCTGCCATTTCAAGCCTAATTCTACACCCGACCCCCAAATCACAATCCAGATACGCTCCTAAGTCTAGAATCACCCAACGGAGCTAACATAATCATCAAAATTCCAATACGAGGGAGTTTATACATAAGTCGACATCTGGTCGACTTTTCCAGCTTAAGGTTTCAATTAAGAGACTAAGTGTCTCAATTCACTCTGAATTTACTCCGGACCTGAACCAACTAACCCGGTAAGTCATAAAACAATAGTGAAGCACAAAAATGAGCAAAAAAAGGGGAATGGGGCTACAACTCTCGAAACGACCGGCCGGGTCATTACAATTATAGCATGAAATCATAGTGAATAACCAAAAATAATGGGTACAAGAATGAGGTGCAAAATCAAAGATAAGAAAAGTATGCTTCTCAAACAAGATATCCAAACTATAATACAATTGATAAATTTTCTTATAAAGATGATATGCACTAAGTAGCACCTATATGGATGCTTCTACATGAGCCTAAGATGATCATGCATGCTCAAGACTTAATCATAACCAATATCTAGCACATCCCATGTGCTCCATTATGATCCAGCATGTCCCACATGTCAACTCGATACGCGTATCACCTACGCTCATAGGATCAAATGTAACATGGGTAATTACCTAACTCTGGTGGGGCGGCTTCATATCCAAGCGCCGCATGAAAATTTATCATGCCATAACATATCAATATCATAATAACAACAAGGTATGAACCATTGTGCCATAACAATATCAATCCGCTCAAATATCTGAATGTATCATAATCATATTATTCTGTATCAACGTCTCCATCTCTAAGGATGTATGTATATGTTCAAGAAGTAATCACTAAGATACACAAGGACATAATAAATAAAGATACATATGTGCGCTCATGATATAAAGTATGACTATGACTAAGTCAAGCATATCAACAAATCCCAAGAATAGTCCATCATGTCCAAATAAGATGTCATAAGCCAAAATATGACTTCTAGCATGAATAAACAGGCTCACGTAGTCATATAATCAATAGAGCATAAGTCAAGAAGAACAAACAACTAAATAAGGTATAAGAAGCATCAACTACCCCCAAACATGATAAAACCTTAGTGTACATATATACGTTCTTTACCACTCATATATGTCACCCCCAAGTCAAGTAGTATATGGAGTAGTACATAAGTCTAATTTGTAGAAAATTCCCTTTTAACAAGGTTAGACAAAAGACTTACCTCTCCCGGAATCGCTTCAACCCTATAATACGACCTTTTCATTTAAATTCTCCTCCAAACGACCTAAATCTAACCAAAAAATACTTAATGGGGTCAAGTAAAGTCATAAAACCTAATTTCAAATAATAGAGCTTCAATCTTTAATCAAATCTTAAAAAGTCAATAAACGTCAACTCGAACCTACATGGTCAAAAACCGAGCCCATGGTCAAATTCTGTTAATCCATAACCCCATGAGTTCAAATATATAATTAGTTTTCAAATCCAAGTCCAAATCGATGTTTTAAATCTCAAAATACAGTCTCTTAAGTTGAAGACAAAATTTCAAACTTCACTCTTAAATTTCATATTTTAGGTGTAGAAATACATAGGAAATCAAGATATATAACCAAATCAAGTAAAAATTACCCTCAATCCTGGGGTGAAAATCTCGTCAAAAATCATCTCCTCATGAAGTCTAGGTCTCAAAAATAGTGAAAATAAGCTAAATTTTGAAATCTGGACATTAAATACCCCTTTTAGCGATTTACGCATCGCGATCACGATATAACCGATGCAATCACGAAGGACACCCAGTCGACCCTACGAGATCGCGACCCTACTCCATGCGATCGCGATGAACAACTCACCTCCCCCGGCCATACCTCTTACGTGATAGTAGACACACCTACACAACCGTGATTCTCCACCAGCTAACACTACATGATCATGGACCCTCCCACGTAACCGTGAAGAACAAAGCTCCCTCTGCCAAAAACCTTCTACGTGATTGCGGCACATGCCTTATGATCGCGATTCACACCACTGGCATCTGAAAACTACCAATATAATCTTAGTTCAAAATAATTTGAAACCACTCCAAAGATCACTTGAGCCCCCCACGATTCTATCTGCAATGATCCAGTTAGCCGTTTTAAGTATCAGATCCCTATTCCCTTATTTGATGCTTCTAATTCCTTTTAATATTTTGTGACTTGAGGGAATGGTTGATTTGGTTTTCTAAAGGTATGAGAGTGAGTTGGAATACTTAGTTTTATTTTTGGAAGCATAAATTATTAGAGTTGACCAAGATTTGGCTTGTGAGTAGACGACCTCGGATTGGTGATTTAATGGTTATAATAGGTTCGTATGATAATTTTGAACTTGGGCATATGTTCAGATTTAGATATGGAGGTTCCTAGAAAATTTTGGCTCTATTTGCCGAAAATTGGCAATTTAAAAAATTGGGGAATTCATGAGTTTGACCTATAATTAACTTTTAGGTTAATAAGCTTTGATTCTAATTTTGAGACCTTGGATGCGTCCTAATTATTAATATTAACTTGTGTATAAATTTTGGTTATGATCTAGGGTGTCTAAGTATGTTGCGAACGCATTTGGTGGAGTTAGGAAGTTGAGGAATGAATTTTGATCTTCAGTTCTTGGTTTTGATATTATTTGTGATATTTCTTGGTTTTGATATTATTTGTGATATTTTGGATCTTTGTATGAGTTTGAATTAGGTATACGGGCGTTGGTATGATTAGACGGCAGCCCAAGGGATCTTCAGTGAGTTTTGGGGGCAGTTTTGGTCCATTTTGAGTCACATTGTGGTTGCCGGTGTGCTGGAGTCTGATGCACCACACATGCAATGGTTGAGGCGTAGGTACGATGGTCATACCTGCAGTGAAAAGGTACAAATGCGAAGGGATTCAGGCCTGGGGATGGATGCATATGCAAAGGTTTTGGCCGCACCTATGAGGCCTCTAATAAGTGAGGATTTATACCACTTGACGCTACCTTTTTACTGTAGTTTTGCATCTAAAAATTGCTATTTAATGCCAAAGTTCCGACAAAAAGTAATGAATTACAGGTTTTTGGGGAATGGAGAAGCAAAAAGGGATAAAAAGACTTGAAAGAAAAAACCTAGGGAAAAAGATCCCAGTGCGGTCCACAATGGATTTATGTGGACCACATCCTGACATTGCCGCCGCAACCCTAGCTTCAGAAGCTTAAGAGAATCAGCGAACTGTAGAACCCATGATTCCTGATCACAATAGAAAAGTGCGGTCGCACTTTGGTCTGCAAATCCATCCGCCTGCAAAAAGGATTAGAGGCATGACATTGCGCAAAGTTTCGAAATCTCAGATTTATAGCCGCAATCATCCGACTGTGGACCATAACAGACAAGTGCGACGATGATACCTTTAGTGCAACCGCATCACTAAAGATCATCAAATCGAGCCATCAACCGCAGGAAGTGTGGACCGCAATCATACTTGTGTGGCAGCAATCCAACCGAAATGGCATTTTGGAACAAATTTCGAGGCAATATAAATAGCTATTTTAAGCAATTTTTTGTTATATTTTTCACTGTATCAGTGTCACGACCCAAAACCACCAACCAGTCGTGATGGCGTCAAACACCGTTGCTAGGCAAGCCGAATATAACAATAACGAATTATAATAATAGAAATGAAAGAAATGTTACAAGTCTAAAGCCATCAACATAACATAATATCATCGATGCATAATAAATCCCCTAGAACTGGTAAATACAGAGTCATGAGCTTTAAAATAGAAATACAAGTCTGAAATGCCAAATAACAATACTGTCTGAAGGAAAGACAATAGTACAAAATGAAAAGAGATGTCAAGACTACGGTCGAGATAAAGCTCTACCTCGTCCCTCCAAGATAACTCAGCAACAAGTCTCGGTCCAACACCTAGATCTGCACAATTAGGTGCAGGGTGTAGTATAAGTACACTCGATCCCATGTACTTAGCAAGTATCATAACTAACCTCGGCGAGGTAATAGTAGCAAGCATTATCAATGAACTCGCTAATAACCTACTAAGTTCATGAATTTCACAAGTACACAACAATAATATGATCAAGCCATAAATCACAGATAGAAGCCATCTTGGTGAACACAATAACTTAACGTACTCTGCTCAGTCAACAATCCAACATCTAAAGAAGATATGCAGACAAATCAAGTAAACAACGAAGGAAAATTGCAAGAAAAAATAAAATGCAATAACCTAATCAAACACTAGCCAACCTTTCCTTAGAATCTCAATAACCGAACCAAACCACTGATCAACTTTCCTCAAACCAAGTGTACACCATCAAGAAGGCACATGAGAGGGTGACCCTAGGGGGATTAATCCATATCCACACGCTGTACGGCATAGTCACGTGTAATCCGCCCGGCGTGGTCACAGGCTCAATATTATAATCCACACAGCATGGTCACAGGCTCAATATCACAATCCACCCGGTGTGGTGACATGCTCAATATCACAATCCGCCCAGCATGGTCATTGAATCAATATTATAATCTGCTCGGCGTGGTCACAGGCTCAATATCATAATCTGCACGACGTGGTCACGTGTTATCAGTCCAATCCATAACACACAAGAAGCAAATATACAAGAATACATGTATATGATCAATAATTATCAAATTTCATACTCCTGGACTAGTATAAGTGACATGCTAAGGTGTATGCTTGTGCAAACTGTGCTATCATATCTCAAATCAAGCCAATACATTAAAAAAGTAGTACTTATCAGGTTCAATCAGGAGATTCACCTCTATGTAACCTCAAACATGGTACAATAGCTCACAAAAAGGGTACAATAGGAGAACATCATAGAATGAAGCTTAGCAATCAATCTAAGGCATATCATAGCCTAAGCACTACCCCGAGCACGAGTAAATACCTCGATGCACGCACATGGGCTCAACCCCACACTTGTGCGCCACACGTAGCACGTAGATATCACAAGTAACTCAAGCAACTAGTGCCTCAACCAAGTTTAGGTAAGATACTTACCTCAAGCAAGCCAAATAGAGTACTCTAAGAAGCCCTTCCCGTGTGAATCAACCTCCGGACAACTCGAATCTAGTCAATATAACTTAATGTCATCAATAAAGCCATAGGAAACAATTCTAAATGACAAAGCTAAGATCTTGAATCAATTATGCAAAGTCAACCCAAAAAGTCAGTCCTAGGACCGTACCTCGAAACCTGACAAAACTCATAAATTCCGAACACCTATTCTGATATGAGTCCAAATATATGCGTCTCATCCAAATCCGACCTCAAATCGACCCTCAAATCATCAATTTATACTTTAGAAAAGTTTTTACTAAAATTCCCAATTTTTTCACTTAAATTCATCAATCATACTCTAAATTCAAGGTTGGAATCATGAATAATGAATAAATCCAAGTCAAAAATACTTACCTCAATCCAAATCATGAAAATCCCCTCCAAAATCAACCAAACCCGAGCTCTATCCGAAGCCCATCCGAAACACACCCAAGACCCCTGAACCCCGACCGATATTGCCCCAACCAATCCCAGAATATACGGACCTACTCGAGGCCTCAAATCATACCAAACAACATCAAAACTATGAATCGCACCTCAGTTCAATCCTAAGGAACTAATCCAGATTTCTAAATTCAAAAGCTTACGCTGAACATGCCTAAATAACTCGGAATGACCTCAGATTTTGCATGCAAGTCCCAATCACACAATGGACCCTTTCCAACTTTCGAAACTACAATCTAACCCAATATCAACAAAATCAACTCTCAGTCAAACCTATCAACCTTCAAACCTTCAACCTTCCAACTTTCGACAATTCAAACCAAAACAACCTAGGAACCTTCAAATCCAAATCCGGGCATACACCTAAGTCCAAAATCACTATACGGAGCTATTGAAACCATCAAAATACAATTATGGAGTCGTCTACGTAAAAGTCAAATTCCGATCAACTCTTACAACTTAAGCATCCAACCAAGGGATTAAGTGTCCCAATTCAATCCAAAACCCTCCGAAACCTAAACCAATTATCCCCACAAGTCACATCACCATAAATACACACATATAAAGCATCAAACAGGGGAAATGAGCTAAAATACTCAAAACGATCAGCCGGGTCGTTATAATTAACTTTGGGGTTGTTAGTTTTAACTATTTGGAGCAAGTTTGAGCTACAATTTGGATAAGATCACTTAATCTTTATTTTATTGTAGTATTATCCCTTTAATTTCATCTTGTATTCATGCTTTTTATCTGTTTACTATGAGTAGCTAGATTTATCTCTAGGGCTATTTGATGGGTTATTAATATTGCTTGTTTAAGATTGAGTTGATTGTTTCTTAGTGATTTTCATGCTTTAATCTTTAATTAGTAGTTGCATACATTGATTCATACCTCTTTAACTTTGTTCTTACTTGAGAAAGAAGAATTAAGTTTGGAAAAACTTGGCAAATAAGAAATTGCACTAGTTAAGGATTTGATTAGTCTAGTTAAAGGATTTGAACTCGAGATAGTGATAATCTCACTTGGGCTCATAATCAATTGATCCTATTCTCACCCATTTAGACTTGAGAAAGCTATTTTGGTCATAGTCACTCTATGATCGTGAAATATTGAGTGAGTACCTTAGAACTAAGAGTCATTAAAATCTCAATCAACTAAGCAAGTATATTAGACTTCATCCATTAGGTTTACACCTAGGTTAGGGTTAGAATTCTAGGGTTTTCTCATTTGAGTCACAACCTTAGTTTAAATATTGCTTATTAAGTATTTAAAAAAAAATTCTCTTAGACAATTCTTAATATAATTGATAGTGTTATTAAACCAAGTTTTGTCAAAAGTTAATCTAAGATATACAAAGCTGCTTACTTAAGTATTTTATTAGCACCCATTCAAAATCCTTGTGGTTCAACCCTGACTCTTGTTGGGTATATTATATTTCAAACAACAGTTGCATATCCCATCTTAGGGTGTGTCTTGGGCATTATCAACCGTATCTGTGGAAGATGGGTCATAGATGGGAGGTTTGGCTAGGTCGGAGGAGGTTGTAGATGCGAGGTTATGGCCGTACATGTTAGTCTGCAGATGTAGAGCTTTTGATTGAAAATGCGATTTTGGTCCTTGGGTTGGAGTTGCGCAAAAGTGCTTGTCGCAGAAGCGAGTTTGCACCTGCGGCTAAGTGTCCATATATGCAAGAATGCCTGACAAGATGTTATATTTTGAATTTTGACTCATTTTCACTATTTTTGAATTTTGGAGCTCGGGAAGAAACGATTTTGGAAGAAATTTTCACTACTCATTTGAGAATAAGTAATTTCTACTTTGATTTGATTATATATCTTGATTTTTCATAGATATCTATACCTAATACATATAATTTTAAAAGAAAATTTGGGATTTTTGTTTACAATTTAAGAGAGTGTATTTTGGAGATCTGAGGGTCTATTTGGAATTGGATTTGAAATCGAATCATATATTTGGACTCGTGATGTTATGTATAGTCGGGATCTACCCCTAGATTCGAGTTTTTACCATGTGGGCCTGATTGACTTTGTTGACTTTTTGAGAATTGATTAAAGATTAAAGCTTTATTATTTTGATTTGATTCTTATGATGTTATTTAACCTTATTGAGTATTATTTGATTAAATTCGAGCTGGTTGGAGGTGATTTCTAAAGAAAATGCGGTTTTGGAGGGTTGATTTGGCTTGCTAAGGTAAGTATCTTGCCTAATAATAGTTTGAAAGAATAACCCTTAGGGTATTACCTTATTTTCTTAATTGATATGTGTAGGGAGCAACGTATATGCGAGGTGATTAGAACATATGCGGTTGCTATGGGTTAGCTATGGGTTATTCATGACCAGGTTAGACTTTAGTTTTTATTATGCCTTGTTTTGTTGTATGCCTTCCATGATTTAAGTTTTAATCAATTATATGACTACGTGAGCTTATCCTTTCATGCTAATAATCATGTTTATATTGCTACCTCTTAAATTGGCTAATATGGGCTACTTGTGAAATTGTTTATGTATTTGATTTTGCCGTAGTCATGCTTTACATCCCAAGCATACATTTGTACCTTATTTATTATGTTCTTGTGTACTTTATTGATTATTTGGGAGCTTATGCATCCTTAGAGATGAATTGTTATTTTGAATTTGCTATGATTATGGCACATTTGGACATGGTGTGCGCATCGATTTGGATATGGCACGAGATTTCTGTCATGCAGTTATTATGGTATCGTTATTGCTATGGCACGAAGTTTCTGCCATGCGGTTGTTGTGAGATTAATATTAATATAGCATGAGATTTTTGTCGTGCAGTGCAAGAGGTTTCGGCCGTGCAACGTGTGGATATAGATCCATCCCCCTAGGGTCTCCCTCTCCTGTTTCTCTCTTGATGGAGTAAACTCATGTTGTGAGAAATTGATAGATTTCTAGTTGATTCTAATATAGAATTCGATGTTGTAAGTTTTGAGCATAAGGGTGGAAGCTTTGACCCTTCAAGTGAATCCTTTATGCCATATCATGCATACTATATGCTTTCTATGTCATACTCTAACATGCTATTTGATGCCTTTATTTTATTCTTGGGACTTGTTAGACGAGATAGAACTATCCATATTGAATTAATATCTCTTGATTTGATCTTTGGAAAATATCCTATCTCTTTTCATAATCATGTTGTGTTTTATTATGAATTGTGAGGTATATTTAATTAGTAGGTATCATATGACTTAAACCATGTCACTACTTAACCTAAGTTAGTCTTGATACTTACTGAGTACATGTTGTCCCGTACTCATACAATACTTTGCACATTTTTATGCAGATTCGAGTATTGGCAGTAGTGGACATCAGGAGGGTGCCCAATAGCTGACACCAGAGACTTGAGGTAGTGCTGCATGACCGTTCGCATACCCTTAGAGTCTTCTTCCTTCTTTATCATACTTTTATTTATATTTCAAATAGTATTTGTATTAGTGAGAGATTCCGTAGTATCTTATTTTAGAGCTCATGATTCCGTATTTTGGGGGATTTGCTGTTGTAGTATCTTTATATTTTCTATTGTTGAAAGACCTATTCCACTCATTTATGCTATCCCAAATATGTTACATCTTTATATGTTTGTTTTGATCTATGTTGGATTTTAGCTTATCTAGAGATGAGGGTTGTCGATATCAGTTGGGCACCGACGAGTGTGATCATGATGCAGATGTGGTGCGGGATATTTTCCCTATGTTATGAGGGTAGACTATTATTGTCATTTTGTGGAGGGTTTTCCATCTATTGCATCCTAGTGTTGGTGTTGCCCATAGGTTCAAGGCCAAACACAGTGTATTGCGATGTTTCACGCATTGGTCTTGGTGCGGTGTTAGTGCAGAATGGCAGGGTAGTTGCTTACATGTCGCGGCAGTTAAGGCCCCACGAGTAGGATTGTCCGGTTCATGATTTGGAGTTGGCAGATATCGCATGTACTTGGGACTTGGAGGCATTATTTGTATGGTGCGTCATGGGAGGTTTATATTGGCCATTGAAGTATTCGACAATTGTTCATAAAAGAAGATGTGAGTTTGAGGCAACATAGAGTATGTGTAGTTTAAAAGCCATATAGCCTCTCGTAGATAGATACTGATGTCTCTATATCGATCCACAAGACTCTAAAAGACCTGCCCGTGATTAGTGAGACCCTTAGAATATATAAGGCCAATGTAGTGGATGATGCCTTGAGTCATCGGGCGGAGAGTTTGGGGATTTTAGTATATCTTCGAGCAGCAGAGAGACCCTTGGCATTAGATGTTCATGCCTTAGCTAGCCAGCTTGTCAGATTGGATATTTCAGAGCCGAGTCAGGTATTGGCTTGTGTGGTCTCTAGGTCTTCTCTTTATGATCATATCAGGGAGCGTCAGCATGATGACCCCCATCTGCTCGTCCTCCAGGACAGGGTTCGGCGAGGAGATGCTAGAGATGTGACTATTGGTGATGATGGCGTGTTGAGGATGCAGGGCCGGATATATGTGCCCAACGTGGATGGGCTTCGGGAGTTGATTCTTGAGGAGGCCCACAGCTCGCGGTATTCCATTCATCCGGGTGCCGCGAAAATGTACCAGGATTTGAGACAACACTATTGGTGGAGGAGGATGAAGAAGGATATAGTTGGGTTTGTGGCTCGGTGTCTCAACTGTCAGCAGATTAAGTATGAGCATTAGAGAACGGGTGGCTTGCTTTAGAGGTTAGAGATCCCAGAGTGGAAATGGAAGCGGATAGCCATGGATTTCGTAGTTGGGCTCCCAAGGACTTGAAGGAAGTTCGATGCTATTTGGGTGATTGTGGATCGACTGACCAAGTCCGTGCACTTCATTCCAGTTGGTACTACTTACTCTTCAGAGCAGTTGGCTGAGATTTACATCCGAGAGATTGTTCGCCTTCATGGTGTCCCAGTTTCCATCATTTCAGATATATGCACACAATTTACATCGCAGTTTTGGAGGGTCGTGCATCGAGAGTTGGGTACTCAGGTTGAGTTGAGCACAACCTTTCACCCTCAGACGGACGGATAGTCCAAGCGCACTATCCAGATATTAGAGGACATGTTATGCGCTTGTGTCATTGATTTTGGGGTTTGTGGGACCAGTTTCTGCCGCTCGCGGAGTTTGCATATAACAACAGTTATCAGTCGAGCATTTAGATGGCTCCGTTCGAGGCTTTATATGGGAGGCGGTGTAGATCTCCAGTGGGATTGTTTGAGCCAGGTGAGGCTAGGCTCTTGGGTACAGACTTGGTCCAGGATGCATTAGACAAGGTGAAATTTATTCAGGAGCGGCTTCGCACGGCGCAGTCTAGGAAGAAGAGCTATGCTGACAGGAAGGTCCGTGATGTGTCTTTCATGGTCGGGGAAAAAGGTATGCTGAAGGTATCACCCATGAAGGGTGTTATGAGGTTTGGGAATAGGGACAAGTTGAGCCCTCGGTTCATTGGGCCTTTTGAGGTACTTCAGAGGATCGGGGAGGTGGCTTACAAGCTTGCCTTGCCACCTAGCTTGTCGAGTGTGCATCCAGTGTTTCATGTTTCTATACTCAAGAAGTATATCGGCGATCAGTCCCATGTTTTGGATTATAACACGGTTCAGTTGGATGGTGATATGACTTATGATGTAGAGCCAGTGGCCATTTTGGAGCGGCAGGTTCGGAAGTTAAGGTCAAAGGATATAGCTTCAGTGAAGGTGCAGTAGAGAGGTCAGCCTGTGGATGAGGCCACTTGGGAGACCGAGCGGGAGATGCAGAGCAGATATCCACATCTATTTGAGACTCCATGTATGTTTCTAAACCAGTTCGAGGACGAACGTTTATTTAAGAGGGGGAGGATGTAACGACTCAGCCGATCGTTTCGAGAGTTATAACCCAGTTTCCCCCATTTATGCTTCTTTTGTGCTTTACAACTGTATTATGTCTTACCGGGTTGGTTGGTTCGGGTCCGGAATAGTTTTGGATCCGCTCCTACGATCAAGTGACCGCATATGCGGTCTTCGCGAGTGCGGGAACTACATCACACCTGCGGTCCAAACTCGCACCTGCGCCCCTAAATCCGCTTCTGCGACCATCGCAGGTGCGGGAATACCATCACACATGCGTCCTATTCCCAGGTCCTCCTTATCCGCATATGCGGCTCCTCCTTCGCTTCTGCAGGCTCGTACCTATAGTTCCCACTCCGCAAGTGCGGTTACACCAATAGCAACAGCTTCAGCTGCAATTCCTCAACTCAAATCAAGCCGTTAACCACCCGAAATTACCCCTAGGCCTCCGGGACCTCAACCAATCATACCAACAAGTCATATAATCCCATGCGAACTTAGTTGAACCTTCGAATCACTCAAGTCAACATCAAAACACCAATTACACCCGAATTCAAGCCTAAAGAACTTCTACACTTTTAAATTTTACAAACAACGCTGAAACCTACCAAACCTCCGATTAACCTCAAATTTTACACACAAGTCAAAAATGACACCACAAACCTATTCCAACTTCCAGAAATACAACCCGACCCAGATATCAAAATTTTCATTGCCAGCCAAAATTGCCAAAATTCCAACTTCCGTGAATTCAAGCCTAATTCTACTACGAACCTCCAAATCATATTTCGGACGCGCTCCTAAGTCCAAAATTACCCAACTGATCTAACAGAACCATAAAAATTCAAATCCGAGGTCAATTTTCCCACAAGTTGACTTCCGATCGACTTTTCCATCTTAAACTTCCAATTAATAGACTAAGTATCTCAATTCAAGTAATATACGATTGTAAGTCCAGATATAGTATCCACAGGAACTTGTGATTAACTATCAACCAAATTAAACCCAAACAATTAATCTATTGAAGCAATTATTAAATTATGAATATTTAACTACATCTAATCTAGAGTAGCAAACTAAGAAATTAAAGAAACAAGTTGGCAAAATTTAGACACGGATTCAATGAGAGACGATATTCTAGAGCTATGGGTTGGCTAACAATCACGTTGAGTTTTTCACTTAAATTGTCTAATTAATTTATCTAGTTTATTAATTGACAAGGTTAATATTACTCGTAGCCTTCTTCCAAAGTACTGCTCATCTATTCAAGCTAACCTAACGCCTATATTCCTATAGAATTAGAATTAACAAGAACGCATTAATAAATTCCTATATAGTAACTAAGCAAGGCGATTAGGTATATTCCTATCCTAACCGCAAATCCGTTCCCGATGCTTGAGTTCAAGATCTTCCTCTACTCAATCTTATATGCAATCTAGAATTTCCTCTCCCGAGTTCAACCCTAGATTCGTAGATAGTATTTAATTGGTGATCAAGCAATCAAATAATTAAGCGCAAGATTGAATAAATAAACCAATATGATAAAATAATAAGAACAATTCAAGCTTCAAACTACAATGTTCATGTAGCACCCCACAACTCTATAACAAATAAACTATGAAACTAAAGGAAGAGAAGAGAAGAAAAATTAGTTAGAAGCCTCCTCCAAGCGTGGTGTGTGTTCCTCCACGTCAATTCTCCTTCAAAGTATGTTAGATATCCTCCAAATTAGGTTTAGATGTGCTTTTATACGAGTTGGAACAATGTAGGACCGAAATAACCTTATCCCGGACGAAATAGGAAAAATCACGCAACGCAGGGTTCTGGCTGTAACACCCCGAAAAATTTCGAAGTACTAAAGTGTAAAGCCCGGTAAAATTTGCAAAGAAAATAATATTTCATGGTGCCGGACTAGGCGGCTCGGATTTTTTGGGTTGAACAATGCACGGGAAAGTAAAGAAAAAATTTTGGCAAAAAAGTGCATTTATGCGGTCCATTATGCGACCGCATAATCACTCTGCGGGCCGCATAATGGCCGTAAAAGTGAGCAGGAGAGGGCCAAATCTGGCAGTAGCTATGCGATCAATTATGCGACCGCATAACTGTTATGCGGTGAATTATGCGACTGCATAACAGTTATGCAGACCGCATAGTGATCGCATACATGGACATATTTTTGATCATTTTTGTCAGCGATTATGCGACCGATATGCGGTCCGCATATCCATTATGAGGTCGCATATGCGACCGCAGAACCGTTCCGGAGCTCCATTTTTGGGTTTTTAAAACCCGACTCTATTTCATTAAATACACTCTTTGGGCCATTTTTGAGCAGTAATCTGACACTTTATAGTGAGAGAGAGTGCCCTAGAGTGAGAAGGTGTTCTTTAATAATTGTTCTTCAATTCTTGCTCAAGTTTTGGAAGATTAAAGAGGGAAACTCACTAGGTCTTCATTCTAGAGATTGAAGTTGCTAAGAATTCCGGAACATTTAGAGTGTAAGGAAGCTCAAGTGAGGTATGTTGGCTAAACTCTTCTCTTAGAATTGAATCCCATTATATTCATGTAAATTATGTAAGTCTCGAGTAATTCATTATGAAATTGGCTATTCCGAGTAAGATTGGGTTGAGAGATATATGTTCAACAAGCATCCCAAATGCTCTATTCATGTTATGTTACCAATTGAGGATGTGTTAAAATATGGGCTGTGCATTAATAATGTTTCGACTTTAAGTCAATTCAAATGAAGGCTATTATGCCAAATTTTGTGAAATATCTCTATGTGCATTAGACTCTAAATTGCTCACATGTGTACTACACACTTTGATTTGAATTGTGTTTGTTGTTGATGGTGAGGATGATATTTGAAATTGATAAGGTGAGTATGAAATACAGAATATGGCTAATGTGCCAAGAATGACCTTATAATTATGGACACTAGTGCCAATGAAATGAAAAGATGTGAAAGTATTATGAAATGCGATGATTGATATAAAAAGGTTGATGTCTCAAATAAGACAGCCTAGCCGATCGGGTCGTGATCGGACACCATGCCGCACACATGGTGATGATTATGCCTAACCGATCGGGTCGTGATCGGACTCCGTGTTAAAGACGGTGGTATTGATATTGAGAGTAATTATGGTTGATGTCTCTAATGAGATAGCCTAGCCGATCGGGTCGTGATCGGACTCCGTGCTAAGAGTACGGTGGTATTGGTATTGTGGGCAATGGTATATCGATATTAAAAATCTCCCAATGTGAGATATGAAAATTAATTTGAACACCGTCTTGATTCTAAATTGAGGTTTGATGTTGATTAAGGCTTTCATTGATATTATGATAATCTTGTTTGTATTTTTTTGTCATTCTATTGAGAGGGTGTTTAGTTATACATACTAGTGCTATTCGACGGTACTAACGTCCCTTTTGCCGGGGCACTGCATCTTTCAATGGATGCAGGTGGTTCCACAACAGGAGATATTGATCAATAATAGCAGTGCACCTTCTTCCCAGCTGACTTGGTGAGCCCCACTTCATTTCGAGGTCATGAATCTTTTGTACTTTGTGTATTCTGTTTGAGGTGTAGTCGGGGCCTTATTGCCGGTATTGTCATTGTACTCTTCTTTATCTATAGGGGCTCCGTAGACATAGTGTGGGTTGTGTATTGGTGCTGGGTAAGTCAAAATATATTATGTTGTGGTTGTATTACTTGTCCATTTGAGACTTTAAAAATGATGAAACTATTGGTAATGAATTGGTATTGTAGACGTGAACACCTTTTGTCTAATTAATGAAAATATGTATTATCTCCATTTGTGGATGAGTTTGGGTAGAAGAAAATTTAACAAGCTTGCTTGGTCGGGTTCACTCGGTTGAGCACCGATCGCGCTCCTCTGTTTTGGGGCGTGACAAACTTGGTATCAGAGCCTAAGGTTTTAAAGTATCCTAGGATGTCTCGGAGCCGTGTCTAGTAGAGTCCTTATTATCGGTGTGTTGTCGACCACATCTATAATTAGGATGCTACATGGGCATTTAGGAATAATACCCTTCTTTCATGTTCTTGATCGTGCGATAAAGCTGGTTGTAAGATTGTTCCTCCTTTAACTCCTCCGTTGCTCTAATTTTCAGTACATGGAATCTAAGAAGAAGGAAAGAACTGGCCAAAGAGCCAATGTCACCCTAGGAGTGACAGTTGATCCTATAATTGATGATGCGGGTGAGCACCCGAGGAGTGAGAATATTCCTCCAGCTATTACACTGCCTGACTCTACTACAACTGATCAGACCTCACCTGTCCCTACACCTACTGAGGGTGCAACGGTCCCTCCAACTGATATACCAGTTCCACCTCCAGTTCCAGCTTCTGATTCTGGTGTTTCTGATGTTGATCTTAGAGGAGCCATACAGATGTTGGCTCAAATAGTGGCTTCCCAGGCCCAGAGGCCAAATGTTGCACCTACTTCTTCCAGTCAGCCAGGGGATTCTACTAGTTCTAGGGTGAACATGTTTCTCTAGTGTTTACGGGTACTGATCCCGAGGAGGACCCCCAGGAATTCATTGATGAGATGCACAAAACTCTCCGGGTTATGCATGCTATAGAGACGGAGGGAGTAGAGTTGGTCTCTTACCACCTGAAAGGGGTGGCCTATTCTTGGTTTGAGTTGTGGGAGGAATTCCGTGAGGAGGGAAGCCCTCCGGCAAGGTGGGGTAAGTTCACAGATGCCTTTATGGATCATTTCTTGCCTGTCGAAACTAAGGTAGCTCGTGCCGCTGAGTTTGAAAGCTTGAAGCAGGGTAGTATAAATGTGTGGGAGTACCATATGGAGTTTTCGCACCTGTCCAAGTATGCTATTCACATGTTGCCCGCTATGGAGGCTAGAGTACGCCGGTTTGTATAGGGCCTTAGCTCCTTGGTTATCAATGAGGCCTCTACAGCTGCCTTGAATTACGATATGAACTATGGTAAGATGGTGGCATTTGCTCAAGCCACAGAGACCCGCAAATTAAAGAACAGAATGGAGCGTCATAGTAGCAGTAAGGCCCGGTCCGCGGGCAACTTTGGTAGTTCTTCCAGTAGTAGTGGTGGTAGGTTGGCATTCAGGGGAGCGTCATTAGGACCATCCCAATCATTTGCCCAGTCTTCGATGGGTGCACAATCATCTGGACTTAGTCAGGGCAATAAGGGACCCCACCAGCAGGGTCGGCCCGACAGAAAGTTTCAGCAGCGGAGGCTTCCATGCCCTAAGTATGGGAGGATGCACTTTGGGTCCTGTTTCATGGACCTACCAGTATGCTATGGGTGTGGTTTGAGGGGTCACATTCAGAGAGATTGCGGCTCGTCCCGCTGAAATATAGGCAGAGGTGCGGCACAGTCAACTAATTCTGTAGCTACTACATGCACAGCACCTCCAGCTCGAGGCACCCCGGCACTCGCATGGCGTGGTGCAGCTAAGGGTGGTGCACAGAATTCGGGAAGACCCAGCAAATTTTATGCTATGCGGAGACGTCGGGAATCATAGGCTTCTCCAGATGTTGTCACAGGTATATTGACTGTCCAATCTCATAATGTATATGATCTTATTGATCCCGGTTCCACTTTGTCATATGTTACACCTTATGTTGCTATGGAATTTGGGATAGAACCAGAACAGCTTTACGAGTCGTTCTCTGTATCTACTCCGGTTGGTAAGTCTATTTTGGCCGCGCGGGTTTATAGGGATTGTGTTGTCACGTTGCATGGTCGGAACATCGTGGCTGATCTTATTGAATTAAGAATGGTCGATTTTGATGTGATAATGGGGATGGATTGGCTTTATTCATGTTTTGCCAAGCTTGATTGCCGAACCAGGACTGTTAGGTTCGAATTTCCAAATGAGCCAGTTATTGAGTGGAAGGGTGATGATGTAGTTCCGAAGGGTAGGTTTATTTATTACCTTAAGACCACAAAGATGATCAACAAGGATGTATTTACCATTTGGTCCGGGTTACGGACACCGATGCTGAGGCGCCTACACTTGAGTCCGTGCCTGTTGTGAATGAATTTCCGTGAGTCTTTCCGGATAAACTCCCTGGGATCCCACCAGATAGGGAGATTGATTTTGGGATTGATGTGATGCTAGACACACATCCTATATCTATTCCACCCTACAGAATGGCACCGATAGAATTGAAGGAGCTAAAGGAACAATTAAGAGATTTGTTAGAAAAAGGTTTCATCTGGCCAAGTGTGTCGCCTTGGGGCGCACCGGTCCTTTTTGTAAGAAAGAAAGATGGGTCACTGAGAATTTGTATTGACTATCGACAGCTTTATAAGGTAACAATCAAAAATAAGTACCCACTGCCAAGGATAAATGACTTATTTGACCAATTGCAAGGTGCTAGGTACTTCTCCAAAATTGATTTAAGATCCGGGTATCACCAATTGAAGATCAGGGAGCGGGATATTCCGAAAACAGCTTTTAGGACTCGGTATGGACATTTTGAGTTTCTGGTGATGTCTTTTGGGCTAACAAATGCTCCAGCAGCCTTCATGGATCTTATGAATCACGTTTTTAAGCCATTCCTCGACTCCTTTGTGATAGTATTCATTGATGATATTCTTGTATATTCACGAAGTCAGGAAGACCATGCTGACCATCCCAAGGTAGTTCTGCAAACCCTGCATCAGCACAAATTATATGCAAAGTTTTCAAAATGTGAATTTTGGCTCGAGTCGGTCATATTCTTGGGTCATGTTGTCTCTAATGAAGGAATTAAGGTTGATCCTCAGAAAATTGTAGCTGTGAAGAATTGGGCGAGGCCTACAACTCCAACAGAGATTTGCAGTTTCTTAGGCTTAGCTGGATATTACAGAAAGTTCGTGGAGGGGTTTTCTATTCTTTCCTCTCCATTGACTAAATTGACGCAGAAGGCAATTAAGTTCCAATGGTCAGATGTTTATGAAAAGAGTTTCCAGGAATTGAAAGCAAGATTGACTACGGCACCGGTGTTGACTCTACCAGAGGGTATAGATGGATTTGTGGTATATTGTGATGCTTCAAGAATCGGGCTTGGGTGAGTATTAATGCAATATGGGAATGTGATAGCTTATGCTTCTAGGCAACTCAAGAATAATGAAAAGAACTATCCAACACATGATTTAGAACTTGCAGCAGTGGTATTTGCATTAAAAATTTGGCATCATTATTTATATGGGGTCCATGTGGATATATTCACGGACCATAAGAGCCTTCAATATATTTTCAAACAGAAGGAATTGAATTTGAGGCAGAGAAGATGGCTTGAATTACTCAAGGATTATGACATTGATATTCTATATCATCCGAGAAAGGCCAATGTTGTGGTTGATGCTCTTAGCCGGAAATCTATGGGTAGTTTGGCTCACTTGGA
Source organism: Nicotiana tabacum (assembly GCF_000715075.1). Classification (NCBI taxonomy): domain Eukaryota; kingdom Viridiplantae; phylum Streptophyta; class Magnoliopsida; order Solanales; family Solanaceae; genus Nicotiana; species Nicotiana tabacum. Next base: position 63,653,752 of record NC_134094.1, on the reverse strand, counting down.
GGCATATCAAAGGCCATTAGCCAAGAAAGTTCACCGATTGGCTAGTTTGTGATAACAACACGATAGAGGTCCAAGAATTACTAAAGAAAATCAAGAAACGTGCGGAAGCTAAAAGAAAATAAAGAAACAAAAAAACAACGAAAAATTAAAGATAGATTGAATTCAAGAAAGAGTTTCTTGAATTCAAGAAGTCTATTCTTGAAGTTGAATCCTAACAACAACAATTAGCTAACAAAGAACTAATCGCCTTTGATAGAGAATTAAAAATAAGAGATAGATTGTGAAACCCGACCCTTTAGAATAACAAGAACAACAATAAGCCTAAACTTATCACCTTTCTTGAATACCTAGAAGTAATCTAAGATTTCGAAAGAGTTTAATCTTACCACCTTAAGTTGAGTCTTGAAGGTTGAAGAATAAATCCAAGAGTAGCCACACACAAGAGTGCAAGAAAAATCTCATAATTTTTATTGATATTGTCTATCATAATCTAAAATCTAAAAATAAAGAAGACACCCCTTTATATAGAGAGGGGGTAACGAAATTCCTACCTAAAAATAAGAAAATAAATTCCTAAACTACTTTGGACAACAAGTCCAAATACCTTAGGAAAAGGAAAAACACTAGGAAATAAAAACCAAGTCAATCTTGGAAAGTAACTCCAACAATCTTAGGAAAAGGAAAATATAACCTTAATTACCTAGGAAAGCAATAAATCTAGTACCAAAATATATGAAAATAAGTTAAAACCAATCTTGGATAGAATCTTGAAAGTCCCAAACCAATCATGGATAGGATCTTGGAAATCTTGAAGGCAACTTGCAAGCAACTTGGCACCAACTTGTACCCAGCTTCTATCACACCTATTGAAGCTTTCTTGGGCAGCAAGTAAGTCCTTTTTATATTATAGAAACGTGGCTTCATGTAGGACTTATTGGGCTGCAAGTTTGGGCATATTTTTAGGTGCCAAATAGGTCCAATAGTGGCCTGATTTGGACCTTCTTCAGAGGATGTCTCTTGGGATCTAATCCACCTTTTCTTGGACATGAATTTGGACCATAAAATAATTATAATACCTAGACAACTCATATCCTTTTATTCTTGAGCTCTCCATCCCAATTAACAACTTCTTTATTTGCACTTGAAGTCTAACGACCTTGTTTTGTAACTCTTTAGCTTGACATCTTGTTAAAGGCACTCTTTGAGATTTCGAAGCTTCATTCTTGTCCTTGAATTAGATTTGAGCTTCCAAGGATGCTATCATTCCCCTCTTCTTGAAAGACATTCGTCCTCGAATTTTGACCTTGCAAGAAAAAGAAGTCACGCACTAGTAAATGGCATCCACTAATCTGAAAAAATGGTAGGAATAAAACAAGATAGTGACCATGTGTCCACTTAACCCAATTAAGCCTAATAGGTGTAAATATTCCTTTATAAAGCATATGGACATCATCATCCCAATAAAATTTATGCCTACTTAGAGTTGTCCAATAAAAACCTCTCTTAGATGCACTATGTAATGAAATTTGCAATGCGATCTTGTCAATAAGGTAGTCCAAACATGTGCATGCCAAAGAAATTACAAAATATTGGTCATGCATCCATTTAACACAAGTATCTCTGCCACATGTATCAAATAAGACACTCTTATGATATAGCCAAGTATCAATTATAAATCCCATGGATTCTTCTACATGTAAGTTATCCAAAGAAGCACATAAATTCTCAGAAAGGTAAGAAGAACCCATAAATTCCAAAATATAAATTTCAATACATTCAAGCTCATGATTATAACTTTCCCCAATAATATTCGCAACATTAATGGATTCTACATGATTGCTCAAACTATCACAGAAAGAGTCATAGATAGGTTCATGAAAGAGTATTTGATCACTAACGTCACAATAATCATGCATATCCTCTTTACTAGTAGCAAACACTTTTATAGGCTCACAATCAACATGACTAGAGGAATGACTTCCCATCAAACAACAAAACTCATATTCTAGCAATTTATCACATTAAAACTCATTAGACACTTGAATAAGAGAAGAAAGAACATTTAACTCATTAGCATGCCTCTTCTCATAAATTTCATGCCTCTTTCCACCAAGTTGGAACGCATAATCTTCTATGTCATACTCAATTTCAAAAGGAAGCAAATTACTCCTGCACTTTAACTAGATATTACAGTTAATGACTTGATATGCATCAAAATATCATCATCCACAAAAATTATAAAGTCACCAACATAAGAAATAAGAGTATAGTTCATTACCTCCAAAAATACCTTAGGTGTTCTAGAAAGGCCAAGAATGTGAATGAACCAATTATACATACCATACTTGGACTTATTTACTAATGGAATAACATCACCTTTTATTCTCTTATGCAATGGCTATAACTTAGCAATGCCTTTAGGGAATTCCATGTTATATACCTGTAAATAAGGATCAAAATAGTCAAAAGGTTCAACAACAAAAAAAATTAACCAAGCTTTTATCTTCCACCATCCAACAAGAATTGATTTCGCTAAATTCATGTTGGAATCCGATTGGATCCTTTGCTACAATCTCTTGTGCCTCACCTCCCCTTTCAAAAGGTCTTTCTACATATGACTGCACAAAATCACAAGAACTAAAACAAGAAAGATTTAATAGGTTAGGAAGTAAAGAAAATATTTTTTTGCTTACACTCTCTTTGGCTTTTATCACAAAACTAACTTTTCCCTCACTCTTAGCCTCTTTTCTCTCACTAAAGTTTTTTTCTTCTTCTTTACTCAAACCCTCTTGTTTTTCTCTCTCTACCTCAAAGACTTTTCTTATCTCATTGCCTTCTCTCTTTTCTTTTCCCTCAAGCTCACTGTTTTTCTCAATTGACATCCCATTCTCTTCACTCAATATAACCTCTCCTTTTTCTTCTGTTGGGATGTCAACCTGCACTCCCTTACTCCTCTCATTCTTTTCTCTCTCATATTTTTCCATATTCTCTTTAACAGTCTTTTCATCTTCATAAATTTGTGAGGGAGTCAAAGGTCCAAGAATAAGTTTCTTCCCGTTAACCTCAAAAAAGTATCTATTTTTTTCCATATTATATGAAGCTCTTCTATAGGCATACCATGGCTTTCCCAACAAGATATGATAATTATTCATGGGAATCACATCACACCAAATCACATCCTCATACCTTCCAATAGAGAATAGTAATAACACTCTTTTATCTACCTTTACTCCTCTCAACATGTAGGGTTCAATATGCTCAACACAAGGTAAGTTCAATTTTTCAACCATATAAGTGCTAATTGAGTTATAGCCAAACTCTTTGTCAATTCTAAGGGCACAAATCGCAGACATCACTTTAGCTCTTGTTTGAAAAATAATTTTACCATTGTCTTCCTTCCGATATACTGTAAGTTCGACTTTTCAAGTTGTTGAGTCATAGCTCGCCTCCTTTCACTATAACTACCTGTTTGAAATATCTTGAACAAAGATTAGAAGAATTATGTGTCTCTCAAACTTTGGCTTTTTCCTCTAATGTTCTCGCCTCTCTTGCCTTTTTCCACTCAAAGCAACTCTTGGTCATTAAACTTTAGATTTATTAATAAACCTTACTAGTCACAACCCTAAATGATAAGAATGTGGAGTTAGAAAAAGAAAAGAAAAGTGAAGGACCAAACCTTGGAAAAATAGGAATTGGTTATGTAGAAAAAATAAAAAAAGAATTTAGGAAACCCAAAACCCACAAGAATAAGGGAAGAAGTTACCTTAATCTTCAAGAACTAGGATCCCCTCTTCTTGTTTCCTTTCTTGAGTTAGAAACCAAATAATACTTGAATTCTACAAATAATAATGAGCCATAATGCCTTTCTTTTGGCAGATTTTTGTTTTTTTTTTTGGGTTTTTTTTTTGATTTTGTTTTGCTCAAGAACCTCCCAAGATTATTAAGATTGAAATCTTGATTAGCCTATACTCTGATACCACTTGATAACAACACGATATGGGTCCAAGAATTACTAAAGAAAATCAATAAACGTGCGGAAGCTAAAAGAAAATAAAGAAACAAAAAAACAACGGAAAATTAAAGATAGATTGAATTCAAGAAAGAGTTTCTTGAATTTAAGAAGTCTATTCTTGAAGTTGAATCCTAACAACAATAACTAGCTAACAAAGAACTAATCGCCTTTGATAGAAAATTAAAAATAAGAGATAGATTGTGAAACCCGACCCTTTAGAATAACAAGAACAACAATAAGCCTAAACTTATTACCTTTCTTGAATACCTAGAAGTTATCTAAGATTTCCAAAAGAGTTTAATCTTACCACCTTAAGTTGTATCTTGAAGGTTGAAGAATAAATCCAAGAGTAGCCACACACAAGAGTGCAAGAAAAATCTCACAATTTTTATTGATATTGTCTATCATAATCTAAAATCTAAAAACAAAGAAGACACCCCTTTATATAGAGAGGGGGTCACGAAATTCCTAGCTAAAAATAAGAAAATAAAGTCCTAAACTACTTTGGACAACAAGTCCAAATACCTTAGGAAAAGGAAAAATACTAGGAAACAAAAACCAAGTCAATCTTGGAAAGTAACTCCAACAATCTTAGGAAAAGAAAAATATAACCTTAACTACCTAGGAAATCAATAAATCTAGTACCAAAATATATGAAAATAAGTTAAAACCAATCTTGGATAGAATCTTGAAAGTCCCAAACCAATCATGGATAGGATCTTGGAAATCTTGAAGGCAACTTGCAAGCAACTTGGCACCAACTTGTACCCAGATTCTATCACGCCTATTGAACCTTTCTTGGGAAGCAAGTAAGTCCTTTTTATGTTATAGAAACGTGGCTTCATATAGGACTTATTGGGCTGCAAGTTTGTGCATCTTTTTAGGTGCCAAATAGGTCCAATAGTGGCCTGATTTGGACCTTCTTCAGAGGATGTCTCTTGGGATCTAATCCACCTTTTCTTGGACATGAATTTGGACCATAAAATAATTATAAAACCTAGACAACTCATATCCTTTTATCCTTGAGCTCTCCATCCCAATTAACAACTTCTTTATTTGCACTTGAAGTCTAATGACCTTGTTTTGCAACTCTCTAGCTTGACATCTTGTTAAAGGCCCTCTTTGAGATTCCAAAGCTTCATTCTTGTCCTTGAATAGATTTGAGCTTCCAAGGATGCTATCAGTTTGGGTGTTCGTCTTGCGGACTCTAGTGAAGTAGGGGTAATTGTGCAAAATAGGACTGAATCATCGCTTGTTGTGGAAGTCAAACAGAAGCAATGCAACGATGCATTGTTGGTGCAATTGAAAGAGGGGATTCATAAACATAAGATCATGGCCTTTTATCTTGGCATGGATGATGGTACACTAAGGTACCAAGGGAGACTCTGTGTTCCAAATGTGGATGGTCTCCGGGAAAGAATTATGACTGAAGCTCACACTTCTAGGTATTCCATGCACCCAGGTTCTACGAAAATGTATCATGATCTTAAGGAAGTCTATTGGTGGAATGATATGAAAAGGAATGTGGCGGATTTTGTGGAAAGATGTCCAAATTATCAGTAAGTGAAGCCCGAACACTAAAGGCCCGGTGGGTTGGCACAGAACATAAAAATTCCAATATAGAAGTGGAAAATGATTAATATGAATTTTGTGGTAGGATTACCGCGCACTCCGCGCAAGTTTGACTCAATTTGGGTGATTGTGGACCGACTCACGAAATCAGCACACTTTTTGCCGGTTAAGTCTACTGACACAGTGGAGCAGTATGCTCAGTTGTATATCAAAGAAATAGTCAGGTTGCATGGCACCCCAGTTTCTATCATTTCTGATCGAGGGCACAATTCACTGCTAATTTTTGGAAGAAATTTAAGCAAGGTTTGGGTACTCAGGTGAATCTTAGTACAGCCTTTCACCCGCAGACTGATGGGCAGGCAGAGCGGACTATTCAGACGCTTGAGGATATGTTGCGCGCTTGTGTTATAGACTTCAAAGGTAGCTGGGATGATCATTTACCACTCATAGAATTTGCGTATAACAATAGCTATTATGCTAGCATTCAAACGGCACCGTTCGAGGCTTTATATGATAGGAGATGTATATCTCCCATTGGGTGGTTCGAAATTGGGGAAGCAGATTTGATAAGGCCAGACCTTATGCATCAGGCTATGGAAAAAGTTAAAATCATTAAGGAGCGGTTGAAGACTGCTCAGAGTCGTCAGAAATCCTATTCGAAAGTTCGTCGTAGGGATTTAGAGTTCAAAAAAGATGATTGGGTATTCTTTAAAGTTTCCCCCATGAAGGGTGTAATGCGATTTGGTAAGAAAGGAAAATTGGGTCCGAGGTATGTTGGACCGTACAAAATCATTCAGAGGATTGGTGAGGTGGCGTACAAGCCTGATCTACCACTTGAGATGTCATTAGTACACCCAGTGTTTCATGTGTCTATGTTGAATAACGTAGTTGGAGATCTGACACTCATTGTTCCAGTTGAGACTATTGAGGTAAATGAGAAATTGACTTACGAAGAAATTCTGATTTCTATTATTGATCGCCAAGTCCGAAAATTAAGAAATAAAGAAATTGCCTTCTTTCACTCTTTGATTTTAATTGTATCCTATGTGCTTGTCTTCAAATTGGGGGGACAAACACCAAAGGGTGTCCCCCTATTTTTCTCCTTTTTATATTCGTTTATTTTCCTTTTTGTTTCTTCCGTATTTTATTCAATCTTTTGCTCCAAATTTCTTCATCTTCACACCGCTTTATTCCTATACAGTTAAAATATAATATTAAGCATAAAGTAATATAATTAACACTCAAAAGTCGATTAAAAGTATTAGAACATGAGGCAACAATGAGTAAATATATGCATTTTTGACCGAATATCAGTATGCTTACTAAAATAGAAAAACTTTAAAAGAAGTTAGTAAAAAATGATCATATCAAAATAACATCACAATTGTCTAAGCCCCGCGGTGGGCGAAAATTGTTTACACATAAAAAGGTACAGTTGAATTTATATACGTGATTTATAGACACGTGGATTAAGATTATCTGATTAGTAGAATTACAAAGAATAAAGGAAACAAAATAGGAGAATTTAAGAAAGAACAAGCCTATATTTCAGATAGATTTCGCCGAAATCAGGGTAACAGGAATGCTTCAACAACAACTTTATTGTATAGAACTATGGAAATGAGAGATAGCTTTGTTAATTGTGGTTGATCGTGTCTTACAATGAGTACAAATACTATTATTTATAGTTAAATCTGAGGAGACATGAACCTGAAATCTCACTCTCTTAAAGTTGAATAAAACCCCTCTTGATGGCTGCATAACGTTGAGAGTACATGTTGAGATTTTCTATAATGACTGCCCCTTTAATGATGCTCTCTCCAACCGGTGATTTGCTTTCAAAGTTACTTCTCCGATCTTTGTGTTCTCAGAATTCGCATAATACCGGTCACATGTCGGTATTCTGTATTTTTTAACTGCTGACTCATTTTTATCTTGTCATCACTGCCACGTGTCTGTTCGAGAGACGTCCAACCGTAAACTCTAATGCCTCCCAATAATACGATGGAAGGAAAAAGGAACAGAAATTAATCTTGTCACATGCATCACTTAGTTTCAGATTTAACGTCTTACGTGATGGAAATTTTGTGTGTCGATAGCTTCTTCTCTGAGATTTTAGTTCCCTCCTTTAATTGCCTTATCGGCGTTTCTGCATATGAATTTCAGTAAGAATAACTGCTCCTGTAACATACTCCATTAATGTTTTTTAAAACAATATATTGGCCATAACTTTAGAGGTTACCTTGGCTGATGACTCCAGGATTTGTTTGAAAATGATTGTGCAGCATTTTATCTTTGATAACACCTTGATAGCTTGTGTCCAATCAGTTGCTTATACTTCAATTTTTCCATTTTTTTAGCAGATGTGTCGTCTGATGCCAACAAGCCACAAGTAAGCTTCTACCTGTTCAAATGACATTTTTCAGTTGAATTATGCCTCAGATGCACAAGCTAGCTTGGTGCGGTCCATGCTAATTAGTTCTGTATACGATAAAACCCGGTTAGCATTTCGTACGAACTGTTCGAAATGGTAATGCATTGGGTCGGAGAAGCATCTTCATTATCAAGTTGAGATCCGGAGTCAGGTCACCAAGCTTCAAACCCTAAGGACCGATCAATGTCGAGCTCGATATCATTATCGAGCTCGAGTCCAAATCAAACTATGATGCAAAGTGAAGTTATCAAGCTTATGAGGTAGAGACCGACCAATACTGACCCCGAATCAATACAAGGATCCGGGCCAGAATCAAGCTCGAGTCAAGATCGAGAGCTCAAAGTCAAGATCGAGAGCTCGGGTCAAGATCGAGAGCTCGAGTCAAGATCGAGCTTATAGACAAGAGCCGTTGCAATCCCACAAGAGGAGAGAATCCTGGCACGAATTATGGAAAAGCTGATTTATCATGGGTCTCCACTATGTATATTTAATTATATCTAAAGTAGAATCCCTCCACTATAAAGGGTATGGTTATTATTTCTGTAAAGACAAGTTTTTTGGGCATACTTGGTAACTGAGATATCACACATTTCATATTGAAGAACTATCATTTCTAGCTTCATATCTTTCATCCTCATAGTCAAATATTAGATATTCTTATTTATCCGTACGATTTGTGTTGAGTTATATCACATATCCTTAGAACTACGTACAAATTTAACTCTATCCGTTTTTCGGGTAAACAATTTGGTGCCCACCGTGGGGATAAGGATAACAGTGCTTATTTGATACGAATCTGCAAAAACACACTGTTTTGCACCTGTTTCCGAAAGTATCTTGGATTTCGGATTAGCAACGACTAACTACCAATCAAATGGCCTCACCTATCGACAACGAAGCCGATCTTCAAGATGAGAACAACAACTTGACACCCAGTACCGAAAGACCACTTGTCAATGCTGTTGGAGCTCGAATCGAAGTGCCGATAGATATCAATTCGCATGTGGCCATTGAGGCGAACCTACATTCTGAACCTGAAAATAGCATTCATAGTGGCACTCGGTCTGCAGCTCGAGATACCCATAACGTCGAGGAAAACGGCGTCAGCTTGCGTATGATTTTCGAAATATTGCAAGCTCAACAGGCACTAATAGCTCAGTTGCAGAGCCAAACCCAGCTACCGAGCAGGCCGGTGGCCAGTCCACCTGGAGAAATTACTCGTAGAACGGAGCCAACCATAGTGAGGTCAAATGAGCAAGAATCGGGAACTACTCCTGAAATGTCTAAAATACTCGAGGAGCTCACAAAGCGAGTCTAAGCCAACGATAAAAAAGTAGAAACATATAACTCCAGGGCCGATCAGATCCTGGGAGCTCCACCAATGATAAAAGGGTTGGATTCCAAAAAATTAGTGCAAAAACCTTTTCCCTCGAGCGCAGCCCCAAAACCAATCCCCAAAAAATTTCGTATGCTCGAAATTTCCAAATATAACGGAACGACCGACCCCAACGAACACGTCACTTCTTATATGTGTGCCATCAACGGAAATGATTTAGAAGATGACGAAATCGAATCTGTGTTGTTAAAAAAATTCGGAGAGACCCTCTCGAAGGGAGCAATGATTTGGTATCACAACCTACCACCGAATTCCATCGACTCATTTGCCATGTTAGCAGATTCTTTCGTAAAGGCACATGCCGGGGCCATAAAGGTCGCAACAACGAAATCAGACCTTTTCAAGGTAAGAAAAAAGGATAACGAGATGCTAAGGGAGTTCGTATCTCGTTTTCAAATGGAACGAATGGATCTTCCACCAGTCACAGACGATTGGGCTGTTCAGGCTTTCACTCAATGTTTGAACGAACGAAGTTCAACGGCATCACAGCGACTGAAGCATAACTTGATCGAGTACCCAGCTATCACTTGGGTTGACGTGCACAATCGGTACCAATCAAAAATTAGAGTCGAAGATGATCAGTTGGGGGCGAAACCCGCTTCTCGAAGGGATACCACAGAATCAATGAATGGAGACGTAACCCCGGACAAATAAACAAAAGAAGTGATCAAGGTCAAGGGTCTCGGGGGCTGATGAACAGAAGTGGGTTCGACAGGCCTACCAGATCTAAGGAAGCGCCTCGGTTATCGGAGTATAACTTCAGCATTGATGCATCCGCCATCATGTCGGCTATCGGACGCATCAAAGACACTAAATGGCCTCGACCCATGCAGACCGATCCTGCCCAGAGAAATCCCAATCAAATGTGTGAATATCATAGCACCCATGGCCACAGAACGGAAGATTGCAGGCAACTAAGAGAGGAGATAGCCGGTTATTTAATAAAGGGCACCTTCGAGAATTTTTAAGCGACAGGGCGAAGAAGCATTTAAAAAATAGGGATTTCGGCAAGCAAAACGAATAAGAAGAACCACAACACGTCATTCACATGATCATCGGCGTCGATACCCCTCAAGGGCCTGTGCTTAAACGCACTATGGCATCGATTGTGAGAGAAAAGCGATCTCGAACTCAGGATTACACACCCATAGGAACTTTTTCCTTCAATGATGAAGATGCAGAAGGAGTCATACGATCTCATAATGATGCACTGGTAATATCCGTACTTATGAATAAAACTAAAGTTAAGCGTGTGTTAATTGATCCAGGTAGCTCGGCTAATATCATCAGATCGAGGGTCGTACAACAACTCGGCCTACAGGACCAGATCGTACCAGTGACCCTGGTCCTAAACGGATTCAATATGGCATGTGAAACCACCAAAGGCGAGATAATTCTGCTGATAAACGTGGCCGGGACCATCCAGGAAACGAAGTTCCACATAATCGAAGGCGACATGAGGTACAATGCCCTTTTTGGAAGGCCATGGATCCACAACATGAGAGTTGTACCTTCAACCCTACACCAGGTTCTTAAATTTCCAATATCGAGGGGGGTCATAATAGTGTACGGAAGAGCAACCGGCCGCAAGAGAAATGTTTGCAGTCGAGGAAGCAAATCCGATATCCTCGCCTTTGCCAGTAAAGGAATCGGGCTCAAAAGGGGAACGAGATGCCAAATAGAAATCACAGATATCAACTTTAACCCGACCAGAAAATCAGAAGATCGATGAAGATGATGATCAAAGGATCCCTCGATCCTTCGTGGTTCCCGATGATTCCGACGCTACCAAATCAACGGTTGAGGAATTGGAGCAAGTCACACTAATCGAGCTCTAGCCCGAACGGAAGGTATACCTGGGAACGAGGTTGACTCCCGAACTCAAGAAAAAACTTATTCAATTTCTTATCACGTCGATTGTTTTGCCTTGTCCCATTTAGATATAACAGGGATTCCACCGGATATAACGACACATCGGCTAATATTGGACCCTAGGTTAAGACCGGTGAAGTAAAAGAGAAGACCCCAATCTGAGGTAAAGCACGCACTCATAAAGGACGAGGTAACCAAACTTCTCAAAATAGGGTCCATTCGGGAGGTGAAATATCCTGAATGGTTAGCCAATGTAGTTGTAGTGCCTAAAAAAGGGAACAAACTTAGAATGTGTGTAGATTATAAGGATTTGAACAAAGCATGCCCCAAAGATTCCTTTCCGCTGCCCAACATCGATCGCATGATCGATGCCACGACCGACCACGAGATCCTTACTTTTCTCGATGCCTATTCCGGGTATAATCAAATCCAAATGAACCCGGAAGATCAGGAAAAGACTTCATTTGTCACCAAGTATGGAACATATTGTTATAATATGATACCCTTCGGGCTAAAAAATGCAGGAGCTACTTACCAACGCCTAGTAAATAAAATGTTCGAGGAACAAATAGGTAAATCAATGGAAGTTTATATTGATGACATGCTAGTTAAGTCCCTGCACACAGAGGACCATTTGACCCATTTGCAGGAAACATTCGAGATTTTAAGGAAATACAACATGAAGCTCAACCCCGAGAAGTGTGCTTTGGGAGTCGGTTCGGGCAAGTTCCTCGGCTTCATGGTGTCAAATCGGGGGATCGAGATTAACCCCAATAAAATCAAGGCCATCGAAGACATCGCCATCGTGGATAGTGTAAAAGTCGTGCAGAGGCTAACGGGATGGAGTGATGCATTAGGCCGATTCATTTCAAGGTCGTCAGATTGAAGTCACAAATTTTTCTCTCTACTCAAAAAGAAGAACGATTTCGCTTGGACCCTGGAATGCCAACAGGCATTAGAGGAATTAAAACGATATCTATCGAGCCCACCACTGCTTCATACTCCAAAAACAGACGAAAAACTTTTCTTGTACTTGGCAGTATCGAAAATCGCAGTAAGCGGTGTCCTAGTTCGAGAAGAGCAAGGTACGTAATTTCCCATTTATTATGTAAGTCGAACCTTAGGAGAAGCAGAAACTAGATACCCGTACCGAGAAAAATTGGCACTTGCACTGATAAGCGCCTCTAGAAAGTTAAGACCGTACTTTCAATGTCACTTATATACGTATTAACCACTTACCCGCTTAGTAATATTTTGCACAAGCCCGAACTATCAGGCCGATTGGCTAAATGGGCTGTCGAACTCAGTGGGTACGATATCGAGTATCAACCCCGCGCGACCATCAAGTCTTAAATTTTAGCGGACTTCGTGGCCGATTTCACGCCGACCCTCGTACCCGAAGTCGAAAAAGAACTCTTATTGAAATCGGGTACGTCATCGGGGGTATGGATCCTTTTTACGGACGACGCTTCGAACGTGAAGGGGTTCGGGCTAGGGATCATTTTAAAGCCACCCACGGGTAACACTATTAGGCAATCTATCAAAACTACTAGGTTGATTAACAACGAGGCCGAGTATGAGGCCATAATTGCAGGTCTCGAGCTAGCTAAAAGCTTGGGAGCAGAAGCCATTGAATCCAAGTGTGAATCTTTGCTTGTGGTAAATCAAGTAAACAAAACCTTCGATGTTCGAGAAGATAGAATGCAAAGGTATTTGAACAAACTACAGGTCACTTTGCACCATTTCAAAGAATGGACTTTACAGCATGTTCCACGAGAGCAAAACAGTGAGGCTGATGCACTTGCAAATTTGGGTTCATCGGTCGAGGAAGGCGAGATAAGCTCGGGGACTGTAGTTCAACTCTCGAGATTCGTGATCGGAGAAGGTCATGCCGAGATAAATTCTACGAGCTTAACCTGGGATTGAAGGAATAAGTATATTGAATACTTGAAGAATGGAAAGCTCCCATCAGACCCTAAATATTAGAGGTCCCTACGAACCAAAGCTGCTCAATTCACATTAACTGCAAATAGAACGCTATACCGAAGGACATTCGATGGACCATTGGCAGTATGCTTAGGTCCAAGAGACACCGATTACATCCTACGTGAGGTGCACGAAGGCATTTGTGGAAATCACTCTCGTGCCGATTCATTAGTCCGAAAAATAATCAGGGAAGGGTATATTGGATCGATATGGGCAAAGATGCAAAGGAGTTTGTTCGAAAATATGACAAATGTCAAAAGTTTGCACCAATGATCCATCAGCCCGGAGAGCAACTTCACTCAGTCCTATCCCCACGGCCATTCATGCAATAGGGAATGGATATCGTCGGCCCTCTGCCATCGGCCCCAGGTAAAGTTAAGTTCATTTTATTTATGACTAACTATTTCTCTAAATGGGTTGAAGCATATGTGTTCGTGAAAGTAAGAGAGAAAGAGGTTATAGACTTTTTCTGGGATCATATCGTATGTCGATTCGGGACACCCACCGAAATAGTGTGTGACAATGGGAAACAGTTTGTTGGCAGCAAAGTGACGAAATTCTTCGAAGACCACAAAATAAAAAGGATATTATCAACACCATATCACCCCAGTGGGAACGAACAGGCCGAATCAACGAACAAAACTATCATTCAAAACCTAAAGAAGAGGCTGAACGACGCTAAAGGAAAATGGAGAGAAATCCTACCCGAAGTCCTTTGGGCATATCGAACAATATCAAAATCTAGTACGGGGGCAACCCCATTCTCCTTAGTATATGGCTCCGAAGCCTTGATTCCAGTCGAAGTCGGGGAACCCAGTGCCAGGTTTCGATATACAACGGAAGGGTCAAATAACGAGGCTATGAACACTAGCCTCGAATTATCGGATGAAAAACGAGAAGCTGCTCTCGTCTAACTGGCCGCCCAAAAGCAGCGAATCGAAAGATACAATAATCGAGGAACCAAGCTTCACCATTTTAAACTCGGGGACTTAGTGCTAAGGAAAGTCACCCTCAGTACCTGAAATCCAAACGAAGGAAAACTAGGACCGAACTGGGAAGGACCGTATCAGGTTCTTGAAAACGTCGGAAAAGGATCATACAACCTCGGTATTGTAAACGACAAACAACTATCAAGCAATTGGAATGTGTCACACCTAAAACGATACTACTGCTAAGGTACGACCCTCCCATATTCGTTTACATTTCGAAACTAACCCCTGCAGGAGTCTGATCAGGAGCTAGGATGGTTCCTTCAATATGAAGCCCTAGGTCTGGAAGCACGCGTTGCACTCTTTTTCCCTTAGACCGATTTTATCCCAAATAGGTTTTTCGGCAAGGTTTTTAATGAGGCAACCTGTGATCGTGCTAAACTTAGAAACAATTCGACAATATCCAAGGCCTCTTTACAATCGACCTCGAATACTGGAGGGCATTGGCCCTCAAATATATCAAGTTCTGATGCAAGAAAGTTATTTCGTAACAACAGGGTTCCAATAGGAAAAGTTGTAAGAGCCAAATGGTCAAAACGAACCATGCTCATGTAGTTGGCCCGAGCCCTGACGCAAAACATGAACACATGTATAATGACTTGCAAAGAAAGTTCTCTTCTTCACCCATATCTTATATCCAAGAAAAATTCCTCTATTTCGAGATTTATTATGCAAACAGGATTGAGATAAATCTCTGAGTCCGAGCAGGCACTCACTCGACTAATAAGCCTACGGGCTACTCTTATTCCGAGTTCGAGCAAGCACTCACTCGACCATTACGCCTACGGGCTACATTACTTAGAGTTCGAATCATTCACTCGACTACTAAGCCTACGGGCTACTTCTATTTCAAGTTCGAGCAAGCACTCACTCGACCATTACGCCTACGGGCTACATTACTTCAAGAGCAAAACTCTCACTTGACCATAAAAGCCTACGGGCTACTCTTACTTCGAGTTCGAGCAATCACTCATTCGACTATTAAGCCTACGTGCTACATTACTTCGAGTTCAAAATCACTCACTTGACTATTAAGCCTACGGGCTACATTACTTCGAGTTCGAAATCACTCACTCGACTATTAAGCCTACGGGCTACAGTACTTCGAGTTCGAAATCATTCACTAGACTATTAAGCCTATAGGCTATGTTACTTTGAGTTCGAATCACTCACTCGACTATTAAACCTACGGGCTACATTACTTTGAGTTTGAAATCATTCACTAGACTATTAAGCCTATAGGCTATGTTACTTTGAGTTCGAATCACTCACTCGACTATTAAGCCTACGGGCTATATTACTTCGAGTTCGAAATCACTCACTTGACTATTAAGCCTACGGGCTACATTACTTCGAGTTCGAAATCACTCACTCGACTATTAAGCCTACGGGCTACAGTACTTCGAGTTCGAAATCACTCACTCGACTATTAAGCCTACGGGCTATATTACTTCGAGTTCGAATCACTCACTCGACTATTAAGCCTACGGGCTACATTACTTTGAGTTCGAATCACTCACTCGACTATTAAGCCTATGGGCTACATTACTTCGAGTTCGAAATCACTCACTCGACTATTAAGCCTACGGGCTACAGTACTTCGAGTTCGAAATCATTCACTCGACTATTAAGCCTACGGGCTACAGTACTTCGAGTTCGAATCACTCACTCGACTATTAAGCCTACGGGCTACACTACTTCGAGTTCGAATCACTCACTTGACTATTAAGCCTACAGGCTACATTACTTCGCGTTCGAAATCACTCACTCGACTATTAAGCCTACGGGCTACAGTACTTAGAGTTCGAAATCACTCACTCTACTATTAAGCCTACGGGATATATTACTTCGAGTTCGAATCACTCACTCGACTATTAAGCCTACGGGCTACACTACTTCGAGTTCGAATCACTCACTCGACTATTAAGCCTACAGGCTACATTACTTCGAGTTCGAAATCACTCACTCGACTATTAAGCCTACGGGCTGCATTACTTCGAGTTCGAAATCACTCACTCGACTATGAAGCCTACGGGCTACAGTACTTCGAGTTCGAAATCACTCACTCGACTATTAAGCCTACGGGCTACAATACTTCGAGTTCGAATAACTTACTTGACTATTAAGCCTACAGGTTACATTACTTCGAGTTCGAATCACTCACTCGATTATTAAGCCTATGGGCTACTCTTATTTCGAGTTCGAAGCAAAGCGCTCACTCAACCATTAAGCCTACGGGCTACGTTACTTCAAGTTAGAATCACTCACTCGACTAAATTGCCTAAAGCCTTACGAAAACCTTCATAAGGCGTAAATGAAACAAAATCTTCATAAGGCAGAAAATAAAGGCAAGTCGGGAAAAGAAAAGATATTTATATATGCATACAAGATTGTTTACAAGATTATTTACAACATCCAAAATGGAAACTAAGGGCTAAGTTTCTTGGTTATCTCCGGGGGCGGTCTCATCTCCATCGGGCTCCTCCCCACTCTGAGACCCGCTCTTGTTCCCTTCACCATCATCGTCATCGTCATCGTCATTATCATCATCGGAAGCCAAGGCCCCAGCATCGGCTTCAAGCTCTTTTGCCTTTATTATCTCTTCAGTAAGATCGAAGCCTCGAGCATGGATCTCCTCGAGGGTCTCCCTCTGAGATTGGCATTTAGCAAATTCGGCAATCCAATGTGCTCGAGTTCGAGCGGTCCCAGCTACTTCTTTCGCATGCGACTGAACGGCCTCAGCATCGGCCAGATAAACAGCTACAAATGCGTCTGCATCGGCCTTTGTCTTTTCAGCATTGGCAAGTTTAGAAGCCAACCGAGCCTCGAGCTCCTCTTTTTTCCTTGCTTGAACCGATCTTTTTTCCTTCAGACTTTGAAGTTGATTTTCGACCAATGATAATTGGGCTCGAGCAACCTCTTTCTCTGCGGCAAAGCGGTCCATATTTCCTTTCCATTTCAAGGACTCCGCCTTTATCACATCGACCTACTCACGGAGCTTCCCGATCATCTCAAGCTTCTGCTGCAACTGCGAGATCGAAAGATTAGCTATCGTTCCAGTATCGAATCCATAGGCTCTTAATAGTGTCATTACCTGCTCGGATAGATCGGTTTGATCTTGGTGAGATTTGGCCAACTCAGCTCGGAGGTCCTTGATTTCTTTTCCCCTTTGCCCTAAGAGGAGTTTAAGGGCCTTCCTCTCATCCATGGCCCGTTGGATATCGGCCTCGTATCGACGCAGCTCAACTCGGAATCGAGAACATGCTTCTCGATGAGCTACCACGGCCTACGAAGAAAGAAGAAACAAAGTAAGAAAAGAAAAACAGACATAAGAGATAATACCAACAAAATAATTCAAGGCTTACCTGATTCAAAGCCTGCTGCACTCTGTGAAAAAGATCCGATGCATCACTAGTACCGGCAGCATCCTCGACACCGGTAAACAGATCACAAAAAGGATCCTCTCCATCATGAGGCCCGTCTAGTTCGAGGGCCGAATCGCCCCTTTGAAAAAAGCAGCGAAGGTGGGCGAGTCTTTGATTGCTACTGCCCCAAATGAGTCACTTGGGGCATTCTCTTCGGTTTGAAGAGATTCAGGGA
Organism: Nicotiana tabacum; assembly: GCF_000715075.1. Taxonomy (NCBI): domain Eukaryota; kingdom Viridiplantae; phylum Streptophyta; class Magnoliopsida; order Solanales; family Solanaceae; genus Nicotiana; species Nicotiana tabacum. The sequence goes on along the minus strand of NC_134094.1, from coordinate 63,635,891 downwards.
GAGCCCCTTCAGACGTATTCCCCATCCGGTGGCTTCAATGGGAAGCATCCTCGATCTCCAACAACTCGGGGACTCTGCCCGAATCTTTCTCCGATATATCCTCAGTTCGAGGTGGAGCCTTATAAACCACCATCGATTCAGCTGTGGAGCGTCGGTGGTCTTCTTCGATCGGGCCACCAGTACGGACCCGTCATCTTCCTCTTCCTCATCTTCACCCCATAGACGCTGAACTGATTCTAAGGTCAAAGGGATGGTATTCTTCCTCGACTTACGAGCCGACCTTGTCTTCGGTTTTGAATTTTCGGAAGTAGAGGCCCTTTTCCTCTTATTTCCCTCCGCCGATTTAGAAACCGGGTCCGAGGCTTCTTCTTCGCCGGGCAGGGACCTGAAAACCGCATCTTTGCCCAGGCCTACACACAAGAAGATCGGTTGAATATGTGGAAATTATTTCGTTCGAACTCTCAAAACATGAGAAATAGGCTTACCATGATTTTTGGCCTCCCATCGGCCCTTTGCCAAATCACGCCACGAACGTTCGGTGCATGTAGAGGTCGAAGCCAGGGCCCGTACCCAGTTCTTAAGATCGGGAACGGAATCGGGCATCCAAGGAACCGCTGCATCACAAAAGAGATATCAGTAAGAAAGAAACAAAGAGACAAGGCGATAGGGAATAAGCAGTAGAATCACACTTACACTTCATATTTCATTCTTTGGGGAATGACATCTTTTCGGCTGGGATCAGGTCTGAAGTCCTCACTCGAACGAACCTGACTATCCAACCTCAATCCTTGTCCTCGTATATGCTCGAGAACAGTACCTTGGTAGCCCGACGTTGAAGTTTTATTAATCTACCCCGAAAGAGGCGGGGACTATACAATCTAATAAGATGATCGAGGGTGAAAGGCATCCCCTCGATCTTGTTTGCAAAGAAACATATGAGGATAACGATCCGCCAAAAGGAAGGATGAATCTGACCTAGAGTTATTCGGTATTGACGACAAAAGTCAACGATAACCGGATCGAGAGGTCCTAATGTAAAAGGGTAAGTATACACACTAAGGAACCCTTCCACGTGGGTGGTGATATCTTCATCGGAAGCCGGAATTACCACTTCTTTGTTATCCCAGTTGTAATCTGTCTTTAACTGAGCAAGTTGCTTTTTGGTTATCGAGTACAAATACCTCGATACCGGCTCACACCGACCGGGAACCAACGAGCCCTTATCGACCTTAAAATCAGAGGTGAGAAGGCATGCTCCGGGAATAAACTCCTCAGGCCGTGGCTCCACCAGTGTTTTATCGGCGACAGGATGTGAAGAAGAAGCCTCTTCTTTTCGAGGGATGGCTTTTGATGTTTTCACCATATTTTTGAATTTAGAAGAAAGAAATATAGAAGATGTGGTGTTTCAGAGAAAGATTTTGCGGTAAAAACCACAGAAGGTAAAATTCGCACTTAATTCAGAAGTTATGAGAAAATGCTTAGGAAAATTTGAGATTAGAAGATATAAAAGTGATTAATGGTGAAAGAAGGGGATATTTATAGGCCGAGCAGTGGCGGTCCAATATCGGTAATGGCCGACCACCGTCTGACACGCATTAAATGCCTCGGGAAACTGAACCGATGGGACAGCTATCATGTACGTCACGATCGAATTCGATGCACACGTCAGTAAATATTTGATCGAGCCATAGTTAAATCATGTCGTTTCTCGCTACATCGTTCCCGAGAAACGAGGGGACTATCTGTATACGGTAAAAACCGGTTAACCTTTCGTACGAACTGGTCGAGATGGTAATACATTGGGTCAGAGAAGCATATTCATCATCAGGTTGAGATCCGGAGTCAGGTCACCAAGCTTCGAGACCTAAGGACCGATCAATGTCGAGCTCGATATCATTATCGAGCTCGAATCCAAATCGAACTATGATGCAAAGTGAAGTTATCGAGCTTACGAGGTAGAGACCGACCAACACTGACCCCGAATCAATACAAGGATCCGGGCCAAAATCGAGCTCGAGTCAAGATCGAGAGCTCGAAGTCAAGATCGAGAGCTCGGGTCAAGATCGAGAGCTCGAGTCAAGATCGAGCTTATAGATAAGAGCCGTTGCAATCCCACTAGAAGAGAGAATTCAGACACGAATTATGGAAAAACTGATTTATCATGGGTCTCCACTATGTATATTTAATTATATCTAAAGTAGAATCCCTCCACTATATAGGGTATGATTATTATTTTTGTAAAGACAAGTTTTTTGGGCATACTTGGTAACTGAGATATCACACATTTCATTTTGAAGAACTATCTTTTCTAACTTCATATCTTTCATCCCCACAGTCAAATATTAGATATTCTTATTTATCCGTACGATTTGTGTTGAGTTATATCACATATCCTTAGAACTACGTACAAATTTAACTCTATCCGTTTTTCGAATAAACAGTTCTTCTCTTCTAAGTTCTATACTTTGGATGAAATCCAAGTTTCTTGAAATAGTTTTACGTAATGAAGTCTCGTGGCATTCCCTCATGGTCTTGTTTGGTTAATGCGTAGAGTTGCTCCAATCTCTGTTTTAATCTTTTTATTGGAGATGAAAATTTGAGGACATCAATTTATCAAAATATGAGTATCATTCAACTTATGTTTAAACAAATGATGATAAAGTAGTTTTGCCTCACAGTGAATCCATCCAAAACTTTATGCCCTTACATACGTACAATTTACAAGCTAGCTATTATATTGAGATAATGCCGAAAAAGTGAAAAGAAAAAGCTAGTCTTCTTCAGCGATAAAGTCCAAAGATGGCAACTCCACATGAGGAAGCTCTGGAACTTTTAGCTTTGGGAGAGACATAGCCTCCACCTTATGCTTTAGCTGCTTGGTAGAGTCGTTTAAATCGCCTTCTTGAACATTTAATGAAGGTGGAGTGTCCTTCATCCAGCTTGTAATCAAACTACCAATGGATCTAAGTGGATGATTTAATCCATGTTTCATTTTCAATATGAGAGAGACCTCCGATAGTTGCCATGTTAAGGTCAGGACTATCATAGCTGATAAAAGGCAATGAGTCACAAAATTCTGCTTCTGAATCTTCCTTACTTCTTTTACAACATTTTCTTCTTTTTCTCTGTCTGGAGTTTCTTCTAAGTTGGTTGATTGACTCATCTGATCAAGTGGGCTATCTTCTTTCAGCGATTCTAGCTGTTCAAAGAGTTTTAAATTTGAGTAATACACTTTTGAGTATAAGTTTTGTGTACTGACCATGTTAAAAAAAGAAAATGATGATTACTTATAATAATTCTCCGTATAAATATTAATTGGTAACCATAAGAAAATGTAATACAAGGCCAAAATACACTAATAATGTAAGAAATTATCCACACGGTTAGTTAGTTAGTTAGTGTATATAACTTAATCATTTTTCTTTTATTTTGGTGTACCCTGCATTGCACCGAAAGCACTTGATAAGTCAATGCACTACTTATGATTATATAATTACTTCCTTTTACTTGCCAAGTTTCAATGATAATTGATTATTAAAAAGAACAAGGGAAGATAATAACAGACCAGCCCAATATCCGGAATCTAACCTTCTTTCATCCCGGCTTTTATGGGGGTTAGTTGCTTCTACTAGTGGCAGGATATAATCTAAAATCTAAAGTTAGTGAGTTCTATATAGAGTATGTATTTAAACTATGTAGTAAAAAGTAATGAATCGATTCTTTACCTTAAAAACAGAAACACAATTGATTAAGTTCTATTGAGTAACTCATAGTGAGCAATTACCAAAGAATTGACTTTAATTATTAAATGATTAAACAATCAAGAGTAATTTACTTATGATAAAAGAATTTTGAATTCAATCCATTACGTTTCACAGAAAAATGTAAATTCTATGCTCACTATCACAGTATCACTTATTTGATATGAATATGAGTATTATGATCGGATCTTCTATAAAATACTACACTAATTAACACCTGTATTTGATATGAACCCTATAAACGAATCCATTTATCATGAACAATAACAAACTTGAACTTACATGAAAATATACAGTACCTGAGTTAAAAGTTGGGAGAGGAGTTGGTGGCGGTGCTCGGCTTGCTTTTCACCCTCATCATCTTTGTTGATGGTATTATCAACGGCGACAAAGCTCTCATCAAGAAGCTGACGTCTTTTGGATTGGACTTGTTCTTCTTCTATTAACTGCTCTATGGCTTTCTGCATGAGCTCCACTTTCTCCACCCTTTCCATTTTCTCAATTTCCAGTAGCTTCTTTCAAGTTTCAACCGACCTAAGCAGAGACGTGCGCTATAATGATAGTGGGGCATACATCCATACAGTACTAGAAAACAAAATTGTTGTAGAGATGGTGATAAACGACCTCAATCCACTTCGGCTTTGACCGTTAACATTAACCACTCATCCCTTGGCACGTACTAATATTACGCTGCTTATCCTTTCTTTGCTCAAAATTTTAATTAGCTAATAGCGACGTTGGGGCAAGAAAATTGACTTAACTGTTATAAATACTCTGAATTGTGAATGTGTTAACGAAAATATTTTACCGTGGATGTCCATTTAGTATTTTATTTAGGGGTATTAAATAGGTAGGTTGGATTGATTTTGGACGGGTCAAAATAGTTTGAGTTAATAAATGGGCGGGTCATTGACCTATTCAAAAATTATTTGGGCTGAGATGAGCTTGGTAGAGATGGGCTAAATTTGAATTATACCCCAACCCGCCCAATTCTTAACAAGATTTAATTAATATTTGTTATTTTCTTATGAATTGTATAATTATTGAATAAGATTTTTTTTCTTTTGTTATGCTCATATATAACATATCAAAAAGATAAATTATTTCTAAGATATTTTGGCAAAGTTACTCATGGATCAATTTGGGCTTAAAATCAGCCCAACTTTAAATGGGTTGAAATGTGTCGGACTAAGATGAGCCGAGTTCAATAAATGGGCAGGTCAATAACCAGCCCAACCTTGAGCGGGTTGGGTGGGTCATTTGGGCTTGGGCCAAATTTGACAACCCTAACTTTATTGATATTTATCTACAAACAGCTGATGCAGACATGTTGCAGGTATGTTGACTTGCAACGGCTTCTTATTAAACAAGCAGGATGGGAGCAACTCATGTAGATAACTTACAAGAAGCTCAAGAAAAGCCATCCAACTGTTTTTTTTTATAAATATAAATAGAGAAAGTTTAAGTTCATTACGTACATGAGTTTGAAGTTGAATAATGTATTTATTCGCTATGCAATATTTATTTTTGTAACGACCCGACCGATCATTTTGTTTAATTGCGCCACATTATCCTTTTTATGCTTCATACATGTATGTTTATGGTTTTATAATTTGCGGGGTTGATTAGTTTCGTTTCGGGAAGCTTTTGAGGACCCTTTGATTCTTGACTTAGAAGCTTAAATTAGAAATGTTGATGCATTATGCTTGTCTCCAACCCTTCTAGCCTTCGCTTTTCAGCTCTTGTGAAATATCTCTTTATATGCGGATGATCTTCTTCTATAACTCTTGCTCTTTTACTTGTCCTCTTCTGGGACGGAGTGTTGTTTTCCCCATTTAATAAAATAATCTTAGCAATTTTTACTGGATTAATTTCATATGGGTCTTGTGAGTCTCCAAGCAATGCCATGTATTCTTTGAGCTTTACTTTAACATCTTCCCAAAGAGGTAAGGTGGAAGAATAATTGCAATTCTCTTCTTCTCCTGGCCATATTACTTTTGGAATGTGTCTGTTCTGCTGAAAAAATATCTCCTGGGCCTCAGCTAACTTTTTTTCCCTTGCTTGAATTGTGTCTGGATAATGATAGCGAAGAGTAGGGATCACATGAATGGAGCTCTGGACAATGTCAAATGGCTTGTGAAACATAAATATTTTGGCTCCACTAGAATTCAAATGATGAACCAAATATTTTTGAGGTTTGAACCACAACAAAAATATTTTTAGGTAGGGCTCAAGATTTTCAAAATCCTGAAAGTTATCACATTTAAATTACATAAGAATGTAGTATTGATGACATAGATACCATAAGAGCTCCTATAGAAAATTTCTAGAATGTGCTGTGAAAACCTAGCAATATCGATACTCTGGATGGATAATGCCTGCCTGAAAACTTGGAGTTCATAAAAATTTCTGCTTCCAAGCAAGATGAATGGGACAAGAGGATCCGAAAATTCTAATAGCTCCGGCGGGTGATGTGATGACATTGATGATGAACTTGTCCACGGGGCCTCTGAAAACATAAACATTTGGCTTATCGACCTCTTCTTCCTATGTCTGATACCACAGGGGGTGGAACCTTTTTGAACTTTTGAAAAATTCACATGGCCTTGAAAGGCAATCGGCAAGAAAATTATCTTTTCCTTTCAAGTGCTTGACCTGAAATTTGTAGGGAGAGAATCACTGAGCCCATCTGAGAATTTGCGGATTCAGAATAATCTTTGGATTCAGCTGGATCATCCTGGGAAAAGCTTTCATATCCATCTCAATAATAAACTCTGAGTGAATTAGGAAAAAAATGAACTTTTTAATCCCATTTTTCACCGCAAGAATCTCCTTGAAAGTGGAATGATAGTGTTGTTCATCATCCTTGAATCTTCCAATGGCGTAATCACATATTTTTCTATGACCGTTTTCTTCCTCAAACAAAATCGCGCTCCAATATTTATTGCTGGCATCTGTCTGCAATATTTTCTTTCTATTGGAGGGAATGTGCAAAGATTTAACACTTTGGGACACCTCTTTTATTTTTCTAACTGCATCACTTTGCTCCATACCCCATGGTCGGGCATTATTCTTCAACAATTTTGTGATAGGAGAAATATATGTGAAAATTAATTATTCTCAAAAACTGCTGGATTTGCTTCGTCGTGAAATCAGTACCGGGGAACTCGAGAAGTTCCTGAGAAATATGAGAACCTGGAGTGTGTTTTCCATGGGAAAAATGCATGCCCAGAAACTCAGTTTTATTTTGTGCAAAAATCATTTTTTTTGGTTGAAAGCATGATGCCATTTTTTCGCACTAAAGATGCAAAATGATTGAGCAAATTTATGTGTTCCTCCCAAGTATCACTGAATAGTAAAATATCATCAATATAAATAAGTGATGTGTGGAGGATGGACTGAACTATTTTTATCATGGCCTTTTGAAACAAAGATGGAGCAATTTTTAAACCGAAAGGCATGACTTTCCACTAAAAATGGTGATCGGGAATGCAAAAACTAATTTTTTTCCTATCATCCGGGTGGATTCCTAATTTCCAAAAGCCTGATTTGAGATCAAACTTAGAAAAATATTTTGCTTTGGCAAGTTGGGAGAAAATGGTGAGCTTATTCTGGATGGGAAACTTGTCATTCAAAAAAAAAAATGATTGAGTGGTTGGTAATTAATTACCAATTTCAATTTACGTCTTGTTTGCTTGGCTCTATTGTTGACATAAAATGCTTCACACGCCCATTGTGAATTTGATGGCTCAGTGAGATCAAAATTTACTAGCTCCTGACATCCTTTTTTGCAAGCTGAATGTGGTCGGGATTCATATCTGAGTGACTTGCCTTTGTAAAATTGATACTCTCATTTTTTTTTGAAAGGCAGCTTGATGAATAACTCTTCATTTTTCATAAAGAATTGTCACATTTGGTTAAGAATTCAGTGTGAGATTCTACACAGAAGTGTGGTATGATTTATGCTTCAATTTCACTGACTTAATCTTCTTCTGTGAGTTAGAACAATCTGGGGATTGCACACTATGGCTTGAATTTTTTTTGAATTTTATCCCATTGGCTTTGATCTGGAGTTTGTCATGCAAAACCCTGTAAATGTCAAAACCAATAATTAAAACCTTACCTGGGACATCTGACCCAATCAATTTGGTCTTGTACTTCAGTCCTAGGAAGAATTCGATGGTGATCGGGTGCTTGGTAATTACAATTGTGGTCAGAATTCCATTTGAGGTTGTGTTGAAATTGTTGAAGTACGACACCCAATACTCATGTGGAAAGACCGCATGATTAATGAGCGAGGAGGCTACTCCCATGTCAAAGAAAGCTATGATATGTGTTGGTTTGTCCCACTTGGATACATAGACCTTGATTTCTATTTGCCGGATCACCATGATGCTGTGAATCTCCTCTTTTACCTTTGGCTTTGATTCTAAAATTTGGTAATGATCATTACCATATTCCTCATAAGCGTCCAGGGAAAAGAGAGTCTCTTCTGTGGGCTCATCTTCAAGTGAGAAAACCGATCCAAGGTCGTCATCCTCACTGAAATGAACTCCAGTATAATCTGAAATTTCAGAGAGAAGTCTAATAGACTGCTTGGATTGCGGGCAGTTCCTCGCAAAATGTCCTATTTTATTACAAATAAAACATTCTCTATTTCTCCTTCCATTGCCGGACCTTCTCATTCTGAAGTATTTTATTTTCCTTCTGAACCTAGACTTGTCGCTTGAGAATTTTGGCAGCCTAAACCTTTTGAACTTCTTCCTTGGCACCTAGCATGAGCAGTCTTTCTTCCTATAATTCAATCTGACTTGCGACAAGCTCTATCTAGTGCTGGATCATTATTGTTATCCCTTTCAGAGCACTAAGCGCGATCCACTAGGCATCAGAGTGGTGAGGCGAGCTCTAGGGATGCATTAAACGTTTTCTACTTGGATTGGGCTTGGGGACTCCGACCCTAACCTATAAATACCCCATAAACGTGATTATTGGGGGGGGGTTGGTTAATTTTGGAGGCGAAAAAGGCAAAGAAACACAAACAGAGCACGAAGTTAATTGATTTTTCTATCTTTCATCTAGTATTCATAGCTTTTATGTTTAAAAATAATATTTTAATTATTGTCATGAACATGAGTGGCTAAGAACCTCATTATTCTGGGGTTATGGGTCGTTATTGACTATATAGTTTGACGGTTGATTATTTTGCTTGAATTATCATATTAATTTATTTATTAAATCTTGCACTTAATTTTTCTATTGCGTAGCTAACAATATAATACTATCTATGAATTTATAGTTGAACTCGAAAGTGGGAACTATAGATTGCATATAAGATTGAATAGAGTAAGTTCTTGAATTTTAGCATCAGAGAATAGATTCGCGATTAAAATAGACATATTCTAGTTGCCTTACATGGTTATTTTTGCAGGAGATACACATGCGTTCTTGTTAATTTTGATTCTATAGACATATAGTCATAGGTTGGCTTGAATAGGCGAGCGAAGCGTCGAAAGAACTTTGCTAGTATAATAAACCCTATTAATCAACTAATTAGACAAATCAAGTGATTAAATCAACCAAAAAAATGCAATAAGAGAGACATTAATCCTATAACCTCGGAATATTCCCATCTCATTGAATTCCTTCTACGTGTTTGCTTGTTTGCTTTGCACCCTCGAATTGTTAGCTTGTGTAATAGTTTCATAGTAATTTTTAGTCATACAAATCACAATCATCTTATTCACAACCACTTGAGCAATAAATTTATAAATAGTTTAGATTGGACAATAGTTGATCATAAATCATCGTGGGACAATACTTTCTCATCACTTTATTACTTATCGACCATGTATACTTGCATGTGCGTTTGAACCCAACAAGATTTTTGTGTCGTTGTCGGGGATTTAGAAATTAGCTACTTGTCTAAAATAAGCTTTTATTTATTTTTGTTTGAGATTTAATTTATTTTACTGTTTCTGACTCTACATGTATTCACATTGAATGCTAAGAAGAAGTAAAAGTTTGAACAATCTTCCGCCTTTTGATCCTGAACCCGAAAGACTCTTCCACAGGTTAAGGAGGGAGGCGGAAGCAAGAGAAAGAATTGTAGAGTTGGGAATTGAAGTCCAACCACATCCAATCGAGATGGCAGAAAATGATGAGAGACCGGTGATTGAGGTCGCAAGGCCTAGTCTCGCAAACATGACTCAGGCTATCGTGAAGCCTGATATAACTGGGCACGTCAAGCTAAAATAGTACATGGTGCAACTGATTCAATCCACAGGGCTATTTGTGGGTTTTTCAAGTGAAGATCCCCAAAAGCAAATGTAGAATATTTTGGAGATTACAGACATATACAACTTTACGAACGTCTCCAAAGACTATGTCAGACTGACTTTGTTTCCCCTTTCTTTGATGGGGGAAGCAAAAGAATGGTTAAACAAAGAGCCAACAAACTCAATCCGCATATGGGACGACCTAGCACGGAAATTCTTCATCCACTTCTTTTCCATAAAGAAAATAATGTCACTAAGAAGCCAAATTCTGGGGTTTCAGCAAAAAGATGGTGAGACTCTATGTCAGGCCTGAGAGAGATATAAAAAGCTACTTAGAGATTGTCCTCACCGCTATTAAACAGATAAAGTGTTGGTACATACTTTTGTAAATGAGTTGGACGAGACCTCCAAATTGAGTCTAGACTTAGCTTGTGGAGGAAGTTTCATGCAAAAGCCATACAGTGAGATTCAGACTCTACCGAATAATTTCACTGCAAATGATCATAACTGGAAAGGTGAGGGTGAACCAAGAAGAATGATCGGATAGAAAGTAGCAGGTACACTCGAGCTAGATGAGATGTTAGCCATGCTGGCAGAAATTTCTAAGCTTACCAACCAAGTGGCTAAGATGGCAATAGGCCAAGGGCATCAAAAGCAGCAGGTGCAAGGGATGGCCATATGTTATGAAATTTGTGGAGATGGTCACACGAGTGACCAATGTCCAGTGAATCCCGAATCTATTTATTATGTGGTCCAGCAGGGTAGAGGTCCAATGAACCAGAATACACAATACGGGAACATCTATAATCCCAACTAGAGGAATCACCTGAACTTCTCATGGGGTGGAAACTAGGCTACTCAAAATCAATGCAGACCTTAAGGAAACTACAATCAGCCTCAAAAGCCACCCTAACAGGTAGAAGAAAGAACCAATGATATGTTGAAAAGGTTGTTAATTGACAACCAGCAACTTCGAACAGACAATCAGCAACTAAGGATTGAATTTCGAAATATAGAGAGGCAGATTGGGCAGTTGGTTGTACATCAAAATACCCGACCTGCAGGGACCATTCCAAGTGACACATATAAGAATCCTCAAGTAAATGTTGTAACCTTAGGGAATGGTAGAGAATTGGAAGAAGTACCAAAAATAAAGAAAGAAAAGTCACTCCTGAGGGAGAACTGGTTCCTAAAGCGGTGGTGGAAACTGAGAAAGAAACTAAGGAAAGTGAAAAGACTCCAGTTGCAAGGCCACCACCTCCCTTCCCACAAATATTAAAGAAGAAAAGTAATGACAGAATGTTCAACAAATTTCTTGATGTGCTGAGCCAAATTCAGTTAAATCTCCCATTGGTTGATGTGTTACATAAAATTCCAAAATATGACAAGTACATCAAAGATATTGTGGCCAATTTGGGACAGTGGCACTTACTGAAGAGTTCACTTCACGAATTCAAAGAAAGTTGCCCCAAAAGTTGAAGGATCCGGGGAGCTTCACCATACCTGTTTGAATTGGTTAGGTAGATGTGGGACGGGCACTTTGTGATTTGGGGGCTAGCATAATTTGCCCATATAAGTTTTCAGTCCATTGGGGTTGGGGGCCCTAAGGCCAACCACTGTCATGTTGCAGCTTGCTGATAGATCTATTGTCCATCCCGAGGGGGTGATAGAAGATGTGCTACTACAAATTAAGCAATTTATTCTTCCAGCGGATTTCATTATATTGGACTATGAAGCTGATGAACACGTTCGCATCATCTTGGGATGACCTCTCTTAACCACCGCCGATGTTGTGGTACAAGTTCATGAAGGAAAAATGATTCTCCGGGTTGATAATGTGGAAGCAGTCTTTAATGTGTACAAGGTAATTCAGCTTCCAAGTCACTATGAGGATCAAGCTATGATATCTATGATTGAAAAAGAAGAAGAAAATAATGATGTGGGTGCATATCTGGATGATTCTCTAGAGAAAGCATTTATGTTGTTCGACATCATTGACTTGGATGATGAGGTGAAGGAGATGGTGCATCATCTAGATGCATGTGCTTACATCAAAGGAATGATCGATTTTGAGCCTCTAGATAGACAAACTAGGCCACCCCCAAGCCGTCTATCGAACAAGATCCAAAATTGTAGCTCAAGCCCTTACCCTCGCATCTTCATCATACTTATTTGGATTCTGGTGAAACTTTACCTGTTGTTGTGTCTTCTGAGTTATCTGTTTTGCAGGAGGAAAAGCTGCTTCATGTGCTTAGAGAGCACAAGTGGGCGATTAGATGGACCATGGCCGACATTCGTGGTATTAGCCTAGCATTTTGTATGCATAAAATTCTCATGGAGGATGGGCACAAACCAAGTGTGGAACACCAACGCCATTTGAATCCAGTCATGAAGGAAGTGGTAAGAAAGGAAGTCATAAAGTAGCTCGATGTAGGTATTATCTTTCCTATCTCTGACAACAAGTGGATAAGTTCAATACAGTGTGTGCCTAAAAAGAGTGGAATGACGGTGGTCATAAATGAGAATAATGAATTAATTCCAACTAGGACTGTCATAGGTTGGAGAATTTGCATAGACTACCGGAAATGGAATAATGCTACTAGAAAGGATCACTTCCCCTTCCCTTCATTGATCAGATGTTAGATAAGTTGGCCGGACAAGACTATTATTGTTTTCTTGATGTATATTCTAGGTATAACCAGATATGAATCGCACTAGAGGACCAAAAGAATACCATATTCACTTGTCCTTATGACACTTATGCTTTTAAGCGAATGTCATTTGGGTTATGCAATGCACCCACAACTTTTCAAAGGTGTATGATGACAATCTTTGCTGATATGGTAGAAATATTTGTTGAAGTATTTATGGATGATTTTTCAGTATTCAAACCATCTTTTGATGAATGATTAACGAATTTGAGTAAAGTGCTTGCCAGGTGTAAAGAGACAAACTTAGTGCTGAATTGGGAGAAGTGTCATTTTTATGGTACGAGAAGGAATTGTACTCGGGCACAAAGTGTCCAAAGAGGGGTTGGAGGTGGATAAGGCAAAAGTGGAGGCAATTGACAAATTGCCACCTCTAATCTCTGTCAAAGGAGTCGGAAGCTTTTTGGGACACGCAGGTTTCGATCGCAGATTCATTAAAGATTTCTCTAAGATTTATGCTCCCTTGTGCAGGTTGCTTGAGAAGGACATGTCTTTCAAGTTTGATGAGCATTTCTTGAAGATGTAAGAGGAGCTTAAAAAGAGATTGGTGACAACACCAACTATCACCACCCAGACTGGGGAGAGCCTTTTGAGTTGATATGTGATGCCAATGACACAACAATTGGGGTCGTACTAGGCCAGAGAAAAAACAAAGAGTTCCACTCAATTTGCTACACTAGCAAAACCCTAAAACCAGATCAGATAAATCACACAGTTACAGAAAAAGAGTTGCTAGCGGTAGTATAGGCATTTGACAAATTTAGGGCCTACTTGGTGGGAACTAAAGTCATCGTCTACACAGATCATGCAGCCATCAGGTATTTGTTTAAGAAAAAGGATGCTAAGCATAGACTAATACGTCAGGTTATTCTTTTGCAGGAATTTGACATAGAAATCAGAGATCGAAAGGGGACCGAAAATCAGGTAGTTGATCACTTGTTGCACTTGGAAACTCACGCACATGTTGAAAGGGGTGAAGTTCAGGAAAGTTTTCCTGATGAGCAATTATTAGCCATCACAGCTGGCACATACCCATAATATGCTGACTATGTGAACTTTATTATAAGTGGGGTGACTCCGTCAGAGTTGTCATCGGATGGTAAGAGAAAATTCATGCATGATGTTAGATTTTATCTATGGGATGAGTCGTATTTGTTTAAGCATTGTGCATATCAGTTGGTGAGCCGCTGTGTCCCTGAGGAGGACATGGAAGCAATTTTTCATGATTGTCATGCGTCACCGTATGGAGGGCACCATGGTAGAGATAAAATGGCTACAAAGGTGTTACAATCGGGATTCTATTGGCCCACTCTGTTCAAGGATGCACATGCTTTTTGTGAAAATATATGATAGGAGCCAAAGAACAGGTACAATTTCAAGAATACATAAGATTCCATTGAAGGGCATACTTGAGGTCGAAATCTTCGATGTTTAGGGAATAGACTTATGCGGCCGTTTCCATCATCAAATGGCCATCGGTACATATTGGCTGTAGTTGACTATGTGTTGAAGTGGGTTGAGGCTGTGGCTTTGCCTACGAATGATGCTAAGGTGGTGGTGAACTTTGTGAAGAAATATATTTTCACGAGATTTGGAACTCCGCGTTCTTTGATTAGTGATGGAGGTACTCAATTTTGTAATAAATTGTTGGGCAACCTCTTGGCTAAGTATGGGGTGAAATTCAAGGTTACAACTGCCTATCATCTGCAAACCAGTGGTCAAGTTGAGGTTTCGAATAGGGAAGTGAAGCAAATTTTGGAGAAGACAGTGAGCGCAAGTAGAAAGGACTGGGCTAGCAAGTTCGATGACGCTCTATGGGTATATCGCACTGCATACAAAACTCCAATTGGTGCTTCGCCATACATGTTGTTTTATGGGAAGGCTTGTCACTTGCCCGTTGAGCTTGAGCACAAGGCATATAGGGCGATCAAGAAGCTCAACTTTGATATAGATCTAGTTGGAGAAAAATGAATGTTGCAACTCAATGAACTCAAAGAGTTTCGATTGCACGCATATGAGAATGCAAAGTTGTATAAAGAGAAAACAAAGAGATGGCATGACAAACATATTTTGCATCGTGAGTTCGAACCAGGTAAAGTCATTTTATTGTTCAATTCAAGATTGAAGCTCTTTCCTGGGAATCTCAAGTCTAGATAGTTGGGTCCATTTGAAGTAGTTCGGGCTACAGAGCATGGAGCTATTGAGTTACGGCATCCCGAAAGTGATGGCACATCTTTAGTCAATGGGCAAAGAGTTAAACACTATTAGGGTGGTGGCGTTCGTTGTCACAAAACTTGGATAGACTTGGTGGATGCTTGATGGAACATTTTACGTTGTGTCGTGATGTTAAATCAGACGCTTCATGGGAGGCAACCCATTGTGATGTTGTATTCGTCATGCCATGATGTTAACTAAGGCGCTTGTTATGAGGCAACCCAATTCGTAGTGTAGTCTAGCTTAATTAGCCTTTTTTTTATTTTTAGGTACTAACAAGTTTTTGGTCTTGACTGATAATATTATGCCTTATCACATGTTATGTTTATGTTTACATACGCTGATTGAACTGTTAGTAGGTGTCAGTATCGACCACTCGTCACTACTTTTTTTAGGTTAAACCTGATGCTTACTAAGACTGGTATTAGCGGTACCCTTAAGTTGAGTAGGAGTACTTTGTTGGAGACTTCGTGGTGAGCTGCTCTATTTGATCTGATTCGCAGCACATGGAGTCCCCCTTCCCTACTTATTCATTTCAGTCTATCTATTTATTTTCCAGACAAATGTTATTGTTCATTTGAAACCAGTTTCTCTTATTAGATGCTCATGATGTAGTGACACCGGCTTTTGGGCATTTGTTAGCCAGTTGTGGTAATATTTAGACCGTGTTGTTGAATTGTACTTATGATATTGAATTGACATTTATTTTCGCATTGTTATTTATATCATGAAACAGTTAATGGCTTAATCATTGGATATTATGATCATAATTAGATGTTGGCTTGCCTAGCAAGCAGGTTAGGTGCCATCACGGCCTTCGGTGGGATTTTAGGCAGTGACAAGTTGGTATCATAGCTCTGCTTGAACAGATGCTGCAAACTCCGATGATCAGTGTAGATCTCACAATGAACCCCGTACAGATAGTACCGCCAAATCTTCAGGGCGTGAACAATAGCTACTAACTCAAGATCATGGACAGGATAGTTCTTCTTATGGATCTTCAACTGGCGCGAAGCATAAGCAATCACTCAACCCTCCTGCATCAGAACACATCCAATACCTATCCTCGAGGCATCACAATACACTGTGTATGAACCAGAAGCTGATGGCAGAATTAGAACTGGGGCCGTGGTTAAAGCAGTCTTGAGCTTCTGAACGATCTCCTCGCACTCATCCGACCACTTGATTGGAGCACCCTCTTGGGTCAATTTGGTCAAGGTAAATGCAATAGATGAAAAACCCTCCACAAAACGACGGTAATAGCCCGCCAAACCAAGAAAGCTCCTAATCTCCGTGGCTGAGGACGGTCTGGGCCAACTCTGTACCGCCTCTATCTTCTTCGGATGCACCTGAATACCCTCGCTGGACACCACGTGCCCCAAGTACGCCACTGAACCGAGCAAAAACTCACACTTGGAGAACTTTGCATAAAGCTTCTCCTCCCACAATCTTTGTAACACAATCCTCAGATGCTGGGCATGCTCCTCCTAGCTACGAGAGTACACCAGGATATCATCAATGAATACAATAACGAACGAGTCCAAATAAGGCTGAAACACACAATTCATCAAATGCATGAACATCACTGGGGCGTTAGTCAGCCCAAAAGACATCACAGAGAACTCATAATGGCCATATCGGGTCCTGAAAGCTGTCTTAAGAATATCCGAATCCTGAATCTTCAGCTGGTGATACCCTAACCTCAAATCAATCTTGGAGAACACCCTCTCCCCCTGAAGCTGGTCAAATAGATCATCAATACGTGGCAAACGATACTTGTTCTTGACTGTGACCTTGTTCAACTGCCTGTAGTCAATGCACATCTCGTAGAACCATCTTTCTTCTTTACAAATAGAACCGGTGCACCCCAAGGTGACACGCTAGGCCGAATAAACCCCTTATCAAGGAGTTCCTGAAGTTGTCCCTTCAACTCCGCCGGTGCCATACGATACGGTGAAATAGAAATGGACTGAGTGCCCGACACCAAATTAATACCGAAGTCAATATCCCTGTCAGTCGGCATGCCCGGCAGGTCTGCAGGAAACACATCCGAAAAATCACGCACCACCGGAACAGAATCAATGGGAGGAGTCTCTGCACTAACATCCCTCACAAAAGCCAAATAGGATAGACAACCCTTCTCAACCATCCGCTGAGCCTTCAAGTATGAAATCACTCTACTGGGAACATAGTCTATAGAACTGCTCCACTCAACCCTCGGTAACCCCGACATTGCCAACATCACAGTCTTAGCGTGATAATCTAGAACAGCATGACACGAAGACAACCAATCCATACCCAATATCACATCAAAATCTACCATACTAAGCAACAAAAGATCCACTCTGGTCTCTAGACCCCCAATAGTCACCACACATGACCGATATACGTAGTCCACAATAATAGCATCACCCACAAGAGTAGATACATAAACAGATAAAACTAAAAACTCACGGGGCATATCTAGAAAATGAGCGAAATACGAGAAAACATATGAATAAGTGGGACCAGGGTCAAATAATACAGAGGCATCTCTGTGGCAAACTGAGATAATACATGTAATCACAACAGCTGAACCAATGTCATCTGGTCTACCAGGGAGGGCATAGAAATGGGCCTAGCCACCCCCTGATCTGCCTCCCCCTCTTTGGCGACCCCTAGCTGATTGGGCTCTACCCCGGGCTGGCTGAGCGGGTGGTGGAGGGGCTGGTGCTGATGACATAGACTGTCTCCTCCGTGGAGCTGGACCTCCCACTATATGGGGACACTCTCTCCTCATGTGACCAAACTTCCCACACTTATAACAACTCTCCGGTGCTGGTGTAGGGGACTGAAGGGAGCCTCGAGCACCGGGATAACTAGCAGAAGGACCTGGCATAGACGAACCCTGACCCAATGGAGCACGGGACAAACTCTGCGCTGAGAGGGCACCGAGAGATAAACGGCCCTACTGATAACTATGAGAACCATGGCTAGATGATGCACCACGGTGACCTGGACTAGCCGTCTGAGCATGTCTGAAAGGACGACCTCTACCGTGCTGGAACTGACCCCCAGAAGGAGCACCGCTAAATCCTCCCTATCCACGAGGCCTCTTAGCCTCCCTCTCAACCCTCTCCTAACTGTGAACCATCTCAATTTGACGAGCAATGTTGAAAACCTCATCAAAAGTAGAACCAGACACTTTCTCTCTGGCCATAAGCAATCACAGCTGATAAGTGAGGCCATCTATAAACCTCTTTATCCTCTCCCTATCTGTGGGAACCAACCAGATAGCATGACGGGCCAACTCTGAGAATCGCATCTCATACTGCATCACAGACATATCACCCTGACGAAGTTGCTCAAACTGTCCGCACAACTCCTCTCTGCGGGACTGAGGCATGAACTTCTCTAGAAAGATAACGGAGAACTGCTGCTAGGTAAGGTGATAACGACTAGGTCGGGAATCCAAACTAGAGTAAGAATTTGAAGAGTAAATGCGAAAGCAATAACAATAAGGATTTGAACAACTAGAACTAAAAGGCAGAAAATAACGGATATGGGGAAATTCAAGGAAAGAATTCCAAGAACTTCTGAGAACGCAAGTTTTATAGCCTTGACAAGATCAAACCAACAACGTCTTGATTTATTGAAGAAATCAAATGCCTTTACTTAAAAGCAAATCAAAACAATAAATTCGGATCTTGACCGCTTTACGAGTAACTTGAGACAATAATTAATAACTAGTATTAATCGCCTTCTAATAATACTACAAAGGAATCAAAGATATCACAATAGAGAAGTAATCTTACTACCTTGAACTATGAACTAGTAAAGGTTGAAAGATAAATCTCAAAGCACAAGTAACAAAGGTTCAAAAGAACTCTCAAAGTATAATATACTTAATCAATAATGAAGTGTCTCAATGAATGAGAAGAACTCCTTATTTATAGAAGTACTAAGGCATAAAAAGTCCTTAAAATTAGGTAGGGTAGTTTCTAAGGCATCAAAATGTCATTACAATTAGGTAGGGTGGTTGCTAAGGAGTAAGAAAAGTCATTAAAATTAGGTGGGGGGAGGCCAAATCCCTTTGGGGCAGATTTGGACCTTAAAACTACTAGTTTGGGCCATTGGTTTGGAATCTAATTGGGCTCCTTTTGAAACACCCCCTTTTGGACCTCTTTTAAGCTCATTTTGAGCCCATTTGATGGACTTCAAGGACTGATTTGGTAGCCCAATCTTCCTCCTCTTGGACTTCAATTTGGATCACTAAATAATTATAAAACTTGGATAATTCATCTACTTTGGGCTTGAGCTCTTCCTCTACGATTAAAAGCTTCTTTATTTGCCATTGAAGTCCAGCAACCTTAGTCTACAACTCTTTAGTTTGAGATCTTGTAAATGGCCTTGGAGCTTCCAAAACTCTATCCTTGTCCTTGATGCTATCATTCCCCTCTTCTTGAAAAGAATTCGTCCCTGAATTCGATCCTACATCAAACAAAGACAAGTTAGCAACATTGAATGTAGCACTAACTTGGAACTCACCAGGAAGATCCAGCTTGTAAGCATTGTCTCCAATCCTTTCAAGGACTTGAAATGGGCCATCTCCTCTAGGATGCAACTTTGACTTCCTTTTGGAGGAAAATCTCTCCTTTCTAAAGTGAACCCAAACTAAATCTCCAAATTTAAAAATAACTTGTTTTCGACCCTTATTCTTTCTCAAGGCAGTTTGCTCATTTTTTTTCTTAATTGTAAGCCTTGTTTGTTCATGAATATTTTTCATCATCTCAGCCTTTGTCCTACTATCAAGATTAATAATATCATTAGTAGGTAATGGTAATAAATCAAGGGGAATGAAGGAATTAAAACCATAAACAATCTCAAAAGGAGACATACCTGTAGAAGAATGGATTGTTCTATTGTAAGCAAATTCAATCATAGGTAAGTGAGATTCCCAAGAAGTTAATTTACCTTTCAAAACAACCCTCAACATGTTTCCTAAGGTTCTATTAACTACTTCAGTTTGTCCATCAGTTTGTGGGTGACAAGAAGTAGAAAACAATAATTTAATCCTAACTTCCCCCAAATTACACGCCAAAAGTGGCTCAAAAACTTAACATCCCTATCACTAACAATAGTTCTAGGTATACCATACAATTTGACAACTTCTTTTATAAAAAGATCAGCAACATGTGAAGTATCATTAGTCTTTAAACAAGGAATAAAATGAGCCATTTTGGAGAACCTATCTACCACAACATATATACTATCCTTACCATACCTTGTTCTAGGTAAACCTAACACAAAATTCATAGAAATATCAATCCAAGGTAAAGTAGGAACAGGTAATGGCGTGTAAAGACCATGTGGTAACACTTTAGATTTAGCTTGTTTACATTCCAAATACTGTGCACATATTCTTTCAATATCTTTTCTCATTACGGGCCAAAATAAATTTTCAGCAAGTATGTCTAGTGTCTTTGGGACTCCAAAGTGACCCATAAGCCCTCCACAATGTGCTTCCCTTATAAATACTTCACGTAAAGAGCAATTAGGGATACACAACTTATTTTTCTTAAAAGGAAACCCATCTTGGAGGTTAAACCTCTCAAAATGACCCAACTTACAATCTGCAAAAATCTTGCCAAAATCAACATCATTAACATAAAATCCCTTGATTTGATCAAAATCCATCAATTTAGAAGTCAGGTAGAAACTAAGACATACCTTCTTGAAAGTGCATCCGCAACAATATTCTCTTTCCCTTGTTTGTAAGAAATTACATAAGAAAAAGTTTCAATGATTTCAACCCACTTAGCATGCCTTCTACTAAGCTTACCTTGACTCTTCAAGTATTTTAAGGATTCATGGTCAGTTTTAATGACAAACTCTCTTGGCCACAAGTAATGTTGCCGTGTGGCTAAAGCCCTTACCAAAGCATATAGCTCTTTGTCATAAGTGAAATAGTTCAATGTGGCTCCACTCAACTTCTCACTAAAGTACGCAATAGGTTTAGAATCTTGCATCAAAACAGCACCTATTCCTTTGCCAGAAGCATCATATTCAATTTCAAAAGATTTAGAAAAATCAGGCAATTGTAACAATGGAGCAGAACATAACTTTTCTTTTAACAGGTTAAAAGCATCATCTCGTTCTGTTCACCATGTAAAGGAGAAGCAGTGGTGCTAAAGTCTCTCACAAACCTCCTATAAAAACTAGCAAGTCCATGAAAACTCCTAACCACTCTTAGGTTTAGGCCATTCTTTTATTGCTTTAATTTTCTCTTTATTAACCTCAACTCCTTTAGAACTAACCACAAAACCCAAGAAAATCACACGATCCGCATAAAAAGTACACTTTTTAAGATTAGCAAATCAGAATTACTTTCTAAGAACTTCAAAAACTTATTTTAGGTGTTCTACATGCTCTTCTAAAGTGTTAGAAAAGATCAAGATATCATCAAAGTACACCACAATAAATTTTCCATGAAAATCCTTAAAGATATGATTCATTAATCTCATAAAAGTGCTAGGTGCATTAGTCAAGCCAAAAGGCATAACTAACAACTCATAAAGCCCATATTTGGTCTTAAAAGCAGTTTTTCATTCATCTCCAGGATTCATTCGAATTTGATGGTAACCACTTTTTAGATCAGTTTTAGAAAATATTTTGGATCCATGTAATTGATCCAACATGTCATCAAGACGAGGAATAGGATGTCGATACTTTACCGTTATCTTGTTGATTGCTCTACAATCCACGCACATCCTCCAAGTTCCATCCTTTTTTGGTACCAATAGGACGGGAATAGAGGAAGGGCTCATGCTCTCTCTTACAAAGACTTTTTCAAGCAACTCCTTGCCTTTGAAGCTCTTTTGTCTCTTCAGGATTACTCCTATAAGCAGACCTATTTGGAATTTGTGATCCAGGCACAAAATTAATTTGATGCTCAATTCCACGCAAAGGTGGGAATCCATTAGGAATATCTTCAGGAAAGACATCTTCAAATCCTGCAAAAGAGAAGAAATACTACTTGGCAAAGAAGAAGTAAGTAACTCAAAATTAATCAAAGCTTCTTTGTAAGTAAGTAGTATTATGGGCAACCCATCTTTTCTTGTATTTAAACACTCCTTGGCTTTTATATAGAAACTATCTTTTTTCCGTTCCTTAGCCTCTTTCCTCTCACCAAAACTTTCTATTTTTTCATTCAAATCTATTTTTATCTCTGCTCTCAAATTGCTGCCCTCTCTCTCTTTCTCTCGGCCATCTCTCTTTTTTTCTAACTCTTGGCCTCCTTTCTTTTCTTTTTCCTCAAGCTCACTTTTTATCCCTCCCCTTGGTTTTTCCATTATTTCCCTTAATCTCTTTTGATCTTCAAACACTTGAGAAGGAGATAAAGGTGCAAGAGTAAATTTCCTACCATTTAGCTCAAGAGAATATCTATTCTTCCTTCCATCATGAAAAACATTCCTATCATATTGCCAAGGACGGCCCAGTAAGATATGACAAGCTTGCATAGGGACTATGTCACAAAGAATATCATCCTCATATCTATCAACATTGAATGAAATCATGCATTGTTTGTTTACCTTTAGTTCACCACTATCATTTAACCATTAGAGTCTATAGGGAGTAGGATATTTCATGCATGCAAGTCCCAATTTTTCCACAAAGTATAAACTCACCACATTAGCACAACTACCACTATCGATGATCATAGAACAAGTTTTTCCCTTTATCTCACACCTAGTATGGAATATATTCTCCCTTTGTTCTTCACTATTGCTTCCCAAATTGATAGTCATAATCCTCCTAACTACCCCAATCATGCCATCATTAGGTAGTTCTATATCATCATTATTACTTACATCTCCCTCTTCTTCTCCCTCACTTTTTTCACTCTCATATCCTCCATCTTCTCTAAAAATGATGTTTCTTCTACTTGGACATTCACGCACCATATGTCCCCTTCCTTTACATTTATGATATTGAATAGAACTAGAAGGTGTAAAAGGTTTAGGGTTAAAAGTTTTGTCTCCCTCTTTGTTCTCAAATTTACCTTTATCCTTGTCTTTTTGAGGTCTAGAAGAACTCTTCATCTCTTGATTCGACCATGGCTTCTTGGAGATGGTGTTTGAACGACCTTTCCACGAGCTAGTTTGCTTTCTTTTATTTTGATTTTCTACCTTTACAGAGAAATCAACTAACTCATATATTGTTACATATTGTTGTAATTCTAATACATCAGTTATTTCCTTATTTAAACCATTTAAAAACCTAGCCATTGTAGCCTCTTCTTCCTCCATACAATTAGCTTGGATCATAGCCATATCCATAACCTTAAAGTACTCATCCACATACATGGATCCTTGCTTCAATGTTTGAAGACGTTGTTGTAGCTCTCTTTGAAAGTGTGATGGTATGAATCTCTTTCTCATCACCCTCTTCATCTCAGCCCAAGTAGCAATTGGTGCTTGTCCTTCTTGCAATCTATCCCTAGTAAGCTTTTTCCACCAAATAGTAGCATAGTCAGAAAACTCAACAATAGCAAGTTCAACCTTCTTACCCTCAGAGTAGTTATGATAGTCAAAGATAGCTTCAATTTTTCTCTCCCAATCAAGGTACAAGTCTGGATCTCGTGTTCTCTTGAAAGATGGCATCTTCATCTTTATACTACTTATATTATCATCTTCTACTCTACCTCTTTGTCCCCTCCTATCTTTTCCCACCCTATCAAAATCAATATCATTAAAATCATCTATAGTATTTTCTTGGTTTATAATGGGAGCAGGGGTACATTTCTCCTAGCTCGGGGCCCAACATTATTTTCCCTTCTAAGTTCAGCTATTGTATCATTTTTCTCAGCAATGGTGTCCCTCATCTCTTCGAGTTGCAAATTCCACCTTTCGATTTGTTGATGCATAGCTTGCAAGGTAAAATCATTTCTTGCTTTGATTTCGGCTTCTTGAAGAACCCTTCGTTCATCATCACTACTTGTATGTGACATCTTAAATAATTAAACTATATCAGACAAATTGAATTTTTCCTCAATTGTTCTCACAGATACTTTGCCTTTTTTCTCTCTCAAAATAACCTTTGAACAAAATACTTTGTAGATTTATAGTTAAACCCAACTAGTATAAAGTTCTTAGTAGTAAAATATAAATTTTTGGGGAACAAATAAAAGAAGAACCAAATCCTAGAACTATTAGGCTCGGTGGAAACAAGACACGAACAAAAAAGAAATGAATCTATATTTAGATTAGAAAGAGTAAGAAAAATTAAATTTTTGTCTTATCTTTGAAATCTGGGATCCCCTCTTCTTGTTTCCTTTGATAGTTTTTAGAAACAAATTAGATACAAAAGAAATTTCCTGGAGAGCAAGCAATTGTTTTTTTAAAAATTGATTTTCGTTTTTTTTTTGGTTTTTTTTAACTTGTTTTTTTTTTCCTCTTAGTATTCAAGAAATCCCCAGAATTATCAAGAACGAAACCTTGATAGAACCGCTCTGATACCACTTAATAATGACTAGGTCAGGAATCCAAACTAGGGTAAGAATTTGAAAAGTAAATGCGAAAGCAATAATAATAAGGATTTGAACAACTAGAACTAAAGGGCAGAAAATAACGAATATGGGAAAATTCAAGGAAAGAATTCCAAGAACTTCTAAGAACGCAAGTTCTATAGCCTTGATAAGATCAAAACAACAACGTCTTGATTTATTAAAGAAATCAAACGCTTTTACTTAAAAGCAAATCAAAATAATAGATTCGGATCTTGACCGCTTTACGAGTAACTTAAGACAACAATTAATAACTAGCATTAATCGTCTTCTAAGAATACCACAAAGGAATCAAAGATATCACAATAGAGAAGTAATCTTACTACCTTGAACTATGAACTAGTAAAGGTTGAAAGATAAATCTCAAAGCACAAGTAACAAAGGTTCAAAAGAACTCTCAAAGTATGATATACTTAATCAATAATGAAGTGTCTCAATGAATGAGAAGATCTCCTTATTTATAGAAGTACTAAGGCATAAAAAGTCCTTAAAATTAGGTAGGGTGGCTGCTAAGGCATTAAAAAGCCATTACAATTAGGTAGGGTAGTTGCTAAGGAGTAAGAAAAGTCATTAAAATTAGGTGGGGGTGGCCAAATCCCTTTGAGGCAGATTTGTACCTTAAAACTACTAGTTTGGGCCATTGGTTTGGACTCCAATTGGGCTCCTTTTGAAACACCCCATTTTGGACCTCTTTTAAGCTCATATTGAGCCCATTTGGTGGACTTCAAGGACTGATTTGGTAGCCCAATCTTCCTCCTCTTGGACTTCAATTTGGATCACCAAATAATTATAAAACTTGGATAATTCATCTACTTTGGGCTTGAGCTCTTCCTCTACAATTAAAAGCTTCTTTATTTGCCATTGATGTCCAGCAACCTTAGTCTGCAACTCTTTAGCTTGAGATCTTGTAAATGGCCTTGGAGCTTCCAAAACTCTATCCTTATCACTTGGAGCTTCCAAAACTCTATCCTTGTCTTTGATGCTATCATAAGGGGCGCTGTGCCGACCGGCCTATGCCTATCGTAAGCCTCCCATCAACTGAATGCAGCCCCAGAGAACTGAAAGGTAGTGAACGAGACCCCATTAGTCTCTAGAATACCTATTGCACGGAGTATCCTCTAACACCTGTCCAAGAAACCCTGTGCATCCTCTCCCTTTGCAACACTGAAAGATGGAGGCTGGAGTCTCCCGAACCTCTCCAATCTATGCTGCTCATCCTCAGGCATAGCAGGAACCACATAGTCTTGAGCAGCTGCAACCGGCTGGGCTGGTAGTGCCCCCGGTGTCTGGAATCCATGTACCACCTGCTCTGGTGTGCGGGTAGCGGGAGTCTGGGCACCTCCTCCGGCCTGAGAAGTGGCTGTTGCGGCCGGAACAGAGACCGCCTGAGCAAGACTGGTACATGCATTCAGAATCTGAGCTAAGGCCTCCCGAAGGCCTGGAATCACAATAGGCACAGGTGGTGCCTGAGCTAGTGCATCAACAACTCGAATCTGGTCCTGATCTGGGGCAATTAGTGGATCTGCAGGTACTGCCCCAACTGCTGCGCGGGCTGCACCTCTGCCCCTACCGCGGCCTCTACCATGACCTCGGCCTCTCGCAGCCTTGGCTGGTGGTACTGGTGGCTGTCCATCCTGCCGAGTAGTATGAGTCCTCACCATCTTTGAGAGAATGAAACAACAGATGTTTAGTTACTAGAATCAACAGATTCGCACGACAAGAATTCAAGAATGTGGAGTTTCCTAATGGTTCTGCAGCCTCTCAAAGATAAGTACAGACGTCTCTGTACCGATCTGTAAGACTCTACTAAACCTGCTCATGACTCTTGAGACCTATGTAACCTAGGCTCTAATACTAACTTGTCATGACCCAAATACCTAACCAGTCGTGATTGCGCCTATCGTGGAATTAGGCAAGCCGACATTCTCAATATGCTTTCAATATATAACAGAAGTGAACTAAAGCAATTAAACTAACTGAAGGCTTACATAATAACGGGGTAAAAACCTAAAACAAAAGTGCGGAATGATAGCCCGACATGGGGGTGTCACTAAGTCATGAGCATCTAACAACCAATCTAGAAAACAGAGTCTACTACAGTCTGTGCCAAATGCCAATACAAGAGAGAAAAGATAACAAGAAAGGAGAAACAAGGACTACGGACGCCGGCAGCTACCTCGTAAGTCTCCGATAATCAGCCCGCGCACGAAACTCAGCGATCGCCAGAACCGTACACACCTAAATCTGCACATGAAGTGCAGGGTGTAGCATGAGTACAACCAACTCAGCAAGTAACAGAACTAAATAAGGAACTAAGAAGCAGTGACGAACTATAAAAATACAGATCATTTCAAAAGTTTTCAGTAAAGAGTGAACATGCTTTCAAATCCGGTGGTATAAGTCAAATCAGTTCGAGCTCAAGTAAAAGAGATATGAATCTTCCAGAAATTTCACAACAACAACAGATAACAACTAAGTGCTACAATAAATAAAAGCAAGTACAACCTCTCAAGGCAGCAGTCACTCAACTCATCTCAACAGCTCATACTCTCGGCTCTTAGCTCTCAATACACACTCTCACTAGGTACATGTGCTCACTGGGGGTATACAGACTCCTGAGGGGCTCCTTCATCCCAAGTGCTATATTGTTGCGGCGTGCAGTCCGATCCAATATTGTTGCGGCATGCAACCCGATCCAATATTGTTGCGGCGTGCAACCCGATCCAAATATATATATATATATATAGCCCGAAGGCTTGTTGCGGCGTGCAACCCGATCCATATACCTCACTAACCTCAGTCACTAACCTCTCCAGCCCCTCGGGCTCACAGAATATCATAATAACCAGCCCAAGCAGAGAATACAATAAGTATCAACAAGAAATGAGAGGAAACAGAGATATAACACACAAGTAAGACTGTGACTGAGTACAAAACAGCAATTAGCAGTCAATTCAACAAGTATACGACCGATGCGAGTCCTAACATTGATATCATATGGCCTAAGCATGGTTTCTAACATGAAAGGTAGTCAATTGCTCAAAGACAAGGAAAACAAGTAATAACAATGGCTATTCGACTTTACAGTCTCACGCGACAGACCAAATCACAATCCCTCATGGTGCACGCTCGCACGCCCGTCACCTAGCATGTGCGTCACCTCTAAATATTCACATTATACCAATTTTTGGGGTTTCATACCCTCAAAATCAAATTTAAGACTGTTACTTACCTCAACCGCGCAGAAATCCTACTCTGAAATGCCTTTGCATCTCGAATCGGCCTCCAAATGCACCGAATTTGAGATAATCAATGTTGGTTAAAAGGATCAATTCCACAAGAAAACTACTAAAATATAGCCCAAAATCCAAAATCGGCTCAACCCGGCCCCCGTCTCGAAACCCGACGAAAGTCACAAAACCCGAAAGCTCATTCACTCACGAGTCTAACCATACCAAATTTATCAAAATCCGACCTCAATTGCCCTTCCAAAATTCCAAATTTCACTCTCCAATTTCCAAGCCCTAATCTCCCAAATCTCACCTCAAACACTCACCAACTAGTGCAAAATCAGTGGGGAAACACCATTATTGAAGATAAATAGGCACAAGGAACTTACCTTAGTGATTATTCCGAAATCTCTCTCAAAATCCTCAAAATATGAGCTCAAAAATGATAAAAATGGTGAAAAATCTCGAAGTGTTCTATTTATAGGTTCTGCCCAGACTTCTCGCACCCGCGGAGCCGCATCTACGAAAAAATCCTTACACACTGCCTCCGCTCCTGCGATCAAGTGACCGCATCTACAGTCTTCACGGGTGCGGGAACTACATCGCACCTGCGGTCCAA
Source organism: Nicotiana tabacum (assembly GCF_000715075.1). Classification (NCBI taxonomy): domain Eukaryota; kingdom Viridiplantae; phylum Streptophyta; class Magnoliopsida; order Solanales; family Solanaceae; genus Nicotiana; species Nicotiana tabacum. The sequence goes on along the minus strand of NC_134094.1, from coordinate 63,607,540 downwards.
ACTCGCACTTGCGCCCCTAAATCCGCTTTTGCGACCATCGCAGGTGCGAGAATGCCATCGCACTTGCGTCCTCGGCCCAGGTCCTCCTTAACCGCATCTGCGGCTCCTCCTTCGCTTCTGCGGGCTCGCACCTGCGGTTCCCACTCCGCAGGTGCGGTTACACCAGTAGCAACAGCTTCAGCTGCAATTCCTCAACTCCCATCAAGCCGTTAACCGCCCGAAATTACCCCGAGGCCTCCGGGACCTCAACCAATCATACCAATAAGTCATATAACCCCATGCGAACTTAGTCGAACCTTCGAATCACTCAAGACAACATCAAAACACCAATTACATCCGGATTCAAGCCTAAAGGACTTCTGAACTTTCAAATTCCACAAACGACGTCGAAACCTACCAAACCACGTCCGATTAACCTCAAAGTTTACACACAAGTCAAAAATGACACCACGAACCTATTCCAACTTCCAGAAATCCAATCCGACTCCGATATCAAAATTTTCACTGCCGGCCAAAATGGCCAAAATTTTAACTTTCAACAATTCAAGCCTAATTCTACTACGGACCTCCAAAGCACATTCCGGACGCGCACCTAAGTCCAAAATTACCTAACGGAGCTAACGGAACCATAAAAATTCAAATCTGAGGTCGTTTTCCCACAAGTCGACATCCGGTCGCCTTTTCCAACTTAAGCTTCCAATTAAGAGACTAAGTGTCTCAATTCATTCCAAAACCACTTCGGACCCGAACCAACCAACCCGATAAGACATAATACAGCTGTAAAGCACAAAAGAAGCAGAAATAGGGGAAATGGAGCTATAACTCTCGAAATGACCGGTCGGGTCGTTACATACACATTATATAGTAATCAAATAAATTTTTTAATATTATTTTTGAGTACTATTTATTTACTTAATTTTATCAAATAAACTTAAAGCGTGGATAAAATCACGTTATATATATTATATGTCATAAATCTACTAATAATTGTAATAATTATTATTTTTCGAGTCACCCCAAGAGCAAGGTGGGGAGTTCTTGGAGGGAAGGATGCCGATAGTCTATTGGAAACAGTCTCTCTACCCCATGGTAAGGGTAAGGTATGCGCATACACTACCCTCCCCAGACCCCACTAGTCGGATTATACTGGGTTGTTGTTGTATATTATTTTCAAAAATAAAGTAAATTAAATTCTTCTCCACGTTTGTATTTAATATGAAAGTTTAATTTTTTTTATTAAAATTACTACATAATAAATTTAATTATATCTATACTCTATAGTTTGAGCATTCTTATCATAATTTTAAGAATTTTTTAATCTCAAATTCAAATAGTCTTTCCCTTTCATTTCTAATAGTAATTTTTTAATAATTTTCTTTAATTTTGCTATTTTTTATCTAATATATAGTCTTATTACATTTTATGTGGCTCATTAACTTGTAACTTTATTTAATATTATTATCAACTACTATTCTTTAATATTATATAGATAAATATATAATCTTTTTAAATCATAAAATAAATATTTATTTTGTTATGAAAATATTGCTCGAAAATTTTAAATTTGTTAATAATATTTTAAGTATTGTATATTTACTTTATTTTCTAAACTTATGATTTATAAATATCCTCATATTATCTCTAAATTGTTTTTATTATTCAATATTTTTAGTTTTTAATTTTATCTATTAGACTTGAGTTACGTGGACTTATCCATATTATGACCTTTCTTATCATAATATAAAAAAAAACTTTCTCATCACAAATTTAAATAAGTTTTACCCTTTTTTCTATGATAAAAAATCTAAATTTTTATTTTTTTCTCCATTTATTCTTTAGTTTTGCTATTATATTATTCAATACCTAATATTATTACATTGTCATGTGACTTTTCATTAGCCTGTTTGAATTTAATATTTATTTCTACCATACTCATTCTAATATAATATAGATAAAAATTTAAAAAGTATTTCAGTAGTAACTTTGACTTTATTGTTCATATTCCAAAATATGAGTTTTACCCTTTTTTTTTATGATAAAAAATATGAATTTTATTTTTTTCTCGATTTATTCTTTAGTTTTGCTATTATATTATTCAATACCTTATATTATTACATTGTCATGCGGCTTTTAATTAGCTTGTTTGAATTTAATATTTATTTCTACCATACTCATTCTAATATAATATAAATAAAAATTAAAAAGTGTTTCAATAGTAACTTTGACTTTATTGTTCATACTCCAAAATATGATTTTTCTTATCATATTTCAAAAAATAATCTTATCTCAAGTTCAAAAAATTCGTATCATTCTATTTTCTAAGAAATATTAGTTGTTATTTTATTATTTTTTATAATGTACAGAAATATAACAAATTTATACAAAATCAAATGATACATATCATATGCTATAGTAATCAAATAAATTTATCAATAATATTTTTGAGTACTATTTATTTACTTAATTTTATCAAATAAATTTAAAGCGTGGATAGAATCACATTATATCTATTATATGTCATAAATCTACTAATAATTATAATAGTTACTATTTTTATATTATTTTCAAAAATAAGGTAAAATGAATTCTTCTTCCCGTTTGTATTTAATATGAAAGTTTAATTTTTTTAATTAAAATTACTACATAATAAGTTAAATTATATCTATACTCTATAGTTTGAGCATTCTCATCATAATTTTAAGAACTTTATAATCTCAAATTCAAATAGTCTTTCCCTTTCATTTCTAATAGTAAATTTTTAATAATGTTCTTTAATTTTGCAATTTTTTTTGTATAATATGTATTCTTATCACGCTTTATGTGGCTCATTAACTTGTAACTTTATTTAATATCATTAACAACTACTATTCTTTAATATTATATAGATAAATATATAATTTGTTTAATCATAAAATAAATATTTATTTTGTTTTGAAAATATTGCTCGAAATTTTTAAATTTATTAATAATATTTTAAGTATTGTATGTTTACTTTATTTTCTAAACTTATGATTTATAAATATCCTCACATTATCTCTAATTTATTTTTATTATTCAATATTTTTAGTTTTTTTGATTTTATCTATTAGACTTGAGTTACGTAGACTTATCTATATTATGACCTTTCTTATCATAATATAAAAAAACTTTCTCATCCCTACATTTAAATAAGTTTTACCCTTTTTTCTATGATAAAAAAATCTAAATTTTTTTTTTCTCTATTTATTCTTTAATTTTGCTATTATATTATTCAATACCTAATATTATTATATTGTCATGTGACTTTTCATTAGTTTGTTTGAATTTAATATTTATTTCTACCATACTCATTTTAATATAATATAGATAAAAATTAAAAAGTATTTCAGTTGTAAATTTGACTTTATTGTTCATTTTCTAAAATATGAATTTGTTTTTATCATATTTCAAAAAACAATCTCATCTCAAATTCAAAAAATTCTTATTATTCTATTTTCTAAATTGGACCGTATTTTCAAAAAATTATGTTATGCTTTTAAACTTAAACTAACCGCACTCAATTCAAATATTAATCATAGAAAAATATTTCTTAATTGTTTGAACATATTGTATCTAAATGTTGTAGTAATATTTACGTATAAAATATTCATCGCCTGATTTATCAATATTAATATGACTTTATTATTTTTATTATTAAAATATTTTTTACTGATTATTTAATTTTTTTCTTACATTATAAATAATTTGAATATTTTATTTAAGATCTTATTTTGTTGCTTGAATTTTTTTATTTTTTAAAGTCAATAAATCTTTAATATCTTAAGTAAATTTTAGTTTTATTTTATATTTTAACTTACTCCGAATAATAAATAATCACATGTTATTTAAATTTACGTCTTTCTATATTTTTTATTTTTTCTATTATAATTTTTTAATTAATTTTTTACCTCCATATTTCTAGTTAATATAGAAGAAAATCTATGAGTGGATCAATATATAGATATAAATATAGATATAGATACAAATATACATATACATATAAATATAAATATAGATTAGATTTGTCTAAGATCTACTTAGAATATGTATAAGATTCATTCAACTACTTCTATTAATTATGTTTCCATTTATAATTTCTAATTATTAATGTTGTCCTAAAATTATCAAGTGGCTTCATTATATAGTTTGCCACTTGGCTTAACCATAATACATACTACCCAATTTTTAATATAACTAGTAGTCATACCCGCGCTATGCGCGATCAATATTAAAAAAATATTAATTAAATTAAATTATGATCGGGCTTGTTTGAACATATTAGACCGTATTAATAAATTTTAATTGTCATCTTATTTGTTAATATGATATACCCAATAATAAAATCTCTATCAAATTAAAGAGACTTATATAGTTATTGAATAACTTTTTTGTTCTATATTTTTCTATATTCTATTATCCAATATTTAGTATTTGTAGACAATAAATTGCGTCGAGAAAATAAAATCAAGACCGAAAGATATTACAACAATCGTAGTATTTGATTTTAAATAATATGAGTGTACAATCTCTATAAATCATCTGATTCTTCTTTTCAATAGTAAATAAATTCAAGGGCCTTTGAGCTTGATCTTGAACCTGTATTTGCTGTCACGAACGATGATCTTGAATTAAACTAGCATGAACTTTGATTTAAACTCGTACTCCTTGAATCTTGATTTGTTCTTCGTTCTTGAGCTTGAACTTGATTTGTTCTTCGTTCTTGAGCTTGAACTTGATTTGTTGAACTTTAACTTGATTGCTTGAAGCTTGAAACTTATGGAGGAATTTGCAGCGTTTGATCTACGAGCTCTTTCTTGCTTCTTGTTATAACTTATGGTATCTTTCTGGGTTATGATGACCCCTATTATAGTTGTGGAAAGGAAGAGTTATGATAATAACAAACTCTTTTCGACCAATTAGATTGAAGCATGACATGACCACATTTGATTGGCCGGAACATGTCACTTGCACATGTGGCACGGTTTCATTGGTCTTTTAATTTGACTTGACATGCCTTGTCATTTTGATACGTGGCACGATTCTATTGGCTCTTCCGTTTGACTTATCATGCCACGTCATTTGACACATGGCACCAAACTGGGCCTTTAAGAAGACGACGTATTGGGCCTAATGAAGTGGGTTCATCATTTGTAGCCCAATTATATGGGCTAGCCCAGTCAATATTATTAGACTTAAATAATTAATTTAATTATATTAGCCCATAATATTTATTTAGACTAATATATTTAAAATAGACCAAATTATTTTATTGAATTTAAATTCAATAAAATTTGCATGCCTACAAATGCTCCTATTTCAAGACTCGCCGGCAGTAGACATATCATGACTTAAAGATAAGGATTGAAGTATTATGAAGACATCAAATGGGATGATTTTGAACTCCCCATTTACTAGCCTAGGCAATTTATTTGTAATGAAAATCTTGTCAGTTGCTTGAAATTTGCTTATAATAGAAATTCATTTTTTAAGATGACAATGGAAAGCCACGCAAGCTAGAAAATTTTGACATTTGAACAATGATTTTCACTTTTGCTTTACTGAAACATTGATGGCACGTGACCACCTTTTTCATTTGAAGTTCTTACTCATAAATCCGTTGAAGAGTCATAAGTAAGCATTATTTCTAATGAATATGTACAAATCCTATTTTACCACACAGTTTGATGTCGAATGTTTCCAAATCCTTTTCTAAACCAAATAACTTTGGTTGACTTTACTATTTATTTTTATTTAGAAGCGGGAGTTAGCAGCTCTTCGTCGTCTGTAGGGGTATTTTGGTAATTTTGTTCGTGTTACTTTTGCCGCGATTCAAATGACTGTTATGCCCTATGTAATAATTTCTGACTTCATTCTTTCCCCGGCTTTTGTATAAATAAAAGTAAAAAACAAGGGCAACGCTAACCTAAAAAGGCGGCCGTACCGACGGACCCATCATATTTACAAAGCAATCCGTCATGTTTGACATGCAAGTTCTGAATTGTTTTGCTTTCCATCCCCTTTCGGTACTCTGTCTATTTGTCTCTCTCTCTCTCTCTCTCATTCCCGGATATACTCTCTTTGTTGTTTGCTTTGGAATTGAAGGAATTTCTGGGTTGCATGTGTAAGATTTTCTAAAAAAATTCTTGTTTGTTGCTTTATTTTTTAATAAGTTTGTGTTTGTTCTGATTTTACTGTTAGTCGAATTGAAGGTTTTCATACTTAGCTTCGATTTAGATTTCTTCTCGCTATAGGGAAGAGTGTCGTCATAGAGAATTTAATTAGAAATGGTCAAGGAACTGTTTGGAGCTTATTATTAGAACATTTAAATGAAAAAATATGCTTCATAATCTCTATTTAGCATTTCCTGGGGTTTAGGGCCATTTCTTCAATTGGAATGCAATTATGTTTGTGTTTCCTTTATGTTTTGGGATACTAAGGATTAGAATGCATTTTGTTTTTCAATTTGAAAGTTTTGGAATTTCATGTCAATCTGAGATTTTTTTTTTGATAATTTTCTCTGTCTGAGCTTTCCTTTAATCTTCTGTGAATGAAATCACTATTGAGGGAGGTCTAATGTTTTGTCCCCGAGTCTTGCGAATGAGATGAGAACGTTTATTGAGCTGTTAGCGAATGCATAGAAGCTGCTTGATAAAATAATCTTGTATGCTTATATCTAAACCTCCTAACGGTAATCGTCCAAAATTCTTTTTTTCTTATTAACTGCAAAGGAAAGGGAAAGAACTGCTAAAAGATTCTGAGATTCTGCTTAACAACATGACTTGGCAACATAATAAAGTGACAAAATATATCCACTTCTCTGGAACTTGCTCTTGGTAAAATGCAAGGAAGTTAGATTTGTCACGATATTATGTAAGTTAGATTTGGTTGAGGTTCACCTTTAGCCTTGTCTATTAACTGTGGACCATGAAGAATGCTACCTTATATTTATAGTCCAGAGGCTGGTTATAATATACTCCCTCCGTTCACTTGGACTTTGCACACCCCTTAAGAAATAATAAATGAAGTGCATAATTTATCATGATACCCATATTAATTGATGAATATTTTTAATGGATTTGAAATAAGTAATTAATACTGTGGGTAAACAAGAAAAAAGAAATTGTCATTCTCTTGATATGCTAAAAGTGACAAGTAAAAGTGTCTATTTTTAGAATACTAAACAAGTAAAAATGAACGGAGGGAGTAGATGATTACACTTAAAAATGATTAATGATTTCAGCAACTATGCTTGTTGAACCTTCTGAATTAACAATTGATAAATCCTACTTCGTCTGGTACCTTGAATGTTAATTATTTTTTCATGTCGTGATACGTGAAAGCTAGAAACAAATGAGGTTTATTGTGCAGCAGATGAATTGGCCAGATAACAGTGATGGAGCTTGGTTTAGACGTCGTCCTGTTCAGAATTTTATTAGAGAAAGGTATATTTGCTAATTATAAACCCCTCCTTTTCTTGAGAATACATGTATGAATATGAGAATATATTGGTGCTTTTAATTTGTTATCAAAGAGCAAAGTGTTGGATTATTTTCATTCCCAAATTTTCAATGTTTGAGGTCAGGGAGTTCCATTTGATATGAAAGCTACAAAGTAATCTACCAAAGCGACTAAATGCAAGTAAAGATGCTTCCAAGGGATAATCTATTGATAAATCTGACAACTTGAGAGATAACTTACCATCCTCTTATATTAGGAAGAATAAACTTCTATATAATTTTAAGGGTAAACATATGTGGTTAAATTGATATGAAGGATATAAAACATCTGTTGTCCTTTGTCCATGCATCAATATCAGTTCAGCTTTGACTTCCGCTGTCTGTTTAATTCTTAGCTGCAAATACAGTAATATCAGATGTCCTTTTTCTTTTGGTTTTTTTTTTGGGTAATATATAGTGAAGAGAGATGGAATGAATTGAATTCCTGTTTTATCTTTCATCTCCCGTAGTTGTAGTGATGTTGTAGTAGCTTACAAAATCGGAAAAGGCATTATTTGGTGCAAACTGTTTGCATATATGATCCTCGTCAATATGGTATGTGGTAGTGAAAAGGTTATACACTATGGATGATGGTCTTGTTTTTGAAAAGGATCCAAATATACCATCAGAACAAAATTTGCCAACTTGAGTATGTTGTTGTCCATTGTTCAACTGGAAAATTTTAAGGTGGAGTCTGGACAATTATTAGGATAAAGTTTATATTTTGTGCCAGGCTCCTCTAACATACCTATGCTTTATGCTTTATTACTTTGGCAGTGTGGTCCCTTCCTAATGGGTGATTGGCTAAAGTGGGCTTTAGTGACTGTTGTCCAATTTGTCATTGGTAAGCGTTTTTACGTTGCAGCAGGAAGAGCACTTCGAAATGGTTCCACAAACATGGATGTCTTAGTTGTAGTGGGGACTACAGCTTGCTATGTTTACTCTGTATATGCACTACTTTATGGTGCAATTTCTGGATTCTGGTCTCCAACTTACTTTGAAACAAGTGCCATGTTAATAACATTTGTACTTCTGGGAGAGTACTTGGAAACTCTTGCAACAGGAAAGACATCAGATGCTATCAGAAAGCTCGTAGAACTGACTCCAGGTACTACTATATTGCTTGTCAAAGGTAAAGGTACATGTATTCATAATTTCTTTTATTATTTCAATAACAGTGCCTACCAGGTTTTGTCGGTCAGAGATGCGATATACTACTGGCAAATGTATGTAAACAACCAACAACTTTTCCCAAAGTGAAAAAACCAATTCTGATAACAATGGACTCACTTTGAAGTTATGTTTGATTTGTCTATAGGTGGAGGAGTCATAGGTCAAAGAGAAATAGATGCTTTGTTGATTCAACCTGGTGATGTACTAAAAGTGCCTGGTGCAAAAGTTCCTGTTGATGGCGTGGTTACATGGGGTTCAAATCATGTTAACAAGAGTATGGTAACTGGAGAATCTGTTCTTGTTCTGAAAGAGGTCAATTCAGTAGTCATTGGTGGTACAATCAATTTACATGGTTCGTGTCACGACCCAAAATCCAACTAGTCGTGATGGCACCTAACCTATCCCGTTAAATAAGCCAATTTCCAACTAATCAATTTCACTAATAATTATTAAAGCAATTTAAGTGAATAAAGATCCTGATCTTATACAATCCCCAAGAACTGGTAGTACAAATCATGAGCTTCTAAGAATAGAGTATACAAAGCGAAAATGAAATAAATACATAGTCTATTTGAATAATACATAAACAGAGCTTTTATAAATCTAAGGCTTCCCTGAACAAGAGGCAGCTACAACAGGAACGCAGGTACATCTTCAAATCCCGCAACCATCGAGCACAGCAACAACGACAACCAATAACTGCACGCAATGTGCAGAAGTGTAGTATCAGTACAACCGACCCCATGTACTGAGTAAGTAACAAACCTAGTCGTAGGTTGAAAGTAGTGACGAGCTTCTACCAAGGTCAGACTTCTGAAAATAGTTCTGCCTTTCAAGTACATCAATGAAAACCCGAATCGTATACCGAAGATTACCAAAATATGAATAAGTTTGAAAACAATAAATTTCTCAAAAAAAAAATCTTTTCAATAATAAACAATATGTCTCATTTCCCCCCAGATAACCAGTGTAAAACAAATGCATCACTATGCCCATCTGTCAACATGTGAGAGAAATCATGAATAATGTGATATCGTACAGCATGAGGAAAACACATCTCTATGCATATATGTCATGTGTGCATGTCAATGCAACGTATCTCAGAGATTGCACTCATGCACTCACACTCTCAGAGTACTCAATCTCATTATCTCGCATTCTCTCTCACTGTGCTCAACACACTCAATCACTCAACGCTATACGATACCTGCTGCGGCGTGCAGCCCGGTCCCTGTTTATAGTCGACTGCGCTCACTGGGGGGTGTACAGACTCATGAGGGGCTCCTACAGCCCAAGCGCTATAAGCACGAACAACTCACGTGCCATAATATAAATATCTGGATCCGCACGGCCAACTCACGTGCTGCACGGCCAACTCACGTGCAATAATAATATAAGGATCCGCACGGCCAACTCACGTACAATAATAATATCTGGATCCGCACGGCCAACTCACGTGCAATAGTATAATATATAGATCCGCACGGCCAACTCACGTGCAATAATATAATATATAGATCTGCACGGCCAACTCACGTGCAATAATATAATTTATATAAAGCCAACATGGCCTGCTGCGGCGTGCAACCCGATCCCAAAAATATCCTCACAATCAGGCCCTCGGCCTCCCTCAGTCATCAATCTCTCCAGTCTCTCTCTCATGGGCTCACAATGTCATGAGAATAGCCTAAAATGATGATATGATGTATCAATAAATAACAACAGAGACTGAGATATGATATGCAAAGAAATGAATATGACTGAGTATGAATTTTCAATTAAAAATAAATATTTCACATCAATATGACCTCTGTGGGTCCCAATAATACTGGCACATAGCCTCAATATGATTTTTATTATGTTTTTCAGTTCAATTTCTTTAACACATAAAACTGCATGGAAAATGCCAAGATTATTTAACTACAAAATTTCACAGAAACAATTATGTCATAATTTCTATAGTGCACGCCCACACGTCCGTCACCTAGCATGCGCGTCACCTCCCAACAATTCACAAAATACATATATTCAGGGTTCATACCCTCAACTCCAAGATTAGAAGAGTTACTTACCTGGAACAAGCCAAATCCAATGTCGAGCAAGCTAAGCAATGCTCCAGAAATTTCATTCTGCGCGTATCAACTTCCAAACGGCTCGAATTTAGTCACAATTAATTTGATTCAGTCAATAAAATTTATTGGAATTAATTCCATAAGAAAATGCTAATTTTCCATCAAAATTCGAAATTTAGCTCAAAAATCGCCCGTGGGGTCCACGTCTCGGAATCCGACGAAACTCACAAAATCTGACAACCCATCCAATTACAAGTTCAACCATACTAATTTCACTCAAATCCGACTCCGAATCGGTGTTCAAATCTCGAAAATTCATTTTTATAAAATTGTAGAAATTCCTTTGATTTCTTTTGAAAAAAATCAATAATCTAACGCCAAAAACGAATATTAATTCATGGAATATCATCACAAGGGAGTCAAGAACACTTACCCCAAGTTTTGTGAAAAATTTCCTCTCCAAAGTCGCCCAATCCGAGCTCCAAAATCCGAAAATGAAGAAAGAAACCAAAACCCACGATTTTATCTTCTGTTCAGTCATTTACTCTTCGCGATCGCGGAAAATGCTTCGCGATCGCGAAGAACAAAAATTTCCAGCCCAAAATTTGCCTTCCGCGATCGCGAAAAATGCTTCACGATCGCGAAGAACAAATGCCCAGCTCTTCCAGACAGCCTCTAGTATAATGGTCATAACTTTTTGTACAAAACTCCAAATTGCAATTGGTTTAGCTTTTTGAACACTAGACACCAATGGCTATAACTTTCATTTGTTGCTCATCTCCCAATTCTTTATACATTTCGAGATATAAGCTTCTAAAGGCAGCCCTGTGCAACAGAGAATTTCCAAACTCTTCCCAGACATCCTATAGTATATCCACCATAACTTTTTGTACACAAATCCAAATGACATTTGGTTTACATTTCTGAATACTAGACATCAAGGGCTACAACTTTTATTTTTGGATCATCTCCAAAGTCCTTATAGATTGCGAGATATAAGCTTCCAAAGTCGGGTCAGTGCAGCAGGATTTTCCTCTACGCGATCGCGAAAAGGCTTCCGCGATCGCGATTCACAGTGCCCAAACAACAAAATTGCTCTTGGCGATCGCGACCATTTGTCCGCGATCGCGATGCATACGTCTGTGGCCAAAAACCAGCAACTAAGAATGGCCTAGAAATGATCCGAAACCACCCCGAAATACACCCGAGCCCCTCAGGACCTCAACCAAATATACCAACAAGGCCTAAAACATCATACGAACTTAGTCGAAGCCTCGAATCACATCAAACAACGCTAAAACCACGAATCATGCTCCAATTCAAGCCTAATGAACTTTCAAATTCTATATCTTGTGCCGAAATACATCAAATCAATCCGGAATGACTTCAAATTTTGCACACAAGTCATAAATGACATAATGAAGCTATTCCAATTTCCAGAATTGGATTCTGACCTCGATATCAAAAAGTCAACCCCCGGTCAAACTTCCCAAAAATTCAACTTTCGACATTTCAAGCCTAATTCCACTACGGACCTTCAAATAATTTTTCGGACACGCCCCTAAGTCCAAAATCACCATACGGAGCTATTGGAATCATCAGAATTAAATTCCGAGGTCGTTTACACATAAGTCGACATTCGGTCACTATTTTAACTTAAGCTTTAAACTTGGAACTAAGTGTTTCAATTCATTCCAAAATCTCACCGGACCCGAACCAATTGTCCCGGCAAGTCACACAACAACTCTAAAGCTCAATTTGAGCAATAAATGGGGAAACGGGGTTGTAATACTCAAAACGACCGGTCGGGTCGTTACAGTTCGCTTCACATGCAGGCTACAAAAGTAGACTCTAACACAGTCTTGAGTCAGATTATATCGGTGGTTGAGACATCACAGACGTCAAAAGCTCCGATTCAGAAGTTAGCTGACTATGTGAGTATTATTTGGCATGTCTTTTGTCTAAATAGTGTCATGACACTTGCAAATTAACTGTTTCAGTGGTGTTGAACTTTATTATATCTGCTTGCTCTAGGACAAATTACTGACGACCTTGGAAAATCATATATGAATAGAATTCACGAATTCTAAGAATGCCCAGATAGGAACTATAAACCTCCTTTCTTTCCGTTACATATGATCCATTGTATGCTGTCAGATGTTCTCCCAGCATTTCTATCTAAATGTTGTTGGAGACTGTTATGATTTATCCTCATGGATCTGTAAAGTGGTGCTCTGCGAAGCATGTTTCAATGTCTCAGTTTATTCTTTTGACCACATCAAATATTAGAATGCCGAATTGAGTGTTCAACAGTTTGAGTAGCTGAAAATCATATCAGTTTAGGTTCGACTAATGAATTCTTTATTTTCAGTTTACTTATTGTTTCTTGACCACTAAGATATGCTATTGAAGTTGTATAAACTCCAACCCTGTAACAATTTCACTCTTTACGTAGTCCCTTTATCAAAGGCTTTTTAAATAAAATTTCATTTCATTAGCAAGAAATGACAAGGACAGTAAAGGATAGAGTTTGGGCCATGGCCATTGATGTACAAAAATCTACCAAGTGTGATCTGCGATGTAAATTTTTTTTCTTTTTTTATTCCCTCCCTCCCTACCTTGCTCTTGGGTGACTCGAACTCGTTGGAAGTGAAGGGTGCTCACCATTTGAAATTATACTACACAAGAACAACCAATGAAAGTATACTACACTTGAAATCTAATATTATAATTGAAAGTATACTACACAAGAACAACCAAACACAGGCGCAAATCGTCTATAGAAAGATCTATTGAATCATTAATACTCTCTTGACCATTTATCTTAAGAACCAAGAAAATTAATTTTTAAGAAAAATATTTTTAATGCACCCAATACAATATATTAAATAGATACTTCATCTTCTGCTACTGTAGATAGAATGAAATTTTTAATCATGCCAAATCTTAACCTATGAGAAGATACCCAAAAAAAATAGGATTAACTCTACTTTTCACATTATCATAGGTAAGGAGCAAATCTTACTTCTGGCTTCATTGACTTCACCATTTCATGCTACAATACAAAGTAAAAGATATCAGCTAAAGATGGTAGATGCATTAACTCATTTCTCCACTGACCTACTTGATCAAAAGCTCTAGAAGCATAGACACCACTGCTAATAAATGTGGAGTTGCAATATTGCCACAAAAGGACTATATCCCAAATAACACATTATTAGAATGTGTACCTAAATTACAGTTCCTCCGCAAATTGATCTTAGTATACTCTATGAAAAATTATCCACTAAAATAATATGAAATTTTAACCTAATACGTTTGGGCTCGGGCTCAGCACGGGCAATTCTCCACTAGTAATATAGAAATGGGAGTTGAAAGTGTACGAACAGTCGAACAGGGGCAATTTAGGAATTTAGATATTTGTCATAGACATTTTCGTACTTTGATTTTTCAATTCTTCTGACACGTGTTTAATGTCTACTCCCATGACTCTGATTTTTAATTCTTTCTTCGGATTCGGACTTATCGGTCTTCTTCTTCAAACTTTTCTTTCTGCTTCTCTTTCTTCCTCTGTTCTTTTTGCTCCAAATTTGCATGCGCTTGCGGAATCGCACCTCAGTAAGCTCCTGTTGATCATTTTTTATTTTTGCATGTATCCTCTCTGTTTTCAGAGTTATTTGTGCAATCGTTCTTCTATTTATTGTACTTCCTTTGTATCACAATTTTGTGTGTATAGGTTAGTTTTATTCTTTTTTAATAACATATTGCTAGAACTTTTACATGCATATCAGCGATTGTGCCTGATTTGCACATGCATTGTGTCTTTTTGATGAATTTTGTCATTGTTACCAATAATTAATGCAGAATAACATGTTTTTTTGAGGTGGACTATGCACCTAAGCTGTTTGATTATATGTTTGCCAGGTAATTTGGACCTCTTACCACGGCCAGTGTCAATTGCGCCTACTGCTTCACATTAGAAAAAAGTTTGCTTTTTTCTTCTTCTTTTTTTATATGTTTTAGATTTATGCTTTCTCCTCCTCCTTTTTAATAGAAATGTATTCATTACGGATATAATAGCTAGAAAATGTAATTTACTGCAATAAATATATACTATAACCATCCTATAATCTTAACCAGCTACCTAAACAAGTTGGTAATTCCTTTTAACATAAAAAAATATATTACTGACAATAGGGATATGTTCTCTGTTGGATGTTCAGTCTTCAAAGACAAAAGAGACTCAAAGTGAAGTGACAAACTGTTAATACAATACTGCATATATTTGCTAGGCATTTTTTTTTAAACAAGGTGTCACAAACACCGTGAGATCAAGTTGTTTTTGATGCAGTGTTTCCATGCTTTCTTTCTTGACAGGAAGATAGGTCATTTTTTACCCTCACTTTTTTGACAGAGACAATTTCTTTCTTACTGATATCACTAAACAGATAGGACCAAGAAACATATAGAGAAATGAGCTACAATTGTTCTTCGTAATTTATAATACTGATGGACCTTATTGTTGACGTTGAATCTCTTGACAAACAGATAATAATTACATTTTCTGAGAGAAGTAAGGATGAGGTTGCCAATAAATATGGAGGAGGCAAAGCTGCTTACAGCTGTTGCTAGCAACTTCAACAGGAAATTTGGATGATGTAAATTTCCTTTGTACTCTATTTACTCCTCTATGATTGAGGCTGTTGAGAGTGAGAACTGCCTCCACCATAACAGGCACAAACTTAAGGAGCAAGTGCAATATTGTGTGGATTATCTAGAGGAAGTTAGTAAGCTTGCCTAGGTGAAGGTTGAGGTTTCAAAAGTTAAGGTGCCATGAATAGAAAACATTGTACTAACCTCCCTTTTGGATTATACTCTTTGAAAAGACTTGATTTCTTCATTTTGAGACCGGAAAGACACCAAAAAGCTGTATGTGGCTGGTTAATGTGAATTATGGCTTGATCGGGTTCTTGATCGAGGGGAGAAGATTGAGCTTTGTCGATGAATCTGCCATCTTTTTTATGCTTCTGTATTTTTATCCTAATTGGGAGATAATTCTTACATCAAAAAGGTAGGTACCGTGCATTCTGACCTACAAAATCACAGCTGCCCCACTATTATAAGGTATTTAGTTCTGTTTGTTTAAATTGAAAATTCATCTATTCGTTTGTAACAATGATTGTTGCTTTTTATGTCTTTCTGCTTTTTAGCAGTCAAACAAGTTCTGCGGGGCAGGGCTTTGCATTGCTTTAGCTACTTTGAGATTCTTTGGTGTCTTCTGATTGGGGGATATACTTAATACTTTCGGAAAATCAAAGTATTCTTATTTTTTATGTATGTATGTATGCTCTTTTTAGCTTTCTTCTCCTACTCTTTTATTTAAAGATCAATTGAATTGTAAAAACCCCTAATTTCAAAATTTAGGTTAAAAACTCAAATCCTTAAATAAAATATAAAGTAAAAAAATTTACCTACATGCAACACTTGAGGAATGAAAAGAAATAATAGAAAACGAATTCAGAAGACGGAAAAAAAAGAAAAATAAAAAATAATGAAGGAAGAAGAAGGAGAAAACCATCAAAGAATCCATACATGAACAGTTCCGCTAATTGAAATGCATATAGAAGATAAATGTGAGATTCTAGATTGTACTAATGGAGTGCAGCAGTGAGGCATTTAATATTCGTTGGGCGGTGTGGGATCATGTAAAAGGGGGCGACTACTACATGTTTCCGACATGGACTTGGTGGGGACTCTTCCGTATCTAAATAGACTAGCAAGGAAAGTCTGTTTTATGCACGGGCCCAACATGATTAGCATGATTTTCTAGGTTAATTGAAGTCTTTTAATACAATATTATAGACAGCATCTGAGAAAAGGTTTTTCAGAACAAAATAGAGAACAACGTTGTGTACAACACTAAAGACGTCATAATTGTCACTATATTGCAGGCTAATATACAAAGGTATTCTATGTGCCATCACCTTAGCTATAAATACCCAAATTTTTGAGTTTGAAAACTAAATACACCTTCTAAAGTTGATGCAACTCCTGTTTTTGTCCATCTGCAACTATCTATTTGAAATATCAAGTGTGTGATATGGAAACCTTTAAGGATGAAAAGAGTTAAACTTTTCTTCCATAATGGAGTAATCTGATGCAATACAAATTATAAGGTTTCAACGGCAATTTAGAATACCAATAGTTATGAAGTTTACTGCTTGAAAAGTATGGAAGATAGTAGAAGCACAAAAAGAGTTGAGCTTTGAAATATATAGCTCAGACTAAAAAGAGAAAAATATGTAACAGTTAAATCTCTTTGTAGCCTTTCAAAATAAATTTGGACAGAGAGATGTCAATATCTTTTTAGTTGAAAGGGGCAAAAATTAGTCATATAAGCTTCAACTTTCATCACTGTCCTAGTAGCTAAAACAGATAATCAAAACTGTTTTGTAAGACCAATTATACCATGAGAAATCATTAAACCATAACGACTGCAACTCTTTTTGGGGGTAAATATAACGACTGCAATTTTGAGAAGCCAGTTGGCTTGATATAATTGTGCAATCATCTATTTCATCTTCTTTCGGTCTCAATCTTATGATAGACCACACTGACTTTTAAAACTGAAGCAAGTCTTTCTTTCCCATATATCAAGCTCATTTTGATGTCTTATCAAGCACATGCAAATGAAAAAAAAATATTCATCCTAAATCCTCGAGATAAGACCAACCTTTTTCCTAATCACTGGCCTAAAAATTTTGATAACTCTATAAACCCGTATGCCTTCTCTTTACTATCATCAATTGCAGCGTTTGCAAGCTACTTCCGAGTCTATTTTTTTTTTTGACGACTCGAGAATATTGACGAAAAGGTAATTTCTTCGTCTTTTTCATGCTCTCTTTTTTTTCCCTCTTTTTTTTTTTTTCTTTTTGTAGGTCAAACGACAAGGATGTGTTCTTTAATAATATGATCCATGCATGAAGAAGACAATCATAGGGTGTCCGTCCAAATATCAGAGAAATTACTCTCAAGGTGGCTCGACTATCGGAGGAATTACTCTCAATGTGGTTTGACTATCGGAAAGATTATGTTAAACCCCATATTTCCGTACGTGAAAGTATGCCATAAGTAAATTGATGTAAGCTCAAAAAGGATGAAATCCTTCTACAA
This sequence comes from Nicotiana tabacum, assembly GCF_000715075.1. NCBI lineage: Eukaryota > Viridiplantae > Streptophyta > Magnoliopsida > Solanales > Solanaceae > Nicotiana > Nicotiana tabacum. The sequence goes on along the minus strand of NC_134094.1, from coordinate 63,589,608 downwards.
GGCTAAGGAAGGTTTATCGAAGTATTAAGTAAGTTAGGATGAATGAGACTTTTTAATCATGATTTAAATGAGTTTAAAGTCGTGATATGGCTATATATGATATTTGGATATAAAATATAAAGTTTGGGAAAAAAATCGGATTTAAGTTGCGGAAAAACCGACTAAGAATTTGCCTTGTAATGAAGTGTTTTGAGCAATACATTTCATGTGTTATATGAGGTCTTTTTGGGACATATTATATACCAAAATGAAGTTCTTGGAACCTAGTTTCCAACAGTCCAAACCATTTATTCATACGACATCGGGGTGGAGAAATATGGATTTTTAAAGTAGGGTCGCCAAGTCACGTTGCCGCACTTCGGAGAAACTGGCAGGTTTATAGGCCAAGTTGCGACGCATTTTTCTCCCAATATATTGAGAGTTTCATGGAGATTATTTATATGGAACTAAAGCCCTATGTGTTTAGTTTCTAACGCTGTAAACCGTTTGTTAATACGATATCCGAATAGAGAGATACAAGTGTCCGAAGTGGCACTGCTCAAGCTGCCAAGCAGGCAACTTACCCACCTGCTTGGAAAATTGAGGCGGTGGTCTTATCCCCTTATATCTCGTCAACAATACAGATGTTACTCACACAAAACCACTCTCAAGATCTACAAAATCATCCCTAACATATCTCAAGGTCACAAGAACCAAACTCAAGGAAACAACAACTCAAATCATCATCAAAGATGTTAAAGACTACAAGAGAATGCTTCTATGGTGTTGTGATGTGATTGAGGGCTATTGTGAGCTAAGTTGAGATAGGGTTTCGAGTTGTAGCTGTTGTACAAGGTATGTATAACATCATCTTGATTGTGCCTAAGTTTAATCTTGTGTTGGTTGTGTTGTTTGAGTGAAAAGTCGTAAGATAGCACTTGAAAGAACATGGGATATGGTTGTCTTTTTGGTTGGACTATTTTGTGGCTAAATATATGATTTGTGGTGGCTGAAAATTGTAAAAAATAATTTAATGATGTTGTGGTTGATGTTGTTAAGCTTTTCTAGGTGTTAATTAAGTTGATTGGAGAAGAAAAGATGAAAAACAAGTGATTGACGATAAAAATTAAGGTGCTAGATGTATGGGGCTATTTTGGAAGGTATTTTGTGGATGTTTTAAACTAGAAATAATATGGTACATATAAGTATGATGTTCTGAAGGTTGTAAACTAATTTATGGAATAAGATTTGAATTCAATTTATATCTTGTTATGAGTAAAAACGAGATTGCTGCTCAATATGATTGTTAAGATAATCAGAGAAACTCATATTGGATTGTATCGTTGTTGTTGCTATTGTTGGTTATAGTTTTTGTTGTTGGGCTGTCTTTGGGTTGTATTAAAAATAGGGGAGTTGCTGTCCGATTTTCCTTAAGTCATACGACTAGCCAAATACGATGGTACGGCGTTATATGTTAACGACAATATTATTTCACTTGCTGTAGATGAAAGAAGTTGTGTTGAGCTTGGTTGAGTAATAAGGATGAGATCATATAGGTATGTTAAGGCTATCCCTTCTTTCGGTTTGGCATGATCTAAGTAACGATACGTAAACGTAATGTTATTTCATAAATGGTCCTACTCTTAGTAACTAAGAAGGTCTACGTTATTCATTACTGTAAAAGTGATATTCAAGCATGTCTAAATATGTATCTAGTTCCCTATTGAGGTATTTGATAAAGATGTTAATGTTTTTAATATAGTGATACATGCATCTTCATGCATTTACCACCGTGCTACGGCCGATCGGGCAGTTACCACCGGTTGGGCAGCTATGTATCATCGTTTACCACCAGTTGGGCAGCTATGTATCATCATTTACCACCGAGCTACGACCGGTCGGGCAGTCATGCATTTACCACCGCGCTACATCCGGTCAGGCAGTTACCATCGGTTGGGTAGTTATGTATCAATATTTACCACCGGTTGGGCACTCCGGCATATTCATTTACCACCGAGCTACGACCGGTCGGGCAGTCATGCATTTACCACCGAGCTACGGCCGGTTGGACAGTTATACATTTACCACCGAGCTACGGCCGGTCGGGCAGTCATGCATTTACCACCGCGCTACGGCCGGTCGGGCAGTTACCACTGATCAGTTGGGCAGTCATGCATCATACGATATAGATAAGAGCCTCAAAGAGAAGCATTATATATATAAGTATAATAAGTATGCATATACAGTGACACTTCAGATATTCAAGTTGATTCTTATATGTCTTTAGTTAATGTTGATTTATTGTTATGTTTCAGTTCCGCCTTACATACTTGGTACATTATTCGTACTGACGTCCTTTTGTTGGGGACACCTACATTCATGTCTGCATGTATAGATAATCAGTTTGACGAGCCCTCATAGTAGACGAGATTGGCATTCAGCGAAGGATCGGTAAGATTCCACCTCATTCGGAGTGCAGCCGAGTCTATGAGTCATCGTGTCAAAGTTTTGATACAGACTTGTGGGTAGGCCGGTACCCTACCCCATTTGATGTCAAATAATATTAGAGAATTTGTAGACAGAGGTACATTTTTTACAGTATGTCAGAGGCCTTGACGGCCCATATGTATTCATGTTTTAAGAAAAATGGTTCAGTGATACAACGTTTGCCCACTTATGGTTATACGTTACTAGTTATGGCCATGTTGTCCCATAATAGTTACAAAAAAAAAAAGAGTTATAGAGTGATTAGCTTGGGCAAGTACGGCACCGGGTGCCAGCCACGCCTCCCCAGGTTTGAGGCGTGACAGATTACTCTCAATGTGGCTCGACTATCGGAGAGATTACTCTTAATGTGGCTCGACTATCGGAGAGATTACTCTCAATGTGGCTCGACTATCGGAGAGATTACTCCCAATGTGGCTCGACTATCGGAGAGATTACTCCCAATGTGGCTCGACTATCGGAGAGATTACTCCCAATGTGGCTCGAATATCAGAGAGATTACTCTCAATGTGGCTCGACTATCGAAGAGATTACTCTCAATGTAACCCGACTATCGGAGAGATTACTCTCAGGGTGTGAAGGAATGGATACTCATCCCTGCCCAAAAAAAACTGGAGGCCATTTCAGGACGCAAAGGTTCATATGGCATATCGAAGTACAAGTCCATGGCAACAAATAGATGGACAAATCCTCAAACATCATATGGGAGGACAAATCTATGGCAACATATAGAAGGAAAAATTCATAAAGATGCCAACTTAAGGTGCAAAGGGACTTACATGTCCACCTTAAGATTGAAAAGTTATAGTTCCTTTTAAGGACAAACCCACGAATAGGCCAACTTAAGGTGCAAAGGGACTTAAACGTCCACCTTAAGATTGGAAAATTAGAAAGTTTCAACTTGAACACTTGGTGAACTTTGAAGATTTGGCGGACTTCGCAGACTTTTAACTTGAAGAGTGGTAGACTTTTAAACTTCAACTTTAAAAATTAGAAGGCTTGAAGACTTCAACTTGAAGATTTGGAGGACTTAAATAATTCAACTTGAAAATCGACGGACTTGAAGACTTCAACTTGGAGACTTAGAAGGCTTAAATATTTCAACTTGAAGAGCGGCGAACTTGAAGACTTCAACTTGAAGACCTACGGATTTGAAGACTTCAACTTGGAGACTTGGAGGATTTAAATATTTCAACTTGAAGAGCGGCGAACTTGAAGACCGGAGGACTTAAAGATTTGGTGAACATGAAGACATAGTGAATCTCCGAGCTTCAATGCAAATACTTAGTAGCCTCTTAAAAAGATAAAATCATTCCATTGAAGATTCCAATTTATCACAGAGGCTTGCCCCCTTTAAATCAAATGGGATCCAAAGTTTAATAGAAGAATGATATCTCAGCTCGATTTTCAAGTGCTGATTAAATGGATTACATTCCATCGTACTTCATTTGGACAACGATTGGGGGATTATGTATCTTTTGAACTTATGCGACTGAACTCAGAATGAAACTCTAAGCTGCCTACGTACCTCGGTGAAGAGGATCAAGTCATACCGTAGTTCAGAATGGGTGATTCTTTTTATTTGTTTTTTTGCCTAGGCCGCCTCTTTCGAGGTTTTCAACCTAGCAGACTTTATTTTTTGGGACGTACACAGTTTAGACTCATGTGGGCCAGGAGTGTAGGAACATGCAGTTTAGGCTCATGCGTCAAGGAGCGCAACTTCAAGGATAATACTTCTTCAAAAACTTGCCATTGATATGGCCGATTCTCATGCCATCTGCATCAACCAGCTTGTAAGCCCCACTTGAATAAGCTTCTTGCACGACATATGGCCCATCCCATTTTTTAAGTGAAATTCCCTAGAGGTTTATGAGAAGTAATAATGGGTCTTCTTATGGCAAGGACTTGATCTCCTACTTGAAAGGATCTCAGGCGAACTTTTTTATTGAAGGCACGAGACAATTGAGCTTGATAACATTCAAGACTCTGTTGAGCTTCCAACCTCTTCTCATCAAGAGCCTCCAACTCTGCTAATCGAAGCCGAGCATTTTCTTCATCAGTGATGCCTTCTTGAATAGCTAATCGTAATGAAGGTATTTGATGCTCGAGTGGCAAGACGGCTTCGACTCCATAAATGAGTTCATAAGGGATTGCTTGTGTTGGCATGCGGTGAGTTGTCCTATATGCCCACAGAGCTTCTTCCATACGGTCATGCCAATCCCGTTTGGATTTGGAGACGACTTTCTTTAACAAGTTGCATAGAGTCTTGTTGAATGCTTCGGCTAGACCATTGGCGGCAACATTGTACATAGAAGAGTTACGTTGCTTGAATCCAAAGAGTTCACAAATCTTGTTCATCAACCTATTGTCGAACGACTTGCCATTATCCGTTATTATGTAACGAGGAATGCCAAAACGATAGATAATGTTTACTCGGATGAAACTTGCAACATTTTCCTTCTTTACTTCCTTAAGAGAAACAACTTCAACCCATTTTGAGAAGTAGTCAGTTGCAACTAAGATGTATAGGTGCCCACCAGAGGACTTTGGCAGTGGTCCAGCAACATCTAATCCCCAAGCGTCAAACGGCCAGGATGCAACAGTCGTGTGCAATACTTCAGGAGGTTGATGAATAAAATTCTCATGGAATTGACAAGCCTTGCATCTTCTAGCGTAGTCCAAACAATATTTTACCATCGTTGGCCAATAATATCCCATCCTTTTTATATGGAAGTGGAGCTTTGGTCCAGACTGGTGTGATCCACATACCCCAGAATGTGCCTCTTGCAAAGCTTGGAGTGCTTCTTCTTCCCCTAAGCATCGCAAGAGTACTCCCTCGAACGACCTTCCGTATAGAGTATCTTTGTAGTAAAGGAAGCGAGGTGCACGACGACGAATTTCAGTCCTTCTCCTCAAATTTTCTGGAAGTATCCTATAGCTTAAGTAGTCGATAATGGGTTGTCGCCATTTTTCTTTCTCAGCTTCAGAAACAGCGACAAGATGCTTGAGTTCATTTTCTTCACCTTCAACCTCATTTGGCGGCGGTACTACCCATTTTTGGCAAACAGTAACTTGCGCTTGGTTAGAGCAGCTAAAGCATCAACCTTCTTGTTTTCTTTCCTTGGCACATGTTGAATAGTCACGTCACCGACCCACCCAATTAATGTTTTAGCATAATTATGATATGGGCGTAGTTCAGTTTTCTTGACCTCGTAACTACCTAAAAGTTGGTTGATCACCAACTGAGAGTCACCAAAGACTTGCAGTTGCAACCGCTTCATTTCGACAGCCATTTCAAGCCTAAATATTAGTGCTTGATACTCAACAATGTTATTAGAGCAGAGTTGTGTCAACATAAAAGAGTAGGGCAGGACTTCACCTTGAGAAGTGAAAAATACTACACCAGCACCAGCTCCTCCGTGATGTGCAATACCATCAAAGTACATCTTCCATGTAGGTTGAACTTCAATGACCATTGCGTCCTCATCAGGTAGTTTATCAGCTAGCTCCCAATCATCAGGTATAGGGTGATCTGCCAAGAAGTCCGCTAACACTTGTCCTTTTATAGCCTTTTGAGGGATGTAGAAAATCTCGAATTATTGAAATTTGAGGTACCATCTCGCTAGTCGATCACTAAGAACAGGTTTTGACATCACGAACTTGATGGGATTTGCTTTAGAAACAAGATGAACAACATGAGCTTGAAAGTAGTGCTTCAACTTTTGAATTAAGAAGACTAGTGCCAAACACAACTTTTCAATTGGCGAATAATTCAGCTCGTTTGGTGTCATCATCATGCTCAAGTAGTAAAGAGAGTTTTCCTTCCCCTCCCTATTTTCTTGGGCCAACAGTGCTCCAACAGACCTTTCTTGTACTGAAATGTATAGTATTAATGGCTTTCCAGGAATAGGGGCTGCCAAAACTGGAGGCTTCATCAAGTAAGTTTTAATACTTTCAAAGGCATTGCTACAAGCTTGGTCCCACTTGAAAGGAACAACTTTCTTCATGAGGCGACTGAATGGTTGGCACCTCCCAGCTAGGTTTGAGATGAATCTCCTAAGGTATGCTAGCTTTCCTTGCAGACTTTTCAATTCATAAATATCGCGAGGCTTAGGCATCTTCAAAATGGCATTCACTTTGGCTTGATCAATTTTGATCCCTCGATGTCAGACAATGAAACCAAGGAACTTTCCAGAAGTTACTCCAAATGCACATTTCAATGGATTCATCCTAAGTTGGTACCTCCAGAGCAACTTAAATACCATTCTCAAGTATTTCAAGTGGTCGCTCTTCTCTCGTGATTTTATTACCAAGTCGTTAACATAGCATTCGACATTCTTGTGGAGAAGATCATCAAAAATATTCTACATAGCCCTTTGGTAAGTAGCACCAGCATTCTTCAAGCCAAAAGGCATTACCTTGTAGCAATAAATACCCTTTGGGGTACGGAATGCAGTAAGCTCTTCATCTTTTGGCGCCATGCGAATTAGATTATAGCCCGATGAACCATCCAGAAATGACATTGCCTCGTACCCAATAGTAGCATCGATCATCAGCTCTGGAATAGGAAGTGGGAATTCATCTTTCGGACACGCATTGTTGAGATCCCTGAAGTCAACGCACACTCGAATCTGGCCATTTTTCTTCCTTACAGGGACGATGCTTGACACCCGTGTTGGGTATTTAACTTCGCGAATAAATCCAGCTTCAATGAGTTTGTTAATTTTGGTTTCAATCAGGGGAACCAAGTCCTGCCTAAAGCGCCTTTGAGCTTGCTTAATAGGACGAGCGCCATTCTTGACCGCAAAGTGATGGACTGCTACTTTAGGGTCCAAGCGAGGCATTTCTTTGTAACTCCAAGCAAAGACATCCCTAAACTCCTTGAGCAACTCAATATGAGTGCTTTCTTCATCAATTTCTAGTAAAACACTTAGGTAGGTGGGTCTTGGTTCTTCATCAGTGCCAAGGTTAACTTCTTTTAAGGCATCAATCGTTGCCTTCACCCCTTCTTCAAGTTTTGGGGGAGCATCTTTCGCATCTTCATCTTCTTGAGGGTCCCCATCGTTGAAGGATATGTGATAACACAGTGAAACATCGTCCAATTTCTCGTCATCCTCCATTAGAGATAAAACACCATGCTCGCCTTGTGCAGTAACATGATACGAAGAACCCACACTTTCTTCGTCTTCATCACGTTCTTTAGTGTAGACCACAGTGTATGGCTTCACCTTCAGTACCTAATCACACGAAACCATGACTTTTGTTTGTCGCTTCATTCTAGAAGGAACTAGACTTTGGAAATCCTTAGAGATCTTCTGAATTTTGGGCGAAGCGGGTGTTCTTGTATTTCGATATCTGTAGAACTTATTCCCCTTCTTTAATGGACCCAATCTCTCAAATACGGAAGTTCTCACAGTTGATTTTGCAAGTCGATCAAAGACAGAACGTTTGTTAGAAGTGGCAGATTCATCTTCTATGGTATTATAATTGCTGCTCTCCCTTCTTATGGAGATGCGCACTGGTGACAGTTGCTTGTATCCCAAACCTTCACATGGTTGCCTCATCGCAGCTTTTGATGGGAGCTTCCCTAACTTTGACGGCTAAATTGGATTGTATCCAACTTTTGCAAATAGCCTGTAAGCGTTAGGGTCAAAACCTTCATCTGTTCGCTTTGTAGGGAGTGCCACATTCTGCAAACGATTTTGGGCCACAAACCCTGCAAGTGGCTTTGAGGACAACTTTACTGCCTCAATTTGTTTTACCGGAAGAGTTAACTCCTTTAGCATGTTAGTTTGGAGATTAGATGATTCACATGCATCTTTCTTCCTTTTAGGGACATATTGGAGTGCAGGACTTACTTTCTTGCCATAAGATGCAATATCCCTTCTATAAGATTTATTCGAGTTAGGTTGTACCTCCTCAGTAACATCTTTGGCTCTACCAGCAGTCACCTCAGCTCTTTTAGTTGTGGGCTCGTCATTCTTGATTTTCATGCCATCATCAGCTTTTAGCTCATTCACAATGCGGTTCTTCAAGTAGAACTTTGCATCGGCGAAGTATGACTCAGCCTCGGTGAATGGCTCATCATCAGCAACTATCTTTTTCTCGACTTCACCCTCGTAGTATTTTAAACATTGATGGTAGGTAGATGGAACTACTTTATTCTCATGTATCTAAGGCCTTCCAAGCAAGACGTTGTATGAAGTATTTGCATCGATCACATGCAGCCATGCACTTGATTGCATATCTTCAATGGTGATTCCTAGCCTGATCGCGCCTATGGCTCTTTTCCCCAATTGGTTGAATCCTTGGATCATCACACGACTTTCTGAGAGTTCGTTCATGGGAATACCAAGTTCTTTCACAGTGCGAATTGGCAAGATGTTCACTGAGGATCCTCCATCAGCCAAAATTCGATTTACCCTTTCATCACGCATATAACCGACCAAGTACAATGGGCGGTTATGAAGAGTGTCACATAGCAGAAGATCGTCATTCGTGAACATGACTTTTTCCTCACACGCGTTAACTTCTTGAGGAATAGACTCGATGAGATTTTCTGAAGACGGTGCCAACGGTAGGTCATCACTCTTTTCTACCCCTTTATCAGCATTGCAACAAGAGGCCTCAATACCATCACGAAAAATCTTCACGCGGAACCAACATGGCAAGAAATCTTCCGAGGTCACTGGATGTCGTGGATTTTGAGGATGGTGCACCTCCACTTTTGTTTTCTTCAAATGCTTAACTGGATTTCATCTCCTTGGTCTTTTCACCATTATTTTTCTTTTTGGTTGTTCTATTGATTCTTTTTATAGGCTCCTTTTGTGGCGCCTACGACGAGTCACCAACGTCCAACCTTCATCATCATCAGGTTGATCGTGTTCAACTTTGTTGTTCTCCAGTAATTCTTCATTTTTACTTTCTTTAAAACTACATAATTCATTTGGACTGAATGAGCCAAATGTGATAAAGACTTGGTTTGCGCTTGCTTTCTCATCTTCAAGCACGATCTTCTTTTCACGAGCCAAGTCCATAACTCTGTCCTTGAAGACAAAGCACTTATCCAAAGGGTGGCTCACAAGTCGATGATATTTGCAGTAATTTGGGTCATCAGTTTTCCCAGCTTCATTTGGCCACTTCATCTTCGGAAGCTCAATGAGATTTAACTCGAGGAGTTCTTCGAAAATGGCTGGCATATCAGAATCCAGAAATGGGTACTCTTTCTCTTGCATTTCTTTTAGAGTCAACTTTCCACTTGGCTTATCTTGAATAGAAGTGAATTTCATACTCTGCTTCTTGCTCACCTTCATCGTAAACTTCACATGTGATGTGTTGACATTCATAGCTTCTTTGCTTTCAGACTTGGGTACGAACTTGCCCCACTTCCTGACTTCTTGCTTGTCATTCCCTTTGCAAGGTTTATAGATGGGCAGCCTTTCATTTCCAGCGGAGGCCATGCTTAATTCCATGTCATGGGCACAAGTTTCAAGTTCTTCAAATGTGCTAGGCTTGATACCTTGTAAGATATAGCGCAATCCCTAATGCATGCCTTGGATGCACATCTCTATGCCAGAAGTTTTACTAAGCCTGCCTTTACAATTGAGGCCTGTATTCCTCCAACGATTGTTAAAGTCGATAACTAGTTCTCCCTTCTGTTGATAAGTATTTGTGAGTTCCACCATGCTCACAGTGCGCCTTGTGCTATAAAATCGATTGAGGAACTCTTGCTCTAGTTGATCCAAATTATCAATAGATCCCGCCTCGAGGTCTGTATACCAATCAAAAGCATTTTCTTTTAGCGAGCGGACAAACTGCTTGACGAGGTAATCTCCATAAGTCCCAACATTGTTGCATGTCTTAACGAATTGCGCCACATGTTGCTTTGGATTAGCTTTACTATCAAACTGTTGAAACTTTGGAGGTTGATAGCCAGCATGCATCTTTAATATATCGACCCTTGCAGTGTATGGCTTTGCATATGTAAGGAAGGACTTGGCAGCAACTTCATACTTGTTCTTAGTTGTTTCTTCAATGAACTCATTCAGTTGATCGATTGGAATCATCCCTTCAGATGAGACAGGGATAGTCTTAGCGGATGCTACTTGTCTTGGGGGAGAATCAATATCTGGAACTTCTAGGAGCTTGCCAGGTGCGTGGGTGGATTCTTCTTCCATCAAGATTCCCACCTTATCTGTTAGCTTGTAGATTCTAGCATCTTGATTTTGCATGCACTTGGTCAAGCCAGCAATTGCTTCCGTCAAGTTTGCCAACTGCTCCTCCACGGATGAGGTGTTTGTCACCATGGCTTGCATGATTATCGTGGACGATGGAGAGTAGCATGGATTTTAACACATATTGATCCTCGATTGGCTCACGCTATGTGGTGTAAGTGGAGAGGATCCATCAGTTGAAGCATTATCATCTTCCTTCACAGCAGAGTACTTAGATTCTGAGAGGTCAAGCAGAGTAAGAGTTTTCTTGATCATTTCAGCAACATCGCTTCCTCCTTTGGGTGCGTTTGTGGAAGATCTTGCTCCTTTTGAGGATGAAGATCCGAAAATAGGAGTTGATGCAGCGGCACTTTGAGTGCTTGCTGTCCTAACGAGCTTGCTTCGCTCCTCGTAACTGGTCCAAAGCTTCCAAAAGTAATATTGAGGATGCTTTCCACATCAGCATAGAACCTGGAATTAGCAGCCTTGGTGGAAGTTGAACTGGAGTTGATTTTCTTTGAATCCATTTTAATGTTCTTGAACTTTGGTGATTGAAAAGTTGAGATGAGAGGTAGAGATTGTCCCACTGGGCGTGCCAGAATTTGTAGACAATAAATTGCTTCGAGAAAATAAAATCAAGACCGAAAAATATTGCAACAATTGTAGTATTTGATTTTAAATAATATGAGTGTACAATCTCTATGAATCCTCTGATTCTTCTTTTCAATAGTAAATAAATTCAAGGGTCTTTGAGCTTGATCTTGAACCTATATTTGTTGTCACGAACGATGATCTTGAATTTAACTAGCACGAACTTTGATTTGAACTCGTACTCCTTGAATCTTGATTTGTTCTTCGTTCTTGAGCTTTAACTTGATTTGTTCTTCGTACTTGAGCTTGAACTTGATTTGTTGAACTTGAACTTGATTGCTTGAAGCTTGAAACTTATGGAGGAATTTACAGCGTTTGATCCACGAGCTCTTTCTTGCTTCTTGTTATAACTTATGGTGTCTTTCTGGGTTATGAAAACCCCTATTTATAGTTGTGGAAAGGAAGAGTTATGATAATAACAAACTCTTTTCGACCAATCTGATTGAAGCGTGACATGGCCGCATTTGATTGGCCGGAACATGTCACTTGCACATGTGGCACGATTTCATTGGCCTTTTAATTTGACTTGACATGCCTTGTCATTTTGATACGTGATACGATCCTATTGGCTCTTCCGTTTGACTTGTCATGCCACGTCATTTGACACGTAGCACCAAACTGGGCCTTTAGGAAGACGGCGTATTGGGCCTAATGAAGTGGTCTCATCATTTTGTAGCCCAATTAATGGGCAAGCCCAGTCAATATTATTAGACTTAAATAATTAATTCAATTATATTAGCACATAATATTTATTTGGACTAATATATTTAAAATAGTCTAAATTATTTTATTGAATTTAAATTCAATGAATTCTATTATTCTCAATAGTATTTTTACATTGTTAATAGAAATTTTTATTAGTATATTATTTTATTTAATATTTTTGTCTACTACTTTCTTTTTATAATATAATAGAAGATATATATTTTATTACTCTTGAAATATTTTTTTTATTTTAAATATTTTCTGAATAAATAAACTTTTTATTTTTAAAAATAAAAACACAAATTGTTAGAAAAACAAAGAAATTTTGAATTGGCGGTTTTTCTATTTTTTCTAATTTTAGTTTTTTTATTTTAAAATAATTTAAAAACTCCAACTTGAAACTACTCTCTAATTTGATTGGACAGTTTTTTTTTATTTTTTATTATAAAATATTTTACTTTTATTATTTTATAGATATTTAAATTCAAAAATAATAATCAATAACTAATTATTAACTAAATAACTAATTATTAACTACTTATGCCATGTGACTTTTTTCTAGGCCGCCACTTGGCTTAAGGAGAGGGCTTTTTCCTCTCCTTTTAATAATACTAGTAGTCGTACCTGCGCGATGCGCGGCTAATAATTAAAATATAATTAAATTAAATTATGATCGGGCTTGTTTGAACAAATTAGATCGTATTGCTTTAATAAATTTCAATTGTCATCTTATTTTGTCAATGTGATATACCCAATAATAAAATCGCTAATAAATTAAAGAGATTTATATAGTCATTGAATATCTTTTTTGTTCTATATTTATTTTTATTCTATTATCCAATGTTTAGTATTTTAAAATTGTTAATAGAAATTTTTATTAGCATATTACTTAGTTTAATATTTTGTCTGCTCGATTTCTTTTTGTAATATAAGATAAGATATATATTTTATTAATCTTGAAATATTTTTATTTTTAATTTTATTCTGTTGTTGTCAATAATATTATCTGAAATTTAATGAATAAAACCTCTATAAAATTAAAAGGACTTATATAGCCATCGAATAACTTTTTTGTTATGTATTTTTTCTTATTATATTATTTAATATTTAATATAATTGCATTGTTAATAGAATTTTTTTAGCATATTATTTTGTTTAATAGTTTTGTCTACTACTTTCTTCTTGTCATATAATAGGAGATATATACTTTATTTCTCTTGAAATATTTTTTTATTTTAAATTTTATCCTATTGTTCTCAATAATATTATCTGAATTTTAATGAATAAAATTTCTATTAAATTAAAGAGAGTTGTATAGTCATTGAATAATATTTTTGTTATGTATTTTTCTATATTATATTATCTAATATTTAATATTATTGCATTGTTAATCGAAATTTTTATTAGCATATTACTTTATTTAATAGTTTTGTCTACTACATTCTTTTTATAATATAATAGAAGATATATTTTAGTACTCTTAAAATATTTTCTTATTTTAAATTTATCCTATTGTTCTCCGTAATATTATCTGAATTTTAATGATTAAAATCTCTATTAAATTAATGAGACTTATATAGTCATCGAATAATAGGCTTGTTCGGTAATTTTCTTTATTGTATTATCCAATATTTAGTATTATTGCATTGTTAATAGAAACTTTTATTAGCATATTACTTTATTTATTTTAATTTTCATTTTTTATTTTTTATTTTTTATTTTATAAATATTTAAATTCAAAAATAATAATTAATAATTAATTATTAACTAAATAACTAATTATTAACTACTTATGCCATGTGGCTTTTTTCTAGGCCTGCCATTTGGCTTAAGAAGAGGGCTTTTTTCTCTCCTTTTAATAATATATAGAATATAGATATAGATTACTTTATCTAAATTTTTGTATGCTTCTTTCTTTATATAATATATTAGAAGATATTTTTTTTATTTTATATTTTATTCTTTTATTCTCAATAATATTTTCTGAATAAATAAAATTCTTATTTTTAAAAAGAAATTTTTTTATTAGAAAACAATGAAATTTTGAATTGAAAGGTTTTTATTTTTTTTATTTTTAGTTTTTTATTATAAAATAATTTTAAAACTCCAACTTGAAACTACTCTCCAATTTGAATGGACAGTGTATTTTCTAATTTTTGTTTTTCATTCTAAAATATTTTATTTTATTATTTTATAAATATTTAAATTCAAAAATAATAATCAATAACTAATTTAATTAAATAACTAATTATTAACAACTTGTGTCATGTGGCTTTTTTCTAGGCCACCACTTGACTTAAGGAGAGGATTTTTTCCTCTCCTCGTAATAATATATAGAATATAGATATATATTACTTTATTTAAATTTTTGTATGCTTCTTTCTTTTTATAATATATTAGAAGATATATATTTTTATTTTATATTTTATTCTATTATTCTCAATAATATTTTCTGAATAAATAAACTTCTTATTTTTAAAAAGAAAAACAAAAGCTATTAGAAAAACAAAGAAATTTTGAATTGACAGTTTTTTATTTTTTCTAATTTTAGTTTTTTATTTTAAAATAATTTAAAAACTCCAAATTGAAACTGCTCTCCAATTTGAATGAACATTTTTTATTATAAAATATTTTATTTTATTATTTTATAAATATTTAAATTCAAAAATAATAATCAACAACTAATTATTAACTAAATAACTAATTATTAACTACTTATGCCATGTGGCTTGTTTCTAGGCCACCACTTGGCTTAAGGAGATGACTTTTTCATCTCCTTTTAATAATACTAGTATAAGAACCCGCGTGATGCACGGATAATTTGACAGAATATTAATTTTATAAAATTATGATCTAATATATTATATTAATTTAATAAATTTTAGTTGTATTTTATTATTTAATATAGTGCGCAGAAAAATAACACAATCTATACAAAATTAAAGGATATACATCATATAGTAATCAAATAAATTATTTGTTCTTTTTTATTTTTATTATTGAATTAGCACGTACTTAGTACTATTGATAATTTTCTTGAGTGTTATTTATTTATATTTTATTTTTTAATTAATTAAAAATATAAATATCATAAAATTATCTCTATCTCCATATTTTTCGTACATTTTGTAGTTTATTGAAAATTTAAATAAAAACTTGTTTTTACTAAATTATTATTTTGAATTCATCAAAAGTATAACGAGATAAGCCTTTTATTATTACTACCAATATTTTAATAATTATTAATTTGTATTATATATATAATGTGTTTATCTTATGTATAATATCCTAATAGTATCTTTATATTTTTGTATTTTTCATTGTGAAATTATGAGTTCTATTTATTAACTAAAATTTTAAAACTCCAACTTGAAACTACTCCCTAATTTTAATGGATTTTTTGTTATTATATATATTTTTTATTATATCTAGTTTTATTTTTTGTTATTTTTGTTTTTTTCAATTTAAAATATTTGTAAAACTCCAACTTGAAACTACTCCCCAATTAGAATGTGTAGTTTGTTTTCCTTTTTTTATTATACCGAATTATAAGATATCTTTATTTATTAATTCAATTAGAGTGACCTATTATGTTTTAATAATTCTAAAACTTCAACTTGAAACTACTCCCAATTTGAATGGGTATTTCGTTTATTTATATATTTTCGTTTTTTATTATAGATATTTATTTTTCATTTGTTTTTTTATTTTAAAATATTTTTAAAACTCCAACTTGAAACTACTCCCCAATTTGAATGGGTAATTTCTTTTTTTATTTTTTATTATAGCTAATTATAAGATATCTATATTAATTAATTCAAATAGAGTAACCAATTAATTCAAAATTTAAAATTCTAATGATTTTAATGTTAGAAACGTAGTTTATTTTTTCTTAAAACTCCAACTTGAAACTACTCCCAAATTTGAATTGGCAAATTTTTTATTTTTTGTTATTTTCATTTTTTATTTAAAATAATATTAAAACACCAACTTTGTTGGAGATGTGTCCTAAAAATCTATACTTGGCGTCTTATGATTATACCACTTGTAATTTTATATATATATATATATATATATATATATATATATATATATATATATATATAGACTACTATATTATAAAGAAAATACTTCCCAATTTAAATTGGCAATTTTGTATTTCTTTATTTCCGTTATTTCATTTTAGAATAATTTTAAAATTCCAAAATGAAACCACACCCCAATATGAATTGGCAATATTTTATTTCTTTCTTTTCTTTTTTTTATTTTAAAATAATTTTAAAACTCCAACTTGAAACTATTCCCCAACTTCAATAAGTAGTTTAAAAAAAAAAATATTTTCGTTTTTTTTTATTGTAGCTAATTTAATGTTTTCTTATTTTTCATATTTTATTTTAAAATAACTTTAAAACTCCAACTTGAAACTACTTCCCAATTTGAATGGGTAGTGTTTGTTTTTTAAAAAATTTTTTATAGCTAATTATAAAATATCTATATTTATTAATTCAAATAGAGTAACCAATTAATTCAAAATTTAAAAAGGTTCTTTTAGTAAAAAAGGTAGTTTGTTTTGGCTTAATAATGCCACTTCCTTTTTGTGGTTATGCCACTTGTCTTAATAATGTGCTTTCGCCTCTTCTTTTATTATATATAGATAGATTTTTTTATTTTAATATATTTTTAAAATTCCAACTTGAAACTACTCCCTAATTTGAATGGATAATTGTTTTTTGATTTTTATTATAGCTAATTATAAGATATCTATATTTATTAATTTAAATAGAGTAACCAATTAATTCAAAATTTAAAATTCAAAAGATTTTTTAGTTAGAAAGGTAGTTTATTTTTGTCTTAAAACTCCAACTTGAAACTACTCCCAAATTTGAATTTGCAATTTTTTATTTTTCTCAATTTGGTTTTTTATTTATAATAATTTTAAAATAATGTGCTTTTGCCTCTCCTTTTATTATATATAGATAGAAGATAGATATAGATAGATAATATTTTATATTTTTGGTTTTTTAATATAACTAATTATAAGATATCTCTATTTATTAATTCAAATAGAGTAACCAATTAATTCAAAATTCAAAAAGATTTGTTTTAGTTAAAAAGATAGTTTGTTTTGTCTTAATAATACCACTTGGCTTTTTGTGGTTATACCACTTGTCTTAATAATGTGCTTTTGCCTCTCCTTTTATTATATACTAGTAGTCGTACCCGCGCGATGCGCGATTAATATTAAAAAATATCAATTAAATTAAATTATGATCGAGATTGTTTGAACATATTAGATCGTATTGTTTTAATAAATTTCAATTGTCATCTAATTTGTCAATATAATATATCCAATAACAAAATATCTTTTAAATTAAAAAGAAGACTTCTATAGTTATCCAATAAATTTTTTGTTGTGTATTTCTTTATTACATTGACCAATATTTAGTACATTGTTAATAATGTATACTTATTTTTTCTTACAATAATTTAAAACAATATTGTATTACTTATCCTATCCTTTTTAAATTTATTAATTTTGCTAATTGTTTTGCTCCATGCATTGTTTTATTTAGTAATTTTTCTAAATATTTTATTTATTTTTTAAAAAAAATTAAAATTTTTGTGGTGATGACACTTGTGATCTTATCCTTGAATATTGTTAAGTATTATATTTATTTGTGATCGAGATTATTTGAACATATTAGATCGTATTGTTTTAATAAATTTCAATTGTCATCTCATTTGTTAATACAATATACCCAATAACAAATATCTATTAAATTAAAAGAAGACTTATATAGTTATCGAACAACTTTTTTATTATATTTTTTAATTATATTATTCAATATTTAGTATTATTACATTGTTAATATTATATATTCCTATCATTTTTGCTAATTATTTTGCTCCATGCATTTTTTTATTTATTAATTTTGCTAAATATTCTATTAAGTTTTTTAAAAAAAATTAAAAATTTTTGATGACACTTGTCATCCTATCCTTGAATATTGTTAAGTATTATATTTATTTGTGATCGAGATTGTTTGAACATATTAGATCGTATTACTTTAATAAATTTCAATTGTCATCTCATTTGTTAATACAATATACCCAATAACAAATATTTATTAAATTAAAAAGAAGACTTATATAGTTATCGAACAACTTTTTTATTCTGTTTTTTAATTATATTATTCAATATTTAGTATTGTTTTGTCTCTCCTATTATATATAGATAGATAATTAAAAAATATATTGTATTACTTATCATATCCTTTATTAATTTATTAATTTTGCTAAGTATTTTATTTATTTATTTTGATTTTTAAATTTAGAATTTTTCTGCTGTTGACACTTGTCATCCCTTCTTTGAATTTTACTAAGCATTTTATTTATTTATTTTGCTTTTTAAAATTTAGATTTTTCTGGTGATGACACTTGTCATCCTATCCTTGTTTTGCCTCTCCTATTATATATAGATAGATTTAGTATTATTACATTGTTAATATTATATCTTCCTATCATTGTTTTGTCTCTCCTATTATATATAGATAGATAATTAAAACATATATTGTATTACTTATCATATTTGAATGGGTATTTCTTTTATTTATATATTTCCGTTTTTTATTATATCTAATTTTATTTTTTCATTTATTTTTTTATTTTAAAATATTTTTAAAACTCCAACTTGAAAGTACTCCCCAATTTGAATGGGTAATTTCTTTTTTCGTTTTCTATTATAGCTAATTATAAGATATCTATATTTATTAATTCAAATAGAGTAACTAATTAATTCAAAATTTAAAATTCTAATGATTTTAATGTTAGAAATGTTGTTTATTTTTTCTTAAAACTCCAACTTGAAACTACTCCCAAATTTGAATTGGTAATTTTTTATTTTTTTTAATTTCATTTTTTATTTAAAATAATTTTAAAACACTAATTTTGTTGGAGCTTTGTCCTAAAAATCTATACTTGGCGTCTTATGATTATACCACTTGGCATCATATAATTATTTACTTCTCTTTTTGTATATATATATGTCACGATTCAAAATTCCACCACAGGCGTCGTGATGACACCTAATCTCTAAGACTAGGTAAGCTGATTTCTATCACATTTTGAAGCCATATTTTTTTTAATTAAATAAGTAACCAAAACTAACAGCGAAATAAATATGAATATACAACCTCCCAAGACTGGTAGTACTGAGTCACGAACTCTAGCTGAATATATGAAATGATCACTAGGACCGAATATACAATACTGTTTGATTAAAATTAACAGTACAATAAAATGAAAAGACTCCAAAGGACTGCAACGACTAAGCAGCTCTACCTTGAATCCTCACGATCCCGCTTTACTCTACCCAAGTTCGCTATCTCCAATACCTGGTTCTGCACAAAAATGTGCAGAAGTGTAGTATGAGTACACCACGGTCGATACCCTGTAAGTATCAAGACTAACCTCAATGGAGTAGAGATGAGGTACAGTCAAGACACTCACTAGTCAAATAATCTGTGCAATATAGCATACAAAAATAATAGAAAATAAACAACAATAAGGGCAACACCAATCAACTAGTGATTTAAACAGCAAGGCAACAGGAACATCATAAATATTACTCAAATGAATAATAAACACAGGTACAACCAATTAATCAAGTCTTTCAAAATATACATCTTTTATCTATAAGTTTTTCAATGAAAGTCTCTAGAATATAATCCTTTTCAATAAATATATTTTTCGAATATAAATCCTTCAAGTAAATATCTTTCAAATATAATTCATTCAAGTAAATATTCTTCAAATATAATTCTTTTAAGTAAATATATTTCAAATATAATTCTTTCAAGTAAATATCTTTCAAATATAATTCTTTCAAGTAAATATCTTTCAAATATAATTCTTTCAAGTAAATATCTTTCAAATATAATTCTTTCGAATAAAAGTCACCATGTGACGCCTCATTTAACTTTCATGGCGTGAGAAATATATTCAACACATCACATCAAATGGCACGGCAATACCTTCGTGCACTTATCTCATTCTCACTCAATATATATATATATATGTAGATCAAATCAATTGGCACGACAACACCCTTCGTGCATTTATATCTTTCTCACAGTACATACATACAACAGTACCAACTAAGTGGGAGAAGTGCCAATAACAATAAAAAGAATAAAGTAGAGGCACACAGGAAGCAACAACGACTACAAGTCACATAGAAAACGTAGGTGCACAATAACATCTCAAGATAAAGGCATGAATGTATACACAACAAACAATATCACAATATAATGTATGTCTCTCGTCCTCTCCTGCACGGAAACACCATTTGTGCCATGAGTATATGATAATATAAAAATAATTGCACGGCATCACCCTTCGTGCTTTTACTCTCATCCTCACCTGATAATATAAATAAAACGGCACTGCATCACCCTTCGTGCTTTTACTCTCATCCTCACCTGATAATATAAATGAAACGGCACGGCATCACCCTTCGTACTTTACACTCTCCCTCACATGATAATATAATTCAAATGGCATGGCATCACCCTTCGTGCTTTATACTCTTCCTCACCAAGCACATGTATATCATTAACAAGCAAGGTAGGAAGCATAAATAACGTCAAGGAGAGTGTTTAATCCACAACACAATACAATAATTCATATCATAATTTGCCACTGACCACAATCAAGTTTCAAATATGTAGCAGAATCAATAAATTTCTCAATAAATAGCCCAAAACTCCACACAACGTATATAAAACCTCAAAACAGTCAACAAAGATGAAAAAATACTCAGTATAGGGCAACACCTTCATTAATCCACATTCTTGATAATTATATTAACTCCTCAATTTAAACTTATTTAATAAACATTTGCAGATAAGGATTCCATCATGAATTTAGTTCCAAGAAACATATCAAATCAACAAACACACGGAATTCGCATAAAATCCAAATAACAATAACACCAAATTATCATATAAAATACAAACTTGACAAATAAGGAATGCAGCATGATAATTCAAGGATTTAGTGCCAACAATTATACAATTTAATACATAAAGATGCCTAAAACTTTAAATCAATACAATTTGCACATATAAGCCCGAGTACGTACTCGTCACCTCGCGTACACGGCTTCCAACCACACAATTTTCACATAAGACTCAATGCCTAAGGGGTAATTTCCCCACTCGAGGTTAGGCAAGATACTTACCTCTTTAAAGTTATACCGATATTCCAAAATAGCCTTCTTGCTTGAATTGACCTCCGAACCGCTCAAATCTATCCAAATTAATTGTATAGCTTCATTAAAATTCATCGAAAATAATTTCGAATAATAATACGTCGACTTAAAATTTTATTCCAAAAAAGTCAACAAAAGTCAACGCGGGGCCCGCCTCTTAGAACCCGACATAATTTTTATGAAATCCGAACACCCATTCCGATACGAGTTCAACAATATCAATTTTATCGAATTCCAATAACAACTCGACTTCCAAATCGTAAATTTTTGTTTTTGGAAGATTTTACAAAAATCTTGAATTTTCGTCCATTAAATCCGAATTAAATGATGGATTTAAAGACATAATCATGAAAATTAATCAAAACTGGATAAGAATCACTTACCCCAAATACCCACGCAAGAAGCTTTCCAAAAATCGCCTTCTACCGCGCTCCAAATTTGATTTTGAGTTATGAACTCAAACCCCCGTTTTTGAGACTTTTAATTTTGCCCAGATAGGCCTTCTTCGTGTTTGCGACTATTGCTTCGCGTTCGCGAATGCCAAAATCCAACTGCCTCAAATCCTTCATCGCGTTCGCGACCTCCTCATCGCGTTCGTGAAGACCAACTATTTCTGCCCCATCATTTCCTCTTCGCATTCGCGAACACCTCGTCGCGTTCGCGATGACCAGCTGACCAACTCCTTCGCGTTCCCGTTCCACACTTCGCGTTCGCGAAGGCCAAATGACCCCAGGCCCCAATCTTCCTTTCTTCTTCGCGTTCGCGTTGCCTGGGCCGCGTTCACGAAGGCTTACCCTGCTTCTTCTTCACGTTTGCGTCCACAGCTTCGCGTTTGCGAAGGCCAAGCCATCAGTCCCTCAAATTCCTCTCCGCAGACGCGGGACTACCTTCGCGTTCGCGAAGAAGGAAACCATACATCAGCAACAACAGTCCAAACAGTTCCAATTTGGTCCGAAACCACCCCGAAACGCACCCGAGCCCCTCGGGACCCCGTCCAATCATAGCAACCTATTCCATAACATAACACGGACCTGCTAGAAGCCTCAAATCACATCAAACAACATCGAAATCATGAATCGCACCCTAATTCAAACTTAATGAACTTTGAAACTTCAACTTCTACCATTGATGCCGAAACCTATCAAATCATGTCCGATTGACCTCACATTTTACACACAAGTCACATTCGACGTTACAGACCTACTCCCACTTCCGGAATTGGATTTCGACTCCGATATCAAAAAGTCAACCCCCGGTCAAACTTTTCAAAATTTTGAGTTTTGCCATTTCAAGCTTAATTCTACTACGGACCTCCAAATAATTTTTCGGACACGCTCCCAAGTCCAAAATCTCCATACGGAGCTATTGACATCATCAAAATTCCATTCCGGAGTTGTTTGCTCAGAAGTCAACTGTCCGGTCAACTCTTTCCATTTAAGTTTCAAATTAAGGATTGTTCTTTTAATTTAATTCTGAATCTTTAGTAAATAAAATTCGATCATACCCGCGGGTCATAATACATATTGTGAAGCTGCTAGAGACCTTAAGTCACTAAACGGGGTGTAAATTCTTAAGATGACAAGTCGGTCGTTACATTCTCCACCTCTTAAACAAACGTTCGTCCTCGAACGTGCTAAGAATTATTCTGCGGTTATCAAATTGATGATTTTACTTTTACACATATACTCACGGTTGATTCCACACTACCGCATTTGAGATAAGTGTGACAACATCATCTCATTTGAGATTATTTCTTTTATCCATACTTGAAAAATTTAAGGCCATTTTCTTACGCTCCAATATTTTCAAAAGGCCTGAATTCTCACAACAACGCACAGTATTAGTCTCAACTGGCTATAGCAACTCGTGCCTATGCACACATCAATCAAATTTTTTTTTTCATAGTGTTGAAGTACTTCAAAACTTTCTCTGGGTTGCTACATTCTTCCCCTACTTAGGATCATTCGCCCTCAAACACATAACATATTTATCTCTTCCTTTGCAATTCTCAATACTTCAAATTTTACTAACTCCCAAATTTTTCAGAAATTTCGGCAGAGTCTCCCTTGTAATTGAGCCTATCCACCTGCCAGAGTAACACCAAAACAACTCCTAACATTACATCCACAACCCAACAAAATACCACAAGGTATATATATCAATAACACTAATCTCAGCATTACAAGCACTGCATTATCACAATGATATCAGGACATGAAGCACATCATATGTATGCCCATCACCATATCTCTGGTCTTAAAAGCTGTTCATAATTAATTCCAACATCATCAATTAATCTCATATTAACCCCCACCTCGTTTTGAATTTTTACAATACTGACAACAGAATGTGAGGCATGAAGACTTCATGATTACTTACTCGGATCAATGAGTCACATTTAACGCCACCTGGGCACTTATCTCATAGGTTAAAACTCAATGTTTACAGCACGAAAAATGGCTGAATATGCATAAAAAATATACAAGAATTATCAAATAATCCTAACAGGCATGACTCCCTATTAATACTATTGTACAATTAAATTTCACAAAGGGAATGTTTTTTTAAACTCATAAATATTTCACCACAAGGACCTCGTCCTTACATAATTTCTATCGTGGCTTACAACCCGTTTAAATATTTCACATCATGAAAAAAATAAAAAATGCGAGGATCTCATCCTCAACTCCGAATCACAAGTATGTTGCACATTGTGCCAACTGAAATTTTCAATTTACTTTCTTTCTTCTTTTCAATATATTTCATAAACAGTTTTCACAACACATAATGAACCCTCATACCGGTAGGGCATATAATTCATAAAAATTAGAATCAATTATTTCGAAATACATTAAACCCACTGTGATGAATAATAAAAATTACTTTTGGACTTATAGCCCTCAATGGTGCACAAAAATAAAAATGACAGACATGGGCTCACATCCTCAATTCTCTCAACAGGGATAACATATAAATGGATCACAAAATTACGAAACATACCCATAAGCGGAGCATAATAGGAGGACTCACCTCAATATTCAGAACCGGATCAAATTAAGGGAAGATATCCTTTTATAACAAAATCAGAATCGTACCTGTAACGACACCATCTGGTGTCTTGGCCTCAGCCAAATCATAGAGATTATATCAACGGGTCGGGCCTCCACCTCTTAGGCGCCCTCTACCTGCCTGTCCTCCACCTCTAACTGACCATGCATGTGGAGTATTAACTGGAATAACCATTGTAAGAACCCCGTGCTGATGGTGCATTAAAAGAACTTACTGTAGCACCCTGAATATTTAAAATTGTTGTTGTGACCCCGCTGGTACTGAAATGTAGAATTATTAAGGACGCAGGAATACCGCAAGCCCCAGCATCATCCCATACAAATCTCACCCCTTAATCATATACAAGTTTCGGAGAACCTTTCATTACCACGTAAATACATCTCAGGCCAAAACTGATATAACACATGACCCCGCAATTTGATCGTTGATAGTGGACTCCCCTCACTTGACGCGAAGCCATAGGACAAATGCCGATGATCCACAATACTAAACTTCACCGGTCATAAGACACCTCAAGCCATTTATTTGGCATATGTCACCCTCGTGACAGTTAAACTCGCTTTCTCCAGTGCCTTGGCTGCTAGTATGTACCCTTCGCTAAATAGAAATCCCATACAAACTACATAATCTCTAATACCACCAACTATCTTCATATCTACATCCACCTCGTGACCCTACCACGCTTGTGATGATTAGGAAATTAATTAAACCTTCTTAATATCATACTTATCAACTAGATGTCAGAATCTACTGCACCCCAATGTGCACAACTGAATGATCTCTCAATACTTCCACATCCTCGATCTGGACGACATATTGTAATAATGGTTGAGAAACCCTGGCTCCCTTATAACCCCTCGGTAGTATCATAAACTGTTGGCGCATAGTTGATACTGAGCGTGCGATTTCATACACGAGTGGATGCAAAAGGACATAAGATATATGCTTCAAGCTGAATAAATATCGCACGATAAGGAATGAAAGAAGTGAAAATTTTTCCTACTAGTTCTGTAGCCTCTCGAAGATAAGTACAGACGTCTCTGTACCAATCCGCAAGACTCTACTAAACTCGCTCGTGACTCGTAGAACCTATGAACCTAGAGCTTTGATATCAACTTGTCACGACCCAAAATCCCACCACAGGCATCGTGATGACACCTAGTCTCTAAGACTAAGTAAGCCGATTTCTATCACATTTTGAAGCCATATTTTTTTAAATAAATAAGTAACCAAAACTAACAACGGAATAAATATGTATATACAACCTCCCAAGGCTGGTAGTACTGAGTCACGAACTCTAGCTGAATATATGGAATGATCGCTAGGACCGAATATACAATACTGTTTGATTAAAATTAACAATACAATAAAATGAAAAGACTCCAAGGGACTGCGACGACTAAGCAGCTCTACCTTGAATCCTCACGATCCCGCTTTACTCTGCCTAAGTTTGCTATCTCCAATACCTGGTTCTGCACAAAAATATGCAGAAGTGTAGTATGAGTACACCACGGTCGGTACCCAGTAAGTATCAAGACTAACCTCAATGAAGTAGAGACGAGGTACAGTCAAGACACTCACTAGTCAAATAATCTGTGCAATATAGCATACAAAAATAATAGAAAACAAATAACAATAAGGGCAACACCAATCAACTAGTGATTTAAACAGCAAGGCAACAGGAACATCATAAATATTACTCAAACGAATAATAAACACAGGTACAACCAATTAATCAAGTCTTTCAAAATATACATCTTTTATCTATAAGTTTTTTAATGAAAATGTCTAGAATATAATCCTTTTCAATAAATATATCTTTCGAATATAATTCCTTCAAGTAAATATCTTTCAAATATAATTCTTTCAAGTAAATATTTTTCAAATATAATTCTTTCAAGTAAATATTTTTCAAATATAATTCTTTCAAGTAAATATCTTTCAAATGTAATTCTTTCAAGTAATATCTTTCAAATATAATTCTTTCAAGTAAATATCTTTCAGATATAGTTCTTTCAAGTAAATATCTTTCAAATATAATTCTTTCGAATAAAAGTCACCATGTGACGCCTCATTTAACTTTCATGGCATGAGAAATATATTCAACACATCACATCAAATGGTACGGCAATACCTTCGTGCACTTATCTCATTCTCACCCAATATATATATATATATATATATATATATATATATATATATATATATATATATATGTAGATCAAATCAATTGGCACGGCAACACCCTTCGTGCATTTATATCTTTCTCACAGTACATACATACAACAGTACCAACTAAGTGGGAGAAGTGCCAATAATAATAAAAAGAATAAAGTAAAGGCACACAGGAAGCAACAGCGACTACAAGTCACATAGAAAACATAGGTGCACAATAACATCTCAAGATAAAGGCATGAATGTACACACAACAAACAATATCACAATATAATATATGTCTCTCGTCCTCTCCTGCACGGAAACACCCTTCGTGCCATGAGTATATGATAATATAAAAATAATTGTACGGCATTACCCTTCGTGCTTTTACTCTCATCCTCACCTGATAATATAAATGAAACGGCACGGCATCACCCTTCGTGCTTTACACTCTCCCTCACATGATAATATAATTCAAATGGCACTGCATCACCCTTCGTGCTTTACACTCTTCCTCACCAAACACATGTATATCATTAACAAGCAAGGTAGGAAGCATAAATAACGTCAAGGAGAGTGTTTAATCCACAACACAATACAACAATTCATATCACAATTTGCCACTGACCACAATCAAATTTCAAATATGTAGCAGAATCAATAAATTTCTCAATAAATAGCCCAAGGCTCCACACAACGTATATAAAACCTCAAAACAGTCAACATAGGAGAAAGATACTCAATATAGGGCAACACCTTCATTAATCCACATTCTTGATAATTATATTAACTCCTCAATTTAAACTTATTTAATAAACATTTACAGATAAGGATTCCATCATGAATTTAGTTCCAAAAAATATATCAAATCAACAAACACACGGAATTCGCATAAAATCCAAATAACAATAACACCAAATTATCATATAAAATACAAACTTGACAAATAAGGAATGCAACATGATAATTCAAGGATTTACTAGTGCCAACAATTATCCAATTTAATACATAAATATGCCTAAAACTTTAAATCAATAAAATTTGCACATATAAGCCCGAGTACGTACTCGTCACCTCGCGTACACGGATTCCAACCATACAATTTCCACATAAGACTCAATACCTAAGGGGTAATTCCCCTACTCGAGGTTAGGCAAGATACTTACCTCTTTGAAGTTATGCCGATATTCCAACATCGCCTTCTTACTTGGATTGACCTCCAAACCGCTCAAATCTATCCAAATTAATTGTATAACTTCATTAAAATTCATCGGAAACAATTCCAGATAATAATACGTCGACTTAAAATTTTATTCCAAAATAGTCAACAAAAGTCAATGCGGGACCCGCCTCTCAAAACCCGACATAATTTTTATGAAATCCGAACACCCATTTCGATACGAGTTCAACAATACCAATTTTATCGAATTCCAATAACAACTCGACTTCCAAATCTTAAATTTTCGTTTCTGGAAGATTATAATTTTTTTTTGATTTTTCCTCCATTAAATCCGAATTAAATGATGAATTTAAAGACATAATCATGGAAATGAATCAAAACTGGATAAGAATCACTTACCCCAAATACCCACGCAAGAAGCTTTCCAAAAAATCGCCTTCTACCGAGCTCCAAATTTGATTTTGAGTTATGAACTCAAACCCCCGTTTTTGGGACTTTTAATTCTGCCTAGATAGGCCTTCTTCGCGTTCGCGACCATTGCTTCGTGTTCGTGAAGGCCAAAACCCAACTGCCTCAAATCCTTCATCGCGTTCGCGACCTCCTCGTCGCGTTCGCGAAGACCAACTGTTTCTACCCCATCATTTCCTCTTCGCGTTCGCGAACACCTCGTCGCGTTCGCGATGACCAGCTGACCAACTCCTTCGCGTTCGCGTTCCACGCTTTACATTCGCGAAGGCCAAATGACCCCAGGCCCCAATCTTCATTTCTTCTTCGCGTTCGTATTGCCTGGGCTGCGTTCACGAAGGCTTGCCCTGCTTCTTCTTTGCGTTCGCATCTACAGCTTCGCGTTCGCGAAGGCCAAACCATCAGTCCCTCAAATTCCTCTCCGCGAACGTGGGACTACCTTCGCGTTCGCGAAGAAGAAAACCAGACTTCAGCAACAACAGTTCAAACAACTCCAATTTGGTCCGAAACCACCCCGAAACGCACCCGAGCCCCTCGGGACCCCGTCCAATCATACCAACCTGTTCCATAACATAACACGAACCTGCTCGAAGCCTCAAATCACATCAAACAACATCGAAATCATGAATCGCACCCTAATTCAAACTTAATAAACTTTGAAACTTCAACTTCCACCATCGATACAGAAACCTATCAAATCATGTCCGATTGACCTCAAATTTTGCACACAAGTCACATTTGACATTACAGACCTACTCCCACTTTCGGAATCGGATTCCTACCCCGATATCAAAAAGTCAACCCCCCGGTCAAACTTTCTAAAATTTTGAGTTTCGCCATTTCAAGCTTAATTCCACTACGGACCTCCAAATAATTTTTCGGACAGGTCCCAAGTCCAAAATCACCATACGAAGCTATTGACATCATCAAAATTCCATTCCGGAGTCGTTTGCTCAAAAGTCAACTCTCCGGTCAACTCTTTCCATTTAAGCTTCAAATTAAGGATTGTTCTTTTAATTTAATTCTGAATATTTAGTAAATCAAACTCGACCACACCCACGGGTCATAATACATATTGCGAAGTTGCTCGAGACCTTAAGTTACTTAACGGGGCATTAATTCTTAAAACGACAAGTCTCTCTCTCTCTCTCTCTCTCTCTATATATATATATATATATATATATATATATATATATATATATATATATTTAGAGAGAGAGAGAGAGACTACTATATTAGAAAGAAACTACTTCCCAATTTAAATTGGTAATTATTTATTTCTTTATTTCCATTTTTTCATTTTAGAATAATTTTAAAACTCCAAAATGAAACCACACCCCAATATGAATTGGCAATTTTTTATTTCTTTATTTTTTTTATTTTAAAATAATTTTAAAACTCCAACTTGAAACTATTCCCCAACTTGAATAATTAGTTTTTTTCTAAAAATATTTTCATTTTTTTATTGTAGCTAATTTAAGTTTTTCTTATTTTTCATATTTTATTTTAAAATAACTTTAAAACTCCAACTTGAAACTACTCCCCAATTTGAATGGGTAGTTTTGTTTTTAAATATTTTCATTTTTTAATATAGCTAATTATAAGATATCATATTTATTAATTCAAATAGAGTAACCAATTAATTCAAAATTTAAAAAGGTAGTTTATTTTGTCTTCACAATGCCACTTGGCTTTTTATGGTTATGCCACTTGTCTTAATAATGTGCTTTTGCCTATCCTTTTACTATATATAGATAGATAATTTTAAAACTCCAAAATGAAACCACACCCCAATATGAATTGACAATTTTTTATTTCTTTATTTTCTTTTTTTTATTTTAAAATAATTTTAAAACTCCTACTTGAAATTATTCCTCAACTTGAATAAGTAGTTTTTTTAAAAACAAATATTTTAGTTTTTTTTATTGTAGCTAATTTAATTGTTTCTTATTTTTCATATTTTATTTTAAAATAACTTTAAAACTCCAACTTGAAACTACTCTCCAATTTGAATGGGTAATTTTATTTTTGTTTTTTAAATATTTTTATTTTTAATATAGCTAATTATAAGATATCTATATTTATTAATTCAAATAGAGTAACCAATTAATTCAAAATTTAAAAAGGTAGTTTATTTTGTCTTCATAATGCCACTTGGCTTTTTGTGGTTATGCCACTTGTCTTAATAATGTGCTTTTGCCTCTTCTTTTATTATATATAGATTATTTTTTAATTTTAAAATAACTTTAAAGCTCCAACTTGAAACAACTCCGCAATTTGAATTTGTTATTTCTTTTTTATATTTTCGTTTACCCGTTAAGAATATATATATATATATATATATATATATATATATATATATATATATATATATATATATTAATTCAAAATTTAAAATTGAAAAGATTTTTTAGTTAGAACGGTAGTTTATTTTGTCTTAAAACTCCAACTTGAAACTACTCCCAAATTTGAATTTGCAAATTTTTATTTTTTTCAATTTCGTTTTTTATTTAAAATAATTTTAAAATAATGTGCTTTTGCCTCTCCTTTTATTATATATAGATAGAAGATAGATATAGATAGATAATGTTTTATATTTTCGGTTTTTTAATATAACTAATTATAAGATATCTCTATTTATTAATTCAAATAGAATAACCAATTAATTCAAAATTTAAAAAGATTTTTTTTAGTTAAAAAGGTAGTTTGTTTTGTCTTAATAATGCCACTTGGCTTTTTGTGGTTATGCCACTTGTCTTAATAATGTGCTTTTGCCTCTCCTTTTATTGTATATATAGATAGATATAAATATTTAAATTCAAAAATAATAATCAACAACTAATTATTAACTAAATAACTAATTATTAACTACTTATGCCATGTGGTTTGTTTCTAGGCCGTCACTTGGCTTAAGGAGAAGACTTTTTCCTCTTCTTTTAATAATATATAGATATAGATATAGATTCTTTTTTAACCTAACCACTTAAACACTTGTCCGAATTCATACAATAGGCTCTAAAGATAAAATATTCATCAAATTTTGACAATGTTTAATTTTAAAGGAATTTTGATCATTTCTATGCATATAAAATTGACGTTGTCTGCTAAGACCCTCTAATTGTATACATGTTCTAATTCAAGCAAACTATTTTGACTCTCCTCTCCCTCTCCCTCTCCCCCTCCCCTCCCCTAATCAGGGACAACATATTTTTCATCATATATATATATATATATATATATATATATATATATATATATATATATATATATATATATATATATATAAAAAAAATTACTAAAAGTAATCTGAAAAAAACTGAACATTGTAAGACATGTTAATAATTTCTGCACCATGACGTCTAATCTCCCCTAATATCGGTCCATTTAAACACATTGTTCTAGTTTATATGAGCCTATTTCTTTTTAGTCCATTTTAAAAAGAATGAACCCCTTATGAATTGGGAAATGATTTAACATAAACTTCCTACTATACCTTTAATGAGAGGCTTTTAGAGCCACAAAATACTATGACATGTTTAAGACCATATGTTTTAAAAGAATTATATCCACACAAATGTTATGGCTTGTGTTGCGGCCAAACGCACACTCACGCAAGTATACGTGGTCGTCAAGTAATAGACTAATGAGTAGAGTATCATTCCCACGAATACTTATGATTAACTTTCGACTGATTCAAACTCAAATGACTTATCGATTCAAAAGATTTCTCACAAAATATATAATTTACTACCTAAAAATTATAAAGTAATGGAATAACTAGAAATCAACCAAAACAATTAAGCAAATTCGGATAACAATCAGTAGAGGAGGATATTCCAGGGTTACGGGTTAGCTAACAATCGTGTTGCGTTCTTGGCTTAAAATGACTAATTGATTTATCTAGGTTGTTGATTGATAGGGTTGATATTACTCATAAAAATCTGCCGAGTTCTTACTCGCCTATTCAAGCTAACTTAATGCCTATATGTCTATGGAATTAAGATTAACAAGAATGCCTTTACACTTTCTGTATTTCAACCGAGCAAGACAATTAGGTATATTTCTATCCTAATTGTGCATCCGTTCTCCGATGCCCGGGTTCAAGAACTTGGTCTATTTAATTCTATATGCAATCTAGAATTCCCACTTTCTAGTTCAACTCTAGATTCGTAGATAGTAATTCACTGTTAGCTACTCAGCAAATTAATTAAAAACAGAATTAAATAAATAACCCAATATGATAAAATTAACTTTGTCAAATTAAACTTCAAACATCAATATTCATGTATCACCCATGACCCTAGAATAATAGGGTTCTTAGCCACTCATGTCCATACAATCATCAAATAATTCACAAGAGTGCATAAAAATTGATAAAAGAGGGAAAAAAAAGAACTCAAGACGAATTCTGTGGTTCCAAGCTTTGTCGTGGCTTTTTTTTTCCCTTCTCAATATGTTAGATGACCTAAAAGAGGCGTTTTTGGCTTATATATTGCGTACAAAAGTCGTGGACCAAAGTTCTCATATTCCTAATCCAAATCAGCTTCAGGGATTGATGCTGGGGTGGATGCTTCGCATCCTCCTCGTCCTCCACTTCTTAGCTTCGCATGCTAGGGTAGATGCTTTGCATCCACCCTTTGTTCCTCCAACTCAGCTTTGCCCAGGTGCGGATGCTAAGGCGGATGCTATGGGCCGATTTCACTGCTAAGGGTGCACAAAATCTGATTTTTTTCTAGATACCCTCTTCCTCTAGCTAGAGCACATTTTCTTCATAATTTTGCACTCCAAACACCCTAAATCATCATACACAACTCAATTAGTCATAAAACCAATAATTAAATCATGTTGAGCATTTTAAAGATTAAATAGCATCAAAAAGCGGTTAAAAAATAGGTAAAGTAACATCAACACATATCGAAATATGCCCAACATCACCACCCCACACTTAAACCTTTGTTCGTCCTCGAGCAAAATAGAATCAACCCACAACCGATCGAACAAAATTAAGGTTATCGCTATCAAGCCACACATTTAAAAAGGGTCTAGGCTTGTAATGTGGGTACCAATTAAAAGTCAGTAGGCTCAAAATGGCTTACTAGGGATGATTTTATTTATGATAAGCATTTAAGCTCAAAAAGATCAAAGAAGGCCTAAAATTATTTTTCAAACCGAGCAAAACCTAGGATTTCGCTTCAACTCACATATCGGGCAAGTTCTAGACACAAATGTACTACACGAGACTTTTACCAAAAATCTCACCACACATTGGCACATGGTTCACTTAGGAGGGCTACATTTCAACTTTCAATCAAAGTAAGTACGGAGTTAAGCCCCAATTTTAATGCATACATCACAACAATTAGCACATGAGTCAAGACAATGAACCTAAGCATCACAAAAAAAATTATTCAACTTTTAAAGGCAAAAATAGTTCTCACAAAACCATGGAGAAAGTTATAATCCATGTGCTCAGGTCTAACTCTGTTAGTATAAAATAAGTCACATAATGTGCTGAATTTAGTCTGAGTCTTTACATCCTATACTACTCTAAAAAAAAAATAGTACCCGGTTCAAAAATTCATCCCTTGAAAAAGAACCGATGGCCAAAGAAAAAGCAAGGGAGATTATTACCTGCTAGACAAAATTTACTAACTACTCAAGGCTATTACTCTATTTTTGTGCTTTTCTTTAGTTTTCTGTCAATCTCCTAATACTAACACTAATTTCAAGAATCAAATGAAAATCTTATTGTATTTTTCTAAGGACCTTAAGCCCTCGAGAGAACTGTCCAGGTAGTCCGTCGTCGGGAAAAGTCCTCTATTTTCTGATTTTTTTTGTTGATAAGGCTACTTACTACGACTAGACACAACAACGGACTGAGAGTTACTCCATATAGATGAATTTACTAACTATTACAGGCCATTAATCCAGTGAATATTACAGGCCATAACAGTATCAAAATCCACAAAAATTATAACAGTTAAGTACATTCATCCACAAAAAATATGAATAACCCTCCACCCCACACTTAGAACCGTGCGTTGTCCCCAATGCACACAAATAAGGTAAAGTAGGGTGAGAAGAAACTCCCTCAAGTCAAGGTAGAAGGCTCCTCCATAGTCTGTGGAAGAGCATCAGCATCCATGGCATCCATCATGTCCCCCTCTGGCCTAGAAATAGCATCCTCATGAATAGGGAGATCAGTCACAGTCCTATCATCACCAACTGGAGCTGAGTCTGTAGCAGGAGGTACAACGACCTCAGTAGGCATGGTGTGTGGAGCCTCAGGGACTATAAGAGGAGCATAGGTGGATGGTCCAGCAGTGGACGATACAAGCAGCTGTGAGATGTCTATATCTACACGTTGAACCAGAGCACGGAGAATTAATGATACCTCCCTCATCATCGTGGCCTGCTCAGCCTGGACTCGGCTTAGATCCGTACGAGTCTGACTCAACTCATCTCTGGTGGCCCTCAACTCTGCATGAGTCGCTATCAACTCAGCCCTGTTCTCTTGCATATTAGCTTGCATCTGCTTAAACAACTGTTGAATGGTGAGCTTAGAAGACTTTCCCTTGTTCGGCTCTAGTACATGAGTAACATCATATGGTCCTGAAGCTTTAGCCTCAATGTCGTCATTCTCCTTGTCCCATAGTAGTCCCATCTCTGTCAAGTAAGCCGATAGGGTATTTGCAAAGAACAACCTTCACTTGTAGTTCATCCTGGTGCGCTGTATTTAGTCGTGCATGATGGCTCCCAAGTTAAGCGGTATCCCCTAAAATAAAGCATACAATACTAGTTCTCGGTGTAGAGGGACATCAATTTTGTGTTGGCATGGCATCAGGCGGTTGCATATGAAATTTATAACTACACGTGCTAACGCGCTCATGAATTCCTTGGCCAGAGAATGGTACTCCATACTCCCATGCTTCCAATTTGCATCCTTCCTGGTAGGGCATAGGACAAACTTAATGTGTGCATAATCTGATTCTTTGCATATGGAGTCAAACCTATCCGTTAGTGTGTATAGCACCCCTAAGAAATTGTTTAGATCTTCAGCTGAGACATTAATATCCACCCCTCGTACTCTCACAATGCTGCCCCTGGAGTGACGCCAATTGGCGTAAAACTCTCTGATGATAGTGAGGTTGGCCTTGTCGTGGCCCTTCAAGATAGGTCCCCATTGTTGCACCTCTCGAATTGATTTCAGAAAATTTGGTAATTTTTCTTAAGTGCTCCAATATTGATTGGCTTTTCTGGAATGTACTTCTTTGAACCCAGGATCTTATTATAAGCTCGGAATGCCTTTTCACTAACAAAGTTCTTCTCCCAAGCAGCTCGGTCTATTGGTTCGCCCTTATCTTCGTCGCTCATGTCGACATGTGGAAGCTCATCATCCGAATCAGACTCGTACTCAGATTCTACAGTAGTCTTCTGCTTCCCTTTATCATTCGAGTCACTCTGCTTGGAGGCTTTGCTCTGGTTCAGCACAGGTTCTCTGATCTCTATCCCTTTGCTTGGCGGATTTAATGATGTTGTTGTAATACCCCTCTTCACAGTCCTCCTTACTAATGGTTCCTCCTCTTCTTGCTCTGATTCATCAATTAACTGCCTAGTCGGCAGTTTCTTCTCTTTCTCAGTCCGCTTCCTTTTGTTCTGTGGATTTAGAGCACCTGTTGCCTTTCTAGTTGGCTTTTTGGGCGGTTGCTTGTTATTATCTCTTTCTTGTTGCTTGGACGGTTTGCTCGTTGCCGCCATTTATGAACCTAAGTACCTGCAATGCAAAGAAGTCAACAATTAGCGTATAGAACAGTGAAGTTCAGCTATAAAGCAGTTGTGCAAGAACTTGCACTTCCAATCATTCGCATAGTCATGCCATTCAGTACTTCATGAAACTATAGCCCATGGCTTTCAGCAGGGATCTGATAACTCTCTTCAAATTCACAAATAAGCATTGCGCTTATAGATATCATTATGCACAGCATGAGTTTTATCCGAGCGACGCTCACTAACCATGTTCAATTACACAAAGCAGCTCACTCGACCCCACACCTATTCTCACGACATATCAATACGCATAGAACTCACACAATTCAAATCGAGTAACACTTTACAATTCAAGACGTCTAACATATGCCGGATGTTCAATTTATTTAGACAATCTATCATAGGCTCAAAACATTCTGACAATGCTATACACAATCAAGACAAAATACCCCACACTTATTCACTAGCATATACTAGTGTCGCTCGGTTACTCAGACTTCGCCGGCGCCTAAATTTACCTCACAGGCAATTCGTCGAACATGTGGTATGCAACAGCTTTGCATAGTTTTTTCTATCAATTAGACAATTAGATTACCCTCCCAAAATTAACGAGATGAAGGGAATTATAGTTAATTAACTCACAACTATTACAATCAACATGAATGACAGCCCCAAGCTTCAAATTTTTCTCAGTTCCCCTTTTTTAATCACATGTGTGATATTCAAATTAGTGAAACCTAACCTAGGGGAATTTGGGGCAGGGGGTCTGTTGCTACCAGTGAGAGAGAGAAGAGAGGAGAGTTAGGAAAGAGAAGCAAAGAGAAGAGAGAAGAGAGAAGAGAGATACCTGTTACCGTCGAGGTTTGGAGGCAGTGTTGGTGCGACGGGTTGAAGGGAAAATAGTGAGGGAGGGAATTTAGATGGTTCAAGTGTTTTAAGTAATACTTACCTGGGATGCGAACTTGGACGTGACGCGTCCCAAGTGACTTCTCTGAATTATTTTTGGACGCTGCTGTGGACGCTATAGGCAGACTTCAATGCCTTGAGCAATTGGTCCGTCAATTTTTTTATGCTGAGGGGGATGCGACGCATCCACCCTAAAAAGAAAAAAATCAGAAATACAGAGCAAACGGGAAAAATGAACAAACTACGAAAACAAAAGCAAATACTTGGGTTGCCTCCCAAGAAGCGCCTGATTTAACGTCGCGGCACGACATAACATGTTCTTCACGCCTCCGCCAAATCCATTGAGGTCTTGTGACGTGCAATGTCACCACCCCAATAGTATTTTACTCTCTGGCCATTTACTAAGAATGTCGCATTGGAACTCGTATCACGCATTTCCACCGCCCCATGAGGTTTCACACTAACCACTTTAAACGGACCCGACTATTGAGATTTAAGCTTTCGGGGAAAAAGCTTTAGCCTCGAATTAAACAAGAGAACTTCTTGACCTGGCTCAAACTGATGATGTTGGATGTGCTTATCATGCCACCTTTTGGTCTTTTCTTTATACAATTTGGAATTTTTATACGTATGCAATCGAAACTCATCAAGCTCATTGAGTTGCAGCAATCTCTTTTCACCGGCCAAGTCCATCTCCATATTTAGCTTTTTAATTGCCCAATAGGCTTTGTGTTCAAGCTCAATGGGCAAGTGGCATGCCTTCCCATAAACCAACCTGTACGGAGAAGTACCTATGGGGGTCTTGTATGCAGTGCGATATGCCCATAATGCGTCATCCAGCTTCCCGGCCCAGTCCTTTCTATTCCCACTTACTGTTTTCTCCAAAATCTGCTTTACCTCTCTGTTGGAAACTTCTACTTGACCACTCGTTTGGGGATGATAGGCAGTGGAAACCTTATGCTTAACTCCATACTTTGCAAGAACATTATTCAGCAATTTGTTACAAAAGTGAGTTCCCCCGTCGCTTATCAACACTCTTGGAGTCCCAAAATGTGTGAAGATGTGCTTCTTTACAAAGCTTACCACTACCTTTGCGTCATTAGTAGGAAGAGCAATGGCCTCCACCCACTTAGAAACATAGTCGACCGCCACCAAGATGTACCTGTGCCCATTAGAATATGGGAACAGTCCCATGAAATCAATCCCCCAAACATCAAAAAGCTCTACTGCCAGAATATTTTGCAAGGGCATCTCGTGCTTCCCCATGATAGTTCCGGTTCTTTGGCATCTGTCACAATTTTTAACAAAGGCATGTGCATCCTTAAACAATTTTGGCCAATAAAAACCTGATTGTAGCACTTTTTGGGCGGTTCTATCCCCGCCATGATGACCTCCATATGGCGAAGCATGGCAGTCATGTAGTATAGCATTCATCTCTTCCTTAGGAATACACCTTCGCACCAACTGATCTGCGCACTGCCTATATAAGAATGGCTCATCCCACATGTAGAGCCTCACATCATGTAAGAATCTTCTTCTATTGTCAGGTGTCAATTCTAGTGGCGTCACCCCACTTGCAATAAAATTCACATAATCTGCATACCATGGGGCTTCACCTGAGGTGACTGCTAATAACTGCTCATCAGGAAATGTTTCTTTGATTGACCCTCCTTCAGCTACATGGTTCCGACTTTCTAATCTGGACAAGTGATCAACCACTTGATTTTCTGTCCCTTTTCGATCTCGGATCTCTAAGTCAAATTCTTGCCAGAGGAGGACCCAACGAATCAGCCTCGGCTTGGCGTCTTTCTTTTCAAACAAGTATCTGATAGCTAAATGATCTGTGTAGACGATGACTTTGGTTCCCACTAGATAGGATCTGAACTTGTCAAACGCCCACACCACTGCAAGCAACTCTTTTTCAGTAACTGTATAATTCATCTGAGCTGGATTCATAGTTTTGCTCGCATAATAAATGGAGTGAAAGATTTTATCCCTCCTTTGCCCCAAAACAGCTCCGATTGCTATGTCACTTGCATCGCACATCAACTCAAATGGTTGCGCCCAATCTGGGGCGATGATAATTGGTGCAGTCACCAACCTTCCCTTCAGCTCCTCAAATGCTTTCAGATAGGCATCAACAAACTTGAAGGGGACATCTTTCTCAAGAAGCCTACACAAAGGAGAAGAAATTTTCAAAAACTCTTTAATGAAACGACGATAAAAACTTGCATGGCCCAAGAAACTGCGAATGCCTTTGACGGATGTCGGTGGGGGCAATTTTTCAATCGCCTCCACCGTCGCTTTGTCCACCTGCAAACCAATTTTGGACACCTTGTGCCCCAGGACTATACCTTCACGTACCATGAAATGACACTTTTCCCAGTTTAGCACCAAGTTCGTCTCTTCACACCTAGCAAGCACTTTATCAAGGTTCATTAAACAATTATCAAAAGAACATCCAAATACAGAAAAATCATCCATGAACACTTCTACGAATCTTTCAACCATGTCAGTAAAAATAGCCATCATACACCTTTGAAAAGTCGCAGGTGCATTACAAAGACCAAAGGGCATTCTCTTGAACGCATACGTGCCATAAGGACACGTAAATGTAGTTTTCTCTTGGTCCTCTAGGGCTATAGCAATCTGATTATACCCCGAATAACCGTCCAGGAAACACTAGTATTCCTGGCCAGCTAACTTATCAAGCATTTGGTCAATAAAGGGGAGGGGAAAGTGGTCTTTCCGGGTGGCATTGTTCAATTTTCTATAATCTATGAAAATTCTCCACCCAGTGACAGTTCTTGTAGGAATTAAGTCATTATTTTCATTAACTACTACAGTCATCCCCCCTTTCTTCGGCACACATTGAACAGGGCTTACCCATTTGCTATCAGAGATTGGAAATACAATACCTGCATCAAGCCACTTAATCACTTCTTTTCTTACCACCTCTTTCATGATTGGATTTAGTCGGCATTGTTGCTCTACACTTGGCTTGTGTCCGTCCTCCATGAGGATTTTATGCATGCAGAAAGTTGGACTAATGCCTTTAATGTTAGACATTGTCCACCCAATTGCTCACTTGTGCTCACGTATCACTCTCAATAGCTTTTCTTCTTGCATTTTAGACAAGTGAGAAGAAACAATAACAGGTAAAGTGTCAGAACTACCCAAATAAGCATATTGAAGGTGATGGGGTAGGGGTCAAATAAGCATATTGAAGGTGATGGGGTAGGGGTTTAAGCTCCAATTTTGGAGCTTCTTCAATTGACGGCTTTGGAGGAGGCCCACTTGTCCTATTTAGGGGCTCAAACGGGTGTATTCCTTGCATGTAAGCACATGATGCATCTAGGATATGCATAATCTCCTCAACCTCATCATCAATCATCAAGCTATCGAACAACATGAGTGCTCTTTCTAGAGAGTCGTCTAGATATACACTCGTGTCAAGAAGTTGCTCATCCACCTCCACAACAGATATCATAGAGAGCTCCTCATAGTGGCAGGAAAGTTGGATTGCTTTGTAGACATTAAAGACTGCTTCCTCGTTGTCCACCCTCATAATCATTTTTCCCTCTCTCACTTTAATTATTGCATCACCGGTAGCCAAGATAGGTCGTCCCAATATGATTGGAACTTGTTCATCAGCCTCAAAATCTAGAATAATGAAGTCAGCTGGTAAGATAAATTTCCCAATTTGCAGCAGCACATCTTCAATCACTCCTTCAGGGTAGGCTATAGACCTATCAGCTAATTGCAACATCATAGTGGTTGGTCTTGGAGCTCCCAGACCCAATTGCTTAAACAAGGACAATGGCATCAGATTTATGCTCGCCCCCAAATCACAAAGAGTACGACCCACATCAATATTACCGATTCACACCGGGATGGTGAAGCTGCCAGAATCCTTAAGCTTTTGAGGAAGCTTGTTTTGGACCCTTGAAGTGCACTCCTCAGTAAGTGCAACTGTCTCGAACTCAGTCAATTTCCTCTTGTGAGCCACTATATCTTTTATGTACTTAGCATACTTTGGAATTTCATGAAGTACATCCACCAATGGAATATTTAATTGAACCTGACTCAACATAGAGAGAAATTTGTTGAACATGCGATCGTCATTCTTTTTCTGCAATCTCTGGGGGAAAGGTGGTGGTGGCCTTGCAACCTCCACTGGCTCTGAACTTGCATCATTTTTCTTTGAATCGTGTATTGCCCTAGGGGTCAGCTCCCTCTCGGGTATAGGTTTGTCCTTTCTCTTCTTTGGCACTTCCTCTAGTTCCCTCCCGTTTCTGAGTGTAACTACATTAACTTGAGGGTTCTTCTCTGTATCACTAGAAAGAGAGCTTGTAGGTCTAGTATTTTGATTTGCTTCTAACTGCCCCATTTGCCTCTCAAGATTTCTGAAATCGATCCTGAGCTGTTGATTGTCAAGCAACAACTTTTTCAGCAAGTCATTCGTACTCTCTTCTATTTGTTGGGGTGGTTTCTGAGGCTGATTGAAATTTCCTTGAGGCCTATACTGATTCTGATTCTGTTGATTTTCGCCCCATGAGAAGTTAGG
This sequence comes from Nicotiana tabacum, assembly GCF_000715075.1. Lineage (NCBI taxonomy): Eukaryota > Viridiplantae > Streptophyta > Magnoliopsida > Solanales > Solanaceae > Nicotiana > Nicotiana tabacum. The sequence continues at coordinate 63,548,173 of NC_134094.1, read as the reverse complement.
ATGATTCCTCCAATATGGATTGTAAGTGTTCCCATATTATGCATGTTGATTCACCGGACCTCTATTTTATTGCCCCACATAGTATATAGATTCAGGATTCGTGGGACACATGTCACTCATATGACTGTCACCACATAGTTCGCAGCAAATAAACATCTACTGTACATGTTGCATATGTTGTGTTTGTTGCATTGTCATTCCGTTCATCTGATTTGCCAGCTTTGCAATATCTGCTCTCATGGCTGAGAAGTCATCAAGCTCAATCACCCCGGCTGCCTTCTGTTTAATTGCTCTTCTTGCGTCCCCATCTCCTTGCCAATTATGATCATTAGCAGTGAAGTTATTTAGCAAGAGTTGAATTTCACTATACGGCCTCGCCATGCAACTACCCCCACAAGCTGAATCAAGATTCATCTTTGATGCCTCGTCTAAACCATCAACAAAAGTACGACCCAATACCTCATCAGTCTGACAATGATGCGGGCAATCTTTGAGTAGCTTCTTGTATCTTTCCGAAGCTTGACGAAGTGTCTCTCCATACCGTTGTTGGAACCCAAGAATTTGGCTCCTCAGCGATTTTGTCTTCTTAGTAGGGAAAAACTTGATTAGGAATTTCCTTGCTAAATCATCCCAAGTACGGATTAAGTTTGCGGGTTCCTTTTGCAACCATTCCTTAGCTTCCCCCAACAGTGATAAGGGAAATAGTGTCAGCCTGACATAGTCCTTGGAAACGTTCGGATAATTATAAGTGTCCGCAATTTCCAAGAAGTTCTGAATGTGCCTCTGCGGGTCTTCATGAGATAGACCCACATATTGCCCTGTGGACTGAATTAGCTGTACCATGTACTGTTTGAGTTCAAAATGGCCCGTGATATCAGGCTTTACGATAGCCTGAGTCATATTAGCAAGATTGGGCCTTGCGGCTTCTATCACCGGACGCTCTTCATTACCTGCCATCTCTATTGGATATGGTTGAACTACGATGTCCAACTCTCTTTCTATTCTCGTTCTAGCTTCGACTTCCTTTCTCACTCTACAAAGTGTTCGTTCAATTTCTAGATCAAAAGGAAGGAGGTTATTTGCACTTCTACTCCTCCGCATTCAAGAGAAGAGCCTGCGTTAACACAAACAAGGAAAACTGAAAATTAAAACTTGAACAAATAAGTAATAAAAGCTTAACTCAGTCAAGTAGCTAATTTCTAGATCCCCGGCAACAACGCCAAAAACTTGTTGCGGCCAAACGCACACTCACGCAAGTATACGTGATCGTCAAGTAATAGAGTAATGAGTAGAGTATCGTTCCCACGAAAACTGATGATTAACTTTTGACTGATTCAAACTCAAATGACTTATCGATTCAAAAGATTTCTCAAAAAATAGATAATTTACTACCTAAAAATTATAAAGTAATGGAATAACTAGAAATCAACCAAAACAATTAAGCAATTTCGGATAATAATCAGTAGAGGAGGATATTCCAGGGTTACGGGTTAGCTAACAATCGTGTTGCGTTCTTGGCTTAAAATGACTAATTGATTTATCTAGGTTGTTGATTGACAGGGTTGATATTACTCATAAAAATCTGTCGAGTTCTTACTCGCCTATTCAAGCTAACTTAATGCCTATATGTCTATGGAATTAAGATTAACAAGAATGCATTTACACTTCCTGTATTTTAACTGAGCAAGACAATTAGGTATATTTCTATCCTAATTGCGAATCTGTTCCCCGATGTCCGGGTTCAAGAACTTGCTCTATTTAATTCTATATGCAATCTAGAATTCCCACTTTCGAGTTCAACTCTAGATTCGTAGATAGTAATTCACTGTTAGCTACTCAGCAAATTAATTAAAAACAGAATTAAATAAGCAACCCAATATGATCAAATCAACTTTGTCAAATTAAACTTCAAACATCAACATTCATGTATCACCCATGACCCTAGAATAATAGGGTTCTTAACCACTCATGTTTATGCAATCATCAAATAATTCACAAGAGTGCATAAAAATCAATAAAAGAAGGAAACAATAAGAACTCAAGACGAATTCTGTGGTTTCCAAGCTTTGTTGTGGCCTTTTTCCCCTTCCCAATATGTTAGATGACCTAAAAGAGGCGCTTTTGGCTTATATATTACGTACAAAAGTCGTGGGTCAAAGTCCTCCTATTCCTAATCCAAATCAGCTTCAGGGATTGATGCTGGGGTGGATGCTTCGCATCCACCTCGTCCTCCACTTCTCAGCTTCGCATCTTTGTTCCTCCATCTCAGCTTTGCCCAGGTACAGATGCTAAGGCGGATGCTATGGGCCGACTTCACTGCTATGGGTGCAAGAAATTTGATTTTTTTCTAGATTAGATGCGACGCATCCAACCCCTCTTCCTCTAGCTAGAGCACTTTTTTTAAAATATTTTTGCACTCCAAATACCCTAAATCATCATACATAACACAATTAGTCATAAAACCAATAATTAAACCATGTTGAGCATTTTAAAGTTCAAATAGCATCAAAAAGTGGTTAAAACATGGGTATAGTAACATCAACACATATCGAAATATGCCCAACATCAACTTGTTTAGAACTATATGTCTCAAAAGTCCTCAATTCTTTTTTAAACTTTGTGCCCGGTCAAATTTTAGACATAATTAATAAAGGGACTGGGAAAACCCTAAATTAATCATTTGTTTTTGCACCAACCGCCGTGATGATGATGGCATATTGCTGTAGGAACCAAACAGAACCTAACAACAAGTTACCCACATGAATCATCAACCAATTGAGTTTTAGCTGATCTCATGATAAGATGCTGGCCCCCATTTTAGTCTTCTTCACTGGAAATGGAAACCACAAACAATTAATTCTCATGTACGTGAAAGAAACAAAATAACATATTAATAAAAAGGAATTAAAGAGTGTTAGATCAGACACAATTATTTTTTGAACAAGATCAATAAAATGTGCCTCAAGGGAGACATTTTTCATCTCTTGATAATTAATAGTGTGGCTAGCTACTATTGGTTTATGCATGTTACGTTGTACATTGTCTTTTAACAGTTTAACATTTTGACCTCTTGGAAGAAAAACTATGATGAACCATGTCATCAATCACCGGGAGCTTCAAGTCCTTTTTCGAGGATTCAACTTGAAGTTTTAATTCTTAAATTTTTAGACTCCTTTTATGATTAGCGCTAATTAAGTTAATTTTTATTATGAAATGTTCGAAACCAACTCTAAAGTTAAATAAATTATGATTTTGTCCAAAATATAATTATTGAAATTTAATTGAAAATGGAAAAAACCCAACTGTCTCCCCATTGCTCCTTCTTCTTCCGCAACTGCCGCAATTAGGGCCGTGCATAATTTGGTAAATACCGAATTACCGTACCGAAACCGAAAATTTTGGTATTCGGTTTTTGATATTTTGATATTCGGTATGGTATTTGGTTTAAGTTTTAAAAAATAATTGGTATTAGGTATGGTATTTGGTATTTAAAAATAAAATACCGAAATACCGATACCGTACCGAAATATATATTATATTACACAATACATATTTTATTAATTATAACATAAGTATAAAAAATCTAAAATTTTACTTTCCTTTATTCTCTATGTTCATCAATTAACTCTAAGCAAGTAACAAGACATTTCTCTAAGTTTTCTCTCTCTAGGTTGGTATATGTTAGTTTTGGACAAAACTTTTGTCAATAAACGTTTTTAGTTTTGTACTTTTGAGTACTTTAATTAAGAATATTATCGTCTATGACTCTATGCACTAGTTAGTAATCAAACCGAATAAATTGAAGTTACCGAACCGAATAAACCGAAACTGAAAGAAGAAAAATCATACCATACCGAATTTAATTAGGTACGGTATTGGTATAGCATTTTACGAAATCGAATATCGAGAATACCAAACCAAAATGTCTAAATACCATACCATACCGACCGACGAACACCCCTAGCCACAATAACTCTCAGCTCATTCCTTGTTGTGAAAATTGCTAATATATCTTCATTGTAATGACTTGGCTGGTTGTTTTGTATATTTTAGCCCCGTTTCCCTATTTGATATTTCTCGTATATGTATGTGGTGTTTGGTGACTTGCGCGGATAGTTGGGGATTGGTGTCGGGGAGGTTTTGGAGTGAATTGAGACACTTAGTCTCGTTTTGGAGGCTTAAGTTGTAAGAGTTGACCAAGGTTTGACTTTTATATAAATGACCTCGAATTCATATTTTGATGATTCCAATAGGTATATATGGTGATCTTGGACTTAGGCATATGTCCGAATTTGGGTTTTGAGGTCCCTAGGTTGATTTGACTCTAAATGTCAAAAACTAGAAAGTTGAAGGTTTGGAAGGTTCATAAGTTTGACCGGGAGTTAACTTTGAGACTATCAGGTTCGGATTGTTGTTCCGGAAGTTGAAATAAGTTCGTTATATTACTTGGAACTTGTGTGCAAAATTCGAGGTCATTTCGAGTTGGTTAAACATGGTTCGACATGAATTTTGGAGGTTGAAAGTTTGATTATTTCTTTAAGCTTGAATCGATGTGCGATTTGTGGTTTGATATTTTTTTTGTGTGATTTGACACCTTGAGTAGGTCCATGTTAGGTTTTGGGACTGGTTGGCATGATTGGACCGGGTCCCGGGGACCTCGGGTGTGTTTCGGATGGATTCCATACCTTTTTGGAGCTTGTTGGCAGGTCAGTTCTGGTGTCTTCGCACCTGCGTGGTTAGTTTCGCAGGTGCGAGTCCGCAGAAGTGGACATGAGTTCGCAGAAGCGGAGTTGACTAGGGAGTTGGGAGTCTGCATCTGCGGAGGAGTGAGAACAAAAGCGCTTGCGCAGTAGCAGAGAGTTGTCCGCAGAAGCGATAATTGCTTTGCAGCGAGGGTCGGGGAGATAGTGAATTTCGGAGATGCGAGCGTGGGCTCGTAGAAGCGAGATCACAGATGTGATGGAGTAGTCCGCAGAAGCTAAAATTGCTGGGCAGAATATTTTAACCAAGGGTTTGGCTTATCTTATCATATTTTGAGACTGGGAGCTCGGATTGGGACGATTTTTGAGGCAATTTTCACCACTTGGATTGGGGGTAAGTGTTCTTGACTTGGATTTGATTTTATTTCATGATTCCATCTTCGATTTTGGCTTTTGGTTGATAAAATTTAAGGAGAAAATTAGGGGAGGTTGGGCTAAGCTGGGTTCGCCGATGCTGAAGGGGTCCGCAGATGCGGATGCGCAGATGCGCGCAAATGTCCGCAAATACGGACTTGGATGGAAGCAGGGGAGATCACAGATGCGTGCATGTTTCCACAGAATCGGAGGCGCTTCTGCAAGGGAGGAACCGTAAAAGTGGAAAATGACTGGAGGATCAGGAACCGCAGATGCAAACATTGGTCGCAGAAGCAGTCTCGCAGGTGCGCATGGTTGGGACTTAAAGTGGATCTCGCAAATGCAAACTTTTGATCGAAATTGCGGTACAGCAGGTGGGCGATTTGGACTGCAAATGCGGGAATATCTGGGCAGATGTTAAAAATGAGGGTTTGGTCATTTTTCTGATTTTTGGATTTGTGAAGCACGGTCTAAGGCGATTTTTGGAGTGCTTTTCATCTTAATTGAAGAGGTAATTAAAGTTTGAGTACTTTTTATGATAGATATTGATTACCCATTGATTACTACATCTAGTTTATGTGAATTTGAAGTGAAATTTGGGGATTTTAGGCTATGTTATTAAAGAGTGAGATTTAGTGATTTGAGGGTCGATTTGTGGACGGAATTGGATGAAATTAGTATGGTTGGACTCGTAATTGAATGTGTGTTCGGAATTTGTGAATTTTATCGGGTTCCGGGGTGTGAGCCCGGTATTGACTTTTTGGGTTGACTTTGCATATTTGATTCAAGATTTCAGCTTTATCATTTGGAATTACATCGGAGTATTCATCATTAGAGGTGGCCTTTAGGCTATTATGGGATTGTTTTGCTATCATGCATTGTTTTATCCAGGTTTTCTAAACCTGGATGATTACTTGAGTTCTGATTCATATTAGAAATCATGTCTAGGCTATGTGCTACTTGTTTGAGACTTGATCGGGCTATTCTTGTCACTTCTAAGTTATTTGCCGTAATTGTACACATGCTCTCTATCATGATGCCATATCCGTGTATGATATCTCTGTCTCAGTACTTTCTTATTTGATTCCTCACATGTTGTTGATGCCTTATATGTGTAACATTATTGAATTGAATACTGTGAGATGTGGTTAACTGAGACTTGACCAGTTGATGACTGAGCTTGGGCCATAGAGCCGATTTGGTATTGATTTTGAGATGATGCATACGCAAGGCTCATATTGGGTTAAGTGTTATTGGTTTGGGGTGATGCGTGCACAAGGCCTCACTATAGGGCTATGTGATTATGATTAGCGCTTGGGCTGGAATGGAGTCTGACATACCAGTAGTGGTGCCGACACAATGTTTTATATACGTGCTCGATGATGGGCATTTATGCCAGCACCCATACAGTGCTAAGTGTTGTTGAGTGGTTATTCTTAATGGTTTCACTGTGATATTGTTGATTTGACATATATATTTGACATGTAGCCATAGAGATGTACCTTCCTCATGCTAGTTGGTAAATGAAGTGTCTTATCCGTGCTGGGCTTAAACTGTTATACTTGGAAAGCATGCCTAAAATTTTGAATTGTGAACAAGCTGAACATAATATCATTGAGTTACATGCTTCTACAGTTTCCTTCATATTTTGAACTATTACTGGTTATTGATATTGGTCTCTCACTGTTGTTTCTAAGCTCATCACTGCTTTCAACCCAAAGTTAGTTTATGGGGTCGGTTGTACTCATAATCTACACTACGTGTGCAGATCCAAGTACTTCTGGACGAGGTGATCTCTATAGTTCTGTTACTACCAGCTTTTGGGGGACTATGAGTTAGCTGCTATGTTGTCCGCAGATCTTGAAGTTCTCTTTAATTATTTCTATTATTTCTGTTCTACTATTCGGACGTTGTATTGAGGTTTTGGTCTTGTATTTGATACTCAGTAGTGCTCATGTGCTCGTTGACACCAGATTATTGGGAAGGTTATACTAGTATTGTTGTCGTTTTCATCAGGTATTTCACTATATCTCCACTATTGAGTTCATTAAACCATGTTTATCCAAGTTCGTTGTTATTATATGATTGTTGGCTTGCCTAGCAAGTAGTGTTAGGCGCCGTCGCAGATTTGGTGGGAGTTGGATCGTGACAACTTTTTGGTGGTACCTGTATTTCATGTTTAGACTTCAATACTGTTGCTGGGTACACATATATGTTTTTGAGCTGTACATGTTACATATAGTGGGTATCCTTGACCTGAGACCTCGTCACTACTTTATTGAGGTTAGTTTGGATACTTACTGAGTACATGGGGTTAGTTATACTCATACTACACTTTTGCACCTTGCATGCAGATCTTGGAGTCGAGCTATTGTTGATGGTGGAGGTTGGAATTGATGATGTACATATTTTCCGGATATAGCTACCACTTGATCTTAGTAGTTTAGGATTTATACTTTTGTTTGTGTATTTTTGAACATATGTTGTATTCATGCTTTATACCAGTTTTGTATATCGATATCTTAGTTGCTCATGATTTGTACTACAAATCCTTGGGATGTGTTATGGAATTAAACTATTTTTATTCCTTGTTAATAATGATCTTTCACTTGAGTTACATGATTCTATGTTTGGCTTACCTAGTATGTTGGGGTTAGGTTTCATCGCGACTAGTTAGATTTTGGGTCGTGACGGATAGGCCCGTTGCTACACCGTGATCACATGTATTGTTTCAGTGTTATTTGACCCTGGTTCCACTTATTCTTATGTGTGATCATATTTTTCTCATTACTTGGATATGCCTCGTGGTTCTCTTGATATTTCTGTTCCCGTGTCTATGTATGTTGGTGATTCTATTGTGGTAGATTATGTGTATCGGTCTTGTGTGGTTACCATTAGCAGCTATGAGACTAGGATTGATATTTTATTGCTCAATATGGTTGATTTTGAGGTGATCTTTGGTATGGATTATTATCTCTGTATCATGCTATTCTTGATTGTCACGCTAAGACCGTGACATTGGCTATGCCGGGGTTGCCAATGATAGAATGGAAGGGTTCTGTTGGTCACACTCCTAGTAGAGTGATTTCTTTTCTGATGGCGCAACGATGATTGATAAGGGGTTTTTGGCGTATCTTGCCTTTGTGAGGGATGTTAGTACTGATGCTCCTACGATTGAGTGAGTTCCAGTAGTGAGGGAGTTCCCAGATGTGTTTCCTGCAGACTTGTCGGTCATGCCACCCGATAAGGATATTGATTTCAATATTGATATGGTGCTAAGCACTTATCCTATCTCTATTCCACCATATTTCATGGCACCAACGAAGTTAAAGGAATTGAAGGAACAATTACAGGAATTTCTTAATAAGGGTCTAATCAGGATAAGTGTCTCACCTTGGGGTGCACTGGTACTATTTGTAAAGAATAAAGATGGTTCCATGAGAATGTGCATTGACTATAGGCAATTGAACAAGGTGACCATCAAGAACAAGAATCCACTACCGTATGTTGATGATTTATTTGATCAGCTTCAGGGTGCTAGGGTGTTCTCTAAGATTGACTTGAGATCGGGCTATCATCAGTTGAAAATCGGGGCATCAAATATTCCCATGGCGGCTTTTAGGACCCGTTATGGTCATTATGAGTTTTTGGTGATGTCTTTTAGTTGGACAAATTCCCCAGCAACTTTCATGCATTTGATGAACAATGTGTTTTTGCCTTATTTGGATTCCTTCATTGTTGTTTTCATTGATGATATATTGGTGTATTCCCGCAGTAGGGAGGAGCACGAGTAGCACTTGAGGGATGTGTTACAGATTTTGAGGGAGAAGAAGTTATATGCCAAATTCTCTAAGTGTGAATTCTGGTTAGATTCGGTGGCATTCTTGGGCCACGTGGTGTCTAGTGATGGGATTAAGGTGGATTCGGAAAAAGATTGAGGCAATTTAGAGTTGTCCTAGACCTTCTACCGCTACTGAGATCAAAAGTTTAATTTCCTAGGTTTGGCGTGGTATTATCATCGCTTTGTGGAGGGGTTCTTGTTTATTTCAGCCCCATTGGCCAAGTTATCTCAAAAGGGTTCTCCATTTAGGTGGTCTGACGAGTGTGAGGAGAGCTTTCAGAAGCTCAAGACTTCCTTGACTAGAGCTCTGGGTTTGGTTTATCTTTCAGGATCGGGATCATACACAAATTATTATGATGCTTCACAGATTGGTCTTGGGTGTGTGTTGATGCAGGACGATAGGGTGATTGCCTACGCGTCATGCCAGTTGAAGCCTATGAGAAAAACTATCCGGTCTATGATTTAGAGTTGGTAGCAATTGTGCATGCACTCCAGATTTGGAGGCATTATATTTATGGCATGTCATATGAGGTGTATATGGATCACCGGAGTCTCCAACACCTGTTTAAACACAAAGATTTGAATTTGAGGCAGCGAAGATGGTTGGAGTTATCGAAGGATTATGATATCACCATTCTTTATCATCGGAGGAAGGCCAATGTGGTTGTAGACGCCTTGAGTAGGAAGGCAGGGAGTATGGGGAGTTTAACTTTCATTCCAGTTGGGTAGAGGCCTTTTGCTATGGATATTCAAGCATTGGCCAACAAGTTGGTGAGATTGGATATTTTGGAGCCGAGTAGAGTCCTTGCTTGTGTTGTATCTTAGTTGTCTTTTTTTGAGCGTATCAAGGCGCGTCAGTATGATGAATCCCACTTTCTTGTCCTTAAGGATACGGTGCAATTGGTGATGCTAAGGAGGTGACTATTGGTGATGATGGGGTATTAAGGCTTCAGGGTCGGACTATGTCCCTAAATGGATGGCTTGGGAGAGTTGATTCTTGAAGAGGCTTATAGTTCATGGTATTCCATTCACCCAGGTGCTATGAAGATGTATCGTGATTTGAAACAACATTATTGGTGGAGAAGTATGAATAAGGACATCATTGGGCATGTTGCACGGTGTTTGAGTTGTGTGCAGGTCAAGCATAAGCATTAGAGACCTGGGGGTTTGCTTCAGAGATTAGATGTACCAGAGAGAAAATAGAAGCGCATCACTATGGACTTTGTGGTAGGGTTGCCACGAATCTTGAGGAAGTTTGATGCCATTTGGGTCATTGTGGATCAATTAACCAAATCGGCGAATTTCATTCCGGTTATGACTTCTTTTACATTAGAGCAGTTGTCTAGGATCTACATCTGGGAGATTGTTCGCTTGTATGGTGTACCTATTTTTATCATCTCGGATTGCAACACTCAGTTTAACTCATATTTCTTGAAGGCTGTGCAACGTGAGTTGGGCATGCAGGTTGACTTGAGTACAACATTTCATCCTTAGAAAGAGGGGCAGTCCGAGCTGACCATTCAGAACTTGGAGGATATGTTGAGAGCCTGCATTATTGATTTCGGAGCCACTGGAATCCGTTTCTAACATTAGCAGAGTTTGCATATAACAACAACTACCAATCTAGTATCAATATGGCTATGTACAAGGCTTTATATGGGAGGTGATGTTGTTCTCTGGTTGGTTGGTTTAAGCCTAGTGAGGTTAGATAATTGGGCACAGATTTGGTTCGAGATGCTTTGGAGAAAGTGAGGTTGATTCAGGAGAGGCATTGCACCACAAAGTCCAGGCAGAAGAGTTATGCTGATAGGAAGGCTCGTTATGTGGCATTCATGGTGGGTGAGAAGTTTCTACTCAGAGTTTCACCTATGAAGGGCATGACGAGGTTCAGGAGGAAGGGCAAGCCGAGTCCTTAGTTTATTGGTCTATTTGAGGTCTTGGAGAGAGTTGGCGAAATGGCTTACAAGCTTGCTTTTCCACCCAGCTTTTTGGGGGTTCATCCAATGTTCCATGTTTCCATGCTTCTCAAGCACCATGAGGATCCGTCACAAGTGTTGAACTTCAGCTCGGTGCAGTTAGAAAACGATTTGACTTATGATGAGGAACCGACGGCCATCTTGGATAGGCAGGTTCGAAAGCTGAGGTCGAAAATATATAGCATTGTGAAGGTTCAGTGGAGAGGTCAACCAGTCAAGGAGGCGACTTGGGAGACCGAGCATGATATACAGAATTGTGTAACGACCTGATTGGTTATTTTGTGTATTTGAGCCCCGTTTCCCCTTTGTAACATTCCACTGTGTGTATTTGTGGTTATGTGACATGGGGGGATGATTGGTTTAGTTCCGGGGAAGTTGTGGATTGATTTGGAATGCTTGATTCTTAGTTGGAAGCTTAAGTGGAAGGTGTTGACCGAGGTTTGAATTTTGTGAAAGTGACCCCTGAATGGTATTTTGAGGGCTACAATAAGTTCGTATGATGATTTTGGACTTAGGCGTAGGTCCGAAATTTGATTCGGAGGTTCCTAAGTTGATTTGGCTCTTTTTGCCGAAAGTTGGTAATTTGAAGGTTTAGAACTTTCCTAAGTTTGACCATAGGTTGACTTTATGGCTATCGGGTTCGGATGTTGGTTTCGGGACTTGGAATAGGTCAGTTTTGTCATTTGGAACTTGTGTGCAAAGTTTGGTGTCATTCCAAGTTGGTTTGGATAGAATCAGGCGCTTGGTTGTGATTTTAGAAGTTCTTGAGTTTCAATGCAATTTCTATACGTTTTAATGTTCGATTCGTGGTTTCGGATGTTATCTTGGTATTTTGTACTCGTGAGCGAGCTCGTATAATGTTTCTAGACCTTTGTGGATGTTTGGTGTGGATCCGCGGGGGCTAGAGTGAGTTTCAGACATGTTTAAGATCATTTGAGTTGAGCTTCAGATTCGTAGGTTCTTTGCTGGTGCTATATGTATCACAAATGCGAGATCCTTTTCGCATTTGCGTTGTAACACCCTAGAAAATTTCAAAGTACTTAAGTGTAAAGCCTAGTAAAATTTTGCAAAATTTTGACGGAAAAGTGCATTTCTGCGCTCCATTATGCGACCGCAGAATCACTCTGCGGACCGCATAATTGTCGCAGAGTGAGGCAGTTAATTGGGTCAGTTGGAAGCAATTATGAGGCCGACTATGCGACCGCATAACTGTTATGCGGTGCACTATACGACCGCAGAACAGTTATGCGGACCGCATAAAGACCGCAGACTCAGGCAGATTTTTGGTCATTTTGGACACCAATTATGTGACCGATATGCGGTCCGCATAACCATTATGCGGTCGCATATACGACCGTAGAACCTGTTCCGGAGATTCATTTTTGGGTTTTTAAAACCTGACCCTACTTCGTTAAATACACGTTTTGGGCCGCATGACCGCTTTTTGTGGGAATTATGGTATAAAGATTGTGATTGTGATACACCTCCACCCGCATATATATATTGGGGTGAGGCGGCATGACCGCTTTGTGTAGGGATTATAGTATTATGGGACTGCACCTCCACCCGCTTACATTGGGGTGAGGTGGTACGACCGCTTTGTGTATAGTTTTGGTATTGGTGTGGCACCACCACCCGCATACATTGGGGTGAGGCGGCATAGCCGCTTTGTGTAGGTTCTTGGTGCTGTGGTTATACATCCACCCGCATACATTAGGGTGAGGTGGCAGGGCCGCTTGATTAGAGTTGTGGTATTGTACGTACACCTCCACCTGCATACATCGGGTGAGGCGGCGGGGCCGCTTTGTGTGAAGATGGTTACAGAGGATCTCATCTTAAATCCTATAAATGTTATTTATAGCTTTTAATAAGCTTGCTATGGTTTAAACGGTTATCTATATTATTCTATTGCTGCACTGGTTCATTATATTCATCTTGTATTTCTGAATTCTTAAATTAGTGTTTAGTTTTTATACTAGTACTATTCGATGGTACTAACGTCCCTTTTGCCGGGGGCGCTGCATCTTTAAAATGGATGCAGGTGGTTCCACAGCAGGAGATATTGATCACTGATAGCAGCACACTTTCTTCCCAACTGACTTGGTGAGCCCCACTTCATCCCGGGGTCATGTATCTTTTGTTCTTTGTGTTTGGGAAGAAGATCTTGTATGAAATCAATGTGATTAAACACTATTTCTCATATGATAAAACCTTATAAACTTACACTTGCTAAGGCCAAATGTGTCAACTGGTTGATTTGAAAGGGAATTCTATTGTACAAAGTATTATCATTTTGGTAATCCAAAGTACGGTATTGTGAATACACATCCACCCGCATACATTAGGGTGAGGCGGCGGGGCCGCTTTGTGTAGAGTTATGGTATTGTGAATACACCTCCACCCGCATACATCGGGGTCAGGTGGTAGGGCCGCTTTGTGTAGAGTTTGTGGTATTGTGAATACACTTCCACCCGTATACATTGGGATGAAGCGGTAGGTCCACTTTGTGTAAAGATAGTTGTAGAGGATCCCCGACTTAAAATTCTACAAATGTGATTGAAAGCTCTTAATAAATTTTCTTTGTCTTTAACGTCTATATAAGCCCTTTCTATTGCTACCATGATTTATCATATTCATGTTGTATTTCCATGTCCTTGCATAGGTGTTTGGTTTTCATACTAGTACTATTCACATGTGCTAACGTCCCTGTTTTCGGGGGCACTACATCCTTAATAGATGAAAGTGGTTCCACAGCGGAAGGCATTGACCAATGATAGCGGTACACTCTCTTCCCAGTTGACATTGTGAGCCCCACTTCATTTCGGGGCCGTGCCTCTTTTGTTCTGTATGTATTATGTTTTGAGGTATAACCGGAGCCTTATTGCTGGCACTATCATTGTACTCTTTCTATCTATTAGAGGCTCCGTAGACATTGTGTGGGTTGTGTATTGGTATTGGGAAAGTCAAGATAGTAATATCGTATGTGTATTACATATTCCACTTCAAGCTATGAAGGTGTATGTATTTTGAGACTTTATAAATGAAGTAACTAATGGTGATGGAATTAGTATTGTTCATGAACCCTCTTGGTGTTAAATAATGAAGTTTATCTTCTCTTTATTTATGTAGGTAGAAGGAAATCTAGCAGGCTTGCTTGGACGGGTTATCTTGGTTGAGCGTCGGTCGCGCTCCCCGAGGTCGGGGCGTGACAAACTTGGTATCACAGCCTAAGGTTTTAAAGTGTCCTAGGATGTCTCGGAGCCGTGTCTAGTACAGTCTGTCTTATTGGTGTGTTGTCGACCACATCTATAATTAGGAGGCTACTTGGACATTTAGGAATAATACCCTTCTTTGATGTTCTCGATCGTGCGATAAAGATGATTGTAAGATTGTTCCTCCTTTAACTCGTGCATTGCTCTAACATTCAGTACATGATGCCTAGGAAGAAGGCAAGAACTGGACAAGGAACCAATATCACTCCACGAGTGGCTGCTGATTCTATATTTGGTGATGTGGGTGAGCACCCGAGGGGTGAGGATATTCCCCCAATTACTACACCGCCTGAATCTAATATTCCTGCTCAGACTGCACCAATTCCTACACCTACTGAGGATGCAACAGTCCCTCCAACTGATATTCCTGTTCCACCTCTAGCTTCAGCTTCCAGTCCCGGTGTTTCTGATGGGGATCTTAGGGGAGCCATACAAATGTTGGCTCAGATAGTGGCCTCCCAGGCCCATAGATCAAATGTTGCACCGATTTCTTCTAGTCAGCCAGGGGATTCCGCTAGTTCCAGGGTGAACAGGTTTCTCCAGTTGGATCCTCCAGTGTTCATAGGTACTGATCTTGAGGAGGACCCCCAGGACTTCATTGATGAGATGCATAAGACTCTCCGAGTTATACATGCTACTGAGATGGAGGGAGTGGAGTTGGCCTCCTACTGCCTGAAAGGGGTGGCCTATTCTTGGTTTGAGATGTGGGGAGGAGTCCCGTAAGTAGGGGAGCCCTCCGGCGAGGGGGAGTGAGTTCACCGATGCCTTTATGGATCATTTCTTGTCTGCCGAGACTAAGGCGGCCCATGCCGCAGAGTTTGAGAACCTCAAGCACAGTAGCATGAATGTGTGGGAGTACCATATGGAGTTCGCGTTCCTGTCCAAGTATGATATTCACATATTGCCCACTATGGAGGCTAGAGTGCACCGGTTTGTGCTGGGCCTTAGCCCCTTGGTTATTAATTAGGCCACTACAGCTGCCTTGAATTCTTATATGAACTATGGGAAGATGGTGGCATTTGCTCAAGCTACAAAGAACCGTAAACTAAAAAATAAAATGGTGCGCGAGGGTAGCAGCAAGGCCCGGACCGCAGGCAACTTTGGTGGTTCTTCCGGTGGTGGTAGGTCATTATTTGGGGGGGGGAGGGGTCATCAGGGCCATCTCAGTCATTCGCTCAGTCTTCGATGAGTGCAATGCCATTCAGGCCCAGTCAGGGCAACATGGGACCCACCAGCAGGGTTGGCCTGGAGGGAGATTCCTGCAGTAGCGGAGGCCCCCATGCTCTTAGTGTGAGAGGATGCACTTTAGGGCCTGCTTCATGGACCTACCTATATCCTTCGGGTGCGGTGTGAGGGGTCACATTCATAGGGATTTCCGCTCGTCCCGCCGGATCATGGGCAGAGGTACGGTGCAGCCAGCTAGTTCTGTAGCTACTACATCCACCGCACCTCCTCCAACTCGAGGCACCCCAGCACCCGCATGGCATGGTGCACCTAGGGGTGGTGCATAGAGTTCCGAAGGACGCAACAAATTTTATGCTATGCGGAGGCATCTTGATTTAGAGGCTTCTCCAAATGTTGTCACAGGTATATTGACTGTCTAGTCCCATGATGTATATGCTCTTATTGATCCTGGTTCCACTTTGTCATATGTCACTCCTTATGTTGCTATGGAATTTGAGACAGAACCGGAACAACTTCATGAGCCGTTCTCTGTATCTACTCTGGTTGGCTAGTCTAATGTGGCCACGCGGGTTTATAGGGATTGTGTTGTCACGGTGCTTGGTCGGGACACCCTGGCCGATCTCATTGAATTGGGGATTGTTGATTTTGATGTATTAATAGGGATCAACTGTCTTTATTCATATTTCACTAAGCTTGATTGTCGGACCGGGACAGTTAGGTTTAAATTTCCAAATGAGTCAGTGATTGAATGGAAGGGGGATGATGTGGTGCCGAAGGGTAGGTTTATTTCTTACCTTAAGGCCACGAAGATGATTAACAAGGGTATATCTACCATTTAGTCCGGGTTACGGACACCGATGTTGAGGCACCTATACTGGAGTCTGTGCTTGTTGTGAATGAATTTCCGGATGAGCTCCCTGGGATCCCACCAGACATGGAGATTGATTTTGGGGTTGATGTGATGCCAGGCATGCAGCCTATATCTATTCAACCCTACAGAATGGCACCAGCATAATTCAAGGAATTAAAGGAGCAACTGAAGGACTTGTTAAAAAAGGGTTTCATCCGGCCGAGTGTGTCACCTTAGGGTGCACCGGACTTTTTTGTAAGAAAGAAAGATGGGTCACTGAGAATGTGTATTGACTATCGACAGCTTAACAAGGTCACGATCAAGAATAAGTACCCACTGCCAAGGATAGATGACTTGTTTGACCAATTGCAGGGTGCTAAGTACTTCTCCAATATTGATTTAAGATCCGGGTATCACCAAATAAATATCAGGGAGCAAGATATTCTGAAAACAGCTTTCAGAACCCAATATGGGCACTTTGAATTTCTAGTAATGTCTTTTGGGCTAACAAATTCCCCGACAGCTTTCATGGATCTTATGAACCGAGTTTTCAAGCCATTCCCTAACTCTTTTTTGATTGTGTTTATTAACGCTATCCTTGTATATTCACGAAGTCGAGAAGACCATGCCGATCACCTAAGGGCAGTTATATGGACTCCATCAGCACCAGTTGTATGGGAAGTTTCAAAATATGCATTTTGGCTTGAATTTGTCACATTCTTGGGTCATGTTATCTCTAGAGAAGGGATTAAGGTTGATCCTCAGAAGATTACAGCAGTAAAGAATTGCCCTAGACCTACTACCCCAATAGAGATTCGCAGTTTCTTGGGCTTAGTAGGATATTACAGGAAGTTTGTGGAGGGGTTCCCTACACTTGCCTCTTCGTTGACTAAATTGACGTAGAAGGCGGTTATGTTCCAATGGTCAGATGCTTGTGAAAGGAGCTTCTTGGAGTTGAAATCAAGATTGACTATGGCACCGGTGTTCACCCAACCGGAGGGTACATATGGGTTTGTGGTATATTGTGATGCTTCAACAATTGGACTGGGGTATCTATTAATGCAACATGGCAAGGTGATAGCTTGTGCTTAGGCAACTAAAGGACCATGAAAAAACTATCCAACACATGACATAGAGCTTGCAGTGGTGATATTTGCATTTAAGATTTGGCGTCATTATTTGTATGGGGTCCATATGGATATATTCACGGACCATAAAAGCCTTCAATACATTTTCAAACATAAGGAATTGAACATGAGGCAGAGAAGATGGCTTGAGTTACTAAAGGATTACGACATCGATATTCTATATCATCCAGGGATGGCTAATGTTGTGGCGGATTCTCTTAGCTAGAAATCTATGGGTGGTGTGGCTCACTTGGAGGCATATCAAAGGCCGTTGGCTAAGGAGGTTCATCGGTTGGCTATTTTGGGAGTCCGTTTTGCGGACTCTAGTGAAGGAGGAGTGATTGTGCAGTATAGGGCTGAATCATTGCGTATTGTGGAAGTCAAGGAGAAGCAATGCAACAATCCATTGTTGGTACAATTGAAAGAGGGGATCCATAAACATAAGACCATGGCTTTTTCTCTTGGCATGGAAGATGGTACCCTAAGGTACTGAGGGCGACTATGTGTTCCAAATGTAGATAGTCTCCAGGAAAGAATCATGACCGAGGCTCATACTTCTAGGTATTCCATTCATCTGGTCACTACAAAGATGTATCATGATCTTAAGGAAGTCTACTGGTGGAATGATATGACGAGGAATGTATCGGACTTTGTGGCGAGGTTTCCAAATTGTCAACAAGTAAAGGCCGAACACCAACGACCCAGTGGGTTGGCAAAGAACATAGAAATTCCAATGTGGATGTGGGAAATAATCAATATGGACTTTGTGGTGGGAATGCCTCGCACGCCTCATAAGTATGACTCAATTTGGGTGATTGTGGATCTACTCACAAAATTAGCTCACTTCTTACCTGTTGAGGCTGCCGACATAGCAGAACAATATGCTCAGTTGTATATCAAGGAAATAGTCAGGTTGCATGGCACTCCACTTTCTATTATCTCAGATCGAGGGGCAAAGTTCACATTTCACTTTTGGAAGAAATGTCAGCAAGGTTTGGGTTCTAAGGTGAATCATAGTACATCTTTCCACCCGTAGACTGACGGACAGACAGAGGGGACTTTTCAGACGCTTAAGGATATATTGTGCGCTTGTGTTCCTGACTTCAAGGGTAGCTTGGATGATCATTTGCAACTCGTAGAATTGGCCTACAACAACAGTTATCATGCTAGTATTTAGATGGCACCATTCGAGGCTTTATATGGTAGGAGATGTAGGTCTCCCATTGGGTGGTTTGAGATTGGGGAGGCGGAATTGATAGGACCAGACCTTATGCATCAGGCTATGGAGAAGGTTAATATCATTAGGGATTGGTTAGAAACTGCTCAAAGTCATCACAAGTCCTAGTCGGATATGCATGGCGGGGATTTGTAGTGTAAAGGGGATGACTGGGTGTTTTTGAAGGTTTCCCCCATGAAGGGTATAATGAGGTTTGGTAAGAAAGGGAAGTTGAGTCCGAGGTATGTCGGGCCGTACAGAATCATTCGGAGGATTGGTCGGGTGGCTTACAAGCTTGAACTACCTCCAGAGATGTCTTTAGTGCACCAGTGTTCCACGTATCCATATTGAAGAAATTGCCTCCGTGAAAGTACTATGGCAGAACCAACAGGTTGAAAAGGCCACCTGGGAGACCGAGGACGAAATGAAGAAGAAATACCCTTATTTGTTTGAATAGCCAGGTATTTATAAAGTTGCATTCTATGAAAATGCTAAGAGTTTACCTTCTATGAATTATGTATCATTTGTACAGTTGATGTTAAGGGTGTTCCTTTTTGGTAATATATTGCTCGTGAGGCCACAGTTGGTGTTGTTTTTATGTTATGTTGCATCATTGGTTCATGTATATGTTGTTAGGGGTTAGTTTTTGGGATTCTCTTATAGGTGGATAGGCCGAATTACAGGAGAAACTCTAGCGAAAAATTTGAAAATTGGGGGAGTTTAGTCATAAGTTTGGAACTGTTGGTGTTTGTTATAACAGTTGAGTCACATTGGTTTCTAATGGTGGATTTTGGCCCTCATTCGAGGTCGAATGATCTTAAGCGGGGGAGGATGTGAGGTCCCATAAAATTTCACCTAAAACCAGGGGTTTCGTGATGCCAAGATAGACTTATGCGTAATACATAATGTTGATCCATAACCTACCACTAATAACTTGAAACCTCTTACGTAATACATTGTCACTAGGGCTCACGTTGCATCTGGGGAAAATTTGAAGTGATTTTCCTGATCCACCTAGGGACGATACTATACTTCAATAACCATATTTCATAGAATCCCAACGTGATTCATCTTATGGGGGTATTCTAATCCCGTGCAATTCATGAAATCCTTTTTCTTAAATCATTACTCAATCAAAGGCCTAAACGCCATCCTCTTATCTATCACCATTCCAGCCTTATTCTACTACCAGGGCTGTATTTCATCTCTTCTAATTGCTCTGAGTTCATTCAGGTTGTACCGAGCTTTCTATAACGTACAGAAACCATGAACTCTCTTGTTTTGATGGGTTTTATCCAAAGGACTTACCTATTCTCATCACCTTCTTACTCGCCTTTTCTTGTCCTTAATCCTATCTACCTAAAACCTTGTCGCTCTGCGATACTTTATCTCGCGACCTACACATATCTATTTATAATACTCGCAACCTTCCTTTAAGTTGCTAGCACCATAGATTTGCTTTTGTGCCTTCTCAATTGTCTTTGAATGTAAGCAATTACTTTTCTGCCACTTGTTACATGAATACTTGGCTTATCTTATTGCCCACAAATATTGGAATTTCCCGTAACTCATATGATCTAAAATTGTGAGGCCCAGTAAAATTTCACCCAAAACCCGAGGTTTAGTGATGCCAAGATAGACTTATGCATTGATGATTGTAGAGATCGGTTCGGACTTTTTGGGTTGAAACAGTGCGTTTAGGAGTTGAAGAAATCTTTTGGAAGTGCATGGCGTTTCTGTGGTCCATTCCGTGGTCACAGAACTAATCTACGGACCGCAGATCTGCCGCAGACTGAAGCAGAAACCTGAGCAAATATTTGGACCATTATGCGGCCGCATAATCATTTCACGAGCCGCACAACCCATCGCAGATCCAACAAAAGAATTTCTGGAGGGATGTTCTGCGGCGCATTATGCGACCGCAGAATTGGTTTACGGACCGCAGATTGGTCGTAGAGTGAGGCAGAAGTGCCCAGTTCCGGAGGGCCATTATGCAGTCAATTTTGAGGACAACAGAGGCATTATGTGGTCGCATATGCGACCGCAGATCGGCATCGGGGCTTCAAGTTTCTAATTTTTTGACCCGACCCTATTTCGATATATTGAATTAAGGGCTTCTTTTGAAGCAAAAATCTGATATTTCTAGAGAGAGGTAGTGCCATAGAGTGTGAGGGGAAGTTCCTAAGCTTATTGTTCATCAATGCTTGCTCAAAGTTGAATAATTCACAAGAAATATTTACTAGGTCTTCATCCTAGAGGTAAGATTCTACTCTCTAGCCCTCAATTTCGTGATTATTCTGAAAATAGGTAATGAGAAAGGTAATTCTTGGGGTAGGAGTTGTCCATTATGCATGCATATACTATCAAGGGTTCGAGGAATAATGTTGAGCTAAATTGGATAGACTTTGGGTAGTGGAATGAAGGAATCCACCTTAGGAGGACCTTAAACTCATAATACCCACCTAGTGTTTGATAAAATGCTCAAATGAGCTAGAACCGTGAACTCCCACCTAATTTGTGTTCAATTTTGCTATGTCTCTAAAGAGATCGAAGTTGCTAGGATTTTCGAACTGTATAGTCAATTAAGGAAAGCTCAAAGTGAGGTATGAAGGCTAAACTTTTTTTTTTGGTATTGTAATACCCGTGTTCTTACAAAACTCAATCGCGTGAAGTCGAACATGGAACGCTATTGATGTGGGGTATTCAAACTAGTAAAATTGATTCTCGATTGGCATAACGTGTTAGAACCCTCATGGGTTAATGATTCTATATTTTTGACTTAATTATGTTATACCCTTTTTGGAAGAAGATCTTGTATGAAATCAATGTGATTAGACACTATTTCTCATATATTGAAACCTTATGAACTTACACTTGCTAAGGCCAAAGGTTCCAAATGGTAGATTTGAAAGGGAGCTGTATTGTACAAACTATTATCGTTTTGGGAACGAAAGTGTGGCATTGTGAATACACCTCCACCCACATAAAATGGGGTGAGGCGGCGGGGCCGCTTTATGTAGAGTTGTGCTATTGTGCATACACCTCCACCCGCATACATCGAGGTTAGGCGGCAGGGCCGCTTTGTTTAGAGTTTGTAGTATTGTGAATACACCTCCACCCGCGAACATTGGGGCGAGGCGACAGGGCCGCTTTATGTAGAGTTTGTGGAATTATGAATTCACCTCCAGCGACATACATTATGGTAAGGCGGCAGGGCCGCTTTGTGTAAAGGTAGTTGCAGAGGATCCCCGACTTAAAAATTTATAAATGTGATTGAAAGCTCTTAATAAATTTGCTTTGCCTTTAATGGCTATCTAAGCCATTTTTATTGTTACCATGATTCATCATATTCATGTTGTATTTCCATGTCCTTGCATAGGTGTTTGGTTTTCATACTAGTACTATTCGACATGTACTAACGTCCCTGTTTCTGGGGGCGATGCATCTTTAATGGATGCAGGTGGTTCCACAACGGAGGGTATTGACCAGTGATAGCGGTATATTATCATCCCAAGTTGACTTGGTTAGCCCCACTTCATTTTGGGGTCGTGCCTCTTTTGTTATGTGTGTATGTTTTGAGGTATAGCCGGAGCCTTGTTTCCAGCACTATCATTGTACTCTTTTGTATCTATTAGAGGATCCGTAGACATGGTGTGGGTTGTGTATTAGTATTGGGAAATTCAATATAGTAATGTCTTATGTGTATTACATATTCCACTTCAAACTATGAAAGTGTATGTATTTTGAGACTTTATAAATGAAGTAACTAATGGTGATGGAATTAATGTTTTTCATGAACCCTCTTAGTGTTAATTAATGAAGTTTATCTTCTTTTTATTTATGGGTGAGTTGGGTAGAAGGAAATCTAGCAGGCTTGCTCGGCCGGGTTATCTCGGTTGAGTGCCGGTCGTGCTCCCTGAGGTCGGGGCTTGACATAAATATCACCTTAGATTTTTTTTCCCGTTCATTAGCCACGATAGGTTCCACTTTCTTATGGAGTGTATACAATATTGTAGTGAGACAGTTGTTACAAGACCATTTCTTCTTCAAGTTACTATGCTTAGGTTGAAGTCTTCTTCCTTATATTCAGCTAGTTTTTCGTTGTAGTACTTAGGAGAGACCCTCTGACACTTGTAAAGCTGTGAGCTTATTACATCATATACCTGACAGAATTTCTGATGTTCTTGCTCGCCTATAATTATCTCTAGTTACTTACCTCCGCGCCCTTGTTCTCGGAGGGTTGCTTCTGAATTGAAAATTTTGACTGTCTTCCCAGTGGCACTCTCGTTTCTTACCGTAGACTCTGCCATTCTGTCATATTTTGATTTACCGTTATCACATCTTACTCATAATGCTTGATTTACTCTCTTCTTATATTCTCCTGCTAATATTTTTGTCTATCACTTTATTCTGAAAACATCAACAAACATTCTTTTGTTTTTAGATCCCCTTGCTCCATCAGCACTTCGGAACGCCTAATATTCTCTTTTTACTAGGGACGGGAGCCATACAAAGGTAAATATTTATCGCTTCTAGGATTCCGATGCCTATATTGCGAGGCAGAAATTGCACCTGTGACTAGAGAACCGCTTCTGTAATAGCGCTTCTGCGCCTTATGTCTGCATCTACAATTGCGCTTCTATGCGTGAAGTCCGCTTCTGTGGAGTAAATAATTTCCACCAAATGTCACTTCTACACGCTCGTATCTGCATATACAGAACCGCACATGCGGAAGAATCTTCCCAGGTGTAGCCAACGGGCTTCAGACCCGGGCAGACTTGGCAATTCACATTTTCTCCATTCCATACCCACAAATACACGATATAGCTTATTGAAAACAGATATTTGGCCAAGCTTTGGACATCTTTGATATATCTTGACAAGAGAACACAAGTTTTGGAGATAGGGTTGTTGTGTACACACTTGAGCCTTGAAAGTTTTAAACTTTTGGTTGAGAATTTCTTACCCATTTACGTTCATTTCTTCATTTCCTTGCTTTGTATTGTATATCTAAGTGTGTAATATTTTTTCCAACACTTGAATCTTGTTTATGGGAATATTTGTATTTAAAGTATGGATTAAATATCTTGTTGTGCTTGTGTATTGAATGATTTTTATTTATTATGAAGTAAGTTATTGTTTCTTTAACTATTCTTGTTCTTTAATGTTTCCAAAGTGATTACCTAACCCTAGGACTCGCCCATTTACTTCGAATTAATTTTGGGAAAGATAATTTATGGTTGGTAAAGATTAATTAACAAGAACTCGAGGCGTTAATCCTCATTTTATAGATTCTACCTAGGGATATGATTGAACTACTTGTAGCCGCATCAGGTGTGCTTGATCTCTTAATTGTTTTAGGGATAATTGAATTATGAAGTCTTGTTAGTCTTCTATAGGAGCTAATATAGAATTATTACTCGAGGCTAATTAACATAAACTCGCTCATATTTGTAATATCTTGAAATACATTGGATTGTTACTTGAGTGTAATTCCCCATGTATCCATGCTTGTAGCCATTGATCATTTTACTTGCTGTCTAGGTTAGTTTATATTTTTTGCATTTAGATATAAATATTTTCTCAAAACCATATTTAGTGTTTGGCTTAGCATAATTAGTGATAATTCTCGTACACGCCTAATCGCCTACATATTGTTCTCTGTGGGATTCGACCCCGACTCATAGTTAGGTTAATTATATTGCATGCGACCATGTCCATTTACCTTTTAGTAGTGGATTTGGACGTTATCACCATACTACTCTTAAACTATATATGTTTGCTCTCATAAGGCCTAACATTAGAAGGGTGTGGAGAATTGTACATACCTCTATTAGTGTTGAAGGTAACTCAGAATACTTGTATTTCTCTGCCTGAATTGTATATACTGATAATCTTCACTAACTGGGTACCTAGTAACCTCCTTCACCTTGCTTCTGTTACATGTTAAAACTTATAGTTTTACCTTATGATACTCCCATGGGCTGCTATTAACGGGGTATGCTTGATATTCCCATCTTAGGGTCTTAAGCTGGACATTTGCATAACTGGTATGCATTGTAAGGCCCCGTAAATATTTCCCCTAAAACCCGGGGTTTCGAAATGACGGGGTAGACTTACGCATTGATGAATAGCCATGTATTTATGAGTTGACCGGGAGTTGACCTTGATGTAACGGGCTTGGACTTCGATTCTAGAAATTTGAATAGATTCGTAATGTCATTTACGACTTGTGTACAAAATTTAAGGTCATTCCGGATCGATTTGTTATGTTTCGGCACAAGACCTAACTTAGGACTAGAGTATATACATTAATATAAGGAGTTATGTGATGTACAACCTATCAAATGAAACTTCTTTGGGTCTAGTTTCTAACGCTTCAAACAATTCATCATTTGGACATTTCTACAATAAGTGATGGTCAAATTACCAAAGTCATACCACCCAGTTGTTTTGGCGGACAGCGAAGCAAGGCTCGCTTTGCAAGACCGGGCGCGGATCCTGTCTTCCCTTGTATGATGTGGACAGCGAAGTGAGGCTCACTTCGCCAAACTGGGCGCGCCCCAACTTTAGGTCTTTATAAGTCATTTCGGGGGCTCTTCTCCACTCTCTCAAGACCACCAACTCCCCTCTTCTTCAAGGTAAGCAATCCCCATTATCTTGGTGTAAAATTCCATCATTTCTACACTAGTATTGATGAAATCTACACATAAAATACTTAGATCTTCAAAAAATCTTTTCAAGAACTCAAAGGAGGGTTTTGCAAGATTTCTTCCAAAAGGTAATCCTACACTCTTAGACTTACATGTATGGATATACTATGGGAATATGAGTAAAAATTAAGTATTGGAACTTATGGGATGGTGATTGGAAGCCATAAGTTCCCAATTTAAAAACTTAGCCATTGTAGAGATTGAAGGGTGATTATTTGATGGAATTTTGTTGGTTGGGTGTGGATAGATGGTCATGTATGTGATGTTGGAAGTTATAGAATGTTTAAGAATAATGGTGGGATAAATTAGTGGTAAATGCTAGTACTTGAAAGAACTAATTCTATGGTTAAGAGGTGTAGAGATTCATGCCTACTAGGTATTTGACAAAATGCCTAAATGGCCTGAATTATGGAATTTGTTACTAATATTGGTCTCATTGGTTGTTGTTATTGTAGATTTAAGTTGCTTAGTATAGTGGATTGTTGTAGTATCATTAAGGGATGAATTTGAGGTATGTTGGCCAAACTACTCTCTTAGAATTGAATTTCATGATGTTCCCGTATGTTTCAAGTATTGGTGGCTCAAGTTCCTTACTCCCATGTTCCGAGTTATTCCCAATAAATTCGATTGTCCCGAGTAAGAAAAGTGACGAGAATTATGTATTCAAAATGTGTTCCGAATGTTCCTATAACATTATGTTATCGTTCGGGAATGTATTCAAGAATGATATGTCTATTAAAATGTTATGGCTTTGAGTCGTGTTTCAAATGAGAGTCCATAATGCTTAACTTGGAAAGAATACTCCATACTTCTAAAACTCCTTTTGTTCATATATGTACCTAAAGTCTTGATTTGAAATGTCTTGTTGTTGATAATCTATAAGGATGCTTGAAAGTGAAAGAAGTGGTTGGAGATGTAAAGCATGGCCACCGTGCCAATAATGAAAGTTATACTTGTGGCCAATGGTGCCAAGGAAATGAAATGATGTGAGAAAGGTTATGAAATGAGACTTGATTCAACTGTTCCAAATTGACTTAGAAAATAGATTTGCCTAAAAGCTTATGTGCTCAAGTCATGCCCAAATGTGGCTGCTTTAACTTAGCTATGCTTTATAAGTATTTCCAATGTGTTTTGACCTCTTATATATCCATGAGTTGAAATTGTGTATTTCCCTTTTGGGAAAAAGTATTTCAAGAATAAATGATGTGTTACTCGTTTGTGATTTTAACTTATGCTTTGATTGCCAACCATTTTACTCTATTTCTTGGAAATAAATCCATCGTGTTTAAAGTCTTCATTACTAATGAACCTAAAATTGTGATTTCCGTAATATTCTATTTGTTGATATATTTTATGATGATCCATGAAGGAAAGAAATGAAAGTGTGGAATATGGCCATTGTGCCATGAAAGAAGAACTAGATGTATGGCCAAGAGAGCCAATGAAATAATGATGTTGTAAGTGGTTGAAAGTACCAATGAGGCTATATATACAGTATGAAATGTTATGAGGTAAATGCATTCGTATTGTTGTTTCCTTTGTATGAAAATCAAAAATATTTTTGGGAGTATCGTTAGTCATCGTGGAAGGGTAGGTAACAACCTAACCCCGAAACTACACGTGCTGGTGTAGGAGTGATTGAGGATTAAATCCCCGTATTGATATGATGGAATTATTCCCCTTAATTAGGATGAGATTGATGTGATGATATTATTCCTCTTATTTAGGATGAGATAATTGCTAGAAAAGGGTGATGTCGATCCACCGTCATTGTGGTGAGATGACCTATCCGGTCGGGTCGTTATCGGATGCCATGTCGCACACATGGTGGTGATTGTGTTGGAAATTGTAATTGAAATCGGGATTGTGGTTGATGTCTCGGATGAGATGGCCTAGCCGATCGGGTCGTGATCAGACTCTGTACTAAAAGTATGGTGGTATTGGTATTGAGAATGGTGGTATATTGGTACTAAAGATCTCCCAACCAAAAACAATATTATCTTCATATCTTGATTATCATCTTCACAGTATTATCTTCGTATTTTGAAAATTGTTATGTTTTAACTTGGAATTTGGATATCGTTGATTGTTGATTGTTGTTTCCATGGTTTTCCCTTTCTTACATTGGCATTCTATATTGAAAGAGGACAACCAGCTTTACATACTAGTACTATTCCATATATACTAACGTCCCTTTTGCCGGGGTGCTGCATCTTCAATGGATGCAGGTGGTTCATCAGCGGGCAGCTTTGGTCCTCGTTAGTAGTCACTCTCTATTCAGCAGGTTTTGGTGAGACCTACTCTATTCTGGGCCTGATGTCATTTGAGTTGTACATTGTGTTTTGAGGTATAGTCGGGGCCTTGTTGCCGACACTTCCATACTACTCTTCAATTTTACTAGAGGCTCCGCAGAAAGGTTGTGGGTGGTGTTTGATGTTGGGTAATGAACTATAAGTGTTGGTATGTGAAAAACATGTTTTTCATCATATCTATAAACTTGTAATATTTTGGAAGTCGTAAATGAATCTCCTTGATTAATGGAAAAGAATGGGAGCACTTGACTCCTCTCATGTATATTTCTTGAGACTGATTATTATATTGTTAATGAGCAAGGTTGGGTAGAAGGCATCTAGCAGGCTTGCTTGACCGGGGTATCTCAGTTGAGCGCCGGTCGTGCTCCCCGAGGTCGGGGCGTGACATGCATGATCTAGTAGGGCCTCAATCTGGGCCACGTTGTCCAGAACTCTCTCCTTACTAGTGCCCTTACATGCTATCGTTGTATTAGCCCTCTAGCTAGCTGTAATGTTTCTAATTGCAAGCATCTCTATATCATAGCAAACATAAGTCCTAGCTCAAACTCTTATGACTCATCTCTATAGCACGATTTGGATTTCAAAGAAGGGTAACAGACTCCTAAATGCCTTGTAGCTTATTCATTATATAATGTGGTACACAACAAAAGTATAAACAAGACTCTACGAGCACAACTTGTAGACTCCCTAGGACAGAACTGCACTGATACCAAGTTTGTCACGACCCAAACCGAAGGGCTGTGATGAGAACCCGGTACCTTATTCAACCGAGTACCAACGTAACGTAACTTTCTTATCATACTATCATGGGTAAATGAGCCGGAAAGGTTGTCATGAGATAACTAAAATAAAACACAAGGGAATACTCGATATAGGACGATCCAACATGGTATACAAACATATACATGTGACATACGGGCCTATAAGACAAAAAAGATCATTTGTACACTTGAAACATAGGCCGACAAGGCAATACAATCATCAATATACATGACCTATGTATAGAAGCCTCTAAGAGTACATAAATGTCATAAAGGCAGGACAGGGCCCCGCCATACCAATCAATACATGTCCAAAGCATACTGACCAAATAGGCAACTCCGGAGCGAGTGGAGTGCACCAACACCTTCCGCTGAGCTGATAGCCTACTAGGAGGACTGTCAACTTATCTATCGAGACCTGCGAACATGAAACGCAACGTCCCCAAGCAAAAGGGACTACAGTACAAATAAAGTACCGAGTATAGGCATGAAAAGTAGTATATAACTGACATGAAGGAAACATGGAGTAAAGCATTGAACCTGTAAGTCTAAATAGCTCAGAGAATCATGGAAGCTTTATAGTGTCATGTATATGCGTATTAATGTCATATCATGCATAGGTATATTCATACATAACATCCTCAAGCCTCCAAGGGTATCCCATCATATCATATCGGCCTCAGTGGGCAAAACCATCAATGTATACCAGTTGATCAGGTGTTAGTGCATATATAATGCCGTAGCCTTTTTCCCATACCCCATATATATATTGTAAGGTCCCGTAAAATTTTACCTAAAATTCAGGGTTTAGTGGTGCCGAGGTAGGCTAATGTATTTGGGTTGAGCAGAGCATTGGGGAGTTGAAGAAATATTGTTGCAGGACAGGGCATTTCTGCGGTCCATTATGCGACCGCATAACTGATCTACAGATCAACCATGCGACTGTATAATCATTTCGCGGGCCGCACATTCATTGCAGAACGAGCATGATGATTTTTGGAGGGAGATTCTGCAGCCGCACAATTGATATTGTAAGGCCCCGTAAATATTTCACCTAAAACTCGGGGTTTCGTAATGCCGGGGTAGACTTATGCGTTGGGGAGTTGAAGATTTTTTTTATAAATATAGGGAATTTATGTGGTCCATTCTGCGGTCATAGAACTGGTCTACGGACTACATATCGGCCACAGACTGAAACAAAGAACTAGGCAAAACATTCAGACCATTATGCAGAAGCATAATTGTTTTACGAGACACATAACCCATCACAGACCCAGCATTAAAATTTAAGGAGGGAAGTTCTGTGGCACATTATGTGACTGCAGAACAGGTCTGCAGAATGCAGACTGGTCGCAGACCGGGGCAGACTTGCACAGTTCCGGTGTGCCATTATGCGGCCCATTTTGCGGACCGCAGAAGTATTATGCGACTGCAAATCTGTGTCGGGGCTTCATTTTTGTAATTTTATAACCAGACCCCCATTTCATTTATCTATCCTAAGGGTTCATTTTTGGGGATCACTTGTCATTTTAGAGAGAGGAGAGAATTATTCTAGAGAGAGGAAAGGGAGGGTTAAAGATTTTACTACTCCATCTTGATCAAACCTTGGGATTTCATCGAATGGAACTTGCTAGGGTTTCAATGAGGTAAGAATTTCTTTCCCCAATTCTTCAATTTTGGTTTTGGGGTTTATTATGGGTGATAAGGGTAGATTTATCACATGCAAGAGCTAATAGGGCTTGTGGGGAAGTTGTTGAAAATCTTGGGTGGTTTTGTTGTTGAATTGGTTAAGGGAAAGGTTGAATCATAGTTGTAACAACCCTTGTCATACGAATTTCTCTAATCGTGCTAGTAATTCTCCCCTCCTCTATAGATTAGCATCGTTAGGAGTGCTGGGACATTATTTTGGCATTACGAAAAGATCTTTTGAGGTATGTTGGCTAAACCTTTCTCTTAGAATTGAACCCCACAATACCCTTGTAACTCCCGTGATGCTTATTATAAATTGAATTATTCCAAATAAGCCTTGTGTCAAAACAAATATGCGTTCAATATGTATTCCAAAGATTCTTATTATGTTGAGTTACCGTTTGAGAATGTGGTTTAAGCATGTGATGTGTGTTATTGTGTTATGATTTAAAAATGTGTTTCTGACGAAAGTTATCATGTCAAATTGTGTAAAAGAAATCACATGTGCCTAAGACCCTAAATTGCTCAAGTATGTGTTAAAGCCATAATTTGAAAGGCCTTGTTGTTGATTAACCATGATGATGTTTGAAAGTGAAATAGTGAGCATGAATTATAAAGTACGACCAATGTGCCAAGAATGATATTGCGTTATGGAAAATGGTGCCAACAGAATGAATGATATGTAAAAGAATGGGAAATGAGTGGTAATTCCTTTTTATAATAAATGCCATGGGAGTTTCGTTTAGCCACCGATGAAGGGTAGGTCAAAATAACCTAACCCCGAAACTACACATACCGATGTAGGAGTGATTGAGGGGTAAATCCCCGTGATAATGTGATAAGATTGTTTCCCCTTATATGTGATGAGATTGATGTGTTGAGCTGTTTCCCCTTAAATGGGATGAGATTTCTGCTAGCGAGATGTGATGTGATGTCGACCCACATGACATTGTGGTGGGACGGCTTAGCCGGTCAGGCTGAGATCAGACGCCATGCCACGTACATGGTGGTATTATGAGTGTATGTCTCGGGGTGAGACGGCTTAGCCGGTCGGGCTGAGATCGGAGTCCGTGCTAAAACACGGTGGTGTATCGATGCTAAAGATCTCCCAACTTAAAATACTGAAATTTACTTGTCCCTAACTTGACACCTTGTTACTATTTGATCCTCTTATTGATGTCATGTTTCCTTCTCTGTGTATTGTTATTCGTTCTATTGAGAGGGTGATTAGTTTTACATACTAGTACTATTCCATATGTACTAACATTCCTTTTGTCGGAGGTGCTGCATCTTGAATGGATGCAGGTGGTATTGATCAGTGATAGCAGCACACCCTCTCCTCAGCTGACTTAGTGAGCCCCACTTCATTTCGGGGTCCTGTATTTCCTATCCTTTGTACATAGCATTTTGAGGTATAGCCGGGGCCTTATTGCCGGCACTGTCATAGCACTCTTTTGTTCCTATTAGAGGCTCCGTAGACATAGTGTGGGTTGTATCCATTTTTGGAAAGGTTAAACTGAAAATGATGTAATGGTATCATCTGTTCCACTTTAACTATGATTGTACAATGTACTATTTTGAACACTTGTTAATGACCTAACTAATGGAAATGAGCTGGTGTTGTTCTCATGAATTCTTACTGACTAATTAATGAAACGTATTCTTCTCTTTATTTATGGATGAGTTGGGTAGATGGCACTGTGCAGGATTGCTCGACCGGGGCAACTCTGTTGAGCGTCAGTCGCACTCCCCAAGGTCGGGGCGTGAAAAACATAGTATCAGAGCCTGATATTTTAAATTGTCCTAGGGTGTCTCGTAGCCGTGTCTAGTAGAGTCCTTCTTATCGGTGTGTTGTCGATCACATCTATAATTAGGAGGGTACTTGGGCATTTAGGAATAATACCCTTCTTTGATGTTCTAGATCGTGCGATAAAGCTGATTGTAAGATTGTTCCTCCTTTAACTCGTGCTTTGCTCTAACTTTCAGTAAATGGCACCTATGAAGAAGGCATGAACTGGCCAAGGAGCCAACGTCACCCCGGGAGTGGCAATTGATTCGATACTTGATGATGCAGGTGAGCACCCGAGGGGTGAGAACATTCCCCCGATTACTACACTGCCTGATTCTACTACACCTAATCAGACCGCAACTGTCCCTATACCTACTGAGGGTGCAACGATCCATCCAACTGATATTCCAGTTCCACCTTCAGCCCCAGCTTCTGATCCCGGTGTATCTGATAGGGATCTTAGGGGATACATACAGATGTTGGCTCAGATAGTGGCTTCCCAGGCCCAGAGATCAGATGTTGCACCAACTTCTTCTAGTCAGCTAGGGGATTCCACTAGTTCCAGGGTGAACAAATTTTTCCAGTTGGACCCTCCAGTGTTCTCAGGTACTGATCCTGAGGAGGACTCCTAGGATTTTATTGACGAAATGCACAAGACCATCCGAGTTATGCGGGCTACTGAGACGGAGGGATCAAATTTGGCCTCCTACCTCCTGGAAGGGGTGGCCTATTCTTGGTTTGATATGTGGGAGGACTCTCGTGCGGAGGGGAGCCCTCCGGCGAGGTGGAGTGAGTTTTCCGATGCTTTCATTGATCATTTCTTGCCTGCCGAGACTAAGGCAGCCCATGCTGCCGAGTTTGAGAACCCGAAACAAGGTAGCATGAGTGTGTAGGAGTATCATATGAGATTCGCGTGCCTGTTCATAGAGGCTAGAGTGCGCCGATTTGTACAGGGCCTTAGCCCCTTTGTTATTAATGAGGCCGCTATAGCTGCCTTGAATTATGATATGAACTATGGTAAGATGGTGGCATTTGCGCAAGCCACAGAGACCCGCAAACTGAAGAATAGGATGGAGCGAGAGAGTAGGAACAAGGACCGGTCAGAGGGCAACTTCAGTGGTACTTCTGGTGGTGGTGGTAGGACAAATTTCAGGGGAGGGTTATCAGGGCCATCGCAGTCTTTTGCTCAGTCTTTAGTTAGTGCACCACAATCGGGGCCCAGTCAGCAACAGGGGATCCTACTAGGATGGTCGGTCTTGTGGGAGATTTCAGTAGCAGTGGAGGTCTTCATGCCCTAGGTGCGGGAAGATGCACTTTGGGACCTGCTTTATGGACCAGCCCATATGTTACGGGTGTGGTATGAGGGGTCACATTCAAAGGGATTGTCGTTCGTCTCACCAGAGCATGGGCAGGGGTAAAGCTCAGCTAGCCAGTTCTACAGCTAATACATCCGCAACACCTCCTCCAGCTTGAGGTACCCCAGCACCTATAGGGCATAGTGCAACTAGGGGTGGCGCACAGAGTTCGGGAGGACCCAACCATTTCTATGCTATGAGGGGTCACCAGAGTTCAGAATATTCTCGAGATGTTGTCACAGGTATATTGACTGTCCAATCTCATGATGTGTATGCTCTTATTGATACCGGTTCCACTTTGTCCTATGTTACTCCCTATGTTGCTATGGGATTTGGGATAGAACCGGACCAGCTCCCTGAGCTGTTATCTGTATCTACTCCAGTTGACGAGTCTATTGCAGCCGCGCGAGTTTATAGGGATTGTGTTGTCACGGTGCGTGGTCGGTACACCATGGCCGATATCATTGAATTGGGGATGGTTGATTTTGATGTAACAATGGGGATGGATTGGCTTTATACATATTTCGCTAAGCTTGACTGTCAAACCAGAACTGTTAGGTTTGAATTTCCAACTGAGTCAGTGATTGAATGGAAGGGGGATGATGTGGTGCTGAAGGGTAGGTTTATTTCTTGCCTTACGGCCACAAAGATGATTAACAAGGGGTGTATTTACCATTTGGTCCGGGTTACGGACACCGATGCTAAAGCACCTACACTTGAGTATGTGCCGGTTGTGAATGAATTTCCAGAGGTCTTTCCGGATAAGCTCCCTGGGATCCCGCTAGACAAGGAGATTGATTTTGGGATTGATGTGATGCCAGGCATGTAGCCTATATCTATTCCACCCTACAGAATAGTACCGGCAGAATTGAAAGAGCTAAGGGAACAATTGAAAGATTTGTTAGAGAAGGGTTACATCCAGCTGAGTGTGTCGCCTTGGGGCGTACCAGTTCTATTTGTAAGAAAGAAGGATGGGTCGCTAAGAATGTGTATTGACTATCGACAGCTCAACAAGGTTACAATAAAAAATAAGTACCCACTGCCAAGGATAAATGATTTATTTGACCAATTGCATAGTGCTAAGTATTTCTCCAAGATTGATTTAAGATCTTAGTACCACCAATTGAAGAATAAGGAGTCGGATATTTCGAGAACAGCTTTCAGAACCCGGTAAGGGCACTTTGAATTTTTGGTAATGTCTTTTGGCTAGCAAATGCTCCGGCAACTTTTATGGATCTTATGAATCGAGTCTTCAAGCCTTTTTGTGACTAATTCATGATAGTGTTTATTGACAATATCCTTGTATATTTACGCAGTCGAGAGGACCATGACGATCATCTCAGGGAAGTTTTGCGGACTCTATATCAGCACCAGTTATATGCAAAGTTTTCGAAATGTGAATTTTGGCTTCTATTTGTCACGTTCTTGGGTCATGTTGTCTCTAGAGAAGGAATTGAGGTTTACCCCCAAACAATTTCAGCCGTGAAGAATTGGCCTAGACCTACTATCCCAATAGAGATTCGCGGTTTCTTGGGGTTAGCTAGATATTACAGGAAGTTTGTAGAGGGGTTCTCCACTCTTGCCTCTCCGTTGACTAAATTGACGCAGAAGGCAGTTAACTTCCAACGGTCAGATGCTTGTGAAAGGAGCTTCCAAGAGTTGAAATCAAGATTAACTACGACACCGGTGCTGACTCTACCAGAGGGTATGGATAAATTTGTGGTATATTGTGATGCGTCAAGAATCAGACTTGGGTGTGTATTAATGCAACATGTCAAGGTGATAGCTTATGCTTCTAGGCAACTCAAGAATCATGAAAAGAACTATCAAACACACGACTTAGAGCTTGCAGCAGTGGTATTTGCATTAAAGATTTGGCGTCATTATCTGTATGGGGTAAATGTGGATATATTCATGGACCATAAGAGTCTTCAATATATTTTCAAATAGAAGAAATTGAATATGAGGCAGAGAAGATGGCTTGAGTTGCTCAAGGATTATGACATCGAAATTCTGTATCATCCAGGGAAGGCTAATGTTGTGGCGGATGCTCTTGGCCAGAAATCTATGGGTAGTTTGGCTCACTTGGAGGCATATCAAAGGCCGTTGGCCAAGGAGGTTTATCGTGTGGCTAGTTTGGGAGTTCGTCTTGCAGATTCTAGTGAAGGAGGAGTGATTGTGCAAAATAGGGCTGAATCATCGCTTGTTGTGGAAGTCAAGGAAAAGCAATAAAATGATTCATTGTTGGTACATTTGAAGGAGGAGATTAATAAACATAAGACCATGGTCTTTTCTCTGGGCATGGATGATGGTACGCTAAGGTACCAAGGGCGACTATGTGTTCTAAATGTGGATGGTCTTCGGTAAAGAATCATGATCAAGGCTCACACTTCTAGGTCCTCCGTGCACTTACAAAGATGTATCATGATCTTAGGAAAGTCTACTGATGGAATGATATGAAGAGAAATGTAGCGGAGTTTGTGGCAAGGTGTCCAAATTGTCAGCAAGTGAAGGCCGAGCACCAAAGCCCCGGTGGGTTGGCACAGAACATAGAAATTCCAATATGGAAATGGGAGATGATCAATATGGACTTTGTGGTAGGACTACATCGCACTCCTTGCAAGTTCGACTAGATTTGGGTAATTGTGGACCGACTCACGAAATCAGCACACTTCTTACTCATTAAGGCTACCGACACAGTAGAACAGTACGCTCAGTTGTATACCAAGGAAATAGTCATGTTGCATGGCACTCCAGTTTCTATTATCTCAGATCGAGGGGCACAGTTCACGACTAATTTTTGGAAGAAGTTTTAGCAAGATTTGGGTACTCAACTGAATCTTAGTACCCAACTGAATCTTAGTACAACCTTGCACCCACAGACTGACGGGCAGGGAGAGCAGACTATTCAGACGCTCAAGGACATGTTGCACGCTTGTGTTCTTGAGTTTAGGGGTAGCCGTGATGATCATTTGCCGCTCATAGAGTTTTCCCACAACAACAATTATCATGCCAACATTCAGATGGCACCGCTAGAGGCTTTATATGGTAGGAGATGTAGATCTCCCATTTGGTGGTTCGAGATTGGGGAAGCGGAATTGATAGTGCCAGACCTCGTGCATCAGGCAATGGAAAAGGTTAAGATCATTAAAGAGCAGTTGAAAACTACTTAGAGTTGTCAGAAGTCCTATTCAGATGTTTGTCATAGGGATTAGGAGTTCAAAAAAAATGATTGGGTATTCTTGAAGGTTTCCCCTATGAAGGGTATAATGCGGTTCGGTAAGTAAGGGAAATTAAGTCCGAGGTATGTCGAACCATACAAAATCATTCAGAGGATTAGTCAGGTGGCTTAGAGGGTAGAACTACCTCCAGAAATGTCTTTAGTACACCTGGTGCTCCACGTGTCCATGTTGAAGAAAGAGGCTGGAGATCCGTCGCTTATTGTTCCAGTTGAGACCATTGAGGTTAATGAAGAATTAACTTATGAAGAAATTCCAGTTTTCATCCTTGATAGGCAAGTCTGAAAGTTGAGGAACAAAGAGATTGCCTCCTTGAAAGTACTATGGCGGCACCAGCAAATTGAAGAGGCCATTTGGGAGGCCGAGGAAGAAATGAAGAAGAAGTACCCTCATTTGTTTGAATAGCCATGTATTTATAAAGTTGTGTTCTATGAAAATGCTAAGAGTTACCTGATATGAATTATGTGTCATTTGTACAGTTGATGTTAAATGTGTTCCTTTTTGGTAGTATACTGCTCGTGAGGCCACGGTTGGCATTGTTTTAATGTTATGTTGCGTCATTGGTTCCTGTATATGTTGTTAGGACTGGTTTTGGGATTCTCTGGCAGGTGGTTAGGCCCAATTACAGGGGAGACTCTAGCGAAATATTTGGAAATTTAAGGAGTTAGTCAAACATTGGAACTCCTGATGTGTGTTGTAGCAACTGAGTCACATTGGGCGCTAATGGTGAATTTTGACCCTCATTCGAGGATGAATGATCCTAGGTGGGGAAGGAGGTAAGGCCCCGTAAATATTTCACCTAAAACCCAGGGTTTCGTAATGCCGGGGTAGACTTATGCGTTGGGAAGTTGAAGAAAAGTTTAAGAAATCTAGGGCATTTCTGCAGTCCATTCTGCGGTCACAGAATTAGTTTGCGGACCGCAAATCTGCCACAGACTGAAGCAGAGAACTGGGCAAAAAAATCAGATCATTAAGCGGTCCATTATGCGGTCGCATAATCATTTTGTGTGTTGCATAATCCATTGCAGACCAAGCATGAAATTTCCGGAGGGAAGTTCTGTGGCACATTATGCGACCGCAGAACAGGTCTGCAGACCGCAGAGTGGTCGCAGAGTGGGGATGACTTGCCCAGTTCCAGAGGGCCATTATGTGGCCCATTTTGTGGACCGCAGAAGCATTATGCGGTCGCATATGCGACCGCAGATCTGTGCCGGAGCTTCATTTTTCTAATTTTATAACCGGACCCCCATTTCGTTTAATTAGCCTAAGGGTTCATTTTTGGGGGTTCAGTTGTCATTTTAGAGAGAGGAGAGAACTATTCTAGAGAGAGGAAAGGGAGGGTTAAAGATTTCACTACTCCACCTTGATCGAACCTTGGGATTTCATCGAAAGGAGCTTGCTAGGGTTTCAAAGAGGTAAGAATTTCTTTTCCCAATTCTTCAATTTTGGGTTTGGGGTTGATTATGGGTGATAAGAGTAGATTTATCACATGCAAGAGCTAATAGGGCTTATGGGGAAGTTGTTGAACAATCTTGGGTGGTTTTGTTGTTAAATTGGTTGAGGGAAAGGTTGGGTCATAGTTGTAACAACCCTTGTCATAGGAATTTCTCTAATCGTGCTTGTAATTCTACCCTCCTCTATAGTTTGGCATTATTAGGAGTGTTGGGACATTATTGTTGTATTACGAAAAGCTCTTTCGAGGTATGTTGGCTAAACTCTTCTCTTAGAATAGAACCCCACCATACCGTTGTAAGTCCCGTGATGCTTATTATAAATTGAATTATTCCAATAAGTCTTGTGTCAAAAAAAAATATGCATTCAATATGTATTCTAAAGATTTTTGTTATGTTGAGTTACCGTTTGAGAATGTGGTTTAGACATGGGCTGTGTGAGTTATTGTGTTATGATTTATAAATGTGTTTCTAACAAAAGTTATCATGTCAATTTGTGTAAAGAAAATCACATGTGCCTAAGACACGAAATTGCTCAAGTATGTGTTAAAGCCTTATTTTGAAAGGCCTTGTTGTTGATTAACCATGATGATGTTTGAAAGTGAAATAGTAAGCATGAATTATTAAGTACGGCCAACGTGCAAAGAATGATATTGCGTTATGGACAATGGTGCCACCAAAATGAATGACATGTAAAAGAATGGGAAATGAGTGGTAAATAATTTTTATAATAAATGCCTTAGGAGTATCATTTAGCCACCGATGAAGGGTAGGTCGAAATAACATAATATCGAAACTACACGTGCTGGTGTAGGTTTGATTAAGGGGTAAATACCCGTGATAATGTGATAAGATTGTTTCCCCTTGTATCGGATGAGATTGATGTGTTGAGCTGTTTCCCCTTAAATGGGGTGAGATTTCTGCTAGCTAGACGTGATGTGATGTCGACCCACAGGTATTGTGGTGAGGTGGCTTAGCCGATCGGGCTGAGATTGGACGCCATATCACGCACACGGTGGTATTGTGAGTGTTTGTCTCGGGGTGAGACGCCTTAGCCGGTTGGGCTGAGATCGGACTCCCTGCTAAAACACGGTAGTGTATCAGTGCTAAAGATCTCCCAACTTAAAATACTGAAATTTACTTGTCCCTAACTTGACACCTTATTACTATTTGATCCTCTTATTGATGTCCTATTTTATTCTCCGTTTATTCTTACTCATTTTATTGCGAGGGTGTTTAGTTTTATATACTAGTACTATTCCATATGTACTAACATCCCTTTTGCCGGGGGCGCTGAATCTTTAATGGACACAGGTGATTCCATAACAGGTGGTATTGATCAGTGATAGCAACACACTCTCTCCTCAGCTAACTTGGTGAACCCCACTTCATTTCGGGGTCCTGTATTTCCTATCCTTTGTACATAGCATTTTGAGGTATAGCCGGGGCCTTGTTGCCGGCACTTTCATAGCACTCTTTTGCTCCTGTTAGAGGCTCCATAGGCATTGTGTAGGTTGTATCCATTTTTGGGAAGGTTATACTAAAAATGCTGTAATCGTATCATATGTTCCACTTTAAGTATGATTGTACAATGTGCTATTTTGAAGACTTGTTAATGACGTAACTAATGGAAATGAACTGGTGTTATTCTCATGACCTCTTATTGACTAATTAATGAAATGTATTCTTCTCTTTATTTATGGGAGAGTTGGGTAGACAACACTGTGCAGGCTTGCTCGACTGGGGTAACTCTATTGAGCGTCAGTCGTGCTCCCCGAGGTCGGGGTGTGATAGATATGCGGGCCGCAGACTGGGCCGCAGACTAGACCAGAGCAGCCCAATTTTTAGGACCTTTTTTGTGGTCCTTTTTGCGGGCCGCTGATTTGATCTGCGATGCACTGCAACCGCATAGTTGAATTCAGAGGGACCCTTTTTTGATTTTAAAACTCGACCCCATTTTTTATAAAACAACCTTAGGGGTCATTTTAGAAGGTTCAAATTGATATTTTAGAAAGAGAAAAGTGGTCTAGAGTGAGAAGAAGAATTCCTAAGCTATTTGTTCATCAATATTTGCTCAAGTCTAGAAGAATTCAAAAGGATAACTCACAAGGCCTTTATCCAAGAGGTAAGATTCTAGCCCTAACCTTCAATTTCGAAATTTTGGTTAGGAATAGGTAATGGGGAAGAATGTTTTGAGAATAAGAGTTGTTATCTATGCATGCATGTACTAATAAAGGTGGTAGGAAGATTGTGGAGTATTTGTGGGTGGACTATTGAAGTGGGGATTGATTGTGGGGTAAAGGAATCCACCATAAGAGGACATTGAAACCTTAATGCACACATAGTGCTTGATAAAATGCTCAAATGAGCTGAAACCTCGAGGATCTTCCTAATTACGGTTCAAATTTGTCATGTTTCTAATAGATTGAAGTTTCTAGGATTTATTGAACATTGTAGTAATTTAAGGAAGCTCAAGCAAGGTATGTCGGCTATATTCCTCTTGTAGAATCGATTTCTGTGATGTCCTCATAAGTTGCGTTTATGTTTGGCTCAATTTATTATGTTTCATGTTCCGATTCCTTCCGAATAGAGTTGATTATCGTAAAATAAGTGTTGCGTTGAAATATGTATGTACCCAAAATGTGTTCCAAACATTCCTATCATATCATGATTCCTCCCAAGAATGTAATCTAGTATGATCAATGTATCAAGGTTGTTGCGATTTGAAAACTATGTTTCAATTACAAGCTAGTATGCCTAACTGTGGTAGAAAAACACAATGTGCTTAAGACTCTTGTTTGCTCATATGTGTTTTTAAGGTCTTTATCTGAAATTCTCTTATTGATGATAATCCTTGGTAACACATGAAGGTTATAGGGCTGAGTATGAAATATGAAATACGGCCGACGTGTTGAGAATTATATTAAAATTGTGGACACTAGTACAAGTAAAATGGAAAGATGTGTGACAGATTATAAAATGAGTTGTAAATCCTTGAATAATAAATGCTTTGGGAGTATTATTTAGTCACCGAGGAAGGGTAGGTCGAAATAACCTAACCCCGAAATGACACGTGCCGGTGTCGGAGTGATTGAGGGGTAAATCCCTGTGTTGATGTGATGAGATTGTTTCCCCATATATGGGATGAGATTGATGTGTTGAGATATTTACCCTAAAATGGGATGAGATTGTTGCTAGAAGGATGTGATGTGATGTCGACCCGCACGATATCGTGGTGAGACGCCTTAGCCGATTGGGCTAAGATCGGACTCCATGTTGCGCACATGGTGGTGTTGTGATTGGATGTCTCGGGGTGAGATGGCTTAGCCGATAGGACCGAGGTCGGACTCCGTGCTAAAATCACGGTGGTATATCAGTACTAAAGATCTCCTAGCTTAAAAATATTGAAACTTATTTGAAATTTACTTTTCTCCTGACTTGACACCTTGATACTGTTTGAGGCTCTTATTGATTTCATATTTCCTTCTCCTTTTACTGTTTCTCGTTATATTGAGAGGGTGTTTAGTTTTACATACTAGTACTATTCCATATGTAATAACGTCCCCTTTGCCGGGGGCACTGCATCTTTAATGGATGCATGTGGCTCCATAGCAGGCGGTATTGATTAGTGACAACAGCACACCGTCTCCTCAGCTGACTTGGTGAGCCCCATTTCATTTCGGGGTCTTGTATCTCTTGTCCTCTATGTATATTTTTAGAGCTTTAGTCGGAGCCTTGTTGCCGGCACCATCATGCTGTGCTTTTGTATATATTAGAGGCTCCGTAGACATAGCATGGGTTGTACCTTTGTTTTGGAAGTCAAATTAGAAATGTTGTATTTGTATCATATGTTTCCACTTCTAAACTATGAATGTGTAATATAATATTTTAGGGAATCTTGAATTAAGTTCTAACGGTAATGAAATTTTGATTGTTCATGTAACCTTCACATTGTCTAATTAGTGAAATATACCTTCTCTTTATTCATGGGTGAGTCTGGGTAGAAGGCATTGCACATGCTTGCTTGGCCGGGTTATCTTGGTTGAGCGCCGGTCGCGCTCCCCGAGGTCGAGGTGTGACATATATATAATATATGCGTATATACGCTATCTGGTCATGGGTTAATGTATATGTATAAATGAATGCAATGCATAATGATGTAAGTCAATAAGATCTCTCGGAGTGTAATAAGATCAATATGACTTCAGTTAATATCATGAAATAAACGTTATCAACTTACGTATTTTCTGATACCCATGAACATACGATATAATAATAGGACACATGGGGAATCAAGAACATAGGCACCCCTAGCACTTCTAAGAATAGAGTCATTTGTGAAAGTTGCGCGTTTGCTCGTTTCGTTTGTATCATATGGATCATGCCAAAAGGAAAGAAGGGATAGCCTTAACATACTTTATCACAGTCTGTTCAATGACCACATTGAACTTGTCTCGTCACACTTTAATCTATAACAACGATAATAATACTATCGTTAAGCTACGAATGATGCAACTATCGTACAACGAATGACAAGCTTATTTTATATTAAAATTGATATCATCTCCCCTGTTTTCCTTGATTTCCCCAAGTCCATCAAAATAACAAGAACACATACAATATTCAACTATATACCTTCAGCACCACAACACACCCAACAGCCCAACAACACCAATCAATCTACATAACAACAAGGGCACAAATGTCACTAACAAAACTACTATTTAACACGACGAGCGGCAAGCTTGGATTGGAACCAAACCCCAACTCGTTTTCCCATCTCCCTTTTACTTACAACACCATCAGCAGGTTCAGCATATAAACATATATATATTTAAATGACATTCCAACCTTATATCCATCATAAAAGTAACATCAAACAACCCAATAAGATATAACAACAACATGGACAACGTTTAGGTATTATGTGGTTGCTTCTTCTCCTATTTACAACATCATCAACATAGTCAACATATTGACAAGCATAAAAACAATAATAACATTATATCCAAGCTATTCCCCACGATTTCCAGCCATATGAAGTCATATACACAACTCTAAAATAGTCCAATAAGAGACTACAACTTCTTATACAACTTCAAGTTCGATCTTGTAATTCTTCATCCAAATAACTTAACCAACACATATATAAGCTTAAGACCAAGAAATAGGATGTTATAAATACCTTAACTAATCATAAAAAACTCGAACCAAAGCTTCTCTTAGCTTACAAGTACCCTTAAATACATCACAACGTCATAGAGACTCTCTTCTTCATGTAGACTAACCACAGAGAACTGTTAGGGAAGTGTTGAGAGAGTTTGGGAACTGTCCTTGGTCGAAAATAACCAAAATTGAGCCGTCCAACCCCTTTAAATGCTCAAGGGTCGTCCACCGCCTAAGTGGGTCCCATTGTGAGCTGCTTGCGCTGTCTCACGAAAATATGAATATATCTCTACTCGGATGTTGTATCGACAAAATGTTTAATGCATTAGAAACTGCACTCATAGATATTCAATTTTGTAGGTGGATCATTCTGTAATTATAAAGATATTGGGAAAAAAGCTCAACTATATTTGACCTAAGTTTCAGCACATTTATGAATGTAACTTGGGATGACCTTTGCCAACTTTTGTTCCACAACTCGCTTGACTTCAAAACTTAATACACGACTATCATAAGACTAAAATAATTCATAACATAACTTTCTTACCATGTTAAGCATACTATTATCACCCCAAAAGTACATGTTATAACATTCCCAACTTGTCGACATTCGACAAAACTTATTTTTCTTTAATTTGTTTAGCTTATAAGCCTTTCAACCCTCTTGGTACTTGTTATCCATGATCTTAAATA
The DNA here is from genome assembly GCF_000715075.1 of Nicotiana tabacum. Lineage (NCBI taxonomy): Eukaryota > Viridiplantae > Streptophyta > Magnoliopsida > Solanales > Solanaceae > Nicotiana > Nicotiana tabacum. The sequence goes on along the minus strand of NC_134094.1, from coordinate 63,504,424 downwards.
TTTGTAACCTCTAAGGTAACATAATTAACTTACTTCATGTACCTTTAAAGACGGCCATAGGCATGGGACGTGTAGTGCACGCATATGGCACGACTTAGAATCAACTAGTGCACTTTAGGTAAAAACTTAAAGATAGTAATCGGGTAGCAGGAGATGATAGTCTATGCCCTCTGAATAATACGAGTAACACCCCACCTCGAGGGAGTTACGAAGTGTTATTTATGTTGCACGGGGTGATCCTTTAGGCTAAAAAACTTAGGACCCCCCCATCTTGTCTTTAAACCAATTATCTGTGTTTACTCAAGGACTTTCTTATAATGATTTTTTTTCAAACTTCTTGTTTTTCTCTCTGACTATTTGACTAATTCATATAATTCAAGTTCGGCCGGGACCCACAGTTGTGGACCTCGAAGAGTGACTAACACCTTCTCTTCGAGGTAATTTGAGCCCTTACCCAATCTTTGGTGACGCAAACTGGTTAAACAAGAGTTATTTGCAAAGAGGTGCCCTAACACACCTCAAAGCCGTTAGGTGGCGACTCTCTCTTTTAACACCTTCCTTTAAAAGAGTTGTCACGTGTCGAAACCCGATTTCACGAGAAAGAGGGGTGCGACAGCATGGCCACTCTGCTGGGGATATTTTTAGGCTCCTACCATAGCGAACTTGGTCTATATGAATTAGTCTTCTTTGATGAATATGTTTCCTTGTTCTTTATCGTTACATGAACATCCCGCTTCCATTTTCCCTTTTTATGGCTACATGCACACCCTTTCCCCTATTTCCCTCTATTTTGAATTTGTATTAACAAGCAAATCTTTGCTTAATTTGGTTACAATATGCGTTTTCCTTTATTTTCTAGTCACGTTCACTTGCTCCAAATCATTTTTAAATTTGCTACATCATGTCTCTGCCTACCCCTGCCCCCTTGCTTGCTTTATTGCAATTCTTTCACATTGTGCGAACTAACTTCTTCCTTGTTTTTCTTTCTTTTTATGTCTTTACGCTCCATTTAATACCGCGTTTATTGTCTTCATCATGCAAAATACTTGACAACGTGTTGTTTTATCTTTACATAAAGCATGCTCCACATCATATTCCACTCGTGCGTAATTAATACCATAGCGGCGCTTGATGAGTATCCGCGCTCTTCCTAAATCACCCTTTTAAATTTGGAAAGGCTTATTTACGGTAAAACTAGTCAATTAGCGGTGCAATCGACGATTCAGTGCCTTCCCCTCTCAAGTTGTCCACTTGAGGGTACCGGTCTAGACTCTTCTAGAAACCCTAATTCTAATATTAATTGTGCATGCATCATGTGTAAACCTAGTATGGGTTAGAACGCTGTCCACGCAATAACTCTCTAAGGCAAGCCTTGTCCAAAGCCCGCCGGGATTTCCTTAAATCCCAATGGGTACAATCATGATATGTGCATTATTTGGAGAAAACGTGCCGATATGCTAATCATTAATGTGTAAATAGTTGAATTCGGAGGGGGAAAGGGCTAACTTTATTTGTTTTACAAAAATGAGGCACGAAATCGCCAGGTTCGGCATGGTTCGAAGTATCCCACCTTTGTTACTAAATTGGTGGGAAAATCTCTCGCCAGGTGACAAAAACCATGTGAAAAGAGTTCTCGGGAATTTACCTTCTTTGTTAGATATTCAGCCAAGCAATGTGTTAATTGAGGCTGCCACTATATTCTAGGATGAGAAGAGGGCCGTCTTCTATTTTGGTGATATAGAAATGACTCCCCTTCTAGAGGAAATAGGAGGCTTTGCTAGGCTCCCGTGGGATAGCCCTGGTTTGTTGGTACCGGAAAACCGTACTTCTCGAGGTTTCCTAAAAATGATGGGTTTCAGGAAAAATGTTGAGTTAGTCTGTCTGAAGAAATCTTACATACCATTCGACTTCATTTACGAGCGTTATGGTCACAGTAAGTCATATCGTCTTTACCATGATGAATTTTCCATCACTTCTTTGGGTTGGACTCACCGCCGGGTTTTTGTATTCATTGTCTGTTTTCTAGGGATGCTGATATTCCCGATACAAGGGGAAAGGATCTTAATGTGACTAGAAGAGATAGATAGAGAGAGAAAGGAATTGAGGGGCAAACTTAGACTATTGTCCCAATGATCATGGCTGAGATGTACCGAGCCTTAGACCATTGCAAAAAGGGATATAGGCATTTCGAGGGTTGCAATCTGTTGTTCCAAATATGGTTGTTGGAACACCTTCAGAGCGGACAATACCATCAACAATTTCCATGACGACCATGGAATGACCACATAGCTTATCCCCATCCGAAGAGAATAACTTTTATTCCAGAAAGGTTTGGAAAACCAGGAAACACTGTGAGCTGGGTACATTTCTTTAGCAATTTGACTAATGACAAGGTACATTGGATGTTCGAGTGGTTCCCTAGCAGTGAATTCATCATCAAGTCGAGAGATGTTCCTCATCTAGTGCTAATCGGATTAAGGGAATCTATCCTTATGCTCCTATCAGAGTCATAAGGCTAGCTGGGAGAAAACAAGTTATACCAGGTGACATACAAAACAAGTTGGACTTCATGTAAAAGCAATTAAGGGCTCAAGTTAGCCTCCACACTTAGACAACAAATGTACGCGAACAAATTTTCACATTAAACGTTAGACAATTTCAGGATTGAGGCAAATTAAAGCCATTAGGCCCTATAGACATGGTTTCTATGTCACCTTGGGATTCAAATATGCAGGCAGTTTTAGATGCAAGATGCTACCTTTATAGACGTGATTTCTGAACAACTATATATTTTAGGGAATCTGGTATTGCGAGCTGATTGTTGAAATTACATATTACAAGTGGTTAAACCTATAGACATGATTTCTAGGTGATCTGCGCAGTAGTTGGCAGTGATAATAACAGGAGATATTCCGAATTACCTTGTTTGATACTATAGGCATGCTTTCTAATAGCGGCAGAGTTAAGCAATGAAACAATGTTGAAAGTTCAATTTTAGCACTTAAAGCAAGATTTCTACGATTAGCGATTGAAACTGATTTTAACTCCTATAGGCATGTTTCCAAAATAATCAATTATAACAACACATTAACCAATTAAACCCTATAGGCATGATTTCTAAAATGCAGATTTGGTAGAACATAAATTAACAGAACCCTATGGTCGTAGCACCTAATGAATATGTTGTAATGCACATTGAGACATTGGTCATTTTATTTTCTATAGGCATGACATCTAGTATGTAGAAACAGAATATGTTAAACGAATTAAATACTTATAGGCAGGTTATCTAATACACACAATAGCAGAACATGTTCGAGCAAAGTTAACACTTATAGGCAGGATTTCAACCCGTTTCATGAAAATATTAAAATAAACTCCTTTTTCCAATTGTACTAACAACCCAATTGTTATTACAACATTATTACATACCCAATGAGTGAAATAAATTACAGAATTACATAATAGCTATAGGGGGCCTAAGGCAGGCCCAACGCATACCCATCCTGACTAGGCCTTCAATACCATATCCATACAGTTTCATAATTTCCCAGAATACAAACTCCATTTACACAAACTAACCCACATCCAATAGCCATAACTTGATCAAAAGTCCCAGAAGAATAGCCATTTACACAAACCAACTGGTTTATCCAATAGGTAAAAAGGGGCAAAGTTGAGCAATTAGGAAAAATGGCAAAGAACCTGGACCCTAGTGTGTTAGAGTTCCCAAGGGCTTCAAGAACCCAGGGTAGTGCTCACACTCGGGAGGTTGATAGAGGAGACTTAGGCTTTGGCTTTCAGCCAGCCCCAGAATTAGAAACAAGTCATAAAGATATTAAGTTTGGAAAAGATTTTGCAAATATTGTAGGATAATCACATAATGAACTCCAAAAGCAAATTAACACACTGGGTGGGGTGACATGTGCTAAGAGACAAAGATTTTAGGATTGCAAAGTTAACAAGCAAGGGCATTAGGCTAGTAAAACAAAGAAATGCAGCCAGTTTATGACTTAATGGATCAGATTATACCAACTCAGGTTTAGATAGTATAACACAAACAGGATCAGGTATCATAGAGGGTATTAATCGAAGGAGATTAGTTTTAAAAGATCACAAGTCATTAGGGGTACAGATTGGTCATGGCAAGAACACACATGGTGGCAACAATTGTCATAGGAGCATACAACATTTGGAGTAAGGTCTTAAACAAAATAGGGGCAGGTTAATAACATCAATTGGGCATTAGAAGTTTAGAATTATTTAGAGAAATATGGATTAAACCATATAATCAAGGCAGAACATTCGAATTATCAACAACACCAAACTAAACATGCTTTATTCTGTCTAAATTAACTAAGTTAGGTGCAAAGCATTATTAAGCTAGCAATCACAAGCAGAATTAGGTAGGAAAGAGTCAAAGAAATGCATTAGATCATGCAGTTCAGAGAACATGCTAATTAGAACATAATAAACATTGCGAAAGTTTGAAACTAACCAGTGACTGTTCGATAAACAAGAAAAAGATTGCAGTAAGGACCTAGAGTCCTGAATGTGTCAAGTTCCAAGGGTTTCAAGAATCCAGGCAGTGCTCACACCCAAGAGAGGTCAGAAAAAGTAGAAGTCCGGCGGCCTTGGCTTTCAGCTGGCCAAGAACCATACAGAATCGAATAGTGAACAAGTATAGAGTATAAAACTTCAGTGTTTAGTAAGAAAATAGTGATTCCAGTCTTGCCCAGAAAGGGGAAGGGGGATGGGTTTTTATAGTAGCAAAACTAAACATACACACAAGGAAAAACAATCAACCAATCATAAAGAAAAAGGAAAGAATAGCATGCGGAACTGATTCAGAATCAATTTAGGAGAAGTCAATCAAACCCTAGTTTTTAGGAAAAAAACTATTACCAGAATATACACAAAAATAGTAACATAAGATGAATATAGACACAAATAGCACAAAAAATCAAAGAATCGAACCAATTTTGGTCCGATTTAAGGAAATCTGAAAATCCTAGTTTTAGGGTAAGTAAGAATCAATAGAATATAAATAAATATTTGGACTCACAGTAGCATAGGATGAACATAGATGGAATAACATTAAAAAATCAGGGATTTGAACCGATTTTGGTTTGATTTTGAAGAGATCTGTTTTCCATGTTTAAGCAAGCACTATAGGAGAGTAGCCAGTACCAGAAGGGGGTCGATTATGGTAATTAATAACCAAGGAATCCCATATTAGGTGGGATTAGGAGAAGATTTAGGGGGCGGCGGCTAGAGTTCTTGAGAGAGGGAGAATGGGTTGTGAGGATATCAGGGTGGCAGATGAGGGGAGAATGAGGTTAGGGTTAGGCGTTAGGGTAGTTAAAGGGAGGGGTTAGATATGGGTCGTGACCGGGTTAGAGTTTGGGTTAATTTGGTTTGGGTTGGGGGTTGTTTGGTCTAGTGTATTAGGCTTTGGGATTTTGTTGGTCCGAAAATAGGTAGGATTTTAGGCTAGTTTTCAAATACCCAACATATTAGCAAAAATAATATATAAAAGTAATTAATGAATAAAAAATATTATTTGTGTACTAAAATAATTAAAAATAATAACTTAACATTATAAAAATATAAAAAGTTATTTTTTGCGTAAATAATGTAATTATACATGAATATAAGCTATTATTGCAAAATGTGCGATTAGCCTAAAAATGCAAATGTAATTATGAAAAATACAGTAAAATATTTAAAAACATACATGTTGGTGTAAATGATAAGTTTGGATGATTAAATCATCATAAAAATAATTTGAAGGATAATTATTGGATATTTATATAATAAAATGAAGAAAGAGATTGATTTAAAGCCTTTAAAAATTATGGAAAATTATGAAAAAAGGCTTGTATAGGTTTATAAACTAAATGATAATGCAAATATACTATTTTGAATATATATATATATATATATATATATATATATATATATATATATATATATTTTAAAAATATGAGGAAAAAATTGAGTATCAACAGCTGTCCCTCTTTACCCGGTAATGATGAAAGAGTTGTCGGGTAAAAGGTTGAGGGAATTATATTTACAAGGTGATTGTATATATGGCATCGTAGTCTTTTGAGTAGACAAATTAGAGATCACTAGTATGAAGTTCTTGCATTATTGAAGTTTAGATATAGGATTTTCTAGAAGTAGAGCTATTTCTTTTTATGTGGGAAGTGATAGAGTGTTAATGACTATATAGTTGGGTCTGTGTATCTGCTATGGGTAACTTAAGGAAGTTAGTACTTGATAAGACACATGATCAGTAGTATTGAATTGGAGAAAATATGCTTAAGTGTAGTAAAATACATCTTATGGAGGCCTATTGGGATAAGAAGTATGGTTCAAGAGGTTGTATGCGTTGTTTCCTTGTGTTAGAACGATAATCAAGTTAAGTGAGAACTTCAAGATATATGACTCTTCTTGTAATGCCCGATCGATCCTTTTGAGCTTTAGTATTTTATTCGGTGGTTTGAGACTTTGAGTAAATTCATATGATGCATATTGGCTTGCCTATATAGTTGGTTTTGACTTTCGAGAGGTTCAGAGTTGATTTAGAAGAGTAATTATCAATTTAGAAGCTTTTAGTTGAAAGTGTTGACCAAGGTTTGACTTTTGAGTAAACAACCTCGGAATCATGATTTGATGGTACAGGTAAGTGTAGTAATTTTGGACTTGGACATACGTCTGAATTTGAATTTGGATGTTCCTAGGAAGAGTTAGCCCTATTTGTTGAAAGTTGGAAATTTGTAGAATTGGAGAGTTCATAGGTTTGGCATAAAGTTGACTTTTGTGGTATCCAACTTGGATTGTTATTTCGGGTCATAGAATACGTTCATAGTGCAGTTTTCAGAGTTGTTTTGAGAGAGTTTATTACTAAGAACCTTCGGCATGCATGGCGCACATAGTTTGAGTAGCTGCATCAAGTACTATGTAAGTGTTACAGTATGCTATCAGATTCAGTGAGTTATCCCGACATGCACCTGCCTTGGTTTCTACAGTCAGAGAGCGAGCCTGCAGAGTCATCGAGGGGCTCAGTTATGGTCTTAGATTCAGCACAGCTCAAGAGTTGGGCACATATACTCTATTTCAACAAGTTGTATAGATCGCATGGAGGATAGAGGGTATGCGGGACCGTGAGAGGGAGGATAGAGAGGCCAAGAGGACTCGAGATTCTGGAGGATATAGTGGTGTATGCATAGCAGTTGCAGCCTGTAATGCAGTGGCTATGTGAGTCGGTAGTTCATTCAGCACTTCCAACTACTAGTGGTGCTCCGGCTATTCCGAAGTCTTAGGTTGTCCATTTTGCTTAGCCACTGTCCAATGCATCTCCTGCACAGGGTGCCTTCAACGCTCAGTCTAGTCGACCAGGCCAGAGTCTGGAGATACCAGACACATTGTGAGGGACAGCCCCATACTCATGAGGGGTGCACCTCCACAGACTACACAGGCTCCATGGATTCCACAGGCTCCACAGGGTTCTTAGGCCGTGGTTGCTGCTCTAGTTATCGCTCCACCTGCACCACTAGCTATGGATTGAGGTCTGGCTGGTAAAGGTTGCCCTAGAGGGGGAGGCTAGGCTCGTTTCTACGCTTTTCCTGGTAGGAAGGAGGCGGTCGCATCAGATGCTGTCATCACAGGTATTGTTCCGGTTTATCATAGGGATTCATCAGTCTTATTTGATTCAGGATCCACTTATTCATATGTGTCATCTTACTTTGCTCTGTATTTGGATTTATCTCGTGATTCCATTAGTGCTCCTGTATATGTGTCCACACCTGTGGGAGATTCTATTATTGTGGATTGAGTTTATCAGTCGTGTTTAGTCATTATTAGTGGTTATGAGACCAGCGTTGATATGTTACTATGCCGGGTTTACCTCGGTTGGAGTGGAGTGGTACATTGGATTACATTTCTAGTAGGGTGGTGTCCTTTCTTAAGGAAGAATGAATGGTTGAGAAGGGGTGTGAAGCTAGCCTTTGTGAGGGATGTCAATGTTGATACTCCTACCGTTGAGTTAGTTACAGTGGTGAGAGACTTACCAGATATGTTTCCAATAGACCTGCTGGGCATGCCACCTAATAGGGATATCAATTTTGGTATTGACCTGGTGCCGGGCACTCAGCCCATTTCTATTCCACCATATCGTATGGCACCTATGGAGTTAAAGGAATTGAAGGAGTAGCTTCAGGAGTTGCTTGATTAGGGTTTCATCCGGCTGAGTGTCTCGCCTTAGGGTTCTCTAGTTTTGTTCGTGAAGAAGAAAAATGGATCTATGCAGATGTGTATTGATTATAGGCAGATGAACAAAGTCACAATCAAGAACAAGTACCTATTACCGTGCATTGATGACTTATTTGACCAGCTTCAGAGTGCTAGAGTGGTCTCAAAGATTGATTTGAGGTCAGGGTATCGTCAACTGAAGATTCAAGACTCGGATATATCGAAGACTGCGTTCAGGACGTCATTACGAGTTTATAGTGATGTCATTTGGGTTGACCAACGCCCCAACATCATTTATGCACCCGATGATCAATGTATTCCAGCCATATCTTGACTCTTAAGTCATCGTATTGATTCATGACATATTGGTATATTCTCCCAGATGGGAGGATTATGAGCATCATTTGAGGATCGTGCTCTAGACCTTGAGGGAGAAGTAGTTATATGCAAAATTCTCCAAGTGTGAGTTTTGGCTTGATTCGATGGCGTTTTTGGGTCATGTGGTATCTAATGAGGGGATTTAGGTAGATCCGAAGAAGATTGAGGTAGTTCAGATATGGCCTAGACCGTCTTCAGCTACTGAGATCCGGAGTTTTCTTGGTTTGGCTGGATATTATCATCATTTTGTGGAGGGTTTCTCGTCCATTGCTGCACCTTTGACTATATTAACTCAAAAGAATTCTCCATTTAGGTGGTCCGATGAGTGTGAGGAGAGCTTTCAGAAGCTCAAGACTGCCTTGACCACAACTTCAGTTCTAGTTTTTTATTAAGCATCGGGTTCATATATGGTTTATTGTGATTCTTCACAGATTGGTATAGGGTGATTGCTTATGCTTTACACTAGTTGAGGCCCCATGATAAGAACTACCCCGTTCATGATCTAGAGTTGGCATCTATTGTTTATGCATTGAAGATTTGTAGGCACGATCTCTACGGCGTGTCTTGCGAGGTATTCACAGATCATCGGAGTCTGCAACACTTGTTTAAGCAATAGGATCTGAACTTGAGGCAGCAACGGTGGCTAGAGCTGTTAAAAGACTATGATATCACCATTTTGTATCATCCCGGGAAGGCCAATGTTGTGGCCAATGCCTTGAGTAGAAGGGCTGAGAGTATGGGTAGCCTTGCATATATTCATGTTGGTGAGAGACTATTAGCATTGGATGCTTAGGCTTTGGCCAATCAGTTTGTGAGGTTAGACGTTTCGGAGCATAGCCGGGTTCTTGCTTGTTGTGTTTCTCGGTCTTTTTATGAGCTCATCAGAGCGCGTCAGTATGACAACCCCCATTTGCATGTCCTTAAGGATACTGTATAGTACGGCAATGCTAAAGAGGTTTCTATTATAGATGATAGGGTGTTGCGAATGCAGGGTCGAATTTGTGTGCCCAATTTAGATGGGTTGCTTGAGTTGATTCTTGAGGAGGCCCACAGTTGCAGTATTCCATTAGATGGAATTTTGGGGTCGTGACAAGATGTAACTTGAATTGAGGCAACATTATTAGAGGGAGGATGAAGAAGGATGTTATTGGGCATGTTTCACGATGTTTGATTGTCAGTAGGTCGAGATTGAGCATTAGAGATCGAGTGGTTACCTTAAAATATAGTGCCTCTGGTACCGAAGTGATATTGTATCATTATGGGTTTTGCGGTACGGTTGCCACAAATTTAGAGGAAGTTTGATGCTATTTGGGGTCATTATTGACCATTTATGGCACTTCATATTGGCGGTGACTTCTTACATTTTGAGAGTTCAAATTTGACGAGAAGAGTTTGCTGAGCTACTAAGGGATTGTGAATGCTTGATGTGTTGATGTACAATACTGTCTGAGTTGGGATGTGTTGAAGGGTTTTCTAGTTGTTCACCGGTGGAATGAAACATATTTCTTTGTAGCCTGTGGATGAGTATGGACTCGGGAGGATTAGTTGAGTGCATAGCGGTTGCCTCCATAGCAGGTCATAGAAAGATGTCGAAATGAAGTTACACAGGTGGTCTATCTCCTAAGAGAAATTTTGTCGATTGCTTAGTTTCTTATGAGGTTCCTATGAAGAGTTTTACCTTCTATCCAGTAGAGTGTGTGTTATGATGTGAGTTTGGATCGCTTAAGGACAATGGCATGACTGCACGAGATTGAGTGTGCATTTGGGATGATAATTTGGGATGCATTATGGTTGGTGCAGCATGAGCTTATGAGAAATTCAGCTGAGTAACAGTGTGGGATCATGGCAGGTAAAGATGAGCGGTCATTATGGGTTCATTTCACCTTAGTAATATATGAAGCAGCCATGTTCCTTTTTTTGGAGGTAGTGTGAAAGGGAGTGGAGTTGATAGTATATATCAGGTTTGATATTATTCTGTGGAGGTAGTGTGAAAGGGAATGGAGTCGCTCAATTGTTTCTTTTTGGAATATTCATGTGCTAACGGAGCAATAATCGTTCGGCATGATTGGCTATGTATTCGGGACTAGGATTGAGTGGGTAACTCTCGAGGATAGTTCTAATGGATTTAAGATTCAATATGTGATATCTAAGGATTTTTGGGTTTGTATGTGACTAAGGATTTGATTTGTGTTGGATTGTGGAAGAGACTTGGAGCATTTCTATATCATTATCCGTTCTGCAAAGCAGTGTTTGAGAGATTGCAGGAACAACTTCATATTCTTAGAAGGCTTCTTCAGAACAGGTACTTTGGTTTGAGGTATTACTGGATATATAAGAGGGAATAAAGTGTCTCACGAGTCTTAAGACTACGATATTTTATATTGGGATCACTTGGGATGAGTGTTGATTGAGGTATATAGTATACTAGAGAAGGGTAGTATTGCCGTGAAGGCGAGGCATGAGTAATTTGAAGGAGTTGCATTCGTTTAGCAGTGGCTTAGGTCAACACGGTAATAAAGATGATCAATTCCTTCTGTATAATAGGGCTTTACAGGTGTTTTTGTGGTAATACTTATGGGTTTGGCAGTCTGCGTGACATGGTTGACAAGAGGTGATTGGATGTAATAGCTGGGCTATGTGCATATAGGTTCTGAAGAGTTTGCGATGATTTTGACCATGACATGCGGTTGCTATCTTCAGCAGGCATGGGAAGTTTGTTCGGTGTCATGATTTTGTCTTGAATTGAGCTAAGCGAAAGGTTTCTGATCGATGGAGTATCTATCCTATTCGTGATTCAGAGTTGATAATGAGATTCTCTTAGTTTCACATATTAGCATGATAAATGCGGTGAGCTATGTGGAATTGAAATTGAATGGACAAGGTTGCGGTGCAGTTTTGGAAACGACATGTCATGAGTTCTAGTCAGCATAAAATATTTCAGATGTTTAAGAATAGCTAGCACTATTCTGTATCACCTAAGAAGGGTGTATTTGTGAAAGATGTATTGTGTATTGATTTGTGCATGTGTGACGTGTCAATATCTTAAGTGAGGGAGTTAAGAGATTAGGTATGGAGATTTTGATACTCTCGTAGTTTGGAGATTTTATTTTTTAGAGGCAGACTATCCCTTGGGTTGTGGACTGTGGAAAGGTATTTAGTATTTGACGGCTCATTGTATGTGTCATGAATAGGGTCATTGTGGACTTTTGGAAAGCTATTGAACTATTTTGGAATGACCCACATAGGATTGGATGCCCATTAGGCCTAATGAGAATGTGTATCATACATGGATCGGATTCGCTTATTCAGCGCAAAATTTTCTTTGGGTGTGTCATCGAGTAAAATACATGTTATTCATGCCCTGATCTATTTCATGTGTTACTCTCCTATTCCACGATGGGCTGTGAGACTACTTGATTGTTCACATACATGTTGTGGTTCTGTTTAGGCCTTGCAACAATGTTTGAGCGAGATGGATCTTGAGATGTTGATTTGTTTATTACACCTTAGACGTGCTTGACCTTTTTTGTAGCGCATAATGCTATATGTCTCCCCATGGTTATGCTTATGCACATTACGGGCTTGTTGTGGTTACACCTATTTTTAGTGAGTATGACCATTATGGCTCGAAGGGTATTCATTGATATATAATATATATATATATATATATATATATATATATATATATATATATATATATGGATTTGCACGCTGCAATGGTATTATGTATGGATCGGGTTGCACGCGGCAACAGTATTATTTGTGGATCGGGTTGCACGCCGCAACGGGGTTATGTTATATACGATTCCTTATTCTAGTTTTGGTGTGTTTTGTTTCTCCCTTGTGGGACAGATTCATAGTGTTATCCTCTTATTGTTGTGTCTACTAAACTTGTAGGATAATTCCCTTATGGTGCTTTTACCATGATTGATCATATTCGAGTGGTTGATTGTTAGCGCACAGATAGTGTCGTATCAGGTTCTTGATGGTATTTGATGCGCCCTATCGGTTGAGCAGCTTGTCATGGGTGAGACAAGTTTATTTGACCTAGAATCGGTGCAATAGGATTAGTATAAGGTATGTTTAGAGGAGAAATGTCACTAATCAGCTCAGAATTTGGCAATAGTTCTTATCGAGCGAGAGAATTCCATGACTTGTTGTGTTGATGGGTGGTTATGAGTCCCCACACATTTATTTCTTCATTGCGGCTTTGTGAAGATTGGGAAAGAGGTTTTATTTGTCATGAGGTATATTACCGGCATCGGATTTGGTAATGAGCAGCTATTGTTGTTGAAAGATATTGCTACGGGCATATGAGCGATGACGTACATTATGTGGTTACATATTGGGAGTATACTTATGATTTTATACGACTTAATGAGATTAATACAGTATATATATAAGAACCAGATCTTAGAGAAAGTTCGGAAGTTGTAATTTGGTTCTAAGGATTGTAAGTTAAGGTTGAAGGAAGAATTTCAAGTCAGGATTCTATTGATGGGATCATATGGATTGAAGTGATTTGAGATCACCCATGGGTATATGTATGATGAGTTATACAGTATTTTGGTAGATTTGGAATGACTCTTGGCACGTTCGAGGATTAATGTATGTTTAAATGGGGAGAATGTAACACCCGGCCGGTTGTTTTGAGCTTTAGCATTTTGCTCAGCTATTTGAGACTTTGAGTAGCTTCATATGATGGATCACGACTTGTGTAGATATTTGGTTTTGAGTTTTGAGAGGTTAGGATTTTATTTGGAAGAGTAATTCTTAATTCGGAAGCTTAAAGTTGAAAGCGTTGACTAGGGTTTGACTTTCGAGTAAATAACCTCAGAACCAGGATTTGATGGTTTCAATAGGTTTGTATAGTGATTTTGGACTTGGGTGTATGTTCGGATTTGAATGGGTTGAAGCAATACCAATAGCCTTAAGATTGGAAAGTCGCTTTTAAGCCCAAGTGCAACCAAACTAGCAGGAAATGAAAGCAGAAATGGATATGTGTCATTGTCTGTATACTTATCTTCAAGAATCAATCAACCAAAGAAGCAATCAACAAATCAAGTTGAGGTATCAAAATCTATCCTATCTTCTTTCATTTCGACCCTGATGTACGAGATGAAGAATCCCTCGATGTTCCTAGGAGGTTTCGACCTTATTTATTGAAAGTTTGCAATTTGTAGAATTGGAGAGTTCATAGATTTGACCGGAGTTGACTTTTATCGTATAGGAATTGGATTCTTATTTTGGGACTTTGAATAGGTTCATTTAGTACTTTGGAACTTGTGTGTGAAGTTTAGTTGGTATCCGGAATGTTTAGGCATGATTCATACGTGTTTGGCTAAGTTCGAAACTTTGGATCTTAAGAGATTGATTTTGATCATCGATTCTTGTTTTTGATGTTATTCATAGTGTTTTGAGTATTGTGATAAGTTTGGATTAGGTATTCAGACTTGTTGGTATGATTGGACAAGGTCCCGGGAGGGTCGGGTGTGTTTTGGAAGGATTCGGTGTATCGTGATGTCTTGAGCAGTTCTAGTTCTGGTGTCTCGCACCCTCACAAGGTTTGATCGCATGTGCGAATCTACTTATTCAAGGGTGGTGTCATTTGTGTGATCTTTGGGTGTTCTGGGGATTGTCACTTCTGCGTTAGAGGGAGCACATGTGTGAGGTATGTGGAGTTTATGGTCGCAGATGCAAGGAGCCGACTGGAGTTGGAAGTCCACATGTGCAGAGCTAGTTGCACGGATGTGTGATCGCACATACGAGGAGTAGGCGCAGCTACAGAGCCGTAGATGTAGATGTTTTGTTGCAGATGCGAAGAGTGCTCAGTTGAGGGATGCTCACAGATGGGATGCTTTGACAGCAGAAGCGGTGTCGCGGATGCAACTATTTTGTCTGTAAATGTGGAATCACTGGCAGATGTTATATCTTTGAAGGGTTAGTTCATTATTTCGTATTTGGAGATTGGGAGCTCATATTGAGACGATTTTTGAGATGATATTCACCCACGGGGATTTTATTAGTGTTCCTAGTACGGACTTGATTATTATTCATGATTCTACCTTTTTTTTGGCATTTGATTGATGAATCTAAGGAAAATATTTGGGGGTTTTGCCGACACATTAAAAGAGTGTATTTTGGGGGATTTGAGTATCAATTTGAGCTCGATTTTGGAAACTATTTATATATTGGAACTCGGTAGATTATGGGTCATCAGATTTTGGTATTGGTTTTAGATTTTGGGCGTGCGGGACAAGGTTAACTTTTGTTAACTTTTGGGAATTTCTTCAATGATCACAAATTTATGGATTGGGATCGCTACCTATAGAACTGTTGACTTCCTTGGATGATGTATGGCTTGGGTTTGCATGATTGGAGAGGTAGAGCAAGGTTTTAATGCAATTCGAGGTTGAAGACTAGTTTGGATGAGGTACGTATCTCGTCTAGGCTTGGATTGAGGGTATTTCCTCGTTAGCTATAATGTTTGTTATATGTTGTGGGTGACATATATGAGAGGTGATGAGCGTATATACATCCACCATGTTTATTCATGATTCGGATCTTAGGCTATTATATGCCTTGTCTTGTTATTTTGATTCTTTGACCATGCTTTCTCCACTTATATGACTACATGAGCTATTATCTATGCTATAAATCATGTCTAGGATATTTGCTTATCTGTTGAGATATGATAGGGGAACTTTTGCTATGTTTAGCTATTTTCCATACCCGAAGTCCTATTTGCAGTCATGATAGTATACATGCATATTATGTCTCATTCTTTATGCACCTTTTATAGTTTATCTCGCATGTTGTCAGTGTCCTTGTATGTGACACGGGGTTGAGTTAAGTTATGGCACGTTGGTGTATTCTATGCGGCATATTGATTATAATTTTGTGAGATGTTGTCATATTGAGAAATATTGAACATATCGATGACTGATCTTTGGTCGTAGAGCTGTGTTGTTATAGATTGTGGGGTGGCGTTTGCATCCGGGCCCCATATTGGGCCCAGTGGAATTGATTGTTGAGTGTTTATATTGATTGTGACGGGACGCTGGCATCAGGCCCCATATTGGGCTAAGTGATATTAATCATTAACATTTTATTCAATCAGCGCTTGGGCTAGGATTCACCCCTCAAAAATCAGATAATAACCTGTGAGCGCAAGCACACGAGACGTGCTTAGTGAAGAGCTTATGCCTGGCACTCGTACAGTGTTGTGTGTGTGTGTGTGTGTGTGTGTGTGTGAGAGAGAGAGAGAGAGAGAGAGAGAGAGAGAGAGAGAGAGAGAGAGAGAGAGATGGTTCAGGGGCATTTGGCCACGCACCGTGAGAGTGTTGAGAGCATGATTGAGTGGTACTTGTACCAGGCAGTATGAGTGTGTTAAGATTGTGTATACTTGATGATTAAACTGTAATATTTTTCATTTGCCATGTATATTTGGCATACATGGATAGATTTATAATTTCCTCATGTTAAATGGTATATGATGTCTCTATTTGGTGTTTAGAGCTTGAAGTCACTGTCTATCTAGATAAATCCCTGTCTATGTGAATTTTGTGAAAATGTTAATGTCTTGACTGATATACCTACAAAGCATGCATGTTCTTCCTCTTATTGCATTTGAGTCGAGCCTGTTATGATTGACCTGTTTTTTCCTCATTTGTTATTATCCTGTTGTTATTGATGTTATTGGCTGTTGTAAGTGAGCACTGTACTTTTTCCAACCTCGCCACAACTTTCTCCGAGGTTAGACTTGCTACTTATTGAGTATATGGGGTCAGTTGTACTCATACTACACTCTGCACTTCTTGTGCAGGTCCGGGTGTTACTGATAGTAGTGGTAGCTAGTGAGCCGTTTGTCTGGATTTGCTTGGTGATTTCTAGGTTGCACTGTAGTTCCGTTCGCAGGCCTTGAAGTCTCCTCCTTTATCTATTGGTACTACTGTTTAGTCATTCAGACATTATTGTATTTTGTTCAGACCTTATATATAGTACTTCATAGAGCTCATTCACTCAGTGATACCCGATTTTGGGGTGGATTCAGTAGTATTGACATTATAACTTTATTTATTTATGTTCTTATGGTATTTGAGAAAATTTCTTATAATTGTTAAAGTTTATTTATGCGTATTTGTTGTTGTCTTGCCTAGAAAACGGTATTAGGTACCATCATGGCTCTAGTGAAATTTTGGATCGTGACACTTTTGAATCCCGTGAGGTTGTATCAAAGCATATGTGACTTGTGCAAATGAAGGAACATGAAGGAAAGGTTAAAAAGTGTAGTTTCTTGAGTATTTGACTCGATAATGGGTTGCATTTATATACACAACTGGGACTAGTGATTTTGAGATTTTTTGAATACTCATGAATGGAAGTTAGAACGGGTCACTTATAGACTTGTAGGAGGCTTATTGCATATTTTAGAGAGGTTTTGATTTAGTTTGGGTGAATACTAGTAGGCCTATTGAGATTGTATTCTATGGTAGGTCAGATTTATTTGTACTATGCAACGTATCATATGGATATATCATCATGAAGGTATAAACTTATCTTAGATGCTTTTATCCATTAGATTTGATGAGAGTTGCAATCCGCAGTGTGATTGTGGCAGATGCGCCAAGTGCTTTTGGGGACACAGACTGGGTGACTTATTTTGCTTATCTGTAGTGCTCTGAGATTGTTGTGAATGAATACCATAAAATTAGAGAGTTATTAGAGTAGTCAAATATTTTTCTATAGATTTGACATAATTGGGCAATTACTTGTATGGTGGATAAACCATGATGTTTACATGTTGATATGTAATTTTATGGTGGTTTTTGACCAAGTAGCTTGTAATCGATAAGACAAACTTAGTGGATTTAGAATTACCACAATCAGATTTAGTTAAGGTCGATATGAAAACAACGCTTTGAGGCAGTTCAGAACAGACAAAAGATCTTTTCGGCCGAGAATAGACATAATTTAGAGTCATGGTAGGTCATCGTCTGTCCTTGGAAGTTTCTTTGTCATTTGAGGCATCATGGTATCATGGAAGTAAGAAATGATCAGACCATGGAATTTTACCGGTACAAGTTTGGCAATTATTTGTTGTTGTGCTCAATACATTACCTATATGGATGGTTCGTTATGGTTATAGAGTTATATGGTATATCATGGGATTTCACTCTGGAAGTACATTAATTATTCGACATAGGTATTGAGGTGATAAAATGAATATTTACAAGAACCAGATCTTGGAGAAAGTTTCCGATATCAAAGTTGGCTTCATAGGCTTATAAGATAGGATTTAAGAAGAAATCTTTCAGTCAAGGTGTGTTAACGGAGTTATCTATATGGAGGTGACATGAGATCACCGGTGCAAGTGTGTATGATGATTTTGTATATCTATTCAACAGTTTTGGAACGACTCTTGGCCTAGACAAACGTATATTTAAGTGGAGGAGAATGTAACGATCCAACTAGTTATTTTGAGTTCTAGCGTACCATTCTATTATTTGAGAGTTCCCCTAGGTTTTTTTAGTAAATTATAACATATGAGTATGTATGGCTCAGGTCCCTAGAGGTTCAGGTGCATTTTGGAATACTTGGTTTCTAACTTGAAGCCTTAATCTAAAGAGAGTTGACCAAAGTCAATATTTTGGTGATACGAGATTGGTTTCATGATTTGTAGATCCCTATAGGTTCGTATGATAATTTTAGACTTGTACATTTTTAGTATCTGAGGGGCCCCTATGCAATTCACACATATCTTGTTAAGGTTGAAACTTGAAGAACTTGAGAGAATTCATAGTTAGATTTGGATCTTAATTCGTAATTATGATATTATTCGTGTATATTTGGAGCCCTTGGACAAATTCGTATAAGGTATATAAACCAATGGGGATGACCTGGAGGGGTCCTGACTTATGCCAACTTCGATTCTCACATAACTAGCTTTTATTCTATGGTTCTGGGTGCGATTATGGTTCTATACACTTAAGAAGAGAAAATTTCTCTTGTATATGGTATGTCTCTGGTGATTTTATCGTGATTGGGGCTTTTGAACAATTTTCCCTAAATCCGACTCCAATTAGGGTTCAGAGTTGTTACTTCCTTTGTTATTTTAAGTATGCATTGGATATATTCTTTTCTTTTTTGTGTTGATTGATTATATTTCCTTGTTTGTTCGTCCAAGCTTGCTACTATATAAACCACCTTCACTGTTCCCCTTCTAGGACTTAACAACTATTGCTACGACTAGTGCTACTACTGTTCTCTCACTCTTACACTCTATAATATTTTGCTCTCTTGATTGTGGCCGGCTGAAAGCCAAGGCCACCAGAATCCTCTTTATCGACGTCCTTAGTGAGAGCACTGCTCGAGGCTCATTTGAAGCTCCTGTGAACTCTGACGCACCAGGATTTGGGTCTTTTGGTTGTTCTCTTTGCTGCTGATATTCAAGTTGTTGCTGGCACTTAGTCTTCTCTTCTATTTTGTTTGTTGAATATGCAAATTGGTGAATATCTTGACTCTTGCAATACTATCTTATTTGCTTGTGTTCTGCATATCCATGTTGTCGGAATTTTGTGAACCAATATATCTTCAATATTGTGTTATTTGCTTTGGCAATTTTACTTGCTCTGAAGCTATTCTACAGTCCTGAATCTCCTAGTGTCACAACCTACCTAGACTTTAAATTTCAATGTATACTCAGTAGGTTTAGTTTGAGTGATTCTGCATGTCTTTAAGTCTGCTCTGTTGTTCTGATCACTTATTGTTTATTGTGAGCTTTTCTCATGCCTTGTCTTGGATTTTTGCACTGAAATTCTTAGGGAATCATCTCCTACCCAGAATTTTCTTAAATGAACTTCTCTTGATAATTCCTTTATGTGGACTCTACTTTCACCTGATTACATGAACCCTGTTGTTGTCGTAATGTTTTAACCAAACGTGTTGCTTTGTTGTTGAGAACTGTAATGTGGTGTTTGGTGAATCCTGCATTCTTTGGTGTTCCTTATGCTTCTAATTGAATCCCAATACATTTAGTTACCATGATCACGCATAGTTGACTGGCTTAAGTTATGAGTGTGCTTGTTCTATTTACCCTTAAGATAATATATCTTCCAGCCATGATACCTTTGGACTTGGGAATCTTTGTGTTATACTCAGCATGATTAGGCTTCTTATTGATCGCTTGCTTGCCTATTTGTTATGTGTAATTATCATTCCCTAACTATGACTCTGTCTGACCTTTATGACTTAGACTCATAGGTTTTAAAATCCTTTTTAGGCTAACTGTGGATCATGCTCTATTCTGAACTCACTCTGGAAAATCTTAGCATGGTCATCTTGTATGTGTCTAGTATGTTTACCCTGTTAACCCCAAATGACATGTCTCCCTACTCTCCTAGTGTTATGTCTATCTTCATCATGTTATTACCTGCTTAATAATTTAATATATGTTGCCATTTACCATGTTAGAAATTAAGTCTATTGATTCTCCTAGTTTCCTATTCTTTGCTTAATCAATCCTGTCACTCTTGCTGCTAAAATGCCAATGTGTTTATGAATCCTGCTAAATGTCACACAATCCCGTCTCTATGAGGTATTGCTTTAGGGATGTTTAGTTGATTTCCATGTGTGGTCCATCAACTTATTTGGTTAAGTGGTCAGTATTGTAATTGTTGGGCTTGATATGAGTTCGTGTGTGGCTTTGGTTTGTGCGAATGAACATACTCTCCTATTTTGAGATGCTTTTGGATATATGCCTGTTATCCACGTGAAAGAGTCTGTTGAAGGCCCAGGCAGTACTGGGTTACTTTCATTTAGGCATGTTCTTGGCCTGCAGTTGTTCCTTGTGTAATATTTGTACTTGTATTCATTATCTGGGCATGTAATAATTTGTAAAATAAACGATTGGGGAGTTAATGAAATGGGGGAAGCGGGTATACTTTAATTTTCTCCTAAATGGGTAGAAGACCTGTCCTTAGGATTCATTTTCTATGCCTGCTATTTGCTTGACGTGCTTCAATCCTACACACTAATAGAAATCATGCCTATAGGAAATCACACACTTCATTTAACTTGTCTAATACCCGTACACTATCCAAAGCATGTTGGTCTGAGTAAATGCTTTACCTGCTTCCATGTCTACTTGTATGCGCTATTAGACAACATGTCTATAGGAACCAAACACCAATAACTATTTGCTTAATTGTGTAATTATTAGATAGCATGCCAATAAGATGCAATAAAACATGCCTTTGCTAATGCTCATCTAGATACCATGGCTATAGGGTTTTAACTAATTAATCAATCGACAACTTCTGTTGCTTTCATTATACTGCCACTTAGATGACATGCCTATAGGAACAAGCATGATAAAACCGAGTTCAAATACCAACTATTAGAAATCCTGGTTATAGATACTGTTACTCGCTAGGAAGTATGTCTATAAAATCAAACACTGGTAATTCTAAGTTTTCAAATAGTTTTACTGCCGCATTGCGCAAATAATTTAGAGATCATGCCTATAGGGTTTGCGTTACCTATAATCTGCAAATTTGTAAGTTTAAAATAGCAGCACTGCTTATACGACACTTGAAATCAGAATCACCTAGAAGCCATGTCTATAGGGTTTAATGACTCTACACTTGAAATCAGAATCACATAGAAGCCATGTCTATAGAATTTAATGACTCTAATACGTCTTAATTCTGAAACTGTTTCCTTCCTAATATAAAACATCTGCCTGCGTGCATTTGGTGCTTATGTGTAGTTCTACGTGTTTTGAATTTGCGCCTACTTTTATCATTTTTCAGCATCCTAAGTAAAGTCTAGAACCACCCAAATAGTAAGTCCAAAGCCTCCTAGACCATAGGCATGGGGCGGGTAGTATACACATAGAGCACGGTTTAGAATTGAATTAGAGTGTTTTAGGTAAACAACTTTAACATTGTAATTGGGTAGCAGGATATGATAGTCTGTGCACGCTAAATAATATGAGCAACCCCTACCCTAAGGGAGTTGCGAAGTATTATTTATATTGCACGGGGTGATCCTTTAGGCTAAAAACTTAGGACCTCCTCCTTTATATGTTTATTGTTCGCACTTTATCTCTTGAACTTAGAACAATTATGTTGTATCCTGCGGTCTCTAAAGACATATACTGATTATTTATACATAGTTTAATTCTTGTGTGATTTTCTTTACATCGTAGTAGAACTTTAAATTCCTTGTCTTCCCTCACTTACATGATCGCATAAGACAATTATAATCCAATAATCCCACATAGTGTAAACTTCGGCCGGGACCCACAATTGTGGACCTCGAAGAGAACCTAACACCTTCTCTTTGAAGGTAATTTGAGCCCTTACCTGATCTTTGGTGACACGGACTATATAAATAGAGTTACAAATAGGTTCCCTAACACACCTTAAAATCGTTTGGTGGTGACTCTTCTCTTTTAAATACCCATGTAAAAGAGTTGTCACATGTCGAAACCTGCTTTCAAGAGAAAAAAGGGCGCGACAGCATGGCAACTCTGCTGGGAATATACTTAGGCTCTTACCATAATAAAGTTGACTTATGTGGATTAATGGATTATTTGATGACATGTACATCCCCTCCCTTATTTATCTTTATTTGTTTAAATTGCTATGACATGTACACCCCCTCCCTGTTTCCCTTTGCTTAAATTGCTATGACATGTACATCCTCTCTCTTTATTTCCTCTATTTGCTTAAACTGCTATGACATGTACATCCCCTCTCCATTTCCTTCATCTTGTTTAAGACTGCTATATCATGTCTCTCATGTCTCTATCTCCCTATTTGCTTCATTTAATTACGTTCTTGCACATTTTCATGAGTTAAACTGACTTCTCTCTTTTGACTTTCCTTTTTTTCTTTCTTTCCCCTGTTCACCTTTATCATATTATTTTCTATTTTTACGCACTTTTATCATGCAAATATCTGGAAACATGTTACTATTTTTTCCTAAAGCCTGCTTTTAGTATCATACTCCACTCGTGCTTATTATCAACATAGCGGCACTTGATGAGTGTTCGTGCTTTCCTAACAAATGCCCTTTTAAATCGGAAAGGCTTATTAGTGGTAGACTAGTCGATCAGCGATACAGTCGATAGTCCCGTGCCTTTCTCTCTCAAGTTGTCCACTTAGGAGTACCAGTCTAGACCCTTCTAGAAACCACACTCTGATTGGAAATGTACATGCATCATACAAAACCTAGTATGGATTGAGACGTCATTGACGCATCAACCTACTTAGATAAACCATGTCCAAAGTCCAACGAGATTTCCATAATCCCAAAGGATACCATAA
Organism: Nicotiana tabacum; assembly: GCF_000715075.1. Taxonomy (NCBI): domain Eukaryota; kingdom Viridiplantae; phylum Streptophyta; class Magnoliopsida; order Solanales; family Solanaceae; genus Nicotiana; species Nicotiana tabacum. Next base: position 63,481,457 of record NC_134094.1, on the reverse strand, counting down.
TATTATATGCATCACTTGGAGAAAATGTGCCAACATGTTGATCATTATTGCGTAAATAGTCGAATCTGGAAGGGGGAAAGGGCTAACTTTTATTTGCTTGCAGAAAATGAAGCACGAGATCCCCAGGTTTGGTATGGTCCAGAACATCCCTCCTCTGCTAATGGACTAGTGGAACGACCTTGTAACATGTGACAGAAATCATGTGAGGATAGTACTAGGTAACTTGCTATCTTTGTTGAATATTCAACCAACATGGACTAATTGAGGCAGCCACCATGTTCTGGAATGAAAAGAGAGTTTTTTCCGATTTGGCAATATAGAAATGACTCCTCTCCTGGAAGTAATTGTCATGCCCCGACCTCGGGGAGCACGACCGGCGCTCAACCGAGATACCCTGGTTGAGCAAGCTTATACAATGTCTTCTACCCAAAATCACCCGTGAACAAAAAAAATATATATTTCATTAATTAGGCAATGAGAGGTCATGTGAACAACACCAGTTTATTACCATTAGTTACGACATTTATAAGTCTCAGAATACATACACTTTCATAGTTTGAAGTGGAATATGTGATACAAATACAACGCCTTTAGTTTGACTTTCCCAAAACAAAGGTACCACCCATACTATGTCTACGGAGCCTCTAATAGATACAAAAGAGTAGTATGATGGTGACGGAAACAAGGCTCCGACTATACCTCAAAACACTATACATGGAGGACAAAAGATACAAGACCCGGAAATGAAGTGGGGCTCACCAAGTCAGCTGAGGAGAGGGTGTACTTCTATCACTAATCAATGCTGCATGTTGAAGAACCACCTGCATCCATTAAAGATGCAGTACTCCCGGCTAAAGGGACATTAGTACATATGGAATAGTACTAGTACACAAGACTAAACACCCTCTCAATAGAATGAGTAACAGTAAAATGAGAAAGAAACATGGAATCAATGAGAGCCTCAAACAATATTAAAGTGTCAAGTTAAGAGAAAGGTAAACTTCGAGTAAATTTCAACATTTTTAATTTGGGAGATCTTTAGTACCGATACACGACTGTGCCTTTAGCACGGAGTCCGGTCTTAGCCCGATCGGCTAAGCCATCTCAACCCGAGACATCCAATCACAATACCACCTTGTGTGTGGCATGGCGTTCGATCTCAGCCGGATCAGCTAAGCCGTCTCACCATAATGCCATGTGGGTTGACATCACATCACAATCTACTAGCAATCATCTCATCCCATTTAAGGGGAAATATATCAACACATCAATCTCATCCCATATAAGGGGAAATAATCGCATCACATTAACACGGGGATTTACCCCCCAAATCACTCTTACACCGACACGTGTGATTTCGGGGTTAGTTTATTTCGACCTACCCTTCCTCGGTGACTAAACGATACTCCCAAAGCATTTATTAATTAAAAGATTTACAACTTATTTTATAATCATTCACACATCTTTCCATTTCATTGACACTACTGGCCATAATTGTAATGTCATTCTCGGCACGTCGGCCGTATTTTGTATTTCGTACTCACCCCTTTCACTTTCAAGCATCATCAAGGGTTATCAACAACAAGGCATTTCTAATCAAGATTTTAAGTACACATATGAGCAATTAAAAGCCTTAAGCACATTGAGTTTTCTTTCACAATTTGGCATAATAACTTTCATTTGAAGCACGACTTGAAGTCATAACATTTTAACACACAATCCATACATTCAACACATTCTCGAATGATAACATAACGTGAAAAGAGCATTTGGAACACATTTTAAACATATATCTTTTGACACAAATCTTATTCAGAATAGTCAAATTTATAATGACTAACTTGGGACATGAGAAATAAGAAATTGGCCAATCATACTTGAGACTTACGAGAACATCATGGGATTCAATTCTAAGAGAGAATTTTAGCCAACATACCTCGATTTGAGCTTCCCTAAATTGCTACAATGTTCCGAAAATCCTAGGAACTTCAATCTATTTAGAAACATAACAAAATTAAGCCATAATTAGGAAGATACACGGGGGTTCAGCTCATTTGAGCATTTTATCAAACACTAGGTGGGAATTATGATTCCAAGGTCCTCCTATGGTGGATTCTTTCATCTCACAACCCAATATCTACCCGTTTAAGCTCAACAACCTTCCCACAACTTTGTTGGTATATGAATGCATAGATAAGACCCCCATACCTAAGAATTACACTCCCCGTTATCCATCTTCTACCCCAAACACAAAATTGAATACTAGGTTATGAAACCTTATGTCACGACCCAAACCGATGGGCCGTAACGGGCACTCGGTACCTTACTCAGTCGAGTACTTACGTAATGTATGTTTTGTATCATACTATCATAGGTAAATGAGCAAGAAAGGTTGTCTTAAGATAAGCAGAATAAAACATGGGGAAAATACTCGACCTTGGTCGACCCAAAATGTAATCCAAACTTATACGTATGACGTACGGGCCTATAAGGCCAAAATAATCACTCGTACACTGAATATAGGCCGATAAGGCCAAACAATCTTACATATATATGACATATGTCTACAAGCCTCTAAGAGTACATAAACGTCATAAGTCCGGGACAGGGTCCCGACATACCAATCAATACATGACTAATCATACTGACCAATAGCAACTCCGGAGCAAATGGAGCACACCAACATCTTCCTCTGAGCTGATAGCCTACCTGGAGGACTCTCGACCTGTCTATCGGGACCTGTGGGCATGAAACACAGTGTCCCCAGGCAAAAGGGACGTCAGTACAAATAATGTACCGGGTATGTAAGGAATGAAAATCAGTAAAACAATAGACATAAGAGAAACATGGAGTAAAAGACTCGACATGTATATCTGAATAACTCTGTGAATCACTTCATATTTATAATGTCATGCATATGCGTATAAATGTCATACCATGCATAGGTATATGCGTTCATAACATCATCAAGCCTCTGAGGGCATCCCATCATATCATCTCGGCCACTGTGGGCAAATCATCAATGCATACCAGTTGATCAGGTGGTGGTGCGTATATAACGCCGTAACCTTTTTCCATATCCCATATACATATAATATACATATATACGCGTATATAATGCCATATGATCATGGTTCAATGTATATGAATGCAATGCATGAGAAGTACGTCAATAAAATCTTTCGGAGTGTCATAATTTTGCCTTTGATTAATATCATGAAATAAACTTTATCAACTTACGTATTTTCTAAGACTTATGAATAGATACTAGAATAATATGACACATGGGGAATCAAGAACATAAGCATCTCTAGTATTTCTATGAATATAGTCATTTATGGAAATTGTGCATTTGCTCGTTTCGTTTGTATCGTATTGATCATGCCAAAAAGAAAGAAGGGATAGCCTTAACATACCTGAGTCGATTCTCTTGACAATCCCTTTAACACACGTTAATTTTGACAAAACACGTGATGGCAAGATCGGAGTAGAAAAAAATTCGTATGATATTCTTGAGGAAGATTGCACCGTACTCCCTTAGAATCATAAGATCCCGTTGCTATTACCTTATGAAATCTCGTATGAATTTTTGTAGCAAATTCCATATAATCACTTTGTGAATTTGATCACAACTTTTGTAAGATGCTTAATGAAGCAATAACGTTAGAGTCTTATGGCTTTTTATGAATTCCTTATCTTTGCAAATTTAAGAAGCCATTTTTTTCAATTATTCTTTAAAGAGTGCCACCTTGCACAATTGTTAAAGAGTCACTTAATGACTCATGTATGTGGCTGCCACGTATTAGTCTTAGTCTTTATCCAAAGACCTTAGTTAATTATCCACAATTCCTTAATCAACTTATTAATCTCCCATTAACTAATAATTAACTAATTACCCATACAATTAAGAATTATCTCAAATTACTTAAAATACTACTCACTTTTAACATACTTTATGTACCCTACTATCATGGTCATGTGGTACCTTATATGGTACTAGTCCATAAATACTGGGTATTATAGCTCGAGCGTATTTTATCCCAAATTGACAAAGATTGACGAAACTCACTTTCTTTGATTCGCTTACCCTCTCTCCTTCACGAATTTACTTATCACTTATTTGAAATAGCATAATACTTATAACCTCAAAAATAATCTCACTCCCGAGCTTACGTCGATTAACTTATGACAAAACTTTAACGTCCAAAATGTGGGATGTAACATCTCATTTCCGAGCTTATATCAATTTACTTATAGCGTACTTCCACGTACTAAAACATGGGGTGTAACACCTTACATGTTGGATGAAGACCTAGTGAGCTTTCCTTGTGAATTCTCCAAGTATAGAGCAAGGATTGATAACTAGTTTAGGGATCCCTCTTCTAACTCTAGACCACTTTCCTCTCTCTAAAATATCAGTTTGAACCTTCTAAAATAAACCCCAAAGTTTTTTTATAAATATATGGATAGGTGAAATTTTCCAAAACATAAAATTATGAAGCCAGGTCTGCGGTCGCAGACCGTACCACAAAACGAGTATGCGGGCCGCAAAGGGGACCGCATAAATGGCCCCAAGAACTGGACAGGTCTGCGACTGATCTGCGGTCACATAATAGACCGCAGAACCTCCTCCCGAACTTTTCTCCTACTGGTTCTGCGACGGATGTGCGGCCCACAAAACGATTATGCGATCGCATAGTTGACCGCAAAACTACCTCCAAAATTGTCCCATTTCTCTGCTTCACTTAGTGGCTGATATGCGGCCCGCAGAGAAGTTCTGTGGTCGCATAATAAACCGCATAAACGCCCTATTCTGCAACAATTTTTCTCCAAATCCCTAACGCACTGTACAACTCGAAGCCCTGGGTTCTAGGTGAAATTTTACGGGGCCTTACATCCTCTCCCGCTTAAGATCATTCATCCTCGAATGAGGGTCAAAATATGCCATTAGCATCAATGTGGCTCAACTATTACTTCATACACTAGCAGTTCCCAAATTTTGACTAACTCCCCAAATTTCCAAAAATTTTGCGAGAGTCTCCCTTATAACTGGACATATCCACCTGTTAGAGAATCCCAGAAACCAATCCTAACAACATATAAAAAATTCAACGATGTAATATAACATGAACACAACACGAACTGTGGCCTCATAAGCAATATATTACCAAAAGGAACACCCTTAACATCAACTGTACAAGTGAAACATAATCCATAGAAGGTAAACACTTAACCTTTTCATAGAACACAACTTCATAAATACATAGTTATTCAAACAAATGAGGTACTTCTTCTTTATTTCTTCATCGGCCTCCTAGGTGGCCTCTTTGAACTATTGGTTTCGCCATAGCACTTTCACGGAAGAAATTTCATTATTTCTCAGCTTTCGGATATGCCTATCAAGAATGGCAACTGGAATCGCTTCATAAGTCAATTCTTCATTAACCTTAATAGTCTCAACCGGAACAGTAAGCGACAAATCTCCAACCACCTTCTTCAACATGAATACACGAAACACCGGGGTACACTAAAGACATCTCTGAAGGTAGTTCAAGCCTGTAAGCCACCTGACCAATCCTCTAAATGATTTTGTATGGTCTGACATACCTCAGACTCAATTTTCCTTTCTTACCAAACCGCATTATATCCTTCATGGGGGAATCCTTCAAGAATACCCAATCATCCTCTTGGAACTCCAAATCCCTACTACGTACATCTGAATAGGACTTCTGATGACTCTGGGTAGTTTTCAACCATTCCTTAATGCTCTTAACCTTCTCCATAGCCTGATGCATGAGGTCTGGCCCTGTCAACTCCGCTTCCCCAATATTGAACCACGCAATGGGAGATCTACAGCTCCTACCATAAAAAGCCTCAAACGGCGCCATCTGAGTGCTAGCATGATAATTGTTATTGTAGGCAAATTCTATGGGTTGCAAATGATCATCCCAGCTACCCTTGAAGTCAAGAACACAAGCGCGCAACATATCCTCATGCATCTGAACGGTCCGCTCTGCCTGCCCATTGGTCTGTGGATGGAAAGCTGTACTAAGATTCACTTGAGTACCCAAACCTAGCTAAAATTTCATCCAAAAATTAGATGTGAATTATTCCCCTCGATCTAAGATAATAGAAACCGGAGTGCCATGCAACCTGACTATTTCCTTGATATACAATGTAGCATATTGTTCCGCTGTGTCGGTAGCCTTAATAGGTAAGAAGTGTGCTGATTTTGTGAGTTGATCCACAATTACCCAAATCAAGTCGAACTTGTGAGGAGTGCGAGGTAGTCCTACCACAAAGTCCATATTAATAATCTCCCACTCCCACATCGGAATTTCTATGTTTTGTGCCAACCCACCAGGCCTTTAATGTTCGGCCTTCACTTGCTGACAATTTGGACATCTTGCCACAAAGTCCGCTACATTCATGTTCATATCATTCCACCAGTAAACTTCCTTAATATCATGATACATCTTTGTAGAGCCTGGGTGCACGGAATACCTAGAAGCGTGAGCCTTGGTCATGATTCTTTCCCGGTACCTTAGTGTACCATCATCCATTTGGAACACATAATCGCCCTTGGCACCTTAGTGTACCATCATTCATGCCAAGAGAAAAAGTCATGGTCTTATGTTTATGAATCCCCTCTTTCAACTGTACCAACAACGGATCGACGTACTGCTTCTCCTTGACTTCCACAATAAGCGATTATTCAGCCCTATTTTGCACTATTACCCCTCCTTCACTAGAGTCCGCAAGACGAACTCCCAAACTGGCCAACCGGTGAACTTCCTTGGCCAACGGCCTTTGATGTGCCTCCAAGTGCGCCTAACTACCTATGGATTTTTGGATAAGAGCATCTGCCACAACATTAGCCTTCCCCGGATGATATGGAATATCGATGTCGTGGTCCTTGAGTAACTCAAGCCACCTCCTTTGCCTCAGATTCAATTCCTTCTATATGAAAATATACTGAAGGCTCTTATGATCAGTCAATATATCCACATAGACCCCATACAGATAATGACGCCAAATCTTCAATGCAAACACTACCGCCGCAAGTTCTAAGTCATGTGTTGGATAGTTTTTCTCTTGATTTTTGAGTTGCCTAGAAGCATAAGCGATCACCTTGCCATGTTGCATCAATACATACCCAAGTCCGATCCTCGAAGCATCACAATATACTACAAATCCATCGGTACCCTCATCTTTATTTCAACTCATGGAAATTCTTTTCACAAGCATATGACCATTGGAACATAACTACTTCCTTTTGCATCAATTTAGTCAAGGGAGAGGCAAGAGTATAGAACCCCACCACAAATTTTCTGTATTACCCAGCTAAGCCCAAGAAACAGCAAATATCTGTTGGAGTTGTAGGCCTCGGCCAATTCTTCACAGCTGTGATCTTCTGCGGATTAACCTTAATTTCTTCTCTAAAGACGACATGACCCAAGAATGTGACAGATTCAAGCCAAAATTCACACTTCAAAAACTTCACGTACAACTTGTGCTGATATAGAGTCTATAGCACTCCCCTGAGATGATCGACATGGTCCTCTCGACTTCGTGAATATACAAGAATATCGTCAATGAATACTATCGCAAAGGAGTCAACAAAAAGCTTGAAGACTTGATTCATAAGATCCATGAAAGCTGCTGGGGCATTTGTTAGCCTAAAAGACATTACTAAAAATTCTAAGTGCCCATATCGGGTCGTGAAAGATATTTTCGGAATATACTATTCCTTGATCTTCAATTGGTGATACCCGAATCTTAAATCAATTTTTGAGAAGTACTTAGCACCCTGTAATTAGTCGAACAAGTCATCTATCCTTGGTAGTGGGTACTTACTTTTGATTGTGACTTTGTTGAGCTGTTGATAGTCAATACACATTCATAGTGACCTATCCTTCTTCCTTACAAAGAGAACTGGTGTGCCCCAAGGTGACACACTCAGCCAGATGAAACCCTTTTCTAACAAATCCTTCATCACATCAATAGGGTGGAATAGATATAGGCTGTGTGCCTGGCATCACATCAATACCAAAATCAATCTTCCTGTCTGGTGGAATCCCAGGGAGCTTATCAGGAAAGACCTCTAAAAATTCATTCACAACTGGAATAGAGTCAAGTGTAAGTTCCTCAATATCGGTGTCTGTAACCTGGACCAAATGGTACATACACCCCTTTTTGATCAACTTCCTGGCCTTAAGGTAAGAAATAAACCTACCCTTCGGCAATCAAGCTTAGCAAAAAACATGAATAAAGACAATCCTTCCCCATTATTACATCAATATCAACCATCCCCAATTCAATGAGATTGGCTACGATGGTCCAAGCATGCACCATCACAACACAATCCCTATAAACCCACGCAACAACAATAGACTCAACAACCAAAGTAGATACGGAGAACGGCTCATGAAGTTATTTCGGTTCTATCCCAAATTCCATAGCAACAAAAGGAGTGACATAGGACAAAGTGGAACCGGGATCAATAAGAGAATATACATGATGAGATTGGATAGTCAATATACATGTGACAACATCTAGAGAAGCCTTTGAACTCTGGCGACCCCTCAAGCATAGAAACTGTTGGGTCCTCCCACACTCTTCGCACCACCCCTAGTTGCACCATGCCTTGCGGGTGCTGGAGTGCCACGAGCTGAAGGAAGTGCTACAGATGAAGTAGCTGCAGAGTTGGATGGCTGTGTCATTCCCATACCGACACTCGAGCAGGACAAACGATAATCCCTCTAAATATTACCCCTCATACCGCACCTGTAGCATAAGGATTGGTCCACGAAGCAGGCCCCAAAATGCATCTTCCCACACCTAGGGCATGGGGGCCTCCGCTGATGCTGGAATCTCCCTCCAGGCCAACCCTGCTGGTAGGATCCCATGTTGCCCTGTCTGGGCCTGAAATGGCTCCACTTCTGACTGGGCCCTGATAGTTGTGCACTGACTGAAGACTGAGCAATGTACTGGGATGGACCTGACGACCCTCCCTTGAATATTGTCCTACCAGCACCACCAATAAAAGAACTACCAAAGTTGCCCGTGGACGGGGCCTTATTGCAACCCTCTCGCTCCATTCTATTCTTCAATTTGTGGGTCTCCGTGGATTGAGAAAATTCCACCATATTCCCATAGTTCATATCAAAATTCAAGGCAGCTGTAGCAGCCTTATTAATAACCAAGGGTCTGAGGCCCCGCACAAACCGGCGCACTCTAGCCTCCATAGTGGGCAACATATAGATGGCATACTTAGACAGGCATGTGAATCTCATATGATACTCCCACAAACTCATGCTACCTTGTTTCAAGATCTCAAACTCAGCGACACGGGCTCCTTGGTCTCAGTAGGAAAGAAATAATCAATAAAGGCATCGGCAAACTCACTCCACCTCGCCGGAGGGCTCCCCTCCTCACAGGACTCCTCCCACATCTCAAACCAAGAATAGGCCACCTCTCTCAGGCGATAAGAGGCCAACTCCACTCCGTCCGTCTCAGTAGCATGCATAACTCGGAGGGTCTTGTGCATCTCATCAATAAATTATTGGGGTCCTCCTTAGGATTGGTACCCGTGTACATTGGAGGATCCAACAAAAGAAACTTGTTCACCCTGGAACTAGTAGAATCCCCTTGTTGGCTGGAGGAAGTAGGTGCAACATTCGATCTCTGGGCCTGGGAAGCCACTATCTGAGCCAACATATGTATTTCTCCCCTAAGATCCACATCAGAAACACTGGGATCGGCATCTGGGGATGTAGGGGGAATAGTTGCACCCTCAATAGGAATAGGGATTAGTGCAGTCAGAGGAGGAGTAGTAGAATCAGGCAGTGTAGTAGGTGAGGGAATATCCTCACCCCTCGGGTGCTCACTTGCATCATCAGGTATAGAATTAACTACCACTCATAAGGTGGCATTGGCTCCTTGGACAGTTCTTGCTTTCTTCCTAGGCGCCATATACTTCAAATTAGAGCAATGCACGAGATAGAGGAGGAACAGTCTTTCAATCATCTCTATCGCACGATCTAAAATATCAAAAAAGGGTATTATTCCTAACTACCCCAGTAGCCTCCTAATTATAGATGTGGTTGACAACACACTGATAAGAAGGACTCTACTAGACATGGCTCTAGGACATTCTAGGACAGTTTAAAACCTTAGGCTCTAATACCAAGCTTGTCACGCCCTGACTTAGGGGAGCGCGATCGGCACTCAACCGAGATACCCTGGTCAAGCAAGCCTATACAATGTCTTCTACCCAAACTCACCCGTAAACAAAGAGAAGATATATTTCATTAATTACGCGATGAGAGGTCATGTGAATAACACCAATATATTACCATTAGTTACGTCATTTATAAGTTTCAAAATACATACACTTTCATGGTTTGAGGTGGAACATGTGATACAAATACAACGCCTTATGTTTTACATTCCCCAAACAAAGGTACCACCCACACTATGACTACGGAGCCACAAATAGATACAAAAGTGTAGTATGATGGTGCCGGCAATAAGGCTCCGGTTGTACCTCAAAACACTATACATAAAGGGCAAAAGTTTCAAGACCCCAAAATGAATTGGGGCTCATCAAGTCAGCTTAGAAGAGGGTGTACTACTATCACTGATCAATGCCTCCTGTTGTGGAACCACCTGCATCCATTAAAGATGGAGCGACCCCGGAAAAAGGGACGTTAGTATATATGGAATAGTACTAGTATGCAAGACTAAACACCCTCTCAATAGAACGAGTAACAGTAAAATGATAAAGAAATATGGAATCAATGAGAGCCTCAAACAATATTAAAGTGTGAAGTTAAGAAAAAGGTAAACTTCGAGTAAATTTCAATATTTTTAAGTTGGGAGATATTTAGCACCAATACATCATCGTGCATTTAGTATGGAGTCCGATCTCAGCTCGATCGGCTAAGCCATCTCACCCCGAGATATCCAATCACAATACCACCATGTGTGCGACATGAGATCCGATCTCAGCCCGATAGGCTAAGCCGTCTCACCACAATGTCGTGTGGGTCAACATCACATCACATTTAAGGGGAAATTTCTGAACTCATCAATCTCCTTACATCAACATGCGGATTTACCCCTCAATCACTCCTACACCAGTACGTGTAGTTTCAGGGTTAGGTTATTTTGACCTACCCTTCCTCGGTGACTAAACGATACTCCCAAAGCATTTATTAATTAAAGGATTTAAAACTCATTTCATAATCTTTCACACATCTTTCCATTTCATTGGCACTAGTGGCCACAATTGTAATGTCATTCTCGGCACGTCGATCGTATTTCGTATTTCATACTCATCCCTTTCACTTTCAAGCATCATCATGGGTTATCAATAACAAGACATTTCTAATCAAGATTTTAAGTATACATATGAGCAATTAAGAGCCTTAAGCACATTGAGTTTTCTTTCACAATTTGGCATAATAACTTTCATTTGAAGCACGACTTGAAGTCATAACATTTTAACACACAAACCATACTTTGAGCACATTCTCGAATGATAACATAATATGACAAGAGCATTCAGAACATATTTTAAACATATATCTTTTGACACAAAGCTTATTCGGAATAGTCAAATTTATAATGACTAACTCGGGGCATGAGAAATAAGAAATTGGCCCATCATACTTGAGACTTTAATTCTAAGAGATACGTTTAGCCAACATACCTCACTTTGAGCTTCCCTAAATTACTACAATATTCCGGAAATACTAGCAACTTCAATCTATTTAGAAACATAACAAAATTGAACCATAATTAGGAAGCTACTCATGGGTTCATCTCATTTGAGCATTTTATCAAATACTAGGTCGGCATTATGATTCCAAAGTCCTCCTATGGTGGATTCTTTCATCACACAACCCAATTTCTACCCTTTTGAGCTCAACAACCTTATTACAACTTTGTTGGTACATGCATGCATATATAACACCCCCATACCTAAGAATTACACTCCCCACTATCCATCTTCTACCGCAAACTCGAAATTGAAGACTTGGGTAGGGAACCTTACCTGTTGGATGAAGACCTTGTGAGTTTTCCTTGTGAATTCTCCTAGTCTTGAGCAAGTATTGATAACTAGTTTAGGGATCCCTCCTCTCACTCTAGACCACTTTTCTCTCTCTAAATTATCTGTTTGAACCTTCTAAAATAACCCCCAAGGTTGTTTTATAAAAAGGGGGTTGGGTGAAATTTTCCAAAACATAAACTTACGAAGTCGGGTCTACGGTCGCAGACCATACCGCAAAACGATTATGCGGCCCGTAAAAGGGACTGCAGTAATGGCCCCCAGAACTGGGAAGGTATGCACAGGTCTGCGACTGATCTGCGGTCGCATAATGGACGCAGAACCTTTTTCCGAAGTTTTCTCCTGCTGGTTTTATGACGGATGTGCACCCCGCTAATCGATTATGAAGTCACATAGTTGACCGTAAAACGACCTCTAATATTGGCCCATTTCTCTGCTTCACTCCGCGGGTGATCTGCGGCCCGCGGAGAAGTTCTACAATCCTCAAACACATTAGCCCACCTCGGCGCCATGAAGCCCCGGGTTCTAGGTGAAATTTTACAAGGCCTTACAGAAATAGGGGGCTTCGCTAAGTTACCATCGGATAGTCCGAGTCTATTGGTGCCAGAAAATCACACCCCACGCGGTTTTCTGAAGATGCTGGGTTTTAAGAAGAACGACGAACTGGTCTGACTGAAGAAATCATACATCCCCTTTAAATTTCTCTATAAGCAGTATGGGCATAGAAAATCATATCGCCTGCATCATGAGGAGCTAGCCATTACTTCTTTGGGATGGGTGCACCGCCGGGTCTATGTCTTCATAGTCTTTTCTTGGGTTTGTTCATCTTTCCAATGCAAGGGGGGAAAATTCACACTCGCTTAGCCATGGTCGCCAAGACCTTAATGGAGGGTATCGAGTGGTGTTGACGGCCAATTTTGACCCTCTCTTTTAAAATTTATTTATTTATACTTAATAATTTACAATAAATGTTTTAAAAGTGTTTTCTAGTAACAAATACTTATTTTACAAATTAATTAAGTATTAGTTTTTAAAATTAATCGCGTAGTGTTAACATTATGTAATTGCAAATATAATTACTATTTTAAGACTACTAAAATTATTCTTATATATACATTACATAGGTTCTATAATTTACTTAATGAATTACTCTTTAATTTCTAGTTAATTATGTGAAATTCGAAATTAGTGTTGCAATTTAGGAAAACAAAGTATTTTAGAAATAGTAAATAACTAGTAGTATATATAGTAATTATAATTTTTACCACATTTATTGAAAATTGTTAAGTTTATTAAAATTAAATTCAAAAAGTGATTAAAAGACAAAGGCTACAATTGCAATTCTCAAATCAAAGACAAAGTGGTCATTTCTTAAATTATTTTTGGCCCAATTAGCAAGCCCAGTCTGAAATATACCCAACCCAAAAACTCCTCTCTTTCCACTCTGGCGATCCAAGCCACTCTCTTTGCACCAATCAGCTCACGCCACGTCACCTCTCCGTAACACTCACACAAGAAACACAATGCATCCGAGACGTTGATCCATCTAATCAACGGCTCTTGTTTATTCTCTGATTCTTCTTTTGATTTTAATACCCGACCCCAGAGATCTAATCTCAACCATCCAAAATCTCTTAATCCAACGGCCACCGATTTTCCCACTTAAATCATTTCTAAAAATCCAATTACAAAACTAATCGAAGCCGTTGGTCAGAAGATCCAACCGCATACGTTCCATCTCTCGTCTTTAATCCTAGATACCAACCCTATTCCCCCATAAACCCTAATCATTTCTTACCACGCCCAGCCGCCCTCATTTCCCTTTCTTCTCTGTTTTCTCTCATCCCTTCAAGCCCATTAGTCATGAAAACCTTGCACAAATCAGTGCAAGGTCACAAGACCTTCCCCAACTCGTCCTTCCCTATCCCTCCATCCCTCGAATCCCACTAATTTCCTTTTTTTGCTCTCCAAATCTGAGCGATTAGACATGGCCGGTAAGGTCGAAACCTCATTCTTTCGTTCCTTCAAATCAAACTTACAGACTCATCTCCTTTGTCCCTAGGAGATGAAGCCAGTGAATCCAGTTTCCATTCGTGTCGATTGAATTCAAAAACCCCAATTTGAAACCCTAGACCTAAATGATGATATTTCATTTCAACTGGTTTCTCTAATCGTTCTTCCAAATTAGAGTATGCATGTGCACGTTTCAGAGCTTCATCATGAATATTCTGTACCCAAAGATCAAACGTAGTGACCTCTATGTTTTTCGGCTTTGTCCGATGGGTTTTCCTTCAACGGTCAATTGCTTTCCACTCAGGTAAAAACTATCATTAATTCCCCTCTGTCTCTGAGATTTTTCACTCGATTTTGCTATCATCATCGATCTTTCATCACTTTCCACTACTGTATTGAATCTATGAAACCCTAGAGCCTTAATGGAACTATAAAAGGGGCTTTTAATGTTCTCATTTAAGACACGATCTAACACTGAAAACATCTACACAATCATCTAAGAGCAATTCTGAGATTCAAAACCCAGTGTTCAATACTGTTTTTCCCTTTTTCATTTCTGAGTACTATTATCGCATCGAGCTTGAAGCTTTTGGGGTCTTAAGCAACTAATAGAGATCCGTGTTTGGTCTGCTGCCCTCAAAAAGGTCAGTACATTCCTAACTTCTCTCTTTAATCATCTTATATGAACATTATGAATATGGTGGTTGTTTACTGTAGTTGTTTATGATGCTTGTAACTAGTATGGAAATGTTTATGTTCTGTTTATGATGGTATATTATCTACTTATGATCACTTGTCATGCCTCTTGAGTCTTTAATTGATAATTGACCAAGTTATTATGCGATTCTGGATGACTTTCATTTCTGAATTCAAATAGTCTGCATGTTTAAGTTGTAATGTGCCTTGAATGGCTGCTCATGTTTACCTGAACTTCATACTTGTTCATTGATGATTCTACTGTGATCTTCACCTCTGCCTATTGTTTTCCATGTGTTATTTTTGTCTTGTGATCGAGTTTATGATTCAATAATCCTAACTGAGATAAACTAGTAAGTTCATGAGTTCATGTCATCCACCATTCAACTATAGCATGAAATCTAAGTGTTTAGATGCATTCCTTCTTTATACATGTATCTGTTAACCCCGAAGGCAACTTCTGGGCTCTCACCATGGCATTCTCAGGATTATACCTAACTGTTGGTTGCATTTTCATGAAACAATCTTGTTTGAGTTGAACTTTCTTCTTTTCATGAATACCAATAGTTCTATTGTCTATATTCTGTTAAGATAAAGTTATCCTCTTCTTCATAGAACAAGTCATGATCATGTTTTGTTATAGTTAGCTGGTAATTACTGTTAAGCTAAACTTGGTTGTCTCATGTTAGTTAAAACCTTCAGTTACATGTTTAAGTCAAAACCTATTTAGATGTAGTGTTTTTCTTGTCTTTAATCTCTTTTGTGCTATTGTTGACTTTATGAAGCTTACATGCAGTTATCATTAAGTTCTCTTCCATAAAAGTAGGACCTAGTCATTATAGTTATAAGTCAAGTGATAATTTTTAAAGCTGAGTATGATGACTTCACATTTAGATACTAATTTAGACTATATTCCTGAAGTAAACTTGTCTTAGTATAATATTCTCTTTATCTGTAACCCCTCTCACTTCATGACATATTTAACTTGATTCTGTAACATACAAAGCTCCCCTATCTTTATGAAATCACAACGTCACTTGAAGTGTCTGTATATAGCTGACTGAATACTGTATGTTCATTGTTTTGAACTACACTCAGTCCTCTCCTTCTTGTTAATCTGAAACTGAATCTGATCCTTAAACCTTGTGGGAAGTCCTTGTTTGATACTGTCTGGACATGATGGCTTGTTTATGGATAATATTGTTAGGAACATAACCTTGTTAAGTCCTTAGGGATTCCATGTTCAAATCTGTAAACTTGTAGTCATGTTGAGAGTTTAATCCTATTCCTAATATCTTTGATAACTTCTGTAAAAGTGGTTAGTCATAACTGTTTTTTCTAAATTATTACTGATGACCTTTAAGGTTCCAAGTAGTGTTATTGGTTCATGCATATGCTAGTGTAAGACCCAAGCTAACCAACCTATAATGAGTCTATCATAGGGCAAATATTTACATCTTCTGGATTGCTGCACACCTGAATTCTGTTCTCATTGCCTTTCCTTTTAATGTACTTCCTTTGTGTTGGACATTTAATAGTATGTTATGATGTTTCTGCTTCTCTCCTATGTGTGCTCGAAGTCTGACCTTTAGATTTACCTGATATGTATTTTTATTTGATATCAAATGTAGCCTGTTTGCCTTTATGTTATTTTGTTAGAACGGAAAGTATACTTTTATGGTAAGTGATACAGTAGCATTTAGTTACATTGAAAGAGCCTCATTTGCATTTAAACCCATAGGGAAAATGAGTCGTTAGTAATTAGGGGTATTTGGGAGTGGGGTTTGACTCTAGGTTGGGTTGCTCTCCCCGGCACAAGCATTGCCCTGTACCTTGAGTCCCTTGGGAACTTTGAAGTGTCGGAGGATTTAAAGGGGGCATCGACGTTGAGTAGAACTCCCTCCTTAGACCTTGATTCATTGACACTTTTGGTTCCATAGGTGTTTAGTATTTAATGACAACGAAAGGTTTTCAGTATAAATTATTTGTCATGTATAACTACCACATTAGTACAATTTCTCATAGCATTAGACTGTTGATGTTTTTATATATATATATATATGGCTCCAGTCGTATGTTTATATATGTTTCATACATGGTTGCTGAATATATGGAGCATGTGTCTAATGATTTTTCCTCTTCTTTTGGACATGAACATCATTTGGGCCTGCTGAGTTCCAAGGAACTCAGGCCCAATCCCAGCCTTGTTGCATTTTTTCGAGAGTCCAAGATCAGCTGTAGCCGCATCTCTTTACTATTGGGCCTGTTTTCTTTAGGCCTAATTACAAGAGTCCAGTCCTCTTTCCCTCATTTCTTTTGTTATTATTTATTATTTCCTTAATCTAGTTTACTGCTTCATTACTTGTTGTCATGTATTTAACACTCATATATTAGATCACGTATTTTATCTTCATGCTTTAATATCATATGAAACATATGCAAACTTTAAATAATGTAGGATTTAAAAAAGAACTAGTTGGTAATTAATCCTGACTTCGCTAATTGTAATTTACTCATATCATTACTATGTTCTCGCTCACTTTTCCTTTTCTTAAAAGATTTCTGAAGCCCGGAACTTAGTGAAAATAGCGGTACAATTTCTAAAGGAAATCAGAGTTGAATCGCAAACTCTACTATCACAAGACAAATCAGAATTTTTCAAAAAAGTGAGGAACTGTCGCCTTAAAGAATTCTTCAACAAAATTATCTTTCTTTAAATCTTCAAATCACGGTATATTTTAGAGTTATAAGAACACCCATTCCCTAAATCAGTTATTTTTCATAACTTAACATCTTTTCACAAACTTTATAAGCATATAGACCACATCTACATACATATTTTCAAAACTCATTCAACATATCTTTAAACTAGTTTATAAATTTACACCCTCTTAAGTCTCACATCCCTTTTTATACTCTCCCTTAGGTATATAATAAGCCGTACTCTTTAATAGTAATTAAGCATAGTACAAATAACTGATCCCTTAAAAAGTTAGTCTAAATCCTCTGGAGCTACCTCAAGTAGATTTTATGGGGTGCCTAACACCTTCCTCTTAAAAGAACAAGAACCCTTACCCATAATTTCACTGATTAGCAGACCGATAAAAATATAACTTAGTAATTAAATAGGCACCCTAGTATACCTTTAAATATTAGGTGGCGACTCTCTTTTATCGACAACAGAGAAACGACAAGTTGAATCTTGTTTTGACTAGTGCAAAATAGGGTGCAACAACATGGTGACTCTGCTGGGGATTTACACTTAGGTTCTGACCATAGTAGACTTAGACAAATTTGGCGTCTAGATTTATTTATACATTGCTTTGATTATAGATAAAATTGCAATTACATGCTTACCTGCTTTATTTGCTCTTTATAATTATCATGTTTATTGCTGCTACACCCTTGACTGTTACTGCTTTATATACATTGTCATTACATTTCTTCCTATCGAGTCTTAACTGAATACTATCACACATAATGGCACGCGAGGGTTGTCTTTTACACCCCTCCGAACCTTCTTTTCAAAACTCTCTAGTTTCAGAGAATGGCTTTGTCAGGTCAACTGACATAACTTCTTGCAGTCTTCAGTCCAATTCAAAAGTAGAAAATGCTCTACTCTAGTAAAATAGGTCATACTGCATAAACCTTAGGTGAGCCGGTCCTTGGCACTGACGCACAATTAGGAAAGTCACCCTAATGTGAACGACATGACTTCTGTGGAAAGACAAACAAACTTGACAAGACACTTAAAGATCCGAAGCAAACGCTTACCCAAACATCTTTCTTTTACCCACCTCAGAAAAAGGAAATCAACTGAAACATCCATGGTAATGGGAGCACGACATAAACTGAAATATTGGTGGAAGAATATTTGTCGGGAACACAGAGATGAGGTTCGGACGCACATGGGGACATTAACCGCATTGTTGAACCTCTAAGCAGATAGGGTGCTCACTAGCCTGTTGATAAAATTTTGGGATCCGGCTAAGGTGGTGTTAAAATTTCCCGACTGTGAGTTCGTACCGACATTGGAGGATGTCACCAGTTTCACAGAGCTATCGTTCAACGGAATGAAGCCAATATTTCCAGTTACTATGCTTGGTTACCACTTGTTGGATGCCTTAGGCCTGGCGAACAGTAGGAGTCTCAGAAGTATCGAGGATGAATGAGTGAGCCTCGACCAGCTGTTCGACAGATTTGGGCACCGTGAAAGCTACGAATGGTATTCAAGGGAGTTTCAATGTGACCAAGTGACGTGGGAGAGTCTCAGGCCTATGACTTTCTCAATGGCACTATTGGGACTATTGGTCTTCCTGCAGTGAAGGGGTTGTATCAACATCAACTTGTTACCTATGATTTTGGCAACCTTTCGTGGCAATCTTCAAGCTAGTTTGGTGCCGATGGTGTTAACTGAGATGATGAGGGATTTGTACGCATGTGCACGAGGGTATGATTTATTTAAAGGTTGTAACTTGCTACTTCAGATTTGGGCTACTGAACATTTCTTCAAGCGATAGGCCACCATCGACTACTTCATGGGCGTCAGCAATATGATCCGCAGGGACAATGAAAGAATGAGACATTAGGTCTCCCCAACTTGAGCGGGGAATGGATAAACTGGAAATTATCCTGGTTAGGTAGAAGGGCAATCTTGAGAACTCCTCAGAAATACTTCATTGAGCTGATCGAACTTGAAGGTATTCAACCATACTCACCCTTGCAAGTCCTCAGACAGTTCGGGATGATCCAAGATGTGCCTCTATAGACTAGGACAGTGCTATACGAGGATGCGTACAACAGGCAGATTCCAATTCCCAGGATAAGGAGGCTCCAAGAAGAGTGGAATGACCTGGTCATTGGCCTATGGGTCAAAACTCATGGTGTACTCCTGAGTTTTATGTCTGGATCAACGAAAAAGGAAGAGCTGGCCCGGCCAAGCAGAGAGGTTATAGCCTGGTTAAAGGACACGGTGGCTGCTTTGAAAATTTACCATGAGATCCTACCACATCACCTTGTGACCACTTCAATGCACCGTCAGGTGGTCCCAGGATCCATTGACCACATGTTACCACCGCTGAAGACAATGACCAGGTAGTGGAGTGCATCCATATAGAGTCTAGCACAGAGCCAGAAGAAGATATGAAGGAGGGGTCGGAGTTCAACGATGACGAGGAGGAGTTTGAGGAAGGCCCGGAAGAGGAGCCAGTAGAAGAGGAGGATATGGGAAATGACTCAGGAGATGGTTATTAGAGTTGGTTGATTCCCTTTCTTTCCTACTTTGTACCTTTATCCCCAATTCTCTCTTTACTTTCGAAAAGGGCAACTTGTCTAAGCCCATGCAGTTCTATGAAACAGTGATGTAATCTTTGTTCCCACTTGTATCATTCCAAATTATCAATAAAAATAAATTGCTTCGGATCTAAAGGTGTCAAGTCTATGATTGTCAAATATCTGTGAATTAGGCCTAGCTCCGGCATTGAGAGGTCCCTGCGAATTCTAGGAAACGCGTTAGGTGTAATGCACAAATTATTTGCTCTGTGTGATCTGCTGCTTGTATAAATGAAGAAACTGACTCTTGTTCCTTTTTCTTTTCTTTCTTCTTATTTTTCTTTTGCTTTATTATTATCCCCAATAAGAAAAGAAAGTTGGTTTGTATTGACCAAAAGTGGCGGAACCACTTTACAATCTAAGGTCAAAGGGAAAGATGTCAGCTGCAGAAGACCCAACTGAACATGCTCTGGTCATAGCCGACAGCCCGGGGCGATCGAGGGAAAATAATGACACCAGGAATGATGAACACGTGGCCATGATGGCCCAGGAAATGGAGTCTTTAAGGGAGGAGGTATAGCATATCAGAGAACTAGTTCACCTGGTCATGACAACACTTCCTCAACCACCTTGATTCCCCTCTTTGGATTCAGTCCTTCACCACTTTCCGTCCACATCACACCAAAACCATAACACCCTAATTTCAGCTCCTACCACTCAAGTCATACCTCCACTGACCCGGCTAACCCACCAAATCCCCTTATCCACACCCCTACGTACCACAGTACGTTCAGACATCAAAAAGCCCGCCTATTACCACCAATGCAACTCATACCCCTCCTCGTGGCGGGGTCACTTTTACTACCAACAAGCTCATACCTGTGGCACATGCCGCCTATGAGTTGTATGTTCCCCCTGTATATGCCATTTCTGAACCTAACTTTACAGTACCTGTCACGGTCAGGGTGCCTTATGAGATTGACCAATACACCGAGATGGAGAGGGAAGCCAGGCGTAAGAAAGAAGAGTCAGCATCTGAGCAGTTACAAATATTGAGAAGGAAAATGAAGAGCCTCAAAGTTTCCCGAGAACATGAAAGTTTGGACTACAAGGATCTGTGTTTTCACCCAGATGTGGATATGCCAGCACGGTACAAACCCCAAAGTTTGATATCTTTGATGGGACGGGCGATCCTCATGCACATTTGAGAGCATATTGTGACAAGTTAGTCAGAGTGGGGAGGAACGAGAAGCGAAGTTATTTATAAGAAGTTTGAAGGGAGAAGCACTCACCTGGTATAGTTGATAGGATCCGCGGAATTGGAGAACTTGGCAAGATATGGCGGAGGACATCATGAATCGTTTTTTATTCAATACAGAGATCACTCCTGATCCGTTTACACTAGTGAACCTGTAGAAAAAACCATCCGAGTCATTCCAAGAATATGCATGTCGGTGGAGGTCAGAGGTCGCCAGGGCGCAACCTTCGCTGGACGACAGTGAACTAATCAAGTATTTCATCAGATCACATGAAGGGATATACTTTGAAAAGATGATGGGAATGATAGGACATAAATTCCCCGAGCTGGTCAAGATGTGAGATTTCTTAGAAGAAGGCATAAAATCTAGTAAAGTACAATCTATGGCAGCACTACAAGCAGCCAGTAAGGCCATCAAATCAGGGTCAATGGGTAGCGGAAAGAAGAAGAAAGATGAGGTCTCAGCAGTCGTCCCTTACTACCAACCCAACCCACATCACGGAAGCACTTCTTATTCCACAAACAACCATTCACCACCCCGCACCTACACTACAGTCTATAATACCCAGCCATATTACCATCCACAACAGCAATACAACCCTCCTCGAGCCAAGAAAAACCAAAACCCACAACAACAATATGCTCTTGTCCAAACTACTACTCATCAAAACCGACTGGCTTATGCACCATGCCCTCGTCCAAACTTTGAGGAGAGGGGTCCTAGAAATTATACTCTAAGGCCCCATAAAATTTTATCTAAAATCCGAGGTTTTGTGGTGCCGAGGTAAGGCTGGCAAGTGGGCCGGTCCAGGCCCGGGACCGGCCCGGGACCGCGGGCCAAACGGGCCAAACGGCTAAACGGGCCAGGACCGTTTGGTCCGATTTTAGCGGGCCTGGTCCGGTCTCGTGGGCCGGTCCTATAATTTGGGCCATCAGGCCCGGGACCGTTTGGCCCGCCAGGGCCCGAGACCGGCCCGGTCCCTTAGCGGGCCCAACGACTATTTTTTAAAAGAAAAAAAATAGTCGTTGGGCTGTGCTGTCAAAAATAGCCGTTGGCTATTTATGAAATAGCCATTTAACCCCCCAACTTTGTTTTAATCCCAAACTTTTTATAATTACACTTTTTTCCTATTTTAAACTATAAATACCCCATCATTATTTCATTTTTTCTTACAAAATCATCAATCTATCACAATCTCTCTCTAATTTACTTCTATAATTGCTACTATTGCTTACTTTATTGTTACAATTTGTGAAACAATTGTAAAGTTGGTGAATTGAAGTCTTCAACGATAATCAATTTCCAACAAGTTGTTCGTCAATTCGGTAAACTCGTTCCAACTCTTAAGTTTTAATATTATAATTTTGTTTGTTTTATTTACTTTGCTTGATTAATTAAGATGGCTTATTCCTTAAAAAATATGTTTAGTAAAAATAAGGGAAAATCGAAGAGTGGTGAATCTAGTGGCCAATATGTTCCTCCTCCACTTCCCCCGGCTCCCCGACCCAAACATGTTACCCGTCCTACACCTCCTATTCTTGATAGCGATAATAGTTTATTATAATTTACCGAGAGTCAATTTAGCCATAATATTGTACCCGGTGAACAATTAAACCATGAATATATGAATGCTCTTTATGGTAATCCACTATTGATGAAAATGATGATGAAGAAATAGATTTTGATGAAACGCAACCGGATGATGATACACCCACTAGTCCTGCTCCTGAAGTTAACCCAACTAATAATAATCTAGATGATCCCCGGTCTGACCCTCCTATTAGTGCCCCAACTTTTTCTAGACAACCTTCTAAACGGGCAGAAACATCTCTTGTTTGGCAATTTTTTACTCAACTAAGAGAAAAAAATAGGGCTAAGTGTAAAACTTATGGCAAAGAGTTAGTTTTTCAATATGTTGGAAGTCGGGGGGGACGGGAAGTTTGACTAGACATATATTGCTACACCCTCAAGATAAAGCTAGATATTTTCGTATGAAAGCTTTGGCTGAGGGGACAAGTACACCTAGTCAGGCTGACCTTAGTACCGGGTCAAATAAATTTCAATCGGGAATTAACACTGTTACCGGTGGTATTTTATATTATGATCCAAAAAAAGATCGGGAAGAATTGGCAAAAATGGTCACTGTTATGTGCTTACCCTATAGTTTTCCTTCTAACCCCCACTTTGTGCATTATATTAGAAAAATTTATAATCCTACTTATAAAGGTTTTCCTCGCACAACCGTAAAGAGTGATATTTATAAATATAAACATGAATATGAACAATATTTGCGCTATTTATTTACTCATATAAATTGTCGTCTTGCTATTACAACTGATATTAGTAGAAGTGGTAATGACTGTGATTACCTTACTGTTACCAGTCATTGGATTGATGAGCATTGGATAATGCAAAAGCGCATTATTGCTTATAGAATAATTAATTCACGTCACACAGGGCAGTTTATTTCTAGCACGATTGCGGATATTTGTAGATATTTTTTCATTAGTGATAAAATAATATCAGTTTCAATGGATAATGCTACTAGTAACACAAATGTTGTAGCCTTGCTTACCACTATACTAAGTCCTGTATTTAGTAACATTTTTCATGTTAGATGTATTTGTCATATTTACCATTTAATTGTGGGTGATGGTATGCGAATTTTAAATGTTTAAATTGAAAAGGTTAAAATGGCTCTTAATTGGCTTTTTAATTCAAACCGTAGAAGTAGACTTAGAGAATATTCTAAAAGATGCGATTAATTTGGCCTAAGAGAAAGAAAGGTTCCTAAACCTTATCCAACTAGATGGAATTACATGTATGAAAGTTTAGTTGTTGCATATAAATATAGAAACCCCATAAACTCAACGTTTAATGGTCATGTAAGTGATGAAGATGAGTACCTTATAAATGCGGATTGGGCTAATGTTAAAATGCTTGTAGATTTTTTAGAAAAATTTCATATTGCTACAAATGAATTTTTTGGGCAATATTATCCTACTGTTTCTAACTGTTTAGTTTATATTGCAGAACTTGCAAATTTGTTTGATCATTTTTCAGAGGGTGAAAAAATTTATCAACTTGCTATTAATTCCATGAGAAAAAAGTTTAAAACATATTTTTTCCCTATTCCCCCTATTTATGGTATTGCTGCATTGTTAAATCCTACTATGAAATTAGGAGGTCCTCAATTTTGGTATGAAACTGTTTATAATGGTTTAGCACTTGAAGATGAGGAGTTGTCTAAACTTCCGAACACAATAGCCTCAATTAAAATAAATGTTCAAACTATTTATAATGCTTATCAAGTTGCATTAGATCATGCTAGACCAAATGTTCCAACTCCTTCTTCTTCTAGTTCTCAATCATCTAAAAGAACTGCGGGAGTAAGAGCACTTAGTGCTTGGGCAGAGTTCAGGGGTTCTCAAGGTTCTAGTACTAGTGATTTTTCACAACTAAATGAGCTTGAAGTTTATTTGTCACAGGGAATTGAGGAAGTGAATCCCGACGGCTCCTTTAATATTTTGGAATAGTGGAAGGACAAAGAAAAATACTTTCCGATTCTTTCAAGGATGGCCCGAGATATTTTAACTATTCAAGCTTCAACAGTGACATCAGAGAATGCTTTCAGTCAAGCAAGACTTCAACTCGGTGATTATAGAGCGTCTATGAGGGAGAGCTTGGGTGATATACATATACATATATATATATATATACATATATATACATATATATATATATACATATATATACATATATATATATATATGTATATATATATATATATATATAAGCTTATATTTATACTATACTATAGTCTATACTATATATACATCTCATAAGATATATAAGCTATATTCGATATACATATATATATATATATAAGATATACTATATATACTATACTATATATACATCTTAAGATATACTATATATACTATACTATACTATATATACATCTTAAGATATACTATATATACATAGTATACTAGATATACTATATATATATATAGTAGATATACATGTATATATAGTATATCTTAAGATGTATATATAGTATATAAATCGAATATAGCTTATATATAGTAAGATGTATATATATTATAGTATAGTATAGTATACATATATATATATATATGTATATCGAATATATCGAATATAGCTTATATATCTTAAGTTGTATATATAGTATATACTATACTATACTATAATATATATACATCTTACTATATATATTATATATATCTTAAGATGTATACTATCGAATATGACTTATATACTATGTATATATAGTATAGTGTGTGTATATATAAGATGTATATATAGTATAGTGTGTGTATATATATAGTGTGTGTGTATATATATATATATATATATATATCTTAAGATGTATATATAGTATATCTTAAGATGTATACTATCGAATATGACTTATATACTATGTATATATAGTATAGTGTGTGTGTGTATATATATATATATATCTTAAGATGTATATATAGTATATAAATCGAATATAGCTTATACATCTTAAGATGTATATATAGTATAGTATAGTATATATATATACTATAATATATATACATAGTTTATAAGTCATATTCGATAGTATACATCTTAAGATATACTATATATACATCTTACTATATATATATATATATATAGATATATATATATATAGCTTATATATCTTAAGATGTATATATATCTTAAGATCTACTATACTATACTATATATATATAGTATATCTTAAGATGTATATATAGTATATTTTAAGATGTATACTATGTATATATAATATAGTATATATATATTTTAAGATGTATATATAGTATATAAATCAAATATAGCTTATATATCTTTATTACTATTTTTTTCTCTAACTTCTATAAAAAACAATTAAAAATACAAAGTTTCTGTTGGGCCCGTTTAGGCTCGTTTGGGCCCGTTTGGGCCCGGGACCGGCCCACTTAACCCGGGACCGTTAGTTCGTGGTCCCGGTCCCGAGCCGGTTCTAGCAATAAGCCCGTGAAGCCCGAGACCATTTAGGACCGGACCGCATAGGACCGGCCCACTTAGGACCGGGCCCGCGAAGCCCACTTAGGACCGGGCCCGGCCCACTTGCCACCTTTATGCCGAGGTAAGCTAATGTATTTGAGGAGTGTAGAAAACGTTTTTGCAGTACGGACCTTTGGGGTTGCTCAGTGCGTCGAGGAGTTGAAGGAAAACGTTTGCAGAACATGGCAGTTTTGCGGTCCACTATGCGACTGTAAAAACTGGTATGCGGACCGTAGATCGGCCGCAGATTGAAGAAGAAAGATTTGCCAATTGTCACGACCCAAAATCCAACTAGTCGTGATGGCACCTAACCCAACTCGCTAGGTAAGCCAACTAATAACTATACAATTCCAATAATATTTAATAAGATAATTAAGAAAAAGAAATTATCTGAATCTTATACATTTCCCAAGGACTGGTAGTACAAATCAAGAGCTTCTAAGATTAGAATTTACAAAGCTGGTATGAAATAAATACATCATCTGTTCGAAATATACATAGACATATTTTTATGAATCTAAGGTTACCATGAACAAGAGGAAGCTACAACCGGAACGCAGGTACGTCTTCAATTCCAGCTCCCGTCGATCATAGCAACATCAGCAACCAACATCTGCACGCAAGGTGCAGAAGTGTAGTATGATTACAACCGACCCCATGTAATCAATAAGTAGCAAACCTAACCTTAGGTTGAAAGTAGTGACGAGCTGGAACAAAGGTCGAGTCCAACACCAATAGCCGACAACAGCCCATAACAACGTAAAGCAAGTAATAAAAGAAGTGACCCAGAGATGGAATGCTCAGATTAATCATGATTTCTAAAAATAGTTCTGCCTTTCAATTATATCAGTAAAAACCCAAGTCGTTTACCGAAGTTGCCAAAAATATAAGTAAGTTTGAAAACAGTAATTGTTTTTTTCCAAAAATCCTTTCAATAATAGATAAGATGTTCCATTTTTCTTTCCAGATAGCAAGTTTAAAATATATCTCTATGTCCATATGTCAACATGTGTGAGAAGTAATGAATGACGTGATATCGTACAGTATGAGGAAAATACATCTCTATGCATGTATGTCATGTGTGCATGTCAATGCAATGTATCTTAGAGATGAACTCATGTACTCACACTCTCAGAGTACTCAATCTCATTGTCTCACACTTTCCACTTATCATGCTCAATCACTCGGTACTATATATGGACAATTCGGCCCAGGGAAGATCTATCCCGGAATATATACATCAACTGACCATCAGTCACTCAGTACTGAGTAGGGCCAATCCAGCCCGTGGGGAAGATCCATCCCCAGATATAATGCTTCGGACAAGATCCATGTCCAGGGAAGATCCATCCCTCAATATAAATCAACCACGCTCATTGGAGGTATGTGCAGACTCCGGAGGGGCTCCTTCATCCCAAGCGCTAAAATCCGCACAGACAACTCACGTGCTATAGTATCAACATCTCAAAATCAAGCCCTCGGCCTCACTCAGTCAACAACCTCTCCAGTCTCTCAAGCTCACAATGACATGAACTAGCCCAAAATAATGATATGATGTATCAATAAATAATAACAGAGACTAAGATATTATATGCAATGAATGAATATGACTTAATATGACATTGCAATGTAAGCAAATAACTCAACAGCAGTAATGACCTCAATGGATCCCAACAGAATAATCATATAGCCTAGACATGGTTTCTAACATGAATAACAGCTCGATAACTCTAGTACGTAGAGATTTCATGATTACAGATAAGTTCAGGTAACTACACAGTACCACAGAAATAACGGAGTCACAGTTCACACGGTGCATGCCCAAATGCCTGTCACCTAGCATGTGCGTCACCTCAACACAAAACACATAACACGTATAGTCAGGGTTCATACCCTCAGCTCCACGATTAGAAGAGTTACTTACCTCGAACAAGCCGAATCCAATGTCGAGCAAGTTAAACAATGCTCCAGAAATTCTATTCTGCACGTATCAACTTCTGAACAGCTTGAATCTAGTCACAATTAATTTGATTCAGTCCACACAACTTATAGGAATTAATTCCATATCAAAATACTAATTTTTTCCACAAAATTCTAAATTACACTCAAAAATTGTAAGTGGGGCCCACGTCTCGGAACCCTACAAAAATTATAAAATATGAACTCCCATTCAAGCACGAGTCACCATACTAAATTTACCAAATTTCGACAACAACTCGACCTTAAAATCCCAACATCTCATTTTCAAATCCCTAGGCCCAAATCCTCTAATTTCACCTCAAAAACACGTAATATAGTCGAAATACTCAATGATAATCCAATATTATTGACTAACAATGATCACAAGTGACATACCTCAAGTTTTCCCATGAATTCTCTCTGAAAATCTGCCCAAAACCGTGTTTGGAATGTCCAAAATGACAAAAATGACGAACCTTTATGTTTTGTACTCTCTCCAGTTCTTTCGCTTCTGTGGTTCACTAAGCCGCTTATGTGGTTCCCACTTTTGCGTCAAAGCTGCCGCTTCTGCAGCTTATTTTGCTTTTGCGAACAAGAGGTCCGCTTCTGCTGCCTTGCATTTGCGGAACCCAAGCCGCTTCTGCGATGAGGCCCCTCCCCTCTCATTTCCGCTTTTGCGATCTACTCATCGCAGGTGCGAGTCCGCTTTTGCGGTCCTTCATGTGCACATGAGACCCCTGCCCTTGCCAAGCCAATTCCGCTTATACGCAACCAAGCTCGCTTCTGCGAGCTCGCACCCGCGGTCCCTCATGCGCAGGTGCGAAGATACCAGCAACAGAAAAATTCCAGCATTTCCTTAAGTCCAAATTTGATCCGTTAATCATCCGAAACTCACCCGAGGTCCCCGGGACCTCAACCAAATATACCAACAAGTCCTAAAATATTATACGAACTTAGTCGAGGCCTCAAATAACATCAAACAATGCTAGAACCACGAATCATACCCCAATTCAAGCTTAATGAAACTACAAATTTTCAACTTCTACATTCGATGTTAAAACCTATCAAATCAAGTTCGATTGACCTCAAATTTTTCACACAAGTCATAAACGACATAACGGACCTATTCAAATTTCCAGTATAGGATTCCGACCCCGATATCAAAAAGTCAACTCCCCCAATCAAACTTCCAAATTTTAATTTTTATTTTAGCCATTTCAAGCCTAATTTAACAACGGACTTCCAACTAATTTTTTGGACACGCTTCTAAGTCTAAAATCACCATACGGGGATATTGGAATCATCAAAACTATATTCTGGGGTCATTTACACATAAGTCAACATCCAGTCAATCTTTTCAACTTAAGTTTTCATCTTGGAGACTAAGTGTCTCAATTCATTTCAAAACCTCACCGGACCCGAACCAACTACCCCGGCAAGTTCCATGGAAATGACCAAGTCATAAAATAACTGTACAACATAAATTAAGCAGTAAATGGGGGAACGGGGCTATAATACTCAAAACGACCGGCCGGGTCGTTACATTCTCCCCCACTTAAACATACGTTCGTCCTCGAACGTGCCAAGAGTTGTTTCCAAGCCATCAAATCACTATTCCATCTTACCACGCACGTACCCGGAGGTGATCCCATGCCACCCTATTCCATATAGGCCTTACAATACAACATAATTGAAGATCATTACTTTAACTTTAGTCCGTAAAACTTAGAACCCAAATTTTCAACATCTAGAATTCTAGACACAAATCTCACATCTACATATTGTATGAGTCTGAACAAGATGTATCAAGCCATAACCATAACCCCAGATATAATCACATAACATACTACATAACTCGCATGCTCGCAGTACCATTCCCGATCATAGTAACTACTTCAAACTAACCCGGTACTAGTATTAAACCCCATATCAAGTCAAACCTCATTCCAAAACCTTCGTACACTGCTGATAATAAAAGAATTACGTGGAATCTCATAACCCCTTATCATATCAACAAGTCATGGAGCTCTCTCGCCCCATCCAGAACCATAATCACTTTCTAAGCCGACTTTCAATGTCATCCTCCCAAATATACTGTAATCAAACCTGATAGTACCCATTCTAGGTCCAATGACAATATATAATCAAACATAACTATCCCACAGACACGCAATACCAAAATAACTCAAGCCACAACAACGCAATCCGGGTACCCAAAAATGGAAAATGTCTCAAAGAAGAGAACCATATTGCAAGTTCAACAAGCACCACCACAACTGCAATGCTATATGCTCATCATATATAGTAGAACCAAGACACATAAATCTAATAACGGTAACCAGCTCT
Source organism: Nicotiana tabacum (assembly GCF_000715075.1). Taxonomy (NCBI): domain Eukaryota; kingdom Viridiplantae; phylum Streptophyta; class Magnoliopsida; order Solanales; family Solanaceae; genus Nicotiana; species Nicotiana tabacum. The sequence continues at coordinate 63,450,776 of NC_134094.1, read as the reverse complement.
TCTAGAGCTCATGTTAACATCAACTGTACAGACGATTGCCCCGGTGCCCGTACATGCGCTCAAACCTCACATATATGCACATGCATAGCGCGTAGCTATCATAAATAATTGACGCAACTAGTGCGTCAACTAAGTTTAAATAAAATACTCACCTCAAACAGGTCGCAACCCTGAAACAATATGCTTCTGAGAACTCCTTGTTTCCAATTTCACAACACACATGAATCACCGTAATTGGTCCCAACTCCAGCACTCGAATGACTAACATATCTTTCATGCACAATCAACCCACAAGGAATTCTTCCAAAAATTGTCCATGCCACATAGCAAAAATTCGAATACCAGTAGTTTATCTACCAGGTGAGTACCGTAATACTAATGAAACATCTGTAAGTCAAAACACAATGCGCCTTCTGAAATACGCACCCTTCTCATGCAATACCAAGTAGTAATAGTTATCATCTAGTCATTTGGAACCGCCCATGTTGCTTAAGAATTTAGGACCATCCCTTCAAAACTGAACTGTATACTTGCACATGCAAATCTCGGTCTCACTCCACGCGCCGCCTCTATTAGGCCATTACATGAAAACACAAGAACCTCATTAACACTCTGAATCACCAGCAAATTATATACCCAGTCAGTTAGAATCCTTCCTCTTGCTTCCTTCCAGGAGGAAATCACAATACATAACACGTTCCCTACACCGGTAAAAAAATATTCGGTTCAAACCATGGTAGAAACCATCAAGAACATTTTAAAATCCATTTGCACATAACCAAGCTATCAGAACTGAATTCCTCTAACTCGACCAAGCCACGCAGGTCACCAAACCCAAGAATATTGCCACCAAAACATCTGTAGAGCCTTACCACATCATAATCACCCAAACGAACCGAGCATACCATTACCATACTGGTCTAGCCCACTGCCCAGTTGTCCTATTTTCTCTGAGTTTCTTCTGAATTACCCTCAAGTTGACACTTCTCCTTGTCAAAAAACTGCGATCCTTACACAAAGCTCACTATAAGACACCCTAACATAAAACCACACCGCCCTAAGGCCCATAAGCCGTTGTATTCTTCTTAAGCACCCCATAAATACCACAATCGCGACATCCACTCTAAAAGACCTTATGTGAAATTAAAATTGTTCTTTTACCTTTCTTATATTGGAATGTAGAATCCATAGTCATAAGAATTACCGCATGTCTGGCACCATTAAATGTAAATCTCAGATTCTATCCATACACAAATTCGAAAAAATTCACGATTGCTACATATAAATCTCGAACCCATTAGAACCTTCTCGGGAGTCGCCCACTTTGCTCAAATCTAAATTGCACCACCCAAATAGGCTGAAAGACACGTGCCCCATTAGCACAGCAACACTCAAAGAGGTAACCATGCTTTAACACCACCGATCAAATTCATACTCTGTGCACACTACATCATTCACAAATAACAACTCACACATCCCATAATTTTCATATACTCATAAAGTGCAATGTAACCCATATTTAGGAATTTTAGTACTCGAGTCATCCTCGATCTCAACCTCTGCAAGTCATAACTAATCCACAAGTATGCCTCAGACCAAAACTAAAATTTAACATATGACCATGAATTGAATTGTCAATAGCAGGCTCCCCCACTTGGCTCAAAGCCATAGATTAAAACACTGGATAACTCACAATAACCATACTCTATTATTGCCATAATACCGCAGTCAGTTCTACGAAAATTCTTCTCAAGCTCATACAACGTCAACCATAAAAATACCTACATCATCCGCTAAGCTCGCAATCATTCTCTTGACACTCAAGTCAACTTTCTCAACCAGATTCTAAATCAAATCTCAACACATACGCCCCGGGCAGAAAAGAAACTCTTCACTCCCATTAAAAGGAACACACCTACGTAGATTACTCCACAGTGGATAACCCACATGCTTAGCCTCAAATTGGTATCTTGTTATTCCCTTTCGCAATCACAATTACTATGCAATCGCTTAATCTTTCTGAGTCTGAACTCACCAACAAGGTATGAGAACCTAATTCGTTCCACAGTTAAACAACATGAAAGAACCTCCAATGCACTCATAACTCGAGACTATATGTCAAATCAAGACAAAATCAAACACCCAATAGTCCTTTCTACATCTCAAACAAACTCTTCTCATCACATTCAAACCATATGAACGCATCTCGCAGTCACATCATACTCATTACGTAGCCATCCAGCCACTCATCAAGTCACGAATTCAACTCATAGGGACACTACCGGACGTATAAGTCCAAAAGGATGTGCTCACATAACAAAACTCCTCGTGCTCAAGCCACAGTCATAACCCGGCCTCAAGTCCTCCAGACTGGCCCATTATTAGAACACAAAAATCATATCTCGCACTTCATCCATGGAATCACAAGCCGTCGACGCACAACTGATATCGAGCGCTATGTTTGCATATGAATGCGTGGAAGGAATTTCAAAAAGTTACGCTTCAAGCTAAACCAATACTGCATGATAAGGAAAGAAATATGGGAAGTATATATATCCTAAATGCCCTGTAGCCTCTCGAATATAAGTATGGACGTCATCATACCGATTCGCAAGACTCTACTAGACACTTGCTCATGACTTGTAGAACCTATGAACCTAGAGCTCTGATACTACCTTGTCACGACCCAAAATCCAACTAGTTGTGATGGCACCTAACCCAACCTGCTAGGTAAGACAAATAATAACTATCCAATTCCAATAATATTTAATAAGACAATTAAGTAAAAGAAATTATCTGAATCTTATACATTTCCCAAGGACTGGTAGTACAAATGATGAGCTTCTAAGATTAGAATTTACAAAGATGGTATGAAATAAATACATCAGCTATTCAAAATGCACATAAACTGATTTTTATGAATATAAGGCTACCATGAACAAGAGGCAGTTACAACCGGAACGCAGGTACGTCTTCAATTCTAGCTCCCGTCGATCACAGCAACCAACATCTGCATGCAAGGTGCAAAAGTGTAGTATGACTACAACCGACCCCATGTACTCAAAAAGTAAAAAACCTAACCTTAGGTTAAAAGTAGTTACGAGCTGAAACAAAGGTTGGGTCCAACACCAATAGCCGATAACAGTCCAAAACAACGTAAAGCAAGTAATAAAAGAAGTAACCCAGAGATAGAATTATCAGCTTAATCATGATTTCTAAAAATAGTTCTGCCTTTCAAGTATATCAGTGAAAACCCAAGTCGTTTACCGAAGTTGCCAAAAATATGAGTAAGTTTGAAAACAGTAATTTTTTTTTCCAAAAATCTTTTCAACAATAGATAAGATGTTTCATTTTTCTTTCCAGATAGCAAGTGTAAAATACATCTCTATGCCCATATGTCAACATGTGTGAGAAGTCATGAATGACGTGATATCGTACAACATGAAGAAAATACATCTCTATGCATGTATGACATGTGTGCATGTCAATGCAATGTATCTCATAGATGAACTCATGTACTCAAACTCTCAAAGTACTCAATCTCACTGTCTCACACTTTCCACTCATCATGCTCAATCACTCGGTACTGTATATGGCCAATCCTGCCCAGGGAAGATCCATCCCGGAATATATATACCAACTGACCATCAGTCACTGAGTACCGAGTAGGGACAATCCATCAATCACTCAATACATGCTTCAGACAAGATCCATGTCCAGGGAAGATCCATACCTCAATATAAATCAACCATGCTCACTGGGGTATGTGCAGACTCCGGAGGGGCTCCTTCAGCTCAAGCGCTAAAATCTGCACGAACAACTCACGTATTGCACGGACAACTCACGTGCTATAGTATTAATATCTCAAAATCAGGCCCTCGGCCTCACTCAGTCATCAACCTCTCCAGTCTCTCGGGCTCACAATGACATGAACTAGCCAAAAATAATGATATGATGTATCAATAAATAACAACAGAGACTGAGATATGATATGCAATGAATGAATAAGACTGAGTATGACATTGCAATGTATCAATGTAAGCAAATAACTCAACAACAGTAGTGACCTCAGTGGGTCCCAACATAATAAGCATGTAGCTTCGACATGGTTTCTAACATGAATAACAGCTCGATAACTCTAGTACGTAGAGATTTCATGTTTACAGATAAGTTCAGGTAACTACACAGTACCATAGAAATAACGGAGTCACAGTTCACACGGTGCAGGCCCGCACGGCCGTCAACTAGCATGTGCGTCACCTCAATACCAAACACATAACACATATAGTCAGGGTTCATACCCTCAGCTCCAAGATTAGAATAGTTACTTACCTCGAACAAGCCGAATTCAATGTCGAGCAAGATAAACAATGCTCCAGAAATTTCATTCTGCGCGTATCAACTTCTGAACAGCTCGAATCTAGTCACAATTAATTTGATTTAGTCCACACAACTTATAGGAATTAATTCCATTTCAAAATACTAATATTTTCCACAAAATCCGAAATTACACTCAAAAATCGCCAGTGGGCCCACGTCTCGGAACCCGACAAAAATTAGAAAATATGAACTGCCATTCAACCACGAGTCCAACCATACCAAATTTACCAAATTTCGACAACAACTCGACTTTAAAATCCCCAAATCTCATTTTCAAATCCCTAGGCCCAAATCCTCTAATTTCACCTTAAAAACACGTAATCTAGTCAAAATACTTAATAATAATCCAATATTATTGACTAACAATGATCACAAGTGACCTACCTCAAGTTTTCCCATGAATTCTCTCTGACAATCGCCGCAAAACCGTGTTCGGAATGTCTAATATGATAAAAATGTAGTACCCTTTTGTTTTGTACTCTGTCCATTTCTTTCGCTTCTACAGTTCACTAAGCCGCTTCTGCGTCGAAGCTTCTGCTTCTGTGGCTTATTTCTCTTCTGTGGACAAGAGGTCCACTTCTGTGACCTCACATTTGCGGAACCCAAGCTGCTTCTGCGATGAGGCCCCTCCCCTCTCACTTCCGCTTCTACGATCAACTCATCACAGGTGTGAGTCCGCTCTTGCAGTCTTGCGTGCGGATCTGCGACCCATGCCCTTGCCAAGCCAATTCCACTTCTGCGCAACCAAGCTCGCTTCTGCGAGCATACACATACGGTCCCTCATGCGCAGGTGCGAGGACACCAGCAACAGAAAAATTCCAGCATTTACTTAAGTCCAAATTTGATCCGTTAATCATCCGAAACTCACCTGAGACCCCAGGACTTCAACAAAATGTACTAACAAGTCCTAAAACATTATACAAACTTAGTCGAGGCCTCAAATTACATCAAATAATTCTAGAACCACGAATCATACCCCAATTCAAGCTTAATGAAACTAAAACATTTCAACTTCTACATTTGATGTCGAAACCTATTAAATCAAGTCCGATTGACCTCAAATTTTGCACACAAATTATAAACGATATAACAGACCTATTCAAATTTCCAGAATCGGATTTTGACCCCGATATCAAAAAGTCAGCTCCCTGGTCAAACTTCCAAACTTAAATTTCTATTTTAGCCATTTCAAGCCTAATTTAACTACGGACTTCCAAATAATTTTTTCGACATGCTCCTAAGTCCAAAATCACCATATAGGTCTATTGGAATCATCAAAACTCTATTCCTATGTCGTTTACACATAAGTCAACATCCAGTCAATCTTTTCAACTTATGTTTTCATCTTGGAGACTAAGTGAATCAATTCATCTCAAAACCTCACCGAACCCGAACCAATTACCCTGAAAAGTCATACAACAACTTTAAAGCATAAATTGAGCAGTAAATAGGGGGAACGAGACTGTAATACTCAAAATGACTGGTCGGGTCGCTACACCAATTTTGAGGACCATTATGCGGCCCATTATGCGAATGCAGAACAGTTTTGCGGGCCGCTGATCCAACACGCAAAATTTTGGAAGGAGGGTTTGCGGTCCATTATGCGACCGCAGAATTGGTTTGTGGACCGCAGATCTATCACAGAGTGAAGAAAAAATGCCCAGTTCTGGAGGGCCATTATGCGATCCATTTTGCGGAACACAGAAGTGTTATGCGATTGCATATGCGACCGCAGATTTGCGTCGGGGCTCCATTTTTCCAATCTTATAACCCGACCCCCATTTAATTTATCTAGCCTAAGGGTTCATTTTTAGGGGACTACCCGATATTTTAGATAGAGTAGAGAGGTATTATAGAGATAGGAAAGGAGATATTAAGGATTTCACTACTCTACTCCGATCAAACCTTGGGAATTGCATCAAAAGGAACTTGCTAGGGCTTCAAAAGGTAAGAATTTCTTTCCCTAAATCTTTAATTTCAGGTTTGGGTTGATGGTGGGTGATGAGGGTAGATTTTATCACATGCACGATCTAATAGAGACTACGGAGAAGTTGTTGAACAATCTTGGGTGGTTTTATTATAGAATTAGTTAAGGGAAATTCCGGGTCATAGTTGTAACAGCCCTTGCCATGCGAATTTCTCTAATCGTGCTTATAATTCTCTCCTCCTTTATAGATTGGCATTGTTAGGAGTGTTGGTATATTATTGTGGCACTACGGTAAGATCTTTTGAGGTACGAAGGCTAAACTCCTTTTCTGGTATTTGAATTCCCGTGTTCTTACAAAACTCTAGCGTGTGAAGTTCGAACATGGAATGCTATTGATGTGGGGTATTCAAACTAGTAAAAAAATTTTCGATGGCATAACGTGTTAGGACCCTCGTGTGTTAATGATTCTATATTTTTGACTTAATTACTGTATACCCCTTTTGGGAAGAAGATCTTGTATAAAATCAATGTGATTAAACGCTTATTTCTCATATCATGAAACCTTATGAACTTACACTTGCTAAGGCCAAAGGTGCCAAATGGTTGAATTGAAAGGGAACTCTTTTGTACAAACTATAATCGTTTTGGGAATCATAAGTGTGGCATTTTGAATACACCTCCACCCGCATACATTGGGGTGAGATGGCAGGGCCGCTTTGTGTAGAGTTTGTGGTATTGTGAATACACCTCCACCAGCATACATTGGGGTGAGGCGGCGGGGCCTCCTTGCGTAGAGTTGTGGTATTGTGAATGCACCTCCACCCACATACATTGGGGTGAGGTGGCAGGGCCGCTTTGTGTAGAGTTTGTGGTATTGTGAATACAACTCCACCCGCATACATTGGGGTGAGGAGTCGGGGCCTCTTTGCGTAGAGTTTCTGGTATTATGATTGCACCTCCACCCGCATATATTGGGGTGAGGAGGCAGGGCCGTTTTGTGTAAAGGTAGTTGCAGAGGATTCCCGACTTAAAAATTTATCAATGTTATTTAAAGCTCTTAATAAATTTTCTATGGATTTAACGGCTATCTAAGCCTTTTATTGTTACCATTCATGTTGTATTTCAAGTACTTCCATAGGTGTTTTGGTTTTCATACTAGTACTATTCGACATGTACTAACATCCCTTTTTTCTGGGGGTGCTGCATCTTTAATGGATGCAGGTGGTTCAACAGTGGAAGGCATTGACCAGTGATAGCGGTACACTCTCTTCCCAGTTGACTTGGTGAGCCCTACTTCATTTTGGGGTCGTGCATCTTTTGTTCTGTGTGTATTATGTTTTGAGGTATAGCCGGAGCCTTGTTGCCGGAACTATCTATGTACTCTTTTGTATCTATTAGAGTCTCCATAGACAGGGTGTAGGTTGTGTATTGGTATTAGGAAAGTCAAGATAGTAATGTCATATATGTATTACATTTTCCACTTCAAACTACGAAAGTGTATGTATTTTGAGACTTTATAAATAAAGTAGTTAATGGTGATGGAATTAATGTTGTTCATGAACCCTCTTGCTGTTAATTAATGAAGTTTATCTTCTCCTTATTTAAGGCTGAGTTGGGTAGAAGGCAATCTAGCAAGCTTGCTCGGCCGGGTAATCTCGGTTGAGCGCCGGTCGTGCTCACCGAGGTCGGGGTGTGACAAACTTGGTATCAGAGCCTAAGGTTTTAAAGTGTCATAGGACGTGTCGGGGCCGTGTCTAGTGGAGTACTTCTTATCAGTGTGTTGTCGACCACATCTATAATTAGGAGGCTACTTGGGCATTTAGGAATAATACCCTTCTTTGATGTTCTCGATCATGCGATAAAGATGATTGTAAGATTGTTCCTCCTTTAACTTGTGCTTTGCTCTAACTTTTAGTACATCGTGCCTAGGAAGAAGGCAAGAACAGGCCAAGGAACCAATGTCACCCAGGAGTGGCAGTTGATTCTATATTTGATAATACAGGTGAGCACCCGAGGTGTGAGGATATTCTCCCAATTACTACACCGCCTGAATCTACTATTCCTACTCAGACTCCACCAGTTCCTACACCTACAGAGGGTGCAATGGTCCCTCCAACTGATATTCCAGTTCCACCTTCAGCTCCAGCTTCCGGTCCCGGTGTTTCAGATGGGGATCTTAGGGGATCCATACAGATATTGGATCAGATATTGGCCTCCCAGGCCCAGAGATCAAATGTTGCACCCACTTCTTCTAGTCAGCCAAGGGATTCCCCTAGTTCCAGGGTGAACAGGTATCTCCAGTTGGATCCTCCAGTGTTCACAGGTACTGATCCTGAGGAGGACCCCCAGGACTTCATTGATAAGATGCATAAGACTCTCCGAGATATGCATGCTATTGAGACAGAGGAGTGGAGTTGGCCTCATACTGCCCAAATGGGGTGGCCTATTCTTGGTTTGAGATGTGGGGGGAGTCCCGTGAGGAGGGGAGCCCTCCGACGAGGTGGAGTGAGTTCACCGATGCCTTTATGGATCATTTCTTGCCTGCCGAGACTAAGGCAGCCCGTGTCGCTAAATTTGAGAGCTTGAAGTAGGGTAGCATGAGTGTGTGGGAGTACCATATGGAGTTCACGCGCCTGTCCAAGTATGTTATTCACATGTTGCCCACTATGGAGGCTAGAGTGCACCGGTTTGTGCAGGGCCTTAGCCCTTTGGTTATTAATGAGGCTGCTACAGCTGCCTTGAATTCTGATATGAACTATGGGAAGATGGTGGCGTTTGCTCAAGCTACAGAGAACCATAAACGGAAAAATAGAATGGAGCGTGAGGGTAGCAGTAAGGCCCGGTCCGCGGGAATCTTTGGTGGTTCTTCCAGTGGTGATGGTGGTAGGTCGGCATTTAGGGGAGGGTCATCAGGGCCATCTCAGTCATTTGCTCAGTGTTCGATGAGTGCACAGCCATCTGAGCCCAGTCAGTGCAATAGAATATCATAATAATGTTGTGGGTGATTCCAGCAGCAGCGGAGGCCCCCATGCGCTAAGTGTGGGAGGATGCACTTTGGGGCCTGCTTCATGGACCTGCCTATATGCTAATGGTTATGGTATGAAGAGTCACATCCAGAGGGATTTCCGCTCATCCCGTCGGAGCATGGGCAGCGGTACGGCGTAGCCAGCTAGTTCTACAGCTACTACATCCACAACACCTCCTCTAGCTCGAGGCACCCCAACACTCGTAGGGCGTGGTGCAGCTAGGGGTGGTGCACAGAGTTCGGGAGGACCCAGCAGATTTTATGCTATGCGGAGGCGTCGGGATTCAGAGGCTTCTCCAGATGTTGTCACAGGTATATTGACTGTCCAATCCCATGATGTATATGCTCTTATTGATCGTAGTTCTACTTTGTCCTATGTCACTCCTTATGTTGCTATGGAATTTGGGATAGAACCGGAAAAGCTTCATGAGTCGTTGTCTGCATCTACTGCGGTTGGCGAGTCTATTGTGGCGGTGAGGGTTTATAGGGATTGTGTTGTCACAGTGCATGGTCGGGATACCCTTGCCGATCTCATTGAATTGGGCATAGTTGATTTTGATATAATAATGGGGATGGACTGGCTTTATTCATGTTTCGTTAAGCTTGATTGTCGAACCAGGACCGTTAGGTTTGAATTTCCAAATGAGTCAGTTATTGAATGGAATGGGGATGATGTGGTGATGAAGGGTAGGTTTATTTCTTACCTTAAGGACACGAATATGATTAACAAGGGGTGTATCTACCATTTGGTTCGAGTTACGGACACCGATGTTGAGGCACCTACACTTGAGTTTATGCCTGTTGTGAATGAATTTTCGGAGGTCTTTCTAGATGAGCTCCTTGGGATCCCACCAGATAGGGAGATTGATTTCGGGATTGATGTGATGTCGGGCACGCAGCCTATATCTATTCCACCCTACAAAATGGCACCAGCAGAATTGAAGGATCTAAAAGAACAACATAAGGATTTTTAAGAGAAGGTTTTCATCCAACCGAGTATGTCTCCTTGGGGTGCACCGGTCCTCTTTGTAAGAAAGAAAGATGGGTCATTAAGGATGTGTATTGACTATCGGCAGCTCAACAAGTTCACGATCAAGAATAAGTACCCACTGCCAAGGATAGATGATTTGTTTGACCTATTGCAGGGTGCTAAGTATTTCTCCAAGATTGATTTAAGATCCAGGTATCGCCAATTGAAGATCAGGGAGCAGGATATTCCGAGAACAACTTTCAGGACCCGGTATGGGCACTTTGAATTTTTGGTAATGTCTTTTGGTAAATGCCCCGACAACTTTCATGGACCTTATGAATCGAGTCTTCAAGCCTTTTCTTGACTCCTTAATGATAATGTTCATTGACAATATTCTGGTATATTCATGAAGTTGAGGGGACCATGCTGATCATCTCAGTGCAGTTCTACAGACTCTATATCAACACAAGTTGTATGCGAAGTTTTTGAAATGTGAATTTTGGCTTGAATTTGTTACATTCTTGGGTCATTTCGTCTCCAAAGAAGGAATTAAGGTTGATTCTTAGAAGATTGCAACTGCGAACAATTTGCCTAGACCTATAACTCCAATAGAGATTCGCAGTTTCTTGGGCTTAGCCGGGTATTATAGGAAATTTGTGGAGGGGTTCTCCACTCTTGCCTCTCTGTTGACTAAATTGAAATAGAAGACGGTTAATTTCCAATGGTCAGATGCTTGTGAAAGGAGCTTCCAAGAGTTGAAGTCAAGATTAACTACGGCACCGGTGTTTACCCTACAACAGGGTACAGATCGGTTTGTGGTATATTGTGATGCTTCAAGAATTGGACTTGGGTGTGTATTAATGCAACATGGAAAGGTGATAACTTATGCTTCAAAGCAACTCAAGAATCATAAAAAAAACTATCCAACACATGACTTAGAGCTTGCAGCGGTGGTATTTGCATTGAAGATTTGGCATCATTATCTGTATGGGGCCATGTGGATATATTCATAGACCATAAGATCCTCCGATACATTTTCAAATAGAAGGAATTGAATCTGAGGCAGAGAAGATGGCTTGAGTTACTTAAGGATTATGACATCGATATTTTGTATCATCCGGGGAAGGCTAATGTTGTAGCCGATATCTATTAGCTAGCAATTTATGGGTAGTTTGGCTCACTTGGAGGCATATCAAATGCCGTTGGCCAAGGAGGTTCATCGGTTGGCTAGTTTGGGAGTTCATCTTGCGGATTCTAGTGAAGGAGGAGTGATTGTGCAAAATAAGGCTGAATCATCGCTTGTTGTGGAAGTAAAGGAAAAGTAGTACAACGACCCATTGTTGGTACAATTGAAGGAGGGGATTCATAAACATAAGACATGGCCTTTTCTCTTTTCATGGATGATGGCACGCTAAGGTACCAAGGGCGGCTATGTGTTCCAAATGTGGATGGTCTCCGGGAAAGAATCATGACCGAGGCTCACACATCTAAGTATTCCGTGCAATCGGGCTCTACAAAGATGTATCATGACCTTAAGGAAGTTTACTGGTGGAATGATATTAAGAGGAGTGTAGCAGACTTTGTGGCGGGATGCCCAAATTATCAATAAGTAAAGACCGAACACTAACGGCCCGGTGGGTTGGCACAGAATATAGAAATTCCAATGGGGGAAGTGGGAAATGAACAATATGGACTTTGTGGTGGGACTACCTCGCACTCCTCGTAAGTATGACTCGATTTGGGTGGTTATGGATTGACTCACAAAATCAGCTCACTTCTTACCTGTTAAGGCTACCGATATAGCAGAACATTATGCTCAGTTGTATATCAAGGAAATTGTTAGGTTGCATGGCACTCTAATTTCTATTATCTCATATCTAGGGGCACAGTTCACATCTAACTTTTGAAAGAAATTTCAGCAAGGTTCGGGTACTCAGGCGAATCTTAGTGCAACCTTTCACCTGCAGACTGACGGACAGGCAGAGTGGACTATTCAGACGCTTGAGGATATGTTGTGTGCTTGTGTTCTTGACTTTAAGGGTAGCTGGGATGATCATTTTCCACTCATACAATTTTCCTACAACAACAGTTATCATGCTTGTGTTCGGGGCTTTATATGGTTAGAGATGTAGGTCTCCCATTGGGTGCTTTGAGATTAGGGAAGCGGAATTGATAGGACCAGACCTCATGCATCAGGCTATGGAGAAGGTTAAGTTCATTAAGGATTGGTTAGAAACTGCTCAAAGTCATCAAAAGTCATATTCGGATGTGCGTTGCAGGGATTTGGATTTCAAAGAGAATGATTGGGTATTCTTGAAGGTTTCCCCCATGAAGGGCATAATGCGGTTTGGTAAGAAATGGAAGTTGAGTCGGAGGTTTGTCGGACCATACATAATCATTCAGAGAATTGGTCGGCTGGCGTACAGTCTTGAACTACCTCCGGAGATATCTTTAGTGCACCTGGTGTTCCACGTATCCATGTTGAAGAAGGTGGTCGGAGATCCATCACTCATTATTCCGGTTGATACAATTAAGATTAATAAAGAATTGACTTATGAAGAAATTCCAGTTCCAATTCTTGATAGGCAAGTTTGAAAGTTGAGGAATAAAGAGATTGCCTCCGTGAAAGTGTTATGGCAAAACCATCAAGTCGAAGAGGCCACCTGAGAGGACGAGGAAGAGATGAAGAAGAAGTATCCTAATTTATTTGAATAGCTATCTAATTGTGTCCATGATGTTGAAAGCTAACTTTCTATAAATTATGTTTCCTCTGTACGGCTTAAGTTGAAGTTGCTCCTCCTTAGTAATGTAATGTTTAATGGCATTGTGGCCGGTGTTGTTTCCCTGCTGTTTTACATCGTTGTGTTGTGGTTATGTTGTTAGGACTAGTTTTGGCATTCTCTGACAGGTGGATAGTACCTAATTATAGGGGAGACTCTAGTGAAATTTTTGGAAATTTAGGGAGTTAGTCAAAAATTTGGAACTGCTGGTGTGTGTTATAGCAGCTGAGTCACATTGGGTGCTAATGGTGAATTTTGACCCTCATTCGAGGATAAATGATCCTAAGCGGGGGAGGATGTAATTCCACGTAAGATTTTACCTAAAACCTGAGGTTTTGTGGTACTGAGGTAAGCTAATGTGTTTGAGGATTGTAGAAAACGTTTTTGCGGTACGGACTTTTGAAGGAAATATTTTGAAGAACATGACAGTTCTGTGGTCCACTATGCGACCGTAAAACAAGTTTACGGACCGCAGATCGGCTGCGGATTAAAGCAGAATGATTTGCCAATTTTGAAGACCATTATGTAGCCCATTATGCAGCCGCAGATCCCATCGTAGATCCAGCATGAGAAACTTCGGAAGGAGGTTCTGCGGTCCATTATGCGACTGCAGAATTGGTCTACGTACCGCAAACCTGTCGCATAGTGAAGAAGAAATGCCCGGTTCTAGAGGGTCATTATGCGGTCCATTTTACGGACCACAGAAGGATTATGCGGTCGCATATGCGACCGCAGATCTGTGTCGGGGCTCCATTTTTCCAATATTATAACCCGACCCCCATTTCATTTATCTAGCCTAAGGGTTCATTTTTGGGGGACTACCTAATATTTTAGAGAGAGAAGAGAGTTATTCTAGAGAGAGGAAAGGAAGGACAAAGGATTTCACTACTCTACTCATATCAAACCTTGGGAATTTCATCAAAAGGAAGTTTCTATGGCTTCAAAAGGTAAGCATTTCTTCCCCCAAATCTTCAATTTTGGGTTTGGGTTGATGGTGGGTGTTAAGGGTAGATTTTATCATATGCATGAGCTAATAGAGACTGCGGGGAAGTTGTTGAACAATCTTGGGTGGTTTTGTTGTTGAATTAGTTAAGGGAAAGGTCGGGTCATAGTTGTAACAGCCATGCCATGCGAATTCCTCTAATCGTGCTTATAAATCTCTCCTACTTTATAGATTGGCATCGTTAGGAGTGTTGGGACATTATTGTGGCATTACAAAAATCTCTTTCGAGCTATGAAGGCTAAACTTTTTTTCTGGTATTGGAATTCCCGTGTTCTTACAAAACTCCATCATGTGAAGTTCGAATACGGAACGCTATTGATGCTGGGGTATTCAAACTAGTAAAATTTATTCCCGATTGGCATAACGTGTTAGAACCCTCGTGTGTTAGTGATTCTCTATTTTTGACTTAATTATGTTATACCCATTTTGGGATGAAGATCTTGTATGAAATCAATGTGATCAAACACTTATTTCTCATATGATTAAACCTTATGAACTTACACTTACTAAGGCCAAAGGTGCCAAATGGTTCAATTGAAATAGAACTCTTTTGTACAAACTATTATCATTTTGGGATTCCGAAGTGTGGCTTTGTGAATACAGCTCCACCTGCATACATTGGGGTGAGGCGGCAGGACCGCTTTGTGTAGAGTTTATGGTCATTGTGAATATACCTCCACCTGCATACATTGGGGTGAGGTGGCGGGGCCGCTTTGGGTAGAGTTGTGGTATTGTGAATACACCTCCACCCGCATAGATTGGGGTGAGGAGGCAAGGCCGCTTTGTGTAGACTTTGTGGTACTGTCAATACACCTCCACCTGCATACATAGGGGTGAGGCGGCGGGGCCGCTTTGCATATAGTTTCTGGTATTGTGATTGCACCTCCACCTGCATACATTGGGGTGAGGCGGCAGGGCCTCTTTGTGTAAAGGTAGTTGTAGAGGATCCCCAACTTAAAAATTTATCAATGTCATTGACAGCTCTTAATAAATTTGCTAAGGCTTTAACGGCTATCTAAGCCTTTTATTGTTACCATGATTCATCATATTCATGTTGTATTTACATGTCCTTGCATAGGTTTTTGGTTTTCATACTAGTACTATTCGACATGTATTAACGTCCCTTTTTTTTCGGGGGTGCTGCATCTTTAATGGATGCAGGTGGTTCCCCAACGGAAGGCATTGACCAGTGATAGCGGTACACTCTCTTCCAAGTTGACTTGGTGAGCCCCACTTCATTTCAGGGTCCTGCATCTTTTGTTCTGTGTGTATTATGTTTTGAAGTATAGCCGGAGCCTTGTTGCCGGCACTATCATTGTACTTTTTTTGTATCTATTAGAGGCTCCGTAGACATGGTGTGGGTTGTGTATTGGTATTGGGAAATTCAAGATAGTAATGTCCTATGTGTATTACATGTTCCACTTCAAACTATGAAAGTGTATGTATTTTGAGACTTTATAAATGAAGTAACTAATGGTGATGGAATTAGTGTTGTTCATGAACCCTCTTGGTGTTAATTAATGAAGTTTATCTTTCCTTATTTATGGGTGAGTTGGGTAGAAGGCAATCTAGCAAGCTTGCTCTGCCAAGTTATCTCGGTTGAGCACCGGTCGCGCTCCCCGAGGTCGGGGCATAACATATACCCTGATTGCTGAGCCTCTGACCAAGTTGTTTGAGAGATTGAGAAGAGAAGAATTGATACACCCAATTTAATGAAGGGTTCCTTAACATCCCTCCAAGTATTTTGATGCAACTAAAAGATGTGTGTACCATTCCAATGTACTCGAGCATGGTACTGAAAATTGTTTTAAGATGAAAAATGAGATTGAAACCCTGATGAACAGTGGAGCCATTCAGTACACTCCATCACTGCCCAATGTGAATCGCAATCCACTACCAAATCACCAAAACTAGGGAATTAACATGATCACATTTGACGAAGAATATGACCTAAATGGAACGGTTGTCACTATAGGAAATGCAGAAGCTGCCAGGATCCCTCCTCAAAAAGCTCCAATGATTACTGTACGATTGAGACCTACAGTGGCTGTTCAAACATATCAGTGACAACCTGCCATTGCTATAGAAGACGAAGAAAGTCGGGAGTACAAAACCGTCCTATGGATGTACCAGCAGAAGGGAAAGGCCAAAATGATAGACTTTACCGCAGCCCATGGTATGACTAGGTTCGGGAGATGCTACGCTCCTAAATATGTCAATCGAGGAAACTTGGGAAGAGAACAAATTCCAAGAAGGAACATAACAGACCCAGAAGCCGCCGAGTTTTGGAAGAGGATGTCAAGCAAAGAGTATTCTGTGGAGGAGCAGCTGGAGAAAACTCTAGCACAGATATCAATCATGGATCTATTAATGAGTTCCGACAGTCATAAGGATGACTTATTACTAGTACTAAGTGAGGTGAGTGTACCCAGTAACACCACTAGTGAAGTGCTGGCCGTGACAATTGGGAAAATGGTCGAAGCAAACATGATCACTTTCAGAAGAGACGAACTTTCTGTCGAAGGCGCAAGTCACAACAAGGCTCTTCATATCACAGTCAAATGCGGGGATAAAATGATGTCCCGGGTGTTGGTC
Source organism: Nicotiana tabacum (assembly GCF_000715075.1). Taxonomy (NCBI): domain Eukaryota; kingdom Viridiplantae; phylum Streptophyta; class Magnoliopsida; order Solanales; family Solanaceae; genus Nicotiana; species Nicotiana tabacum. The sequence goes on along the minus strand of NC_134094.1, from coordinate 63,434,096 downwards.
GATGGAGGGTCAGTAGTCAAAATTTGTCCACTCTTTACCCTATGGGAGTTGGTAATTCATTTGAGGGAAGTCCAGGAAAGGCACGTAAGGGTGAGAGCCATTGATGGTTCGCAAAAGGATCTTATTGGAGAAATTTAGTTTGCCTTGCAGATCGGGTTGGTCGAATTCCCCATATTGTTTTAAGTAATAGACATCTCCTCTTCCTACAACTTGCTCCTGGGCAGGCACTGGATACATATGGCAGGGGCCCTACCATCCACTTTGGACCAATGCATGAATTATCAGTGGGGATGTCAGGAGATCGTGGTCCATGGCGAGTGGGATCACTTCGATTATTTGGAGTATGATGTTCCATTCATTGAAGGGTTAGACGGAGTTGCCTTCCATGCAGTGGAAATCATGCAGACTACCGAGATAGAAAAGACTGAATAACCTTTGGAATGCAGTGGTCGTATAGATCCAAGATGGCTATGGGGGAGATGATGAAATATGAATAGAGGCCAAGGACAGGGCTGGGAGCTAAGTCAGACGGAATCACAGAGCCAATTGAACATAATGGGCAGAAAGGAAGGGCTGGCATAGGATATCAGCCTCCAAAAGGGAAAGCTCGTACTGTGAGCTCCGGGAAAAGGGTTTTTGTGCCAGAGCATGTTGCATGTCCGGGACAGAGTTCATTACCCAAAGATTATATCATCGACGGGATGGGAAAGTTGTTCATGAATATGATTGAAGAATACTATGAAGGGACTGACATCAAGACATCAACTATCAGGGATGCCAAATCAGGGGAAGAGCTACAGAATTGGACCGCTAGTCCATCTTTGGTTCGCTAGAGTCTTGGTATAATCAAACTACTAAAAACCTGTGTTCCGTGATTATGACATGTAACAAAACCGTTGTGCGCAACGACCTAGATTATGAGGAGTATGACGAGAGCATGATGCCCAACAATCTCCCGCAAGATATCGAGCAGTTGGAGAGTCAGAAAAAGCCTAACCTCGAAGAAATGGAAGTGGTCAATCTAGGAAGTGAAGAAGATGTAAAAGAAACCAGAATTAGCATTCAACTAGAAGCCGAGCAGAAGGAAAAACGGGTAGAGCTCCTCCTACAGTACATTGACGTGTTTGGATGGTCGTATGATGACATGCCAGTATTAAGTACTGAAATTGTCTAGCATCGACTGCCCATCGATCCTACCAGACCGCTGGTCAAGCAGAAACCCAGAAAATTCAAACTTGATTTTAGTCTAAGGATAAAGGAAGAAGTTACCAAACAAATAGAAGCAAATATGGTGAGGGTCACCAATTATCCAAGCTGGTTGGCAAACATCGTCCAAGTACCCAAGAAAGACGAAAAGATCAGAATATGTTTGGACTACCGAGATCTCAACAGAGCTAGTCCAAAAGACAATTTTCCTTTGCCAAATATCCACATCCTCATCGACAATTGCGCGAAGCATGAACTGCAGTCATTTGTGGGTTGTTTCGTTGGGTACCATCAAATCTTGATGCAAGAGGAAGATGCAGAGAAGACGGCCTTCACCACACCTTGTGGAGTTATTATTATAGAGTCATATCGTTCGGTCTCAAGAACGTTGGTGCTACCTACATTAGGGCCATGACGACCCTCTTTCATGACATGATTCATAAGGAGATTGAAGTGTATGTGGATGAAGTCATCATAAAGTATTGAAAGTGTTCGTAGCACTTGGACGACTTAAGGAAAGTTTTCGAATGCCTGCGAAGGTACAGTTTGAAGTTGAACCAATCAAAGTGCGCCTTTGGAGTCCCCACTGGAAAGCTATTAGGGTTCATTTTAAGTAGGAAGGGGATAGAACTGGACCCATCAAAAATCAAGGTCATTCAGGAATTACTGCCACCGAAGAGCAGGAAAGATGTCACGAGTTTCTTGGGTAGATTGAATTACATCAGTCATTTCATAGCCCAGTCCACGGTAATCTATGAGCCCATTTTCAAACTATTGAAAAAAGATGATGCCAAAAAATGGATAGAAGAGTGCCAGAAAGCCTTCAACAGAATCAAAGAATATCTGTCAAATCCACCAGTGTTGGTTCCCCCCGAACCAGGGAAGACATTGTTGCTATATTTGACAGTCTTGGATAATGCCTTCTGCTGTGTGATGGGACAGCATGTTGAAACTGGGAGCAAGGAGCAGGCCATCTACTACTTAAGTAAGAAGTTCACGCCATGCAAGGCCAAGTATACTCTGATAGAATGCACTTGTTGTGCTCTGACTTTGATTGCCCAGAAACTAAGGCATTAGATGTCGGCATACACCACGCATCTGATATCTCGGCTCGACCCTCTCAAGTACATCTTCCAGAAGCCAATGCCTACCGGAAAGCTAGCTAAATGGCAAATTCTCTTCACCGTATTTGAAATTGTGTACATAACTCAGAATGCTATCAAGGGGCAAGCTTTAGCTGACCACCTCACATAAAATCTGGTGGATGGGGATTACAAACCGCTTACCACATATTTTCCCGATGAAGAAGTGTTATCTGCTGGAGAAGATATTGCAGAATCGTACCCTGGGTGGAGAATGTCTTTCGACAGAGCAACAAACTTCAAAAGAGTTGGAATTGGGGTAGTTCTGATTTCGGTATCTGGACAGCATTATCCAGCATTGGCAAAGATAAGGTTCCCTTGTACTAATAATATGACTGAATACGAAGCATGCATCCTTGGGATCAGAATGGCAGTCGATATGAACATCAAAGAACTTTTGGTCATTGGAGACTCCTATTTGTTGATACACCAGTCTAGGGGAATGGTCCACCAAGAATGTCAAGATACTTTGATACATGCACTGTGTGAAAGAGCTGTGCAAGAAGTTCACAAATATCGAGTTCAAGCACATCCCCGAGATTCAGAACGAGTTCGCCGACGCCCTTGTAACCCTATCATCTAGGATTCAGCATCCAGACAAGAGCTACATTTGACCATATCATGGTAGAGATCAGGTTTCAACATGCTTATTACTTCCATGTAGATGAAGAACTAGATGGTAAACTATGGTATCACAACATCAAGAAATTCCTTACAACTAAAGAATACCTAGAGGATAGTACTAATGGTCAAAAGCGATCCCTCAGGAGGTTGGCAAACCACTTTTCCTCAATAAGGAAGTCCTATATAGGACGACCCCAGATTAAGGTTTGCTGAGATGTGTGGATGCTACCGAGGCAACTAGGTTATTGGAGGAAATACATGTAGGAACATGCTGATCCCACATGAATGGGTTCACACTAGCCAAGAAGATCTTGAGAGCGGGATACTTTTGGATGGCTATGGAAAGCGAAAGTATCTGCTGCGTGCAGAAGTGTCACCAGTGCCAGATTCACAGGGATTTCATTCGGGTTCCACTAAATGAGTTAAATGTAATTGGTTCACTCTGGCCGTTTGCTGCCTGGGGCATGGACGTGATTTGACCCATAGAGCCCACAACATCAAATGGACATCATTTCATCTTGGTATCTATCGACTATTTCACCAAATAAGGGCATCACGAAGAAGGTAGTGGCAGATTTTGTCCGAAACAACATCGTTTGTAGATTTGGGATACCGGAGTTTATCATCACTGACAAGGCATCTACAGCGACCTCATGAGAGAAATCTGCGAGAAGTTCAGAATCGTCCACCATAATTCCACAGCCTACAGACCACAAATGAATGGGGCAGTCGAGGTAACCAACAAAAATATCAAGAGAATTCTGCAGAAGATAGTGGACAATCACAGGCAATGGAATAAGAAACTACTTTCTCTTTACTAGCTTATCGGACAACCATGAGAACATCCACTGGGGCAACGCCGTATATGTTGGCATACAGCACTGAAGCTGTGATACCTGGAGAGGTCAAGATACCGTCTTTAAGAGTTATTCAATAGGCAAAGTTGGATGACGCATAGTGGATACGGGTCAGACAACAGCAGCTCATGCTCATTGACGAAAAAAGAATGGATGCAGTATGTAATAGTCAGATATATCAGAACATGATGGCCAGTGCATTTAACAAAAGAGTAAAGCCTCGCAAGTTGGCACCGGGGCAGTTGGTCTTGAAGAAAATCTTTCTCCATCAAGATGAAGCTAAAGGAAAGTTCACACCTAACTGGCAAGGTCCTTACGTGGTTCACCAAGCACTGTCGGGTGGAGCTCTAATCTTGGTAGAAATGGATGTAAGAGTCAACACGAAGCTCATCAACTCAGACGCAATCAAGAGATACTATGTCTGAAGGCGAATAGAGTCAGGTTTTTTATGTAACAGAACTACGTTCAGCCTGACTTCCCATGGAGGGACACGTAGGCAACCCACGTAGGGTTTGGTTTCTCTCCCCCTTCTCTCTTGTAATAGAAAACCCAAATATCACTTTTGTATGTTGCTCAAGAACTACGCCGACTTGATTTCCTCAAAAAGGAATACGTAGGCAATCCTTATCGGATTCAATCATCTTTTGTAATTGAGTAACGTTCTAGCCTAATTCAATTTTGATACATAGGTAGTCTGAGTCAGACTCGGTCATTCTTTATTCTTAATCTCATCATCTTGCATCTATTGTAATCAAACTACGCCTTGACCTGATTCCATTTGGATACGTAGGCTGCCTGAGTCAGGCTCGGTCATCTTCTTCATATTTAATCATAATCCACGAACTACGTTCAGACCTGATTCCGTTTTGGATATGTAGGCAACCTGAAAGGGTTCGATCATAACCTTAGGAAAAGCCTTGTAATGCATTACGTCAAATTAGGACACAGTCACGACAACAACCAGCTGCATTATCAGAAGCATCACGGGAAGTCGACATAGCAGAACAAAGTTTTCAAGAGGATACGCTCACGTGTGGAGAACCTTTCGTAACATGTCATAATCCGGAATGAAGGCATTTGACTAACAAACTATTTTCAAAATGTTTTCTAAAGACAAAATATATATACCGTATTCTGTTCCATCTACCGAACTTTGCGGTACAATCATGTCAAAGGTCGGGGAAAACCAACACTGTGGTCGACACAAACCAACTCCCCCCCCCCCAAGAATTTTCTTTGAATTCAGGGTCAACAGGGAGTAAGGAAGCACTAGGACCACACTGGGGCAAATGACAGACCAGCCACATGCCTAAGATTATCTCTCTTCCTCTTTACTTGAATTTTTCTGCTATAGCTAAAGCTAACCTTTGAATCCTTTGTAGGTACCTTAAAATCAGACAGCTGATACAGAAAAAACTTGTACATAGAAAATCGTCAGCTCAATCAATCGGAGCACCCTAAACAAATCGAACGTCGGCTTCGCCAATTGAAGTCTGGTATATAGCAAATCGTCTGGTTAATCATCGGAGCGCCCTGTATAAATCGAACGTTGGCTTCGCAAATTGGATCATTGTATTATAACAAAATGCAAAACTTCTCTAACAAAGTAATTCGCATCGCCGCTCTGTCGCAACGGATGCTAGAATAGACAGTCGCAAACCTCGTCATCCACGTTCTGCCAATTGATGGTCGCAACATAGCTTCGCAGTTAAGAGTATCTCTTGGGCATGCTTTTATTTCATTTACTATTACTTTGATTGTATTAACGTTTTGCTCTAGCAGCTTCCGGCATGATTACGATTTAGTTAATCACTCCCAAGCGGAGATTACTTTACATTTTAGTGCAAAGCTCTCCTAACAAGTAGAGACGCACTCTGCAAATCAAGCTCTCCCAACAAGCGGAGACATTTCTCGGTGCAAAGCTCTCCCAACAAGAGGAGACGCACTTTGCAAATCAAGTTCTCCCAACAAGCGGAGACAATTCTCAAATGCTCCGACAGTTGTGGAACGGTACACAGCCCGGCTAATAAATCGAGTCAAGATCAAGTATCCCATCACCCCGATCCCAAATAACGGCTCGCCGGCAGCCATGCATCATCATTCCTGCACCATCTACATCACATCTTAATATATTTTGCATTATAATATATTGGTATGCGTGTATTTAATTTTTTTTGCAAGAACAAATACCGCAACGTGGAACTTTTCCTGGTAGCAGACCGAACCACAACGCTATTGGGACAGCCAACCCATTAGCGGGCCTAAGATCCAAGTTCAAGACGATCAGTGAAACTCAAAATTTTCAAATCCTTATCAAGCCGTAAAATTCAAGCTATCATAAGTGTCCAATCCTCCATCTCGTTGTAACGTCATAATACGATACTGGGGCAATTCCTGCGAATGTCGCTTCCCCAAAATCTTAACTTCAGGACTATATGAGGCCTTATCCTCATTAAGCCCGAGGTATGTAAGCAATTCAAAGACAAAATTCGGTCCCAATATCTCCAAAACATTTCCTAAAAAACATCCTAGATTCTTTCTTAACTCAATCCTGCAATACATGCCTAAAGTCGGTACAAAATTGGCTTTGGTTCAATTTCTTTTCCCGAAAACTCTTTCATCGTCTCCGGTCAAAGAGGGGCAGCTATTGACGGTAAATTTTGACCCTCTCTTTTTAAATTAATTTATTTATACTTAATAATTTACAATAAATATTTTTAAAGTGTTTTCTAGTAACAAATACTTATTTTACAAATTAATTAAGTATTAATTTTTAAATTAATCGCGTAATATTAAGATTATGTAATTTCAAATATATTTCTATTCTTAGGATTATTAAAATAATTATTATATATGAATTACGTATGTTCTATAATTAACTTAATGAATTACTCTTTAATTTCTAGTTAATTATGTGAAATTCGAAATTAGTGTTGCAATTTAGGAAGACAAAGTGTTTTATAAATAGTTAATTAAAATAACTAGTAGTATATATAGTAATTATAATTTTTACCACATTTATTGAAAATTGCTATGTGTATTTAAATTAAATTCAAAAAAGGGTTAAAAGACTAAGGCTACAATTGCAATTCTCAAATCAAAGACAAAGTGTCCATTGTGGAGATCGAAGCCACTCTCTTTCCATTGTGGCTTGGATCTATATTTCCCAGTCCGAAATATACCCAACCCAAACACTCCTCTCTTTCCACTGTGGCGATCCAAGCCACTCTCTTTGCACCAATCAGCTCGTGCCACGTCACCTCTCTGTAACACTCACACAAGAAATACAATCCATCTAATCCGTTGATCCATCTAATCAATGGCTACATTTATTCTCTGATTCTTCTTTTGATTTTAATACCCGCCCCCACAGATCTAATCTCAACCATCCAAAATCTCTTAATCCAATGGTCACTGATTTTTTCACTTAAATTATTTCTAAAAATTCAATTACCAAAATAATCGGAGCCGCTGATCAGTAGATCCAACGGCTCCCGTTCCATCTCTCGTCTTTAATCCTAGATACAAACCATATTCCCCCATAAACTCTAATCATTTCTTACCATGCCCAGCCGCCCTCATTTCCCTTTCCTCTCTCTTTTTTCTCATCCCTTAAAGCCCATCAATCATGAAAACCTTACACAAATCAGTGCAAGCTTACAAGACCTTCACCAAATCGTCCTTCCCTATACTTCCTTCCCCCGAATCCGACTAATTTCCTTTTTTTGCTCACCAAATCTAAGAGATTAGACACGGCCAATAAGGTCGAAACCCCATTCTTTCGTTCTTTAAAATCAAACTTACAGATTCATCTCCTTTGTCCCTAGGAGATGAATCTAGTGAGTCTAATTTCCATTCTCATCGATTGAAATCAAAACCCCCAATTTGAAACCCTAGACCTAAATGATGAAATTTTATTTCATCTGGTTTCTCCACTCGTTCTTCCAAATAGGAGCATGCATGTGCATGTTTCAGAGCTTCATCATGAATATTATGTACCCAGAGGTCAAACGTAGTGACTTTTGGATTTTTGGGCTTTGTCTGATGGGTTTTCCTTCAACGTTCAATTGCTCTCCACTCAGGTAAAAACTATCACTAATTCCCCCCTGTCTCTGAGATTTTTCACTCGATTTTGCTATCATCATCGATTTTCATCACTTTCCACTACTGTCTTGAATCTATGAAACCCTAGAGCCTTAATGGTACTATAAAAGGGCCCTTAATGTTCTCATCTAAGATATGACCTAACACTGAAAACATCTACACAATCATCTAAGAGCATTTCTGAGATTTAAAACCTAGGGTTCGTTACTGTTTTTCCCTTTTTCATTTCTGAGTACTATCATTGCTTCGAGCTTGAAGCTTTTTGGTTTGCTGCCCTCAAAAATGTCAGTACATTCCTAACTTTTCTCTTTAATCATCTTATATAAACATTATGAATATGCTGGTTATTTTTTGTAGTTATTTATGATGCTTGTAACTAGTATGGAAATGTTTATGTTCTGTTTATGATAGTATATTATCTACTTGTGATCACTTGTCATGCCTCTTGAGTCTTTAATTTATAATTGACCAAGTTATTATGAGATTCCTGATGACTTTCATTTCCGAGTTCAAGCAGTCTGCATGTTTAAGCTGTAATGTGCCTTGAATGACTGCTCATGTTTACCTGAACTTCATAGTCTTTCATTGATGATTCAACTGTGATCTTCACCTCTGCCTATTGTTTTTCCCGTGTTCTATTTGTCTTGTGATCGAGTTTATGATTCAATAATCCTAATTGAGATAAACTTGAAATTTCATAAGTTCATGTCACCCACCATTCAACTATAGCATGAAATATAAGTGTTTAGATGCATTCCTTCTTCATGCATGTATCTGCTAATCTGGAGGCAACTTTTGGGCTCTCACCATGGCATTCTCATGATTATACCTAAATGTTGGTTGCATTTGTATGAAACAGTCTTGTTTGAGTTGAACTCTCTTCTTTTCATGAATACTAATAGGTCTACTATCTATATTTTATTAAGATTAAGTTATCCTCTTCTTCATAGAACAAGTCATGATCATGTTTTGCTATAGTTAGCTGGTAATTGCTGTTAAGTTGAACTTGGTTGTATCATGTTAGTTAAAACCTTGAGTTACATGCTTATGTCAAAACCTATTTAGATGTAGTGTTTTTCTTGTCTTTAATCTCTTTTATGCTACTTTTGACTTTGTGAAGCTTACATGCATTTATCATTAAGTTATCTTCGATAAAAGTAGGACTTACTCATTATAGTTATAAGTCAGGTGATAATTTTTAAAGCTGAGTATGATGACTTCACATTTAGAAACTAATTTAGACTATATTCTTCAAGTAAACTTGTCTTGGTATAATATTCTCTTTATCTGTAATCCCTCTCCTTTCATGACATGTTTAACTCAATTCTTTAACATGCAAATCTCCCTTGTCTATATGAAATCACAACCTCACTTGAAGTGCATATATATAGCTGACTGAATATTGTATGTTCCTTGTTTGACTCCATGATCCCATGTTCTTGTTTTGAACTACCCTCAGTCCTCTTCTTCTTGTTAATCTAAAACTAAAGCTGATACCTAAACCTTGTGAGAATTCATTGTTTGATATTTTCTGGACATGATGGCTTGTTTAAGGATAATACTGTTAGGAATATAACCTTGTTAAGTCCTCAGGGATTCCATGTTCAAATCTGTGAACTTGTAGTCATGTTGAAATTTAATCATGTTTCTAATATCTTTGATAACTTCTGTAAAAGTGGTTAGTCATAACTTTTTATTTGAATCATTATTGTTGACCTTTAAAGTTCCAAGTAGTGTTACGGGTTCATGCATATGCTAGTGGTAAGACCCAAGCTAACCAACCTATAATTAGTCTATCATAGGGAAAATATTTACATCTTCAGGGTTACTGCACACCTGAATTCTGTGCTCCTTGCCTTTCCTTTGAATGTATTTCCTTAGTGTTGGACATTTAACAGTATGTTATGATATTTTTGCTTCTCTCCTATGTGTGCTCGAAGTTTGGCCTTTAGATTTACCTTATATGTATTTTTATTTGGTACCAAATGTAGCCTGTGTGCCTTTATATCATTATGTTAGAAGGGAAAGTATACTTTTGGGGTATGTGATACAGTAGCATTTAGTTTACATTGAAAGAGCCTCATTGGGATTTAAACCAATAGGGAAAACGAGTCGTTAGTAGTTAGGGGTATTTGGGAGTGAGGTTTGACTCTAGGTTGGGCTGCTCTTCCAGGCACAAGCATTGCCCTGGGCCTTGAGTCCCTTGGGAACTTTAAAGTGTCGGGGGATTCAAAGGGGGCATTGACCTTGAGTAGAACTCCCTCCTTAGCCCTTAATTCATTGACACTTTTGTTTCCTTAGGGGTTTACTATTTTATAACAATGAAAGGTTTTCAGTGTACATTATTTTCCATGTATAACTACCACATTAGTATAATTTCTCATAGCATTAGACTATTGATTGTTACACCTCATGTTTTCGTACGTGAGAGTATGTCGTAAGTCAATTGATGTAAGCTCAGAAATAATATTATATTTGAAAGTACATAAAGTAAGTTAATCATGGTACCGTGGAGGTTACAAATCTTTAAGATCATGGATAACAAGTACCAAGAGGGTTGGGAGGCTTAGAAGCTAAACGAATCGAACAAAATAAGTTTCGTCGAAAGTCGACAAGTTGGGTATGTTATGACATGCACTTTGGGGGTGAGAATAGGGTTCTTAACATGGTGAGGAGGTTATGTAATGAATTAATTTAGTCGTATGATAGTCATGTGTTACGTTTTGAAGTCAAGCGAATTGTGGAACAAAAGAAGGAAGGTCATCACAAGCTACATTCATAATGTGCTGAAAATTAGGTCAAATTTAGCATAGCTTTTCTCCTAATATACTTTGAATTAAAGGACGAACAACATATAAAATTGAATATATACGTGTCTAGTTTCTAATGCATTAAACCGTTTTTTGATATGACATTGGAGTAGAGAGATATTTGTATTTTTGCGAGACTGCGCAAGTAGCTACCAATGGGATCCACTTAGGCGGTGGACGACCCTTTAACATTTTAAAGGGTTTGGATGGCTCATTTTTGGTCATTTTCGACCAAGGACAGTTCCCAAACTCTATAAACACCTCTATAACAGTCCTCCATAGTTCCAAGTCGAATCCAAGGTGGTTTTTCCTAGACCTAACCTCAAATATTAGCCTAAGTTAAGAAAAGAGTCTCTATGGTGTTGTGATGTCATTAAGGGTGCTTGCAAGCTAAGGGAAGCTTTGGTTCGATTTTATTATGATTATTTAAGGTATATATAACACCCTATTGCTTGGGATTAAGCTTATCTATGTATTGGGTTAAGTTATTTGGATGAAGAATTACAAGATAGAACTTGAAGTTGTATAAGAAGTTGTTGTCTCTTATTGGACTATTTTGGAGTTGTGTATATGAATTAATATGGCTGTAAATTATGAAAAATAAGTTGGCTATGATATTTTTATATGATTATGTTGGTTTACATGTCAATCTTGTTGAGGGAAATTGGTAATTAGAAAAGAAATGGCTATAAAGCACTTGGAAGTTGTCCATAGTGATATTATCTTATGTTAGGCTCTTTCGGGTAAATTTGAAATTGAGTGCAAGGTTGAAAATTCTTTAAAAGGTATTGGTTATTATACTGGATAAATTACTAAGTTCAAAAATGAATGATAATGGGGTTGAAGGGTGCTAACGGGATTCAATCCGATCTTGCCGCTCGTCGTGATATGTTCATGACTTGTTAAGAAATATTTTGTACCCTATTGTTGATGTTGTTCTTATTGTATTGCTATGGTTATTGTTGTTGGTATACAGTATTGGAGGAGGCCCTTGTAACAGGGGAGATGCTGCCCATATTTACATAAATGAGCTACTAGTTTAAGTAGCGGACATAGCCTTTACTCAGCACTGATTTTGATTCTTCTTATGCTATGGTAGTTTGAGTTGAGTTGTTTGAAGAATTTCTTGGAAGGTGTTAAGGACTCAACGGATTTAAGGTATGTTTAGGCTATCCCTTATTTCCTTTGGCATGATCCATATGATACAACGAAACGAGCAAACACGCAACTTTCACAAGTGACTCTATTTTTAGAAGTACTAGGGATGCCTATGTTCTTTATTCTCCATGTGTCCTATTATTATATCATATGTTCATGGGTCTCAAAAAATACATAAGTTCATAAAGTTTTTTCCATGATATTAACTGAGGGCATATTGATCTTATGACATCCCGATAATTTTTTATTGACTTACTTCTTATGCATTGCATTCATTTATACATGTACATTGACCCATGACCAAATGGCATTATATACGTGTATATTATATGTATATGGGGTATGGGGAAAGTTTATGGCGTTATATATGCACCACCACCTGATTAGCTGGTATACGTTGATGATTTCGCCCACAAAGGCCGAAATATATGATGGGATGCCCTCAGAGGCTTAATGACGTTATGTACGCATATACCTACGCATGATATGACATTTATATGGATATGCATGACATTATAAATGTTTCATGATTCACAAAGCTATTCAGACATACAGGTTGAGTTTTTTACTCCATGTTTTTTCATGTCTTTTATATACTGCTTTTCATGCCTTACATACTCGGTACTTTATTAGTATTGACGTCCTTTTTACCTGGGGACGCTGCGTTTCATGCCCGCAGGTCCCGATAGATAGGTTAACAATCCCCCTAGTAGGCTATCAGCTCAGCGGAAGGTGTTGGTGCACTCCACTTGCTCCGGAGTTTCCTATTTGGTCAGTATTCTTCACACATGTATAGATTGGTATGGCGGGGCCCTGTCCCAGCCTTTATGATGTTTATGTACTCTTAGAGGCTTGTAGACATATGTCATGTATATGGATGATTGTACGGCCTTGTTGGCCTATGTTTTGAGTATAGAAATGATCATTTCGGTCGTATAGGCATGTAAGTAACATGTATAAGTTTTTATATCATGTTGGGTCATCCTATGTCTAGTATTCCTTTGTGTTTTATTCTGGTTATCTCATGACGGCCCTTTTGGCCCACTTGCCCATTATAGTATGATATGAAATATATGTTACGTTGGTACTCGATTGAGTAAGGAACCGGTGCCCGTCGTGGCCCTGCTGTTTGGGTCGTGACAAAAGTGGTATCAGAGCAGTTCTGTCCTTGTGTTGTGCACCACACATATAAGCAGGAGGCTACAGGGGATTTAGGATTGTCACTCTTTCTTCTTACTCTAGATCGTGTGGTAGAGCTCAATTGTAAGAATTCAAACTCCTAAATTCTATTTTATTCATAATACAACGATACCTACATCCAGAAAGACAGTTGGTAAGAGATTGAATGTGGATATGGAAGAGTTTAGTTAGAGGAACTCGATTTTGCATCATGCTTATGATGAGTAAATGTGAGGTCTTCAGCAGATCATGTGTGTGCTAAGATGTGTAAGCTTCTTGATAAGGAGCCCTAAGGCATAAAAATCTATCCACCTATGGTGTAAAAAGCAACAAGAGAATCAGAAGGTACAAACAAGTTTCAACAATTAAAAGAAGCAAGGTGAAAAAGGGTACGAGGTACCCAGTTAGTCAATATAATCAGTTTTTACAAATCAGGCAGAGAAATATAAGTATTCTGAGTTACCTTCAATAGTAATAGACATATATACAATTGTCCACACCCATCTTAGTTATACCCTATGGGAGCTAACATATATTGTTTAAAAGAAGGATAGGATATCAGAATCCAGCTAGGGTTACAGTAACCCAAAATGGTGGATGGATTGTTAGCATTAGCTGACATTTCTAAAGGATATTGCGAACGTGGTAATAGTTCTCCTTATGAGACACCCAGATGGTGCACTCTAGAATAGTACAGTTAGACATGAATACTAGCATGTTCATAAAATTCAGAAGATAGGCACTGGAATCCTAGAAGGGATAAATATTTACCTTTGTATGGCTCCCGTGCCTAGTAAAGAGAGAATGCTAGGCGACCCTAAGAGCCAGTGGATAGAGCAAGGGGAGCTAAAAGCGAAAGAATGTTTTGTTGAAGTTTCCAGTAAAGTGATAGACAGAAATATTAGCCGGAGAATAAGAAGAGAGTAAATGAAGCATTATGAGTAATATGTGATAAATGGGTAATAACGGTTAATCAAAATATGACAGGATTACAGAGTCTATAGTCAAGTGAAGGAAAAGATAAGAGGTTACAGGCCTTGAGACAAAAAAAGAGTATAAGCCATAAAGTCATTTCCCCATTTAGAGAAATGAGTTGGTGACTCCAACGTGATTATCAGGAGGAAAGGTTAGATCCTCGGAGTAATAGAAATCAATATGGGCTAGTGAATAAGATAAACTGAACATGAATTAGGGACCAAAGGATTTTATAATAGTCGGCATCGTAAGAATTTCAAAGATAGCGTTCTGGAAATAATAGAATGGAAAACAAAAGAATAACCTTTAAAGTTCATTCAGGAAGACGCTTCCCTAAAGCAAGCAATGTGAGCAGAGTTAAGCTTAAGGGACTAAGTGTGCCAGTTACACTAGGTGTCACCCTTGTGCGTAAAGAATTCAGTTATCCCTGGTATAGAAGGGTTATCACAAGGTGAGTAAGGGTCATTGATGATGTGAAAAGACGCCAAATATGAAGAGGTAAAACATCTATGGGTAGATCGTCGTTGCACTAAATCTTAGTACTCCCCAAAAGGTAGTTCAGAAAACTATGGAATGGTAAAGAAAGAATGTGGTAAAAAGGCGAAAGGCAGTAAGAGTTTTTGACCAAGATGTTATTAATAAATAAGTTCGAAGGGACACTTGATACACCAGGAGCCAGTGCAAGAGGTAAGTTAAGACAAAGGACATATACCAAGAGAGATTACGCGGAATATAGATATGAGAATAGAGCAATGAGTAGTTAGTAGTGTATTCAGGAAGAGCCTAGTTATGGCTAGACAAGAGGATACAGACAAACCAATAGATCATGCAAGATAAACATAGAGAATCCCAACATAGTGAATTCAGTCTAGCAGATATGACATCATGATCCTTAAGAAATATTCGGATAGGAGTTGGGGTAGTTACAAGTACCGTATAAGTGCTATGGAAATAAAAGAGAATGCCACTAGGGAGACAGTTTATATTTCAATTCAGAAGCAACCCTACGAGCACAAGGGCGCGGAGGTAAGTAACTACGGATAATTATAGGCGAGTAAGGACATCAAAAATTCCTTCGGGTATACGATGTAATAAGCTTGCAGCTTTACAGGAGTCAGAGGGTCTCCCCTAAGTACTACAAAGAAAGAATAGCTGAGGAAAGAAGGAAGAAGACTTCAACCTAAGCATATTGACATAAAGAAGAAATGATCTTGTAACAACAGTCTCACTACAATATTGTATGCACTCCATAAGAAAGTGGCACCTATCATAGCTAATGAACGGGAAGTAAAAAAATCAAAAGTAATATTCGAGATCATATGGGTTCCATGGAATTCCAATATGTGTGGGCACTAAGATAAGCCAAGTATTCATACAACAAGTGGCAGAACGACTAGGAAAAGTATTGCTTACATTTAAAGACAACTGAGAAGGCATGAAAGAAAATCTATGGTGCTAGCAAGTTAAAAGAAGGTTGCGAGTAATATAAATAGATTTGTATAGGTCCCAAGATAAAGTATCATAGAGTGACACGGTTTTAGATAGATAAGAGTAAGTATAAGAAAAGGTGAGTGAGAAGGTGACAAGAATAAGTAAGGCCTCAGAATTAAGCCCATCAAAACAAGAGAGCTGATGGTTTCCGTAAGTTATAGAAAGCTCAGTATAACTTGAATAAACTCGGAGGAGTCTAAGACTAGGTGCATTTAGAAGGGATGAAATACTTCCCTGGTAGTAGAATATGGGTGTAATTGTGATAGATAAGAGAATGACGTGGCAGAGTAGCATATGGATTATGTGGTAGGATAGTCACATGCCTTGAGAAAAATTTAGAGCGATTTGGGAATCACGGTGAACAGTAACTAGGTCTACGGATTTTATTTGGGAATGGTGGCTAATGTGCTGAGGAAGGTTGAATATGACGGAAATAAGTTTGCTTGGAGTGTTTAGGGGTATAAGAGCTTGATTATTATTATGGGATACGACGTGACTTCGAGTTTGGAATATATTGTCGGACTTTCAGTTAATGTCAATGGGGAGTGAATAGACTTGTATTGCTGGTGGACGAGCATGGGCTCAGGAGGGTTTACTGATTTCGTGGTAGTTGTACCTAGTGCAGCGTCATTGGAAGATGTCAGTATGGAATTCCGCATATGGGTTATCTCCTATGAGCAAGTTAGCGGTTGCGTGATTTTGATAGTCTTGACGAAGAGTTCTACTTACTACCCGACAGAAGGTTGAATATGCGATTATAGCTGATAATTCGGAATGTTCATGAAAAGTTTAACAAGATACTACGAGAAATTTGGCGGGTTGACGATGCGAGATCATGGTAATTGAGAAGGAGGAATCTTTGTGGGTGCTACATTTATGTGATGGTAGCTTAAAGCTAAGTAGGGGAGCCTATCGTCTACGATTGAATCACGTGGTTGTCTGCTTGTGCGGTTTCTGGTTATCGGTGCATTGGTGGTTTATTTTTGACTAAGAAAAGAAGACATCGGGGGTAATTCGAGCAAATAACTTGTTGAATGTGTGCTATATTTTGCCTTATCAATTCATGTGCGGGTTTTTGGAAGACTTAGAGTTTAGGTTTCTTGTGGATGTGATGTACAAGGAAAAGAATTCATCATGTTGCTTCTTTGGGAGTGTTTATATGCTAACAGAGCATTGGAGTTTGATTATATTCCGGACCAGGTCAGAGTAGGTGACTCTTAATAGTGGTTCTAATGGGTTCAAGGATGTAAGCACGGTGTCTATGGATTTTGGGTTCATTATGTGGCTGAAGACCAGGATTTTGAAGTCGAGTGTGAAGAATACTTGGGGAATTTTCTATGTTATCATAGGGTGTACGGGGTAGTACAAGAGGAATGGGAGAAATAGCTTTGGATTTGCAGGAGGTCTTGCAGAATGGGTGTACCAGTTAGTGATGCTATTGTGCGCTTGATGAGAGTATGAGATGGTTCATGGGTATTGAGATGATGTGGTCTCGTAATTCGGGTCACTCGGGATGAGTGCTGATTGAGTTTGTTATGTTTTTGAATGGAACTATTATTATTTCTAAGGCAAGTCAAGAGTAAATTGGAAGAAGTTGGATCGGTTAGTAATGGTTTGAATCATCATGATTATGGCAATGATCAGTTCCTTCGGCATGTTAAATTATACAGGTGGTTTGTGGTTTAACGTGCGGGCTTGACAACCACCACAATTTAACCGATTGGAGGTATTTGATTCTGATGACCTTGTTATGTGTAAATGGATCCTGGAATAGTTATGGTGGCTTAGACGACGGCTTGAGTTCTGTGTCTTTCGCGGTTATGAGAAGTTGATTGTGTGTTGCGATTCGTCTTCTGAAATGAGTTAAGTGAAAGGTTTCTAGCCAATGAAGTGTTTATTCTACTAGTAGTTCAGGGGTTACAATGAATTCTTGTACTCTCACGTAGAGGCATGATAGGTGCAGTGAGCGGAATGGGAATTGGAAGTTGAGGATCAAGGTTGCGGCTCGGTGTTGATAAGAATGTCACGAGCTCGGATGAGCAGGGAAGAATTCAGATGTTCAGAGTAAGCTGGCATTAACTTAGTGTCGCCTGAGAATGGTGTTCTGTGGAAGGGCATTGTGTATTGATTTGCGGATTTTTGGTTTGCTTTACATAATTTGTATGGTTGGTGGTATGGAGGTGCAGACTTTTCTACCTAGTACGGAAGGTCGTGGGGGTGTATCCCACGAGAAAATTGTATAGGTGTGACATGTTAGTCACTGGATTGTTAAGGATTAAAACCAAGTATGGAGATTCTGGTACTATCGCTAATGTGAGAGTTTATGCCTGAAAGACGCTCTATTCATTTAGTTGTGGCATGTGGGAGTTTTTTCCGGATTGGACGGCTGCTCGTGTGTGTCATGAATAGGGCCATTGTGGATCCTAGAAAGGTTGTTGGCCCAATATGGTATTATCAGAATCGGCTTGAGGTCCGTTGGTGGGTCTAATGTGAATGTGTGCTCTAGGTCGGATGTGTTCATTCGGCATAACATTGCTTACGAAGGAGTCTCTAGGCGTTGGATGTTATCCCCGTTGTCAGTTATTCCATGTAATACTCTATTGTGCCACGTGGGTTATGAGATGACTTAATTATTTACATATTTCTTGTGATCCTATGTAGCTTGTGGTGTTATATGAGCAAGATGGCTCTTGAGATGCAAGTCATTTATTGCACCTTAGTCGTGCTTGGGTTTTGTAGCGTATGGCGTTATCGTCTCCCCAGGGATTGTATTATGCTCTTGGCGTGCTTGTGGTCAATATTCGTGGATTTCGTAAGTATAAGCATTACAGCTTGATGTGGGTTTCCTTATTGATTATTATGTGTAGATCGGGTGGCACGTCGTCACGGATATGTTGGTTAGATCGGGTGGCACGCCGCCACAGGTATATTGTTTGGATCCGGTGGCATGCCACTACAGGTATGTTATGTGAATCGGGTTGCACACCGCAATAGTGTCATATTTGGATCGGGTTGCACGCCGCAACGGTGAGATGTTAAATATGGTTCCTTATACTTATTTTGTATGCCTTGTTTCTCATCTCTAAGATAGAGCCATAACATCGGTTTGGCCATTTTATTTGTTACGCGGGCTGGATGGTTCTTTGCCAGAGTTCGTTCTTCCCTATGGGTCATATTCGAGTTGTAGCTTGTTGGCGCTTTGATGGCGCTGTATGAGATTTTTGACGGCGTTTGAGGTGGCTTATTGCCCGAACAGTTTGTACTGGGTGAGACGAGGTTATTGGACCTGAAATCAGTGCGGTCGGATTTATGCAGGGTATATTAAAGAGAAAATATCATTTTTCAGTTCAGAATGAGGTAATGGTTCTTGTTAGGTGGAGAGACTCCATGATTCATTGATTTGGTAGATGGTTATGAGTTTCTACACATCTCTTCCGTCGTGGCTGTATTGCGAGAGTTGGAACAAGGCTTACATGTGTTATGAGGTGTATTGCGGGCATCAGATTTGTGAAATTGCAGCTATTATGGTTTAAGGATGTTATTATGAGCAAACGACTTATGTGGTGCATGGTGTGATTTCAGCATAGGTGCATGATCATGTTTCAGTACTGTGTGTAGTGATTGATGCGGTGTTCCTATGTTAGAATCGAGTCTCGTGGAGAATTTTGGATGTTGGAATTTGGTTCTAAGGCTTGTTAGCTAAGGTTATAGAGATGATCTTCAGTTTGGCTCGAGCTAATGTGCTCATATGGGTTGTGGTGGCACGGGTAGGTACACGAGATGTTAAACAATGATTTTGGACAACTCCGGAATAGTTCTTGGCACATTCGAGGATGAACGTACATTTAAGTGGGGGAGAATGTAATGACCCGACTGGTTATTTTGATCTCTAGTGCGTCGTTTGGCAGTTTGAGACCGTGATTAGCTTCACTTCATGTTTTATGACTTGTACGTGTGGTTGGAATCGAATTTCGGGAAGTTCGGAGTTGTTTCGGAACGAAAATTCTAAATTCAGAAGCTTTAAGTTGGAAGTGTTGACTAAGGTTTGAATTTTGAGTAAACGACCTCGGAATCGGGATTTCAAGGTTCCAATAGGTTCATATGATGATTTCGGACTTGGGCATATGTTCGAGTTGGGTATCGGGTGGTCCGGGAGCGTTTCAGCGCTTATTATGGAAATTTGACATTTTGAAAGTTTAAGAATTTTTTCAGTTTGATTTGAAGTGGACTTTGTTGTTATCAATGTCCGTTTTAGGTTTCGAGCCTTGGAATAGGTTCGTATCGTGATTTATGACTTGTGCGTAAAGCTTGGCGTTATTCCAGAATGTTTAATTATGAATCGGACGCGTTCGTCAAAGTTTAAATGTTTGGAAGTTTAAAGAAAGGTTTCGATGATCGATTTATAGTTTTGATGTTGTTTGGTGTGATTTGAGGCCTCGAGCAGGTTCGTGTCATGTTTTGGGACTTGTTGGTGTGATTGGACGGGGTCCCGGGGGCCTCGGATGTGTTTTGCAGTGGTGTCGGACCAAGTTTGGATGAATAGGTGTTGCTAGTTTGCTGGTGCTGGTTTTGTTCTTCGCGAACGCAAAGAAAGAGACGCGTTCGCAAAGAAGGTGTTGGACTGGATGCCTTTTTGTTCAACACATTCACGATAAGGCAGTTGTGTTTGCGAAGGTCTGGGCAGTTGTGCTCTGCGTTCATGATTGACTGGTCGCGTTCGCATAACGGAAACTAGGCCTGAGAGTCTTGGCCTACGCGTTCGCGAGGATGGTGGCACATTCGCAATAGTCAGGCCTGGTAAGGCATCGCATTCGCGAGCCTGTCTTCGCGATCGTGAAGAAGGATTTTGGAGCTGAAGCAGGTTGTGTTTCGCGAACGCGAGGGAAGTTTCGCGTTCGTGATGAAGGTCGTCTGGGCAGTGTATAAGTAAGCAAAGACGGGTTTTGGCGCATTTTATCCCAAATCTTCCATTGGAGTCGAGGTTGGGGCGATTTCTGAAGGAGCTTTTTAGTCATCCTCCACTAGGTAAGTGATTGCTTCACATTGTGAGTTAAATACATGAATTATACATGGATTTGAACATGGAAATTGGTGGAAATTGTGAGATTTTGAAGAAAACCTAGAATTTGATATTTTTGGACTTTTACCATGAAATTGCATATAAAATTAGGAATAAACTATATATTCGAGTTCGTGGTGTTATGGGTAATGATTATCTTCAAGAATTTTTAGAATCCGGGCACGTGGGCCTGAGGGTTGACTTTTCGAGCAGAGTTGAGAATTATTGTAAATTGTTAAATTATATGCATTGGAGTATATTTTGATTGATTTGTACCTTGTTTGACTAGTTTCGGATTGATGTGCATTGGTTTGAGGTGTTAGAGAGGCGTTGGAGCTGGTTATGGAACTTCGGAGCGAGTAAAGTCTCCTGTCTAACCTTGTGAGGGAGAAACTACCCCCTAGGTGATGTAATTATTATGTGCTACTAGTTGTGGGTGCTACGTACGCACCAGGTGATGAGAGTCAGTACGTAGCTAAATCATGTTTATATCCGGGTAGACTTAGGACTTTATCATGTAATATTTGAATTATTCGAACTCATTCTGTAGGCTCAATTAATTGAATTCATAATTGAGTTTGATTTAGAAACATATATATATTAGGCCGAGCTGTATCATCTTGAGTTGTTGCCAAGATATTTGATAAACGTAAAGGGGTATATTCACTATTATGCACCTGTATGTGTGTTGTAAGCACGTGGCTCGTAATTCGATAAGTTTCTTCCTTTCTTGTGGAGCGGTCCGAATGCCTCGGCAGTATAATAGATGCATTTATGGATCGTGTCGGTCGACCCTAGGTAGTGTACACATTATTCTGGATCGGGTCGTACGACCTCAACATAATCGTGCATTATATCGCTAGCAGTCCGAATATTCATGAGATTATCCTTCCACTGATGCCTGCATTTTATATGGTATTCCTTATCCGTTTTATACTGGTAGTTGATACATTTGAGCTATTGAGATAGACTACGAGACTGAGATATTTATATCTTTAAAAGAAATTTTTGGAAGATTATGTAACTTACAGGTTTACCCCATTATTGTTGTTGTGCTTCATATCTGCTTATGATTTATCATATTGCTTTATTTGACCTCTAGTAAGTGTCAATCTCGACCCCTCATCACTACTTCTCCGGGGTTAGGCTAGATACTTACTGGGTATGCGTTGATTTATGCACTCATGTTACGCTTCTGCACTAAATGTGCAGGATCTGACATGTTCAATTGGTGGTCATCTTGGCGCGTAGGCGCAACTGCTGAGGAGACTTTATGGTGAGCTGCATTTTAGGCTACGTATCGCAACCCACAGAGTCTCCATCGTACTATTTACTTTATTTTGTCTTATTTACTGTAGGGCCCCATATGTTGTCTTATTATTGTACTCCTTAGTAAATGCTCATGCGCTTGTGACACCGGGTTTTGGGATGATTCTAGAATTTGTTTATGGTTTGCTTAACCTCGATACCCTTTTACTTGTATAATATTTAAATTGTATTTATCTATGACTGTAACACATTTATGTCTCCACCTAACAAGATTCATGATTTCCAAAATAATAAAATGAATAATTAAGTTGTTAGTTCACCGTTGGCTTGCCTAACGGCGATGTTGGGCGTCATCAGGACCTATAGTGGATTTTGGGTCGTGATAATATCAAAAGATATCAACTCAACATGGATAATTCCATCTCGATTAAAAAGTCAAAAGCATGTAACATAGACTTAAAGTAATATGTTAGAATTCAACATAGAAAGCATACAAAATACATGATAAGGCATAAGAGATCCACTTGAATGGTTAAAGCTTCCAAATTTATGCTCAAAACTCACCGCCTCGAATCTGATATAAGAATCAATCAAACATCTATCAATTTATCACAACCGAGGAGCACGTCATTAAGAGAGAAACAAAAGAGGGCAACGATGGGAATGGATCGGTATCCATATGCTGCATGGCAAAGACCACGTGCCATAATAGTGGCAATGTCACCTCAACTGCATGGTAGAAATCTCATGCCATAACAATAAAAACATCATAATAATACCACAGTAGAAACCTTGTGCTATCACCAAATCAATTCAATCAACATATCCATTTGTGCCATAACCATAGCAATCAGAAATAACATTTCATCTTTAAAAGGGCACTGCTCACAAATAACCAATAAGGTGCAAAAGGACATAATAAATAAAGGTGTGGACGTGTGCTCAAGATGTAAAGCATGACTACAGCTAAATCACGTATATCAACAATTTGATGAATAGCCCATCTTTGCCAATTAAGAGGTAGTAATCCTAAACATGGATTCTAGCATGAAAGGATAAGCTCACGTAGTCATACAATTGCTTAAAAACATAAATTATAGAAAGCACACAACCAAACAAGGCATAATAAATACTAAAGTCTAATTCGGCCATGAATAATACATAGCACCCGCATACACGCTCGTCACCTCTCATATACGTTTCTTTCTAAATTTTTCTATTAAGCAAATAAGGTTATATCCTAAGGGTTATGTTACATCCCTCACTTTTGAACTTTAGATTTGTCGTAAGATAATTGACATAAGTTCAAGGACAAGATTATTTTTGAGGTTATAAGTATTTATGTTATTTATAACAAGTGATAAGTAAGTGTCGTGAAGGTCAGAGGGTAAACGAGTTGAATAAAATGAGTTTCGTCGAAGTTTGATATTTTGGAATAAAATACGGTCCAAGCTATAATACCTCATATTTATGGATTAGTTCTATACAATATACCACATGACCATAATAGTAAAGTATATTATAGTAAGGTATACGAAGAATATTAGTATTTAAGTGAAATGACACCTAGAAATTAATTATGTGGCAAATTGGTTAAATATTGGATTTTAGTGGAAGATTAATAGATTAATTAGTGGATAATTATTATTGTGGGCATCAATCCACGTTTAGTAGCTAGAATGACTAAGCATTATAAGTTATGAGGCGACATCTTTGGAGTTAAGTTCTTTATTAGGTGTATTCATGTTAGGGGGCCCACACTCTATTATGTGGAGTCCAAATTCATTATCTACCTAAATTTAGTTATTCATATTTCTTAAAAGAACTAGTGTTCAGCAGCAAGACATAAATATTTGAGGAGTGATGTATTCCATTTTTGAGGAGTGGGAGGTAATTTATCTTTAAAGTGACACAAAGGTCTTGGATAGAGGCAAATGGAGGCAGCAATTTGACTTTCACTTCTGTGTGTAGCAGTCCATGATTTAATTGTATAAACAGCAACGTCCCTTCTCCATTTTTAAGGAGATAACTCATATTCCTTCTAAACAAAATGGGTACTAAGTCTATGATTGAGGCAAACATAGAAAACGACAAAGATGTTATACCCACGTCGGTTTCCTCCGGATAATATCAAATTGGATATTTCTTTGTAATAAATAAGGTGTCGGGAAGCTTTAAAGAAGTTGATCATGTTTGATCCGTTGTCTACGGTCTTCTACGAGCTCAAACAAGCAATTAAGGTATATTAAGGCCAATCCTTCCTTCTTTTGGCATGATCCAAGTAATGATACTTAAACGTAATGTTATTTCATAAATGATTCTACTCTTAGTAGATAAGGATGCCTACGTGATTCATTCCTATAAAATGTAACTCAAAGCATGTCTAAGTATGTTTCTAAGTCCCTATTGACACATACGATAATGAAGTTAATGTTCATAATGCAATGATATATGCATCTTCATTTACCAGCCATACATTTACCACCGAGCTACGGCCGGTTGGGCAGTTACACATTTACCACCGTTCTACGGTCGATTGGGAAGTTACGCATTTCTCACCATCCTACAGCCGGTCGGGAAGTCATGTATTTACCGTCGAGCTATGGCCGGTCAGACAGTTATGCATTTACCACCGTGCTATGGATGATCGGGCAGTTGCCACCAGTTAGGCAGTTATACATTTACCACCGAGCTATGTCCGGTCGGGCAGTTACCACTGATCAGTTGGGCAGTCATGTTACGATATGGATAATAGTTCGTAAGAGAGGCATTATATATATAAGTATAATTAGTATACATATACGATGGCACTTCAAGGTTCAAGTTAATTCTTATATCTCTCTCATTAATGTTGACTTATTGTTATGTTTCAGTTCTGCCTTACATACTCGGTACATTATTCGTACTGACGTCCTTTTGTTACGGACGCTGCATTCATATTTGCAGGTATGGGTAATCAGTTTGATGAGCCCTCATACTAGACGAGTTTAGCAATCAACGAAGGATCGGTAGGACTCCACTTCTTTCGAAGTACAACCGAATCTATAAGTCATCGTGTCAGAGTTTTGCTAAAGACTTATGGGGTCACTGTCCCGTTTAATGTCGAATTCTCTTAGAGGATTTGTAGACATAGTTTCATTATGTACAGTATGTCAGAGGCCCTGAGGGCCGTGTGTATTCATGTTTTAAGTACGATGAATTGCTAATACAACGGTTGCCCACTTACAGTTGTACATTATGAGCTATGGCCATGTTGGCCCATGATAGTTACAAAAAGAATGAGTTCAACCAACTTGACCTATGTATGTTATGGTTTTCGTCGAACGATCATGAGTTACAGTGGGGTTCGTTCGGGCCAGTACGGCACCGAGTGCCAGCCACGCCTCCCTAGGTTTGGGGCGTAGCAAATTGGTATTAGAGCAGGTCGAATCCTAGGGAGTCTACAAAGTCGTGCCTAGTAGAGTCTCACTTATGAGTGTGTGGCGCACCATATTTATAATTGAGAGGCTATAGGGTATTTAGGAAATTTTACCCTTCTTTTATTTCCATATCGTGCCATAGATCTGAGTCGTAAAAAGTCAGTATGAAGCTTCTGCCGGATTTTGTATGCATCAGTGGTACAGGTA
The DNA here is from genome assembly GCF_000715075.1 of Nicotiana tabacum. Classification (NCBI taxonomy): domain Eukaryota; kingdom Viridiplantae; phylum Streptophyta; class Magnoliopsida; order Solanales; family Solanaceae; genus Nicotiana; species Nicotiana tabacum. The sequence goes on along the minus strand of NC_134094.1, from coordinate 63,408,596 downwards.
TCACAGTAGAGCTTTAAGACGTGGATGTAATTTTCACCTATGTGGAAGGGAGGTTTTAAAGCGACAGAAGATACGATGCGATATTGAAAGGTAAGTAAGGTAAATGTGAAAAAGATACGAGATACTTAAGTGCAGAAGGTTGTGAATAGTCCAGACTTCGTATGGAGGTTGGGTTTTAGATTAGCTTACAGAGGGGACTCTGCAAAATTTTCGTAAGTCTCTAAGAGTTAACAATCGAGGACGAATGTTTCTAAAGGGGGGAAGGATGTTACATCCCCCACTTTTGTACGTTAGATTTGTCGTAAGATAATTGACATAAGTTCAAAGACAAGATTATTTTTGAGGTTATAAGTATTTATGCTATTTATAATAAGTGATAAGTAAGTGTCGTGAAGGTTAGAGGGTAAACGAGTTGAAGAAAATGGGTTTCGTCGAAGTTTGACATTTAGGAATAAAATACGGTCCAAGTTATAATACCCTGTAATTATGGATTAGTGCTATACAATATACCACATGAACATGATAGTAAAGTATATTTTACTAAGGTATATGAAGTATATTAGTATTTAAGTGAAATAAGACCTAGAAATTAATTATGTGGCTAATTGGTTAAATATTGTATTTTAGTGGAAGATTAATAGATAAATTAGTGGATAATTATTGTTGCGGGCATCAATCCACGTGTTGTAGCTAGAATGACTAAGCATTATAAGTTATGAGGTGGCATCTTTGGAGTTAAGTTCTTTATTAGGTGTATTCATGTTAGGGGGCCCACACTCTATTATGTGGAGTCCAAATTCATTATCTAACTAAATTTAGTTATTCATATTTCTTAAAAGGACTAGTGTTCAGCAGTAAGACATAAATATTTGCGGAGTGATGTATTCCATTTTCGGGGAGTGGGAGGTAATTTATCTTTAAAGTGAAATAAAGTTCTTGGATAGAGGCAAATGGAGCCAGCAACGTGACTTTCACTTTTGTGTGTAGCATCCCATGATTTAATTGTGTAACCAGCAACGTCCCTCATCCATTTTAAAGGAGATAACTCATATTCCTTCTCAATAAAATGGGTACTAAGTTCTATGATTGAGGCAAATGCAGAAAACATCATAGATGTTATACCCACGTCGGTTTCCTCCGGATAATTTCAAATTGGAGATTTCTTTGTAATAAAGTAAGGTGTCAGGAAGCTTTAAAGAAGATGATCTATGTTTGATCCGTTTTCTATGATCTTCTACGAGCTCATACGAGCAATTAAGGTATGTTAAGACTAATCCTTCCTTCTTTTGGCATGATCAAAGTAATGATTCTTAAACGTAATGTTATTTCATAAATGATTCCACTCTTAGTAGATAAAGATGCCTACGTGATTCATTCCTGTAAAATGTAACTCAAAGCATGTCTAAGTATATTTCTAGGTCCCTATTGAGGAATACGATAACTACGTTAATGTTCATAATATAATGATATGTGCATTTTCATTTACCAGTCATGCATTTACCATCGAGCGACGACCGGTTGGGCAGTTATGCATTTACCACCGTGCTACGGCCGGTTGGGCAGTTATATATTTACCACCATGCTACGGCCGGTCGGGCAGTCATGCATTTACCGTCGAGCTACGTCCGGTCGGACAGTTACACATTTACCACCATACTATGTCCGGTCAGGCAATTACCATAAGTTGGGCAGTTATACATTTACCACCGAGCTACGGCCGGTCGGGCAGTTACCACTGATTAGTTGGGCATGCACGTTATGATATGGATAATTGTCCCTAAGAGAGGCAATATATATATAAGTATAATTAGTATGCATATATGATGGCACTTCAGAGGTTTAGTTTGATTCTTATATCTCTCTCATTAATGTTGACATATTGTTATGTTTCAGTTCTGCCTTACATACTCGGTACATTATTCGTACTAAAGTCTTTTTTTTACGGACGCTACATTCATATTTGCAGGTGTGGGTAATCAGTTTGATGAGCCCTCATAGTAGACGAGGTTAGTAATCAACCAAGGATCGGTAGGACTCCACTTCTTTCGGAGAACAGCCGAGTCTATAAGTCATCGTGTCAGAGTTTTGCTAAAGACATATGGGGGCCCTTTCCCGTTTGATGTCGAATTCTCTTAGAGGATTTGTAGACATAGGTTCATTATGTACAGTATGTCAGAGGCCTTGAAGGCCGTGTGTATTCATGTTTTGGGTACGATGGATCGCTAATACAACGTTTGCCCACTTACAGTTGTACATTATGAGTTATGGCCATGTTGGCCCATGATAGTTACAAAAAGAATGAGTTCAACCAATGTATGTTCTGGTTTTCGTCGAACGATCATGAGTTACAGTGGGGTTCGCTCGGCCCATTACGGCACCGAGTGCCAGCCACGCCTCCCTAGGTTTGGGGCGTAACAAATTGGTATTAGAGCAGGTCGAATCCTAGGGAGTCTACAAAGTCGTGCCTAGTATAGTCTCACTTATGAGTGTGTGGCGCACCACATTTATAATTGAGAGGCTATAGGGTATTTAGGAAATTTTACCCTTCTTTTATTTTCATATCGTGCCATAGATCTGAGTCGTAAAAAGTCAGTATAAAGCTTCTGCCAGATTTTGTATGCACCAGTGGTACAGGTATCATAGTAGAGCTTTAAGGCATGGATGTAGTTTTCATCTATGTGGAAGGGAGGTTTTAAAGCGACAGAAGATACGATGCGATATTGAAAGATAAGTAAGGTAAATGTGAAAAAGATACGAGATACTTAAGTGCAGAAGGTTGTGAATAGTCCAAACTTCATATGGAGGTTGGGTTTTAGATTAGCTTACAGAGGGGACTCTGCAAAATTTTCGTAAGTTTCTAAGAGTTAACAATCGAGGACAAATGTTTCTAAAGGGGGGAAGGATGTTACATCCCGCACTTTTGTACGTTAGATTTGTTGTAAGATAATTGACATAAGTTCAAAGACAAGATTATTTTTGAGGTTATAAGTATTTATGCTATTTATAACAAGTGATAAGTAAGTGTCGTGAAGGTTAGAGGGTAAATGAGTTGAAGAAAATGAGTTTCGTCGAAGTTTGACATTTAGGAATAAAATACGGTCCAAGCTATAATACCCCGTATTTATGGATTAGTGCTATACAATATACCACATGACCATGATAGTGAAGTATATTATACTAAGGTATATGAAGTATATTAGTATTTAAGTGAAATGAGACCTAGAAATTAATTATGTGGCTAATTGGTTAAATATTAGATTTTAGTGGAAGATTAATAGATTAATTAGTGGATAATTATTGTTGCGGGCATCAATCCACGTGTTGTAGCTAGAATGACTAAGCATTATAAGTTATGAGGTGGCATCTTTGGAGTTAAGTTCTTTATTAGGTGTATTCATGTTAGGGGGCCAACACTCTATTATGTGGAGTCCGAATTCATTATCTAACTAAATTTAGTTATTCATATTTCTTAAAAGAACTAGTGTTCAGCAGCAAGACATAAATATTTGAGGAGTGATGTATTCCATTTTCGAGGAGTGGGAGGTAATTTATCTTTAAAGTGAAACAAAGTTCTTGGATAGAGGCAAATAGAGCCAGCAACGTGACTTTCACTTTTGTGTGTAGCATCCCATGATTTAATTGTGTAACCAGCAACGTCCCTCCTCCATTTTAAAGGAGATAACTCATATTCCTTCTCAACAAAATGGGTACTAAGTTCTATGATTGAGGCAAACGCAGAAAACATCATAGATGTTATACCCACGTCGGTTTCCTCCGGATAATTGCAAATTGGAGATTTCTTTGTAATAAAGTAAGGTGTCAGGAAGCTTTAAAGAAGATGATCTATGTTTGATCCGTTTTCTACGATCTTCTACGAGCTCATACGAGTAATTAAGGTATGTTAAGACTAATCCTTCCTTCTTTTGGCATGATCAAAGTAATGATACTTAAACGTAATGTTATTTCATAAATGATTCCACTCTTAGTAGATAAGGATGCCTACATGATTCATTCCTGTAAAATGTAACTCAAAGCTAAGTATGTTTCTAAGTCCCTATTGAGACATACGATAATGAAGTTAATGTTCATAATGTAATAATATATGCATCTTCATTTATCACCGTGCTACGACTGGTCGGGCAGTCATGCATTTACCACCGAGCTACGGCCGGTCGGGCAGTCATGCATTTACCACCGAGCTAATGCCGGTTGGACTATTACGCATTTACCACCGTGCTACGGTCGGTCGGGCATTCATGCATTTACCACCGAGCTATGGCCGGTCGGGCAGTCATGCATTTATCACCAGTTGGGTAGTTATACATTTACCATCGAGCTACGGCCGGTCAGGCAGTTACCACTGATCAATTGGGCAGAAACGTTATGATATGGATAATTGTCCCTAAGAGAAGCATTACATATATAAGTATAATTAGTATGCATATACGATGGCACTTCAGAGGTTCAGGTTGATTCTTATATCTCTCTCATTAAGGTTGACGTATTGTTATGTTTCAGTTCTGCATTACATACTCGGTACATTATTCGTACGGACTCCACTTGATTCTGAGTGCAGCCGAGTCTATAAGTCATCGTGTCAGAGTTTTGCTAAAGACTTATGGGGTCGGGGCCCTGTCTCATTTGATGTCGAATTCTCTTAGAGGATTTATAGACATAAGTTCATTATGTATAGTATGTCAGAGGCCTTGAAAGCTGTGTGTATTCATGTTTTAAGTACGATGGATCGGTAATATAACGTTTGCCCACTTACAGTTATACATTATGAGTTGTGGCCATATTGGCCCATGATAGTTACAAGAAGAATGAGTTCAACCAACTTGACCTATGTATGTTCTAGTTTTCGCCAAACGATCATAAGTTATAATGGGGTTCACTCGGGCCACTACGACACCGAGTGCCAGCTACGCCCCCCTAGGTTTGGGGCGAGACAAATTGATATCAAAGCAGATCGAATCCTGGGGAGTCTACAAATCCGTGCCTAGTAGAGTATCACTTATGGGTGTGTTGTGCGCCACATTTATAATTGGGAGGCTATAGGGAATTTAGGAAATGTTACCCTTCTTTTATTTCCATATCGTGCCATAGATCTGAGTCGTAAGAAGTCAGTGTGAAGCTTCTGCCAAATTTTGTATGCACCATTGGGGCAGGTATCACAGTAGAGCTTTAAGGCATGGATGTAATTTTCACCTATGTGGAAGGGAGGTTTGAAAGCGACAGAAGATACGATGCGAGATTGAAAAGTAAGTAAGGTAAATGTTAAGAAGATACGAGATACTTAAGTGCAAAAGGTTGTGAATAGTCCAGACTTCATATAAAGGTTGGGTTTTAGATTAGCTTACAGAGGGGACTCTGCAAAATTTTCGTAAGTCTCTAAGAGTTAACATTCAAGGACGAATGTTTCTAAAGCGGGGGAAGGATGTTACATCTCGCACTTTTGTACGTTAGATTTGTCGTAAGATAATTGACATAAGTTTAAAGACAAGATTATTTTTGAGGTTATAAGTATTTATGCTATTTATAAGAAGTAATAAGTAAGTGTCGTGAACGTCAAAGGGTAAAAGAGTTGAAGAAAATGAGTTTCGTCGAAGTTTGATTTTTTGGAATAAAATACGGTCCAAGTATAATACCCCGTATTTATGAATTAGTGCTATACAATATACCATATGACCATGATAGTAAAGTATATTATAGTAAGGTATATGAAGTATATTAGTATTTAGGTGAAATGAGACCTAGAAATTAATTATGTGGCTAATTGGTTAAATATTAGATTTTAGAGGAAGATTAATAGATTAATTAGTGGATAATTGTTGTTGAAGGCATCAATCCACGTGTAGTAACTAGAATGACTAAGCATTATAAGTTATGAGGTGGCATCTTTGGAGTTTAGTTCTTTATTAGGTGTATTCATGTTAGGGGGCCAACACTCTATTATGTGGAGTCCGAATTCATTATCTAACTAAATTTAGTTATTCATATTTCTTAAAAGAACTAGTGTTCAGCAGCAAGACATAAATATTTGAGGAGTGATGTATTCCATTTTTGAGGAGTGGGAGGTAATTTATCTTTAAAGTGACACAAAGGTCTTGGATAGAGGCAAATGAAGGCAGCAACGTGACTTTCACTTTTGTGTGTAGCATCCCATGATTTAATTGTGTAACCAGCAACGTTCCTCCTCCATTTTTAAGGAGATAACTCATATTCCTTCTCAACAAAGTGGGTACTAAGTTCTATAATTGAGGCAAACACAAAAAGTGACATAGATGTTATACCCACGTCGGTTTCCTCCGGATAATAGCAATTTGGAGATTTCTTTGTAATAAAGCAAGGTGTCGAGAAGCTTTAAAGAAGGTGATCTATGTTTGATCCGTTGTCTACAATCTTCTACGAGTTCGTGCGAGCAATTAAGGTATGTTAAGGCTAATCCTTCCTTCTTTTGGCATGATCCAAGTAATGATACGTAAATATAATGTTATATCATAAATGATTCTACTCTTAGTACATAAGGATGCCTACGTGATTCATTACTGTAAAATATAACTTAAAGCATGTCTAAGTATGTTTCTAAGTCCCTATTGAGGCATACGATAACGAAGTTAATATTCATAATGTAATGATATATGCATCTTCGTTTACCAGTCATGTATTTACCACCGAGCTACATCCAGCTGGGCAATTACGCATTTACCATAGTGCTATGGCTGGTCGGGCAGTCATGCATTTACCACCATGCTACGGCCGGTCGGGCAGTCATGCATTTACCGTCGAGCTATGGCCGGTCAGACAGTTACGCATTTACCACCGTGCTACGGACGGTCGGACAGTTACCACCAGTTGGGCAGTTATACATTTACCACCGAGCTACGACCGGTCGGGCAGTTACCACTGATCAGTTGGGCAGTCATTTACGATAATAGTCCCTAAGAGAAGCATTATATATATAAGTAGAATTAGTATGCATATACGATGGCACTTCAGAGGTTCAGGTTGATTCTTATATCTCTCTCATTAATGTTGACTTTTTGTTATATTTCAGTTCTGCCTTACATACTCGGTACATTATTCGTACTGACGTCCTTTCATTGTAGATGCTGCATTCATGTATGCAGGTGTAGGTTAATCAGTTTGATGAGCCCTCATAGTAGAGGAGGTTATCATTCAGCGAAGGATCGGTAAGACTCCACTTAATTCGGAGTGCAGCCGAGTCTATAAGTCATCGTGTCAGAGTTTTGCTAAATACTTATGGGGGACGGAGCCCTAACCCATTTGATGTCGCATTCTCTTAGATTATTTATAGACATAGGTTCATTATGTACAGTATGTCAGAGGCCTTGACGGCCGTGTGTATTCATGTTTTAAGTACGACGGATCGCTAATACAATGTTTGCCCACTTACAGTTATATATTATGAGTTGTGGCCTTGTTAACCCATGAGAGTTACAAAAAGAATGAGTTTAACCAACTCGACCTATGTATGTTCTGATTTTTGTCAAACGATCATGAGTTACAGTGGGGTTCACTCGGTTCAGTATGACACCGGGTGCCAGCCACGCCTCCCAAGGTTTAGGGCATGATAAATTGGTATCAGACCAGGTCGAATCGTAGGGAGTCTACAAAGCCGTGCCTAGTAGAGTCTCACTTACGGGTGTGTTGCACACCACATTTATAATTGAGAGGCTATAGGGTATTTAGAAAATGTTACCCTTCTTTTGTTTCCATATCGTGCCATAGAGCTGAGTCATAAGAAGTCAGTATGAAGCTTCTGCAGAATTTTGTATGCCCCAGTGGTGCAAGTATCACAGTAGAGCTTTAAGGCGTGGATGTAATTTTCACCTATGTGGAAGGGAGGTTTGAAAGCGACAGAAGATACGTTACGAGATTGAAAGGTAAGTAAGGTAAATGTGAAGAAGATACAAGATACTTAAGTGCAGAAGGTTGTGAATAGTCCAGACATCAGATGAAGGTTGGGTTTTAGATTAGCTTACAGAGGGGACACTGCAAAATTTTCGTAAGTCTCTAAGAGTTAACATTCGAGGATGAATGTTTCTAAAGGGGGGAAGGATGTTACATCCCACACTTTTGTACGTTAGATTTGTCGTAAGATAATTGACATAAGTTCAAGGACAAGATTATTTTTGAGGTTATAAGTATTTATGCTATTTATAAGAAGTAATAAGTAAGTGTCGTGAACGTCAAAGGGTAAACGAGTTGAAGAAAATGAGTTTCGTCGAAGTTTGATTTTTTGGAATAAAATACGGTCCAAGCAATAATACCCCATATTTATGAATTAGTGCTATACAATATACCATATGACCATGATAGTAAAGTATATTATAGTAAGGTATATGAAGTATATTAGTATTTAGGTGAAATGAGACCTAGAAATTAATTATGTGGCTAATTGGTTAAATATTAGATTTTAGTGAAAGATTAATAGATTAATTAGTGGATAATTATTGTTGAAGGGATCAATCCACGTGTAGTAACTAGAATGACTAAGCATTATAAGTTATGAGGTGGCATCTTTGGAGTTTAGTTCTTTATTAGGTGTATTCATGTTAGGGGGCCAACACTCTATTATGTGGAGTCCGAATTCATTATCTAACTAAATTTAGTTATTCATATTTCTTAAAAGAACTAGTGTTCAGCAGCAAGACATAAATATTTGAGGAGTGATGTATTCCATTTTTGAGGAGTGGGAGGTAATTTATCTTTAAAGTGACACAAAGGTCTTGGATAGAGGCAAATGAAGGCAGCAACGTGACTTTCACTTTTGTGTGTAGCATCCCATGATTTAATTGTGTAACCAGCAACGTTCCTCCTCCATTTTTAAGAAGATAACTCATATTCCTTCTCAACAAAGTGGGTACTAAGTTCTATGATTGAGGCAAACACAAAAAGTGACATAGATGTTATACCCACGTCGGTTTCCTCCGGATAATAGCAAATTGGAGATTTCTTTGTAATAAAGTAAGGTGTCGGGAAGCTTTAAAGAAGGTGATCTAGGTATGATTCGTTTTCTACAATCTTCTACGAGTTCATACGAGCAATTAAGGTATGTTAAGGCTAATCCTTCCTTCTTTTGGCATGATCCAAGTAATGATACGTAAACATAATGTTATATCATAAATGATTCTACTCTTAGTACATAAGGATGCCTACGTGATTCATTACTGTAAAATGTAACTCAAAGCATGTCTAAGTATGTTTCTAAGTCCCTATTGAGGCATACGATAACGAAGTTAATATTCATAATGTAATGATATATGCATCTTCATTTACCAGTCATGTATTTACCACCGAGCTACATCCGGTTGGGCAATTACGTATTTACCACCGTGCTATGGCTGGTCGGGCAGTCATGCATTTACCACCGAGCTATGGCTGGTCGGGCAGTTACGTATTTACCACCGTGCTACAGCCGGTCGGGCAGTTACTACCAGTTGGGCAGTTATACATTTACCACCGAGCTATGGCAGGTCGGGCAGTTACCACTGATCAGTTGGGCAGTCATGTTACGATATGGATAATAGTCCCTAAGAGAGGCATTATATATATAAGTATAATTAGTATGCATATACGATGGCACTTCAGAGGTTCATGTTGATTCTTATATCTCTCTCATTAATGTTGACTTATTGTTATGTTTCAGTTCTTCCTTACATACTCGGTATATTATTCGTACTGGCGTCCTTTTGTTGTGGGCGCTGCATTCATGTCTGCAGGTGTAGGTAATCAGTTTGATGAGCCCTCATAGTAGACGAGGTTAGCATTCAGCGAAGGATTGGTAAGACTCCACTTCATTCGGAGTACAGCCGAGTCTATAAGTCATTGTGTCAGAGTTTTGCTAAAGACGAGGGTCGGGGCCCTGTCCCGTTTGATGTCGAATACTCTTATAGGATTTGTAGACATAGGTTTATTATGTACAGTATGTCAGAAGCCTTGACGGCCGTGTGTATTCATGTTTTACGTACGATGGATCGCTAATACAATATTTGCCCACTTACAGTTATAAATTATGAGTTGTGGCCATGTTGGCCCATGATAGTTACAAAAAGAATGAGTTCAGCTAACTCGAACTATGTACGTTCTGGTTTTCGTCGAACGATCATGAGTTACAGAGGGGTTCGCTCGAGCCAGTACGGCACCGGGTGCCAGCCACACCTCCCCAGGTTTGGGGCATGACAGGTTATTTTCTCACAACAAGGTTAGGTAAGATACTTACCTTAGAATGTCAAATCAACCCTCCAAACTCACCCCTCTAACTGGCTCGAATCTAGCCAAATAATATTTAATAAAGTTAAATAATATTATAGGGATCAATTCCAAATAATAAACCTTCAATCGTTAATCAGTTCTCAAATAGTCAACAGGGGCCCACATGGTCAAAACACGAGTCTAGGGGTAGATACCGACTACCCATAACCCCATGCGTCCAAATATATATTTTGTTTTTAAATCCAAGTCGAAATCATAGCTCAAAACCTTAATTTTCTTAGGTTGTAGGCAAAACTCCAACTTTTACTTCAAAATTCCATATTTTAGGTATTAATAATCCATATAAATTTTTGAAATATAACCACAATAGTAAAAATCACTTACTCTCTAGCCTTGTATGGAAATCCCATTGAAAATATACCCCTCTCCAAGACTAGGGTTCAACATATGAGAGAATGGATAAATATTCCGAAAATAACAACTTAAGTAGTCTGCCCAGCAGTAACCATCACGAATGTGGCCCAAGCCTCGCGTTCGCAAATAGGAAAAATGATTCTGCCCAAAAAACCTTCTATGCGACTGCAGAATCACCCTCGTGATTGCAAAGACTCGCCTGCTCCCCCTACGTGAATGCGACATCTCCCCTCGCAAACATAAAGCCTCCTGCCCAGCCTTCATCGCTAACGCGACCCAGCCTCTGCAAACGCGAAGGCTACTCTCCCTGCCTCAAATCCTTCTTCACAAATATGGGCCCTCCTTCGGCGAACATGAAGCACAATATTCCCAACCCTAAATAAACTCTACACGATCATGATACCTGCCCACGATCGCGATGGACACTTCTCACACCCGCAAAATCTGCAACCCCAATGCTCTAGGTGGTCTGAAACTCACCTGAGCCACCCCCGACCCCGTCAATCATACCAACAAGTCCATAAATACTAGCACGACCTATCCAAAGCCTGGAAAAACATAAGAAATCATCACATCTAAGAATCAAAGGCTAAGCCACACATTGAACTCTCTTAAGATCATAAACTCTCAAGCATCCAACCAAGCGTACGATTCATGCATACACACCTCGGGTCTTAACCAAACTTTGCATACAACTTTAATACACGAATAAAACCCTATCCCAAGTCCTGAAACAACAATCGGAGTTTGATAACATCAAAGTCAATCATTGGTCAAACGTAAGAAGACTCTAGTTCTTCAAATTGGCATCTTTCGGCAAACAGAGCCAAAACCTTTTAGGAACGTCCAAATCCAAATCTGAATATACGCCTAAGTCCAAAATCAGTATACAAACCTATTAGAACCATCAAATCACCAATTCGGGGTTGTCTATTAAAGAAGTCAAACCATGGTCAACTCTTACAACTTAAGGCTTCCAAAATAAAATCAAGTGTTCCAAATCACCCCAGAATCCCATGAAAATCAAACCACCCATCCCCGCAAGTCACAAAACATCAAGTACGCATATGGAAAACATCAAATAAGGTAATGATACTCTAATACTAAAAATGGTTGATCGAGTCATTATATTCTCCACCTATAAAATAAATGATCGTCTTCGAACAGGTTAAGAAACATACTTGAGTTGCTGAAAAGGTGTGGATATCTACTCTGCATATCTAACTCGGTCTCCCAAGTAGCATCCTTGCTCGGTTTTCCTCTTGAAAGCACCTTCACTGATACGATCTCCTTTTACCTTAACTTCCGAACCTGCCTATCAAAAATGGCAACCGATTCTCTTCATAAGCCAGATTCTCATCTAATTCCACCATGCTGAAGCCCTAAATATGAAACTTATCTTCATGACACTTCTGAAGCATAGAAACATGGAATACTAGATGAACTCTCAAAAGACTAGGAGGCAAAGAAAGCCTATAAGCAACCTCGCCAACTCTCTCCAATACCTCAAATGGACAAATAAACCTCGGCTCAGCTTACTCTTCTTTCCAAACCTCATCACGCCCTTTATTGGTGAAACTTTAAGAAGAACCTTTTAACCCTCGATGAAAGCCACACCACGAACCTTCCTATTGACATAACTCTTCTTCATGTACTGGGTTGTATGAAGTCACTCCTGAATCAACTTCACCTTCTCCAAGGCATCACGAATCAAACTTGTACCCAATAACCTAGCCTTATTAGGCTCAAACCAAAAAATTAGAGAGTGACACTTCCTCCCATATAAAGTCTCATACAGAACCATCTGGATACTGGACATGTAGTTGTTGTTGTAAGAAAACTCCACCAATGGTAGGAATTGATCCCAATGGGCTTCAAAATCATTGACAAAGGCTCTCAACAAATCCTCAAGGATTTGAATAGTCCTCTCAAACTTCCCATCCATCTGTGGGTGAAATACAATGTTAAGCTCAACCCGCGTACCCAATTCTCTCATAACATCTCTCCAAAAGTGCGACGTGAACTGAGTACCACGGTCTAAAAGGATAGAGACATGCACACCAAGCAAGCGAACAATCTCTCTAATATAGATCTTAGCCAACTTCTCTGAAGTGTAAGAAGTCATCACTGGAATGAAATGTGCAGACTTGGTCAACCTATCCATAATGCCCCAAATAGCATCAAACTTCCTCAAGGTCCGTGGCACCTACCACAAAGTCCATAGTAATGCGCTCCTACTTTCACTCCAGTGTATCTATCTTCTGAAACAAACCACCTGTTAACTATGCAAACACTGTAAACTATGCCCAACAATGTCTTTCTTCGTCCTCCGCCACCAGTAATGCTGCTTCAAATCATGATACATCTTCGTAGCACCTGATGTTGACACTCAATTTTGACCTCCCCTCCGTATTTAAAATTAACTTCTACAGGCTTCCTAATCAAAACATAATAAAAAAATAGTTTTTGCACATTATTTAACTTTAATGTAATTTATTGATAATTATTCCTATTTTCACAGAATATAGGAATTTTTATCATTTTACTGTAATTAGTTAAATACTACCATTTTGTGCATTTTTCTAAATTTTAAATAATTTATTGATAATTGTCCTTTTTTTTCAAATATTAGGATATTTTATTAATTTATTGTCCTTTAAAAAATAATATAATAATTCCGACAACACCATTGTAGTAGTTGACATTTATTTGTAAGCAAATCTACTAGGCGAGGTGCCTTGGGCTAGTTTTTATATATATAATAAAAAACAAACACAAAGTAGCATGTTGTCTTACAAAGAGTAAGACCATAAGATATGTCTAGTACATAGATCCTATTACCAATTTTGGGCCTGTGATACCCAAAACTGATATGACATTTTAATCTAGACAATCACGTAAAAAATTTAAAAACTAGCCTATTACAGTAGTGGCCATAATATGTCCGCATTGCCCATAAATTGAGCATCACTCCTCGTGTAGTGTAGACTCCCTTATGCACTGATAGTATCACAATTGTGAAATGATCTTCCATGTAAGTGATTTGCATCCAAGGTTGGGAATAAGGCAGACCTGACCTTATTACCCTACAGTTTCTAGGCAGATTGACTGTGTGTGCTCCTTCAGCACCAAGGTGTTCTACCATGATTTTTGCCTGACTCACTGTATGTGCTGTTGGATTCTTAGAATCTTTTGGATTTTTGATCCACAAACAATCACTTCCATACGCATGCTTACTAGTTTCCACCATGCACCAGAATTATAAACAGTTAAACCAATACATTTTAATGAGATTTGCGTGTGATTTCCACTGTTGATCTGAGTGAAAACCTGGATACCTCACTTCCTGAACCTTTGAGGAGTTGATATGCCATAACACTTTATTTGTTCCCAAGTTTGTTTGCAAAAAACACATACCTCTCGTGAATGATGCAAAGAAAAGTCTAGGCAGTGTCCTTCTTATGCATGCAGAACCTTCAGCTGGACTTGTTCTGGGAGGTGTTCCGCTGAGTTTAGTCTTCAATTATTTCCTCCCTTTGAGCTGTGACTCCTTACAGATTTGTGCAGTGCTATGTGTGTGTGACCCTAGTATATGGCCTTCTAATTTTGGATACAACATGACACTGCTGGAACATATAAAGCTCGATTTTCTCCTTGCTTCCATGCTTGTGCTTGTCTTTGGTACTCCTTCAAGGGAATGAACACTAAGTGTTAATACCACCCTATGAGCTTGCACCAAAATATAAGGCATGGACACAATATCGTCTCCTGCAAAAAAGCAAACACTGTTAGCATAAACCAAAATCACCACCCTCTCCTCTATAAAGATTTGAGAATGGTGATCCATCATGACATCCCTGCTCTTATCCTTCCCCATAACACTCCTTTCCTCCTTCCCTCCTAACTTCTTGCAACCTTGATACGCAAATATGGACATTGTTATTTGTCATCATTCACAATCCTCCTCCCATATGTGTCTAGATGGCGAAATCCATGGCATTCAATAGATCCAACATCCAAAGCATAATTTTCCAAATGATCCGCCAATTTTTTCCCTTCCCTATAAATGTGAGACACTCTACCAGTACATACCTCCAACATTTCCTTTATTTTCTCGACCTGCTCATCAATAATCCAAGGAGATTTCCAAATTCCTTCAATAACCTTTTTGAGCAACATAAGATCTGTTTGGAGCCAAATATTAGATAGATCATTATGCATACAGTACTCCAAGGCCTCAAGAATTTCCATTGCCTCCGCTACTATGTTTGTCACTTCTTGAATTTCCTTGCCTCTCGCATAAATAACATCTACATGTTCATCCCTTATCACATAACCAATCGCACTCCTGACTGGGTTGCCCCTTGATGCCCCATCCATATTGATTTTTATCCATTATTCCATTGGAAACTCCTACAATACCTTATTCACCTTCAGCCTAGGTGTGTAATTCTCCATCATTTGCAGAATGTCTGGCCATCTATATGGCACATTTCGAATACCTGGCTTTCTCACCTTGACAAACGACTGGATTGTGGTTGATACTTGGTACATAACTCTGTTAATAGACACCACATCTCCATATTTGTAGTTATTCCTTCTCTTCCATAACTCCCAAACTATAATGTAAGGTAGAGTTTGAAATATTGGTTGAAGCCTTGGAATCACCTTTACTGTCCAGCATTTCACAATTGTTTGGTGCAAATTTAATCCCTCAAAAGATATCCCTGCAAAAGATAAGAAATATGACCACACCTTCCTAGCTGCATATGATTTGAAAAATACATGTGCCACTATTTCTTCCTCCAAATTCACACAACACCAACATCTTGAAGGCATACAATACCACATCCTTCAAATAGCATCATCTAATGGTAGTTTTCCTCTCCACAATTTTCACATAAAGAATGATATTTTAAGTGGAAGCCCTTTCACCCACATATTCTTATATGTGATGGCATTATCTCTTCTACTCCTTAAAAATTCCCATGCAGATTTTACTGTAAATTCACCTTGAGTTTCAAGAGACCATATTGGTTTGTCCAGTACATCAATTGAATCTGGAGGTTTCACATTTTCCAGAATATGTGAGGCAAGATCCTGTGGCAATATTTATCTTACTTTGTCTTCATCCCATGTCCCCTACGACACCACATCATAAATATTATTAATTAATTCGTCACAATAGAAATCTGGAGGTGTAACAAAATAGAGAGCTCCCAATCCTGTCCAATTATCAAACCAAAAAAGCGATGATCCCATTCTTGGTTTCCATAATATGTGATTCTCAACAAGATCCCTTACTTCTAACATCTTCCTACAAACATGTGATCCATGTCTCCAAGGCACCACCAATGCGTTCATCTTCTTACAATACTTTTGACACATGAAAGAGATCCACAAAGATGGTTTAGTTCTGAAGTTCCACCATAACTTACAAAAAAGAGCTTTTGACACATCATGTAGAGATCGAAAGCCTATACCCCCTTCCTCACATGGCAGGCATAGTTTATCCCAAGATGTCCAGTGTCTCGCTCTTCCATCTACTGAATTACTCCAAAATAACCTTGCAAATAATTTGTGTAGCTTATTGATCATGAAAGCAGGAGGATTGACAGCTGAGAGAAAAAGCATTGGCATACTTTGTAAAACATGGGATATTAAAACTGCCCTTCCTCCAATCGACAACAACTTACCTTTCCAAGATTGCAATTTATCGAGTACCTTATTAATGAGTCCTTGATAAAAAATCATCTTCCTTGTGCAAAAAATAGGAAATCCAAGACAAATGAATGAGAAATCTTGACGACCAATTCCAGTGATCCTTTGTACCTTCGCCACAACTACTTCACTTGCTGAATGATGTAGATGCTCTACTAACTTTGCTTTATTTATCAACTGTCCAGAGGCAGCTTCATAGGCACTTAGTACATCCATGATCAAATGAAGCGAGGTGGCATCCGATGAAGAAAAAATGATGGTATCATCTGCGTATGATAGGTGATTAATCTTAGGACTCCACTTTGGTAACCCATAGCCACAAAAATATAAATTCAAGTGAAGTGGATTCAATCCCCTTGATAATGCCTCAGCTGCCAATATGAATAGAGTAGGCGACAATGGATCACCTTGCTTAACTCCTTTAGTAGATTTAAAGAAACCATACGGTTGCCCATTGAGAAGAACTGAGCACTAATTATTAGATACTAAGCCAAAAACCATGCCTATGAATCTCTCACAAAAGCCCATTTTCCTCAGTACCTTAGTCAAAAATAGCCAAGATAATCGATCATAAGCCTTCTCCATGTCTAATTTAATTACCACATTAGGCCTTCCTTGGTTCTTAGTCGCATATCAGTGATTATCTCTTGAGTTAATAAACCATTCTCCACAATGCTTCTACCCTTCACAAAGCCTGCCTGTTCATCAAAGATAAGAGTAGGAAGTGTGTTCACTAACCTCTCATGTATGACCCTTGAGAAAATTTTGTTGACGAAATTGCTTAGGCTAATAGGTCTCATATCTGAAAATGTAATCACCTCCTTTTTTTTTGGCAATAAAACCAAATTTGTGTGAGTCACAAACTTAGGTAGATCTTGCCCATTAAAGAAAGCTTTAACCATTTTCACCACATCCTCTCCAATTATATCCCAGTAGCATTAAAAAACATTCCATTGAAACCATCTGGCCCTCCAGCGCTCTCACTATTTAATCCAAACACTACCAGTTTAACTTCTTTACAAGTAGGCTGTCTCATTAAATCACAATTCTGCTCATTATTCAGCATATGAGGAATATGATCTAATATCCCAAAAGAACTAGGGACAATAGCTTCAGTAAATTGATCTTGAAAAAATCTCACAGCTTTGGCAGCCATTTCATCATTCTCCTCTAGCCAATTCCCATCACTAGCTTGAATTCTTCTCAATTGTAACCTTTTTCTTCTTCCATTTACTTGGATATGAAAGAACTTGGTATTTCTATCTCCATCTTGAAACCAAGACATACCTGATTTTTGCTTCAAATATTCTTCCTCCAACGCCAAGTACTTGAACAATTCTGCCTGAACTCTTTGAAGTCTCTCCCTATTCTGAATTGTAGGACTCATCTCAAATTGTGTCTCATGCACCTTCACCACCTCCTCTATGCTAGATAACTGCTGGAAAATATCACCATACGTGACTTTGCTCCAAATTGACAAGGCATTCTTCAGCTTCTTCAACTTGTATTTAAACAAGATGAATGGATTGGCATGAAAATCAGTTGTCCAGTTTTCTTTCACCACGTCCTGTAAAGTGTCATGTTTGGTCCAAATATTTAAAAACCTGAAAGCTTTCTTGACAGGAACAGTATTAGGATTGAAATTTAGCACCATTGGACTATGATCTAAACCAATTTTTGACAGATGAAGCATCCAACACTCTATCATACCATGACCTTGTAATCGACATTCCTTGCAATATTTAGGCATATAGTCATATTGTATCTTCACCCATGTAGTCTTAACTTCACCAGATACTTCATTCTCTATGTCCATTCGAACTTTCTTTGGCAAGTCTGTCAATAAATCAACCAGCACCTTTACACGAGCACAACTTGGCCTTGTTTTGTTGATGGTTGCTAAGACTAAGTGTAAAGGCTTTCCCACTGCAGATGCTAATGAAAATAAACACTCTTTGACAAAATAAGTAGGCAGTAGGTTAGGAAATAAAATCCATGCCATTGCCATAGGTGTTTCGTCTCCATCCTTAAACTTAGCATCGTAAATAAGTTGCCTCATCTGGTATTCATACCCATCTTTCGCCTTAAAATAATATGTACCTTTTGACGTAAGTTTAAGATAATATTCCCATAAGGTCAATCATATTAATACATGCTTATCTCTCAGCAATCCAATGTTGCATTCTCCTTTGATACCAACCTGTGCATGGATGATTCGACGTAACTCCTGCAAATCTGGCCAGCCATACGATAACTTCCCTACTACTGCATATTGCAGACCTTCAATGACATTCATTCTCTCAACTTCTGCCTTTGTAAACTTCACCATTGGTTTCCCATGCAAGAACGTAACCCTTCGAAGAGGAATAGGTTCGACTGCTGAAGCTCTTTCATCCATGGCAGCATTGATCGTGACAGGTTTTAAAATTTTTGAATAATCCAGTGGTTGTGGATTGTTGTTTGTAGTCGTGGGTGGTTGGGCGATGATGGAAGGCAGCTGACCAGCAGGAAAAATAGGCTGGCTGCCGGCCAGAACGGCCATGGCAGCTCTCAAAGTGCAAATTGCCTGTGAGTCGCCTCTTTTTCTCCAGAGCTTCTTACGGTAACTATTTGTTTTTTGTTAGTTGTTTTCTCATAAATACTACATGACATGACATGACATTTGATTTGACTAGACACTGATGTGATATGACACTTGATGTGACATGTCAATCGATGTGACATGACATCTTTTGCTTTTGACTATATGTTTTCTTTCATTTTACATTTTTTATTCTTGCTTAAATGTAGGCCACATATTTTTCAACCCCCACAAACATATCTACCTCTATTACACACATACACAAAGACAACCCATCAGATTCATATATCAAAAAGGTAGAATACATCGACAACCCATTAAACTTGTCCTCACTTTTCACTTGAGCACTGCATTTTAAGTCCGTTCCATTTCAACACTCCAACTACATCTCAAACGTATCATTTAGACATAACTTGGTGATATGGTATAGTTCGTGTGTAACATCATTTTTCAGAGCGTGAGAGCAATTTTTCTTTTTAAAATTTTTTCTCAATCTTTTTTCTCCTATTCTTTCTGCACACCATCATCTCTTTCTTTCGCACACCAGGTGACATTGCTCTATTTTCTTTCACAATATTTTTCTCCTCTCTTTTCTTCTTACTTTAAAGAAATGTTGTTGGTTTCAAATTTTTATAGTGAAGCATGAAGGAGAAGCAATAGTAGATTCAAAATAGAAAGGGAAAAAAATAATTCATCTTACTAGAGAGTCCATGTTCATTTCATTACATTAGCAAACCTGAGACAATAACTTTGTGACTGAATCTGAAGAAAATCAGATTCACATCTCAAAAACTTTCGGTGAACCTTCATTTTTTCCGGCGAGTTTCGTGAATCCAAAGAATAAGAAAATCAAGTTTTAATTTTTCAAAAATTTTCACCGAAATCTACAACGTGAAGAAGAAGAAGAAGAAGATAGTTGGAAAAGAAATTGCCGGAAATTAATTTTTCCTGTAACGGGTCGTTGGAGAAGTTGACGATGGGGTGGGGTGGGTTTTCATTTTTTTAGCTTGAAGTTCTAGTTTCCACCACATAACTAAACCTGAAAAACTAGCATAATCAAATGTTGTAGTCGAGTAAAAAAAGAAGAACAAGATCGATGGCACAGCCGAGAAGGGAGTTGTACTTGGCCATGGCTTTGGCAGATATTTAATTTTTTTTCCAAAAGCTTTTAAATTTTTGGTCAAATAAATTCACGTGTCCCAATCTTATTTGTCACTATAGCATGTGATATACAACCACATTTTATGTTTGGTTGCCTACAAATTATGTGTCCAAGTGACACGTTTGAGATGTGGTTGAAGTATTCAAATGAATCGTACTTAAGATAGAGTGCTTAAGTGAAAAGTTTGATGGGTTGTCGATTTATTAAAGAAAACAACTGATTCTCTCAAGCTTGGGAGAGAACAACCACCTCCTCCCAAGCTCTCTCTCATCTGCTTCTCTCACACCGCCTCTGCCGCCGGCCGGCTAGCAAACAACCCCCAAAAACCCCTTCCTCCCTCTCGTCGATCACACCTCAATGAAGCCCCGCCAGATCTGCTCCAGATCTGGACAGAGATTCGAACGCTGGTGGCCTTTTATTTCATCCTCTTATGTTTGGTTTTTTCTTATTTGTGCATCTTATACTTTATAGATCTAAAGCTATGACACAACTTCACCATGTTTGATTTTTGTCAAAAATAGCACTGTTCCGAAGATATTTTGTGCTCCGTTGATGGCCACCGTTGCAGCTCTTTAGCCGGGAAACATTGTTGGCCTAAGTGAGGGTTAGTTTTGAAGCTTGACAAAGGAAGCTCAGGCATGAACCACGTCCATTCCTTGTATGCATAGACACAGGTAGATTCGAGCATGTGGGATGCACGTGAAGGAGATAAGCTTAAGTTGGTAAAATTGATATCTCCTGATCGAAAAGGTTGCATAATTGATAGGAGAAGGACTCCTTAATAAAAGAGAACACTATCCAAGAAAAAGGAGGAGTTAGAAGTTGAGATCAACTAGAACTCTTCCACCAAGGAAGAGTAGCATTAGAACTCTAGTTATTTCTTCATCTACTAACTCTATATATTGCAGGATGTTCTCATTCTACAGAGATACACAAAAGCAGAAGTTAAACGTGAATTGAGAGCAAAATAGCAAGGCATTTTGCAAGCAATTCGTGTGTGATTCAAGTGTGCAAACCTGAAGCTACATGAACCAGATAGAAGAACCAGCTCCAAGTGTCTGTCTTTTATTCTAGTTCAATTGTAGTAGGTGTTTTTATATTGTACCTTTCAGCTTTATCTAGAGGAATTGTAATAGGTACTCAGAGTATTCAATTTAGAGTTAACTTGAAGTTGTCACAACAGTTAGAGACTGTTTGCCACAACGGGATTAGAGTTAATCCTAGGTTTACAAAAGTGTTTTGTAAATGCAGTTTTTGGCTCAGTGATTTAGTGGAAGAGTTTGGGAAAATCCTACCGGGAAGTAGGTCGTGGTTTTTTCACCTTTTGAGCCAGGTATTTTCAACATAAAATACTTGTATTCTTTACTTTTCGCATTTGCTATTTCAGCAATAGTAGGTTAAGAAACACATAGAAGAACCCGGTACTTCTATAATCAATTTAGGCGAAAAATTGTTGGCCTAAGTGAAGGTTAGTTTTGAATATTGACAAAGGAACCTCAGGCATGAACCAGGTCCATCCCTTGTGTGCATAGACACAGGCAGATGCGAGCTTGTAGGATGCACGTGAAGGAGATAAGCTTAACTTGGTAAAATTGATATCTCCTAATCGAAAAGGTTTCATAATTGATAAGGAGAAGGACTCCTTAATCAAAGAGAACACTATCCAAGATTAGGGGGGAGTTAGAAGTTGAGATCAACTAGAAATCTTCCACCAAGGAAGAGTAGCAGTAGAACTCTAGTTATTTCTTCATCTACTAACTCTATATATTGCAGGATGTTCTCATTCTACAGAGATGCACAAAAGCAGAAGTTAAACGTGAATTGAGAGCAAAATAGCAAGGCATTTTGCAAGCAATTCGTATGTGATTCAAGTGTGCAAACCTGAAGCTACATGAACCGGATAGAAGAACCAGCTCCAAGTGTCTGTCTTTTATTCTAGTTCAATTGTAATAGGTGTTTTCATATTATACCTTTCAGCTTTATCTAGAGGCAATAGTAATAGGTACTTAGAGTATTCAAGTTAGAGTTAACTTGAAGTTGTCGCAATAGTTAGAGGCAGTTTGCCACAATAGGATTAGAGTTAATCCTAGGTTTACAAAAGTGTTTTGTAAATGCAGTTTTTGGCTCAGTGATTTAGTGGAAAAGTTTGAAAAAATCCTACTGGGAAGTAGGTCGTGGTTTTTTCATCTTTTGAGCCAGGTGTTTTCCACGTAAAATACTTGTGTTCTTTACTTTCTGCATTTACTATTTAAGTAATAGTAGGTTAAGGAACACATATAAGAACCCGGTCCTTCTATAATCAGTTTAGGCGAAACATTGTTTGCCTAAGTGAAGGTTAATCTTGAAGATTGACAAAGGAAGCTCAGGAATGAACCAGGTCCATCCCTTGTGTGCATAGACACGGGCAGATTCAAGAATGTGGGAAGCACATGAAGGAGATAAACTTAACTCGGAAAAATTGATATCTCCTGATCGAGCATGTGGGATGCATAATTGATAAAGAGAAGGACTCCTTAATCAAAGAGAACACTATCCAAGATAAGGGGGGAGTTAGAAGTTGAGATCAACTAGAACTCTTCCACCAAGGAAGAGTAGCATTAGAACTCTAGTTATTTCTTCATCTACTAACTCTATATATTGCGGGATGTTCTCATTCTACAGGGATGCACAAAAGGAGAAGTTAAACGTGAATTGAGAGAAAAATAGCAAGGCATTTTGCAAGCAATTCGTGTGTGATTCAAGTGTGCAAACCTGAAGCTACATGAACCGGATAGAAGAACCAGCTCCAAGTGTCTGTCTTTTATTATAGTTCAATTGAAGTAGGTTTTTTTGTATTGTACCTTTCAGCTTTATCTAGAGGCAATTGTTATAGGTACTCAGAGTATTCAAGTTAGAGTTAACTTGAAGTTGTCGCAACAGTTAGAGGCAGTTTGCCACAACGGGATTAAAGTTAATCCTAGGTTTACAAAAGTGTTTTGTAAATGTAGTTTTTGGCTCAGTGATTTAGTTGAAGAGTTTGGGAAAATCCTACTGGGAAGTAGGTCGTGGTTTTTTCACCTTTTGAGCCAGGTGTTTTCCACGTAAAATACTTGTGTTCTTTACTTTACGCATTTGCTATTTCAGCAATAGTAGGTTAAGGAACACATAGAAGAACCCGATTAGGCAAAAAAGTGTTGGCCTAAGTGAAGGTTAGTTTTGAAGATTGACAAAGGATGCTCAGGCCTGAACCAGGTCCATCCCTTGTGTGAATAGACACGGGAAGATTCGAGCATGTGGGATGCACGTGAAGGAGATAAGATTAACTTGGTAAAATTGATATCTCCTGATCGAAAAGGTTGCATAATTGATAAGGAGAAGGACTCCTTAATCAAAGAGAGTACTATCCAAGATAAGGGAGGAGTTAGAAGTTGAGATCAACTAGAACTCTTCTACCAAGGAAGAGTAGCATTAGAACTATATTTATTTCTTCATCTACTAACTTTATATATTGCAGGATGTTCTCATTATACAGGGATGCACAAAAGCAGAAGTTAAACGTAAATTGAGAGTAAAATAGCAAAGCATTTTGCAAGCAATTCGTGTGTGATTCAAGTGTGCAAACCTGAAGCTACATGAACCAGATAGAAGAACCAGCTCCAAGTGTCTGTCTTTTAATCTAGTTCAATTGTAGTAGGTGTTTTCATATTGTACCTTTCAACTTTATCTATAGGCAATTGTAATAGGTACCCAGAGTATTCAAGTTAGAGTTAACTTGAAGTTGTCGCAGAAGTTAGAGGCTGTTTGCCACAATAGGATTAGAGTTAATCCTAGGTTTACAAAACTATTTTGTAAATGCAGTTTTTGGTTCAGTGATTTAGTGGAAGAGTTTGGGAAAATACTGCTGGGAAGTAGGTCATGGTTTCTTCACCTTTTGAGCCAGGTGATTTTCACGTAAAATACT
Source organism: Nicotiana tabacum (assembly GCF_000715075.1). Classification (NCBI taxonomy): domain Eukaryota; kingdom Viridiplantae; phylum Streptophyta; class Magnoliopsida; order Solanales; family Solanaceae; genus Nicotiana; species Nicotiana tabacum. The sequence goes on along the minus strand of NC_134094.1, from coordinate 63,384,539 downwards.
TGTGTTCTTTACTTTACGCATTTACTATTTCAGAAATAGTAGGTTAAGGAACACATATAAGAACCCGGTCCTTCTATAATCAGTTTAGGCGAAACATTGTTGGCCTAAGTGAAGGTTAGTCTTGAAGATTGAGAAAGGAAGCTCAGGAATGAACCAGGTCCATTCCTTGTGTGCATAGACCCGGGCATATTCGAGAATGTGGGAAGCACGTGAAGGAGATAAACTTAACTCGGAAAAATTGATATCTCCTGATCGAAAAGGTTTCATAATTGATAAGGAGAAGGACTCCTTAATCAAAGAGAACACTATCCAAGATAAGGGGGGAGTTAGAAGTTGAGATCAACTAGAACTCTTCCACCAAGGAAGAGTAGCATTAGAACTCTAGTTATTTCTTCATCTACTAACTCTATATATTGCGGGATGTTCTCATTCTACAGGGATGCACAAAAGGAGAAGTTAAACGTGAATTGAGAGAAAAATAGCAAGGCATTTTGCAAGCAATTCGTGTGTGATTCAAGTGTGCAAACCTGAAGCTACATGAACCAGATAGAAGAACCAGCTCCAAGTGTCTGTCATTTATTCTAGTTCAATTGTAGTAGGTATTTTCATATTGTACCTTTCAGCTTTATCTAGAGGCAATTGTAATAGGTACTCAGAGTATTCAAGTTAGAGTTAACTTGAAGTTGTCGCAATAGTTAGAGGCAGTTTGCCACAACAGGATTAGAGTTAATCCTTGGTTTACAAAAGTGTTTTGTAAATGCAGTTTTTGGCTCAGTGATTTAGTGGAAGAGTTTGGGAAAATCCTACTGGGAAGTAGGTCGTGGTTTTTTCACCTTTTGAGCCAGGTGTTTTCCACGTAAAATACTTGTGTTCTTAACTTTAATCATTTACTATTTCAGCAAAGTGTTGGCCTAAGTGAAGGTTAGTTTTGAAGATTGACAAAGGATGCTCAGGCATGAACCAGGTCCATCCCTTGTGTGAATAGACACGGGAAGATTCGAGCATGTGGGATGCACGTGAAGGAGATAAGCTTAACTTGGTAAAATTGATATCTCCTGATCGAAAAGGTTGCATAATTGATAAGGAGAAGGACTCCTTAATCAAAGAGAGTACTATCCAAGATAAGGGAGGAGTTAGAAGTTGAGATCAACTAGAACTCTTCTACCAAGGAAGAGTAGCATTAGAACTATATTTATTTCTTCATCTACTAACTTTATATATTGCAGGATGTTCTCATTATACAGGGATGCACAAAAGCAGAAGTTAAACGTAAATTGAGAGTAAAATAGCAAAGCATTTTGCAAGCAATTCGTGTGTGATTCAAGTGTGCAAACCTGAAGCTACATGAACCAGATAGAAGAACCAGCTCCAAGTGTCTGTCTTTTATTCTAGTTCAATTGTAGTAGGTGTTTTCATATTGTACCTTTCAACTTTATCTATAGGCAATTATAATAGGTACCTAGAGTATTCAAGTTAGAGTTAACTTGAAGTTGTCGCAGAAGTTAGAGGCTGTTTGCCACAATAGGATTAGAGTTAATCCTAGGTTTACAAAACTATTTTGTAAATGCAGTTTTTGGTTCAGTGATTTAGTGGAAGAGTTTGGGAAAATACTGCTGGGAAGTAGGTCATGGTTTCTTCACCTTTTGAGCCAGGTGATTTTTCACGTAAAATACTTGTGTTCTTTACTTTACGCATTTACTATTTCAGAAATAGTAGGTTAAGGAACACATATAAGAACCCGGTCCTTCTATAATCAGTTTAGGCGAAACATTGTTGGCCTAAGTGAAGGTTAGTCTTGAAGATTGACAAAGGAAGCTCAGGAATGAACCAGGTCCATCCCTTGTGTGCATAGACCCGGGCAGATTCGAGAATGTGGGAAGCACGTGAAGGAGATAAACTTAACTCGGAAAAATTGATATCTCCTGATCGAAAAGGTTGCATAATTGATAAGGAGAAGGACTCCTTAATCAAAGAGAACACTATCCAAGATAAGGGGGGAGTTAGAAGTTGAGATCAACTAGAACTCTTCCACCAAGGAAGAGTAGCATTAGAACTCTAGTTATTTCTTCATCTACTAACTCTATATATTGCGGGATGTTCTCATTCTACAGGGATGCACAAAAGGAGAAGTTAAACGTGAATTGAGAGAAAAATAGCAAGGCATTTTGCAAGCAATTCGTGTGTGATTCAAGTGTGCAAACCTGAAGCTACATGAACCAGATAGAAGAACTAGCTCCAAGTGTCAGTTTTTTATTCTAGTTCAATTGTAGTAGGTGTTTTCATATAGTACCTTTTAGCTTTATCTAGAGGCAATTGTAATAGGTACTCAGAGTATTCAAGTTAGAGTTAACTTGAAGTTGTCGCAACAGTTAGAGGCTGTTTGCCACAATGGGATTAGAGTTAATCCTAGGTTTACAAAAGTGTTTTGTAAATGCAGTTTTTGGCTCAGTGATTTAGTGGAAGAGTTTGGGAAAATCCTACTGGGAAGTAGGTCGTGGTTTTTTCACCTTTTGAGCCAGGTGTTTTCCACGTAAAATACATGTGTTCTTAACTTTAATCATTTACTATTTCAGCAATAGTAGGTTAAGGAACACATAGAAGAACCCGGTTAGGCAAAAAGGTGTTGGCCTAAGTGAAGGTTAGTTTTGAAGATTAACAAAGGATGCTCAGGCATGAACCAGGTCCATCCCTTATGTGAATAGACACGGGAAGATTCGAGCATGTGGGATGCACGTGAAGGAGATAAGCTTAACTTGTTAAAATTGATATCTCCTGATCGAAAAGGTTGCATAATTGATAAGGAGAAGGACTTCTTAATCAAAGAGAGTACTATCCAAGATAAGGGAGGAGTTAGAAGTTGAGATCAACTAGAACTCTTCTACCAAGGAAGAGTAGCATTAGAACTATATTTATTTCTTCATCTACTAACTTTATATATTGCAGGATGTTCTCATTCTACAGGGATGCACCAAAGCAGAAGTTAAATGAAAATTGAGAGTAAAATAGCAAAGAATTTTGCAAGCAATTCGTGTGTGATTCAAGTGTGCAAACCTGAAGCTACATAAACCAGATAGAAGAACCAGCTCCAAGTGTCTGTCTTTTATTCTAGTTCAATTGTAGTAGGTGTTTTCATATTGTACCTTTCAACTTTATCTATAGGCAATTGTAATAGGTACCCAGAGTATTCAAGTTAGAGTTAACTTGAAGTTGTCGCAGAAGTTAGAGGTTGTTTGCCACAACGGGATTAGTGTTAATCCTAGGTTCACAAAACTATTTTGTAAATGCAGTTTTTGGCTTAGTGATTTAGTGAAAGAGTTTGGGAAAATACAACTGGGAAGTAGGTCATGGTTTTTTCACCTTTTGAGCCATGTATTTTTCACGTAAAATACTTGTGTTCTTTACTTTACGCATTTACTATTTTCGCAATAGTACGTTAAGGAACGCATATAAGAACCCGGTCCTTCTATAATCCGTTTAGGAAAAACATTGTTGGCCTAAGTGAAGGTTAGTTTTGAAGATTGACAAAGGAAGCTCAGGAATGAACCAGGTCCATCCCTTGTGTGCATAGACACGGGCAAATTCGAGAATGTGGGATGCACGTGAAGGAGATAAACTTAACTTGGAAAAATTGATATCTTCTGATCGAAAAGATTGCATAATTGATAAGGAGAAGGACTCCTTAATCAAAGAGAACACTATCTAAGATAAGGGAGGAGTTAGAAGTTGAGATCAACTAGAACTCTTCCACCAAGGAAGAGTAGCAAGAACTCTATTTATTTCTTCATCTACTAACTCTATATATTGCAGGATGTTCTCATTCTATAGGGATGCACAAAAGCAGAAGTTAAACGTGAATTGAGAGCAAAATAGCTTGGCATTTTGCATGCAATTCGTGTGTGATTCAAGTGTGCAAACATGAAGCTACATGAATCAGATAGAAGAACCAACTCCAAGTGTCTGTCTTTTATTCTAGTTCAATTGTAGTAGGTGTTTTCATATTGTACCTTTCAGCTTTATCTAGAGGCAATTGTAATAGGTACTCAGAGTATTCAAGTTACAGTTAACTTGAAGTTGTCACAAAAGTTAGAGGCTGTTTGCCACAACGGGATTAGAGTTAATCCTTGGTTTACAAAAGTGTTTTGTAAATGCAGTTTTTGGCTCATTGATTTAGTGGAATAGTTTGGGAAAATACTATTGGGAAGTAGGTCGTGCTTTTTTCATCTTTTGAGCCAGGTGTTTTCCACGTAAAATACTTGTGTTCTTTACTTTCCGCATTTACTATTTTAGCAATAGTAGGTTAAGGAACACATAGAAGAACACAGTTAGGCAAAAAAGTGTTGGCCTAAGTGAAGGTTAGTTTTGAAGATTGAGAAGGGAAGCTCAGGCATGAACCGGGTCCATCCCTTGTGTGAATAGACACGGGAAGATTCGAGCATGTGGGTTGCACGTGAAGGAGATAAGCTTAACTTGGTAAAATTTATATCTCCTGATCGAAAAGTTGCATAATTGATAAGGAGAAGGACTCCTTAATCAAAGAGAGCACTATCAAAGATAAGGGAGGAGTTAGAAGTTGAGATCAACTAGAACTCTTTTACCAAGGAAGAGTAGCATTAGAACTATATTTATTTCTTCATCTACAAACTTTATATATTGCAGGATATTCTCATTCTATAGAGATGCACAAAAGCAGAAGTTAAACGTAAATTCAGAGTAAAATAGCAAAGCATTTTGCAAGCAATTCGTGTGTGATTCAAGTGTGCAAACCTGAAGCTACATGAACCAGATAGAAGAACCAGCTCCAAGTGTCTGTCTTTCATTCTAGTTCAATTGTAGTAGGTGTTTTCATATTGTACCTTTCAACTTTATCTAGAGGCAATTGTAATAGGTACCCAGAGTATTCAAGTTAGAGTTAACTTGAAGTTGTCGCAAAAGTTAGAGGCTGATTGCCACAACGGGATTAGAGTTAATCCTAGGTTTACAAAACTGTTTTGTAAATGCAGTTTTTGGCTCAGTGATTTAGTGGAAGAGTTTGGGAAAATACAACTGGGAAGTAGGTCATGGTTTTTTCACCTTTTGAGCCAGGTATTTTTCACGTAAAATACTTGTGTTCTTTACTTTACGCATTTACTATTTTCGCAATAGTAGGTTAAGGAACACATATAAGAACCCGGTCCTTCTATAATCCGTTTAGGCGAAACATTGTTGGCCTAAGTGAAGGTTAGTTTTGAAGATTGACAAAGGAAGCTCAGGAATGAACCAGGTCCATCCCTTGTGTGCATAGACACGGGCAAATTCGAGAATGTGGGATGCACGTGAAGGAGATAAACTTAACTTGGAAAAATTGATATCTTCTGATCGAAAAGGTTGCATAATTGATAAGGAGAAGGACTCCTTAATCAAAGAGAACACTATCTAAGATAAGGAAGGAGTTAGAAGTTGAGATCAACTAGAACTCTTCCACCAAGGAAGAGTAGCAAGAACTCTATTTATTTCTTCATCTACTAACTCTATATATTGCAGGATGTTCTCATTTTATAGGGATGCACAAAAGTAGAAGTTAAACATGAATTGAGAGCAAAATAGCAAGGCATTTTTCATGCAATTCGTGTGTGATTCAAGTGTGCAAACATGAAGCTACATGAATCAGATAGAAGAACCAACTCCAAGTGTCTGTCTTTTATTCTAGTTCAATTGTAGTAGGTGTTTTCATATTGTACCTTTCAGCTTTATCTAGAGGCAATTGTAATAGGTACTCAGAGTATTCAAGTTAGAGTTAACTTGAAGTTGTCATAACAGTTAGAGGTTGTTTGCCACAACGGGATTAGAGTTAATCCTTGGTTTACAAAAGTGTTTTGTAAATGCAGTTTTTGGCTCAGTGATTTAGTGGAAAAGTTTGAGAAAATCCTACTGGGAAGTAGGTCGTGGTTTTTTCACCTTTTGAGCCAGGTGTTTTCCACGTAAAATACTTGTGTTCTTTACTTTCCGCATTTACTATTTCAGCAATAGTAGGCTAAGGAACACATAGAAGAACACGGTTAGGCAAAAAAAAGTTGGCCTACGTGAAGGTTAGTTTTGAAGATTGAAAAAGGAAGCTCAGGCATGAACCAGGTCCATCCCTTGAGTGAATAGACATGGGCAGATTCGAGCATGTGGGATGCACGTGAAGGAGATAAGCTTAACTTGGTAAAATTGATATCTCCTGATCGAAAAGGTTGCATAATTGATAAGGAGAACGACTCCTTAATCAAAGAGAGCACTATCCAAGATAAGGGAGGAGTTAGAAGTTGAGATCAACTAGAACTCTTCTACCAAGGAAGAGTAGCATTAGAACTATAGTTATTTCTTCATCTGCTAACTCTATATATTGCAGGATGTTCTTATTCTACAGGGATGCACAAAAGCAGAAGTTAAACGTGAATTGAGAGCAAAATAGCAAAGCATTTTGCAAGCAATTCGTGTGTGATTCAAGTGTGCAAACCTGAAGCTACATGAACCAGATAAAAGAACCAGCTCCAAGTGTCTGTCTTTTATTCTAGTTCAATTGTAGTAGGTATTTTCATATTGTACCTTTCAGCTTTATCTAGAGGCAATTGTAATAGGTGCTCAGAGTATTCAATTTAGAGTTAACTTGAAGTTGTCGCAAAAGTTAGAGGCTGTTTGCCACAACGGGATTAGAGTTAATCCTAGGTTTACAAAACTATTTTGTAAATGCCGTTTTTGGCTCAGTGATTTAGTGGAAGAGTTTGGGAAAATACTACTGGGAAGTAGGTCATGGTTTTTTCACCTTTTGAGCCATGTGTTTTTCACGTAAAATACTTGTGTTCTTTAATTTATGCATTTACTATTTCAGCAATAGTAGGTTAAGGAACACATAGAAGAACCCGGTCCTTCTATAATCAGTTTAGGCAAAATTTTGGGTACCACACAAATCACCCCCCCTCTTGTGTGGTATTGAAGTTAAAAACATCAATTAGTATCAGAGCGGGTTATCCTTGAAGAGGTTAACACCTTAGGAGAAGATCAAGATGAGTGTACCACTTGAAAACTGGGAAGGGAAATCCACTGCTAGGCCCCAACTTTTCAACGGCCAGTATTACTCTTGGTGGAAAAACATGATGAGAGATCACATCATAGGAGAAGACTATGAGCTATGGGACATTGTCACAGATGGCCCACTGGCTACCAAGAAGATAAATGCCGAAGGAGAAGAGGTGGCAAAGACAAGAGCTGACTGCACTGCTGACGACTTGAGAAAATGGGAGAAGAATGCTAAAGCCAAGAAATGGCTTGTTTGTGGACTCGGTCCAGATGAGTACAGTAGAATCCAAAGATATACCAATGCTAAGGAAATCTGGGACACTTTGCAAGTGGCCCATGAAGGAACACCTCAAGTGAAGAGGTCCAGAGGAACACTACTATATTCTTAATATGAGAATTTCACCATGAAGGAAGGGGAAACCATCCAAAAGATGTATACAAGGTTCACCACACTGATAAATGAACTTAAGTATCTTGGAAGGATTATTTCTAAAGAAGACAGAGTTGAGAAGATTTTGACAAGGGTTCTACCAGTTACTTGGGAGAGCAAAATCACTGTCATTCAGGAATCAATGAATATTGCCGCTCTTAAGTTGGATGAGCTAATTGGAAATATCACTGCTTATGAACTTAGAATGCAAACCATGAAGATGGATGTACTCAATAAGGAAAGGAGCCTGGCACTCAGAATCACTGAAGGTTCTGATCTAAAAGATGATGAAATGGCTATGATCACAAAGGACTTCAAGAAGTACCTAAAGAAAGGAAAGGGTCCTTCAAGAAGTGGAAGCTACAACAAACCAAAGGCTCCTAAAAGGAAAACCAATGAGTGATGCTACAAGTGTGGTAAGACTGATCACCACATCAAGAACTGCCCTCAATGGGAAATTGAATGGAAGAAGGAAAGAGCTGAACGAAGAAACATGAATAAGGAATAGGTTCAACCCAAGAAGAACAAAGGATCAACAAAGGCTATGGTTGCTGCTTGAGGAGAAAGCTCAGATGATGAATATGGAGATGAACAAGCACTTATGGCCATTGGAGAATCTGAGGATGTAAACAATGAAAACGAACAGTTGTCTAAGGAATGTGTGATTTTAAAAGAAAAGTGTAAGAACCTGGGACTTAGGGTTAGTGAGACTATAAGTAAAAATATTGCATTAAAGAACCAGGTTCATGCATTTGAATCAAATGTCCTAAAACTTAGATATGAAAACCTAAAACTGAAATTAGGAACAAGTAAGAAGACAACTGATTGCACACAACTCACTCTAGAAGAAAATGTAGGTAAACTAAAAGATGAGTTGTATAAGAAGGATGAGCAGGTTAGAATTTTGAGAGAGGACCTAGGTAAAGTCAAGCATGAACTAGACAGAACTTGTAAATGGAACAGGTCCTCCGATGAACTTTCATGGCTACAGGAACATCATAGTAGCAATAGAAGAGGACTTGGCTTTGGGAATATGCCACCTAAATGGGATCCCAAAAGTAAGTACCTTACACTTCCTGAGAACAAGATTTGTACTCACTGTGGTAAAACAGGTCACTATAAAAGTGAATGCAATGCAAAAGAAAAGGCAAGCCAAAAGAACAAAGAATTTGTTCAAGGGAAGAATAGGCTACTAAGTTGGGCTAAAAAGAATCTGATTCATCCTTTTGCCTATAGAAAGGGACCCAAACTAGTTTGGGTTCCTAAGACTAACCCCTGATTTCCTTTTGCAGGTCCAAGTGAAGAAGAGCCGCCAAATATGGTACATGGATAGTGGCTACTCGAAGCACATGACAGGAAGCAAGAACCAGTTCCTTTCACTTGAGGACCTCAAAGGAGGTAATGTCTCCTTTGGAAATGGGAAGAAAGGTGAGATCATTGGGGTTGGAAAGGTAGGTAAGACTGATTCTCACTCTATTGAGAATGTCTACTTGATTAGATAGCTTAAAATACAGTCTAATCAGTGTATCACAACTGTGTGATAGAGGTAACTTGGTAGCATTCACCTCTACCAAATGTTTTGTGATTAATCTTACCACTGACAAGATTGTTTTGCAGGGAAAAAGAGTGAACAATATATATATATTGTAGATCTGTCCACACTTTCAGAAAATGAACTCACTTTCTTAAGTGTGTTGGACAATGATCCCCTCATTTGGCACAAGAGACTTAGACATGTAAGTCTGAGTCAACTCAACAAATTAGTTTCCAAGGACCTAGTGATAGGGTTGCCTAACATCAAGTTCAAGAAAGACAAAGTTTGTATTTAAACTCGTGCTACACAAAAACACATAAAAACAGCCTTACAAAAGGAGTCAAAAGCAACCAACACTCTACCTTGACAATCTGCTTAGCCAAAGAATATATAGGCAACGTTTTTGGCTCCAGCCTTATCTAAAACCTAGCAGTTGACATCCCCAACTGCAAGAGATTTTAAATTTTGAATTTCAAATAAGACAACTTCCCACATCCCCACATAGCCACTATGCTGAAAAATAGGAAACTGCTCCAACTGGCCAACTGCCCTGCATGTGCGTGGCACATGGGCGCAGCCTTCGAATTTTGGCGCCAACAGGCCAACTTTGTCATGTCTTTTTGCCAAGCCCTCATGCAACATGCCTTTGAGCGCATGTCTGCCGCTGCCACTAGTCCAGCTCGCCCATGACACTGCCTTGCCCGCGCCTATCTGCCTTGTCACGCCCTGCCTTAGCTTGCCTTAATTTTTCCAGCCTTTGCTACGCTTCTGCTGCCCATTGTCTTTGCCTTGCCATGGCCACACCAATGCCATGGTCTTGTCATGCCTTGGCACCTTAGCCACATGTCGCCATGCCACGGTCCATGCCCATCAACACCTTCCCATATCGGACAGCCTTGTCAACATGATGCCATAGTTATCATACCGTGCCGAGGTCCATCATGGAAATCCCTCATCACGCCTATGCCATGTTCGATCAATTAATCCGAGGGGCTAACAAACTTCCCCCACCAGATGAGTGTATCGCCCTCGATGAGGCAGAATCCATGTACGCATTGATTTGATCCTGAAATTGCCATAAAGACGGTCCTTTCTCCCAAGTTGCATCACACTCCTGCTTTCCCGTCCATTAAACCAGGAACTCTGTCCGCCTGTTCTTCTTGCTTTGACCCAACGTACGATGATCCAAACTCTTCTCAATAGTCTCCTTTTGGTTCCCCAAGTACACACAAGTATACGTGACCATCAAGTAATAAAGTGACTCAAAAGTCGGATGTCAAACCCACAGAGACTTAGATCAATCGTTAACTAAGCAAACTAAAATCAGTTAATTGTCCAAGATAATCAAGAGTGATGTTTTTTTTATTAATCTACTATTGCAAAAATTTAACAAGTAACAACTAATTTATCAAGAGTGCAAATGTGTATGATGAGATTTTAATTCAGAGGAGATGAAAATTCCAGGGTTGTGGTCGGTTTATCAATCCTATTAAGTTCAATAATCACACTTGTTAATCCAGATTATCTATGATTGCTAATTAACCGGATCGTTTATATGAATAGCATGTTCCCACAATACTACTCGCCTGTAGGCATAAGAAGTAAGTTAATAAGATCTCTCGAAATGTCATAAGATTAATATGCCTTCGGTTAATATCACAAAATAAACTTTGTAAACTTACGTATTTTTTGAGACCCATGAACAGACGATACAATAGTAGGACATATAGGGAATCAAGAACATAGGCAACCCTAGTACTTCTAGTAATAGAGTCATTTGTGAAAGTTGCGTGTTTGCTCGTTTTGTTGTATCATATGGATCATGCCAAAAGGAAAGAAGGGATAGCCTTAACATACCTTATAGAAATCTGTCCATTAATAATGCTAAACTCAGCTTACTGCACCTTAATCTACAACAACGACGTTAAAGCTATTGTCAAGCTACGAATGACTCTCTCATATATATAACGAAAGTAAATCTGTAACAAAACGGGAAGCATTTCCCCTGATTTTACTGTTTCCTCAAGCCTGCTATAGGTGAAACAACAACACAATACAATCAAAAACTCAAAAACAACCTAACTACAATTCGGGACCTTTAGTACAACAAAAACCCAAATATATCATAACACACCCAATCAACAAGTTATCAATTAGCCTGAAATTGCAACGACGAGCGACCATCCCACTACCCTACCGCATATGGCATTTCTCCATGCCCTTTATCCTTCCAAACTCCATAAATCAGTGGCACAAGAGGCCAACATGAGTGGACTACAAAATAGTCCATTACAAGTGGAATAAATCGAACTCACGACTTCTGATCACCGTCCCGTGAGTTCTAACTATTAGGAAACAAATTTACCAACCATCCTTGATATTTAAAAAGCTTAAATACAGCAAGTAGGTGTTATATTAACCATGAAGTACCTTCCAAAATTCAAACTACAAAGAAAAAGAGCGGTAGTATAATAATACTTACGTCGTAAGGAGTGTTCTAATGTTATCGCTTCTTGATTTCGTACCCGTGATGTTAATCCTTTTTGAAACCCTTGTGGAAAGATTAAGGGTAAGTTTATGGGGCTTCTATGTTCGTGTTCTTTCGAAAAGTGAAGATAAAGAAGACTTAAGGCATATATATATATATATATATATATATATATATATATATATATACATATATATATCCATTTTTGAAAAGTCAAAGAGGTGCTAGCTTGACACCCTAGCATTGGCCCATTTTCAGATGCTTATATCTTTTTATCCGGACATCATATGAATGAACGATTAAGAGTGTTGGAAACTAAATTCCAAGAACTTAGTTTTGGTATATAATATGTTCCAAAAGACCTCATATAACACACGAAATATATTTCTCAAAAAGCTTCGTTACAAGGCAAATCCTTAGTCGGTTTTTCCGCAACTTAAATCCGATTTTTTCCAAACTTTATATTTTATATCCAAACCTCATATATAGTCATATTATGACTTTACACTCATTTACATCATGATTAACAAGTCTCGTATTCATTATACGTCACCTTGGGATGCACAGGGTGTAACAATCTTCCCCCTTAGAAACATTTGTCCTCAAATGTTAAACTCCCATAGATCTATAGAAATTTTGGCAGAGTCTCCTCTGTAACGGTACTACTACCAACCTGTCACGTAGCAAACCCAACAATACAAAGCCACACGGGGCCACAATCATCAATAACACTAATGGCATCACACGACCAATGGCAGTAACTAACATAAGAATCCAGTATTATATACACACCTAAAGGCTGTGATGTCTCAGTCCGATCCTCCTCCGGAAGAAGAAACAAGTGAGGATACCTAGACTTCATGTCTTCTTCAACTTCTCAATTCATCTCCTCCACATTCATGTTTCTCCAAAGTACTTTAACTGAAGTTACATCCTTAGTTCTCAATATCCGAACTTGTCTATCTTGTATAGCAATGGGAGCTTCATCTATGATAAATGCTCTTTGACCTGAACATCGTCAACTAGAACGACTCCAGAAGGATCTACAATACACTTACGGAGTATAGACATATGAAAGACTAGATGTACGGACTCCAAGTTGGAAGGCAAGTCTAACTCATATGCTACCTGGCCTACTCTGCGTATGATCTTATAAGGTCCAAAGTACCGAAGGCTAAGCTTTCCTTTCTTACTGAATCTTATAACGCCTTTCATCGGTGATACCTTTAGGAATACCCAGTCATCTACCTGAAACTCCAAGTCTCGTTGTCGATTATCAGCATTGGACTTCTGATGACTCTGAGCAGCTAATAGCCTTTCCTGTATAAGCTTAATCTTCTCAACTATCTATTGTACCAGCTCTGGTCCTACTAACTTAGTTTCCCCAACATCAAACCATCTGATAGGTGACCTACACTTTCGTCCGTAAAGAGTTTCGTATGGAGCCATCTGAATGCTAGAATGATAACTATTATTATATGTGAACTAAATAAGCGGAAGATGATCATCCCAACTACCCCTGAAGTCTATCACACAAGCCCGTAGCATATCCTCAAGTGTCTGAATAGTACGCTCAGCCTGACCGTCTGTCTGGGGATAAAATGGTGTACTAAGAATTACCTAAGTCCCCTATCCATTTTGGAAGGAACTCCAGAAATTAGTTGTAAACTGAGCACCTCTATCTGATATAATAGACATAGGGACACCATGAAGTCGTACTATCTCATTAATGTAAAGCCTTGCATAATCCTCTAATGAATATGTAGTTTTGACAAGCAGAAAATGGGCTGATTTTGTAAGTCTATCAACAATCACCCATATAGAATCGGATTTATGCCGGGTACGAGGTAAGCTATGATGAAATCCATATTAATTACTTCCCATTTCTAAGTCAGAATCTCTATAGCCTACAATAATCCACCGGGTTTCTGATGCTCAATCTTAACCTGTTGACAATTAGGGCACTGAGCAACAAACTCTGCTATATCCTTCTTCATTTCATCTCACCAGTATATTTTCCTAATATCATGATACATCTTTGTCGCTCCTGGATGAACAGAATAACAAGAATAGTGAGTCCCATAACCTTCCAGCACAGCCCTACCACATTAATAACACATAATTGACCTCGATATCTGAGGACTCCATCTCTTGTAATCTCAAATGGTGTGTTCTCCTTTTGAGGGGCTGTATCTCTGTAATGAGCTAGCACATGATCCTCATACTAGCGTTCCTTCACTTCAGTTACTAAAGAGGATATTGACGTGTCCTAAATAGTAACTCCGGTATCACCTGAATGCAATAATCAAACTCTAAGACTAGCTAGCTTATGAATCTCATGGGCTATCTCACTCTTTTCTGGCTGTAAATATGATAGGCTACCCATAGATCTATGACTAAGGGCGTCAGCTACTATATTCGCCTTCCCTAGATGGTATAAAATATCAATATCATAGTCTTTCAGTAGCTCCAACCATCGCATCTAACGTAAATTCAATTCCTTTTGCTTGAAGATATAATGAAGGCTCTTATGATCCGTATAAATATCAACATGAATGCCATTCAAATAACGCCTCCACATCTTTAGTGCATGAATAACTGCGGCTAACTCTAAATCGTGGGTCGGGTAATTCTTCTCGTGCTTTCTTAGTTCTCTAGAAGCATAAGTGACAACCTTACCATGCTGCATCAATACACAACCCAATCCAATGCCCGAAGTGTCATAATAGATAGAATAACCATCGGTTCCTTCTGGGAGTGTCAGAACCGGTGCTGAAATCAATATGTCCTTCAATGCCTAGAAACTCCGCTCACAAGCATAAGTCCACTAAAACTTAGTTTCCTTTTGAGTCAACTTTGTCAATAGTGCTGAAAGAGAAGAAAATCCCTCTACAAATCTCATGTAATAACCTGCCAAACCCAGAAAGCTACGAACCTCCATCGGTGTCGTAGGTCTAGGCCAAGTCTTCAATGCCTCAATCTTCTGTGTATCAACCGGGATTCCCTCACCTGAAATAATATGCCCAAGGAAAGCTACAAAATTCAACCAGAATTCACATTTAGAGAATTTTGCGTACAACTTCCTTTCTTGTAGAACTCTGAGCACAGTACGCAAATGATCTGCATGCTCAGCCTCTGAACGGGAGTAAACCAAAATATCATCTATAAATACAATCATGAACAGATCTAGAAAGGATCTGAACACACGGCTCATCAAGTCCATGAATACTGCTGGGGCATTGGTCAAACCGAATGACATAACATGAAACTCAAAGTGTCCGTATCTGGTCCTGAATGCTGTCTTCAGAATATCTTTCTCTTTAACCCTTACATGATGGTACCCAGACCTCAAGTCTATCTTCGATAAATACCTGGCACCTTGCAACTGATAAAATAAATCATCAATCCTCAGGAGCGGGTACTTATTCTTGATCGTCGCCTTATTCAACTGCCTGTAATCAATACACATCCACAAGGAACCATCTTTATTTCTCACAAATAACATAGGTGCTCCCTACAGTGATGTATTGGGTCTGATAAAGCCCTTTTCAAGAAAATCCCTCATTTGTTCTTTTAACTTTCTCAGCTCTGCAGGTTCTATTCTATAAGGAAGAATAGATATCAACTGAGTATCTGGTAATATGTCAATTGCAAACTCAATCTCCCGCTCTGGAGGAAGGCCTGGAAGCTCATCGGGAAACTCATTAACCACCGGGATAGGCTGAAGGGTTAGGGACTCTGCTTTCACATCCTGTACCCGAACTAAGTGATAAATATAGCCCTTTCTGATTATCTTCCTTGCCTTGAGATAGGAAATAAGCCTACCTCTCGGCGATGCAGTATTACCTTTCCACTCCAGAACTGGCTCCCATGGAAACTGGAACCGAACCATCTTTGATCTACAATCAACGTTAGCATAACAAGAAGCCAACCAATCCATACCCATTATAACGTCAAATTCTACCATATCTAACTCAATCAGGTCTGCTACTATAGAATGTCTATAAACTAATACTATACAATCTCTATATACCCATCTAGCTATCACTAGATCCCCAACAAGTGTAAACACTTCAAAAGGTTCAATCAACTCAGGTTTGATCCCAAACTTACTAGCAACCAACAGAGTGATATACGAGAAGGTGGAACCTAAATCAATCAATGCATGTACATCATACGAGGAGATTGATAATATACATGTAACAACATCAGGTGATGAATCCTGATCATGTCGACCCGCTAATGCATAAATGCGGTTCTAAGAACCGCTCGAGCTAGATGCTCCATTTCTGCCTCTAACAGTAGACTGGTGCCTATGAACCTTGCCTGGGGGCGTAGTGATGATGATGAACCAGCTACAGATCCTGCTAGTTAAACTATACCTACACCACCTCTCGACGGACAATCTCTCATAACGTGGCCTGGATAACCACAAGTATAACAAACACCCAATCCCATAAGGCATTTCCCGGCATACAGCTTACCACACTGAGCACATCGTGGCAAGGGAGACCTCATCTGACTTGACTCACCCCTATACTGAGAACTAGAGGCCCTGAAACTCTTACTGGGCCCTGAATATGTGGAACAATCAAATCTCCTACCAGCAAACTGAAGGGGTGCACTAGCCGATGGCTGGCCTGGATACCTCAGGTACTGCTATCTCTGACCACCTCGAAACTCACCAAAAGGACCTAAAGATCTCGCTCTCTTACTCTGGCCCCTATCATGCTCACAATCGGCCATCTGTTTCTGCTTACGCTCCTCTACACCCTGAGCGTATGCCTGAATATAAGAAATATCCATGCCTGGCTGAAATGAGACCGCCAACCATTAACCAGGTGCGACTCCAACCCATCACGAACCGGTGAACCCGATCCTCCATATTAGCTACAATAGTGGGAGCATACCTAGACAAAGAATCAAACTGAAGGTTGTACTCCCGAACACTCATATTACCATGCCGAAGGGTCAAGAACCTATCAAATCTGACCCGTCTAAGCTCTGGTGGCAAATAATGATGATGAAAAGCCTCCGTAAACTCCTGCCATATTGTTAGAAGGGCATCCTCACCTCTGGACAACTCCCAAGACTTGTACCAATTAACTGCAACATCCCGAAATTTATAGGAAGCTAGCTCAACTGACTCAGTCGCAGCGGCCTTCATTACCCTCAAAGTCCTCTGCATCCTATCGATAAATACTCCAGGGTCCTCATTTAGATCTGCTCCAGTGAATACCGAAGGGTACAAATTAATGAAATCATGAACCTTCATACTGATGGCCCTATCTGCATGACCAATACCTACTTCATGGCGACAAGCCTTTGCAGCCACGACATCGAGTCAATAGCTAAATAGCATCTCTCATCTCCTGACCCAGTACATCTGGATGAGGAGCTGGGAGTACTAGGGCGAGCGTTGGAGCTTGTGCCCCTATCTCCTCTAGAGAGGGCAGGGTATGTGACATCTGAGATGGAGCCTCATTCTGAGACTCTCCCCGAGCCCTGGTAACTCGTGATGCTCGACTCGTAGTCTCATCAACCATGGACTTGCCTTTTTGGGCGGCTATAGCCTTCTTACGCATTGCTGAAAACATAACATATCATTAGGAAAATGAATCCTTATATCGCACGATCTAAGATAAAAAGGGAAGATAACATCCTATATGTCCTGCAGCCTCCTATTTATAAGTATGGTGCACAACACACTCATAAACAGGACTCTACTAGACATGGTCGTGTAGACATCCCTAGGACAGAACTACTCTGATACCACTTTTGAAACAACCCAAACCGATGGGCCATGACGAGTGCCCGAGTCCTACATGTCGAACACCCCTAAGCATACGTCTAAGATATAAACATGAAATAGGGGGTAGGTCATGCATCATATCTGTTATTAAAATGTTAAATCATGTGAATAACATACTTGAGGAAACATGTCGAAAAGACATATATACACATATATATGCAGAATACGGTAGGGCGAGCCGACAAGGCTGCTATGGACAACTATATATCAAAATAGAAGCCGACAAGGCCACATACTATCCAACTATACATGACTATCTATAGACCTCTAATAGAGTGTACAACTATATAAAGGATGGGACAGGGCACCGTCATACCCATATATGTATACAAAGATATCATACCCAAACCCAATAGCAGCTCCGGATCAAACGGAGCACACCAACTCTCGCTGAGCAAGGATCCTAAAAAGGGGACCGTCAGCCTTTCTACCTGCACCTGCGGGCATGAAACGCAGACCCCCAGGCAATAAGGGCGTCAGTACGAATAATGTACCGAGTATGTAAGGCATAAAAATAAGTATATAAAATACATGAAAGAAACATGGAGTAAAGGACTCAACTTGTAAGTCTGAATAGCTTTGTGAATCATGAAACAATCATTATGTCATGCATATGCGTATAAATGTCATATCATGCATATGTATATGCGTACATAACACCATCAAGCCTCTGAGGGCATCCCATCATATTATCTTGGCCTCAGTGGGCGAAATCATCAACGTATACCAACTGATTAGGTGGTGGTGCGTATATAATGCCGTAACCTTTTTCCATACCCCATATACATATAATATACGCATATATAACATCATCTGGTCATGGGACAATGTACATGTATAAATTAATGCAACGCATAAGAAGTAAGTCAATAAGACTTCTCAGATTATCATAAGATTAATATGCCTTCGGTTACTATCACGAAATAAACTTTATCAACTTACGTATTTTCTGAGTCCCATGAACAGACGATATAATAATAGGACATATGGGGAATCAAGAACATAGGCGACCCTAGTACTTCTAATAATAGAGTCATTTGTGAAAGTTGCGTGTTTGCTCATTTCGTTATATCATATGGATCATGCCAAAAGGAAAGAAGGGATAGCCTTAACATACCTTATTGAAATCTGTCCAATAACAATGCTAAACTCAACTCACTGCACCTTAATCTACAACAACGACAGTGAAGCTATTGTTAAGCTACGAATGACTCTCTCATTTATATAACGAAAGTAACTTAATCTGTTACAAAACGGGCAGCATTTCCCCTGATATTACTACTTCCTCAAGCCTGCTATAAGTGAGACAACAACACAATACAATCAGCAACTCAAAAACAATCTAACTACAATTCGGGACCTTTAATACAACAAAAAACCCAAATATACCATAACACACCCAATCAACAAATTACCAATTAGCCTGAAATTGCAACAATGAGTGACAAACCCACTACCTTACCACATGTGGAGTTTCCCCGTGCCCTTTATCCTTCCAAACTCCATAAATCAGCAGCACAAGAGGCCAACACGAGTGGACTACAAAACAGTCCACTACAAGTGGAATAAATCAAACTCACGGCTTCCGATCACCGTCCTGTGAGTTCTACCTATTAGGAAACAAATTTATCAACCTTCCTTGATATTTAAAAAGCTTAAATATAGCAAGTAGGTATTTTCTTAACCATGAAGTGTCACGCCCCAAACTCGGGGAGCGCTACCGATGGTCAACCGAGTGAATTCGGTCAAGAAAACCTGTTAGATACTTTCCATCCAAACTCACTCATGAATAAAGAGAATACATATTTTTGTTAATTAGACAATAAGGAGATCATGTATACAATACCAATTCATTAACATCAGTTACTTCATTTTAAAGTCTCAAATTACACACATTTTCATGGTCTGAAGTGGAACAAGTAATTCAAACACAACATAACTTGTTTGACTTCCCCAGTACTAATATACAACCCACACTATGTCTACGGAGCCTCAAATAGATTCAAAAGAGTGCTACGATAGTGCTGGCAACAAGGCCCCAGCTATACCTTTAACACAATACACAAGGAACAAAAGATACATGACCCCAAAATGAAGTGGGGCTCACCAAGTCAGCTGGGAAGAGGGTGTACCGCTATCACTGATCAACGTCTCATGTTGTGGAACCACATGCATCCATTGAAGATGCAGCGCCCCCGGCAAAAGGGACGTTAGTACATATGGAATAGTACTATTATGAATGACAAAACACCCTCTCAATAGAATGATTAATAATACAAGCTAGAACAATCATAATATTAGTGGAAGCCTCAAATAACATCAAGCCTCAAGTTAGGACCAAGACAGTGTTCAAATAAATTTCCATATTTGAAGTTGGGAGACCTTTAGTACCAATATGCCACCAGTCACAATATCACCGTACTTTTAGCACGGAGTCCGATCATGACCCGATCGGTTAGGCCGTCTCATCTGAGACATCAACCACAATCATAATTTCAATTACAATTTCCAACACAATCAACACCATGTGTGCGGCATGGCATCCGATCACGACCCGATCGGCTAGGCCGTCTCACCACAATGATGTGTGGATCGACATCATCCTTTTCTACCAATCATCTCGTTTCATACTTCTTTCACATATTTTAATTTCATTGGCACTTGTAGCCACAATTATAAAATCATTCTTCGCACGTCGGCCGTATTTAGTATTTCAAGCTCACCTTTTTCGCTTTCAAACATCATCATCATCATCAACAATAAGGCATTTCAAATCAAGGTTTTTAGTACATATATAAGCAATTAAGTGTCTTAGGCACATAGAGATTTTTCATAAAATTTGGCATAATAGCCTCCATTTGAACTTGACTTGCAGTCAAAACTTTTTTAATGCACAGCCCATACTTTGAACACATTCTCAAATGATAACATAACATGATAAAAGCATTTGGGATACATATTGAACATATATCTTTCAACACAATCTTATTTGAAATAACCAATTTTATAATGAACAACTCGGGACTTACATAAATTACATGAATACCGTGGGATTCAATTCTAAGAGAGGAATTTAGCCAACATACCTTGCTTGAGCTTCCCTTAAATTACCACAACGTCCCAACACTTTTAGCAATTCCAATCAACTAGAGATATAATAAAATCGAACCATAATTAGGCAGAGATTCATAGTTTTAGCACATTTGAGCATTTTATCAAACACTATATGTGCAAATTGGTTACAAGGTTCTTCCACGAGATTTCTTTTACTTCACAACCCAATCTTTACCCATTGGGGCTCAACAATCTTTCCACACACCTTATTGGTACATGCATGTATACATAATACTCCCACACCCAAGAATCATACTCCCAATCACCCATCATTTACCCCAAACTCAAAATTGAAGACTAGGGTTAGAACCTTATCTCTTGAGTGAAGATCTTGTGAGATTTCCTTGTTGGATTTCAAAGCTTGGACAAGATCTTGATGAACAAAGCACTTGAGCTTCTTCCTCTCTATAGAACACTCTCACTTTTCTCTAAAAATATCAGATTTTTGCATTCAAAATGAGCCCCAAAGGCTATTTAGCAAAATGGGGTCGGGTTATAAAAATCAGAAAATAGAGCCCCGTCACAGATCTGCGGCCGCACATGTGACCGCATAATGCTTCTGCGGTCCGCAAAATGGGCTGTATATTGGCGCTCTGGAACTGAGCAATACTGCCACAGTGCGATCGGTCTGCGGTTCGTAGACCTGTTATGCAGTCACATAATATGCCGCAAAACATCCCTCTAGAAAATTTTATGTTGGGTCTACGATGGGTTATGTGGTCCGCAAAACGATTATGCGGCCGCATAATGGACAGCATAATGGTCCGAAATTTTTGCCCATCTTACTGCTTCAGTCTGCGGCCGATATGCGGTCTGTAGACCACTTCTGCGACTGCAGAATAGATCGCAAAAATGCCCTACACTTCTAAAATTTTCTACAATCATCAACTCATAAGTCTACCTCGGCACCACGAAACCTAAAATTCCTTTGCGAAATTTTACGGGGCCTTACATTCTCCCCCAATTAGGATCATTCATCCTAGAATAAGGAGTAGAGTTCGCCCAGAACACTCAACAAAATTCATTTCTCCTTTTGCACATCATGAGCCCCCAATTTGACTAACTCCCAATTTTTTAAGAAATTTCAGGAGAGTCTCCCCTGTAATTGGGCCTATCCACCTGCCAGATAATCCCAGAAACCAATCCTAACAACATATACATAATCCGATGATGGAATATAACATAAAAACAACACCAACCGTGGCCTCATAAGCAATATATTACTAGAAAAGGAACACCCTTAGCATAAGTTGTACAAATAATACGTAATTCATAAGGAAAAATTTCATAGAATGATTTCTAGCTATTAAAACAAATAAGGGTACTTCTTCTTCATTTCTTCCCCGGCCTCGCAGGTGGCCTCTTCAACCTGTTGGTTTCACCATAATACTTTCACAGAGGTAGTTTCTTTATTTCTCAACTTTCGGACTTCAATAATAGAAACTGAAATCTCTTCATAAGTCAATTCCTCATTAACCTTAATAGTCTCAACCAGAACAATGAGTGTCGGGTCTCCAACTACTTTCTTCAACATAGACACATGAAATACTAGGTGCACTAATGACATCTCAGGTGGTAGCTCAAGCTTGTACGCTATCTCACCAATCCTCTGAATGATTCTGTATGTTCCGACATACCTCGGACTCAATTTCCCTTTCTTACCAAATCGCATTACACTTTTCACGGGGGAAACCTTCAAGAATAGCCAATCAACTTCTTTGAACTCCAAATCCCTGCGACAAACATTTGAATAGGACTCCTGACGACTATGAGCAGTTTTCAACCGTTCCATAATGATCTTAACCTTCTCCATAGCCTGATGCACGAGGTTTGGTCCTATCAACTCTGCTTCCCCAATCTCGAACCACCCAATGGGAGATCTATATCTCCTACCATATAAAGCCTCAAACGGTGCCATCTGAATGCTAGCATGATAACTATTATTGTAGGGAAATTCTACGAGTAGCAAATAATCATCCCAGCTACCTTTGAAGTCAAGAACACAAGTACACAACATATCCTCAAGCGTCTAAATAGTCCGCTCTACCTGCCCATCGGTCTGTAGATGAAAGGCTATACTAAGATTCACCTGAGTACCCAAACCTTGCTGAAATTTCTTTCAAAAATTAGCCGTGAACTGTGCCCCCCGATCAGAAATGATAGAAATTGGAGTGCCATGCAAACCTGACTATTTCATTGATATAAAACTGAGCATATTGTTCCACTGTGTCGGTAGCCTTAACCGGCAAGAAGCGTACTGATTTCATGAGTCGATCCACAATCACCCAAATCGAGTCAAACTTACGAGGAGTGCGAATTAGTCCTACCACAAAGTCCATATTAATAATTTCTCACTTCCACATTGGAATTTCTATGTTTTGTGCCAACCCACCGGGCCTTTGGTGTTCGGTCTTCACTTGCTGATAATTTGGATATCTCGCCACAAATTTCGCTACATTCCTCTTCATAACATTCTACCAATAGACTTCCTTAAGATCATGATACATTTTTGTAGAGCCCGGGTGCACGGAATACCTAGAAGTGTGAGCCTCGATCATGATTCTCTCCCGGAGATCATCTACATCTGGAACACATAGATGCCCTTGGTATCTTAGTGTACCATCACCCATGCCAAGAGAAAAGGCCATGGTCTTATGTTTATGAATCCCCTCTTTCAATTGTGCCAATAATGGATCGTTGTATTGCTTCTCCTTGACTTCCACAACAAGTGATGATTCGGCCCTATTTTGCACAATCAACCCTCCTTCACTAGAGCCTGCAAGACGAACTCCAAAACTTGACAATCAGTGAACTTCCTTGGCCAATGGCCTTTGATATGCCTCCAAGTGTGCTAAACTACCCATAGATTTTCGGCTAAGAGCATCCGCCACAACATTAGCCTTCCCCGGATGATATAGAATATTGATGTCATAATCATTGAGTAACTCAAGCCATATTCTCTTTCTAAGATTCAATTCCTTTTGTTTAAAAATATATTGAAGACTCTTATGGTCCGTGAATATATCCACATGAACCCCATACAAATAATGACGCCACATCTTCAATGGAAAGACCACCGCTGCAAGCTCTAAGTCATGTGTTGATAGTTCTTTTCATGATTCTTTAGTTGCCTAGAAGCGTAGGCTATTAACTTGCCATGTTGCATTAATACATACCTAAGTCCGATTCTTGAAGCATCACAATATACCACAAACCCATCTGTACCCTCTGGTAGGGTCAATACCAGTGTCGTAGTCAATCTTGATTTCAACTCCTGGAAGCTTTTTTCACAAGCATTTGACCATTGGAACTTAACCGCCTTCTGCGTCAGTTTAGTCAATGGAGAGGCAAGAGTAGAGAACCCTTCCACAAACTTCTTGTAATACCCAGCTAAGCCTAAGAAATTGCGAATCTCTGTTGGAGTTGTAAGCCTCGGCCAATTCTTCTGTCACGACCCAAACCGATGGGCCGTGATGGGCACCCGGTACCATACTCAACCGAGTACCAACATAACATATCTTTTCGTATCATACTATCATAGATAACTGAGCCGGTGAGGCTGCCATGAGATAAGTAGAATACAAAATGAAATACCAACTTATACTTAATACATACGGGCATATAAGGCCAAAATGAGCACTCTTACACTGAACATAGGCCGACAAGGCCATACAATCTTTCATATACATGACACTTGTCTACAAGCCTCAAATAGTACATAACATCATAAAGGTCGGGACAGTGCCCCGCCATACCAATAAACACATGTTCTAATCATACTGACCAAATAGCAACTCCGGAGCAAATGGAGTGCACCAACACCTTCTACTGAGCTGATCGCCTACTTGGAGGACTCTCATCCTGTCTAACGGGACATGCGGGCATGAAACGCAGCATCCCCAGGCAAAAGTGACTTTAGTATAAATAATATACCGAGTATGTAAGGAATGAAAATCAGTAAACAATAGATATGAGAGAAACATGGAATAAAAGACTCGACATGTATGTCTGTATAACTCTGTGAATCATTTCATATTTATAATGTCATGCATATGCATATAAACGTCATACCATGCATAGGTATATGCGTTCATAACATCATCAAGCCTCTGAGGGCATCCCATCATATCATCTCGACCACTGTGGGCAATTCATTAACATATACCAGCTGATCAGGTGGTGGTGCGTATATAATGTCGTAACCTTTTCCATATCCCATATACATATATATACATACATATATGTGTATATAACGCCATCTGGTCATGGGTCAATGTACATGTATAAATGAATGCAATGCATGAGAAGTACGTCAATAAAATCTTTCGGAATGTCATAAGACCATTATATCTTTGATTAATATCATGAAATAAATTTTATCAACTTACGTATTTTCTGAGACCTATGAACAGATGATAGAATAATAAGACACATGGAGAATCAAGAATATAGACATCCCTAATATTTCTATGAATAGATTCATTTATGAAAGTTGCATATTTTGCTCGTTTTGTTTGTATCATTTGGATCACGCCAAAAATAAAGAAGGGATAGCCTTAACATACCTGAACTGATTTTCTTGACAATCCCTTTAACACCGTTGATTGCGACAACACATAACGGTGGATTGAAGTAGGGAAAAATCTATATAATATTCTTGAGAAAGATTGTACTGTACTCCTTTAGAATCGCAAAAATCCCGTTGCTAATTTTCTAAGAAGTCTCGTAATATATCCTCGGATAATTTCTTTTGCTGAAGGCTCGTTACTTGGAGGTTGGATGCAAGCATCTCCATTCTATATATTAAAGAAGCCTTTTGTTGAATTTTGATCATAATCTTATGTGACTTTTTATGAATTGGAGAAGTCTTGTATGGCTTTTGCTAAAGCACTCACGTTCCATTCCATATATTTGTGATTTTGAGGGCCTTTTATGGCTTATAACCAAGAGTCCATTTCAAGATGCCACATAGCTCATAACATCCTTAGTAACTTTAAGCTTGATGAAAGCTTTACACATGCTGCCAGGTGGAGCACTCAAACTTATCTAAATTATGCTTAATTAACCACTAATCTCTTGATTAACTTGATAATCTCCACTAACTAATAATTAACCAATTACCCACATAATTAAGAATTATCTCAAATTACTTAAAATACTACTCACTTTTAACACACTTCATACACCTTACTATCATGGCCATGTGGTACCTTGTATGGTACTTGTCCATAAATACCGGGTATTTTAGCTCGTGTCATATTTTATCCAAAATGTCAAACTTTGACGAAATTAATTTTCTTCGATTTGCTTACCCTCTCACCTTCACGAATTTACTCATCACTTGTTTGAAATAGCATAATGCTTATAATCTCAAAATTATCCCTTTCCCGAACTTACGTCGATTAACTTACGACGAAATTTTAACGTACAAAAATGCGCGATGTAACATCTCATTTCCGAGCTTCCATCAATTTATTTATGGCATACTTTCACGTACGAAAATATGGGGTGTTACATCATTCCCCTCTTTGGAACATTCGTCCTCGAAAGTTGACTTATGCACGTTCTTGCGAATACTTTTAATATTCTCCTTGCCATTTAGGCTACTGTTCTTTGAATAAATCCAAAGGCCAAGGCATTCCCCCCTTTAAGCCTCATTCTCACACCACGACTTGTAGTCGGAATCCTTATATTCTCGTAACTGTTGCTACTTTTAATCATGCAACCTGTACAACCCTAACTTTGTATGGGCGCTTATGCGATGCTTCTCTCCTTTTTCCTCCAGCTCTTAGCCAATCTCTAGGCCTCACTTTGTGAATATATACAAAATTATGTCAAGCTGTCCTCTGGGCGTCATTAGCTTTACTACATCTAAGTAGGCCATACTATACCATAACTCTTATTTCGATTTATTGTTACTGAGGTCTGCGACCAACTTCAGGTTACTCTCGTTGCTTATCCTATATTCATAAAGCTAAGTATTTTAATGCTTATTCATTACTATTCATCTTAAGTCTGATGGCCTAATCTCATCTCGTACTTTCTATCTTTTATCCATCCATTGTCGATTCACCTCAATGTTGATCTTACAATCTTCCATTAATAACTTGAAACTTCTTACGTAATACATTGCCGCTAGGGCTTATGTTGCATCAAGGAATATTTGAAGTGATTTTCCTGATCCACCTGGGGGCGATAAGATACTATACTTACATAATCATATTTCATAGCATCCCAATGTGATTTACCTTACGTGGTATTTTAATCCTGTACAATTTATGAAATCATTACTCAATCGAAGGCCCAAACATCATCCTTCATCTGTCACAATTACACCTTCATTCTACTACCAGGGCAACATTCCATCTTTTTTAAATGCTACTAGTCTTAGACTCCTTTGAGTTCATTCAGGCTATACCGAGCTTTCTTATAATTTAAAGAAACCATCAGCTCTCTTGTTTTCATGGGCTTAATCCAGGTCCATTCTCGTCACTTTCGCACTTGCCTTTTTCTTATCCTTACTCCTGTCTTCCTAAAACCTTGTTGCTTTACAATACTTTAGCTTGCGACCTACACATATCTATTTATACTACTCACAACCTTCCTTCAACTTGCTTGCACTATAAATTTCCTTATGTTATTTTGGAACATCAAGCGAGACATCACATTGTCTCAAACTCTTCTTTACTCTCTTAACTAGGCCTCTCGGTACCTAGAAACCGTAGACTGGAAGATATGCCACTGACGATGCCGCTATCATTCCTGGATACTGAATCCCCGTGCTTCTAGCCTTCTATCCGAAGTATGAACTGTTCACAACCTTCTGTATTTGAGTATCTCATATGTTGTTTACCTTTGCCTTAAATCTCGCATCATATCTTCTATGTCTTTCATGACCTCCTTTCCACATAGGTACAATTCATATCTACAACTTGAAGCTTTTATTATAACACTTGCACCTTTGGTGCATGCACAATCTGGTGGGAGCTTTATACTCACTTCTTATAAGGCTGGTACTCTTCTAACTAGCTTTATCGTAGAGCCGTCATAGAATATGGCTACTTTGCTATCTCTCTTGTACCTCTGATATTAAGAGTGATTCTGCACTATTCTTAATCATGATGTCTATAACTTTCTTGGTCTAATAATTAGACTCCTAATTTACTTCGTTGATGTAACTCTTTAGTTTCTTCTTCGTTTTGATCAACCTTCATGTACGCTTAAGCTATCTTCCGATCTGCGGCTCCTGGTATTTAGTTATTACTTTAGCCTTTCATGGACGCTATGGAATATCCATGATACAATCTTCTAACAATTCAATCCTTTATCTATGACCTGGACTCAATTCTTTCTTTTAACTTATACCGGAGTCTTCTACGGGTGTATGATTGTCAACATATATGTTGCATGGATAATACTCCGAAATCTTAAGTGCGTTCATAACGTAACTAGCTCTGGATCATTGATTGAATAATTCCTTTTGTTCCATCTCAACTTTAAACGTAGGCAATTTCTTTTCCTGGTCTTTCTGCCTTACGTGCATACTTAACTTATCTTAGTACCCATACATATTGGAGTTCCATACAACTCATATGATCGATCTGCTGATTCGTCTGTAACCTCCTGTCTAGCCATAACTAGGCTCTTCCTGAATCAACTGCTAACTACTCGTTGGCCCATTCTCATATCAATATTTCGCGTAATCTATCTTGGGTTATATCCTTTGTCTTAACTTACCTCTCGTACTGGCTCCTTATCTATCAATAACATTTCGGGCAGGAACCCTTATTTCCTCTCCTTGACATCGTGTTTGCATAATGTTCTGGAATCGTAGCATATCTGTAGGCTTTGAATAAGTGCAATCTCATCCCTTTTTCATTTTTTATCACATTCTTCCCTTACCATTCCATAATTACTAGAACCACTTAATTCTGACTTAATACCACATCACTCCATATTCCCCCCTTTAGGGGAGTACTAAGAGTTGGAGCTACGACAACCTACCTATATATGTTTTACCTCTTCATCTTTGGCATCCTTTCACATCACCGATGACCCTTACTCGCCTTGCGGTAATCCTTCTGTACCAAGGATAACAAAATTCCTTACTCGCGATGGTGACACTTAGTGCAACTAGCACATACAATCCCTTAAGCTTAACTTTGCTCACATTGCTTTCTTTAGGGAGGCGTCTTCCTGAATGACCATTCTCTGAATTTCTCATGAATCTTCTTCTGTTGTCCATTCTATTATCACAAGAATGCAATCTGAAATTCTCATGATGTTGACCATTATCAAATCATTCAGTCCCTAATTCATGTTTAGTTTATCTTGTTCATCAGTCCATACTGATTTCTATTATTCTAGGGTCTAACTTTTCCTTTTGGTAATCGCGTTAGAGTCACGAACTTATTTCTCGAAATGAGGATATGACTGTATGGCCTATACTCTTTTGTTTTCTTAAGGCCTTTCACCTCTTTTCTCTTCCTTCACTTCACTATAGATTCTGTAATACTGTCATCTTTTTGATCTACCGTTGTCATCCTTGTATCATATCTTACTCATAATGCTTTATTAACTCTTTTCTTATTTCCCGCTAACATTTATGTCTATCACTTTATTCTAAAAACTCGAACAAGACATTCTTTTGCTTTTAGCTCCCCTTTGCTACATCCAATGGCTCTTCGGGTTGCTTAACGGTGTCGCTCTACTATGGACGCAAGTCACACTAAGATAATATTTATCCCTTTCAGGCTTCCAGTGTCTATCTTTGTAGTACTCATATCTAGTAGTACTATTTTAGAGTGCACCATCGGGGCATCTCACCAGGAGATCTATTAGCACATTTGCAATATCCTTCGGAAGTGTCAACTAATGTTAACAATCCATCAACAATTTTGGGTTACTCTAACCCCAGCCGGATCCTGATATCCCGTCCTTCTCTTAAACCATATATGTTAGCTCCCATAGGATATAACTGAGATAGGTGTGGCCGATTGTACATACCTCTGTTATTGTTGAAGGTAACTCAGAATGCTTATATTTCTCGACCTGAATTGTAAATACTGATAATTTTCATTAACTGGGCGCCTCGTACCCTTCTTCACCTTGCTTCTTTTACTTGCTGAAGCTTGTGTCTATCTTTTGAATTTCTCATTGCTTTTCACCATATGGTGGATAGATATTCTTGCCTTAAGCATCCTTATCAAGAAGCTTACACGTCTTAGTACACATATTCTGCTGAATACCTCATATTTATCCATCATAAGCATGATGCAAAAATCGAGTTCCTCTAACTCAACTCTTTCACAACTATATCTCTTACCATCTTTCTGGATGTAGGCATCGTCATATTATGAATAAGATAGAGTTTAAAAAATTGAGTTCTTACAACTGAGCTCTACCACACGATCTAGAGTAAGAAGAAAGAGTGACAGTCCTAAATTCCCTGTAGCCTCTTTCTTATAAGTGTGATGCACAACACACCCATAAATAAGACTCTATTAGACATGACTTGTAGACTCCCTAGGAAAAAACTGCTATGATACCAATTTTGTCACGACCCAAACCGATGGGCCGTGACGGGCACCAGGTATCTTACTCAACTGAGTACCAATATAACGTATCTTTTCGTATCATACTATCATAGATAACTTAGCCGAAGAGGCTTTCATGGATAAGTAGAATACAACATGAAATACCAACTTATACTTAAGACATACGGGCATATAAGGACAAAATGAGCACTCTTACACTGAACATAGGCCGACAAGGCCATACAATCTTTCATATACATGACACCTATCTACAAGCCTCTAAGAGTACATAACATCATAAAGGTTGGGACAGAGCCCCGCCATACCAATCAACACATGTTCTAATCATACTGACCAAATAGCAACTCCAGAGCAAATGGAGCGCACCAACACCTTCCGCTGAGCTGATAGCCTATTTGGAGGACTCTCATCCTGTCTAACGGGACCTGCGGGCATGAAATGCAGCATCCCCAGGCAAAAGGGATGTCAGTACAAATAATGTACCAAGTATGTAAGGAATGAAAATCAGTAAATAATAGACATGAAAGAAACATGGAGTAAAAGACTCGACATGTATGTCTGAATAACATTGTGAATCATGTAATAATTATAATGTCATGCATATGCGTATAAATGTCATACCATGCATAGGTATATGCGTTCATAACATTATCAAGCCTCTGAGGGCATCCCATCATATCATCTCGGCCACTGCTGGCAATTCATCAACGTATACCAGCTGATCAGGTGGTGGTGCGTATATAACGCCGTAACCTTTTCCCATATCCCATATACATATATATACATACATATACGCGTATATAACGCCATCTGGTCATAGGTCAATGTACATGTATAAATGAATACAATGCATGAGAAGTACATCAATAAAATCTTTCGGAATGTCATAAGACCATTATGTCTTTGATTAATATCATGAAATAAACTTTATCAACTTACGTTTTTTTTTAGACCCATGAACAGATGATAGAATAATAATACACATGAGGAATCAAGAATATAGACACCCCTAATATTTCTTTGAATAGAGTCATTTATGAAAGTTGTGTATTTTGCTCGTTTCGTTTATATCATTTGGATCATGCCAAAAAGAAAGAAGGGATAGCCTTAACATACCTGAACCGATTCTCTTGACAATACCTTTAACACCATTGATTGCGACAACGCGTAACGGCGGATCGAAGTAGGAAAAAATCTGTATGATATTCTTGAGAAAGATTGCACTGTACTCCTTTAAAACAACAACAACAACAACATACCTAGTTTGATCCCAACAGTTAGAATTGCAAAAATCCCGTTGCTAATTTTCTAAGAAGTCTCGTAATATATCCTCGGATAATTTCTTTTGCTGAAGGCTCGTTACTTGGAGGTTGGATGCAAGCATCTCCATTCTATGTATTAAAGAAGCCTTTTGTTGAATTTTGATCATAATCTTATGTGACTTTTTATGAATTGGAGAAGTCTTGTATGGCTTTTGTAAAAGAACTCACGTTCCATTCCATATATTTGTGATTTTGAGAGCCTTTTATGGCTTATAACCAAGAGTCCATTTCAAGATTCCACATAGCTCATAACATCCTTAGTCACTTTAAGCTTGATGAAAGCTTTACACATGCTGCCACGTTGGGAGCACTCAACCTTTTCTAAATTATACTTAATTAACCACTAATCTCTTGATTAACTTGATAATCTCCACTAACCAATAATTAACCAATTACCCACATAATTAAAAATTATCTCAAATTACTTAAAATACTAATCACTTTTAACACACTTCATACACCTTACTATCATGTCCATGTGGTACCTTGAATGTTACTAGTCCATAAATATTGGGTTTTTTAGCTCGGATCGTATTTTATCCAAAATGTCAAACTTCGACGAAATTTATTTTCTTTGATTTGCTTACCCTCTCACCTTCACGAAATTACTCGTCACTTGTTTGAAATAGCATAATGCTTATAATCTCAAAATAATCCCATTCCCGAACTTACGTCGATTAACTTACGACGAAATTTTAACGTATGAAAATGCGGGATGTAACATCTCATTTCCGAGTTTCCATCAATTTATTTATGGCGTACTTTCACCTACAAAATCATGGGGTGGTACATCTTCACATCTTCAAGAATGTGACAGATTCAAGCCAAGAATGTGACAGATTCAAGCCAAAATTCATATTTTGAAAACTTTGCATATAACTTTTGCTGATATAGGGTTTGCAGAACTACCCTGAGATGATCAACATGGTCCTCTCGACTTCATGAATATACAAGAATATTGTCAATGAACACTATCACAAAGGAGTCAAGAAAAGGCTTGAAGACTCGATTCATAAGATCCATGAAAGCTGCCGGAGCATTTGTTAGCCCAAAAGACATTACCAAAAATTCAAAGTGCCTATACCGGTTCTTGAAAGCTGTTTTCGGACCATCCTGCTCCCTGATCTTCAATTGGTGATACCCAGATCTTACATCGATCTTGGAGAAGTACTTGGCACCCTACAATTGGTCAAATTTATCATTTATCTTTGGCAGTGGGTACTTATTCTTGATTGTGACCTTGTTGAGTTGTCGATAGTCGATACACATTCTAAGTGACCTATCCTTATTCCTTAAAAAGAGAACTGGTGCGCTCAAGGCGACACACTCGGCCGGATGAAACCCTTCTCTAATAAATCCTTCAATTGCTCCTTTAGTTCTTTCAATTCTGCTGGTGCCATCCTGGAGGGTGGAATAGATATAGGTTGTTTGCCTGGTATCACATCAATCCCAAAATCAATCTCCCTATCTTGTGGGATCCCAGGGAGCTCATCGGGAAAGACCTCCAGAAATTCATTCACAACCGGCACAGACTTAAGTTTAGGTTCCTCAACATCGGTGTCCGTAACCCGGACCAAATGATAAATACACCCCTTGTTGATCATCTTCATGACCTTAAGGTAAGAAATAAACCTACCCTTAGGCACCACATCATCCCCCTTCCACTCAATAACTGGCTCATTTATAAATTCGAACCTAATGGTCCTGGTTCAGCAATCAAGCTTGGCAAAACATGAGTAAAGACAGTCCATCCACATTATTACATCAAAATCGACCATCCCCAATTCAATGAGATCGGTCATGGTGTCCCGACCATGCAACGTGACAACACAGTCCATATAAACCCGCGCGGCCAAAATAGACTCACCAACCAGAGTAGATACATAGAACGGCTCATGAAGCTGTTCCGATTCTATCCCAAATTCTATAGCAACATAAGGAGTGACATATGATAAAGTGGAACCGGGATCAATAAGAGCATACACATCATGAGATTCGACAGTCAATATACCTATGACAACATCTTGAGAAGCCTTTAAATTATGGAGACCCCGCATAGCATGGAAACGGCAGGATCCTCCCGAACTATGTGCTCTACCCCTTGCTACACCATGCCCTGTGGGTGTTGGAGTGCCTCGAGCTGGAGGAGGTGTTGCAGATGTAGTAGCTGCACAACTGGCTGGCAGTGCCATGCCCCTGCCCGCACACTCAGGCTACCTTGCCTCAGGCTCTCAAACTCAGCGGCACGGACTTCCTTAGTCTCGGTAGGAAATAAATGATCAATGAAGCCATCAGCAAACTCACCCCATCTCGCCGGAGGGCTCCCCTCCTCACGGGACTCCTCCCATAGCTCAAACCAAGAATATACCACCTCTTTCAGGTGGTAGGAGGCCGACTCCACTGCCTCTATCTCAGTAGCACACATAATTCGGAGAGTCTTGTGCATCTCATCAATGAAGTCTTGAGGGTCCTCCTCTAGGTTAGTACCCGTGAACACTGGAGGATAACTGAAGAAACCTGTTCACCATGGAATTAGCAGAATCCCCTAGTTGGTTAGATAAAGTAGGTGCAATATTCGATCTCTGAGCCTGGGAAGCCACAATCTGAGCCAACATCTTTATGGCTCCCCTAAGGTCCCCATCAGAAATACTGGGATCGGAAGCTGAGGCTGGAGGTGGAACTGGAATATCAGTTGGAGGAATCGATGCACCCTCAATAGGCGTAGGAACTGGTGCAGTCTGAGCAGGAGTAGTAGAATCAGGCATTGTAGTAGTTGGGGAATTATCCTCACCCCTAGTGTGCTCACCCGCATTACTAAGTATAGGATCAACCGCCACTCCTGAGGTGACATTGGCT
This sequence comes from Nicotiana tabacum, assembly GCF_000715075.1. NCBI lineage: Eukaryota > Viridiplantae > Streptophyta > Magnoliopsida > Solanales > Solanaceae > Nicotiana > Nicotiana tabacum. The sequence continues at coordinate 63,350,388 of NC_134094.1, read as the reverse complement.
CTCTGGCCAGTTCTTGTCTTCTTCTTAGGTGCCATGTACTGAAAATTAGAGCAACACAGAAGTTAAAGGAGGAACAATCTTACAATCAGCTTTATCGCATGATCTAGAACATCAAAGAAGGGTGTTATCCTTAAATGCCCAAGTAGCCTCCTAATTATAGATGTGGTCAACAACACACTAATAAGAAGGACTCTACTAGACACGGATCTAAGACATCCTAGGACACTTTAAGACCTTAGGCTCTGATACCAAGTTTGTCACACCCTGAACTCGGGGAGCGCGACCGGCGCTCAACCGAGTGAACCCGGTCAAGCAAGCCTGTTAGATACTTTCTACCCAAACTCACTTATGAATAAAGAGAATACAAATTTTCGTTAATTAAACAATAAGGAGATCATGTATACAATACCAATTCATTACCATCAGTTACTTCATTTTAAAGTCTCAAATTACACACATTTTCATGGTCTAAAGTAGAACAAGTAATTCAAACACAACAAAACTTGATTGACTTCCCCAGCACTAATATACAACCCACACTATGTCTACGGAGCCTCAAATAGATACAAAAGATTGCTACGATAGTGCCGGCAACAAGGCCTCGGCTATACCTCAAACACAATACACAAGGAAGAAAAGATACATGACCCCAAAATGAAGTGGGGCTCACCAAGTCAGCTGGGAAGAGGGTGTACCGCTATCACTGATCAATATCTCCTGCTGTGGAACCACCTGCATCCATTGAAGATACAGCGCCCCCGGCAAAAGGGATGTTAGTACATATAGAATAGTACTATTATGAATGACAAAACACCCTCTCAATAGAACAATTAATAATACAAGCTAGAACAATCATAATATCAGTGGAAGCCTCAAACAAAATCAAGCCTCAAGTTAGGACCAAGACAATGTTCAAATAAATTTCCATATTTTAAGTTAGGAGATCTTTAGTACCAATATGCCACAGTTCACAATACCACCATACTTTTAGCATGGAGTCCTTTTCATACTTCTTTCACATCTTTTTATTTTATTGGCACTAGTGGCTACAATTATAAAATCATTCTTAGCATGTCGGCCGTATTTAGTATTTTATGCTCACCTTTTTCACTAAAACTTCATCAACAACAACAAGGCATTTCAAATCAAGGTTTTTAGTACACACGTGAGCAATTAAGAGTCTTAGGCACATAGAGATCTTTCACAAAATTTGGCATAATAGCCTTCGTTTGAACTTGACTTGAAGTCGAAACATTTTTAATGCATAGCCCATACATTGAACACATTCTCAAATGATAACATAACATTATAAAAGTATTTGGGATACATATTGAACATATATCTTTCAACACAAGATTATTCGGAATAGCCAATTTTATAATGAACGACTCGGGACTTACATAAATTACATGAATATCGTGGGATTCAATTCTAAGAGAGGAATTTAGCCAACATACCTTGCTTGAGCTTCCCTTAAATTACCACAACGTCCCAACACTTCAAGCAATTCCAATCAACTAGAGATATAATAAAATTGAACCATATTTAAGGAGATTCATGGTTTCAGCTCATTTGAGCATTTTATCAAACACTAGATGTGCAAATTGGTTACAAGGTTCTTCCACAAGATTTCTTTCACTTCACAACCTAATCTTTACCCATTTGGGCTCAACAATCTTCCCACAAACCTTATTGGTACATGCATGTATAAATAATACTCTCGTTTAGGCATTTGATTGATTAATTATTTAAAGAAAAGGGATTTCATAAATTGCACGGGATTATAATACCCACCATAAGATTAATCACGTTGGGATGCTATGAAATACAGTTATTGATCTATAGTATCGTCCCTAGGTGGATCAGGCAAATCACTTCAAATGTTCCCCGATGCGACGTGAGCCCTAATGACAATGTATTACGTAAGAGGTTTCAAGTTATCGGTGGTTGATTATGGAACAACATTAAGGTCAATCAACAATGGATAGATAAAAGTTACAAAGTATGAGATGAGATTAGGTTGTCATTGTCGCGCCCCGTTTTCTCGCGAAAGTAGGCTTCGACGTGTGACAACTCTTTTAAAAGAGGTATTGAAAGAGAAGAGTCGCCACCTAACAATTTTGAGGTGCATTAGGGCACCTATTTGCAAATAACTTTGTTTGACTAGTCAACGCCACCAAAGATCGGATAAGGGCTTAAATTACCTCAAAGAGAAGGTGTTAGGCACTCTTCGAGGTCCACAACGGTGGGTCCCGGCCGAACTTTAGACTACGTGGATTATATATTAAGCTAGGTGATCAAATAAATAGAAAAGAAGTTCAGAAGTTGTAGAGTCTTATAAAAACATATGAGAGTCGATACAAGCCTTAATAACTGCGTAGGTACAAACCACGTTGATCTATGTTAAGTATGGATAACATGCACGTAAACAAAAGGGGGGTCCTAAGTATTTTAGCCTAAAGGATCACCCCATGTAACATAAATAATACTTCACAACTCCCTTTAGGTAGGGGTTGCTCATATTATTCAGCGGGCACAGACTATCATCTCCTGCTACACGATTACTATGTTGAAGTTGTTTACCTTAAAGGCATTCTAATTTATTTTTCAGTCGTACCCTATGCGTGCACTACCCGTCTCATGCCTATGGTCCAGGAGGCTTTGGACCTACTATTTGGTAGTTCTAAACTCAACTCAGGGGATCAAAATGATAAAACTAGGCGATAATCAAAAATAGATAGGACTGCATATAATTGCAATAAAAGGCTCAAATAACCTCCACACATATACAAGAAAGCACGCAGACTGATTTCTGGTTTTAGGCAGTAGAACATTTCAAAATTAAGACTTAAAGTCCTTAAGTCCTATAGGCATGATCTCTATATTATACCGGTAGTGCTGCGGTTTCTAGACTAACGTATGGGCATATTAGAGCATTACAAGTCCTATAGGCATGATTTCTAATAGTCGCATAATTAGGCAGTGAAGTCGTTCGAAATCACAAGATTACCAGCGTCAATCAACATCCTATGGGAAGGATTTCTAACAGTTGACAAATGGACTCCATTTTGTAATACTTTATCCCTATAGGCATGCTATCTAAGTGAAGCAATACAAAAACATCACGAAGTAGTTGTTTAATTAGTTATGGCCCTATAGTCATGGTATCTAGGTAAAGGTATTGCATTGTTGCATTCTACAAATATGTTATCTAAGAGTGTTGGATAGTAGACATGGAAACAAATGTAGCATATTTGACAAATAAAGTGAAGTGTGTGCGTGATTCCTATAGGCATGCTTTCTATTAGTGTACAACATATGAAACCAAATAGCATATATGGCATGTTGAACAAAATAGCAAATAGACCACGTAGACCCTATAGGCATGTTTTCTACCCTTTATGCAAGCATTAGAATGTACCCGATTCCCCAATTTCGCTGATTTCCCCAACTATCTAGTTTACAAATTATTACAGCCAAAAATAATGAATATGAGTATAAATAATACACACTGGACAATTGCTGGACCAAGGGCAGGCCCAAATGAAAATAACCCAGCAATATCTGGGCCTTCAACAGATTCATTCCCACTCGAACAGCAGACCCAGATCCAAACGCATCTCAAACAGGTGGGTGTGTCATTTGCACAACCCAGGGCTACGCACGAGTTCATGCCACACCCAGTGATTACAGACAAACCACTTAGCCATATGAGCTAATGAACCACACATAGCAATTAATCGAACCACCTTGAGGTAATACCTCATAGGGACAGGATTACATGACATTCAGCAAGATTCATATGAAAGCATATTGGCATTTGCATTTTTAGGAGATAGGGTGACAGGATTGATCAAAAAAGGGATTAAACATGAAACTAGGAGAACCACTAGAACTTATTCTCCACATGACATGAGAAACTAACAACATAAGTTTATAACAAGTGAAAGAGTATAACATGCGCAATATCAGCAGAGTCGGAGAGGCATATCACTTAGGTTGACATGGTAAGCACATATACACACTTAGTTTTTCAGAACAACGAGTTTATGGTGAAGCATAAGCCAAAGTTAGCATAAAAGAGATTCAAAACTGGAAGTCTAGAGCATGTTGAGTATAACATAAAGATTCCAAAGTCTAAAGAATTCATGATGAATTTGAAGGTCAGGTGACACTTGAGAGGGTCAGAATTCATAATAGGCGAAGACTAGATTGTCACATAAAGGCTAGATGTTGCATTTCATTTTATAGGCTATAAGTAGTATCAAGCAACACAGGAATGGACCAAACATGGAACACGCATTAAGCTTGCAATTGGTTGTCACCACAATTAGGAATTGGTCACATTTAAAGTATCGGAACACATGAATTGGTTATCATGATAGTACAGAACAAGGCAAGAAGACAAACTCAGAATAAGCAACAGGTAAACATGATGGTCATTCAGGTTGGACACAATTAGGCTAAGCATTTAGGCATGACTTATAGAGAAATAGCAAATTAGGCATAAGGGGTTCAACATTAAGAAAGCAATTTCGAGCAAGAGTATAGTCTCACAAAGGGGTTTCAGTGCGAGAATATAAACAAACTTAAACAACCATCAATTAGGTTTCAATTACGAATCAGGCAGACATCATGAATCAACTTAACTATACACATATGAGTTAACATCAAGACTTGCACAGAATTGGAGCTAACAAAACTATAGAGTAATGCTAAAATAAACAGAATCGTATATGAAATGGCATAATATCGAAATTAACTCAGAGAAATCCAGACAACACTAATGCACATAACATAAGCACAAACAGAAAGGTGTAGAATTACTAGGGTGCAGGGCACTAACCAGTTGCAAACAAACGAATAAAGAACAAGAAACTCAGAATCTCAAGAATAGCAGCAATTGCAGGAGAGTAATGAAAAACCCCAAACCTCCAGTGCTTCAGAGTTCACAAGAGCCTCGAAATGGACCCCGAGCAGTAGTTGCAATTGAGGAAGGTTAGCAGAATATGGTGGCCTTGTCTTTCAGCCAGCCAAAAGATTGAGCCTCAGAATAGTGTAAGGCAAGTAAGAATAAGAAAGACAGTAGTAGTTCTTAGCGACTAGCATCTGTCCAAAGGGAAAATTGGGAGGGGTTTATATAGTAGTAAAACTCAAACGAACTAACAAGGAATACATTCAATCAAACATATTAAAGGAATGATTATCATGCAAAAATCAAATTCGAATCAGATTAAATAAGAAACCCTAATTTGATAGAAATCAAAAATCAACCACAGATCTTGGTGGATCAGTCCCATATCACCTTGCTATGAATGTATACAAACAAAATACCGTCTAGGTCTTGGAGATTTGAAGGTGATTTCACATGATTTAAGGCCTGGTATTTACCAAAAATAGGCAAGTACTAAGTGATGCCATAATCGTGTAAGTAACACGGAGACAGAACATATATGGAAGTAAAATCATAGAGGGATTCCATATCAAGGTCGGAATCAGAGAGGATTGAAGGGTGTGGCGGCTAGGGTTTCTCAGAGACAAATGGGAAAGGGAGGATTCAGAGGCTGCTGAAGTGGGGATATGGGATTAGGGTTCGGGTGAGGGGATATAAGGGAAGGTGTGGATTTATTAGGGGTCGTTGATCATTTAAGATCAACGACCAAGATCGAATAGGAGACGGGTGGGTCAAGTGAACGGGTCCTCGATCGGGTTAAATTAGAGGGTCATTTGGCTTGCACTATATGAATTGGTCCAGGTATTTGGGCCATTAATATGGTCCGAAAATTGACATAACTTGGGCTATATTTTAAATACAAGGAATTAAGGGAAAATAATTTAATAAAATAGTTAAATAAAATATAAAAATGCTATTTATGAAACTTAATACTTTAAAAAAACAATAGAAAATTATAAAAAATGTAAAACATTATTTTGATCTTAAATAAAATGACAAACGCAATTAATTATAAAATATAGGCTATTATTGCAAAATTGCGTAATTAGCATAAAAATGCAAAATGTAATTATATGAATAAATTGAAAATATTATGCAATATATGTATGGGTTTAAAAAGAAGTTTGGATGATTAATTCATCATAAAATAATTTGCAGGAGTAATTAATAAATATTTGAGAAGTTAAAATGCAAGAAAATCAATTTTAAAGCCTTAAATATTGTGGAAAATTATGGAAAGCACTTATATGATTCTTGTAAATTGGTGATGATGCAGAAATGATATTTTAAAAGTATATATTACTATTTTAAAATATGAGGGAAAAATCGGGTATTAACAGCTGCCCCTCTTTATCCGGGAATGATGAAAGAGTTGTCGGGTAAAGAAAATGATGACCAATTTTATCCGAAGTGAGTGAGGAGTGATGTGTTTTGAAAGAAATGGAGGCCGAACCCTGGTGCTTGAGTTGCCTACATATCCCTGGTATTACGGGAATTAGGCTGTGTGTAGTTCTGAATCCAACGGCGAATGAAACTGATGGAGTTGTTATAAGAGTGGTCGTATGTTTCGAAAAGGATCTTTTGGATGCGCCATTGTCGTGAGTAACGGATGCTTTCAGGTGGAGCTATGGATGCGATTTTGAACGTTATGGATATATAAGGCAAGTATTTGAGCGGTTATGGGACAAAAGGTGATTAATCAATTACTGGTCGTTGGTTACGTTTGAGATAGTCAAGGATGCGAACGTTCAGAATGGAAACCGGAGCGAGAATTGCTCTTGTTTGTAGAAGGGTTACCTCCTGAGTTACCTGCAAAATTTAAAACACGATGCACGCGAATATATATGGGTTATTGCGAAAATTTAAACATGATGCAAATTCCCTTCGGACCATGAGAGTTATCTTTGGATGATGAGGATGATGTCCTTAGACTATGACGTCCTGGGCCATGAAGTGTATGATAAGGCATTCGCAGGCCATGAAATGGTGTCCTCGGGCCATGAGGATTGTGCCTCTGGACTATGACGCCTTTGAATAATGATATGCAGCTTCGAGAGATCCTCTGGCCATAGCATGATGTCTTCGGGCTATGAGGATCATGCCCTCAAACTATGGTGTCTTCGAACAACATGGCGATATTTTAGCCCATGAAATGCAAAGATACGGTGATATCGATCGTTTGATATAGGAAACAGGTAATGCTTAGTCATATGCGAGGACGAGACAAGACAAGGATTAGTCTTGTATGAGATGAGGGCAGTGCTTAGCCCGATGCAAAGAGTGGAGACAATGCTTAGTCTCATGCAAGGAAAGGTAGTGTTTAGCCTTATGCAACATAGAGGCAGTGCTTAGCCTCATGCGTAGAATGGAGACGGTGCTTAGTCTCATGCAATAATGGCGGTTCTTAGCCTTATGCAACAATGGAGGCAACACTTAGCCTCATGCAAAGAATGGAGACAGTGCTTAGTCTCATGAAAGGAAAGGCAGTGCTTAGCCTTATGCAGTATGGAGGTAGTGCTTAGCCTCATGCGGAGAATGGAGACAGTGCTTAGTCTCATGAAAGAAAGGAAGTGCTTAGCCTTATGCAACAATGAAGGCAGCACTTAGCCTCATACAAGGAATGGAGACAGTGCTTAGTCTCATACAAGGAAAGGCAGTGCTTAGCCTTATGCAGTATGGAGGTAGTGCTTAGCCTCATGCGGAGAATGGAGACGGTGCTTAGTCTCATGCAAGAAAGGCAGTGCTTAGCCTCATGAAATAATGGAGGCAGTGCTTAGCCTCATGCAAGGTGAGGGTAGTGTTTATCCCTATGCAAGGAGTAAAGACAATGGTTAGTCTCATGCAAAGAAAGGCAATGCTTAGCCTTAAGCATTAATGGAAGCAGTGCTTAGCCACATGCAAGGAATGGAGACAATGCTTATTCTCATGCAAAGAAAGGCAACATTTTATCTTTATGTGAAGATGAGGGCAGTGCTTAGCCCTATGCAGGAAAAACAATGACTAAATGTGAGAGGGCAAAGTATTTCTTAGCTTGACGCGTTTGCATTTGGCGACTTTTGTCGGTGTGAAGATAGTGACCTTGTTGTGTGTATATATTTGCGGACGTTCCTGTTATATCCATTGTGCCTGTATCCAAAGGAAAATTGTGAGTTTGGAGGGGGAAGGTTGGTTCGTGCTCTCGATTCCTTGCTTTGCCTTTGCTCTTGTCTCGAGGTCCTGTTTGAGTCACTCCGAGTAACGTCTGGCTACTATAAAAAAATAAAATTTTCAAAAAACATGCATTTGTGATAAATTGTTTATATAAAAATGTAGTTGTTTGAAATATGTGATGATTCATGAGAGCAAATAATTTTGTTGAATTGATCACTGTGACACGCTTTTGAGACATCGCAACCTCCTTAATTCGGAATTTTGAGGATCCTCCTCAAATTTCTGCCCAAGTTAAATGCGTACTTCTGATGATACATTCCTTGACAATTCCAAACATGACAAGATCGGGCAAACTTGTGACTTTGCCCCAGTTTCTGACCATAGGGGGAATGAAGATTTTATTATGATGTGACCGAACCCATAGGGCTGCCTACGTATCCCCTCTTAAACATGAATCAGGTCAAGCATAGTTCAGTTACATCAAGTAGAAAGTGCAAACATAATCTCAAACATAGTATCTCTTGACTGCGTCCGAATTGATAGGTTTTGGATAGATCTCTCCATCCATCTCTGCAAGTATAAGTGCTCCTCCTGTCAATACCCGTTGAACCATGTAAGGGCCTTGCCAGTTGGGTGAGAATTTCCCCTTTGCCTCATCCTGATATGGGAAGATTCGCTTTAGTACCAACTGCCCCGTCGTGAATTGCCTCGACCTGACCTTTTTATTGAAAGCTCTTGCCATTCTATTTTGCTAGAGTTGACCGTAACATACCGCACTCATTATTTTTCCATCAATGAGAGCTAGTTGTTCATATCGACTTTGTACCCATTCTGCATCGTTGAGCTCAGCTTCTTGTATGATTCTTAAAGAAGGGATTTCCACTTCGACGGGTATAATGGCTTCAGTACCATAAACCAGTAGATAGGGAGTTTCCCCAGTTGATGTACGAACTGTGGTGCGATACCCAAGCAAAGCAAACGGTAGCTTCTCATGCCATTATTTGTAATTGTCTACCATTTCCCTCAATATCTTCTTGATGTTCTTGTTGGCGGCTTCTACGGCTCCATTCATTTGCGGCCTGTATGTTGTAGAGTTCCGATGCTTGATCTTGAATGTTTCACACATGGCTTTCATCAAGTCGCTGTTGAGATTGGCGGCATTGTTAGTAATGATCGACTCGGGTACTCCAAATCGACAAACGATGTGGTCCCGAACAAAATCCGCTACAACCTTCTTAGTTACAGCTTTATAAGATGCGGCTTCAACCCATTTTGTGAAGTAGTCTATAACCACCAGAATGAACCTATGTCCATTTGAAGCAACGGGTTTGATTGCTCCGATGACATCCATACCCCAAGCGGAGAAGGGCCAGGGCAAACTTGTTGCATTAAGTTCGTTGGGTAGTACCCATATCATGTCAGCATGTATCTGGCATTGGTGACACTTTTGAACACATTTGATGCAGTTCGTTTCCATAGTCATCCAGAATTACCCTGCTCTTAGTATCTTCTTGGCCAAAACAAAACCATTCATGCGGGGTTCGCAGGTTCCGGCATGTATTTCCTCGAGCAATCTGGATGCCTCCTTGGCATCGACACATTGCAGTAATCCCAAGTCAGGATTCCTTCTATATAGAATTCCTCCACTTTGAAAGAAGTGGTTGGCTAATCTGCGAAGCGTGCGCTTCTGAGTATGGGTAACACCCTCTGGGTATGCTCTATTTTCCCTTGTTTTTCCTTTTCGGGTCGCTAGGTGGAGGACCTCTGGATCTGGTGTGGTATGCTGATGATACCAGTATACACGAACCAACCTTTGGGAATGGGAATAATCAAAAAGAAAAGAAAAGGCAAAGGTAACCAAGTTAGAAAGGTAAAAATAAAAGAGTATTTGCAGTATTTAAACATGTTTCGCAAAGTCATGCCATAATTCACGACCTAATTTTGGGGACCTCATTGTGCCTGAGGTAGGCCTAAGCGACACATAGACTTGGAGAAAATTGATGCCAACATTGCTTTATTTCATTAATGCGAAAATAGGCCAAAACAAACTTCCACTAAATCGATAATAATAATAAAGTTACTAATGGAATCAAGCCTTATTATATCGAAATCTAATTTAAGCTAGAAAGCAGTAAAGAATATTATCTCCTAGTCTACAGGGTCCCTGAAGGACCTTCTCCATGCTTGGCTCTTTTGACCCCATCAATCAGGTTTCCCAGATCGTGCATATCCAATAATAAGTGAGCTTTTGCCAGGTTCCCTCCTTCATCGTCGTTCATGCCTTGACAATCCGAGAGTCTCTTTCTCATCCTCCCCTCTAGCTCCTTCAGTCCTTGTTCCAAGTATCCCAATCTTTCTGTTGACTTAGTGGCAATCTCCTTCCATTCCCTTATCGCCTCCATGTTTACTTTGTGTTGCTCCAGATGTTTAGCTTCATATTCGAACACCCTTTTGCGTAGACTTTTGTACTTAACTTGTGCCTCAACCACTTCATCTATGATCCTATCCTTTATATTGACTCCTGGCTTAACGTCCTCTGCTACGTCATCTTCCAACCATGATAGATAGTACATATGACCAGCATGATACCTGTCTGGCTCGATAGTTTCTCCTTCCATGATGATCTTCTGGTTCCACATATGTTGCGCCTCGAACTTGAATGGAATGACATCTCCCTTGAAATCTTCTTTGCACTAGACTATTTTGGAAACCCGAGGTATGACTTGTTTTCTCCCAGCTTGTCTCATTACCCTTATAGGAGTGTTAGGATAATTGCCTCGCAACCTAATCAGTAACAAATGAGTAGTCCCCCTCGACCTGATGATGAACTCACTACTAGGAAACCATTTAAACATCCAATGTACCTGCTCGTCTGTCAGATTGCTGAAGAAACACACCCAACTTATAGCATTCCCAGGTTGTGCAAACTTGTCTTTGATAAACACCATTTTCTTTGGGTGATGGTTAGCTATGTAGTCATTCAGTGGCCTTCGCAGAAGCTCTTGACGGTACTCTCCTCTCTGAAAATGTTCTAGCAGCCAGACTTGTAGCAATAGGTTACAACCCTCAAAATGTCCAAATCCCTGCTTGCACCAATCTAGAGCACGGTACATCTCTACTAAGATCATAGGGATGATGGTATAAGTTTGTCCCTCGATGCCATCCATCAAGGTTCTTGCTACCATGGCTAAGCGAGTATGAATCCTTCCTCCTTTCATTGGAAATATCAGTAACCCCAAGAAGCAAACGACGAATACATAAACCAGGTGGTGCACCCAACCCAAGGAAGTAATGGCGAGTTCATCACGGTGAAGACGATACGACTTGCTATTCCTATAATGCTCGTAAAGAAATTCAAAAGCGATGTATGATTTCTTTAGACAGAGCAGTTCATCATTCTTCTTAAAACCCAACATTTTCAGAAAACCGTGAGGAGTGCGATTCTCTGGTACCAGTAATCCCGGACTATCCCATGGCAACTTGGGGAAGTCTCCTATTTCTTCCAAGAGAGGAGTCATTTCTATATTGTCAAATCAGAAAATAGCTCTTTTCTCATCCCAGAACATGGTAGCGGCCTCAATTAATTCCCTATTTGGTCGAACATTTAGCAAGTATGGCAGGTCACCAAGTACTCTTCTCACATGATTTTTGTCACAAGGTGCAAGGTCTTTCTACCAATCAAGTAGCAAAGGTGGAATGTTTTGGACCATACCGAACCTGGGAATTTCGTGCTTCATTATCTGCAAACAAACAAAAGTTAGCCCTTTCCCCCTCAAGATTTGACTACTTACGCAATAATGATCAACACGTTGGCATATTTTCTCCAAGTGATGCACATAATATGATAGTGTCCTTTGGGATTGTGGAAATCCCGTCGGACTTTGGACAAGGTTCATCTCAGCAGGTTGTTACATTAAGAACACTTCAACCCGTACTAGGTTTAGCATGATGCATGTACATTTCAAATTAGAGTAGGGTTTCTAGAAAGGTCTAGACTGGTACTCCCAAGTGGATAACTGGAGAGGGAATGGCACGGGACAGTCGATTGCACCGTTGATCGACTAGTCTACCACAAGTAAGCCTTTCCAATTTAAAAGGGTAATTTTCAGGAAAGCGCAGACACTCATCAAGCGCCACTATGTTGATAATTGGCACGAGTGGAGTATGATGTGGAGCATGCTTTATGTAGAAATAATAACACGTTGCCAAGTATTTGCATGATAAAATACGTAAAAGCAGTAAATAAAATATCAAAAGTAAACATGAAAAGAAGAGAGAAGAAAGACAAAAGAAAGAAGTCAGTTTAGTTCATGAGAAATGTGCGAGAACGTAATGAAGCAGGTAAGGAAGTAGGGATGGGAGAGTCATGATATAGCAGTCTTAGATAAGATGAAAAAAGATGGAGAGTGGCCATAGCAAACAAAAGAGAATAGGGGAAAGGATGTCATAGCAAATTTAAACAAATAAAGGTGAATAAGGGAAGGGATGTGCATGTAATAGCAATTTTAAAACAAATAAAGAAAAAGAAAGTAATCCACATAAGTCAAGTTCATTATGGTAAAAGCCTAAGTACCCCCAGTAGAGTCGCCATGTTGTCGCGCTTTTCTCGCAAAAACGGGCTTCGACGTGTGACAACTCTTTTCAAAGAGGTATTAAAAAAGAAGAGTCACCACCTAACAATTTTTAGGTGCGTTAGGGAACCTATTTGCAAATAACTCTGTTTGACTAGTCAACGCCACCACAGATCGGGTAAGGGCTTAAATTACCTCAAAGAGAAGGTGTTAGGCACTCATCGAGGTCCACAATTGTGGGTCCCGACCCAACTTTAGACTACGTGGATTATATTGTTAAGCTAGGTGATCAAATAAATAGAGAAGAAGTTCAGAAGTCGTAGAGTCTTATTAATACATATGAGAGTCGATACAAGTCTTAATAACTCCGTCGGTACAAACCACGTTGATCTATGTTAAGTATGGATAACATGCACGTAAACAAAAGGGGGGTCCTAAGTTTTTTAGCCTAAAGGATCACCCCGTGCAATATAAATAACACTTCACAACTCCCTTTAGGTAGGGGTTGCTCATATTATTCAGTGAGCACAGACAATCATCTCCTGCTACCCGATTACTATGTTGAAGTTGTTTACTTAAAGGCATTCTAATTTATTTCTAAGTCGTACCCTATACGTGCACTACCCGTCTCATGCCTATGGTCCAGGAGGCTTTGGACCTACTATTTGGTAGTTCTAAACTCAACTCAGGGGATCAAAATGATAAAACTAGGCGATAATCAAAAATAGATAGGACTGCATATAATTGCAATAAAAGGCTCAAATAACCTCCACACATATACAAGAAAGCACGCAGACTGATTTCTGGTTTTAGGCAGTAGAACATTTCAAAATTAAGACTTAAAGTCCTTAAGTCCTATAGGCATGATCTCTATATTATACCGGTAGTGCTGCGGTTTCTAGACTAACGTATGGGCATATTAGAGCATTACAAGTCCTATAGGCATGATTTCTAATAGTCGCATAATTAGGCAGTGAAGTCGTTCGAAATCACAAGATTACCAGCGTCAATCAACATCCTATGGGAAGGATTTCTAACAGTTGACAAATGGACTCCATTTTGTAATACTTTATCCCTATAGGCATGCTATCTAAGTGAAGCAATACAAAAACATCACGAAGTAGTTGTTTAATTAGTTATGGCCCTATAGTCATGGTATCTAGGTAAAGGTATTGCATTGTTGCATTCTACAAATATGTTATCTAAGAGTGTTGGATAGTAGACATGGAAACAAATGTAGCATATTTGACAAATAAAGTGAAGTGTGTGCGTGATTCCTATAGGCATGCTTTCTATTAGTGTACAACATATGAAACCAAATAGCATATATGGCATGTTGAACAAAATAGCAAATAGACCACGTAGACCCTATAGGCATGTTTTCTACCCTTTATGCAAGCATTAGAATGTACCCGATTCCCCAATTTCGCTGATTTCCCCAACTATCTAGTTTACAAATTATTACAGCCAAAAATAATGAATATGAGTATAAATAATACACACTGGACAATTGCTGGACCAAGGGCAGGCCCAAATGAAAATAACCCAGCAATATCTAGGCCTTCAACAGATTCATTCCCACTCGAACAGCATACCCAGATCCAAACGCATCTCAAACAGGTGGGTGTGTCATTTGCACAACCCAGGGCTACGCACGAGTTCATGCCACACCCAGTGATTACAGACAAACCACTTAGCCATATGAGCTAACGAACCATACATAGCAATCAATCGAACCACCTTGAGGTAATACCTCATAGGGACAAGATTACATGACATTCAACAGGATTCACATAAAAGCATATTGGCACTTGCATTTTTAGGAGATAGGGTGACAGAATTGATCAAACAAGGGGTTAAACATGAAACTAGGAGAACCAGTAGAACTGTCTCCTCATGACATGAAAAACTAACAACATAAGTTCATAACAAGTGAAAGAGTATAACATGCGCAACATTAGCAGAGTTGGAGAGGCATAACACTTAGGTTGACATGGTAAGCACATATACACACTTAGTTTTTCAGAACAATGAGTTTATGGTGAAGCATAAGCCAAAGTTAGCCTAAAAGAGATTCAAAACTGGGAGTCTAGGGCATGAAGGTCTAATAAATTCATAGTCAGAGAATGGCAATCAGACATAGTAAACAAACAAGTAGGCATGGTCTACAATGGTCTGCCATGCAGCCTAGCATGCTGAGTATAACATAAAGATTCCAAAGTCTAAAGAATTCATGATGAATTTGAAGGTCAGGTGACACTTAAGAGGGTCAGAATTCATAATAGGCGAAGACTAGATTGTCACATAAAGGCTAGATGCTGCATATCATCTTATAGGCTATAAGTAGTATCAAGCAACACAGGATTGGACCAAACATGGAACACGCATTAAGCTCACAATTGGTTGTCACCACAATTAGGAATTGGTCACATTTAAAGTATCGAAACACATGAGTTGGTTATAATGATACTACAGAACAAGGCAAGAAGCCAAACTCAGAATAAGCAACAGGTAAACATGATGGTCATTCAGGTTGGACAAAATTAGGCTAAGCATTTAGGCATGACTTGCAGAGAAATAGCAAATTAGGCATAAGGGGTTCAACATAAAGAAATCAATTTCGAGCAAGAGTATAGTCTCACAAAGGGTTTCAGTGCGAGAAATTAAACAAACTTAAACAACCATCAATTAGGTTTCAATTACGAATCAGGCAGATATCATGAATCAACTTAACTATACACATATGAGTTAACATCAAGACTTGCACATAATTGGAGCTAACAGAACTATAGAGTAATGCTAAAATAAATAGAATCGTATATGAAATGGCATAATATCGAAATTAACTTAGAGAAATCCAAACAACACTAATGCACATAGCATAAGCACAAACAAAAAGGAGTAGAATTCTGAGGGTACAGGGCACTAACCAGTAGAAAACAAATGAATAAAGAACGAGAAACTCAAAATCTCAAGAATAGCAGCAATTGCATAAGAGTCATGAAAAAATCCAAACCTCCAATGCTTCAGAGTTCACAAGAGTCTCGAAACGGACCCTGAGCAGTGCTTGCACTGGAGGAAGGTTAGTAGATTACGGTGGCCTTGGCTTTCAGCCGGCCAAAAGATTGAGCCTTAGAATAGTGTAAGACAAAAAAGAATAAGAAAGACAATAGTAGTTCTTAGAGACTAGCGTCTGTCCAAAGGCGAAATTGGGGTGGGGTTTATATAGTAGTAGAATTCAAACGTACGAACAAGGAAAACATTCAATCATACACATTAAAGGAAAGATTATCATGCAAAAATCAATTTCGAATCAGATTAAACGAGTAACCAGAAAAACCCTAATTTGATAGAAATAAAACATCGACCACAGATCTTGGTGGATCGGTCCCATATCACCTTGCTATGAATGTATACAGATGAAATACCACCTAGATCTTGGAGATTTGAAGATGATTTCACATGATTCAAGGCCTCGTATTTACCAAAAATAGGAAAGTACTAAGTGATGCCATAATCGTGTAAGTAACACGGAGACAAAACATATATGGAAGTGAAATCACAGAGGGATTCCATATCAAGGTCGGAATCAGAGAGGATTGAAGGGTGTGGCGGCTAGGGTTTCTCAGAGACGAATGGGAAAGGTTGGATTCAGAGGCGTCTGAAGTGGGGATATGGGATTAGGGTTCGGGTGAGGGGATATAAGGGAAGGTGTGGATTTATTATGGGTCGTTGATCACTTAAGATCAACGGCCAAGATCGAATAGGAGACGGGCGGGTCAAATGAACGGGTCCCCGACCGAGTTAAATTAGAGGGTCGTTTGGCTCTGGCTCTGTGAATTGGGCAAGGTATTTGGGCCGTTAATACGGTCCGAAAATTGGCATAACTTGGGCTATATTGTAAATACAAGGAATTAAGGGAACATTATTTAATAAAATAGTTAAATAAAATATTAAAATACTATTTATGAAACTTAATACTTTAAAAAAACAATAGAAGATTATAAAAAATGTAAAACATTATTTTGACCTTAAATAAAATGACAAATGCAATTAATTATAAAATATAGGCTATTATCGCAAAATTATATAATTAGCATAAAAATGCAAAATGTAATTATATGAATAAATTGAAAATATTATGAAATATATGTGTGGGTGTAAAAATAAGTTTGGATGATTAAGTCATCACAAAATAATTTGTAGGAGTAATTAATAAATATTTGAGTAATTAAAATGCAAGAAAATTAATTTTAAAGCCTTAAAGATTGTGGAAAATTATGGAAAGCACTTATATGATTCTTGTAAATTGGTGATGATGCAAAAATGATATTTTAAAAGTATATATTATATTTTAAAATATGAGAGAAAAATTGGGTATCAACTATCGTTCTTAAGATGAACAGTAATGAGGAAACATTAAAGGACTTAGATTTATACAAATAGGATAAGCAGGGAGAGAGTAACCTAAAGTTGGGTAGCAAACCTTGATAGTAATAAATCAAAGTAAGAGTTATGGTATAGTATGACGTAAAGCCATAAGCATAGACAACCGAGGCTATGAAACAAAATATGGCAATAGTCATAAGTTCTATAAAGTACCAAGCGAAGAACTTCAGTACACCTATAGATGCCCAGAGGGACAACGTGTCATAGTTCTATATATATTCAAAAGGTGAGCCCTAGAGATTGGCTAAAGCTGGAAGAAAAGGGAGAGAAAAGCCGCATCGGCGCACAAACAAGGACAAAATCGTACAGGTTGCATGACAGAAGGTAGCAATAGTTATGAGATCGGAAGAATTCCGACCACAGGTCGTGGTGTGAGAAAGAGGCCTAAAGGGGGGAATGCACTGGACTTTGGATTTATGTTACACCCTATATTTTTGTACCTAAAAATGCGTCGTAAGCAAACTAATGTAGGACAAAAAATGAGATAATATTTAAAAGTATATAAAGTAAGTTAATCATGTTACCTCTGAGGTTAAAAATATTGAAGATCATAAACAACAAGTACAAAGAGGGTTGGACAGTTCAGAAGCTAAAGCAATTGAATAAAATAATGTTTCGTCGAAAGTCGACAAGTTGGGAATGTTATAACATGTACCTTTGGGGTGAGACTAGGGTGATTAACATGATAAGCATATTATGTTATGATTTATATTAGTCGTATGACATCCGTGTGTTATGTTTTAATGTCAAGCGAGTTGTGGAACAAAAGTCGATGAAAGTCATCACAAGTTACACTCATAAGTTTTACTGAAACTTTAGGTCAAATCTAACTGTAATTTTCTCCCAATATACACAGAGTTATGGCGTGTTCCACCCATTAAATTAAAGATCTATGAGTCTATTTTCCAATGCATTAAACCGTTTGTCAATACGACATCGGAGTAGTGAGATATGGGCATTTTTGCGATACTGCTCAAGCTGCTAGGTGACAAGTAGGTGTGTCACCTACTTGCTTAAATGAAAGCCCAAAAATGGGCAATTTCGGGTCGTCCAAAGAGGCCTTTTAAAGGCCTATTTTCTTCATATATTAGACTTAAAATAGAGCATAATAACCAGATATAATCTCTGCAAAGAATCCTCCCAAATATTTCCCACAAACCCTAATTGATTTTCTCTCCCTTTCAAGTTCTAATTGGAGGTAAAACCTAGAGTTTGAAGAACCAAGATAAGAGCTGAGTTATCCAACAAATAAGGTGAGTTTACTGCTCTCTTTCATCCAATTTTTATTCTGTAAATTCATGGTAAGTCGTTTTATACTTGTAAGAACTCACGGGACGGTCATCGGAAGCCGTGAGTTTGAGTTATTCACTTGTAGCGGACTGTTTTGTGGACTGTTTTGTGTTGCTGTTGGGCTGCGTGTTTTACTACTATTTTGTGGAGTTTTGGAGGAGGAAGGGGGTTTATAAACACCATATAAATGTAGGGTGGTTGGCTGGTCGTTCGTCATAACATTTTCGGGTCGTTTGACACTACTACGGTGGTCGTTTTGTGTACGAAGAGATTGGGGTGTGTTGGGCTATTTTGTAGTATTTGATGGTGTATATAGGGCTGGAAAATGATGTATATATGTTGTTATTGTTCTGTTCTTGTATTGTTGGTGTTATCTTGAATTTGGAGGAAGTAAGGATTATAGGGGAGATGCTGCCCGTTTTAATACAAAATAAGTTTGTCGTTCGTTGTGCGATAGTTGTACCTTTCGTAACTTAACGATAGTATTATTATCATTCTTGTAGATTAAGGTGCAAAGAGGTGAGTTTAACTTGGTGATTGGAAAGATTGTGATAAGGTATGTTAAGGCTAAGCCCTTCCTTCATTTTGGCATGATCTCGTAGCTACATGTGTTAATAATGAGACATAAAGAGAAGTTCGTATTCATGAATTTATTCATATTATTCTAGTCTCATAAGTTACAATATTATTCCTTATCGGGACTTCATATTCAGTTTAGTTTTGTCTTTATTCAGTCAAGAGAGCAGAGGGTATATATATATATATATATATATATATATATACAGTATTACACTATTTTCACCACCATCGAGCTATAATCGGTGGGCAGGCCCCTATTGGGCAACCTCTGATCAGATGGTAAGTTACATATACCGAGCCTACTGTGGCCGAGCGTCTTTGAGCGAGCCCAGGATGGCTGAGATACAGAGCCCAGTATGGCCGAGCGCCTATGAGCGAGCCTACTACGGCCGAGCATTTACACGTGCCGAGCCTTATAGGGCCGGACACTTATTTTACTTACTATATTGAAGGAGTTTAGTCACTATCAGCAGGTAAGTATATCTCCAGATCATCTTTGACTCCCAGTTACTTCCAGTTATTATATTATCAGTTCAGTTTCGATTTTCAGTTATGTTATTGCCTTATATACTCGGTACATTATTTTGTACTGACGTCCCTTTTTCGGGGACGCTGCATTTCATGCATGCAGGTTCAGATAGACAGACGAGTAGACCTCCTCAGTAGGTGTTTCCAGAGTTTAGCCTGATCGGTAAGCTCCACATCCTTCGGAGTTATCGGGTCTAGGTTTTTGTGTGCATCTTATGTATGTATTTATATATGTAATATGGGTAGGTTGGGGCCCTGTTTCGATCACAATATATCTATCAGTAGAAGCTTGTAGACATATCCTGTTGGTTAGTGCAGTATGTTGGGTTTGTAGGCCTGGTATGCATAATTTGGTGGTTTGTCAGTTGTAGTAGCTATGACGGCCTTTTCAGCCTAGCTTTATATTGATGTTTAGTTAGCGCTAGTTTCCATTCAGTTTTATATTTTGCTTCGCAAATTGTCTTGCAAGGTGGCCCCATGGCCAAAGTATGACATTATGTGTTCAGAGTCCCTTAGTCGCAATTTGGTACGCCAGGTTAGGTGAGGCACCGGGTGCTTGTATCGCTCCTAGGTTCGGGGCGTGACAAACTTGGTATCAGAGCAGTTCTGTCCTAGGGAGTCTACAAGCCGTGTCTAGTAGGGTCTTGTTTATAGATGTGTTGTGCACCACATTATATAAGCAGGGAACTACAGGGCATTTAGGAGTTGGTTACCCTTCTTTGAAATCTAAATCGTGCTATAGAACTGAGTTATAGGAAATTTGAATTAAACTTATGTGTTGGTGTTTGCATGCACAGATGACGGTGACTAGGAAGACTACGGCTAGCCAGAGGAGAGATACAGCAGTAGGTGAGGGGACCAGCAGGGTACCCCCAGTAGATGGGGCCCAGTCTGAGGCTCAAGGTGAGACCCCTACTCAGCCATTACCGGCTCCTCCACCAACTACGGAGATTCCTAGGGAAACCGCACATCCAGTTCCCCCTCCACTTCCATCAGATCAGGACTTAAGGAGTGCGGTGCATTTGTTGACACAGTTGGTAGCTACCCAGCAACAGGCTAGGGCATCAGCTAGTGCAGGAACTTTTGAGGGGTCTGGGAGTTCTAGGGTCCGAGAGTTTATTGCTTTGAGTCCCCCAGAGTTCACGGGGACAGATCACAGGGAGGACCCGCAGGATTTCATAGATCAGCTTCACAGGATCTTTCGTGTTATGCATGCCACGGAGAAAGAGGCAGTTGAGCTAGCAGCTTTTCGACTCCGAGATATAGCCATCCTTTGGTATGAGGGATGGGAGAGGTCCAGGGGACGTGATGCACCTCCAGCTATTTGGGAGAATTTTTCAGATGCCTTCCTTGACCAGTACTTACCACGGGAGATCCGACAGGCTCGAGTCGATCAGTTTCTAGCCCTCAAGCAGGGTAATATGAGTGTTCGAGAGTATAGTCTCCGTTTTGACTCATTGGCCAGATATGCACCATCCATAGTTGCTACTATGCGGGACAGGATTCACAGGTTTATAGCAGGGTTAGCCCCAGAGTTAACCGAGGCATGTGCCACCGCTGCATTGCAGGATAGTATGGATATCTCCCGGATTCAGGCATTCGCCCAGAATTTAGAAAGGGGTAGGCGTCGGCAGTAGGGTACAGAAAGGGCTGAGCAAGGGCAACGTAAGAGGATGAGATTTCCCAGGTCTCAGGAGCAATATCAGGGTAGTTATAGGACCCAGTACTTCGGACGGCCACCTAGGCCTCCGCCACCTCAGTTACAGGGTTACAGGTATGACCGCTATAATCAGTCAGGACCAGGTGAGAGCTCACGGGCGTCGGGTTTGTAGTGACAGCGAGGATCTACGCAGACATGGTCATTTCCTCCATGGTGTGACATCTGTGGTAGAGGACACTTGGGCCAATGCTGAGCAGGTTCTGATGCTTGTTATACATATGTGCGTCCAGGGCATATGATGCGAGATTGCCCAAATAGAGATTCGGGGGGAATGGCACAACCAGCGAGTTCAGCAACAGGATCATCTATGTCCGTGCATCCTTCAGGGCGCGAGTCTCAGTCTTCGGCTGGTAGAGGTCGAGGCAGAGGTAGAGGTTCCAGTTCAAGTGTTAATCAGAACCGTATCTATGCTTTAGCGGGTCGACAGGACCAGGAGTCTTCACCAGACGTTGTGATAGGTATATTAACCATTTGCTCTCACGATGCTTATGCTTTGATAGACCCAGGATCTACTTTATCGTATATTACCCCATTTGTCGCGAGGAAGTTTGGTATAGTGCCTGAAATACTAAGTGATCCTTTTACGGTATCTACAGCGGTCGGAGAATCGATTATTGCTAGACGGGTTTACCGAGGTTGTACGGTGACAATTTGTAGTCGTCAGACCTCAGCTGACCTAGTTGAGCTAGAGATGATGGATTTTGATGCTATCATGGGCATGGACTGGTTGGCAGCTTGCTATGCCACAGTTGATTGCCGAGCAAAGGCAGCCAGATTTCATTTTTCGGGTGAGCCAGTCCTTGAATGGGTAGGTAATACACCAACACCCAGAGGTAGGTTTATTTCCTATCTGAAGGCGAGGAAAATGATCGCAAAAGGGTGCATTTATCATATTGTGCGAGTTAGAGATGCAGATGCTGAGATACCTACACTTCAGTCTATTCCCGTAGTCAAAGAGTATGCAGATGTGTTTCCAGATGAGCTTCCAGGTATTCCTCCAGAGCGAGAGATTGATTTTAGCATCGATTGTCTTCCAAGAACTCAACCAATATCCGTCCCTCCGTATAGAATGGCACCTGGCGAATTGAAGGAGTTGAAGGAGCAGTTAAAAGATTTGCTGGAGAAAGGTTACATCAGGCCCAGTACCTCACCTTGGGGTGCACTAGTACTATTTGTGCGGAAGAAAGACGGCTCGCTCAGGATATGTATCGATTATAGGCAGCTGAACAAGGTAACTATTAAGAATAAGTATCCACTTCCAAGGATCGATGACTTGTTTGATCAGTTGCAGGGGGCTAGATGCTTTTCAAAGATAGATTTGAGGTCGGGGTACCACCAGGTCAGAGTTCGGGAAAAAGATATTCCGAAGACGGCCTTCAGGACCCGATATAGCCACTTCGAGTTCCTTGTCATGTCCTTTGGGTTGACTAATGCATCCGCTGTATTTATGGACTTGATGAATAGCCTACTCCGGCCATTTTTAGATCTGTTCGTGATAATATTTATTGATGATATTCTGGTTTATTCCCATTCAGAGGATGAGCATGCGGACCACCTACGAGCGGTACTCCAAACCCTCCGTGATCGTAAGTTGTATGCTAAGTTTTCTAAATGTGAGTTCTGGTTGAAGTCTGTAGCATTCTTGGGGCATATTGTATCAGATGAAGGGATAAAGGTAGACACTCAGAAGATTGAGGCCGTGAAATCTTGGCCTAGACCTACCACTCCGACAGAGGTTCGTAGCTTTCTAGGCTTAGCAGGATACTATCGGAGGTTCGTAGAGGGTTTTTCTTCCCTTTCGGCACCATTGACGAAGTTGACACAGAAAGAAACTAAGTTTCAATGGACAGAGGCTTGCGAGCGGAGTTTCCAAGAGCTTAAGAACAGGTTGACCTCAGCTCCAATTCTAACACTTCCAGAGGGTCTAGAGGGTTATGCCGTGTATTGTGATGCATCAGGTGTCGGGTTAGGATGTGTCCTGATACAACATGGGAAGGTAATTGCGTATGCTTCAAGGCAGTTGAGGAAGCACGAGAGGAATTATCCGACCCACGACCTCGAGTTAGCTGCAGTTGTCCATGCACTTAAGATATGGCGGTATTATTTATATGGTGTTCATGTTGATGTATTTACTGATCATAAAAGCCTACAATATATCTTCAAGCAGAAAGAGTTGAATTTGCGACAGAGGCGATGGCTTGAGTTATTGAAAGATTACGATGTTAACATTCTCTACCATCCAGGGAAAGCTAATGTTGTAGCAGATGCCTTAAGTCGCCGATCTATGGGTAGCTTAGCACATGTAGAGCCCAAGAAAAGACAATTAGCTAGAGAGATTCATCAATTGTCTTTGTTGGGGGTTCGGTTAGTAGATTCTGAGGATGGTGGAGTTGTACTCCAAAACACTACAAAATCATCCCTCATAGCGGAAGTCAAGGAAAGGCAGTACGAGGACCCAGAGTTGGTCGAGCTGAGAGAGCGAGTTCCGCAGCAGAAGAAGCCACTATTAGAGCTAAAGGGAGATGGGGTTCTCAGATATAGGGGTCGTTTGTGTGTTCCAGATGTAGCAGGGCTATGAGACAGGATTATGTCAGAGGCACATTATTCATGGTATTCCATCCATCCTGGGTCGACGAAGATGTATCATGACATTAAGGATGTGTACTGGTGGAACGATATGAAGAAGAACATTGCTGAGTTTGTCGCCCAATGTACTAGTTGCCAGCAAGTGAAGGTAGAGCACCAGAAGCCTGGAGGGCTAATGCAGACTATAGAGATCCCGACATGGAAATGGGAGGCGATAAACATGGACTTTATCATGGGTTTACCTCGTTCTAATCATAAGTTCGATTCTATATGGGTGATAGTCGATAGGCTCACGAAATCAGCTCACTTCCTACCGGTCAGATCTACATATATAGCAGAAGATTATGCAAAGTTATATATTAAGGAGATAGTGCGGCTACACGGAGTACCAGTTTCTATTATATCTGACCGTGGGGCTCAGTTTACAGCACATTTTTGGAGGTCATTTCAGAGAGGTCTAGGGACTCAGGTGAATCTCAGCACAGCTTTTCATCCACAGACTGATGGACAAGCCGAGCGCACAATTCAGACGCTCGAGGATATGTTACAAGTATGTGTGTTGGATTTTAAAAGAAGTTGGGATGAACATCTACCTCTTATCTAGTTTGCATATAATAACAGTTACTACTCCAGTATCCAGATGGCTCCGTACGAGGCTTTGTATGGGCGTAAGTGCAGATCTCCTATAGGGTGGTTTGATGTTGGAGAATCTGGGTTACATGGGCCAGACCTGGTTCAGCAGGCCATAGAGAAAGTAAAGGTTATCCGGGAGCGACTGTTGACAGCTCAGAGTCGTCAGAAGTCATATTCTGATGTGCAGCGACGAGACTTAGAGTTCAGGATTAATGACTGGGTATTCTTAAAGGTATCACCTATGAAGGGCGTGATGAGGTTTGGCAAGAAAGGCAAGCTTAGCCCACGGTATATTGGGTCTTATAGGATCATTCGGAGAGTGGGCCAAGTAGCTTATGAGTTAGAGTTGCCCTCAGAATTGGAGTCTGTCCATCCGGTTTTTCACGTATCTATGCTACGGAAATGCATTGGCGATCCTACCCGAGTGGTGCCCACAGATGATGTACAGATTACAGAGAACTTGTCATACGAGGAAATTCCAGTTGCCATCCTAGACCGACAAATCCGCAAGCTACGAAATAAGGAGGTAGCTTCCGTGAAGGTTTTATGGAGGAGCAAGAATGTAGAAGAGATGACGTGGGAATCGGAGGAAGAAATGAAGTCTAAATACCCCCACCTATTTCAAACTGAAGATATGGTTCGAGATGGGACGCTACAACATAGCTCTATGTAGGCTAGCAGGTCATCAGGTAAGCTTTTATTTTTCACTTTCAATATTTATGATTTACGGTCGGTGAGGCAAATTGCTGCTATTTATAAAAATTGGCCATGTGTGGCATGCATAGTATGTTTTCTGGCTGCATGCAGGTTGATTTTAACCTAGTGTACGAAGGATACTCTGGCAAAATTTTCCAAAGTCTCTAAGAGTAAACATTCGAGGACGAATGTTCCCAAGGGGGGAGTTATGTTACACCCTATATTTTTGTACGTAAATATGCGTCGTAAGCAAACTAATGTAGGACCAAAAATGAGATAATATTTAAAAGTATATAAAGTAAGTTAGTCATGTTACCTCTGAGGTTACAAATATTGAAGATCATGAACAACAAGTACAAAGAGGGTTGGACAGTTCAGAAGCTAAAGCAATTGAATAAAACAATGTTTCGTCGAAAGTCGACAAGTTGGGAATGTTATAACATGTACCTTTGGGGTGAGACTAGGGTGATTAACATGATAAGGAGATTATGTTATGATTTATATTAGTCGTATGACATCCGTGTGTTAAGTTTTAATGTCAAGCGAGTTGTGGAACAAAAGTCGATGAAAGTCATCACAAGTTACACTCATAAGTTTTACTGAAACTTTAGGTCAAATCTAACTGCAAGTTTCTCCCAATATACTTAGAGTTATGGGGTGTTCCACCCATCAAATTAAAGATCTATGAGTCTATTTTCCAATTCATTAAACCGTTTGTCAATATGACATCGGAGTAGTGAGATATGGGCATTTTTGCGATACTGCACAAGCTGCTAGGTGACAAGTAGGTGTGTCACCTACTTGCTTAAATGAAAGCCCAAAAAGGGGCCATTTCGGGTCGTCCAAAGAGGCCTTTTAAAGGACTATTTTCTTCATATATTAGACTTAAAATAGAGCATAATAACCAGATATAATCTCTGCAAAGAATCCTCCCAAATATTTCCCACAAACCCTAATTGATTTTCTCTCCCTTTCAAGTTCTAATTGGAGGTAAAACCTAGAGTTTGAAGAACCAAGATAAGAGCTGAGTTATCCAACAAATAAGGTGAGTTTACTGCTCTCTTTCATCCAATTTTTCTTCTGTCAATTCATGGTAAGTCGTTCTATACTTGTAAGAACTCACGGGACGGTGATCGGAAGCCGTGAGTTCGAGTTATTCACTTGTAGCGGACTGTTTTGTGGACTGTTTTGTGTTGCTGTTGGGCTGCGTGTTTTACTACTATTTTGTGGAGTTTTGGAGGAGGAAGGGGGTTTATAAACACCATATAAATGTAGGGTGGTTGACTGGTCGTTCGTCATAATATTTTCGGGTCGTTTGACACTACGACGGTGGTCGTTTTGTGTACGAAGAGATTGGGGTGTGTTGGGCTGTTTTGTAGTATTTGATGGTGTATATAGGGCTAGAAAATGATGTATATATGTTGTTATTTTTCTGTTCTTGTATTGTTGGTGTTATCTTGAATTTGGAGGAAGTAAGGATTATAGGGGAGATACTGCCCGTTTTAATACAAAATAAGTTTGTCGTTCGTTGTGCGATAGTTGTACCTTTCGTAACTTAACGATAGTATTATTATCATTCTTGTAGATTAAGGTGAAAAGAGGTGAGTTTAACTTGGTGGTTGGAAAGATTGTGATAAAGTATGTTAAGGCTAAGCCCTTCCTTCATTTTGGCATGATCTCGTAGCTACATGTGTTAATAATGAGACATAAAGAGAAGTTCGTATTCATGAATTTATTCACATTATTCTAGTCTCATAAGTTACAATATTATTCCTTATCGGGACTTCATATTCAGTTTAGTTTTGTCTTTATTCAGTCAAGAGAGCAGAGGGTCTATATATATATACAGTATTACACTATTTTCACCACCATCGAGCTATAATCGGTGGGCAGGCCCCTATTGGGCAACCTCTGATCAGATGGTAAGTTACATATACCGAGCCTACTGTGGCCGAGCGCCTATGAGCGAGCCCAGGATGGCCGAGATACAGAGCCCAGTATGGCCGAGCGCCTATGAGCGAGCCTACTACGGCCGAGCATTTACACGTACCGAGCCTTATAGGGCCGGACATTTATTTTACTTACTATATTGAAGGAGTTTAGTCACTATCAGCAGGTAAGTATATCTCCAGATCATCTTTGACTCCCAGTTACTTCCAGTTATTATATTATCAGTTCAGTTTTGATTTTCAGTTATGTTATTGCCTTATATACTCGGTACATTATTTCGTACTGACGTTCCTTTTCCGGGGATGCTGTATTTCATGCATGCAGGTTCAGATAGACAGACGAGTAGACCTCCTCAGTAGGTTTTTTCAGAGTTTAGACTGATCGGTAAGCTCCACATCCTTCGGAGTTATCGGGTCTAGGTTTTTGTGTGCATCTTATGTATGTATTTATATATATAATATGGGTAGGTCGGGGCCCTGTTCCGATCACAATATATCTATCAGTAGAGGCTTGTAGACATATCCTGTTGGTTAGTGCAGTATATTGGGTTTGTAGGCCTGGTATGTATAATTTGGTGGTTTGTCAGCTGTAGTAGCTATGACGGCCTTTTCAGCCTAGCTTTATATTGATGTTTAGTTAGCGCTAGTTTCCATTCAGTTTTATATTTTGCTTCGCAAATTGTCTTGCAAGGTGGCCCCATGGCCAAAGTATGACATTATGTGTTCAGAGTCCCTTAGTCGCAATTTGGTACGCCAGGTTAGGTGAGGCACCGGGTGCTTGTATCGCTCCTAGGTTCGGGGCGTGACAAACTTGGTATCAGAGCAGTTCTGTCCTAGGGAGTCTTAAAGTATTCGTAAGAGCTATAGGTTATGAGACTGATAAGCGCATTGGTCAACATTAGACGATGAATGTTCCTAAGGAGGAATGATGTTACACCCCATGTTTTCGTACGTGAGAGTACATCGTAATTCAATTGATGTAAGTTCGGAAATGAGATTATATTTGAAAGTACATGAATTAAGTTAATCATGTTACCGTGGAGGTTACAAATCTTTAAGATCATTGATAACAAGCACCAAGAGGGTTGGGAGGCTTAGAATGTAAGGCCCCGTAAAAATTTTGCAAAAGAAAAAGATAATGTTAATAATGTTTCGTGGTGCCAAATTGGTTTTACGTGTTGTGTATTATAGAAATTCTTCGTGGCTCGCAAGCTCGCCGCGGTTCGGACATTTTGGGTTGAACATTGCATTGGAAAGTAAAGGACAATGTTTGGCAGTGTTATGCGTTTCTACGGTCCATTATGCGACTGCAGAGTGAGGCAGTTATTGGGAAAGATTGGATGAGCTTTACGGTCGACTATGCAACCGCATAACCGTTCTGCAGTTCATTATGCGACCGCAGAACAGGTCTGCGGGCCGCATAGTGACCGCAGACACGGACATGGTTTTTGGTTGTTTGGTCACTGAATATGCGACAGATATGCGGTCCGCATATCGATTATGCCATCGCATATGCCATCGCAGACCTTGTTCTGGAGCTTCATTTTTGGGGTTTTTAACCCGGTTCTATTCCGTTAAAATACACCCCATGGACCATTTTGAACATATTTTCTGATATTTTTAGAGTGAGAGAGAGGGTCTTAGAGGGGGAAGGGATCTTCATCAAATTGTTCTTCAATTCTCACATAAATCTTGAGGACTATCAAGAGTGGAACCTAGGTCTTCTTCCTAAGAGTTAAGATTCTATCACCCAAACTCTTAATTTCAAAGTGTAACTAGATTGGGCCATTAGTGAGGTAATTCATGGGGATGGGAGTGTTTACCTTGCATGCATGTATCCTTGTAGTATGTGGGAAGATTGTGAGCTAATAATGGTAGAGAGTGGGTTGGGAAATGATGGAATCTTCCACAAAAGAGCCTTAAAACATTGATGCACACCTAGTGTTTGATAATATGCTCAAATGAGCTAAAACCATGTTCATCTTCCTAATTTTGGTTCAATTTTGTTATATTGCTAAAATAGATTGAAGTTGCTAATATTCCGGAACATCTTAGAGTTTTAAGAGGCTCAATTGAGGTATGTTGGCTAAACCCCTTCTTCTTAGAATCGAATCCCATGGTGTTCATGTAATCGGAGTAAGTTCTTGATCATTATCGAATTGGCTTTTTCCTAATGTGGTTGTGTTGAAGGATGTTTGTTCAATGTTTATGCTAAATGATTTATCATGTCATCTTGACATTTGAGAATATGTTCAAAATGTGGAATATGTGTTAGGAATGTTAAGACTTCATGTCAAGATTGAAATAAAGGTTATTTTGTCAAATTGTATGAAAGGCCCCTATGTGCCGAAAATTGTGAATGAAATTGTGGTAATGTCTCCAATGATATGGCCTAGCCGATAGGGCCGAAATCGGACTCCGTGTAAGAACACGGTGGTATTATGAATGGAATCGTGGTAATGTCAAGATGTCCTAGCCGATCAGGCTAAGATCGGACTCCGTGTAAGAATACAGTGGTATTGTGAATGGAATTGTGATAATGTCTCAAATGAGATGGCCTAGCCGATCGGGCCGTGATCGGACACCATGCCGCACACATGGTGGTACTGTGCTGGAAATTTATAATGAAATTGTGGTAATGTCTCAGATTAGGCGTCTTAGCCGATCGGGCCGAGATCGGACTCCGTGTAAGATTACGGAGGTATTGTGAATTGTGGAATATCGGTACTAAAGGTCACCCAACCTAGTAATACGGAAATTGTCTTGAAAATATATGTGATCCTTAACTTGTTGTTTTACTATTATTTGAAGCCCTTATTGAATTCTTGATTCTTCCTCTTATGCTATTATTCATTCTATTGAGTTGGTGTTTAGCTATACATACTATTGCTATTCGACAGTAATAATGTCCCTTTTGCCGGGGGCGTTGTATCTTTAAATGGATGCAGGTGGTTACATAGCAGATAGTGTTGCATCCTCTTCTCTGCGGACTCGGTGAGCCCTATTTCATTCCGGGGTCATGTATTGTAACTTTTGTTTATATTGTGGTCACTTTTTGAGGTATAGCCGGGGCCTTGTTGCAGGCACCATCTTTACTCTCTTTTGTATCTTTAGAGGCTCCGTAGACACTATGTGGGTTGTATATGGGTGTTGGAAATGTTAAACAGGATATGTTGTGTTTGATCACTTGTTCCACTTAAACTATAAGAAATGTGTATTTTGGGACCTAAAAGTGAAATGACTAATGAAATGATTTAGGATTGTATGAATGAGACTCCCACTGTATAATTAATGAAATCTCGTCTTCTCTTGATCATGGGTTAATTGGCTAGAAAGTATCTAACAGGCTTGCTCGGCCGGGTTCACTCGGTTGAGCGCCGGTCACGCTTCCCGAAGATGGGGCATGACATAGAAGCTAAACGAATCAAAGAAAATTAGTTTCGTCGACAAGTTAGGAATGTTATGACATGTACTTTGGGGTGAGACTAGGGTTCTTAACATGATAAAGAGGTTATGTTATGAGTTATTTTAGTCGTATGATAGTCGTGTGTTACGTTTTTAAGTCAAGCGAGTTGTGGAACAAAAGTTGGCAAAGGTCATCACAAGTTACATTCATAATGTGTTGGTTGATGTTGTTCTTATTGTATTGCTCTGGTTGTTGTTGCTGGTATATGGTATTGGAGGAGGCCCTTGTACAGGGGAGATACTGCCTAAATTTACATAAACGAGCAAGTAGTTTAAGTTGCGGACTTAGTCTTTACTCAGCACTAATTTTGAATCTCCTTATGCTATGGTAGATTGAGTTGAGTTGTTTGAAGAATTACTTGGAAGGTATTAAGGACTCAACGAAGTTAAAGTATGTTAAGGCTATCCCTTCTTTCATTTTGGAATGATCCATATGATACAACGAAACTAGCAAACACGCAACTTTCATAAGTGACTTTATTCTTAGCAGTACTAGGGATGCCTATGTTCTTGATTAACCATGTCTCCTATTATTATATCTTATATTCATGGGTCTCAAAAAATACGTGAGTTGATAAAG
The DNA here is from genome assembly GCF_000715075.1 of Nicotiana tabacum. Classification (NCBI taxonomy): domain Eukaryota; kingdom Viridiplantae; phylum Streptophyta; class Magnoliopsida; order Solanales; family Solanaceae; genus Nicotiana; species Nicotiana tabacum. The sequence goes on along the minus strand of NC_134094.1, from coordinate 63,319,238 downwards.
TTTATTTCATGATATTAACCGAAGGCATATTGATCTTATGACATCCCGAGAGATCTTATTGACTTACTTCTTATGCATTGCATTCATTTATACATGTAAATTGACCCATGACCAGATGGCATTATATACGCGTATATTATATGTATATGGGGTATGGGGAAAGGTTATGGAATTATATACGCACTACCACCTGATTAGCTGGTACACGTTGATGATTTCGCCCACAGAGACCGAGATGATATGATGGGATGCCCTCAGAGGCTTGATAACATTATGCACGCATATATCTATGCATGATATGACATTTATATGCATATGAATGACATTATAAATGTTTCATAATTCACAAAGCTATTCAGACTTACAGGTTGAGTTTTTTACTCCATATGTTTTTCATGTCTTTTATATACTACTTTTCATCCCTTACATACTCGGTACTTTAATTGTACTAATGTCCCTTTTGCCTGGAGATGCTATGTTTCATGCCCGCAGGTCCCGATAGATAGGTTGACAGTCCTCCTAGTAGGCTATTAGCTCGGCGGAAGGTGTTGGTGCACTCCACTTGCTCCGGAGTTGCTTATTTGGTCAGTATGCTTTGGACATGTATAGATTGGTATGGCGGCACCCTGTCCCGACCTTTATGATGTTTATGTACTCTTAGAGGCTTGTAGACATATGTCATGTATATGGATGATTGTATGCCCTTGTCGGCCTATGTTTTGAGTGTACAAATGATCATTTCGGTTGTATAGGTTCGTATGTCACATGTATAAGTTTCTATATCATGTTGGGTCATCCTATGTCTAGTATTCTCTTATGTTTTATTCTGGTTATCTCATGACGGCCCTTCTGGCCCACTTACCTATGATGGTATGATAAGAAAGATATGTTACGTTGGTACTTTGTTGAGTAAGGCACCGGGTGCCCGTCGCGGCCCTGCGGTTTGGGTCGTGACAGTGATGTTTTAATATATATATTTGGCTCCAATCGTCTGTTTATATATGTTTCATACATGGTTAAATATGATGAATATATGGAGCATGTGTCTAATGATTTTTCCTCTTCTTTTGGACATGTACATCATTTGGGCCTGCTGAGTTCCAAGGAACTCAGGCCCAATCCCAGCCTTGTTGCATATTTTAGAGAGTGCAACATCAGCCGTAGCAGCATATCTTTACTACTGAGCCTGCCTTCTTGAGGCCCAATTAACAAAGTCCAGTCCCCTTTCCCTCAATTTCTTTATTATTATTTATTTCTTCCTTAATCTAGTTTACTGCTTCATTACTTTTATCTACTACTTTGTTGCTTTGTCGCATTTTTGTTGTCATGTACTTAACACTCATATATTAGTTCATATACTTTATCTTCATGCTTTAATATAATATGAAACATAGGTAAGCTTTAAATAATATAGGATTTAAAAATATCTTTACTATGTTCTCGCTCACTTTTTTTTCTTAGAAGATTTCTGAAGCCCAGAACATAGTGAAAATAGCGGTCCATTTTCAAAAGGAAATCAGAACTGAATCGCACTCTACTATCATAAAGCGAATCAGAATTTTGCAAAAAGAGTGAGGAAATGTCGCCTTAAAGAATTTTTCAACAAAATGATCTTTCTTTAAATCTTCAAATTGTAAGGCCTCGTATAATTTTGCATGCCGAATTGGGCTTATGTCTTTGAGGATTGTATAAATTCTTTACGGCGAGCTTGCGAGCACATTATGCGACCGCAGAACAGGTCTGCATGCCGCATAACGGCTGCGGAGTGAAGCAGGCCAGCCCAGTTCCCAGGGCCACTTTTCGCGGTCATTTCACGGACCGCATAACTATTATACGGTCGTATATGCGACCGCAGAATCTGTTCTGGAGCTTCATTTTTGGGGTTTTTAAACCTGACCCTATTCCGTTAATAGGGTATTCACGAGGTCGGGAGGACCATGCCGATCATCTCAGGGCAGTGTTGCAGACTCTTCATCAGCACTAATTATATGCGAAATTTTCAAGGTGTGAATTTTGGCTCGAATCTGTCACATTCTTGGGTCATGTTATCTCCAGAGAAGGAATTGAAGTGGATCCTCAAAAGATTTCAGCAGTGAAGAATTGACCTAGACCTACAACGCCAACCGAGATTCGCAGTTTCTTGGGTTAAGCAGGGTATTATCGGAAGTTTGTGGAGGGGTTCTCTACTCTTGCCTCACCATTAAATAGATTTACTCAAAAAGCGGTTAAGTTCCAATGGTCTGATGCTTGTGAAAGGAGCTTCCAGGAATTGAAATCGAGATTGACTACGGTGCCGGTGTTGACCTTGACAGAGGGTACAAACAGGTTTGTGGTATATTGCGATGCTTCAAGGATCGGGCTTGGGTATGTGTTAATGCAACATGGCAAGGTTATAGCTTATGCTTCTAGGCAACTCAAGAATCACGAAAAGAACTATCCAACACATGAATTAGAACTTGCGGCTGTGGTTTTTGCATTGAAGATTTGGCGTCATTATTTGTATGGGTTCCATGTGGATGTATTCATGGACCACAAGAGTCTTTAATATATTTTCAAACAAAAGGAGCTGAATCTGAGGCAGAGAAGATGGCTTGAGTTACTCAAGGATTATGACATCGATATTATGTACCACCCAGGGAAAGCCAATGTTGTGGCGGATGCTCTTATCTGGAAATCTATGGGTAGTTTTGCTCACTTGGAGGCATGTCAAAGGTCATTGGCCAGGGAGGTTGATCAGCTAGCCAATTTGGGAGTTCTTCTTGCAGACTCTAGTGAAGGAAGGGTAATTATGCAAAATAGGGCTGAATCATCGCTTGTTGTGGAAGTCAAATAGAAGCAATGCAACGATCCATTGTTGGTACAACTGAAGGATGGGATTCATAAACATAAGACTATAGCTTTTGCGCTTGGCATGGATGATGGTACACTGAGGTACCAAGGGCGACTATGTGTTCCGAATGTAGATAGTCTCCAGGAAAGAATCATGACCGAGGCTCACGCTTCTAGGTGTTCCGTGCATCCAGGTTCTACAAAGATGTATCATGATCTCAAGGAAGTCTATTGGTGGAATGACATGAAAAGGAATGTGGCGGACTTTGTAGCAAGGTGTCTGAATTGTCAGCAAGTGAAGGCCAAACATCAACGGCCTGGTGGGTCGGCACAAAACACTGAAATTCTAATGTGAAAGTGGGGAATGATTAATATGGATTTTGTGGTAGGATTATCGTGCACTCCGCGCAAGTTTGACTCAATTTGGGTGATCGTGGATCGACTCATGAAATCAACACACTTTTTGCCGGTTAAGTATACCGACACAGCGAAACAGTATACTCAGTTGTATATCAAAGAAATAGTTGGGTTGCATGGCACCCCAGTTTCCATCATTTCTGATCAGGGAGCACAATTCACTGCTAATTTTTGGAAGAAATTTCAGCAAGGTTTGGGTACTCAGGTGAATCTTAGTACAGCCTTTCACCCGCAGACTGACGGGCAGGCAGAGCGGACTATTTAGATGCTTGAGGATATGTTGCGCGCTTATGTTCTAGACTTCAAAGGTAGCTAGGATGATCATTTACCACTCATAGAATTTTCATACAATAATAGCTATCATGCTAGCATTCATATGGCACTGTTCGAGGCTTTATGTGGTAGGAGATGTAGATCTCCCATTGGGTGGTTCGAAATTGGGGAAGGAGAGTTGATAGGGTCAGACCTCATGCATCAAGCTATGGAAAAAGTTAAAATCATTAAGGAGCGGTGGAACACTGCTCAGAGTCATTAGAAATCCTATTCAGATGTTCGTCGTAGGGATTTGGAGTTCAAAGAAGATGATTGGATATTCTTGAAAGTTTCCCCCATGAAGGGTGTAATGCGATTTGGTAAGAATGGGAAATTGAGTTTGATGTATGTCGGACCGTACAAAATCATTCAGAGGATCGATGAGGTGGCGTACAAGCTTGAGCTACCACCTGTAATGTCATTAGTACACCCGGTGTTTCATGTGTCTATGTTGAAGAAAGTAGTTGGAGATCCGACACTCATTGTTCCGGTTGAGACTATTGAGGTTAATGAGAAATTGACTTATGAAGAGATTCTAGTTTCTATTATTGATCGGCAAGTCCGAAAGTTGAGAAATAAAGAAATTACATCCGTGAAAGTGCTATGGTGAAACCAACAGGTTGAAGAGGCTACTTGCGAGGTCGAGAAAGAAATGAAGAAAAAGTATCCTTATTTGTTTGAATAGCCATGTATTTATAAAGTTGTGTTCTATAAAAATTCTAAGGGTTACCTTGTATGAATTATGTGTCATTTGTACAAATTGACGTTAAGGGTGTTCCTTTCTGGTAATATATTACTTGTGAGGCCTCAGTTGGCATTGTTTTGTGTTATTTTACGTCGTTGGATTATGTATATGCTGTTAGGATATGTTTCTGGGATTCTCTGACAGGTGGATAGGCCCAGTTACAAGGGAGACTCTGGCAATATTTTTGGAAATTTAGGGAGTTAGCCAAATTTTGAAACTACTAGTGAGTGTGAATTAATAGTTGGGCCACATTTGATGCTAATAAAAAATTTTGACCCTCATTCGAGGACGAATGATCCTAAGTGGGGGAGAATATAAGGCCCCGTAAAATTTTGCAAAAGAAAATAATGTTTCGTGGTGCCGAATTGGATTGAACAGTGCACTAGGGAGTTGAAGGAAATAATTTTGCAGAAATAGGTATTTTTGCGGCCCATTATGCTGCCACATAATCACTCCGCGGGCCGCAAAATGGCCGCAGAGTGAAGCAGCCTTTTTGGCCAATTTTGAGGTGAATTATGCGGCCAATTATGTGACCGCATAACCGTTTCGTGGGCCGCACTTTGGCCACATAATCATCCTTGGACTTTTGCGGTGGGAGGTTCTATGGCACATTATGTGACCGCATAACAGGTCTGCGGACCGCGTAACGGCCGTAGAGTGAAGCAGGCCAGCCCAGTTCCCAGGGCCACTTTTTGCGGTCATTTCGCGGACCGCATAACCATTATGAGGTCGCATATGCGACCGCAGAACCTGTTTCGGAGCTTCATTTTGGGGGTTTTTAAACCCGACCCTATTCCGTTAAAACACCTACCTTGGACCATTTTGAACTTATTTTCTGATATTTTTAGAGTGAGAGAGAAGGTCCTAGAGGGAGAAAGTGATCTTCAATTCTCACTTAAAACCTTGAAGATTATCAAGAGAGGCACCTAGGTCTTCTTCCTAAGAGGTAAGATTCTATCACCCAGACTCTTAATTTCAAAATGTACCTAGAATGGGCCATTAGTAAGGTAATTCATGGGGATGGGAGTGCTTACCTTGCATGCATGTGTTTCTAAGGTATGTGGGGAGGTTGTGAGTTAAAGATAGAAAAGAATGGGGTGTGGGTTGGTGGAGTCTTTCATAAAAAGGGCCATGAAACCTTAATACACACATAGTGTTTGATAGAATGCTCAAGTAAGCTAGAATTATGATTGTTTTCCTAATTTTGGGTTCAATTTTGCTATATTGCTAAAATAGATTGAAGTTGCTAATATTCTGGAACGTCTTAGAGTTTTAAGAGGCTCAATTGAGGTATGTTGGCTAAACCCCCTTCTTCTTAGAATCGAATCCCACGGTGTTCATGTAATTGGAGTAAGTCCTTGATTATTATTGAATTGGCTATTCCTAATATGGTTGTGTTGAAGGATGGATGTTCAATACTTATTCTAAATACTTCATCATGTCATCTTATCATTTGAGGATGTGTTCAAAATGTGGAATATGTGTTAGAAATGTTAAGACTTCATGTCAATATCGAAATAAAGATTGTTATGCCAAATTGTATGAAAAGCCTCTATGTGCCTAAGATTTCCCAAATTGCTCATATGTGAATTTAATGACTTGAAGGGGAAGCCCTATTGTTATTGAAAATGATAATGATATTTGAATGTGGAAAAGGGAACTAGAACTATGAAATACAGCCAAGTGCCAAGAATGACTTTGTAATCGTGATCACTAGTGCCAGTGAATCGAAAGAATATCAACAAAGTATGATGTGAGATGATTGACTGAAGAAGGTAATGTCTTGGGGGACACGGCCTAGCCGATGGAGCCGTGATCGTACGATATGCCGTACACATGGTGGTGACTGTGCTGAAAATGATAATTGAAATTGTGGTTATGGTTGATATCTCAAATGGGATGACCTAGCCGATCGGGTCGAGATTGGACTCCGTGTAAGAACACGGTGGTGTTGTGGACAGTGGTATATTGGCAGTAAAAACCATCCAACCTAATAATGCGGGAGTTGACTTAAAAATCTATGTGATCCTTAACTTGATGTTTTAATGTTATTTGAAGCTCGTATTGAATCCTTGACTGTTTCCCTTGTATTATTATTCATTCTATTGAGATGGTGTTTAGCTATACATACTAGTACTATTCGACAGTACTAACGTCCCTTTTGCCGGGGGCGCTGCATCTTTAAATGGATGCAGGTGGTTCCATAGCAGACAATGTTGATCACAGATAGGTGTTGTATCCTCTTCTCAGCGGACTCGGTGAGCCCCATTTCATTCCGGGGTAATGTAATATATCTTTTTTTATATTGTTGTACTTTTTGAGGTATAGCCAGGGCCTTGTTGCCGAGGTTGTATACGGGTGTTGGGAATGTTAAACAAGTTATGTTCTGTTTGATCACTTGTTCCACTCAGACTATAAGAATATGTGTATTTTGAGACTTAAAGGCGAAATAGCTAATGAAACGGTTTAATATTGTATGTATGAACTTCCTACTATTTAATTAATGAAGTCATGTCTTTTTTTTCTTGATCATGGGTGAGTGGGGTAGAAAGTATCTAACAGGCTTGCTCGACCGGGTTCACTAGGTTGAGCGCCGGTCGCGCTTCCCGAGGTTGGGTGTGACACAAATCAAGGTATATTTTAGGCTCACTTTTATACAAACATCTTTTAGAGTTATATGAGCACCCATTCCCTTAATCAGTTGTTTTTCATAACTTAACCGCTTTTCACAAGCTTTATAAGAATATAGACCATTTACATACATAGTTTCATAACACTTTCAACATATCTTTAAACTCCCTTATAAATTTACAACCCTCTTAAGTCTCACATCTCTTTTTATACTCTCCCTTACATAAGTCTCACAAGTCTAGTCTCAAGTTGTAACGTTAAATAAAGCAATTTAATAGGCAAGGGACAACTCAAATAGTACAGTTCTAGCATGGCGGGAACCTAAGTCTACCCGGACATAACATGAATCTAGCTACGTACGGACTCTCATCACCTCGTGAGTGCGTAGCCCCCACAAAAAATAGCACATATCAATTACATCACCTAGGGGTAGTTTCCCCCTCACAGGATTAGACATGAGACTTACCTCGCTCAGAAGTTCCATAACCGGCTCCAAAACCTTTCTAACGCCTCAAATCGATGCTCGTTGATCCAAAACTAGTCAAACAATGTGCAAACCAATAAAAATATACTATAATACCCATAATTAATCAATTTATAACAATTCCCAACTCCGCTCGAAAAGTCAATAAAGTCAACTCTCGGGCATACGTGCCTTGATTCCAAAAATATTCGAAGATAAACTTTACCCATAACACCACGAACTCAAATATATAAGTTATTCCAAATTCCACGTCCATTTTGTGGTCAAAATCCAAAAATATCAAATTCTAGGTTTTCTACCAAAATCCCAAATTTCTACTAATTTCCATATTTAAATCCATATATAAACCTTGTATTTAACTCACAATATGCAGGAATTACTTACCTCGACATGGATGATAAAAATCCTTCCCTCCAAGAGCTCCAAAAATCACCCAACCTAATGAAAACTGGGAGAGAAATGGGCTAAGTCCCGTATTAAATGATTTTGCCCAGGCCTGCTCTTCTTCGCGACTACGGAAAGACCGTCGCGATCGCGAAAGCCAAAAATCACTGCCTCCAAATTTTCCTCTACATGTTCGTGACCTCCTCGTCGCGTTCGCGAAGTTTTCTGACCCCATGCCCTTCCCGTTCACGGGCCACGAGCCGCGTTCGCGAAGGCTTAACTGCTCCAGGCCAAGCTCCCCTTTCCTTCTACGCGTTCGCGAACTCCCTGTTGCGTTCGCATAGGTTGCCTCAGCTTCCCCTCCGTGTTCGCGTCCACTACGTCGCGTTCGTAATAAAAAAATCCAACAGCCCCCAAAAATCCTTCTTCGCGAATGAGTGAGACCCTTCGCGATCGCGAAGAACAACACCAGATACTAGTAGTTTCAAATCACCCAAACTAGGTCTGAAACCATCCCGAAACACACCTAAGGCCCCCGGGACCCCGTCCAATCACACCAACCCATTCCTTAACATAACACAGACCTGCTCGTGGCCTAAAATCATACCAAACAAAATCAAAACTACGAATCGACGATCAAAATCCTTCTTTAAACTTTCAAACACTCCAAACTTCGAGGAATTCGTCCGAATCATATCAAAACATTCCGGAATGACGCCAAACTTTGCGTACAAGTCATAAATCATGATACAAACCTATTCCAATCCTCGGAATCCCAAACGGACATCGATAACACCAAAATCCACTTCAAACCAAACTTATTAAATGCTTAAACTTTCAAAATGCCAACTTTCCACAATAAGCGTCGAAATGCTCCCGGGCGACCCGATACTCAACCCGAACATACACCCAAGTCCGAAATCATCATACGAACCTATTGGAACCTTCAAGTCCTGATTTCGAGGTCTTTTACTCAGAAATCAAACCTTAGACCATTCCTTCAAACTTAACGCTTCCGAAATTAGAATTTTCCATCTGAATCAACTCTGAACTTCCCGAAATTCAATTCCGACCACATGTACAAGTCGTAATACATGAAGTGAAGCTACTCAAGGCCTCAAACTGCCGAACGAGCTCAAAACGACTGGTCGGGTCATTACGTTCTCCCCCACTTAAACATACGTTCGTCCTCGAATATGCCAAGAACTGCTCCGAAGTTGTTCAAAATCACTGTTTAACACCTCGTGCACCTTCCCGTGCCACCACAACCCAGTTGAGTACATTAGCTCGAGCCAGACTGAAGATCCTCCCTTTTATTTAATCAATAAGCCTTAGAGCCAAATTCCAACTTCTGAATTTCTCTACAAGACCTGATTCTAACATACGAACATCGTATAAATCTCCACACGCTGAACCCACACATGATCATGCACCCAGGCTGACATCACACAATGCACAGCACAAGTCATTTGCCCATAATAACACCATTCGACCACAATAGCTGCATTTTAACGAATCTGATGCCCGCAATACACCCCATCACACATATAAACCTTGTTCCAACTCTCGCAATGCTGCCACGACGAAAGAGATGTGTAGAAACTCGTAACCACCTACCAAATAAATAAATCATGCAGTCTCCCCAACATGAAAGAACCATTACCTCATTCTGAACTGAATAACGATATTTCTTTTTAATATACCCTACATAAATCCGATCGCACTGATCTCAGGCCCGATAACCTCATCTCACCCAGTACAAGCTGCTCCAGCAATGAGCCACCTCAAACACTGACCAAAATATCATATGACGCCATCGATGCACTAACAAGCTATAACTTGAATATGACACATAAAGAAGAACGAACTCTGGAAAATAACTACCCACCCCGCATAATGAATAAAACAATCGAACATACGCTATGAACCCTTCTTTGAGAATGAGAAACAAAATACACAAGAATAGATATAGGGAACCATACTTAACATCTCATTGTTGCGACGTGTAACCCGATCCACACATGATACTGTTGTGGCATGTAACCCGATCCAAACATGATACCGTTGCGGCATGTAACCCGATCCAAACAACATACCCGTGGCAGCGTGCCACCCGATCCATACCTAATAACAAATAAGAAAATACCCATCAAGCCAAAATGCTTATACCTACGAAATACCGAATATCGACAACAAGCATGCCAAGTGCAAAAATACAACCCTGGGGAGACGGATAGCGCCATACGCTACAAAACCCAAGCACAACTAAGGTGCGATAAATGACCTGCATCTCGAGGGCCATCCTGCTCAAATAACACCATAAGCTACACAGAACCATAACACGTGTACGGATAACCAAGCCATCTCACAACTCACATGGCACAATAGAGTATTACATGGAATAGCTGACGATGTGAATAACATCCAACGTTCGAAGACTCCTCCATAAGAAATGCAATGTTGAATGAACACAACCGACCTAATGTAGAGCACACATTCACATTAGACACATCAACGGGCCTCGAGCTGATTCTGATCGTACCATACTTGGCCAAGAACGCTCCAAGGATCTATGATGGCAATATTCCTAACACACACAAACAACCGTCCAATCTGACCAAACTCCCATAGTCCACAACCAAATGACTAGAGCACCTTTCAGGCATAAACGCTTACATTAGAGATAGTACCAAAATTTCCATACTCGGTTTAAATCCTTAACAATCAAGTGACTAACATGTCAAGCTTATACAAATTTTGCTGTGGGGTACGCTCCCACGACCTTCCACACCAGGTAGCAAAGTCTGCACCAACACACCACCAACCGTACTAATTCTGTAAAGCCAACCAAGAATCCGTAAATCAATACACAAAGCCTCTTACACAGGACATCATTCTCAGGTGGCACTAAATAAAATGATAGCTTACTCTAAACATCTGAATTCTTCCCTGCTCATTCGAGCTCATGACATTCTTGTCAACACCGAACCGCAACCTTGATCCTTAACTTCCAATTCCCATACCGCTCATTGTACCCATCATGCCGCTACATGAGAGTATAAGAATTCATCATAACCCATGAACTACTAGTAGAGTAACACTTCATTTGCTAGATTCCTTTCACTTAACTCACTTCAGAAGAACCATTGCAACACGTAACTGAATTCCCATAACCGTAGAAAATACAAACCTCAAGTCGTGCTCTAAACCGCTCTGGGATCCATTTACACATAACCAGACCATTTGAATCAAATACCTCCTAGATCAAGCAAATTATGGTGACTGTCAAGCCCACACATACAACCACAAACCACATGTATAACTTAACACGCCTAAGGAATTGATTAATGCCACAATCACGCTGATTCAAACCATACTGACCGACCCAACTTCTTCCAATGTACTCTTGACCTACCTTAGAAATAATAATAATAGCTCCATTAAAAAACATAACGAACCTAATCCGCACTCATCCCGAGTGACCCGAATCGCGAGACCACCTCATCTCAATACCCATGAACCATCTCCTTCCCTCTTCAAGCGCATAATACCATCTCCAACTGGTACACCCATTCTGCAAGACCTCCCACAAATTCGAAGCTATTTCTCCCATTCCTCCAATACTGCACCGCAGACCCGATGATAACATAGAACAATCCAAGTCCCTTTCATAATCCACTGCAAAACTCGACCCTTAAACACACAACGGACCCGAAACCCTTAGGCATTGCACTTTAACTCTTAAACCCACAAGGACTATTGTTGAGAGCCACCCTCTCAAACTCCAACGCTCTGCAAGCACATGAACGCCCTCTCAAAGAAGCAACCAACTGAATTCTTTTCCTTGTACATCACATCCACAAGAAGCATAAACTCTGAGTCTTCCCAAAAACTACACATGAACCGATAAGGTGAAATATAGCACACATTTATCAAGTCCTTTGCTCGAATTACCCCTGATGTTTTCTTTCCTTAGTCATAATTGATCCACCAATGCACCGATAATCAGAATCCGCACAAATAGGCAACCACGCGATCCAATCGTAGATGGTGGGCTCACCCACTTAGCTTTAACCTACCATCATATAATGTAGAACCCACAAATATTCCTCCTTCTCAATTACCATGATCGTGCACCGTCAACCTGCCAAATTTCTCGAAATCTCTTATTACCCTCTTCATAAAACATCCCGAATTATCAGCCACAATTGACTATTCGACCCCCTGCTGGATAGTAAATAGAACTCATCGCAGAAGCTTCATCAAAAATTACGCAACCGCTAACCTGCTCATAGGAGATAGCCCACCTGTAGAATTTCCCTACCGACATCTTCCAATGATGTTGCACTAGGTACAAATACCACGAAATGATCAAGCCCTCCTGAGCCCATGCTCGTCCACCAGTTGCACAAGTCTGTTCATTCCCCATTGACATCAAATAGTTTTCCGACAATACATTCCAACTCGAAGCCACGTTGCATCCATAAATGATAATCAAGTTTTTCATACCCCTCTTTATTTCAAGCAAACTCCTCCTTTCCATATTCAATCTTCCTCGGTACAGTAGCCACCATCCCAAATAAAATCCGTAGATCAAATCACCTTTCACCAGGATTCCCAAATCACCGTAAACTTTCTCAAGAAACGTGGCTATCCTACCACAGAATCTATACGCTACTCTGCCACTCCCACTTCGGTTAACCCATCTCCTTAAGCAACTTCTCGACCTCTGTTGTTCATACTTGACCTGCTAGCAATTCAATCACCGCATGACACCTCCCACCATGACCTTCCTTGCCTTTCACTACACCACTAGCGCCTCAAATCGAAATCCATATTTATAGCACCTGAACTAATAAATTTCTACCAACTCTAAGCCGCCTCACAGATCATCTTTCTCGAGCCATCAGCATTAGAAGCATTGATTCGATTATGCTACTGCTACACATCGCCATCTCTGACAACCGCTTCCCAAATACCATTTCACAACACCCTGCCCCAAAGGCAAATCAAAGAAGATCATAACACCGGCGAACCTTAATGCATTCAAACATGGACGGTGATATCACATCACAAATGAAAATTCCATTATGCTCAAAAATATCAAGTCTCGTTACTCCATCAACCAAAGACTGAACATCCATAGTCTGATTGCCTTTCCTCTACTGGAATTAAATGTCGATCCACTAAACCATGCACTGAGAAATCCCCCCTTTCGAGTCTTTCACTGCTGCGATCCATAAATGAGCGACCTACCATTCACAACAACACATCATGATAACAATGCATGAACATCATAACAATCTGTGCATAGCCTCACAACCATAGGCAATACATCTACTGAGTTGAAACGACAGAATATCCATTCGCAAGGCAACGATAATAGCATGCCTGAATACGCAAGGAAAAATATCTTGCATCACGTCTGCAGTACCACTACAACTCCTCGATGCCCAATTGATAACAAGCGCTTCACGTCGCATAAGGTTGAGTAGGAAGGAAATAAAGGCATAAGCCTCAAAGGAATCGAATCGCATGATGAGGAATCAAGAAGGGAAGTGCTCCTATCAGCCCTGTAGCCTCCTGAAGATAAGTACAGACGTCTTTGTACCGATCCGCAAGACTCTACTAGACTTGCTCATGACTCGTGAGACCTAAGTGAACCTAACACTATGATACCAAGCTATCACTACCCAAAATCAACTATAGGTGCGGATCGTAGTATAGAATGCATCTTTTATAATGCTAATGGAGACTATGTATGCTGCGGATCGTAATATAGAATGCAGCTAACTGTAAAGTCCCCACAATAGCTGCACCCAAAAGACCACCAGAAATGTAAACCTGCACAATAAGTGCAGAAGTGTAGTATGAGTACGTAAATCAACGCGTACCCATTACGTATCTAGCCTAAACCAGGAGAAGTAGTGATGAAGGGTCGACATCGACACTTACTATTGTCCAATAAATCATGTACAGTAAGAAGTAAACAAGTATGAGGAAGAGTAAATAAACGATATAAACCAATATAGATACAAGGTAAAATCCTCCTCTGAACGGTAAACTCAAGCTCTCAATTAGCAGTTACCTCCTCAACCGGAGTATATATAAAAATGGGCCTCACTAGATAGGTCGTCATAACTCAAATCAGGAAAAACACACGGATACGCTAGTTTCTTATCAAATATTACGCACGACATTGTCGAGGCGAACGGCCCGATCCACAAGAGTGTTTTATAGAAATGTCATGGCGAACGGCCCAATCTCATCATATTGTGTGCACTGCCGAGGGTCGAATGGCATGAACCATAGATGCATCTATTATACTACTGAGGCGAACGGCCCGCTCCCATAAGAGTGTGGTACATAATCTTGCCGAGGCGAACGGACCAATCCCATTAGAATAAGAAGTTTTAATGTGTCCTTGACCCCACTCACGAGTAAACGTGTGAGTTATGAACTTTTAAGGAAACCCTTTCGATGAAAATGCATAGCGCGTGAGAAATTTGTAAGAGGAGCACAATTATTCCACGGCTAATCATGAAGCTCGTCAAATCTCTAAAATAACAAGTCTATCACTCTACACAAGTCTAGTCTCAAGTTGTAATGTAAAATCAAGGAATTTAATAGGCAAGGAACAACTCAAATAATATAGTTATAGCATAGCAGGAACCTAAGTCTACCCGAACATAAAATGAATCTATCTACGTACGGACTCTCGTCACCTCGTGCGTGCGTAGCCCTCGCAACAAATAGTACATATCAATTACATTACCTAGGGGTAGTTTCCCCCATCACAGGGTTAGACATGAGACTTACCTCGCTCCGAAGTTCCATAACCGGCTCCAAAACCTCTCTAACGCCTCAAACCGATGCTCGTCGATCCAAAACTAGTCAAACAATGTGCAAACTAATAAAAATATACTCTAATACTCATAATTAATCAATTTATAACAATTCCCAACTCTGCTCGAAAAGTCAATAAAGTCAACCCTCTGGCCCACGTACCCGAATTCCGAAACATTTTCGAAGATAAACTTTATCTATAACACCACGAATTCAAATATATAAGTTATTCCAAATTCCACTTCCATTATCGTGGTCAAAATCCAAAGATACCAAATTCTAGGTTTTCTACCAAAATCCCAAATTTCTACTAATTTTCATGTTTAAATCCATATATAAACCTTGTATTTAACTCACAATATGTGGGAATTACTTACTACGACATGGATGATGAAAATCTTCCCTCCAAGAGCTCCAAAAATTGCCCAATTATTAAATCATTTTGCCCAGGCCTGCTCTTCTTCGTGATCGCAGAAAAGACCATCGCGATCGCGAAGGCCAAAAAGCACTGCCTCTAAATTTTCCTCTATGCGTTCGCGAAGCCTTCTGACCCCCTGCCCTTCGCGTTCGCGAAGGCTTAACTGCTCCAGGCCCAGCTCCCCCATTTCCTTCTACGCGTTTGCAACCTCCCTGTCGTGTTCACGTAGGTTGCCTCAACTTTCCCTCCTCGTTCGCATCCACTACGTCGCATTCGCGATAAACAAATCCAGCAGCCCCCAAAAATCCTTTTTCGCGAACGTGTGAGACCCTTCGCGTTCGCGAAGAACAACACCAGACACCAGCAGTTTCAAATCACCCAAACTTGGTCTGAAACCATACCGAAACACACCCGAGGCCCCCAGTACCCAATTCAATCACACCAACCCGTTCCTTAACATAACATGGACCTGCTCGACACCTAAAATCATACCAAACAACATCAAAACTACTAAACGATGATCAAAATCCTTTTTTAAACTTTCAAACTTCCAAACTTCGACGAATGCGTCCGTATCATATCAAAACATTCCAGAATGACGCCAAACTTTGCGTACAAGTCATAAATCATGATACGAACCTATTCCAAGGCTCGGAATCCCAAACAGACATCGATAACACAAAAATCTACTTCAAGCCAAACTTATAAAATTCTTAAACTTTCAAAATGCCAACTTTCCACATTAAGCGCTGAAATGCTCCCGGGCGACCCGATACTCAACCCGAACATACGCCCAAGACCGAAATCATCATACGAATCTATTGATCCTTCAAATCTTGATTCCAAGGTCTTTTACTCAAATGTCAAACCTTAGACAATTCCTTCAAACTTAAAGCTTTCGAAATTAGAATTTTTCATCCGAATCGACTCTGAACTTCTCAAAATTTAATTCCGACCACACGTACAAGTCGCAATACATAAAGTGAAGCTAATCAAGGTCTCAAACTGCTGAACAATATGCTAGATATCAAAATGACTGGTCGGGTCATTACACCCATATTCTTATCGGTTAGCAGACCGATAAAAATATAACTTACTAATTAAATAGGTACCCTAGTATACCTTTAAATATTAGGTGGCGACTTTCTTTTATCAACAACAGAGAAATCACGAGTTGAATCTTATTTTGACTAGTGCAAAATATGGTGTAAAAGGGGGCAAAAATACACTATCATCATGATGATCTTAGCTGAGATGTACCCTGCTCTGGATCGGTACAAGCATGGTTACGGACACTTTGAGGGTTGTAATCTCTTACTACAAGTTTGGCTGCTGGAAGACTTTCAGAGGGGTGATTATCGCCAGGAGCTTCTACGCAGGCCACTGAACGACTACATAGCTAGTCATCATCCAAAGAAGATGACATTCATTCCAGACAGGTTTGCAAAGCCTGGAAATGCTATGGGCTGGTGCGTTTCTTCAGAAATTTAACAGACGAGAAAGTGCATTGGATGTTCAAGTGGTTTTCTACTAGTGAGTTCTTCATCAGGTCCAAAGGAACCACTTACTTAGTACTGATTGGGCTATGAGGCATCTACCCTTACACTCATATAAGGGTAATGAGGCAAGTTGGGAGGAACCAAGTCATACCTCGGGTTTCCAACATGGTTCAGTATTAAGCAAATTTCAAAGGAGATGTCATCCCATTCAAGTTTGAAGCCCAACACATGTGGAATAAAAAGATCATCGTGGAGGGAGAGACTATTGAGCCAGACAGGTATCACGCGGGTCATATGTACTGCTATCTCTCATGGTTGGAAGATGATATAGTCGGGGACGTCAAACCGAGGGTCAATTTGAAAGATAGGATCATAGATGAGGTGGCTGAGGCACATGTGAAGTACAAGAGGCTTCGGAAGAGTGTTCGAATCTGAAGCTAAGAATCTAGAATAGCATAAAGTGAATATGGAGGTGATCATAGAATGGAAGGAGATTGCAACTAAGTCGACAAAGAGGTTAGAGCATCTAGAGCAAGGATTGATGGAGCTATAGGGGAGGATGAGAAAGAGACTTTGGGATTATCAAGGCATGGACCATGATGAAGGAGGGAAGCTGGCAATGGCTTACTTGATACTCGACATGCGCGACCTGGGAAATGTGATTAATGGAGTCAAAAGAGCCAAGCACGGAGAAGGTCCTTCAGTGACAAAGTATACTAGGAGATAATGTTCTTTACTGCTTTCTAGATTAGATTTCGTTAGATTGCGATATAATAAGGCTTAATGCCATTAGTGACTTTATAATTATTATTTCGATTTAGTGTAAGATTGATTTGGCTTATTTTTGCATTAATGGAATGAGGCAACGTTGGCATGAATTTTTTCCAAGTCTATGTGTCGCTTAGGCCTACCTCAGGCTCAATGAGATCCCCAAATTAGGACGCGGATTATTGCATGACCTTACGTGATACCTGCTTAAATATTGCAAACACACTTTTACTTCGTCTTATTAACTTGATTGCCTTTTATTTTTCTTACTTTTGATTACTCCCATTCCCAAATGTTGGTTCGAGCATTCTGGCATTATCAGCATACCACACTAGATCTAGAGGTCCTCCACCTCTACCTAGCGACCCGAAAAGCAAAGGCAAAGGCAAAGGGAGGATGGATCTAAGTGGTAATAAAAAAGAAAATGCTACCATGGCAGAAAATATTGAAACCTCAGACGGAAGAAATACGCCAGGACAGAATGAGTTGGTCATACGGTTGGAATAGAAAATCATGGAGCTGCAAGGTGAACTTGAGCAGGTCTGAAATCTCGCAAACCTCTCTCCTACTCTAAATGTTCCTGACGTTAACCATCAGAATACCTCCATTCAAAATCAAACACCACCGCAAAACACCCAAACACAAAATCCACCACCCATGGCTCCACAAAATCCTTCCGCAACGAACCAGTATCACAATCTCGCATCCCCTCAAAACCTTAATCCCCCACCAGTGCAAAACCCTCAACAACACCACCACCACCCAACCCAGTATCCGCAAACTAGCATTTATCACACCCCTCAAAACACACCACAACTTAACCCCGATCCCCCTCAAACCTCAATCAATGATCACTCAAATACCCAAGTCCCAGGAACACACTAAGGCAACCCGATATACATGGAAACCTTACCCCACACCCCGCAACAAACCCTATACATACCTAAACCAATTGAGAAGGACCTGTTCATCCGAACATGGTGGAGGAACTCAAGAAACTGACAGCGAGAGTCTAGATTGTTGAAGGCGGGAAAGGTGTTGAAGGTTTGAACTACGAAGATTTGTATATCCAGCCAGATGTAGAATTGCCGGAGGGTTACAAACCTCCCAACTTTGAGATATTCGATGGCACCGGTGATCCTTAGGTGCATTTGAGAACCTATTGTGACAAGATTGTGGGAGTGCGCAAGAATGAGATAATCCGTATGAACTGTTCATGCGAAGTCTTACAGGTGATACGCTATCCTAGTATATTAGCCAAAACCCGAAGAAGTGGGAAAACTGGGTAAGCATGGAATATGATTTCATGGATAGATTCTGGTTCAACACAGAGAACGCGCAAGGCATTTTCTATATCCAGAACCTCAAGAAGAAGCCAACAGAAACCTTTCACGAGTATGCCACTCGTTGGAGATCAGAGGCTGCCAAGGTGAGGCCACCACTAGAAGAAGAACAAATGAACAAGTTCTTCGTCAGAGTTCAAGATCCAAAATATTACGAAAGACTGATGGTTATAGAGAATCACAAGTTCTCCGACATCATCAAGCTGGGAGAAAGGATATAGGAATGGATCAAGAGCGGTATGGTGACCACCTTCGAGGCACTGCAAGCCACCAACAAAGCTTTACAGTCAGGAGGTAATTCAAAGAAGAAGGAAGTCTAGGACCTTAAGTCTCCGCTTAGATACCAAACACCTCCACCCACATAACAACATTCATCTCCAAAATACCAATACCCTGCCACCACCTACCATACCTATAATACCCAACCCGCATATTACCATTCATCTCCTCCCTCCCGCCAAAACTACCCTAAACCACGACCGAACTTCGACCACAGAGCTCCCACAGCATATACCCCTATTGCTGAGCCCATAGCCCAACTATATGAGAGACTGAAGGTCGCTGGTTATGTTACCCTCATTCCTGCTATTGCTGTTGAAAACCCTTCCCAGTGGGTTAACCCCAACAAAACTTGTGCCTACTATTCAGGCATGAAGGGTCATACCATTGAGGAGTGCCGCATGTTAAAGGACAAGATCCAGACTCTAATTCACCCCAAAGTTATACAAGCAAAGGAGGCCGCACCGAATGTTTACAGTAACCCTCTTCCTAATCATAGGGGCGAGAGAGTGAATGTGATAGAAACTGATGAAGAATGGGATCAAGAGGGATCCATCGGACTTATTCGAGAGGGGGACACTCCCAAAACATCTCCTGTAACCCTCTCGCCGATTGTGATGCAAACCCAGTCACCGTTTGAGGTTGAGGTAGCTACGCCCTTCACTGTGATGGTATCTCCAACACCGTCTTATAAGTCTGATGTTGTCCCATGGGATTATGTGGCGGAGGCGAGAAGAAAAGGAAAAGCCCAGATGGAAGAGATAGGTGATGTGCAAGGAATGACCAAAACTGGCAGAGTTTATACACCCGAGAATCTTGGAGGAATAGGCAAAGAAACCATATCTAAGCCACATGTCGTGGAGGCAGACACTGACGATCTTTCGAGAAAGGTACAGGCGATAGAATACTCTATTGTTGATCACCTGAACAAGACTCCCGCCCAGATATCCATCTTATCGCTACTGCAAAACTCAAATGCGCACAAGAATGCCTTGATGAAGGTATTAAGTGAAGCTTTATGCCTATCGGTATCACTAGTGGAGAGATGGCTAATATGGTAGGACAAATACTAGAGAGCCACAAGATTTCATTCCACAAAGATGAGCTACCGCTGGAGGGGTTGAGTCACAACAAAGCATTGCATATCACTGTGCAATATGAAGACAAGTTCATTCCAGGGTTCTGATAGACGGGGGCTCGAGTCTCGACATATGCCCATTGACTACTTTGAAAAGATTGGGTATAAGGCTGCATAAAATACGGATGGGAAGTATGAACGTGAAGGTGTTTGATGGGTCTCAGAGAGCTACTATTGGAGAAATCAACCGTGATCTGCAGATGGGCCCGACTTGGTTCGACATTGAATTCCAAGTGCTAGACATATCCGCCACCTACAACTTGTTATTGGGATGACCATGGATACACGCAGCTGGGGCAGTCATTTCTACTCTGCACTAGGCTGTGAAGTTCGAGTGGAATCATCAAGAGGTGATTGTTGCACCATATTTTGCATAAGACAAAACAAACTACAACTTATAGTACTCTACAAGTTTAACTAAAGTTTAGAGTCGCCACCTAGTATTTAAGGTATACTAGGAAACCTATACTACACTACGTAATATACATTTGATTATGGTCTACGAAACTATTGAGATTCTGAGTAAGGGTTCAAGTTATCTCGAGGAAAAGGTGTTAGGCATCCCTCAAGATCCACAAAATATGGTTCCTATGGACTCGATCAAATAAGTGAGGGAAGGATCAAAAGAATGATTAATTTAATATTATACAAAGAATTATGAAAATGATTTGGAATGAAGAATGATTGAATATGAACGTCACTAGGGATATTTATGTGTAACAGAATATGTGCTAGGATGTGGATAAAAACAGTATGTGAAAGAGTTACATTTTAATTACTAAGTGAAGTATATCATCAAGTAAAGTATTTACAAATTAACCAAATGACTTTGAGATGAAAGGAATAATCTCGAAAGAATTTAGTTGCAAACAAGATCAACTATTGTAAAAACGTGTCTAGAAAATGATTAACCGAGAGTGAAAAAATGAATTACCTTTGAATAGTTTTTTCTTTATGTGATGAATAGGGTAAGAAGAGAGTTGATTAATATTTACAAAAAAATTATGAAAATAAATAAACCAAAGGATAATTAATTATGGCAAATGAATAATGAAATAAGTTTATATTTATGTGCATGTGAATAACAAAATATATGAAATGACTTTAAATTTTTTTGGAATTGGTGAACAAGATGTGAAGAATGCAATTTAATATTTTTAAAAGAATGGATTAGGTAAGAAGGGGATAATATATGATTTGACTAAAGTACAAAGTTTAATGAAGGATAGGACAAAATGTAAGACAAGGTTAAAGGATGTACAAACACTATATCTTACACTTTTGTCACGACCCCAATTTTCCTTCGTAGGATGCCGTGACGGCACCTAGTCTCTAAGACTAGGTAAGCCTAACACTTACTAAATTAATAGAAGAATTCAATCACCAATGATAAATATGAAATAGAAATCTTTATACACAACATACAATTCCCAAAACCGGTAGTACACGTCATAAGTTCTACTAACTTTGCTAGAAAAATTTCTAAATGCAACTGTTCGGGAACAGTACAATTAAAATATCAGAAGGTGACTCCGAGGCCTGCGGACGCGACGGCAAGTTTACCTTGAGTCTCCACAGCTCGACCAGTCAGCTAATAATCAACAACAACTGTGGCACCTGAAACTACACAAATATGTGCAGAAGCATAGTATGAGTACACCACTACGGTACCCAGTAAGTATCAAAACTAATCTCGATGGAGTAGTGACGAAGAGCAGTCAAGACACCTACCAGACTAAACAACCTGAACAAGTGTGAAGGTGAACTAACAGAGAAAAACAATATTAATATACAACTAAGCAGGATAAGGAATACCAAACGATACTTACAACGAGACACCAATAACAATAATATTTAATAGGAAGCAGTGAGGTAATAATGTCGTAGAGTAAGCTGGACACAGTCTAAGTCAGGTGAAATCAAAATAAAGGAAAAACCAGCAACAACTCAATAATAACAACCGATGTCACACCAGATTTGTTCAATCATTTTCACGAGGTACCGAACCTCATAATCACAGCTCACGGGTCCCAATTCTTGAACCCTAATCACTTGGCATCTTGTGCCCACATTACAACTCATATCTGCACAGACGACTCACATGCCAATAGAACATCTCTCACACATAAGGCAAGTAGACAAGAGTACGTATAATGGTTAATGACGTCAGGATTCACCTTTTGAAACTGATATGGGTGATTTAACACGTGTATGCTTGTGCAAGTGTTCCACCACAATTCCAGGCAACAAATAGGAGTAGAGACAATGAATGACCCATAAAAAACGATCACCAGCAACAACTCAATAATAACAACCGCTGTCACACCAGATTTGTTCAATCATTTTCACGAGGTACCGAACCTCATAATCACAGCTCACGGGTCCTAATTCTTGAACCCTAATCACTTGGCATCTTGTACCCACATTACAACTCATATCTGCACGGACGACTCACATGCCAATAGAACATCCCTCACACAGAAGGCAAGTAGATAAGAGTACGTATAATGGTTAATGACATCAGGATTCACCTTTTGAAATCGATATGGGTGATTTAACTACGTGCATACTTGTGCAAGTATTCCACCACAATTCCAGCCAACAAATAGGAGTAGAGACAATGAATGACCCATAAAAAATGATCACCACGAAATGTACAGTGTAATAAAAGCAGCAATGAAATTTGAAGCAACGACCAGCACAACAAGATTAGCTACATAGAACTGAGCAAAAAGTGCATCACAGAGGAAAACAACAATCAAAGACAAGTGCACAGAAAAGGGAAAATGACAATAAGAGCCCTCCCGAAGTACCGCCTCGTAGTCTCAAATCGTAAAATGAATCACAACTTTTCTTATATCACCGCGAGAGCCTTTATATTTAGTTTTGAAAATTATTTTTCCGAAATAGCATCCCGCGTTTTAGCCCATCTTATCACACTGCATGACTTCTAGTAGTTCCCATACTATCCACGTGTTTCAAACACACCTTATCCCACCGCATGCGTTTCAACATTCAGACCTTATACCACTGCAGGCGTATCAATAATAACAACAGCATGACAGAAACCTCGTGCAACACAATAACAACCGCACGGCAGAAACTTTGTGCAATTAACATAATAATTTTCTCAACAAAACACGTATGCCAAAAACATAACTCAAATAAATGGCTTTGACAATATGTGCCCACATACCACAATATTTCCTCAAAACAGTTTCAATATCACAACCATATATAGCCCTCGGCTTAACAACACTGAATAAAATAGCAACAGCGACAATAACACGATAATACGGCCAGTAAATCAACTCAGTAACTTCAGAATACAAAGAAAACGGAAGAACGAACTTACAAAGAAAGACACTACAGAAAATAATAGTACAACATAGCAATAACTCAACCAGGATGAGATAATGTGTAGTAATAATTCCACAAAAGTACAATTCAATGATAAGAGGGATGACATGAATCAATGATTCGAGTTAAGGATAAGTTAACAGTGATAAGCAATAACAAATCTTCATTTAAGGTTGAGCAATTACGGAAGAGATACTACAAATTCAATTAAGGATAACTTCAACTATTGATAGGCAATTACGGAAAAGATAATAATAACTTCAATCAAGGATAAACAATTACGGAAAGGATAGCACGGCAATAAAAGATGCAATAATTTCAGTTAAGGCACATAAGAGTTTAATCGGCAATAAGAGTAGAACATGAAGCAATCAATTCAAATTAAGACATATAAGAGTGAATTTAGTAAATTGGGAGTTTAACATGACAAAACAACTTCATATTTAATGAACATATGAACCTAAGAGCCCTAAACGGTCAAATTTCCATAAATAAGCCCGAGTGCGTACTCGTCACCTCGCGTACACGACCTTCACATGACATAACTAGCACAAATGATTCAAATCCAAAGGGATAGTTCCCCACACAAAGTTAGGCAAGATACTTACCTCAAAGAAGCTAGACTGATACTCTAAACTGACCTTCTCGAGTGAAACATACTCCGGACGGCTCAAATCTAGCAAAATTAACTCCAAATCATAAATAAAACTCATAGTAAATAATTTCGGATATTAAAGCTTCAATCTTTAATAAAAACTAAAAAGTCAACCCAAAAATAAAACCCAGAGCCCACACCTCAGAAACCGATTAAAATTCACAAAACCCGAACGCTCATTCAATAACGAGTTCAACCATACATAAATTAACAAATTCCGATACCAATTCGTCCTTCAAATCGTCATTTTACATTTTAAAAGATTTGTACAAAATTTTCCATTTTCTTCAACTCAAACTACTAATTTAATGATAAAAATAAAGATGGAATCATGAAACATAATGAATTCCGGGTGAAGAAGACTTACCCCAATGATTTGCTTGAAAAATTCACGAAAAATCGCTCAAATCCAAAATCTACAACTCAAAATATGATGAAAATAGCTAACCCTCAAATTATAGTACTTTTATATTCTGAACAGTTATAACACATCGTGATCGCAGAAAATTCCACACAATCGCGAAGGACAAAAATGAAGTCTACCAAAATAACCCTACGCGAAAGCGAACAAACAAATGCGAACGCGAAACATAGCAACCTCCTAATACGCAGCCTCAGACCCGATGATGCGAAAGTAGAGAACAAATTCCTGATGCCCTTTCCAACTCCAACTCTACGCGAACGCAGAATAAGCATCACGAACGCGGACATAAACCAACTAGACCTTACACAATCGCGTGCAAAATGTCGCGAACGCGAACAAAAACACTTTACAATTTACATAAGTTTCTCAACTATAATTCCATACTTAAGATGATGGAATAAACCAACTGGCCTAAGTTTCACAAAGAATGGTATGATAGTCCAACTATAATTTCATACTTAAGATGTGTCAATTAAAAAATAATTTATATATAAATGATTCAAAAAGGTGCTCATACAATTGTAAGACAAAGACAAAATTATCTATTTTATTTTTTGAAAGATGACACGTTTTTATTTTATGTATGTCTGATTTAGTTAGGTGAATGCATATCAATCACATTATGAATGTATTCAACCTAGCATACATGAATAATTTTTTGAACTCACATAACATACAACATTATGAATTACAGATTATTAAGTAGATGCAATTTCCTAAATGGTTAGCAAATAGATAATATTAAAGCAAGCAAACAAACACATCTATCTACTACTTTACTATACTTTTGGTTTTGGGTACATCCATGAATGGGAAGTACGAAGCGGGGATCGATGAGGTATTTGTCTTCGATCTTTTTCCAAATGCCGTCTTTCGAAAGAGGCTTCGTATAATAGTACCTCGCAAGACAAGAAAAGTAAAATTGTTAGCGAAATAATATAACATAAAAGATAAGTTAATAAAGTGGCATGTTTTGAAAATGTTTTTGAAAAATTGCACTTGAAAATGATTTGCAAAAATATTTTTGTTTATGAAAAATTGTTTGCAAAAAATGTTTTTCGGAAATTATTTTTGAAAAATAGTTTTAAAAATAATATAGGAGGTTTAGATATGTGTTTTTCGATATCCGCCTAGACATGAGGAAGGGAACCGTCTCGGTAACGACTCCGGTGGCCAACTTTGTCGCCCTCCATAGTTTTATTGGTTCATCGCATCTCGTCTTTTATTCCCCAATGTTTATTATCATCGTCTCGTTATTTTGGGCCCGGTTTAGAAGGTCGTTCGTGGAATCGTAGCCTCAAAAATTACTGTGATCGGCCTGTGTAGTATTCTTGTTCCAATCTGCATCTCTTGCCAAAACCGAGTCAATCAAACGGACCCAAGTTCTACATTAATAAAGAGCAACAAACAGTAGTGGTCAAACCCATGTGCTGTAACGGGTAATTCTCATGTAATGTGTCAAAAGAGTAAATGGGCTTTCACAAGAGAACCAAGAACAATCTGAAACGGCAGCCAACAGTGGTGTAACAAACCACTTTCAAACCAAGATATGGCATTAATCAAAAAGTATAAACTATCACCATACGGGTCAAACAACAAACAAAATACCCGGCGAACAGGCGACGCGAACTCACGAGTAATAACGTCCAAACACAGCAAACAATCACAACCAAAGGCCTCAAATTGTTGGATGAAAGCGCAAGAACCAGTGGCCGCAAAACTCAGAGGTGGCCAGAAAGATAAGGTTCCGGGTTTCTCTAGATTTTAGCTTCATTATCAAAGGCCAGCGGTGCTACTTCAACAGCGATGACTCCGGAATAGCACCAGCAACATCAAGAGAACATGGCTTCGCCGGAGTCGACCGGAAAACACAGATCCGGTCAGATCTGTTTGCGTTTGACCAAATAAAATTATTTCCGGCGGGTTTTGAACAAAGCCGTGAAGGAACAGAGATGGGGGAAGCTTTTTTTATCTCAAGGTTGAGGGAAAACAGATGAAAAATGAAGGAGGAGGTGGCTGTCTATTGAGAAGTGAGGGTGAGAGACAAAGGGGAATCTCCAAAGATGGATATGCGGTTGTTCTCTCTTGGAGTTGAGAGAGTCCCTTTTTGAGATAGGAGGAGGCTGAAGGCTACTAGACTCGCCAGAATCCGGTGTTTGGCAGAGGCAGCAAGGGAGCTTGGCAGCTGTGGTCTCTTGAGAGAGAAGATGATGTTGAGAGAACTTTTTTAGGGTTCTTGTCAGTCAAAAATATGATAGTGTATTTTTTTGTGTGTAGTGTAAGAAAATATATTATAGTACGATGTATGTAAAAATATGTGGTTCTTGTTTTTAGTAGAAAAAAATAAATATAAAATAAGAAGAAAAATATGTAGTTGAAATGAAAAGGTGTCATGTCACGTCATATGACATATCACATCAGTGTCATGTCGCGTCAATATCTAGTCACATAAAATATTTTATCACATCGGATATTAACGGGACATTGAATTTGATCGAACTTGATCCTTATTTTGAAATCAATTCCACTGGCTTTCATATAATTACTAGACTGTGTTTTGTTTTTTGCTAATATACCACTAGGCTGAGATAATCAAAAATAAAACAACATATATCTGGAGGTCTCACAAAATGTAAGTGCGTAATAAATGAGAGTACATGGAACCTATTATCAAAGTCTTGTGTAAAACAATCCTTTGGAATTTGTGATCTTAAACAAGTTAAAAAGGAGCCCAGAGTATTTGTGTGGTTATAAAGGCTTCTCATTAAGGGTAAAATTATAAGTTTAAGTTAAATTGTTTCCAAATTTAGAAAGGGGTCATTCTTTTTGGAACGGACCAAAAAATAAATAGGTTCACATAAATTGGAAAAGAGGGAGTAGTACAAAAGGAACTAATAACCATAAACATTGAAGCAATCTAATTGATTTCAACTTGCAACACCTCTTTGAAAGGCCGGCTTCCTTTGTGAGACCAAAGTACCTGCAAAATTAACAAACATGTTAGAGAAAAAATCCTTCCTTCTCTCCTCCTTTAGGATTTGAGTTAGAAGGGTCATGTGATCTCCATCCCCTATTGCTTGCCTCCTTTCTCCATAATACTTTCTCATCATCTTTACTAGTGTGATCTCCTCCTCACCCTCTATATCATCTAGCACCTTCATCAATTAGTATTTGACTTGGCAACTCTTACCCTCAAATAGGGTATTTGAAGTTTGTCATTATTTAGAATCCTCCTCCCTTGCATGTCTAGTTCCCAAAATGAATGTACCTGTTGTATATGCGGTTGGTCCAAGGTCAAGTTAGCTAGATGATCAGCTAACTTGTTGCCTTCCCTCAGTACATGGACTAAATGAAATACACCCCAAGACAGTAATATTTAAATTTCATCAACCTGATTGGCTATACTCCAAGGTGGTTCCCAAATTTCATCCAGCTCATTTTTCATAAGCAAAGAATCAGTTTCAATTATGCATGGAGGAAATTGCTTTGGAATAATATACCTCAGGGCCTCCAGAATAGCTTGTGCCTCTGCTATGTTGTTTGTTGCATCCTCTACTGCATCTGCCTGGGCATAGATGAGATCTCCTATTCCATCCCTAATACAAAAACCATATGAAGCTCCTCCATTGTCTCCTCTACAAGCCCCATCAGTATTGCATTTTATCCAACACACATGAGGTAATTGCCACAACACCTTAGTATAACTCAGGTTAGGAACATGATGTGCTAACTTCTCATGTAGGTCTGGCCAGTTTGCTGTGACACCCTTGATGCCTGGTCTCCTCACTTTCAGCAGCATTTGGGTAGTCTTGGCATTGCTTGGTATACTGCCTTCAAACCTGTATTTCCCGATTTGTTCCACTATTCATTTATCAATTGTACCAGCTCCTTCCCTTGTGTTTTGATCCCTGCAGGTGCACAAATTAATTCCACACAGACCTGGCAGTTGGAGATGTCAAGAAGACATGAGATAGCGTTTCTTCTTTAGGATTCCTACAACACCAACATCTTGAAGTTCTGCAGTACCCTAGCCTTAAGAACCAATCATCTAAAGGCAACTTTGCTTTCCACAACCTCCACATGAAGAAACTAATCTTGAAAGGCAATCCATTTACCTAAAATAACTTGTATAACTTGCTCTCCTCTCTTTTCTTCCTTATGTATTGTTAAGCAGACTTCACAGTAAATTGGCCATTTATTTCCAACTTCCACCAAGGCTTATCCTTCATTGAGTGATTTGAAGGTGGTGTGATTGTCTCTAGGATATGGTCAGCTAACTCCTCAGGCAGTAGCTCCCTCAATAGCACTTCATTCCATGTCCCATTCTCCACCACATCTTCCACATGCTTTATAGATTCATCACACCAATAATCTGGACCTGAAGCATGGTAAAGAGCTTCAAGTCCAGTCCAAGTATCATACCAGAAGTAGGAGCTGCCATTCTTCAGTTGCCACCACAATTGATGCTCCACCTCGTCTCTCATTTGTAGCATTTTCCTCCACAAATGGGATCCAATTCTCCAAGGAACTAGCACCTCATTAACCTTCTTGCAGTATTTGTTTCTCATAAATATAGACCATAATGTGTCTTTTGTTCTATAGTTCAATCAAAGCTTGGCAAACAATGCCTTAGACACATCATGTAAGGATCTAAAGCCAAGACCTCCCTCACTTTTAGGCAGACATAAATTATCCCATGAAGCCCAATGTCTAGCCTTTCCATTGCCTAAATTGCTCCAGTAAAACCAAGCAAACATCTTGTGTAACTCATTGATCACATATGCCGGTGGGTTAACAACTGACAAAAGATGAGTTGGCATGCTCTCCAGCACATGTGCAATCAGGACTGCCCTACCACCAATTGATAGTAGCTTACCCTTCCATGATGATAATCTCTCATGTACTTTGAAGACGATGCCCTTGTAGAAATTTTTCTGTCTCCTGCTGTAAAATATAGGGTATCCCAAATATGTGAATGGAAAGGGATGTCTTTGAAACTCAGTAATCAAATGGATTGTGTTAGCTTCATCTGTAGGTACACCTTCATGCATATAAAAGGAAGATTTTTCTTTGTTGATCTTCTGACCTGAAGCTGTCTCGTATTCCTCCAATATATTCATGATAAGCTGAACTGACCCATAATGAGAAGAACAGAAAATAATTGTGTCATCTGCCTAGGATAAGTAGTTGATGTTTTGACTCCACTTTGGCATACCAAATCCTATGAAATCAGGATTGTCAAACAAGGCATCCAAGGCTCTCCCAAGCACTTCAGCTGCTAGAATGAACAATGTAGGAGAGAGAGGATCACCTTGCTTAACTCCCTTTGAAGATTTGAAAAATCCATTGGCCTGCCCATTCAAGAGAACTGAGTACCAATTGTTGGACACTAATCTAAAGATCATGTCAATGAACACCTCTCCAAATCCCATTTGTCTCAGCACCTTTGTCAAAAACAACCATGAGACTCTATCATAAGCATTTGCCATGTCCAATTTGAATACCACATCAGATGGCTTCCCTCTCAATCTAATATGAGATATGATCTCTTGAGTTAATAAGATATTCTCAACTATGCTCCTTCCTTTGACAAAACCTGCCTAATTCAGAGAGATTAAAGAAGGCAGTAGATCTACTAACCTCTCATGAACAACTCTGGATATGATTTTGTTAGAAAAATTGCTCAAACTGATTGGCCTCATGCCAGAAAATATAGCTACATTCTTCTTCTTGAGAAGCAATACAAGATTTGTGTGGGTGATGAACTTTGGGAGTTCAGCACCACAATAGAAAGCCTTGACCATGTTGAGCACATCTTCGCATATTATCTCCCAACTCGCTTGATAAAATTGTCCCATGAATCCATCTGGACCACTGGCACTATCACCATTTAATCCAAAAACTGCTGCCTTGACTTCCTCCATTGTAGGTTCTGCCCACAACCTTTCATTTTGCTAATCAGTAATCATTTTAGGAACATGCTGAATGATGTCAAAGTTTACTGGAATTCTTTCTTCTGTGAACTGGGCTTGAAAGAAATCAACTGCCTCCTTAGCCATTCCCTCTTGTGATTCTATCCAATTGCCATTATCATCCAGTATTTAAGTGACCTGCAGCCTTTTCCTTTTACCTCTAACATGAGCATGAAAGAATTTTGTGTTTCTATCCCCATCTTTAAACCACTTCATACTAGCCTTTTATCTCCAAAATTCCTCCTCAAGGTGATAGTACCTTGTAAGATTTGCTTCTACCTTGTGTAGTTTAGCCCTATTTTGTGTTGTTGGATTCAATTCAAACTCCACCTCATGAACCTTAATAACATCCTCCAATGATGTAATTTTCTTAAATATGTCTCCAAAGGTCTCCTTACTCCACACTGCCAATGTTGTCTTCACCTTCTTCAGCTTGTTTTGAAATAAAATAAATAGATTTCCCATGCCATCAGTCACCCAATTCTCCTTTACCACATTCAGAAAAGACTTATGCTTAGCCCAGAAATTAAGAAATTTTACATGTACTGTATCAATGTTACGTGATTATAGCAAAGGAGCATGGTCTGAGCCATACTTGATCAAGTGCTCAATTTCAAGTGCTGGGAATAGATCAAGGAACTGTTGATTTGAAAATAATCTATCGAGCCTCTTAAATATGCAATCAATATCCGACTTTCCATTCCACCAAGTATATAAACTTCCCTTAAATCCTAGGTCATACAATGTACATGTGTCCACACAATGTGCAAAGTCTTCTACTTCCCTCATAGAAACAGGCATGCCTCCATATTTTTCCTCCTCAGATAGAATCACATTGAAATCTCCTCCAACAAGCCAAGGAGATTCCATATCTGAAGCTAAGTGATACATTGAGTCCCATAGCTCAATTCTTTCTATAGCATCACATTTGTCATACACTAATGTCACATATAACTCCTTGTTCAGATTTCTATGGAACAATTTTAATGTCATTTGTTGTTCCATGTCCATCACAATGTCAACCTCGATATCTTCATCAACAAAAGCCCATATCTTTCCATTCATCTTATCATAAGCAGAATGAATTTCCAGCTTCCTTCTATACTCCTCCAGCTTGTTGATGTCATGCCAAGTTTCCATCAATCCAATCAAGTAAAAGTTATGCTTTCTATGTAGGTTAAGCAATTTATTGAAAGCTTTCTATGTGTTAATCGACCTCACATTTCAAACTATAGCATTATCCATCAGATTATTTGGAATTAAAGATCACAATCATCTTTGGTTGCATCCTTAAAGGGACACTATCTTTGTTGTCTTTCTTTTGCCTTCTTGGGGGTTTGCCAGCTGATTTCTTTGTATCCATATTCTTAGGTGGGATGTCTCCAACTCTAGATACTTGTTGAAAGTTTGCATCTATCAATTCATCTTGAAAATCTTAACCCAAATCCTCTTGATCTCCTTTGTCATCATCTATCACTTAAAGAGCTAACAAGTTTGGTTCATGGTTTTTGGCAATCATTCCAAGCTCCTTTTGACCCATGTTTTTAATATGAACTCCCTTTGCCAATATTCCATTGGTGACACTAAATGTTTTTCCTGCTAACAGTCCAGGATCATCTATTGTAGGTGCAACAATTTGAATTGCTTTATTATTTTTGCCCAGTTTCAGAAATTCCCTTCCTAGTTGTCAAATCAATTTGATCACGAACCCCGTTTGTAGCTTCCTTTAACACCCCAACATTGAGCTCCTTAACACGCATAGCCTCCTGAATCTCTTTGAACTGCAGGGCTTACACATCACCCATATTAGGATTCTCAGAAATCACTGTAGCCAGTTTCCCAATTTTTACTGTTCCATTAAGATCAGTAGTCCTTCCTTGAGTTGTTTGTTGATTTGCCATCACTGTATCCTTTGAAGCATTTACATCAACCTTGTCAACCTTTCCCTACCCCAAAATCTCCAACTGATCCAATTGCGTAACAAGCTTCTTTATATATTCCCTGATCTTCTCCAATCATCGGATTAGGTAATGATTGGTTTTTCCCTTCTCTAACTTCAACCCTAGTTTCTGAATTTCTAGGATTTACTGTAGATATTGGGCTTACCACAACTGCTGCTTTAGCAAGAATGATGCCTCTTTATTCCTTGCTTCTGGTACTAATATTTGTGGTATTTTGAGCCTCCATAAACTCAACTTCATCATTCCATAACATTTTATCAGAACTGACTTCAATGTTAGCTACATTCCCCTTTGAATCATCATAGGTTTGCGATGTGATTTCATGACACGGATGATTCAAATTCATCTCTCTCAATTTATCCTTACTCGTTCCAAACCTCCTATGGACCCACTCAATCGTGAATTCATCTCTCTCAATTTATCCTTACTCGTTCCAAACCTCCTATGGACCCACTCAATCGTGGAAATCTTTTTGTTTGCCTCCTTAATCCCAATCTCAACATCAGTAGGACTAGGAATTTGATTTACCAAATTTTGCACTCCTACCTTATTTGGAGTATCTTTTCCAGTAGATGTAGAATTCGCCTTCTTTGCCCCAGTCATCTCCTTGTTTAACACCTTTTCCACAGCTTCCTTCTTTATTTGTTTTTGTACATCAATCTCACCTTCTTCTAACAAGGCAAACTTATTACTAGTTTGCACTAGACTATTAGATTTTTATTTTCCAACATCATCAGCTTTTCCAGTTAACTCCTTTCCTTTCTTCTCCTTCAACTCTTGAGTATTCGTAACATCTCCACTCCCAGCCTCGTAGATTATATACCCTCTATTGTCCCTTTGATACTTATTCTTCCTCCTTTGCATATATTCATTCCTTGTAGCATTTGGCACTGGCTTACCTAGTACTTTTCCACTTGTTAGGACCTTCGAAGAAGCTACAGCAGTTCCAACAACATCACTTTGCAAAATAATGTTCTTCTCATCGCCTTGATCATTATCTTCTTCATTTATTTTTTTGTTAAACTCTGGATGAATAACCCAGCATTCACTCTCGTTATGGCCATGTTTCTTGTAGGTTTTGGAGTATTTAGGGATATAGTCATATTTGATCTTCACCCATTTTGATTCCTCAGGGCCACTTTCATCTTCCTCCTTAATGATCTTAATCCTTTGAGGCAGTGTTGCTAGTAAATTCACCTCAACTTTGACCTTAGCACAACTAGGTCTTGTGCCATTTTGAGTGGCCAGATCAACATGAAATGGCCTACCAACTGCATTAGCTAATGAAAACATAAAGTCCTTACCAAAAAAGTTAGGATGAAGATCCAAAAACGAAATCCACACAATTGCAATGGGAGTTTCCTCGTCAGGTTTCCACCATGGGAACCACTTAGTGCATCTCATCTGCATAAATCACTTTGAACCTTCAAATAAAAGGTTGGATTGGACATCAAGTGAATATAATCCTCCATTAATGACAGCTTAATCAAAACATGTGTATCCTCAATCAAGCCTATTGAACATGGGCCTTTTTAATTCACATTGGATTGGTATAGCCCTTCTCAACTAGTGTATCACAGGTTTTCCATAGGAGAATTTGCCCAGGACTGCTAGATGTAATCCTTGCCGTAATGTAAATTGTTTAACCTCAGTTTTCTTCCATCTCACCATTGGTTCTCCATGCAGATACTTGATGGGGTTTAGGTTAACAGTGTTTACGTGCATGGGGGCATTTAATGTTTGGGGCTGGAGGATTTTTGCATAGTTTGTGATTGTAGTAGGTTTGTTAGATATTTGGGGAAGCTATTTAGGGTTGTCTGACAACTGACCAACCTCCATTAGAGGCTGAACAGTGGCCGGCGAGGCCATGGAAGCTAGGTTTAGGAGTCAAGTTAAGGGTTTTTTCATGAGAGAGAAGAGAGCACTGGTACAATTCTTTTCATACTAGCATGTGTTGTGAATTAAAATATAATTATTTAATTAGAAAATTTTGTATTATTTACTCAAAAATATAATTATTACAATTGTGTCGTAGTAATTATTATTTTATTTTTGAAAAGACAATAAATTAATAGAATATCCTAATGTTGAAAAATAGGACCATTATCAATAAATCGCTTAAAATTTAAAAAAACGCACAAAAACGTTAGCATTTAACTAATTACGATAAAACAATAAAATTTCCATGTTTTGTAAAAATAGGAGTAATTATCAATAAATTGCATTAAAGCTAAATAATGTGCAAAAAACTATATTTTTATCATTTTTTACTAGGAAGCCTGTAGAAGTCATTTTTTAAATACGGAGGGTCAAAATTGATTGTCAACAGCTGCCCCTCTTTGACCGGAGATGATGTAAGAGTCTTCGGACAAAGAAATTGACAACATACTCAATTTTGACCTGACACGACAGGATGTGGAATGAGGAGGTTTTGAAGAATGTGACCGAACTTTGGTATTTGAGTTGCCTACATATCTCAGGTTGCACGAGAATCAGGCCGCATGTAGTTCTAGAGGATTGAGTACTACTTATGAATCGTAGCCTCAAGGAGTGGAAGACAAATGTTTGAGGACGAAAAGGTTCGTGTGATCTCGACATTGCTCCTAAAATTGCCCTAGTGTTGGACTGTGGTAACACTGGGACGTGGGAGTTGGATGATAGGTGGATTTGATTGGATGGATTTTGATGCGGATGCGGCTGATCTCTATGTTGAGTTTTCCTACATATCTCGGATGTAACGAGAATCATGCCGATTGTAGTTCGAAAAGGCGATGGGATGATTTTGAATTTTGATTTTGAGAGTTTCCCCAGCGTCAAACTATGATGACACTGGTTTTTTGTAACTATGAGGATTCGGATTGCCTAGACACCTCATGTAAATGAGACGTAAAAATGATAATTGGGGACATGACACCGATTGTTGTTGGAAAGATTGATGACCGTCCTCAAAATCTGCCCCGGTTTATTTGCCAGAAGATAATTCCACGTTGTGTCGTGTCTTTGATTAGGAGAGTTGACGATGTATGGATTATGCTTCTATTTGGATTGAGAAGATGGATTTGTGATTTTTTGAATGAAATAGTGTCCCAAGTTGGAACTCTAATTCAAAAGGGATTCGTGTTAGATACTGGTCCGAAGTGATCAGAGCACTTTGATTTTTTGAAAGAAATCCGGACTGTGTACCGGTTCGAAGTGATCAGAGCACTTTAGTTTTTTTTTTTAAAGAAATTCGAATCGTGAACCGGTTCAAAATGATATCAGAGCGTTTAAGTCTAAAATATCCACATTAGAAGGTGGGCGCATGTAAAATTGAACATGAAATGAAATGCCCATTGTTCAGGAGGGCGCTTGGAAGATTGACTTTGAAATGAAATGCCCATTGTTCAGGAGGGCGCCAGGAAATTTGGTTTTGAAAGGAAATGCTCATTGTTTAGGAGGGCGCCTGGAAAAGTTTGCCTTTGAAATGAAATGCTCATTGTTCAGGAGGGCGCCTGGAAATGCAAGAAACTATTTTTTTTATGTAAGAAATTGATGAAGAGGGTTATGTTATTATTGAATCATGTAAGCAATAAACGCAAAATGATAGAATTTTGAAATAATATGGATGGGTCTGACTAAAACTGCCTATGTATCCCAATGGAATCAGGCCAAAACGTAGTTCGATTGCAAAAGATGACTAAATATTATGTGGATTGCCTATGTATTCCTACCAAAGGAAATCAAGTCGCGACGTAGTTCAGAATATAAAGAAAAAAAATTTGGTTTTATATTACAAGAGTGGGACTGGACCCTACGTGGGTTGCCTACGTATCCCCCGTGGGAAGTCAGATCGGACGTAGTTCTATTACAACAAGATCTAACTCTACTGTCAACAAAATTTGACTCTTTTTCTGTATTTTCCGTTGTTTTTGTAGCTTTTTGTAGAGAATATTTGAAAATTTGAAGAGTAGAGAAAGACTGTGATTTATTGATCAATCATCATCTCTTTTTTTACTTGACGTTGGTTGGTACCAACAATTAGTTTTGTGCATAAGAATTTCTACCATATACTTTTCAGAGAACCGAGATCAGCTTATGGGTAATTCCTATAGATTCGAGCGGTACCTCAGGCATACCTAAGTATCGACAAGATTTGTTCGACTTGCTTTAGTCAAAGGTTTTCAATTCTGCCTAACTCATGTTTCAAGTGCCTAACTACAAAGAAAGTCCTAACTTGCACACGTATTTGAAGTATCTTTTTGTACTTTGACTTTTAGGACATTTTGAGAAGTACACTCACACTCAAAAAGATGTTCAATACATGCAATTGAGATACCATATGCTTGACCTTTATGTGAGTATTCACTAATGTGAGAACACTTAGAATAAGATCATGTAGGGCTTTATCATTGGCTTGTAATGTAGGCTTAGGGTCGGGTAGGATATTCATTTGGGTTGAAACTGACTAATTCCTCCATAAGCACCGCACTGCATCCGTGTCTTTGGAGTTCAAACCATGCTTTGGCGCTTGATCTTGTTTAGCTCGATGACCCTTTCTTTGCTTTGACTTCTTTTGAACTTATAAGAGGTTCTTCTTCCATTTTTGGAGGTTTGTTTTCTTTTGTTTTGAGGTTTCTCCTGCTTTGCAAGAGTTTTTCCCTTCTTTGTTTTTCGTCGGGGTTCCTCATTTTTGAATTTGTAGAGTTTTTCCCTTTTTCTCCTTTTTTTCTTTGAATTTGTGGAAGTTTTCTCCTTCTTGTTGGATCCTCATTTTGAATGGTGAAGTTTCTGCCTTCTTTTCCTGAAGTCATGTCTCTAATTGTCTTGGACTTTGCATCTTTTGCCTTTTCATACTTGTTACCTTCACTTTGGTCTTCATCCGAAGTTACATGTTTTTAGTGCGCGCAGGGAGGTTGGGCCAAGAGAGGGGTAGTTCTCTTAAGTAGAAAAGGGTATAGGCTAAGATGTGGTTGTTGAAGAAAAAGGCTTAAAGCTCAAAGGGGGAATGCTAGGGATTGATGTGATTTGGTAGGCTAGAAAGGCTCAAATAGGTCAAAGAAGGCCTACAATCCTCTCCCAAACCAAGCGTTACTCAGGATTTTGCCTCAAGAGACATTCGGGCCAAGTTATAGATCTACAATGCAATACAATATGAAATGATGAGGTCGGCTTTGTTTTTACCCTAACTATAAGCACGAGATTTTCAAGCATCACTAAGGTATAATTTAGAGGCACCATAAGAGTCTATGGTTTATCCAAAGTTGATCCTCTTTTTATTTTTTCAATTTTAGACTTAATCAATTTTTTGTGATTTTATTTTTGATAAATGAGACCGAACCCGAAGGTTGCCTACGTATCTCATTGAAATGAGAATCAGCTCAAGCGTAGTTCAGGGAGGGTGGAAAGAAAATATTGTTTTATAGAATTTCATTTCATTTTTTTAAAATTTTCACTTAATCAATTTTTGCGATTTTTTGATAAAGAGAATTGAATGTAAAACGGGCTTTGTGGTCACCGTTCCGAAGCGCTATCGGAGCATTGAATGTTAGACGGGCTTTGTTACCGTTCGGATGCGATATCGGAGCATTGAATGTTAAACGGGCTTTGTAGTTACTGTTTCGTATAGGAGCATGGACAGGAAAGTAAAATAACGGATTGTGTACCATTCCGTATAGGAGCATTGTTAGTATGGGGGTGTGTACCGTTCTGTTTAGGAGCGTTGACAGAAAAGTAAAATGAGAGGTTGTGTATCATTCCATATAGGAGCATTGTTAGTATGGGGCTAGGTACTGTTTCGTTTAGGATCGCTGACAGGAAAGTAAAATGACGGGCTGTGTACCATTCCTTATAGGAGCATCGTTAGTACGAGGCTGGGTACCGTTCTATTTTGGAGCATTGACAGAAAAGTAAAATGACGGGTTGTGTACCATTCCATATAGGAGCATTGTTAGTACGGGGCTGGGTACCGTTCCATTTAGGAGCATTGACAGAAAAGTAAAATGATGGGCTGTGTACCGTTCTGTATAGGAGCATTGCTTGTACAGGGCTGGGTACTATTTCGTTTAGGAGCACTGACAGGAAAGTAAAATTTTCACACAATGGGAGGGATAAGAAAGTAAATCTCCGCACGATGGGAGTGATCGGAATTGAAACCTTTGCACAATGAGAGCATTTTCTGATTTTTTCAAAAATGAGATTGAACCCGGGGAGGGTCCTTGATTGATAATTTTTTATTTTTGAAAATAATATTGAACCCGTGAAGGGTCCTTGATTGATGATTTGTTTTTGATTTTTTTGAAAAATAAGACCGAACCCGAAGGTTGCCTACGTATCTCATCGAAACGAGAATCTGGTCAGGCGTAGTTCGAGAAGGTTAGAGATAAATGGGAGATATTTTGGATTTTGAATTTTCTCAAGAAAAGAGGATGATATTTTTCGGATTTTGATTTTGTTGTCTCACGGAGAGACTTCTGGAGAAGAAACAGAGGAAGGTATATATATTTTTATTTTTTTTTTATTTTTTGGAGATGATCCTTTTGTAAGGATTTCTTGTCAACCGTGACCCAAGTGGCCAGACTTGATCGATTCGTTTGGTTAAGGACGAGAAAACCCGGACCCATTATAGGTTTCGTACGTATCTTGACACGAGGTCAAGAATCAGGCACGCGTAGTTCGTGAAGATTAGGGATAGAGAAAGATGTTTCAGATTTTTTTGAATTTCCTCAAGGAGGAATTATGCAAAAAAATATTTTTGGATTTTGATTTTCCTTTGATGTCTACATAAAGACTTCGAAGTAACAGGGAAGATATATACATCTTATATTTTTTCAAAGATGACCCTTTCGCAAGGATATTCGGTCAGCTGTGACCCAAGTAGCCAAACTTGACCAACTCGTCCAATTAAGGACGAGAAAGACCGGACCCATGATGGGTTGTCTACGTATCTTGACCATGGTTAAGAATCGGGTACGCGTTGTTCGTGAAGGTTGGAGAGTATGAGATGTATGATTTTCAACACTTGTTTTACTTTCCTACTTCAAGGCATTACAACTAACTATATTAATTGCATCAAAGATATGTATTAAATGCAAAGGTATAGACAAACTCGGAGCGATGCCTCGTTGAACCCATGATTGGATGTGGTATGTCTGGAGTTGAAGAGTGTCTCCCTCAAGAAGATGTGCCCCAGCTGCTCCTTCAAACAGTTGCCTTAATTCCCCGGACTTTTTGCGATACAATTTTTAAGGTTGTCTCCCAATTAACTACAGGGATATTTTGTTGCGACCTTCCAGCTGTCCACATGAACCTTTTGGTGATCGTCCCCGACTATGAGCCGGGGCGATTATCTAGATATAAAAATAAAGTAAGAGTAGTGCCATCATAAAATGATGGAATCAAGAATTGTAACTAACACTCTCCTGATTATTTCCCGTTCAGTCAGATGCTATTTCCCGTACAGTCCCAGGATGATGCTCCTTTCGGCGATCCACGGGAATTATTTGATGATCGTCCCCGGTTGACAACCGGGAATGATATTATGATCTGAATATAGAGAAGTGGTGAGAACAGCAAGTCATGAAAAATTATAAATTTCATTGTAAAACTACTACTCTCCTGATTATCTGACTGATGTTCCACCAAGTCCGAGACTAGATGTTATCTCCCGTGAAGTGTCCGGGATAATGTACCTGTAAAACTCAGAGAAAAATGTTAGAATCCCTCTCAAGTGAAGTTATAGCATTAAGAGGGTGCAGAGTTAGGCCGTGCAACCAGCTAGGTATCCGATTATGATCGAAAATGCGATGTCAGCATTCCATGATGGTTCCGAAAATTGTGTTGTCCCTCTTGCGTCCAAATAAAAATTCTTAGTTCGAGGGAGGAAAATTGATTCGTGTTTACTTGAGGCTTTGCTTGTTCTTCTTTGTTTATCTGAATCGTGCGGGCATGATTTATCTCGAAGGCTGACTAACAACTTGTCCCTGTAACAAAATGGGTTGACTTGTACCGAATCTTGAAATTTGGGAAGTGAGAGTGAACACCATGACTCCACAGCCAGATGTTTGAAGAAAGGACTTGCATCCCATATTTTGGGATTTAAG
The DNA here is from genome assembly GCF_000715075.1 of Nicotiana tabacum. Lineage (NCBI taxonomy): Eukaryota > Viridiplantae > Streptophyta > Magnoliopsida > Solanales > Solanaceae > Nicotiana > Nicotiana tabacum. The sequence goes on along the minus strand of NC_134094.1, from coordinate 63,278,695 downwards.
TCGAGCGAGGGTTGGGGTAAGGCATGTATGGTATTTTAAGATTTGAATATTTTGAGTGAAGTTTAGTTGAAGCTCTCGGAGATTCCTGGGTCAAGAGCATCATTTCACTGTTCCAAAAGAATGCCCTAATTTTTAGTACTGAGGAAATTATTTTGAAACTTGTAGAGATTGAACACAGTGACTCCATAGACAGATGTTTGAAGAAAGGACTTGCATCCTGTATGTTGGAATCCAAGTCGAGTGAGAGTCAGAATAAGGTAAGCATGGTATTTTGATGTTTCGATTTTGGGTGAAATTTGTTTGACGCTCTCGGAGGTTTCTCGGTTGAGAGCATCATCGCACTATTCTAAAAGAACTGCCCCAGTTTCGTACTGAGGAAATTAATTTGAAACAGTGGAGAGATCGAACCCTTATGTAAGGTTGCCTACGTATCATGCCAGGGCAAGAATCAGGTCAAAACATAGTTCGAGCCAACTACTGGAATTATGTGATTTGTATGGTTGTCATAGGTGAGTGATTATTGGGTGGGTGATTATGAATGAGAATTCTTGGGTGGGTGGGTGGAGATTGGTAACCATTGAATAAGAGATAGACAGTATCATAGCGCATGGATCTGTCTCAAACGATGGAAGCCAACGAAAATGTGAGATGTATGATTAAGAAGAATACATCAAATTACTGGAAGATATACCAAATTAGATTGAAATATCTTTGAAAAAGATGGTAGGATTATGGAAATGGTCATGAAGACCGAAATGGACATGTGTATTTAAGAAGTCAAGGTTCAACATAAGTCAACCAGAGTTTAGTCAGACAAAGAGAACCCGATAGTGGATAGCAAATATAATGTACATGCAACAGATAAAGAATACATAACAATAGCAGACAAATAATATATAACAAATATACAAAGAATATGTAGCAAGTAAAGGATGAAAGGATTAATTCAGCTAAAGCAAGCTGCAAGATTGTGTGTACAGTGACCTAGGAATTCTAAGAGTAGATTTACCTAGACTCGGACGTGTGTTAAGGACAACTGCAGCATGGTACGTAGTTAACCTCGTCTGCCAATATCTGAAACTAAGGAGTTTTGAAAGAAGGTTTGGAGGGGTTAAAAGACAACCCTCGTGTGACTTGTATGTGATTGTGTACGACCATGTGTCGACAGAAAAGTGATTACAATTCAATAATACAGCACCAAAGTATATGACAAAGCATATACAACATTGGCCTCTCTAAAAGCATAAACAACATAGCATGTGTAAAAGCATATATAACATGAGCATGACAAAGAATATACAGCTTGAAGTGTGTGACATAGAATATACAACACAGTCATATGTAACAGAATGTACAACATAGATATGTGGGAAGCATATACAACATGAGCATGACAGAGAGTACGCCGCTTGAAGCGGATGGCAAAGAATACACCACTTAAAGCATATGACAAAGAATTTACTACTTGAAACGCATAACAAGAATATACCATTTGAAGCGCATGACAATGAATAGACTACTTGAAGCAAATGTATTACAAAGAATATACCGCTTGAAGCAGAGAATATACAACTTCAAGAATAGAGCAAACAACTTAAAACGAAGGATATACAACTTGAAGAATATACGGCGTATCATGTGACATAAAGAATAGAAATTGGAGTATTGGAGAACCTGTAATCCCTCAAGCAATTAATCATATCCGTTGTGGTTAGAATCTCAAGTATCCCCAGTAGAGTCGCCATGTTGTTGCACCTTCTTTTGCACAAGACAAAACAAACTACAACTTATAGTACTCTACATGGTTAATTAAAGTTTAGAGTCACCACCTAGTATTTAAGGTATACTAGCACACCTATACTACACTACGTAATGTACATTTGATTATGGTCTACGAAACTGTTGAGATTCTGAGTAAGGGTTCAAGTTATCTCGAGGGGAAAGTGTTAGACATCCCTCAAGATCCACAAAATGTGGTTCCTATGGACTCGATCAAATAAGTGAGGGAAGGTTCAAAAGAATGATTAATTTAATATTTACAAAGAATTATGAAAATGATTTGGAATGAAGAATGATTGAATATGAACATCACATGGTAAAACTAGTGATATTTATGTGTAACAGAATATGTGCAAGGATGTGGATAAAGAAAGTATGTAAAAGAGTTAAATTTTAATGACTAAGTGAAGTGTATCATCAAGTAAAGCATTTACAAATTAACCAAATAACTTTGAGTTGAAGGAATAATCTCGAAAGAATTCAGTTGTAAACAAGATAAACTATTATAAGAAAATGTGTCTAGAAAATGATTGATCGAGAGTGGAAAAAAGAATTACCTTTGAATAGTTTTTTTAATGTGATGAATAGGGTAAGAACAGAGTTGATTAATATTTACAAGAAAATTATAAAAATAAATTAACTAAGGACAATTAATTATGGCAAATGAATAATGAAATAAGTTTATATTTATGTGCATGTGTAGTAAAAGGTGAATAACAAAATGTATGAAATGACTTTCATTTTTTTGGAATTGGTGCAAAAGATGTGAAGAATAGAATTTAATATTTTTAAAGAATGGATTAGGTAATAAGGGGACAATATATAATTTGACTAAAGTATAAAGTTTAATGAAGGATATGACATAATGTAAGACAAGGTTAAAGGATATACGAACACTATATCTTACACTTTAGATCTAGTAAATAAAATATGAAAGAATTTGTTTTAAAATGGACGAACATGTAAAAGAAGATGCTAAAGAAATGAAGATGTAAGAGAATATATAAAAGATAAGTGGAATATTTCTAAATTGACTGAATGAATATTAATTAAAGATATACTTTGAAAAAATATATTTTATGCACCAAGATTAACCATTTAAGTGAAAAGCTAAAATATAAAAATAGAAATTTACTCTAAATGATTGGTAAAAGTGAAAAAGAATAACGTTTGAGCAATCTTAGTATATATAATGGATGAACTAAAAGAATTGATTTGATGAATAATGAATGTGTCACGACCCAAAATCTACTAAAGGCCGCGATGGCACCTAACACCGCCGTCAGACAAGCCAACGGTGATCGATCATCTTATTTACTCATTTTAGTATTTGGAAATCATAATTTTCATTAATTAAATTGTATGAAATAGAATTTATAGGGTAAAATGATAATAACTATGTGCACTACCATACCAATCACCCAGAAGAAGCCTCCAAAATCCGGTGTCACAAGTGCATGAGCATCAACTAGAAAATATAATAAAATACAACATCTGTCTGGAATAAAAAGTAGACAAGAGAATATAAATAACTCAGATGGAGATTCTTCATGCTACGGATCGTAACATGGAATGCAGCTCATGGTAAAGTCCCCACAATGGCTGCGCCTTTGCTCCCAAAAGACCACCAGATATATATGTACCTCCACAATAGGTGCAGCAAGTGAAGCATGAGTACGTAAATCAACGCGTACCTAGTAAGTATCTAGCCTAACCCCGAAGAAGTAGTGACGAGGGGTCGACATCGACACTTACTAGTGGTCAGATAAATCATGTACAGTAAGAAGTAAGCAGATGTGAGGCAGAGTAAATAAACGAAATAAACAAGTGTAAATGCGTGGTATAATCCTCCTCTCGACAATAAACTCAAGCTCTCAATTAGCAGTTACCTCCTCAACCGGAGCATATATATATACTGGACCACACCAGATAGATCATCACAATCCAAATCAACAAAACTCGCAGATACAGTGGTTTCTTGTCAAATATTACGCACGATTCTTTAAGAGTATTTTATAGAAATGCCGAGGCGTACGGCCCGATCCCATCATACCGTGTGCACTGTCGAGGGTCGAACGGCACGAACCATAGATTCATCTATTATACTGCCGAGGCAAACGGCCCGCTCCCATGAGAGTGTGGTACAAAATCCTGCCAAGGCAAACGGCCCAATCCCATTAAATTAAGAAGTTTTGATAGGTCCTTGACTCCGCTCACAAATAAACGTGTGAATTATAAATTTTAAGGAAAACGTTTCGATAAAAACGCACAGCGCGGGAGAAATTCGTAACAGGAGTACAATTATTCCGCAGCTAATCATGAAGCCCGTCAAATCTCTACAATAGCAAGTCTATCACTCTAGGCAAATCTAATCTCAAGTCGTAATGTAAAATAAAGGAATTTAATAGGTAAGGGACAACTCAAATAGTACAGTTATAGCTTGGCGGGAACCTAAGTCTACCCGGACATAACATGAATCTAGCTACGCATAGACTCTCGTCACCTCGTGCGTACGTAGCCCCCGCAATAAGTAGCACATAACAAATACATAACCTAGGGGTAGTTTTCCCTACACAGAGTTAGACAGGAGACTTACCTCGCTCAGAAGTTCCATAACCGGCTCCAACGCCACTTTAACACCTCAAACCGTTGCTCTCTCTCCAAAACTAGTCAAACAATGTGAAAATCCATAAATATATACTCTATTACCCATAATTAATTAATTTTTAACAACTCCCAATTCCGCTTGAAAGTCGATAAAGTCAATCCTCGGGCCCACGTACCCGGATTCTGAAATTTTTTTTAAGATAATCATTACCCATAATACCACGAACTCAAATATATAATTTATTCCTAATTCCATTTCCAAAACCGTTGTCAAAATTCAAAATTATCAATTTCTAGGTTTCTTCAAAAATCTCTCAATTACTACAATATTTCATGTTTAAATCCATATTGAATCCATGAAATTAACTTACAACAATTGGGAAATTACTTACCTTGTGTTGCATGATAAAAACCTCCTCAAAATAGCTCCCCAAATTCGGCCATCCAAGTGGAAAATGAGAGAAATGAGAGCTAAGTCTCGATTTAAAGAACCCTTCTGCCCAGCCGAAATCTCGCACCTGCGGCCAAAATGCCGCACCTGTGGCGTCGCTTTTGCGACCACTCCTCCGCTTCTATGGAAAATCACCCAACGCGAAGCCTTGCACCTGCGGAAACATTCCCTGCTTTTGTGACATCACAGGTGCGAGCTTCTTCTGCTCATGCGCCTTAACATGCTTCTGCACCCAGTGTTTCGCTTCTGCGCTTGCGCAGATGTGGCCCAAAGCTCCGCACCTATGCTTCTTCCCTTGTCGGCTTTCTCTGCTTTTGTGACGGCCTCCATTGCGCTTGCGTGTCCGCACCTGCGACCAAACCACCGCAGGTACGATGACACCAGATTTCAGCAATTTCCAGCATTTCCTCAAATCTAAATTTCAATCCAGTTTCAATCCATTTTAAACCCGAGGCCCCCGGGACCCCATCCAAACGTACCAACCAGTTTGATAACACTACACGGACCTGCATGAGTCCTCAAATCACACCAAACAATATCAAAATTACAAATCGACGGCCAAAACCTTTCTTTCAACTTTTTAACCTTCAAACTTTGCCGAACGTGTTCGAATTACACTTAAACGTCCCGGAATGACGCCAAACTTTACGTGCAAGTCACAAATCACGATATGAACCTATTCTAAGGCCCAGAACTCCAAACGGACATCGATAACATCAAAATCTACTTCAAACCAAACTTATGAAATTCTAAAACCTTGAAAATGCCAACTTTCCATAATAAGCGCTGAAATGCTCCCGGAGCACTCGATACTCAACTCGAACACACGCCCAGGTCCGAAATCATCATACAAACCTATTGGAACCTTCGAATCCCGATTCTGAGGTCGTTACTCAAAAGTCAAACCTTAGTCAATTTTTTCAACTTAAAGCTTCTGAATTTAGAATTTTCTTTCCGAATCAATTCCGAACTTCCCGAAATTCAATTCCGACCACACGTACAAGTCATAATACCTGAAGTGAAGCTACTCAAGGCCTCAAACCATCAAACGACGCGCTAGAGCTCAAAATAACTAGTCGGGTCGTTACTTTCTCCTCCACTTAAACATGCGTTCGTCCTCGAACGTGCCAAGAACTATTCCGGAGTTGTCCAAAATCATTGTTTAACACCTCGCACACCTACCCGTGCCACCACAAGCCATGTGAGCATATTATCTCGAGCCAGACTGAAGATCCACCCTATAACCTTGGCTAACAAGCCTAAGTACCAAATTCCAACATCTGGAATTCATCAGAGACCCGATTCTAACATACAATCACCGCATCAATCACTACACACTGAACCAAAACATGATCGTGCACTTTTGATGAAATCACACCATGCACCTCATAATTCGCATGCCCATACATCCTCCGACCACAATAGATGTAATTGCACAAATCCGATGCCCGTAATACGCCTCATAACACATATAAGCCATGTTCCAACTCTCGTAATACTTCCACGACGAAAGAGATGTGTAGAAACTCATAACCACCTGCCAAAACAATAAATCACGGGATCTATCCTCCCGACAAGGACCATTACCTCATTCTGAACTGAATAACGATATTTGCTCCTTAATATACCCTACATAACTCCGATCGCATTGATTCTAGGTCCAATAATCTCGTCTCACCCAGTACAAGTTGTTCACGCAATAAGCCATCTCAAACACTATCAAAACAAATCTCATATGACGCCAACAATGCGCCAATAAGCTACAAACTCGAATACGATACATAAGGAAAAACGAACTCTGAAAAGGACCTACCCAGCCCGCGTAACGAATACGACCGTCGATCAGACACTATGAACCCTTCTCATAGAATGAGAAACAAAATAAACAAGAATAGATATAAGGAACCGTACTCAACATCTCACTGTTGCAGCGTGTAACCCAATCCATACATGATATCGTTGCGGCGTGCAACCCAATCCAAACAACATACCCGTGGCAACGTGCCACCCGATCTACACATAACAATAAATAAGGGAATACCCATCAAGCCATAATTCTCATACCTATGAAATACTGAATATCGACCACAAGCACGTCGAGTGCAAAAAATAGAAACTTGGGGAGACAGATATCGCCATACACTACAAAACCCAAGCACAACTAAGGTGCGATAAATAACCTACATCTCGAGAGCCATCCTGCTTATATAATACCACAAGCTACAAAGACCTCAACACATGTGCGGATAATCAAGTCGTCTCATAACCCACATGACATAATAGTGTATTACATGGAATAACTAACGACGTGAATAACATCCAATGTTCGAAGACTCCTCCATAAGCAACGCTATGCTGAATGAACACATCCGGCCTGATGTAGAGCACATATTCACATTAGACCCATCAACGGACCTCAAGTCGATTATGATCATACCATACTGGGCTAATAACCTTTCAAGGATCCACAATAACCTTTTCCATGACACACTAAAACAACCATCAAATCCAAAACAAATCACACAGTCCACAACCCAAGGAATAGAGCGCCTCTCAGGCATAAACCCTCACATTAGCGATATTACCAAAATCTCCATAATTGGTTTCAAACCTTAACTGTTATACCCCATATTTTCGTATGTGAGAGTACATCATAAGTCAGTTGATGTAAGCTCAAAAATGAGATTATCTTTGAAATATATAAAGTAAGTTAATCATGTTACCTTGGAGGTTACAAATCTTTAAGATTATGGATAACAACTACCAAGAGGGTTGAAAGTCTTAGGAGCTAAGCAAATTGAAAAAAAATAAGTTTCAATGTCGACAAGTTGGGAATGTTATAATATGTACTTTTGGCATGATACTAGGGTTATGAACATGATAAAGAGGTTATGTTATGATTTATTTTAGTCGTATGATAGTCATATATTAAATTTTGAAGTCAAGCGAGTTTTGGCACAAAAGTTGGCAAAGGTCATCACAAGTTACATTCATAATGTGCTGAATATTAGGTCAAATGTAGCAGAGTGTTTCTCCTAATATACTTGGAATTACAAGATGATCCATATATCAAATTGCAAATCTATGAGTCTAGTTTCTAACTCATTAAACCATTTGTCGATACGACATCAGAGTAGAGAGATATTTGTCATTTTGCGAGACTGCGCAGACTGCATAGGTGACAAGTAGGTGGGTCACTAAAGCTTTTTGAGCAATACCTTTCGTGTGTTATATGAGGTATTTTTGGGACATATTATATACCAAATTGAAGGTCTTGGAATTTAGTTTCCAATAATTTTAACCGTTTGTTCATCCTACATCCGAATAAAAAGATATAAGCGTTGGAAGAAGGGCCAATACTAGGGTGCCAAGTAGCACATTTTTGACTTTTCAACAAAATGGATATTTATATCTCTTATGTCATCTCTTTCTTCATTTTTTCCGGAAACCACGACCAAATAAGACCCATAAACTTACCCTTAAGCTCTCTACAAGGGTTTCAAATAAGATTAATATCCCGTGTACAAAATTAAGAAGCGATAACACTAGAACGATCCCTACGACATAAGTATCGCTATATCGCCTCTCTTTTTCTTTGTAGTTTGAGTTTTGGAATGTATTTAATAGTTAATAAAATTCATACTTTCTGTATTTAAGATTTTAAATATCAAGGAAGGTTGATAAATTCTTTTCCTAATAGTTAGAACTCGCGGGACGGTAATCGAAAGCCGCGAGTTCTAGTTATTCTACTTGTAGTGGACTATTTTATGGGCTGCTTCGTTATGTTTTTGGGCTATCTATTTTGCAATTGTCTAATGGACTTTTGGAGGAGAAATTGTGTGGAGAAACACCACATAATGGCGAAATGGTGGATTAGTCGTTCTTTGTAACATTTTCGGGGTGTTTGACACTACTATAGTTATCGTTTTGGGTATGAAGTGATTGGGGTGTGTTGGGCTGTTGTAACCTAAATATAACATGGATTTCGACTTGAATCCACTCTAGGAGGTAATTATATTGTTTTCTTGAATGTGCTTAAGGTTATCTTGATGTTGATTAAGTTAAATGGATGGGCTAGACATGAACTAGTGAATAAAATTGCTAATTGAGGATAGTTGGAGTTGTGGATTATTTTCTTCGTTATAAATATATGGTATAAGGCTAGAATCATTGATGAATGACTTCATTATCATTGATGAATGACTTCGGTATATGGTGTCTTGTTATTGATAATTATGTATTGCTGGATTGCTCCAGTAATTGTTGTTGGTATATGGTATTGGAGGAGGCTCTTGTTACAGGGGAGATGCTGCCCAAATTTACATAAGCGAGCTACTAGTTTAAGTTGCGGACTTAGCCTCTACTCAACACTGATTTTGAATCTCTTTATGCTATGGTAGATTGAGTAGAGTTGTTTGACCAATTGCTTGGAAGGTATTACGGACCCAATGGAGTTAAGGTATGTTAAGGCTATCCCTTCTTTCCTTTTGTCATGATCCATATGATACAAACAAAATGAGCAAACGCGGAACTTTCACAAATGACTCTACTCTTAGAAGTACTAGGGGTGACTATGTTCTTGATTCCTCATGTGTCCTATTATTATATCGTCTGTTCATGGGTCTCAGAAAATACGTAAGTGGATAAAGTTTATCTGAAGGCATATTGATCTTATGACATTCCGAGAGATCATATTGACTTACTTCATTATGCATTGCATTCATTTATACATGTACATTGACCCATGACCAGATGGCGTTATATACGCATATATTATATGTATATAGGGTATGGGAAAAGGTTACCGCATTATATACGCACCACTACCTGATTAGCTGGTCTACGTTGATGATTTCGCCCAAAGAGGCCCGAGATGATATTATGGGATGCCCTCAGAGGCTTAATGATGTTATGTACGCACATACCTGTGCATGATGTGGCATTTATATGCATATGCATGACATTATAAATGTTTCATGATTCACAGAGCTATTCAGACTTCCAGGTTGAATTCTTTACTCCATGCCTTTTATATACTGCTTTCATGCCTTACATACTCGGTACTTTATTTGTACTGATGTCCCTTTTGCCTGGGGACGCTGCATTTCATGCTCGCATTTCCCGATAGATAGGTTGAGAGTCCACCTAGTAGGCTATCATCTCAGCGGAAGGTGTTGGTGCACTCCACTTGCTCCGGAGTTGCCTATTTTGTTAGTATGATTTGGACATGTATTGATTAGTATGGCGGGGCCCTATCCCAACCTTTATGATGTTTATGTACTCTTAGAGGCTTGTAGACATATGTCATGTATATATATGATTGTATGGCCTTGTCGGCCTATGTTTTGAGTGTACAAATAATCATGTCGGTCTTATAGGCCTGTATGTCACATGTATAAGTTTCTATCTCATGTTGGGTCATCCTATGTCTAGTATTCCCATATGTTTTATTCCAGTTATCTCATGATGGCTCTTCTGGCCCATTTACCCATGATAGTATGATAAGAAAGATATGTTACGTTGGTGCTCGGTTAGGTAAGGCACCGGGTGCCCGTCGCGGCCCATCGGCTTGGGTCGTGACATTAACAATCAAGTGACTATCATGTCACACCTATACATATTTCCCCGTGGGATACACTCCCACGACCTTTCGCACCAAGTAGCAAAGTTTGCACCTCCACACCACCAACCGTACTAATTCTATAAAGCCAACCAAGAGTCCGCAATTCAATACATAAAGCCTCTTACACAGGGCACCGTTCTAAGGTGACACTAAAGATGATGATAGCTTACTCTGAACTTCTGGATCCTTTCCCCCGCTCCTCCGAGCTCGAGACATTCTCATCAAACTGAACCGTAACCTTGATCCTCAACCTCCAATTTCCATAACTGCGAAAAATACAAACCTCAAGTTGTAGTCTAAACCACCATAACTCTTCTGGGATCCATCTACACATAACAGGCCATTATAATCAAATACCTCCAAATCAATCAAATTACGGGGACTGTCAAGCCCGCACGTATAACCACAAATCACCTGTATAACTTAACACACCGAAGTAACTGATCATTGCCACAATCATGCTGATTCAAACCATTACTAGTTGACCTCACTTCTTTCAATTTACTCTGGATTTGCCTTAGAAATAATAATAATAATAATAATAATAATAATAATAATAATAATAATAATAATAATAATAATAATAATAATAATAGCTCCATTCAAAACATAACGAACTAAATCCGACACTCATCCCGAGTGACCCGAATCACAAGACCACATCGTCTCAATACTCATGAACCATCTCATACCCTCCTCATGCGCACAACAGCATCTCTAATTGGTACACCCATCTGCAAGACCTTTCGCGAATCCAAAGCTATTTCTCCCTTTCCTAATATACTGTACTGCAGACTCGATGATAACATAGAACACTCCAAGCCCCCCTTCATAATCCATTGCAAAAACTCGATCCTTTACCGCACAACGGATCTGAAATCCTTAGGCACTGCACTTTAATTCTTGAACCCACTAGGACTGTTGTTGAGAGTCACCCACTCTGACCTGATCCCGAATATAACCAAACTTCAACGCTATGCTAGCACGTGAACACCCCCTCAAAGAAGCAACCAGCTTAATTCTTTTCCTTGTACATTACATCCACAAGAAGCATAAACTGAGGGTCTTCCTAAAACGTGCACATGAATCGATAAGGCGAAATATAGCACACATTTAACAAGTTCTTTGCTCGAATTACCCCTGATGTTTTCTTCTCTTAGTCATAAATAATCCACCAATGCCCGGATAACTAGAAACCACACAAGCAGACAACCACGCGATCCAATCATAGACGGTGGGCTCCCCGACTTAGCTTTAAGCTACCATCACATAATGTAGAGCCCACAAGGATTCCTCTTTCTCTATTACCATGATCTCACACCATTAACTCGCCAATCCTCTCGAAATCTCTTGTTAGACGCTTTATAAAGTATCCCGAATTATCATCCACAATCGCGTACTCGACCTCCTACTGGGTAGTAAGTAGAATTCTTCGTAGAAAGTTCTCAACCTCACGCAATCGCTAACCTGTTCACAAGAGATAACCCACCTGTTGAAATTCCATACCGACATCTTCCAACGACGCTGCATTGGGTACAACTACCACGAATCTAGTAAACCCTCCTGAGCCTATGCTCGTCCACCAGCTGTAGAAATATGTTCACTCCGCATCGACATCAACTGAAAATCTAACAATACATTCCAAACTCGGAGTCATGTTGCATCCAAAAGCGATAATCAAGTCTTCACACCCCTCTTCATTTCAAGCACAATTCTTTATGCCATACTGTATCTCCCTTGGTACAATAGCCACCATCCCAAATAAAATCGATAGACCAAATCACCTTCCATCACGATTCCCCATATCGCCCTAAACTTTCTCAGGGCAAGTATCTTTCCTGCCACAGAATCCTTATGTTACTCTGCCACTCCCACTTCAGTTAAACCACCTCCTTTAAGCAACTCCTTCACTTCAGCTATTCATACTTTGACCTGCTAGTATTTCAACCACCGCAAGACACCTCCCACATGTCCTTCCTCATTCTTCGCTGCCCAATTGCTGCCTCAAATCAAAATCCATACCTGTAGCACTTGAACCAAAAAATTGCTACCAACTCTAAGCCTCCTCGAAGATCATCTTTCCCGAGCAATCAACATTAGAAACACCAATTTGATTTCCGAAACCGCTACACACCGCCATTTCTGATAACCGCTTCTCAGGCACCACTTTACAACACCCTGTCCCGAATGCAAATTGAAGAAGACCCTAACACCGGTGAACCTTAATGCATTCAACAAGGACGACTACACCACATCACAAATGAAAATTCCACCACGCTCGAAAATATCAAGTCTCGTTACTCCATCAACCAAAACCTGAACATCCATAGTCCAATTGCCCTTCCTTCACTAGAATTAGATGCAGAACCTCTAAACCATGAACTAAGGATTCCTACTTTCGAGTCATTCACTACCGCGATCCATAAATAAGCACCCTACCACTTACATCAACACTGCACGATAACAACGCACGAACATCATAACAATCAGTGCACAATCTCAAAACCATAAGCAATACTGATACCAGGCTGAGATGACAGAACACCCTTCCATAAGAAGATGATAATAGACCGCTCTATAGTACCACTACAACTCCTCGTTGCCCAATTGCTACGAGCGCTTAACATCATATTAGAATGAGTAAGAAGGGAACGAAGGAATAAGCTTCAATGGAAATCAAACCGCACGACAAGGAATCAAGAAGGGAAGTGCTCCTAACAGCCCAGCAGCCTCTCGAAGATAAGTACAGACGTCTCTGTACCGATCCACAAGACTCTACTAGAATTGCTCATGAATCGTGAGACCCAAGTGAACTTAACGCTCTGATACTAAGCTGTCATGACCCAAAATCCACTAAAGGCCATGATGGCGCCTAACACCGCCGTCAGGCAAGCCAACGATGACCGATCAACTTATTTACTCATTTTAGTATTTGGAAATCATAATTTTCATTAATTAAATAGTATAAAATAGAATTTACAGGGTAAAATGATAATAATTATGTGCACTACCATACTAATCACCCAGAAGAAGCCACCACAACCCGGTGTCACAAGTGCGTGAGCATCAACTAGGAAATATAATAAAATACAACATCTGTTTGGAATAAAAATTAGACAGGAGAATATAAATAACCCAGATGGAGATTCTGCATGCTACGGATCATAACATGGAATGCAGCTCACGGTAAAATCCCCACAATGGCTGCGCCTTTGCTCCCAAAAGACCACCAGATATATATGTACCTCCACAATAGGTGCAGCAAATGCAGCATGAGTACGTAAATCAACGCGTACCCAGTAAGTATCTAGCCTAACCCCAGAGAAGTAGTGACAAGGGGTCGACATCGACACTTACTAGTGGTCAGATAAATCACGTACAATAAGAAGTAAGCAGATGTGAGGCAGAGTAAATAAACAAAATAAACAAGTATAAATACGTGGTATAATCCTCCAAATCAAGAAAACTCGCAGATACAGTGGTTTCTTGTCAAATATTACGCACGATTCCGTAAGAGTATTTTATAGAAATGTCGAGGCGTACGGCCCGATCCCATCATATTGTGTGCACTGTCGAGGGTCGAATGACATGAACCATAGATGTATCTATTATACTGTCGAGGCGAACAGCCTGCTCCCATGAGAGTGTGGTACAAAATCCTGCCAAGACGAACGGCCCGATCCCATTAGATTAAGAAGCTTTGATGGGTCCTTGACCCTATTCACAAATAAATGTGTGAGTTATAAATTTTAAGGAAAACTTTTCGATAAAATCGCATAGCATGGGAGAAATTCGTAAGAGGAGTACAACTATTCCGCAGCTAATCATGAAGCCCTTCAAATCTCTACAATAGCAAGTCTATCACTCTACGCAAATCTAATCTCAAGTCGTAATGAAAAATAAAGGAATTTAATATGCAAGGGACAACTCAAATAGTACAGTTATAGCATGGCGGGAACCTAAGTCTACCCAGACATAACATGAATCTAGCTATGCACGGACTCTTGTCACCTCGTGCATAGGTAGCCCCCGCAACAAGTAGCACATAACAAATATATAACTAGGGGAAGTTTCCCCCTCACAGAGTTAGACAGGAGACTTACCTCACTCTGAAGTTCCATAGTCGGCTCCAACACCACTCTAAAATCTCAAACTGATGCTTGTCTCTCCAAAACTAGTCAAACAATGTGCAAATCTATAAATATATACTCTATTACCCATAATTAATCAATTTATAACAATTATCAACTCCGCTCGAAAAGTCGATAAAGTCAACCCTCAGGCCCACGTGCCCGGATTCCGAAAATTTTCGAAGATAATCATTACCCATAACACGACGAACTCAAATATATAATATATTCCTAATTCCATTTCCAAAACCGTGGTCAAAATCCAAAATTACTAATTTCTAGGTTTCTTCAAAAATCCCACAATTACTATATGTTTAAATCATATAGAATCTATGAAATTAACTTACAACAAGTGGGAAATTACTTACCTTGTGTTGCATGATGAAAACCTACTCAAAATAACTACCCAAATTCAGCCATCCAAGTGGAAAATGAGAGAAATGAGAGCTATGTCTCGATTTAAAGAACCCTTCTACCCAGCCGAAATCTTGCACTTGCGGCGTCGCTTTTGCGACCACTCCTCCGCTTCTGCAGAAAATCACCCAATGCGAAGCCTCGCACCTGCGGAAACATTCCCTGCTTCTGCGACATTGCAGGTGCGAGCTTCTTCCGCTCCTGCACCTTAACCAGCTTCTGCACCCAGCGTTTCGCTTCTATGCTTGTGCAGATGCGGCCCAAAACTCCGCACCAGCGCTCCTTCCTCTGGCCGACTTTCTCCGCTTCTAAGATGACCTTCATCGTGCATGCGTGTCCGCACCTGCGACCAAACCACCGCAGGTGTGATGACACAAGATTTCAGTAGTTTCCAGCATTTCCTCAAATCCAAATTTCAATCCAATTTCAATCTGTTTCAAACCCAAGGCCCCCTGGACACCATCCAAACGTACCAACTAGTTACATAACACTACACGTACCTGCTCGAGGCCTCAAATCACACCAAACAACATCAAAGTTATAAATTGACGGCCAAAACCTTTCTTTCAACTTTCCAACCTTCAAACTTTGCCGAACGCGTCCGAATTACACTTAAACATCCTGGAATTATGCCAAGTCACAAATCATGATACAAATATATTCCAAGGCTCGGAACTCCAAACGGACATTGATAACGTTTAAATCCACTTCAAACTAAACTTAAGAAATTCAAAAACCTTCAAAATGCCAACTTTCCATAATAAGCGCTGAAATGCTCCCGAACCACCCGATACTCAACCTGAACACATGCCCAAGTCTGAAATCATCATACGAACCTATTGTAATCTTCAAATCCTGATTCTGAGGTCGTTTACTCAAAAGTCAAACCTTAGTCAATTTTTCCAACTTAAAAGCATCAGAATTTAGAATTTTCTTTCCGAATCAATTCTGAACTTCCCGAAATTCAATTCCGACCACATGTACAAGTCATAATACCTGAAGTAAAGCTACTCAAGGCCTCAAACCACCGAACGACACGCTAGAGCTCAAAAGGATCGTTCAGGTTGTTACAAAATGAATATGGTATGGAAAAGATGTATCAAAATACTTATGACAGAAACAATTATTGTATCAATACAAGAAAAATATGTGTGCTAACAATGAATTATTATTCTATGAGTAACTAAATACTATTTTTAGAGTCATGGTCTCGGAACACAATTATGTGAACCAAACCCGAATTACTACAAGGCCTAAGTTTCTCAAAGAACGGTATGATAGTCCAACTATAATTCCCTACTTAAGATTTGTCAATTAAAGAACAATTTACGTATAAAATGATTCAAAAAGGTGCTCATACAATTGTAAGATAAAGACAAAATTATCTATTTTATTTTTTGAAAGATGACATGTTTTTATTTTATGTATATCTGATTTAACTAGTTGGATGCATATCAATCACATTATGAATGTATTCAACAACCTAGCATACATGAGTAATTTTATGAACTCGCGTAACATACAATATTATGAATTACCAATTATTAACTAGATGAAATTTCCTAAGTGGTCAGCAAATAGATAATATTAAAGCAAGCAAGCAAACACATCTATCTACAACTTTACTATACTTTACGTTTTGGGTAAATCCAAGAACGAAAAGTACTAAGCGGGGATCAATGAGGTATTTGTCTTCGATCTTTCTGCAAATGTCGCCTTCCGGAAGCGCTTTCGTATAATAGTACCTCACAAGACAAGGGAAGTGAAATTGTTAGCTAAATAATATAACGTAAAAGATATGATAATAAAGTGACATGTTTTGAAATGGTTTTTGTTTTTAAAATGTTTTTGAAAAATTGCTCTTGAAAATGATTTGAAAAAATGTTTTTGTTTTTGAAAGATTGTTTGCAAAAAATGTTTTTGGGAAAAAAAATAGTTTTAAAAATAATATAGGAGGCTCAGATATGTGTTTTCCGATATCCGTCTAGACATGAGAACGGGAACCGCCTTGCTATCCACTCTGGTGGCCAATCATGTAGCCCTCTATAGGTATTATTGGTTCATCGTGTCCTCATCTTTTATTCCCCGATGTTTATCATCATCGCCTCATTATTTCGGGCCCGACTCGGAGGGTCGTACGGGAATCGTGGCCTCAAAATTTATTCTCATCGGCCTGTGTAGTATTCTTGTTCCAATCCGCATCTCTTACCAACACCGAGTAAATTAAATGATTGTATTATCAAATGGACCCAAGTTCTGAGTCCGGAACCAAAATGTGGTTTTTTTGGACTCAAAAAACCAAAATATATGGGAAAATAACTTGGGGACCATAATATATATAGCGCGGTAATTCACCACGCTATACCTTAACGGCACATTTGTCCGTTGAGGTATAGCGCGGTGAAAGACCGCTCTATATTTGAACTTTGGGCCCGCTAATAATTCTTCTAGAATTAACTGACATGCTAATAATTCAAGAGGGTATAACGCGGTGAAATACCGCGCTATACGTAAAAGTTGGGCCCACTGCCAATCTTATGAACTTAATTGACAGACCAATAATTCAACTAGGTATAGCATGCATATATAATGTGCTATACATCAATTTTTTCCTTATTTAAAGAGTTTCAGGAGGATTTTGTAAAAATCCATTCAGAATCCTTCAAGTCTTCCGAAATATTTGTTCGTTAAGTTATTTTGCATTTTGTCATAATGTCTGAAGAGCGAAGAATTAGGGTTTCATTATATTGTGGGGGTGAGGTTGTGATGGAGAATAACTCAGTACACTATAGTTGTTCTCCATAGTGTCATGTTAATTTGCCACTTACAATGGAGTACGATACATTGGTATCATTGTTATGTAAAAAAAATGAGTGTGAGCAAACATTTGGTGAATATTAAAGTAACCAAAAGATATCCGTATTCTTTTACTCCGCAAGGGGTTGCTTGTTATGCTGAGTTTAACATTGAAGACGATGAAACTTTAAAAGATTTTTTGAGGACTCTAGATGAATATCGGGAATATCTTGTGATAAAAATGTTGAAAATGTACGTTAAGGCTGAATACATTTGCAATAATGAGGTTCCGCAAAGTAGGGATATCCCTTAATCATCGGGTGGTTATTTTGGAGCAGTTTTAGCCAAACAGGTTCCGGGTGAAAGAGTTTGGCCTGATCTAAACTTATCTCCACGGGCGAATGAGGAGCGAGGAAATAATTTCTCCCCTAGTTTACTTAATCCACAAGCTGAGTGGTAAACTTCAATTTTCCTTTGTGTTACGATGTTTATTTTTATGTAATGAATTTGTATTAAAACTCATATATTCCACAAGAGGTACCGACCAGATATGAATTTTACAATTTATGAACCTACGCCCAGTTGGAATATGCCTAGTTTTGGTGTGTTGGATCATGGTGGTTCATCCGGGAGTCATCATCAATAGGATAATGTCCATCATGGGATATCAACACATTATGATTTGTAAATGAAGTGATAAAGCTATATGTAAAGTTTGGATCAATTTGAGATTCATTATTTTATTGGTTATGCAGTGAAAACGAGCAACTTGAAGGTCCTTTCCTTACTCAATTTCCCGAAGATGACATATTTAATCGGGATCTGGCAGATGCGCAGAGTCAGGAAGAGAATAGTGATTATGATAACAATGCTGATGAGTCTGGAGATGATACACCCTTCCCTGATGAGTGTGATAATGAGGAGGAAGAGAATGCTGAACCTGATTTGACGAGGGAGCATGCTCCACCTCCCGTTAGACCAAGAGTGTACGAGTCCCACATGCCGTTTCATTCAAGAGAGATTCCCTACCTTGATCAGTTGCCAAGTATGCCGGATGTGGATGCCCTCACAAGGGATCTTGATGAAATTCGGACAGTAATGTGGGATGAATCTAGAGAAACGGTACTGTCAAAGGGCATGCTTTTTGCTAATAAAGCGCGCCTACACAGGGCGGTGCGAATGTACAACATAAAAGAGCATCGTAAAATCGTGGTTCATGAGTTATCTCCGGATGTATATAAGGTTATTTGTCGTAAATGGTTATGGGTTGTGGGTAAACATGTGGGTTGTGGGTGCGAGGAAGCTGGAAAACAATATGTGGGTTGTGGGTAAATACATTGGCACCCACAATTGTGAAATGGACACATTCAGTGGGAATCATTTTAACTTGAATGTTGACTTGATTTCTCTTGTCTTGATTCCACACATTGAAGCGTCCATAAGGTATAATATTAAAGAGTGTATAACATCTGTCCACAAGGTATATGGGTGTACTATTACCAAGAGAAAGGCATTTCTCGGGCGCAAATGTGCGTTTGAAATTGTTTATGGTAACTGGGATAAGTCATTTGCATCTCTACCCGGGTATATGGCCGCATTGCAACACTTTAACCCCGGGACTATTGTTGAATGGAAGCTTGAGCGGAGTCCGAGAATACCAGAACACATATTCAGATATGTGTTCTGGGCATTTAAACCAGCCATTGATGGTTTTGTGCATTGTCGGCCGGTAATATCCATAGACGACACCCATATCTATGGAAAGTATGATATTAAGTTGTTGATCGCCATTGCAGTAGATGCTAATGGAAGTATATTTCCTCTAGCATTTGCTATTTGTGCCAATGAAAGCCAAGAGACGTGGACATTATTTTTGAACCACTTGAAGGAGCAGGTTGTCAGACAACGTTAAGGTATTTGTCTAATATCGGATCGTCATGGCAGTATTTTAAGTTCTGTACAGAATTTGCGTGCATGGCAGGAACCGTATACCTACCACCGTTACTGTGTGATACACATGAAGGCCAACTTCTATAGGGCTCATCCGAATAAGGACTTGCATGATTTAATGTGAATGGCTTCTACAGAGCACCAAGAGTGTAAATTCAGGAGGCGAATGGAATTGATCAGGCAGGAAGACCAAGGAGCCTATACTTGGTTGATGCGACATGAGCTTGACAAGTGGACTTTGCATGCGGATGGTGGCAGAAGATGGAGAATTCTGACTGCAAATGTGTTAGAGATTTCAACGGGTTATTGAAGTATGCACGTGGATTCCCTGTCACTACCATGGTGCGGATGTCATTCAAGATGATGGCGGAGAGGTTTGTTGAAAGGTCTAGAGCTACATCTTTATTGATCGAAAGGGGTGTTGAATTCATGCCAATACCAATGAAAAGATTTGAGAAATATAGGAAGCGAGCACAGTGACATTCAATTTTGCAATATTGCAATGAGCGAAATATTTTTGAAGTTCGCACCGCTATCCATCACCACCGGGGGAATAATACACACACCGTCAATGAAGCCAGAAGGTTATGCTCCTGTGGTAAATGGTCCATCTATCACATGTCATGGTCACACGCCATTAAGTGCTTTCAACTTACAGGTTTCGCGACAATGATATACATTGATAAAGAATATAGTGTTGCTGTATAATTAAACACCTATAGCGGACAGCTGCAGCCAGTGGGTGCTAAGCATTATTGGCTGCCAGAACCATCTAAAATGGTGTGTAACCAGGAGTATGTGCGTCAACGACAAGTGCAGAAAAGAACACGTATACAGAACCAAATGGATGTTAGTGATACCATTTATGCGCGTAAATGTGGCATATGTTCCCAAACAGGACACGACCGCCGTAAATGTCCTTCAGTTGGTTTGGGTAGCGGTGGTAATTCAGCTCCCGGTGGAAGTTCATCCAATGTGCCAATTTAAATGTATGTAAATGTTCAGTTTGTAAAATGTATGAAATAAAATTATGATTCCAATGGGGTTAAATCCAATTGATATTTAGCATTATTACCTCAGTACAACAATTTAACATACATCCCAAGAAAAAGAAATAGTAGTCATTTGCCGTTATCGTCGCTGTCTGGCACGATTTCAATGTCACTGTCTTCATCTTCTTCGTGAACATCGTGTACGCACCCTTCGGGACCGAGGGCATCGTAATCTAGGCCCCAATTGACACACATTTCTCGTATTTCATCGCTATCATCAATAAGACCACTTGCTTGATTTCTACAAGAATATGGGACTCCGACGTCCAACGTCTGTGGTAGAAACTTAGGTAGTCCCTCCTACTCGACAACTATTGGGAAAACATGATAATCATTGTCTCTTTGCAATTTTTCATTTTTGAATAAATCCCAGTACTAATCCTCCGTTATTCCCAGGCAGTTAAGATCATCCATTGCATGATGAACAGCTAGTGGATTTTCCATCTATAGAATCATTATCATGCCAAACATATTATGCCACCAAAGGGCGTTATGTGTATTGTCTTATCGACCTGAAAAGCTGTATTGTACCCTAAAGAATCATTATCATGCGAAACATAGCGCGCCCACCAAAGGGCGTTATGTGTATTGTCTTGTTGACCTGAAAAGCTACCGTTCTGGAAAAGCTGTATTGTACCATAAAGAATCATTATCACGCGATACATAGCGCGCCACCAAAGGGCGTTATATGTACTGTCTTGTCGACCTGAAAAAGTTGATGTTCTGCAAAAGCTGTCTTATACCCTAAAGAATCATTATCACTCGCTTCATAGCGCGCCACCATAGGGCGTTATGTGTATTGTCTTGTCGACCTGAAAAAGCTGATGTTCTGAAAAAACTGTCTTGTACCCTAAAGAATCATTATTACGCGAAACATAGTGTGCCACCAAAAGGCGTTATGTGTAGTATCTTGCCTATAAAAGCCTAGTGCATTTTTGTTATTATTTGCGCTTAACCAAAACAAATAGAAAACCATTCCATAAAATTTTCATTATTCTTGCATTAAGAAATGTCTGGACGCAATGACGTACCAAGGTGTTATTGCGGCAAACGTGCGATTTTGAAGCCATGTTGGTCATATAGTAATATGGGGTGCAGACACTGGATATGTCAACAACATGTAAGTTATTATTTTGGAAAAAGAGTTTGTTAATATTTTTTATATAACATGTTAACTAATAGTGTTGTGTTATAATCCCCATTGGTAGGACAGAAATCAATGTAGATTTGAAGAATGGTATGATGAACCCATTAACAAGGAATACTACAAATCATGTTTGTAGTATGTTTGGAATATGATCGGTGAATACGTACTCCAGATCTTTAAACTACAATAACAACTTGCGGCAGTACAGGAGAAACTAAAAGAGGCAGAAGAAGAAAAAAATAGGTTGGAAGAGCAATTTAAGTGGTTGAAGCACGGAATAATAGGCGATAGTAACTAAACAAACACATGGATGTGTTGAGTGTAGTATTTTATCTTTATGTTTTACGTGTCATGTATTTTCATTAATTGTACCGAATTTAAATTATGTTAAGTTGTTGTTTTTGTTTTTGTGTTGTAGTATTTAACTAATAAATAACCCGAGAAATATAAACACATACGCAAATAATGTAAAACATAAATAATGTTGCTAATATATACTGAATGTCATATGTACAGATAATAAAAAATGCCAATGTGTCCCACAGCCTGTATGCTTTAAAGCATTGGCTGGCCTGAGGCACATCCCATCCCGCCCGGCTACACTATCAGGATCATCCTCATCACGTCGCCTCTTTATCGGAGGATGAGCTTCAGCATGATCGTCGATAAGGCTGGCAGGCTCGGTCCAGCAGTAACCTACAGAATAATAAGATATTTTATTATATATTACTAATGTACGTGTTAGCTAAAAATTTTTTAATGATCTTACCATGGTCTCGGCGGGCTCCTCAATATAATCATCCATCTCAGCCATGTCAGTATCGCATAAAGTAGCCTCCGTGACGGGCGAGGATGATGTCTTTAAAAAAAAATAAAAACGCTATAGATATTGATGACTAATCAATGAGATAAAAATAAATATAAATAATAGTAATACAAAAAAACCTGCACCTGTGAAAGATCTTCGGCATCCCTCGATGATGACCCATAACTCAGTCTGCGCCCACTATGCACATCTCGTGTCGGACGATCATCAACAACCCTCGATGGCTCTGGGGGACCAGGAAAGTACTTATCCCACTCTTGTCGCATAATGGTCGTGCCCGCGATCAACAATGGAGCTGACGAGTACACCTGTGAAGTCCCTGGCGTTAGCTGAAGGCTGAATGACGGCATATCATGAGGAGCATTGTCTGGCTCAGGGTGGTCACCCGGATGATCAACTCCAAAATCCTCAACAGGTGGCTCAACGCCCCGTTGTTGGGGACCACGTCCCCACTGACCACCACAACCTCGTGGGACACCTCTTTCTCTCTGGGCACGCCTGCCACGTCGATCACGTTCAGGCTCCACTACTGGCCCAGGATGGTACTGCTCTGGCAGCAGATAATTAGCCTCGTGTCCTAAGCGCTCGTCATCTCGGGCTCGCCTCCATGTCCGGGAAGCCAGATCTGTAACCTGGCAGCCATACTCATGCAAAGCGGCCGCTCCCTCGCCGGTATACTGCTGCATCTGCAGCCCTAACTGGTAGAACAGATGTAAGCCAATAGCCTGCACAACATGTAAAATATTAATTACGGAACGCTTGGTTAACGTTATAAGTAAGTATAACAGATAACATATCAGTGCCTCATACCTCCCGGTGTATGGAATGTACCGACCGCCGGCGTGATGAACGAGATTCCCGATGAAAAGTCGGGTAACGCTGTGGTACCAGACCATATACTCATGCTCACCATCCGTATGCTTTGGTGGAGGGGGTGGCGGAATCAGGTCATGCCAACGGTCCCAAATATCAATCTGCACCTCTAGCCAGGCCACGTATGTCTGGTCAACCTTGGAACGATCATCCCGCTAGCAATGTGTCCTAAGCCAAGCGGGCGGAGTAAGTACAAGCTGGGGTCGACCAAACTGGCGAAGGACTCGCTCAGTGGCATGATGCTCGACAATATCGAGACACATCAACGGGACGAAAGAGCTCCACATAAGTCGGCCGGTCGAGCAATAATCTTGCAAACCAGCTATTAGCTCGTCGTTATATGGCCTCCAAATGAACTATTAAGTAAAAACAGGAATCGTGATTATACGCAACACATATAAAGCCAGGCCAAGTAAACTTAAGTATACATGTACTTGCATGCCCGCCAACAAATCCAACAAATCCCTGCAATAGGGGAGATTATGTCGACCCTCGACCTCGCGTCCGTAGCCTCGCTTATCAACCCACCTCCTAGCTAAAGGGAGAAACGGTGGAGGTGGTGCATCCGGAGCGATGGGTGGTAGAGGTGGCTGCAATTGCAGGAACCGCTCCCAGGCCCAAACCTATACAATGTGGACGTAACATTTAAGGTATATTTTTACTATGTATGTTATAATCATGAAAATAATTGACTATGTTTTCACCTACAGCAACGGCAAAAACCCGGCAACATCTCGCTGGGTGCCCATGCTCGCCCGGCACATCTGCCTATACAAGAAACCAAGAACAGCTGCACCCCAGCTGTAACCAGGTTCTAGCCGCTCAAGATGATGAAGAGATCTCAAGCTGACTAGGTTTTCTCAAAGTGTTCGGGAACAATACCCCTCCAAACATAAGTAACAGCAATAACCTCGTGTACCGGTTAATATGAAGATCCGGTGTATCATCCGTAATGTCCGCATGCATCGCCTCCAGATGCAGCCGGACGGGCGTCAACTGTAGACGACTAGCCCCAACCAATATAGCCTCCTCCGCTGGCTGGAAACTGGTGAGCCGCTGCAACATCTCCAGGTATTGCAATCCCGTATAATCTCTGAGAGCATACGGTAAAGCTACAGGATGTCCATCAACCGGCAGCCCATACAGAACCTCCACGTCCTGAAGCATGATAGTAGCCTCGCCAATGGGTAAATGAAATGTGTGCGTCTCCGGTCGCCACCGCTCTATCAAAGCCGTGATCAACGATAAATCCAGCTGCAACCGGCCGATCTCAATAATCCTATAGAAACCCGTATCCTGAAGGCATCTGATTATACGGGGAATGGAGATGGTGGGCCAGGAGAAAGTCTCACATATCGTCTACTCGTCTAGCACGGAACGTCTGGGCCAATAACTGCCCCTCCCATATGTATGAAAACCTATGCTCGGCCTGTAGCAACAGTAGCTCTAGCGAGGCAGGTCCGGGATCCACATGCGGAACCTCCATGACGATTATTGTAAATTGAACAGTATTAATTAAAGTATATTTTTTTTTCATTGCTTAACATCTTTAATATTTTATATGTTAGTTTACTATTTAATATGTTTGTTTCTTATTTTATATGTTAGTTTATTGTTTTATATGTTAGTTTATTATTTTATATGTTTGTGTGTTACTCACCTATTTTTTACTATAATAAAATTAAAAAAATTAATTTTCATAACTATACAGGATTTAATTATTAAATATTCATATAACAATACTTAGTGTGAGTCCAAATGAACCACATTTTTATTCCGGACTCGATATTTGAAGCCCAGTTGCACCAAGGTATCCAATGTTCTTGTGTTCATGATGAGAAAATTTCTCCAATTTATCACTCAACAGGTCTGTTATTTTATATGTTAGTTTATTATTTTATATGTTTATTTGCTACTCACCTATTTTTTACTATAATAAAATTAAATAATTAATTTTCATAACTATACAGGATTTAATTATTAAATATTCATATAACAATACTTAGTTTGACAACTATTGTTATTTTCTAATGTTATTTTCTTACGTTTGTTGACTAGAATTCGAGAGATTTTGTGTTTGAACTATCAGTTTTTTTCAAATACTTTTGGGTTTAACAGATAATTAAATGATTAATTTCAATAACTACAAAGATACTATGCTAAAGGGCACTACATTTTACTACGCTAAAAGGGCACTACATTACAAATACGAGCACTACATTAGGGCACAAGATTTGGTAAATAAGGTCACATATTCATATATGTACAACAATAACATCTAAATAAGGTTAATTATTCCTAAAATAACAATTTATCTATTTTACTAGTATTTTAGCAAATAAATAATCTAAACCGAATAAAAATAAAAAATTAATTTAATCACAAAACAATAATGAAAAAACATATACCACAGTAAAAATTAACTAATTAACATTTTTTCTAACAACTAATAATAATTTCTCAATTATACTAATTATTTTAGCATACTAATAATATAATCTGGATAAAAAATAACAAATTAATTAAATCGCAAAATAATCACGAAATAACATAGAATACAGTAAAAAATAACTAATAGGCATTTTTTATACATGAGTTTTAACAAAAACTAAGTCGGAATATCTCGATTTTAATTTTCTGAAAACTTGAAGATTTAGTGATTTGGAGCCGAAATGAGCAATCCACTACGAGATAACGCCTTAGCTAGGATGTGAAACCGAGAATCTACACTTTTTGTGGGATCGATGGGCTCCAAGCGAGTTTTTTTACTTAAAAATTGGGGGGGGGGGAGGGGGAGGCGCTGTTGGGAGTTTTTAATTTGGGGGAGGGGGCGTTCTGTTTTGTTTGGGGAAGAAGATGGCCGGCTTATTTGTGTAGGTATAGCGCGCATATATAGAGCGCTATCGTATAGCGCAGTACATATGTGCACTATACCTTTCCGCCCATTTGAGTTCAAGTATAGCGCGGTATTTCACCGCGCTATACCTTAACGGACAAACGTGCAGTTAAGGTATAGTGCGGTGAAATACCGTGCTATATATATTATGGTTCCCAAGTTATTTTTTTTCTTCATATTTTGATTATTTGAATCCAAAAAAACCACATTTTTGTTTCGAATTCTACGTTAATGAAAGAGCAGCAAACAGTAGTGGTCAAATCCATGAGTTGAAACGGGTAATTCTCATGTGATGTGTCAAAAAAGCAAATGGGCTTTCACAAGAGAACAAGAACAAACTGAAGCGACAGCCAACAGTGGTATCACAAACCACTTTCAAACCAAGATATGGCATTAATCAATCAGTATAAACTATCACCATACGGTTCAAACAATAAACAAAATACCCGGCGAACAGGCGACACGAACTCATGAGTAATAACGTCCAAACAGAGCAAACAACCACAACCAAAGGCCTCAAATTGTTGGAGGAAGGCGCAAGAACAAGTGGCCGCAAAATACAGAGGTCGCCGGAAAGATAAGGTTTCATGTTTCTCTAGATCTTAGCTTCATTATCAAAGGCCAGCGGCGCTACTTCAACAGCGATGTCACCGGAATAGCACCAGCAACATCAAGAGAACATGACTTCGCCAGAGTCGACCGAAAAACACAGATCCGGTCAGATCTGTTTGCGTTCGAACAAATATAATTATTTTCGTCGGGTTTTGAGCAAAGCCATTAAGGAACAAACATGGGGGAAAAGAGAGGGGGAGATGAGAGAAGGGGTGAAGTCATGGCCGTCGCCGGTCATCACCTCCAGTGACGACAACCATGGAGAAGGCGCAAGCTTTGTCTCTCAAGGTTGAGGGAAAACAGATGAAAAATAAAGGGGGAAGCAGCTGTCTATTGAGAAGTGAGGGTGAGAGACAAAGGGGAGTCACCAAAAATGGAGATGCGACTGTTCTCTCTTGGAGTTGAGAGAGTCCCTTTTTGAGATAGGAGGCGGCTGAAGGCTACTAGACTCACATCAATGTAATATCATATCACATGACATGTCACATCAGTGTCATGGCGCGTCAATGTCTAGTCACATCAAATATCTTATCAAACAGATATTGACAGAACATTGAATTTGATCGGACTTGATCCGTATTTTAAAATTAATTCCACTGTCTTTCATATAATTACTAGACTGTGCTGTGAATTAAAATATAATTATTTAATTAGAATGTTTTGTAGTATTTACTCAAAAATATAACTACTACAATCGTATCGTAGTAATTATTATTTTATTTTTAAAAAGACAATAAACCGATAGAATATCCTAATGTTGAAAAATAGGACCGTTATAAATAAGTCTCTTAAAATTTAGAAAACCGCACAATAACGGTAGTATTTAACTAATTGCAATTAAATGATAAAAATTCTCATATTTTGTAAAAAAAAAAGAGTAATTATCAATAAATTGCATTAAAGCTAAATAATATACAAAAAAACTATATTTTTATCATTTTTTACTAGGACGCCTGTAGAAGTCAATTTTTAAAATACGAAGGGTCAAAATTGACTGTCAACGGTGATTATTCACGGGGATGGAAGTAACCCTATATAAACCAACCAGATTGTGTAAGCTATCAAGAACAAGAGGAAATTGGGAGGAGAAACATACCACAACATTGGGCCAATAAACGCAATTGAGAAGGGTCGATGGTAGAGCAATAATATAGAGAGCATACTGATGTGGTTGGGGTATGAACCAGGCAAGGGTCTTGGCCCAAAACTTCAAGGGATTACGGAACCAATACGACCACAATATCGTGGCATAACCTTTGGTCTCAGGTATGAATATACCGTGCAAGAATATCAAGATTAGACACCGATGTGGCTTGCCTCTTACTATTTATTGGAACAACCCATACCACACGCTGCACCAGACATTCTACGAGACTGATGTAATTTAGGGATCCGAGGAAGACGAAGTTTTGGCCGGTATGAGGAAGCTGTTTCTGGACGAGGAAGATATGGACTGCAGTGCAATCTTGGAGGAGGAGGAAGACCTTACCATTCACACAGTAGGAGAATGAGTTATTCTTAAGAACTGGACTGCTGCACCATCCCGGGCTCACCGAGTACCTGGGTAGCCTTGGCAGAATTAGCATGATTTATTTTAAAATTGTTTTTGAGCATTTAAGACATTTTCAGTATTTTGTTTTGAAATAATTTCTCGAGACATCGAGTCGTACTTGTTGACAATTTTAAGTTTTATTAATGCATTATTGTTTTTCATTTATTTATTATTATCTTTCTATATTCTTTTCAGCGTAATTATTACATATCCTGATGAACCTACGACTGTGACATGTAAGTGAGACAATGCAACATAAGGAAAGAGATTCGGATGACTTGGAAGATGATATAATACCTGAGGAAATTGTCAAAAAGGTAGAGAATTTTGAGAACAACCCAAAGTCCAATTTGGAAGAAATTGAGGCAGTTAACTTAGGAGATTCTAAAACAGTCAAAGAAACTCGTATTAGCATTCATCTATCGCCATCAGAGAAGGAATAGTACATCAGATTTCTAAAGGAATATGAGGATATTTTTGCATGGTCCTAAGACGACATGACTGGGTTAAGCATGCCCATAGTAGCTCACAAGCTACCTACTAACCCCATGTGTCCGTCGGTAAAGCAGAAGCTTAGGAAATTCAAGCCAGATATGAGTCTGAAGATAAATTAAAAGGTTACCAAGCAGTTCAAAGCCAAGGCCCTTCGAGTGGTCGAGTACCCAACCTGGCTAGCCAACATTGTGCCGGTTCCAAAGAAAGCTGGAAAAGTCAGAGTGTGCATTGACTATCGAGATCTGAACAGAGCAAGTCCTAGGGATGATTTTCCATTGTCCAGCATACAGATACAGACTAACAACTGCGCCAAGAATGAACTCCAATACTTTGTAAATTGTTTCGCAGGATATCACCAGATTTGGATGGATGAAGAAGACGCCAAAAAGATAGCCTTCGTCACGCCATGAGGAATATATTATTACAAAATGATGCCATTTGGTTTGAAGAATACTGGGGCTACTTACATGAGGGCCATGACTACTCTTTTCCACGATATGATACACAAAGAAATAGAGGTGTACGTGGATAACGTAATCATCAAATCTAAGAGAAGTTTTCGAATTACATAGCAGACCTGAGAAAGTTTTTTAACTGGCTTCAAAAGTACAATTTGAAGTTGTATCCGGCAAAATGTGCTTTCGGAGTCCCTACTGAAAAACTGCTGGGTTTCATCGTCAGTCACCGCGGTATTGAGCTAGACCTGTCAAAAATCAAAACTATTCAAGACTTGCCATCGCCAATGAACAAGAAGGATATGATGAGTTTTCTGGGATGCCTCAACTCTATCAGCCATTTTATAGCACAGTCAACGGTGATATATGAGTCGATCTTCAAAATACTAAGGAAAGATGTTGCAACGAGCTGGGCCGAAGAATGTCAAAAGGCTTTCGACAAAATCAAGGAGTACTTTTCTAAGCCGCCCGTGTTGGTCCCACCAGAACTCGGAAGACCTTTACTGTTATACTTATCCATGTTGGATGGAGCCTTTGGTTGCATCCTGGGGAAACATTATGAAATCGGGAGAAAAGAGCAGGCGATATACTATTTGAGTAAGAAGTTCACACCTTACGAGGCCCGATACTCTTTGCTGAAGCGCACCTGTTGTGCTTTGACATGGATAGCCCAAACATCGCGACACTACTTCTGCGCATACACTACATATCTCATATCAAGGATGGATCCACTAAAATACATCTTTTAGAACCCATGCCTACGGGTAAGTTAGCCATGTGGCAGATATTTCTAAGTGAGTTCGACATCATCTATATGACTCAGAAGGCGGTCAAGGGGCAAGCATTGTCAGATCAACTGGCGGAGAACCCCGTAGATGGAGAATACGAACTATTGAAGACGTAATTTCCCGATAAGAAAGTGTCGTTTGTGGGGGGAAGATATTGCTGAAACGTATGATGTTTGGAGGATGTTTTTCGACGGAGCCGGAAACTTCAAAGGAGTGGGCATCAAAGCTATTTTGGTATCAGAAATCGGTCAACACTAGTCGGTGTCCGCCAAGCTCAGGTTCCCATGCACAAAAAATATAGTAGAATATGAGGCTTGCATCTTGGGACTCAGACTGGCCATCGACATGAATATTCAAGAGTTACTAGTAATCGAAGATTCAGATCTACTAGTACACCAGGTACTTGGAGAATAGGCTACCAAGAACACTAAAATATTATCATACTTGCATTGTGTGCAAGATTTGATCAAGAGGTTCACAAAGATAGAATTCAAACATGTCTCGAGGATTCAGAACGAGTTCGCAGATGCGCTGGCTACCTTATCTTCCATGATACAACATCCAAACAAGAATTTCATTGATCCTATTCCGATAGAGATCCGTAAGCAGCTCGCTTATTCTGCTCATGTTCAAGAAGAGTTTGATAGAAATCCATGGTTTCACGATATCAAGAGAATACCCAGGAAATACTACACAATACCCAAGAAATACTACACACACTCAGAAGCACACGCTTCAAAGATTGGCCAACCACTTCTTTCTGAGCGGAGGAATTCGATATAGAAGTACTTCTGACTTGGGATTGCTGCGATGTGTCGATGCCAATGAGGCATCTAGATTGCTCGAAGAAATACACGCTGGAACCTATGGACCTCACACTACTAGAAAAATACAAATTTTCTAGGGAAATTTCCCACAGATATATTATCAGTGGCAGTTCCCACAGCAATTTAGAGAAACTCAGTGGGAAATGGAAGGGTTTTCTTTTACCTTTTTCTTTAAAACATTCCCACAGATTATAGGTGGAAATTATTTAGCACAAAAAAGTGTGCAATTTATTTCCCACCGAATCAGTGGGAAATACATTAGAAAAATTACTATGTAAAATTATTAAACTTTACCTAGTGAAACGGTGGGAATCTAAAGATAAAAAACTATTTTAATGTTCCCACAGATGCAGTGGAAAATGGAAGGGTTTTCTTTTATCTTTTTTTAAAAACGTTCCCACAGACTATAGGTGGGAATTATTTGGCGAAAAATAATATGTAATTTGTTTCCCACCGAATCAGTGGGGAATACATTAGAAAAATTACTATATAAAATTATTAAACTCTTCCCAGTGAAACGGTGGGAATCTAAAGATAAAAAATTATTTTAATGTTCCCACAAATGTAATGGGAAATTTAAAATTTTGAAATTTAAATTTTGGTCCAAAAAACCCGCGAGGTTAAAAGAATTTCACAAAAATAAAATGAATTTAATAAGACAATTCCCACAAATATTCCCAGTGAATCAGTGGGAATGTCTTTCCTATTATAGTACATCTCTTCTTCTTTCTTTTCATTTTCACTCTCATTTTCTCTCATTCTCTTCTTTGCAAATCCTCCATTCTTGTCCAAGGAACTTTCACTCATGTAAAATCAAAGGCAATATCATATCCACTCATGTAAAATCAAAGGTTAGAGGATTATTATTAGATTTTGAACTCGATTTAGCTTTATGAAGTGTGAAAGCTTTTCCTTTCATATAATAGTTGTAACCTTTTTGCAGAATACTTTCAAACAATCGTTGGAGGAGTTCATTGAAAGCCAACCAACCGATGATCCAGGAAAGCCAATCCAACCATCCCAGGAGAGTTATATGGACTTGCGAAATTTCAAACAATCGTTGGAGGAGTTCATTCAATTGGATAAGATTGAATGCTGAATTTTTTATTTGAGTGTTTAGTTGCATTATTGGTTTGTTGTATTTTCTGTTTTGGTTGGATATTTATGAAATGGATCAGAATCAATGCTGAATTTTGTATGTGAATATTTAATTGTATTTAGGCTTGTTGTTGGTGGTTGTATTTTTTGTTTGGTAGGTGGTGCAGTATAAAAAGTAGACAATGCACAAAAATATTTTCCAGACTTCCCACTGAATCTGTGGGAAGGTTCGTCCTTTTAGTTACAGATCTTGCGTGATTCCTACTGATATCGGTGGGGAAGTTCATACTTTTGTTTTCATTACATGCATTTTTCCCACCACTTCCCTCGCTAATATATTAAAATAATAAAAATTACTAATAATACTTCCCACGGATTGTTGATGGAAAACTTCATTATTTTTCCTATTAAATCTTAACTAGGAAAACCGTGGAAAACTTCCCACTACTTCTCTGGGAAGTTTTTTCCGACCAGGCCTTTTCTGGGTGATTCGTTTCGGTGGGAATGTGATGTGAAAACTCAATTTTTCCACTGATTTTGCTGTGGGAAAACCTGTGTTTCTAGTAGTGTCACATGAATGGGTTCGTTCTAGCCAATAAGATATTAAGGGCAGGGTATTTCTGGATGACTATGGAGACAAACTGCATCAAATATGTACAGAAGTGCCACCAATGCCAGGTACATGCTGATATGATACGGGTGCCACCCAACGAACTCAATGTAACGAGTTCACTGTTACACCCCATATTTTCGTACGTGAAAGTACGTCGTAAGTTAATTGATGTAAGCTCAGAAATGAGATCATCTTTGAAAGTACATAAAGTAAGTTCATCATGTTACCTTGAAGATTACAAATCTTTAAGATATGGATAACATGTACCAAGAGGGTTGAAAGGCTTAGAAGCTAAACAAATTGAAGAAAATAAGTTTCGTCGAAAGTCGACAAGTTGGGAATATTATAACATGTAATCTTGGGATAAGAATAGGGTTATTAACATTATAAGGAGGTTTTGTTATGAGTTATTTTAGGCTTATGATAGTCGTGTGTTACGTTTTTAAGTCAAGCGAGTTGTGGAACAAAAGTTGGCAAAGGTCATCACAAGTTACATTCATAAATGTGTTGAAAGTTAGGTCAAATGTAGTGGAGCTTTTCTCCCAATATACTTGGAATTACAGGATAATCCACATGTCAAATTGAAGATATACGAGTCTATTTTCTAACGCATTAAACCGTTTATTGATACAACATTGGATTAGAGATATTTTCAGTTTTGCGAGACTGCGCAGACTGCATAGGTGACAAGTAGGTGTGTCACTGAAGCTTTTTGAGCAATACATTTCATGTATTATATGATGTCTTTTTGTGCCATATTATATACTAAATTGAAAGTCTTGGAATGTAGTTTCCAATGCTTTTAACCGTTCATTTATACGACATTCAGATAAAAAGATATAAGCGTCGGAAAAAGGGCCAATGATAGGGTGCCAAACTAGCACCTCTTCGACTTTTCAAAAGTTGATATATTGAGGTCTTAGGTCGTCTTTATCTCCATTGTTCCATAGCACACGACCAGAGAACACCCATAAACATATCCTTAAGCTCTCTTCTAGGGTTTCAATAAATATTAACATCCCGGGTACGAAATCAAGAAGCGATAACACTAGAATGATCCCTACGACGTAAGTATCGCTATATCACCTCTCTATTTCTTTGTAGTTTGAGTTTTGGAAGGTACTTCATAGTTAAGAAAACATCTACTTTCTGTATTTAAGCTTTTAAATATCTAGGAAGGTTGATAAATTCGTTTCCTAATAGTTAGAACTCACGGGACAGTGATCGGAAGCCGTGAGTTCGATTTATTTCACTTTTAGTGGACTGTTTTGTAGTTCGCTCATTTTGGCCGATTGTGCTGCTAATTTATAGAGTTTGGAAGGATGAAGGGCGTGGAGAAATGCCACTTGTGGAAGGGTAGTAGGCTGGTCGCTTGTTGTTGCAATTTCAGGCTAATTGATAACTTGTTGATTGGGTGTGTTATGGTATATTTAGGGGTTTTGTTGTTTCGAAGGTCCCGAATTGTAGTTGGATTATTTTTGAGTTGCTGATTGTATTGTGTTTGTTTCTCTCCTATAGTAGGCTTGAGGGAGCAGTAAAATCAGGGGAAATGCTGCCCGTTTTATTTTAGAATCGAGTTATCGTTTGAGATACGTGATATACTAGCGCCATCTAAGTTGTACATGTATTTCTTTGTTATAGGGTTGTCGCTCTAGTTGTCATAAGCTTGTTGTTGAGTTGCATTGACGGCTTGAGGTATGTTAAGGTTATCCCTTCTTTCCTTTTGGCATGATCCATATGATACAACGAAACGAGCAAGCATGCAACTTTCATAAATGATTTTATTCTTAGAAGTACTGGTTGCCTATGTTCTTGATTCCCTATATGTCTTATTATTCTATCGTCAGTTCATGGGTCTCAGAAAATACGTAAGATGATAAAGTTTATTTCATGATATTAATCGAAGGCATAATAATTTTATGATATTCCGAGAGATCTTATTGACTTACTTCTCATGCATTGCATTCATTTATACATGTACATTGACCTATGAGCAGATGGCGTTATATACGCATATATTATATATATATATATATATGGGGTATGGGGAAAGGTTATGGAATTATATATGGACCACCACCTAATCAGCTGGTATACGTTGATGATTTCGCCCACAGTGGCTGAGATGATATGATGGGATGCCCTTAGAGGCTTGATGATGTTATGTACGCATATACCTATGCATGGTATGATATTTATACGCACATGCATGACATTATAAATTTTTCATGATTCATAGAGCTATTCAGAATTACAGGTTGAGTTCCTTACTCCATGTTGCTTTCATGTCTTTTATATACTACTGTCATGCCTTATATACTCGGTACTTTATTTGTACTGACGTCCCTTTTGCCTGGGGATGCTGCGTTTCATGCCTTCAGGTCCCGATAAACAGGTTGAGAGTCCTCCTAGTAGGCTATCAGCTCAACAGAAAGTGTTGGTGCACTCCACTTGCTCCGGAGTTGCCTATTTGGTCAGTATGATTAGGGCATGTATTGATTAGTATGGCAGGGCCCTGTCCTGACCTTTTTGACATTTATGTAATCTTAAAGGCTTGTAGATAGATGTCATGTATATGGATACTTGTATGGCCTTGTCGGCCTATGTTTTGAGTATACAAATGATCATGTCGGCCTTAGAGGCTCGTATGTCATATGTATAAGTTTTTATATCATGTGTGGTCATCTTATGTCTCGTATTCCCTTATGTTTTATTCTGGTTATCTCATGACGTCACTTCTGGCCCATTTACCCATGATGGTATGATAAGAAAGATACGTTACATTGGTGCTCTGTTAAGTAAGGCACTTGGTGCCCGTCGCGGCCCATCGGTTTGGGTCGTGACATTCACCCTGGCCTTTCTCTACTTGGGATATGGACGTCATCTAACCAATTGAATTTCGGGATCGTATTGTTTGTCGATTTGGAGTACCTGATTCAATCATTACCGACAATGCCGCCAATCTCAACAGTGATCTAATGAAAACCATGTGTGAAACATTCAAGATCAAGCACCGAAATTCTGCAGCATATAGATCACAAATGAATGGAGCCGTGGAAGCCGCCAACAAGAACATCAAGAAAATATTAAGGAATATGGTGGAAAACTACAAGCAATGGCATGAGAATCTACCATTTGCTTTGCTCAGGTACCGCACCACAGTTCGTACGTCAACTGGGGAAACCCCCTATCTACTGGTCTACGGTACCGAAGCTGTTATACCCGTCGAGGTGGAGATTCCTTCCTAAAAATTATACATGAGGCCGAGCTCAGCTATGCAGAATGGATATAGAGTCGGTACGAGCAACTGTCTCTCATTGACGGTAAGAGGATGAACGCAGTGTGTCACGGTTAACTCTACCAGAATAGAATGGCAAGGGCTTTCAACAAAAAGGTTAGATCAAGGCAATTCACACCGGGGCAATTGGTGTTGAAGCAGATCTTCCCGCACCAGGACAACGCAAAAGGAAAATTCTCACCTAACTGGCTAAGCCCTTACATGGTTCACCGAGTACTGACAGGAGGAATGCTTACACTTGTAGAGATGGATGGAGAAATATGGCCAAAACCTATCAATTCGGATGCCGTCAAGAGATATTATGTTTAAGATTATGTTTGCGCTTTATTTTGATGTAACCTGAATTACGCTTGACCTGATTCCCGTTTAAGAGGGGATACGTAGGCAACCATGTGTGTTCAGTCACATCATAATAAAATCTGCATTCCCCTCTACGGTCAGGAACCAGGGAATGATTTTGAGTTTTTTTCAATCTCATTACGTCAAGGATCACCAAGAAGTGTATCGCCGGGAGTATACATTAAACTAGGGCAGAATTTTGAGGGGGGTCCTCAAAATTCCAAAATAAGAAGGTCGCAATGTCTCAAAGCATGCCACGGTCTATGATTCGACCAAACTATTTACTTTTGTTCATTATTTTTAAAGCAACTGGATTTCTCACAAATGATTTATCACAAATGCATATTTTCAAAAATTTCATTTCTGTAGTAGCCAGAGGTTGCCCAGGGCGACTCGAACAAGGCGTCAAGGCGAGGAGCAAAGGTGAAATGAGGAATCAAAGGCACAAACCGGACTTTCCCCCAAAAAGTCATGATTTTTCTTTGGATGCAGGCATAATGGATATAACAAGCATTCCCAATAAAATATAACAAGAATGCTATCTTCACACCGACGGAAGTCACCAAGCACAAACACGTCAACCTAAGGATCACTTTCCCTTCCACATTTAATCATTGCTTTCTCTGCATAGGTCTAAGCGCTGCCCTCACTCATTGCATAGGGCGAAGAACTGCCCGCATCATTGCAGAAGGCTAAGCACTGCCTTTCTCTGCATAGGGCTAAACGTTGCCCTCATTCTTTGCATGAGTCTAAGCACTGCCTCCATTATTGCATACGGCTAATGCTGCCTTTCTCTGCATAGAGCTAAACGATGCCCTCATTACGTTGCATGAGGCTAAGCACCGCCTCTATTATATCGTAAAAAGGCTAAACGATGCCTTTCCTTGTATGAGACTAAGCACTGTCTCTATTACATTGCATGAGGCTAAGCATTGCTTCTACTATTGCATAAGGCTAAACGCTGCCTTTCTCTACATAGGACTAAGCACTGCCCTCATCACATACAAGGCTAAGCGTTGCCTTGTCTCATTCTCGCATATGACTAAGCATCACCTATTCCCTCTATCAAATGATTGATATCGCCGCATCTTTACATTTCATAGGTTGAAACATTGCCATATTTTCCAAAGGCATCATAGTCTGAAGGCATCAATAAACTACAACTTATAGTACTCTACAGGGTTAATTAAAGTTTAGAGTCGCCACCTAGTATTTAAGGTATACTAGGACACTTATACTACACTTTGTAATGTACATTTGATTATGGTCTACGAAACTGTTGAGATTCTGAGTAAGGGTTTAAATTATCTCGAGGTGAAGGTATTAGGCATCCCTCAAAAACCAAAAAACGTGGTTCCTGTGGACTCAATCAAAAAAGGGATGGAAGGTTCAAAAGAATGATCAACAAATACTTACAACTATTACAAAGAGTAAAATAATGATCAACGTTCACTAGAATGAATAGTGATGATATTAAATATGCAATGAATCATATGCAGATGAAGTATGCAAGTATTTTTGGTATTTTGAAATGAAATGATTAAAATATATTTACTCGTATGAAATATATGTAAAGCGGACAAGGGAATCGTATTCCAAAAGATAAGTTGAGTGCAAAAGGAGTTCTAGATAGAGAATAGTAAAATATTTGACAAAATATATATGCAATAATATGTAGTATGTGAAAGAATAAAAGGGGCATTAAAGAATGGTATTTTAGTGTAAATTGAATAATATAAAAAAAGAATTGTACCTAAAGAATGCATGTTAACTCAAAGTATTTGAACAAAATCTTGAACTTACAAGAATATACTTGAAGAAAAAATGACTCATAATTAGAGTCAACAAGTTTTAGATGGATGACTACAACAAGAGAAAATTTATACTAAAGGATTGCGAAAAAAGGGAAAGAATATTCATTTGCACATGAAGAGATAAATAACAAGTAATTTGACCAAAGAGTGTAGAAGGAATTATCTCAATGTATAAGGAGCAAAGTGA
Source organism: Nicotiana tabacum (assembly GCF_000715075.1). Classification (NCBI taxonomy): domain Eukaryota; kingdom Viridiplantae; phylum Streptophyta; class Magnoliopsida; order Solanales; family Solanaceae; genus Nicotiana; species Nicotiana tabacum. The sequence goes on along the minus strand of NC_134094.1, from coordinate 63,240,073 downwards.
AAGAATTATTTTGATGAATAAAGGATGATATATATTCATAGTAAGCCATAAAACTCGACATGAAATATGGAATTAAATATGCACAAGAAAGTAGACAAAATATATGAGAGAGAGGTAGAAAGCTTTGAAGAAGGCATGCTTTTTAATTATTGAAACACAAAAGGCTATATTTTGACAAAACAAAAATATTCGGATGGAGGTTGAATTAAAGAATAAATCCATGAAAGTTGATTCAGGATTAACAACTTTGGGATAGAATATGTGAAAAGAATTTTTATGTTGGAATGGTCTTGAAAATAATGGTAAATGAAGCTCTTAACAAATGCATGGCTAACGAAGAATTAGTCAAGAAACATAGGCAAACACCATGGTTGTATTCACGTGAATCTAATGGATGTACAATGTGTAAAATATTTTGAGAAAATCCCACAAGAAGACTGTCACGACCCAAAATCCAACTAGTCTTTATGGCACCTAACCCAACCCGTTAGGTAAGCCAATAAACAACTATCCAATTTAATGAGATTGATTAAGAGGAGAAATGATAATACAACTGCGTTATACAAGAATTTTTTCAAAGGGATGGTAGTACAAATCATGAGCTTCTATGATTTAGAATTTACAAAGCATGTATGAAATAAAGTACATCATCTGTTTGAAATTGTCACGCCCCAAACTCGGGGAGCGCGACCGGCGCTCAACCAAGTGAACCCGGCCGAGTAAGATTGCTAGATACTTTCTACCCCAAACTCACTCATGGAAAACAATGTGACATATATATTCATTAATTAAATAATAGAGAGATCATGAATACAATACCAAAACCTTTCTATTAATTACTTTACTTTTAAGTCTCAAAATACCCACCTTTTTATAATCTAAAGTTGAACAAGAGATCAAAACACAACATAATCTGTTTGACTTTCCTAGCACCCATGTATAACCCACATAGTGTCTACGGAGCCTCTAAGAGATACAAAAGAGAGTTATGATAGTGCCGGCAATAGGGCCCCGGCTATACCTCAAAACGTGATAACAAAATATACAAAAGATACATGACCACGGAATGAGGTGGGGCTCACCAAGTCTACTAGGAGGAAGGTGTACTGCTATCGCTGATCAACACTGCCTGCTATGGAACCACCTGCATCTATTTAAAGATGCAGCGCCCCCAACAAAAGGGACATTAGTACTGTCGAATAGTACTAGTATGTAAAGCTAAACACCATCTCAATAGAAGTGAAAAACAGTCATGAGTTCAATAAGAGCTTCAAATAATACTAAAACATCAAATAAGGATCACATAAGTTCTCAAGTCAATCTCCATGTTATTAGGTTGGGTGATTTTTAGTGTCGATATACCACAATTCTCAATACCTCCGTATTCTTACATAGAGTCTGATCTCGACCCGATCGGCTAGGTCATCCCATTTGAGACATCAACCATAACCACAATTTAAATTATCATTTCTCAGCATAATCACTACCATGTGTGCGGCATGGCGTCAGATCACGGCCCGATCGGCAAGGCCATCTCATCCAAGACGTTATCTTTTTCAGTCAATCAATTCACATCATACTTCTTTCATATCTTTTCAATTCATTGGTACTAGTGATCACGATTACAAAGTCATTCTTGGAACTTGGCCATATTTCATAGTTCCAGTTCCCTTTTCCATATTCAAATATCATTATCATTATCATTATCAACAACAATAGGTCTTCCCATTCAAGACATTAAATTCACATATGAGCAATTTGGAAAATTCTTAGGCACATGGAGGCTTTTCATACAATTTGGCATAACAATCTTTATTTCGATCTTGACATGAAGTCTTAACATATCTAAGACATATTCCACATTTTGAACACATCCTCAAATGACAAGATGACATGATGAAGCATTTAGAATAAGTATTGAACATATATCCTTCAACACAACCACATTAGGAATAACCAATTTAATAATGATCAAGGACTTACTCCAATTACATGAACATCGTGGGATTCGAGTCTAAGAAGAAGGAGGTTTAGCCAACATACTTCTCAAACTCTAAAATGATCCCTAATTCTTAGAAACTTCAATCTATTTTAGAAATATAACAAGTTGAACCAAAATTAGGAAGATGATCATGGTTTTAGCTCATTTGAGCATATTATCAAACACTAGGTATGCATCAATGTTTTAAGGCAATTTTTGTGGAAGATTCTACCATTCCCCAACCCATTCTCTATCATTTTTAGCTCACAACCTTCCCGCATACTTCAAGGATACATGCATGCAAGACAACAATCCGCACACCCAATATTTGTCTCTCTATTTAACCCATTTTAGTAAAATTTCGAAATTGAGAGCTAGGACATAGATTCTTACCTTTAGGGTGAAGAGTTCCTTTGTTTATCCTCAATGGTTGAGCAAGAATTGATGGATAATAGGTTAAAGGTTGCTCCCTCACTCTAAGAACTCTCTCTCTCTCTCTCACTCACTCTAGAATATCAGAAATGTGCTCAAATGAGTTATGGTACATGTTTTAACGAAGAAGGGTCGGGTTTAAAAACCCTATAAATGAATCCCCGGAACAGGATATGCGGTCGCATATGCGACCGCAGAATGGTTATGCGGTCTGCATATCGGCCGCATAATCTGGGTGCCAAAAATTGGAAGGGAACTGACCGGGTCTGCGGTTACTATGCGGCCAGCAGACCTGGTCTGCGGTCGCATAATGCACCGCAGAACTGTTCTGCGGTCGCATAGTGCACCGCAAAACCTCCCTCCGATAAATCCCAAAGCTGGGTATGCAACAAGAGTCCGGCCTGCGAAGTGGTTATGCAGTTGCATAATGGCCGCGAAATTGACATCAAAATGACCTAGAACCCTGGTTTTTAGGAAAACTTTTCACGGGTACATCCTCCTCCACATAAGACCATTCATCCTCGAATGAGGGTCAAGGTTAACTATTAGCATATTATGCAACTCAATTTTCATACCACACACCGGCAGCCCCAAATTTGGCTATCTCCCTAAATTTCCAAAAAGTTTGCCAGAGTTTCCTTTGTAACTAGGCCTATCCACCTGTGAGAGAGCCCCAGAATCACATCCTAAAAACATGTACACAAACCAACGATGTAACATAACTCATAACAATACCAACCGAGGCCTCATGTAAACAACATATAATCAAAAGGAACACCTTTGCATTAACTGAACAAGTGATACAAAATTCATTGGCGACAAGTTCATAAAAAGGATTACACAGCTATTCAAACAAGTAAGGATACTTTTTCTTCATTTCTTCCTCGGCCTCCCAAGTAGCCTCTTCGACTTGTTGGTTTCGCCATAGCACTTTCACGGAGGCAATTTCTTTATTTCTCAACTTCCGGACTTGCCTATCAAGAATGGCAAATGGAATTTCTTCATATGACAGTTCTTCATTAACCTCAATGGCCTCAACCGGCACAATAGCTGACGGATCTCCAACTACCTTCTTCAACATAAACACATGGAATACCGGGTGCACTAATGACATCTCAGGTGGTAGCTCAAGATTGTCTGCCACCCCACCGATCCTCTGAATGATTTTGTACTGTCCGACATACCTCGAACTCAATTTACCTTTCTTACCAAATCACATTACACCTTTCATGGGGGAAATTTTCAAGAATACCCAATCATCTTCTTTGAACTCCAAATCCCTATGACGAACATCCGAATAGGACTCCTGGCGACTCTGAGTAGTGTTCAATCGTTCCTTAATTGTCTTAACTTTTTCCATAGCCTGATTCACGAGGTCTGGCCCTATCAACTCTGCTTCCCCAATTTCGAACCACCCAATTGGAGATCTACATCTCCTACCATATAATGCCTCAAATGGTGCCATCTGAATACTAGCATGAAAGCTGTTGTTATAAGCAAACTCTATGAGTGGCAAATGATCATCCCAGCTACCGTTGAAATCAAGAACACAAGCAAGCAACATGTCCTCAAGTGTCTGAATAGTCCGCTCTGCTTGCCCGTCGGTCTGTGGATGGAAAGTTGTACTAAGATTCACCTAAGTACCCAAACCTTTCTGAAATTGCTTCCAAACATTTGCCGTGAACTAAGCCCCTCTATCGGAAATGATAGAAACTGGAGTACTATGTAGCTGACTATTTCCTTCATATATAACTGAGCATACTGTTCTGCTGTGTCGGTAGATTTAACTAGCAAGAAATGAGCTAATTTCGTGAGACGATCCACAATCACCCAAATTGAGTCAAACTTGCGTGGAGTGCGGGGTAATCCTACCACAAAATCCATATTAATTATTTCCCACTTCCACATTGGAATTTCTATGTTCTGTGCCAACCCACCAGGCCGTTGGTGTTCGACCTTTACTTGCTAATACTTTCTACCCCAAACTCACTCACGGAAAAAGAGGTGACATATATTCATTAATTAGACAATAGGGAGATCATAAATACAATACCAAAACCTTTCTATTAATTACTTCACTTTTAAGTCTCAAAATACACACCGTTTTATAGTCTAAAGTGGAACAAGAGATCAAAACACAACATAATTAGTTTGACATTTCTAGCACCCATGTACAACCCACATAGTGTCTACGAAGCCTCTAAGAGATACAAAAGAGAGTTATGATAGTGCCGGCAACAAGGCCCCGGCTATACCTCAAAACATGATAACAAAATGTACAAAAGATACATGACCCCGGAATGAGGTGGGTCTCACCAAGTCTGCTAGGAGGAAGGTGTACTGCTATCGCTGATCAACACTGCCTGCTATGGAACCACCTGCATCTATTTAAAGATGCAGCGCCCCCAGCAAAAGGGACATTAGTACTGTCGAATAGTACTAGTATGTAAAGCTAAACACCATCTCAATAGAAGTGAAAAACAGTCATGAGTTCAATAAGGGCTTCTAACAATACTAAAACATCAAATAAGGATCACATAAGTTCTCAAGTCAATCTCCATATTATTAGGTTGGGTGATCTTTAGTGCCGATATACCACAATTCACAATACCTCCGTATTCTTACATGGAGTCCGATCTCGACCCGATCGGCTAGGTCGTCCCATTTGAGACATCAACCATAACCACAATTTCAATTATCATTTCTCAGCACAGTCACCACCATGTGTGCTGCATGGCGTCTGATCATGACCCGATCGGCTAAGCCGTCTCACCCAAGACGTTACCTTTTTCAGTCAATCTATTCACATCATACTTCTTTCATATCTTTTCAATTCATTGGCACTAGTGATCACGATTACAAAGTCATTCTTAGCACTTGGCCGTATTTCATAGTTCTAGTTCCCTTTTCCATATTCAAATATCATTATCATTATCAACAACAATAGGGCTTCCCATTCAAGACATTAAATTCACATATGAGCAATTTGGGAAAATCCTAGGCACATAGAGGCTTTTCATATAATTTGGCATAACAATCTTTATTTCGATCTTGACATGAAGTCTTAACATTTCTAACACATATTCCACATTTTGAAGATATCCTCAAATGAAAAGATGACATGATCAAGCATTTAGAATAAGTATTGAACATTCATCCTTCAGCACAACCACATTAGGAATAGACAAGTCAATAATGATCAAGGACTTACTCCAATTACATGAACATCATGGGATTCGATTCTAAGAAGAAGAGGGTTTAGCCAACATACCTCAATTGAGCTTGTCAAACTCTAAAATGATCCGGAATTCTTAGCAACTTCAATCTATTTTAGAAATATAACAATTTGAACCAAAATTAGGAAGATGATCATAGTTTTAGCTCATTTGAGCATATTATCAAATACTAGGTGTGCATCAATGTTTTAAGGCCCTTTTTGTGAAGATTCCACCATTCCCCAACCCATTATCTACCATTTTTAGCTCGAAACCTTCCCACATACTTCAAAGATACATGCATGCAAGACAACAACTCCGACACCCAATATTTGTCTCTCTATTTAACCTATTTTTGTAAAATTTCGAAATTGAAAGCTAGGATATAGATTCTTACCTTTAGGGTGAAGACTTCCTTTTTTTATCCTCAATGGTTGAGCAAGAATTGATGGATAATAGGTTGAAGGTTACTCCCTCACTCTAAGAACTTTCTCTCACTCTAGAATATCATAATTGTGCTCAAAATGCGCTATGGTACATGTTTTAACGAAGAAGGGTCGGGTTTAAAAGGTCCAGAAATGAAACCCAGGAACAGGATATGCGGTCGCATATGCTACCACAAAATGGTTATGCGGTCCGCATATCGGCCAAATAATCCGGGTCTACGGTCACTATGCGGCCCGCAGACCTGTTTTGCGGTCGCATAATGCACCGCAGAACCTCCCTTCGAGAAATTCCAAAGCTGGGTATGCGACAAAAGTATGGCCCGTGAAGTGGTTATGCGGTCGCATAATGGCCGCGAAATTGACATCAAAATGACCCAGAAAACTGACTCATGCTGCGACCATTCTGCGGTCCACAGAGTGGTTCTGCAGTTGCAGAATAGGCCGCAGAAATGCCTACTTCTGCCCAACATTTTCTTCAACTCCCCAGCACACTATTCAATCCAAAAAGTCCGAACCCTGGGTTTTAGGAAAAAGTTTTACGGGGCCTTATAGAAATATACAAGAACAGATTAAAATTCAAAAGCTACCAAGATCAAGAGGCAATTATGACCGGAATGCATGTACATCTTCAAATCCAGCTCCCGCAGTACACAACAACATCTGCACGCATGGTGCAGAAGTGTAGTATGAGTACAAGCGACCCCATGTACTCAATAAGTAACAAACCTAATCTTAGGTTTAAAGTAGTGACAAGGCTCAGAGTCCAACTCCAATAACCAGCCATAGTTCATAACAATATAATAAAAATGGTACGAGAAAATAACTCAGAGATATGATGCTCAACTCCTTCACAGTTACGAAAAATAGGCATGCTTTTCAAGTATAACAGTAAAACCCAAATCTTCCACCGAAAACACCAAAAATATTTGAGTAAGTTCGAAAACTGTGATTTTTCCCAAAAATCTTTCAACAATAAATAAGATGTTTCATTTTTCAGATAGCATGAGGAAAGTACATCTCTATGCCTACATGTCAATACGCAGGTGAAATCATGAATGTCATCAAAATCGGGTAGTAGAAGGAAATGCATCTCTATGCATGTATCTCAAGTACGCATGTCAAATGCAATGTTTCTTAATGATGAACTCATGTACTCAGACTCTCAGAGTACTCAATCTCACTGTGTCGTATTCTCACTCTTCATGCTCAATACTCAGCACACTCGGTCACTTAGTACTGTACAGGGCAGATCCAGCCCAAATATAAGTAAAACAAGGCAGATCTAGCCCAAGATGCAAAAGAAAAACCAGGGTAGATCCAACCCAATGCAAATGAACCAAAATGCAAATAAACTAGGACAGATCCAGCCCAATGCAAATGAACCAGGGCAGATCCAGCCCAATTGTAAATGATTGCAAGAAATTGCACCCACTATGAATGTGCAGATTCTGAAGGGGCCGATTTAGCCCAAGCGCTATAATAAGACAAATCCTATCATAAATCGATAAAACATGTTGCGGCGTGCAACCCGATCCCATAAATATCTCTCACAACAGGCCCTCGGCCTCACTCAGTCATAAATCTCTCCAGTCTCTCGGACTCACAACACTCATGCTAAGAGGCATAATCAACGATACAAGATGTGACAATATACGATAACAGAGATTGAGATATGATACGTAAAGATGAATGTGACTGAGTACATAACTGCAATTAAGCAAATAACTCAATAGCAAAGAACGACCACGGTGGGTCCCAATAGTACCAACATATAGCCTAAACATGATTTCAAGCATAAATCATAGCTCATGTGCTCTAACACATAGACTATAGCAATATTGTTCAGATAAGATAGCTACTCAGTTCCATGGAATCGACTAAATCACAATTACTACAGTGAACGCCCACACGCCCGTCACCTAGCATGCGCGTCACCTCAATATCACTCACATAGCACGTAATTCGAGGATTCATACCCTTAACACCAAGTTTAGAAGTGTTACTTACCTCGAACAAGCCAAATTCAATACCGAGCAAGCCAAATGATGCTCCAAAAAGGCCATCCCGCGTGTACCACCCTCCGAACGGCTCGAAACTAGCCAAAAGCAAATCAAATACATCAAATAATGCCAAAGGAAACAAACCCAATCGATAAAGGTAGGATCTTTATTCAAAAGCCCAAAATCAACTCAAAAGCCAAACCCGGGCCCATACCTCGGAACCCGACAAAACTCACAAAATCCGACAATTCATTCAATTACGAGTCCAACCATATAAGTTTCATTCATGCTATGATCAATTGTCCTAATCTGTGGACTCGCATCTGCGTCCTTCTTCCGCAGATGCGGAGGCACCAGAACCAGCATACCTTCAACAATGCAACATGAAACGAAAATGATCTAAACCTCGTCTGAAACTCACTCGGGCCACTCGGGACCCCATCCAAAGATGCCAACAAGTCCCATAACATAACACGGACCTACTCGGGGCCTCAAATCACAGATAACAATATCGAAACGAGGAATCTCACCTCAATTCAAACTTGAATGAAATTTGATCTTTCAACTTTCTAAACTCGCGCCGAAACAAATCAAATCAATCCGGAATGAACTCAAATTTTGCACACAAGTCCCAAATGACATATCAATACTATTCAAATTCCCGGAACCACAATCCGAATCTGATATCCTCAAAGTGAATATCCATTCAAACTTATAAACTTTCCAAACCTTCAAATTTCAAACTTTTGCCAATTAATGCCTAATCCTTCTAGAAATATTCAAATGCAAATCCGGGTATATGCCCGAGTCCAAAATCACCATCCGGACCTAACGGTACCATCAAAACCCCAATTCTAGGTCAAATTTACAAAAGTCAAACTAGGTCAACTCTTCCAACCTAAAGCTTCAGTCATGAAATTCATTCTTCCAAATCGATTCCGAATAACCTGAAAACCAAAACCGAAAATTCACACAAGTCATAATACATCATACAGAGCTACTCATGCCCTCAAACTACCAAGTGAAGTGCAAATGCTCAAAACGATCGGTCGAGTCGTTACATTCTCCCCTAGTTAAACATATGTTCGTCCTCGAACGGGCCCAGAGTCATTCCAAGGCCATCAAATCGCTGTGAAACCTTACCATGCATATACCCGGGGGTGATCCCACGTCACCCTAATACATATAAGCCTGATGACACAACCTAACTGAAGATCCTTAATTCACCTTAGCCCATAAACCTTAGAATCAAACTTTTTTAACATCCGGAATTTCTATAAGACCCGAATCTCGCATCAACACACCATATAAGCCCGAACAAGCTGCATCAAGCCATAACCGTAACCCAAGACACAACCACATGTATTCCACATAACTCCAATACTCATAGCAATAACTTCCGATCACAGTAGCTGCTCAAGACAACCAAATATCGGTAATAAACCTTATATCAAACAAAAAACCTCGTTTTAAAACCTTCGTACACTACCGATGATGAAAGAAACACACAGAAACTCATAATCACTTATCATATCAACAAGTCATGGAGCCCTCTCTCATCCGATAAGAATCAAAGCCAAACCTTATGCCGACTTCCGATATTATTCTTCCAAACATACCGTAATCAAATCCGATAGTATTAATCCTAGGTCCAATGACCTTACCTCATCAAGCACAACTATTCCATTGACACGCCACACCAATACTACTCAGAATCACAACTTGTGCAATCCGTGCACCAATAGACAATAATTCAAATGTACCTAAAAATGGAAAATGACTCAAATGAGAAAAATGTCCCGCAAGCTCAGCAAGTACCACCACAACCGCAATGCTATGAGCCCATCATACATAGTAGAACCAAGAGACACGAATCAATCACAAAGGATCATATCTCAACATAACTCTGCTGCAATGCGTGACCCCATCCTAACACTGGTCCACATGAAATACCTCAAGCCACAATGCTCAAAATCAACAACCACGTGCAATTTGACATCAAGTACCTAAGGTGCATGACCGTAACCACGGAGAAGCAAATAACACAATATACCACAACCAGAAAAGTCTATAACCAAGACGCAATCAACCATTCCACAACCTAATAAACATTTTGCTTGAATTTCGCTACAAGACCTAAACAGAACCACACCATGTGTGCGTATAACCAACAAATCACCGCCCCTTATGTCATAGAAGAGTAACTCATAGAACATATCAGATACAAATAAGATCAATTCTAACTGAATGGTACTTCCCTCAACTATAGCAGTATGGAGTCAACCAATCCGACCCAGTATAGAATACACATTCTCATTAGGCCAACCAATGAGCCCCCAAATCAACTTCGGTCGTCCCCAATTGGATAAATAGCCTTCCAAAAGTCCATCATGACTAACCATAGTGCGTGCTACCATATAGCTAACTTTGATCACATCTTCACAGTCCGCAACCCTGAAATAATTTATTTTCGAGAACTCCCAGTCTCCAAATCCCTAGAACACATGAATCATCATAGCCGATCCCAACTCCACCACGCGAACGATTAACACATCTCTCATACACAATCATCCCCACGAGATATATTTCTATAATTCTTTCGTGCGATATAGTAAAATTTGAACATTAGCAGTCGATCAACCAGGCGAGTACCGTAATACCAATGAAGCATCTGTAAGTCAACACACAGTGCGCCTTCTGAAATGCGCACCATTCTCAGGAATTACCAAGTAGTTATAACATCCATCTAAATATCTGAAACTATCCATGTTGTCCAAAATTCATGACCTTCCCTCCAAATATGAACCGTGACCTTGCACATGCAAATCTCAACCCCACACAACACACCGCATCTATCATGCCATCATATGAAAAGTACAAGAATCTCATAATCAACTCTGAGTCACTAGCAGAACACATAACTGATCAGTCAAAAACCTTCCATTTGATCTCACCCAGGAGAAAATCACAATACGCAACATGCTCCTCTCGCCAATACGAACTATCTATCTCAAATTGTGGTAGAAACCATCGAGAACACTCTAAAACCTATTTGCACATAACCAAACCATCAGAACTAAATCTCTCTAACTCAACCAAGCCACGCAGGTCACCAAATCTAAGAGTATTGCCGCCGAGCACCTGTAGAGACTCGCCACATCATAAGTACCCAAAGAACCGACCATATATATTACCTTGCTGATCCAACCTACTACCAAGCTGTACTATTTCTTTGAGTTCCTTCCGAATTATCCTCAAGTTGACACTCCTCCTCACCATAATACCATGATCCTCAACCAAAACTCACCCCACGAGATCCTAGAATAAAACCACACTACCCTAAGGCTCATAAGCCGTTGTATTCCCTCTCAAATACCTAAAAAGTACCACAATCGAGACACCCACTCCAAAGAGTCCTTATATGAATCTGAAACTATTTCCTTTGCCTTCCTGATACTGAAATGTAGAATCCATAGCGATACAGAAATACCGCGAGCCCTGGCACCATCCGACGCAAATCGCGGAGTCTAGCCATATACAAATCCGAATAAATTCTCAATTGCTATATATAAATCTTGAATCCATTAGATCTTTCTCGAGAGTCATCTACTCTACTAAAATCTCGGCTACACTACCCAAACGGGTCGGACGACCTGTGCCCCATTAGCGCGATAACACCCAAAGAAGTAACCTCGCCTTAACGCAACCGGGCAAATTCCTACTCCAATGCGCACTACATCCGTTAGAATAATAACTCAAATCATTCCATGATTTCCATATACCCATAAAGTGTAATATAATCTGTATGCAGCAATTCCCTTACTTGAGTCATCCTCGATCTCAACCTCTGCAAGTCATAACGGATTCACAAGTATGCCTCAAATCGAAACCAGCACAACACATAACCATGCAATCAAATCGGTGATAGAAGACTCCCCTACTTGGCTCAAAGCCATAGATCAAAACACTCGATAACTCACAATACCCATACCCCATTACTGCCATAATACCGCAATGAGATTCAACTAAATCCTTCATAATCTCGGGTAACACAAACCATCTAATACTTCAAATCATTTGCAAATCTTGCATTCATCCTCATGACGGTCAGGTCAACTTTCTCAACCAATCCAAACTCAAATCGCAACAACTATACCCACTGGTAGAAAAGAAAGCCTCCACACAACATCATAAGGATCACACATCTGTAGATGACCGCGCAGGTGATAACCCACATGCTTAGCCTCAAACTGACTTCTCTCTATCCCCTTTCACAGCCACAACTACTACACAATCGCTTAATCTTCCTGAGTTAGAACTCATCAACAAGACATGAAAATATACTCCATTCCTTAATTAAACAACATGAAAGATCCATCAACACACTCATAACTCGAGACTATACGTCATATCAAGACCGGAATCAAGCACCCAATAGTCCTTTTTACATATCAATCAAACTCTTCTCGTCAGATTCAAACCATCTGAACACATCCCGCAGTCACATCATATTTCATCATATAGCCATCCAACCACTCACCGAGCCATAAATTCCACTCATAGGGGCACTACCGGACATATAAGTCCAAAAGCATATACTCACACAACTGAAATCCCCGTGCTCAAGCTACCGTCACAACCCGGCCTCAGGTCCTCCAGATTCACCTGTCATCAACACACAAAAATCACATATCGCACCTCATCATGAAATCACAAGCCGCCGATGCACAACTAATACCGAGCGCTCACATGCGCATACGAATGCATGCAAAGAATTCAAAGAGTTACGCATCAAGCTGAATCAATGTCGCACGATAAGGAAAGAAAGATGGAAAATTTATCCTAAATGACATGTAGCCTCTCGAAGATAGGTATGGACGTCATCATACTGATCCTCAAGACTCTACTAGACACTTGCTCATGACATGTAGAACCTATGAACCTAGAGCTCTGATACCAACTTGTCACGACTCAAAATCCAACTAGTCGTGATGGCACCTAACCCAACCCGTTAGGTAAGCCAATTAACAACTATCCAATTTAATGAGATTGATTAAGAGAAGAAATGATAATACAACTGCTTTATACAAGAGTTTTCCCAAGGACTGGTAGTACAAATCATGAGCTTCTAAGATTTAGAATTTACAAAGCGTATATGAAATAAAGTACATCATATGTTTGAAATATACAGGAATAGATTAAAATTCTAAATCTACCAAGATCAGGAGGCAGCTATGACCGGAACGCATGTACATCTTCAAATCCAACTCCTGTCGTGCACAACAACATCAACATCCAACATCTGCACGCATGGTGCAGAAGTGTAGTATGAGTACAACTGACCACATGTACTCAATAAATAACAAACCTAACCTTAGGTTGAAAGTAGTGACGAGCTGGGACAAGGGTCAGAGCCTAACTCCAATAACCAGCCACCATTCATAACAATATAATAAAAATGGTACGAGAAAATATTCAGAGATAAGGTGCTCAACTCGTTCACAGTTACAGAAAATAGGCATGCTTTTCAAGTATAATAGTAAATCCCAAATCTTCCACTGAAAACACCAAAAACATATGAGTAAGTTCGAAAACTGTGATTTTACCCAAAAACCTTTCAATAATTAATAAGATGTTTCAGATAGCATGAGGAAAGTACATCTCTATGCCTACATGTCAATATGCAGGTGAAATCATGAATGCCACCAAAATCGGGTAGTAGAAGGAAATGCACCTCTATGCATGTATCTCAAGTACGCATGTCAAATGCAATACATCTCAGTGATGAACTCATATACTAACACTCTCAGAGTACTCAATATCACTGTCTCTTATTCTCACTCTTCATGATCAATACTCGGCACACTCAGTCACACAGTACTATATAGGGCAGATCCAACCCATGATGCAAAAGAAAAACCAGGGCAGATCTAGCCCGATGCAAATGAACTAGAGCTGATCCATCCCAAATGTAAATGATTGCTAGAAATTGCACCCACTGTGGATATGCAGACTCTGGAAGGGCATATCCTTCCAAAGCGCTATAATAATCCAAAACCTGGCATGAATCAATAAATCCTCTTGCGGTATGCAGCCCGATCCCATAAATATCTCTCACAACAGGCCCTCGGCCTCACTCAGTCATCAATATCTCCAGTATCTCGGACTCACAACACTCATGCTAAGCAGCCCTAATCAGTGATACAAGATGTGACAATATACGATAACAGAGACTGAGATATGATACGTAAAGATAATTGTGACTGAGTACATAACTATAATTAAGCAAATAATTCAACAGCAAAGAACGACCATGGTGGGTCCAAATGGTCCACCATATAGTCTAAACGTGATTTCTAGCATAAATCACAGCTCAAGTGCTCTAACACATAGAGTACAACAAGAATGTTTAGATACGCTAGTTACTTAGTTCCATGAAATCGACTAAATCATAATTACTACGGTGCACGCCCACACGCCCGTCACCTAGCTTGCGCGTCACCTCAACATCACTCACATAACACGTAATTCGGGGTTTCATATCCTCAACACCAAGTTTAGAAGTATTATTTACCTCGAACAAGCCAAATACAATACCTAGCAAGCCAAACGATGCTCCAAAAAAGATATCCCGCGCGTACCAACCTCTGAACGGCTCGAAAATAGCCAAAAGAAACTCAAATACATCAAATAATGCCAAATAAAACAAACCCAATAGATAAAGGTCAGATCTTTATTCAAAAGCCCAAAATCAACTCAAAAGTCAAACCCGGGCCCAAATCTCAGAACCCGACAAAACTCACAAAATTTGAAATCCCATTAAATTATGAGTCCAACCATACTAGTTTCATTCAAATCCGACTCCAAATCGGTGTTCAAAACGCACGAATTCACTTTATGAAACCATAGTCAAAAAACCCCCTAATTTCTCTTTTCAAATCATCAACCACATGCCAAAAACAAGGATAGATTCATGAGATATAACCATAACCAAGTAGAGAACACTTACCCCAATCCATGTAGAGAGAATCGCCTTACCCCAATCCATGTGGAGAGAATCGCCTTAAAAATCGCTTCAATCCGAGCTCCATAACTCCAAATATTCTAAAATGACCAAACCCTTGAACTTAAAGCTTCTGCCCAGTTCTCTTCGCTTTTGCGAACAATGACCCGCTTCTACGGCGTTGCTTCTGCGATGTGTAGCCTGCTTCTACGGAAAAATCTGGAAAAAATGACTCTTGGCACCTGCGGAAAACATCCGCTCCTGTTCAATCGCAGCTGCGACCACTGAACGCGCATCTGCGCATAGGACCGCCCCTGCGCCCAAGGATTTCGCTTCTGTGCACACGCAGGTGCGCCTCTTCCTCCGCATCTGCGATGATCTCCAGCCAAGCCTATTTGTGTTTCTGCGACCAATTTTTTGCATCTGCGTCCATTCTTCCGCAGATGCGAAAGTACCAGAACCAGCATACCTTCAACAATGCAACATGAAACGAAAATGATCTGAACCTCATCTGAAACACACTCAGGCCACTCAGGCCCCCGTCCAAATATGCCAACAAGTCCATAACATAACACGGACCTACTCGAGGCCTCAAATCACACATAATAACATCGATACGACGAATCACTCCTTAATTCGAACTTGAATGAACTTTGAACTTTTAACTTCCAAAACTCGCGCCGAAACATATCAAATCAACCCGGGCATACGCCCGAGTCTGATATCCTAAAAGTCAACTTCTGGACAAATTTATGAACTTTCCAAACCTTCAAATTTCCAACTTTCGTCAATTAGTGCCGAATCCTTCTAGAAATATCCAAATGCAAATCCGGGCATATGCCCGAATCCAAAATTACCATCCGGACCTAATGAAACCATCAAAACCCCAATTCGAGGTCAAATTTACAAAAATCAAACTTGCTCAACTCTTCCAACCTAAAACTTGGTCAAAGTCATTCTTCCAAATCAATTCCGAATAACCTGAAAACAAAAATCGATGATTCGCACAAGTCATAATACATCATACGGAGCTACTCATGCCCTCAAACTATCGAGCGAAGTAAAAATGCTCAAAACGACCGGTCGGGTCGTTATAAAGACAACCTATTATGTACAAGTATATGTGAACTAATCATATTAAATATCATTCACAAGAAAGGATGAATTATCATGGATTTGTACCAAACATGCATTTACTTAGAGTGAATTACGTAATTTACAAATTGAGTGACCTAAAAGTATAAACAAATATGATAGCTAACATGTAAAAGAAATATACAATTATCTTGTTAGAAAAATGAATGTCATTCTTATGTAGTGAACAACCAGTTTAATTAATTAGGTTCGCATCGATCCGAGTCAATTAATCAAGTTGCAAAAACGTATCTGATAATCTAATTAAAGATGCAAGCTACACATTTATTTGACATACATGTTGAGTGTTAATTTTAACTAGATGTATTTTTGTCCTACATGTCGTCACACATAAAAAAATATCAAGCAAGCATAAATAAATAATCAACACATGGTAATCTATCTACAATTACACTATACTTGCATTTTTTTGCATACATCCTATAATAGGAAGTGCGAAGCGGGGATTTGATGAGGGGTTCATCTTCAATCTTTCTCCAAATCCCATCTTTAGAAAACAACTTCGTATGATAGTACCTCGCAAGACAAGAGGAGTGGAATTATAAGTAAAATATAAAGTAAACAATAAACTAATATATTTTGGAAATGATTTTATTTGAAAAATATTTTTGACAGATTGTTTTTTGAAAATGTTTTTGGAAAATTGTTTTTTTGAAATAGTTTGAAAACGTTTGGGAAATTGTTCTTTGGAAAATAGTTTAAAATAATATTGAAAAATACTCTTTTGAAAATGATTTAAAAAATGTTTTGGAGGCTCGAATGGTGTATGACATATAGCAATAAGATATTACAACGCAAGCGCCGACTTGGTAGCAACTCCGGTGGCCAACCATGTTGCCTCCTGAATCGCGGACATTCACATTCTCGTCTTTTATTTTTCCTTTAGCTTTTGTCATCGCCTAATAAATATATTTGGTGCCGAATCCGAGGGACGGTGTAGTATCTTGTCCTTTACCAGTAAAATCATCACAAGGCCTCAAAATTTTTATTCTCATCGGCCTAGTGTAGCAATTGTTCGAAATCGGTATGTCCAATCTCAGAAGTGAAGTGCAAGTAACACAAATTGTGAAACGGGGGCTAGCAACGTTGGTTTTTTTGAAATCAATTCCAATAGCAGAAGAACGCCAACATCTAAGACAAGAGAAAAGCGAACCCACAATTCAACATAATCCAATAGAAGCAATTCTAACACTGTTTCCAAACGACGAAAAAGCTACAACATTAGTGAAATAAAGTTCCAATAGCAAAAGAACATTATCAAGGCTCATACTAACGACATGGGGCTGCCGGAAAAAGCTTCCAACAAACCAAAACAGGCAAGGGTCAAAATCACCTTAACAGGTCAAAACAACATTAAATAAATGCAGTGACAAAATATAAGGCGTAAAAGTTCGACGAAAAAAGATAAAACGCAGCCAAAACAGTGATAGCCGGAATGGGGGTTCGTTGGCCAGTGAGACTTCCGACTAGATCTGGGCTATGTCTGTGAACCAAAATGTAAATAAAAATATATAGAAAGGAGATAGTAGCAGTGGCCACGGCTATCGCTGGCGTAAATCGGAAAACACAGATCCGGTCAGATCTAGATCGCTCCTTCCATTTTTTTGTCCACTATTAGCAAATAGGAGAAGTCAGGGGAAAGGGGGATATCGTCGCCTAGCTGGTCACCACCTCCAGCGGTGGTGACTGATGGCCGGCGAAGCGGCAGAGATAAAGGGGATGAGCAGCCATGAGAGAGGCGTCATGCTTTGGTCTCTCCAAAGTTGAGAGAAAATGAGAGAGTTGTCCGGTGTTGCGACTGGGACTTCTAAAAGTGATAAGGAATTATAATATTAGGGTTCCTTATGCCCCAAAATCTGATGGTCTCCCCTTTGGTGTGTGTATTGTATAGTGTATTATAGGTAAAATATAAAGGGTGGGTGTGGGTAGAAAACTTAGGGACCAAGTTTTAAAAAAAAGGTAAAATGTAAAAGAAAGACATGGTCAAAAATGAAGGAAGGTCAAGTCACATCGATGTCATGTCATGTCAATCTCATGTAGCGTCAATGTCTAGTCACATCAGATGTTGTCGGGACATTGAATTTGACCGGATTCAATCCGTATTTTGAAATTAATTCTACTGGCTTCCATATAACTAATATGCTGCATTGTAAAACTAAAATATAATTACTTAATAGAGAATCTTGTAGTATTTATTCAACACATAACTACTACAGTTGTGTCGTAGTAATTATTATTTTATTTTTTGAAAAGACAATAAATTGATAAAATATCCTAATATTTGAAAATAGGATAATTATCAATAAATTGCTTAAAATTTAGAAAAATGCACAAAACACTAGTATTTAACTAATTGCAATAAAATGATAAAATTTTCCATAATTTGTAAAATAGGAATAATTTTCACTAAATTGCATTATAGTTAAAAATGTGCAAAATACAACATTTTATTATTTTTTGACAAAGAAGCCTGCAAAATTTATATTTTAAATACGGAGGTTCAAAATTGACTGTCAACAGCTGCCCCTCTTTGACCGGAGATGATGTAAGAGTCTTCAGGCAAAGAAATTGACACCATACTCAATTTTGAGCCGACATGACAGAGTGGGGGATGAAGGATGTTTTGCAAATTGTGACCGAACTCTGGTTTCTGAGTTGCCTGCATATCTCGGGTTGAACGAGAATCAGGTAGCATGTAGTTCTGGAATGATTGAGTACTACTTACAAATCGTATCCTCAAGGAGTGGAAGACAAATGCTCGAGGACGAAAAGATTCGTGTGATCTCGACATTGCTTCCAAGATGCCCCAGTGTCGGACTGTGGTAACACTGGGATATAGATGTAGGATAGTGGATGGATTGATTGTATTGAATGGTTTTGATATGGATGCGGCCGGGCTCTGTGTTGAGGTTTCCTACATATCTCGGATTAACGAGAATCAAGCCGGTTGTAGTTCGAGAAGGGGATGTATGATTTGATTTTGATTTTTGATTTAAAATTTCCCAAGCATCAAGCTGCGATGGAACTGGGTGTATTATGACTATGAGGGTTTAGATTTTCTACACACCTCATGTCAATGGGACGTAAAAATGATACGTGGGGACATGCCACCGATTGCTGTTTAAAATGACCCGGTCGGTCATTTTGATATATGTAGCCCCGTTTCGCCATTTACTACTCATTTTATGCTTTATAGTTGCTATGTGACAAGTCAAGGTAGTTGGTTTGGTTCCGGAGATATTTCGGAATGAGTTGAGACACTTAGT
Source organism: Nicotiana tabacum (assembly GCF_000715075.1). Classification (NCBI taxonomy): domain Eukaryota; kingdom Viridiplantae; phylum Streptophyta; class Magnoliopsida; order Solanales; family Solanaceae; genus Nicotiana; species Nicotiana tabacum. The sequence goes on along the minus strand of NC_134094.1, from coordinate 63,220,575 downwards.
CTCAAGGTTGGGAGCTTTAGTTGAAAAGGTTAACCGAATGTTGACTTATGTGTAAATGACTCCGGAATGAAGCTTTGATGGTTCCGTTAGCTCCGTTGTGTGATTTTAGACTTAGGAGTGTGTCTGGATAGTGATATGGAGGTCCGTAGTTGAATTAGGCTTGAAATGGCAAAAGTTGAAAATTTAGAAGTTGGATCGAGAGTTGACTTTGTGGTTATCGGACTCGGATTTTAGTTCTGGGAGTTGGAGTAGGTCTGTGGTGTTATTTATGACTTGTGTGCAAAATTTGTGGTCAATCGGACTTGATTTGATAGGTTTCGGCATCGTAGAAGTTGGAAGTTCATAAGTTCATTAGGCTTGAATTGATGCGCGATTCGTGGTTTTAGCGTTGTTTGATGTGATTTGACGCTTCGAGCGAGTTTGTATGATATTTTAGGACTTGTTGTCATGTTTGGTTGAGGTCCCGAGGGCCTCGGGTGGATTTTCCATTTTTAACGGATCAAATTTTGGACTTAGAGATTTGCTGAAATTTTCTGGTGCACTGATCTGGTTTCCTTATACGTGATCGCGTGGACAGATCCGCGATCGTGTATGCTTAATTGGGCAGTGGAGGTCTTTTTTTCTATGCGTTCGCGAGATGGGGACTGCGATTGCATAGTTGTGGGATGCAGTGAATCGCGAACGCGTGGCTAAGGTCATGTTCACGTCGAGTATACGAGGCAGCAGCTAAGGTCATGCGTTTGCTCTTCACGGTCGCGTGTACCTGGAAGCGATCGCGTAGGTTGAGGAAAGCAGTTCTTCGCATTCGCGTGAGGATTTATGTATTCGCATAGGGTTGAATATCTGGGCAGTTGAGTTGTGCATCGCGATCGCGAAGCAATTTTCGTGATCGCGATTAAGGATATCTTGGCAGACTTAATATTTAAAAAATGAGGGTTTGAGCCTATTTTACAAATTTTATTTTGAGAGCTCAGTTGGAGGCGATTCTTGGAGAGGTTTCCAAGGGAGTGATTGGGGTAAGTGATTCTTACTTATTTTTGGTTAAATTCCATGTTTATATGTTTGATTTCATCATTTAATTAGTGATTTGGGTTGAAAAATTGGGGAAAATGGAGGAAAGTCCTTAGGCCGAATTTTGGGAATTTGAACGAGATTTTGGTATCAGATTTGATTAATTTTGGTATGGGTGGATTCGTGGTTGAATGGTTGTTCGGATTTTGTGACTTTTATCGAATTCCTAGACATGGGCCTGGGGCTGACTTTTGAGTTGACTTTTTGACTTTTGATTAAGAACATAGCATTTTTTATGGAATTGATTCCTATAGCTTGAGTTGATCGTATCGAATTATTTGTGGCTAGATTCGAGGCATTCAGAGGCCATTTCGCGAGGCAAGTTGGAGTAGAGTTTTGCACAGTTGTAGGTAAGTAACACTTCTAAACTTGGTTTTGAGAGTATGAAACCCCAAATTACGTATTATGTAATTGGTGTTGAGGTGACGCACATGCTAGGTGACGGGCGTGTGGGCGTGCACCATAGGAATTGTGACTTGGTCAATTCCATGGAATTGTATAGTCGATTAATCTTGTCATTACCGTATTTTTACCATGTGTTAGAGAAATTGAGCTGCCAGTCATGGTAGAAATTCTGCTTAGGTTACGTGTTGGTACTATTGTGACCCACAGAGATCGTGTTACATGTTGAACTATTTGCTTAACTTGCCATTTTATACTCAGTCACAACCATTATTTGCATATCATATCTCAACCTCTGTTGTCCTTTATTGAAACATCATATCATCATTGTTTGGGTTGATTATCATGATTCTTGTGAGCCCGAGAGACTGCAGAGATTAATGAGTGAGTGAGGCTGAGGGTCTATTGTGAGTGATATTCATGGGATCGGGCTGCACGCAACAATAGGTTTTGTTGATTAATGCCAGGATTTGGCTTATTATAGCGCTTGGGCTGGATCTGCCCCTCCGGAGTCTGCACATCCATAGTGGGCGCAATTATTTATATTTGGACTGGATCTGCCATGGTTTATTTGCATTTGGGCTGGATCTGCCCTTGTTTATTTGCATTTGGGCTGGATCTACCCTGGTTTATTTGCATTTGGGCTGGATCTGCCCTGTTCTGTGTTGAGTTTTATTGCAAAAACTGAAAGCATGTCTAAATTCTTGTACCATTACCTGTAGATTATGAATTTTTGAGATATCACTATCATATTTTCTGTGGATTTTCCGTACTGTTAATTCTGTATGTGGGCTGTAATGTTCGAGTCCGTCACTACCTTCAGTCCAAAGGTTAGATTTGTTACTTATTGAGTTAGTTGTACTCACGCTATACCCTGCACCTCGTGTGCAGATCCAGGTATTTTCGGTCATGGCAGTTGCTGATTCACAGAGTTCAGACATTCGGAGATCATCGAGGTAGCTGCTTTGGCATCCGCAGGCCTTGACTCTCCTCCCCTATCTTTCAGTTTATTTATTTAGTTCTACTTTCCAGACAGTGTACCAGACTATGTCATTATGTAGATGCTCATGTACTCAGTGACTCCCCGATTTTGGGAAAACTTATGTATTGAGTTATGATATTCTATCCCGTTTTATGAGATTTTTATTTATTAAATTATTTTAGTATATTTCAAAGTTGAAAGTGTTGGAAATGTCTGAGTAGTCTGCTTGCCTAGTACCATGATAGGCGCCATCACGACAGGTTAGGTTCTGGGTCGTGACACTATTGGAAAGCTCGACGACCGTCCTCAAAATCAGCCCTTGTTTACTAGCTAAAAGATAGTTCCACGTTGTGTTGCGTCTTTGATTAGTAGAGTGATCGAAGTGTGGACAATGCTTATGTTTGTTGATGCGATGTGATAATGATGTGATTTTTTTTAATGAAATAAGGCCCCGGGTTGGGATTCTAATTCAAAAGGGGTCCGGGCTAGGTACCGGTCCGAAGTGATCGGAGCTCTTTGATTTTTGAAGGAAATTCAGACGGTGTACCGGTCTGACGTGATCAGAGCACTTTGATTTTTTAAAGGAAAACCCGGGCTGACACCGGTCCGAAGTGATCAGAGCACTTAAATCTAAGATACCCGTATTGGAAGGTGGGTGCCTGTAAAATTGAACTTGAAATAAAATGCCTATTGTTCAGGAGGGCGCCTGAAAAATTTGGCTTTGAAATGAAATGCCCATTTTTCAAGAGGGCGCCTAGAAAATTTGAACTTGAAATGACATGCCCATTGTTCAGGAGGGCGCCTTGAAAAGCATGAAGCTATTTTTCTATGTAAGAAATTGATGAAGAGGGTTCTGTTATTAATGACTCTGACAGGCAGCAGATGTAAAATGATAGAATTTGAAATGATATGGCCGGGTATGACTAAGACTACCTACATATCCCAATGGAATCAGGCCAAAATGTAGTTCGATTGCAAAAGATGAATGAATCCGATGTGGATTGCCTACGTATTCTTACCAAAGGAAATCAAGTCACAACGTAGTTCCGAATATGTATGATTTTTGGTTTTCTATTACAAAAGTGGGATCGGACCCTACGTGGGTTGTCTACGTATCCCCCCGTGGGAAGTCAGGTCGGGCATAGTTCTGTTACAGCATAACCTAACTCTACCGTCAACAAAACTTGGCTCTTTTTGTTTTCTGTATTTTTAGTTGTTTTGTAGCTTTGTAGAGAATATTTGAAGAAAGACTACGATTTTTATTGATCATTCATTTTTTACTTGACTTTGGTTGGTACCAACGATTAGTTTTGTGCATAAGAATTTCCACCATATACTTTCCAGCAAACCGAGATCAGCTTATGGGTAATTCCTATATCTTCGAATGGTACCTCAGATATTCCTAGGTTCGACAAGATTTGTTCGTCTTGCTTCAATCAAAGGTTTCGGCTTCTGCCTAACTCATGTTCCCTCACCAAAAGAAAGTCATGATTTTCGCACATTTTGAAGTATTTTGATTTTTAGGACATTTTGAGAAGTACACTCACACTCAAAAAGATGTTCAATGCATGCAATTGAGATACCATATGCTTGACCTTTATCTGAGTATCCACTAATGTGAGAACACTTGGAGTAGAATCATGTAGAGCTTTGTTATCAGCTTGTAATGTAGGCTTGGGGACGGGTAGGATATTTATTTGGGATAAAAGTGACTAAATCCTCCATGAGCACTGCACTACATCCGTGTTTCTGGCATTCAAACCATGCTTCGACGCTTGATCTTGTTCGGTTCAATGTCCCTTTCTTTTGTTTGACTTCTTTTGAACTTGTAGGAGATTTTGTTTTTGGAGGTTTCTTTTTTTCTTTTTCTTTTCCTTTTTGAACCTTCTCCTGCTTTGTAGGACTTTTTCCTTCTTTTGTTGGAGTTCCTCCTCTTTGAATTTGTGGAGTTTTCCCTTTTTTCTCTTTTTTCTTTTTTTTCTTTTGTTTCCTCAGAATTAGCGGAAGTTTTCTCCTTCTCGTTAGATCCCCCTTTTGAATTTGTGGAGTTTTCTCTTTCTTTTCTTGAAGTCATGTCTTTGATTGCCTTAGACTTTGCATCTTTCGCCTTTTTATGCTTGTCGCCTTCACTTTGGTTTTCGTTCGAAGTTACACATTTTTAGTGTATGCAAGGAGGTTGGGCCAAGAGAGGGGTAGTGCTCCTAAGAACAAAGAAGGGTATAGGCTAAGATGTGGTTGTCCAAAAAAAAGGTTAAGCTCAAAGGGGGAATGCTGGGGATTAATTTCATTTGGTAGGCTTGAAAGGCTCAAACGGGTCAAAGAAGGCCTACGATCCTTTCTTAAACCAAGCGTTACTCAAGATTTTGCCTCAACAAATATTCGGGCCAAGTTCTAGATCTACAATGCAATGCAATAAATTTTAATCTAGGCTCACCATACAATACACATGAAACAAATGAGTTTGGCTTTGTTCTTACCTTAACTGTAAGCATGTGAATTTTTTCAAGAGTCACTAAGGTGTAGTTAAGAGGTACCACAAGAGTCTATGGTTTATCCGAAGCTGATCCTCTCTATCATACCCATTTTATACTTGTTCTTTCCCATGCACGCTCCTAACTATGTTGGTATCAACCAAGTCAATATTTTGGTGATTTTCCTGTTCTTTTTTTTTCTGTTTCTTTTTTGATTTTTGATAAATGGGAAGCTGATCCTCTCCAACATGCACGCTCCCATTTTTTCTCTTTTTTTTTGTTGATAAATGGGACCAAACCCGAGGAAGGATTCTCCTTTTTTTGGATTTTGGGATTTTGACTTAAAAATAATTTTTGTTTTTCTTGACTTAACAAATTTTTTGTGATTTTATTTTTTGAAAAATGAGACCGAACCCGAAGGTTGCCTACGTATCTCATTGAAATGATAATCAGGTCAAGCACAGTTCAGGAAGGGTGGAAAGAAAAGATATTTTTTTTAGATTTTTATTTATTTATTTTTTTTGAATAAGAGAGTTTTTTGATTTTTGATAAAGAGAACTGAATGTAAAACGGGCTTTGTGGTTGCCGCTCTGAAGCGCTATCAGAGCATTGAAGGTTAGACGGGCTTTATAGTCACCGTTCTGAAGCGATATCGGAGCATGGAATGTTAGACGGGCTTTGTTACCGTTCTGAAATGATATCGGATCATGGAATGTTAGACGAGATTTGTTACCATTCTATAGTGATATCAGATCATGGACATGAAAGTAAAGTGACGGGTTGTGTACCGTTCTGTATAGGAGCATTGTTAGTACGGGGCTGGATACCGTTCCATTTAGGAGCGCTGACAAGAAAGTAAAATGACAGGTTATGTACTGTTCCGTATAGGAGCATTATTAGTACGGGGCTGGGTACCATTCTGTTTAGGAGTGCTGACAGGAAAGTAAAATGACAGGCTGTGTACTGTTCCGTATAAGAGCATTGTTAGTACGAGGCTGGGTACCGTTCCGTTTAGGAGCACTGACAGAAAAGTAAAATGACGGGTTGTGTATCGTTCAGTATAGAAGCATTGTTAGTACGGGGCTGGGTACCATTCCGTTTAGGAGCACTGATAGAAAAAGGAAAATGACGGGCTGTGTACTGTTCCGTATAGAACAATGTTAGTACGGGGCTGGGTACCATTCCGTTTAGGAGTGCTAACAGAAAAGTAAAATGACGGGCTGTGTACCGTTTTGTATAGGAGCATTGTTAGTACGGGGCTAGGTACCATTCCGTTTAGGAGCGCTGATAGAAAAAGTAAAATGACGGGCTGTGTACCATTCTGTATATAGTACGGGGCTGGTTACCGTTCCATTTAGGAGCACTGACAAGTAATGTAAAATGACGGGTTGTGTACCGTTCCGTATAGGAGCATTGTTAGTACGGGGCTGGGTACCGATCCGTTTAGGAGCGCTAACAAGAAAAGTAATATAACGAGCTATGTACTATTCCGTATAGGAGCATTGTTAGTATGAGGCTGGGTACCATTCCATTTAGGAGTGCTAACAGGAAAAGTAAAATGGCGGGTTGTATACCATTCTGTATAGGAGCATTATTTGTACGGGGCTGGGTACCATTCAGTTTAAGAGCGTTGACAAGAAAAGTAAAATTACGGGCTGTGTACCATTCCGTATAGGAGCATTATTAGTATGGGGCTGGGTACCGTTCTATTTAGGAGCGCTGACAGAAAATTAAAATCTCTGCACGTTAGGAGTAATAGGAATTGAAAATCTCCAGACGATGGGAGCATTTTTTGATATTTTGAAAAATGAGATCGAACCCAGGGAGGGTCCTTGATTGAATATTTTCTTGGTTTTGATAAAAATGAGATCAAACCCGGGAAAGGTCCTTGATTGATGATTTTTTTAATTATTGTTTTTAAAAAAAATGTGACCAAACCCGCCTATTGCCTACGTATCTTGTCGAAATGAGAATCAGGTCAAGCGTAGTTCGAGAAGGTTGGAGAGCATGATATGTATGATTTTCAATACTTTTTTCACTCTCTATTTCAAGGCATTGCAACTAACTATATTAATTGCATCAAAGATATGTATGAAATGCAAAGGTATAGACAAACTTGGAGTGATGCCTCGTTGTATCCATGATTGGGTGTGGTATCTCTGGAGTTGAAGAGTGTCTCCCTCCAGAAGAAGTGCTCCAGCTGCTCCTTCAAACAGTTGCCTTGATGCCCCTGACTGTCTGTAAGACAATTATTGTGGTTGTCTCCCAATTGACTACAGCGATGTTTTGTTGTGACCTTTAAGCTGTGCATAGAAACATTTTGGTGATTGCCCCTGGCTATTAGCCAGGGCAATTATCTGATGCAGATATAAAAATATAGTAAGACTAGTGCCATCACAAAATGATGAAATCAAGAATGGTAACTAACACTCCCCTGATTGTTCGGTTGATGTTCCACAATGTCCGATGTCGGATGCTATTTCCCGTGCAGTTCCAGGATGATGCACCTTTCGGCCGTTCACATGAACCATTAGATGATCGTCCCTTGTTGACAACCGGGAACAATGTTATGATCTGAATATAAAAAAGTGGTGAGAGCAGCGAAATCATGAAAATTGATTGAGTTCATTGTAAAACTACTACTCCCCTAATTATCTGACTAATACTCCACCAAGTCCAAGTCCAGATGATATCTCCCATGAAGTGCCTAGGATGATGTACCTGCAAAACCCAGAGGAGAAAATGTTAGAGTCCCTCTAGGGTGAAGTTATAAGATTAAGAGGATGCAAAGTTAGGTTGTGCAACAAGTGTTGTATCCGGTTGTGATTAGGAATGGGATATCGGCATTCCATGATAGTTCCGGAGATGATGTTGTCCTTCCTGCGTCCAAAGAAAAATTCTTAGTTCGAGGGAGGGAAATTGACTCATGTTGACTTGAGGCTTCACTTGTCCTTCCTTGTCTGTCTGAGTCGCGTGAGCCTGATACTTCTCGAAGGCTGACTAACAACCTTCCCCTGCAATAAAAAGTGGGCTGACTTGTATCGAATCTCTAAATTTGGAAAATGAGAGTGAACACCATGACTCCGTAGCCATGTGCATGAAGAAAAGACTTGTATCTCGTATGTTGGGATTTAAGTCGAGTGAGGGTCAGGGTAAGGTTGGTATGGTATTTTGATGTTTGGATTTTTTTGGTGAAATTTGGTTGACGCTCTCGGAGATTATTTTGGGTTGAGAGAATCATCGCATTGTTCCAAGAGAACTTCCCCAGTTTTCAGTACTGAGAAAATTATTTTGAAATAATGGGGAGACCGAACCCTTATGTACGGTTACCTACGTATCCTGCTAAGGCAGGAATCAGTTCAAAATGTAGTTCGGGCCAACTAGTGGAATTATGTGACTTGTATGGTTGTCATGAATGAGTGATTGTTTTTTGAAAGGTATAATTATGAATGAGTATTCTTGGGTGGGTGGGTGGAAACTGGTAACTCCCGAATAAGAGATAGACGATAGCATAGCGCATGGATCTATCTCAAACGACAGAAGTCAATGAAAATATGAGATGTATGATTGAGAAGAATACGTCAAATTAGTGAAAGTTTTACCGAACTGGATTGACATATTTTAGGAAGGATGGTAGAGTCTAAATGATAGTATGATTATGGGAATGGTCATGAAGACCGGAATGGACATGTGTATTTGATAAGTGAAGGTTCAACACAAGTCAACCATAGTTTAGTCAGACAAAGAGAACCTAACAATGGATAACAAATAGAATGTGCATGTAATAGATGAAGAATACATAATAATGGCAGGAAAAAAAATATAACAAATATACAAAGAATATGTAGCAAGTAAAAGATATGCAAGGATTAATTTAGCTAAAGCAAGCTGCAAGATTCTCTGTACAGTGATCTAGGAATTCTTAGAGTAGATTTACCTAGATTCGAGCATGAGTTTAGGGCAACTGCGAGATGGTACGTAGTTAACCTCGTATGCCAATCTCTGAAACTAGAGAGTTTTGAAAGAAGATTCGGAGGGGTGAAAAGACAGCCCTCTCGTGACTTGTGTGTAATTGTGTACGACCAAGTGTCGACAGAAAAGTGATGACAATTCAATAAGGCAACACTAAAGCATGTGACAAAGAATATACAACATGGGCATTTGTGAAAGCATAGACAACATGGGCATGTGTAAAAGCATATACAACATGAGCATGTGTAAAAAAGAACATACAACATAGGCATAATCAGAGAATGTACAATAGAGGCATAACAAAGAATATGCAGCCTGAAGCATGCAACTAAGAATACACAACTTGAAGTACACAACATAGAATATGCAACTTGAAGCACACAACAAAGAATATACAACTCGAGACAAACGACAAAGAACATACCGCTTGAAGCGCATGACAAAGAACAGACCATATAGAAGCATGCAACGAAGAATATACGACTTGTAGAAGAGAGTGTATGATTCAAGCAAAGAAATATACAACTTGCACCAAAGAGTATACAACTTGAAGAAGAGAATATACAACTTGAAACATGTGACAGAAAGAATAGAAGTTGAAGTATTGGAGAACCTGTAATCCCTCAAGTAATTGATCAAATCCGTTGTGGTTAGAACCTGAAGTATCCCCAGCAGAGTCGCCATGTTGTTGCACCCTATTTTGCATAAGAAAAAATAAATCACAACTTATAGTACTCTACAAGGTTAATTAAAGTTTAGAGTCGCCACCTAGTATTTAAAGTATACTAGGACACCTATACTACACTATGTAATGTACATTCCATTATGGTCTACGAAACTGTTGAGATTCTGAGTAACGGTTCAAATTATCTCGAGGGGAAGGTATTAGGCATCCCTCAAGATCCACAAAATTTGGTTCCTTTGGACTCGATCAAATAAGGGAGGAAAGGTTCAAAAGAATGATCAACAAATACTCACAACTATTACAAAGAATAAAATAAAGACCAACGTTCACTAGAATGAACAGTGATGATATTAAATATGTAATGAATCATGTGCGGATGAAGTATGCAAGTATTTTTGGTATTTTTGAAATGCAATGATTAAAATATATTGACTCGTATGAAATATATGTAAAGTGGACAAGGGAATCGTATTCCAAAAGATAAGTTTAGTGCAAAGTGAGTTCTAGATAAAGTATAGTAAAATATTTGACAAAATATATATGCAATAATATGTAATATGTGAAAGAATAAAATGGGTATTAAAGAATGATATTTTAGTGTAAATTGAATAATATGAAAAAATAATTGTACCTAAAGAATGCATGTTAACTCAAAGTGTTTGAACAAAATCATGAACTTACAAGAATAAACTTGAAGAGAAAACACTCATAATTAGAGTCAACAAGTTTTAGATGGACGACTACAACCAGAGAAAATTTATACTTAAGGATTGCGAAAAAGGGGAAAGAATATTTATTTCCACATGAAGAGATATTTAACAGGTAATTTGACTAAAGAGTGTAGAAGAAATTATCTCAATGTATAAGGAGCAAAGTGAAAGAATTGTTTTGATGAGTAAAGGATGATATATGTTCATAGTAAGGCATAAGACTCGACATGAAATATGTAATTAAATATGCACAAGAAAGTTGACAAAATATATGAGAGAGAGGTAGAAAGCTTGGAAGAAGGTATGCCTTTTAATTATTGAAACACAAAAGGCTATATTTTGACAAAACAAAAATATTCGGATAGAGGTTGAATTAATGAATAAATCCATCAAAGTTGACTCAGGATTAACAACTTTGGGATAGAATATGTGAAGAATTTTTATGTTGGAACGGTCTTGAAAAACATGGTAAATGAAGCTCTTAACAAATACATGGCTAACAAAGAATTAGTCAAGAAATATAGACAAACACGATAGTCGTATTCACATGAATCTAATAGATGTACAATGTGTAAAATATTTTGAGAAAATCCCACAAGAAGACAACCTATTGTGTACAATTATATGTGAACTAGTTATATTAAATATCATTCACAAAAAAAGGAATAATTATCATGGAGTTTTACCAAACATGTATTTACTTAGAGTGAAGTAAATAATTTACAAATTGAGTCACCTAAAAGTATAACCAAACATGATAGCTCACATGTAAAAGAAATAAACAATTATCTTGTTAGAAAAATGAATGTCATGCTTATGTAGTGAACAACCAGTTTAATTAATTAGGTTCGTATTGATCCTAGTCAATTAATCAAGTAGCGAAAACGTATCTGATAATCTAATTAAAGATGCAAGCTACGCATTTATTTTACATACATGTTGAGTGTTAATTTTAACCAGATGTATTTTTGTCCTAAGTGTCGTCACACATAAACAAATATCAAGCAAGCATAAATAAATAATCAGACATGATAATCTATCTATAATTATACTATACTTTTATTTTTAGGATACATCCTAGAATAGGAAGTGCGAAGCGGGGATTTGATGAGGGGTTCATCTTCAATCTTTCTCCAAATGCCGTCTTTTTGAAAGATTGTATTTTGAAAATGTTTTTGGAAAATTATTTTTATGAAATAGTTTGAAAACGTTTGGGAAATTATTTTTTGTAAAATAATTTAAATTAATATAGGAAAATACTCTTTTGAAAATGATTTAAATTTTTTTTGGAGGTTCGGATGGTGTATACCATATAGCAATAAGACATTAGAATGCGAACGCCGATTTGATAGTAACTCCGGTAGCCAACCATGTTGCTTCCTGAAGCGTGAACATTCACATTTTCGTCTTTTATTTTTCCTTTGGCTTTCGTCATCGCCTCATAACTATATTTGGTTCCGGATCCAAGGGACGGTGTAGTGTCTTGTCCTTTATCAGTCAAAAATCATCACAAGGCCTCAAAAATTTTACTCTCATCATCCTAGTGTAGCAACTGTTCGAAATCATTATGTCCAATCTCAGAAGTGAAGCGCAAGTAACACAAACTGTGAAACAGAGGCTAGCAACGTTGGTTTTAGGAAAATCAATTTCAATAGCAACAAAACGCCAACATCTAAGACAAGAGCAAAGAAAAGCCACAATTCAACATAATCCAATAGAAGCAATTCCAACAGTGTGTTCAAAATACGAAAAAGCTACAACATCAGTGAAATAAAGTTCCAATGGCAAAAGAACATTATCAAGGCTCATACTAACGACATGGGGCTGCCGGAAAAAGCTTCCAACAAACCAAAACAGGCAAGGATCGAAACCACCTTAACAGGTCAAAACTACAGTAAATAAATGTAGTGACAAAATATAAGGCGCAAAAATCCGACGAAAAAAAATAAAACGCAGCCAAAACAGTGACAGCAAGAATGAGGGCTCGCTGGGCAGTGAGACTTCCGGCCAGATCTGGGCCATGTCTGTGAACCAAAATGTAAAGCAAAATAGAGAGAAAGGAGACAGTAGTAGTGGCCACGGCTATCGCCGGCATCGGCTGGAAAGCACAGATTCGGTCAGATCTGGATTGTTCCTTCTATTTTTTCGTCCACTATTAGCAAAGAGGAGAAGTGTCACGACCCCAATTTCTCTCTATAGGATGTCGTGATGGCACCTAGTCAATAAGACTAGGTAAGCCTAACACTTACTGAATTAAATGGCAGAATTAAACTAGATACAACTATTAAGCATGAGATTCATATTTTCGTAGTGAACAAATAATCTCGAGTGCAATACAATACCCAAACTCGGTAGTACAAGTCATAAGCTCTACTGAGTTTCCTGGAAAAATCTCCTAAGTACAATTGTTCTGGAATAGAAATAGACAATACAAGTATAATATCAGAAGGTGACTTTGAGGCCTACGAACGCGACGACAGGTATACCTTGAGTCTCCACAGCAAAACCCGAAAACTAAGCATGGTAAAGATAACAAAGCTATACTCACAGTAGGACACTATAAGCAACAAGTAGCAACAGGGAGCAACAGGTAGTAATGCCATGAAGTAAGCTGAATACAGTTTAAGTCTGGTGAAACCAAGTAGAGAAAACAAGTAACAACTCAATAAGGGCAACTGCTTCAACATAAGATTTGTTCAAGGATTTTCCCCGAGGTACTTTGCCTCATAGTCACATTTCATGGGTCCCAATTCATGGACCCTAATCACTTGGCATCTTGTACCCACATTACAATTCATAACCGCACGGACGACTCATGTGCCAAGGGAGTGATAGTACCTCATAGCCGCACGGACAACTCACGTGCCAACAATAACAATGACTCATGACTGCACGGATAACTCACGTGCCAATAGGACAACTCTCACACAGAAGGCAAGTAAATGAGAGTACATGTAAATGGTCAATAACATCAGGATTCATCTTCTTAAACTGATATGGGTGATTAATTAGGTGTATGCTTGTGCAAGTGTCCTATCACAACTCAAGTTAACAAGTTAGAGTAGAGGCAATAAATGGCACATAGGAAACCACCACCACAAAATGTACAATGTATAACTCACATAAGGTAGGCACACCACCACACAAATATCATCAATAACAATGCTCCCAGGCCATCACAAATCATCCCCGACATAGCCCACCTTGTCTCACCACGTTCGCAACGATAAAGTAAATGCCTGCCTAGTCTGGCCACACGCGCATAATAATATTCCCACCTTGTCTCGCCACATGCGCAAACCCACATATGTAGCCCGCCTTATCACACCGCATGTGCAAATATCAATAGTAACAAAAGCACAGATAACTCATGTGCGAACACCCAGACAATCATCTCGACAATACCACGTGTGCCAAATACATAACATCACAATATAAGGTCTTTCACCACATGTGCCTATATGCCACAACTTTCCCTCAAAACAAATTTCTATATTGCAACCACGCATAGCCCTCGGCTCAAAAACACTGAGTACAACAATAACAATAACAACACGAGAGTACGGCAAGTAAATCAACACAAGAACTACAGAACACAAGGAAACGGAAGAATGAGCTCACAATGAAAGACACGACAAGTAATAATGGTTTCAACAACAATAGCTCAACAAAGGGAGAGATAATGTGTAACAATGATTCAACATAAGTACAACTCAACGATAAGAGAGATAGCATGAAGCAATGATTCCAAATAAGGATAAGTCAACAATGAAAGGGATAACAAAACTTCAATAAGGTTAAGCAATTATAGAAGAGATAATAATAACTTCAATTAAGGTTAAGTAATTAAGGAAAAGATAATGATGACTTCAATTAAGGTTAAGTAATTACGGAAAAGATAGTATGGCACTAAAAAGGTGACAACTTAAATTAAGGCACATAAGAGTTTATTGACAACAAGGGTAGAACGTGGATCAATCAACTCCAAATAAGACACGTAAGGGTCAATCTAGCAAAGGAAAGATTTAACATGATAAGACAACTTAATTTTTAATGAACATAAGAACCTAAGAGCCTAAAACGTTCAAATGTCCATAAATAAGCCCGAGTACGTACTCGTCACCTCGCGTACACGGCCTTCACATGACACAATTAGCATAAATGACTCAAATCCTAAGGGATAGTTCCCCCACACAAAGTTAGGCAAGATACTTTCCTCAAAGAAACTGGACAGATACTCTAAAATGACCTTCTCGTGTGAAACAACCTCCGGACGGATCAAATCTAGCCAAAGTAACTTCATATCATGAATAAATACCATAGGAAACAAATCCAAATAATAAAGATTTGATCTTTAATGAAAACCCCGGGCATGTACCTTGAAACTCAAAAAAATTCACAAACATCCCGATACGAGTCTAACCATGCCAAAATTATCCAATTCTGATATCAAATCGTCCTTCAAATCATCATTTTACATTTTTGAAAGTTTTCACAAAATTCTCATTTTTTCCCAACTCAAACCACTAATTTAATGATAAAAATAAAGATAAAATCATGAAATAAAATCAAATCTGGGTAAAGAACACTTACCCCAATCCAACACGTGAAAACCCCCTCAAATATCACTCAAATCCGAGGTCCACAACTCAAGATACGATAAAAATAGCCAAACCCTCGAAATAGAGTTCTTGTATTACTGCCTAGGTATTCTTCTTACGCGATCGCGGAACATGCTTTGCGATCGCGAAGCACAAAAGTATAAGCTGCCAAATGACCTTACGCGAACGCGACACGCTGACCGCGAACGTGATGATTTACCTCATTATGCCTATGCGAACACGTCCTTGACCATGCAAACATGAAGGCTAAAATGACCGGTGCCCATCCAGTCTCACCCTCTATGCGAATACGATTCCTCTTTCGCGTATGCGGCAAACTTTTCAAGATCCACGAATGCGTCCACATACTCGCGAACGCGAAGAAAAAATATTGCCTGCCTCCCAATTACCTTACGCGAATGCATCAATCTACTCGCAATCGCGATTAAGAATGCACCAGATATCAAATCAGCAATCCAAAATAGGAGGAAATGGCCCGTAGCCCATCCGAAACAAACTCGAGGTCCCCGGGACCCCGTCCAAACATACCAACAAGTTATATAACATAACATGGAACTGTTTGAGGGATAAAATCACATCAAACAATATCAAAACCATGAATCGTGCCTCAAATCGAACTTAATGAACTTATGAACTTTCAACTTCTACAACCCGCGCCGAATCATATCAAATCAACCCGGAATAACCTCAAATTTTTCATGCAATTCACAAATGAAATAACGAAGCTAATCCAACTCTCAGAATCACAATCTGAACCCGATATCACCAAAGTCAACTCCCGGTGAAACCTCTTAACCTTCCAAGCCTTCACCTTTCCAATTTTTGCCAAAATACATCAAATCAACCTACAGACCTCCAAGCTTGAAAATACTATTCCGGAGTCGTCTACACAAAAGTCAAACTTCGGTCAACTCTTACCGCTTAATTTTCTAACATAAGAAACCTTCTTCCAAATCAATCCCGAATCATCCAAAATTCGAAATCGACCACACACGCAAGTCATAATACACTATACGAAGATGCTTGAGACCTTAAGCCACCGAACAGGATGCTAATTCTCAAAAGGATCGGTCATGTTGTTACATCCTCCCTCTCTTAAACAAACGTTTATCCTCGAACATGCCAAGAATCATTCCGAAGTCACCAAATCACCAAATGTACTCACCATACATATACTCGTGGGTGACCCCACGTCACTTCAGTCCACATAAGCCTGACAACACTATCTCAACTAAATATTGTTCCTCCCACCCACACTGATAAACCTTAGAACCAAAATTTTCACCATCTGATCATTTCCCAAAGACCTGATTCTCATATCGACATACGGTATAAGCCTCAACCAGCTGCAACAACTCATGCCTACACCCACAAGGTACAACCACACGAGATGACACATCACACATATACCCATAATAACAACTCTTGCCACAATAGCTACCCATAATCAAATCCAGCACCGACAATTAACCTTATATCCGCTGGAACCCTATTCCAGACATTCACAATACTGATAACGATGCAAGAAACATGAAGATCCCATAACCATTCACTCAAATCTACAAGTCGATTTTAACGCCACCTGGGAACACACCTCGCAGGCTAAAACCCAATAAGCACAATGCGAATATGATTGAATATGAAAAGAGAAACACATGAGAGAACTATCAAACAAGCCCGACAGGCACAACTTCCTATCAGTACCATACTACGAATCAATTCCATAAGGGAGAATCAAAACACAAGAACTAATCACAAGGATCTCATCCTAATATAACTCCACCGCGGCACGCAGCTCGGTCCAAACATATCAGACCACATGAAAACGCGAGGATCCCATCCTCAGTTCTGAATCACAAGTAGAATACACACCTTACCAACCGAAACCTCCCACTAATTCAATTTTGCAAAACAAAATCACAACACGTAATGAACTCCCTACATCGGTAGAACATCCAAATCACAAATTGTAACCAAACTATCCAAAAATCACATCAAAACCTACCATAATGAGTGATAGAAAGTCACTTCTAGACTCATAGCTCTCAATAGTGAACAAATCAAAGCGATAGACATGGGCTACTGATCTGTGCCACACCACAATTGAGTAACGAGGCGGTCGATGCAATAATAAACCCAACAAAGGTCGGGATCGAATCCACAGGGAGTTAGAATATGGGATTAGGTGTATATCTAAGTTAATTGCAAGTTTTGGCTTTAATTGCACTTTCACAAACTTGATTGGTTCTTTTATTTCTAACTTTACTCTAAAGATTGCAATAATTGAAACTAAGGACAATATTTTTGTTGTTGTTTTTCAAATGCTTAAAGAGACTAGGGTAGTGACTTCTACCTAGGTGGATATCTAACGGGTAGCAAAATCTAGGGCAAGCTTGATTAGTTGGAATTGTAATATAGCTATCACACCCAGATACCCATTCTATACCTCTCAGTAGTTTGAGTGATTTTACCCAATTTGGCTTTCTCAAGTCTAAATAGGTATTCATGCAAATCAAGTGATATTGGCTCAAGTTGGGTATTACTATCTATAGGTTTAACCCTTTAATTGGGGCTATCAATTTCTTGAGTTCACCCCAATTCCTTGTTAGCCTAGTTTTCCTAGACTTAGTCCCTCTTTCTCAAGTAGAGACTAAGTCATAAAGGCACAAATCAATGTTTGCAACCATTAATTTTTGAGTTCTAGCAAGAACTAGGCTAAATATCACTAACCCATTCACATTCAAGCCCTAAAATCAAATACCCATTAAATACCCACACTAGGGTTGGGTCACAACCCTAGCAATGGGTTTAGCTACTCATGGAAATAACAGAAATTAAAGATGAAATGAAGATAAAATCTATAATTTTAATTTATGGAATGAAAATCTAATGTTAAAAAGTGAATCTAATACAAAAACTCCAAAAATAGAAAAGTCAGCCGTATACAAAACATAACATAACCAAAAAATGACAAAAAGTTCTCTTTATACTAAGTTAAAACTATCCGACAAAAATGCCCCTGCGGAGGTTGTGCGGCCGCATAATTCTGAGTGAGGCCGCACTCTTTCTTTCGCGGCCGCATAATTCTGATGTGGTCCTCGTTCTTCTCTTTTGGATCTGGGTTGAGTTGAACTTTCGCGGACTGCATAATTCTAAGTGCGGCCGCGCTCCAGAATATGCGGCCGCATAAAAGTGATGCGGTCTACACTTTCTTGAGTTTGGCTTGAAATCAACTCTCTGGTTCTTCATTTCGCGGACCGCATAATTTCGATCGCGGCCGCGCAAGGGATTCCGCGGCCGCACAATTCTATTGTGGTCCGCACTTCTCTCTTTTTCTCAAGTTGTCAGCTCTCTGAATCTCAGTCATCACGGTCCGCGTAATTTCAATCAAGGCCGCATAGGGACTTTCCCTGCCGCACATTTCTGGTGCGGTCCACACTCATCATTTAGCCCAAAAATCACTCTCTAGATCTCCCTCTCATGGACCGCGTAATTTTGATCGCGACCGCACAATATTTGTGCGGTCCGTGCTTCAGACCTCTTTGCCCAGCCTTGGATTTTGTTCCACTTTTGACTCCTTTGTGAGTTGATTTTGATTCCTTTGGCTCATTTTGAACAATTCCTGCAAGCAATCATATTTCATTAGTTTTCGGGAATAACTCCAAGCATTTTTGGCCTAAAACACAAGTAAAAGAGAGCAAATAATAGGTTAAAATCCCGACTTATCAACTCCTCCAAACTTAAAGTTTTGATTGTCCTCAAGCAAATAAGGTAATTCCCACCTCCACTAGAAAAAAAAAGGGTATTTCAGCAGGCTTAAGGTGAATCAATCATGCATCAATTGGGACTAACAATTACCCTCTACACAAATGAGTTATCAACAACACTATGTTTTGACCTTTTGAGTACCATAGTTCTAATGTGACACTAGAGCATCAAGAGTTGACTTAATTCACCAAGGAATATCGCTCTATCACATAGGTCATTGTGGAACCCAAACTCCTCCTCCTTTACTCTCCATGAGCAAATCTCACTTTAGAATGTAACACTCAAAACAAGGATTGTGAAGAAGTGCGCTCATCTCTCTTAAAAGAAATGTCACAAGTCCGGCTCTAAGTACCATAAGCTTGCCCCTTATGTAAATCACCACTAATGTAAGCTCACTCAACTTGAAATCATATAGGGCTTTTGCGGGAATGCACTGAAGGCTTTTGGATCAAGGTAGGACTTATCGGCATATGATGGTTTCATCTTTCCTTAAGCACTCTATTTCCTCTTTTTTGGCTCATACTTTCTTGACTCTTTGAGTCATTTTCTTCTTCCTTAGGGGAACTAGAGAGACGTAATGTCACTCTTTCTTGCTCATGACAATCATTTTTCTCCTTCTCTAATCACTCCATGCCTTTCATCATTGCTTTCTTTGAATCCCTTCAACTTTCTGCTTTATTCCTCGTCTTTCACTCCATGCCTTTCATAATTGCTTACTTTGAATACCTTTCATATTTGTACATTTTATCACTTTTACATTCCTCGTCTCTCCCCCAAACTTATGTTTTTGCCAATCATATCAAGAATGCTAAGGAAAGATCGGGTGCCAAGAGAGGGTCATTATAAAATGGATAAAGGTTTGTAACATGGCTATTGAATAAAAAAGGCTTCGGCTCAAAGGGGTTGACTAGGGATGTCACATTGGCAGGCTATGAAAGTTTTCAAGTTTCCAATTGGATCAAGGAGTGCCTACAATCATTTCTCAAGTCGAGCTACACATAGAATTTCGCCTAGAAAAACATTCAGGGAAAGTTCTAGACTTATTGGCATGGAACTTGGACTTGCAATTCAATACCTCACCTCTCAAGTTAAAGAGAATAGATTTGATGGCTCACAACAACCCTAGATAATATTGAAAATCGCAAATGGCTCAAAGAAACCACTCGATGATTGTTTTAGTCAACACAAAAGTCTAAAGGTCACAACTAGAGCTATTCTTTGCCAATCAACTTGTTTCTAACCATAAGGTCAAAGGTAAATGTGTTAGTACCAAGTGAATCCTTCTTGAGACACTTTTATTCACTACTACTATATATACAAACACATAAAGAAAATGGATTCAATCCCTTAAGAAGGTTGTCACGCCATCCATCATTGGGAAGAGCCACCCGGTTCACAAAACATCCACCTTCGGAAAGAACCGTGGCATTAAGAAAACCAAAGGCTTATTGTTCACATAAAATGTAAAAAGAAGCTAACAACTTAAAAAGAAGCTACTAAAGTAAATAAGAAGCTATGCTACTAAGGAAAAATGATGAAAGAAGTTATGAAGTAAACTACAGAAAGTAGACTAAATATGTACAAAATGAAGTAAAGCGAATATATACATAATGGACATGAATATATACGTCAAATGGTAAGAATATATACATACCAAAAGTGAAAATAAAGATCAATAACGATAAAAATAAAGATAAAGAAAAATAGTATAATGGTTATTAAATACCAAATGTCATCAAATCAAAATGGACCACCCCCCAAATAAAAAATAGCATTGCCCTCAATGCTCATAACAAATAAGAACAGGAAAAAAGTGTAGAGAGTAGAGAAAACTCCCTATGTGGTCTCTGTCTGCATCGGGTCCTCAGCACCCTCTGTATCCTCTAACGGGATCTCCACATCCTCTGACTGGGGGACTATGGGGTTGCTGAGCATCTGAATCAGCTCCGCAGCAGTGTGTGTAGTGGTAGCCGGCTCCTCAGACTGGCCGGATGCTGCATCTGATGCTTCGGGCACTGCTGCATGTGCTGCTAGGACTGTCTCCTCCATGAGCAGGTCTAGTGGAATATCACCGGCAGAAGCAATCTTCTCAACCTCTTTGCTCAGCTTCTCCACCGACTCCTTAGATGTCTGAGTCTTACGCATCTTCTTCACTTGCTTCCCCAAATCCTTGATAATCCTCCCATGTGTATCAAGAGTCTCCCGGATCTTCTTTTGGTCATCCAGAATCTTCTTCTGGTTGTCCAAAATCTTCTTCAAAGAGTCCTCCACTAATGGAGGTACCTAAAGCTCTGATGGGGCTGAAGACTGTGCTGCCACTGCACTTGATATGGCAGTCAGCTTTATGGTAGCTGCCTGCATCCAGTTGTTGAGACCTGATAGTGTATGTGAAACCCACAGTACTGTCTGAGGGTAGGTAGAAGATGCACGCACTGACAATGGCACTGAGAGGGAAGGTACGGATAAAGGAGGAGGCATGGCTGCTACTCCGGCAGAAGTACCGGCTGCTATGGAGGGCTCATCAACTGACCTAGCAGCCAGTACCCCTGGCTCTTTAGATTGGCCAGTGGAGGTAGTGGCTTTACCCTTTAATTTAGGGTTGTCCGCTCCCTGGAGGTGGTACCATGAGAAAGGCTTTTTAGCCTTCACCTCCACATCAAAATGTTTCGGCTCTACCCCTTGGTCTTGGAAATACTCTGTGAGGAAGTTGGGGTAGGGATACGATCTTTCTTCTTTCTGGACTACATTGGAGATGTTGTAGGACATCAAGTTTACTACAATAATAGAATAGAGTGACATGATTGAAGCTACCAATACTGCCGAAGGAGTGGAAGGACATTCTCATGTTGGCACGGGTCAAGAAGGCTGCACACAAATGTTGCCCACCCTTTTGCTTCAAAGTTAAGGGTGGCTCTGACAATTTGAACTCCTGTTGTGAGCCATGCAGGTGTTTTCCCCGGAAAAGCAAGTATCTCAGCTAGCCATGGGCGAACTACATCACCCAAGGCTAGCTTCTCTAGGTATTGCACTGCCTCTACATCCTCAAACCCTACATATGTGTTCAGTGCATGGCCATCAAACCAGATTTTCAAGTTTCGGACCTTCGTCACCTTTGTACCCTTTTTGATGTGGGCAATATTGGCATAAACTTCCTTGACAAGGTATTCATTTGCATCATGGATCCGGCAGGTGAACCATTTACATCATTTTCTCTCCGTAAATTGCTTTAGGACATTCAGATTGTGCTGGCTTAGGTCTTTGGTTATGAATTATCGCTCAAGAACTACTAACCCCAGACCCCATTATGCATTCAAACACTACCCACATGATTTGTGGCAATTAAACAATAAAAGCTACTAACCCCAGACCCCATTATGCATTCAAACACTACCCACATGCTTCTAAATCAGAATTAAGCATCAATTTGACATTTTTGGCATGAATTTAACACTAGATAAAAAGAAAACTACAACAAAGAGAAAAGAAAAGAAAATGATGAAATTAATTCATTGAAATCAACATACCAGTAATGAAATGTAGTAGGAAATCAATAATTGATGAATATGGGATGAGATTGAAAACAAGAAAGAGTGGACTATGCTTGAGAGGTCAGAGTGTGTAAAGTATAAATAGTCTCAAAAAGTCCTATTTATACTTTGGCCCACCAACTTACCTGAGTGCGGCCGCACAATTTTGGCGCGGTCCGCACTCTTTACCTTTTCTAACTCAGGAGCTGATTCAGTGATGCGGTCCGCATAAAAATGGCTGCGGCCGCACAATCTGAGCGGTCTGCGAAATTTTGACCTTGGCCGCGAATCCTTAAGGGATTTTGTCAGGCCAAACTTCAGAGAGTTGGCATTTTCCATATTCTAGTTGTGCAACCGCACACAGAATTGTGCGGCCGCGAAAGGCTTGTGCGGCCGTATAATTCTGGTGCGCTCCGCACAATTTCACCACTTGGCCAATTTTTGTCTTGTCAATTTTCTGCACTGCACACCCAATTCCTGCATACACTTCACAGCCAGTTAGTCCAAAACAATGCCTAATCTAACAAAAAGATCAAAAGAAAGAAAAACACATAGGTTGCCTCCCAAGAAGCGCTTGATTTAACGTCGCGGCACGACTCATGTTACCATCATTCATTTGAAATGGAGCAATGCCACAACGTGGCCATCATCGACCTTACCAAGGTAGTGCTTCACCCGGTGCCCATTGACTCTAAAGATCTCACAATTCTTATTTTTCAAATCAAGAGCATCAAAAGGAGTCACATGTAATGTCACGCCCCAAACTCGGGGAGCGTGACGACGCTCTACCGAGAGAACCCGGTCGAGCAAGCCTGTTAGATTTACTTCTACCCAAACTTATCCATGAATAAAAAGGAGATGTACTCCATTAATCAAATACTGTAAAGATTTTATTAGCAACTTCCTTTTCATTCTCATTAACAGCTTCATTTATAATTTCCAAAATATTATGAGTTTATAGAATTAATGGAAAAAAAACATGATTTCCAAATACCAATATTTCTAGTTCAATTCCCAACATCAACCACAACCCACAACCTATCTACGGAGCCTCTAAATACAATAGAAGAGTAACATGGAAATGCCGGCAACAAGGCCCCGGCTATATCTCAAAACACAGTACATGAGAAACAAAAGATACATGACCCCAAAATGAAGTGGGGCTCACCAAATCAGCTGAAAAGAGTGCGCTGCTATCACTGATCAATGTCGCCTGATGTAGAAGCACCTGCATCCATTAAAGATGCAGCGCCCCCGGCAAAATAGACGTTAGTACTGTCGAATAACACTAATATGCATAGCTAAAAGCCCTTTTTCAAAATAGAATGCCCATATAAGAAAAGGCAACACATAGAAATAGCAAGTCATAATCAACAATATCCAAATGTTTAGTTAAAACATAATAATTTTCAAAATACGAACTTCATATAAAATTTTGGTTGGGAGATCATTAGCACCGATATACCACCGTCTCTGTTAGCACGGAGTCTGATCACGCCCGATCGGCTAGGACATCTCCCCACGAACAATATGGTTTGACATGTGATGCGAAAGAAAGTTGTTACCAAGAGTAGTACCACCATATGCGCAATATGGCGTCTGATCTCCACCCGATCAGCTAGGCCGCCTTCCCACATATGCCGTGCGGGTTGACTTTTCCAATCCACAAAGGTTCCAATTTCATCCCAATTAAGGGGAATAATATCACAATTTCCCAAAGGTTCCAATTTCATCCCAAATAAGGGGAATAATCACAATCCACCCCTACACCGGCACATGTAGTTTCAGGAGTAGGCCTTATGACCCACCCTTCCTCAGTATTGCTAATGATGCTCCTAAAAACATTTTTGATTTGATTTGCAAACAGAAATATCATAAATACAATTGTACTCACCTCAACATCTTTCACATTGTATAAATTCTCATTAGTATTCCCAGTCATTCACAACGACAATATTTCCTTGGCTCATTAGGCCATTCACAAGATTCTTCATTCCTGGCATGATGGCCGTATTTCATATTCCACACTTTCACCTCTTTCAATTTCAAAGATCACCATCAAGTATCAACATATAGGATATTTCAGAAATCATATACTTCAAATCCATTTGAAATGGAAACTTCAGACACAAATGGTTTCTTCCCAAAAAAATGAGGCATACCATCCAACAATAGAAACACACATGAAAATCATAAACAATCAATACACCATTTATTCTTACAATGCTCTTCCCTAGCAATGACAATGTACCAGTTCAACACATGAGTATATAGAACTCGAATCACACTAGATATATTTATAAAGTAAAGCATTAATTAAAGCAACCACTAATGGACATGAATTGAGTACAAAAGCTTTTAGGTAATTCTATCTTCAAAGTCATTTTTAAACAATTGAGTCGAGGCTCATTTCATATTCTTTATCGCATCTTCTCAAATAATTTGCACTACTAGACACAATCATAACATAAATTCTTGGCACGTTGGCCACACTCTATATCCCCAATTAACTTATTTCACTTCCAACCATCTTTATAGATTATCAACAATAAGATATTTCCAAATCAAGAATTTAGGTACACATATGAGCAATTAAGAGTCTTAAGAATATTGAGATTTTCTCACACAATTTAGCATATTATCTTTCATTGAAACATGACTCAAAGCCATAACCTTTTAATACACAACCCATACTTTGAAACTTACGGAATCATTATGGAATTCAATTCCAAGAGAGAAAGTTTAGCCAACATACCTCAATCGAGCTTCCTTAACTCTAGAATGATCCGGAATTCTTAGCAATCCCAATCTATTTTGAGACATAACAAAATTGAACCATTATTAGGAAGATATTCATGATCTCAGCTCATTTGAGCATTTTATCAAACACTAGGTGTGCAAATCTAACTACAAGGTTCTTCTACAAGATTTCCTTCACTCCACAACCCAATCTTTACTTATTTGAGCTCAACAATCTTCCCACAAACCTTATTAGTACAAGCATGTATAAATAATGCTCTTATACCCAAGAATCATACTCCAAATCAACCATGTTTTACCCAAATTCGAAATTGGAAACTAGGGTATGGAACCTTACCTCTTAGATGAAGATCTTGTGATTAGCTTCCTTGATTCTTGAAGATTGGTGCAAGATTGGATGATTATAATGTTAGGTTCCCTCCTTCTCTCTAAAATGCTCTCACCTCTCTCTAAAACCCTCAGAAAAACACCCCAAAATAAGCCCCAAAAGCTATTTATTTAAAAGGGGTCGGGTTATAAAAATAGAAAATTTAACCCACCGAAAGTAGGTTTGCGGTCGCATAATGGACCGCAGAATGGGTATGCGGGTCGCAAAATGCACCGCAAAATTGATGCCCAGAAATGGGATTCACTGGACAGGTGTGCGACCATTTTGCGGTCGCATAACTACTTCTGTGATCGCATAATGGTTCTGCGATCGCAGAATTGGTCGCAGAATCGCATTTTTCCAGCCTTTGGTAATTTGGTCATAACTTCTTGTAGGAATGTCCAAATGACAAACGGTTTGAGGCATTGGAAACTAGACTCAAAGTATTTAATTGGATAGGTAATTCACCATATAAATCTTCATATTATGAGAGGTATGATCTTTTGAAGTTAGGTCTTGTGCGAACTCACTTGAAACTTTATCCCATCATAAAAGTTTCAACTTGACTTAGCCTTGGGGCCCTTCTTAGACCATAAACCATTCTTAATGCACCTCATACATATATTATCATGATCAATTGATGTCATTCATATAATAGTCCTTGTCTACACACAAAATAATATAATTAGCGCATATCGACTTTCTTAATAGCGCTTAAGGACTTCAAAATTTTTCGGGGTGTTACATGTACCACTTCAAAAGGACCACTCCACATTGATTTAAGCTTTCTTGGAAACATCCGTAGCTGAGAGTTGAAAAACGAACAAGGTCACATTCTTTGAATTCTTTGTTTTGGATATACTTATCATGTAGGTACTTCATCTTGTCCTTATACAAGGAAGAACTGGAGTAGGCATGGAAACGGAACTCATCAAGTTCACTCAATTGCTCCACCCGAAGATTGACAGCTAGATCCCACTCAAGGTTCAATTTCTTCAGTGCCCACATGGCCTTATGTTCTAATTCTACCGGAAGGTGACATGCTTTGCCAAACACCAACTGATACGGAGACATACCAATTGGAGTCTTGTAAGCTGTTCTATAGGCCCAAAGAGCATCGTCAAGTTTCCTTGACCAATCAGTCCGATTTGCATTGTCAGTCTTGGATAGAATACTCTTGATCTATCTGTTGGAGACTTCAACCTGTCCACCTGCCTGGGGGTGATAGGAGGTTGACACGTTGTGAGTGACACCTTACTTGGAGAGTAAAGTGTCAAAGGCTTTGTTGCAAAAATGTGAACCCCCATCACTAATGATAGCCCTTGGAGTACCAAACCTTGTCAATATATTCTTCTTCAATAAAGCTAACACACTCCGAGCTTCATTGTTGGGCAAAGCCACGGCTTCAACCCATTTGGACACGTAATCCATAGCTACCAATATATAGGTGTTCCCACATGAGCTCACAAATGGACCCATAAAGTCAATGCTCCAAACATCAAAAATATCAATCTCCAGGATGGCGGTGAGAGGCATCTCATTTTTCTTGGAGACCCCACCATCCCTTTGACAATCATCACAATGCTTAACGAGCTCGCTAGCGTCTTTGTACAAGGTAGGCCAATAGAATCCACAACTTAGGACCTTTGTAGAAGTTCTCGCCCCACAGTGGTGACCACCATAGGGCGAAGAATGGCAAGCTTCAAGAATACCCAATTGCTCTTCTTCTGCAACATATCTCCGGATAACACCATCAGTGCAAATTTTGAGGAGATATGGCTCATCCCAATAGTAGTCCAGGCAGTCTCGTCTGAGCTTCTTCCTTTGGTTTGAGGAGAACTCATTCGGAATAATGCCACTCACAAGATAGTTGGCCACATCGGCAAACCATGGCATCCCAGTCATAGAAATGGAAAGGAGTTGTTCGTCAGGAAATGAATCATTGATCTCAAGGCCATCATGTGGCCTCCCCTCCTCCTCCAATCGGGACAAGTGGTCCGCCACTTGATTTTCACTACCCTTTCGGTCTTGAATCTCTAGATCAAACTCTTGCAATAGAAGCACCCACCGCATCAACCTTGCCTTAGAGTCTTTCTTTCTTATCAAATAACGAAGTGCCGCATGGTCGGTGTGAACAATCACCTTTGTACCATTAGGTACAGGCGGAACTTCTCCATAGCAAAGACAATGGCTAGGAGTTCTTTCTCGGTCACTGTATATTTGACTTGGGCCTCGTTCATGGTCTTGCTAGCATAGTAGATCGGATGAAAGATATAATTAATTTGTTGCCCCAATACCGCACCAACTGCCGCATCGCTTGCATCACACATGAGCCCAAATGGTAAGCTCCAATTTGGCGCAGTAATAATAGGAGTGGTAATCAACTTATACTTGAGTAGTTCAAATGCCTTCATACAATCTTCATTGAAAAGGAACTTGGCATCTTTCTCCAAGAGTTTGCGCAAGGGGTTTACCACCTTAGAAAAATCCTTGATGAATCGGCGGTAAAACCCCGCATGACCTAGAAAACTTCTCACTCCCTTTATGGAAGTAGGGGGAGGGAGTTTGGATATCACTTCAATTTTTGATCTATCAACCTCAATGCCATTCTTGGAAATCATGTGACAGAGGACAGTGCCCTCCTTGACCATAAAGTGACACTTCTCCCAATTCAGCACCAAGTTAGTTTCTTCACAACGTGCCAATACCTTATCCAAGTTATCCAAGCACTCTTCAAAAGAACCCCCCACGACAGAAAAATCATCCATGAAAACCTCGAGAAAGTCCTCTAACATATCGGTGAAGATGGATATCATACACCGCTGAAAAGTTGTCGGTGCATTGCATAACCCGAATGGCATCTGTGAGAATGCAAAAGTGCCATATGGACAAGTAAAGGTGGTCTTCTCTTTGTCTTCAGGTGCAATAAGAATCTGGTTATATCCGGAATATCCATCCAAGAAGCAATAATAAGCACGTCCGGCTAACCTATCTAACATTTGATCAAGAAATAGAAACGGAAAATGGTCTTTCTGTGTAACTTTGTTGAGCTTTCTATAGTCCATGCACACTCTTCACCCGGTGACAGTTCTTGTGGGGATCAATTAATTTTTGTCATTTGTGATCACAGTCATGCCCCCTTTCTTTGGGACACATTGCACCAGCGAGGTCCACGAACTATCAAAAATGGGGTAAACCACCCCGGCATCCAACCACTTGATGATCTCTTTCTTTATTACCTCTTGCATGGCCTCATTCAATCGTCTTTGATGTATCACGGAGGGTTTGGCATCCTTCTCCAAAATGATTTTGTGCATGCAAAAGGCACGTTATACCCCGAATATCCGCCAATGTCCAACCTATCACTTTCTTCCTTCTTTGAAGCACCACAAGGGTGGCATCTACCTGCACGTTAGTTAAGCACGAGGAAAGAATAACAGGTAAAGTGGAACAAGGGCCTAGAAACTCATACATGAGGTGTGAAGGCAAAGGCTTTAACTCCAAGGTGGGAGGCTCCTCGATTGAGGGCTTTGTTGGTGGAGACTTCCGATTTTCGAGATCCAAGGAAAGTTTTTGGGGCTTATAAGTATATGATCCCATTCCTTGCAAAGCATTGACATATTCTACAAAGCCTTCTTTCTCATCCTCATCATGATTCAACAACACAATTTCCAAGGTATCTTCCATATTTATCATAGCACTTGTGTCATCAATAATTACTTCGGTCACAAGATCCACGAACGAACACACTTCATTGCTATTTGGCTGCCTCATTGATTTACAGAAATAGAACACCACTTTTTATCGCTCACCCGGAAGGTGAGCTCTCCAGCTTCCATATCAACTAAGACCTTCCCTATAGCAAGGAAAGTTCTCCCTATAATGATTGGCACCTCGTAGTCAACCTCACAGTCAAGTATCACAAAATCTACGGGAAGGATGAACTTGTCAACCCTAATTAACACATCATCAATTATATCCAATGGCCTTTTCATTGTCCGATCCGCCATTTGCAATCTCATGGATGTGAGTTTTGATTGCCCAATCCCCAACATTTTGAACACAGAATAGGGCATCAAGTTAATGCTTGGCCATAAATCACATAAAGCTTTGGCGAAATCGGCACTCCCAATAGTGCACGGGATTGTGAAAGCACCAGGGTCTTCTAAATTTGGAGCCATGGAGTGCACCATAGCACTCACTTGATGTGTCATTTTGATCGTTTCACAGTTTATTGATCTCTTCTTTGTTACCAAATCTTTCATGAACTTGGCATATCCCGGCATTTGTTCTAAGGCTTCAACCAACGGCACATTTATGGACAAACTTTTCATCATATCAATGAATTTCTTGAATTGATTCTCATTGTTTTGATTTGAAAGTATTTGAGGGTATGGAGGAGGAGGCCTTGGCATTGGTACCTTAACCTTTGGCACTACCGGTTCCGGCATGTCAGTCACATGCTTCCTAGATAGGTTCACTTCTTCTTGCGTCTCCTCCACATTTTCATCAATATCAATCCTCGCTTCTTCATTAGCTTGAACACCATTGATTGGCTCATCATCATCTTGCACCAACACATCATCGCCCACATGTTTTCTTTGGTTTGAGGTACTAGCAACTCCACCTCTCCCACTTCTTATTGTCACGGCCATTGCATGCCCCGTATTCCCACCTTTCGGGTTCACCAGTGCCCCCTTTTGGCGAGTATTTAAAGCTTGAGTAATTTGGCCAAGTTGAACCTCCAAGTTGCAGATAGAAGTGTTGTGGGAAGCTAATTGGGCATCGGAGTCGGCGTTTTTCTCCATCATTTGCTTAAACATATTTTCAACTAGTCCCATTTCACTATTGGAAGAACTAGGACCTTGCGACGGATATGGAGGCGGGTTATTTGGTTGTTGATACATTGGGGACCTCTGAAAGCCCGACCCTGATTTCTTTGATTGTTATTGTTCCAACCCCCTTGATTATTGTTGTTCCCCCAATTGCTTTGATTGTTGCCACCCCAATTACCTTGATTATTTCCTCCCTAATTGCCTTGATTACCTTGATTACCCCAATTGCTTTGATTATTGTTGTTGCCACAACTCCAATTTCCTTAGTGGCCTTGGTTGTTCCAGTTTCCTTGGTTTTCTTTGTGATCTCCATTGTTGTTGATTTGGAGCATTGCTTCTTTGACCTTGATAATTGTTGACATATTGAACCTCTTCATCTTGCTCATCACAAGAATCATCTTGATTATACCCACTATTACTTTGCTCAAATTGTTCCGGATGGTTTTGTACTTGTTGACCTCGTTGTCATCTCTTGTTTACCATCATGTTCACACCTTCCATAGCATTCACCTGCCTCGACTCTTGAACCTGTTGAAGCTGAGCCTTGGCCAATTGGTTCATGGGGGTTTTCAACTCCGCAATAGCTTGCCCATGATCATGTAGCTCCTTGTGCAAGTGAATAACATTTGGGTCACCCTGAGAACATTGGCTCTACTTTGCCACGCCGAAGAGGTGTCCGCCATTTCATCCAAGATTTCACAAGCTTCAGAGTAAGGCGTGTTCACGAAGTTATCCCCAGTTAGTTGATTTATCACACACTGATTTGTTGTGTTGATCCCCCTGTAGAAAGTCTGTTGGATCATGGCCTCGGTCATATCATTTTTCGGGCATTCTTTGACAATGGTGCGATATCTTTCCCAAATCTCGTGCAATGGCTCATTGGGCTCTTATTTGAAAGCTAAAATATCATCCCTTAGTGTAGCCATCTGTCCCGGAGAGATGAATTTGGCAATGAACTTCTCGGCCAACTCATCCCAAGCGTGGATAGAATGATTGGGCAGTATCTCTAACCAGTCCAAAGCCTTTCCCCGTAGAGAAAAAGGGAAATAGCCTTAAGCGCAGTGCATCCTCGGTGACATTTGTTTGCTTGCTCCCCCAACAAGTATCAACGAACCCTTTGAGGTACTTGTAGGCACTTTGGTGTGGAGCTCCAGTGAAGAAACCCCGCTGCTCAAGCAGTGTAAGAATCACGTTGGTAATTTGGAAGTTGCCCGCCCTAATCCGGGGCGGGACTATTGCACTTGCATAGCCCTCATTCGGCAACACCTGGTGCGCTGCTCTTTGTGGATGCGGTCGGCCTCGCCTGTTTACTTGAGGCTTGGGATGAACTTCATCCAATTGATCGTCATCTACCTCCTCCCCCAATGGTAAATTTACGAGGGGCTCATTGTTAAGAGACATTTTGTACCAAAAAGCAATTCACAAACAAAATTAGTGACTCGGAAGGAAAGAAAGACAAAACATACAAATACCTAGATATATAGCTAAATCTGCTTAACTCCCCGGCAACGGCGCCAAAAATTGATCTGTGCCAAACTTACACCACAATTGAGTAGCGAGGCGGTCGATGCAATAATAAACCCAACAAAGGTCGGGATCGAATCCACAAGGAGTTAAAATATGGGATTAGGTGTATATCTAAGTTAATTGCAAGTTTTGGCTTTAATTGCACTTCCACAAACTTGATTGGTTCTTCTATTTCTAACTTTACTCTAAAGATTGCAATAATTGAAACTAAGGACAATATTTTTGTTGTTGTTTTTCAAATATTTAAAGAGACTAGGGTAGTGACTTCTATCTGGGTGGATATCTAATGGGTAGCAAAATCTAGGGCAAGCTTTATTAGTTGGGATTGTAATATAGCTATCACACCCATATACTCACTCTATACCTCTCGGTAGTTTGAGTGATTTTACCCAGTTTGGCTTTCTCAAGTCTAAATAGGTATTCATGCAAATCAAGTGATATTGGCTCAAGTTGGGTATTACTATCTATAGGTTTAACCCTTTAATTGGGGCTATCAATTTCTTGAGTTCACCCCAATTCCTTGTTAGCCTAGTTTTCCTAGACTTAGTCCCTCTTTCTCAAGTAGAGACTAAGTCATAAAGGCATGAATCAATGTTTGCAACCATTAATTCTTGAGTTCTAGCAAGAACTAGGCTAAATATCACTAACCCATTCACAGTCAAGCCCTAAAATCAAATACCCATTAAATACCCATACTAGGGTTGGGTCACAACCCTAGCTATGGGTTTAGCTACTCATGGAAATAATATAAATTAAAGATGAAATGAAGATAAAATCCATAATATTAATTTGTGCAATGAAAATCTAATGTTAAGAAGTGAATCTAGTACAAAAACTCCAAAAATAGAAAAGTCAATCGTATACAAAACACAACATAATCGAAAAATGACAAAAAGTTCTATTTATACTAAGCTAAAAATATCTGACAAAAATGCCCCTATGGAGGATGTGCGGCCGCGTAATTCTGAGTGCGACCGCACTCTTGCTTTCGCGGCTGCATAATTCTGATGCGGTCGGCGTTCTTCTCTTTTGGATCTGGGTTGAGTTGAACTTTCGCGGACCATATAATTCTAAGTGCGTCCGCGCTCCAGATTATGCGGCTACATAAAAGTGATGCGCTCCGCATTTGCTTGAGATTGGCTTGAAATTAACTCTTTGGTTCTTCATTTCGCGGACCGCATAATTTTGATCGTGGCCGCACAAGGGATTCCGCGGTCGCACAATTCTGGTGCGGTCCGCACTTCTCTCTTTTGCTCAAGTTGTCAGCTCTCTGAATCTCAGACATCGAGGTCCACATAATTTAAATCGCGGCCGCACAGGGACATTTGCAGCCGCACATTTCTGGTGCTGACCGCGTAATTTTGATCGCGGTCCGCGCTTCAGACCTATTTGCCCAGCCTTGGTTTTTGTTCAACTTTTGACTCCTTTGTGAGTTGATTTTGATTCCTTTGGCTCATTTTGAACAATTCCTTCAAGCAAGCATATTTCATTAGTTTTCGGGAATATCTCCAAGCATTTTTGGCCTAAAACACAAGTAAAAGAGAGCAAATAATAGGTTAAAATCCCTACTTATCAGCTACCACTATAGAATCTCCCAACGGGGGTAAACACATAAGTAGAGTACAAAATCACAAACTCACCCATATGTGAATCAAGATAGGAGGACTCACCCCAATAAGCAGAGTCGAATCAAAATAAGAATGATGCTCCTCTATAAAAAATCGAAACCATACCTGTAACGATACCATTACATAGAAATCACATCAACGGGTCGGGCCTCCCTTTCTTGGACGCCCTCCACCCGCTTGACCTACACCCCTAGCTGGCAGTGTAAGGAAAACAGCAACTAGAGCAAAACTCATAGCCTGAATAACCTGTTGTGACACATCTGTCCGGAGTCTGGGACAATCTCTCACCATATGGTTGGTATCTCTACACTCAAATCAACCCCTCCAATGGCGTGGCCATGGAAGTTGTCCGGTACGAGTACTCTGAGACCCATAGGTATCTGAAACACCGTGTGAAGCTTGAAGTGCAAACTGAATTGGCTGACCCACAAAACCTCTACCATGTCGTACCCTACCTCCAAAATAGGGACCAGTAGGCCCTCCCGGTCTGCGAGGCCTCTTAGCCTCCCTAGCTTCTCCCTCCTGAACCCACATGCCCTCGAATATGTGAGCGATCTCTACCACCTGCTGAAATGGAACATCCGTCTCCATATTTCGAGCCATGCTGAATTGGATACCATGACTGATCCCCTCAATGAATCTGCAGACTCGCTCTCTAACTGTAGAAACCAAAACAGGTGCATGTGTGGACAAATCACTAAATCTAATAGCATACTCTGACACTGACATAGTGCCATAGTGCAGCTGCTCAAGCTCCGCGCGCCATGCATCCTGAAGGGCCTAGGGAACAAACTCTCTCAAGAACATCTCTGAAAACTGAGTCCATGAAAGTGAAGCTGCATCAGCCGGACTACCCAACTCGTATGCTTTCCACCACTGATATGCTGCTACCTTAAGCTGAAACGATGTAAAAGCAACTCTACTCGTCTCCACAATACCCATAGTGCGGAGAATACGGTGACACTCCTCTAGGAACCCATGCACATTCTTTGAAGCCAAACCATTGAAGGTATGAGGGTAATACTTCTTGAACCTTGCAAGTCTAAGTTGTTCCTCCTTAGATGTTGTTGCCCTAACTATGGGCTGAACTTGAACAACAGGCTGTGTCGGCATGACACTTGGAACCTGAGAAACTGGGACTCGCTTCTCTGGAGTACGGGCGGCGAGAGTCTGAGATCCTCCCCCGGTCTGTGAAGTGGTTGGTGTAACCGGAATCAACCCCGCCTAATCCAATGTGTCAAACATGCTCAGGAACTGTGCTAAAGTCTCCTTAAGTCCCAGGGTAACAACAAGCGCCTCATGTACCTATCCCCCAACTGGAGCTACTGGCGGCTCCTCAACTGCTGCCCTGACAAGCGCTCTAGCCGCAGCACGTGCTCCTCCTCGGCCTTTACCACTGCACCGGCCCCTAGCAACATCGGCTCTGGAGGCAGTGTCATCAATACCTATAGCTTTTGTCCTCACCATCTATGAGAGAATAGAATGTCAAAGGCTCAAACTCTGAGATCAATAAACTCGCACGATAGGATTGAAAGAAGTGAGACTTTCCTCATAGTTTCGTAGCCTCTCGAAGATAAGTACGAACGTCTCCGTACTAATTCGCAAGACTCTACTAAACTCGCTTATGACTCGTAACACCTATGAACCTAGAGCTCTGATACCAACTTGTCACGACCCCAATTTCCCTCTGTAGGA
Organism: Nicotiana tabacum; assembly: GCF_000715075.1. Lineage (NCBI taxonomy): Eukaryota > Viridiplantae > Streptophyta > Magnoliopsida > Solanales > Solanaceae > Nicotiana > Nicotiana tabacum. The sequence continues at coordinate 63,185,553 of NC_134094.1, read as the reverse complement.
TGTCATGATAGCACTTAGTCACTAAGACTGGGTAAGCCTAACACTTATTGAATTAAATGGAAGAATTAAACTAGATACAACTATTAAGCATGAAATTCAAATTTTCATAGTGAACAAATAATCACGAGTGCAATATAATACCCAAAACCGGTAGTACAAGTCATAAGATCTACTGAGTTTACTAGAAAACTCGCCTAAGTACAACTGTTCCAGAATAGAAATAGACAGTACAAGTACAAAATCAGAAGGTGACTCTGAGGCCTACGAACGTGACGGCAGGTATACATTGATTCTCCACAGCAAAATCCAAACAGCTAGCTAGTGATCAACCAACTTCAAAGTTCCTAGATCTGCCCAAAAATGTGTAGAAAGCGTAGCATGAGTACACCACAATGGTACCCAGTATGTATCAATACTAACCTCAGCGGAGTAGTGACGAGGGATAGTCAAGACACCTACTAGACTTAACAACCTGTACAAGTATGAATGTGAAACTAACAGAGAAATAAAGTCAATATAAAAGTATGCATTGTAAAGATAACAAAGCTATACTCACAGTAGGACACTACAAGCAACAAGTAGCAATAGGGAGCAACAGGTAGTAATGCCATGAAGTAAGCTGAACACAGTTGAAGTCCGGTAAAACCAAGTAGAGAAAATAAGTAACAACTCAATAAGGGCAACCGCTTCAACACAATATTTGTTCAAGGATTTTCCCCGAGGTAGTTCGCCTCATAGTCACATTTCACGGGTCCCAATTCATGGACCCTAATTACTTGGCATTTTTTACACGCATTACAATCCATAACCGCACGGACGACTCACGTTCCAAGGGAGTGACAGTACCTCATATTCCTATGAACAACTCACGTGCCAACAATAACAATGACTCATGACCACACGGACAACTCACGTGCCGATAGGACAACTCTCAAACAGAAGGCAAGCAAATGAGAGTACATGTAAATGGTCAATAACATCAGGATTCATCTTCTTAAGCCAATATATGTGATTAATTACGTGTATGCTTGTGCAAGTGTCCTATCACAACTCAAGTCAACAATGAAGAGTAGAGGCAATGAATGGCACATAGGAAACCATCACCACAAAATGTACAATGTATAACTCACACGAGGTAGGCATACCACCACACAAATATCATCAATAACAATGCCCCCAAGCTGTCACAAGTCATCACAAATCATCCCCGACATAGCCCACCTTGTCTCGCCACGTGCGCAATAATAAAGTAAATGCCCGCCTTATCTCGCCACACGCGCATAATAATATTCCCACCTTTTCTCACCACATGCGCAAAGCTACATATATAGCCCGCCTTGTCACGCCGCATGCGCAAATATCAATAGTAACAAAAGCACGGACAACTCACGTGCGAACACCCCAACAATCCTCTCGACAGTACCATGTGTGCCAAAAACATAACATCATAATATAAGATCTTTCACCACGTGTTCCCATATGCCACAACTTTCCATCAAAACAAATTTCAATAATGCAACCACGCATAGCCCTCGGCTCAACAAAACTGATTATAACAACAACAACAACAACAACACGAGAGTACGACAAGTAAATCAACACATGAACTACAGAACACAAGGAAATGGAAGAACAATCATACAATGAAAGACACAACAGGTAATAATGGTTTCAACAAGAATAGCTCAACAAGGGGAGAGATAATGTATAACAACGATTCCACATAAGTACAACTCAACGATAAGAGAGATAGCATGAAGCAATGATTCCAAATAAGGATAAGTCAACAATAAAAGGGATAACAAAACTTCAATTAAGGTTATGCAATTATGAAAGAGATAATAATAACTTTAATTAATATTAAGCAATTACAAAAAATATAATGATGACTTCAATTAAGGTTAAGCAATTACGGAAAAGACAGCATGGCACTAAAAGAGGTGACAACTTCAATTAAGGCACATAAGAGTTTATTGGAAACAAGGGTAGAACATGAATCAATCAACTCCAAATAAGACACGTAAGAGTGAATCTAGTAAAGGGAGGATTTAACATGATAAGACAACTTCATTTTTAATGAACATAAGAACCTAAGAGTCTAAAACAGTCAAATTTCCACAAATAAGCCCGAGTACGTACTCGCCACCTCGCGTACACGGCCTTCACATGATACAATTAGCACAAATGACTTAAATCTTAAGGGGTAGTTCCCTCACACAAAGTTAGGCAAGATACTTACCTCAAAGAAGCTAGACCGGTACTCTAACCAAAATAACTTCATATCATGAATAAAAACCATAGGAAACAAATCCAGACAATAAAGATTCGATCTTTCGTGAAAACTAAAAAGTCACCAGGGCCAGTACCTCAGAACCCGAAATAATTCACAAAATCCAAATACATGTCCCGATATGAGTCCAACCAAGCTAAAATTATCCAATTCCGATATCAAATCATCGTTTTACATTTTTGAAAGTTTTCAAAAATTCTTATTTTTTCCAAACTCAAACCACTAATTTAATGATAAAAACAAAGATAAAATCATGAAATAAAATCAAATCTGGGTAAAGAATACTTACCCCAATCCAACACGTGAGAACCCCTCAAAAATCGCTCAAATTCGAGGTCTACAACTCATGATATGATAAAAATGGCCAAACCCTCAAAATAGAATTCTTATATTACTGCCCAGGTGTTCCTCTTACGCGATCACGAAGTATAAAATTATAAACTGCCAAATGACCTTACGCGAACGTGATACGCTGACCGCGAACATGATGATTTACCTAATTATGCCTATGCAAGAGCGTCCTTGCCCATGTGAATGCGAAGAAAATATATTGCCTGCCTCCCAATTACGTTACGCGAACGCATCAATCTACTTGCGATCGCGATTAAGAATGCACCAGATATCAGATCAGCAATCTAAAATAGGAGAAAATAACCCATAGCCTATCCGAAACACACTTGAGGCCCCCGGGACCCAATCAAAACATACCAAAAAGTTACATAACATAACACGGACTAGCTCGAGGCCTCAAATCACATCAAACAACATCAAAACCACGAATCGCGCCTCAAATCAAACTTAATGAACTTATGAACTTTCAACTTCTACAACTCGCGCCGAATCATATCAAATCAATCCCGAATAACCTCAAATTTTGCATGCAAGTGCCCAAATGATATAATAGAGCTAATCCAACTCTCGAAATCGTAATCCGATTCCGATATCACCAAAGTCAACTCCCGGTCAAACCTCTTAACCTTCCAAGCCTTCAACTTTCCAATTTTTGCCAAAATGCATCAAATCAACCTACGGACCTCCAAATCCGAATCCGAACATACGCCTTAGTGAAAAATCACCATACGAAGCTATTGGAATCAAAATACTATTCCGGAGTCATATACACAAAAGTCAAACTTCGATAAACTCTTACCGCTTAAGCTTCTAAAGCAAGAATCTCTCTTCCAAATCAATTTCGAATCATCCAAAATCCAAACTTGACCACACACGCAAGTCATAATACACTATACGAAGCTGTTCGAGACCTTAAGCCACCAAAGATGACGCTAATTATTAAAACGACCGATCGGATCGTTACAAGAAGTCGGGGGAAAGAGGGAGATCGCCGCCTAGCTGGTCACCACCTCCAGCGGCGATTAATGGCCGGCGAAGTGGTAGATACGAAGGGGATGAGCAGCCATGAGAGAGGCGGCATGCTTTGGTCTCTCCAAAGTTGAGAGAAAATGAGAGACTTGTGGGGTGTTGCGGTTGGAACTTCTAAAAGTGAGAAGGAATTATAATATTAGGGTTCCATATGCCCCCAAAATATGATGGTCTCCCCTTTGGTGTGTGTATTGTATAGTGTATTATAGGTAAAAATATAAATGGTGGGGTGTGGGTAGAAAACTTAGGGACCAAGTTTTAAAAAGAAAGTAAAATGTAAACGAAAGACATGGTCAAAAATCAAGGAAGGTCAAGTCACATCGATGTCATGTCACATCAATGTCATGTCGCGTCAATATTTAGTCACATCAAATGTCTTGTCACATTGGATTTTGACGGGATATTGAATTTGACCGGACTCTATCCGTATTTTGAAATTAGTTCTACTAGCTTCCATATAATTAATATACTGCATTGTAAAACTGAAATATAATTACTTAATAGAGAATCTTGTAGTATTTATTCAAAACACAACTACTGCAGTTGTGTTGTAGTAATTATTATTTTATTTTTTGAAAAGATAATAAATTGATAAAATATTCTAATATTTGAAAAATAGGACAATTATCAATAAATTGCTTAAAACTTAGAAAAATGCACAAAACGGAAGTATTTAACTAATTGAAATAAAATAATTAAAATTCACAGAATAATTATCAATAAATTGCATTATAGTTAAAAATATGCAAAATACTACATTTTATTATTTTTTGACAAAGAAGCGTGCAGAATTTATTTTTTAAACACGGAGGTTCAAAATTGACTGTCAACAGCTGTCCCGACGTTATAATCTGAAGGCATCATCCTCATAGCCCGAAGACATCATGCCATGACCTGAGGATCTCTCGAAACTGCATATCACTATTCAAAGGTGTCATAGTCCAGCGGTGAAAGTACGGGAGAGGGGGGGGGTGAATTGCTTATTTTAAAATTAATTATTATAAGTTGACTAGATGTAATAGCGAGATAATAAGAAGTGCAGAATTAAAATGCAGAAGTAAAGTGCATGAATAAAAGATACCAGAGTTTTTATACTGGTTCGGATTCAATGTGAATCCTAGTCCAGTCCGCTTGGGTTGCAATGGAGTTCTCTTTCAGTGATTGAAATTCTTGAGTACAAAGTGAATGGTGTAGTTACACCAACATCTCAGTTTCTATGTCACTCATCTTTTCTTGATACAATGCCTCACCAGTATTTTTCTCTCTTTCTTCTCTAACTTGTTACACAACAGATCTAGTAGAGCTACAATATTTGTTTCTTGATTGTTTCTCTTTGTGCACTTCGATCTTGGTTGATTTTCTTGAGTCCCTACACCAAAAGCAATTATATTATTTTTTCATCATTAAAACTAAAACCTAATAATCTCCCCCTTTTTGATGATGACAAAAAAATAATATATGTAAATATCAGTTAACTTCCCTGTATTTTACTCCCCCTCAATGAGTGCAGTTGACTCCCCCTCAATAGGTGCCGTTGGGATTACTTCTTTTAGTCAACTTCTCCTGTAGTATCTATAGTCGACTCCCCCTGCAATGGATGTACCTGCACGAATATATGTATAGCTTTCTCCCCCTTTTTGACATCAGCAAAGAGGGGATAAAAACAACAATACACCAGATACTAAAGCAGAATTTGTAGCATGATATGCATGCAGAGTTAAAAAAAATCATCCAACGACTGGTTATCTAGTCCAAAACAGCACAGCAAAAACAATTGTTTGAAACTTCCACACTAACGACGCAAAAAATAAGTAAGAGTGTTGCAAATCGCCTCCTTCAGTTGATCAAAGCTAGCATTAGCTGAGACAGTCACTCCATCAAGCCTGTCGTGTACTTCCTTGAATGCCTTGACTACGTTTTCCCTAACTCTGAGAATTGCAACCCTTATCTTTAAAACATCAGACCCTGTCTCTTTGGAGATTGCATGAATGTCCCCAACAGTGGACTGAGTGGTAGCAAGAAGATTTTTGCTGGTGGTCAGCTGGTTGTCAACGGCAGTCAGTTTCTCAGCAAGGTTAGGATTACGAAGACTGTTATGAGAAACAAAGGCTTTGGTCTTGGAATCAGGTTGAACATGCTTGAACTTACCTTCATATTTCTTAACCCAGGATCCCTTCACACACACATATCCCATACTAGCAAATGCCCTAGAATTGTAAGATTTTGAAACAGAGACGAAGGGATATTCAGAGATAGAGATATTATGAGCTTCTAGAATGTGAGTGATGGCCATGCCATAGGGCAGACTGGTGGGATCATCAGCACTTTCAATCATAAAATTTATGACCCAGGAAGACAGTTTTATCTTGAGTTTGGTCACAAGGAAATAGACAAGAAAGGTATCTCTTTGAGAGAAGGTGGAGAAGGTGTCAGTACGAGGGAGTTGAGTAGTTGCAACAATGTGGGCTAGAACACGAGTTTCAAAGCTAACATCGCTTGGACCTAACTGGTTCGGGAGGGATTCAGATGAACACTCAGCAATACAATGTTTTGCTTGATCAAAGGTGATTTCAAAATCATCAGGCCAAGAAAACCAGAATACTTACACTGGAAAATTTAGACAAACATGGCACAATTAAGAACGATGCGCTTTCCTAACACTAAGGATTCCAACTTGTCAGACTTACTAGAGCAAAGATTGGCATAAAACATTCTTACTAGGGGTTCATAGACTATAGGAGGGGGAACAAAAAAGAATTTTGACCAGCCTTGGTAAACAAACAGATCTTTTACCTTACAGTTTAGGGCTTCCATATCATCAAGATCGACTACTCTGCCATGAGCAATTGGCTTGTCTTTCAGAGCAATAAAAAAAATCCCTATTTGGAGAATCCCAGAAATTTAGGTCAGACTCTAAAGAACTTGAGAGATCTATTTTTGATTTCTTTGGAGTAAAGGATTCAGGAGGTTCTTCCAAGGGGTTTTTCCTAGGGCTTTTTCTCCTAGAGGATGGCAATGATCTGAGAGTTCTGCCTGAGATGAGGCTAAGCTTTATGAGTGGTCGGACCCTAGGTCTACTTGTTCTGGAGGTTGGGAAGAAGATTTTGCTCTGGAGTGAGTACTTTTCCTGGTGGAGGCTGAGGGATTTTTAATGTGTTTAGCCATGGAAGAAACTGGTTGAAGAGAGTTTCGGAGAGGGTTTCTAGGCGATGGGAACGATGGAGATTGGAAGAGGGTTTCAGAGATTAAAAGAAGGGGTTTCTGACGATTGGGTATAGGAAAGGAAATGGTGTCAGGTGAACAGGCGTGATGATTGGTTTTCCTTTCTTGAACGCTGCAACTGATGTGAAAAAAGAGAGAAAAAGAGAGGGAATTCGGAGGCGCTATTAATGACTATGAAAAGACAAAGTTTAAAAATTAGGCATACAAAACATAAAAATATCACATAGGTCCTAATATTAACGATCAATGGAAATAATACCATGTAATTCTCTTAAAAAGCAAAATCTGTCTTCAAGTAAAGGTGTAGTGAAAATATCTACTAATTGATCAGTAGTTCAAACAAAAGATAGTTAGATATTTTCCTTAAGAACATGATCTCTAATGAAATGAAGCTTGATATCTATATGCTTTACCCTACAGTGATGCACATGATTTTTTGAGAGACATATAGCGCTAGAGTTATCACAGAAAATTGGAATGGGTTTAAAGAATAGTTCATAGTCACCCAATTGATGAGACATCCATAGTAATTGTGCACAACATTGTTCAATGGCGGTATACTCAGCCTCTGTTGTGGATAGTGCAACTGATCCTTGCTTTTTACTGTTCCAAGATATTAGTGCTTTTCCAAGTAATTGACATGTTCCGCTGGTGCTTTTTCTGTCTTCCTTATCACCTGCAAGATCAGCATCTGAAAAACCTTCTAGTTTAAAATTGTTAGAGCATGGATACCATAATCCGTGAGAAATAGTTCCAATGAGATATCGAATAATCTCTTTAATGCGGTCAGATGTGATTCTTTAAGAGCTGACTGAAACCTGGCACATTTACAAACACTAAACATAATATCTGGTCGACTAGCAGTTAGATAAAGAAGGGAGCCAATCATTCCACGATATTTAGATTCATCAACAGGATTTCCCTGTTCATCTTTGTCAAGACTTGTTGAAGGACTCATTGGTGTGCCAATAGCTTTATCATTACTCATACCGAACTTTTGAATCAACTCCTTTGTGTATTTTGTCTGACATATAAACGTTCCTTCTTTAGATTGTTGAATTTGAAGTCCAAGAAAGAACGTTAGCTCTCCCATCATACTCATTTCAAACTCACTTTGCATAGGATTTGAAAATTCCTTGCACATAGGAGGATTAGCACTACCAAAAATAATATCATCAACGTAAACTTGAATAATGAGATTACCTTCCGATGATCTTTTAATAAAAAGGGTAGTGTATACTTTACCTCTTGCAAATTCGTGATTAATAAGAAATGAGCTGAGTCTTTCGTACCATGCTCGTGGAGCTTGTTTAAGTCCATACAATGCTTTGGTCAATTTGTACACGTGGTAAGGAAACTTTGAATCTTCAAATCCAGGGGGTTGTTTTACATATACCTCATCCTCAATGAAACCATTAAAAAAGGCACTTTTGACATCCATCTGAAGGATGTGTATGGAAGAAGAATTCGTATTGATTCTAGTCGAGCTACTGGAGCAAAGGTTTCGTCGTAGTCGACTCCTTCCTGTTGTGAGTATCCTTTAGCTACTAATATGGCTTTGTTTCTCACAACTTTTCCATCCTCATTTAGTTTATTTCTGAAAACCCATTTAGTTCCAATTACAGGAGCATTTTCAGGCTTAGGCAGCAGTGTCCATACTTGATTTTTGTCAAATTGATCTAGCTCTTCCTACACTGCTTCTAACCAGCTTGAGTCTTTCAGAGCTTCCTCTATTTTCTTTGGTTCAATCTGGGAAATCAGTGCTATGTTTGCTTTCTTCTTGAGAGCTCCCCTGGTTTTCATTCCTTCGCTTGGGTCTTCTATGATAAACTTTTGAGGATATTCTGGTTCACCTCTCCATTCATTAGTACGAATTGTACTTGTATGAGTAGTTGACTCCTTCGGAGATTCTGATTGACTGTTGCTAATATCATTAGTTGACACCATTACACCATCAGGTTTATTAGTCGACTCTTGAGATTTGCTTGTCTCCTGAATTTTTTAAATTTGGTCTTCATCGCCTGCAATAATTCCTTTCTTGGCCGAAGTGTTATTTTCATCAAAGATAACATGTACTGATTCTTCTACACACAGTGTGCGTTTATTATAGACTCTAAAGGATCTACTATTTAATGAATAACCCAGAAAAATACCTTCGTCACTTCTTGGATCGAATTTTCCAAGATTGTCCTTACCATTATTGTGAATGAATCACCTGCTTCCAAACGGATGAAAGTAACTTATATTGGGTCATTTTCCTTTCCACAATTCATAAGGAGTCTTCTTCAGGATGGGTCTTATGAGGCATCGTTTGAGAATGTGACATGCTGTATTACTCCTTCTGGCTAGAAGTCATTTGGCAACGAATATTCTAGTATCATAGTTCTTGCCATATCTTGTAAAGTCCTATTTCTTCGCTCAACAACTCCATTTTGTTGGGGTAACCTTGGAGAAGAGAAATTGTGAGTGTATCCATGATCACTTTGAATTGTTGTAATAAGATACCTTTTTTCTCTTTTGACCTTTTTACAGAAGATCTCAAAATTTTTCAAAGCTTCATCTTTGTGAGATAGAAAAATCACCCAAGTAAAGCGTGAGTAATCTTCAACAATAACAAAGGCATATCGTTTTCCTCCTATGATAGTAGTTCTAGTGGGTCCAAATAAGTCCATATGAAGCAATTGCAAGGGCTTTGAAGTAAATACAATATCTTTGTTTTTGAAAGAGTTTCTAGTTTGTTTACCAATCTGGCATGCATCACATACATGATTTCTAGAGAAATTGAGTTTAGGTAAACCAATAACTAAATCATGCTTGGAAAGTTTGTCTATCAGATGCATGCTTGCATGACCAAGTTTCTTATGCCATAACCATGGATCAACAGATATGGATGTTAAACAAATAAGACCATCTATATTTTCAAAACCATCAAGAATATAGACATTTCAATACCTTTTACCTGGGAGGATTATTTTACCTGTCTCATCTTCAATAGCACAGCCTATTTTCTTGAACTTTACTTCATACCCTGAGTCGCATAACTGACTTATACTCAGAAGATTATAGTTAAGTCTGTCAACAAGGTAAAGCTCAGTGATATCACAGTTATTATTGAAAGGAACTGTTCCGGTACCGACTATTTTTCCTTTTAAGTCATCATCCAATTTGACACTTCCTCCGTCTATTTTTGTAACTTCTTTAAACAGGTTTTTGTCACCTGTCATGTGACACGCACTATCTAAGTACCATTTTCCTTTGCGACTCCTTCTGTGGTGTTCCTGCAAAACATAATTATCACTTCCTTTTAGGTACCCAAGCTTGCTTGGGTCCTTGTTGGTTAGTATTACTGGACTCAGGATTATTTTTGGGTTTCCAAATCCATCCTGATACATTTGATTTATGAAATAGACAAAAGGAATATTTATGTCCACTTTTGTTACAGTAGTGACACGTAAGTCCTGATCCATTTTTGGATCTTTCATTTGTGTTAGTACTAGTGGACTCTATTCTGGCTGGTCCTTCTCCATTTGACTTGTAAGTCGCTTGGTTCGACTTGACAGAACTATGACTGGTGGATTTGCGCATGCCATTGAGTTTCATTTGAAATTCCTGAAACTCATGTTGAAGTACTCCTTTTTCAATTTCGCATACTTCAAGCTTGAGTTTCCAGTCTTTTACTTCTTTGTTGAGTCTCTTTAGTTCATTCATCATTTTTTGAGACTCTTTAAAAGTAAGGTCAAGAAAATCCTGCAATTCATTACATCGTTCATAGTTATAAGGTTTTACCTCTCTTGTTTCACCTCGCGCCATGAAACAGTTCTCATTGTCATATTTGCAGTCGTCATCTAAAGTGTCCTCATCTGTCCAGCACCCTGAAAGTTTGTTCATGTCATTTTCCAGAATTGTCATGAAACATAGATATGCTATCTCTTAGTGTTCTGAACTGTCTTCATCACTCCAGCTTCCAAATAATTTGTTCTTGTTAAAACCTCTGGAAACCTTTCTTTTAAGATCAGGACACTCAGCTTGAACATGCTCAGATCTTCCACACTCATAGCATTTGCCATCATTTTTGTCTTGTTCGTTATATTGCCTAGTTTGCCTGGGTGGAATCCTGCCTCTTCTTGTATTCCTGTATCTCCTCATTAAACCATCCATGTTCCTTGATACCATGGCAATTTCTTCTTGAAGAGCTTCAGGGTCGTCATCAATATCACTGTCTGCTCTTTTCGTTGTAGCCTTGAAAGTAACTGTTTTCTTCTTGGTTTGTTTTCTTGAGATGAGTTTTCTCGAAGGCTATAAGTTCTCCTCGAAGTTCATCGTATGGTAATTTGTTCAAATCCTGTGATTCAAGTGTAACCACTTTTGTCTGCCAAGTAGTGGGTAGACTTCACAAACTTTTCCTAACTTGATCACCACTTGAGTATGGTTTGCCATAAGCTTTTAGATCGCTAATGATTTTGCTAAATCTGGCAAAAATCTCTTCAATGGATTCTCTTTCTTTCATCTGGAAGAGTTCGTAGTCATGAACCAACATGTTGATATGGGTTTCTTTCACTTTACTGGTTCCTTCATAAGTAACTTCAAGTTTATCTCACATCTCTTTGGTTGTATCGCAACTGGAGATTTTCTCATATTCCTCCCCACTTATAGCATTATAAAGAAGATTCCTTGCTTTAGCATTAACTTGTACAACTGCCATTTGTTCATCAGTATATTCATATATATCTTCAGGATCAGCATGTGGTTGAGCAGCAGCCGGCAGAGGATAGTTACCCTTTTTGATAACTCGCCAGACTTTGACATCATAAGACTGTGCGTATATTTCCATACGCACTTTCCAGTGAGAGAAATATTGTCCATTGAAATATGGTGGCCTTACTTGCGATGTTCCTTCTTGGAAGAGTGGTTCGACAATAACTTGATTAGCCATGATCTTTTCTCACAAGCTGTTAGGAAAAAGAAAAATGTGAGCCAAGCTCTGATACCAATTGAAAGTACAAGAGAGGGTGAATTGCTTATTTTAAAATTAATTATTATAAGTTGACTGGTTTTCCAATTAATCGACTAGATGTAATAGTGAGATAATAAGAAGTGCAGAATTAAAATGCAGAAGTAAAGTGCAGGAATTAAAGACACCGGAGTTTTTATACTGGTTCGGATTCAATGTGAATCCTAGTCCAGTCCCCTTGGGTTGCAAGGGAGTTCTCTTTCAGTGATTGAGTTTCTTGAGTACAAAGTGAAGGTGTAGTTTACACCAACAGCTCAGTTTCTATGTCACTCGTCTTTTCTTGATACAATGCCTCACCAGTATTTTTCTCTCTTTCTTCTCTAACCTGTTACACAACAGATCTAGTGGAGCTACAATGTTTGTTTGAAGTAGAACAAAGGGAGGGTAATTGGTTTGATATAAGTATATCTCTCTAAGACTTAAGGTTGCGTATAAATACTTTGTAGGAGACCGTTACTGAAGAGATTTGCCAACCCAAGAGATTTGATCCTTGGAAAGAAATTGATTCTTTTCAAGAATAAGGTTAATTCCCGTTACTCTTCCTTGATGTGTGGACTTTGACAGATTGCCATCTTTAAGTCTTGATAGCGCCGGATTTGCTCCTTAATTTTGGGTCCTTCCAGTAATAGCTACTGATTGATTATCTTGCCAGGTCTTCAATGCTTCTTTTCCTTTTTAACTCTTCAATCAATCTCGGATTGATTATCTCGCCGGATCGTCAGTGCTTCTTTTCCTTTTGAATGCTTCAATCAATCTTTGATTGATTTCTTCCTTCAGCTTTGATTGTTTCTCTTTGTGCACTTCGATCTTGGTTGATTTCCTCGAGTCCCTACACCAAAAGCAATTATATTATTTTTTTCATCATTAAAACTAAAACCTAACAAGTACGTTCTGAGGGAAATCCACGAGGGTACTTGTGGAAATCATTCGGGCGTCGAGTCGCTGGTTCGAAAACTAAAGAAATTATCCCCATCATCCAAAGACAACTCTCATGGTCCGAAAGGAATTGGAATCATGTTTAAATTTCCGCAATAACCCTATATATTTGCGTGCATCGTGTTTTAAGTTTTGTAGGTAACTCGGAAGGTAAACGTTCTACAAACGAGAGAAATTCTCGCTCTAGTTTCCGTTCACAATGTTCACATCCTTTGATTATCTCAAACGTAACCAACGATCGGAAATTGATCATTCTTTGTTTTGTAACCGCCCTAAAATTTATCTCGAATATCCGTAACATTCAAATTTGCATTCATAGCTCCACCTGAAATTATCCGTTACTCACGACACTATCCTATCCAAGAGATCTTTCTTTAAAACACTCGACCACTCTTATTAACAACTTCATCAGTTTCGTTCGTCGTTGGATCTAGAACTATACACGGCCTGATTCCCGTAATACCGGGGATATGTAGGCAACTCAAGAACTAGGGTTCGACCCCTATTTTTTCAAATATACATCATCCTTGCTCATTTCGGACAAAATTGGTCATCATATTTTCTTTACCCGACAACTCTTCATCATTTCCGGGTAAAGAGTGGCAGCTGTTGATACCTAATTTTGCCTTCATATTTTATAAAATATTTTATATACTTTCAAAATATCATTTTGCATTATTACCCAATTTACAATAGTCATATAAGTATTTTCTATAATTTTCAAAAGCTTTAAAATTGATTTCTCTTGCATTTAAATTATTCAAATATTTATTAATTATCTCTTCAAATTATTTTGGGATGATTTATTAATCCAAATTTATTATTTACACCCATATGTATATTTTATAACATTTTACTTCATTTCATATAATCACATTTGTATTTTCGAGCTCTTTACACAATTTTTGCAATAATAGCCTATATTCTATACATAATTATATTTATTACATTATTTATGCTAAAATAGAATTTTTTTTAAAATATATTTTTATAATGTTAAGCTATTATTTTCAATAATTTTTCTACATAAATAATATTTTTATTATTTATTAATTACTTTTAATAAATTATTTTTAACGAATTTCGTGTATTTAAACTATGACCCAATTTTGAGTTGATTTCAAACCAAATTATGGCCCAAAATTCTTAGCCCAATTCCCCATCCCAAACCAGACGATCCCTCTTTAATAAACTCGGTCGCGACCCGTCTCAATGACTCGCCCCGCTTCCCCTTCGATCCTAGTCGTTGATCTGAAATGATCAACGACCCACAACAGCCCTTCCTCTCTCTTTATAATCCCTCGCCCAAACCCTAGAGACCCATTTCCCCACCCAGCTGCCTCTGTATTCTCTTCGTCTCTCCACTCTCACACCAAACCCTAGCCGACCATAGAGATTCTCTCTTATTCCTTCCTTATACGCATTCATACGCGGATTCTACTTACCTTTTCTGCTATTATCGCTCAGTTATGGTAACTTTCGTTACCATTATACTTATGGCAAATTCGATTCTCACAAATCTGGCTTTGATTCTGTGGTTCTGGGTGCAATTGTGGTTCTATACACTTAAGAAGAGAAAATTTCTCTTGTATATGGTATGTCTCCGGTGATTCTATCGTGATTGGGGCTTATGAATGATTTTTCCTAAATCCGACTCCAACTAGGGTTCGGAGTTCTTACTTCCTCTATTATTTTATGTATGCATGGGATATATTCTTTCCTTTTTTGTGTTGATTGATTATATTTTCTTGTTTGTTCATCCAAGCTTGCTACTATATAAACCCTTTTTCCCGTTCCCCTTCTAGGCCTTAACAACTATTGCAAGAACTATTGCTACGACTGCTGCTACTACTGTTCTCTCACTCTTACACTCTCTATACTATTCTGTACTCTTGATTGCGGCCGGCTGAAAGCCAAGGCCACCAGAATCCTCTTTATCGACCTCCTTAGTGCGAGCACTGCTCGGGGCTCATTTGAAGCTCCTGTGAACTCTGACGCACTAGGATTTGGGTCTTTTTGTTATTCTCTTTGCTGCTGATATTCAAGATGTTGCTGGCACTTAGTCTTCTCTTCTCTTTTATTTGTTGAATCTACAAACTAGTGAGCATCTTGACTCTTGCAATACTATCTTCTTTGCTTGTGTTCTGCATATCCAAATTGTTGGAATTCTGTGAACCAATATGACTTCAATATTGTGTTATTTTCATTGGAAATTTTACTTGCTCTGAAGCTATTCTGTAGTTCTGAATCTCCTAGCGTCACAACCTACCTGGACTTTAAACTTCAATATATGCTCAGTATGTTTAGCTTGAGTGATTCTGTGTGTCTTTAAGTCTGCTCTGCTGTACTGATCACTTATTGTTTATTGTGAGTTTTTCTCATGCCTTGTCTTGGATTCTCGCATTGAAATTCTTAGGGAATTATCTCCTACTTAGAATTTGCTTTAATGAACTTCTCCTGATAAATCCTGTATGTGGACTCTACTTTTACCTACTTACATGAACCCTATTGTTGTCGCACTGTTTTAACCAAACCTATTGCTTTGTTGTGGAGAACTGTAATGTGGTGTTTGGTCAATCCTGTATTCTTTGGTATTGCTTATGCTTCTAATTAAATCCCAATACATTTAGTTACAATGATCATGCATAGTCTACTTGTTCTATTTAACCTTAAGATAATATGTCTTCCTGCCATGACACCTTTGGACTTGGGGATCTTTGTGTTATACTCAGCATGATTAGGCTTCTTATTGATTGCTTGCTTGCCTGTTTGTCATGTGTAATTGTCATTCCCTGACTATGACTCTGTCTGACCTAGGGCTGTTCAAAACCGAACCGTAACTTTTAACTGAACCGAACCGATGACTTATTGGCTTATTGGTATCGGGTTATCAGATTAATGGTTGGTAAACGGATTGAGATTTTATAATTAACGACTTAACGATTTGGGGGCGGATTACTCAATTTTCTTGTCGGATAAACCATTAACCCATTAGGAATTTTATAGTTATACTTTTATATGGGATCAACAAACGTTACATGAGTATTATCAGAAAATAAATCTGAAAATGCCTTCAAGTTTTCAGTCAAGTTTTGTAGGTGTAGGGAATTCCGATTTTATATAAGTTTTCAGTCAGTTTGACTAGTTTTCAGTCTTTTTTAAAAAAAAATGAAACAAGATAGCTATTCAACCAAAAGAAATACTTATAATAAGTGCAATACAAATTACAAAGTGTTAACAGATTCTATCATGTAGCAACAGATGTTAACAAGCCTGGTAAACTAAAAGGGGATGGAACTTATACTGGAGTCACTTTATCAAGTTTGGCCATTTGGTATTCACAAGGCTAGGATTATTCAAAAATTTTCTATTTGATTTAGCCGATAACTGCCCGATAATCATTAATCCGATACCAATCCGCCCATTATCTTATTGAATGGCCAATGAATTACTATATTTATAATCCGATAATCAATAAGCCGAACCGTTAAGCTTAATTATCCTCCCGATAATCACCCCTAGTCTGACCTTCATGACTTAGACTCCTAGGTTTTAAAATCCTTTTTAGGCTAACTGTGGATCATGCTCTATTCTAAACTCACTCTGGAAAAGCTTAGAATGTTCATCTCATATGTGTCTAGTATGTTTACCCTGTTAACCCCAAATGGCATGTCTCCCTAACTCTCCTAGTATTATGTCTATCTTCATCATGCTATCACCTGCTTAATGATTTAACCTATATTGCCATTTACCATATTAGAAATTAAGTCTATTAATTCTCCTAGTTTCTTGTTCTTTGCTTAATCAATCCTGTCACTCTTGCTGCTAAAATGCCAATGTGTTTATGAATCCTGCTAAATGTCACACAATTCTGTCTCTATGAGGTATTGCTTTAAGGCTGTTTAGTTGATTTTTATGTGTGGTCCATCAACTTATTTGGTTAAGCGGTCAATATTATAATTGTTGGGCTTGATATGAGTTCGTGTGTGGCTTTGGGTTGTGCAAATGGACATACTCTCTTATTTTGAGATACGTTTGGATCTATGCCTGCTATCCGCGTGAAAGAGTCTGTTGAAGGCCCATACAGTCCTGGGTTACTTTTATTTGGGCCTATTCTTGGAGTTGCAATTGTTCCTTGTGTAATATTTGTACTAGTATTCATTATCTGGGCCTGTAATAATTTGTAAACAAACGATTGGGGAGTTAGTGAAATGGAGGAAGCAGGTATACTTTGATTTTTGCCTAAATGGGTAAAAGACATGTCCATAGGATTTATTTGCTATGCCTGCTATTTGTGTGACGTTCTTCAATTCTACACACTAAAAGAAATCATGCCTATAGGAAATCACACGCTTCACATAACTTGTCTAATACCCGTACACTATCCAAACCATGTTGGTTCGAGTAAATGCTTTACCTGCTTCCATGTCTACTTCTATGCGCGATTAGACAACATGTCTATAGGAACCAAATGCCAATAACTACTTGTTTAATTGTGTAATTATTAGATAACATGCCTATAAGATGTAATAATACATGAATTTGCTAATGCTCATCTAGATACCATGACTATATGGTTTTAACTAATTAATCAATCAACTGCTTCTGTTGCTTTCATTATACTGCCCACCTAGATGACATGCCCATAGGAACAAGCATGATAAAATCGAGTTCAAATACCAACTATTAGAAATCCTGCCTATAAGATATTGTTACTCACTAGGAAACATGTCTATAAAATCAAAAGCTGGTAATTCTGAGTTTTCAAACGGTTTTACTGCCTCATTGCGCAAACAATTTAGAGATCATGCCTATAGATTTTGCAATACTTGTAATCTGCAAATTCGTTAGTTTAAAACAGCAACACTGCTTGTACGATACTTGAAATTAGAATCACATAGAAGCCATGTCTATAGGATTTAATGAATCTAATACGTCTTAATTCTGAAACTATTTGCTGCCTAATATAAAAAATCTGTTCGCGTGTATTTGTTGCTTATGTGTGGAGGATAACCTGAGCCATCTATTGACTTTATGTGTAGTCCTATGTGTCTTGAATGTGCGCCTACTTTATCATTTTTGAGCATTCTAAGTAATGTCTAGAACCACCCAAATAGTAAGTCCAAAGCCTCCTGGACCATAGGCATGGGACGGGTAGTATACGCATAGAGCACGGTTTAGAATTGAATTAGAGCGCTTTAGGTAAACAACTTTAACATAGTAATTGGGTAGCATGAGATGGTAGTCTGTGCCCGCTGAATAATATGAGCAACCCCTACCCTAAGGGAGTTGCGAAGTATTATTTATATTGCACGAGGTGATCCTTTATGCTAAAAAACTTAGGACCCCCTCCTTTATATGTTTATTGTTCGCATGTCTCTTGAACTTAGAACAATTAGGTGGTATCCTGCAGCCTCTAAAGACTTGTACTGATTACTTATATATAGTTTAATTCTTGTGCGATTTTCTTTACATCGTAGTAGAACATTAAATTCCATGTCTTCCCTCACTTACATAATCGCATAGGAAAATTATAATCCCAATAATCCCACATAGCGTAAACTTCGGCAGGGACCTACAGTTGTGGACCTCGAAGAGTACCTAACATCTTCTCTTTGAGGTAATTTGAGCCCTTATCCGATCTTTGGTGACACGAACTAGTTAAACAGAGTTATTCGCAAATAGGTGCCCTAACGCACCTTAAAATCATTAGGTGACGACTCTTCTCTTTTAAATACTCATCTAAAAGAGTTATCACATGTCGAAACCTCTTTCGAGAGAAAAAGCGCCGCGACAATAAGTATTCTCATTCATGCTAGAGATATGTCTAGACTTGTGATATATTTGGACATGATGGGCTATTTGTATGTTGGATTACATATTGTAACCGTAGTCAAATTATGCACATGCATACATCCCTCCATGTTTCTCTACTCCCGAACCCTGGGACCCGAGCCATTCATACCCGCAGGTTATGAATCACCAAATAAACGTACATGAAGTCTCAAACAATGAAACGGAATGATAGAACTCAAAAGACCGATTCGATTATTGTAGAATGAGAGCTAGACCATAATAATACCAAATTGAGGGAGCTAATTTGATAAAAACTCCACTAATCAGGTATATATAGGAATGAGCAATCCTATGCTTAACCTTATTTGAGTAAATCCAATCTTATTACTTGTGTTTTCAGTTGTTTAGTTTAATTTATGTTTTAGTTCCTGATCACCGAGTCTAAAAAAGTTAATTGATTTGTGCGAGGCTTGTGTGTTCAAACATAGACTTAACCACCCTAGATAATTGCTTCCCGTGGATTCGACTTGGTCTTACCAGTATTATATTGTGACAGGCACCTTTATGTCTGATTTAAGAGTACGGTTGGGCATTACCAATTATTTTCAAGTGGTAAGAATATGAATTAGGCTTATATTAATATTAAAATATTTTGAGATCATGAAAAATAATATATATAAGTATTTCACTTGGATGGACCGTATCTATATTCGAAATATATTACCACCTTTATTTCAATTGTTTCAATTTAGATGACACACTTTCATCATTAGTCCGTTCCAAAAAGAATGTCACATTTCTACAATTGGAAATAATGAGAAGCTTAAATTCTTCAATTTACTCATTTTACCCTTAATGAGAAGCTTTTTTAAGCACACAAGCGTCATAGCCCCACAAAGCTTTTACTCCTCAAGCTTTTAAGAACACAAGTTTCAAAAATCTTCTATTTTTTTCCTAAACTCTGTGCCGAGTCAAATTAGCTCATCTAAATTGAAACAGGGAGTATATATAACATTTTGCGGTATAGAGAAAATACTGGTCTTTATTAGCATATCATTTTGAGTCTTATTAAAGGTCTTTATATGTACTTGATGTCTTCCAACGAGAAGTAAATATTACTAATGTTTTGGGCATTATACTTGGCAACAATATGATTTAGATTTGTCATGAATATGACACTTGAACTATATAAAAAATACTATGCATCTCATTTGGTATAAGATACCTATTATTATTAATGGTAAATTCCTCATTTTGGGCCAAATTCTCCCATCAGTCAAAGCATTACAAAGACAGAGAGACATCAAATAGACGTCTTATCAAAAGAGACGTGACATTAATAGACTGCATAAGTCAAACCAATCTATCAAATATAAAAGACGACAGATAGCACATGCAATTAAACTTAGGCAATCACTGTACAAATAACTAGGTAGTAAAAATAAGAGAGCAAAAGTTAACCATCATTGACGGAGACAAAATTCTAGCACTTGTCATCGGCAGCATTTCCATTTTTCACAGTCTCCATCTGTATGGCAGATTTAGACTTCCTTGGCTTGAACCATATCGCAGCAATTAGGTAAAGCGCAAAGTTTATGACTCCCAATATAGCAAGAAGGCCATAGAAACAATCAAGCCTTGCGTAATTAATGTTGTCTGCAAGCCAGCCATCACCACCATTGCTTCCTGTCACCTTCTTGATAATAGAGACTAAGAAACTACTAAAAAAGAAACCAAGAGAAAGGGTTGTCAAGAAAAGGCCAGTGCTCATTGTTTTCATCCCTTTTGGTGACTGTGTTATGAAAAAATCGAGTTGGCCGGTGTATATGAATCCTTCCCCAGCTCCAACCAAAAAGAATTGTGGGATCAAATAGAATACACTAATAGGCAAAGTTGACATGTTTCGCCCCACAGATTTTGCCACTGACAACCTTTTTAAATCAACTAGAGCAGCTATTGCCATTCCCATAGTAGAAAGCACAAGCCCTATGGCTATTTTTTGTAGGCTGGTAAAACCTGCAGCAAGCCATGCATGACCCAAAAAAAAAATATGAGGAGCTAGGGTGCATTATATTATATTTTCTTTTGAGAGTGATCAGTACCTGGTTTTCCCTTGAATTTCTGCCAGAGTGGCATGATAAATCGGTCATAAATAGCCAAAGTGATTAAGATGGCAGACACAAAGAAGACAGTAAGAGAGCCTGCTGGAATTCTGAATTTGCCAAGTGATCTATCCATGGTGGCAGCTTGTTCAACTGAAAATGTAATCATTTGTGCATAAGTTGTCCAGAAAAGGATAGTTGTGGCCCAAATTGGAAGTAGCCTAGCCATCATTTTTACTTCCTCCACCCTAGTCACTGTGCACAGCTTCCATGGATTTGGAGCAGATGCAGAGTTTGCACGCTTATCAAAATCTCCTTGTGCTACAATTGCAGCCTTGTCCAGAAAGCGGAATTGTTCACTATGTTGGATCTCTGGATTGGTCTCGTAAAGCATGCTTACATCATACGGAACATCCATATTCCTTTTCCTTGAAGCAGCTACTATGACTTGAAATATTTGGACTATAGGACTTCCTGAGCTTTTCTTGTAACGGTACCTTCTAGTCCCCGAAAAAAATATTACGATTGCAATTAACATGGATATGCAGCAAATACCATATGCCCAGCTTCTTCCAACTTCATCTTGAACGTAAACTAGCACTGTAACTGCTGCCAACGTTCCCATGCTGATGAATAAGAAGAATCTGTTAAAGAAATAGGCCATTTGCGACTTTTCCTTCTCGTCCTTATCATCAAATTGATCTGTTCCAAATCCAGATACACTAGATTTTAGGCCACCAGTGCCTAATGCTATTAGATATAAAGCTAAGTATAGAATTCCCATCTGGATGCCAGTTGCTGGTTTGCACTTCTCATGAGGATGGCAAGGATGCGGCCTCAGCTGTGGCAGGCCCGTTGTCAGTGTTAACAAGCCAGTTCCCTGAGATGAAGGAAATTGATGATAAAAGGAAAATAAACTCATGTTTTTAACACAGAGTTAAGTATAAGTATTGCTGCTGAAACTTAAAGAAGATGGCAGTATTTACCAGTGATTGTATAATTGCAAAGATTGCAATGGTTTTGTATCTGCCAAGGAAAGAATCAGCAAGAAAACCTCCAAGGAGGCAGAGGAGAAACGCTGTGCCCATAAAATCTGTCACAATATTGGCTGATGCTGCACTTGGTAGATGCATGACACCACCCAAGTATGTCACTAGATTTACTGCTATTCCCATTGTTGAAAGCCTTTCATTGATTTCAATCCCTGTCAAATTTAAAACAAACTTATAACCCTCCAACATTAACTTATATGTCCTTTATTGGTTGATATGTAAAGGGATGAAGGCATTCATCATCATCTTTGATCCCAGTAATTATGTGAGAAAGAAGCTTTCTTTATTGACCATGTCAAGTTTATTCTTAACTTGATTCTTATTTTGTTTTCATTTCTTTTCTTGAGACTATCACATCTAACATGTCCTGTTAATTTGGTAGCGTGAGCAAAAACCTAATTCAAAGTTTCTTTCTTGCTTATTTATCTATCAGTTTATTTTATTCGTTGTTAAATGAGATGTAATAATTTATTTTTTATCTTTTTATATTATTTTGGCATGTAGTAGTAATTTTTTTTTATTATTCTTGCAATCGCGCGTCCCGATAATATTAGATCTTTAGAATAATACGAACTAACCGCCGAAAGAGAAGATCGTTGGCACCTCCCATATGCCAAGAAATGTATTTATTTCTCTCTCATTCTTTTACCTTTTTCCCTCTTTTTCTAATTAGAGAATTAATCATATTCCCTATTAATTGAATTTTACACACATTGGAGTCGTCCCGGTGATATTAGATTTCTAGAATAATATGAGCTGACGTGCTGAAAGAGAAGATCGGCATCTCGCATATGCCAAGAAATGTATTTATTTCTTCTCTCATTCTTTTACTTTTGCCCCCTTTTACCTACCTAGAGAATTAATTATATTCCCTATTAATTAAATTTTACATACAATGCTAAGTTAAAATAAGAAAAATAAATATTAATAAAACATGACTTTATAAAGACTCATTAATTTGGAACACTAAAAGGTACATGAAGGAGCAATTATCTCAAAATATGACAACAATTTAAATGAGGCTATTGTAATTTTTTTACCAAATTTACAATAGGGTAATATAAGCATTTTTAAAAACGGAGAAAGTATCCTTTAAGTCAACTGTGATGGTTTTGATTGTTATGTTAGATTTGTGTCTCTCTCGCGCGAAATAAAGGATTTAAATAATATTTTTTCTAATATTCGAATAATAAAAATATGTATTAGTGGTCAAATCTAAATATATTAGATTTTAATTTTTAATCAATTTTTATTATTATCATATAATTTTATATTTTCTCTAAGTTTTCATCATTGAAATTGTATTATCTTCTAAAGATAGTTCATCCTTTTGGATAACCGGTGAAATTATACCTTTCTCTCGTCCTTTACCTTTTCCTCTTTTTCTTTAATTTTTTTTTCTTACTTCCCAACCCATTCAACTTTCAAAAAAATATTAAATGGTAAAAGTTGAACTCAAATATAATTCTCAAGAAGTAATCAAGCCTTCTCAAAAATTAAATGGTAAAAGCTGATATTGCCAAGCCTCGACGTATTCCCATGAGAACATAATAGAATATATTATTGCCTCGCTCACAATATTTGTTATATTGCTCAAGTATTATTCTTTTATCTTCAAAAAAGACACAACGTTAAACTACTATTAAAGAATACAAATAGGAAGAAGGTTAACAATTATTCAATTCATTTTGAGAAAAAGAAGGAAACAATTCACATCTAGTTTAACTGCTAAGTATGAACATAAGAATTAAAAGATATTTACGATCAAAAGTTTTCATATTACTTTATAGGAAAGAAACTTGACTCCAAAATTTGCAAAAGTCATTAACTACGAAATCAATCGGCATGTTATCACTAATTTTCTTACCTTTCTTTCTCTCCTTCTTCCGTGTTTTCTCTATGTTTTCCTCTTTCTTTTTCTTCTTATTCTTTTTTCCCTTATTTTCTTTTCCTTTCTTTTTTTGTTTTTGTGTAAATTAGCTTTTCCTCCTCCTTCATGGTACAATATGCTTCTTTTCTATTAGTATTTCTTTTCCTTTTCAATTTTTTTCTTTCTCTCTTCCCCCATCAAGACCATTCAATCAACGAGACAAATATTTATATTCTTTTCCTAATTCTCTGTATGAAAGTTATCATCTTTTTTTTTTTTTTTTTTTTTCTATTTATCTAAATCTTCTTACCATTGTGAAATGTTATCACCCTTTTTCTATAAATTCAATGAAGAGATCTTAGTGTTTTAAAAAATATTCACTGTAGTAACAACATATGCGTAAAAAATAACCACTGCTTCAATAAGAAAGTCTAAAGGAAAAACCAAATACCTGTAATAGATGAATAAAATCTTGAATCTAAAATTTTGCAAAACCTGCTCTAAATTCCTGGTCTCTCCTCCCTTTTTTTTGTTTGTGGAAGATTGAACTCTAACATTAAATCGTTATACTGGTTTCTTTTCCATATCCAATTCTGAGTTCAGATAAACTTTTCTTTGTTGGGTGTGTATATGGTCTGTGTATTAATTAAGCTGAAGAGTAAAATGGGTGAAAGATTGACGGAGAAGTACTGGAAGAGTGTTGTATTGGTTTACTACTTTAAATGCTACAATTATATTCACTTTTGTAACCTTCTATCTGTTGTCATCCTTTCACTTGGAACGCCCCTCGTTTCGTGAACTCATTTGATTGGGCACGGAGTTTAAGAAAAGAGAGAAGACTTTTGAACTTGTGGTGTAAAATGAGGCACATATATTTTGTGTGGCTATAAATCATTGCATAAAGGTAAATTGTTTCCAAATAAGAAAAGAGGTCATTCTTTTTGACACGGACTAAAAAGGAAATAGGTTCAAAAGCGAGGAAGTATTAATTATTGTGGCAACCGTTCCACAATTTTTGGAAGAGCGTGGCTTTTGAGAACATAAATAGCAATTAAATGAAAGTTTTGCATTACGAACACAAACGAATAGGAGAGGTTGCCTACGTATCCTTTCGGAATCAAGTCAGACGTAGTTCATAATGTTCTTTTTTTTGTTGTTTTTTTTTCTTTTATATATATATATATATATATATATATATATATATATATATATATATATATATATATATATATATATATATAGTATGACCCTTTACGACTTTAAAAAATAATTTATTTATGAACCAACTGTTTTTGTCTAATTTCCTTTTACTAATTATGCGTAGAGGAAGAGATACTAAATTTTATAATCATGGCACAAGACGACTAATATTTGTTAACAAATCTACTATGTTATGGAATTAGAGCTAATCCATCAAATTGACTTAAAGATGAAGATTGTGACTTGGCCATATTATCGTACACCTTTTTGTAAGTGGGAAGCTTTCAGTTTTATCCCCCTAATAATTTTAATTGGGTTTTCCTTCTTTTTTTTTCTCTGTCTTTTCTTTTGTTTCCTGTCCTTTTTACCTTTTTATAAAATTTGTATATGAGAAACGAGAAAATTGACAATTGAACATAAGTCTCAAAAAATTCATATAAAAAAAAGTCTAGGAAAAAAGACATTAGAGGAAGAAAAGATATGGAGTGATATCTCAGGTTTATATCCCTAAGATTTTTTGCATTACTATTTTTTCTATTTTCATTATTTTTTTATTTTTCTATGTTTGCATTTTTTTTTATATTCAAATTCACATATTAATTGAATAGGTTGTTTTATTTAATTTGAATGTTTTCTCATACAATCTTTCAGTCAAGAAATATAGAATGTTAAATTTATCGTGAAAATATGATAGAATCGTCATAGAAATTTGGTTCATAGAGATTATGTTTTTATTAAAATTATGTATTTTTTTATTTTTTTAACCGCGCGAAGCACGGATAATTACACTAGTTATTCTATGGAACAAATGA
Organism: Nicotiana tabacum; assembly: GCF_000715075.1. Taxonomy (NCBI): domain Eukaryota; kingdom Viridiplantae; phylum Streptophyta; class Magnoliopsida; order Solanales; family Solanaceae; genus Nicotiana; species Nicotiana tabacum. The sequence goes on along the minus strand of NC_134094.1, from coordinate 63,159,882 downwards.
AGTGAAGCATTAAGATTATGAGAAACAAAAAAGTAAGTAAAAAGACACAGTAAACGCATCGCGGTTAAAGAAAAATAAAAGAATAAGAATAGAATAAAGCAAAATTTTCACATGAAATTAAGAGAATGGATGTTACATGTGAATTTCAGAATAAGAAATGGGACAATGCTTAAATAATTGTCAAAAGCTGTTTTAATAGTTAAGTAGTACAGAAATTGGATGTCACATGTGAGCTTCCAAATGAGAAAACAGGATGATGCTTAAATATTTCACTAGATACTGTTTAGAAGCTGTTTGAATATTAAGTGGACGAGAGTACAGAAGTAGCATGCCTAAAAGGTCACTAGGATGTATCTTAGTTATCTGAATCACCACCTTATTGGATCGGAATATCTCCTTACATATATGATCTGTCATGCAGAAAATGGAATGACCATTATCATTTATAAACTTTTTTCCAAAGATGGTCCCACGAAATAAAATTTAAGTTATACTATATACATTTACTAGTGTAGTATAATTGGTAGTACCATATCATTTACCTTATTTTTTGGGTAATAATTAATTTATGTTTAATATAGATTTTGTTTACCCCGTACTAGGTTGTAAATAGTCTGGGAGATTGAGAGCCACTTTGGCCAAGCTTATGGAAGGTAAAAAATATATTTTTTGGCGAGAAAAAGTACTTATTAAGAAATATGAAGTCTTTGGCCAAAATAGAAAAGTACTTTTGAGCATTAGCAGAATCAGTTTTTTTCCTTTTGGAAAAAAGCTACAAATTCTAGCTTCTCTCAAGAAGCAGGAGCTGAAAATTATTTTTTTAATGAAAAAAATATCCTTTAACATAAAATTATATTTCCTAAATAAATCCTTATCAATTTAACCTTTACTTTTTTATCTTTCTCTTTTTTATTTTCACCGTATTTTTGTTCTTCTTCTCTTATTCTTATTTGGAATAATCTCTCTACTATAAATAGATCTTTTCTTTTCTCTTTCACAGTTTCTTCTTTTCTTCGTCTCCTATTATTCTTTGAAATAACAAAGCTAATCACCATATTCAAGCACTTTTTTCATAATGTATGATTTTTTTTTTTTTTTTTTTACTTTTATAGTATACTAATATTATATGATCTGCAGTTTGTAGTTTTATTAATATTCTTTTTTTGGCGTGCACGCATATAATATATTTGACATAATGCAATACTACTTAGTTTGTTGTTTTCTCAAGAATTACATGTAACTTGCTAGCACATATGTTCCTACCAACATTATTGCTTTTATATAGTTAAACTTTATATTTGATTAAATCTTTAATATATATTACTTTATGTTTTATACTTTAATTACATAAAAATAAATTTTGCACTCAAAAGGATTTTTTTTAAAGATTGGCCAACCATAATTTGCTTATCAAAATTGCAAAAGTACTTCTCAAACGAATTGGCCAAATACAAAATACTTATCTTTAAAAAGAACTTTTTCTAAAAACACTTTTGAACAAAAGTATTTTTCAAAATGAGTAGTTTTTGGCAAACGGGCTTGAAAATCATTATACTATTTGAGTATATAACTTTAAACCCACAAAATACGGAATATAATGTATTTCCACTCCTAACAGAAGGGAAAAGTTGTGATACATACTCCGAGTATATTGATTCATCGTATTTGCATGAATCACCTGTTTTTCATCCTTCCAAGAACTAACCTGAAGAGCCTCAAACCCACCCAAAAAAGCCATGCATCCTTTCACGCTTAAGGAGTCTTTAACCATTTAAAGAAGTGTTAAGTTTTGCTAATAAGAGCTGGCTAGTATGTCTTAAACATGAGAAAATATTGATGTTTCGTTAGCTAAACTCTTTAGCTGTTATGAACAGAAATTTATGAGGGCAATATATAGGCTTTCAAACTGGCTATTGACAAATGAAAATGCTATACATGTGAAATACTTGTTGATTATATATATGCAATTAAAGGGATTTAATTAATTACTAACCCAGGACAAGAGCAGCAGGAACCCAACCACCAGTTTTAGATCTATCAGCAGGGAGACCCTTGTAGTTTACAGCATCTGCAACTGTCCAGCTCATCTTTCCCTCCTGTGGGGTGGAAACAAATTATTGGACATAAAAAAAAAAAAGAATATTGAATCTCCATTGACTAAGATAAAAGTGAAGATTCTGTTTCAACTTGTACTAACCATTACTTCTTTTCCAACTGTCTCAACGGTACTGAAAAGAGCTCGTAAAACTGTAAAGGAAACTATATTTGTTATTGAATTACTCTGCTAGCTCTTGTTAGCAGTCACACTTGGTTTGCTTCCAAGTCCTGTCCTTTTATAGGCAAAGACTTGTCACTCTGAAGTGACCCCCACTACAAAATTAAAGACGGATGCACTTCTTCCTTGGGATTAAGCCTATCCCATTTTTAGATGGAAGGTTTGGTTCTCAAGGTTGATATTTTAAGGTGAAATTGGTAATGTGAATTTTAAAGTTGATGTTGATTTGGTGATATTGGTGGGGGTGCTAGGGGGAAAGAAAGGGAATCTGGAACATGCAATACCATTAAGGTTGTTTGTTTCTTTCTCAATCTCTCCCTCCTTTTTGGTGTATCCAAAAGATATACATTGGGTTTGGAGGTTGTGAGGCCGGCCATGCCTCATTCTTGAATCCTAAGTGCTTTTGCTACCCCACAAGCTACCGCCTTCTGTTTTCCACCATTGTCTTCTCTATGGACAAGAAACATTACATTACCTAAATATAATACGTGGAACAGAAAACTACACTGTAGATAATATTCTCTATGAAAACAGAATCTCCTTATTTGTATATTTGCTTTCTCGATCTGCTTCCTTTAACATGTTGTGTCATTTTCAATAAAGAGAAATACCGAAGACCTCATGGAATGATGGATGTGTATTGATCGAACATGCCAGAGTTAACCATAGCTTCAAATTATTAAACTTAAAGTCAATGTACATCATTATCTTGTCTTGGGGAAATTAATTAGTGGTCATGGCTTTGCCGAAGTGGATACCAGAAAGTATTGTTGAGAAGATTTGACACGGATCTTCAAAAACAAATAGGCTACTTAACAACTTTTTTAAAATAACTGTATGGAAGTCAATGTCCCGGTGGGGTGGGGGTGGGGGTGGGGGTGGGGTGGGGGTGGAAGCGCCTAGCTAGCTGAGCTACTTAAAACCTTAGGCATATATGTTTTGTTACTAGGTAAAGGTTAGCCCGTGCGCATAAATCAAGCTCATTATTGACTTAACTTTATTTTCTGCTAATTTAAATTGTTTGACCAAAAATATAAATCTTGGTTTACAATCATCAGGGAGCTCAAGTTAATGTTATTGCTACATGTTATTTTTAGTGGAATTATGTAATTTGCAACTTTCTAATACATGAGAGTTAAATGTAAGTAAGATATGTATTTCAATATTCAAGTGTGATAACTTATTTGGAACTATGCGGTTAATGATTATTGACAAGCTAACAACATATGGTTAGATTTTCAGACTGTCAATATATTTGTTCTTAACATAACAAAATTTATATTATAAAATGATTTCTTGGTTATTCCAAATTGTTTAGGTAAAATCGGCTTTTGCACAATTGCAGCGGCGTAATATTGGTTGGCTATGTAATTTCTTAAACTAAAATTACACTTCATTCGTTTCATCCGTATCTTATGTGATCAAAATCATTCTTTCGGTCGATGAACTAAAAATATATGTTACTCCAATTTAAAACACTTTTCAAAAATTTTTGGGATACATTTTCATTTTAATTTCCTTTATAAATAAAATATACAAAAAACTGTTTTCAAATGAATCAACCCTTAACAAATAAGTCCGGTACGATATCACAAACAAACAGTAAAATAACATGCGTAAGTATAAATGAAATTACCCCTCATTTCCATATTTGATGTTGAACTCTAAATAAAAAAGTATGTGAAAATGTTTATACATGTCACCTGGTAAGTAGCGTAAAAAGAAGTTATAGGCACCATGTTGGGTCTCTCCATCTTTAATTTTTTAACTATGGTGATCTTTTTTCCAATATAAGAAATCAAATATTATACCCCATATAGAGTAAAAGAAGGGGAAAAAACGCAATCAAACATATCAGTTACTAATTTCTGTCAAGCCTTTTACTCTCTCCTTATCACCTTCTTCATCGCTTTTCTTCTCGCATCAGATTCAATCACAAATTTAAACAATACTATTTCTCTGGTCTTTTGCAATATATTTTTTGGAAGAAATTTTTGTTGAAGAAACAAAGGAAGTTATTACATGGTGATAACTAAACGTATAGTTCCAGTTCCATAGAGGTCGTCCTTCGGTTCATTAAGGATAAAGGGTGGGGGAAAATCAAAGCAATGTTTCCCTGTAACAACCCTGTTACACCCCATACGCATAAATTAAACAATTTGATAAGTTTGGTTTTTAGCACGGCCAATCGGTCGTCATAAAACTTTGACGGTAAATCCTCAGCATTTGAATCCCATGCATGTTTCTCATCTCTTTGATAATGGCCTTCATCTGTTTAGTCCTTTTCTCTACCTTGATTATCCAAAAATTTATCATATTCGGCATGGTGCTTTGGTACTCTCATGCATTGGTAAGCTATAGCTTCTTCCGCTTGCTCAATATATCTTGCTCTACGGGGTTGATTTGGTGAATCTCGAAGTGGAAGACATCGACGTAACATTGATATGTTGTGTCTTGGTAGTGGTGGAGGTTGTAGGCAATGTGGCAGGTTTGGTGGCTGATTTTGAATCATCACATTTTCAACCAATTCAGTCAGATTCTTCATTGATTTCTTTAAGCCATCTAGCTACACTTTTAATTTCTTCGTTGTCTCGTTCAAGGGCTATAGTTCTTAATCTCTGAATTTTAAATTTTAGATGGATTGAAGAGGATCCCCAAATTGCTACTTGTTTCTCTAGGAACATGATGAACAATAGAAATTAAGACTCGGAACCTGAAACCTTTGCTCTGATACCAAATTGATGTACTTTCAAGGTTTTGCACCTATCAAGCACAAAGAAGAGAGAAAAACAAAAGCACTCCGCTAAAGTTTTTCACAAAACTAGGGAAAGCTTTCTTAAAACTCATGCAAGAAGAATGTAAGATGAAAAGAACTATACCCACACGTTCCTCAATATCACGACCCAACTCCTACCGTAGCCGCACGAGGCCTAACACTACTTGCTAGTGTAAGGCCCCGTAAAATTATGCACAAGGAAAGTAAGGTTTCGTGGTGCCGGACTAGACTTACGTGTTTGAGGATTGTAGAAATTCTTTACGGACTTTTTGGGTTGGACAATACATTGAGGGTTAAAGGAAAATTTTTGGCAGAGAAATGCATTTCTGTGGTCCATTATGCGACCGCAAAATCACTCTGCGAACCGCATAATGGCCGTAGAGTGAGGCAGGTATGGGCAGGTTTGGATGCCATTTTGCGGTCGACTATGCGACCGCAGAACTGTTCTGCGGTTCATTATGCGATCGTAGAACAGGTCTGCGGGCCGCATAGTGACCGCAAACCCAGGCAGATATTTCCCAGTTCCGACGGCCAATTGTGCGGCCGATATGCGGACCGCATATTCTGTTCCAGAGCTTCATTTTTGGATTTTTATAACCCAACCCTACTTCGTTAAATACACGCAAATGACCATTTTTGAGCTAAAATCTGATGTTTTAGAGAGAAGGAAGAGTGTTTTAGAGAGAGAGGAAACCCTAGGCTAAATTTTCATCAATATTTGCTCAAATCTTGGAAGATTAACAAGGAAACCCCACAAGGACTTCATCCTAAAGGTAAGATTCTACACTATAACCCTCAATTTCGAAAGTTAACTAGAAATGGGTAATTAGTAAAATAATTCTTGGGTATGGGAGTTGTTCATCTTGCATGCATGTGTTATCAAAGGGTGTAAGAAGATTGTTGAGCAAAGAATGGTAAAGAATGGGTTGTGGGATGATGGAATCCTCTATAAAAAGGATCTTGGAACCTTAATGCATACTTAGTGTTTGATAAAATGCTCAAATGAGCTAGAACCATGATCATCCTCCTAATTTTAGTTCAATTTGTTATATTTCTAAAATAGATTGAAGTTGTTAAGAATTCCGGAATATTTTAGAGTTAAGGAAGCTCCATTGAGGTATATTGGCTAAACTCTTCTCTTAGAATTGAATCCCATGATATTCATGTAATTTATGTAAGTCCTGAGTGGTTCATTATAAAATTGGCTATTCCGAGTAAGATTGTGTTGAAAGATATATGTTCAACAAGTATCCCAAATGCTTTATTTATATTTATGTTATCAATTGAGGATATGTTCAAAATATGAGCTGTGCATTAAAAATGTTCGACTTCAAGTCAAGTTCAAACAAAGGCTATTATGCCAAATTTTGTGAAGAATCTCTATGTGCCTTAGACTCTTAATTTCTCACATATGTACTACATACCTTGATTTGACTTGTTGTTGATGTTGTTGATGATGAAGATGTTAGAAAGTGAAAAGGTGAGCATAAAATACTAAATACGGCCAATGTGCCAAGAATGATTTTATAATTGTGGCCATTAGTGCCAATGAAATAAAAAGATGTGAGAGAAGTATGAAATGAGATGACTGATATAAAAAGGTTGATGTCTCGAATGAGACGGCCTAGCCGATCGGGTCATGATCGGACACCATGCCGCACTCATGGTGGTGATTATGCTAGAAATTGTAATTGAAATTGTGATTGTGGTTGATGTCTCTAATGAGATGGTCTAGCCGATCGGGTCGTGATCGGACTCCGTGCTAAAGGTACGGTGGTATTGGTATTGAGAGTGATTATAGTTGATGTCTCTAATGAGATGGTCCAGCCAATCGGTCGTGATCGGACTCTGTGCTAAAAGTACAGTGGTATTGGTATTGTGAATATTGGAATCGTGAATGGTGGCATATTGGTACTAGAGACCTCCCGATTTAAATATGGAAATTTATTTGAACAATGTATTGATCCTTATTTGAGGTTTGATATTGTTTGAAGACTCCATTGATATTATGGTTGTACTTGCTCGTATTATTTATCATTCTATTGAGAGGGTATTTTGTCATTTATACTAGTACTATTCCATATGTACTAACGTCCCTTTTGCCGGGGGCGCTGCATCTTTAATGGATGCAGGTGGTTCCACAGCAGGAGACACTAATCAGTGATAGCGGTACACCCTCTTCCCAGCAGACTTAGTGAGCCCCACTTCATTTCGGGGTCATGTATCTTTTGTTTCTTATGTATTGTGTTTGAGGTATAGCAAGAGCCTTGTTGCCGGCATTATCATAGTGCTCTTCTATATCTATAGAGGCTCCATAAATATAGTGTGGGTTGTATATTGGTGCTGGGGAAATCAAACTAGTTATGTTGTGTTTGAATTACTTATTCCACTACAGACTATGAAAAACATATGTGAAATCTGAGACTTTAAAATGATGAATCTTATGGTAAGAATTGGTATTGCAGCCATGATCACTTTATTGTTTGATTAACAGAAATATGTATTCTTTTTATTCATCGATGAGTTTGGGTAGAAGAAAATTTAATAGGCCTGCTTGGCCGGGTTCACTCGGTTGAGCGCCGGTCGCGCTCCCCGAGTTCGGGACGTGACAGCTAGTCAAGCCAATAGTTTCACAATAACAATGAGCTCAACAGTTGAAATAACATGAAATAACTGAGAAAACAACGATAATACTACTACAACCATCCCAATGATCTGGTGTAAACGAGTACATGAGCACTACTGAATGTCAAATTACAAGGCCAAATCCTCAATACAATTGTCTGAATAATAGAACAATAATAACAGAAGTAAATGAAAAAAAACTCCAAGGTCTGCGAATGACATAGCAGCTACCTCGTAGTCTCCTCAACTGGTACCCGTGCGAACTCTAGAAATCGTCGTGTCCATAAGTACCTAGATCTGCACATGAAGTGCAGAGTGTAGTATGAGTACAACTGACCCCATGTACTCAATAAGTAACAAACCTTACCTTGCGCTGAAAGCAGTGACGAGCTCAACTGAAAAAGTCAGTGACCAACATCAATAATCAATAACAACTCAGAATATAAGGGAAAGAGCAAAAGTAAATAACTCAGTGATGTCAAGTTCAGCTTGTTCACAAGTTACAGGAATTTAGATATGATTTCTAAATATAACAGTCAAAGCTCAACAAAAATACGACATATCCTTTACCAGCTAGCATGAGGAATGTACATCTCTATGCCTACATGTCAAATATACCTGTCAAGTCCATATCATCATGGTTAAACCATCAAGAATAACCACACTAAGCATGCTCATGCTGTCTAGCAAAATGCCCCTCACCATCACACACAACTACACTCAGCACTGTATCGATGACTGACATAATGCCCCTCACCAAAGCACATAAATATCACTATGCCTGCGCTCACTATAATATCAGACTCCGAAGGGGCGGATCCTGGCCCAAGCGCTAATCAATATAACCATTGCGATGTGCAACCCGATCCAAATATCACTCCGTTGTAGCGTGCAACCCTATCCACATCCGTTGTGGCGTGCAAACCGATCCAAATAAAATTCACAACACGGCTCAATGACCCATATCAGTCATCAACCTCTCAAGTCTCAATAGCTCACATCTTATAGAACTCAGCCCAAATAGTACCACATATAGAATGTCATCAACAACATGTGATATGATAAACAAATGATGTACATAGACTGAGATATAACAAGCGGATAAAAAATTACGATTGAGGATATGACTATAATTAAGCAAAACAACTCGAAACAACAAGAATAGCTATTATGCCTCAAACAAGATAACACATAGCCTAGATATGATTTCTAACATGAATCATAACTCAAGTAATGATACAAGTAGAGAAAACAAGGATATAACAAGGCATGATAACATAACAAGTCCCGTAATAGTTTAAAGTCCACCTGGATCATGAATACCCTGGTGCACGCATATACGCCCGTCACTTAGCATGTGTGTAACCCTAACACATCTTATATAACATAGTTCCCAGGGGTAATTACCCTCAAATCCGAGTTTATATATGTTACATACATCAAAATGCACGAATCAATACTCTAAAAAGCTCTTCCCGCATGAATCGACCTCTGAACGGCTTGAGTCTAGTCACAAAAAACTTAATATCATCGAATAACATCGTAGGAAACAACTCTAAAAAATAAAGCTTCGATCTTTATCAAAATCAAAAAGTTAACCCAAAAGGTCAACCAGGGCTTGCATCCCAAAACCCGACAAAACTCACAAATTCTGAAAACGCATTAGAATACGAGTCCAACCATACCAATTTCATCCAATTTGGGCTCCGAATCAGGGTTTGAAATCCTCAAATTACATTTAGAAACATTTTTACTAAAACCCACAAAAATTCACTTAGATTCACCAATTAATATCTAAAAACAAGGATGGAATCATGAGTAATGAACAAATCCGAGTAAAAAATACTTACCCCAATTCAAATCGTGAAAATCTCCTCCAAATTTGCCCAAATCCAAGCTCTACAACTCAAAATATGTTAAAATAAATAACACCCTCGAAAATAAAGTACTTATGGTCTGCCCAAGCATACTCCTTGCGATCGCGGGATCAACTTCGCGATCGTGAAGCACAACCAACACTGCCCCAGAAAAGGCCTACGCGAACGCGATACCCTGGTTGCAAATGCGATGCACAACAGTCCTGAGCTTACGCAAATGCAGTGCTCCTCCTATGATCACGAAGGCTAAAATGCCTGACGCCCCAACAAGCCTCCCTTCTACGTGATCGCGAAGCCCACATCCTCCTCAAGCTTCGCGAACGCGAAGAACAAACTCATCTGCCATCAAAAGACCCTATGCGAACCTGACTTCTTCTTCGCGATCACGAAGAAGGAAACCGGAACTCACAAAAAGAAGTTCCAAAACATATGAAACACACCCGACGCCCCCGGGACCCCGTCTAATCACACCAACCAATCCCAAAACATAATACGAACCTACTCGAGGCCTCAAATCACACAAAACAATATCAAAACCACAAATCACACCTCAATTCAAGCCTAAGCAAATAATCCAACTTCCTAAATTCAAAACTTATGCCGATCAAGCCTAAACAACTCGGAATGACCTCAAATTTTGTGTGCAAGTTTTAAATGATACAACATGCCTATTGCAGTTCCCGAAAGCAAATTCTGAGCCTGATACCGTCAAAGTCAACTCTCGGTCAAACCTATCAACCTTTCAAACCTTCTACATTCCAACTTTTGCCAAAAAGCACTAGATCCACCTACGGACCTCCAAATCCATATCCGGACATACGCGTAAGTCCAAAATCACCATACGAAGCTATTAGAGCAATCAAAATATCATTCCGGGGTTTTCTACTCATAAGTCAAACTCCGGTAAACTCTTACAACTTAAGCTTCCATCATTGGGGCTAAGTGTCCCAATTCCCTCCAAAACCTCCCTGAAACAAAACCAATCACCCCCGCAAGTCACATAACCACAAATACACATATGTAAAGCATCAAATAGGGTAAATGAGGCTAAAATACTCCAAAATGACCGACCGGGTCATTATATTCTCCCTCTCTTAAATAAACGTTCATCATCGAACGAGTCTAGAATCATACCTGGAGTCTAAAAAATGTGAGGATATCTGCTCCACATCTTCTGCTCGGTCTCCCAAGTAGGCTCCTCGACCAGTTGACCTCTCCAATGAACCTTCACCTATGCAATATTCTTCGATCTCAACTTTCGAACATGTCAATCAAAAATTGCCACCGACTCTACATCATAAGTAAAATCCCCATCTAGATGCATCGTGCTGAAGTCCAAAACATGTGTCGGATCTCCATAATACTTCCGAAACATGAAAACATGAAACACTGGGTGAACTCCCGATAGACTAGATGGTAAGGCAAGTCTGTAGGCCACATCTCAAAACTCTCTCAAGAACCTCAAAAGAGCCAATATACCTAGGGCTGAACTTGCCCTTCCTTCCGAACCTCATAACACCCTTCATGGGAAAAACTCTGGGTAAAACATTCTCACCCACCATATATGAAACATCACGAGCCTTCCTGTGAGCATAACTCTTCTGCATGGACTGCGCTATACGAAGCCGCTCCTGGATCAACTTCACCTTTTCCAAAGCATCACAGACCAAATCAGTGCCCAACAACCTAGCCTCCCCAGAATCAAACCAACCAACCGAAGAACGACATCACTTACCATATAAGGCCTCATAGGGAGCCATCTGGATACTCGGCTGATAGTTGTTGTTGTAGGCGAACTCTGCCAACGGAAGGAACTGATCTCATGAACCTCCGACATCAATGACATAGGCATGTAACATGTCCTCCAATACCTAAATAGTGCACGGACAACCCCTCCGTATGGGGATGAAATATTGTACTCAACTCAACCTGTGTGCCCAACTCACGCTGCACGGCTCTCTAAAAATGTGATGTGAATTACGTGCCTCGATCTGAGATAATAAACACTGGTACACCATGAAGGCGAACAATCTCACGAATCAAAATCCGAGCCAGTTGCTCAGAAGAGTAGGTGGTCATCACTGGAACGAAGTGTGCAGACTTAGTCAATATGTCCACAATGACTCACACTGCATCAAATATCCTCAAGGTCCGTGGAAGTCCAACTACAAAATCTATAGTGATGCGATCCCACTTCCACTCCGGAATATCAAGCCTCTGAAGAAAACCACCCGCTCTCTAGAGCTAGTACTTCACCTGCTGGCAGTTCAAACACCAAGAAACATACTCGATAATGTCTTTCTTCATCCTCCACCACATACAGTGCTGCCTTAAATCCCGGTACATTTTCGCGGCACCTAGATTAATGGAATACCGCAAACCATAGGCCTCCTCAAATATCAACTCTCACAACCCAGCAACATTCGGAACATATATTTGACCTTGTAGCCTCAATACCTCATCATCACCAATAGTAACCTCCTTAGCATCATTATGTAGCACCGTGCCCTTTAGGACAAGTTAGTTGGGATCATCATACTGACATGCCTTGATGCACTCAAACAAAGAAGACCGTGAAATCATGCAAGCAAGAATCCAATCTCATGAACCTGTTGGCCAAAGCCTAAACATACAAAGCTAACAGTCTCTCCTCGACTAGAATAAAAGCAAGACTACCCATGCTCTTAGCCTTCCTACTCAATGCATCGGCCACCATATTGTTCTTCCCCGAATGATAAAGAATGGTGATATCATAGTCCTTTAGTAGCTCTAACCACCTCCGTTTCCTCAAGTTCCGATCCTTTTTCTTGAATAAGTGCTGGAGACTCCTATGATCTGTGAACACCTCACAAGTCACGCCATAAAGATAATACCTCCAAATCTTGAGCGCATGAACAATGGATGCCAACTCCAAATCATGTATAGGGTAGTTCTTCTCATGGGGCATCAATTGACGCGAAGCACAAGCAATAACTTTACCCTCCTGCATCAACACATACCCAATGCCAATCCGTGAAGCATCACAATAGACTATATAAGAACCTAATACCGAAGGTAAAACCAAATATGGAGTTATAGTCAAGGTAGTCTTGAGCTTCTGAAAGCTCTCCTCACACTCATCAGACCACCTGAATGGGGCACCCTTATGCGTCAGTCTAGTCAATGGGGATGCTATAAATGAAATCCCCTCCACAAAATGCCAATAATACCCAGCCAAACCAAGGAAACTCCAAATTTTCGTAGCGGTAGATGGTCTGGGCCAACTCTGAACTGCCTCAATCTTCTTCGGATCTACCTTAATCCCCTCACTGGACACCACGTGGCCCCAGAATGCCACTAAATCAAGCCAAAACTCACACTTGGAGAATTTAGCATATAGCTTATTCTCCCTCAACGTCTGGAGCACGATCCACAATAAGTGTTGTAGTAGAATGGTAATATCATAGTCCTTTAGTAGCTCTAACCACCTCCTTTGCCTCAAGTTCAGATCCTTTTGCTTGACTAAGTGTTGTAGGCTCATGTGATCGGTGAACACCTCACATGACATGCCGTAAAGATAGTGCATCCAAATCTTTAGCGTATGAATAATGGCCGCCAACTCCAAGTTGTACACAAGGTAGTTCTTCTCATGGGGCTTCAACTGATGTGAAGCATAAACAATTTCTCTACCCTCATACATCAATACACACCCAATTCCAATCCGTAAAGCATCACAATACACTATATAAGAACCCGACGTAGAAGAAAAACCAGAACTGGAGCTATAGTCAAGGTAGTCTTGAGTTTCTGAAAGCTCTCCCCACACTCGTCAGACCACCTGAGTGGCGCACCCTTCTGGGTCAATCTAGTCAAAGGAGTTGCGATTTCCACGAAACGACGATAATACCTAGCCAAGCCTAGAAAACTCCGGATCTCAGTAGCGGTAGACGATCTGGGCCAACTTTGAACTGCCTCAATCTTCTTCGGGTCCACTTTAATCCCCTCACTAGACACCACATGACCCAAGAATGCCACAGAATCAAGCCAAAACTCACACTTGGAGAATTTAGCATATAGCTTCTTCTCCCTCAATGTCTGGAGCACGATCCTCAAGTGTTGCTCATGATCCTCCCGGCTGCAAGAATACACCAATATATCATCAATGAACACGATGACCAAGGAATCAAGATATGGATGGAGCACACTATTCATCAAGTGCATAAAGGCTACTGGGGCATTGGTCAGCCCGAAAAACATCACTTGACTGTGACCTTATTCAGCTGCCTGTAGTCAATACACATCTTCATTGAGCCGTCTTTCTTCTTCACAAATAGAACCGGAGCACCCCAAAGCGAGATACCTAGTCTGATAAAACCCTTATCAAGAAACTCTTGAAGTTGTTCCTTTCATTCCTTCAACTCAACTGGGTCCATGCGATATAGTGGAATAGAGATGTGCTGAGTGCCCAAAACCAAGTCAAAACCAAAATCAATATCCATATCAGGTGGCATGCCCGATAGGTCTACTGGAAATACATCTGGAAAATATCTCACTATTAGAACTGACTTAACGGTATGAGTATCAGCACTAACATCCCTCACAAATGCTAAGTATGCCAAGCACCCCTTCTCAAAAATCTGTTGTGCCTTCAGGAAATACACCACCCTACTAGGAACATGTCCCAATGATCGTCTCCACTCCAACCGTGACAACCCTTGTATGGCCAATGCCACGGTCTTAGCGTGACAATCAAGAATAACGTGATATGGTGACAACCAATCCATTCCCAAAATCATATTAAAGTCTACCATATTGAGTAACTGAAGATCAACCCTAGTCTCATAACCCCCGATAGTGTCCAAACAAGAACGATAGACACGGTCTAGCACAATAGAATCCCCAATTGGCGTAGACACATAAACATGGGTACTTAAGGAATCACGAGACGTATCCAAATAAGAAGAAAAATGGGTGGACACATACGAATAACTGGAACCCGGATCAAATAAAACTGATGCATCCCTATGACACACCGGAATAATACCTACGATGACAGCATCTGATGCGACATTCTTCGTCCTACTAGGAAAGGCATAACAATGGGCATGGCCTCCCCCTCTAGGACATCCTCTATCCGCCTTTCCTCCACCCCTAGTCGGCTATGCATGTGTAGCAGTAACTGGAGTAGCAACTATAGCCTGAGTACCCCAAGGAGGTCTACCCCTTCGATGTCGGGGACAGTCCCTCACAATATGCCTGGTATCACCACACTCAAAATAACCTCTTTGAGGGTGCGACTGTTGGAACTAAGTCTGACCCAGACGACAAGAATGATCATTGTAGGCACCCCATGCTGGAGGTGCACTAGAAGATGGCTGACCAGAATGAGTGCTCTGAGGGCCCTAAATAGCTGGAACACTGCGAGTAACCTAAAGTGCAGATTGAACTAGTCGACAAATAAAACCTCTACCATAACAAGCTGATAATACAGAGCGGGTACCACTGAAGCCCCCAAAATCTCGAGGCCTCTTAGCCTCCCTGTCCTCCCTCTCCTAGTCAAGGATATGCTCAACCTCCAAGCAATCTCCACAACCTGCTAAAATAGAGTATCCGTGTCCAGCTCTCGTGCTATCCCGAATCTAAGACCATAGCCAAGTCCCTCAATAAATCGATGCACTCTCTCTCTCTGATAGTAGAAACCAAGGTAGGTGCATGACGTGACAACTCACTAAACCTCATATAATACTCACACACTGTCATAGTCCCTTTGCGCAGCTGCTCGAACTCTGTACGCAATGCATCCTTGAGGGTCTGTGGAACGAACTCCCTAAAAAATAGATCAGAGAACTGAGCCCATGTGAGTGGCGTTGCATCCACTAGCATACTCTCCTCGTAAGTCTGCCACTATCTCTAAGCCGACCCCTTCAGCTGGAAGGTAGTAAAGCCAACCCCACTCACCTCCACAATGCCCATATTGCGAAGAATGTGGTGACACTAATCCAGAAAGCCCTATGCATCCTCAGAAAATGCGCCACTGAAAGTAGGAGGGGAATACCTCTTGAACCTCTCTAATCTCTTCTGCTCCTGCTCTGATGCCACTAGCCTAACCTCATGCTGTATCGCTATCAGAGGCTGTACCGGCATAGCACCTAGAACCTGATCAACATGAGCCCACTACTCTAGATTATGGGCGGTGGTAGTGTGAGCTCCTCCCCCAGCCTGAGAAGTAGCTGGTGCAACTGTGATTAATCCCGCATGAGACAAAGTGCCGAACATGCTAAGAAAATGTGCCAAAGTCTCCTGGAGTCCAGGGGTAGCAACAGGCATCTCAGGTGCCTGCTCCCCAACAAGAGCTACTGGTGGCTCCTTAGCTGCTGCTCTAGCAGGTGCTCTAGCTGAAGCACATGCCCCTCATCTGCCTCTGCCTTGACCTATACCCCGACCTCTAGCAGCACCGGCACCGGGGGCAACATCGTTAGTAACTGAAGCTCGTGTCATCACCTGTGAAAGAATAGAAAGATAAAGGCTCAAATTCTGAAATTCATAAATCCACATGATAAGGAATGAAAGAAGTGGAATTTATCAATAGTTCTGTAATCTCTTGAAGATAAGTATAGACGTCTCTGTGCCGATCCGCAAGACTACTAAACTTGCTTATGACTCGTAGAACCTATGAACCTAGAATTCTGATACCAACTTGTCACGATCCAAAATCCCACCTTGAGTATCATGATGGCATCTAATCTTTAAGACTAGGTAAGCCTAACACATGATGATAACAACAGATATAAACAAAACAATTATTAAATAAGACTAAAATATTCCATAACATAGCCATTACCATCAACAGTCATACATCCCAAAATCGATAGTAGAGGGTCATAAGCTCTATTGCGAGTCCACTAGAAATCTCAAATATAACACTGTTTGGAAATAAAATAAACAGTAGCAAATGATCACTAGAAGGTGACTCTGAGGCGTGCGAGTGACATGCATATATACCTTGAAGTCTTTGCAATGTCCGAATTAACTCACTAGCTCCGACATGGTCCGAGGTACCTAGATCTGCACAAAAATATGGAGAAGCATAGTATGAGTACACCACAAATGGTACCCAGTAAGTATGAAGACTAATCTCGGTGGAGTAGTGACGAGGTGCAAGTCAAGACACTCTCTAGACATAGAACCTTTGCAGATTATCAATATATAGCTAACAATGGAAATCAAAATCAATAAATGACAACAAAGAGTAAACATGTAATAACACAGAAAAATAACTTGAGCAAATATTACACAAGCAGAAATCAGTTAAGGAAACAATGAAAAGCTTAACTCATCAAACCATTCCAATCACAAAAATAACGACAAGAATGACCCGAAGGTACCACGCCTCATAATCACAATCACAAGTCACAATTTACCCTTATGACGCTGCATGAGCTTCACATTTTAAAAAATTTTCCCTAAATAACTTCACGTACTTTAGACCCCTTATCTCGCCGCGTGTGCACCATATTAAAGTATTTCTCCTTAGTAGAACCGCACGCATAAGCTCCCTTATCTCACCGCATGCGCATCAATATACACACCACCCTTATGCCGCAGCATGCGCATCTCAATCACAACACAACAATCAACCGCACACCACGTGCCCATATGCCATAACATTGCTCAAACAACACTACCAATGCCACAACAATACATAGCCCACGACTCAACAACAACTTATACAAGAATTACAATAACAATACCAAAACTACGGAAAGTAAATCAACAAGGAGATGTGATTCATATAACACAACTTCAATTCAAGGCATATTAATAGCCAAGAGTCTAATCCGGTTAATTACCATACATAAGCTTGTGTACACACTCGTCACCTCATATACATGTCTTTTCACATAGTACAAATAGTGCAAATAAACCAAGTCCTAAGGGGTAATTTCCCCACAAATTTAGGCAAGATACTTACCTCAATTAGGCCAATTCAACACTCAAAAATTGATTTTCCTTTAAAATTCACCTCTGTTCGGCTCAAATCTAACAAAAAATGATTTAATATCATCAAACAATGCAAGAGAAGCCAATTTTGATTAATAAAGTTAAGATCATTACAAAATCTCCCAAAAGTCAACAAAGTCAATCCTGGGGCCGCTCGATCAAAACCCGAGTCAAAACGTAGATCTCGACCACCCATAACCCCACGAGTATTTTTTCAAATCCAGGTCCAATTCGACTCTCAAATCTCAATTTGTTTTTCAAAACATAGTCAAAATACCCCAAAAATTCTCTTTAAAGCGCATGGATTAGATGTTAAAACTCATGAATAATCAAGTTATGTAATAGAAAATGGATCAAAATCACTTATCCAATAGCTATGTGTGAAAATCTCATCCTAAAATAGCCTCCCACTGAATCTAGGGCTCAGATATATGATAAATGAAGCTAAGTCCCGAAATCCCACTATTTTATTCCACTTCACAAGTCGCAAATGCAACCCAGGGTTCGCAATTGCAGACCCTCTCAAATGCGACCAAAGGCTCGCAATTGCGCTGCCTGACAAGCCAAGTAGAAATGTCGCAAATATGACTCAGGCATCGCATTTGCGATGAGTGCCCAGGTTGCAAAAAACGATCAAAATGTCACAAAAGCAACCATCCCCGGAAGTGATACCTGTATCCCTCTGCTTCTAACTATAATACCAGCATAGCAACGACCTGGAATAAGTTCAAACCAATCTGAACCACGTCTGAAACTCACTCGAGCCCTCGGAGCTCCACACTAAACATCCACACAAGTCTAACAACATCATACGAACTCACTTGCATAATCAAAACACTAAAATAACATCCGGAACCTTTAATCGGACATCAAACACATGAAAATTTCACAATGAACTCAAGAATCGCTAGAATCACAACCAAGCGTTCGATTCCTTTCAAACCAACTCGGAATGACACCAAATTTTACAGAAAAGTTCCAAATGAAAAAACGGACTTATTCCAAACTGTGAAACCAAAAGCCAACCCCGATAGCAATAAAGTCAACCTACGGTCAAATTCAAGAAATTTCTAAACCTTTAAATTGCCAACATTCGGCAAAACAAGCCAAATCTACCTAATCCAATTTCGAGCATATGCTTAAGTCCAAAATTACCATACAAATCTATTGGAACGATCAAAATGCCATTCTGAGGTCGTTTTCACACAAGTCAAACCTCGGTCAATATTTCCAACTTAAGCTTCTAAACTAAGAACCAATCAATCCAGTTCAAACCAAAACCTTCCCAAAATAAAACCAACCATCCCTGCAAGGCATAAAATCTAAAATACACATACGAGAAGCTTCAAAATGCAAAACAGATCTCAAATATACAAAATGATCGATCTAGTCCTTACGACTAGTGTCAGGGTTAAGGATTTCATTAACTTAGATCCTCCTATATTTACGGGATCTAACCCTAATGAGGACTCATAAAATTTCATAGACCGATTTAGAGGATGTTGTGGGTCATGCACGTCATCGAGACTGAGGCAATAGAGCTACCATCTTACATGCTGATGGATATAGCAGTTCTATGGTATAAGGCTTGGGAATAGTCCAGGGGATCAAATGCACCTCAAGTAGTATGGAAGGAGTTCTCAAAAGCATTTTTAAATCATTATCTACCAATGAAAATACAACAGGCCTGGGTTGGGAGCAGTGCAGGGGATCAAAAACACCTCATGTAGTGTAGAAGGAGTTCTCAAAAGTGTTCTTAAATCATTATCTGCCAGTGGAAATATGACAGGATAGGGTTAATAAGTTCCTGAGTGTGCGGGAGTGCAACCTTTAGTTTAATACTTTGGCTAGGTATTCTCCCTCGATATGAGTGACTGGGTACATTGGTTAGTGAATGGTCTGGGGCCGCATTTTATTAATGAATGTACTACGGCCTCCTTGCATAAGAATATGGATATTTCCTGCATACAAGTGTATGCCCAGAACATTGAAGAGCATAAATGACAGCAAAAAATGGATCGTGATTGTGATCGTGCTAGGGCACAGAGTAAGAGGGAAAGATCTGCAGGTCAATTTGGAGACTCTCAAGGTGACTTTAGTCCATAGTTTTCAAGGCACCCAACTTATCCTACAGCCATTGCACCCCCACAGTTCCAGGGGTCGCGATACAATCAATTTGCTAACTCCCGACCAGGTCAAAGTTCGAGCGTCAAGTTTGCAGTATCAAGGAGATTCTAGTGAGAGGAGACCACCCGTGCCACGTTGTGATCAATGCATAAGGAACATTTTGGGTAGTGTCATTAGGGCTCATATGCATGTTGTACTTGGAGGCATCTTGGTCATATTATGCGTTGTTGTCTGATGAAATGTTGAGGTGGCATGACCCAGCCAACCGGATGTGTAGCAGCTTTGTCATCATCAGTATGCTTTCTTGGACTGGATTCTTATACATTAGCCGGTCGAGGTAGGGGTAGAGTTGGAACATCAAGTTTGGGTGGTAACCAAAATCATATTTATGCTTTGGTAGGTCGACAGGATCTAAAGTCATCACCTTATATCGACACAAGTATATTGTTCGTTTCTTCACATGATGTATATGAATTGATAGATCTAGATTCTACCTTATCATTTGTCACTCCCTTTATTTCTGGTAGGTTCGGTATAGAGCCCGAGTTATTAATCAAGCTATTTGCGGTATCTATGCTAATAGGTGAATCTATTATTGCTAGGCGAGTGTATCAAGGTTGTACGCTAATAATTTGTAGCCGTAATACCTTTACGGATCTAGTTGAGTTAGAGTTGGTATATTTTGATGTTATTATTGGCATGGATTGGTTGGCGTCCTGTTATGCCATAGTTGAATGCTGGACGAAGATTGTTAGCTTCTAGTTTTCAGGCGAACCAGTACTTGAATGGAAGGGAAATGCTTCAACTCTAAAGGGTAGGTTTATTTCCTATCTTAAGATAAGGAAGTGTCACGCCCCGAACCTAGGAGCGAGACAAGCACCCGGTGCCTCACCAAACCTGGTGTACCAAATTGCAACTAAGGGACTCTAAACATATAATGTTATACTTTGGCCATGGGGCCACCTTGCAAGACAATTTGCGAAGCAAAATATAAAACTGAATGGAAACTAGCGCTAACTAAACATCAATATAAAGCTAGGCTGAAAAGGCCGTCATAGCTACTACAGCTGACAAACCACCAAATTATACATACCAGGCCTACAAACCCAACATACTGCACTAACCAACATGATATGTCTACAAGCCTCTACTGATAGATATATTGTGATCGGAACAGGGCCCCGACCTACCCATATTATATATATAAATACATACATAAGATGCACACAAAAACCTAGACCCGATAACTCCGAAGGATGTGGAGCTTACCGATCAGGCTAAACTCTGGAAACACCTACCGAGGAGGTCTACTCGTCTGTCTATCTGAACCTGCATGCATGAAATGCAGCGTCCCCGGAAAAGGGACGTCAGTACGAAATAATGTACCGAGTATGTAAAGCAATAACATAACTGAAAATCAAAACTGAACTGATAATATAATAACTAGAAGTAACTGGGAGTCAAAGATAATCTGGAGATATACTTACCTGCTGATAGTGACTAAACTCCTATAATATAGTAAGTAAAATAAATGTCCGGCCCTATAAGGCTCGGTACGTGTAAATGCTCGGCCGTAGTAGGCTCGCTCATAGGCGCTCGGCCATACTAGGCTCTGTATCTCGGCCATCCTAGGCTCGCTCATAGGCGCTTGGCCACAGTAGGCTCGGAATATATAACTTACCATATGATCAGAGGTTGTCCAATAGGGGCCTGCCCACCGATTATAGCTCGATGGTGGTGAAAATAGTGTAATACTATATATATATATATAGACCCTCTGCTCTCTTGATTGAATAAAGTCAAAACTAAACTGAATATGAAGTCCCGATAAGGAATAATATTGTAACTTATGAGACTAGAATAATGTGAATGAATTCATGAATACGAACTTCTCTTTATGTCTCATTATTAACACATGTAGCTACGAGATCATGCAAAAATGAAGGAAGGGCTTAGCCTTAACATACCTTATCACAATCTTTCCAATCACCAAGTTGAACTCACCTCTTCGCACCTTAATCTACAAGAATGATAATAATACTATCGTTAAGTTACAAAAGGTACAACTATCGCACAACGAACGACAAACTTATTTTGTATTAAAATGGGCAGCATCTCCCCTATAATCCTTACTTCCTCCAAATTTAAGATGACACCAACAATACAAGAACAGAACAATAACAACATATATACATCATTTTCTAGCCCTATATACACCATCAAATACTACAAAATAGCCCAACACACCCCAATCTCTTCATACACAAAACGACCACCGTATTAGTGTCAAACGACCCGAAAATGTTATGACGAACGACCAACCAACTACCCTACATTTATATGATTTTTATAAACCCCCTTACTCCTCCAAAACTCCACAAAATAGTAGTAAAACACGCAGCCCAACAGCAACACAAAACAGTCCACAAAACAGTCTGCTACAAGTGAATAACTCGAACTCACGGCTTCCGATCACCGTCCCGTGAGTTCTTACAAGTATAGAACGACTTACCATGAATTTATAGAAGAAAAATTGGATGAAAGAGAGCAGTAAACTCACCTTATTTGTTGGATAACTCAGTTCCTATCTTGGTTCTTCAAACTCTAGGTTTTACCTCCAATTAGAACTTGAAAGGGAGAGAAAATCAATTAGGGTTTGTGGGAAATTTTTGGGAGGATTTTTTTTGCAGAGCTTATGTTTGGTTATTATTCTCTATTTTAAGTCTAATATATGAAGAAAATAGGCCTTTAAAAGGCCTCTTTGGACGACCCGAAATGGCCCATTTTTTGGGCTCTCATTTAAGCAAGTAGGTGACACACCTACTTGTCACCTAGCAGCTTGCGCAGTATCGCACAAATAACCATATCTTTCTACTCCAATGTCGTATTGACAAACGGTTTAATGCGTTGGAAAATAGACTCATAGATATTTAATTTTATGGGTGGAACACCCCATAACTCTTAGTATATTGGGATAAAATCGCAGTTACATTTGACCCAAAGTTTCAGTAAAACTTATGAATGTAACTTGTGATGACTTTCATCGACTTTTGTTCCACAACTCGCTTGACTTTAAAACATAACACACGGATGTCATACGACTAATATAAATCATAACATAATCTCCTTATCATTTAAGCACCCTAGTCTCACCCCAAAGGTACATGTTATAACATTCCCAACTTGTCGACTTTCGACGAAGCATTATTTTCTTCAATAGCTTTAGCTTCTGAACCGTCCAACCCTCTTTGTACTTGTTGTTCATGATCTTAAATATTTGTAACCTCAGAGGTAACATGATTAAATTACTTTATATAATTTTAAATGTTATCTCATTTTTGGTCCTACATTAGTTTGCTTACGATGCATTTTTACGTACGAAAATATAGGGTGTAACATCATTCCCCCTTTGGGAACATTCGTCCTCGAATGTTTACTCTTAGAGACTTTGGAAATTTTTTCCAGAGTATCCTTCGTACACTAGGTTAAAATCAACCTGCATGTAGCCATAAAACATACTATGCATGCCACACATGGCCAATGTTTATAAATAGCAACACTTTGCCTCACCGACCGTAAATCATAAATACTAAAAGTGAAAAATAAAAGCTTACCTGATGACCTGCTAGCCTGAATAGAGCTGTGTTGTCGCATCCCATCTCGAGCCATATCTTCAGTTTGAAATAGGTGGGGGTATTTAGACTTCATTTCTTCCTCCGATTCCCACGTCATCTCTTCTACATTCTTGCTCCTCCATAAAACCTTTACGGAAGCTACCTCCTTATTTCGTAGATTGCGGATTTGTCGATCTAGGATGGCAACTGGAATTTCCTCGTATGACAAGTCCTCTGTAATCTGTACATCATCCGTGGGCACCACTTGGGTAGGATCGCCAATGCACTTCCGTAGCATAGATACGTGAAAAACCGGATCGACATACTCCAATTCTGAGGGCAACTCTAACTCATAAGCTACTTGGCCCACTCTCCGAATGATCCTATAAGGCCCAATATACCGTGGGCTAAGCTTGCCTTTCTTGCCAAACCTCATCACGCCCTTCATAGGTGATACCTTTAAGAATACCCAGTCATTAATCCTGAACTTTAAGTCTCATCGCCGCACGTCAGAATATGACTTCTGACGACTCTGAGCTGTCAACAGTCGCTCCCAGATAAGCTTTACTTTCTCTATGTCCTATTGAACTAGGTCTGGCCCATATAACCCAGATTCCCCAACATCAAACCACCCTATAGGAGATCTGCACTTACGCCCATACAAAGCCTCGTACGGAGCCATCTGGATACTGGAGTGGTAACTGTTATTATATGCAAACTCGATAAGAGGTAGATGTTCATCCAAACTTCTTTTAAAATCCAACACACATACTCGTAACATATCCTCGAGCATCTGAATTGTGCGCTCGGCTTGTCCATCAGTCTGTGGATGAAAAGCTGTGCTGAGATTCACCTGAGTCCCTAGACCTCTCTGAAATGACCTCCAAAAATATGCTGTAAACTGAGCCCCACGGTCAGATATAATAGAAACTGGTACTCCGTGTAGCCGCACTGCCTCCTTAATATATAACTTTGCATAATGTTCTGCTGTATATGTAGATCTGACCGCTAGGAACTGAGCTGATTTCGTGAGCCTATCGACTATCACCCATATGGAATCGAACTTACGATTAGAACGAGGTAAACCCGTGATAAAGTCCATGTTTATCGCCTCCCATTTCCATGTCGGGATCTCTATAGTCTGCATTAGCCCTCCGGGCTTCTGGTGCTCTACCTTCACTTGCTGGCAACTAGTACATTGGGCGACAAACTCAGCAATGTTCTTCTTCATATCGTTCCACCAGTACATATCCTTAATGTCATGATACATCTTCGTCGATCCAGGATGGATGGAATACCATGAATAATGTGCCTCTGACATAATCTTGTCTCGTAGCCCTGCTACATCTGGAACACACAAACGACCCCTATATCTGAGAACCCCATCTCCCTTTAGGTCTAATAGTGGCTACTTCTGCTGTGAAACTCGCCCTCTCAGCTCGACCAACTCTGGTTCCTCGTACTGCCTTTCCTTGACTTCAGCTATGAGGGATGATTTTATAGTGTTTTGGAGTACAACTCCACCATCCTCAGAATCTACTAACCGAACCCCCAACGAAGCCAATTGATGAATCTCTCTAGCTAATTGTCTTTTCTCGGGCTCTACATGTGCTAAGCTACCCATAAATCGGCGACTTAAGGCATCTGCTACAACATTAGCTTTCCCTGGATAGTAGAGAATGTTAACATCGTAATCTTTCAATAACTCAAGCCATCGCCTCTGTCACAAATTCAACTCTTTCTGCTTGAAGATATATTGTAGGCTTTTATGATCAGTAAATCCATCAACATGAACACCATATAAATAGTGCCGCCATATCTTAAGTGCATGGACAACCGCAGCTAACTCGAGGTCGTGGGTCGGATAATTCCTCTCATGCTTCCTCAACCGCCTTGAAGCATACGCAATTACCTTCCCATGTTGCATCAGGACACATCCTAACCCGACACCTGATGCATCATAATACACAGCATAACCCTCTAGACCCTCTGGAAGTGTTAGAACTGGAGCTGAGGTCAACCTGTTCTTAAGCTCTTGGAAACTCCGCTCGCAAGCCTCTGTCCATTGAAACTTAGTTTCTTTCTGTGTCAACTTCGTCAATGGTGCCGAAAGGGAAGAAAAACCCTCTACGAACCTCCGATAGTATCCTGCTAACCCTAGAAAGCTACGAACCTCTGTCGGAGTGGTAGGTCTAGGCCAAGATTTCACGGCCTCAATCTTCTGAGTGTCCACCTTTATCCCTTCATCTGATACAATATGCCCCAAGAAAGCTACAGACTTCAACCAGAACTCACATTTAGAAAACTTAGCATACAACTTATGATCACAGAGGGTTTGGAGTACCGCTTGCAGGTGGTCTGCATGCTCATCCTCTGAACGGGAATAAACCAGAATATCATCAATAAATACTTTCACGAACAGATCTAAAAATGGCCGGAATAGGCTATTCATCAAGTCCATAAATACAGCGGGTGCATTAGTCAACCCGAAGGACATGACAAGGAACTCAAAGTGGCCATATCGGGTCTTGAAGGCTGTCTTCGGAATATCTTTTTCCCGAACTCTGACCTGGTGGTACCCCGACCTCAAATCTATCTTTGAAAAGCATCTAGCCCCCTGCAACTGATCAAACAAGCCATCGATCCTTGGAAGTGGATACTTATTCTTAATAGTTACCTTGTTCAGCTGCCTATAATCGATACACATCCTCAGCGAGCCGTCTTTCTTCCACACAAATAGTACCGGTGCACCCCAAGGTGAGGTACTGGGCCTGATGTAACCTTTCTCCAGCAAATCTTTTAACTGCTCCTTCAACTCCTTCAATTCGGCAGGTGCCATTCTATACGGAGGGATGGATATTGGTTGAGTTCCTGGAAGCAAATCGATGCTAAAATCAATCTCTCGCTCTGGAGGAATACCTGGAAGCTCATCTGGAAACACATCTGCATACTCTTTGACTACGGGAATAGACTGAAGTGTAGGTATCTCAGCATCTGCATCTCTAACTCGCACAATATGATAAATGCACCCTTTTGCGATCATTTTCCTCGCCTTCAGATAGGAAATAAACCTACCTCTTGGTATTGGTGTATTACCTACCCATTCAAGGACTGGCTCACCCGAAAAATGAAATCTAGCTGCCTTTGCTCGGCAATCAACTGTGGCATAGCAAGCTGCCAACCAGTCCATGCCCATGATAGCATCAAAATCCATCATCTCTAGCTCAACTAGGTCAGCTAAAGTCTGACGACTACAAATTGTCACTGTACAACCTCGGTAAACCCGTCTAGCAATCATCGATTCTCCAACCTGTGTAGATACCGCAAAAGGATCACTTAGTATTTCAGGCACTATACCAAACTTCCTCGCGACAAATGGGGTAATATACGATAAAGTAGATCCTGGGTCTATCAAAGCATAAGCATCGTGAGAGCAAATGGTTAATATACCTATCACAACGTCTGGTGAAGACTCCTGGTCCTGTCGACCTGCTAAAGCATAGATACGGTTCTGATTACCACCTGAACTGGAACCTCTACCTCTTCCTCGACCTCTACCAGCCGAAGACTGAGACTCGTGCCCTGAAGGATGCATGGACATAGATGATCCTGTTGCTGAACTCGCTGGTTGTGCCATTCCACCAGAATCTCTATTTGGGCAATCTCGCATCATATGCCCCGGACGCCCACATGTATAACAAGCATTAGAACCTGCTCGGCATTGGCCCAAGTGTCCTCTACCACATATGTCACACCGCGGAGAAAATGACCATGTCTGCACAGAACCTCACTGTCGCTGCAAACCCGACGCCCGTGAGCTCTCACCTGGTCCTGACTGAGTATAACGGTCATACTTGTAACCCTGTAACTGAGGTGGCAGAGGCCTAGGTGGCCGTCCAAAGTACTGGGTCCTATAACTACCCTGAGATTGCTCCTGAGACCTGGGAAATCTCATCCTCTTACATTGCCCTTGCTCAGCCCTCTCTGTACCCTACTGCCGACGCCTACCCCTTTCTATATTCTGGGCGAATGCCTGAATCCGGGAGATATCCATACTATCCTGCAATGCAGTGGTGGCACATGCCTCGGTTAACTCTGGGGCTAACCCTGCTATAAACCTGTGAATCCTGTCCCGCATAGTAGCAACTATGGATGGTGCATATCTGGCCAATGAGCCAAAACGGAGACTATACTCTCGAACACTCATATTACCATGCTTGAGGGCTAGAAACTGATCGACTCGAGCCTGTCGGATCTCCCGTGGTAAGTATTGGTCAAGGAAGGCATCTGAAAAATTCTCCCAAATAGCTGGAGGTGCATCACGTCCCCTGGACCTCTCCCATCCCTCGTACCAAAGGATGGCTATATCTCGGAGTCGAAAAGCTGCTAGCTCAACTGCTTCTTTCTCCGTGGCATGCATAACATGAAAGATCCTGTGAAGCTGATCTATGAAATCCTGCGGGTCCTCCCTCTGATCTGTCCCCGTGAACTCTGGGGGACTCAAAGCAATAAACTCTCAGACCCTTGAACTCCCAGACCCCTCAGAAGTTCCTGCACTAGCTGATGCCCTAGCCTGTTGCTGGGTAGCTACCAACTGTGTCAACAAATGCACCGCACTCTTCAAGTCCTGATCTGATGGAAGTGGAGGGGGAACTGGATGTGCGGTTTCCCTAGGAATCTCCGTAGTTGGTGGAGGAGCCGGTAATGGCTGAGTAGGGGTCTTACCTTGAGCCTCAGACTGGGCCCCATCTACTGGGGGTACCCTGGTGGTCCCCTCACCTGCTGCTGTATCTCTCCTCTGGCTAGCCGTAGTCTTTCTAGTCACCGTCATCTGTGCATGCAAATACCAACACATAAGTTTAATTCAAATTTCCTATAACTCAGCTCTATGGCACGATTTGGATTTCAAAGAAGGGTAACCAACTCCTAAATGCCCTGTAGTTCCCTGCTTATATAATGTGGTGCACAACACATCTATAAACAAGACCCTACTAGACATGGCTTGTAGATTCCCTAGGACAGAACTGCTCTGATACCAAGTTTGTCACGCCTCGAACCTAGGAGCGAGACAAGCACCCGGTGCCTCACCTAACCTGGCGTACTAAATTGCGACTAGGGGACTCTGAACATATAATGTCATACTTTGGCCATGGGGCCACATTGCAAGACAATTTGCAAAGCAAAATATAAAACTGAATGGAAACTAGTGCTAACTAAACATCAATATAAAGCTAGGCTGAAAAGGCCGTCATAGCTACTACAGCTGACAAACCACCAAATTATACATGCCAGGCCTACAAACCCAACATACTGCACTAACCAACATGATATGTCTATAAGCCTCTACTGATAGATATATTGTGATAGGAACAGGGCCCCGACCTACCCATATTATATATATAAATACATACATAAGATGCACACAAAAACCTAGACCCGATAACTCCGAAGGATGTGGAGCTTACCGGTCAGGCTAAACTCTGGAAATACCTACCGAGTAGGTCTACTCGTCTGTCTATCTGAACCTGCATGCATGAAATGCAGCGTCCCCGGAAAAGGGACGTCAGTACGAAATAATGTACCGAGTATGTAAGGCAATAACATAACTGAAAATCGAAACTAAACTGATAATATAATAATTGAAAGTAACTGGGAGTCAAAGATGATCTGGAGATATACTTACCTGTTGATAGTGACTAAACTCCTATAATATAGTAAGTAAAATAAATGTCCGGCCCTATAAGGCTCGGTACGTATAAATGCTCGGCCGCAGTAGGCTCGCTCATAGGCGCTCGGCCATACTGGGCTCTGTATCTCGGCCATCCTGGGCTCGCTCATAGGCGCTCGGCCATAGTAGGCTCGGTATATATAACTTACCATCTGATCAGAGGTTGCCCAATAGGGGCCTGCCCACCGATTATAGCTCGATGGTGGTGAAAATAGTGTAATACTGTATATATATATATAGACCCTCTGCTCTCTTGACTGAATAAAGACAAAACTAAACTGAATATGAAGTCCTGATAAGGAATAATATTGTAACTTATGAGACTAGAATAATGTGAATGAATTCATGAATACGAACTTCTCTTTATGTCTCATTATTAACACATGTAGCTACGAGATCATGCCAAAATGAAGGAAGGGCTTAGCCTTAACATACCTTATCACAATCTTTCCAATTACCAAGTTGAACTCACCTCTTCGCACCTTAATCTACAAGAATGATAATAATACTATCGTTAAGTTACGAAAGGTACAACTATCGCACAACGAACGACAAACTTATTTTGTATTAAAATGGGCAGCATCTCCCCTATAATCCTTACTTCCTCCAAATTCAAGATAACACCAACAATAAAAGAAAAGAACAATAACAACATATATACATCATTTTACAGCCCTATATACACCATCAAGTACTACAAAACAGCCCAACACACCCCAATCTCTTCATACACAAAACGACCACTGTAGTAGTGTCAAACGACCCGAAAATGTTATGACGAACGACCAGCCAACCACCCTACATTTATATGGTGTTTATAAACCCCCTTCCTCCTCCAAAACTCCACAAAACAGTAGTAAAACATGCAGCCTAACAGCAACACAAAACAGTCCGCTACAAGTGAATAACTCGAACTCACGGCTTCCGATCACCGTCCCGTGAGTTCTCACAAGTATAGAACGACTTACCATGAATTTATAGAAGAAAAACTGGAAGAAAGAGAGCAGTAAACTCACCTTATTTGTTGGATAACTCAGCTCCTATCTTGGTTCTTCAAACTCTAGGTTTTACCTCCAATTAGAACTTGAAAGGGAGAGAAAATCAATTAGGGTTTGTGGGAAATTTTTGGGAGGATTTTTTTTTGCAGAGCTTATGTCTGGTTATTATTCTCTATTTTAAGTCTAATATATGAAGAAAATAGTCCTTTAAAAGTCCTCTTTGGACGACCCTAAATGGCCTATTTTTTGGGCTCTCATTTAAGCTAGTAGGTGACACACCTACTTGTCACCTAGCAGCTTGCGCAGTATCGCACAAATAACCATATCTTTCTACTCCAATGTCATATTGACAAACGGTTTAATGCGTTGGAAAATAGACTCATATATCTTTAATTTGATGGGTGGAACACCCATAACTATAAGTATATTGGGAGAAAATCATAGTTACATTTGACCCAAAGTTTCAGTAAAACTTATGAATGTAACTTGTGATGACTTTCATCAACTTTTGTTCCACAACTCGCTTGACTTCAAAACATAACACACGGATGTCATACGACTAATATAAATCATAACATAATCTCCTTATCATGTTAATCACCCTAGTCTCACCCCAAAGGTATATGTTATAACATTTCCAACTTGTCGACTTTCGACGAAACATTATTTTCTTCAATTGCTTTAGCTTCTGAACCGTCCAACCCTCTTTGTACTTGTTGTTCATGATCTTCAATATTTGTAACCTCAGAGGTAACATAATTAAATTACTTTATATACTTTTAAATATTATCTCACTTTTGGTCCTACATTAGTTTGCTTACGATGCATTTTTACGTACGAAAATATAGGGTGTAACAAGATGATCTCCAAGGGTTTTATATATCATGTTGTTCGAGTTAGAGACGCAAATGCAAAGCTACCAACCCTACAATTAGTTCTGGTGGTTAATGATTTTCTAGATGTATTTCCAGATGATCATCTAGGTCTTCTTCCAGAAAGGGAGATTAAGTTCGGTACTGATGTTCTTCCTGGTATTCAGCCGATATCTATCCCTCCTTATAGGATGGCTCCTGCTGAGTTAAGAGAATTGAAGGAGCAACTGAAGGATTTATTAGAGAAAGGCTTTATTAGGCCCAACACTTCACCTTGGGGCTTGCCAGTGTTTTTAGTGCCAAGGAAAGATGGATTATTGAGAATGTGCATCGATTATCGTCAACTTAACAAAGTCACTATCAATAACAAGTATCCCTCCACATAATTGATCTATTTGACTAGTTGTAGGGTGCTAAGTGTTTTTCGATGATAAACCTAAGGTCAGGATATCACCAGGTAAGGTTCAAGGAGAATGATATTCCAAAGACGGCTTTCAGAATGAGATATGGTTACTTCGAGTTTCTTGTGATGTCATTTGGGCTAACAATTACAATAGTAGCATTTATGGACTTGATAAATAGTGTATTCTGACCTTTCTTAGATGTGTTCGTGATCGTGTTCATTGAGGACATTCTGGTTTATACTTGTTTAGAAAAAGAACATGCAGACCACTTACAGATGGTATTACAGATACTCCAGGATCGTAAGTTGTATGCCAAATTCTCCAAATGCGAGTTCTGATTGAAATCAATGGCATTTCTTGACCATATAGTGTCAAATGAAGGTATTAAAGTTGACACTCAGAAGATTGAAGTAGTAAAGAATTGGCTGATACCTACTACCCCATCAGAGGTTCATAGTTTCTTGGGCTTAGTAGGCTATTATGGGAGGTTCGTAGAGGGGTGTTCTATTATATCAATTCCATTGTCGAAGTTGACACAGATGACAATTAAGTTTTAGCGGTCTGACACTTGTGAACAGAGCTTTCAAGAGGTGAAGGATAAATTGACGTCAGCACCAGTTCTCATTTTCCCAGAAGGTACAACAGTCTACGTGGTATGTTGTGATGCTTTGAGTACATGTTTGGGATATTTATTGATGCAGCATGGTAAAGTATTTGCCTATGCATCGAGGCAATTTAGGAGACAAGAGAATAGCTAACCGATGCATGATTTAGAGCTGGCAGCAGTAATTTATGCATTGAAGACATGGAGGCATTACTTATACGGTGTTCATGTAGATATATTCACCGATCATATGAGCCTCTAGTGTATATTCAAACAAAAAGAGTTGAATTAGAGATAGCGGAGATGGCTTGAGTTTCTAAAAGACTATGATGTCGATATCTTGTATCATCCTGGTCAAGGTAATGTTGTAGTGGATGCCCTTAGCCGTAAACCTATGGGCAGTATGGTGCATGTACATGCCAAAAGAAGGGAGATGACTAGGGAACTTCATCAGCTAGCTAGTATAGGAATCCAACTAATGGACTCAAATGATGGGGGAGTGATTGAAGTAAAGAAGAGACAATATAAAGATCCTGTCTTAGAGAGAATTAGAGAAGGTATTCAACAGAAGAAGGCCATGACTTTTGAGCTTGGAGGAGATGGAATTCTAATATATCGGTGTTGAGATAGATTTCGTGGCTGATTTTGAATCACCAGACGTTCAACCAATCCAGTCAGATTCTCCCTTGATTCCTTTAAGTCATCTACCTGCACTTTAATTTTTTCACTGTCTCGTTCAAGGGCTATAGTTCTTAATCTCTGAATTTTAAATTTTAGATCGATTGAAGAGCATCCCAAACTTGCTATTTGCTTCTCTAGGAACATGATGAACTGTAGCAAATTAAAATTCAGAACCTGGGACCTTTGCTCTAATACAAATTGATGTACTTTCAAGATTTTTCACCTCTCAAGCACAATGAAGAGAGAAAAACTAAAGCACCCGCTAAAGTTTTTCACAAAACTAGCGAAAGTATTCCTCAAACTCACATTAGAAGAATGAAAGATGAAAAAAAACCTCACCCACAAATTGTTCAATCCCGCAAGATAGCAAGAAGCGTTGAATAAAGGAAGAACAATGAAATAAAATGTAAATCACGTTTTTGAAGCAAGAGCTTAGAAAAACTAATCCTCCCTCTTTATTTTCAGCATATTGAGCCCTTTAAATAGGCCTTACAATGAATAACATTGATCAGGTTAAGAAAAAATAATCCTAATTAAACTAGAATAAGAATAAACTTAAGAAAAGCCTATTCTAACTAAAATAGGAAAAGGAATTCTAGTAGGAATGGAATACCAACTAACAATCCTTGTTTGACTAGAACTACAAATATAATCCTACTAAAAGAGGGAATAAGAAATCCTAATCTTTATGGAAAAGAAATCCTAATCTTTAATGAATTCTCGGACTTCTTGAATTTCTTGGATTCTAGGTCTTCTTGATCTTGCATCATTCTCCCCAGGTTGAAAAAGACTCGTCCTCGAGTCTACCGCTTTTCTAGATGGTGCATGATTTGCTATAGTAAAGAATATGGACCCAATGTTCACCAAGTTTCAAAGTATATTTTGCTAGCTTATCAAAGAGCTTCTTCACATTGTAAGAAAACTTAGCATGTGAACTATATCCCACTTTCTAAGTTTCAACTTTCTACCAGTCCTTCTCCTTGTAATATTTCTATGTTGTCTCTCAAACTTTAACTTATGATATGAAGTTATTGATGTCACAACTTCATGAAACATAGCCAAATCCATGTCTAGCTTTGAATTAAGCATAGAGATTATCGCTCTTCTTGAGAGTGCATCAATTTGTATGCTTGTACAACAACAGTCTCTTTGATAATCCCATATATATATATATATATATATATATATATATATATATATATATATATATATATATATATATATATATATATATATATTTATGAGGTGAAGACATCTTGTTTCTCCAATATACCTCAAACTCTTCATTATCCACTCCTTTTTACGTAATCCTTGCTCTTCTTAATGCATATTTTTATGGACTTAAGGATTAACGTAATAGGATGCCGTATTTGGAATGGTAGAGTCAACAACCAAAACAATATTGTGTTGAGCATTCTGAAAGGCGAAAAGTCAATGAAACACATTTTTGGATACTCCAATGGATCGTCATAAGACTTTGGTGGAAAATCCTCATCTTGTGGACCTAATGCATGTTCCTCTTCTCTTTGATATTGGTCTTCATCGTTTTGTCTACTTCGCTCCCTTGATTATCTAAATATTTATCATATTGGGCATGGTGCCTAATACACCTCAAGGAACACCAATGGCATCTAGGTCATTCATAAGATATCAAACCAAGGAACTAATGAATTTTCACCTCTTCACCAAAAATTGGGATATCTTGGAAGCATTGGAAGACAACGGTGGAAGGCTCTTGAAGGCATACAATGTGTTGAGGGTGGAGATCATGGAGGAGCATGGAGAACACGTAGGCTATACGGATGAAGCCATAGCCTACGACTCCTATGACAACATGGAAGGCCATGCCTACGTGGATGGTGATAGGCGCACATGTGTGCCCCCTTTATGACTTGGATGCAAGCATGTGGAACTAGGCCATGCTTGCCAATGATTGAAGAATTGAGTTGCAAGATTTCCCTTGTAGGCATACTAGTTAGACCCATTAGGGGTACTTATGTATTTCTTACCTTATTTGGACCTAGTATAAATAATATATGATGAGTTCGTTTAGTTTATCTTTGAATATTAAAGAATTATGAGGAATATGTGTTTCCAACTTGTTGATTCAAACTCATGCAATGTATATTTACAAGAGAAATTTCATTCATCTTGAGGGTAATCCTATAGTCTAGGTCTAGTAAGTATTATAATTTGTTGGGTAATTGATTATTTTAATTGTTTGACAATTACTTCTTTATTGGGTCTAATCTCTATTTCTATCCTGTCTTTAATTTCTTCAATTTCGCACTTAGATTCATATCATTTGGTATAAGATCTTGGATTAGTGTGTGTTTCTACATACATTAACTTAGTATTTGATTTTATATGAAAAATCCTAACAACATGGAAAAAAATTCAAAAGAAAAAAAAATTGTTCTTCATGCTCTTGAGCTTAATCTTTGATTTCTTGGATCTTGATGCATATTGATGCTTGAAATTGATTGGATTTTGTTCTCTATGTGAAAATATATTAAATAAAGTTGGTTTGAAGTTATTTGAGTGGCTACAAGTGAATTTGGAAAGTTTCTTGTTCCTCAAGTTTATCATTTTCATAAGTGGGTTCATGAGAAAAAGTACAATTTGATGCATTTGATTCTTGAATTTGATGTTAAAAACTATTGGGCTTTGATCCTAAGGTAATTCCTAAGTAAAATATGAAGTTAGAAGGTATTTGGATGTGATTTGGATTAATTTAGAAATTCAAAATCGAACCTAAAAGTAAAGAAAAGTTGCAGAAAAATTGCAGATCTGAAGCACTGCATAGGCTCTGTGCGTAGGCTACGCAGCTTGCGTAGGCAATTACAGATGCCACCAGATTGAGGTCATGTTGTGCGTAGGCTACGCAAGAAATCATGTGTACGCTACGCAGCCTTGTGTAGGCTCCGTGTGTAGGATACGTAACTTGCGTAGGTTCCGTGTGTAGGATACGTAACTTGCGTCAGAGCGTTTCTACATACCCCCAGAGCGTAGCTACGCGTGCCATACTTTAATTTCAAGCTTTGAATTGTGTGATCCAATCCTTTTTTTCTTCTGTTTTTTCTACTCTTTTGATTACTCTAATTAGATTACATTAATATTAGTCCATATTAATTATGAGTCAAATATTTGGGTGGTATTTCGCTTTCGTGCTACCTCCTTTTCTCTTTTATTATGTTGTTTAGTTGTTTGTTTCTTGTCCGTAGCTTGAACCGTTCTTTCGTGTCATATAAACTCCACTCTAATCCTGAAGTGGAAGGTTCTTTTTGTTGAAAATATTCTTGATTGGAGTTGAAGATCAATGTTGCGACCAAAAACACTTACGCAAGTATACGTGGTCGTCAAGTAATAAAGTAGAGAGTAGAGTATCGTTCCCACGAAGATTTATAATTAACTTTTGACTAATTCAGACTCAAACAACTTATCGATTCAAGAGATTTCTCACAAAGTATATAAGTGACTAATTTACTACCTAAAACTATCAAGCAATGAAATAACTAGAAATCAACCACAACACTTAAAAAATTTCGGATAACAATCAGTAGGAGAGGATATTCCAGGGTCATAGGCTAGATAACAATCATGTTGCGTTCTTGGCTTAAAATGAATAATTGTTTTATCTGGATTATTGATTGACAGGGTTGATATTACTCATAAGAATCTGTCGAGTTCTTACTCGCCTATTCAAGCTAACTTAATGCCTATATGTCTATGGGATTAAGATTAACAAGAATGCATTTATAATTCCTATATTTCAACCAAGCAAGGCATTTAGGTATATGTCTATCATAATTGCGAATCCATTCCCCGATGCCCAGGTTCAAGAACTTGCTCTATTTAATTCTATATGCAATCTAGAATTTCCACTTTCGAGTTCAACTCTAGATTCGTAGATAGTATTTTACTGTTAGCTACTCAGCAAAATAATTAAAAACAATATCAAATAAACAACCCAATATGATAAACTCAAACTCGTCAAATTAAACTTCAAACATCAACATTCATGTATCACCCATGACCCCAGAACTTAGCCACTCATATTCATACAATCATCAAAAATAATATTTTCAAACATAAAAATCAATGAATACTAGAAGAAGAATGGAAGAATTGATCAACTCCGTGCTCCCGAGTGTTTAGTCCTTTTGTTCTCCTTTCAAAGTCACGTTACCCCCTCAAAATCATGTTTATTTGTGTATTTATATCGTGTAAAAACAACCCCGGACAAATATACCCTTTCCAAGCTGAAGTAGGAATTATTCTGCGATTTTTGCACACACAAGCCGCACCCCGCGCCGCACCCCGCGGCGCGCTTGGGGATTTTATCAGTGGGCAGTGATTTTGTTTTCTTGTCAGGCAATTTTACACTGCCGCGTCGTGCCCTGCGGCGCCCCATGCAGCGCGGTAGTGTTAATTTCTCAGAGTGAAATTATTTCATCCTCTTTTGACATCCAGATTTGGTACATGACCTCCGAACAAGATCCCGATTTAATGTATTTGGCTTTTACTCAGATTTCAAAGCTCCAAATTGATTGATTTAGCTCCAAATTAACTTTTGAACTCGGAATCACTTCCTATAAGGCATAAAACACGTACTAAGTGTAATCACTATTATTTAAGCTCAAACATACGTAAAATGCAGTAATTAGAGTGTAATACTACGGCTAAAACACGAGTTTCAAGCCTAGCATCAATACCCCACACTTAGACCATTGCTCGTCCTTGAGCAATTAAACTACACTTCACCTAGGATGACCTTTTCATCAAACAACCTCCCTAAAACACCATGTCAATAATATTTAAAGTAGACTGAGCACCATATCATAACATCCCACCCTCAAGAGTCGACTCAAAAGTACCACGCATTTTTTATAACCTGCTCACTTACTTTAACACAGAGGTCAAAGACGTTACCTTACCTTCGCAAATCATGTGTCCTCACGCAAACAATAGAGAATAGTTCCACTCACAATATCGTTCAATAACAATTAGGAACCCAAGATCGAAAGAATTAACTCACTCTCACAATCAAAATTCATGTGCAACAGAAGACGTACCATAGGCTTGCCCATAGTGTAATACTCTACTAATTTAGCTCATTCAATCAAGGATCAAGTAGGATTTTAATTGGTTGAAATGTAGGCTACGGGACGAGTAGGATACATATAGATATAGTGGTTATACCTCCCTGAGAACTTTGATACTTATACAATTTCACAATTCAAACCTCACTCTTACGTTGAACCAACTTTGACCTTTATACATGATAGCATCAAACTCCCCAGATCTTTAAGCACAAACAAGATAAGAAATACCACTGGCAAAAGTTCACTTTTGTTTTTGGATAAACTGCACCTTTCTCCTTTTTCTATAATTTTACTCAAAAACCCAAACCAACCTCCACTTTAACTTTTACAAAGTTCATTACAATTCAAGTGCTCATGAGAAGTGAAAAGGTATTAATAGATGGTTAATTCAAACAATTGTGTAAGGCTTGTAGTGTGGTTGCCAAAGAAACATGATTACAGGCTCAAAGGAGTTAACTAAAATACATTCAATCTGTTAGATCACAAACATATAACTGGCTCAACAAAGAAATGCATATATCACTTCCTAGACTGACTAAGACTACTATTTTGCTTTGCATACACACAGGGCAAATTCTAGACATAAACTGCAATACACAGAATATCACAAAAAATCTCACTCACACATTGGCACATAACTCACTTATGATTAGATCTTTCTCGACTCTCTAGTCAAAGTAATTAAGCAAAGTTATAATCACACAATTTAAGGCACTTATTTAAGAGTCAAGAATTGAGCCTAGGTGTCACAACTAAGGCACTTACCACTCTGAAGGCATATGCAGTCAAGGAAAATTGATTCTTTAAATTAGCACTGTGACTCAAAATTCATTATTCCTGTAAAATAAAAAGATTTAACTACACCCGGTTCAAGCAAAACCCTTGAAAAAGAACCGCGGCACAAAGAAAAACCAAGGGGAATTGTTACACTACCTAAAAAAATATAAAATACTAAAATAAAAGACATATTTTTGGATTTTTATTTTTTTATTTTTCATATCTTTCGACTTCATCTCCCTCAAGAAACCAGTCGGCAAAATCCATTGTCGGGAAGAGTCGAAACTTAATTACTAACTATTACAGGCCGATATAATTCAGAATTATAGTTTACAGACCATAATGTCTACGAAAGCAAGAAACATATCAAACAAAACCAACTGGCAAATAGAAAAAAAACAAGTATAAATACAAATACAATCAAATAGGAGCACTCCACCCCACACATAAGAAATTACATTGTCCCTAGTGCAAAACAGTAAAATCAAGAGTGAAAAAGTGACTCCCTGAGGTACGTGGCCTAATCATTAGCACCCTCGAAGGTGCGCAAATAATCCTTATCATCAGAGGGAACGGAGTTCACATCCTCATCTGGTGGCAACTGTTCTCCTCTCTCTAATCCCAACCACTGCTTAGTGACAGCAGAAACGAGGTGATATTGCTGCAACTCCTCCAAGTCGGTCTCCCCCCTTTCAGAGCGAAGGCGCAAGTCAGCAAACAACAGCTGCAGTGTCCCCTCAACACGAACAAGCCTCTAGTCCGAATAACAGTAGCAACATGAGGATCTATCACTGCCGTGACATCATAGGCCTTGATATGATATGTCACTGGGATGGTCCGGTCACAGTGAAACCCCTCCTCTACACGGTGCGCCTACAACAACCGAGTGATCATACTCGGGTAGTGTAGGCGGCGAGCCCCAAGTGGTCGCACTTTAGCCATGTACTCAAGCATGATTTTTCTAAGATCCAACCGCATCCGTGTCAACAAGGCATAGATCAAACACACTTTCAGTCGTGGGACATCAATGTCCCTTTGAGTGGGCATGATTTTGGCATTAATTAATCGCCAAACAAACCTGGCCGGACACTGGAACGTTCCCTTCTTCATGTCATTGTGGAATTCATTCATATCCCGCATCCATGCCGTAGAAGAGTCAGCGCCACATAGCTGTCGGCGGATAGCTGGATAGTCTGGCCGATGGAGAAACCTCTAAAAGAGCTTGTGGGAATTCTCTATGAAGACCATAATCCGATTGATCACTTTGGAAGAGAATGGAATCACATTACCTCGTACCCGTACTTCGTACACAGCATCCAGGCTGACCTCAGGTTGCCAGTTGGCATAAAATTCCTAGACCAGGTTCACGTTCACCGCATTACCTAAATGGAACAGACTATAAAAACCCAAAGCCCGAATGTTGTTGTATATCTCACTATATTTGCGGGCCTACTTCCCATCGTCAATAACAACCTCAGGCTCTGGTTTCACCGCAGGGACAAACATCTGGAATCAGTGTCGAGCATGGGCTGGGACAGCCTGAATACCAAATTTGCACTCTGGCACCACATCCGCATCAGGATCAATGCGCTCCTCTTCCTCCTCCACATCCACATCAGGATCAATGCGGCGAGACATTGTACTTACACAAGACGAACAATGTTAGCCACAACACGTAAAACAAAGCAAGACCAAATGGGGTAACCACTCCACACTTATGTCATTGGCATGTTCACAAGTAAAATGTATATAGGGGACTCAGACTACCTCGTTGAAAGTATGCCACAAGCAATCAACAGCCCACTCAACTACCAACACAACATTCCAACACAGAACCACATATAACATTAGTGTAAGAGACAAAACTAAGAAGCTAAACTAGTAATCACGAAAATAAAAAAAACAAGAATTTAATCTAATTGACTACTAACAAATTAAGATACAATACAACACTACACAAGCACAATAGCATGAATCAGACACCTCATTTGGCACCTAGAAACACATGAGCATGGTGTGGTCAATCAATTAGAACTCAGGGCTAACGAGTTAAAGTTTCACATCATAAAACACATGGCATCCCACCCCACACTTATCATCAAGCATTACATCCCACAAAGTACTTCGTTTCTCAATTTGCAACACTACACAAACACATTGTGGGCATATCTTGCACCTTCTTATTTTCAATTCAAATTGGGGTAGAGTCACCATATAACCAAAGAAAATACACCTCACACCACAACCACAACATACTACATCTTCACAATAACACCAAATTTACAATTTTGTTTTTTTACCAACTTCACTAATTTTTGACTATTAGGTCATCCCCTACCAAGCTTCAACATAAATTAATTTCACACCATCAAAACACATCAAAAAGCTTCCATAATCACAAGAACAGTGAACACTCCACAAGTTAAGCACCATTTTCGACTATAATAGGCAAAGAAACTAAAAAAATTGCACAACTAAATTTACCTAGGGTTTGGTTCAAAATAAACTAAAACTACTTAACTACTACAATCAACTACTAAAATAAGAGAGATGAGATGAGAGGAATACTTACCTTGAAGATGAATAGAGGGTATTGGAGGGGAGTGTATGGACAGAATTTGAGAAGAAGGAGAATAGGGGAATTGAGGAGGGTTAGAGAGGGGAGAGTTGAGAGACAAAATGAAGGGGGGGGGGGACATGTGTTTTGATTAAAAGACTAAAAAAATATATTATTTTATTTTATTTATTTTAAAAAAAAATTACTTTGCACTGCCGCGTCGCAGGGTGCAGTGCCCCATCCGGTGCGGTAGTGGATTTTATTAGAGGCTCATTTTTTATCCTGAGAGCCATTTGGCCTGGCGCGGCACATGGCATGGCGCCCCACGCGGCGCGTTAGGCCATTTTTCACAGAGTCCGCCTTGTTTTCGATATTTAGCTCACGGGTTGCACCCCGACTCTATTATGTACTTATTTTATGTCCAATTCATGCTTGTACCTGCCCAAACAAGTCTCACAACTCCTAAACTCTAATAATCCTAAACTACAGTTATCGAAACTATTCTAAACTCCTAAACTCACAAAGAAAACATTGGGTTACCTCCCAACAAACGCCTGATTTAACGTCGCAGCACGACTCAATACGTTTTCAAGCATCGGCCAAGTCCACCGAGGTCTTGTGACGTGCAATGTCACCACCCCAATAATGTTTTGCTCTCTGTCCATTTACCAAGAAGGTACCACTTGAGCCTCGTATCACTCAATTCCACCGTTCTATGAGGCCTCACACTTACCACAACAAAAGGACCTGCCCATTGAGACTTAATCTTTCCGGGGAAAAGCTTCAACCTCGAATTAAACAAGCGAACTTCTTGACCTGGCTCAAACTCGCGATGTTGGATGTGCTTATCATGCCACCTCTTGGTCGTTTCTTTATACAATTTGGCATTTTCATACGCGGTGCAATCTAAACTTATCAAGATTGTTGAGTTATAGTAACCTTTTCTCACCGGCTAAGTCCATATCCACATTTATCTTTTTAATCGCCCAATAGGATTTGTGTTCAAGTTCGACGGGCAAGTGGCATGCCTTCCCATAAACCAACCTTTATGGAGAAGTGCCTATGGGCGTCTTGTATGCAGTTCGATATGCCCATAATGCATCGTCCAACTTTCCGGCCCAGTCCTTCCTATTTCCACTTATTGTTTTCTCCAGAATCTGCTTCACCTCCCTGTTTGACACTTCCACTTGACCACCCATTTGGAGGTGATAGGCGGTGGCAACCTTGTTCTTAACTCCATACTTTAATAGAACATTATTCAACAATTTGTTACAAAAGTGAGTTCCTCCGTCACTTATCAGCACCCTTGGAGTCCCAAATGGTGTGAAGATGTGCTTCTTTACAAAGTTTACCACTACCTTTGCGTCATTCGTAGGAAGAGCAATGGCCTCCGCCCACTTAGACACATAGTCGACCGCCACCAAGATGTACCTGTGACCATTAGAGTATGGGAATGGTCCCATGAAATCAATCCCCCAAACATCAAAAAGCTCCAATGCCAGAATATTTTGCAAAGGCATCTCGTGCTTCTTTGTGATTGTTCCAGTTCTTTGGCACCTGTCACAATTTTTAACAAAGGCATATGCATCCTTAAATAATTTTGGCCAATAGAAACCCGATTGCAACACTTTTTTAGGCAGTTCTGTCCCCCCATGGTGACCTCCATATGGAGAAGCATGACAGTCATGCAATATTGCATTCATCTCCTCCTCAGGGACACACCTTCATACCAACTGATCTGCGAACTGCTTATATAGGAATGACTCATCCCACATGTAGATCCTCACATCATGTAGAAACTTTCTTCTATTATCAGGTGTCAATTCTGGTGGCGTCACCCACTTGCAATAAAATCCACATAATTTTCATACAACGGGGCTTCACTTGAGGTGATTGCTAATAACTGCTCATCAGAAAATGTTTCTTTGATCGACCCTCCTTCAGCTACATGACTCCGATTTTCTAATCTAGACAAGTGATCAGCCACTTGATTCTCTGTCCC
Source organism: Nicotiana tabacum (assembly GCF_000715075.1). Classification (NCBI taxonomy): domain Eukaryota; kingdom Viridiplantae; phylum Streptophyta; class Magnoliopsida; order Solanales; family Solanaceae; genus Nicotiana; species Nicotiana tabacum. Next base: position 63,116,880 of record NC_134094.1, on the reverse strand, counting down.
TTTTCGATCTCGGATCTCTAAGTCAAATTCTTGTAAGAGGAGGACCCAATGAATTAGCCTTGGCTTGGCGTCTTTCTTTTCAAACATGTATCTGATAGCTGAATGATCTATGTAGACGATGACTTTGGTTCCCACTAGATAGGATCTGAACTTGTCAAATGCCCACATCACTGCAAGCAACTCTTTTTTAGTAACAACGTAATTCATCTAGGCCGTATTCAGAGTTTTGCTCGCGTAATAAATGGAGTGAAAAACTTTATCCCTCCTTTGCCCCAAAACAGCTCTGATTGCTATGTTACTCGCATCACACATCAACTCAAATGGCTGCGCCCAATCTGGGGCAATGATAATTGGTGCAGTCACCAATCTTCCCTTCAGCTCGTCAAATGCTTTCAAACATGCATCATCAAACTTGAAGGGGATATCTTTCTCAAGAAGCCTGCACAAAGGAGAAGAGATTTTTGAAAAGTCTTTAATGAAACGACGATAAAAACCTGCATGGCCCAAGAAGCTACGAATGCCTTTGACGGATGTCGGTGGGGGCAATTTTTCAATCGCTTCCACCTTTGCTTTGTCTACCTGCAAACCATTTTTGGACACCTTGTGCCCCAAGACTATGCTTTCACGTACCATGAAATGTCACTTTTCCCAGTTTAGTACCAAGTTTGTCTCTTACACCTAGCAAGCACTTTATCAAGGTTCATTAAACAATTATCAAAAGAGCACCCAAACACAGAAAAATCATTCATGAACACTTCTACAGATCTTTCAACTATGTCAGTAAAAATATCCATCATACACCTTTGAAAAGTCGCTGGTGCATTATAGAAACCAAAGGGCATTCTCTTAAACGCATACATGCCATAGGGACACGTAAATGTAGTTTTATCTTGGTCCTCTAGGACTATAGCAATCTGATTATGCCCCGAATAACCATCTAGGAAACAATAATATTCCTGGCCAGCTAATCTATCAAGCATTTTGTCAATAAAGGGGAGGGGAAAGTGGTCCTTTCGGGTGGCATTGTTCAATTTTCTATAATCTATGCAAATTCTCCACCCAGTGACAGTTCTTGTGGGAATCAAGTCATTATTTTTATTAACCACTACAATCATCCCCCCTTTCTTAGGCACACATTGGACGGGGCTTACCCATTTGCTATCAGAGATTGGAAATACAATTCCTACATCAAGCCACTTAATAACTTATTTTCTTACCACCTCTTTCATGATTGGATTTAGGCGGCATTGTTGCTCTACACTTGGCATGTGTCCGTCCTCCACGAGAATTTTATACATGCAAAAAGCTAGACTAATGCCTCTAATATGAGACATTGTCTACCCAATTGATCGCTTGTGCTCACGTAGCACTCTCAACAACATTTCTTCCTACAATTTATACAAATAAGAAGAAAGAATGACAGGCAAAGTGTCAGAACCACCGAAATAAGCATATTGAAGGTGAGGGGGTAGGGTTTAAGCTCCAATTTTGGAGCTTCTTCAATCGACGGATTTGGAGGAGGCCACTTGGCCTATTTAGGGGTTCAAAGGGGTTTAATCCCTACATGTACGCACATGATGCATCTAGGTTATTGTCACGCCCCGAACCTAGGAGCGAGACAAGCACCCGGTGCCTCACCTAACCTAGCGTACCAAATTGCGACTAAGGGACTCTGAACACATAATGTCATACTTTGGCCATGGGGCCACCTTGCAAGCCAATTTGCGATGCAAAATATAAAACTGAATGGAAACTAGCGCTAACTAAACATCAATATAAAGCTAGGCTGAAAAGGCCGTCATAGCTACTACAGCTGACAAACCACCAAATTATACATACCAGGCCTACAAACCCAACATACTGCACTAACCAACATGATATGTCTACAAGCCTCTACTGATAGATGTACTATGATCGGAACAGGGCCCCGACCTACCCATAATATATATACCGATATACATAAGATGTACACAACACTCTAGACCTGGCAACTCCGAAAGGCGTGGAGCTTACCGATCAGGCTGAACTCGGGAAACACCTACTGAGGAGATCTACTCGTCTGTCTATCTAAACCTGCATGCATGAAATACAGCGTCCCCGAAAAAGGGACATCAGTACGAAATAATGTACCGAGTATGTAAGGCAATAACATAACTGAAAATCGAAACTGAACTGATAATATAATAACTGGAAGTAACTGGGAGTCAAAGATGATCTGGAGATATACTTACCTGCTGATACTGACTCAACTCCTTCAATGTAGTAAGTAAAATAATTGTACGGCCTTATAAGGCTCGGTATATATAACTGCTGTGCCATAGTAGGCTCGCTCATAGGCGCTCGGCCATACTAGGCTATGTATCTCGACCATGCTGGGCTCGCTCATAGGCGCTCGGCCACAGTAGGCTCGGTATATAACTTTCCATCTGATCAGTGGTTTCCCAATAGGGGCCTGCCCATCGATTATAGCTCGATGGTAATGAAAATACTGTAATACTGTATATATAGGCTTGTTGCTCTCTTGACTGGAAGAAGACAATACTAAATTGAATATAGAATCTCGATAAGGAATAATATTGTAACTTATGAGACTAGAATAGTGTGAATAAATTCATGAATATGAACTTCTCTTTTTGTCTCATTACTAACACATGTAGCTACGAGATCATGCCAAAATGAAGGAAGGCTTAGCCTTAACATACCTTATCACAATCTTTCCAATCACCAAGTTGAACTCACCTCTTTGCACCTTAATCTACAAGAACGATAATAATACTATCGTTAAGTTACGAAAGGTACAACTATCGCACAACGAACGACAAACTTATTTTGTATTAAAACGGGCAGCATCTCTCCTATAATCCTTACTTCCTCCAAATTCAAGATAACACCAACAATACAAGAACAGAACAATAACAACATATATACATCATTTTCCAGCCCTATATACACCATCAAATACTACAAAACAGCCCAACACACCCCAATCTCTTCGTACACAAAACGACCACCGTAGTAGTGTCAAACGACCCGAAAATATTATGATGAACGACCAGCCAACCACCCTACATTTATATGGTGTTTATAAACCCCCTTCCTCCTCCAAAACTCCACAAAATAGTAGTAAAACACGCAGCCCAACAGCAACACAAAACAGTCCACAAAACAGTCCGCTACAAGTGAATAACTCGAACTCACGGCTTCCGGTCACCGTCCCGTGAGTTCTTACAAGTATAGAACGACTTACCATGAATTTACAGAAGAAAAATTGGATGAAAGAGAGAAGTAAACTCACCTTATTTGTTGGATAACTCAGCTCTTATCTTGGTTCTTCAAACTCTAGGTTTTACCTCCAATTGGAACTTGAAATAGAGAGAAAATCAATTAGGGTTTGTGGGAAATTTTTGGGAGGATTCTTTGCCGAGCTTATGTCTGGTTATTATGCTCTATTTTAAGTCTAATATATGAAGAAAATAGGCCCTTAAAAGGCCTCTTTGGACGACCCGAAATGGCCCATTTTTGGGCTTTCATTTAAGCAAGTAGGTGACACACCTACTTGTCACCTAGCAGCTTGCGCAGTATCGTACAAATGCCCATATCTTTCTACTCTAATGTCGTATTGAAAACGGTTTAATGCGTTGGAAAATAGACTCATAGATCTTTAATTTGATGGGTGGAACACCCCATAAATCTAAGTATATTGGGAGAAAATCGAAGTTACATTAGACCCAAAATTTCAGTAAAACTTATGAGTGTAACTTGTGATGACTTTCATCGACTTTTGTTTCACAACTCGCTTGACATTAAAACATAACACACAGATGTCATACGACTAATATAAATCATAACATAATCTCCTTATCATGTTAATCACCCTAGTCTCACCCCAAAGGTACATGTTATAACATTCCCAACTTGTCGACTTTCGACGAAACATTGTTTTATTTAATTGCTTTAGCTTCTTAACTGTCCAACCCTCTTTGTACTTGTTGTTCATGATCTTCAATATTTGTAACCTCAGAGGTAACATGATTAACTTACTTTATATACTTTTAAATATTATCTCATTTTTGGTCCTACATTAGTTTGCTTACGACGCATTTTTACGTACGAAAATATAGAGTGTAACATTCAAGCAAATCCATCAGTTGTTCTTTCAACTCTCTCAATCTATCGAACAACATGAGTACTTTCTCTAGAGAATCTTCTGGATATACACTCTTGTTGAGAAGTTGCACATCCACCTCCACAACAAATATCATAGATAGCTCCTCACAATGGCGGGGTAGTTGGATCACCTTGTAGACATTAAAGACTGCTTACTCGTTGTCCATCCTCATAATTATTTTTTCCTCTCTCACTTTAATAATCACATCACCTGTAGCCAAGAGAGGTCGTCCCAATATGATCGGAACTTGTTCATCAGCCTCATAATATAGGATAATGAAGTCAGCTGGGAAGATGAATTTCCCAATTTGCAACAACATATCTTCAATAACTCCTTCAGGGCAGGCTATGGACCTATCAGCTAGTTGTAACAATACAGTGGTTGGTCTTGGAGTTCCCAGACCCAATTGCTTGAACAAGGACAAGGGCATCAGATTTATGCTCACCCCCAAATCACAAAGAGCACGACCCACATCGATATTACTAATTTGCACAGGGATGGTGAAGCTGCCAGAATCCTTAAGCTTCTGAGAAAGCTTGTTTTGGACCCTTGAAGTGCACTCCTCAGTAAGTGCGACTGTCTCAAATTTAGTCAATGTCCTCTTGTGAGCCACTATATCTTTTATGTACTTAGCATACTTTGGAATTTCACGAAGTACGTCTACCAATGGTATATTCAATTGAACCTGGCTCAACATAGAGAGAAATTTATTGAACATACGATCATCATTCTTCTTCTACAATCTTTGGGGGAAAGGTGGTGGTGGCCTTACAGCCTCCACTGGCTTTGAACTTGCATCATCTTTCTTTGACTCATGTGTTGTCTTAGGAATCAACTCCCCCTTCAGGTACAAGCTTATCCTTTCTCTTCTTTGGCACTTCATCTAATTCCCTCTCATTTCCGAGTGTAACTGCATTAACTTGAGGGTTCTTCTTTGTATCACTAGGAAGAGCGCCTGCATGCCTAGTATTTTGATTCGATGCTAACTACCCCATTTGCCTATCAATATTTCTGAAATCGGTTCTGAGTTGTTTGTTGTCAAGCAACAACTTCTTCAACAAGTCATTCGTACTCTCTTCTATTTGCTGGGGTGGCTTCTGAGGTTGATTGAAATTTCCTTGGGGCCTATAATGATTCTGAGTTGGCTGATTTCCACCCAGGAGAAGTTAGGATGATTCTTCCAATTTGGATTGTAAGTGTTCCCATATTGTGCATGCTGATTCATCGGACCTCTGCTCTGTTGCCCCACAAAATAAATAGATTCAGGATTCATGGGGCACATGTCACTCGTGTGATTGTCACCACATAGTTTGCACTAAGTAGATATCTGTTGTACATGTTGCATCTGTTGTGTTTGGTTCATTGTCATTCTATTCATCTGATTTGCCAATTTTGCTATATCTGCTTTCATGGTTGAGAAGTCATCAAGCTCAATTACACTGGCTGCTTTCTATTTAATTGCTCTTCGGGAGTCCCCATCTCCTTGCCAATTATGATCATTAGCAGTGAAGTTATTTAGCACGAGTTGGACTTCACTATACGGCCTCGCCATGCAACTACCCCAACAAGCTGAATCAAGGTTCATCTTTGATGTCTCGTCTAGCCCATCAACAAAAGTATGACACAATACCTCATCAGTCTAACAATGATGCAGGCAGTCTCTGAGTAGCTTCTTGTATCTTTCCAAATCTTGACGAAGTGTCTCGCCATCCCGTTGTTGGTACCCAAGAATTTGGCTCCTCAGTGACTTTGTCTTCTTAGTGGGGAGAAACTTCATTAAGAATTTCCTTGCTATATCATCCCAAGTGTGGATTGAGTATACGAGCTCCTTTTGCAATCATTCCTTAGCTTCCCCAAGCAGTGAAAAGGGAAACAATGTCAGCCTGACATAGTCCTTTGAAATGCTCAGATAATTGTAAGTGTCCGTAATTTCCAGGAAATTCTGAATGTGCCTCTGCAGGTGTTCATGAGATAGACCCACATATTTCCCTGTGGACTAAATCAGCTGTATTATGTACTGTTTGAGTTCAAAGTGCCCCGTGATATCAGGCTTCATAATAGCCCGAGTCATATTAGCAAGATTGGGCCTTGCGGCTTCTATCACCAGACGCTCTTCATTACATGCCATCTCTATTAGTTGTGGTTGAACTACAATGTCCAACTCTCTTTCTATTCTAGTTCTAGCTTCGACTTTCCGCCTCAATCTGTGAAGTGTTTGTATAATTACAGGATCAAGAGGAAGGAGGTTGTTTGTGCTTCTACTCCTTCGCATTCAAAAGAAGAGCCTGGTTAACACAAACAAGGCAAACTGAAAATTAAAACTTGAATAAATAACTAATAAGAGCTTAACTCAGTCAAGTGGCAAATTTCTAAGTCCCCGGCAACAGCGCTAAAAATTTGTTGTGACCAAAAATACTCACGCAAGTATACGTGGTCATCAAGTAATAAAGTATTGAGTAGAGTATCGTTCCCATGAAGATTTATGATTAACTTTTGACTAATTCAAACTCAAATAACTTATCGATTCAAGAGATTTATCACAAAATATATAAGTGACTAATTTACTAGCTAAAATTATCAAGCAATGAAATAACTAGAAATCAACCACAACACTTAAGCAATTTCGGATAACAATCAGTAGGAGAGGATATTCCAGGGTCATAGGCTAGATAACAATCATGTTGCGTTCTTGGCTTAAAATGACTAATTGATTTATTTGGATTGTTGATTGACAGGGTTGATATTACTCATAAGAATCTGCCGAGTTCTTACTCGCCTATTCAAGCTAACTTAATGCCTATATGTCTATGGAATTAAGATTAACAAGAATGCATTTATGATTCCTATATTTCAACCAAGCAAGGCAATTAGGTATATGTTTATCCTAATTGCGAATCTATTCTCCGATGCCCAGGTTCAAGAACTTGCTCTATTTAATTCTATATGCAATCTAGAATTCCCACTTTCGAGTTCAACACTAGATTCGTAGATAGTATTTCACTGTTAGCTACTCAGCAAAATAATTAAAAACAAAATCAAATAAACAATCCAATATGATAAACTCAAACTCGTCAAATTAAACTTCAAACATCAACATTCATGTAGCACCCATGACCCCATAAAAATAGGGTTCTTAGCCACTCATGTTCATACAATCATCAAAAATAATATTTTCAAATATAAAATCAATGAATACTAGAAGAAGAATGGAAGAATTGATCAACTCCGTGCTCCCTAGTGTTTCGTCCTTTTGTTCTCCTCTCAAAGTCACATCACCCCTCAAAATCGTGTTTATTTGTGTATTTATATCGTGTGAAAACAACCTCGGACGAATATACCCTTTCCAAGATGAAGTAGGAATTACTCTGCGATTTTTGCACACACAAGCCGCGCCCCGCGGCGCGCTTGTGGATTTTATCAGTGGGCAGTGATTTTGTTTTCTTGTCAGGCAATTTTACACTGCCGCGTCGTGCCCTGCGGCGCCCCATGGAGCGCGGCAGTGTTAATTTCTCAGAGTGAAATTGTTTCATCCTCTTTTGACATCCAGATTTGGTACACGATCCCGGTTTAATGTATTGGGCTTTTACTCAGACTTCAAAGCTCCAAATTGATTGATTTAGCTCCAAATTAACTTTTAAACTCGGAATCACTCTCTGCAAGGCATAAAACACGTACTAAGTATAATTCACTATCATTTAAGCTGAAACGTATGTAAAATACAGTAATTAGAGTGTAATACTATGACTAAAATACGAGTTTCTAGCCTAGCATCAATCAACTTGTTAGAAACCAAGAGTGGTAAAAGGCAAGAGTGAGTGAGAAAATTTGAGTGAAACAAAAGCCAAGGATCTTGAGTGAAACACAAGGGAATTGAGTGACATTGAGCAAGAGCGAAACACTAAGGGAGTGAACATAAGGTCCTTTTTTTCACTAACTTTTTTGCTCATTTTGTAGGTATGACAGAGAATAGTGAAGACTCTCCCAACAAAATAGAGTCCTTCATAAAGCAAATGATGAAACAAATGGGATAGTACCCTATGAACTCAATGAATTTAAGCTTTTAGTGAAGCTTAATGAACAAAAGATTGCTATAATTGGGGAGAAACATCCTTTGCAAATTGGAGAGGGGATAAGTAACACTACAAACACTTCCCCTACTCTACCACCTCCTCCTATTGGACGTCAACACCACACCACCCCTATCCAATAACCACACCATCAATCCCAACATGGGGTTCCATAAGAAGATAATGAATAACTCCACGATGAAGAAGATGTGGCATATGGAGGGTTTGGTTATGGAGGCCAAAGGGGTGAAAGAAGAGATAACCAAAGGAAGAGGACAATGCTACGGTGATCCGACTCATTGTGGGACTTAATAGGGAAATCTCTTCACCTATGAAGCTTCACAAGTGTGAGTTTTTAAATGATGCCTTCCAAGTGGAAACTCAAGGTGAAAGAGACTTGGAGGAAGAATAGGCCTACAAGTCCAAGTGGTACAACACTTCATGGAAAAAAGTAAAAGACTCTTGGAAGCCATATTTCAAGGATGAAAAACCAAGGGAGTACAAAAATGATACCAAGACATATTATGACAATAGCAAACCAAAAGTAGAGTCCAAAGAAGGAGGTAACAATGCTATGCCTAGCTCTTCTACTTCTACTAGTAATATATAATGTTATAAGTGTCACGGCTATGGTCATGTTATGGCGGAATGTCCCAATCGGAGGGCAATTATCATTAGTGAGAGTGGAGTCTATTAAGCCAATAGTGGAATTGATGAGGATTCTCACGAGGAGCCTTCTAGTGAAGAGGATCAAGAAGTGTTTGGTGGGATCGAAGAAAAATTAAACATGGCAAATTGTGTGGTGAGAAGAATGATGGGTGCAACCGTAAACAATGATGAACTTGACCAAAGAGAAAACTTGTTCCAAGATAGATGTAGAGTTGGGGAATATATTGGGTCATTGATTATAGATAGTGGGAGTTGTATCAATGTTGTTAGTAGTGTCATGGTTGATAAGTTGGGTCTAAAAACTATGAAGCATGCTCGACCATACAAGTTGCAATGGTTGAATGAGCGTGGTAAAATCAATGTGATCAAGCAAGCCTTGGTCAGATTTAGCATTGGGAAATATGAAGATGAGGTGTTATGTAGTGTTGCTCCGATGCAAGCATGTCACATGCTTTTGGGAAGACCTTGGTAATATGACTGGGGAGCTATTCATGATGGTAGAACAAATAGATACTCCTTCTTGTACCAAGGAAAGAAACATACTCTTCTTCCATTAACTCCTTCTCAAGTGAATGAAGATTATAAAATCATGAGTGGATTGAGAGAGAAAGAGAAAGGAGAGAATGAGAGAAGTAAGGGAGTGTCTAATGGCAACTTTAGAGAGGAAAAAGGAGAGCAAGAGTTGAGTGATGTGAGCAAGTTGCCACAAGAAAAGAGTGCATCGACAAATGAGGGGAAAAGGGCTAAGATAAAAGAGAAAGTGTGCATAATGATGAAAAGTCAAGGGTATATGAGAGATCTAGGGGAAGATATGCCTATTGTTTGTATTGTTCACGAAGATTATTTCTTGTCAACTAACACTCTAACATCTTCTTTTGCTAGTGTTGTTTCTTCTCTATTGCTAGATTATAAAGATGTGTTCCCGGAAGAGCTTCCAAAATGATTGCCACCTTTAAGGGGAATAAAGCATCAAATTGACTTCATCCCCGATTCTCAAATTACAAGAAAGGTGGCATACAGAAGTAACCCGGAAGAAACAAATGAGCTACAAAGGCAAGTGGACGAATTGCTTGACAAGGGATTGGTGAAAGAAAGCTTGTGTCCTTGTTCCATTCCGGTCATTATTGTTCCAAAGAAGTATGGCACTTAGAGAATGTGTATATATTGTCGCATGATTAACAAGATCACCGTAATGTACCGCCACCCTATTCCTCGCTTAGATGATATGTTGGATGAGCTTAGTGGTGCATGCATATTTTCTAAAATTGATTTGAGGAGTGGTTATTATCAAATTAGGATGAAACTGGGGGATGAATGGAAAAGGTCATTCAAGACTAAGTATGGTCTATATGAATGGCTCGTTATGCCATTTGGTTTGACAAATACCCCAGTTTTATGAGGCTTATTAATCATGTGCTTAAACTGTTCATTAACAAGTTTTTTGTTGTCTACTTCGATGATATTATGGTTTATCCTCTTGATAATCATGTCTACCATTTGATTCAAATCTTTTATGTGTTGAGATGTGAGCAACTATATGCTAATCTTAAGAAATGTACATTTTGTGTTGATAAGTTTGTTTTCTTGGGATTTGTGGTGGGTGCTCATGGTGTGGAAGTAGATGAGAGTAAGGTTGAGGCAATAGTAAATTGGCCAACACTTAAGAGCATTAGTGACATTAGAAGTTTCCATGGTCTAGCTAGTTTCTATAGGAGATTTGTTAAGGGTTTTAGTACCATAGCTAGTCCATTGACCGAGGTTATTTGGAAAGGCAAACCCTTCTATTGGGGAGAGAACCAAGATGAATCTTTTAGGCTTTTGAAGCAGAAGCTTAATTCTGCATCTCTTTTGCAAATCCCTAATTTTGACAAGACCTTTGAGATTGAATGTGATGCTAGTGGGTTCGGAATAGGAGACGTACTCATGCAAGACCAAAAACATATATCATACTTTAGTGAGAAATTGAAGGGAGGTAGCTTGAACTATTCCACATATGATAAGGAGTTGTTTTCTTTAGTGAGAGCTTTGACCAATTGGCAATACTATCTTTGGCCTAAGGAGTTTGTGATTAGAACCAACCATGAGTCTATTAGATATATTATGAGCCAAGGTAAGTTGAACAAGAGGCATGTTATGTAGGTGGAATTCATAGCAACCTTTCCATATGTTATCCTCTATAAGCAAGGGAAGGATAATGTGGTTGTCGATACTTTGTCTAGGAGCTATTCTTTGATGAACACCCTTACCTTTAGGTTTATGGATTTTGAGTGTATGAAGAGAATGTACCCACTAGATGATGACTTTAAGGAAGCCTATTCTAGGTGTGATAGAGTGGAACAATTTAGGAAACCTAGTGAATTGGAGGATGATAAGTTGATGAGGTTGATGAGGTTTCATAAGTTTGATGAGTTCTTGTTTAGAAGACATAGATTGTGTGTGCCTAAATCATCTTGGAGAGATTTGTTTATTAGGGAGGCGCATAGTGGAGGTCTTATTGGTCATTTTGTAGTAGCAAAGAACTTATACATTTTGAAAGAGAATTTTCATTGGCCTAAGATGAAGCATGATGTAGAGAATATTTGTTGTCAATGCCTTGAGTGTGTAAGTGCTAAATCTAGGACATTCACCCATGGATTGCATACACCTTTGCCCATCTCTAGTGCACCTTGGATAGACATTTCTATGGATTTTGTTCTAGGGTTTCCTAGGACTAGAAGGGGTAGAGATAGCATCTTTGTGGTGGTAGATATATTTTCTATGGTGATGATGCTAGTCATGTTGCTACTTTGTTTGTTGAGAATGTGCTTAAGTTGCATGGTTTACCAAGAACTATAGTAGGTGGTTCCATCGCAGATAGCGCTGATCGCAGATAGTGGTGTTCTCCCTCACACTCATCATAGCAGTCCTGGTGATCCCCATTTATTCCTGGGGCCATGTAGTCCTTTTGTATAAGTTTTCATATTTTGAGGTATAGCTGGGGCCTTGTTGCCGGCTTTGTCATGTTGCTCTTTTGTACCCTTAGAGGCTCCGTAGATGTTTATATGTGTCATGTATGTATGTTGGGTTGGCCGTTGGACCGAGTTGTATTTTGGAAACTTAACCATGGCATAATGTTTATAATGAAAAATGAACTAGCAATGTTTATATATTTATATAACTGATCTCTCCCCTGTTTTATAAATGGTGATGTGATCCTTTTTTTGGATTATGAATGAGTTGGGTAGGAAAGGTTTAATAGGCTTGCTCAACCGGGTCCACTCGGTTGAGTGCCGGTTGCGCTCCCCGAGGTTGGGGCATGACAAACTTGGTATCAGAGCCTAAGGTTTTAAAGTATCCTAGGATGTCTCGGAGCCGTGTCTAGTACAACCCTTCTTATCGGTGTGTTGTTGACCACATCTATAATTAGGGGGCTACTTGGACATTTAAGAATGATACCCTTCATTTTTGTTCTATATCGTGCGATAGAGCGGAACGTGAGGTTGTTTTCCCCTAACTCGTGCATTGTTCTAGTTTTCAGTAAATGGCACCTAAGAAAAGAGTGAGAATTGGCCAAGAAGCTAATGCCACACCAGGAGTGGTTGTTGATCCCTTACTTGATAATGCGGGTGAGGATAATCCCCCTACTATCACACTGCCTGATTCATCTACTCCAGAACAAACTACCCTAGTTCCTACACCCGCGGAGGGTGCCACAATCCCTCCCGCTGATATACCAGTTCTACCTCCAGCCCAAGCTCCTGGTGTGGCATTGGTTTCTTGGCCAATTCTCGCTCTCTTCTTAGGTGCCATTTACTGAAAGTTAGAACAATGCACGAGTTAGGGGAAAACAACCTCACGTTCTGCTCTATCGCACGATATAGAACAACAATGAAGGGTATCATTCTTAAATGTCCAAGTAGCCCCCTAATTATAGATGTGGTCGACAACACACCGATAAGAAGGGCTCTACTAGACACGGCTCCGAGATATCCTAGGACACTTTATAACCTTAGGCTTTGATACTATGTTCCGTCTGATTCGTCTACTGTGGAATGAAAGTGTGGAATATAAAATACGACCATTGCGCCATGAATAAAGAATCATATGTATGGCCAAGAGAGCCAATGAAATAATAATGTTGTAAGTGGTTGAAAGTACGGATTAGGTGATATGTGATGTGAAAGGTTATGAGATGTACGTATTTGTACTTTTATTTCCAATGTGTTATGAAATCCTGTGGACGGTCTATGAAACACATAGATACATTGTGTTATGAAATCCTATGGACGGTCTATGAACACATAGGTACATTATGATATGAAATCCCATGGATGGTGTATGAAACACATAGGTAATAAGAATTGTGGGAAGATTTTTGAATCTAAATAAGTAAGGATTGGGTTGTGATGTGAAGGAAATCTTATAGAAGAAACTTGTGGTTAAATTTGCACACCTAGTGTTTGATAAAATGCTCAAATGAGCTGAGACCATGAATATCTTCCTAATTATGGTTCAATTTTGTTATGTCTCAAAATAGATTGGGATTGCTAGAATTTCCGGAACGCTGTAGTAATTTAAGGAAAGCTCAATTGAGGTATGTTGGCTAAAATTTCTCTCTTGGAATTGAATTCCATAATGTTACCATGAGTTTTAAAGTATGGGTGGCGTATTAAAATGTTGTGGCTTTGAATCGTATTTCAAATGAAAGCTAGTATGCCAAATTGTGTGAGAAAATCTCAATATTCTTAAGACTCTTAATTGCTCATATGTGTACCTAAAGTCTTGATTGGGAATGTCTTATTGTTGATAACCTATAAAGATGGTTGGAAGTAAAATCAGTGAATTGGGGATATAAAGTGTGGCCAACGTGCCAATAGTGAAAGGTATACTTGTGGCCAATAGTGTCAATGTAATGAAATAATGTGAGAAAGATTATGAAATGAGCTTTGACTCAACTATTCCAAAATTGACTTCGACAATAAACTCGTACTATTTTGGAAATATTGAATGATGCTGTTAATGGAATTGAAATGGAAGCGGTTAATGAAATATCTTCAGTATTTGATTAACGGAGTACATCTCCTCTTTATTCACGGATGAATTTGGGTAGAATGAAGTCTAAATGGAACCTAAGAAGAGAGCGAGAATTGGCCAAGAAGCCAATGCCACACCAGGAGTGGCTGTTGATCCCTTACTTGAAATTGCGGGTGAGGATAATCCCCCTACTATCACACTGCCTGATTCGTCTACTCCAGAATAGACTACCCCAGTTCCTACACCCGCGGAGGGTGCCACAATCCCTCCCGCCGATATACCTGTTCCACCTGCAACCCCAGCTCCTGGTCCCGGTATTTTTGATGGGGATCTTAGTGGAGCTATTCAGATGCAGACTCAGTTAGTAGCTTCCCAGGCTTAGAGGTCAAATGTTGCACCCACCTTATTTAGCTTGCAAGGAGATTCTTCTAGTTCCAGGGTAAACAGGTTCCTTCAGTTAGACCCTCAAGTGTTCATAGGTACTGATCCCGGGGCAGACCCTCAGGATTTTATTGATGAGATGCATAAGACTCTCCGAGTTATGCGTGCTACGGAGACAGAGGGAGCAGAGTTGGCCTCTTATCGTCTGAAAGGGGTGGCATATTCCTGGTTTGAGATGTGGGAAGATTCCCGTGAGGAGGGGAGCCCTCCGGCGAGATGGAATGAGTTTGCGGATGCCTTCATAGACCATTTCTTGCCTGCCGAGACTAAGGCAGACCGTGATGTGGAGTTTGAGACCCTTAAACAGGGTAGTAGGAATGTGTGGGACTATCACATGGAGTTCATGCGCCTATCAAAGTATGCTGTTCATATGATGCCGACTATGGAGGCAAGAGTGCGTCGATTTGTGCAGGGCCTTAGCCCTTTGGTTATTAATAAGGCTGCCACAGCTGCTCTAAATTCCGACATGAACTATGGGAAGATGGTGGCATTTGCCCAAGCTACGGAGGCTCGGAAGTTAAAGCTCAGGATGGAACAGGAAAGTAGTAGTAGGGCCCGATCAACGGGCAACCTTGGGGATTCATTCGGAGGCGGGAGATCAGCTTTTCGGGGAAGATCATCAGGGCCGCCCCAGTCTTATGCTAAGTCTTCAGCTAGTGCCCCGCCATCAGGGCACGGTCAGCAATAGAGGAGTCGCTTTAGGCCCGGTCAGGGCAGCAGGGGGTCCCACCATCAGGGTCAATTAGGAGGGAGATTCCAGCAGAAGCAGAGGGCCCCATGCCCTAAGTGTGGGAGGATACATTCAGAAGTCTGCTACCTGGACATGCCAGTATGCTACGGATGCGGGATGAGAGGTCATATTCAAAGAGAGTGTCGTGCATCCCATCAGGGTACAGGCAGGGGCACAACTCAGTCATCCAGTCCTACAGCTGCTACATCTTCAGCACCCCCTCTAGCTCGAGGCTCTCCAGCACCCACAGGGCATGGTGCAGCTAGGGGTGAGCATAGTTCGGGAGGACCCAGCTGATTCTATGCTATGAGTGGTCGACAGAGTGCGGAGGCTTCCCCAGATGTCGTCACAGGTATATTTACTGTTCAATCTCATGATGTGTATGCCCTTTTTGATCCCAGATCTTCTTTGTCCTATGTTGCTCCTTATGTTGCTACGAGGTTCGGGATAGAACCAGAACAACTTCATGAGCCGTTCTCCGTATCTACTCTGGTTGGCGAGTCTATTATGGCCACACGGGTTTATAGGGATTGTGTTGTCACGGTGCGTGGTCGAGATACAATGACCAATCTTATTGAACGAGGGATGATTGATTTTGACGTAATAATGGGAATGAATTGGCTTTATTCATGTTTTGCCAAACTCGATTGCCGAGCCAGAATCATGAGGCTTAGTTTCCTAACGAGCCAGCTGTTGAGTGGGAGGGGAATAATGTTTTGAAAAAAGGTAGGTTTATTTCTCACCTTAAGGCCACGAAGATGATCAAGAAGGGGTGTATTTATGATTTGGTCTGAGTTACGGACAACACTGCTGAGGTGCCTACCCTTGAATCTGTACCAATTGTGAATGAATTCCCCGATTTATTTAAGGATGAGCTCCTTGGAATTCCTCCAGACAGGGAGATTGATTTTGGGATTGTTGTGATGCCAGGCACGCAACCTATATCCATTCCACCTTATAGAATGGCGCTGGTAGAATTAAAAGAGCTAAAGGAACAACTAGGGGAATTGCTAGAGGAAGGTTTCATCCGACCGAGTGTGTCGCCTTGGGGCGCACCGGTTCTCTTTGTCAAAAAGAAAGATGGATCACTGCGGATGTGTATTGATTACCAGCAACTCAACAAAGTCACAATAAAAAACAAATACCTACTGCCTAGAATAGATGATTTGTTTGATCATTTTCAAGGGGCTAAGTTCTTCTCCAAAATTGATTTGCTATCCGGGAACCATCAATTGAAGGTAAGGAAGCAGGATATTCCAAAAACAGCTTTCAGAACTCGGTATGAGCACTTTGAATTTTTGGTAGTCTTTCGGGCTAATAAATGCCCCGGCAGCTTTCATGGATCTTATGAATCGAGACTTCAAGCCATTCCTCGACTCCTTTGTGATAGTATTCATTGACGACATCCTTGTGTATTCACGAAGTCGAGAGGATCACGCAGATCACCTCAGGGCAGTTCTGCAAACTCTTCATCAACACCAATTGTATGCAAAGTTCTCAAAATGTGAATTTTGGCTTGAATCCGTCACATTCCCGTGTCATGTGGTCTCCGGAGAAGGAATTAAGGTTGATCCTCAAAAGATTGCAGCGGTGAAGGATTGGCCTAGACCTACTACTCCAATAGAGATTCGCAGTTTCTTTGGTTTGGCTGGGTATTATTGGAGGTTCGTGGAGGGGTTCTCCACTCTTGCCTCACCATTGACTAAGTTGACGCAGAAGGCGGTTAAGTTCCAGTGGTCCGATGGTTGTGAAAGGAGCTTCCAGGAATTGAAATCAAGATTGACTTCGGAGCCGGTATTGACCCTGACAGAGGGTACCTAAGGGTTTGTGGTGTATTACAATGCTTCAAGGATCGATCTTAGGTTTGCATTAATGCAATATGGTAAGGTTATAACATATGCTTCAAGGCAACTTAAGAATCATGAAAAGAACTATCCAACACATGACTTAGATCTTGCGGTGATGGTTTTTGCATTAAAACTTTGGCGTCATTATTTGTATGGAGTGCATGTAGATGTATTCACAGACCACAAGAGTCTTCAATATATTTTAAGCAAAAGGAATTGAATTTAAGGCAGAGAAGGTGGCTCGAATACACAAAGATTATGACATCGACATTTTGTATCATCCGGGGAAAGCTAATGTGGTGGAGGATGCTCTTAGTCGGAAGTATATGGGTAGTTTGGCTCCTTTGGAGGCATGTCAAAGGCCCTTGGCCCGGGAGATTCACCAGTTGGCCAGTTTGGGGGTTCATATTGCGGACTCTAATGAAGGGGGGAGGGGGTTGATTGTGCGGAATAGGGCGGAATCATCGCTTGTGACGAAGGTCAAGGAGATGCAATACAATAATCCAGTGTTGGTGCAGCTGAAGGAGGGGATTCATAAACACAAGACTACGGCCTTTTCTCTTGGCGTGGATGACGGTACATTACGGTACCAAGGGTGACTATGTGTTCCAAACGTAGATGGTCTTCGAGAAAGAATCATGGTAGAAGCTCATACTTCTAGGTATTCCTTGAACCCAAGTTCTACAAAAATGTATCATGACCTCAAGGAAGTTTATTGGTGGAATAACATGAAGAGGGGTGTGGCAGACTTTGTGGAAAAATGTTCAAACTGTCAACAAGTGAAGGCCGAGCATCAAAGGCCAAGTGGGTTAGCACAGGGTATAGAAATTCCAATGTGGAAATAGGAAATGATCAATATGGATTTTGTAGTAGGGTTACCGCGCACTCCGCATAAGTTTGACTCAATTTGGGTGATCGTTGATCGACTCACAAAATCAGCACACTTCTTACCAGTTAAATCCACCGACACCGCCGAATAGTATGCTCAATTGTATATCAAGGAAATAGTCAGGCTTCATGGCACTCCTGTTTCCATCATTTCCGATCGAGGGGCCCAGTTCATAGCTAATTTCAGGAAGAAATTTCAGCAAGGTTTGGGTACGCAGGTAAATCTTAGTATGGCTTTTCATCCTCAGACTGATGGGCAAGCAGAGTGGACTATTCAGACTCTTGAGGACATGTTGCGTGCTTGTGTGCTTGACTTGAAGGGTAGCTGGGATGATCATTTTTTGCTCATAGAATTTGCTTATAACAACAGCTTCTATGCCAGTATTCAGATGGCGCCGTTTGAGGCCTTGTATGGTAGAAGATATAGATCGCCGATTGGGTGGTTCGAGCTAATAGGACCATACCTTGTGCATCAGGCTATGGAAAAGGTTAAGATCATAAAAGAGTAGTTAAAAACTGCTCAGTGTCATCAAAAATCCTATTCGGATGTTCGTCGCAGAGACTTAGAGATCAAGGAAGATGATTGGGTATTCTTGAAGGTATCTTCCATGAAGGGGATCATGCGGTTTGGAAAGAAAGGAAAATTAAGTCCGAGGTATGTCGGGCCATATAAAATTACTCAAAGGATAGGTCAGGTGGCATACAAGCTTGATCTACCACCTGTGATGTCATTAGTGCACCCGGTATTCCATGTGTCCATGTTGAAGAAGGTAGTTGGAGATCCGTTCGCTATTGTGCCGGTTGAGACCATCGAGGTTAGTGAAGAACTATCACATGAAGAGATTCCGGTTGCTATCCTTGATATACAGGTCCAGAAGTTGAGGAACAAAGAAATTGCATCCGTAAAGGTATTATGGCGAAACCAGCAAGTCGAAGAAGCTACTTGGGAAGCCGAGAATGAAATTAAAAAGAAGTACCCTCATTTATTTGAATAGCCATGTAATAGCTCTATAAAGTTGCCCCCCTAAATTTTGTATCACTTGTTCGGCTAATATAAAGACACTACTTTCTAGTTATATGTCCCCCCATGAGGCTTCGGTTGGTGTTATTTTGCATTCTGTTGTGTCATTTAATTCTATATATGTTGCTAAGGTGTGTTTCGGGGGCTCTCTGACAGGTGGATAGGCCTAAATACAAAGGAAACTCTGGCAAAATTTTCAGAAAATTAGGAAGTTAGGCAAATTTAAGGCAGATAGTATGTGGTACAACTGAAACTGTGTTAAGCAAACCTTGATCCTCATTCGAGGACGAATTATCTTAAGTGGGGGAGGATGTAAGGACCCGTAAAAAAATTTTAAACCAAAAACTCGAGGTTTCATGGTGCCAAGATAGATTTCTGCGTTATTATAGTAGAAATTCTTTGGCCTATTATGCAGTCGCATAATCACTCTGCGGACCGCATAATGGCCGCAGAGTGAAGCAGTAAGTTTGGCCAACTTGAGGTTAGTTTTGCGGTCGATTATGCGACCGCATAATCGATATACGACCCTCTTGGGTTTTTGCGGAGGGAGTCCTGCGGTGCATTATGCGACCGCAGAACGAATATGCGGACCGCATATTGGTCGCATACCTGGGCCGTAAGTTTAGGCCCCTAAGGGCCATTTATGCGCTCACTTTGCGGACCGCATAACCATTATGCGGTTGCATATGCGACTGCAGACCTGTGTTGGGGCACCCATTTTCTTAATTTAAAACCCGATCCCATTCCGTTAAAACACCCCTTTAGTCCATTTTGAAGCTCATTTCTCATATTTCTAGTGTGATAGAGAGAGGGTTCTAGAGGGAGGGCCTAATTTTCATCAATCAATCTTCAACTATCACTCAAAGCTTGGAAATACTCAAGTAGAGCACCCAATTTCTTCATCCAAAAAGGTTAGATTTCATCACCCCAACTTTTAATTTCAAACATAGCTATAATGGGGTACTAGGGTAATTCTTCATGGGTATGAGAGTGGTTTATCTTGCATGCATGTGATAAAGAGTGTGGGAAAAATAAAAAGTGTACTATAACTATGAACATTTTCCTAATTTTGGGTTCAATTTGTATATTGCAAAAGTAGATTGAGGTCTCTAAGGGTTCTGGATAATTGTAGTGTCTAAAGAAGTGCAATTGAGTTATGTATGGCTAACTCTTTTCTTCCTACAATCGAACTCCTGGTTTTCGAATATTTGGTGCAAGTTCCGACTTGATCATACTAGAATTGTTTGTCTTAGTGTGTTGGGTTGGAAGGTTCATGTTCCCTAAATGTTTTAAATGTTTACCATGTCATCATGCTATTTGAGAACGTAACTATGATTTTCCAAGCTCCTTCCCTTATGTGTGAAATGCCTTATGTGATGGTACTTATCGACATGAATGATGGTGCTACTTGAACGAATACAAAGGGAAAGACTTGAATTGTAAAATGTGCCAAAGTGCCAAGAACTATTTAATAAAAGAGGCTGTTGTGCCATGTAATGAAAGATGGGAAAGAGATGTGAATTGAGTGAATAATTGAAAGAGGTTATGTCTCAAGTGAGATGGCTTAGCCGATCGGGCTGAGATCGGACGCCATGCTGTACACATGGTGGCATTTGTGTTGGAATTTTTGATTTACATTGTGGATATGGATATGTCTCACTTGGGATGGCTTAGCCGGTCGGGCCGAGACCGGACTCCGTGTAAAAATACGGTGGCATTATGAGTTGTGGCTTTGGCACTAAAGATTATTAACCTAAAAAGATGGAAAGATTGAATTGGAAATTATGTGATCCTTACTTGGTGATTCTCTGTATTTTTGTGAAGTACTTATTGATTGTTATGACTGCCTTCTCTTATTTTCACTGTTCATTCTACTAAGATTGGCGTTTGCCTTACATACTAGTACTATTCGACAGTACTAACGCCCCTTTTGTCGGGGCACTATATCTTTGAATGGATGTAGGTGGTTCCATCGTAGATAGCGCTGATCGCAGATAGTGGTGTTCTCCCTCACACTCATCACAGCAGTCCTGGTGATCCCCATTTCTTCCTGGGGCCATGTAGTCCTTCTTATGTATAAGTTATCATATTTTGAGGTATAGCCGGGGCCTTGTTGCCGGCATTGTCATGTTGCTCTTTTGTACCCTTAGAGGCTCTGTAGAGGTTTATGTGGGTCATGTATATATGTATGTATGTATGTATGTATGTATATATGTTGGGTTGGTCGTTGCACCAAGTTGTATTTTGTAAACGTAACTATGGCATAATGTTTATAATGAAAATGAACTAGAAATGTTTATATATTTATATAACTGACCTCTCCCTTGTTTTACAAATGGTGATGTGATCCTTTTTTTTGGATTATGAATGAGTCAGGCAGGAAAGGTTTATAGGCTTGCTCGACCGGGTCCACTCGGTTGAGCGTCGATCGTGCTCCCCGAGGTTGGGGCATGACAGTACTGCTTCTCCTTGACTTCCAAAACCAGCGATGATTCGTCCCTATTTTGCACAATTACCCCTCCTT
The DNA here is from genome assembly GCF_000715075.1 of Nicotiana tabacum. Classification (NCBI taxonomy): domain Eukaryota; kingdom Viridiplantae; phylum Streptophyta; class Magnoliopsida; order Solanales; family Solanaceae; genus Nicotiana; species Nicotiana tabacum. The sequence goes on along the minus strand of NC_134094.1, from coordinate 63,095,512 downwards.
CACTAGAGTTAGTAAGACGAACCCCCATACTAGCTAACCGATGAACTTCCTTGCCCAAAGGTCTTTGATATGCCTCCAAGTGAGCCAAACTACCCATAGATTTCCGGCTAAGAGCTTCCGCTACAACATTAGCCTTCCCTGGATGATATAGAACATCGATGTCATAATCCTTGAGTAACTCAAGCCATCTTCTCTGCCCTAGATTTAATTCATTCTGTTTGAAAATGTATTGAATTCTCTTATGGTCCATGAATATATACATATGGACCCCATACAAATAATGACACCAAATCGTCAATGAAAATACCACCGCCGCAAGATCTAAGTCATGTGTTGGATAGTTCTTCTCATGATTCTTGAGTTGCCTAGAAGCATAAGCGATAATCTTGCCATGTTGCATCAATACAAACCCTAGTCTGATTCTCAAAGCATCACAATATACTACAAACCCATCTGTACCCTCTGATAAGGTCAACACCGGTGCCGTAGTAAATTTTGATTTCAACTCTTGGAAGCTCTTTTCAAAAGCATCTAACCATTAGAAATTAACTACTTTCTACGTCAATTTAGTCAATGGGGAGGTGAGAGTAGAGAACCTCCCACAAACTTTCTATAATACCCAGCTAAGCAAAAGAAACTGCGAATCTCTGTTGGAGTTGTTGGCCTCAGCCAATTCTTCATAGCTGCGATCTTTTGCGGATCAACCTTAATTTCTTCTCTAGAGACGACATGACCTAAGAATGTAACAGATTCAAGCAAAAATTCATAATTGGAAAACTTCGCATACAATTTGTGCTGATATAGAGTCCGCAAAACTACCGTGAGATGATCAGTATGGTCCTTTCGACTTCGTGAATATACAAGAATATCGTCAATGAACACTATCACAAAGGAGTCAAGAAAAGGCTTGAAGACTCGATTCATAAGATCCAGGAAAGCTGCCGGTACATTTGTTAGCCGAAAAGACATCACCAGAAATTCAAAGTGCTCATACCGGGTCCTAAAAGTTGTTTTCAGAATATCTCGCTCCCTAATCTTTAATTGGTGATACCCGGATCTTAAATCAATTTTGGAAAAGTACTTAGCACCCTGCAGTTGGTCAAACAAGTCATCTATCCTTGGCAACGGGTACTTATTCTTGATCGTTACCTTGTTGAGCTGCCGATAGTCAATATACATTCTCAGTGACCCATCCTTCTTCCTTACAAAGGGGACCGGTGTGCCCCAAGGTGACACACTCGGCCGGATGAAACCCTTCTCTAACAAATCTTTCAATTGTTCCTCTAGCTCCTTCAATTTTGCTAGTGCCATTCTGTATGGTGGAATAGATATAGGATGCGTGCCTAGCATCACATCAATCCCAAAATCAATCTCCTTGTCTGGTGGAATCCCAGGGAGCTCATCAGGAAAGACCTTTGGAAATTCATTCACCACTGGCACAGACTCAAGTGTAGGTGCCTCAGCATCGGTGTCCATAACCAGGACAAAATTATAAATACACCCCTTGTTGATCATCATCGTGGCCTCAAGGTAAGAAATAAACCTACCCTTCGGCACCACATCATCCCCATTCCATTCAATAATTGAACCTAATGGTTCTGGTTAGACAATCAAGCTCAGCAAAACATGAATGAAGCCAGTCCATCCCCATTATTACATAAAAATCAACCATCCCTAACTCGTTGAGATCAGCCATGGTATCTCAACCACGCATCTTGACAACACAATCCTTATAAACCCGTGCGGCCATAATAGACTCACCAACTGGAGTAGATACAGAGAACGACTCATGAAGTTGTTCTGAATCTATCCCAAATTCCATAGCAACATAGGGAGTGACATATGACAAAGTGAAACCAGGATTAATAAAAGCATATACATCATGATATTGGACAATCAGTATACCTGTAACCACATTTGGAGAAGCCTATGAATCTTGACGCCTCCTCAAAGCATAAAACCTGCTGGGCCCTCCCAAATTCTGGGTACCACCCCTAGCTGCACCATGCTCTGCGGGCGTTGGAGTGCCTTGAGCTAGGAGAGGTGCTGTGGATGTAGTAGCTGCAGAACTGGCTGGTTGCGCCGTACCCCTTCCTACACTCTGGCGCGACAAACAGCAATCCCTCTGAATGTGTCCCATGATACCGCACTCATAGCATATGGGATGGTCTATGAAGCATGCCCCAAAATGCATCTTCCCACACCTAGGGCATGGGGGCCTCCGCTGCTGCTGGAATCTCCCTCCAGCCCGACCCTGTTGGTAGGATCCCCTGTTGCCCTGACTAGGCCTGAAATGGCTCCATTGCTACTGACTGGGCCTTGATGGCAGTGCACTAAGGGAAGACTGAGCAAAGGAATGGGATGGCCCTTGCCTAAATGCTGACCTATCACCACCACCACCGGAAGAACTACCCAGGTTACCCGCGGACCGGACCTTATTACTACCCTCTGAATCCATTCTATTCTTTAATTTACGGGCCTCTGTGGCTTGAGCAAATACCACCATCTTCCTATAGTTCATATCAGAATTCAAGGCAGCTGTAGCAGCTTCATTGATAGCCAAGGGGTTGAGGCCCTGCACAAACCGGCACACTCTTGCCTCCATAGTGGGAAACATGTAAATGGCATACTTGGATAGGCACGCAAACCTCATATGGTACTCCCACACACTCATGCTACCCTACTTTAGGCTCTCAAACTCAGCGGTATGGGCCGCCTTAGTCTTGGAAGGCAAGAAATGGTCAATGAAGGCGTCGACAAACTCACTCCACCTAGTCGGAGGGCTACCCTCCTCACGGGAGTCCTCCCATATCTCAAACAAAGAATAGGCCACCCCTTTCAGGTGGTAGAAGCCCAACTCCACTCCATCCGTCTCAGTAACACGCATAACTCTGAGGGTCTTATGCATATCATCAATAAAGTCTTGGGGGTCCTCCTCACGATCAATACCCGTGAACACTGGAGGATCAAACTGAAGAAACCTGTTCACCCTGGAACTAGCAGATTCCCCTGGGAAGCCATTATTTGAGCCAACATCTATATGGCTCTCCTAAGATCCCCATCAGAAACACCGAGACCTGAAGCTGGGGCTGGAGGTGGAATAGCTTCACCCTTAGTAGGAGTAGGGATTGGTGCAGTCGGAGTAGGAGTAGTAGAATCAGGCGGTGTAGTAGCTGGGGGAATATCCTCACCCCGCGGGTGCTCACCCACATCACCAGGTATAGAACCAACTACCACTCCTGGGGTGACATTGGCTCCTTGGCCAGTTCTTGCTTTTTTCCTAGGTGCCATATACTGAAAATTAGAGCAATGCACGAGTTAGAGGAGGAATAGTCTTACAATCAGTTCTATCGTACGATCTCTTTCTTCCTAGGCGCCATATACTGAATATTATAGCAATGCACGAGTTAGAGGACGAACAGTCTTACAATTAGCTCTATCGCACGATCTAGAACATCAAAGAACGGTATTATTCCTAAATGCCAAAGTAGCCTCCTAATTATAGATGTGGTTGACAACACACTGATAAGAAGGACCCTAATAGGCATGGCTCCGAGACATCCTAGGACACTTTAAAACCTTAGGCTTTGATACCAAGCTTTTCACGCCCCGACCTCGAGGAGCGCAACCGGTGCTCAATCCGAGATAACCTGGTCGAGCAAGCCTATACAATACCTCCTACTCAAACTTGCCAATGAATAAAGAGAAGATATATTTCATTAACTAGACCGGGAGAAGATCATGTGAGCAACACAAATTCATTAACATTAGTTACATCATTAGTAGTCTCAAAATACATACACTTTCATAGTTTGAAGTGGGACAAGTGATACAAATACAACATTACTAGTTTGACTTTGCTGACACCAACATACAATCCACACTATGTCTATAGAGCCTCTAATATATAAAAAAGAGTACTATCGTAGTGCCGGAAATAAGGCCCGGCTATACCTCAAAACATAATACACAAGGAACAAAAGATATACGACCCCGAAATGAAGCGGGGCTCACCAAGTCAGCTAGGAAAAGGGTGTACCACTATCACTGATCAAATCCACCTGCTATGGAACCACCTGCACCCATTAAAGATGTAGCGCCCCGGCAAAAGGGACGTTAGTACATGTCGAATAGTACTTCTATGAAAACTAAACACCCCTTCAAGGATTGGAAGTACAACATGAATGTGATGAATCATGGAAGCAATAAAAGAGCTTAAGTAGCCATTAAAACCATAGCAAATTCATTTAAAGCTTTCAATAACATTTATAAATTTTATGTTGGGGATCCTGTATAACAACCTCTGCCATAATACCACAATCTCTATACAAAACAATCCTGCCTGTCATGACCCAACTGGAGGGTCATGACTAGCACTCGGGCCATACTTTCCAAGCACCAACGTACATTTTATATAACATTCCTTATTATTTTTAAGGGCCGACAAGATCAATATAAATAGTAGACATGGATCATGAACATCCAACAATGAAAGATAATGTCATGAACATACATAACATGGGACGACAAGACTATCAAGAAACTATATATAAGGTACGAGCTACCATGCTGCCATGAAAGACTATACAACAAAAATCAGCCGACAAGGCATTCCAAACCATACATGAGTCGACACCTGTCTATGAGCCTCTAAAAGAACATAAGTGCTACAACATTGCCGGAACAGGGCCCCGACATACCCATAATGTCTATAACAAAAATGCATACCAAGACCACGGCAACTCCGGAGAAGGGATCTTGCCAATAACCGCTGAACCGGATAGCCTACTGTGATGGGGGAGCTGCGTCTACCCATCTATCAGGACCTGCAGCATGACATGCAGTGTCCACAAATAAAAAGGACGTCAGTACGAATAAAGTACAGAGTATGTAAGGCAGGAAAGCATAAGTAAGAACAATAATGTAAACAGTGATAGGGAATATACAACATGTGACATCTGGGAATCTCTGAGGGCTACTGACATGACCTCTGAGGGCTACTGACATGAAATACATGATACATACATATATATATACATAAACTTTTAAAACATACGCCTTTGTGGGCATCATCATCATCATATCATACCCGGCCATAATAGGCTCGGTAAAACGTACCCGGCCATCATAGGGCTCGGTAGAATCGTACCAGGCCACGTGGAGCTCGGTAAAACCCAACTGATCAGTGGTTGCACAATAGGTGCCATACCCGGCCGACTATAGCGCAGCTCGGTAGAGTAAAATAGATACATATATATGATGCATGCTGGACTCATTGGAATTACATTTTGAACCTTTCGGAGTGATGTAAGGTCGGTATCCTTCGTACACATTATTAGGATTAACTCTTCATCAAGAATCTTATAAGAATCAGGAATTACCAACAACATTGATAATATAAGAATAAAAGAAGTAACATCAATATCAATCGTTTCATAAGAAGGGCAGCAATGTAAGTACTGCTAGCTTCTAAGAGTAGAGTATCTTTGGGAGCTTGTTCGATACATTATGTACAATTGGAGTAGTGCAAAAGAATGAAGTAGATAGCCTCACATACCTTGTATATACTGCCCAACCTCAAGCTATGCAAATATCACGACTCCTTAGTCTACAATAAGAGAAATGACACTATCATTATCGTTTAAGTATCGTAACTATTATGTATCGACCGCAACCTATTTTACGATGAAACGGACAGCACCTCCCCTATTTATATGACTTCCCACAAGTCAATACAATCACCAAAAAGCCCAAACAACATCATTAATAATCATATTGAGCCTCCAAAACAGTCCACCAACTAACAACATTACTACCAAGCCTTTCGATATATATTTCACAAGTTCTAGCATCAACGACTTAGCCACAACTTGGATAATCTTAAATATATATAGAGTAAGAGGTTCCTTACCTTTAAAAAGAAAGAACAACTCCAATTTGACCTTAATGTTCCACGAAATATCCCTTCAATTCTGCCACAAGAACAAGGAAGCGAAACTAGCAATTAATTCGGGTTTTTCGGCACTAGAATTACTTTAGAAGACTTGAAATCACCTAGGGTTGATATTAAAAACTTGAAGGTGTATTTACAGAACATAAAACACTTAAAAAAACCTCCCACACGAGCTGGAACAACACAAAAATCAGCAACAACAAGAAGAACAAGAAACTTACTAGCGCCACGGGATTCCCGACATTTGATTTGTGTTGTTTGCTCTTTGTTTGGATCTTGGATCATGAGAGAACCTTGAGAGACTTTTTGTAGGGTTATAAGGTCTGAATATACTAAAAAATAATGACTTAAAACGGGGTTGAGGTATCTTATATATGTCCATATGTCTTAAACCGCCTTTGTGGGCCCCATAGAGAGCAGCTTGGCGCACTCTCGCGAAAACACGAATATCTCTCTATTCCGAGATCGTATCGACAAACGGTTTAATGCGTTGGAAACTAGACTCATAGATATTCAATTTGATAGGTAGATCACCCCATAATTCCAAGCACATTGGGAGAAAAATGCAGTAACATTTGACCTAAAGTTTAAGTAAAATTATAAACCTAAGTTGCCACAACTTTTATCGACTTTTGTTTCATAACTCGCTTGACTTCAAGACTTATGATACGGATATTATATGATTCAAATACATTAAAACAAGACCTCTTGGGACAGTTAATCACCTCTAGTGTTACCCGAAAATACGGGTTATAACATCCTTGATTAGTTTAACTTCAAATACTTGTTAACCACTCTTATACACCCTTGTATCGTTTAAGACCAATAGGATTAACTTCTTATCATCTCAAAGATAATATCTTCTTGGATTTACGTCGACTAACTTACTGCGTGATCTATGGTATGCAAATTTGGGTTGTAACACCCTCTCCCCATTAGGAATATTCGTCCTCGAATGTAAGGGTTTATGGGGTGTCTAACTCATCGTGGATTCCGACGGAGATTTCCGGCTGAGTTTCCCCTTTAAAATGGACACTAGCCAAATTTGCAAGCAGTTAAACTCAACCTATGGCCTTAAAAGACTATACAAAGCATTATGGATATGTACATTATCTGCATATCACCATTTTGTATTAAAAAAAAGAGTATTCACAAGCTATTGCTTACCTCATAGAGCCGTTTCACCTTATAATACGTCCTTCTTTCCCCCGGCATCCTCGTTATCTTCACTCTGGAATAGGTAAGGGGATTTAGATTTCATCTCCTCTTCTGCTTCCCATGTCATTTCTTCTATATTCTTGTTCCTCCATAATACTTTGACAGAAGCTACATCCTTTGTTCTCAGCTTGCAGACTTGTCGATCTAATATATCCACTGGCACTTCATCATATGATAGATCCTTTGTAACTTGTACATCTTTAATAGGGACAACCCGAGAAGGGTCTCCAATACATTGCCTCAACATAGATACATGGAATACCGGGTGGACAAATTCCAATTCAGATGGCAATTCTAACTCGTAAGCAACCTGTCCAATTCGTCGAAGAATTTTGTACGGCCCAATATACCGCGGACTCAACTTACCCTTCTTCCCAAAATGCATAACACCCTTCATCGGCGAGATCTTTAGGAAAACCCAATCACCAACCTCAAATTCCAGATCACGACGTCGGACATCGGAATAAGACTTTTGCCTGCTTTGTGCCGTCCTCTGTCGCTCTTGTATCACTTTCACCTTCTCAATGGCTTGGTGAATCAAATCTGGCCCATATAATTCTGTCTCACCGACTTCGAACCATCCAACTGGTGATCTACATCTCCTCCCGTATAGTGCCTCATACGGGGCCATTTTAATACTGGAATGGTAGCTATTATTGTAGGTAAATTCTATAAGTGCCAGATGGTCATCCCAATTCCCCTTGAAATCTAGAACACATGCTCGTAGCATATCTTCAAGCGTCTGGATGGTACGTTCAGCCTGTCCGTCAGTCTGCGAATGGAATGCAGTGCTGAGATTTACTTGTGTGCCTAAACCTTTCTGAAAAGACCTCCAAAAGTTAGCCGTAAATTGAGCTCCTCGGTCTGATATAATAGATACCGGCACACCATGAAGCTTAACAATCTCCTTGGTATACAACTTCGCATAATCTTCAGCCGTGTAAGTTGTCTTAACTAGCAGAAAATGGGCAGATTTTGTAAGTCGATCGACTATCACCCAGATGGAGTCAAACTTATGATAAGAGTGAGGTAATCCAATAATGAAGTCCATATTAATCACCTCCCATTTCCAGGTCGGAATCTCTATATTCTGAATCAATCCACTTGGTTTCTGATGCTCGATCTTTACTTGTTGACAATTAGTTACACTGGGCTACAAATTTTGCAATAGACTTTTTCATGTTATCCCACCAATACTGCTCCTTAACGTCATGATACATCTTTGTCGAGCCAGGATGGATAGAATATCGGGACTGATGAATCTCAATCATAATCTGCTCTCGCAACCCTGCCACACTAGGAACACATAATTGGCCCTGGTATCTCAGTGTCCCATCTCCTCCAATCTTGAAAGCTGTAATCTTACACTGCTGAATTCCCTCTCTCAATCTTACTAAGGTAGGATCTTCATATTGCCGTGCTTTTACCTCGGCTACCAAAGAAGATTCTGCTGTATTCTGTACAGTAACACCTCCGTCATCAGAGTCCAACAATCTGATTCTCATATTAGCCAGCTGGTGAAGCTCTTTGGTCAACCCTTGTCTACCTGCCTCAATATGTATTAAGCTTCCCATTGACTTACGGCTGAGAGCATCTGCCACAATATTAGCTTTACCGGGATGGTACAATATCTCGACATCATAGTCTTTCAGTAATTCAAGCCACCTACGCTGCCTCAAATTCAACTCCTTCTGCTTGAAGTTGTATTGTAAACTCTTGTGATCTGTGTAGATGTCAACATGGATGCCGTATAAGTAGTGCTGCCATATCTTCAAAGCATATATTACTGCAGCCAATTCCAGATCATGAGTCGGGTAATTCTTTTCATGCTTCTTCAATTGTCTTGATGCATAAGCAATCACCTTCCCACGTTGCATCAATACGCACCCCAAACCTATACCTGAGGCATCACAATATACCACATAACCTTATGTTCCTTCTGGGAGAGTGAGCACTGGCGCGGATGTCAATCGATTCTTTAGCTCCTGAAAACTATGTTCACAAGCATCAGACCACTGGAACTTGGTAGCTTTCTGTGTTAACTTAGTCAATGGTGCTGATATAGAGGAAAAGCCTTCTATAAATTGCCTATAATATCCTGCTAGCCCCAGGAAGCTTCGGACTTCTGACGGTGTTGTAGGTCTCGGCCAATTCTTCACTGCATCGATCTTCTGAGTGTCAACACTAATACCCTCATCAGATATCACATGGCCAAGGAATGCTACTGAGTTCAGCCAGAATTCACATTTAGAGAGCTTAGCATATAACTTATGATCCTGAAGGGTCTGTAATACTATCCGCAAGTGGCCCGCATGTTCCGCCTCCAAATGAGAATACACCAGAATGTCATCAATGAATACGATCACGAACACATCAAGATAGGGCCTGAGTACACTATTCATGAGATCCATAAAAGCTGCTGGGGCATTTGTTAGCCCGAACGACATCACCAAGAACTCAAAATGCCCATATCTTGTCCGGAAGGCCGTCTTTGGAATATCCTTCTCCTTAACCCTCACCTGATGATACCCTGAACGCAAGTCAATCTTGGAGAAATACTTGGCACCCTGGAGTTGGTCAAACAGGTCATCAATCCTTGGAAGTGGATACTTGTTCTTTATTGTAAACTTATTCAACTGTCGATAATCGATACACATCCTTAACGACCCATCTTTCTTCCGCACGAACAAGACTGGCGCACCCCAAGGTGAAGTGCTAGGCCTAATGAAACCCTTATCCAGCAAGTCCTTCAACTGCGCCTTCAACTCTCGCAACTCTGTCGGGGCCATCCTGTATGGAGGGATAGAGATCGGTTGAGTGTCAGGCAACGCATCAATGCTAAACTCAATCTCCCTTTCAGGAGGAAAGCTTGGGAGTTCATCTAGGAAAACATCTGGAAATTCATTGACCACGGGGATTAATTGTAGAGTAGGCGGCTTCGCCTCCGCATCCCTAACGCGAAGAAGATGATAAATGTAACCTTTTGAGATCATCTTTCTTGCCTTAATATAGGAAATAAACCTACCTTTTGGCGTAGCAATGTTCCCCTTCCATTCAATGGCGGGTTCACTCAGAAACTGAAACCTAACCATCTTCGTACGACAGTAAACATTTGCATAGAATGAGGCCAACCAGTCCAGTCCCATTATCACATCGAAATCAACCATTTCTAACTCAAATAAATTTGCCGAGGTTTGACGACTACAGATCATCACAGTGCAACCTTTATATACCCTTCTAGCAATCACAGAATCTCCTATCGGAGTGGATACCGCAAGTGGTTTACTTATCAATTCAGGTTCAATGCCAAACTTATTAGCCGCAAAGGGTGTAACATATGATAAGGTAGATTCCGGATCAATTAGCATATATACATCATAAGAAAACACAGACAATATACCTGTAACAACATCCGGAGACGACTCGAGATCTTGTCGACCTACTAGAGCATAGGTTCGATTTTGAGCACCACTCGAACTCGGCACTGAACCTCTACCTCTACCATGACCTGTTGACTGTTGAAAACCTTGTGCTAGAGGTCGAACTGATGAGGAAGAACTAGACACAGATCCAGTCAGTTGAGCCATACCACCACATCCTCTGTTAGGACAATCCGCATCATATGGCCAGGCTGTCCGCAAGAATAGCATGCATCGGAACATCGACGGCACAGTCCAAAGTGGGCCTTGCCGCACTGATCACAACGAGGTGTTGGGGGTCTCGTCTGACTAGTATCTCTATGAAATTGTGAGCCTGATGCCCTCGAACTCTGACCTGAACCAGAATAGGTAAATCGATCATACCGAGGCCTCTGAAACTGTGGAGGAGCACTAGCTACAGGTGGCGCCGAACTCCTTGAAGATTGGGGCCTGATACTGCCTCTGAACTCATCAGAATACCCTGCAAATCTCGCCCTCTTATGCTGGCCCCTATCCTCCTCCCTATCTGCCCTTTGCTGGCGCTTACGATCCTCTAGGGTCTGGGCATAAGCCTGAATACGGGAAATATCCATGCCCTCTACCAAGAAGGCTATTGTGCACTCATTTATCAGATGTGGTCCCAACCCGTTCACGAACAGATGCACCCTATCACTCATCTCGGACACCATATGAGGAGCATACCTTGCTAAAGAATCAAACTATATACTATACTCTCGTACACTCATATTACCCTGTCGAAGGTTCAAGAACTTATCAGCTCTAGCTCGTCGTATCTCAACTGGCAAGTAGTGATGAGGAAAGGCCTCAGAAAATTCCTTCCACACGGCTGGAGGAGCGTTCGGACCCCTAGATCTCTCCCAACTATCATACAAGAAAACCGCTAAATCCCGTAACCGATAAGAAGCCAACTCTACTGCCTCCGTATCACTAGCATGCATAACCCGCAATGTACGATGAACCTGATCAATAAATGTTTGTGGGTCCTCCTTGGGGTCTGATCCGGTAAGCACTGGAGGGTCTAGATTAATAAAATCACGAACTCTCGCACTAACTGGTTTATTAGCAGCACCGGTATTCTGTCTCTGAGCCTGAGCAGCTACCAAGCTAGTCAACAACTGCACCGCACTGCGCATATCGTGGTCTGTAGTGCTAGACGGGGGAACTGGATGTACTGGGTGCCTCCTAATATCCTCTGGAGGAGACGGAGAGGTATGAGACGGAATCTCACTCTGAGCCTCACTTTGGCCTGCTCTGGCTGGAGGCACCTGAATGTTACCCTCTCCCACAGCTGTATCAAGCCGTTTACTAATCGCTTGCTTCCTAGTCGAAGGCATCGCTGAAAGAAAACAAGGTGAATATTTAGATATGAACACTTACGACTCAACTCTACGCATGATCTAGATTTAGGAAGAAGGTAACAACCCTAGATGTCATGTAGCCTCCTGATTATAAATGTGGCGCGCTACACATCCATAATCAAAACTCTACTAGACACGGCTCATAGACAACCCCAAGGATAGACTTGCTCTGATACCAAGTTTGTCACGACCCAATTGGAGGGTCATGACTAGCACCGGGCCATACTTGCCGAGCACCAACGTACATTTTATCTAACATTCCTTATTATCTTTAAGGGCCGACAAGATCAATATAAATAGTAGACATGGATCATGAACATCCAACAATTAAAGATAATGTCATAAACATACATAACATGGGACGACAAGACTATCAAGAAACTATATATAAGGTACGAGCTACCATGCTGCCATGAAAGACTATGCAACAAAAATCAGCCGACAAGGCATTCCAAACCATACATGAGTCGACACCTGTCTATGAGCCTCTAAAAGAACATAAGTGCTACAACATTGCCGGAACAGGGCCCCGACATACCCATAATGTCTATAACAAAAATGCATACCAAGACCACGGCAAGTCCGGAGAAGGGATCTTGCCAATAACCGCTGAACCGGATAGCCTACTGTGATGGGGGAGCTGCGTCTACCCGTCTATCAGGACCTGCAGCACGACATGCAGCGTCCACAAATAAAAAGGATGTCAGTACGAATAAAGTACTTAGTATGTAAGGCAGGAAAGCATAAGTAAGAACAATAATGTAAACAGTGATAGGGAATATACAACCTGTGACGTCTGGGTACCTCTGAGGGCTGCTGACATGAAATACATAATACATACATATATATATACATAAACTTTTAAAACATGCGCCTTTGTGGGCATCATCATCATCATATCATACCCGGCCGTAATAGGCTCGGTAAAACGTACCCGGCCATCATAAGGCTCGGTAGAATCGTACCCGGCCACGTGGATCTCGGTAAAACCCAACTGATCAGTGGTTGCACAATAGGTGCCATACCCGGCCGACTATAGCGCGGCTCGGTAGAGTAAAATAGATACATATATATGATGCATGCTGGACTTATTGGAATTACATTTTGAACCTTTCGGAGTGACGAAAGGTCGGTATCCTTCGTACACATTATTAGGATTAACTCTTCATCAAGAATCTTATAAGAATAAGGAATTACCAACAACATTGATAATATAAGAATAAGAGAAGTAACATCAATATCAATCGTTTCATAAGAAGGGCAGCAATGTAAGTACTGCTAGCTTCTAAGAGTAGAGTATCTTTGGGAGCTTGTTCGATACATTATGTACAATTGGAGTAGTGCAAAAGAATGAAGTGGATAGCCTCACATACCTTGTATATACTGCCCAACCTCAAGCTATGCAAATATCACGACTCCTTAGTCTACAATAAGAGAAATGACACTATCATTATCGTTTAAGCGTCGTAACTATTATGTATCGACCGCAACCTATTTTACGATGAAATGGACAGCACCTCCCCTATTTATATGACTTCCCAAAAGTCAATACAATGACCAAAAAGCCCAAACAACATCATTAATAATCATATTGAGCCTCCAAAACAGTCCACCAACTAACAACATTACTACCAAGCCTTTCGATATATATTTCACAGGTTCTAGCATCAACGACTTAGCCACAACTTGGATAATCTTAAATATATATAGAGTAAGAGGTTCCTTACCTTTTTAAAGAAAGAATAACTCTAATTTTACCTTAATGTTCCACAAAATATCCCTTCAATTCTGCCACAAGAACAAGGAAGCGAAACTAGCAATTAATTCGGGTTTTTCGGCACTAGAATTACTTTAGAAGACTTGAAATCACCTAGGGTTGATATTAAAAACTTGAAGGTGTATTTACATAACATAAAACACTTAAAACAACCTCCCACACGAGCTGGAACAACACAAAAATCAGCAACAACAAGAAGAACAAGAAACTTACTAGCGCCACGGGATTCCCGACATTTGATTTGTGTTGTTTGCTCTTTGTTTGGGTCTTGGATCATGAGAGAACCTTGAGAGACTGTCTTTAGGGTTATAAGGTCTGAATATACTGAAAAATAATGACTTAAAACGGGGTTGAGGTATCTTATATATGTCCATATGTCTTAAACCGCCTTTGTGGGCCCCATAGAGAGCAGCTTGGCACACTCTCGCGAAAACGCGAATATCTCTCTATTCCGAGATCGTATCGACAAAAAGTTTAATGCGTTGGAAACTAGACTCATAGATATTCAATTTGATAGGTAGATCACCCCATAATTCCAAGCACATTGGGAGAAAAATGCAGTAACATTTGACCTAAAGTTTAAGTAAAATTATAAACCTAAGTTGCCACAACTTTTATCGACTTTTGTTTCATAACTCGCTTGACTTCAAGACTTATGATACGGATATTATATGATTCAAATACATTAAAACAAGACCTCTTGGGACAGTTAATCACCTCTAGTGTTACCCAAAAATACGGGTTACAACATCCTTGATTCGTTTAACTTCTAATACTTGTTAACCACTCTTATACACCCTTGTATCGTTTAAGACCAATAGGATTAACTTCGTATCATCTCAAAGATAATCTCTTCTTGGATTTACGTCGACTAACTTACGACGTGATCTATGGTATGCGAATTTGGGTTGTAACACCCTCTCCCCCTTAGGAACGGGTGGAGGTGTAATCACAATACTACAATCTCTACACAAAGTGGCGCTGCCACCTCACCCCAATGTGTGGGGGTGGAGGTGTAATCATAATACCACAATCTTTACACAAAGCGGCCCTACCACCCCACCCCATTGTGTGCGGGTGGAGGTGTAATCACAATACCACAATCTCTGCATAAAGGAGCCCTGCCGCCTCACCCCAATGTGTACGGGTGGAGGTGTATTCACAATACCACAATTTGGATTCTCAAAATGATAATAGTTTGTACATAAGATTCCCTTTCCAAATCAAACCCTTTGGAACCTTTGGCCTTAACAAATATAAGTTCATAAGATTACATCATATGATATATAAGAATTTGATCACATTGATTTCGTACAAAACTTTCTTCCCAAAAGGGGTATAACATAATTAAATCAAAATAGAGAATCATTAACACATGAGGGTTCTGACATGTTATGCAATTTGGGAATCAATTTAATAACTTCAATATCACACCTCAATGGTGTTTCGAGTTCGAACTACACACGATGGAGTTTTGTAAGAATACGGGAGGTCTGATACTAGAAGAAGAGTTCAACCTTCATACCTGGAAAGATCTTTTTATGGTGTAACAATTACGTCCCGACACTCCTAACGATGCCAATCTATAGAAGAGGGGAGAATTTAAAGCACGATTAGAGGAATTCATAAGGCAAGAGCTGCTACAATGACAACCCAACCTTTCCTCAACCAATTCAACAAAAAAACCACCCAAGATTGTCCATCAACTTCCCCACAATCCCTATTAGCTTATGCATGTGATAACTCTACTCCCATCACCCATAACTAACCCAAATTCGAAATTGGTGAATTGGAGGAAGAAGTTCTTACCTTTTAGAAACCTTAGCACGTCCCTCTTAATGAAATTCCAAGACTTGATCAGAGTTGAGTAGTGAAATCCTTGAATCCTCCCCTTTCGCACTCTAGAATAGCTCTCTTCTATCTCTAAAATATCAGATAATCCCTCACAAATGACCCTTATGTCTATATAAAATCAAAATGGGGTCGGGTTATGAAATTAAAAAAAATGAAGCCCCGATGCAGATCTGCGGTCGCATATGCGATCACATAACACTTGTGTGGTCCGCAAAATGGACCGCATAATGGCCCTCCGGAACTGGGACTTCTTTACAGGTATGCGACAGGACTGCGGTCCAGAGATCAATTTTGTGATTGCATAATGGACCGCAGAACCTCCGTCCGAAATTTCTCATGTTGGTTCTGCGACGGGTGTGGGGCTTGCAAAACGATTATGCGGTCGCATAGTTGACCGCAAATTAACGTCAAAAATTTGCCCATTTCTCTAATTCATTCTGCGGAAGATCTGTGGTCCACATATCAGTTCGGCAGTTGCATAATGGATCGTAGAAATGCCCTGTTCTACAACAATTATTTTCCTCAACTCCCCCACGCTCTGTTCAACCCTCAAATACATTAGGCTACCTTGACAGCACGAAACCCCGTGTTTTAGGTGAAATTTTACGGGGCCTTACAATAGCCTACGGCTCCGATGCACACGTGGATGGTGATAGGTGCACATGTGTGCCCCCTTGATGGCTTGGATGCAAGCATGTGGACCTAGGTCATGCTTTCCAATGATTGGAGACTTGGGTTACAAGATTCCCTTGTGGGCATAGTAGTTAGACACATTAGGGGTACTTATGTATTTCTTACCTTATTTGGACCTAGTATAAATAACATATGATGAAGTCATTTCTAGTCTAACTTATCTTTGAATATTGAAGATTTGTGTGGAACATGTGTTTTTAACTTGCTGATTTAAACTTATGCAAGGTGTATTCACAAGAGGAATTCCATTCCTCTTGAGGGTAATCCTATAGTTTAGGTGTACTAAGTATTGTAATTTGTTCGGTAATAGATTATTTCAATTGTTTGATAATTACTTCTTTGTTGGGTCTATTGTCAATATCTATTTTGTCTTTAATTTCTTCAATTTCGTGCTTAGATTCGTATTAGTGCCTTGGCACTTCTATGCCTCGGTCAGCTATAGCTTGTTCTGCTTGCTCAATATGTCCTGCTCCAAACGGTTGAATTGGTGGATCTCGAAGTGGAAGACATCGCGGTAGCACTAGTATATTGTGTCTTGGTGGTGGTGGTGGCTGTAGAGGTTTTCAGTGTTGTGGCGGATTCATGTAACAACCCGACTGGTGTTTTTGGAGCTCTAGCATGTCTTTCAGCTAATTGAGACCTTGAGTAGCTTCACTTTACGTATTATGACTTGCACATGTAGTTGGTTTTGATTTTGAAGAAGTTCAGAGTTGATTTGGAAGAATAATTCTCAATTCGGAAGCTTTAAGTTAAAAGTGTTGACCAATATTTGACTTTCAAGTAAACGACCTTGGAATCAAGATTTGAAGAATCCTATAATTTCGTAAGGTGATTTCAGACTTGGGCATATGTTCAGGTTGAGTATCAGATGGTCCAGGAGCGATTAAGCGCTTATTATCAGAAATTTGCATTTTTAAAGGTTTGAAATTTGCTAAGTTTGACTTAGAGTATACTTTGATGTTATTAGACTTCGGGCGGTATTTCAGGATCTTGGATAGGTTCATTTTATTGGTTAAACTTGTGCGTTAAGTTTGTTGTGATCCGAAATGTCTAAGTGTGATTTGGACTCGTTCGACAAAGTTTGAATGTTTGAAAGTTAAAAGAAGGATTTTGATCGACGATTCATGATTTTGATGTTATTCGTGGAGTTTTGAGCATTTGGATAACATATTGGGACTTGTTGGTGTGATTGGACGGGGTCACATGGGCCTCGAGTGTGCATCATAATAGTATCCGACCAATTCTCCTTGTTTGGCTATTGCCGATTTCTACTTTCAGGTGTGTGCTTCGCGATCGCATAGGAGGAACCACAATTGCGAAGGATTGTTGGGGCTAGTAAAGACTTTGTTCTTCGCGATTGAATGGAGTGTGTCATGATCACTGTGCTTGATCAGGTTGTCCTTTGCGTTCGCGTGGCGAGGGTAGTGAGCGCGATATGTTTGTCGGGCTGGCCTGGGTTTGGAATGCTGTTCATGGAGATCGCGTTCGGGTACAGTGATTTCTAAGCATGGAAGATTTGTCCTTCGCGATCGCGAGGGTGTTTCCGCGATCGCGAAGAAGGGCATCTGGATAATGTATAAGAATGGAAAATCGGGTTTTGGCTAATTTCATCTCATTTTCTCATTTGGATCCGATTTTGGGGCGATTTGGAAGAGCCATTTTCATCATCTATCATGAGTTAAGTGATTCCTACTCATTATGAGTTAAATACATGGATTATACATGGATTTTAACATGAAAATTTGTAAATTGTGGGATTTTGGAAGAAAACCCAAAAATGGTATTTTTGGATTTTTACCACAAAATTGGACACGAAGTTGGGAATAAATTATATATTTGAGTTCATGGTGATATGAGTAATGTTATCATAATTATTTTTTTCTAAATCCGGACATGTGGGCCCGGGGGTTGACTTTGTTGACATTCCGTGTGGAGATGGGAATTATTTCTAATTGATTAAATTACAAGTTTTTGAGCATATTTTGATTGTTTTGCACGTTCTTTGGCTAGTCTCGGATCGTTTGGCATTGGTTTGAGGTGTTAAAGAGGCGTTGGAGCCGGTTACCATATTTCGGAGTGAGGTAAGTCTCATGCTTAATCTTGTGAGGGAGAATTTACCCCAGAGGTCTTATATTTATTATGTGCTACATATTGTGGGAGCTACGCACGTATGAGTTGACAAGTTTCCGTGCATATGACAGAATTATTGATTAGGTCCGGGTACACTTAGATTCATGCCATGCCTTAATTATGTTATTTGAGTTATTCTTGCTTGTTTACCTGCCTTAATTATCATATTTAGCTTGAGACTGGACTTGTATAGAGTATCGAACCTTAATATCTTAAATTCTTGACAAGCTACTTGGTTAGTCGTGGAACATAAACTTTCTTGAAGGATTTATCCCGTGTAGTACGAAATTCTCACAAAGTTTCTTAAATTTCATAACTGACACATATATCATGAGTGGGGCCTATGGGATCAGGCTGAACGCCCCAGCAGTATCATTATGGGATCAGGCCGTTCGCCTCGGCAGTACTATAAGATGCATCTGGATCAGGCCATACGACCTCGGCAGTGTACACTATTATTATAGGATCAGGTCGTACGCCACGAGAGGAAATTGTGCCATTACTCTTATGGGATCGGGCTGCTCGCCTCAGCAGAATCATGCTAAATTATTGATAAGGATTCGACGTACTTATGAGTCTTCCTGACTTGAGATATGAAATTTTATTTTGTGTTGACCATCATGTATTCCATTTGAGGAAGTATCTGATATTTGAGGACTTCGTGTTTACCCTTTAGTCGAGGATCCTATTATGTACCTATATCTGCTTTCATTATTTTACTTGCCATGCTTTATACTTGTCTAATTTTACTGTACTTGATTTAATAGACCACTAGTAAGTCTCATTTTTGACAATTCGTCACTACTTCTTCGGGGTTAGGCTAGATACTTACTGGGTATGTGTTGATTTACGTACTCATACTACACTTATGTACTGATTGTGCAGGTACTAAGACACGTACGTTTGATGGTCATCTGGATGCGTAGGTGCAGTTGCTGAGGAGAGTTTTATGTGAGGTGCTCTCTATGTTATGATCCGCAGCAAATAGAGTCCCCGTCCTATCCATTTATTGTATTTTGTCTATTTTATATTTTAGATAGTTTTTGTAATAGTATTGTATATTCTAGTAGATGCTCATGCACATATGACACCGAGTTTCGGATATTTAGATTTTGCTCGTGGTTGTATTCTGTTATGATTATGAGTTTATATTTTATATTCATTCGAGCATTAAAAATAGTACTACTACACTTTTTATGAAAACGGACGATTTTCACACTTTAGTTCTTTAATTACTTTGAAATGCACTTTGGATTTACTATTGAAGTATTGATTTAATTGTTGGCTTGCCTAACAGTAGCGTTGGACGCCTTCATGGCCTATGGTGGGTTTTGGGTCGTAACAGTTTGGTATCAAAGCACTAGGTTCACTTAGATCCCATTGGTCATGAGCAAGTCTAGTGGAGTCTTGTGGATCGGTACAGAGACGTCTGTACTTATCACCGAGAGGCTACGAGGCTATTAGGAGAACATCCCTTTCTTGATTCCTTGTCATGCGAAGTGATTTCGGTTGAAGCCTATGTCTTCATTTCCTGCCTACTCATTCATACGCGATGTCAAGCATTCGATATCAGTTAGGCACCGATGAGTTGTGGAGATGCTATAGATGTGGTGCATGATGTTTTCCCTGTGTATGCGGGTGGACTATTATCGTCGCCTTGTGGAGAGGTACTTTGTCGCTTCAGCCTAGTGATAGTGTTGCCCATGGTTTTGGGGCTATACACAGTGTATTATGAGGTTCATGTGATCTTTTCGTGCAGTGCTGATGTAAATGGTAGGGTTCTTACTTATGTGCCGCGATAGTGAATGATCTAGGAGGAGGATTATTCGGTTTATATTTGGGAGATTTGTTATTTAACTCTAGCAAAGGAGAGACAATTGGACAATGGATGTTCAGGCATTAGCTGACGGAGTTGTGAGAATGAATATTTTCAAACTTGGTGGAATTCTTGTTTGTGTTTTTGTGTCTTCGTCCTTGTTGAACGACTTAAGGCTCGTTAGTGTGAGAGTCTTCATTCGTTTGCCTTTAGGGGGTACGGTGTTACGAAGTGGTACCTAGGGATTAGTTATTTGAGATGACGGTATATTGAGACTTCAAGGAGGCATCGTTGTTTCCACTATTGATGGCTTGAGGGAAATGATCTTTAAGGAGGCTTAGAGTTGATGTCATTCTATTTTATCGGGTGCTACGGAGACGGATCATGATTTGGGGTGGCATGATTGGTGGAGGATGACAAGAAATGACATGGTGGGATATGCGTCGCGGTGGTTGAATTGTTAGCAGGTCAAGTACGACCAACAGAGATCGGGTAGTTTGCTTAGGAAGATGGTTTAACCAGAGTAGGAGTAGTAGCGTACTATATGGATTTGGCGGTTTCTATACTAAGGAAGTTTGAATGTAACGAAAAGAGTTTGCTTGGAATGTAGAGGAATGTGAATGCTTGGTTGTTGTTTTTGGATGCAATATAGCCTTGGGTTTTAAATGAATTGTTGGACCATTAGTTGATGTTATTGAATGAATAGACTCTTACAGCTAGTGGGCGAGTGTGGACTCTAGAGGACTAACTTATTTCATAGTGATTATAACCATGGAAACATTGTTGGGAGATGTCAATATGGGATTATGCAGGTGGGCTATCTCTTGTTAGAAGGTTAGGAGTTGCATGATTTCTGATGACTTTTCTATGAAGAGTCTACCTTCTATCCAATGGGATGCATGTACTATGATGTGGGTATTGGATCACTTGAATAAGATGGTGTAACTGTCAGGAGGTCGAGTGTGCGTTTGTGGCTGATAACTCGGGATGTGTTATGATTAGTGCAACAAGAGCTTGTGAGGAATTTGGCTGAGTAACGGTGTGGATCATGGTATATAGTATGAGAAGTTATTGTGGGTCCTTTAATTATGCAATTATGACTTAAAGCCAAGCGGGGGAGCCTATCGTCGATGAATGGGTCACGTGGTTATGTGTCTTTGCAGTTTCTGGTTATCGGTATGTTGATGGATTGGTTAAGATTGAAGAAGGGAACTTAAATGGAAATTTGAGAAAAGAATTTGATGGATGTGTGCTACATTTCACCATATTGATGTGTGAAGGTTGTGGAATGACTTAGATTGGATATTTCTTTGTGAATGTGGTGCGCAAGGAAAGTGATTCATTCGATTGCTCCTTTGGAGTATTCGTGTGCTAATGGAGCACTAGTTGTTTGGTTTTATATATTCAGGATTAGCTTAGAGTGGGCAACTCTCAATAATGGTTATAGTGGGTTCAAGAATTAAAGTGCGGTGCCTAAGGATTTTCGGGTTCGTCATGTGGCTATTTGCAGCGGAGTGTGAAAGAGACTTGGAGTATTTTTAGGAATATCACCGGGTCTGCGGTGCAATGTTAGAAAGATGGAAGAAACAACTTCGGATACGCAGAAGATCTATTCAGAACAGGTGTATCAGTTGGAGATACCATTGAGTGCATGAGGAGAGTATAAAGTGGCTTATGGGTATTGAGGTTGTCACAACAAAAACCGATGGGCCGCGACGGGCACCCGGTACCTTACTCAACCGAGTACCAACATAACGTATCTTTCTTATTACATCATCATATACATGTGACATACGGGCCTAATAGGCCAACATGATCATTTACAAACTCAAAACATAGGCCGACAAGGCAGTACAATCTTTCACGTACACGACATATGTCTACAAGCCTCTAAGAGTACATAAATGTCATAAAGGTCGGGACAGGGCCCCGCCATACTAATCAGTATATGTCCTACTCATACTGACCACATAAGCAACTCCAGAACAAATGGAGCGCACCAACATCTTCCGCTGAGCTGATAGCCTACTTGGAGGGCTCTCGACCTGTCTATCGGGACCTGCGGGCATGAAACACAGCATCCCCAGGCAAAAGGGATGTCAGTACGAATAATGTACCGAGTATGTAAGGCACATAAATAAGTACATAATAGACATGGAAGAAATATAGAGTGAATAACTCAACCTGTAAGTCTGGATAACTCTGTAAATCATGAAATAATTATAGTGTCATGCATATGCGTATGAATGTCATGTCGTGTATAGGTACATGTTTCATAACATCATCAGGCCTCTGAGGGCATCCCATCATATCATCTCGGCCACTGTGGGCAAAATCACCAACGTATACCAGCTGATGAGGTGGTTGTGCGTATATAACGTCGTAACCATTTCCCATATCCCATATCCATATAATATACATATATAAGCGTATATAACATCATCTGGTCACGGGTCAATGTACATGTATAAATGCATAAAATGCTTAAGAAATACGTTAATAAGATTTTCTCGGAATGCCATAAAAATCAATATACCTTTTGGATAAACTTTATCAAATACGTATTTTTCTGAGATCCATGAACATAATATATAATAATAATTCACATGGGGAATCAAAAATATAGACACCCCTAGTATTTCTATGAATAGAGTCATTTATGAAAATTGCGTATTTTGCTCGTTTCTTTATATTATTTAGATCATGCAAAAAAGAAAGAAGGGATAGCCTTAACATACCTGGAGTAGGAAAAAATCCATATGATATTCTTGGAAAAGGTTGCACCGTACTCCTTTAGAACCGCAAAATTTTACGTTGCTACGGTTTTAACAATTCTTGTTGGAATTGTTTAGTTGCAAGAAGTTTGGTTGAAATCTCGTAAGAATTGCTTGAAAGAATCACGTTGTTAAGGTAATGTTTTAGAATCTTATTGTAGAGTTTTGGTAAGGAATTTTGTAGGAATCTGATTTAGTATTTTGAGAATGAAAATGTTGTTTTTGTTATTCAAAATCCAAGAATGAAATGTGTCTTGAACTTAATGT
Source organism: Nicotiana tabacum (assembly GCF_000715075.1). NCBI lineage: Eukaryota > Viridiplantae > Streptophyta > Magnoliopsida > Solanales > Solanaceae > Nicotiana > Nicotiana tabacum. The sequence goes on along the minus strand of NC_134094.1, from coordinate 63,072,232 downwards.
ATTAAGTTGCCACCTAATCCCAAATGACCAAGAGTCATTGGTTTGGTTAGGGTCTTGCTGCCACGTGGGGGTGGGGGTGGGAAATTTTAATCTTTATCCACTTATTAGATAATTAGGTAATGTCCCGTTACCCCGTAATTAACCAATTACCCGCATAATTAAGAATTATCTCAAATTACTTAAAGTTCTATTTATTTTTAATACGCTTTTATACATCATACTATCATGGTCATTTGGTACATTGTATGGTAGTAGACCATAAATACTAGGTATTTTAGCTCTGGCCGAATTATATCCCAAAATGTCGAACTTCGACGAAATTTATTTTCTTTGATTTGCTTGCCCTTTCTCCTTCACAAACTTACTCATCATGTTTTTAAAATAGCATAATACTTATAATCTCAAAATAATCCCATTCCCGTACTTATGTTGATTAACTTACGACAAAACTTTAACGTACGAAAATGCGGGATGTAATATCTCATTTCCGAGCTTTCATCAATTTACTTATGGCATATTTTTACGTACAAAAACATGGGGTGTAACATCATTCCCCCCTTTGGAACATTTGTTCTCGAATATTGACTGACGCACTTATCATTCTCATAATCCATAGCTCTTAAAAATACTTTAATATTCTTCTAGCCATGTAGGCAACTGTTCTTTGAATAAATCGAAAGCCTAGGGTATTCCCCCCTTAGTCCTCTTTCTCATACCTTGACTTGTGGTCGAAATCTTTCCAATCTCGAAACTGTTGCTACCTCCTGTCATACAACCTGTATGACTCTGACTCTGTAAGTGCGCTTATGTGTCTCTTTTCTTCTTTTCCCTCCACCTTTTAGCCAATCTCTAGGCTTCACTTTATAAACATATACAGAGCTTAACAAGATGTCCCTATGGGCATCTATAAGTATACTTGAAATTCTTTGCTCGATACTTTTTTTTTTCCTGAACTTACGAATATTGCTATATCTTATTTCATAGGTCCTATTATCCATTCGTATGATTCTACTACATCTAGGTAGGTCATACTACACCATAACTCTTACTTTGATTTATTGTTATTGAGGTATGTTACCGAACTCTAGGTTACTTTCGTTACTTATCCCATATGTATAAATCTAAGTCCTCTTCCTCATTACTTGTTCATCTTAAGAATGACGGCCTAATCTCACCTCATACTTTCTGACTTTTGTCCATACATTATGATTTGCCTCAATATTGATCTACAATATACCACTGATAATTTGAAACTTCTTACGTAAAACCTTGCCACTAGGGCTTACGTTGTATCGAGGAATATTTGAAGTGATTTCCGTAATCGTATTTCATATTATCTCGATGTGATTCGCCTTATGGGGGTATTCTGATCTCGTGCCATTCGCAAAATCTTTTCTCCTTCTCCCTTTTTTCTTTCTTCAAATCATGATTCAGTCGAAGGCCCAACCATTATCTTTTATCTGTCACAATTACACCTTCATTTCACTACCAGGGCAGCATTCCATCTCTTCTAAATTCTACTTGTCTTAAACTCCTTTGAGTTCATTCAGGCTATACTGAGCTTTGTATAACTTAGAGAAACCATCAGCTCTTCTTGTTTTCATGGGCTTAATCGTGAGGACTTATCCATTCTCGTCACCTTCTCACTCGCCCTTTTTATCCTTATTCCTGGCTACCTAAAACCTTGTCGCTTTACCATACTTTAGTTTTCCACTTACACATATCCATTTATACTACTCGCAACCTCCTTGCAACTTGCTTGCACCATAGATTTCCTTGTGTTTATTCAGGAACATCAAGCGAGACATCGCATCGTCTCTAACTCTTCTTTACTCTCTTGGCTATATCTCTCGATACCTAGAAACCATAGGCTGGAAGATATGCTACTGTCGATGCCGCTATTATTCCTGGATACTGAATCTCCGCATTTCTAGCCTTCTATCCGAAGTTTGGACTATTTAGAACCTTCTGAATTTGAGTATCTCATACGTTGTTCACCTTTACCTTACTTGCCTTAAAAATCTTACATTATATCTTTTACCTCTTTCATGACCTCCCTTCCACATAGGTATGATTCACATCCACAATTTGAAGCTCTATTATAATACTCGTACCTCCTTACACAATCCGGTGAGAGCTTCATACTGACTTCTTATGAGGTTGGTACCCTTCTAACTGGCTTTATCGTGGGGTCATTATAGAATATGGTTGTTGTACTCTCTTGTACCTCTAATATTAAGGGCGATTCTGCAATGTTCTTAATATGATTTCTATAATTGTCTGGGGCCAATAATCAGACTCATGATTCACTTGGTTAATGTAACTCTTTACTTTCCTCTTCCTTCTGATCACCCTTTATGTAGACTTAAGCTATCTTCCGATCTGTGGCTCATGGAATTTAGTTATTACTTTAGCCTTTAATGGATGCTATGAAAACCATGATACAATCTTGTAATGATTCAATTCTTTGTCTATGACCTGGACCCAATTCCCTTTTTTTAAACTCATACCGGAGTCTTTTACAGCTGATCATTAATCGAATAATTTCTTTCGTTCTATTTGAACTTTCTTCAAATATAAGCAATTGCTTTTCTTGGTCTTTTTGCCCCTTGTTGCGTGCATACTTAGCTTATCTGAGCTTTGGTAGAAGCCTTCTTCCTTACTTCCTCAACTAGTCTTTCATTGTAGTATTTAGGGAGGATCCTCTGACTCATATAAAGCTGTGAGCTTATTAAATGGCATACTCGACGGACCTTTTGATGTCCTTCCTTGCCTATAATTATCCGTAGTTACTTACTTCCACCCCTTGTGCTTTGGTTGCTTTTGAACTTGATATTTTGACTGACTTCCCAGTGGCACTCTCTTTTATCTCCGTAACACTCAGTTGGTACCTTTAACTACCCCAAATCCTATCTAAATATTTCTTAATGATCACGATGTCATAACTGCGAGGCTGAATTCACTATATTGGGTTTTTCTATGTTTATCTTACACGATCTGCTAACTCGTCTGTAACCTCCTGCTTAGCCATAACTAGGCACTTCATGATCAATTACTAACTACTCGTTGGCCCATTCTCATCTCAATATTCCGCGTAATCTTTCTTGGGTTATTTCCTTTGTCTTAACTTACGTCTGGCACTGGCTCCTTATTTATTAATAACAGCTCAGGCAGGAACCCTTACTTATTCTCCTTCATGTCATGCTTGCATAATATTTTGGAATCGTAGCATATCTGCAGGATTTGGGTAACTGCCATCTTATTCCTTTTTCATTTTTATCGCATTCTTCCTTTACCATTCCATAATCACTAGAACCACTAAATTCCGACTTAATGCCACATCACTCCATATTATTCCCCCCTTTAGGGGAGTACTAAGAGCTGAAGCCATGAGGATCTACCTGTAGATATTTTACCTCTTCATCTTTGGCATCTTCTCACATCATTGATGACCCTTACTCGCCTTGCGGTAATCTTTCTGTATCAAAGATAATAAAATTCCTTACTCACGAGGGTGATACTTAGCATAACTGGCACATACAGTCCATTAAGCTTAACTTTGCTCATTTTACTTGCTTTAGGGAAGCGTCTTCCTGAATGACCATTTTCTGAATTTCTCATGAATCGTCTTCTGTTGTCCATTATATTATCGCCGGAATGCAAATCTGAAATTCTTATGATGCTGACTATTATCAAGTCACTCAGTCCCTAATTCAGGTTTAATTTATCTTGTTCACCAGCCCATACTGATTTCTATTATTCTGGTGTCTAACTTTTCCTTCTAGTAGTTGCGTTGGAATCACGAAGTTATTTTTAGAAGTGAGGATATGACTTTATGGCCTATACTCTTTTGTTGTCTCAAGGCCTGTCACCTCTCGTTTTTCCCTTCACTTGACAATAGACTTTGTAATACTGTCATCTTTTTAATCTACCGTTGTCATCCAGGTACCACATTTTACTCATACTGCTTTATTAACTCTCTTCTTATTTTCCTGCTAATATTTCTGTCTATCACTTTATTCTAAAAACTCAAACAAAACATTCTTTTGCTTTTAGCCCAACTTGCTCCATCCATTGGCTCCTCGAATTGCCTAACATTCTCATTCTACCAGGGATGGGAGCTACACTAAGGTAATATTTATCCCTTCGAGGCTTCTAGTGCTTATCTTTGTAGTACTCATATCTAGCTGTACTATTTTAGGGTGCACCATCGAGGTGACTCACAAGGAGATCCATTACAACATTTGCTCTATCCTTCGAAAACGTCAACTAACTCTACCAATCCATCCACTATTTTGGGTTACTCTATCCCCAGTCGGATCCTGATAACTCCTCCTTCTCTTAAATTATGTCTGTTAGCTCCCATAGGGCATAACTGAGATCGGTGTGGCCGATTGTACATATATCTGTCACTGTTGAAGGTAACTCAAAATGCTTATATCTCCCTTCCTGAATGGTAAATAATAATATTCTTTATTAACTGGATACCTCGTACCCTTTTTTAATCTTGCTTCTTTTACTTCTTGAAACTTGAATTTATCTTCTAAATCTCTTGATGTCTTTCACTATAAAGGTGGATAAATGTTCTTGCCTTAAGGTTCCTTATCAAGAGGCTTACACATCTTAGTGTACACATGATCTGCTGAATACCTCATATTTATCCATCATATGAATGATGCAAAAATTGAGTTCCTCTGACTCGACTCTTCCACAGCTATATCTCTTACCAACCGTCTTTTTGGATGTAGGCATCGTTGTAGTACGAATAAGATAGAGTTTAGGAAATTGAGTTCTTACAACTAAGCTCTACCACATGATCTAGAGTAGAAAGAAAGAGTGACAATCCTAAATGCCCCGTAGCCTCCTGCTTATAAGTGAGGTGCACGACACACCCATAAACAAGACTCTACTAGACACGGCTTGTAGACTCCCTAGGATAGAACTGCTCTGATACCACTTTTTTCACGACCCAAACCGATGGGCCGCGATGGGCACCCGGTACCTTACTCAACCGAGTACCAATGTAACGTATCTTTCTTATTACATCATCATATACATGTGACATACGGGCCTAATAGGCCAACATGATCATTTATAAACTCAAAACAAAGGCCGAGAAGGCCGTACAATCTTTCACGTACACGACATATTTCTACAAGCCTCTAAGAGTACATAAATATCATAAAGGTCGGGACAGGGCCCCGCCATACTAATCAGTACATGTCCTAATTATACTGACCACATAAGCAACTCTGGAGCAAATGGAGCACACCAACACTTTCCGCTGAGCTGATAGTCTAGTTGGAGGACTCTCGACCTGTCTATCAGGACCTGCGGGCATGAAACACAGCATCCCCAGGCAAAAGGGATGTCAATACGAATAATGTACCGAGTATGTAAGGCACATAAATAAGTACATAATAGACATGGAAGAAATATAGAGTAAATGACTCAACCTGTAAGTCTGGATAACTCTGTAAATCATGAAATAATTATGAAGTCATGCATATGCGTATGAATGTCATGGCGTGCATAGGTACATGCTTCATAACATCATGAGGCCTCTGAGGTCATCCCATCATATCCTCTCGGCCACTGTAGGCAAAATCATCAATGTATACCAGCTGATTAGGTGGTGGTGCGTATATAACGCCGTAACCTTTTCCCATATCCCATATCCATATAATATACATATATAGATATACATGCATATATAATTCCATCTAGTCATGGGTCAATGCACATGTATCAATGCATGAAATGCATAAGAAATACGTTTATAAGATTTTCTCGGAATGCCATAAAAATAAATATACCTTTCGGCTAAACTTTATCAAATATGTATTTTTCTAATACCCATAAACAGAAGATATAATAATAATTCACATGGTGAATAAAAAATATAGACACCCCTAGTATTTCTATGAATAGAGTAATTTATGAAAGTTACGTATTTAGCTCGTTTCATTTGTATTACTTGGATCAGGCCAAAAAGAAAGAAGGCAAAGCCTTAACATACCTGGAGTAGGGAAAAGTCCGTATGATATTCTTGGAAAAGGTTGCACCGTACTCCTTTAGAACCGCAAAATTTTACGTTGCTACGGTTCTAACAATTCTCGTTGGAATTGTTTGGTTGCAAGAAGTTTGGTTCAAATCTCGTAAGAATTGCTTGAAAAATCACGTTGTTAAGGTAATGTTTTAGAATCTGATTGTAGAGTTTTGGTAGAGAATTTTGTAGGAATTTGATGTACGATTTTGAGAATGAAAATGTTGTTTTTGTTATTCAAAATCCAAGAATGAAATGTGTCTTGAACTCAATGTATTAAGTTGACACCTAATCCCAAATGACCAAGAGTCATTGGGTTGGTTAGGGTCTTGCTGCCACTTGGGGGTGGGGTGGGAAATTTTAATCTTTATCCACTTATTAGATAATTAGGTAATGTCCCGTTACTGGGTAATTAACCAATTACCCGTATAATTAAGAATTGTCTCAAATTACTTAAAGTTCTACTTATTTTTAATACACATTTATACATCATACTATCATGGTCATATGGTACCTTTTATGGTACTAGTCCCAAAATGTCGAACTTAAACGAAATTCATTTTCTTTGATTTGCTTACCCTTTCTCCTTCACGAACTTACTAATCATATGTTTAAAATAGCATAATGCTTATAGTCTCAAAATAATCCCTTTCCCGTACTTATGTTTATTAACTTACGACAAAACTTTAACGTACGAAAATGCGGGATGTAATATCTAATTTTCGAGCTTTCATGAATTTTCTTATGGCATATTTTTACGTACGAAAACATGGTGTGTAACAAAGGAAATATGGTCTTGGGGTTTGGGGTCACTCAGGATGAGTGTCAATTGATGTCCATTGTGTGCAGGAAAGGAGAGCAATTGATTCGGAAGATAAGCCAAGAGAAAACTAAGCAGTTGAGTCAGTTTAGTAGTGGTTTGGATCAGCATGGTAAAGGAAATGATCAGTTCCTTCAGTGTGATAAGGCTATACAGGTGTTTCGTGGCTATACTTGTAGGTTTGACAGTCTCTGTAATTTGGTTGATTTGGAGGGATTCAATTCTGACGGTTTGGATATGCGCAAATGGGCCTCGAAGGAGTTATGACAGTTTTGACCATGACTTGAGTTTTGTGCCTTCTACAATTATGGGATGTTAGTTGCGTGTTGCAATTTTTCCTTTTGAAATGAGTTAAGTGAAAGGTTTCTAGCCGATGAGGTGTTATTCCTACTGGTGGCTCAAGATTATGATAAGATTCTAGTACTGGCATAGCAGCATGATTGATGCAGTGAGAGAGGTAGAAATTGGGATTGAAGGGTCAAGGTTGCGGTTTGTTTTTGATAGGGATGTCACGAGCTTAGAGGAGCGGGGAAGATCTTAGATGTTTAGAGTATAGTGGCGCTATTTTAGTGCTGCTGGAGAATGGTGTTCTATGGAAGATGCATTGTGTATTGATTTGTGAATTCTTGATTAGCACCACAAAAATAGGATAGTTGGTAGCCATGGATGTGCAGATTTTGTTACTTGGTGCGGAAGGTGTTGGAGTATCTCCCATGGGATGATTGTGTAGGTGTAACCTGTCAGTCATTTAAGTGGTAGAGATTGAAAGCAGTTATGGAGATTCAGGTAATGTCACAGATTGGAGAGTTTATGGCTACGAGACACGCTATTCTTTTGGTTGTGGACTATGGAAGTTGCAACTGAATTTGACGGTTGATCTCCTCTGTCATGGATAGGGTCGTTGTGGATTTTTGGAAGGTTATTAAACTATTTTGGGATGAAAGAAATTGGCTTTGAGGTCCATTGGTAGGCCTAATGTTAATGTATATTCTACATCAGATCTGATATGATTATTCAGCATAACATTGCTTATGGATGAGTCTTCAAGTGTGGTGGATGTTACTTTTGTCGTCGTCTATTTCATGTGTTACTCTTTTATGCCATATGGGTTGTGAGGCGGCTTGATTATTCACACATATGTTGTGATCCTATGTAGCTTGTGATGTTATATGAGAGAGATGGCTTTTGAGATACTGGTTTTTTATTGCACCTTAGTCGTTCTTGGCCTTTTGTAGCGCATGATGCTATCTGTCTCCCTGGGTTATGTTTATGCACTTGGCGTGCTTGTGGTTAGCATACGTGTGTTTAGTGGGTATGAGCATTTTAGCTTGATGGGTATAACTTACTGATTGTTATGTGTGGATCGGCTGGCACATCGCCACGGTTATGATGTTTGGATGGAGTTACACGCCCCAATAGTATCTTGTGTGGATCGGGTTGCCCGCCGCAACAGTGACATATTGGGTATGGTTCCTTACACTTATTTTTTGTGTTTTGTTTCTCATCTCTGAGATAGTTTCATAGAATTTGTTTGGTTGTTTTATTCGTTATGTGGGGTGGATAGTTCTGTTCTCGGGTTTGCTTTTCCTTATTGGTCATATTCGAGTTGTGGCTTGTTGGCACAATGATTACGTCGTATGAGATTATTTTAACTGTAGCATGTCATTTGGCGGTTTGAGACCTTGAGTAACTTCACTTTATGTATTATGAATTGCACGTGTGGTTGGTTTTTATTTTCGAGACGTTCGGACTTGATTTGGAAGAATGATTCTCAATTCGGAAGCTTTAAGTTGGAAGAGCAGATCAAGATTTGACTTTTGAGTAAACGATCTCAAAATTGGGATTTGAAGTTTCCTATTGGTTCATTAGATGATTTCGGACTTGGGCGTATATTCGGGTTGAGTATCAAGTTGTCCGTGAGCGATCCAAAGCTTATTATCGCAAGTTTGCATTTTTGAAGGTTTGAAATTTGGTATGTTTGACTTAGAGTGTACTTTGGTTTTATCGGACTTCGGGCGGTGTTGTGGGACCTTGGATAGGTTCATTTTATTTGTTCAAACTTGTGCGTGAAGTTTGGTTGTGATCCGGAATGTCTAAGTATGATTTGGACGCATTCGGCAAAGTTTGAATGTTATAACAAGGATTTTGATCGATGATTTGTGATTTTGATGTTATTCGTGGTGTTTTGAGCCTTAGGATAAGTTTTGACTTATGATAGATAAAATATAGGCTGTCCGGGAAGAATTTGGAAATCTTGTTACACAAGGCTGACTTTTGAAGCTTATATCTCGTAATCTATAAGGAATTGGGAGATAAGCAACAAATAAAAGTTATAGAACTTGGAGTCTAGTTTTCATAAAGTCAAACCATTCATCATTTGGAGGTCTGTACAAAAGGTTATGACCATTAAACTAGAGGCTATCTGAGAAGAGTTTGAAAATGACTTTTGAAGAATTTGTTCATCGCGAACGCGAGAGGGTGTCGCGAACGCGAAGAACAAACCCCTGGGCAGCAGAATAAAGTCTAAATTCGTGTCATTCTACTATTTTTGGACCAAGAAAGCTCGGGTGAGGTGATTTTTCGAGAGTTTTTCAAGAAAAACATTGGGGTAAGAATTCCTAACTTGATTTTGGTTAAATTACATGAATCTATTGTTGTTTTTATCACTAAATTAGTGAATTGGATTGAAAAAATTTAGAAAACCCTCTCGGTTTAAATTTAAGTTTTGGAGGTCGATTTGTTATTGGAATTCGATAAAATTGGTATGGTTGAACTCGTATCGGAATAGGTGTTCGGATTTTATGAAAATTATGTCGGGTTCCGAGAGACGAGTCCCGCGTTGACTTTTGTTGACTTTTTGGAATAAAATTTTAAGTCGATATATTATTATCCGGAATTATTTCCGATGAATTTTAATGAAGTTATACAATTAATTTGGAGAGATTTTAGCTCTCCGAAGGTCAATTCAAGCAAGAAGGCGATTTTTGAATATCAGCATAACTTCAAAGAGGTAAGTGTCTTGCTTAACCTCGAGAGGGGGAATTACCCCTTAGGCATCGAGTCTTATATGCCATTTGTGAAATGTGAAAAGTCGTGTATGCGAGGTGACGAGTACGTACTCGGCTTATATGTGTAAATTTTTATTCAGTTAAAGTCTTGAGCATATTCTGCTTGTTGGTGTGATTGGATGAGGTCCCGGGGGCCTCGGGTATGTTTCGAACGAATTCTCCTTGTTTGGCTATTACTGATTTCTGGTGTCAGGTGTGTGCTTCGCGATCACGTAGGAGGCATTGCGATCGCGAAGGGTTGTTGGAGCTGGTGAAGACTTTATTCTTCACGATTGCGTGAAGGGTGTCACGATCGCGGTGCTTGATCAGGTTGTCCGTTGTGTTAGGGTGGTGAGAGTCGTGAACGCGATGTGTTGGTGATCGCGTAAGGTAATTTCTGAGGCTGAAGGTTTTGGCCTTTGAGTTCGCAGAACTTGCTTGCATTTGAGTAGGCTTTGGTAGGCTGAGCTTCGCGATCGCGAGAGGGTGGTCCTCGTATTCGCGTAGAGTGATTTCAGGGCATGGCTGATTTGGCTTTCGTGATCGTGAAGTAGGGCGTCTAGGCAGTGTATAAGAATGCAGAATCTAGTTTTGGCTCATTTCATCTCATTTTCTCATTTGGAGCCGATTTTGGGGCAATTTTGAAGAGCCATTTTCATCATCTATCATGAGGTAAGTGAATCCTACTCATTGTTAGTTAAATACATGGATTATACGTGAATTTTAACATGAAAATTGGTAGAAATTGTTGGATTTTGGAAGAAAACCTAGAAACAGTATTTTTTGATTTTTACCATGAAATTGGACATGGAATTGGTAATAAATTATAAATTTGAGTTCGTGGTGCTATGAGTAATATTATCTTCCAAAAGTTTCGTAATCCGGGCACGTGGGCCCGGGGGTTAACTTTGTTGACTTTTTGTGTGGAGATGGAAATTATTTTTAATAGATTAAATTATGAGTTTTAAGTATATTTTAATTTGTTTGCACGTCCTTTGGCTAGTTTCATATCGTTTGTCATTTGTTTGAAGTGTTAGAGAAGTGTTGGAGCCGGTTATCGGATTTCAGAGTGAGGTAAGTCTCATGTCTAACCTTGTGAGCGTGAATTTACCTCGTAGGTGTTATATTTATTATGCGCTACATGTTGTGGGAGCTACGCACGTGTGATATGAGGAGTCTATATGTGTATGCTAGAATTCTTGATTAAGTCCGGGTAGACTTAGACTAACGCCATGCTTTAATTGTGTTATTTGAGTTATTCTTGCCTATTTACCTTAATTATCTTATTTAGCCTGAGACTGGACTTGTATAGAGTATCGAACCTTGATATCTTAAATACTTGACGAGCTACTTGGTTAGTCATGGAACTTATGCGTTCTTTATGGATTTATCCCGTGTTGTATGAAATTGTCCGAAAGTCTCTTATATTTCATAACTCACACATATATTTGTGAGAGCGGCTAGTGACCCATCAATGTCTTCACTATTCATATGGGATCGAGTCGAACGCATCATTAGTATCATTATGAGATCGGGCAGTTCGCTTTGGCATTATTATGAGATACATTTGGATTGGGCCGTATGACCTCGGCAATGTACACTATTATTATGGGATCGGGCCATACGCCACGATAGGAAATCGTGCCTCGGCTGAATCATGCGAAATAATTGATAAGGAGTTAGCATAATTATGAGTATTCCTAACTTGAGATTTGACATTTTATTTGATTTTGACCATCATGTGTTCCATTTGAGAAGTATCCGGTATTTGCTGACTTTGTTACCCTTCAGTTGAGGATCGTGTTATGTACCTATATATGCTTTCACAGTTTTACTTGCCATGCTTCATACCTGTCTACTTTTATTGTACTTTATTTATTGGACCACTAGTAAGTGTCGATGTCGACCCTTCATCACTACTTCTTCGAGGCTAGGCTAGATACTTACTGGGTACGCGTTGATTTACGTACTCATACTACACTTCTGCACTTATTGTGCATGTACTGAGACAGATAATTTTTGTGGTCATCTGGGCGCGTAGGTGCAATTGCTGAGGAGTCTTTGTGGTGAGATGCTCTCTATGTTACGATTCACAGCACACATAGTCCCCGTCCTACCCATTTATTATATTCTATCTATTTTCTATTTCAGACAGCTGTTGTAGTAGTATTGTATATTCTGGTATATGCTCATGCACTTGTGACATCGGATTTTAAGGATTCAGATTGTGATCCTGGTTGTATTTTGCTATGATTCCGGGTTTATATTTCGGCCGCATTCGAACATTTAAAATAGTAATATCTATACTTTTTTTGAAAACGCACTATATTTCACTCCTTATTTCTTTAATTGCTTTGAAATGTAATTTGGATTTACTATTGACGTATTGATTTAATTGTTGGCTTGCCTAACAGTAGCTTTGGGCTCCATCACGGCTTACAATAGGTTTTGGGTCGTGACATTTCATGGCTGATTTTGAATCACCAGACGTTCAACCAATCCAGCCAGATTCTCCATTGATTCCTTTAAGATGTGTAGCTACTCATTAATGCCATCTAATTGCATTTTAATTTCTTCGTTTTCTTGTTCAAGGGTTGTAGTTCTTATATTAGAATTTTCAATTTTAGATCGATAGAAGAGCATCCCAAACTTGCTACTTGCTTCTCCAGGAACATGATGAACCGCAGCAAATCAAAACTCGGAACCTGGAACCTTTGCTCTGATACCAAATTGATGTACTTTCAAGGTTTTGCACCTCTCAAGCACAAAGAAGAGAGAAAAACAAATGCACCCGCTAAAGTTTTTCACAAAACATGCGAAAGCGTTCCTCAAACTCAAGTTAGAAGAATGTAAGATGAAAAGAAACCTCACCCACATGTTCTTCAATCTCGAAAGATTGCAAGATGCGTTGAATAAAGGAAGAACAATGAAATACAAAGTAAATCATGTTTTTGAAGCAAGAAAATATAAAAACTAGTCGCCCCTCTTTACAGCATATTGAGCCCTTTAAATAGGCCTTACAATGAGTAACATTGATGATGTTAAGGAAAACTAATCTATAATGACTCGGCCTGTCGTTTTGAGTGTATTAGCCCCGTTCTCCTATTTATTGCATCCTTTAAATTATGGTTATGTGACTTTCCTGGGTGGTTGGTTTGGTTTCGGGTGAGGTTCAGAGTGAAATGGGACACTTAGTCCCAAAGTTGGAAGATTAAGTTGAAAGAGTTGACCGGAGTTTGACTTTTGTGTAGACGACTCCGAAATGGAGCTCACCGTTCCGATAGCTATGTATGATGATTTTGGACTTAGGAGCATGTTCGAATATTTATTTGGATGTCTGTAGGTCGTTTTGGATTGAATTGACGAAACATAAAGTTTTGGAAGGTTGAGAACTTTGACCAAGAGTTGACTTTATTGATATCGGGGTTGTAAGGCACCGTAAAATATTTATTAAAACCCGGGGTTTCGTGGCACCGAGGTAGGCTAATGTGTTTGATGGACTTTTGGGTTGTATAGTACGTCGGGGAGTTGAAGGAAAATTTTTGCAGATCATGGCATCTCTGCGGTCCACTATGCGACCGCAGAAAATCTTCGCAGACCGTAGATCGGCCGCAGAGTGCAACAGAACTTGACCCATTTTTTGAAGATCATTTCGCGATCAAGTGTGCGGCCGCATAATCATTTTGTGGGCTGCACAATCCGTCGCAGAGCTAGCATGAAGATTTTCGTAGGGAGATTTTGTGGCGCGTTATGCGACCGTATATCCGTTCTCCGGGCCGCATAATAGCCGCAGACCTATCCAGGCCTGCCCAGTTTTTGGGACTATTTTTGCGGTCCCTTTTGTGGGCCGTATAATCATTTTGCGGTCTGGTCTGCGACCGTAGACCCAGCTTCGTAAGTTTAAATTTTGGAAAATTTCACCTCGATCCCATTTTTATAAAATGAGTTTGGGGGTTATTTTAGAAGGTTCAAACTGCTATTTTAGATAGAGGAAAGTGCTCTAGATTGACAGAAGGAATCCCTAAGCTATTGTTCATCAATCCTTGCTCAAGTCATGGAGAATTCACAAGGAAACCATGCTAGTTGTCTTCTAAAGAGGTAAGGTTCTAGCCCTAGCTTTTCATTTCGAATTTGGGGTAGAAGTTTGGTAATTGGGAGTGTGATTCTTGGGTATGAGAGTTTTATTTATGCATGCATATACCATCATGGTTTGTGGGGAGGTTGTTGAGCCCAAATGGGTAAATATCGGATTGTGGGATGAAAGAATCCACCATAGGAGAAACTTCAAATCACAATGCATACCTAGTGCTTAATAATTGTTTAAATGAGCTGAACCCCCGAATATCTTGCTAATTATGGTTCGATTTTGTTATGTTTCTGAATAGATTAAAGTTACTAGGATTTCCGGAACATTGTAGTAATTTAAGGAAAGCTCAAACTTCTCTCTTAGAATTGAGTCCCACGTTGTTCTCGTAATTCTCAGGTATGATGGACCCATTTTTTACTTCTCATGTCCCGAGTTATTCATTACAAATTTGATTAATCTGAATAAACTTTATGTTGAAAGATATATGTTCAAAATGTGTTCCAAATGCTCTCATCATATTGCGTTATCCTTCGAGAATGTATTCAAATGTGACCAATGTGTCAAAATCTTATGAATTCAATCATGTTTCAATTGCAAGTTATTACGCCAAATTGTGGAAGCAAATTCAATGTGCCTAAGACTCTTATTTGCTCATATATGTACTAAAAGTCGTGATTAGAGATGACTTGTTGTTGATAATCAATTATGATGTTTGAAAGAGAGAGGGGTGAGCATGAAATATGAGATATGACCGACGTGCCAAGAATAATATTACATTTGTGGCCACTAGTGCCAATGAAATAAGAAGGTGTGAAAAAGGTCATGAATTGAGCTGAAAATATATTTTTATATAATAAACATTTTTGGGGGTATTGTTAGTCACCGAGGAAGGGTAGGTCGAAATAACCTAACACCAAAACTACTCGTGCCGATGTAGGAGTGATTGAGGGGCAAACCCCCGAACTGATGTTTTGAGAATATACCCCTTAAATGGGATGAGATTGATCTGTTGAGATTATTCCCCTTAATTGGGATGAGATGATTGCTAGCGGAGTGTGATGTCAATCCACACGACATTATGGTGAAACGGCCTAGCCGATCAGGTCGAGATCGGACACCATGCCACGCACATGGTGGTAGTTGTGATTATGATTCTGATTGGATGTCCTTGGGTGAGACGGCCTAGCCAATCAGGTCGTGATCGGACTCCCTGTTAAAGTCATGGTGGTATATCGGTACTAAAGATCTCCCAACCTAAAATATTGAAAATTTATATGAAAACTTATCTTGCTCCTAACTTGATGCTTTGGTATTGTTTGAGGCTTCCATTGCTCCTATGGTTGTTTCTCCTTGTACTGTTACTCGTTCTATTGAGAGGGTGTTTCGTCTTACATACTAGCACTATTCCATACATACTAACATCCCTTTTGCCGGGGGTGCTGCATCTTCAATGGATGTACGTGGTTCCACAGAAGGCATCATTGATCAGTGATAGCGGTACACCCTCTTCCCAGCTGACTTGGTGAGCCCCACTTCATTTCGGGGCCATGTATTTTTTGCTCCGTGTGTATTATGTTTTGAGGTATAGTCGGGGCCTTGTTGCCGGTATTGTCATAGCACTCTTTTGTTCCTGTTAGAGGCCCCGTAGACATAGTGTGGGTTGTATATTGGTGTTGGGAAAGTCAAACTAGAATATTGTAATTGTATCATATGTTTCCACTTCTAAATTATGAATGTGTAATGTAATATTTTAGGGACTTATAAATGGCGTAACTAATAGTGATGAATTGGTGTTGCTCACTTGATCTTCTAATGGCCTATTTAATGAAATATATCTTCTCTATATTGATGGGTAGGTTCGGGTAGAAGGCATTGTATAGGCTTGCTTGACTGGGGTATCTTGGTTGGGCATCGGTCGCCCTTTCCGAGGTTAGGGCGTGAAAGCGATCAGATTCTGATTTTGTAAGTTGAAATAGGTTTGTTGTATCATTTATGACTTATGTGCATAATTTGAGGTCAATCAAAGTTGATTTGGTATGAATCAGCGTTAGTTTTGGAAGTTGGATATTCATGGTTTCAATAGGTTTGGATTGGGCTGCGATTCGTAGAATCGATGTTGTTTGATGTGATTTTAGGCCTCGAGTAGGTTCGCTATGTGTTTTGGAACTTGTTGGTATATTCGGACGGGGTCCGGGGGGGAGAGGGGGTTGCGGGTGTGAATCAGATTGAAATCAGAATCATTTTTGGACTTAGAAGATTGCTGAAACTGCTGAAGTTTTGGTGTCATCGCACCTGCGGTGGGTTTCACCGCAGGTGCGGACAAGCAGGCATGAGAGGGCTTATCGCATAAGCGAAGATCTAGTGGGCTTGGCTGTACTGCAGATGCGAGGAGATTTCCGCATCTGCGAGCCCGCAGGTGCAGAGAAACTGGCCGCAAATGCGGATAGGGCCAGTATGGTCTGGGATCGCAGAAGCAGACACAATCCGCAGGAGCGTGTGCTCAGAAGCGCTCCTTGTCCGTAGGAGCGAAAGCTCCGATGTGCATTTTGGTCCGCAGTAGCGGATTTGGCTGGGTTAAGTGAAAGCCGCACCTGCGATGGAATTTTCATAGGTGCAGAGTTGCAGAAGCGACAAATTGGCCGCAGAAGCGTTAATCGCTGAGAAGAAATAAGGAAATCGAGGGTTTTATTTCATTATCCATATTTTGAGTTAGAGATATCAGTTTTGGGCGATTTTGAGATAGATTTTCAAGGAGTTGGTCGGGGTAAGTGAGTCTAACTCGGATTTGGCTATTATACATGAATCCATCATTTTTACCATTTAATTAGTATTTTGAGTTGGAAATATTGGGGAAAATTTGTGAAAACTTCATACTATATTTTGAGGATTTGAAGGTTGATTTGAGGTCGGAATTGAGTAATTTTAGTATGGTTGGACTCGTTATTGAATGGGTTTTCTTATTTTGTAAGTTTGGTCGGGTTCCAAGACGCGGGCCTGGGGTTGAATTTTTTATTTTCTTCAAAGATTTCAACTTTATTATTCGGAATAGATTCCTATTGTGTGTATTTATGGTATAAAGTTATTTTGGCTAGATTTAAGCCATTCGGAGTTGGTTATTCACGGAAAAGGCTTACTAATAGATTGAGTTAGCATATTTTGAGGTAAGGGTCTTGCCTAACATTGTGTGGGAGAATTACCCCTTAGTATTGGTGTTGTTTTGTGTTAATTTTGGTACGTGAAAGCCGTGTACGCAAGGTGACGGGTGGGTACACGGGCTAAATGTGGTAATTGACCGGTTTAGGCTAGGTAGATTCTTTTCATGCCGTTAATTGAATTGCCATAACATGTTATATTCATCATCGTTAATCTATCCTTACATGCTTCACTTGACATTGTTAATACTTGTCTCATCTCTTACTTGTTATTGCCCTTACATGCTTAGTTGAAGTTACTGTTTCCTCATTGCCTTGTTAAATATTAAACTGTTGAGTTACCTTACTTGAATTTGTCATTTCTTGGAATATCTTATTGTTGAGTTTTGGTGTTGAAGTTTGTAAAAGTCGTGATCATATTGAGGCAAAGTTGTATATTGTTGAAATATCATTCTTGTTGAGCTATTTACTTTCAGTTGTTATTGTTGAGACTCTTGTATACATTATGGTTGAGCCATGGACTATTTATTGCGGAAACATTGTTATCGTTGACTTCTTAGGCAAGTTGTGGTATTGGGCACTCGAGGTGCGATTTGTGATATGTTGTGATATTGGTACACCCACATGCGGTGGTATAAGGATATGGGTTGATACGCATGCGGTGAGATAAGGTGGGCTACAACGCAGGTAGCTATTTCTGGAAAAATGATTTTCAAAACTAAATGTAAGGCTCCCCCGGTGATATATGGAAAGATTATGATTGAAATTGTGAAATGAGAATATGAGGCGGTACCTCAGACGTGATTCTTGTTGTTATCTTTCATTTACATCACTTATGTTTGTTTGCATCGTTTCCTTGGTGTTCTTATTATGTGGTCCTCCTTTGATGCCTTTATTGCCTTGATTTTAGTGTAGCTTATCTTGTTGGATTTCTTTATTGTATCATTTCCTTGTTTCCGTAATTGTACTGTACCATACCTGTTCAGCTTATTTATTCATTCCAGTAGGTGTCTTGACCTGACCTCGTCACTACTCTACCGAGGTTAGGCTTGATACTTACTGTGTACCGTTGTGGTGTACTCATACTATGCTTCTACACATCTTTGTATGCAGATCCAAGTACTTCATACCAGACTAGGCATCCATGAGTTGGGCTTTGGAACGAAGACTTCAAGGTATACTTGCCGGCGTTCACAGGCCTCAAAGTTACCCTATGTCCTTTTCTCTTTTCTACTGTTTACCCTTTATTCAGACACTAGTGTATTAGGGATTGGTTCAGTATATTTGGGTAGAGCTTATAACTCCGTCTCACCAGATTTTGGGTGTCATTGTCAGTTGTGTTATGGAAATATTTTATGATAGCTAGTTGTTTTAGATTGAAGTTCTTTTATTGTTTATGTTATTTCTTGATGTATGTTAGGCTTACCTAGTCTTAGAGCTCTAGGTTCATAGGTGTAACGAGTCATAAGCAGGTTTTGTAGAGTGTCGCGGATTGGTACGGAGACATCTGTACTTATCTTCGAGAGGCTATGGACATCTTCGAAAGGCTATGGAACTGTGAGGAAACTTAACTTCTTTGATTCCTTATCGTGCAAATTTGTTGACTTCGAAATTCTAAATCTTTATCTGTCTATTCTCTCACAGATGGTGAGGACACACATTGCTAGATCCGATGATCAGACACCCGCACCCCTTACTAGAGCCGCGATAGGCCGGGGCGGGGGCCAGGGCAGAGGCCGAGGAGGGGCATGTGGTGTATTTAGAGCACCGACTCGAGCGGCGATAGAGGAGCCACTAGCAGCTCTAGCTTGGGGCTAGGCACCTGAGGCGCCTGTTGCCATCCCTGCACTTCAAGAGACCCTTGCACAGTTCTTGAGCATATTTGGTACTCTATCTCAGGCGAGGTTGATTCCACTTGCACCATCCACATCTCAAGATGGGGGAGGAGTTCAGACTCTCGCGGCACGTACCCTAGAGTAGAGGGTTCATATTGTACAGGTCCCAGTGTAGCCGGTTGTTCCAGTTCAGCCTGAGGTAAGGGCAGCTATGGTGCCCCGTTTTCTTGCGAAAGTAGGTTTCGACATGTGACAACTCTTTTAAATTGGTATTTAAAGAGAAGAGTCGCCACCTAATGGTTTAAGGTGATTTAGGGCACGTTTTTGCAAATAACTCTGTTTAACTAGTCTACGTCGCCAAATATCAGGTAAGGGCTCAAACTACCTTAAAGAGAAGGGGTTAGGCACTCTTCGAGGTCCACAACTTTGGTTCCCGACCGAATTTTATGCTATGTGGAATTATTGGATCATAATTGTGCTATGTGATCATATAAGTTAAAGAAAGATAAGGAGTCTAAATATCTAACTACAATGTGAAACAAGCATAAAAGGGATTGCACATATGAAGGAAGTAGATTATATATTAATAAGTGATTGGTACAATCTTTTGAGGACTACAAGGTACAACCTTGTTTGATCTAAGTTCAAATAAACGGTGGTGCAAGTAGTAAACATATATGGGGGGAGGGGGTCCTAAGTTTTTTAGCCTAAAGGATCACCCCATTCAACATAAATAATACTTTGCAACTCCCTTAAAGGTAGGGGTTGCTCATATTATTCAGCGGGCACTGACTATCATCTCCTGCTACCTAATTACTATCTTGAAGTTGTTTACCTAAAGCATCTAGTTCAATTCTAAATTGTGTCCTATGCGTGCATTACCCGTCCATGCCTATGGTCCAGGAGGGTTTGGACCTACTATTTTTGTGGTCCTAGACTTTACCTAGGATGCTCAAAATGATAAAACTAGATGCACATTCAAAACAAGTAGGACTGCACATAGTTAACAGTTAAGGACTCATATTAGCCTCCACATGTAGGCATAAATGCACGCAAACAATCATGAGTTTATTCTAACAATGTTCCAGATTATGCAATAAACGATTGTAGGCAAATTTGGAGTTGAGATACATTAAACTTGTTCAAAACTTATAGGCATGATTTCTATGTGATATAATATCTTACGAACTGCCGGTTTAACAAATGATATTTATTAGAACCATATAAGCTTGATTTCTAGGTGAGTTATGACTAGACTAGAGGATCGTTGAAATGCATAGTTATTTTTCTTTGATCCTATATGCATGGTTTCTTAATGAATAGTAAAATCCTATAGGCATGGTATCTAGATAATAACATCCAGGCAACAAAGTAATTGAGAACATGAACTGGTTTCATTTTATTCCTATAGACATTTTATCTAGGCAACAGTAGGATAAGGATAGCAGTAGCAGCAACCTTAATCAAATATCTTGAAATCCTATAGGCATGATATCTAGGCGTGTCAATGAGCAGTCAACAAGTCTTGTTTTAATCCCTATAGGCATGCTTTCTAATGTTGCGAGTCATAGCTTTAAGTCATGATTTCTGGGTAAACAGACAAGCAAATCAGCATAAGATGTAGATAAATGACAAATAAGCAAGTTAAGGTCATATAGCCATGTTTTCTACCCTTTCATGCAAAAATAGAATATACCCGTTTTCCCATTTCAATAATGTCCCAACTATTTTGTTCACAAATTATTACAGGCACAAACTAATGAATACAAGTGCAAATATTACAAACTATAAGACTGCATGCTCAATAAACAGAGGTGGTCCAAAGGAAAATAACCAAGTACCGCCTTGGCCTTCAACATGCTCACTTTTCACATGAATAGCAGACCCAGATCCAAACACACCTCAAATAGGAGAGTGTATCAATTGCACAACTTGGGGCCATATATGAACTCATACCAGGCTAAGATGGAGGGCCCATTTACCCAACAATTGCAAATTAACCACTCAACCACATAAGTTAACAAACATCACATGGCAACCAATTAACAGCTCTAAAGTCTATTAACAGTAATACCTCATAGGGACAAGACTACAAAAAGCATATTGGCACTTTCATTTAGAAGCTAAGGGAACAAGATTGACCAAACAAGAGGGCTTGAAAATGACAACTAGGAGAGCCAGCAGGACTTAGTTTTAACATGGCAAGTTTGACACGGAAAACTAACATCATAAGTTCACGATTGAGCAATTATTCAACAAAGGAAAGACTATAGCATGCTTAACATAGTCACACATTAGGAGAACTTAAGAGGCATGTCTGTTAAATTAACAGGGGTAACACACACATGCCTTGTTTTCCAGAAATCAAGTTTAGAGTAAGGCATGATCCAGAATTAGTCCAAAGGGACTTTAGACCTAGGAACTTTAATCATAGAAGTCTGATAGAGTTATAATCAGGGGAATAGCAATTTCACATGAAGATCTCTAACATAGAGCCTAACATGATCACAAGTAGTACAACAACATGCTAGTGGCATGGTCTACAACAGACTACAAATAGCCTATCATGCTGAACATATAAAAAGTCAAAATCCAAAAGAACTCATGAAAACATGTCAACTTAAGGGGAATAAGATAGGCAAGCATCATAACTCATGCTGGTTACCCATACATCAGAGAAGAGGCTAAAATTTAAATTTACCCTAGAAGGTTTAGGCAATGCTAAAGACATAGGACTAACAAGTAGAGGAATACGACCATCAAAGCCACAAATAGGAGAGAAACATGTTTAAGACATGATTATGGTCAATTTGTAGGGAAACAGTATCTGACACATAAAGACTCAGCAATAGGAAGTTTATTCAGGTAAGTTCTGGGCAGGAAGTAATCCCCTAAGAAATTCAATACTGGAATCCCAAGAAGGGCATCAGAGGGAACTCATAACAATAGTAAGTGATCAGAATAGCAGAGTAGGCTTAAGGTTATCAAGAACCATTCAAGTTGCAGACACAAAACATGCATGCATCGAAGCATAGAATTCAGGCAAGTTTAAATACTAGAAAACCACAGAGGTACAGAGTAGTTCTAAGGCAAACATGAATGCGAACAAAGGCAAACAATAGCAAATTGATTCATAAAAGCCTAAGTGACATGAGCGTACAAAGCATGAATTCAAGTAAAAATAATTGTATTGCTAGAGTCTCAATACTCATCAATTGCAAATTAACGAACAAGTAGATGAGAACATCAAGTTCCGGTAGCAGCTCAATCAGTAGTAGTAAAGAAAGAACAACAAGATTCCCAAAATCTCAGTGCGTCAAAGTTCACAAGGTCAAGTGAACCCTGGGCAGTGCTCGCACTAAGGAAAGAGCAACAATCAAATTGCAGTGACCTTGGATTTTAGCCGGTCAAGGTCTCATGTTTTAGAAAAGTAGAATGAGTGAGAGTGAGAGAGTAATAGTAGTGATTAAGGTCCATTTTAGGGGAATTGGAGGAGGGGTTTATACAGTAGTTAGAATTACTCAGATTAGAAAGGAAAACATCACTTGAATCACAAATAAAAGGAAAGAATCTCATGCAAACCGTTTTTGAATCGGACTAGGACTCAATAGAACAAAACCTAGTTCAAGACGGAGAACCAAAATAGTTAAAGATCTCACTGAATTGAACCTAGATAACCTTGTTGTGAATGTATCAAGTCAATAATATGGTGATAATATAGAATCAGGGTCGAATGAATGCTCGTTGATCATCTTCCATAAATAACTCGGTACCAAGCGAATACTGCCAACAAAACGGGAAAGAATCATTGTGAGCATAGGAAAAGAAAAGGAGATATGGAGGATCTCCATATTATTCTGGGTTTAGGCTAGAATCTTTGGGGTGAAACGGCTAGTGTTAGGGTTCCACATATTAGAGGATTTGAGGGCGGCTGGAGCGGAGAAATGGGGATTAGGGTTTGGTTAGGGGATATAAGAAAAAGGATGGGGCTATCGTGGGTCGTTTATCACTTTGGATCAACGACTCGGATTTAAAAAAGAAATGGTGTGGATAACAGGTTGTGGACGGGTATAGGGTTTTGGGTCGCGGGTGTTGGGTTTGGGTTGCTGGGCCAAGTGCCTTTTGGGCCTGTTTTAATCTGAAAATAGGCTCAACATTGGGGCTGTTTTTAAAACAAGTGGAATTAAGGAAAACTAAAATACAAAATAGCTATATAAATATAAAAATATTATTTATGCGACTAAATATTTTACACAATAGTAGCTGAAGGTTGTAAATATATAAAAAAGTCATTTTTGACCTTAAATAAAATAATAAATGTGATTAATTGTAAACTTTAGGCTATTATTGTAAATATTGTAAATACGAGTAAAAATGCAAATATAACCATATAAAATGAAGTAAACTATTATAAAATATGCTTGTTAGTATAAAATAACTAATTTAAATTACTCAAAATAATTTGGAGAATAATTAGTAAATAATGAATAATTAAAATGCAAGAAATCAATTTAAAAGCTTTAAAATCGTAGAAAACACTTATACGACCCTTATAAATTGGGTAATAGTGCAAAATGATATTTTGAAGTATATGGAATACTTTATAAAATATGTGGTAAAATTGGGTATCAACAACTGCCCCTCTTTACCCGAGAATGATGAAAGAGTTGTTGCGTAAAGAAAATAATGATCAATTTTGTCCAATGAGCGGGGATGAGGTATTTTTTGGAGAAATGGGGGACAGACCCTAGTTCCTGAGTTGCCTACATATCTCTGGTGTTACGAGAATCATGCCGTGTATAGTTCTGGATTCAATAGCGAACGAAACTGATAGAGTTGTTATGGCAATGGTCGTACGATTTGAAAAAGGGTATTCTCTGGATAGGACAGTGTCACAAGTAACGCATAATTTCAGGTGGAGCTACGAATGAGATTTTGAACGTTATGTGGGTTTAAGGCAAATGTTTGAGCGATTACGAAATAAATAGTACTCAATTGCTAATCGCCTGTCACGTTTGAGACAATCAAAGGATGTGAACGGAAATCAGAGCAAGAATTGCTCCTGTTTTTTGGAACGGTTACCTCTCGAGTTACTTGCAAAACTTAAAAGACGATGCACACGAATATATATATGGTTATTGCAGAAATTTAAACATGATGCAAATTTCCTTTAGACCATGAGAGTTGTCTCTTAGATGATGAGGATGATGTCCTTAGACCATGACGTCATGGGCCATAAAGCGTATGATAAGTGATTTTCAGTCCATGAAATGGTGTCATCGGGCCATGGGGATGGTGCCTATGGACTATGACGCCTTTGAATAATGATATGCAGTTTTGAGAGATCCTCAAGCCATGGCATGATGTCTTCAGGCTATGAGGATGATTCACTCAGACTATGACGCCTTCGGACAATGTGGCAATGTTTCAGCCCATGAAATGCAAGGATGTGTTGATATTGATCATTTGACAGAGAGAACCGGTGATGCTTGGTTGTACGTGAGAATGAGACAAGGCAGCGCTTAGCCTTGTATGAGATAAGGGCAGTGCCTAACCTTATGCAATAGTGGAGGCAATGCTTAGCCCATGCAATATAAGGGAGACAGTTCTTAGCATCATGTAATGTAATGGAGATAGTGCTTAGCCTCATGCAATGTGATGAGGATAGTGCTTATCCCTATGCAAAGAAAGGCAATGTTTTGCCTTATGCAATATAATGGAGGCAGTGCTTTGCCTCATGCAGTGTAATGAAGGCAGCATTCAGCCTTATGCAATGATGGAGGCAGTGCTTAGCCTCATGCAATATAATAGAGATAGTGCTTAGTCTCATGCAAAGTAATGGAGACAGTGCTTAGTCTCATGCAAAGTAATGGAGACAGTGCTTAGTCTCATGAAAAGAAAAGGCAACGTTTAGCCTTATGGAATAATATAGGCAGTGCTTAGCCTCATGCAATGTAATGAAGACAGTACTTAGTCTCATACAAGAAATGAGGGTAGTGCTTAGACTTATGTAGAGAAAGGCAGTGTTTAGCCTTATGCAATGTAATGGAGGTAGTGCTTAACCTCATGCAAAGTAATAAGGGTAGTGCTTATCCCTATGCCATTTAATGGAGGCAGTGTTTAGCCTCATGCAAAGTAATGAGGGCAGTGCTTAGCCTTATGTAGAGAAAGGTAACGTTTAGCCTTATGCAATGTAATGGAGGCATCGCTTAGCCTCATGCAAAGTAATGAGGGCAGTGCATAGCCCTATGCAATGTAATGGAGGCATTGGTTAGCCTCATGTAAAGTAATGAGGAGAGTTCTTAGCCTTATGCAGAGAAAGGCAGCGTTTAGCCTTATGCAAAGTAATGGAGGCAATTCTTAGCCTCATGAAAAGTAATGAGGGCAGTGCTTAGCCCTATGCAAATAAAAGCGACGATTAAATATTAGGGAAAAAAGTGGTTCTTATTTTGACGCGCTTGTACTTGGCGACTTATGCCGGTGTGAAGATAGTGGTCTTGTTTTATATATTTGTGGACATGCTTGTTATGTCCGTTATGCTTGCATCCAAAGAAAAATCATTAGTTTTGGGGGAAGGTCAATTCGTGCAGTCGATTACTCATTTCTCCCCCACTCCTATCTTGATGCTTTGTTCGAGTCACCCTGGGTAACATCTTGCTATTACAGAAATGCGATTTTCGAAAATATGCATTTGCGGTGAATCATTTATAAATAATGTAATAGTTTTAAAAAATAATGCAGAAAGTTAAATAATTTGGTTGAATCACAGGCCGTGACATGCTTTGAGAAATTGCAACCTTCTTAACTCAAAATTTTGAGGTCCTCCTCAAAATTCTTTCCCAATTTAATGTATGCTTCTAGGGATACTCTTCTTGGCGATACTTGACGTAATGAGGTTGATGAAAACTCGAGATTATGCCCCGGTTTCTTATCGTCGAGGGGAATGAAGATTTTATTATGATGTGACCGAACCCATAGGGCTACCTATGTATCCCTCTTAAACGGGAATCAGGTCAAGCATACTTCATGTTACATCAAAAGAAAGTGCAAATACAATCTCAAACGTAATACTCTTGACGGCTTCCAAATTGATAGATTTTGGCCATATCTCCCCGCCCATCTCTGCAAGTATGAGTGCTCCTCCTATCAGTACTCGATGAACCATGTAAGAAGCTTACCAGTTAGGTGAGAACTTTTCTTTTGCTGTATCCTGATGTGGGAAGATCTGCTTCAACATCAATTCCTCGGTATGAATTTCCTCGGTTTAACTTTCTTGTTGAACGCCCTTGCCATCCTATTCTGGTAGAGTTGATTGTGACACACTGCGTTTATCATTTTACCGTCAATTAGAGCCAATTGCTCATACTGGCTCTGTATCCATTA
Organism: Nicotiana tabacum; assembly: GCF_000715075.1. Taxonomy (NCBI): domain Eukaryota; kingdom Viridiplantae; phylum Streptophyta; class Magnoliopsida; order Solanales; family Solanaceae; genus Nicotiana; species Nicotiana tabacum. The sequence goes on along the minus strand of NC_134094.1, from coordinate 63,045,862 downwards.
TGCATCGCTGAGCTTGGCCTCCTGCATGATTCTCTGAGAAGGAATGTGCGGGATCCGAGTAGAGTGAACGGCAGCTTCTCATGCCATTTCTTGTAGTTATCCACCATCTTCCTTAATATCTTCTTGATATTCTTGTTGGCGGCTTTCACGACTCCATTCATTTGTGGCCTCTATGCTGTAGAGTTCTTGTGCTTAATTTTGAATGTTTCACACATAGCTTTCATCAAATCACTGTTTAGATTGGCAACATTATCGATAATGATTGACTCAGGTATTCCAAATCGGCAAACAATACAATCTCGGATGAAGTCAGCTATGCCCTTCTTAGTCAAAACTTTATAGAAAGTGACTTCAACCTATTTTGTGAAGTAATCTATGTCCACCAAGATGAATCTATGTCCATTGGAAGCAGTAGGTTCGATCAGTCCGATGACATCCGTGCCCCAAGCGGAGAAAGACTTGGGTAAACTCGTTGAATTGAGTTCATTGGGTGGTATCTGTATCATATCAGCGTGTACCTAACATTTGTGGCACTTCTATACATATTTAATGTAGTCCGTCTCCATAGTCATCAGAAAATACCCTGCCCTTAATATCTTATTGGCTACAACTAACCCATTCATATGAGGTCCACAGGTTCCGTCATGTATCTCTTCGAGCAACCTAGATGCTTTCTTGGCATCGACATACCATAGAAGACCCAAGTCGGGAGTCCTTCTATATAGAGTTCCTCCTCTCTGAAAGAAGTGGTTGGCCAATCTCCGAAGCGTGCGCTTCCGAGTGTGCATAGCATTTTCAAGGTATTCTCATTTCTTTAGATAATCCTCGATATCGTGGAACCATGGGTTTCCATCGATCTCTTCTTCAACAAGAGCACAATAAGCTAGCTACTTATGGATCTCTATTGGGATGGGCTCAATAAAGTTCTTGTTTATGTGTTGTATCATGGAAGACAAGGTAGCCAGTGCATTTGCTAACTCGTTTTGAATTCTTAGAACATATTTGAACTCTATATTTGTGAATCTCTTGATCAGGTCTTGCACAAATTATAAGTACGGCAATATCTAGGTGTTCTTGGTGGCCCATTCTTTGAGTACCTAATGTATTAGCAAATCAGAATCTCTGATTACCAGCAATTCCTGAATATTCATGTCGATGGCCAACCTACGTCCCAAAATACAAGCCTCATATTCCGCCATATTATTGGTGCACAGGAACCTGAGCTTGGCAGATATCGAAAAATGTTGGCTGATTTCTAATACTAGAATAACTCCAATGCCCACTCCTTTGAAGTTCGTGGCTCCATCGAAAAACATTCCCCAACCATCAAATGCTTCAGCAATGTCTCCCCCTATAAACGACACTTCCTCCTCGAGAATATACATCTTCAATGGTTCGTATTCTCCATCCACAAGGTTCTCTGCCAGGTGGTCGGCCAATGCTTGTCCCTTGACTGCCTTCGAAGTCACATAGAAGATGTCAAACTCACTAAGTAGTATTTTCCACTTTGCTAGCTTGCCCATAGGAATGGGTTTTCGAAAGATGTATTTTAGCGGATCCATCCTTGATATGAGGTATGTGGTGTATGCGGAGAAGTAATGTCTCAATTTCCAGGCTATCCATGTTAAGGCACAACATGTACCTTGTAGCAAAGAGTACCGTGCTTCATAAGGTGTGAATTTCTTACTCAGATAGTATATTGCTTGATCCTTCCTTCCGGTCTCCTCATATTGCCCCAAGACACAACCAAAGGCTCCATCCAACATGGATAGGTATAGCAAAAAGGGTCTCCCGAGCTCCGGTGGGACCACCACGTGTGGCTCACATATTACCGTTAACTGTACTATAAAGAGACTATTATAATTGAGGCGGCACAGAAAACTCTTTACATCCTTCTTACTCTTCGGCGGTGGCAAGTCCTGAATAGCTTTGATCCTTGACGGGTCTAACTCAATGCTGCAGTGACTGACGATGAAACCTAGCAATTACTTGGCAAGGACTCCGAAAGCACATTTTGAAGGATTTAACTTCAAATTGTACTTTCGTAGTCAGTTAAAAAACTTCCTCATGTCTGTTATCTGATCCGAACTCCTCTTAGACTTGATGACGTCATCCACGTACACCTGTATTTCCTTGTGTATCATATCATGGAAAAGAGTAGTCATGGCCCTCATGTAGGTTGCCCCGATGTTCTTGAAACCAAACAACATCACTTTATAGTAGTATATTCCCCATGGCATGATGATGGCTGTCTTTTCGGCATCCTCATCGTCCATCCAAATCTGATGATATCCTGCGAAGCAATCCACAAAGGATTGGAGCTCATGCTTAGCACAATTGTTGATCAGTATGTGTATGTTGGGCAATGGGAAATCGTCCTTAGGACTTGCTCTGTTCTAATCTCGCTAGCTAACGCACACCCTGGCTTTCCCATCCTTCTTTCTTACCGGCACAATGTTGGCTAGACAGGTTGGGTACTCAACCTCTCGAAGGACCTTGGCTTTTATTTGCTTGGTAACCTGCTGTTTTATCTTCAAACTCATATTTGGCTTGAAGTTTCTAAGCTTCTGCTTTACCCGCGGATACATAGGGTTGGTAGGTAGCTTATCAGCCACTATGGATGTGCTTAACCCTGTCATGTCATCGTAGGACCATCCAAAAATATACTGATGTTCCTTTAGAAACCTGATGTACTCTTCCTTCTCTGATGGAGATAGATGAATGGTAATGCGAGTTTCTTTGACAGTTTCAGAATCCCCAAAGTTAACTTCCTCAGTTTCTTCCATATTGGACTTTGGTTTGTTCTCAAAATTCACTACATCTTTTACAATTTCCTTAGGTATTATATTATCTTCCTAATCTTCCGAATCACTTTACTCATGTTGCGTTGTCTCATTACATGTCACAGTTGTAGGTTCATCATGATATGTAATAATTAAGGTGAAAAAGAATGTAGAAAGATACTAACATAAGTAAATGAAAAGCAATGATGCATCAATTAAAACTTAAAACTGTCAAACAAGTACGACTCGATGTCTCGTGTAATCATTTCAAAATAAAACATTGAAAATGTCTTAAATGCTAGAAACAACTTTCAAAATGAATCATGCTAGTTCTGCCAAGGCTACCCAGGTGCTCGGCAAGTCCGGGATAGTGCAACAGTCTAGTTCCTGAGAACAACTCAATCTCCCACCGTCTGAATTGTAAGGTCTTCCTCCTCCTCCTCCAAGATTGCACTGCAGTCCATATTTTTCTCGTCCAGAAATGGATTCGTCATGCCACCCAAAAACTCATCCTTCTCGGATCCTCAAATCATATCAGTCTGGCGGAATGTCTGGTGCAGCAGTGGTATGTGTTGTTCCAATGAATACTAGAAGTCACACCACGGTGGTATCCAATCGTTATATTCTTTGCACGGTTTATTCAAATCCGAGACCAAAGGTAGTGCCACGATATTGTGGTTGTATTGGTTCTGTGATACCTTGAAGCTTAGGACCGAGACCCTTGCGTGGTTTGTACCCGAACAACAGCAGCATGCTTTGCACCTTATTGCTCCATCATCGCCCTTTCTCAACTTCTTTATCCGATCAATTCTGTGGAATATCTCTCCTCCCAGTTTCCTTCTATTCTCAATAGCTGGCACGGTCTGGTTTGTGTAGATATGGTTACTTCCACCATCGTGGATAATCACCTTATGATGGTTCCGTTTGAACTTCATGGCCTGGTGTAGAGTAAAAGCAACTACCCTAGCCGTGTGTATCCATGGGCGTCCTAGTAACAAGTTATAAGTAGAAGATATATCCAACTCCTGGAACTCAACAACGGTAACAAGTTATAGGTAGAAGATATATCCAACTCCTGGAACTCAACAACGAACCAGGTTGGACCTGTTAGGCCCCGACCTCGGGGAGTGCGACTGACGCTCAACCGAGATACCGCGGTCGAGCAATGTTGCACAATGCCATCTAACAAATTCACCCATGAATAAAGAGAAGATACATTTTATTAATTATACAATAAGAGGTCATGTGAATAACACCAGTTCACTTCCATTAGTTACGTCATTAACAAGTCTCCAAAATAGTACACTATACGTTCATAGTTGAAGTGGAATATGTGATATAATTACAACAATTTTAGTTTAACTTTCCCAAAACAAGTTACAACCCACACTATGTCTATGGAGCCTCTAATAGAAACAAAAGAGTGCTACGACAGTGCTGGCAACGAGGCCCCGGCTATACCTCTAAATGATATTTACAAAGGATAAGAGATACAGAACCCCGAAATGAAGTGGGGCTCACCAAGTCAGCCGAGGAGAGGGTATGATACTTTCACAAATCAATACCACCTTCTATGGAACCACCTGCATCCATTAAAGATGGAGTGCCCCCGGCAAAAAGAACCACCAAAGTGTCCTATCACCACCACCACCGGAAGAACTACCAATGTTGCCCGCAGACCGGGCCTTGTTGCTACCCTCTCGCTTCACTCCGTTCTTCAATTTGTGGGTCTTTGTGGATTGAGAAAATACCACCATCTTACAATAGTTCATATGAGAATTCAAGGTAGCTGTAGCAGCCTCATTAATAATCAAGAGGCTGAGGCCCAACACAAACCGGCGCACTCTTGCCTCTATAGTGGGCAACATATAGATGGCATACTTGGACAGGAACACGAACCTCATACAATGCTCCCACACACTCATGCTACCTTGTTGCAGACTCTCAAACTCAGCGGCACGAGCTGACTTAGTCTCGGCAGGAAAGAAATGGTCAGTGAAGGCGTCGGCAAATTTACTCTACCTCGCTGGAGAGCTCCTCTCCTTACGGGAGACCTCCTACATCTCAAACAAAGAATAAGCCACTCCTTTCAGGCGATAGGAGGCCAACTCCACTCCCTCCATCTCAGTAGCACGCATAACTCGGAGGGTCTTATGCATCTCATCAATAAAGTCCTGGGGGGTCCTCCCCAGGATCAGTACCTGTGATTATAGAGGATCTAGCTAAAGAAATCTATTCACCGTGGAACTAACAGAATCCCCTTACTGGCTGGACGAAGCAGGTGCAACATTCGATCTCTGGGCTGGGAAACCACTATCTGGGCCAACATTTGTATGGCTACCCTAAGATCCCCATTAGAAACACCGGGTTCGGAAGCTGTGGCTGGAGGTGGAATAGCTGCATCCACAGTAGGAGTAGGGATTGGTGTTGTTGGGGCACGAGTAGTAGAATCAGGCGGTGTAGGTGCTTACCCGCATCATCGGGTATAGAATCAACTGCCACTCCTAGGGTGGCATTGAATCATTGTCCAATTATTGCTTTCTTCCTAAGCACCATATACTGAAAATTAGAGCACTTGCACGAGTTAGAGAAGGAACAGTCTTACAATCAGCTCTATCGCACGATCTATAACATCAAAGAAGGATATTATTCCTAAATACCCATGTAGCCTCCTACTTATAGATGTGGTCGACAACACACCGATAAGAAGGACTCTACTAGACACGGGATCGAGACATCCTAGGACACTTTAAAACCTTAGGCTCTGATACCAAGCTTGTCACACCCCGACCTCGGGGAGCGCTACCGAAGCTCAACCGAGATACCCCGATCGAGCAAGCCTGTACAATGCCATCTACCCAATTTACGCATGAATAAAGAGAAGATACATTTAATTAATTATACAGTAAGATGTCATGTGAATAACACCAGTTCATTTCCATTAGTTACACCATTAACAAGTCTCCAAAATAGTGCACAATACGTTCGTAGTTGAAGTGGAACATGTGATACAATTACAACAATTTTAGTTTAACTTTCCCAAAACAAGATAGAACCCACATTATGTCTATGGAGCCTCTAACAGAAACAAAAGAGTGCTACGACATTGCCGGCAACGAGGCCCCAGCTATACCTCTAAATGATATTTACAAAGGACAAGAGATATAGGACCCCAAAAAGAAGTGGGGCTCACCAAGTCAGCCGAGGAGAGGGTATGCTACTTTCACTAATCAATACCACCTTCTATGGAACCACCTGCATCCATTAAAGATGGAGTGCCCCCGGTAAAAAGAACCACCAAAGTGTCCTATCACCACCGCTACCGGAAGAACCACCAATGTTGCCCGCAGACCGGGCCTTGTTGCTACCCTCTCACTTTATTCCATTCTTCAATTTGCGATTCTTTGTGGCTTGAGAAAATACCACCATCTTACAATAGTTCATATGAGAATTCAAGGCAGCTGTAGCAGCCTCATTAATAATCAAGAGGCTGAGGCCCTACACAAACCGGCGGACTCTTGCCTCTATAGTGGGCAACATATAGATGGCATACTTGGACAGGAACACGAACCTCATACGATGCTCCCACACACTCATGCTACCTTGTTTCAGACTCTCAAACTCAGAGGCACGAGCTGACTTAGTCTCGGCAGGAAAGAAATGGTCAATAAAGGCATCGGCAAATTTACTCTACCTCGCTGGAGAGCTCCCCTCCTTACGGGAGTCCTCCTACATCTCAAACAAAGAATAAGCCACTCCTTTTAGGCGATAGGAGGCCAACTCCACTCCCTCCATCTCAGTAGCACGCATAACTCGGAGGGTCTTATGCATCTCATTAATAAAGTCCTGGGGTTCCTCCTTAGGATCAGTACCTATGATTATAGAGGATCCAGCTAAAGAAATCTGTTCACCGTGGAACTAACAGAATCCCCTTACTGGCTAGAAGAAGCAGGTGTAACATTCGATCTCTGGGCTGGGAAACCACTATCTGGGCCAACATTTGTATGGCTACCCTAAGATCCCCATCAGAAACACCGGGTTCGGAAGCTGTGGCTGGAGGTGGAATAGCCGCACCCATAGTAGGAGTAGGGATTGGTGTTGTTGGGGCACGAGTAGTAGAATCAGGCGGTGTAGGATCTTACCCGCATCATCGGGTATAGAATCAACTGCCACTCCTAGGGTGGCATTGGATCATTGTCCAATTATTGCGTTCTTCCTAAGCGCCATATACTGAAAATTAGAGCACTTGCACGAGTTAGAGGAGGAACAGTCTTACAATCAGCTCTATCGCACGATCTATAACATCAAAGAAGGATATTATTCTTAAATGCCCATGTAGCATCCTACTTATAGATGTGGTCGACAACACACCGATAAGAAGGACTCTACTAGACACGGGTCCGAGACATCCTAGGACACTTTAAAACCTTAGGCTCTTTTACCAAGCTTGTCACGCCCCGACCTCGGGGAGCGCTACTGACGCTCAACCGAGATACCCCGATCGAGCAAGCCTGTACAATGCCATCTACCCAATTCACGCATGAATAAAGAGAAGATACATTTAATTACTTATACAGTAAGGGTCATGTGAATAACACTAGTTCATTTCCATTAGTTACACCATTAACAAGTCTCCAAAATAGTGCACTATACGTTCGTAGTTGAAGTGGAACATGTGATACAATTACAACACTTTTAGTTTAACTTTCCCAAAACAAGATAGAACCCACACTATGTCTATGGAGCCTGTAACAGAAACAAAAGTGTGCTACGACAGTGCCAGCAACGAGGCCCCGGCTATACCTCTAAATGATATTTACGAAGGACAATAGATATAGGACCCCGAAATGAAGTGGGGCTCACCAAGTCAGCCAAGGAGAGGGTATGCTACTTTCACTAATCAATACCACCTTCTATGGAACCACCTGCATCCATTAAAGATGTAGTGCCCCTGGCAAAAAGAACTACCAAAGTGTCCTATCACCACCACTACCGGAAGAACCACCAATGTTGCCCGCAGACCGGGCCTTGTTGCTACCCTCTCGCTTCATTCCGTTCTTCAATTTGCGGGTCTTTGTGGCTTGAGAAAATACCACCCTCTTACATTAGTTCATATGAGAATTCAAGGCAGCTGTAGCAGCCTCATTAATAATCAAGAGGCTGAGGCCCTACACAAACCGACGCACTCTTGCCTCTATAGTGGGCAACATATAGATGGCATACTTGGATAGGAACACGAACCTCATACGATGCTCCCACACACTCATGCTCCCTTGTTTCAGACTCTCAAACTCAGCGGCACGAGCTGACTTAGTCTCGGCAGGAAAGAAATGGTCAATGAAGGCGTCGGCAAATTTACTCTACCTCGCTGGAGAGCTCCCCTCCTTACGACAGTCCTCCTACATCTCAAACAAAGAATAAGCCACTCCTTTCAGGCGATAGGAGGCCAACTCCACTCCTTCCATCTCAGTAGCACACATAACTCGGAGGGTCTTATGCATCTCATCAATAAAGTCCTGGGGGTCCTCCTCAGGATCAGTACCTGTGATTATAGACGATCCAGCTAAAGAAATCTGTTCACCGTGGAACTAACAGAATACCCTTACTGGCTGGAAGAAGCAGGTGCAACATTCAATCTCTGGGCTGGGAAACCACTATCTGGGCCAACATTTGTATGGATACCCTAAGATCCCCATCAGAAACACCGGGTTCGGAAGCTGTGGCTGGAAGTGGAATAGCTGCACCCATAGTAGGAGTAGGGATTGGTGTTGTTGGGGCACGAGTAGTAGAATCAGGCGGTGTAGGTGCTTACCCGCATCATCGGGTATAAAATCAACTGCCACTCCTAGGGTGGCATTGGATCATTGTTCAATTATTGCGTTCTTCCTAAGCGCCATATACTGAAAATTAGAGCACTTGCACGAGTTAGAGGAGGAACAGTCTTACAATCAGCTCTATCGCACGATCTATAACATCAAAGAAGGATATTATTCCTAAATGCCCATGTAGCCTCCTACTTATAGGTGTGGTCGACAACACACTGAAAAGAAGGACTCTACTAGACACGAGTCCGAGACATCCTAGGACACTTTAAAACCTTAGGCTCTGATACCAAGCTTGTCACGCCCCAACCTCGGGGAGCGCTACCGATGCTCAACCGAGATACCCTGATCGAGCAAGCCTGTAGAATGCCATCTACCCAATTCACGCATGAATAAAGAGAAGATACATTTAATTACTTATACAGTAAGAGGTCATGTGAATAACACCAGTTAATTTCCATTAGTTACACCATTAACAAGTCTCCAAAATAGTGCACTATACGTTCGTAGTTGAAGTGGAACATGTGATACAATTACAACAATTTTAGTTTAACTTTCCCAAAACAAGATAGAACCCACACTATGTCTATGGAGCCTGTAACAGAAACAAAAGTGTGCTACGACAGTGCCGGCAACGAGGCCCCGGCTATACCTCTAAATGATATTTACGAAGGACAATAGATATAGGACCCCGAAATGAAGTGGGGCTCACCAAGTCAACCAAGGAGAGGGTATGCTACTTTCACTAATCAATACCACCTTCTATGGAACCACCTGCATCCATTAAAGATGGAGTGCCCCCGGTAAAAAGAACCACCAAAGTGTCCTATCACCACCGCTACCGGAAGAACCACCAATGTTGCCCGCAGACCGGGCCTTGTTGCTACCCTCTCACTTTATTCCATATCTCAATTTGCGATTCTTTGTGGCTTGAGAAAATACCACCATCTTACAATAGTTCATATGAGAATTCAAGGCAGCTGTAGCAGCCTCATTAATAATCAAGAGGCTGAGGCCCTACACAAACCGGCGCACTCTTGCCTCTATAGTGGGCAACATATAGATGGCATACTTGGACAGGAACACGAACCTCATACGATGCTCCCACACACTCATGCTACCTTGTTGCAGACTCTCAAACTCAGCGGCACGAGCTGACTTAGTCTCGGCAGGAAAGAAATGGTCAATGAAGGCGTCGGCAAATTTACTCGACCTCGCTGGAGAGCTCCCCTCCTTACGGGAGTCCTCCTACATCTCAAACAAAGAATAAACCACTCCTTTCAGGCGATAGGAGGCCAACTCCACTCCCTCCATCTCAGTAGCACGCATAACTCGGAGGGTCTTATGCATCTCATCAATAAAGTCCTGGGGGTCCTCCTCAGGATCAGTACCTGTGATTATAGAGGATCCAACTAAAGAAATCTGTTCACCGTGGAACTAACAGAATCCCCTTACTGGCTGGAAGAAGCAGGTGCAACATTCAATTTATGGGCTGGGAAACCACTATCTGGGCCAACATTTGTATGGCTACCCTAAGATCCCCATCAGAAACACCGGGTTCGAAAGCTGTGGCTGGAGGTGGAATAGCTGCACCCACAGTAGGAGTAGGGATTGGTGTTGTTGGGGCAGGAGTAGTAGAATCAGGCGGTGTAGGTGCTCACCCGCATCATCGGGTATAGAATCAACTGCCACTCTTGGGGTAGTATTAGATCATTGTCCAATTATTGTTTTCTTCCTAAGCGCCATATACTGAAAATTAGAGCACTTGCACGAGTTAGAGGAGGAACAGTCTTACAATCAGCTCTATCGTACGATCTATAACATCAAAGAAGGATATTATTCCTAAATGCCCATGTAGCCTTGGAATTATAGATGTGGTCGACAACACACCGATAAGAAGGACTCTACTAGACACGGGTCCGAGACATCCTAGGACACTTTAAAACCTTAGGCTCTGTTACCAAGCTTGTCACGCCCCGACCTCGGGGAGCGCTACCGACGCTCAACCGAGATTCCCCGATCGAGCAAGCCTGTACAATGCCATCTACCCAATTCACGCATGAATAAAGAGAAGATACATTTAATTAATTATACAGTAAGAGGTCATGTGAATAACACCAGTTCATTTCCATTAGTTACACCATTAACAAGTCTCCAAAATAGTGCACTATACGTTAGTAGTTGAAGTGGAACATGTGATACAATTACAACAATTTTAGTTTAACTTTCCCAAAAAAAGATAGAACCCACATTATGTCTATGGAGCCTCTAACAGAAACAAAAGAGTGTTACGACAGTGCCGGCAACGAGGCCCCAGCTATACCTCTAAATGATATTTACAAAGGACAAGAGATATAGGACCCCGAAATGAAGTGGGGCTCACCAAGTCAGCCGAGGAGAGGGTATGCTACTTTCACTAATCAATACCACCTTCTATGGAACCACCTGCATCCATTAAAGATGGAGTGCCCCCGGTAAAAAGAACCACCAAAGTGTCCTATCACCACCGCTACCGGAAGAACCACCAATGTTGCCCGCAGACCGGGCCTTGTTGCTACCCTCTCACTTTATTCCATTCTTCAATTTGCGATTCTTTGTGGCTTGAGAAAATACCACCATCTTACAATAGTTCATATGAGAATTCAAGGCAGCTGTAGCAGCCTCATTAATAATCAAGAGGCTGAGGCCCTACACAAACCGGCGCACTCTTGCCTCTATAGTGGGCAACATATAGATGGCATACTTGGACAGGAACACGAACCTCATACGATGCTCCCACACACTCATGCTACCTTGTTGCAGACTCTCAAACTCAGCGGCACGAGCTGACTTAGTCTCGGCAGGAAAGAAATGGTCAATGAAGGCGTCGGCAAATTTACTCTACCTCGCTGGAGAGCTCCCCTCCTCACGAGAGTCCTCCTACATCTCAAACCAAGAATAAGCCACTCCTTTCAGGCGATAGGAGGCCAACTCCACTCCCTCCATCTCAGTAGCACGCATAACTCGGAGGGTCTTATGCATCTCATCAATAAAGTCATGGGGGTCCTCCTCATGATCAGTACCTGTGAACATAGAGGATCCAGCTAAAGAAATCTGTTCACCGTGGAAAAAACAGAATCCCCTTACTGGCTGGAAGAAGCAGGTGCAACATTCGATCTCTGGGCTGGGAAACCACTATCTGGGCCAACATTTGTATAGCTACCCTAAGATCCCCATTAGAAACACTGGGTTCGGATGCTGTGGCTGGAAGTGGAATAGCTGCACCCACATTAGGAGTAGGGATTGGTGTTGTTGGGGCAGGCGTAGTAGAATCAGGCGGTATAGGTGCTCACCCACATCATCGGGTATAGAATCAACTGCCACTCCTGGGGTGGCATTAGATCATTGTCCAATTATTGTTTTCTTCCTAAGTGCCATATACTGAAAATTAGAGCACTTGCACGAGTTAGAGGAGGAACAGTCTTACAATCAGCTCTATTGTACGATCTATAACATCAAAGAAGGATATTATTCCTAAATGCCCATGTAGCCTCCAAATTATAGATGTGGTCGACAACACACCGATAAGAATGACTCTACTAGACACGGGTCCGAGACATCCTAGAACACTTTAAAACCATAGGCTCTGTTACCAAGCTTGTCACGCCCCGACCTCGGGGAGCGCTACCGACGCTCAACCGAGGTACCCCAATCGAGCAAGCCTGTACAATGCCATCTACCCAATTCACGCATGAATAAAGAGAAGATACATTTAATTAATTATACAGTAAGAGGTCATGTGAATAACACCAGTTCATTTCCATTAGTTACACCATTAACAAGTCTCCAAAATAGTGCACTATACGTTCGTAGTTGTAGTGGAACATGTGATACAATTACAATAATTTTAGTTTAACTTTCCCAAAACAAGATAGAACCCACACTATGTCTATGGAGCCTCTAACAGAAACAAAAGAGTGCTACGACAGTGCCGGCAACGAGGCCCCGGCTATACCTCTAAATGATATTTACAAAGGACAAGAGATATAGGACCCCGAAATGAAGTGGGGCTCACCAAGTCAGCCAAGGAGAGGGTATGCTACTTTCACTAATCAATAACACCTTCTATGGAACCACCTGCATCCATTAAAGATGGAGTGCCCCCGGTAAAAAGAACCACCAAAGTGTCCTATCACCACCACTACCGGAAGAACCACCAATGTTGCCCGCAGACCGGGCCTTGTTGCTACCCTCTCGCTTTATTCCGTTCTTCAATTTGCGGGTTTTTGTGGCTTGAGAAAATACCACCATCTTACAATAGTTCATATGAGAATTCAAGGTAGCTGTAGTAGCCTCATTAATAATCAAGAGGCTGAGGCCTACACAAACCGGCGGACTCTTGCCACTATACTGGGCAACATATAGATGGCATACTTGGACAGGAACATGAACCTCATACGATGCTCCCACACACTCATGCTACCTTGTTTCAGACCCTCAAACTCAGCGGCACGAGCTGACTTAGTCTCGGCAGGAAAGAAATGGTCAATGAAGGCGTCGGCAAATTTACTCTACCTCGCTGGAGAGCTCCCCTCCTCACAGGAGTCCTCTTACATCTCAAACCAAGAATAAGCCACTCCTTTCAGGCGATAGGAGGCCAACTCCACTCCCTCCATCTCAGTAGCATGCATAACTCGGAGGGTCTTATGCATCTCATCAATAAAGTCATGGGGGTCCTCCTCATAATCAGTACCTGTGAACACAGAGGATCCAGCTAAAGAAATCTGTTCACCGTGGAACTAACAGAATCCCCTTACTGGCTGGAAGAAGCAGGTGCAACATTCGATCTCTGGGCTGGGAAACCACTATCTGGGCCAACATTTGTATGGCTCCCCTAAGATCCCCATCAGAAACACCGGGTTCGGAAGCTGTGGCTGGAGGTGGAATAGTTGCACCCACAGTAGGAGTAGGGATTGGTGTTGCTGGGGCAGGAGTAGTAGAATCAGGCGGTGTAGGTGCTCACCCGCATCATCGGGTATAGAATCAACTGCCACTCCTGGGGTGGCATTAGATCATTGTCCAATTATTGTTTTCTTCCTAAGCGCCATATACTGAAAATTAGAGCACTTGCACGAGTTAGAGGAGGAACAGTCTTACAATCAGCTCTATTGTACGATCTATAACATCAAAGAAGGATATTATTCCTAAATGCCCATGTAGCCTCCTAATTATAGATGTGGTCGACAACACACTGATAAGAAGGACTCTACTAGACACGGGTCTGAGACATCCTAGGACAATTTAAATCCTTAGGCTCTGTTATCAATTTTGTCACGCGCCGACCTCGGGGAGCGCTACCGACGCTCAACCGAGGTACCCCGATCGAGCAAGCCTGTACAATGCCATCTACCCAATTCACGCATGAATAAAGAGAAGATACATTTAATTAATTATACAGTAAGAGGTCATGTGAATAACACCAGTTTATTTCCATTAGTTACACCATTAACAAGTCTCCAAAATAGTGCACTATACGTTCGTAGTTGAAGTGGAACATGTGATACAATTACAACAATTTTAGTTTAACTTTCCCAAAACAAGATACAACCCACACTATGTCTATGGAGCCTCTAACAAAAACAAATGAGTGCTACGACAGTGTCGGCAACGAGGCCTCGGCTATACCTCAAAATGCTATGTACAAAGGACAAGAGATATAGGACCCCGTAATGAAGTGGGGCTCACCAAGTCAGCTGAAGAGATGGTGTGCTGCTATCACTGATTAATACCAACTGCATCCATTAAAGATGCAACGCCCCCGGCAAAAGGGATGTTATTACATATGGAATAGTACTAGTATGTAAAACTAAACACCCTCTCAATAGAACGAGTAACAGTAAACGGAGAAGGAAACATGAAATCAATAAGAAACTCAAACAGTATCAAGGTGTCAAGTTAGGGAAAGTTAAATTTCAAGTAAGTTTCAAATTTTTTAAGTTGGGAGATCTTTAGTATCGATATACCATCTTGCTTTTATCACGGAGTCCGATCTCAGCTTGATCAGCGAAGCCCTCTCACATGAGACATCCACTTACAATACCACCATGTGCGCGGCATGGCATCCGATCTCGAACCCGATCGGCTAAGCTGTCTCACCACAATGTTGTGTGGGTCGACATCACATCACATCTCGCTAGCAATAATCTCATCCCATTTAAGGAGAAACATCTCAACACACTAATCTCATCCCATATAAGGGGAAACAGTCTCATCACATTACCACGGGAATTTACCCCTCAATCACTCCTACACTGGCACATGTAGTTTCGGGGTTAGGTTATTTTGACCTACCCTTCCTCGGTGGCTAAACGATACTCCCAAAGCATTTATTATTTCAAGGATTTACCACTCATTTCATAATCTTTTAAATATCATTCATTTCATTGGCACCAATGGCTATAACGCAATATCATTCTTGGCGCGTTGGCCGTACTTCATATTTAATACTCCCTTCTTTCACTTTCAAATATCAACATGGGTCATCAACAATAAGGATTTTCAAATTATGACTTTAAATACACATATGAGCAAATAAAAGACTTAGGCACATAGAGATTTCTTACACAATTTGGCAGAATAACTTTCATTTGGGCTTGAACTTGAAATCAGTACATTTTAATACATAACTCATACATTGAACACGCTCCCGAAGAATAACATAATATGATAAAAATATTCAGAACACATTTTAAACACACACACACACACACACACACACTATATATATATAACGAACAACTCGGGACTTATAAGAACATCGTGGGATTCAACTCTAAGAGAGAAGTTTAGCAAACATACCTTGCCTTGAGCTTCCTTAAATTACTACAATGATTTGAAAATGTTATCCACTTCGATCTATTTGGAAATACAACAAAATTAAATATAAATTAGGAAGAAGTTCATGGTTCCAGCTCATTTGAGCATTTTATCAAACACTAGGTGGACATTATGATTTCAAGGTTCTCCTGTGGTGGATTCCTTCATCCCACTACCCAAAGTCTACCCAATTGCGCTCAACAATCTTACAACAAACCTTGATAGTACTAATGAACAACTCCCGCACCCAACAATTTCTTTTCTCATTACCTATTTTCAGGTAAATCCCGAAATTAAAGGATAGGGAGTAGAATCTTACCTATAGGATGAAGACCTAGTGAGTTTTCCTTGTTAATTCTCCAAGCCTTGAGCAAGAATTCATGAACAATTAGTTTAGGAACCCTCTCTCACTTTAGAACACTTCCTTACTCTCAAAATATCAAATATTCACTTAACAAATTGTCCTTAACGTCTATATATCGAAGTAGGGTCGGGTTATAAAAACCAAAAAATGGACCCCTCCGAACACAGTTCTGCGGTCCCAGAGTGGACCGCAAAATGGATATGCGATCCCCAAAATGGGCTGCAGAAGTTATGTAAAAATCTAGGCTGTTCGGGTCAGGTCTGCCATCCTCCGACCAGTTTTGCGGTTGTATAATATGCCGCAGAACTCCCCTCTGGAAATATTCATGCTGAATCTGCGATGGATTGTGCGACCCGTGAAAGAATTATGTGGTCGCATATTGGACCGCAAAATGACCCTCCAAAATTGGCCATTTTTTGTTGCACTCTGCGACTGATCTGCGGCCTGCAGAGTGATTCTGCAGTAGCATAGTGTACAACAGAAATGCCCTGCTCCGCCAAAATTTTTCCTCAACTCCCCAACGCACTGTTCAACCCAAAAAGTCTGTACCGTGGCATCACGAAACCCCGGGTTCTAGGTCAAATGTTTACGGGGCCTTACATCCTCCCCTGCTTAAGATCATTCATCCTCGAATAAGGATCAAAATCCGCCATCAGAAACCAATGTGCCTTAGCTGCTATTTCACACACCAGCAGTTCCAAAGTTTTGACTAACTCCCTAAATTTCCAAATGTTTCGGCAGAGTTTCCCTTGTAACTAGGCCTAGCCACTGGTCAGAGAATCCTAGAAACCAATCCTAACAACATATACACACTGCAACGACGCAGCCTGGCATGAAATTACACTAACCGTGGCCTCATAGACAATATATTTTCAGAAAGGAACACCCTTAGCATCAACTGTACAAGTGGTACATATTGATAATTGATAGGGGAAATCTTCATAGAAACGATTACATAGCTATTCAAACAAATGAGGGTACTTTTCCTTCATTTCTTCCTCGGTCTCCCAAGTGGCCTCTTCAAGCTGTTAGATTCGCCATAGCACCTTCACGGAGTCAATTTATTTATTTCTTAACTTTCGGACTTGCCTAATAAGAATGGCAATTGGAATTTCTTCAGAAGTCAGTTCTTCGTTAACCTCTATAGTCTCAACCGGAACAATAAGCGACGGATCTCCAGCCACCTTCTTCAACATGGATACATGAAACACCGGGTGCACTAAAGACATTTCTGGAGGTAGTTCTAGCCTGTAAGCCACCTGACCAATCCTCTGAATGATTTTGTACGTTCCGACATACCTTGGACTCAATTTCCCTTTCTTACCAAACCGCATTATACCCTTCATAGGAGAAACCTTCGGGAATACCCAATCATCTTATTTGAACTCCAAATCCCTACGACAAACATCCAAATAGGACTTTTGATGGCTCTAAGTAGTTTTTAACCGCTCCTTAATGATCTTAACCTTCTCCATAGTCTGATATACGAGGTCCGGTCCGATTAACTTTGCTTCCCCAGTCTCGAACCATCAAATGGGAGATCTACATCTCCTACCATATAAAGCCTCGAATGGTGCCATCTGAATGCTAGCGTGATAACTATTGTTTTAGGAAAATTCTATGAGTGGCAAGTGACCATCCCACCTACCTTTGAATTTAAGAACACAAGCGCGCAATGTATCGTCAAGCATCTGAATAGTCCGTTCTGCCTGCCCGTTAGTATGCGAGTGAAAGTCTGTACAAAGATTCACCTGAGTACCCAAACCTTGCTGAAATTTATTCCAAAAATTAGCTGTGAAGTGTGCCCCCGATCAAAAATGATGGAAACTGCAGCGCCATGCAACCTGACTATTTCCTTGATATACAACTGAGCATATGGTTCCGCCGTATCGGTAGCCTTAACAGGAAAGAAATGCACTGATTTCGTGAGTCGATCCACAATTATCCAAATCGAGTCGAACATTCGAGGAGTGCAAGGTAGTCCTACCACAATGTCCATATTGACCATCTCCCATTTCCACATCAGAATTTCTATGTTCTATGCCAACCTACTGGGCCTTTGATGCTCGGCCTTTACTTATTGACAATTTGGTCATCTTGCCACAAAGTCCGCTAAATTCCTCTTCATATCGTTCCACCAGTAGACTTCCTTAAGATCATGGTACATCTTTGTAGGGTCTGGGTGCACGGTATACCTGGAAGTGTGAGCCTCGATCATCATTCTTTCCCGAAGACCATCTACATTTGGAAACACATAATCGCCCTTGGTAACTTAGCGTACCATCTTCCATGCCAAGAGAAAAAGCCATAGTCTTATGTTTATGAATCCCTTCCTTCAATTGTACCAACAACGGATCATCATACTGCTTCTCCTTGACTTCCACAACCAACGATGATTCAGCCCTATTTTGCACAATTATCCCTCCTTTACTAGAGTCCATAATAAAAACTCCCAAACTAACTAACCGATAAAATTCTTTGGCCAACGACCTTTGACATGCCTCCAAGTGAGCCAAACCACCCATAGATTTCCGGCTAAGAGCATCTGCCACAACATTTGCCTTTCCCGGAAGATAGAGAATATCGATGTTGTAGTCCTTGTGTAACTCAAGCCATCTTCTCTGCCTCAAATTCAATTCCTTCTGCTTGAAAATATATTGAAGGCTCTTATGGTCCGTGAATATATCCACAGAGACCCCATACAAATAATTACGCCAAATGTTCAATGAAAATACCACCGCCGCAAGCTCTAAGTCATGTGTTGGATAGTTCATCTCATGATTCTTGAGTTGCATAGAGGCATAAGCGATCACCTTGCCATGTTGAATAAATACACACCCAAGACCAATTCTCAAAGCATCACAATATACCACAAACCCATTTGTACCCTCTGGTAGGGTCAACACCGGTGCCATAGTAAATCTTGATTTCAACTCTTGGAAGCTCCTTTCACAGGAATTTGACCATTGGAACTTAACTGCCTTTGCGTCAATTTAGTCAACGGATAGGCAAGAGTAGAGAACCCTTCCACAATTGGTGATACTTAGATCTTAAATCAATTTTGCAGAAATACATAGCACCCTGCAATTGATCAAATAAGTCATCTATCCTTGGCAGTGGGTACTTATTCTTGATCGTAACCTTGTTGAGCTACCGATAGTCAATATACATTCTTAGTGACCCATATTTCTTCCTTACAAAGAGAACTAGTGCGCCCCAAGGAGACACACTCAGACGAATGAAACCCTTCTCCAGCAAGTCCTTCAATCGTTCCTTTAGTTCCTTCAATTTTGCTGGTGCCATTCTGTATGGTGGAATAGATATAGTCTACGTGTCTGGCATCACATCAATCCCAAAATAAATCTCCATGTCTGGCGGGATCCCAGGGAGCTCATCTGGAAAGACTTTCGAAAATTCATTCACAACAGTCACAGACTCAAATGTAGGGGCCTCAGCATTGGTGTTCGTAACCCGGACTATATGGTAAATGTACCCCTTGTTGATCATCTTCGTGGCCTTAACGTAGGAAATAAACCTACCCTTCGGCACCACATCGCCCCCTTCCAATCAATAACTGGCTCATTTGGGAATTCAAACCTAACAGTCCTAGTTCGACAATCAAGCTTGGAAACACATGAATAAAGCCAGTCCATCCCCATTATTACATCAAAATCAACCATCCCCAATTCAATGAGATCAGTCATGGTGTCCCGACCACGCACCATGACAACACAATCCCTATAAACCCGCATGGACAAAATAGACTCACCAACTTGAGTAGATATAGGGAACGACTCATGAAGTTGTTCCGGTTCTATCCCAAATTCCATAGCAACATAAGGAGTGACATAGGACAAACTGGAACCGGGATCAATAAGAGCATATACATCATGAGATTGGACAATCAGTATACTTGTGACAACATCTGGAGAAGCCTCTGAACTCTGGCAACCCCTCATACCATAGAAACAGTTGGCCCCTCCCGAACTATGTGCACCACCACTAGCTGCACCACACCCTATGGGTGTGATGTCACGCCCCGAACTCAAGGAGCGCTACTGGCACTCAACTGAGTGAACCCGTCCGAGCAAGCCTATTAGAAATCCTTCTACCCAAACTCATTCGTGAATAAAGAGAATACATATTTTTGTTAATCAAGCAATAAATTGATCATGTCAACAATACCAATTTCTTACCATTAGTTACTTCATTTTAAACTCTCAAATTTCACACATATTTTTCATAGTCTGAAGTGGAAATAGTAATTCAAACACAACATAACTAGTTTGACTTCCCCAGTACTAATATACAACCCACACTATGTCTACGGAGCCTCTATAGATACAGAAGAGTACTATGATAATGCTGGCAATAAGTATTCGGCTACACCTCAAATATAATACATAAGGAACAAAAGATACATGACCCCGAAGTGAAGTGGGGCTCACCAAGTCTGTTGGGAAGAAGGTGTACCGCTATCACTGATCAGTGTGTCCTATTGTGGAACCACCTGCATGCATTGAAGATGCAGCGCCCCCGACAAAAGGGATTTTTGTACATATGGAATAGTACTAGTATGAATGACAAAACACCCCCTCAATAGAATGATAAATAATACGAGCAAGTACAACGATAATATCAGTGAAGTCTTCAAACAACATCAAACCTCAAATTAGGATCAATACAATGTTCAAATATATTTCCATATTTTAAATTGGGAGGTCTCTAGTACCAATATGCCACCATTCATGATTCCAATATTCACAATACCAATACCACCGTACTTTTAGCACGGAGTCCGATCACGACCCGATCGGTTGGGCCATCTCATTAGAGACATCAACCACAATCACTCTCAATACTAATACAACCGTACCTTTAGCACGGAGTCCGATCACGACCCCGATCGACTAGGCCATCTCATTTGAGACATCAAGCACAAGCAGATTTTCAATTACCATTTCCAGTACAATCACCACCATGAGTGCGATATTGTGTCCGATCATGACCGGATCGGCTTGGCCGTCTCATTCGAGGCATCAACCTTTTGATATCAGCCATCACATTTTATACTTCTCTCTCATCTTTTCATTTCATTGGCACTAGTGGCCACAATTATAAAATCAATCTTGGCACATTGGCCGTATTTAGTATTTCATGCTCACCTTTTCACTTTCTAACATCTTCATCATCAACAGCAATTCAAATCAAGGTGTGTAGTACATATGTGAGAAATTAAGAGTCTAAGGCATATAGAGATTCTTCACAAAATTTGGCATAATATCCTTTGTTTGAACTTGACTTGAAGTCGAACATTTTTAATGCACATCGCATATTTTGAACACATCCTCAATTAATAACATTACATAAATAAAGCATTTGGGATACTTATTGAACATATATCGTTCAACACAATCTTACTCGGAATAGCTAATTTTATAATGAACCACTCGGGACTTACATAAATTACATGAATATCGTGGGATTCAATTCTAAGATGGAGCTTCCTTAACTCTAAAATATTCCGGAATTCTTAGCAACTTCAATCTATTTTAGAAATATAACAAATTGAACCAAAATTAGGAGGATGATCATGGTTCTAGCTTATTTGAGCATTTTATCAAACACTAGGTGTGCATTAAGGTTCCAAGGTCCTTTTTATGGAGGATTCCATCATCCCACAACCCATTATTTACCATTCTTAGCTCAACAATCTTCTTACACCCTTTGATAACACATGCATGCAAGATCAACAATTCCCGAACCCAAGAATTATTTTACTAATTACCCATTTCTAGTTATCTTTCGAAATTGAGGCTTAGGGTGTAGAATCTTATCTTTAGGATGAAGACCTTGTGGGTTTTCCTTTTTAATCTTCCAAGATTTGAGCAAATATTGATGAAAATTTAGCCTAGGGTTTCCTCTCTCTCCAAAACACTCTCCCTTCTCTCTAAAACATCAGATTTTAGCTCAAAACTGGTCCTTTGCATGTATTTAACGAAGTAGGGTCAGGTTATAAAAACCCAAAAATGAAGCTCCGAAATAGGGTATGCGACCACATAATGTTTTTGGGGTCCGCAGAATAGGCCGCATAATTGGCCTCCAAACCTGGGCATGACCGACTTAGTCTGCGGTCATTATGCAGCCCACACACCTGTTCTGTGGTCGCATAATGCGCCGCAAACCTGACCTCCAAACTGGTCCATCCCTACCTCTCTCTGCGGCCATTATGCGGTTCGCAGAGTGATTCTGCGACCGCATAGTGGGCCGCAGAAGTGCATTTCTTCTGCCCAAAATTTTCCTTCTAAAATCCTCAAACACGTATACCTACTTCGGCACCACGAAAACTTAAATTTCTTATGCCATGTTTTTTTACGGGCTTTACATTCTCCCCCACTTAAAATCATTCGTCCTCGAATGAGGGTCAAAATTAGCATTCAATGTGGCCTGACTGTTAATTCACCCACACCAGTAGTTTCAAAATTTGGCTAACTCCCTAAATTTCAAAAATTTTCGCTAGAGTCTCCCCTGTAACTAGGCCTATCCACCTGCCAGCAAATCCTAGAAGTCAATCCTAACAAAATATACATAATCCGATGATGCAATATAACATAAGAACAACACCAACCGTGGCTTCATAAGCAATATATTACCAGGGAAGGAACACCCTGAACAACAGCGGTACAAATGATACAAAATTCATAGAAGGTAACTCTTAGAATTTTCATAGAACACAACTTTATCAATACATGGCCTACATGGCTATTCAAACTCAAACAAATAAGGATGGTTTTTCTTCATTTCTTCCTCGGACTCCCAAGTAGCCTCTTCAACCTATTGGTTTCGCCATAACACTTTCACAGATGCAATTTCTTTATTTCTCGACTTTCGGACTTGCCGATCAATAATAGAAACTAGAATCTCTTCATAAGTCAATTTCTCATACCTCAACATTGTCAACCGGAACAATGAGTTTCGGGTCTCCAACTACTTTTTTCAACATAGACACATGAAACACCAGGTGCACTAATGACATCTCGGGTGGTAGCTCAAGCTTGTACGCCACCTCACCGATCCTCTGAATGATTTTGTACGGTCCGACATATCTCTAGCTCAATTTTTATTTCTTACGAAATCGCATTACACCTTTCATGGGGGAAACTTTCAAGAATACCCAATCATCTTCTTTGAATTCCAAATCATTATGACGAACATCTGAATAGGAATTATGACCACTCTGAGCATTCTTCAACCGCTCCTTAATGATTTTAACTTTTTCCATAGCCTGATGCACGAGGTCTGGCCCTATCAACTCTGCTTCCCCAATTTCGAACCACCCAATGAGAGATCTACATCTCCTACTATATAAAGCCTCGAACGGTG
The DNA here is from genome assembly GCF_000715075.1 of Nicotiana tabacum. Taxonomy (NCBI): domain Eukaryota; kingdom Viridiplantae; phylum Streptophyta; class Magnoliopsida; order Solanales; family Solanaceae; genus Nicotiana; species Nicotiana tabacum. Next base: position 63,022,655 of record NC_134094.1, on the reverse strand, counting down.
ACATCTGAATTCTAGCGTGATAGCTATTGTTGTAGGCAAATTCTATGAGTGGTAAATAATTATTCCAATTACCTTTAAAGTATAGAACACAAGTACACAACTTATCCTCGAGTGTCTGAATAGTTCGCTCCGCCTGCCCATCAATATGCGGATGAAAGGTTATACTAAGATTCACCTGAGTACCCAAACCTTGCTGAAATTTCTTCCAAACATTAGAAGGGAATTGTGCTTCCCGATCAGAAATGATGGAAACTGGAGTGCCATGTGACCTGACTATTTCTTTTATATACAACTGAGCATACTGTTCCGCTATGTCGGTAGCCTTAACCAGCAAAAAGTGTGCTGATTTCGTTAGTCGATCCACAATCACCCAAATTGAGTCAAGCTTGCACGGAGTGCAAGGTAATCCTACCGCAAAGTCCATATTAATCATTTTCCACTTCCACATTGGAATTTCTACGTTCTGTGCCAGCCCACCGGGCCTTTGGTGTTCGGCCTTCACTTGCTGACAATTTGGACAACTCGCCACAATGTATGCTACATTCCTATTCATATCATTCCACCAATAGACTTCTTTAAGATCATGATACATTTTTGTAGAGCCCGGGTGCACGAAATACCTATAGATGGCATACTTGGACAGGAACACAAACCTCATACGATGCTCCCACACACTCATGCTACCTTGTTTCAGACTCTCAAACTCAGCGGCACGAGCTGACTTAGTCTCGACGGGAAAGAAATGGTCAATAAAGGCGTCGACAAATTTACTCTACCTCGCTGGAGAGCTCCCCTCCTTACGGGAGTCCTCCTACATCTCAAACAAAGAATAAGCCACTCCTTTTAGGCGATAGGAGGCCAACTCCACTCCCTCCATCTCAGTAGCACGCATAACTCGGAGGGTCTTATGCATCTCATCAATAAAGTCCTGGGGGTTCTCCTCAGGATCAGTGCCTATGATTATAGAGGATCCAGCTAAAGAAATCTGTTCACCGTGGAACTAACAGAATCCCCTTACTGGCTGGAAGAAGCAGGTGCAACATTCGATCTCTGGGGGGGAAACCACTATCTGGGCCAACATTTGTATGGCTACCCTAAGATCCCCATCAGAAACACCGGGTTCGGAAGCTGTGGCTGGAGGTGGAATATCTGCACCCACAGTAGGAGTAGGGATTGGTGTTGTTGGGAAGGAGTAGTAGAATCAGGCAGTGTAGGTGCCTACCCGCATCATCGGGTATAGAATCAACTGCCACTCCTAGGGTGGCATTGGATCATTGTCCAATTATTGCGTTCTTCCTAAGCGCCATATACTGAAAATTAGAGCACTTGCACGAGTTAGAGGAGGGACAGTCTTACAATCAGCTTTATCGCACGATCTATAACATCAAAGAAGGATATTATTCCTAAATGACCATGTAGCCTCCTACTTATAGATGTGGTCGACAACACACCGATAAGAAGGAATCTACTAGACACGGGTCCGAGACATCCTAGGACACTTTAAAACCTTAGGCTCTGATACCAAGCTTGTCACGCCCCAACCTCGGGGAGCGCTACCGATGCTCAACCGAGATACCCCGATCGAGCAAGCATGTACAATGCCATCTACCCAATTCACGCATGAATAAAGAGAAGATACATTTAATTACTTATACAGTAAGAGGTCATGTGAATAACACCAGTTCATTTCCATTAGTTACACCATTAACAAGTCTCCAAAATAGTGCACTATACGTTCGTAGTTGAAGTGGAACATGTGATACAGTTACAACAATTGTAGTTTAAATTTCCCAAAACAAGATAGAACCCACACTATGTCTATGGAGCCTGTAACATAAACAAAAGAGTGCTACGACAGTGCCGGCAACGAGGCCCCGGCTATACCTCTAAATGATATTTACAAAGGACAAGAGATATAGGACCCCGAAATGAAGTGGGGCTCACCAAGTCAGCCAAGGAGAGGGTATGCTACTTTCACTAATCAATACCACCTTCTATGGAACCACCTGCATCTATTAAATATGGAGTGCCCACCGGCAAAAAGAACCACCAATGTTGCCCGCAGACCGGGCCTTATTGCTACCCTCTCGCTTCATTCCGTTCTTCAATTTGTGGGTCTTTGTGGCTTGAGAAAATAACACCATCTTACAATAGTTCATATGACAATTCGAGGCAGCTGTAGCAGCCTCATTAATAATCAAGAGGCTGAGGCCCTACACAAACCGGCGCACTCTTGCCTCTATAGTGGGCAACATATAGATGGCATACTGGGATAGGAACACGAACCTCATACGATGCTCCCAGACACTCATGCTACCTTGTTTCAGACTCTCAAACTCAGCGGCACGAGCTGACTTAGTCTCGGCAGGAAAGAAATGGTCAATGAAGGCGTCGGCAAATTTACTCTACCTCGCTGGAGAGCTCCCCTCCTTACGGGAGTCCTCCTACATCTCAAACAAAGAATAAGCCACTCCTTTCAGGCGATAGGAGGCCAACTCCACTCCCTCAATCTCAGTAGCACACATAACTCGGAAGGTCTTATGCATCTCATCAATAAAGTCGTGGGGGTCCTCCTCAGGATCAGTACCTGTGATTATAGAGGATCCAACTAAAGAAATCTGTTCACTGTGGAACTAACAGAATCCCCTTACTGGCTTGAATAAGAAGGTGCAACATTCAATCTCTGGGCTGGGAAACCACTATCTGGGCCAACATTTGTATGGCTACCCTAAGATCCCCATCAGAAACACCGGGTTCGGAAGCTGTGGCTGGAGGTGGAATAGCTGCACCCACAGTAGGAGTAGGGATTGGTGTTGTTGGGGCAGGAGTAGTAGAATCAGGCGGTGTAGGTGCTCACCCGCATCATCGGGTATAGGATCAACTTCCACTCCTGGGGTGGCATTGGATCATTGTCCAATTATTGTTTTCTTCCTAAGCGCCATATACTGAAAATTAGAGCACTTGCACGAGTTAGAGGAGGAACAGTCTTACAATCAGCTCTATCGTACGATCTATAACATCAAAGAAGGATATTATTCCTAAATGCCCATGTAGCCTCCGAATTATAGATGTGGTCGACAATACACCGATAAGAAGGACTCTACTAGACACGGGTCCGAGACATCCTAGGACACTTTAAAACCTTAGGCTTTGTTACCAAGTTTGTCATGCCCCGACCTCGGGGAGCGCTACCGACGCTGAACCGAGATACCCCGATCGAGCAAGCCTGTACAATGCCATCTACCCAATTCACGCATGAATAAAGAGAAGATACATTTAATTAATTATGCAGTAAGAGGTCATGTGAATAACACCAGTTCATTTCCATTAGTTACACCATTAACAAGTCTCCAAAATAGTGCACTATACGTTCGTAGTTGAAGTGGAACATGTGATATAATTACAACAATTTTAGTTTAACTTTCCCAAAACAAGATAGAATCCATACTATGTCTATGGAGCCTCTAACAGAAACAAAAGAGTACTACGACAGTGCCGGCAACGAGGCCCCGGCTATACCTCTAAATGATATTTACAAAGGACAAGAGATATCTGACCCCGAAATGATGTGAGGCTCACCAAGTCAGCCAAGGAGAGGGTATGCTACTTTCACTAATCAATACCACCTTCTATGAAACCACCTACATCCATTAAATATGGAGTGCCCCCGGCAAAAAGAACCACCAAGGTGTCCTATCACCACCACTACCGGAAGAACCACCAATGTTGCCCGCAGATCGGGCCTTGTTGCTACCCTCTCGCTTCATTCCGTTCTTCAATTTGCGGCTATTTGTGGCTTGAGAAAATACCACCATCTTACAATAGTTTATATGAGAATTCAAGGCAGCTGTAGCAGCCTCATTAATAATCAAGAGGCTGAGGCCTACACAAACCGGCTCACTCTTGCCTCTATAGTGGGAAAAATATAGATGGCATACTTGGACAGGAACATGAAGCTCATACGATGCTCCCACACTCTCATGCTACCTTGTTTCAGACTTTCAAACTCAGCGGCACGAGCTAACTTAGTCTCGGTAGGAAATAAATGGCCAATGAAGGCGTCGGCAAATTTACTCTACCTCGCTGGAGAGCTCCCCTCCTCACGGGAGTCCTCCTACATCTCAAACCAAGAATAAGCCACTACTTTCAGGTGATAGGAGGCCAACTCCACTCCCTCCATCTCAGTAACTCGCATAACTCAGAGGGTCTTATGCATCTCATCAATAAAGTCATGGGGGTCTTCCTCATGATCAGTACTTGTGAATACAGAGTATCCAGCTAAAGAAATATGTTCACCGTGGAACTAACAGAATCCCCTTACTGGCTGGAAGAAGCAGGTGCAACATTCGATCTCGGGGCTGGGAAACCACTATCTGAGCCAACATTTGTATGCCTACCCTAAGATCCTCATTAGAAACACCGGGTTCGGATGCTGTGGCTGGAAGTGGAATAGCTGCACCCACAGTAAGAGTAGGGATTGGTGTTGTTGGGGCAGGAGTAGTAGAATCAGGCGGTGTAAGTGCTCACCCGCATCATCGGGTATAGAATCAACTTCCACTCCTGGGGTGGCATTGGATCATTGTCCAATTATTGTTTTCTTCCTTAGCGCCATATACTTAAAATTAGAGCACTTGCACGAGTTAGAGGAGGAACAGTCTTACAATCAGCTCTATCGTACGATCTATAGCATCAAAGAAGGATATTATTCCTAAATGCCCATGTAGCCTCCGAATAATAGATGTGGTCGACAACACACCGATAAGAAGGACTCTACTAGACACGGGTCCGAGACATCCTAGGACACTTTAAAACCTTAGGCTCTTTTACCAAGCTTGTCACGCCCCGACCTCGGGGAGCGCTACTGACGCTCAACCGAGATACCCCGATCGAGCAAGCCTGTACAATGCCATCTACCCAATTCACGCATGAATAAAGAGAAGATACATTTAATTAATTATACAGTAAGAGGTCATGTGAATAACACCAGTTCATTTCCATTAGTTACACCATTAACAAGTCTCCAAAATAGTGCACTATACGTTCGTAGTTGAAGTGGAACATGTGATACAATTACAACAATTTTAGTTTAACTTTCCCAAAACAAGATAGAATCCATACTATGTCTATGGAGCCTCTAACAGAAACAAAAGAGTGCTACGACAGTGCCGGCAACGAGGCCCCGGCTATACCTCTAAATGATATTTACAAAGGACAAGAGATATAGGACCCCGAAATGAAGTGGGGCTCACCAAGTCAGCCAAGGAGAGGGTATGCTACTTTCACTAATCAATACCACCTTCTATGGAACCACCTACATCCATTAAATATGGAGTGCCCCCGGCAAAAAGAACCACCAAGGTGTCCTATCACCACCACTACCGGAAGAACCACCAATGTTGCCCGCAGATCGGGCCTTGTTGCTACCCTCTCGCTTCATTCTGTTCTTCAATTTGCGGGTATTTGTGGCTTGAGAAAATACCACCATCTTACAATAGTTTATATGAGAATTCAAGGCAGCTGTAGCTGCCTTATTAATAATCAAGAGGCTGAGGCCTACACAAACCGGCTCACTCTTGCCTCTATAGTGGGCAACATATAGATGACATACTTGGACAGGAACATGAACCTCATACGATGCTCCCACACTCTCATGCTACCTTGTTTCAGACTCTCAAACTCAGCGGCACGAGCTAACTTAGTCTCGGAAGGAAAGAAATGGCCAATGAAGGCGTCGGCAAATTTACTCTACCTCGCTGGAGAGCTCCCCTCCTCACGGGAGTCCTCCTATATCTCAAACCAAGAATAAGCCACTACTTTCAGGTGATAGGAGGCCAACTCCACTCCCTCCATCTCAGTAACTCGCATAACTCGGAGGGTCTTATGCATCTCATCAATAAAGTCATGGGGGTCCTCCTCATGATCAGTACCTGTGAACACAGAGTATCAAGCTAAAGAAATATGTTCACCGTGGAACTAACAGAATCACCTTACTGGCTGGAAGAAGCAGGTGCAACATTCGATCTCTGGGCTGGGAAACCACTATCTGGGCCAACATTTGTATGGCTCCCCTAAGATCCTCATTAGAAACACCGGGTTCGGATGCTGTGGCTGGAAGTGGAATAGCTGCACCCACAGTAGGCGTAGGGATTGGTGTTGTTGGGGCAGGAGTAGTAGAATCAGGCGGTGTAGGTGCTCACCCGCATCATCGGGTATAGAATCAACTGCCACTCTTGGGGTAGTATTAGATCATTGTCCAATTATTGTTTTCTTCCTAAGCGCCATATACTGAAAATTAGAGCACTTGCACGAGTTAGAGGAGGAACAGTCTTACAATCAGCTCTATCGTACGATCTATAACATCAAAGAAGGATATTATTCCTAAATGCCCATGTAGCCTCCGAATTATAGATGTGGTCGACAACACACCGATAAGAAGGACTCTACTAGACACGGGTCCGAGACATCCTAGGACACTTTAAAACCTTAGGCTCTGTTACCAAGCTTGTCACGCCCCGACCTCGGGGAGCGCTACCGATGCTCAACCGAGATACCCCGATCGAGCAAGCCTGTACAATGCCATCTACCCAATTCACGCATGAATAAAGAGAAGATACATTTAATTAATTATACAGTAAGAGGTCATGTGAATAACACCAGTTCATTTCCATTAGTTACACCATTAACAAGTCTCCAAAATAGTGCACTATACGTTCGTAGTTGAAGTGGAACATGTGATACAATTACAATAATTTTAGTTTAACTTTCCCAAAACAAGATAGAACCCACACTATGTCTATGGAGCCTCTAACAGAAACAAAAGAGTGCTACGACAGTGCCGGCAACGAGGGCCCGGCTATACCTCTAAATGATATTTACAAAGGACAAGAGATATAGGACCCCGAAATGAAGTGGGGCTCACCAAGTCAGCCAAGGAGAGGGTATGCTACTTTCACTAATCAATACCACCTTATATGGAACCACCTACATCCATTAAATATGGAGTGCCCCTGGCAAAAAGAACCACCAAAGTGTCCTATCACCACCACTACCGGAAGAACCACCAATGTTGCCCGCAGACCGGGCCTTGTTGCTGCCCTCTCACTTCATTCCGTTCTTCAATTTGCGGGTCTTTGTGGCTTGAGAAAATACCACCATCTTACAATAGTTCATATGAGAATTCAAGGCAGCTGTAGCAGCCTCATTAATAATCAAGAGGCTGAGGCCTACACAAACCGGCGCACTCTTGCCTCTATAGTGGGCAACATATAGATGGCATACTTGGACAGGAACATGAACCTCATACGATGCTCCCACACACTCATGTTACCTTGTTTCAGACTCTCAAACTCAGCGGCACGAGCTGACTTAGTCTCGGCAGGAAAGAAATGGTCAAAGAAGGCATCGGCAAATTTACTCTACCTCGCTGGAGAGCTCCCCTCCTCACGGGAGTCCTCCTACATCTCAAACCAAGAATAAGCCACTACTTTCAGGTGATAGGAGGCCAACTCCACTCCCTCCATCTCAGTAGCATGCATAACTTAGAGGGTCTTATGCATCTCATCAATAAAAGTCCTGGGGGTCCTCTTCATGATCAGTACTTGTGAACACAGAGGATCCAGCTAAAGAAATCTATTCACCGTGGAACTAACAGAATCCCCTTACTGGCTGGAAGAAGCAGGTGCAACATTCTATCTCTGGGCTGGGAAACCACTATCTGGGCCAACATTTGTATGGCTCCCCTAAGATCCCCATCAGAAACACCGGGTTCGGAAGCTGTGGCTGGAGATGGAATAGTTGCACCCACAGTAGGAGTAGGGATTGGTGTTGTTGGGGCAGGAGTAGTAGAATCAGGCGGTGTAGGTGCTCACCCGCATCATCGGGTATAGAATCAACTGCCACTCTTGGGGTAGTATTAGATCATTGTCCAATTATTGTTTTCTTCCTAAGCGCCATATACTGAAAATTAGAGCACTTGCACGAGTTAGAGGAGGAACAGTCTTACAATCAGCTCTATCGTACGATCTATAACATCAAAGAAGGATATTATTCCTAAATGCCCATGTAGCCTCCGAATTATAGATGTGGTCGACAACACACCGATAAGAAGGACTCTACTAGACACGGGTCCGAGACATCCTAGGACACTTTAAAACCTTAGGCTCTGTTACCAAGCTTGTCACGCCCCGACCTCGGGGAGCGCTACCGATGCTCAACCGAGATACCCCGATCGAGCAAGCCTGTACAATGCCATCTACCCAATTCACGCATGAATAAAGAGAAGATACATTTAATTAATTATACAGTAAGAGGTCATGTGAATAACACCAGTTCATTTCCATTAGTTACACCATTAACAAGTCTCCAAAATAGTGCACTATACGTTCGTAGTTGAAGTGGAACATGTGATACAATTACAATAATTTTAGTTTAACTTTCCCAAAACAAGATAGAACCCACACTATGTCTATGGAGCCTCTAACAGAAACAAAAGAGTGCTACGACAGTGCCGGCAACGAGGGCCCGGCTATACCTCTAAATGATATTTACAAAGGACAAGAGATATAGGACCCCGAAATGAAGTGGGGCTCACCAAGTCAGCCAAGGAGAGGGTATGCTACTTTCACTAATCAATACCACCTTCTATGGAACCACCTACATCCATTAAATATGGAGTGCCCCTGGCAAAAAGAACCACCAAAGTGTCCTATCACCACCACTACCGGAAGAACCACCAATGTTGCCCGCAGACCGGGCCTTGTTGCTGCCCTCTCACTTCATTCCGTTCTTCAATTTGCGGGTCTTTGTGGCTTGAGAAAATACCACCATCTTACAATAGTTCATATGAGAATTCAAGGCAGCTGTAGCAGCCTCATTAATAATCAAGAGGCTGAGGCCTACACAAACCGGCGCACTCTTGCCTCTATAGTGGGCAACATATAGATGGCATACTTGGACAGGAACATGAACCTCATACGATGCTCCCACACACTCATGTTACCTTGTTTCAGACTCTCAAACTCAGCGGCACGAGCTGACTTAGTCTCGGCAGGAAAGAAATGGTCAAAGAAGGCATCGGCAAATTTACTCTACCTCGCTGGAGAGCTCCCCTCCTCACGGGAGTCCTCCTACATCTCAAACCAAGAATAAGCCACTACTTTCAGGTGATAGGAGGCCAACTCCACTCCCTCCATCTCAGTAGCATGCATAACTTAGAGGGTCTTATGCATCTCATCAATAAAAGTCCTGGGGGTCCTCTTCATGATCAGTACTTGTGAACACAGAGGATCCAGCTAAAGAAATCTATTCACCGTGGAACTAACAGAATCCCCTTACTGGCTGGAAGAAGCAGGTGCAACATTCTATCTCTGGGCTGGGAAACCACTATCTGGGCCAACATTTGTATGGCTCCCCTAAGATCCCCATCAGAAACACCGGGTTCGGAAGCTGTGGCTGGAGATGGAATAGTTGCACCCACAGTAGGAGTAGGGATTGGTGTTGTTGGGGCAGGAGTAGTAGAATCAGGCGGTGTAGGTGCTCACCCGCATCATCGGGTATAGAATCAACTGCCACTCTTGGGGTAGTATTAGATCATTGTCCAATTATTGTTTTCTTCCTAAGCGCCATATACTGAAAATTAGAGCACTTGCACGAGTTAGAGGAGGAACAGTCTTACAATCAGCTCTATCGTACGATCTATAACATCAAAGAAGGATGTTATTCCTAAATTCCCATGTAGCCTCCTAATTATAGATGTGGTCGACAACACACCGATAAGAAGGACTCTACTAGACACGGGTCTGAGACATCCTAGGACAATTTAAAACCTTAGGCTCTGTTACGAAGTTTGTCACGCGCCGACCTCGGGGAGCGCTACCGACGCTCAACCGAGACACCCCGATCGAGCAAGCCTGTACAATTCCATCTACCCAATTCATGCATGAATAAAGAGAAGATACATTTAATTAATTATACAGTAAGAGGTCATGTGAATAACACCAGTTTATTTCCATTAGTTACACCATTAACAAGTCTCCAAAATAGTGCACTATACGTTCGTAGTTGAAGTGGAACATGTGATACAATTACAACAGCCATAGTAAATCTTGATTTCAACTCTTGGAAGTTCCTTTCACAGGAATCTGACCATTGGAACTTAACTGCCTTTGCGTCAATTTAGTCAACGGAGAGGCAAGAGTAGAGAACCCCTCCACAATTGGTGATACTTAGATCTTAAATCAATTTTGCAGAAATACATAGCACCCTGCAATTGATCAAATAAGTCATCTATCCTTGGCAGTGGGTACTTATTCTTGATCGTAACCTTGTTGAGCTGCCGATAGTCAATATACATTCATAGTGACCCATATTTCTTCCTTACAAAGAGAACTGGTGCGCCCCAAGGAGACACACTCAGACGAATGAAACCCTTCTCCAGCAAGTCCTTCAATTGTTCCTTTAGTTCCTTCAATTCTGCTGGTGCCATTCTGTATGGTGGAATAGATATAGTCTACGTGTCTGGCATCACATCAATCCCAAAATAAATCTCCATGTCTGGCGGGATCCCAGGGAGCTCATCTGGAAAGACTTTCGAAAATTCATTCACAACAGTCACAGACTCAAATGTAGGGGCCTCAGCATTGGTGTTCGTAACCCGGACTATATGGTAAATGTACCCCTTGTTGATCATCTTCGTGGCCTTAACGTAGGAAATAAACCTACCCTTCGGCAACACATCGCCCCCTTCCAATCAATAACTGGCTCATTAGGGAATTCAAACCTAACAGTCCTAGTTCGTCAATCAAGCTTGGCAAAACATGAATAAAGCCTGTCCATCCCCGTTATTACATCAAAATCAACCATCCCCAATTCAATGAGATCAGTCATGGTGTCCCGACCACGCACCGTGACAACACAATCCCTATAAACCCGCATGGACAAAATAGACTCACCAACTGGAGTAGATATAGGGAACGACTCATGAAGTTGTTCCGGTTCTATCCCAAATTCCATAGCAACATAAGGAGTGACATAGGACAAACTGGAACCGGGATCAATAAGAGCATATACATCATGAGATTGGACAATCAGTATACTTGTGACAACATCTGGAGAAGCCTCTGAACTCTGGCAACCCCTCATACCATAGAAACAGTTGGCCCCTCCCGAACTATGTGCACCACCACTAGCTGCACCACACCCTATGGGTGCTAGAGTGCCTCGTGCTGGAGGAGGTGCTGCTGATATCGTGGCTGTAGAACTGGTTGGGTGTGATGTCACGCCCCGAACTCAAGGAGCGCGACCGGCGCTCAACTGAGTGAACCCGTCCGAGCAAGCCTATTAGAAATCCTTCTACCCAAACTCATTCATGAATAAAGACAATACATATTTTTGTTAATCAAGCAATAAATTGATCATGTCTGCAATACCAATTTCTTACCATTAGTTACTTCATTTCAAACTCTCAAATTTCACACATATTTTTCATAGTCTGAAGTGGAAATAGTAATTCAAACATAACATAACTAGTTTGACTTCCCCAGCACCAATATACAACCCACACTATGTCTACGGAGCCTCTATAGATACAGAAGAGTACTATGATAATGCTGGCAATAAGTATTCGGCTACACCTCAAATATAATACATAAGGAACAAAAGATACATGACCCCGAAATGAAGTGGGGCTCACCAAGTCTGCTGGGAAGAAGGTGTACCGCTATCACTGATCAGTGTGTCCTATTGTGGAACCACCTGCATGCATTGAAGATGTAGCGCCCCCGGCAAAAGGGATTTTAGTACATATGGAATAGATCTAGTATGATTGACAAAACACCCTCTCAATAGAATGATAAATAATACAAGCAAGTACAACCATAATATCAGTGAAGTCTTCAAACAACATCAAACCTCAAATTAGGATCAATACAATGTTCAAATATATTTCCATATTTTGAATTGGGAGGTCTCTAGTACCAATATGCCACCATTCATGATTCCAACATTCCCAATACCAATACCACTGTACTTTTAGCACGGAGTCCGATCACGACCCGATCGGCTGGGCCATCTCATTAGAGACATCAACCACAATCACTCTCAATACCAATAAAACCGTACCTTTAGCACGGAGTCCGATCACGACCCCGATCGACTAGGCCCTCTCATTTGAGACATTAAGCACAAGCAGAATTTCAATTACCATTTCCAGTACAATCACCACCATGAGTGCGATATTGTGTCCGATCATGACCCCATCGGCTTGGCCGTCTCATTCGAGGCATCAACCTTTTGATATCAGCCATCTCATTTTATACTTCTCTCTCATCTTTTCATTTCATTGGCACTAGTGGCCACAATTATAAAATCAATCTTGGCACATTGGCCGTATTTAGTATTTCATGCTCACCTTTTCACTTTCTAACATCTTCATCATCAACAGCAATTCAAATCAAGGTGTGTAGTACATATGTGAGAAATTAAGAGTCTAAGGCATATAGAGATTCTTCACAAAATTTGGCATAATATCCTTTGTTTGAACTTGACTTGAAGTCGAACATTTTTAATGCACATCGCATATTTTGAACACATCCTCAATTAATAACATAACATAAATAAAGCATTTGGGATACTTATTGAACATATATCTTTCAACACAATCTTACTCGGAATAGCCAATTTTATAATGAACCACTCGGGACTTACATAAATTACATGAATATTGTGGGATTCATTTCTAAGATGGAGCTTCCTTAACTCTAAAATGTTCCGGAATTCTTAGCAACTTCAATCTATTTTAGAAATATAACAAATTGAACCAAAATTAGGAGGATGATCATGGTTCTAGCTCATTTGAGCATTTTATCAAACACTAGGTGTGCATTAAGGTTCCAAGGTCCTTTTTATGAAGGATTCCATCATCCCACAACCCATTATTTACCATTCTTAGCTCAACAATCTTCTTACACCATTTGATAACACATGCATGCAAGATCAACAAATCCCGAACCCAAGAATTATTTTACTAATTACCCATTTCTAGTTATCTTTTGAAATTGAGGGTTAGGGTGTAGAATCTTACCCTTAGGATGAAGACCTTGTGAGTTTTCCTTGTTAATCTTCCAAGATTTGAGCAAAGATTGATGGAAATTTACCATAGGGTTTATTATCTCTCTAAAACACTCTCCCTTCTCTCTAAAACATAAGATTTTAGCTCAAAAATGGTCCTTTGGGTGTATTTAACGAAGTAGGGTCGGGTTATAAAAACCCAAAAATGAAGCTCCGGAATAGGGTATGCAGTCGCATATGCGACCTCATAATGATTCTGCGGTCCGCAGAATAGGCTGCATAATTGTCCTCAAAACCTGGGCATGACTGACTCAGTCTGCGGTCATTATGCAACCCGTAGACCTATTCTGCGATTGCATAATGCACCGCAGAACTGGTCTACGATCGCATAATGCGCCGCAAACCTGACTTCCAAACTGGCCCATCCATGCCTCAGTCTGCGCTTATTATGCGGTCTACAGAGTGATTCTTACGGCCATTATGCCCCATCCCTACCCACTTCGGACCCACAAAATCTTAAATTCCTTATGTGAAATTCTTTTACGGGGCCTTACATGTGCTGTACCCGTGCCTACACTCTAGCGAGACGAACGACAATCCCTTCGAATGTGACCCCTGATACCGCACCCGTAGCATATAGGCTGGTCCATGAAGCAGGCCCCAAAATGCATCTTCCCGCACCTAGGGCATGGGGGCCTCTGCTGTTGCTGGAATCTCCCTCTAGGCTGACCCTACTGGTGAAATCTCCTTCCAGGCCGAATCAATCTTTCCGGCTGTAGCTCATATTTGTGGAATGAAATCTTATGACTCTCCAGTACCTGCCCCACCATGTTTGCCATCTCTCCGCTAGTGATACCAGTAGATACATATGCTTCACTTAACACCTTCATCAAGGCATACTTGTGCGCATCTGAGTTTTTGAACAGTGACAAGATGAATATTTGGGTGGGGGCCGTATTTAGGTGGTCAACAATAGAGTACTCCCCCACTTGTACCTTCCTCCAAAGATCATCAATACCTTTCTCCCCAATAGGTGGTTTTGGTGCGGTCTCTTTACTCCTTCCTCCTAGATTTTCCGGTGTGTAAACCTTGCTGGTTCTGGTCATTCATTATACAGTACCCATCTCTTCCATCTTGCCTTTTCCTTTTCTCCTTACCTACGCCATGTAATCCCATGGAACAACATCAGACTTGGAGGATGGCATTGGAGCTACCATCATAGTGAAGGGCGTAGCTACCTCAACCTCGAATGGTGCCTTGATTTGCACCATAATCGGTGAGAGGGTGACAGGAGATGTTTTGGGAGCGTCCCCATCTCGAATAAGCCCGATGGATCATTCCTTGTCCCTTTCTTCATCGGTTTCTATCACATCCACTCCCTCACCCCTGTGATCAGGAAGAGGGTTATTACGGACATTCAGCGCGAACTTATTTGCCTATATAACCTTGGTGTCAATCAATATCTGGATCTTATCTTTCAACATGAGGCATTCCTCAATAATACGTCCCATCATGCCTGAGTGGTAGGCATAAGTTTTGTTGGGGTTGACCCACTGAGAACGATTTCAATAGCAGCGGCAGGAATGGGAATGACATAACCAATGACCTTCAGTCTCTCATATAGTTGGGCTATGGGTTCGGCGATAGGGGTGTATTGTCTAGGAGTTCTGCGGTCAAAGTTTGGTCGTGGCTTTGGGTAGTTTTGATGGCGGGAAGAGGTGAATGGTAATATGCAGGCTGGGTATTATAAGTATGGTAGGTAGTTGCGGGGTAATGGTATTTTGGAGGTGAGGGTGGACATATTGGTGGAGGTGTCTGATAGGTAAGGGGAGACATAGGGCCTTAGGCTACCATCACGACACCCACTTCATTCTTCTTTGAAATACCTCCGGACAGTAAGGCTTTATTGGTAGCTTACAGCGCCTCAAAATTAGTCACCATACTGCTCTTGATTCCTTCTTCTATATTTTCTCCCAACTTGATGATGTCGGAGAACTTGTGATTCTCTAAAAACCATCAATCTTTCATAGTACTGGGATCCTGAGCGCTGACAAAGAACTTGTTCATTTGCTCCTCTTCTAATGGCATCCTCACCTTGGCGGCCTCTGATCTTCAGCGAAAGGCATACTTACGAAAGGTTTCTGTTAGCTTCTTCTTGAGGTTCTGGATATAGAAAACATATGGCGCATTTTCTGCGTTGAACATGAATCTATCCATCAAGTCAGATGCCATACTTACAATGTTCTCCCATTTCTTCAAATTCTAACTAATGTACTAGGATAAAGCATCCCCAGTGAGACTTCGCATGAATAGATTCATGCGGATTTGTTCATTATTTCCCACTCTTACATTCTTATCGCAGTAGGTTCTTAAATACACTTTAGGATCACTGGTGCCATCAAACATCTCAAAATTAGGAGGTTTGTAACCCTCCGACAGTTCCACATTTGGCTGGATACACAAATATTCATAATTCAAGCCTTCAACACCTTCTCCACCCTCAACACTCTGACTCTTCCTGTCAACTTCTTTAGATCTTCTGCCATATTATGGATGAGGAAGTCCTTCTCGGTTGGTTCGGGTATATATTTGGTTTGCTGTGGGGTATGTGGTAAGGTCTCCATGTATATCGAGTTGCCTTGACGCGTTCCTGGGACTTGAGTATATGTGTGATAATTGATTGAGGTTTGAGTTGGACCGGGGGTACGTTGTGGCACGTTCTGAGGGGTATGATAAGTAGTTATTTGCAGATACTGGGTCAAGTGATGGTCGTGTTGTTGAGGGGTTTGTACTAGTGGAGGGTTATGGTTTTGAGGGGGTACAGGGTTGTGATATTGATGCGTTGCAGGAGGGTTTTGCGGAGCTAATGGTGGTGGATTTTTGGTGTTTTCAGGCAGTGTTTGATTAGTGGTAGTGGTGTTCTAATGGTTGTAGCTCCGAGATTTCCTGATCCAACTGTAGGACTGACTCATTTTTTCTTGGCATACTCCTTCAATTTAATGTTTTGACATTCTGTGCTACGGTAACGTTGTCTTTTCGATTACGACCTAAATTGTCCATCTTCCCTCTGCCTTTGCTTTTTCTTCTGGGGTCTCTAGGTGGAGGAGGAGGTAGAAGACCTATGGATCGGGTGTGGTATGCTGACGATGCTCGAATGCACGAACTAACCTTTGGGAATGGTAATAATCAAAGGAAATAAAAACAAAAAGGTAACCAAGTCAGTAAGAAGAAATGAAAGAGTATTTGCAATATTTAAGCAGGTAACACATAAGGTCATGCAATAATTCGCATCCTAATTTGGAGACTTCATTTTGCTCGAGGTAGGCCTATGCTACACATAAACTTGGAGAAAATTCATGCCAACGTTGCCTCATTACATTAATGTGAAAATAAATCAAATCAATCTTTACTAAATCGAAATAATAATATGAAGTCACTAATAGCATGAAGCCTTATTACATCGAAACCTAACGAAGTCTAACTTAAATGCAATAAAGAACATTTCCTCCTAATCTATTTGGTCCCATAAGGACCTTCTCCGTGCTTTGCTCTTCTGACTACATCAATCACACTTCCATGGTCATGCATGTCGAGCAACAAGTAAGCCATTGCCAGCTCCCCTCCTTCATCATAGCCCATACCTTGACAGTCCCAAAGCCACTTTCTCATCTTCCCCTCTAGCTCCATCAACCCTTGTTGTAGGTGCTCCAACCTCTCTGTCGACTTGTTTGCAATCTCCTTCAATTCTTTGATCGCCTCCATATCAACCTTATGTTATTCCAGATGCTTGGCTTCAGGTTTGAACACTCCTTGCGTACCCTCAGCCACCTTATCTATGATTCTGTCTTTCAGATTGACCCTCGGTTTGACGTACCTGCTTATGTCGTCTTCCAACCATGAGAGGTAGTAATACATATTACCGGCGTGGTACCTGTCTGGTTCAATAGTCTCCCCAACTACAATGATATTTTGGTTCCACATATGCTGGGCTTCAAATTCGAATTGAATAACATCTCCTTTGAAATATGCTTTATACAGAACCATATTGGAAACCCGAGGTATGACCTGCTTCCTCGCAACTTGCCTTATTACCCTTATAGGAGCGTAAGGGTCAATGCCTCGCAACTCAATCAGCACCAAGTGAGTGCTCCCTTTGGACCTGATGATGAAATCTCTACTAGGAAATCACTCGAACATCCAATGAACTTGTTCGTCTATCAGATTACTGAAGAAACGTACCCAACCTACAATATTCCTAGGATTTGCAATCCTATCTGGACCAAACATCATTTTCTTTGGATTATGTCTGGCGATGTAGTCATTCAGTGGTCTACACAAGAGCTGCTGGCGGGAATTTCCTCACTGAAAATGCTCTAGCAGCCAAACCAGTAGTAGAAGATTGCAACCCTCAAAATGTCCAAACACATTTTTGCACCGATCAAAGGCTTTGTACATCTCAGCTAGTATAATAGGGACGATGGTGTAAATCTGCCCCTCGATATCCTCCATCACGGTCCTGGCGACCATGGCCAAGCAAGTGTTAATTTTCCCTCCTTGCATTAGAAAGATCAGCAAACCCAAGAAGCAGAGTATGAAGACATAAACCCAGCAGTGTACCCATCCTAAAGAGGTAATAACTAACGCCTCGTGATGCAAGCGGTATGACTTGTTGTGCCCAAACCGTTCATATATAAACTCAAAAGGGATGTAGGATTTCTTCAGGCAAACCAACTCGTCATTCTTCTTGAACCCCAGCATTTTCAGAAAAATTGTGTGGAGTGCGATTTCCTGGCACCAACAGAATCGGACTATCCCATGGTGGTTTGGCGAAACCTCATATCTCTTCTAGAAGAGGAGTCATTTCTATATTTCCAAATCAAAAGACAGCTCTCTTTTCATCCCAGAACATGGTGGCTGCCTCAATTAATTCTCCGTTGGGTCTAATGTTTAGCAAAGATGACATATTACCTAACACTCTCCTTACGTGGCTGTCATATAGTGCAAGGTCATTCCACCAGTCAATCAGCAGAGATGGGATGTTTTCTCCAAGTAATAAACATAATATAATGCCACGTTTTCTCTAAGTAAATCTTTGTTGGCACGTTTTCTCCAGCAGAGGTCATTCCACCAGTCAATCTATGTTGGCAAGTTTTCTCCAAGTAATGAACATAATATGATGGTGTCCTTTGGGACTGTGGAAATCCCTTTGGACCTTGGACAAGATTTATCTAAGCGGATTAATGTGTCAATGACGTTTCAAACCATACTAGGTTCAACATGATGCATGTACATTTCAAATCAGCGTGTGGTTTTTTAGAAAGGTCTAGATTGATACCCTCAAGTGGACGACTTGAGAAGGAAAGGCACGAGACCATCGACTTCATGCTGATCGACTAGTCTACCGCTAATAAGCCTTTTCGATTTAAAATGGTGTTTTTAGGAAAGCATGGACACTCATCAAGTGCCGGTATGTTGATAATAGGCACAAGTGGAGTATGATGTTGAAAGCATGATTTATGTAAAAAAGAATAACACGTTGCCTGATATTTTGCATGATGAAAGCACGTAAGAATAGTAAATAATGCGATTATGATAAACAAAAGAAAGAAGGAAAAATGAAAGACAAAGGAGAGAAGTTAGCATAGCTTACGAAAAGTTCGAGAACGTAATTAAATGAAGCAAACAAGGGAGATAGGGATGGGAGATACATGATATAGCAATTTTAAGCAAATAAGGGAAATAGGGTGGGGGATGTACATGAAAGAAGTCAAACAATCCATTAATCCACACAAGCAAAAACTTCATTATGGTAACAACCTAAGTATATCCCCAGCAGAGTCACCATGCTGTCGCGCCTCATTTTCTAGCGAAAGCGGGTTTCGGTGTGTGACAACTCTTTTAAATGGGTATTAAAAGATTAGAGTCTCCACTTAACGGTTTAAGGTGCGTTAGGGTACCTATTTGCAAATAACTCTGTTTAACTAGTCTACATCGCGAAAGATCGGGTAAGGGCTTAAATTACCTCAAAGAAAAGGGGTTAGGCACTCTTCGAGTTTTACAATTGTGGTTCCCGGCCAAATATTACACTATGTGGGATTATTGGATCATTATTGTCTTATGAGATCATATAAGTTAAAGAAAGATAAGGAGTCTAAATATCTAACTACAATGTGAAACAAGCATAAAAGGGATTGCACATATGAAGGAAGTAGATTATATATTAATAAGTGATTGGTACAATCTTTTGAGGACTACAAGGTACAACCTTGTTTGATCTAAGTTCAAATAAACGGTGGTGCAAGTAGTAAACATATATGGGGGGAGGGGGTCCTTATGATTTTTAGCCTAAAGGATCACCCTGTGCGACATAAATAATACTTCGCAACTCTCTTAAAGGTAGGGGTTGCTCATATTATTTAGCGGGCACAGATAATCATCTCCTGCTACCCAATTACTATCTTGACGTTGTTTACCTAAAGTGTTCTAGTTCAATTTTAAACCGCGTCCTATGCGTGCATTACCCGTCCCATGCCTATGGTCCAGGAGGCTTTGGACCTACTATTTTTGTGGTTCTAGACTTTACTTAGTATGCTCAAAATGATAAAACTAGGCGCACATTTAAAACAAGTAGGATTGCACATAGTTAATAGTTAAGGGATCAAATTGGCTTCCACACGTAGGCATAAATGCACGTAAAAAGTCATGAATTTATGCTAACAATGTTCCAGATTATGCAGTAAATGGCAGTAGGTAGATTTGGATTCGAGATACATTAAACTTGTTCAAAACTTATAGGAATAATTTCTATGTGATCAAACGACCCAATAGTTGATTTCTACGTGAGTTATGACTAGACTATAGGATCGTTGAAACGCATAGTTATTTGTCTTTTATCCTATAGGCTTGGTTTCTAAATGAATAGTGAAATCCTATAGGCATGGTATCTAGATAATAACATCGAGGCAACAAAGTAATTGAGAACATACACTAGTTTTATTTTATTCCTATAGGCATATTATACTGGCAGCAGTAGCAACAAATGTAATCAAACACCTTGAATCCTATAGGCATGATATTTAGGTGTGACAATGAGCAGTCAACAAGTCTTGTTCTAATCCCTATAAGCATGCTTTCTAACGTTGCGAGTCGTTAGCTTTAAGTCATGCTTTCTAGGTAAATAGATAAGCATATCAGCATAGGATGTAGATAATGACAAATAAGCAAGTTAAGGTCATATAGCCATATTTTCTACACTTTGATGCAAAAATAGAATATACTTGTTCTCCCATTTCACTAATTCCCCACCTATTTTGTTTACAAACTATCACAGGCCCAAAATAATGCATAGAAGTGCAAATATAAGAAACTAAAAGACTGCAGGCCCAAAGGAAAATAACCTAGTACTGCATGGGCCTTATAAATGCTCACTTTTCACATGAATAGCAGACCCCAATCCAAAAACACCTCAAACAGGAAAGTGTATCAATTGCACAGCTCGGGGCCACACATGAACTCATACTAGGACCAGGTGGAGGACCCATGTACCCAACATCTGCAGATTAACCATTCAACCACATAAGTTAACAAACCACACACGGTAACCAATTAACAGCTTGAAGTCTATTAACAGTAATACCTCATAGGGACAAGACTACAAAAAGCATATTGGCACTTGCATTTAGAAGCTAAGAAAACACGGTTGGTCAAACAAGTGGGCTTAAACATGACAACTAGGAGAAACAGCAGGACTCAATTTCAACATGGCAAGTTTGACATAGAAAACTAACAACATAAGTTCATGATTGAGCAATTATTCAACAAAGGAAAGAGTGTAGCATGCTGAACATAGTCACACATTAGGAGGACTTAAGAGGCATGCCTATTGAGTTAACAGGGTGAACACACACACATGCCAAGTTTTCCAAAAATCAGGTTTAGAGTAAGGCACGATCCAGAATTAGTCAAAAGGGACTTTAGACCCAGGAACTTTAATCATAGAAGTCTAATAGAGTTTTAGTCAGGGGAATAGCAATTTCACTTTAAGATTTCTAACATGGGTGCCTAACATGATTACAAGTAGTACGACAATAGGCTAGTGACATGGTCTACAACAAACTACAAACAGCCTATCATGCTGAACATATAAAAAGTCAAAATACAAAAGAACTTATGAAAACATGTCAACTAAAGGGGAATATGATAGGCAAGCATCATAACTCATGCCAGTTACCCATACATAAGAGAAGAGGCTAATATTGAAATTTACCCTAGAAGTTTTAGGCAATACTAAAGATATACGATTAACAAGTAGAGGAATACGACCATCAAAGCCACAAATAGTAGAGAAACATGCTTAAGACATGATCATGGTAAATTTGCAGCAAAACAGTATGTGAGACATAAAGACTCAACAGTACGTAGTTCATTCAGGTAAGTTCTGGGCAGGAAGTAATCCCCTAAGAAATTCAATACTGGAATCTTAGGCAGGGCATGAGAGGGAACTCATAACAATAGTAAGTGATCAGAATAGTAGAGCAGGCTTAAGGTTATCAGGAACCATTCAAGTTGCACACAAAAACTGGCATGCATCGAAGCTTATAATTCAGGCAGGTTTAAATACTAGAAAAACACAGAGGTACAAAGTGGTTCTAAGGCAAACATGAATGCGAACAGAGGAAAACAATATCATATTGATTCATAAAGGCCTAAGTGACATGAGTGTACAAAGCATGAACACAAGCAAAAAGAATGGAATTGCTAGAGTCTAAGTACTCACCAGTTGCAAATTAACGAACAAGTAGATAAGATAATCAAGTTCTAGCAGAAGCTCAATTAGCAGTAGTAAAGAAATAACATCAAGATTTCAAAAATCTCAGTGCATCAAAGTTCCCAAGGATTTCAAGTGAACCCCGGGTAGTGCTCGTACTGAAAAAGATCAAAAAACAAATTTCGATGGCCTTGGCTTTCAGCCGGCCAAGGTCTCATGTTTTAGAACAGCAGAATGAGTGAGAGTTGAGAAAGTAATAGTAGTTATTAAGGTCCGTTTTAGGGAAATTGGGGAAGGGTTTATATAGTAGTTAGAATTACTTATATTAAAAAGTAAAACATCAATTGAATCACAAAAATCAGGAAAGAGTCTCATGCATATCATTTTTGAATCAGATTGGGGCTCAATCGAACAAACCCTAGTTCAAGATGGAGAACCAAAATAGTTAAAGATCTTACTGAATCAAACCCAGATAACCTTGCTTTGAATGTATCAAGTCAATAACATTGTTACAATAAAGAATCAGAGTCAAACAAACTCCTGTTGATCAGCTTCCATAAATAACTCGGTACCAAGTGAATAATGCCACGAAAAGGAAAGAATCACTGTGAGCACAGGAAAAGGAAAGGAGATATGGCATATCTCCTTATTATTATGGGTTTAGGCTAGAATCTTTGGGGAGAAATGGCTAGGGTTATGGTTCTACAGATGAGAAGATTTGAGGACGGTTGGAGCGGAGAAATGCGGATTAGGGTTTGGTTAGGGGATATAAGGAAATGGACAGGGCAACCGTGGGCCGTTGATCGGAGATCAACGACTCAGATTTGAAAAATGAAATGATGGGTATAACGGGTCATGGACGGGTGAAGGATTTTGGGTTGCGGATGTTCGGTCTGGGCTGCTGGGCCAAGAGCGTTTCGAGCGCATTTAATCTGAAAATAGGCTCAACATTGGGCTGGTTTTTAAAACAAGTGGAATTGAGGAAAAATAAAATAAAAAATAGCTATATAGATATAAAAATATTACTTATGAAACTAAATATTTTAGAAAATAGTAGCTGAAGGTTGTAAAAATATAAAAAGATTATTTGGCCCTAAATAAAATAATAAATGTAATACATGTAAAGTTTAGGATATTATTGCAAATATTGTAAATAAAAGTCAAAATGTAAATATAATCATATAAAATGAAGTAAACTATTATAAAATATGCTTGTGGGTATAAAATAACTAATTTAAATTACTCAAAATAATTGGGCGAATGATTAGTAAATATTAAATAATTAAAATGGAAGAAATCAATTTAAAAGCTTTAAAATCGTAGAAAATATTTATATGGCCCTTATAAATTGGGTAATAGTGCAAAAAAATATTTTGAAGTATATTAAATACTTTATAAAATATGGGGGTAAAATTGGGTATCAAAAACACCAGCATCTGAGGAGGAGAAGCTTAGACTTGATAGGTACAAGAAGTACCACCCTCCTACTTTCAACGGCCTAGCTACAGAGGATGCACATGGTTTTCTAGAAAAGTGCCGCCGTATTCTCCACACCATGGGTATTTTGGAGACGAGCGGGGCTGCTTTTACTACATTCCAGTTGTCGGGACCAGGGTATCAATGGTGACGGGTTTACGAGGAGGGTAGCCCAACCGATACAATTTCACTCACATGGGCTCAGTTTTTAAAGATGTTCTTGGGAGAGTTTTTTCCCCCCAGAGCCTTCAGGATGCATGTTGCGCTGAGTTGGAGTACCTACGCCAGGGTATCATGACAGTGTTAGAGTATGCTGTCGGATTCAGTGAGTTTTCCACACATGCACCTGCCTTGGTTTCCACAGTCAGAGAGCGAGTTTTTCGATTATCGAGGGGCTCAACTATGGTATTAGATTCAGTATGGCTCGAGAGTTGGAGACAGATACCCCATACCAGCAGGTGGCAGAGATCGCACGGAGATTAGAGGGTATGCGGGGCCAGGAGAAAGAGGACAGAGAGGGCAAGAGGCCTCGAGATTCTAGGGGATATAGTGGTGCATGTGCCCCAGTTGCATCCGGTCATGGTATAGGCTATGTGAGCCATCCAGTTCATTACACACTTCCAGTTTCTAGTGGTACCCCGGCTACTTCCAGGTCTCAAGTTGCCCATTATGCATAGCCACTCTCTAGTGCACCTCGTGCACAAGGTGCTTTCAATGGTCATTCCAACTGACCCGGCCTAAGCTTGATTCAGCAGCCACGCCCTCCGAGAGTTTGTTTTGAGTGTGGTGATACACGTCATATGGGTCCACATATTCCACAGGGTCCCCAGTTGCCACTCTACCTGCACATCCCACTAGGGGTGGAGTTCACGCGGGTAGGGGTGTCCCTAGAGGGGGTGGACATGCCAGATTTTATGCTTTTCCGGGTAGGACGGAGGCAGTTGCCTCAGACACAATCATCACAGGTATTGTTCTTGTCACGCCCCAAAGTCAGGGAGTGCGACCGGCTCTCAACCGAGAGAACCCGGCCGAACAAGTCTATTAGACTTACTTCTACCCAAACTCATCCATGATTAAAGAGGAGAGGTACTCCATTAATCAATCACTAAAAAGATTTTATTAACAACTTCCTTTTCATTCCCATTAGTAGCTTCATTCATAATTTTCAAAACATTACGAGTTTATAGAATTAATGAAAAACATAATTTCCAAGTACCAACATTTCTAGTTCAATTCCCAACATCAACCATAACCCACAACCTGTCTACGGAGCCTCTAAATACAATAGAAAAGTAATATGAAAATGCCGGCAACAAGGCCCCGGCTATACCTCAAAACACTGTACATGAGAAGCAAAAGATACATGACCCCGAAATGAAGTGGGGCTCACCAAATCAGCTGAAAAGAGTGTACTGCTATCACTGATTAATGCCTCCTACTGAAGAACCACCTGCATCCATTAAAGATGCAGTGCCCCCGGCAAAAGGGATGTTAGTACTGTCGAATAGCACTAGTATGTGTAGCTAAAAATCCTCTTTCAAAATAGAATGCCCATATAAGAAAAGGAAACACATAGAAACAGCAAGTCACAATCAACAATATCCAAACGTCCAGTTAAAACATAATTATTTCCAAAATACAAACTTCATATATAATTTTGGTTAGGAGATCATTAGCACCGATATACCACCATCTTTGTTAGCACGGAGTCCGATCACAGTCGATCGGCTAGGCCATCTCCCCACGAACAATGTGGTTTGACATGTGATGCGAAAGAAAGTTGTTACCAAGAGTAGTACCACCATATGTGCAGTATGGCATCTAATCTCCACCTGATCAGCTCGGCCGCCTTCCCACATATGCCGTGCTGGTTGACTTTTCCAATCCACAAAGGTTCCAGTTTCATCCCAATTAAGGGGAATAATATCACTATCCACCCCTACACCGGCACGTGTAGTTTCAGGTGTGGGCCTTATGACCCACCCTTCCTCGGTATTGCTAATGATGCTCCCAAAAATAGTTTTGATTTGATTTGCAAACAGAAAAATCATAAATTTAATTGTACTCACCTCAACATCTTTCTAATTGTATGAATTCTCATTAGTATTTCCAGTAATTCACAACGACAATATTTCCTTGGCTCATTAAGTCATTCACAAGATTCTTTATTCCTGGCACGTTGGCCGTATTTCATATTCCACACTTTCACCTCTTTCAATTTCAAAGATCACCATCAAGTATCAACATATAGGATATTTTAAAAATTATATACTTCAAATCCATTTGAAATGGAAACTTCAAACACAAATGGTTTCTTCCCAAAGAATGAAGCATACCAACCAACAATAGAAACACACATGAAAAATCATAAACAGTCAATACACCACTTACCCTTGCAATACTCTCCCCCAGAAATGACAATGCACAATTTCAACACATGAGTATATAGAACTCGAATCACACTGAATATATTTATAAATCAAAGCATTAGTTAAAGCAGCCACTAATGGGTATGAATTTAGTACAAAAGCTTTTAGATAATTCTATCTTTCATTGAAACATGACTCAAAGCCATAACCTTTTAATACGTAACCCACACTTTGAAACTTACAGAAACATTATGGAATTCAATTCCAAGAGAGAAAGTTTAGCCAACATACCTCAATCACGCTTTTTTAGACTCTACAATTATCCGGAACCCTTAGCAACCTCAATCTATTTTAGCAATATATAAATTGAAGCCGAAATTAGGAAAACATTCATGGTTCTAGTTCACTTTTTATTTTTCCAACACTCTATATCACATGCATGCAAGATGAACCACCCTCATACCCATGGAGTATCACACTAATACCCCATTATAGCTATGTTTGAAATTAAGAGCTGGGGTGATGAAGCCTTACCTTTTAGGGTGAAGAATTTTGGTGCTCTACTTGAATATTTCCAAGGCTTTGAGTGATGGTTGAAGATCAATTGATGAAAATTAGGCCCTCCCTCTAGAACCCACTCTCTAACACACTAGAAATATCAGAAATGAGCTTCAAAATAGACTAAAGGGGTGTTTTAATGGAATGGGGGTCGGGTTTTAAATTATAAAAATGGGTGCCCCGACACAGGTCTACGGTCGCATATGCGACCGCATAATGGTTATGCGGTCCGCAAAGTGACTGCAGAAATGTCCCTCAGGGGCCTGAACTTTCAGCCCAGGTATGCGACCAGTATGCGATCGCATAATGCACCACAGAACTCCCTCCGCAAAAACCCAAGAGGGATTATGCGACCGATATGCAGTCCTCATATCGATTTTGCGGTCGCATAATCGACCGCAAAACGGACCTCAAGTTGGCCAAACTTACTGCTTCACTCCGCGGCCATTATACGGTCTGCATAGTGATTATGCGGCCGCATAATGGGCCGCATAAACGTGCTTTTCCGCCAAAAATTTTTCTTTACTTTCCGGTACATTGTTCAACCCAAAAAGTCCGAACCGTGGCGAGCTTGCTCAAACACGTAAGCCTACTCTGGCACCACGAAACCTTGAATTCACTTGCAAAAATTACGGGGATTTACACTTAAATACTTTAAAATTTTTCGGGCTGTTATAGCTCTGGTTTATCATAGAAATGCATCAGTCTTATTTGATCTATGCTCCACTTACTCATATGTATCATCTTACTTTTCTCTATATTTGGGTATATCTCGTGATTCTTTGAGTTCTCCTATTTATGTGTCCACGTCTGTGGGAGATTCTATCATTTTTGACCGTGTGTATCGGTCATGTTTAGTTGTTATTGGTGGTTTTGAGACCAGAGTTGATCTATTGTTGCTCAGTATGGTAAACTTTGATGTTATCTTGGGCATGGACTGGTTGTTGCCCTATCATGTTATTCTAGATTGTCACGCCAATATGGTGACATTGGCTATGCTAGATTTACCGCGGTTGGAGTGGAGGGGTACTTTGGATTATGTTCCTAGAAGGGTTGTGTCCTTCCTTGAGGCACAACTGATGGTTGAGAAGGGGCGTGATGCATACCTAGCCTTCGTGAGAGATGTCAGTGTTGATACTCCAATCGTTGAGTCAGTTCCGATATTGAGGGAATATCCAGATGTATTTCCAGAAATCTTTCGGGCATGCCGCCCAATAGGAATATCGATTATCGTACTTACTTATTGCCGAGCACTCAACCCATTTCTATTCCACCATATCATATGGCCCCAGCGGAGTTGAAGGAGTTGAAGAAGAAGTTGCAAGAGTTTCTTGATAAGGGTTTCATTTCACCTAGTGTGTCACCTTGGGGTGCTCCAGTTCTGTTTGTGAAGAAAAAGGATGATTCTTTGTGCATGTGTATTGACTATTGACAGTTGAACAAGGTGACAATGAAGAACAAGTACCCATTATCGCGCATTGATGACTTATTTGATCAGCTACAGGGTGCTAGGGTGTTCTCACAGATTGATTTACCATCAGGTTATTATCAACTCAAGATTCAGGATCCGGATATTCCGAAAACTCCCTTTAGGACTCAGTATGGTCACAGGAGTTCCTTGTGATGTCATTTGGGCTGACCAACGCCCCAGCAACATTCATGCACCTGATGAATAGTGTATTCCAGCTCTATCTTAATTCATTCATCATTGTGTTTATTAATAACATCTTGGTATACTCCCGCAGCCGGGATGATCATGAGCAGTATTTGAGGATTGTGCTCCAGACATTGAGGGAAAGAATGTTGTATGTAAAATTTTCAAAGTGTGAATTCTGGCTTGATTCAGTGGCATTTTTAGGTCATGTGGTGTCGAGTGAGGGGATCAAGGTAGATCCGAAGAAGATTGAAGCAGTGCAGAGCTGGCCCAGACCGTCTTCAGCTACTGAGATCCATAGTTTTCTTTGTTTGGTCGGGTATCACCGTCATTTCAAATAGGGTTTCTCATCTATTGTTGCACCTATGACCAGATTAACCCAGAAGAGTGCTCCTTTCAGATGGTCCGAGAAGTTTGAGGAGAGCGTTCAAAAACTCAAAACTGCTTTGACTATAACCCCAGTATTGGTGTTGCCTGCGTGTTCAGGGTCTTACACTATGTACTGTAACGTGTCACGTGTTGTCCTTGGCACAGTGTTGATGCAAGACAGTAGGGTGACTGCCTGTGCGTCTAGACAGCTGAAGGTTCATGAGAAGAATTATCCTATCCACGATTTGGAATTAGCAGCTATTGTTCATGCCTTGATGTTTTTGCGGCACTATTTGTACAGTGTCCCTTGTGAGGTCTATACCGACTACCTAAGTCTACAACATCTGTTCAAACAGAAGCATCTTAACTTGCGGCAGCGTAGATGGTTAGAGTTTCTTAAGCACTATGATATCACTATTCTATATAATGTCGAGAAGGCCAATGTGGTGGCTGATGCCTTGAGTCGAAATGGGGAGAGCTTAGGCAGTTTAGCATATCTACCGGTAACAGAGAGGCCCTGACCAACCAGTTTGTTAGATTTGATGTTTCGAAGCCTAGTCGGGTTTTGGCTTACGTGGTTTCTCGGTCTTCTTTATATGATCACATCAGAGAGTGTCAATATGACAACACCCATTTGCGTGTCCTTAAGAGCATGGTACAACACAACGATACCAAGGATGTTTCTATCGGAGATCACAGTGTGTTGCGGATGCAGGGCCGATTATGTGTGCCCAATATGGACGGGTTACGTGAGTTGATTCTTCAAGAGGCCCACAATTTTCGGTATCAGGATTTGATGCAGCACTATTGGTAGAGGAGAATGAAGAATGACATAGCGGAGTATGTAGCTCGGTGCCTAAATTGTCAGCAGGTGAAGTATGAGCACCAGAGGCCAGGAGGTTTGCTTCAGAGACTTGAGATCGCCGAGTGGAAATGGGATCGAGTTTCCATGGACTTTTTTGTTGGACTCCCACAGACTCAGAAGAAATTTGACGTTGTATGGATGATTATGTATAGGTTAACCAAGTCGGCTGATTTCATTCCGGTGGTGACTACCTATTCTTCAGAGCAGCTAGCTCAGGTTTATATCCGCGAGATTGTCTGACTTCATAACGTGCTGATATCAATCATCTCTGACCTCAGCACACATTTTACATCGCACTTTTGGAGAGCCGTACAACATGTGTTAGGCACACAGTTTGAGTTGAGTACAACATTCTACCCCCAGACAGACACATAGTCCGAGCGCACCATTCAGATATTGGAGGATATGTTTCGTTCTTATGTTATGGAGTTCGGGGGTTCTTGGGATTAGTTCTTTCCACTTGCAGAGTTTGCCTATAATAACAGATACCAATCGAGTATTCATATGTCTCCTTATAAGGCCCTATATGGGAGACGATGTCGTTCTCCATTTGGTTGGTTTCAGGCGGGGAAGGCTGGGTTATTAGGCACGAATTTGGTTTGAGATGCCTTGGAGAAGGTCAAGTTGATCCAGGATTGGCTTCGTACAGATAGAAGAGTTATACGGATCGGAAGGTTATGCGAATCGTACAACCCAGACAGATGGCGAGTCTTGCTCCGTATTTCACCCAAGAAGGGTATGATGAGGTTCGCGAATAAGGGCAAGTTGAGCCCTAGGTATATCAGACCTTTTGAGATCCTTCAGAGAGTGGGAGAGGCGGCCTACAAGCTTGCGTTACCACCTAGTCTATCTGAATTTCATCTGCTATTCCATGTTTTCATGCTCCGGAAGTATCACTGTGATCTGTCCCATGTTTTAGATTTTAGCTCAGTCTAATTGCTATAATTACTATGCTTGTACACCTACAATCACTTACACCAACAGTCACTTTGATGATGGCCATATATATATTTACAAGGTGAAGACATCTTGTTTCTCCAATATACCTCAAACTCTCCATTATCCACTCATTTTTAGGTAATCCTTGCTATCCTTCATGCATATTTTTATGAACTTTAGGATAAACGTTATATGATGCCTTGTTTGGAATGGTAGAGTCAACAGCCAAATCAAAATTGTGTTGAGCATCTACGAAAGGCGGAAAGTCAATGACACATATCGTTGGATACTCCAATAGATCGTCATAAGTCTTTCGTTGTAAATCCTTATCTTGTGGAGCAATGCATGTTCATTGTCTCTTTGATATTGGTCTTCATCAGTTTTGTCTACTTCATTCCCTTGATTTTATGAATATTTATCATACTGGGAATGGTGCCTTGGTACTTTTATGCCTTGGTCAGCTATAACTTCTTTCGCTTGCTCAATATGTCTTGCTCTACATGGTTGAATTGGTAGATCTCGACGTGGTTGTGGTGGTGGCAGTGGAGGTTTCCGGTATGTTGTGTCTTGGTGGTTGTGGTGGTGGCGGTAGAGGTTGCCAGTGTTGTGGCAAATTTTATGGCTGATTTTGAATCACCAGATGTTCAATCAATCTAGTTGGATTCTCCATTAATTCCTTATTTATACAAATATACCACTAGACTGGTTGCCTAGTGGTGATTTTGTTAATAATCAAATTAAAAAATATTATATGGAGGTCTCAAAAATTGAAAGTGCATAAAAAATAAAAATACATGAATCCTAATATCAAAGCCATATGTAAAGTACTCCTTTGATAGTACAAAAAGAACTAAGAACCATGATCCTTGAGCAAGCCTATTTGCACATGACTCGGAAAAAATTATTGAATAGCAGCCTCTCATTGCATTTGATTCTGGGCATTTACACATGTTATTTTGAGCTTTAGGCAACTCCACCTGATCTTTTTGACTGGAATATAAGCTTGACAAGGACTGCCTTGTAAGCAGATTACACTCAAAACATTCCAAGATGCAAATCCAGGTCAAGGCAGCAGTGGTGTTGTTGCGCCTTTGGTTCCTTGTTACGCGTTCATACCAGACCCTTCTTGATGCGAACCTACTGTAGGTAGCTTCCTCATTTGTGGTAGATGTCCATTGTAACTAGTAGCTCCTACACCTATTGCTAAACAGATCCGCATAAAGATGAGAAGTCTCATGGGTAGTCATATCTGATCTGGGAAAAGTACTTGCGCATGTATCTGGTCATTGTAGCTTGATGTGCTCTGCTAGAATTACTTTGTGTGATCCTCATGAAGTAGCAGATTCAAGGGAA
Source organism: Nicotiana tabacum (assembly GCF_000715075.1). Taxonomy (NCBI): domain Eukaryota; kingdom Viridiplantae; phylum Streptophyta; class Magnoliopsida; order Solanales; family Solanaceae; genus Nicotiana; species Nicotiana tabacum. The sequence continues at coordinate 62,991,240 of NC_134094.1, read as the reverse complement.
TTTGCATTTTTTTTAAATTGTAGTACACCCTGTTTCATCCATTCTTGACATGTATATGGATCTAATAGTTAACGCTTAAGTGCATCCTTTTCTTTTCTATGTAGTGGTTGCACCTATAGGGAATGAGTATCAAAGATACTAATACCACCCTAATAGGTTTGGCAACAACATAAAGCCAAGCCTCCTCAAAAGTACCTGCAAAATCAAAAAACATGTCAGAGAAAAACTTCTTCCTTCTCTCCTCCCTAAGGATTTGAGTTAGAGGTGTAATGTCATTTGCTTCCCTTATAGATTGCCCCATTCCTCCAGCATACCTTCTCCTTCTTCCCTTTCCAATCAGAAATCTTCTCCTTGATTTCATATCCATCAACATTACTCCTTTGTCTTGGCAGTCCTTACGCTAAGGTAAGGTATTTGGAGCTTGTCATTGTTCAGAATCTTTCTCCGTTGTGTGTCCAATTCCCAAAAGGAGTGCACCTGTATAATGGCTTATTGATCCAATATCCAGTTAGCTAAATGATCAGCTAACTTGTTGCCTTCCCTCAATACATGAACTACTTGGAATACACCCCTAGATAGTATAGTTTTGATTTCATCAATTTGATTAGCTATGTTCAAAGGTGGTTCCCACACTTCCTCTAGCACTTTCTTCATGTGTAAAGATTCAGTCTAAATTATGTATGGAGTAAATTGCATATGAATTATGTACCTGAGAGCTTTAAGAATAGCCTATGCTTCAGATATGTTATTAGTTGCATCTTCAACTGCATCTTCCTGGGCATAAAGAAGATCTCCTATTCCACCTCTTATGCAAAACCATATGAAGCTCCTCCATTATCCCCTCTACTGGCCCCATCAGTATTACATTTAATCCAACCATCAGGAGGCAATTTCCACAACACCTTAGTATACCTCAATCTAGGGACATGATGTACCAACTTCTCACGTAGATCCGGCCAGTTAGGATTAATACCCTGGAAACATGGCCTTCCCACCTTCAGTCACATTTGTATTGAGGTTGATATTTGAAAGATCAACCTATTAATCGACACATTCTTTCCAAGCTTTCCTGAATTCCTCTTCTTCCATAGGTGCCAACCAATCAGACTAAGCACAGCTTGATACACCGCCTTTAAACTTTTATTAGTAGGTTTGCTCCACAATTTATTTATCACTCGTACAAGCTGCCTCCCTTCTATTTTGATCATTGTAGGTGCACCAAATTAGTTCCACACAAGTCTGGCAGCTGGAGATGTCAAGAAGACATGAGGCAATGTCTCTTCTTTAGGGTTCCTACAACACCGACATCTTGAAGTTGTAAAGTACCCAAGCCTTAGGAACTAATCATCTAAAGGTAGTTTTGCTTTCCAAAACCTCCACATAAAGATGTTGATCTTGAAAGGCAGCCCCTTCACCCAAAATAACTTATACAATTTGCTTTCCTCCCTTCTCCTTCTTATGTAATGCCATGCACATTTCACTGTAAATTGACCTTTGGTTTCTAGTTGCAACCAAGGCTTATCCTTCATAGAGTGATGAGAAGGTGGTGTGATATTCTCCAAAACATGATCAGCATGTTCATTAGGGAGTAGTTCTATCAAAAGCACTTCATTCCATACCCCATTCTCCATCCCTTCATCAACATATCTTATGGATTCATCACTCCAATAGTCTGGACCTGAAGCATGATAAAAAGCTCCAAGTCCAGTCCAATTATCATACCAGAAGTACGAGTTTCCACTCTTCGGTTGCCACCACACTCGATGCTCCACCTCATCCCTCATTTGAAGCATTTTCCTCCATACATGAGATCCATGTCTCCATGGTACCACTACTTCATTGATGTTCTTGCAGTACTTGTTTCTCATAAATGTAGACCTTAGTGAGTCCTTTGTTCTATAGTTTCACCAAAGTTTTGCAAACAATGCCTTTGACACATCATGTAATGATCTAAAACCAAGACCCCCCTCACTTTTAGGTAGGCATAAATTCTCCCATGAAGCCCAATGTCTTGCCCTTCCATTACCTGAGTTGCTCCAGTATAATCTAACAAACATCTTGTGCAATTGGTTGATCACATATACTGGTGGGTTCACAGCTGACAAGAGGTGTATTGGCATGCTCTCCAACACATGTGATATTAATATTGCCCAGCCCCCAATTGATAATAGCTTACCTTTCCATGATGATAGTCACTCCTGAACTTTGAGGATGCTGTTCTTGTAAAAAAAATTCTGCCTCCTGCTATAGAATATAGGGAATCCCAAATATGTAAATGGGAAGGGGTCTCTTTGAAACTCAGTGATCAAATGGACAGTGTTAACTTCATCTGCAGGTGCACCTTCATGCATATAAAGGGACAACTTTTCCTTATTGATCTTCTAACCTGAAGTTGCCTCATATTCCTCCAATACATTCATGATAAGTTGTACTTCCTATAGTGAGAAGAACAGAAAATGATTGTATCATCTGCATATGATAGATAGTTGATGTTGTGACTCCACTTTGGCATACCAAAACCTATGAAATCTGGATTGTCAAACAGGGCATCTAAAGCTATCATATCAAGAGTGATCCATGAGAGGTTAGTAGAGCTACTGCCTTCATTAATCTCCCCTAATCAAGCTAGTTTTATTAAAAGTAGAAGTATTGTGAAGAATATCCTGTTAACTCAGGACATCATAAAAGACATAAGGTTGAGAGGGAAGCCCAAAAACTGGACTGAATCCTTAGGGTTTACTGTTTCATTGGTGATCTTCTTAGCTGAAGCATCACCAACTGATCCACTAGTAAATTTAGCTTCAAGATGTGTTCCTTGTTCTACCCTAGGTGTTGGATTGGTTGTACATTGTCTAGCTTCTTCCCCAGCCTCAACCCTAGTTAGTGAAGTACTAGGGTTTACTCTTGAAATAGGGCTCGCAGCTGCTATATGTTTCTCTTGTTTGTTGCCTCTTTCCTCCTTGTTCCTATTACTTAAATTTATAGATGCCTCATTCTCCATAATCTCAACTTCATCACTCCATAAAGCTCCACCAGACCTGACCTCATTGTTTTCCTCAATATCTTTAGAATCATCATATGTTTGTGATGGAACATCATGACAAGAGTGATTCACTACTACATTCATCTCTCTCAACTCTTCCTTACTCGTGCCAAATCTTCTATGAACCCATTCAAGTGTGGATTCCCTTTTATTTGTCTCTTCAATCCCAGTTACACTAGGATTAGGAACTTTCTTTGCCTCACTTTGCACCCCATTCTTCTTCAGAGAACTTTTCCCAGTAGAAGTAGGATTAGGATTAGTCTTCTTTGCCTCTTCCAGATCCTTCTTTAACACTTTTTCTACTACTTCTTTTTTAACTTGTCTTTGGATTTCAGCCTCCCCTTCTTCTAACAAAGCAAATTTGTTGCTAATTGTCACCGGAACATTGGATTGCTCCTTTCTAGTTCTATCACCCTTCCCTTTTACCTCCTTATCTTTCCTCTCCTTTTTCTCCGGTGTAGTTGTAACACCTCAGAAAATTTCGAAGTACTTAAGTGTAAAACCTCGTAAAATTTCGCAAATGAATTTGTAAGGCCCCGTTAAAATTTTCTAATGATTTAAGATTTTTAAAGTGCGGCAACGATATTCGGGAATAACGTATTCTGGTATTAAATGAGACCCATGGGATTTATGATCATGTTTGAGTTTTCTTTTGTATTCCACATTGAATCGGAGTTTTGATAAATTCCGTTAGGTCCGGATGGTGATTTTGGACTCGGGCGTATGCCCGAAATTTACTTTGGATATTTCTAGGATGTTTTGACGTCACTTCTTCGAGTATATGTGGTATCACAATAATAAAATGAGCTCTAAATTCAGTTTTGATTGAAGCATTAGATCCGTATTGAAATTACAGAGCCGTAGCAAAAAGAATCGTCGAATTCGGACATCGTATAAGAGAGTTATGCCCATTTCCGGGCAAAATAGAAAAGATTTCTCATCATCAGTGCCCAGGGTAGCGTGGGGCGCTAGCCTTGGCCCTGGGATTTTTGAGGTTCTGGAAATTGGGCCACAGGTAGTGCCCCACGCTGCTTGTGATGCCCGAAATGCTATATACTCATTCGGGGGTCATTTTACCCCATTTTTCTTGGCCGAACTTTGGGGTTTTTCTCCATTTTCTCAAGACCACCAACTCCCCCCATATTCAAGGTGAGTAATCCCTACTAATTTTATATTTCATTCCATCAATTCCACCCTAAAACTAACTCAATCCTCCATAAAATATATAGATCTTCAAGAAAGTTCTTCAAGAACTCAAAGGAGGGTTTTGCAAGATTTCTTCCAAAAGGTAATCCTACACCCTTAGGCTTACATGTATGGATATATGATGGGAATATGAGCATGAATTAAGTATTGGAACTTATGGTATGGTGATTGGAATCCATAAGTTCCCAATTTAAATACATATCCATTGTAGAGATTGAAAGGTGATTAATTAATGAAATTTTGTTGGTTGGGTTTGGATGGATGGTCATGTACGTGATGTTGGAAGTTATGAATTGTTTAAGAATGATGGTGGGATAAATTGTTGGTAAATGGTAGTAGTTGGATGAACTAATTCTATGGGTAAGAGATGTAGAGATTCATACCTACTAGGTGTTTGATAAAATGCCTAAATGGCCTAAATTATGGAATTTGTTACTAATATTGGTCATATTGAATTATGTTGATGTAGATTGAAGTTGTAAGAGCAGTAGGTGGTTTTACTAGCACTAAAGAGCTCCATCAAGGTATATTGGCTAAACTCTTCTTTAAAATTTGGAATTCTCATTATCCTTGTGAGTTCCGAGATGTTGATTATAAATCGAGTATTCCGATAAGTTTTGTGATGAAGATATATGTCCAATTCATATTTCAAATTCTCTTATCATATTGCATTATAAATAGAGGATGTATCCCAAACTATGGATTACGTATCCACATGTTATAATTTCTAGTCGTGATTTATGTGAAAGGTATTATGACAAGTTGTGTAGAGATTGTGACTGTGATACACCTCCACCCGCATACATTGGGGGTGAGGCATCATGACCGCTTTATGTAGGGATTATGGTATAGAGATTGTGATTGTGATATACCTCCACCCGCATACATTGGGGTGAGGCGGCATGACCACTCTATGTTGGGATTATGGTATAGAGATTGTGATTGTTATATACCTCCACCCGTATATATATTGGGGTGAGGCGGCACGACCGCTTTGTGTAGGGATTATGATATTATGCGACTGCACCTCCACCAGCTTACATTGGGGTGAGGTGGTGGTACAACCGCTTTGTTTATAGTGTTGGTATTGTTGTAGGACCACCACCCGCATACATTGGGGTGAGGCGGCAGGGCCGTTTGATTAGAGTTGTGGTATTGAACGTACACCTCCACCTGCATACATCGGGTGAGGCGGCGGGGATGCTTTGTGTGAATATGGTTACATATGATCTCATCTTAAATCCTATAAATGTTGATAGCTTCTGATAAGCTTGCTATGGTTGAGACAGTTATCTATATTATTCTATTGCCGTACTGGTTCATCATAATTATCTTGTATTTCTAAATTCTTAAATTGGTGTTTATTTTTCTTACTTGTACTATTAGACGGACTAACGTCCCTTTTTCCGGGGGCGCTACATCTTTAAATGGATGCAGGTGGTTCCACAGCAGGAGACATTGATCAGTGATAGCAGTACACCTTCATCCCAGTTGACTTGGTGAGCTCCACTTCATCCCGGGGTCATGTATCTTTGATCTTTTTGTATTATGGTTGAGGTATAGCCGGGGCCTTATTGCCGGCATTATCATTGTACTCTTATTTATCTGTAGAGGCTCCATAGACATAGTGTGGGTTGTGTATTGGTGCTGGGGAAAGACAAACTATGTTATGTTGTGGATGTATTACTGTCCATTTGAGACTTTAAAAATGATGAAACAATTGGAAATGAATTGGTAATTGCAGACATGACCACTTTATTGTTTAATTAAGGAAAACATATATTATCTCTATTCATGGATGAGTTTGGGTAGAATGAAATCTAACAGGCTTGCTCGGTCGGGTTCACTCGGTTGAGCGCCGGTCGCACTCCTCGGTTTTGGGCATGACAAACTTGGTATCAGAGCCTAAGGTTTTAAAGTGTCCTAAGATATCCTGGAGTCATGTCTAGTAGAGTCCTTATTATCGGTATGTTGTTGACCACTTCTATAATTAGGATGCTACATGGGCATTTAGGAATAATACCCTTCTCTCATGTTCTTAATCATGCGATAAAGCTGGTTGTAAGATTGTTCCTCCTTTAACTCCTGCGTTGCTCTAATATTCCGTACATGGCACCTTAGAAGAAGGCAAGAACTGGCCAAATAGCAAATGTCACCCAAGGAGTGAGAATATTCCTCCAGTTACTACACTGCCTGACTCTACTACAACAAATTAGACTGCACTTGTCCCTACACCTACAGAAGGTGCGACAGTTCCTCTAACTGATATTCCAGTTCCAGCTCCAGCTCCAGCTTCCGATTCTGGGGTATCTGATATTGATATTAGGGGAGCCATACAAATATTGACACGGTTAGTGGCTTCTCAGTCATCCAGGGGAATCTGCTAGTTCTAGGGTGAACAAGTTTCTTCAATTAGATCCTCCAGTGTTTACAGGTACTGATCCCGAGGAGGACCCCCAAGACTTCATTGACGAGATGCACAAAACTCTCCGAGTTATGCATGCTACAGAGATGGAGGGAGTAAAATTTGTCTCCTACTGCCTTAAAGGGTTGGCCTACTCTTGGTTTGAATTGTGGGAGGAATCTTGTGGGGAGGGAAGCCCTCCAGCAAGGTGGGGTGAGTTCATAGATACTTTTATGGATCATTTCTTGCCTGCCAAAACTAAGGCAGCTCGTGCCGCTGAGTTTGAAAGCTTGAAGCAGGGTAATATGAATGTGTGGGAGTACCATATGGAGTTTGCGTGCCTGTCCAAGTATGCTATTCACATGTTGCCCACTATGGAGGCTAGAGTGCACCAGTTTGTACAGGGCCTTAGCCCTTTGGTTATCAATGAGGCCTCTACAGCTGCCTTAAATTCCGATATGAACTATGGTAAGATGGTGGCATTTGCTCAAGCCACAGAGACCCGCAAATTGAAGAATAGAATGGAGCATCAGAGTAACAGCAAAGCCCGGTCTGCGGGAAACTTTGGTGGTTCTTCCGGTGATGGTAGTGGTAGGTCAGCATTCAGGGGAGCATCATCAGGACCATCCCAATCATTCACCCATTCTTCGATGTGTGCACAGTCATCTGGACCCAGTCAGGGCAACAGGGGACCCCACCAGCAGGGTCGTCCTGATAGAAAGTTTCAGTAGCAGAGGCTCCCATGCCCTAAGTGTGGGAGGATGCACTTTGGGTCCTGTTTCATGGACCTACCAGTATGCTATGGGTGTGGTTTGCGGGGCCACATTCAGAGAGATTGACGCTCGTCCCGCAAAAATATGGGCAGAGGCGCGGCACAACCAGCTAATTCTGCAGCTACTACATCCACAGCACCTCCAACTCGAGGTACCCCAGCACCCACGGGGCGTGGTGCAGCTAGGGGTGGTGCACAGAATTCAGGAGGACCCAGCAGATTTTATGCTATGCGGAGACGTCGGGAATCAGAGGCTTCTCCAGATGCTGTCACAGGTATATTGACTGTCCAATCTCATGATGTATATGCTCTTATTGATCCCGGTTCCACTTTGTCATATGTCACACCTTATGTTGCTATGGAATTTGGGATAGAATCAGAACAGCTTTATGAGCCGTTCTCTATATCTACTCCGGTTGGTGAGTCTATTTTGGCCACGCGGGTTTATAGGGATTTTGTTATCACATTGTGTGGTCGGGGCACCGTGGACGATCTTATTAAATTGAGAATGGTCGATTTTGATGTGATAATGGGGATAGATTGGCTTTACTCTTGTTTTGCCAAGTTTGATTGCGAACCAGAACTGTTAAGTTTGAATTTCCAAATGAGCCAGTTATTGAGTGGAAGGGTGATGATGTAGTGCCGAAGAGTAGGTTTATTTCTTACCTTAAGGCTGAAAAAAATGATCAACAAGGGATGTATTTATCATTTGGTCCGGGTTACGAACATCGATGCTGAGGCACCTACACTTGAGTTCGTGCCTGTAGTGAATGAATTTCTGGGAGTATTTCCGGATGAACTCCCTAGGATCCCACCTGACAGGGAGATTAATTTTGGGATTGATATGATGCCAGACACGTATCCTATATCTATTCAACCCTACAGAATGGCACCGGAAAAATTGAAAGAGATAAAGGAGCAATTGAGATATTTGTTAGAAAAGGGTTTTATCCGGCCAAGTGTGTCGCCTTGGGGCACACCGATCCTTTTTGTAAGAAAGAAAGATGGGTCACTACGTATGTGTATTGACTATCGGCAGCTTAATAAGGTAACAATCAAAAATAAGCACCCACTGCCAAGGATAGATGACTTGTTTGACCAATTGCATGGTGCTAGGTACTTCTCCAAAATTGATTTACGATCCGGGTATCACCAATTGAAGATCAGGGAGCGGGATATTCCGAAAATAGCTTTTAGGACCTGGTATGGGCATTTTGAATTTTCTGGTGATGTCTTTTGGGCTAACAAATGCCCCAGCAGCCTTCATGGATATTATGAATCTAGTTTTTAAGCAATTCCTAGACTCCTTCGTGATAGTGTTCATTGACGATATTCTTATATATTCACAAAGTCAAGAGGACCATGTCAATCATCTCAGGGTAGTTCTGCAAACCCTGCATCAGCACCAGTTATATGCAAAGTTTTCAAAATGTGAATTTTGGCTTGAATCAGTCATATTCTTGAGTCATGTAGTTTCTAGTGAGGGAATTAAGGTTGATCCTCGGAAAATTTTAGCTGTGAAGAATTGGCCGAGGCCTACAACTCCAACAGAGATTCGTAGTTTCTTAGGCTTAGATGGGTATTACAGAACGTTTGTGGAGGGGTTTTCTACTCTTGCCTCTCCATTGACTAAATTGAGGCATAAGGCAATTAAGTTCCAATGGTAAGATGCTTGTGAAAGGAGTTTCCAGGAATTGAAAGCAAGATTGACTACGGCGCCGGTGTTGAATCTACCAGAGGGTATAGATGGATTTGTGGTATATTGTGATGCTTCAAGAATCGGGCTTGGGTGTGTATTAATGCAACATGGGAAGGTGATAGCTTATGCTTCTAGGAAACTAAAGAATCATGAAAAGAACTATCAAACACATGATTTATAACTTGCGGCAGTGGTATTTGCATTGAAAATTTGGCGTCATTATTTATATGGGGTCCATGTGGATATATTCACGGACCATAAGAGCCTTCAATATATTTTCAAATAGAAGGAATTGAATCTGAGGTAGAGAAGATGGCTTTAATTACTCAAGGATTATAACATTGATATTTTATACCATCCAGGGAAGGCTAATGTTGTGGCGGATGCTTTTAGCCGAAAATCTATGGGTAGCTTAGCACATTTGGAGGCATATCAAAGGCCATTAGCCAAAGAAGTTCACTAATTGGCTAGTTTGGGAGTTCGTCTTACGGACTCTAGTGAAGGAGGGGTAATTGTGCAAAATATGGCTGAATCATCGCTTGTTGTGGAAGTCAAAGAGAAGCAATACAACGATCCATTATTGGTGCAATTGAAAGAGGGGATTCATAAACATAAGACCACGGCCTTTTCTCTTGGCATGAATGATAGTACACTAAGGTACCAAGGGCAACTATGTGTTCCAAATGTGGATGGTCTCCGTGAAAGAAATTAGATTGAAGCTCACACTTCTAGGTATTCTTTGCACCCAGGTTCTGCAAAAATGTATCATGATATTAAGGAAGTCTATTGGTGGAATGATATGAAGAGGAATGTGGCGGAATTTATAGCAAGATGTCCGAACTGTCAGCAAGTGAAAGCTGAACACCAAAGGCTCGGTGGGTTGGCACAAAACATAGAAATTCCAATGTGGAAATGAGAAATGATTAATATGGACTTTGTGGTAGGATTACCATGCACTCCGCGCAAGTTTGACTCAATTTGGGTAATTGTTGATCGACTCACAGAATCAGCACACTTTTTGCCGGTTAAGTCTACTGACATAGTGGAGCAGTATGCTCAGTTGTATATCAAAGAAATAGTCAGGTTGCATGGCACCCCAGTTTCCATCATTTCTGATAGGGGAGCACAATTCACTGCTAATTTTTGGAAGAAATTTCAGCAAGGTTTCGGTACTCAGGTGAATCTCAGTAAAGTCTTTCACCTGCAGACTGACGGGCAAGCAGAGCGAACTATTCAGACGCTTGAGGATATGTTGTGCGCTTGTGTTATAGACTTCAAAGGTAGCTGGGATGAACATTTACCACTCATAGAATTTGCATATAACAATAGTTATCATGCTAGCATTCAAGTGGCACCGTTCGAGGCTTTATATGGTAGGAGATGTAGATCTCCCATTGGGTGGTTCGAAATTGGAGAAGCAAAGTTGATAGGGCTAGACCTTGTGCATCAGGCTATGGAAAAAGTTAAAATCATTAAGGAGCAGTTGAAGACTACTCAGAGTCGTCAGAAATCTTATTCGGATGTTCGTCGTAAAGATTTGGAATTCAAAGAAAATGATTGGGTATTTTTGAATGTTTCCCCTATGAAGGGTGTAATGCAATTTGGTAAGAAAGGGAAATTGAGTCCGAGGTATGTCGGACCGTACAAAATCATTCAGAGGATCGGTGAGGTAGCATACAAGCTTGAGCTACCACCTGAGATGTCATTAGTACACCCGGTGTTTCATGTGTCTATGTTAAAGAAAGTAGTTGGAGACCCGACAATCATTGTTCCGGTTGAGACTATTGAGGTAAATGAAAAATTTACTTATGAAGAGATTCCAGTTTCTATTATTGATCGGCAAGTCCGAAAGTTGAGAAACAAAGAAATTGCATCCGTGAAAGTGCTACGGCAAAACCAACAGGTTGAAGAGGCTACTTGGGAGGCCGAAGAAGAAATGAAGAAAAAGTATCCTTATTTATTTGAATAACCATGTAATTATGAGTTGTGACTTATGAAAATGCTAAGGTATATTCCTATGAAATATGTATGACTTGTACATTTGGTGTTAAGGGTGCTCCGTTCTGGTAATATAATTGCTTGTGAGGCCACAATTGGTGTTGTTTTGTATAAGGTTACGTTGTTGGATTATGTATATGCTGTTAGGATGTGTTTTTGGGGCTCTCTGACAGGTGGATAGGCCCAGTTACAGGGGAGACTCTGACGAAAGTTATGAAAATTTAGGGAGATAGCCAAATTTCGAAACTCCTTGTGTGTGTGAACTAACAATTGGGAAACACTGAATTCTAATGATGGATTTTGACCCTCATTCGAGGACGAATGATCCTAAGCAGGGGAGAATGTAACACCCCAGAAAATTTCGAAGTACTTAAGTGTAAAACCTCATAAAATTTCGCAAATGAATTTGTAAGGCCCCTTTAAAATTTCCTAATGATTTAAGATTTTTAATGTCCGGCAATGGTATTTGGGAATAACGTATTCTTGTATTAAAGGAGACCCATGGGATTTATGATCAAGTTTGAGTTTTCTTTTGTAATCGACCTCGAATCGGAGTTTTGGTAAATTCTGTTAGGTCCGGATGGTGATTTTGGACTCCGGCGTATGGCTGGAATTTAATTTGGATATTGCTAGGATGTTTTGACGTCACTTCCTCGAGTATATGTGGTATCACAATAATCAAATGAGCTCCAAATTCAGTTTTTATTGAAGAATTAGATCCGTATTGAAATTACGGAGCCGTAGCAAAAAGAATCGTCGAATTCGGAACTTCGTATGAAAGAGTTATGTCCATTTCCAGGCGAAATAGAAAAGATTTCTCATCGCCAGCGCCGAGGGTAGCGTGGGGCGCTAGCCCTGGTGCTGGGATTTTTGAGGTTCTGGAAATTGGGCCACAGGTAGCTCTCCACGCTGCCTGTAACGCTTGTAACGCTATATACTCATTCGGGGGTCATTTTACCACATTTTTCTTGGCCGAACTTTGGGGTTTTCCTCCATTCTCTTAAGACCTCCAACTCCCCCCATCTTCAAGGTGAGTAATACCTACTAATTTTATGTTTCATTCCATCAATTCCACCCCAAAACTAACTCAATCCTCCATAAAATACATAGATCTTCAAGAAAGTTCTTCAAGAACTCAAAGGAGGGTTTTGCAAGATTTCTTCCAAAAGGTAATCCTACACCCTTAGACTTACATGTATAGATATATTATGGAAATATGAGTATGAATTAAGTATTGGAACTTATGGTAAGGTGATTGGAAGCCATAAGTTCCCAATTTAAAAAAATATCCATTGTAGAGATTGAAAGGTGATTAATTGATGAAATTTTATTGGTTGGGTGTGGATGGATGGTCATGTATGTGATGTTGGAAGTTATGAATTGTTTAAGAATGATGGTGGGATAAATTGTTGGTAAATGGTAGTAGTTGGATGAACTAATTCTATGGGTAAGATATGTAGAGATTCATACCTACTAGGTGTTTGATAAAATGCCTAAATGGCCTAAATTATGGAATTTGTTACTAATATTGGACCAATTGAATTATGTTGATGTAGATTGAAGTTGTAAGAGCAGTAGGTGGTTTTAGTAGCACTAAACAGCACCATCAAGGTATGTTAGCTAAACTCTTCTTTAAGAGTTGAAATTCTCATTATCCTTGTGAGTTCCGAGATGTTGATTATAAATCGAGTATTTCGATAAATTTTTTGATGAAGATATATGTCCCATTCATATTTCAAATTCTCTTATCATATTGCATTATAAATTGAGGATGTGTCCCCAACTATGGATTACGTATCCACATGTTATAATTTCTAGTCGTGATTTATGTGAAAGGTATTATGCCAAGTTGTGTAGAGATTGTGACTGTGATACACCTCCACCCGCATACATTAGGGTGAGGCGGCATGACCGCTTTATGTGGGGATTATGGTATAGAGATTGTGATTGTGCTATATCTCCACCCGCATACATTGGGGTGAGGCGACGTGACCGCTTTATGTGGGGATTATGGTATAGAGATTGTGATTGTGATATACCTCCACCCGTATATATATTGGGGTGTGGCGGCATGACCGCTTTGTGTAGGGATTATGATATTGTGGGACTGCACCTCCACTCGCTTATATTGGGGTGAGGCGGTACGACCGCTTTGTGTATAGTGTTGGTATTGTTGGGGCACCACCACCCACATACATAGGGGTGAGGCGGCAGGGCCGCTTGATTAGAGTTGTGGTATTGTACGTACACCTCCACCTGCATACATCAGGTGAGGCGCTGTGGCTGCTTTGTGTGAAAATGGTTACATAGGACCTCATCTTAAATCCTATAAATGTTGATAGCTTCTAATAAGCTTGCTATGGTTTAGACAGTTATCTATATTATTCTATTGCCGCACTGGTTCATCATAATTATCTTGTATTTCTAAATTCTTAAATTGGTGTTAAGTTTTCATACTAGTACTATTCGACGGTACTAACATCCCTTTTGTCGGGGGCGCTGTATCTTTAAATGGATGTAGGTGGTTCCACAGCAGGAGACATTGATCAGTGATAGTAGTACACCTTTTTTGATGTTTATATATTATGGTTGAGGTATAGCCGGGGCGTTGTTGCAGGCATTATCATTGTACTCTTATTTATCTATAGAGACTCCGTAGACATAGTGTGGGTTGTGTATTGGTGCTGGGGAAAGACAAACTATGTTATGTTGTGGATGTATTACTGTCCATTTGATACTTTAAAAATGATGAAATAATTGGAAATGAATTGGTAATTGCAGACATGACCACATTATTGTTTAATTAAGGAAAACATATATTTTCTTTATTCATGAATGAGTTTGGGTAGAAGGAATCTAACAGGCTTGCTTGGTCGGGTTCACTCAGTTGAGCGCCGGTCGCGCTCCTCGATTTTGGGGCTTGACAGTAGTCATTGTAGCATCATTCCTAGCATCATCAATAATGTACCATCTAATGTCTCTTTGATATTTATTCTTTCTCCTTTGCATCCATTCATTCCTCGTAGTATTTGGTAATGGTTTTCCCTATACTTTTCCACCTATTAAGACCTTCGTAGCAGCTACAGCAGTACCAATTGCATCACTTTACACAACCACAACCTTCTGTTTACCTTGATCATCCCCTTCTTCATTGAACTTTTTATGCAACTCTGGATGAATTATGCATCATTCACTCTCATTATGGCCTTGTTTTTTTACATGTCTTGCAGTATTTAGGCATGTTATCGTATTTAATTTTAATCCATTTCGACTCCTCAGGACTTGCCTCGTCTTCTTCTTCAATAATCTTTATCATTTGAGGCAATGTGGCTAATAAGTTCACCTCAACCTTGACCTCAGCACAACTAGGCCTTGTACCATTTTGGGTGGCCAAATCAACATGGAGAGGCCTACCAACTGCATTGGCTAAAGAAAACACAAAGTCCTTAGCAAAACAATTTGGAGGAAGATCCAGAACCGATATCCAAACAATTGCTATAGGAGTTTCCACGTCCGGTTTCCACCATGGGCTCCATTTAGTGCATATCATCAGCCTTCAAATAAAAAGCTGGATTGGACAACAAATGAATATAATCCTCCATTAACGACAGCTTGATCAAAACATGCATATCATCAATCAAACCGATTGAACATTGGCCTTTTAATTCACAATGAATTGGGATAACCTTCCTTAACTCGTGTATCATTGGTTTTCAATAGGAAAACTTGCCCAGAACTGCAAGATGTAATCCTTGTTACGTTAATGATTGCTTAACTTCTGTTTTCTTCCATCGCACCATTGATTCTCCATGTAGGTATTCGACTGGATTTAGGTTTATATTTTGTACGTACATAGGGGCATTTAAAGCTTGGGTCTGTAAAAGTTTCGCGTAGTTAGGTATCGAACTAGGGTTTGTAGGTGTTTATGACGGTTTTTTAGAGTATGAAGATGACTGACCAACCTCAATTAGAGGCTGGCCAATGGCTGACATGACCATTGAAGCTCTTTCTCTCTCTGGTCACCTCAGAATCGCCCAGAATCGCCAAAGCTTCTCCCTAGGCTGTTTTCAGAATTTGTTCTATAACATTTATTTTCTGCATTTTTTTGGCAAATTATACTATTAGGAGGGCTGCCTAGTAGCTATATTATAAATAATAAAAATAAAAAACCACAAAGGAAGAGTACAAGTAAAGGGGGCAAAATCTACAGTAGTGTTGCCTCTGTGCCATGGCTATATAATCATCCGTACGTGCCTCCATTGCCTTATGATGGCAGCCTCAGGATGAGACTCATGGTGTGGCTGTCGGCAATGTCTCAAGAGGGCGAATGATCTCATAGCCGTTTGGACATTTCCCAAAGGCATAGGACAAATAGCAAACACGTACTCTGCTAGACCTTACCTTACAATTCTTATTGAAGCATGAACAACCTCATCTACTAGCAAATATGTAGAAAAATAAGAACTAGAATGAACTAAGTACTCTATAAGCATCATAGAGTTTATAATACTCTATGATGATATTAGATATGATGATGCTTACAAAATGATAGAATAAAACAAGGTAAAAATTATAGTCTTGCCCTTCTTTCCTTCAACCTAGTGAACTCCTCAACTTGTAACTTCTCGACTTCTTCTTCAACTATCTTCAACAATTCTTAAAACTTTATCAATTGATTTTGATCTATTTGATCTTTTGGAGGTGGTAGGGGAAGCCGTCTTTTGCTTTGCAGCTCTCTTTGGAAGTTGCCTAATGATAACTTCTTGTGTGACCTTGCCATCCCAACTATGTTGCCTCTCATGTGTCTTCTTCTTGCTTTTGTTAGAACCACTTCTCAAGTGTCTAGGAGAAAGATCCCCTTCCCTGGCTATATTGGCAAATGATGCATCAAGTTATTCTTCCATTTCCCCTTCTTCATAGAAATCAAGCCCCGTATCAATGCCAAAAGCTTTAGTAGGATCCAATCCAGTAACTAAAGCTCCTTGCTTATGCCTTGGATTATCCAGAGCTCTCAAAGCATCCATGTCATGAGAAACAAGAGCATGGAGAATGTTTGTAGGAGTCAAGTTGAATTTTGCAGCCAATGCAATTGGACTTCTAGTAGCTACTTGACAAGCGCAAAACATCACTTTAATTATGCTCGCTAGTCAAAGATAGTATAGTATGTATCACACCCCTTCTCAACCATCAGTTGTGCCTCACAAAATGAACCAATTTAAGCACGTGAAGATATGCAAGAATGCGTAGTGGATTGGTGTTTAGGAGAACCTCTGTCGATTATCCTCCTAACTAGGTTTAATCAATGATTCAACTAGTCTCTTTCGATTACTAAGAAGAATTAAAGAACTCAACCAACAATACAATGCAAAGATATCACAAGTTATGCCTCTCTCGATTACATGAACTAGTGAAGGTAGATGCATCAATTAAATCATCCAAAAATGCTTCAATACATAAAATTAGAGTTATAATCCACAAACAATCATCAATACACCAAATCCATCAAACCCTAAAGAGAACGACTCCATAGATATGGAGTAATTCATAACAAATATATTTAAAGTATAAGAAAACATAAAACGGTCTAAACTCGGGTCTTGAGTGAGGATTGAATAATGAACTCCTTGTGCTTTTGCTTCTCCAACACCTACTTAGCCTCCCTAGGTATCCAATATGTCAAAAGTCCAGAAAATAATATTTTTCCATGTATTTATACCAAGTAGGCTCAGGCCCAGACGAAATCACCTTCTCCTAGCCGAAATAGGATTGTCACTCTGTAAATATTGCACAAGCTTGCTGCATGGGGCGACGCGCCATGTGGGGCATTGGTGGGTAAATCCAGAGAGTTATTTCTGATAGTAAGAAGGAATTTTGCACATTCGTGGAGCGCCACGCGCCGCACTAGTGAGGGTTTCTCAGAGTACGGTTTTGTTTTGCGTTTTGACGTCCAGACTTGGTCCTGGACCCCCGAACACGATCCCGGCTTAATCTCTTGGGCTTTTACTCAGACTTCAAAGCTCCAAATCACTCGAATTCATTACATAACATCTACATAGGTCGGAATCACTCCTACAAGACATAAACACACAATAAGTACAAAACACTAGCGATTAAAGCTCAAACACAATAAAAGTGCAATAAATTAGGGTGCAATAAGCGACTAAAATACGAGATTATAGCCTACCATAAACACCCTACACTTAAACCATTGCTTGTCCTCGAGCAAACAAACTACACTTCACATAGACACGACTTTTTTAAACAACTCTCATAACTCATCACACCAATAATATTTAAAACAGATTAAGTACAATACCGTAACATCCTAGCCTCAAGATTTGACTCTAAAGCACCATGCATTATTTATAACCCGCTCACTTACTCTAACACAGAGGTCAACGACATTACCTTTCCTTCATGAATTAAGTGCCCTCGCACAACAATAGAGAGTAGTTCCACACACAATGAAAATCAAGAACAATTAGAAACTCATGATAGAAAGAATTCGCTCACTCTCAGAAATAACATTCATATGCCATAAAAGATGCACCATAGGCTTGCCCATAGTGTACTACTCTACTAATCGAGCTAATTCAGTCAAGGATTAAGTAGGACTTTATTTGGTTGTACTGTAGGCTGTGGGATGGGTAGGATACATTTAGATATAAGAGTGACTACATCTCCCTATGCACTTTAATAAATATACATTTCATTGTTCAAAACCCCACACTTATCTCAAACTAAAACTCTACCTTCACATCAATATACATTAACTCCCTACTTCTTTAAGCACAATTACATCAAGAGTCCACTATTAAGGAACATTTTTCACAATTATAAACTTATTTTTTTTTCTTTCTTTTTCAATTCAAGTGGCTCTTAATTTTTCAAAACATTGCACCTCTCTCCTTATTTTATTAGTTCCACTCAAAAGCCAAACTAACCACCCCACACTTCCAGTTTTGCAAAGTTCATAACAAATTTAAGTGCTCACGAGAGGCAAAAGGTTCAAATAGATGGTCAATTCAAACAAATGAGTAAGGCTTGTAATATGGTTGCCAAAGAAACAAGATTACAGGCTCAACGGGGTTAACTAAGATACATAACAATTAGGTGGGTAATATCTTATAACTAGCTCAACAAAGAAATGCCGAAATCACTTCCAAGACTGAACAAAACTACCATTTCGCTTTGCAACACACGAGGCAAGTTCTTGACATCAAATGCAATTTACAAAATAACACAAAACCTCACACACACATGGCACATAACTTACTCAGGATCAGACTCATCAAGATACTCTAGTCAAAGTAGTTAAGCAAAGTTAAGATCAAACAATTTAAGGTACTTATACAAGAGTCAAAAACTGAGCCTAAGTAAAACCAAGAGGGAAATAATACACTACCTAACAAAAGAAAATATTTTTGTCTTTTTCTTTCGAATTTAATCCCTCAGGAAACCCGTCGAATGATATCCATCATCGGGAAAAATCGAGAATTATTCAATTTTTATTGTTTTTTTTTAAATGTTAATTTTTTAAAATCTCTAACTACTAAAACTAACAAAACTAACACATACATACAACATACAACATATCCCCCACCCCACACTTTAAGGTGTGGCATGTCCCAATGATACACAATTAAAAAGCATAAGGTAAAGTAAACTTCCCGGAACATCTAGTTGGGGTCTGAGTCGAAGTTGGGATCCATTCCTCACCTTCGAACTAATGCGCACATCCATGCAGACAACTTCTTCTCCGCCTTCTTGGGGTGTACCCCACACTTACATTTCTCACTCAATGCAGCCTTCTCTTTTGAGCCCTTCACTTTCCACTCAACACTAGCAGCTGTTTTTTCCTTTTTCACCCCCGTTTCTACATTCATCTCAAAAGTTACAGTCTCCTCACCCACTTTAAGCATGAGCTTGCTCTCATTTATATCTAGTATAGATCTACACATTGCTAAGAATGGTCTTTCTAAGATGAGGGGGACCTCTTTGTTCTCCTCCATATTCACTACTATAAAATCTACAGGAAATACGAATTTATCTACCCGAACTAAGACATCTTCCACTATCCCCTCGGGTATTAGAGTCGTTTGGTATGCCAGCTCCAAACATATTGGCACTGACCTTATCTCTCCAATCTCCTTCTCTAGTTTCCTGTAAATAGATAGTGGCATTAAGTTAATTAAGGTACCAGAATCACATAAAGATTTATCAAAATTAATAGAGCCTAAAGAGTAAGGTATAGTAAAACTCCCTAGATCTCCACACTTTTGTGGGAGTTTGTTTTTCAAAATCGCACCGCAATGCTCTTTGAGCTTGACCACTGAGGTCTCTTCTATTTTCCTCTTCTTTGTGAGGATCTCCTTCAAGAATTTGGCATAGGCTATTATTTGGGAGAGCAAATCTGTGAATGGAAAATTTACAATAACCCGTTTCAGCATATCTAGAAATTTCTCAAATTTCTTGTCCGACTTTTCTCTATATAACTTTTGAGGAAAAGGTAGAGCAGGAATATGCTTGCACTCTTTAGATTCATCCTTTCTCGAAGATTCCTCCTTCGAGAAGGGATTAAGTTGCTCCCCATTTTCCTTTTCAAATACCACCTCTTTTTGGTTTGGACTGGTATCTTTCAACACTTGCCCGCTTCTCAAGGTCACATCATTTACTGTTTCTTTGGGATTTCTCTTAGTATCAGCTGGTAAAGTACCTAGGACTCTCACAGATAATATTATTGCAATCTGTCCCACTTGTCCCTCCATGTTTCGAAATCCAGTGCCCAATTCCTTGATAGCTGCCCCGTGAGAGTCCAACC
This sequence comes from Nicotiana tabacum, assembly GCF_000715075.1. Lineage (NCBI taxonomy): Eukaryota > Viridiplantae > Streptophyta > Magnoliopsida > Solanales > Solanaceae > Nicotiana > Nicotiana tabacum. The sequence continues at coordinate 62,971,297 of NC_134094.1, read as the reverse complement.
ATTCATCTGTCTTGAGAGTGAAGGCCTTCATTATATCTTCTAAACTAGGCTGAATAGGCTGTTGAGGCTGAAATTGCTGCCTCTGCTGATTTTGGTATGCTGGAGCTCCTTGTCCCTGGGGTCTAGAGTTATTGTGTTTCCATGCAGTCGTAGTACCCCTAGGTGAACTCCATGAAAAACCGGGGTGCCTATGACCCATCGCATTATAAATTCCCATAATATTTACTTCCTCAATTGAGGCTTGAAACTCATGAGTAGGGTGTCCTCTTCCACATATATCAGGTTCCGTATTTCTTTAGTTATAGCATAAAGTTGTACCTGCCCAGATGTATTAGCATCAACTTGGTGAACACCTGATGATCTTCTTCTTTCGGCACTCTCAAAAGTTCACTGATTTGCATTTTCAGACAAATCATCAAGAATTGTGATTATATGCTCTGGAGTCTTCTTCATCAAAGGGACTCCAACTACATTGCTCAATGTTCTACGTGAGGCCGTTGTCAATCCATCCCAAATGTCTTGGAGTTGCATCCAGAATTCAATTCCTCTATATTGACACTTTCTGACTATTTCCTTAAACCTCTCCCAAGCTTCAAACAAAATCTTAGTATATTTCTGGCAGAAGTTATGGATTTCTCTTCTAAACTTGCCCATCTTAGCTGATGAGAAATATTTATCAAGAAATTTTCTGGTCATCTCATCCCATGTTCGAATCGATCCATTAGGTAAGCTTCGAAGCCACTACTTTGTATCATATTTGAGTGTGAAAGGGAATGCCCTTAATTAAACTGCATCTTGTGACACACCATTGTATTGAAAGGTGTTCATAATCTCCTCGAAGTCCATTAGATGGTTGTTTAGATCTTCGTTCATCTTCTCTCTGAAGATACAATAATTTTAAAGAGTTTGGAGCAACCCTTGCTTCAACTCGAAATTATTAGCTGCAATTGGAGGTGGTCTAACATTTGATAAGCCTTGATTTTAGACTGGTCTAGCATAATCGACAAGTGGTCTTCCAGGGAAGGGAACTATATTTCAGAACTGGTTCGCACCCAAAGGTTGATTTTGAGCAATTATACTGCGCATAGTCAAAGAACACCAATAGTAAAAAGAGAGAAAACAAATTAATAATTCCTGAATTAGCACTACAAACTATTTCAAACACTATTGATTGCCAATCCCCGGCAACAACGGCAAAATTCGACGAGCGCAAAATACCACTTTAATTATGCTCGCTAGTCAAAATAGTATAGTATAATATTATATCCACAGGGATTGGATTTAAATAATATTTTCGTAGTTTCTAGCTTGATTGCTATTTAGGAGAATCAATAGTTGAGATTTAGGTGATTAAAAATACAACTAACTAAAAATCTAGAGCTATTGACTAATGACTATCGAAACAAGGAATAAGCAAAGAGGGTTATCAATGGGAGAAGATAGGGTTTTGATAGGATGGGTGCAAGATAATTGTTCGGGATCTAACTCTAGATAATTCACTCAATTATTAGTTAAACGTTCAGCAAAAACTCCTCTCTCGATTAAGTTTTAACCTCACAAGATGAACCAATTTAAGCATGTGAAGATATGCAATAATGCGTATTGGATTGGCCTTTTGGAGAACCTTTCTCGATTATCCCCTAACTAGGTTTAATCAATGATTTAACTAGCCATTTCGAGTACTAAGAAGAATTAATGATCTCAACCAACAATACAATGCAAAGATATCACAAGTTATGGCTCTCTTGATTACACGAACTAGTGAATGTCGATGCAACAATTAAATCATCCAAAAATGCTTCAATACATAAAACTATAGTTATAATCCACAAAAAATTATCAATACACCAAATCCATCAAACTCTAAAGAGAACTACTCCATAGATATGGATTAATTCATCACAAATATGTTTAAAGTGAAGGAAAGGATAAAATGATCTAAACACGGGTCTTGAGTGAGGATTGAACGATTAAATCCTTGTGATTTTGCATCTCCAACTCCTCCTTAGCCTCCCTAGGTCTCCAATATGTCAAAAGTCCAGAAAATACTATTTTTCCATGTATTTATTGTCGGGCCCAGATGAAATCACCTTCTCCTAGCCGAAATAGGATTGTCACTCTGTAAAAATTGCACAGGCGCAATGCATGGGGCGACGCGCAATGCGGGGCATTAGTGGGGAAATCCAGAGAGTTGTTTCTGACAGGCAACATGAATTTTGCATAGCCACGCGCCGCCTCACGTGTCGCACTAGTGAGGTTTTCTCAGAGTACGTATTTTTCTTGCGTTTGGACGTCCAGACTACGTCCTTGACCCCTGAATACAATCCCGGCTTAATCCCTTGGGCTTTTACTCAGACTTCAAAGCTCAAATCACTCAAATTTCTTCCATAACATCTACAGAGCTTGGAATCACTCCTACAAGGCATAAACACAAAATAAGTACAAAGCACTAGCGATTAAAGCTCAAATACAATAAAAGTGCAGTAAATTAGAGTGCAATAAGCGACTAAAAAGCGAGATTATAGCCTACCATCACTACTGCATTGTGTCTTGTGCCTTGTGGATGTCCTTAACACGCTTCTGAAAACTCTAAACAATTGATGCATTTTGCTTCTGTCCAGTAGTACAATCACAGGAGCGTGTGGACTTAAACCTTTCTTGCTTGACAAAACATTTGCTGACTTAGGGGCCTACTCATCGTGCAACTTCAATGTTTTATCATGTACCTACTGTACCTTCTTCTTCTTCCATGTTGCTGCCTTTGAACTTGGTGTATTGTTCTTCTGTGCATTGCTAGGACTTGTATTTTGCTTATCAAAAGCACCAAAACTATTCATATTTCTTGTCTGAATCATATTCATACTTTCCTTCTTCATAACCAATCCTTTCCTAAAGCTTTTTTGTTGCTGAAGACATCATAGAAAGTGTTTGTTGATGGTGTGATAACTATAGAGAGTTCCCTGATCTACCAGCAAGATCATTAGATGGTACTTCTATGGGGAATATATCCCCTACAGAAAATAATATTTACGGTAATAAAAGCGGAATAATAACGTAGCACCGAGATACAGTAATTAACAAGAATAAAAGAGTGACAACGATACCAAGATTTTTAAGTGAAAACCCTATTTGGAGTATTTTACTCGGACCTACAAAGTGTAAAATTCCTTGATATAGTGACATCAGTTGCTCGTGGTATCCACTTGGTACCTCTCAAGTACCTGAGTATCCACTTGACTGTATCAAAATATTCCTTTCCAGGATTTTCAAGGAATCTGCTAACAACACCAACTGCATGAGCAATATTAGGTCTGGTGCATACAATTGTATACATCAATCTTCCGACAGCTGAAGAATATGGAATTCTAGCCATGTTCCATTTCTCCTCCACTGTTGTAGGACACATCTTCTTGCTCAACTTTAGATGACTAGCAAGAGGTGTGCTGACTGGCTTAGCATTCTTCATGTTGAAGCGTTCCAGTACAAGTTCAATGTACTTCTCCTGAGACAGCCACAACTTTCTGCTTGTTCACTCTCGAACTATCTTCATACCCAGAATTTATTGTGCTTGGCTCAAGTCCTTCATATCAAATGATTTTGACAAATCTCCCTTCAACTTTGCGATCAGCCCCTTGTCTTTTCCTACAATTAACATTTCACCCACATACAACAACAATATAATAAAGTTATTTTTAGAAAATCTTTTGAAATAGACACATGGATCAGAATATGTCTTTGTGTAAGTTTGACTTTTCATGAATGAGTCAAAATTCTTGTACCACTGCCTTGGTGCCTGCTTCAACCCATAAAGACTCTTATTCAGTTTTCATACCTTGTGTTTCCTTTTAGCTACTTCAAATCCTTCTGGCGGCTCCATATAGATCTCCTCTTCCAAATCTCCGTGAAGAAATGCAATTTTCACGTCCCGCTGCTCCACTTCATAATCTAGGCTAGCTGCTAAGAATAAGATTGTTCGAACAGAAGCCATTTTGATAACAGGTGAGAAAATTCCATCAAAATCAATACCTTTCTTCTGCTCGAAGCCTTTTACCACCAATCGAGCTTTGTATCTGACAAGTTTGCCATTTCCATCTTTCTTGAGTTTAAAGACCCATTTGCATTTGAGTGGTCTTTTTCCCTTTGGAAGTTCAACCAGCTTGTACGTGCCATTTTTTTTGTAGAGATTCCATCTCCTCTTACATGGATTTCATCCACTGGTTCTTTTCTGGATGGGACAACATCTCCTTAAGACTTTCTGTCTCCCCTTCAGCACTGATGAGGACATACTTTGTGGAAGGGTACCTACATGACTCTACCCTTGGCCTCTTTGATCTCTTCATAGGTTGAGGTTGTTCTTCTTTCTGAGTGGGCTGCTCCACTTGCTCGACACCATTATTAAGTTGCTCCTCATACTCAATAACCTCATCAGGTTGCAGCCCTGGCTCGGCAACCTCGTCGGTCCTACTTTCTGCACTAGTGGGATTGTTAAAAGTAGAAGGAATAGTAACAAGCTTAGGAATTATACCATTTTTGGCCTTCTCCGGCATATCATCGGCAGTTCCAACTTCGCTTTCTAGGAAGACTACATCTCTACTTCTGATGACCTTCTTCTTTACAGCATCCCACAATCTGTATTCGAACTCTTCATCTCCATATCCGATGAATATGCAAGGAACAGATTTATCATCCAACTTTGTTCTCTGCTCCTTTGGTATATGTGCAAAAGCTCTGCAACCGAACACCTTTACATGCGAGTAGGACACCTCTTTATTGGTCCAAACTCTCTTTGGGATATCAAACGCCAACGAAACTGATAGACTCCTATTGATCAGGTAACAGGTTGTCTGAACTGCTTCACCCCATAATGACTTAGGCAGTTTAGCCATTATGAGCATGCTTCTTACCTTCTCCACAATGGTGCGGTTCATCTTTTCAGCTACACCATTGTGTTGTGGGGTTCCAGGAACTATCTTTTCATGTCTGATACCATGGCTCGAACATTACTCTTCAAATTCCCTTGATGTGTACGCACTTCCATTGTCACTTTGGAGATGCTTTAGCTTTTGGCCTTTCTCCCTTTCCACCATAGCATGAAACTTCTGGAAAACTTAAAACACCTGATCTTTGGTTTTCAAAAAATAAATCCATAATTTTCATGAAGAATCATCAATAAAAGTAAAAAAATATTTGTTACCGCCCATCGATTCAATTTCCATCGGACCACAAATATCAGAATATACCAAATCAAGTATATTCAATTTTCTTTTAGACGATGTCTGAAATGAGACTCTATGCTGCTTACCAAATAAACAGTAGTCAGAGGGTTTTACCATTGTACCTTTGGCATAAGAAATGAGTGATTTCTTGACAAGAATCTGCAATCCCCTCTCGCTCATATGACCCATTCTTTTGTGCCACAAATCTGTAAAAATCTCATCTTGTGACTTGTTCAATTGACCTTAGCATATTTCTGCATTTGTCCTGTACCACGTGCCATGAGCAACTCCCTTTGCAATCACCAATGATCCCTTGCTGAGTTTCCACTTTTGATTTGAAAAATAGTTCTCGTATGCATCTCGGTCTAAAGCAATTCCCGAGATCAAGTTCATTCGCAAATCAAGTACATGTTACACGTCTTTCAGAACCAATGTGCATCAGACATTTGTCTTGATACAAATGTCACCAATCTCCGCAATCTTGGTATTACAACCCAAATTCGCATACCATAGATCACGCCGTAAGTTAGTCGACGTAAATCCAAGAAGAGATTATCTTTGAGATGATAAGAAGTTAATCCTATTGGTCTTAAACGATACAAGGGTGTATAAGAGTGGTTAACAAGTATTTGAAGTTAAACGAATCAAGGATGTTGCAACCCGTATTTTCGGGTAACACTAGAGGTGATTAATTTTCCCAAGAGGTCTTGTTTTAATGTATTTCAATCATATAATATCCGCATCATAAGTCTTGAAGTCAAGCGAGTTATGAAACAAAAGTCGATAAAAGTTGTCGCAACTTAGGTTTATAATTTTACTTAAACTTTAGGTCAAATGTTACTGCATTTTTATCCCAATGTGCTTGGAATTATGGGGTGATCTACCTCGAAATTGAAGATCTATGAGTCTAGTTTCCAACGCATTAAACCATTTGTCGATACGATCACAGAATAGAGAGATATTCGCGTTTTCGCGAGAGTGCGCCAAGCTGCTCTCTATGGGGCCCACAAAGGCGGTTTAAGACATATGGACATATATAAGATATCTCAACCCCGTTTTAAGTCATTGTTTTTCAGTATATTCAGACCTTATAACTCTAAAAACAGTCTCTCAAGGTTCTCTCATGATCCAAGACCCAAACAAAGGGCAAACAACACAAATCAAATGTCGGGAATCCCGTGGCGCTAGTAAGTTTCTTGTTCTTCTTGTTGTTGCTGATTTTTGTGTTGTTCCAGCTCGTGTGGGAGGTTGTTTTAAGTGTTTTATGTCCTGTAAATACACCTTCAAGTTTTTAATATCAACCCTAGGTGATTTCAAGTCTTCTAAAGTAATTCTAGTGCCGAAAAACCCGAATTAATTGCTAGTTTCGCTTTCTTGTTCTTGTGGCAGAATTGAAGGGATATTTCGTGGAAAATTAAGGTCAAATTGGAGTTGTTCTTTCTGTTTAAAGGTAAGGAACCTCTTACTCTATATATATTTAAGATTATCCAAGTTGCAGCTAAGTCGTTGAAGCTAGAACTTGTGAAATATATATCGAAAGGCTTGGTAGTAATGTTGTTGGTTGGTGGACTGTTTTGGAGGCTCAATATGATTATTAATGATGTTGTTTGGGCTGTTTGGTGATTGTATTGACTTGTGGGAAGTCATATAAATAGGGGAGGTGCTGTCCGTTTCATCGTAAAATAGGTTGTGGTCGATACATAATAGTTACGACGCTTAAACGATAATGATAGTGTCATTTGTCTTATTGTAGACTAAGGAGTCGTGACATTTGCATAGCTTGAGGTTGGGCAGTATATACAAGGTATGTGAGGCTATCCCCTTCATTCTTTTGCATGACTCCGATTGTACATAATGTAATGAACGAGCTCCCAAAGATACTCTACTCTTAGAAGCTAGCAGTACTTACATTGCTGCCCTTCTTATGAAACGATTGATATTGATGTTACTTCTCTTATTCTTATATTATCAATGTTGTTGGCAGTTCCTGATTCTTATAAGATTCTTGATGAAGAGTTAATCCTAATAACATGTACGAAGGATACCAACCTTATGTCACTCTGAAAGGTTCAAAATGTGATTCCAATGAGTCCAGCATGCATCATATATATGTATCTATTTTACTCTACCGAGCCGCGCTATAGTCGGCCGGGTACGGCACCTATTGTGCAACCACTGATCAGTTGGGTTTTACCGAGCTCCACATGGCCGGGTACGATTCTACCGAGCCCTATGATGGTCGGGTACGTTTTACCGAGCCTATTATGGCCGGGTACGATATGATGATGGTGATGCCCACAAAGGCGTATGTTTTAAAAGTTTATGTATATATATGTATGTATCATGTATTTCATGTCAGTAGCCCTCAGAGGTACCCAGATGTCACAGGTTGTATATTCTCTATCCCTGTTTACATTACTGTTCTTACTTATGCTTTCTTGCCTCACATACTCAGTACTTTATTCGTACTGACGTCCTTTTTATTTGTGGACACTGCATGTTGTGCTGCAGGTCCTGATAGACAGGTAGACGTAGCTCCCCCACCCCAGTAGACTGTCCAGTTCAGCGGTTATTAGCGAGATCCCTTCTCCGGACTTGCCGTGGTCTTGGTATGCATTTTTGTTATAGACATTATGGGTATGTCGGGGCCCTGTTCCGGCAATGTTGTAGCACTTATGTTCCTTTAGAGGCTCATAGACAGGTGTCGACTTATGTATGGTTTAGAATGCCTTTTCGGCTGATTTTTGTTGTATAGTCTTTCATGGCATCATGATAGCTCGTACCTTATATATAGTTTCTTGACACTCTTGTCGTCCCATGTTATGTATGTTCATGACATTATCTTTCATTGTTGGATGTTCATGATCCATGTCTACTATTTATATTGATCTTATCGGCCCTTAAAGATAATAAGGAAGGTTAGATAAAATGTATGTTGGTGCTCGGCAAGTATGGCCCGGGTGCTAGTCATGACCCTCCAGTTGGGTCGTGACAAACTTGGTATCAGAGCAAGTCTGTCCTAGGGGATGTCTATGAGCCGTGTCTAGTAGAGTTTTGATTATGGATGTGTAGCGCGCCACATTTATAATCAGGAGGCTACGTGACATCTAGGGTTGTTACCTTCTTCCTGAATCTAGATCGTGCATAGAGTTGAGTAGTAAGTGTTCATATCTAATATTCACCTTGTTTTCTTTCAGCGATGCCTTCGACTAGGAAGCAAGCAATTAGTAAACGGCTTGATACAGCTGTGGGAGAGGGTAACATTCAGGTGCCTCCAGCCAGAGCAGGCCAATGTGAGGCTCAGAGTGAGATGCCGTCTCATACCTCTCTGTCTCCTCCAGAGGATATTAGGAGGCACCCAGTACATCCAGTTGCTCCGTCTAGCACTACAGACCACGATATGCGCAGTGCGGTGCAATTTTTGACTAGCTTGGTAGCTGCTCAGGCTCAGAGGCAGAATACCGGTGCTGTTGATAAACCAGTTAGTGCGAGAGTTCGTGATTTTATTAATCTAGACCCTCCAGTGTTTACCGGATCAGACCCCAAGGAGGACCCACAAACATTTATTGATCAGATTCATCGTACATTGCGGGTTATGCATGCTAGTGATATGGAGGCAGTAGAGTTGGCTTCTTATCGGTTACAGGATTTAGCGGTTTTCTGGTATGATAGTTGGGAGAGATCTAGGGTTCCGAACGCTCCTCCAGCCGTGTGGAAGGAATTTTCTTAGGCCTTTCTTCGTCACTACTTACCAGTTGAGATACGACGAGCTAGAGCTGATAAGTTCTTGAACCTTCGACAGGGTAATATGAGTGTACGAGAGTATAGTAAACAGTTTGATTCTTTAGCAAGGTATGCTCCCCATATGGCGGCCGAGATGAGTGATAGGGTGCATCTGTTCGTGAACGGGTTGGGACCACATCTGATAAATGAGTGCACAACAGCCTCCTTGGTAGAGGGCATGGATATTTCCCGTATTTAGGCTTATGCCCAGACCCTAGAGGATCGTAAGCGCCAGCAAAGGGCAGATAGGGAGCAGGATAGGGGCCAGCATAAGAGGGCGAGATTTGCAGGGTATTCTGATGAGTTCAGAGGAAGTATCAGGCCCCAATCTTCGAGGAGTTCGGCGCCACCTGTAGCTAGTGCTCCTCCAAAGTTTCAGAGGCCTCGGTATGATCGATTTACCTATTCTGGTTCAGGTCGGAGTTTGAGGGCATCAGCCTCACAATTTCATAGAGATACTAGTCAGACGAGACCCCCAGCACCTCGTTGTGATCAGTGCGGCAAGGCCCACTTTGGACTGTGCCATCGAGGTTCTGATGCGTGCTATTCTTGCGGACAGCGTGGCCATATGATGCGGGATTGTCCTAACAGAGGAGGTGGTGGTATGGCTCAACCGGCTGGATCTGTGTCTGGTTCTTCCTCATCAGTTCGACCTCCAGCACAAGGTTTTCAACAGTTGACAGGTCGTGGTAGAGGTAGAGGTTCAGTGCCGAGTTCAAGTGGTGCTCAAAATCGAACCTATGCTCTAATAGGTCGACAAGATCTCGAGTCATCTCCGGATGTTGTTACAGGTATATTGTCTATGTTTTCTTATGATGTTTATGCGCTAATTGATCCAGGATCTACCTTATCATATGTTACACCCTTTGTGGCTAATAAGTTTGGCATTGAACCAGAATTGATAAGTAAACCACTTGCGGTATCCACTCCGATAGGAGATTCTGTGATTGCTAGAAGGGTATATAAAGGTTGCACTGTGATGATTTGTAGCCGTCAAACCTCGGCAAATTTATTTGAGTTAGAAATGGTTGATTTCGATGTGATAATGGGAATGGACTGGTTGGCCTAATGCTATGCAAATGTTGACTGTTGTACGAAGATGGTTAGGTTTCAGTTTCCTTGTGAACCCGCCATTGAATGGAAGGGGAACATTGCTACACCGAAAGGTAGGTTTATTTCCTATCTTAAGGCAAGGAAGATGATCTCAAAAGGTTACATTTATCATCTTGTTCGCGTTAGGGATGTGGAGGCGAAGCCGCCTACTCTACAATTAATCCCCGTGGTCAATGAATTTCCAGATGTTTTCCCAGATGAACTCCCAGGCCTTGCTCCTGAAAGGGAGATTGAGTTTAGCATTGATGCATTGCCTGACACTCAACCGATCTCTATCCCTCCATACGGGATGGCCCCGGCAGAGTTGCGAGAGTTGAAGGCACAGTTGAAGGACTTGCTGGATAAGGGTTTCATTAGGCCTAGCACTTCACCTTGGGGTGCGCCAGTCTTGTTCGTGTGGAAGAAAGATGGGTCGTTAAGGATGTGTATCGATTATCGACAGTTGAATAAGTTTACAATAAAGAACAAGTATCCACTTCCAAGAATTGATGACCTGTTTGACCAACTCCAGGGTGCCAAGTATTTCTCCAAGATTGACTTGCGTTCAGGGTATCATCAGGTGAGGGTTAAGGAGAAGGATATTCCAAAGACGGCCTTCCGGACAAAATATGCGCATTTTGAGTTCTTGGTGATGTCGTTCGGGCTAACAAATGCCCCAGCAGCTTTTATGGATCTCATGAATAGTGTATTCAGGCCCTATCTTGATGTGTTCGTGATCGTATTCATTGTTGACATTCTGGTGTATTCTCGTTCGGAGGCGGAACATGCAGGCCATTTGTGGATAGTATTACAGACCCTTCAGGATCATAAGTTATATGCTAAGCTCTCTAAATGTGAATTCTGGCTGAACTCAGTAGCATTCCTTGGCCATGTGATATCTGATGAGGGTATTAGTGTCGACACTCAGAAGATCGATGCAGTGAAGAATTGGCCGAGACCTACAACACCGTCAGAAGTCCGCAGCTTCCTGGGGCTAGCAGGATATTATAGGCGGTTTGTAGAAGGGTTTTCCTCTATATCAGCACCATTGACTAAGTTAACACAGAAAGCTACCAAGTTCCAGTGGTCTGATGCTTGTGAACATAGTTTTCAGGAGCTAAAGAATCGATTGACATCCGCGCCAGTGCTCACTCTCCCAGAAGGAACAGAAGGTTATGTGGTATATTGTGATGCCTCAGGTATAGGTTTGGGGTGCGTATTGATGCAACGTGGGAAGGTGATTGCTTATGCATCAAGACAATTGAAGAAGCATGAAAAGAATTATCCGACTCATGATTTGCAATTGGCTGCAGTAATATATGCTTTGAAGATATGGCGGCACTACTTATACGGCGTCCATGTTGACATCTACACAGATCACAAGATTTACAATACATCTTCAAGCAGAAGGAGTTGAATTTGAGGTAGCGTAGGTGGCTTGAATTACTGAAAGACTACGATGTCGAGATATTGTACCATCCCGGTAAAGCTAATGTTGTGGCAGACGCTCTCAGCCGTAAGTCAATGGGAAGCTTAATACATATTGAGACAGGTAGACAAGGGTTGACCAAAGAGCTTCACCAGCTGGCCAATATGAGAATCAGATTGTTGGACTCTGATGACGGAGGTGTTACTGTACAGAATACAGTAGAATCATCTTTGGTAGCCGAGGTAAAAGCCCGGCAATATGAAGATCCTACCTTAGTAAGATTGAGAGAGGGAATTCAGCAGTGTAAGATTACAGCTTTCAAGATCGGAGGAGATGGGACACTGAGATACCAGGGTTGATTATGTGTACCTAGTGTGGCAGGGTTGCGAGAGAAGATTATGATTGAGATTCACCAGTCCCGATATTCTATCCATCCTGGCTCGACAAAGATGTATCATGATGTTAAGGAGCAATATTGGTGGGATAACACGAAGAAGTCTATTGCAGAATTTGTAGCCCAGTGTCCTAATTGTCAACAAGTAAAGATCGAGCATCAGAAACCTAGTGGATTGATTCAGAATATAGAGATTCCGACCTGGAAATGGGAGGTGATTAATATGGACTTCATTATTGGATTACCTCGCTCTTATCATAAGTTTGACTCCATCTGGGTGATAGTTGATCGACTTACAAAATCTGCCCATTTTCTGCCAGTTAAGACAACTTACACGGCTGAAGATTATGCGAAGTTGTATATCAAGGAGATTGTTAGGCTTCATGTTGTGCCAGTATCTATTATATCAGACCGAGGAGCTCAATTTACGGCTAACTTTTGGAGGTCTTTTCAGAAGGGTTTAGGCACACAAGTAAATCTCAACACTGCATTCCATCCGCAGACTGACGGACAGGCTGAACGTACCATCCAGACGCTTGAAGATATGCTACGAGCATGTGTTCTAGATTTCAAGGGGAATTGGGATGACCATCTGGCACTTATAGAATTTGCCTACAATAATAACTACCATTCCAGTATTAAAATGGCCCCGTATGAGGCACTGTACGGGAGGAGATGTAGATCACCAGTTGGATGGTTCGAAGTCGGTGAGACAGAATTATATGGGCCAGATTTGATTCACCAAGCCATTGAGAAGGTGAAAGTGATACAAGAGCGACTGAGGACGGCACAAAGCAGGAAAAAGTCTTATTCCGACGTCCGATGTCGTGATCTGGAATTTGAGGTTGGTGATTGGGTTTTCCTGAAGATCTCGCCGATGAAGGGTGTTATGCGTTTTGGGAAGAAGGGTAAGTTGAGTCCGCAGTATATTGGGCCGTACAAAATTCTTCGATGAATTGGACAGGTTGCTTACGAGTTAGAATTGCCATCTGAATTGGAATTTGTCCACCCGGTATTTCATGTATCTATGTTGAGGAAATTTATTGGAGACCCTTCTCGGGTCGTCCCTATCAAAGATGTACAAGTTACAAAGGATCTATCATATGATGAAGTGCTAGTGGCTATATTTGATCGACAAGTCCGCAAGCTGAGAACAAAGGATGTAGCTTCCGTGAAAGTATTATGGAGAAACAAGAATATAGAAGAAATGAAATGGGAAGCAGAAGAGGAGATGAAGTCTAAATACCCTTACCTATTCCAGAGTGAAGATAACGAGGATGCCGGGGGAAAGAAGGACGCATTATAAGGTGAAACGGCTCTATGAGGTAAGCAATAGCTTATGAATACTCTTTTTTAATACAAAATGGTAATATGCAGATAATGTACATATCCATAATGCTTTGTATAGTCTTGTAAGGCCATAGGTTAGGTTTAACTGCTTGCAAGTTTGGCTAGTGTCCATTTTATAGGGGAAACTCAGCCGGAAATCTCCATCGGAATCCACAATGAGTTAGACACCCCATAAACCCTTACATTCGAGGACGAATGTTCCTAAGGGGGAGAGGGTGTTACAACCCAAATTCGCATACCATAGATCACGCCGTAAGTTAGTCGACATAAATCCAAGAAGAGATTATCTTTGAGATGATAAGAAGTTAATCCTATTGGTCTTAAACGATACAAGGGTGTATAAGAGTGGTTAACAAGTATTTGAAGTTAAACGAATCAAGGATGTTGTAACCCGTATTTTCGGGTAACACTAGAGGTGATTAATTTTCCCAAGAGGTCTTGTTTTAATGTATTTGAATCATATAATATCCGCATCATAAGTCTTGAAGTCAAGCGAGTTATGAAACAAAAGTCGATAAAAGTTGTCGCAACTTAGGTTTATAATTTTACTTAAACTTTAGGTCAAATGTTACTGCATTTTTCTCCCAATGTGCTTGGAATTATGGGGTGATCTACCTATCCAATTGAATATCTATGAGTCTAGTTTACAACGCATTAAACCATACGTCGATACGATCTCGGAATAGAGAGATATTCGCGTTTTCGCGAGAGTGCGCCAAGCTGCTCTCTATGGGGCCCACAAAGGCGGTTTAAGACATATGGACATATATAAGATATCTCAACCCCGTTTTAAGTCATTATTTTTCAGTATATTCAGACCTTATAACCCTAAAAACAGTCTCTCAAGGTTCTCTCATGATCCAAGACCCAAACAAAGGGCAAACAACACAAATCAAATGTCGGGAATCCCGTGGCGCTAGTAAGTTTCTTGTTCTTCTTGTTGTTGCTGATTTTTGTGTTGTTCCAGCTCGTGTGGGAGGTTTTTTTAAGTGTTTTATGTCCTGTAAATACACCTTCAAGTTTTTAATATCAACCCTAGGTGATTTCAAGTCTTCTAAAGTAATTCTAGTGCCGAAAAACCCGAATTAATTGCTAGTTTCGCTTCCTTGTTCTCGTGGCAGAATTGAAGGGATATTTCTTGGAAAATTAAGGTCAAATTGGAGTTGTTCTTTCTGTTTAAAGGTAAGGAACCTCTTACTCTATATATATTTAAGATTATCCAAGTTGCAGCTAAGTCGTTGAAGCTAGAACTTGTGAAATATATATCGAAAGGCTTGGTAGTAATGTTGTTGGTTGGTGGACTGTTTTGGAGGCTCAATATGATTATTAATGATGTTGTTTGGGCTGTTTGGTGATTGTATTGACTTGTGGGAAGTCATATAAATAGGGGAGGTGCTGTCCGTTTCATCGTAAAATAGGTTGTGGTCGATACATAATAGTTACGACGCTTAAACGATAATGATAGTGTCATTTGTCTTATTGTAGACTAAGGAGTCGTGACATTTGCATAGCTTGAGGTTGGGCAGTATATACAAGGTATGTGAGGCTATCCCCTTCATTCTTTTGCATGACTCCGATTGTACATAATGTAATGAACGAGCTCCCAAAGATACTCTACTCTTAGAAGCTAGCAGTACTTACATTGCTGCCCTTCTTATGAAACGATTGATATTGATGTTACTTCTCTTATTCTTATATTATCAATGTTGTTGGTAGTTCCTGATTCTTATAAGATTCTTGATGAAGAGTTAATCCTAATAACATGTACGAAGGATACCAACCTTATGTCACTCTGAAAGGTTCAAAATGTGATTCCAATGAGTCCAGCATGCATCATATATATGTATCTATTTTACTCTACCGAGCCGCGCTATAGTCGGCCGGGTACGGCACCTATTGTGCAACCACTGATCAGTTGGGTTTTACCGAGCTCCACGTGGCCGGGTACGATTCTACCGAGCCCTATGATGGCCGGGTACGTTTTACCGAGCCTATTATGGCCGGGTACGATATGATGATGGTGATGCCCACAAAGGCGTATGTTTTAAAAGTTTATGTATATATATGTATGTATCATGTATTTCATGTCAGTAGCCCTCAGAGGTACCCAGATGTCACAGGTTGTATATTCTCTATCCCTATTTACATTACTGTTCTTACTTATGCTTTCTTGCCTCACATACTCAGTACTTTATTCGTACTGACGTCCTTTTTATTTGTGGACGCTGTATGTCGTGCTGCAGGTCCTGATAGATAGGTAGACGTAGCTCCCCCACCACAGTAGGCTATCCAGTTCAGCGGTTATTGGCGAGATCCCTTCTCCGGACTTGCCGTGATCTTGGTATGCATTTTTGTTATAGACATTATGGGTATGTCGGGGCCCTGTTCCGGCAATGTTGTAGCACTTATGTTCCTTTAGAGGCTCATAGACAGGTGTCGACTTAAGTATGGTTTAGAATGCCTTTTCGGCTGATTTTTGTTGTATAGTCTTTCATGGCATCATGATAGCTCGTACCTTATATATAGTTTTTTGACAGTCTTGTCGTCCCATGTTATGTATGTTCATGACATTATATTTCATTGTTGGATGTTCATGATCCATATTTACTATTTATATTGATCTTGTCGGCCCTTAAAGATAATAAGGAAGGTTAGATAAAATGTATGTTGGTGCTCGGCAAGTATGGCCCGGGTGCTAGTCATGACCCTCCAGTTGAGTCGTGACACTTTGACTAACTTGTGTTACCCATTCTCACACGGCCGAAATCACCTGCTATATATCTACAAAAAAGATCTCTTACCGGTGTGGCATGGTAAGATGTTGTTGTATCAACCACCCATTCCGACTTTGGACCTGATAAGTGCATGCATTCCTCTTCCTCGTTTATACAGAGGACAACATTATCATTGTTTTGCACCATGGCGGCTGCGTTGTCGTCATTCTTCTGGCTACTAGTTTCACCTTTGCCCTTCCTTGGATTTGGGCAATCTCTTTTGAAGTGACCTGGTTGATCACAATTGTAGCAATTTCTAGCTCTTGATTTGGATCGGTTCTTAGACTTCCTACGAGCTCCAGATCTACCATAATTTCTCGAACTCCTTTGATAACTCCTGCCTCTACCTTCAGTGATGAGAGCATGTCCTTGATTTTCAGGCTTCTTTCTCATCTTCTCATTGAGTAGAAGAGCCGATGTGACATCTTTCAACTCAATGGTAGTCTTACCGTGCAGGATGGTTGTTGCCAGATTATCGTACGAATATGGCAACGAGCTCAACAACAAGATGGCTTTATCTTCTACCTCGATTTTCGCTCCGAGATTGGAGAGCTATGTGATTAGTCCGTTTAATACATTTAAATAACACAGCTTGCAAACTAACCTTGTAGTATCAATCTGTATTACAACTGACCCTTCTCTCAGCTATTACGCATGAAAACCTGGTCCCTCTTCTTGGCTACTGCTACGAGAATGAACAACGAATTCTGGTTTATCCCTTTATGTCAAACGGCTCCCTACAGGATCGGTTAAATGGTACTTCACATAAAAACAAATTCCTACTTCCTCTTTAACATAAACAGGCCAAGAAATGAGTGGAGCTTGGTTGAATTGTCATTAGGAAATTAGAACAAAAGGTTTGTTTCTAAGACGGGGCTTAATGCATGGTTCTGCCACCTTACCAAAAGCATTAAGAGTCATCAATTTGGAATTGGAGGGGCTGCCACGTTAAGGGAGGGTTAAGCTTATCCAACAATGGTAATTAATTAGCTATTCTTTCATTAAAAAAATCAATAATTAACCCATTATCCACATAATTAAGAATTATCTCGACTTACATAAAATACTACTTGTAAAATATTAAAATCTTAATAATTTATGGTACCATATAAAAGCAGTACATACATTATTATTTTATTGAAATATCCATGTAAAAATGCATATATTTTTTCAACTTCTAATTTTCCTAATCTCATATAAAGAGTACAATTTTTAGTACGCTTAATTCTTAAAAATGGTAAAAACATCACCTTCTTTTGTGAGATAATAACTTCTATTTTTTTACAATAAAGAAAATCTTCCTTATAAACTTTCTCATATTATGTGTATAATTCACCATATCCAAAAATAGTAATAATGGTAACTATCCAAAATTATACTTATAAAACTTTTACTAAAATACTTCACTTAAAAGAAAATACCACACTAATATAATATCTAACCGTATCAAGGTTGTAAACTTACAGGGTCTCATAATAATAATGTCTTAAAACCTCTATAACCTCCTAATAGACATAATCCCTTCGAACTCATGTGGATTTACTACGGCACATCCTAATGCTAAGGTACGGGATGTAACACTGGTTGACGATCCTCCTAGTAGGCAATCAGCTCAGCAGAAGGTGTTGGTGCACTCCATTTGCTCAATTTGACGTTCTTTGGACATGTATTGATTGGTATGGCGGGGCCCTGTCCCGACCTTTATGATGTGTGTATACTCTTAGAGGCTTGTAGACATATATCATGTATATGGACGCTTGTATGGCCTCGTCGGCCTATGTTTTGAGTGTACAAATGATCATGTCATCCTTATAGGCCCGTATGTCACATGTATAAGTTTGTATATCATGTTGGGTCGTCCTATGTCGAGTATTCCCTTATGTTTTATTCTTAGTATCTGATGATGGCCCTTCTGACCCATTTACCCATGATGGTGCGATAAGAAAGATATGTCACATTGGTACTCGGTTGAGTAAGGCATCGGATGCCCATCGCGGCCCTCCGAGTTGGGTCGTGACATACATGGTATCAGAGAAGGTCTGTCCTAGGGATGTTTATAAGTCGTGTCTAGTAAAGTCTTGTTTATTATTGTGTTGCACGCCATACTTATAAATAGGAGGCTGCAGCACATTTAGGATTGTTACCCTCCTTTCATATTCTAGATCGTGCGAAAGAGCGGAGTTGTAGGGAATCGAGTCTAACGTATGCGTTGATATAGGTTGTACAAAGATGTCATTCCTAGAAGAGCTACAGCTAGTCGGGATGATAAGGAAGGATTGGGAGGGGGTATGAGACACACGCCCTCTATTGAGACAGATTTGTCTGAGGACCAGGGTGAGTCACTCCCTCAGATAGCCCCGATTCCACCAGTACTAGATGAGCTAAGAGAGGCTCCAGCATCATTAACTCTGTGAGTTCCACCACCGACTTTGTCTATGTAAGAATAGTATTAGTATTGCCGCAGTTGGTAGCCTCTCAGGATTGGCGTCCCCAGAGAGCCCCTGATAGTGATAGAGTCCTTGAAGGGTCAAGAATTTCACAACCTAAGGAGTTTAGAGAGCGAGAGCCGTCTATATTTCAAGGAGATGATTTTGATGAAGCCATGGGATGGACTAAGAGGGGCAGGACAGTTGATAATTACATAGGACGGCTGGGTGGTGGTAGGTTATAGCAAATTGGGTAAGTAGTGACTTGTGCGTGATAAGATAAGTAAAGGAATATTAGACAACTAAAGAATGAGGCCTGTTAGAGTTTGAGAAGTTGAGAATCAAGGATGTTTTGTTGAAATTACTTCGAAAGAAATGAGAAGTGGAATGTTGTGAAAGGTTTGTGCGAAACCAAATAGAGAAATATGAGTGAATATGGAAGACTATTAAGGAACATAAGTTAAAGTATGAATGTACAATAAGTTTCATAGGTAATGAGCTCTGAGGTTATAAAGTAGTATGTGCCACGTTTTCATTAAAAAGGGTGGATTAGTAATTTTAACGGGGATTATCGGAAGGCCAATTTAACCATACAGGTCACGTAACCTACCAGGAATACGGATTTACGGATGGCGGAAAAACGAGTAGTACTTCAAGTGTGAAATATTGAACTATTGTCCTAAGGGGGGAAGACGATGTGGTAAAGCACTAAGTCAAGAGCATTTTTTTAACAACAAAAAGATTGGAGGATTGGGACATAAAGGCATATAAGAAATTTTAAAGTAACGCACTGGTACAAAGTATATAGAAAATAGACAATATTGGGTTATAAATAGACGACAAACATAGTCAAACACTTTATACATGGGAATGTTAACGAGAAGAATTTGTTAAAGTTGAAAGATATAACTCCAAAGGAAATTTCTAAGATTGCAAGGAGAAGGAAAAACAATCATAAGGAGTTAGAAAGGGACCCGAGTACGATGACTCTTGAAATTAAAGATAGACAATGGTAATGTGTAAATGTTGCAACCACGATGGATAATCGAGATGACAACAAGAACAAGGGAGCTAGTACGATATTTCAAGGGAAACAAAACCAAAAAGGAGAAACCATCAAAGTGGAATCAATAAAGTCGACATCAAGTATAAGACTTAGGATAGACAATAAGGAAAGGACGAAGTAGAAAGAAGTAGAAAGAAGCAATAAGAAGGTAAATTGTTTCACAAACGTCAGTTTCTTCTATAAATCGGAACCTAACGAACGAAGAATACGTCAAATGTGTACGGTAACACGAAGATGAAAATCAATAGATGAGGTCCAAAACTATATATACAAGGGATTCAGAATGTGTGGGAATTTGATCAGGGTTGCAAAGAAGGAATATCATAATATAAGAGAAATAAGAAGTTGTTGACAATTAGGGGCGATGAGAATAATAAGGAGGAATGGAGAACCATAGTTGTATACATGTTTCATATAAGACGGCTTAGAACTAGAATAAAAAGAGCAAAACTAAGGTAGTAATGGAAGCGTTTAGTCGTAAGTCATGGGTAGTTTGATAAATAAGCAAGCCCAAAAGGAACAGGGGTTGACTAGAGGTCGTCACCAAAGAACAGGTTCGAAATACGCTTGGCAGAATCAGTTAATAGAAAAATAACGACCAGGAATATAGTAGAGTCATCTTTTGTAGATAGGGAAGATTTCCGTTTTAGGGAAAGTTAAAAGAAGTATTCGGCAAGAGACAACTACAACTTTTTGAGTCTATTGAAGGAGGGATCTTGAAATATCATGGCTAATTGCGCATTGGGGCAGAGGTTCATTATTCACGCTATTGTATTCATCTTGAAATGTCAAAAGTATACCTTGATGTCAAAGGATTATATTGGTAGTACGACATGATGGAAATTATTATAGGGATTGTAGCTTAATATTCCAGTTGCAGATAAGACAAAATACAACATCAGGAACCCAATGGGTTGACAGGAATAAAGTAGCCCATTATGGAAAGTAGAAAAGATTGGCATAAGATTTGTTACAAATATAACAAGTTTGATTCCACATGGACGACTGTGGTTAGTTTGACAAATATCAGTTTACTTTTACTGTACAAATTACTAAAGTTTATGTAAAATGGAAGGGTGCAGAAGGTAGATCGAGTACAAAATATTTCTGCCTCAATTACTCTTAATAGAGGTGCTCAATTACAAATAGCTTCTGAAAGATCTCTCAAGAAACATGGGTACATAAGATAATTCTAGCAAGTAAAGCGTACAATTTAGATGCTCAAAGACATGTTACAAGATAAGATACCAAATTTCATGGAAGGATGGGATAATCAATTACTGATTATTGAGTACTGCACAAAAATAACTATAATAGTATTTATACATGCGGGAGGATCATGAGAAAATATTTTAAACTGCACGGAGTAACACTTTATAAAGCATAATGCGGAAGGAAATATAGATTCCCCATAAGGCAGTTTGATAGGCCGAATTATTCGACCTAATCTAATGTTACAAGTTATAGAAAAGTCAGCCTATTTCAAGAGTGTTTGTTCTTAGAAGTGTCATAGATCGAACCCCAAAACGCGACGACGAGACTTAAGGAAATCTCGAATTGATAATGAGGCCTTCTTGAAATATTTGCTCATGAAGAGCATAATAACTTAATGGGACAAGCCAATCAAGACATATATAAAGCCACATCCAGACTACCCAAAGAAGGGACTAAAGTGAATTTTTCCTCAAAATTAGGATCCGTTCTCCCGGTTATCATGTTCTGATGAGAAGATTCTATTCGCTATAAATGAATCAGGAATCTATGCTGCAGAAGCACATGAGGTTCAGATTACAGAGAACCTGTCTTACGAAGAGGTTCTAGTTGTTATTTTAGATCAGCTTGTCCACAAGTTGGGACCTAACTTCCGTAAAGATATCATAGAGGAATAGGAACGACGAAGGTAAGAAGTGGGAAGCCATAGGAATGACAAATTCTTAGTACCATCAATTGTTTCAGATCAAAGATTCTTGACGACTCTAGCTCAATCATGTGTTTTCTTATCCCATGTTATGTGATCTCGATCAACATTCATTTTATGATTAAATAATATTTAGAATTGAAGTGTTACAGCATTTTCAGGAGCAGAATTTGGACACAAGGTATGGGATAGTCCTGTCTACTGAGGAGACACTATCAAAATTTTTGTAAAATCCGTAAAAGATAGTTTCTCCTCTAAGACTCCTTTACATTGGAGGACGAATAATCCAAAGTGGGGAAAGGTGTTACACCCCGTACTTCCAAGTTAGAATTCATCTTAAGTGAATCAATATGAGTCAGAGAATTGAAGGACCTTTACAAATATAATGATGGGTTAAAAAAAAGTTTTAAGGAGTATCGTGAGGGTTGGAAGTTTAAGAAGTTAATCGAATCGAAGAAAATAAGTTTCGTCCAAAGTTGGCAAGTTGGAAATATTATAACACGCACTTGTGGGGTGAGACTAGGTTGATTAAGATGATAATAAAGTAATTCTATGAGGTATTTTAGTCGTGTGATAGTCGTGTGTTAAGTTTTGAAGCCAAGCGAGTTATGAAACAAAAGTCGACAAAAGTTGTCGCAAGTTACGTTCATTATTTTACTGAATATTTAGGTCTAATATTACTGAAATTTGCTATCAATGTACTTGGATTTATGGGGTGATCTATACACCAAATTGAAGATCTACAATTCTAGTTTACAACACATTAAACCGTTCATCAATGCGACGTTGGAGTAGAGAGATACTTACATTTTCACGAGACTGTGCAAGTAGCTCATGTTGGGACACACTTGAGACGGCCACTGACCTTTCTTCTTTTAAAAGATGTTTCAGCCTCATTTCGGGTCATTTCTCACACAAAATTCGTCCAAAGGCTCTCCAAAACCCTCTCTAACATACCCCAGGATCCCAAGAACCAAACTCAAGGGAAATCACCTCAAATCATCATCAAGAGTGTTAAAGACTACAAGAGAATGCTTCTATGATATTGTGATTTGATTGAGGGTTGTTATGAGCTAAGTTGAGATGGGTTTTTGAGTTGTAGATGTTGTCCAACTAAAAACAGGGGAGTTGCTGCCTAATTTTTCGGAAGTTATAAAACTAGCCAAATACGATGGTATAACATTATATGTTGTCGACAATATCATTTCACTTGCCATAGACGCAAGAATATATGTTGCGATTGGTTGAGGAATGAGGAAGAGATCATACATGTATGTTAAGTCACTTCCTTATTTCTTTTGGCATAATCTAAAGTGAAATGAACGTATACGATACACTATTTAATAATGGATCTATTCCTAGCAACTAACATTAATCAAAGGTGTAACGACCCTACATCACTCCGAGCGGTTTATAACGTGATTCCATGAGTCCATCATGCATTATATATATGTATCTATTTTACTCCATCGAGCCATGCTATAGTTCATTGGGTATGACACCTACTGTGCAATAACTGATCAGTTGGGTTTTACTGAGCTCCACGTGGTCGGGTACGATTCTACCGAGCCTTATGATGGCGGGGTATGTTTTTACCCAGCCTATTATGGCCGAGTACGATATGATGATGATGATGCCCACATAGGCAAATATTATATATATATATATCATGCATTTCATGTCAATAGCCCTCAGAGGTACTCAGATATTACAGTATGTATCTTCTCTATCTCTTTTTACATTACTATTCTTGTTTACGCTTTCCTGCCTTACATACATCGTACTTTATTTGTACTGGCGTCCCTTTTGTATGGGGACGCTGTGTTTCATGCCCGCAGGTCCCGATAGATAGGTTGACGGTCCTCCTAGTAGGATATCAGCTCAACGGAAGTTGTTGGTGCACTCCACTTGCTCCAGAGTTGCCTATTTGGTCAATATGCCTTGGACATGTATTGATTGGTATGGCATGGCCTTGTCCCGACCTTTATGATGTGTATGTTCTTTTAGAGGATTGTAGACATATGTCATGTTTATGGACACTTGTATGGCCATGTCGACCTATGTTTTGAGTGTACAAATGATTATGTCGGCCTTATAGAGCCATGTCACATGTATAAGTTTGTATATCATGTTGGGTCCTCCTATGGCGAGTATTCCCTTATGTTTTATTCTTATAATCTCATGACGACATTTTCTGGCTCATTTACCCATGATGGTATGTAAGAAAGATATGTCACATTGGTACTCGGTTGAGTAAGGCATCGGGTGCCCGTCACGGCCCTCCAATTTTGTCGTGATAGGTTGACTTTTGTCTATCGGGTTCGGAATTTTGTTTTGGGACATGGAATAGGCCCTTTATGCTATTTAGAACATGTTTGCAAAATTTGGTGTCATTTGGAGTTGATTTAATAGGATTCGGACGCTTGGTTGCAATTCTAGAGGCTCTTGAACTTTTCTTTCAAATTCATGCATTTTGATGTTTGATTCATAGTTATAGATGTTATTTTTGTGTTTCACTCAGGCAAGCGAGTTTGTATGATATTTTTATACTTGTATGGATGTTTGGTTTGGAGCCCCGAGGGCTCGAGTGAGGTTCAGAAGTGTTTCGTAAAGGTTTGGACTGAAAAGAGGTTGTTGGTGTCTCTGATGTCACCATTGCGAGCACCAGCCTCGCAATTGCGAAGTGAACAAGTGAGCGTCAGGTATTGCAATTGCGAACATAGGCAAATCTGAGTAGAATCCCAATTGCAACATACTTTGTCGCATTTGCAATGTGCACAGGGTTCCCAATTGTGAACCCATTGTCGCATTTGCGAAGTTTCCCTTAGGCTGTTAGTAGCCGCATTTGTAGGATTTGCTTCGTAATTGCAAGGGTTTGAAATTGCGAACCCAGTGTTGCAATTGCGACATCTTCAATTGAACAAAAGGGCTGGGAGTCGGGATTTCATCTCATTTTCTCTCATTTTAGAATCCTAGACTCGGTAAGAGGCGACTTAGAGAGGGTATTTTCATCTACAATCATTGGGTAAGTGATTCTAATCATTTTCCAAGTATATTTCCTGATTATATCTTAGATTTGACATCAAATTTATGAGAATCAAGAGGAACTTTGGGGGATTTTTTCCAGAGTTTTAAAGATTAAGAATTTGTGTTTTGAAAGTCAATTTGGACTCGAATTGTAAAACAATATATATATATATATATATATATATATATATATATATATATATATATATATATATATATATATATATATGTATGTATATATATATATATATATATATATGGACTCATGGGGTTATGGGTAGCCGGAATCTATCCTTGGACCAGGGTTTCGACCGGACGAGCCCGAGGTTGACTTTTGATTGACTTTTTGGAAAATGTGTAAACATCATAGCTTTATCTATTGTAGTTGGTTTCCCTTTGCAGTTTTGATTATATCAAGTCATTTTTGGTTAGATTTGAGCCGCGTGGAGGTTAATTTTGGGTAAAAAGCTATTTTTGAAGGTTTATTTAGCCTAGTTAGGGTAAGTATCTGTGATGACCCGATAGGTTATTTTGAGTTCTAGAATTGTTTCAGTGTTCTGAGAACTCGACTAGCTCCGTTTAGTGTTTATCGATTTGCATGCGTAGTCCGTATCTTTTTCCGAAAAGTTTTTATGTGAAACAATCGAAGAAAACATGAATTTTAGCTTTAAAAATGATTTAATTTAACTACAGTCAGCATTTTATGTAAACGACCCCGGATCGGTATGTTGACTATCCCGGTGTGTCCATATCGTGATTTTGGACTTGTCCGTATGCCCAGAATTGAATTCGGAAATCCTTATCTTGATTTGACATGATTTGATAAAACTAGTAAATTGAAGATTGAAAGAATTCTAAAGTTTCACCGTAGGTTGACTTTATTGCTACCGGGTTTGGATTTAGGTTCTGGAACTTATTATAGGTTCATTTTACTATTTAAGACTTGTCTACAAAATTTGGTGCAAAAAGGAGTTGATTTGATAGGATTCGAATGCTCAGTTGTGAATTTGAAAGTTCTTGAGTTTCTTTGAAAATTTCATGCATTTTAATGTCTGATTGGTGGTTCTAGGTATTATTTTGGTGTTTTGATCGTGTGAGCAAGTTTGTATGATGTTCTTACACTTATGTGCATGTTTGGTTTGGAGCTTGAGGGGCTCGGGGGAGTTTCGAATAGGCTACAGACCATTTTGAACTTAGAAAATTACTGGTATTTCATTGTTGCTGATGTCTGCTGCATTGTGCTTTGCGATCGCAAAGGACAACTTGGGGATAGGGTAGATTTCTTAATCGCGAACGTGAGGGCATGGCCGTAAATGCAAAGTATTGGAGGGCTTACCCTTCGCGAACGTGACCGTCCTCTCGCGAATGCGAAGATTTTTGGGATTCTGGGGGAGGCAGTCTTGTACTGTATGCGAACGCGAGTCGTGGCTCGCGAACACGTAGGCCATTCGGTCCGCTATGCATCGCAAGCGCGTCAGGTGCTTCGCAAAGAGCGTTATCCCAAAGTTGGGAATTAAGTCATTTTCAACTTTTGCAAGTTTGAGCTCGGCCTAGAGATGATTTTGAAGAAGTTTTTCATCCCAACTTCATAGTTAGTAGATTTTAACTTGTTTCCTTTCGTTTCAATAAACACCCATTGATTTTAACGTTTAATCTATGATTTTTCATGGTAGAAATTAGGGATTTAGGTAAAAATTGGGGATTTTGAGAAATTGAGATTTAGACCTCAATGTGAGGTCGGATTTCGAAACTAATCACATAATCGAGCTCAGGGGTGAATGGGTAATTGGGTTTTGGTCCAAATCTCGGATTTTGCCAAGCGAGCCAGGGGTTGACCTTTGTTTACTTTTTCAAAAAATATTAAAAATTGAATCTTTTTCACTCGTAGGTAGTTTCTGGAGCTTATTTTGTATTATTTGAACTATATCTGGTTATTTGAACTATCTTTGGTTAGATTTGATTGATTTGGAGGCTAATTCTTGATGAAAAGCCGTGATTGAGCATTGATTTGGTTGCGAAGTGAGGTAAGTGTCGTGGTTAACCTTGACTCGAGGGATTAGGACTTGATGGTCTATTAGTTACATGTTTTATGTGTGGGGACAACGTATATGTGAGGTGACGAGTTTTTATGCATTGTCATTGGGTTAAAGCATGCTGGTGGAATTTGTTTCTTTGTATTATATTTTTTCGTTAATTATGTTATCCATGCATAGGTTACATTATTATTTCTTTAATTTTCATTTCGCGTGTATTGTTTATTTTAAAGATGTTGAATATTTTGGAAGTTGAAGTTTGATATCATGGCACCATATTTGAAGTTGAAATAATCCCCGCATTGTTTATTATTTGGATTCATATTATTACATGGTAAGGACGAGAGTAAAAGCACGAAGGGTGATGCCGTGCCATTTCATTCATATTATTACATGGTGAGGACTAGAGTAAAAACACGAAGGGGGTACCATTATATTCATATTATTGCATGGTGAGGATGAGACTAAAAGCACGAAGGGTGATGCCGTGCCATTTTCTTATTATTGATTAATTTGATATCCGGTTTTTGTAATTTACTTGGTTATATTGTTTCTTAATTTGAATGGTGTAAATTTATTTCGTACTTGTCGTGTTTGTGATATTTTTTCCCCTTTCGCATGTCCCCTCGCAGTTAGTATTTATCATTTTATTGTTATTTCGATGCTTTATATACATACTTGTACAGGCTTTATTATGTAGTTGTTTTGTCATATCTCGTCACTACCTCGTGGAGGTTAGGCTCGACATTTACGGAGTACATTGGGTCGGTTGTACTCATACTACACTTCTGCACTTCTTGTACAGATACTGATATTGGTCCTAGCGGTGCTTGAGGTGCGTCGGCTCGTATCACTTTCACACGGAGACTTGAGATAGATCTGCTGGCATTCGCAAACCTTGAAGCCCCCTTCCATTTCCTACTTTTACTGTTTATCTCTTTCAAACATTTGTATTTATTTCAGACTATGCTTGTAGACTTCTAGTTGCTCGTGTACTCGTGACTCCGGATTTTTGGGAGTAGTTCTTATCATGTGGTATATATTAGCACTGTGTTTGATTTGGCATTTATTTCTCGTTGAATATCATTATTGAGCTTTTAACAATTAAAATTGGTTAATTCATTATTTCACGTCGGCTTGCCTAGCAAGTGGATGTTAGGCACCATCACGACTCGAGGTTGGAATTCCGGGTCGTGACAAGTTGCTATTAGAGCTCTAGGTTGCTTAGATTTCACGAGTCATAAGCAAGATTAGTAGAGTCTGGAGTATCGGTACATAGACGTTTGTACTTATCTTTTAGAGGCTATGGAGTTTTAGGAAAATTTCACTTCTTTCTTTCCCTATTGTGCGATTTTATTCTATAATTTATCTTTGAATCATTCCATTCTTGTTCTCTCACAGATGGTGATAATGCGCACAACAACTAAAGCAAGACAGGATCCGGCCCCCTATTGCAGCCACTACCAGGGGTAGAGACCGAGGCCGAGGTCATGCCAGAGGACGAGGCAGAAGCAGAGCTCAACCTAGAGCTCGAGTAACAGCACCCATAGTGGAGACTCAGATTGATCACGAGGAGAAGCTCCTAGCTCAGACTGCACCACTCTGACTCGCTCAGGTCCCGGAGGGATTCGTAGCCACTCCCGTGCTTCAGGATGCTCTAGTCCGTTTAGTGGGCCTTACGGAGAGTGTGGCCCAAACCGGTGTATTTTTTATGGCACCAACCATCTCTCGGGTTGGGGGAGGAGCAAAGACTTCCACTACTCACACTCTGGAGCAAATGGCTCCCATATATCAGACTCTAGCGGTCTAGCCAGTTGGGGTGGTTCAGCATGTTGTTGTTGCACAGACCGGGGAGAGGCACGCGATGTCTTCTAAGGGATTGATGAGATTGGACAAGTTCACAAAGCTCTTCCCTATTCACTTCAGTAGTGCACCTTCTGAGGACCCACAACATTACTTGGACTGTTGCCACAAGGTGTTGCGCAGCATGGGTATTGTTGAGACCAATGAGGTCGACTTTGCAGTGTTCCAGATGACCAGTTCTGCCAAGAGATGGTTAAGGGATTATGTGTTGACCAGACCAACTAGTTCACTTCACTTACCTGGGATCCATTTTCGTAGCTATTTCTGGAGAGTTTATTCCTTTCACTCTGAGAGAGGAGTACCGCAAGCAGTTTGAGCACCTTCAGCAGGGTAGCATGACTATTATCCAGTATGAGACCCGATTTGTGGACCTAGCTCGCAATGCAATTATCTTACACCCTACTGGGAGGGAGAGAGTGAGGAAATGGATTGATGGGCTTTCAGTATTAGGCTACAAATGGCAAAAGGAGACCGGAGATGGTATTTTTTCCAGAGGGCCATTGAGATTGCTAGGCGGATCAAGATGGTTCGTGGTCAGGAGAGGGGGCAGTATCTGATAAGAGTCATTGTCATTTCGGTGGTTTAGGTGGTGCCTCATCTGGTAGCATGGGTACTTTTGGTAGAGGCCATCCTCCCAAGCCATTTTAGTCAGCGCTTCAGGCATCCCACGATGCTTCGGGTAGCTGTGGTCCTCATGTATCTCATCTTGAGTAGCTAGCCTATAGTGCACCACCATCAACTCCTAATAGTGCACCTCCGAT
Organism: Nicotiana tabacum; assembly: GCF_000715075.1. NCBI lineage: Eukaryota > Viridiplantae > Streptophyta > Magnoliopsida > Solanales > Solanaceae > Nicotiana > Nicotiana tabacum. The sequence continues at coordinate 62,942,165 of NC_134094.1, read as the reverse complement.
CCAGAGTTATCAGGGTGGTTATTATTACACCCCATGTTTTCGTACGTAAGAGTACGTCGTAAGCCAATTGTTGTAAGCTAAGAAATGAAATCATCTTTGAAAAGTCTATAAAGTAAGTTAATAATGTTACCATGGAGGTTACAAATCTTTAAGATCATGGATAACAAGTACCAAGAGGGTTGGAAAGCTTAGAAGCTAAACGAAAAATAAGTGTCGTCGAAAGTCGATAAGTTTGGAATGTTATAACATGCACTTTGGGGTGAGACTAGGGTTCTTAATGTGATAATAAGGTTATGTTATGAGTTATTTTAGGCTTATGATAGTCGTTTGTTATATTTTGAAGTCAAGCGAGTTGTGGAACAAAAGTTGGCGAAGGTCATCACAAGTTACATTCATAAATGTGCTGAAAATTAGGTCAAATGTAGCGGAGTTTTTCTTCCAATATACTTTGAATTACGGGATGATACACATATCAAATTGAATATCAACGAGATTCGTTTCTAATTTATTAAACCGTTCATCGATACGATATCATAGTAGAGAGATATTTGCAGTTTCGTGAGACTGCGCAGACTGCATAGGTGACAAGTAGGTGTGTCACTGAAGCCTTTTGAGCAATACATTTCGTGTGTTATATGAGGTCTTTTTGGGATATATTATATACCAAATTGAAGGTCATGGAATGTTTTCCAATTCTCTTAACCGTCCGTTTACACGATGTCCAGATAAAAAGATATAAGTGTCGAAAGAAGGGCCAGTGATAGGGTGCCAAGCTAGCACCCCTTTGACTTTTCAAAAGTTGTTATATTAAGGTCTTAGGTCGTCTTTATCTTACGTTTTCCATAGAACACGACCATAGAACACCCATAAACATATCCTTAAGCTCTCTTCTAGGGTTTCAAAGAAGATTAACATCCCGGGTACGAAATCAAGAAGCGATAACATTAAAACAATCCCTACGACGTAAGTATCGCTATATCACCTATCTTTTTCTTAGTAGTTTGAGTTTTGGAAGGTGCTTCATAGTTAAGAAAATGTATACTTTCTGTATTTAAGCTATTATATATCAAGCAAGGTTGATAAATTCGTTTCCTAATAGTTTGAACTCACGAGACAATGATCAGAAGCCGTGAGTTCGATTTATTTCACTTTTAGTGGACTGTTTTGTAATCTATGCATATTGGCCTATTGTGATCCTTATTTATGGAGTTTGGAAGGATTAAGGGAGTGTAAAAACACCACATGTGGTAGGGTAGTAGGCTGGTCGCTCGTCGTTGCAATTTCAGACTAATTGATAACTTGTTGATTGGGTGTGTTATGGTTTATCTGGGGTTTTATTGTATTGAATGTCCCGAATGGTAGTTGGGTTGTTTTTGAGTTTCTGATTGTATTGTGTTTGTATCTCGCCTATAGTACGTTTGAGGGAGCAGTAAAATCAGTGGAAATGCTGCCCGTTTTATTTTATAATCGAGTTATCTTTTGAGATACGTGATATACTAGCGACATCTAAGTTGTACATGTATTTCTTTGTTATACAGTTGGCGTGCTAGTTGTCATAATCTTGTTGTTAAGTTGCATTGAAGACTGGAGGTATGTTAAGGCTATCCCTTCTTTCCTTTTGGCATAATCCATATGATACAAACAAAATGAGCAAACGCCGAACTTTCACAAATGACTTTATTCTTAGAAGTACTAGGGTTGCCTATGTTCTTGATTCCCCATATGTCTTACTATTATATCTTCTGTTCATGGGTCTAAAAAAAATACGTAAGTTGATAAAGTTTATTTGAGAGATCTTATTAGCTTACTTCATTATGCATTGCATCCATTTATACATGTATACTGACCCATGACCAGATGGCATTATATACGCGTATAGTATATGTATATTGGGTATGGGGAAAGGTTATGGCATTATATACGCACCACCACCTGATCAGCTGGTATACGTTGATGATTTCACCCACAGAGGCCGAGATGATATGATAGGATGCCCTCAGAGGCTTGATGATATTATGTACACATATACCTATGCATTATATGACATTTATATGCACATGCATGACATTATAAATGTTTCATGATTCACAGAGCTCTTCAGACTAACAAGTTGAGTCATTTACTTCATGTTTCTTTTATGACTTTTATATACTACTTTCATGACTTACATACTCGGTACTTTATTTGTGCTGGCGTCCCTTTTGCCTAGGGACGCTGCGTTTCATGCCCGCAGGTCCCGATAGACAGGTTGACAGTTCTCCTAGTAGGCTATAAGCTCAGCGGAAGCTGTTGGTGCACTCCACTTGCTTCGGAGTTGCCTATTTGGTCAGTATGATTTGGACATGTATTGATTGGTATGGCGGATCTCTGTCACTACCTTTATGACATTTATGTACTCTTAGAAGCTTGTAGACAGATGCCATGTATATGGATACTTGTATGGCCTTGTCAGCCAATGTTTTGAGTGTACGAATGATCATGTCGGCCTTGTAGGACCGTATGCCACATGTATAAATTTCTATATCATGTTGGGTCGTCCTACGTTTAGTATTCCCTTATATTTTATTTCGGTTATCTTATGATGGCCCTTCTGGCGCACTTACCCATGACGGTATGATAAGAAAGATATGTTACGTTGGTACTCGATTATGTAAGGCACCAGGTGCCCATCGCGGCCCTGCGGTTTGGGTCGTGACAAAAGTGGTATCAGAGCTTTTATGTCCTAGGGAGTCTACAAGCCGTGTCTAGTAGAGTCTTATTTATGGGTGTGTTATGAACCACATTTATAAGCAGGAGGCTACATGGCATTTAGGATTGTCACTCTTTTTTCTTACTCTAGATCGTGTGGTAGAGTTCAGTCGTAAGAATTCAAACTCCTAAATTCTATTTTATTGGTTATAAAAGGATACCTACATCTGGAAAGACAGTTGGTAAGAGATTGAATATGGTTGTGAAAGAGTTGAGTAAGAGGAACTAGATTTTGCATCATGCTAATGATGAGTAAATGTAAGGTCTTCAGCAGATCATGTGTGTACTAAGACGTGTAAGCATCTTGATAAGGAGTCCTAAGGCATGAATATCTATCCACCCCTATGGTAAAAAGCAACGAGAGAATCAGAAGGTAGATACAAGTTTCAACAAGTAAAAGAAGCAAGGTGAAGAAGGGTACGAGGTACTAGTTAGTGAGGATTATTAGTTTTTACAATTCAGGCAGAGAAATATAAGCATTTTGAGTTACTTTCAACAGTAACAAAGATATATACAATTGACCACACCCATCTCAGTTATGCCCTATGGGAGCAAACAAATATAGTTTAAGAGAAGGATGGGATATTAGGATCCAGCTGGGGTTAGAGTAACCCAAAATTATTGATGGATTGTTATAATCAACTCACATTTTCAAAGGATATTGCAAACATGGTAATAGTTCTCCTTGTGAGACACCCAGATGGTGCACTCTAGAATAGTACAGTCAGATATGAATATTAGAATGTTCAGAAATTTCAGAAGATAGGCAGTGGAATCCTAGAAGGGATAAATATTTACCTTAGTATGACTCCCTTCTCTAGAAAAAAAAGGGAGAGAGAATCTCAGGCGACCCGAAGAGCCAGTGGATAAAGCAAGGGGAGCTAAAAGAGAAAGAATATTTTGTTGAAGTTTTTAGAATAAAGTGATAGACAAAAATATTAGCAGGAGAATAAGAAGAGAGTAAGTGAAGAATTATGAGTAAAATGTGATAAATGGGTGATAACGGTAAATCAAACTATGACAGGATTACAGAGTCTATTGTAAAGTGAAGGAAAATATAGGAGGTTACATGCCTTGAGACAATAAAAGCGAATAAGCCATAAAGTCGTATCCCTATTTTGAGAAATGAGTTGGAGACTCCAACGTGATTACCCGAAGGAAAAGTTAGACCCCCGGAATAATAGAAATCAGTATGGGCTAGTGAACAAGATAAACTGAACATGAATTCGGGACCGCATGATTTGATAATAGTCGACATCATGAGAATTTCATAGATTGCGTTACGGCGATAATAGAATGGACAACAGAAGAATAACCTTTAAAGGTCATTTAGGAAGATGCTTCCCTAAAGCATGCACTATGAGCAGAGTTAATCTTAAGGGACTAAATGTGCCAGTTACACTAGGTGTCACCTTTATGCGTAAGAAATTTAATTATCCTTGGTACAGTAGGGTTACCGCAAGATGAGTAAGATGTCAGTGAAGATGTGAAAAGACGCCAAAGATGATGAGGTGAAAGGAATGAGATTGCATTTATTCAAATCCAACGGATATGTTACGACTCTAGAACATTATGCAAGAACGACACCAGGGAGATGAAGAAAGGGTTCCCGCCAGAGATGTTATTGATAAATAAGTGCGAATAAATACTTGATACATAAGGAGCCAATGTGAGAGGTAAGATCAAATAAAGGACATATCCCAAAGGAGATTACGCGGAATATAGATATGAGAATAAACCAACGAGTAGTTAGTAGTTGATTCATGAAGAGTCTAGTTATGGCTAGACAAGAAGATACAGACAAATCAACAGATTGTGCAAGATAAACACGGTGAAACCCAACATAGGGAATTCAGTCTCACAAATATGATGGCATCGTGATCCTTAAGAAATATCCAGATAGTAGTTGGGGTTGCTAAAGGTACCGCATAAGTGTTACGAAAATAAAAGACGGTGCCACTGAGAAAACAGTCAAATATTTCAGTTCAGAAGCAATCCTACAAGCACAAGGGCGTAGAGGTAAGTAACTAAGGATAATTATAGGCGAGTAAGAACATCAAAAATATCTTCGGGTATACGGTGTAATAATCTTGGAGCTTTACAGGAGTCAGAGTATCTCCCCTAAGTACTACCATGAAAGACTAGCTGAGGAAATAAGGAAGAAGGCTTCAACCTAAACATAGTAACTTGAAGAAGAAATGGTCTTGTAACAATAGTTTCACTACAATATTCCCCGATGAGACGTGATCCCTAGTGATAATGTATTACGTAAGGGGTTTCAAGTTATCAGTGGTAGATTATGGATCAACATTAAGGTGAATCAACAATGGATGGATAAAAGTTACAAAGTATGAGATGAGATTAGGCAGTCATTCTTAAGATGAACAGTAATGAAGAAGAACTAAAGGACTTAGATTTATACATATAGGATAAGCAGTGAGAGAGTAATCTGGAGTTGGGTAGCAGACCCCGGTAATAATAAACCGAAGTAAGAGTTATGGTATAGTATGACCAACCTAGTTGTAGTAAAGCCATAGCTATAGATAATTGAAGCTATGAAAAAAGATATAGCAATAGTCATAAGTTCGACAAAGTACCGAGCGAAGAACTTCAGTACACCAATAGATGCCCAGAGGGACAGCTTGTCAAGTTCGATATATATTCCAAAAGTGAGGCCTAGAGATTAGCTAAAAGCTAGAGGAGAGAAGAGTCTCATAGGCACACATACAAAGACAAAGTCGTACATGCTGCATGACGGGAGGTAGCAGCAGTTAAGATATTGGAAGAATTCCGACAACAAGTCGTGGTGTGAGAAAGAGGCCTGAAAGGGGAATGCCCTGGCCTTTGGATTTATTCATAAAGTAGATGCCTACATGGAAAGGACATTATTAATGTATTCGTAAAAGCTATGAGTTATGAGACTAATAAGTGCATCAGTCAACATTCGAGGACGAATGTTCCAAATGAGGGAATGATGTTATACCCCATGTTTTCGTACGTGAAAGTATGCCATAAGTAAATTGATGAAAGCTCGGAAATGAGATATTACATTCCGCAATCGATGTAAGTTCAGGAATGTTACCGTGGAGGTTACAAATATTTAAGATTATGGATAACAAGTAACAAGTGGGTTGGAAAGCTTAGAAGCTAAACGAAACATAAGTTTCGTCGAAAGTCGATAAGTTTGGAATGTTATAACATGCACTTTGGGGGTGAGACTAGGGTTATTTACATGATAAGGAGGTTATGTTATGAGTTATTTTAGGCTTATGATATTCGTTTGTTACGTTTTGAAGTCAAGCAAGTTGTGGAACAAAAGTTGGTGAAGGTCATCACAAGTTACATTCATAAATGTGCTGAAACTTAGGTCAAATGTAGCAGAGTTTTTCTCCCAATATACTTGGAATTGAGGGATGATATAGATATCAAATTTAATATCAACAAGATTATTTTCTAACTCATTAAACCGTTTGTCGATACGACATCGGAGTAGAGCAATATTTGCAGTTTCGTGAGACTGCACAGACTACATAGGTGACAAGTAGGTGTGTCATTGAAGCTTTTTGAGTCGTGTATTATATTAGGTCTTTTGGGACATATTATATACCAAATTTAAGTTCTTGGAATTTAGTTTCCAACGCTCTTAACCATTCATTTATACGACATCTAGATAAAAAGATATAAGCGTCGAAAGAAGGGCTAGCGATAGGGTGCCAAGCTAGCACCCCTTTGACTTTTCAAAAGTTGATATATTAAGGCCTTAGGTTGTATTTATCTTCCTTTTTCCATAGAACACAACCTTATAACACCCATAAACATATCCTTATGCTCTATTCTAGGGTTTCCAAGAAGATTAACGTCTTGTGTACGAAATCAAGAAGCGATAGCATTGGAACGATCCCTACGACGTAAGTATTGCAATATCGCCTCACTTTTTCTTTGTAGTTTGAGTTTTGGAAGGTACTTCATAGTTAAGAAAATGTTTAATTTCTGTATTTAAGCTTTCATATATCAAGTAAGGTTGATAAATTTGTTTTCTAATAGATTGAACTCACTGGACGATGATTAGAAGCCGTGAGTTCGAGTTATTTAACTTTCAGTGGACAGTTTTGTAGTCTACTCATGTTGGCCTATTGTGCTACTGATTTATGGAGTTTGGAAGGATTAAGGGTGTGGAGAAATGCCACATGTGGTAGGGTAGTAGGCTGGCCGCTCGTTGTTGCAATTTCAGGCTAATTGATAACTTGTTGATTGGGTGTGTTATGGTATATTTGGGGTTTTTGTTGTATTGAAGGTCCCAAATTGTAGTTGGGTTGTTTTTGAGTTTCTAATTGTATTGTGTTTGTATCTCGCCTATAGTAGGCTTGAAGGAGCAATAAAATCACCGGAAATGCTGCCCGTTTTATTTTAGAATCGAGTTATCATTTGAGATGCATGATATACTAGCGCCATCTAAGGTGTACATGTATTTCTTTGTTATAGGATTGGCGCGCTCGTTGTCGTAAGCTTGTTGTTGAGTTGCATTGACAACTCAAGGTATGTTAAGTCTATCCCTTCTATCCATTTGTCATGATCCATATGATACAAATGAAACGAGCAAATGCGGAACTTTCACAAATGACTCTATTCTTATTAGTGTTAGGGTTGCCTATTTTTTGATTCCCCGTATGTCCTACTATTATATCTTCTGTTCATGGGTCTCCCAAAAAATATGTAAGTCGATAAAGTTTATTTGAGAAATCTTATTGACTTACTTCATTATGCATTGCATCCATTTATACATGTATATTGTCCCATGACCAGATTGAGTTATATACACGTATATTATATGTATATGAGATATGAGAAAAGGTTATGACGTTATATACGCACCTCCACCTGATCAGTTGGTATACATTGATGATTTCGCCCACAGAGGCCGAGATGATATGATGGGATGCCCTCAGAGGCTTGATGATGTTATGTATGCATATACCTATGCATGATATGACATTTATACACATATGTATGACATTATAAATGTTTCATGATTCACAGAGTTATTCAGACTTACAGGTTGAGTTCTTTACTCCATGTTTCTTTCATGTCTTTTATATACTACTTTCATGCCTTACATATTCGGTACTTTATTTGTACTGATGTTCTTTTTTCCTGGGGACGCTTTGTTTCATGCCCGTAGGTCCCGATAGACAGGTTGACAGTCCTCCTAGTAGGCTATTAGCTCAGCGGAAGATGTTGGCGCACTCCACTTGCTTCGGAATTGTCTGTTTGGGCAGTATTATTTGGACATGTATTGATTGGTATGGCGGGGCTCTATCCTGACCTTTATGACATTTATGTACGCTTAAAATGTTTGTAGACAGATGTCATGTATATGGATACTTGTATGGCCTTGTCGGCCTATATTTTGAGTGTACAAATGATCATGTCGGCCTTGTAGGACCGTATGTCACATGTATAAGTTTCTATATCTTGTTCGGTCATCCTACGTCTAGTATTCCCTTACGTTTTATTCTAGTTATCTTATGACGGCCCTTCTGGACCACTTATCCATGACGGTATGATAAGAAAGATATGTTACGTTGGTACTCGGTTGTGTAAGGCACTGGTTGCCCGTTGCGGCCCTGCGGTTTGGGTCGTGAGAGTTATCCAGGTCGACAGGGCCAGTTCCAAGGTCAGTAGTCGTACCAGCCGAGGGATTGTTATACTTGTTGAGATTCGAGGCACCTTTATAGATTTTTCCCCATGTGACAAGGTGGCATGCCACATCAGAGTTCTGTAAGGCCCCATGAAATTTCACCTAGAACCCGAGGTTTTGTGGTGCTGAGGTAAGCTAATGTGCTTGAGGATTGTAGAAATTTTTCGCGGCGAACTTGCGAGTCATGGTACGGACTTTTAGGGTTGCTCAGTATGTCAAGGAGTTGAAGGAAATGGTTTACAGAATATGGCATATCTGCGGTCCACTATGCGACCACAGAACCAGTTTGCAGGCAGTAGATCGGCCGTAGAATAAAGCAGAATGATTTGCCAATCTTGATGACCATTATGCCGCCGTAGAATTGTTTTACGGGCCGCAGATCCTATCGCACAACTAGTATGAGAATGGAAGGAGGTTCTGCAATCCATTATGCGACCACATAATTGGTCTGCGGACCGCAGACCAGTCACAGAGTGAAGGAGAAATGCCCAGTTCTGGAAAGCCATTATGCGGTCCAATTTGCGGACCGCAGAAATGTTATGCGGTCGCATATGCGACAGTAGATCTGCATCGAGGCTTCATTTTTCTAATTTTATAACTCGACCCCTATTACATTTATCTAGCCGAGGGTTCATTTTAGGGGGATTGCCTCACATTTTAGAGAGAGGTGAGAGCTATTCTAGAAATAGGAAAGGGAGGACAAAGTATTTCACTACTCTACTCTGATCAAACCTTGGAATTTCATCAAAAGGAACTTGGTAGGGCTTCAAAAAGGTAAGAATTTCTTTCCCCAATTCTTCAATTTTGGGTTGATTATGGGTGATGAAGGTAGATCTATCACATGCATGAGCTAATAGAGATTGTGGGGAAGTTGTTGAACCATCTTGGGCGGTTTTGTTCTTGTGTTATTTGAGGGAGGGTTGGGTCGTCAGTGTAGCAGCTCTTGCCATATGAAATCCTCTAATCATGCTTGTAATCCTCCCCTCCTCAATAGATTAACATCGTTAAAGGTGTCGGGATGTTATTGTTACACTAAGGAAAGCACTTTCGAGGTATGAAGGCTAAACTCTTCTTCTAGTATCGGAATTCCCGAATCCTTGCAAAACTCCATCATGTGTGGTCGAACTTGAAACACTGTTGAGGTGGGATGTTCAAGCTAGTAAATTGATTCTCAAATTGCATAACATGTCCGAACCCTCAGGTGTTAAAGATTTTCTATTGTGACTTAATTATGTTATTCCCTTTTGGGAAGAAAACCTTATATAAAATCAATGTGATCAAACACTTATTTCTCATATGATGAGACCATAAGAACTTACACTTGCTAAGGCCAAAGGTGTCAAACGGTGATTGGAAGAGAACTTTTTTGTACAAACTATTATTATTTTGGGAATCTAAATTGTGGTATTGTGATTACACCTCCACCCGCATACATTGGGGTGAGGCGGTAGGGCCGCTTTATGTAAAGGTGTTTACAAAAGATCCCCGACTTCACCGCCCGCTTAGCCAGCTAGAGGCGGGGGTCAGGTTGCCTAAGCAAACTCAGCCAAAGGCAAGAATTGATCCCACTGCCCTCCGAAGTCAATCACACAAGATCTGAGCATATCCTCCAAGATCTGAACAGTCCGCTCTGACTTTAAAAAACCTGAATATATATTAATTACCCCTTAAATTATTTTGTGATGATTTAACTATCCAAATCTATTATTTGAGTCCACATATATGCTTCATAATATTTTCATATAATTATATTGGCTATTCACACAATTTTGCAGTAGTAGCCTATATGCTATGCATAATTATATTTTTACATTATTTTTATAATGTTAAGTTATTGTTTTTGAAGCATCTTATTACTTAAATAATATTTTATTATTTGTTAATTACTTTTTATAATTTTATTTTAATGAATTTCGTGTATTTTAAATTATAGCCAAATATAGGGCTAATTTTCGAACAATTATAGTCCAAAACACCTAGCCCATTCCGTTTAACCCTTCAGAAGCCCAAACCAAAGCACCTCTTCATCTAACCTGGTCGCGACCCATCTCATGACCCGCCCCGCTAACCCTTTAATCCTGGCCATTGATCATTTACGATCAACGGCCCATAATAACCTTTGCCCTTTCTTAATAACCCTCGCCCCAACCCTTAGAGACAAGTCGCTCATTACGCCGCCTCTTGAATCTTTCGAACCTTCCCCTCTTCTCTGAAACCCTAATATCCTCCTCCCCTAACTCTCTCCGATTCCTACCCCAAAATGGAATCAATCCTTCATTCCCTTACCTTATACGTTCTGTCATCTGGTTACTTGTACGATTTTGGCATCACCTAGTGCTTGCCTATTTTTGGCAAATACAAGGCCTTGGGTTATGAAAAATAGTCCTAAATCTCCGAGACTTAGTCCCTATTTCATCTATATACACTCACCACCAGGTTGTATGGGTCCGATTTACCAAAATCCTTGGCCAATCTTTGATTTCCGTCACCTAGGGTTTGAAATTTCAATTTTTTTTCTTTTCTGGTTCTATTATCGATTGCATGTAATTTCCTTTCCTTATTTGGTGTATGATTAATTGTGTTCCATGTTTACTCGCTTGAATCCACCACTATATAAACCCATCCACTAATCCCCTTTAAGGGACCATAATCATTGTTACTCTCTCATACTCTCATTCACTCGATACTATTCTGAATCTATTGCTCTTGGCCAGCTGAAAGCGAATGCCATCAGAATCTTCTCTATTAACCTCCCTAGTGCGAGCACTGCTCGGGGCTCACTGAAGCTCCTGTGAAATTTGACGCATTAGGATTTGGGGTTTTGTTTTGCTGTTCTGTTCCTGTCACTACTGAGATTCTAGCTACTCACCTTTTTTTGTTCGTTTATCTTCGCAACTAGTCAGCATTCTTGACTCTCATAGACTTCATCATTATTCCTTTACTTGCTTATGTGTGTACTCTGTATGCCAATGCTGGTTGGACTTTTAGACAAACATGCCTTAAGTTTCTCTGTTATTTATGAACTCGTAGTATTATATTATTGTGTGCTTTTCTATAAATCTACTATCTCAATGATGTCCTGTAAGTTACATGACCTCTAATATCGAACTTGAATGGTTTCAACATGTGTAGTAGACTTTCACTCTGCATATTTGATACGATTATTTTCTGGCCCTCTTAAGCTTTACCTTACTAACCATGTTCATACTAGCCTGAATGTCATGTCTTGTGCTCACACTTATGCCTTAATGTCATGTTCTGTGCTTGATATAATTTCATACTTGTGCCTAAATGTCATGTTTGCTCAAATTAAGTTTTAATGAATCTTTTTGTCTTGAACCCTTTAAGAATAGTCTATTATTTCCTACAAACTGATTCCTGATTCTCCTATGTTATAGCACTATTTCACTATATAACCAAACTTGTTTATCTACAATTCGTAACTCTAGTAGTTATGTTCTTTGATTTGTCAATCCTGCACTCTTAGCATTGCTTCTAGGATAAATGTCAATGTGTAGTTTTCTCTCATGTGGGAACGACTGATATGAATCCTAATGTTTGCTTGTCCTGTTGTTCTATAATTGACATGTTCTTTTACCTACCATGTGTTCTTTAGAGTCTTTGTTCTATAGTAATTCCCATCATGTTAGGTCTCATGTTCAACTACGTGATATGCTGCCAACTATTCTTAACTATGTCCATTAGCCTGTTGCTATATTGTTGATGACCATACTCTCATCAGGCTCTCACGTTAAAACCTTCATGTGAAGACTACCTCTCACTTGTTCATGTCTATGAATTAGCTAGATTCTCATGTTAATTGTCTGAAATCCTTTGGGCTAATTTTGGACTATGCTTCGTTTTAAAATTCTATTTGAAGTAGTTTGTTAGCTTATGATGTTCAATCCTGTCACTTTAAAACCTAGCATGAGCTCATTTTATGTATGTCTTCTATATTTTCAAAAGTTTCATGTGATCCTGCTTATATGTTTTGGTTAGAATTGTTTGTTACTTGCAACTTTCAGAATTAAGAGTGAAAAGGTGTTTAATGAATTCCCTGAGTAGTTGTCACTTGCATGGTTAAGTCTGGCATCAGTAGGTAAGTCATGCATCTTTGGCCTAGTATTGGGCCATACATGTTGTTGGATCTATGTGTTGAATTCAGGCATCTTCTATTGTTCTGCTAAGCCTGGGGCTTGGGCTTGATAGTCATGTGAAGAGTAAGGATTGTTGAAGGCCCAGCTAGTGTTGGGTTGTTTTGTTTGGGTCTATTTCTAGGCCTGTAGTTATTCTTTATGTAATGTTTGTAGGTGTATTCATTATCCGGTTCTGTAATAATTTGTAAACTAAATAATTAGGGAATTAGTAAAAATGGGAAATGGGTATGCTTCATTCTTTCATAAAAGGGTAGACAACATGTCTATAGGGTCTATGTGCTCTATTTGTTGTTTTGTTTAGCATGCTTTATTTCTGCACACTGATAGACATCCTATAGGAGTTACGCACACACTTCACTTAACTTGTCAAAATATGTTAGTTCCAGTATTTTCCATACATGTTCCCATGTCTACTATTCAACACTCTTAGATAACATGTCTATAGGGCACAACAATGCAATATTTTTACTTACCTAGATACCATGACTATTGGACATTGATGTCTGCCTAAGAAGCACGTGTATTAAATCAGCACTAGTAATGTGGTAATTCATATAGCTTCATTGCCTCATCGTGTAAACAATTAGAAATTATGCCTATAAGACTTGAGATGTTTTAACTGGCCTATACGCTTTAGTACTGTCTGGATAATATTAATCAAACTCACATAGGAACTATGCCTATAGGATTTAACAACCCAAAATATGTTTTATTTCTGAAATCGTCTACTGCATAACCAGAAATATGCCCGCGTGCATTGTTGTTATGTCTGGAGGCTAACTTGTGCCTTTAATTGTCTTTACGTGAAGTCCTATCTGTTTTGAATGTCGCTTAGTTTTATCAGTTTTTGAGCAACCTAAGTAAAGGCTAGAACCACCGAAATAGTAGGTCCAAAGCCTCCTGGACCATAGGAATGGGACGGGTAGCTCACGCGTATGGTATGACTTAGAACTGAATAGAATGCTTTTAAGTAAACAACTTCAACAAAGTAATCAGTTAGCAGGAGATGATAATCTGTGCCCGCTGAATAATATGAGCAGCCCCTACCTAAAGGGAGTTGCAAAGTATTATTCATATTGCACGGGGTGATCCTTTAGGCTAATAAACTTAGCCCCCCACCCCCCCTTTCCTTCATATACTTGGCATTAACATTTAGTCATTTAACATAGACCAATGCATTTGTCATCATTTAGGATTTGTGCCAATTCCCAATTTGTTATGATAAGACTCGTCGAATTCTATACCTCCCTTTGTTTATTTGATCACCTAGCCTAATCACGTAATCCACATAGTTTACAGTTCGGCCGGGACCCACAGTTATGGACCTCGAAGAGTGCCTAACACCTCCTCTTTGAGGTAATTTGAGCCCTTACCCGATCTTTGGTGACACAGACTAGTTAAAACAGAGATATTTGCAAATAGGTGCCCTAACACACCTTAAAAACTGTTAGGTGGTGACTCTTCTCTTTTAATACCTCATTTAAAAGAGTTGTCACATGTCGAGAACCGCTTTCGCGAGAAAATAAAGCGTGACAACATGGTAACTCTGCCGGGGATTAGACTTATGCTCTTACGATAATGAACTTGACTTATATGGACTACTCTCTTTTTCTTTATTTGTTCTAAAACTGCTACTACATGCACATCCCTTCCCTTCTTCACCTTTATTTTCTTGAATTTGCTATGACATGTACATCCCTTCCCCTCTTCGCCTTTATATGTTTAAATCTGCTATGACATGCACATCCCTTCTCCATTCACCTTTATAACCACCATTCATCTTTTTTCATCTTGTCTAAAACTGCTATATCATGTCTTTCACATCACTAGTTCCTGCTTTATTACATTCCCGCATATATTTTCATGAACTAAACTGACTTCTTCCCTTTGTCTTTCTTCTCTATTCTTTCCAGGTTTACTTTTGCTATCCTATTTACTGCTTTCTATCAAGCAAATATTTGGCAACGTGTTATTATATGTGCATAAAGCATGCTCCTCATCATACTCAACTCGTGCCAATTATCAACATAGTGGCACTTGATGAGCGTCCACACACTTCCAAAAATTACCCTTTTAAAATTGGAAAGGCTTGTTTGCGGTAGACTAGTCGATCAGCGGTGCAATCGACGGTCCCATGCCTTTACCTCTCAAGTTGTCCACTTGGGAGTACCAGTCTAGACCATTCTAGAAACCCGTCTCCAACATGAAATGTACATGTATTATGCTAAACCTAGTATGGGCTGGAGCGTTATCAATGTAACAACCCGCTAAGATTAACCTTTTCCAAAGTCCTCCGGGATTTCCACAATCCCAATGGACACTATCATATTATGTGCATTACTTGGAGAAAATACGCCAACGTGTTGATCATTATTGCATAAGTAGTCAAATTTGGAGGGGGAAAGGATAACCTTTGTTGGCTTGCAGAAAATGCAGCTTGAAGTCTAGATGTTCGGTATGGTCCAAAACATCCCACCGTTGCTACTTGACTGGCGGAAAGACCTTGTACCTTGCGACAAGAATCATGTGACAAGAGTATTAGGTGACCTGCCATCCTTGCTAAACATTCGACAAAATAGGGCACCGATTGAGGCTGCTACCATGTTCTGGGATGAGAAAAGAGTCATTTTTTGATTCGGCGATATAGAAATGACTCCTCTCCTAGAAGAAATAGGAGGCTTTGCTATGTTTCCATTGGATAGTCCGAGATTATTGATACTAGAGAATCGCACTCCTCGCGGTTTTCTAAAAATGTTGGGTTTTAAGAAAAATGACGAGTTGCTCTATTTAAAGAAGTCATACATCCCTTTTGAATTTCATTATGAGAGTTATGGGCATATCAAGTCATATCGTCTTCATCATGAGGAAATTGCAATTACTTCCTTGGGTTGGACACACTACCGGGTTTATGTGTTCATCGTCTGCTTCTTGGGGTTATTGATATTCCCAATGAAAGGGGGAGGGATTCATACTCTCTTAGCCATGGTCGGCAGGACTTTGATGGAGGGCATCAAAGGACAAATGTATACTATCATCCCTATGATCTTAGCTGAGATGTACCGCGCTCTAAATCAGTGCAAGCAAGGATTTGGACACTTGAGGGTTGTAATCTATTGCTACAAGTTTGGTTGCTGGAACACTTTTAGAGAGGAGAGTATCGTCAAGAGCTTCTGCGATGACTGTTGAATGACTACATAGCTTACCATCACCTAAAGAAAATTACGTTTATCCCATACAGGTTTGCAGAACTAGGAAATATTGTAAGTTGGGTGTGTTTCTTCAGCAATCTGACGGACGAGCAAGTAAATTGGATGTTCGAGTGGTTTCCTAGTAGTGAGTTCATCATCAGATCAAGAGGGACTACTCATCTGGTACTAGTCGGGTTGTGAGGCATCTATCCTTATGCTCCCATAAGGGTAATGAGGCAAGCAGGGAGAAAACTGGTCATACCTCAGGTTTAAAACATGGTCCAGTACATGGAAGATTTCAAAGGAGACGTCATTCCATTCAAGTTCGAGGCACAATATATGTGGAACGAAAAGGTCATTGTGGAAAAAGAAACCATTGAGCCAGACAGGTATCACGCCGGTCATATATACTACTATCTATCATGGTTGGAGGATGACGTAATGGGAGACGTCCAGACGGGAGTCAATTTGAAGGATAGGGTCATAGATGAAGTAGCTGAAGCACATATTAAGTATAGAAGGCTACGCAAAAGGGTGTTCGAGTCTGAAGCTAAACATATGGAACAAACACAGTGTGAACATGGAACCGATACATTAATGGAAGGATATTGTCACTTAGTCAACAGATAGATTGGAATACTTGGAACAAGGATTGATGGAGCTCGAGGGAAAGATGAGAAAGAGACTCTCACATTGTCAAGGCACGGATGGCAGTGATGGAGGACATCTAGCAAAAGCCTACTTACTGTTGGATATGCGCAATCTGGGAAACCTTATTGATGGGGTCAAAAGAGCTAAGCACGGATAAGGTCACTCAAGGACTAAGTAGACTAGGAAATGATGTTCTTTATAGCTTTCTAGCTTAGCTTTATATCTCGATTTTAATAAGGTTAAATTCCATTACTAATTTTTATTATTGTCGATTTAGTAAAGGTTTGAGTCATTTTGGCATTAATGAAATGACGCAAATGTTGGCATGAATTTTCTCCAAGTCTACGTGTTGCTTAGGCATACCTCGGGCGCAATGAGGTTCCAAAATTAGGACGCAAATTATGGCATGACTTTGTGAAACATGTTTTAATATCGCAAACACTCTTTTAATATTCCTTACTAACTTGGTTACCTTTTGCTTTTTCTTTTCTTTTGATTATTCCCATTCCCAAAGGTTGGTTCGTGCATACTGATATCATCAAAATATCACACTAGATCCAGAGGTCCTCCACATCCGCCTCCACCAAGCGATCCTAAAGGCAAAAGAAAAGGGAATGGGAAAATGGATGATTTGAGTGGTATCAGGAAAGACAATGCTACCATAGCAGAAAATGTTGAAACTTCAGATGGCCCAAGTTCTCCGGCACAGAATGAATTGGTCTTACGTTTCGAACAAAAAATCCTAGAACTACAAGGCGAGCTTGAGTAGGTCCAAAATTTGGCAAACCTCTCCCTCACTCTCAATGTCCCCGACATTAACCAGCAAAACCTGACTACCCAGAACCAAACACCACCGCAAAACACAAACCCACCACCAAATCCTCTCGCACTACACCAGTATCATACACTTCCTCAGAACCTTAACCCGCCTCTAGTACTGACTCCTCAGCAACACCACCATCATCCAACTCAATACCCACAAACAACTATGTATCAGAATGCACCACAACCTACTCCCAATCCCCAAAACTCAACCAATGACTACCCTTATACCAAGTGCCAGGAATCCATCAAAGCAATCCGATATATGTGGAAACTTTACCTCACACCCCGTAGCAAACCCTATACATACCTGAATCAACTAAGAAGGACCTGCTCATTAAGAACATGGCGGAGGAACTCAACAAGATCACCGGTAGAGTTCAGAGTGTCGAGGGTGGTAAAGGTGTTGAAGGTCTAAACTATGAGGACCTATATATTCAGTCGGATATGGAACTGCTGGAGGGTTACTTGAAGAAGAACAAATGAACAAGTTCTTTGACAGGGCTCAAGACCCGCAGTATTACAAAAGGTTAATGGTTATTGAAAATCACAAATTTTCCTACATCATCAAGCAAGGAAAAAGAATAGAAGAAGGAATAAAGAATGGGATGGTGACCAATTTCGAGGCATTGCAGGCCACGAACAAAGCCTTGCAATCAGGAGGCATTTCGAAGAAGAAAGAAATAGGTGCTATGATGGTGGCCCAGGGTCCTAAGTCTCCTCTCACATACCAAACACCTCCACCAACATACCCACCCTCCCCCCCCCCCAGATACTAACAGTCTGCTACCATGCCTATAATACTCAATCTACATGTTACCATTCACAACCACCTGCCCGCCAAAACTACCAGAAGCCATGACCAAATTTTGACCGCAGACCACCAAGACAATACACCCCAATTGTTGAACCTATAGACCAACTGTATGAGATACTAAAGGCTGCTGGTTATGTTACTCCCATCCCTGCTATTGTTATGGAGAATTCTTCCTAGTGGATCAACCCCAACAAAACATGTGCCTATCATTCAGGCATGAAGGGTCATACCATTGATGAATGGCGCACACTAAAAGACAAGATTCAAAAACTGATCGATACTAAGGTCACACAGTAAAAAGAGGTTGCACCAAATGTTCGTAACAATCTTCTCCCGAATCACAGAGGTGAGGGGGTAAATGTGATAGAGACTGATGAAGAACGGGATCAGGAGGGGTCTATCGGACTCATTCGAGAGGGATATGATCCTAAATGGTATCCAGTCACCCTCACACTAGTTGTGGTAAAAACCCAAGTGCCATTTAAGTTGAGGTATCTACACCCTTCACTGTGATGGTAGCTCCCACGCCATCCTAAAAGTATGATGCCATCCCATGTGACTATGTTGCGGAAGCAAGGAGAAGGGTTAAAGCAAAAATGGAGGAAACGGTCTGCGGTACAAGGTATGAACAGAACTGATAGAGTTTATACACCTGAGAACCTGGGGGGAACAATCAAGGAGGCTCCATCTAAGCCGCCTATTGTCGTGACTGGAACTGATGATCTTTTGGAGAAAGGAACAAGCGAGGGAGTACTCTGTTGTTGACCATTTGAACAAAACCCCCCGCTCAGATATCAATCTTGTCGCTGCTGCAAAACTCGGACGCACACATAAATTTTTAATGAAGGTGTTAAGTGAAGCTTATGTACCCACAAACATCACTAGTGGGGAGATGGCTAACATTGTTGGACAGATATTGGAGAGCCACAAAATCACTTCTCATGAAGATGAATTACCTCCAGAAGGGAGGAGTCATACCAGAGCATTACACATCATGGTGCAATTTGAGGATAAGTTAATCGTCAGGGTCCTGATAGATAAAGGTTCAAATCTCAATATATGCCCATTTACTACCCTGAAGAGACTGGGTAAACGCCTACACGAGTTACGGATGGGAAGCATGAATGTGAAGGCGTTTGATAGATCTCAAAGATCCACCATTGGAGAAATCAACCTCTGTCTACAGATGGGCCCGACTTGGTTGATGTCGAGTTCCAAGTGCTAGACATATCTGCTACCTACAATCTATTGTTCGGATGACCCTGGATACATGCCGCTGGGGCAGTGGCTTCGACTCTGCATCAGGTTATGAAGTTTGAGTGGAATCATCAGGAGGTGGTCATCCACGGAGATGGAAGTAACCCCATCTACACCAATCAGCCTGTGCCGGTCATCGAAAATAGAAAAACATTGGGTGGAGAAACATAATATCACATTGAATGAGTCAATGCAATTGAAAAGGACCAATGGTGGAGCAATAAGATAGAAAGCATACTGCTATGGATGGGGTACGAACCCGGCAAAAATCTTCAAGGTATCAATAAACCCGTACAACCACAGCGTCATGGCATGACTTTTGGACTCGGATATGAATACACATGGCGGGAATCCCAGAATTGGTCACCACCATGGCGTTCTCCTTATTATCCACTGGAATAACCGGTACCATCTCTGCACCAGACATTCCATCAAGCTGACATGATGTGGGGTTCTGAGGAAGATGGAGTTTTAGCTGGCATGAGGAAGGTGCTTCTAGATGAAGAAGATATGGACTGTAGTGCAATAGTGGAGGAGGAGGAGGAGGAAGACCCTACCATTCAAGTCATGGAGAAACGAGTTGTTCTCAAGAACTGGACCTCTACACCATCCCGGGCCCGTTTCTCCAAATTATACTTTGATTTATTTTCAAAGTTCTCTACTTCTCCGACAATTTCCTCAGGTATTATATCATCTTCCAGATCTTCTGAATCACTGTCCTTATGTTGGGTTGTCTCATTACATATCATAGTCACAGGTTCAACGGGATAGGTAATAATAATGATGAAAAGAAAAATATAAAAATAATAATAAATACGAAAAGCGGTAATGCATTAATAAAATCTTAAAAATGTCAACAAGTGTAGCTCGATGGCTCGAGCAATTATTTCAAAACAAAATACAGAAAAATGTCTCAAATGCTCAAAACTATTTTTTTTTAAAGTAATTCATGCATATTTTTGCAGGCTACCCAGGAACTCAAGCTGAGGCCATTAACTTAGGGGATTCCGAAACGGTCAAGAAAACATATATAAGCATTCATCTATCACTGTCAGAGAAGGAAGAGTACATCATATTCCTAAAAGAATATGAAGATATATTTGCATGGTCCTACGAAGATATAACTGGTTTAAGCACATCCATAGTGGCTCACAAGCTACCCACTAATCCCATGTGTCCACCGGTAAAGCAGAAGCTCATAAAGTTCAAGTCGGATATGAGTTTGAAGATAAAAGAAGAGGTCACCAAGAATGAGGTCCAATCCTTTGTGGATTGCTTCGCAGGATACCATCAGATTTGGATGGATGAAGAGGATGCCGAAAAGACAGCCTTCTTCACACCATGGGAGATATACTATTACAAAATGATGCCATTTGGTCTAAAGAATGCTGGAGCCACCTACATAAGAGCCATGACAACCATCTTCCACGATATGATACACAAGAAAATAGAGGTGTACGTGGATAACGTTATCATCAAATCTAAAAGGAGTTCGGATCACATAGCAGATTTGAAGAAATTTTTCGACCAACCTCGAAAATACAATTTAAAGTTGAACTCTACAAAATGTGCCTTCGGAGTCCCTACTGGAAAGTTGTTAGGATTCATCGTCAGTCGCCGAGGGATTGAATTAGACCCATCAAAAATCAAAGCTATCCAAGACTTGCCACCTCCAAAGAATAAGAAAGATGTGATGAGTTTTTTAGGGTTATCGTCAAGAGCTTCTGTGACGACCGTTGAATGACTACATAGCTTACCATCACCCAAAGAAAATGACGTTTATCCCAGACAGGTTTGCAGAACTGGGAAATATTATAAGTTGGGTGCGTTTCTTTAGCAATCTGACGGAGGAGCAAGTACATTGAATGTTCGAGTGGTTTCCTAGCAGTGAGTTCATCATCGGGTCAAGAGGCACTACTCATCTGGTACTAATCGGGTTGTGAGGCATCTATCCTTATGCTCCCAGAAGGGTAATGAGGCAAGCGGGGAGAAAATAGGTCATACCCCAGGTTTCCAACATGGTCCAGTACAAGGAGATTTCAAAGGAGACGTCATTCCATTCAAGTTCGAGGCACAACATATGTGGAACCAAGAGGTCATTGTGGAAAAATAAACAATTGAGCCAGATAGGTATCACGCCGGTTATATATACTACTATCTATCATGGTTAGAGGATGACATAGTGGGAGACGTCCAACCGGGAGTCAATTTGAAGGATATGGTCATAGATGAAGTAGTTGAAGCACAGGTTAAGTATAGAAGGCTACACAAAAGGGTGTTCGAGTCTGAAGCTAAACATCTGAAACAACACAAAGTGAACATGGAAGCGATAAAGAAATGGAAGGATATTGCCACTAAGTCAACAGAAAGATTGGAATACTTGGAACAAGGATTGATGGAGCTCGAGGGAAAGATGAGAAAGAGACTCTCACATTGTCAAGGCACTGATGTCAGTGAAAGAGGACATCTAGGAAAAGCCTACTTACTGTTGGATATGCGCAATCTGGGAAACCTTATTGATGGGGTCAAAAGAGCTAAGCACGGATAATATCCCTCAAGGACCAAGTAGACCACGAAATGATGTTCTTTACAGCTTTCTAGCTTAGCTTTAGTTCTCGATTGTAATAAGGTTAAATGCCATTAGTAATATTTATTATTGTCGATTTAGTAAAGGTTTAAGTCATTTTGGCCTTAATGAAATGACGCAAATGTTTGCATCAATTTTCTCCAAGTCAACATGTCGCTTAGGCCTACCTCGGGCACAATGAGGTCCCCAAATTAGGACAGAAATTATTGCATGACTTTGTGAAACATGTTTTAATATCGCAAACACTCTTTTAATATTCCTTATTAACTTGGTTACCTTTTGCTTTTTTTTTTCTTTTGATTATTCTCATTCCCAAAGGTTAGTTTGTGCATACTGATATCATCAAAATATCACACTAGATCCAGAGGTCCTCCACTTCCTCCTCCGCCAAACGATCCTAAAGGTAAAAGCAAAGGGAAAGGGAAAATAGATGATTTGATTGGTATCAGGAAAGACAATGCTACCATAGCAGAAAACGTTGAAACTTCAGATGGCCTAAGTACTCCGGCAAAGAATCAAAATCGCCAACGAAGTGAGAGAAATGGGTTAAAAATGGCTTAAGTCCCGTATTAAAGGAACCTTTCTCGCTCCAGGACTTCAGCTTCTGCGGCTCTATGGCCGCATATGCGGCTTCGCATCTGAGGAAAGAGCCTCACAGATGTGGATCCCCCTCTGATGGCCTCTTCCACATTTGTGGACCTCAGGCCCGATTTTGCGGGACCGCTGTTGTGCGCATGTGCCGTACCTGCGACTTTGGCTGCTTCTACGGTAGCTTCCTTCGCAGCTACGCGTTCGCAGGTGCGCACCCTTACCCGCACCTGCAGTTTTTGTGTTGCCTACGCTGGGCCACTTCTCGGCTGCTGGCTTGCTTCTGCGAGCTCGCACCTGCGGCTTTCCCTCCACAGGTGCGATTGCACCAGAAGCTGGATGCTTCAGCGGATCACCCAAGGCCAAACGACTTCCGCGCATCGTCCGAATGGTATCTGGGGCCCCCGAGGCCCCGTCCAAACATACCAATAAGTTTGTAAACATAAAATGGACTCGCTCGCACCCTCGGAAAGCGAAAAACAACATTAAAACTAAGAATCGCAACCCATAACAAATAGGATCAACTTATGAACTTCAAATTCTTCCAACTTACTCCAAATGCGCCGATTCATACATAAACTACTCGGCATGGCAACAAATTTTGCGTGCAAGTCTTAAATCACCATACGGAACTATTTCCAAGCTCGAAATCCAAAACGGACCTCGATAACACTAAAACCTACTCCAAACCAATTGTAAAGGACTTTTTGAACCTTCAATAAGCCAACTTTCAGCATTAAGTGTTGAAACGCTCCCGGGTAATCCAAAACCCGATCCGAACATACGCCCAAGTCCAAAATCAGCATACGAACCTATTGGAATCACCAAATCACGGTTATGAGGTCGTTTGCTAAAATTTTTGACCAAAGTCAAACTTACCCTTTTAAAGCCAAACTAAGGAACCAAATATTTCGATTTCAGCCCGAACCCTTCCAAATCCAGAATTAATCGTCCCCGCAAGTCATAAAATAGTAAAAGCATATACGAGGTGTCTTATTTAGGGGAACAAAGATCTAGGAAGTAAAATGACCGGTCGGACCGTTACAAGTAGATAGATGTTGTGTTTTCTTGCTTGCTTTGATATTTATCTATTTGCCGAACACTTAGGGTGAATTGAATTTTGTTAATAATCCGGTTAACTTACAATGTTATGCATTAGATAATTCGTGAATTTTTTATGTAAACTTAGGATGTAAAATATATTTTTAACTTGGTTGATTAATTAGGTTTGGCATGCACACAATCAATTAGGTTGGTTGTATAACTAAAATGAAACATGTCATCATCTTTCATGAACATAAAAATAGATCGTTTTATCATATTTTCTTGAAGTTATATTAGCGTGTATGTAAATTATTCTTTAATTAGAACACTTTGGATGGATATGATTTGTAATGAAATTGTAACTGAGTTATTGTACTTTTCTTTGAGAGACTTATACCTTGTAATTGTTTGGGTTTAGCTCACACAATTTGTGTTTCAAGGCCCTGACAGTCTTAATTACTCATTGAATGATGACTCACTTGTTTAGTGCAAATATTTCTTCATATTGATACAATAGTTTTCTATGTAAACGTTTTGACACATTTTTCTTATACTGCATTCATTCTTTATTCATCAAAATTAATTTTTTTACTTTATTCGTTATTTACTAAGGTTGTTCAAAGATTATTATTTGTCCACCTTTTGCCAATCATGTAGAATAAATTTCTATTTTTTACATTTAGCTTTTCTCTTAAATAATTAATGTTTGTAGAGGAATCAACTCTATTAAAATGTATCCTTTAATTAATATTCATTTAGTCCATTTAAAAATATTTCACTTATCACTACATATTATCTTATAATTTCATTTCTTTAGAACCTTCTTATACTTGTCCATTCATTTTAAAACGAAATTCTTTCGTGTCTCGTCTATTAAATTAAAAGTGCAAGACATAGTGTTCGTACATTCTTTAACCTTGTGTTTTTATCGAATACCTACATTGTTCATTTCTTGCTTAACCTACTCTTTTACAATGCTAAATTGTATTCTCCACATCTTGTACACTAACTTTAAAAATGTAAGTCATTTCATACATTTATTTGTTTATTTATCATCTACTACACATATACATAAGTATAAATATATTTTATTATTCATTTTCCATAATTGATTGTCCTTTAGTAAATTTATTTCCATAATTTTCTTGTAAATATTAAATTAACTCTATTTTTGCCTTATTCATTTCATAAAAACTATTCAAAGATAATTCTTTTCTTTTACTCTTGATCAATCATTTTCTAGACAGGTTTCTTTCACTCGAGTCTTTCAATGGTTGATCTTGATCACAGCTAAATTCTTTCTAGATTATTCCTTTTAGCTCAAAGTCATTTGGTTAATTTTGTAAATACCTTACTTATTGATACACTCCCATATTTCACTTAGTCATCAAAAGTTTAACTTTTTCACATACTTTTTTATTCACACCCTTGCATATATTCTGTTGCACGTAAATATTCCTATTTTTACCATGTGATGTTCACTTTCAATCATTCTTCATTCCAAATCATTTCCATAATCCTTTGTTAATATTAAATTAATTATTCTTTACCTAATCCCTCGTTTATATGATTGAGTCTATCGGACCCATATTTTGTGGATCTCGAGGGATGCCTAACACCTTCCTCTTGAGATAACTTGAACCCTTATCTAGAATCTCAACAGTTTCGCAAACCATAATTTAGTGTAAATTATATAGTGTAGTGTAGGTGTCCTAGTATACCTTAAATACTAGTTGGCAACTCCAAACTCAATTATCCTTGTAGAGTAGTATAAGTTGTACATTATTTTGACTTGTGCAAAATAGGGTGTAACAACATGCGACTCTGCTGGGAATACGTCTCCAGGTTCTAAGCACAACGGACTTTATCAATTACTTGAGGGATTAGAGGCTCTCCAATACTCCAACTTCCATTCTTTCTGTCACATGCTTCAGGTCGTATATTCTATGCTTCAAGTCGTATATTCTTTGCTTCAAGCTATATTTTTTTGCTTTAAGTTGTATATTCTTTGTTTCAAGTCATATATTCTTCATCGTATGCTCCACGTAGTCTATTCTTTGTCATACGCTTCAAGCGATATATTCCTTATCATATGCCACAAGTCGTATATTCTTTGTCGCACGCTTTAAGCTGTATATCCTTTGTCATGGTCATATTGTATATGCTTTTATGCATACCCATGTTGTATATGCTTTCACAGATGCTCATGTTGTATATTCTTTGTCACGTGCTTATAGTATTGCCTTATTAAATTATCATAAAATTTCTATCGACTCTTGGTCGTACACAATCACACACAAGTCATGTGAGGGTTGTCTTTTCACCCCTCCGAACCTTCTTTCAAAACTTTCTAGTTTGAGAGATTGGCATACGAGGTTAACAACATAACATCTCGCAGTTGTCCTTAATTCATGTACGAATCTAGGTAAATCTACTCTTAGAATTCGCAGGTCACTGCACATACAATCTTGCAGCTTTCTTTAGCTGGATTAATTGTTACATATACTTTACTTGTTATATATTCTTTGAATGTTACCCATTCATTGTTTGTTATATATTCTTTGTCTGTTAGTGTTATGTATTCTTTATCTGTTACATGTATCTTCTATTTGTTATCCATTATTACGTTCTCTTTATCTGACTGAACGCTGGTTGACTTGTGTTGAACCTTAGCCTCTCAAATACACATGCACATTCCGGTCATAATGACCATTCCCATAATCACACCATCGTTTGGATTCTACCATCCTTTTCAAAAACACGTCAATCTAGCTTGGTACACCTCCCACTTATTTGACATATTTCTTCTCAATCATACCTCACACTTTCACTAACTTCCGTCATTTGAGACAGATCTATGGGCTATGCTACCATCATCTCTTATTTAGTAGTTACCAGTCTCCTCCCACCGACCCAAATATTTTCATTCACAACCACCTATTCTCAAAAGACAATCACCCATTCACGATAACCATACAGATCACATAGTTTCAGTAATTTGCCAGAACTACGTTTTGACCTGATTCTTGCTTTGGCAGGATACGTAGGCAACCCTATATAAGGGGTTCGGTCTCCCTACTATTTCTAAATAATTTCCTCAGCATTAAAAACCGGGGTAGTTCATTTGAAACAATGCGATGATTCTCTCAACCCAGAAATCTCCGAGAGCGTCAACCAAATTTCACCCAAAATCCAAGCATTAAAATACCATGTCAACCTTACTCTGACCCTCACTCGACTTAAATTCCAACATATGGGATGCAAGTCCTTTCTTCAAACATTTGGATATGGAGTCATGGTGTTCATTCCCACCTTTCAAATTCAGAGATTCGATACAAGTCAACCCACCTGTTACAGGGGGAAGGTTGTTAGTCAGCCTTTGAGAAATGTCATGCTCGTGCAACTCGGGCAAACAGAGAAGAACAAGCAAAGCATAGAGTCAACATAAATCAATCTCTTTTCTTTGAACAAATGATTTTTCTTCGGATGCAGAAGGGACAACATCATCTCCAGAACCATCATGGAATGCCGCTATCGCATTCGTGATCACAATAAGACACAATGCTGGTTGCGCGGCATAATTTACACCCACTTGATGTTATAACTTCACTTGAGAGGGACCCTAGCATTTTCTCCTATGAGTTTTGCCAGAATGTCATCCTGGGCACTTCACGGGAGATATAATCTGACCTCGGATGCTATGGATGTAACAAACCGGCCAGTCATTGTCACGACCCAAAATCCCAACTCATCGTGATAACGTCTAACACACCGACTAGGCAAGCCAAAATGTAACAATAAACCAAAACAACAAAAATTATAGAAATAGCATAAGTCTGAAACCTCAATGTATCAAAATACTGCCAATACAAGATAAATCCCCCAAAATAGTAAATACGGAGTCACTATCTCTACTACGGAATACAAGTCTGAAAAACTAAATAAAAATACTTTTTGAACTAAAACAACAGTACATAAGAAAAGATAAATCAAACTACAGCCAAGGATGCAGCTCTACCTCACCTCTCGCTGATCAGACCAACAAGCAAATCTAGTGCTGATAACTGGTCCCCGCACATGGATCTACACAATTAAGTGTAGAGTGTAGTATGAGTACAACTAGCCCAATATACTCAATAAGTATCGTAACTACCCTTGGCAAGGTAAAAGAAGCATGAATTATAGATGATACCAGCGATAACCTATACAGTTTCATCATTATACCAAGTACAAAATAATTATAAAATCAAGTCATAAAGCACAGTAAGAAGCATCTGCATGTATATGTGTGCATTTACTCAAATACTTTGCTAAGTCAATGTTCAGCATGTAGAGATGATATGTAGTTAAATGAGGTAAATAAATCACGAAAATTGCACGTAAAGATAAAATGTAAAATCCAAACAAACATTGGCCATATTTCGTCAAACTTTCCATATATGTACAAAACCACTGATCAATTTTCATCAATATCCAGGTGTACACCATCAAGAAAGAAATACGAGAGGGTGACCCTAGGGGGATGGATCCATATCCACATGCAAGAACGAACAATTCAACGTGCTACAAGCCTGGCGTGGTCACAAGCTCAATATCATAATCCGCCCGGCATGGTCATATGCATAATAGCACAATCAGCCCGACGTGGTCACAGGCATAACAACATAATCCGTTTGGCGTGTCTACTCGGCGTGGTCACAGGCATAAAGACACAATCCGCCCGACATGGTCGCAGGCATAACAACACAATCCGCCTAGCGTGGTCACAAGCATCCAGTCCATATCATATCACACGGAAGCAAATATACAAGTATACATGTATATGATTAGTGAATAACAGATTTCATGCTGCTGGACTCGTATAAGTGACATGCTAAAGTGTAGGCATGTGCATAATGTGCTATCATAGCTCAAATCAGGTAATTCATCACAAAGATAACAATTATCAAGTTCATTCATTGATTTAGTCTCTAAGTAACCTCAAACATAGCTAAAATAGTTCACAACAATGTTACAAATATGAGAAACATCATAGTCTATTCTAGGCATATCATAGCCTAAGCATAACCCGAGCATGGAAAAAACCCCGTGTTAGCACATGGGCTCAAAATCCCACACATGTGCACACTCATAGCACGTAGCTATCACAAATAATTTAGGCAACTAGTGCCTCAACCAAGCTCAGATAAGATACTTACATCAAGCAAGCCAAATTACTCCTCTAACAAACCCATTCCGCACGAATCAACCTCTAAAAGGCTCGAATCTAGTTAAAATAGTGTAATACTATCAATAAAAACTATAGGATGTGATCCAAAAGATAAAGCTAAGATCTTTAACCAAAATGAAAAATTCAACCCCGTGCCCGCACCTCGGAACTCTACAAAATTCACAAATACCGAACACCCATTCAATTACGAGTCCAACCATACCAAATCATCCAATTCCAACCTCAAATCGACCTTCAAACCTCCATTTTTCATTTTTTAAAAGTTTCCACAAAATCCCCCATTTCTTCACTTTAATTCACAAATTAAATGCTAAAACAAAGGTGGAATAATGCAATAATGACAAATCCGAGTCAAAAACACTCACACTGATCTAAGATGTGAAACATCCCCTCCAAAATCGCCCAAACCCGAGCTATACAACTCAAAACATAAAATAATAACTCTAACCCTCGAAATGGGAATTTAAAACCATCTGCCAGGTTATTACCCTTCATGATCGCAGAAGTCCCTCGCGATCGCGAAGAACAAAAATCTCATGTAAGAAAAACCATTCTCCGCAAATACGAGGACCAAGTCACGAACACGATGCCCAGTCATCAAAACCTATGCGGTCCAGACCGCCACACGCGTTCGCACTGAACAAATGCGTGACCTTCCCCGACCTCCCCTTCCTTCTTCGGGAATACGTCCCCTCACTTGCGTTCGCACTGCACAAACAATTAGAGATCCGCGATCGCGTCCCTCTACTCGCAAACACGTTGAACAAAAGCCCCACTGCCAGAATTGACCCTTCGCGATCACAACCCTCTCCTCGCGATCGCATAAGAGAAAACCAGATGCCCAAAAATCAGCAACTCCTCCAAGTACAAAATGAGTCTGAACTTGATCTGAAACACACCCGAGGCCACCGGGACCCCATCCAAATATATCAACAGGTCCTAAAACATGATAAAAACTTAGTCGAAGTCTCAAATCACATCAAACAACATCGAAATCACAAATCGCGCCCCAATTAAAGCCTAGTGAACTAATAAACATATATCTTCTAAAACTAATGCCGAATAATTCCTAACCAACTCTGAGTGACCTCAACTATTGCACACGAGTCATAAATGACACAACGGACCTACTCGATCTCCCATAACAAAAATCCAAGCCCAATATCAACCAAGTCAAATCTCGGTCAAACTTCTTAACCTTCTAAACCTTCAACTTTCCAACTTTCGTGAATTCAGGCCAAAAGGACCAACGGACCTCCAAATCCAAATCTGTACATACGCCTATTTACAAATCACCATACAAAGCTATCGAAACCATCAAAACTCCATTTTGGAGTCGTTTACAGAAAAGTCAACATCCGATTAACTCTTTCAGCTTAAGCTTCCAACCTTGGGACTAAATGCTCCAATTCACTCTGAAACATCCCGGAATCAAAACAACCACCTTGAAAAGTCAAGTAACCACAAGTGAGCATAGAATAAGCAATAAACATAGGAACATGACTACAATACACGAGACGACCGACTGAGCAATACCTTCTATCCCACCATATATGCAACATCACAAACCTTCTGATCAATGTAGCTCTTCTGTCTAGACTGTGATGTACGACCCCGATCATGAATCAACTTGACTTTCTCCAACGCATCCCAAACCAAATCAGTACCCAACAACCTAGCCTCTCTCGGCGCAAACCAACCAACTGGAGAATGACACCGCCTCCCATATAAGGCCTCAAAAGGAGCCATCTAAATACTCGAATGGTAGTTGTTGTTGTAGGCAAACTCAGCAAGCAGTAGAAACTGATCCCAAAAATACCCGAAATTCATAACACAAGCACGTAACATATCATCTAAGATCTGAATCGTGCTCTCGGACTGTCCATCCGTCTGGGGGTGGAAGGATGTACTCAACTCAACCCATGTGCCCAACTCTCGCTACACCGCTCTCCAAAATTGTGATGTGAACAACGTGCCTCGATCAGAAATAATAGACACTGGCACGCCATGAAGACAAAAAATCTCACGAATATAGATCTACGGCAGCCGCTCTGAATAATAGGTGGTCACAACCGGAATGAAATGTGCAGACTTAGTCAACCGGTCCACAATCACCGAAACTGCATTGAATTTTTTCAAAGTCTGTGGGAGTCCAATGACGAAGTCCATGGCAACACGCTCCCATTTCCACTCGGGAATCTCAAATCTCTGAAGCAAACCACCTGGCCTCTAATGCTCGCACATCACCTACTGACATTTCAAGCAACACGCCATATACTCTACTATATCATTCTTGATTCTCCTCCACCAATAGTGCTGCCTCAAATCCTGACATATCTTAGCGGCACCCGGATGAGTGGAATACTGTATATTGTGGGCCTCCTCAAGAATCAACTCACATAATCCATCCACATTAGGCACACAAATCCGACCTTGCATCCGCAATACCCCATCATCTCCAATAGAAACCTCTTTGGCATCACCGTGTTGCACCATGTTCTTAAGGAAAAGCAAATGGGGGTCGTCATACTAACACTCTCTGATGCGCTCATACAAAGAAGACCGAGAAACCACACAAGCAAGAACCCGGCTAGGCTCCGAAATATCTAACCTCATGAACTGATTGGCCAAAGCCTGAACATCCAAGCTAGCGGTCTCTCACCAACTAGAATATATGCAAGGCTACCCATACTCTCCTCTTTTCTATTCAAAGCATCAGCCACTACATTGGCCTTCCTGGGATATTACAAAATGGTAATATCATAGTCTTTTATTAGATTTAACCATCTTCACTGCCTCAAATTCAGGTCCTTCTACTTAAACAAGTGTTGTAGACTTTGATGATCTGTAAATACCTCACAAGATGCACCGTATAGATAATTCCTCCAAATCTTTCAATACTGGACAATGGCTTCCAACTTGAGATCATGAACGAAGTAGTTCTTCTCATGGGGCTTCAACTGGCGCGAAGCATAAGCAATCACCCTACCCTCCTGCATTAAGACACACCCAATACCAATTCGATAAGCATTACAAGCATTGTATAAGAACCTGATGTTGAAGGCAAATCTAGAACTGGAGTTGTGGTCAATGCAGTCTTGAGCTTTTGAAATCTCTATTCACACTTATCCGACCACCTAAATGGAGCACCCTTCTGGGTCAATCAAGTCAAAGGTGCAGCAATGGACAAGAAACCCTCCACAAAATGGCGATAATATCCGGCCAAACCAAGAAAACTCCGAATCTCAATTGCTGAAGATGGTCTAGGCCAAATCTGAACTGCCTCAGTCTTCTTCCGATCCACCTTGATCCCCTCACTGGAAACCACATGCCCCAAGAACGCTACAGAATCGAGCCAAAACTCACACTTGGAGAATTTAGCGTATATCTTCTTCTCCCTCAACGTCTGGAGTACAATCCTCAGATGCTGCTCATGATCCTTCTGGCTGCTTGAGTACACCAGTATGTCATCAATGAATACTTTGAAAAAAGAATCAAGACACTATTAGAATACACTTTTCATCAGGTGCATGAGGTTTGTTGGGGCATTGGCCAACCCAAAAGACATCACAAGAAACTTATAGTGACCATAGCGGGTCATGAATGTCGTCTTCAGAATATCAGAATCCTGAATCTTCAACTTGTGATACCTAGACCTCAAATCAATCTTAGAGAACACTCTAGCACCCTGAAGCTGGTCAAATGAGTCATCAATGTGCGGTAATGGGTACTTGTTCTTAATTGTAACTTTGTTCAACTACTTGTAATCAATGCAAATCCGCATAGTATCATCCTTCTTCTTCACAAACAGAACCGGTGCACCCCAAGGCAACACGCTAGGACTAATGAATCCCTTATTAGCTTTTGAAGCTGTTCTTTCAATTTCTTCAACTCTGCCGGTGGGATAGAGATGGGATAAGTGCCCGGCGCCAGATCAATACTAATATCAATGTCCCTATCGGGTGGCATGCCTAGCAGGTTTGAAGGAAACACATCAAGAAAGTCTCTCTCTATCGAAACAGACTTAATGGTAGGAGTATCAGCACCAACGTTTCTCACAAAGGCCAAATATGCCAGCCATCCCTTTCCAACCATCAAATGGGCTTTCAAATATGAAATCACTCAACTGGGAACATAGTTCACATAATCTTTCCACTTAACCCTAGGCAATCCCGACATCGCCAACATCACGATCTTATCGTGACAATCCAAAAGAATGTGACATGGTGACAACCAATTCATGCATTAATTCACGTCAAAATCAACCATGATAAGTAGTAAAAGATCAACTCTCATCTAAAATCCTCCAATAGTCACCACAAACGACCGATACACACGGTCCACAACAATAGAATCACACACTGGTGTAGATACATGAACAAACATAACCAAGGGATCATAGGGCATATCCAAATAATGAACAAAGCATGATGATATAGATGAATAAATGGAAATAGGATCAAATAATACAGAAGCATCCATGTGGCATACTAAAACAATACTTGTGATCACGGCATCGGAGGCGACTGCCTCTAGCATGGCTAGAAAGGCGTAGCAACATGCCTCACCACCACCTGATCGACCTCCCCTCTAGGGCGTCCTCGAGTTGACTGGGCCCAACCTCGAGCTAGTTGTGTGGGTGATGAATCTATTGTTGCTGGAATCATAGGTTGAGATCTCTACTGTGGAACCCTGATCAATAGTCTTGGGCAATCTATCTTGAGATGACTCAAGTCTCTGCACTCATAGTAACCCCTCCCGAAGAACTACCTGTGGAAATTTAGGCGGATGAAGCATGGTAAGAACTCTGTGCTAGCAACGCACTGAAGGATGCAGAGCTGGGAGGGCGCTATAGGAATTGTGGAGAACTGAAGAACCACGAGGAACATGGCGAGCTATCTGAACGAGCCTAGAAGAATGACCTCTGCTATAGTAGGACTGGCCTTCAGATGAAGCACTGCCTAAACCAACTGAACTACGAGACCTCTTGGCCTCCCTATCCTCAATCTCCTGCTTGCGAACCATAGTTAAGGCCTTCAATGAACCTCCTAAAATTGAGGGCTATGGAGTAGAACCGTACCTCTAGGATGAAGACCTAGTGAATTCTTCTTGCAAATTCTTCAACTTTGAGCAAGAATTGATGGATGATAAGCTTAGGAACTTTCCCTCTCACTCTGTGGCACTCCCTCTCTCTAGAAATATATGTTTTCCCTTTAAAATGATCCCCAAGGCTATTTTCTAAGAATGGAGTCGGGTTCAAAAATTAGAAAAAAGAAACCCTAACGCTTCTAGGTCCGCAAAATAGACCGCATAATGGCCCTCCGAAACTGGGCACCCCTGCCTCGCTCTAAGACCGGTCTGCAGTCCGCATACCTTTTCTGCGGTCATATAATGCGCTGCAGAACATTCCTACGGAATTTTTTTGTATTCGATCTGCGAGGGATTATGCGGTCGCATAATGGTCCAGAAATTTTGCCAAAATTTCTACCTCTGTCTGCGGCAGATATGCGGTCCGCACCTCAGTTCTCCAACCACAGAATGGACGGCAGAAAATGCCCTGTATTCCCAAAAAAAAATTCAACTCCCCAACGCACTAAAATTGCCAACACATAAGTCTACTTCGGCACCACAAAACCCTGACGGGTCTTAGATAAAATCTTATGGGGCCTTACATCCTCCCCCACTTAAGATCATTCGTCCTCGAATGAGTACCAAAATCTGCCATTACAACCTAATGTAACTCAGCTGCTATAAGACACCAACAGTTCCAACTTTTGACTAACTTTCCCAATTTCCAAAAATTTTGCTAGAGTTTCCCCTGTAACTGGGCGTATCCACCCATCAGAGAATCCCAGAAACCAACCCTAACAATATATACATGAACCAACGACACAATATATTATAAAAATAATGTCAACCATGGCCTTACGAGCAGTATATCACCCAAAGGGAACACCCTTAACATCAACTGTACAAATGATACAAAATTCATAGAAGGTAAACTCTTAACATTTTCATAGAACACAACTTTATAAATATATGACTATTCAAACAAATGAGGGTATTTCTTCTTTATTTCTTCCTCGGCCTCCCAGGTGGCCTCTTCGACTTATTGGTTTATCTATCACCCCTCAAATCTATAAAAGTTTCAAGACACGCTAAATATTAAATTTAAGTTTTTTTTATTTTATCATGTCTTGAGTGCAAAAAAAAAAAAAAATTTATACTTCTATTACGGATTTAAAACCTTATGATTGACTTTTGAGTTGCTTACCTATTTAAAAATAATTAGATATACAAATGCGGAATATTAATAGAGTTAATATTATTAGTTATTAGAAGTGAGTGTCATTAAATAGAAGTAAAGTAAAAAAAAAAAACAAATTGGGGGGGGGGAATTAGACCTAAAGCCCATAAAGTGGGCTGTTGTAAGTAAAAAGGCTTAAAGCCTTGTTATATGAAACAGAACAATGAAGGACTTTTAAGGATAAGAAACAGAGGCTTCTTTACTCAGCAAGTCCCAAGAACCATTCACGAAGACAACGAAAATTCTAGGTTTCTTTACAAATAACTAGTTCTTGAACGCAGGTATATAAAATTTCCTATTCTCATTTATCCTACAATATAAGAATTGACTAAATATACTGGTTATTGTATAATCGATTGTTTGACGAGTATAAATTGGACTGGAGCCTACGTATTGGCTCGAGGAATTTTGAGGTGAGTTCATATAACTCTTTACTAAAGTGGTTTAACCCACAAAAACACGCATACAAGGTATTTGATGAATTGCTTAAAAGAGTTAATATGTACTTAATTGGAGCGAGTGAGTACCTATTAACTTAGATTTGTTCTAGCTAAAGATTAGATGATTTATTATGATATATGTGCATAAATTTTTAGATTTTTGTGTTATTCTTATATGCAATTTTCTTGTTGAAAATTCATGAAGAAGCTAGAATCTTTAGAAATACTTTTGAATATTTATTTCATTCTTATGACATACTTTACATTTAAGGATACTAGTATGAGTATGTATAGGATGTTCTAGAAAATATTTACAGATCACAAAAGCCTCCATTACAGATCACAAAAGCCTATGTGGATACTAGTATGAGTATACTAGTATGAGTATGTATGTGTTATTCTTATATAGAGATACTACCTATGTGGCGAGCATTGTGAAGTATTTACAGATCACAAAATCCTCCATTACATTTTCAAGCAGAAAGAGTTAAATTTGAGACAGAGAAGGTGGCTTGAGCTATTGAAGGATTATGACATCAATATCCTTTATTACTCGGGCAAAGCTAATGTGGTAACAGATGCACTTAATAGGAAGTCAATGGGTGTCTTGGCCCATCTTGCAGTACAAAGGCGAAATTTGGGTCGAGAAATTCAAAAACTAGCAAATGATGGAATTAGATTGGATTAGACCAAAGAAGGAGGTGTAACTGCTTATGCCTTAGCGCAATCCTCTCTTGTTGCGCATGTTAAGGATAAGCAAGACAAGGATCCGTACTTAGTAAAGTTAAAAGAAGGAGTCAGAAACAAAGAAATCATTGCTTTCTCTCTAGGAAGTGATGGAGTTTTGAAGTTAAATGATCGGTTATGTGTGCCTGATGTAGATGGGCATAGGAAGGCCATAATGGAAGAAGCTCACAGTTCGAGGTACTCTATCCACCCAAGTACTACCAAAACGTATCTGGACTTGAAAGAGTTGTATTGGTGGAAAGGCATGAAGAAGCAAGTAGCAGGTTATATGGCCAAATATTTGAATTGCCAACAAGTCAAAGCTGAGCATCAAAGGCTTGGTGGCCTAGCTCAAGATATAGAGATGCCATAGTGGAAATGGAAGATGATTAATATGGATTTCGTAGTAGGTCTGCCTCGCACATACCGTAAGCATGACTCAATTTGGGATATTGTAGACCGACTGACAAAGTTCACGCATTTCCTACCAGTAAAGACGACAGATTCCGCAGAGTAGTATGCACAGTTGTACATCAAAGAAATAGTCTGATTGCATGGTACTCCAATTTCAATCATATTTGACAGAGGCCCTCAGTTCACAACGCATTTTTGGCAGGCATTTCAGAAAAGATTAGGTACCAGGGATAATTTGGGCACCGCTTTCCATCCACAAACTGATGGTCAGGCAAAAAGGACCATTAAGACTCTCCAATATATGTTGCAAGCATGTGTTATAGATTTTGGAGGTAATTCGGATGATCACTTGCCACTGATAGAATTTGCTTATAATAATAGATATCAGGTCAGCATTGGTATGGCTCCTTATGAAGCATTGAATGGGCAAAGATGTAGGTCTCCAGTGGGTTGGTTTGAACCAGTAGAGGGGTCATTGATTGGTCCAAAGTTTGTTTGTGATGCCTTAAAGAAAGTCCAGCTAATCATAGAAAGACTAAAAGCGGCTCAGGGTTGTCAAAAGTCATATTCTGACAAGAGGCATCGTCACTTAGAGTTTATGGTTGGTGACTAGGTATTTTTTAAAGTTTCACCAATGAAAGGAGTTGTGAGATTTGCTAAGAAGGGAAAACGTAGTCCTAGATTTATCAGACCTTATGAGATTAAAGAAAAGAATGGAAACATGGCTTATGAGCTAGCGTTCCCCGTTGAGTCGTCCTATGTTCATCCTATCGTTGATGTGTCTATGCTTAGAAAATACATTCACGATCAGTCGCATATAATACCTGCCGACGCCATAGAAATTAAAGAAGTCTTGACTTATGAAGAGGTACCTATAGAAATTCTCGATAGGTAAGTAAGAAAGTTGAGAACAAAAGATATAGCATCGGTAAAAGTTTTGTGGAATAATCATGATTCAAAAGAGGCTACGTCGGAGGTCAAGGAAGACATGAGGAAGAAGTATCCTTATTTATTTGATGAACAAGGTATGTGAATCTAGGTTTGCCTTGGCATTTATATTTCATTTATTAAATTCAAGTTAGCATGTATTTATGTCCTTGCTAGATTATACTTAGTTGTTGAAGTAATTTAGTTTCTGTCAGAGTATATTTTGTTATTAAATAATACAGTACCATGCTAGAGTACATTTAATTCATTAAAGTGATTTACCTTTGCTGGAGTGTTGTGCTTTAGATTTTGGTTGGTTGTTGTGGTACCTCCTTGCCGGTGTATGAGTAATTAATTTATGAGTTGTGTATGGTGCCTATGAATGGCCTGTTATGGTATATTTAGTTGTTGTTGGTGTAGTTGTGGTATTGGTGGAAGGGATTATTTTTGGATAGTCCCACTTACAGGGGAGACTCTGCCGAAATTTATGAAAATTTAGGGAGTTAGCCAAAATTTTGAGTCCCTTGGGAAAGTGAGTAGTGCTAAGAAAACTTAAGAAGTTCAAGGACTTAAGGAATGATTGTTAGATTAAGAATAAAGCCCTAGAAATATTCGAGGACGAATATTTTTGAGGAAAGATTGCAACACCCCTCAAATCTATAAAAATTTCAAGATATGTTAAATATAAAATTTATTTTTTATATAACAAAGAAAAAGAAAAGAATTTCTTTTAGAATATTCATAAACTACTACTATGCAATTATTTTAGAATTGTTCTTAGAAGCTTTATGTTTTCCATGCATTTAGAATCTTTATTGGTAATGTATATTTTATTAAAGTTTCGTCCCCTATCTTCGAGACTCACAAAGTACAATGGATGGTACTGACGTTCTCTTTTAGGAACTTACGTTGGTTTGCGAAACAACATATGAACCAGTTTTGCAGGTGAGCAAGCTACAGGTTAGGACTTCCCTCTCTTCTAGTTCTATTGGCGAGCTCCGCTTTTGTTCGTAGAGCATTCCTTTGAGTTATCTTTATTTAGTTATTTCTTTATTTACTTGGAGAACTAGCCACGCAATCTCATGTCCCGAGCAGTGCATCAGTTTATCAGTAGAGGCTTCATAGGCACAGTCGGTGGATTAAGATTCAAATGTTTTTGATAATAACTTAGCAATATTTCAATAGTTACTACAAACAAAGTCTGGCCCTATCAACTCGGCTCCCCCAATCTCAGACCGCCCAATGGGAGATCTACATTTTCTACCATATAAAGCTTCGAATGGTGCCATCTGAATTCTAGCATGATAACAGTTATTGTAGGAAAACTCTATGAGTGGAAAATGATCATCTCAGCTACCCCTGAAGTCAAGAACACAAGCACGCAAAATATACTCGAGCGTCAGAATAGTCCGCTCTACCTGCCTGTCAGTCTGCGGGTGAAATACGGTACTAAGATTCACTTGATTACCCAAACCTCACTAAAACTTCTTCCAAAAATTAGCCGTGAACTGTGCCTCTCAATCTGAGATAATAGAAACTGGAGTGCCATGCAACCTTACTATTTCCTTGATATACAACTTAGCGTACTGTTCTGCTATGTCGGTAGCCTTAACGGGTAAGAAGTGTGCTGATTTCGTGAATCAGTCCACAATTACCCAAATCGATTTGAACTTGCGAGGAGTACGAGACGGTCCTACCACAAAGTCCATATTCATCATCTCCCATTACCATTCGGAATTTCTATAGTCTGTGCCAACCGACCGGGCCTTTGGTGTTCGGCCTTCACTTGCTGACAATTTGGACATCTTGCCACAAAGTCTGCTACATTCCTCTTCATGTCATTCCACCAATAGACTTCCCTAAGATCATGATACATATTTGTAGAGCCTGGGTGTACGGAATACCTAGAAGTGAGCCTCGGTCATGATTTGTTCCTAGAGACCATCCACATTTAGAACACATAGTCACCCTTGGTACCTTATTGTACCATCATCCACGCCAAGAAAAAAGGCCATGGTTTTAAGTTTATGAATTCCCTCCTTCAATCGTACCAATAATGGATCGTTGTATTGCTTCTCCTTGACTTCCACCACAAGCGACGATTCAGCCCTATTTTGCACAATCACCCCTCCTTTACTAGAGTCCGCAAGACGAACTTCTAAACTAGCCAACCGATGAACCTCCTTGGCCAACAGCCTTTGATATGCCTCTAAGTGAGGCAAACTACCCATAGATTTTCGGAAATTTAATTCTAAGAGAGAAATTTAGCCAACATACCTTGCCACGAGCTTTTTACATTACTATAATGTTCCGAAAATCTTAGCCGCTTCGATCTATTTAGAGATATAGCAAAATTGAACACAAATTAGGAAGGAGTTCATAGTTCCAGCTCACTTGAGTATTTTATCAAACACTAGTTGAGCATTAAGGTTTCAAGGTCCTCCTATGGTGGATTCTTTCACCCCACTACCCAAAGTTACCCAAAAGAGCTCAACAATCTTTTCACTACCCTTGATGCTACATGCATGTAAAATAAATAACTCCCACACCCAAGAATTGCTTGGCTTATAACCTATTTTCAAATAAAACCACAACATTGAGGGCTATGGAGTGGAACTTTACCTCTAGGATAAAGGCCTAGTGAATTCTTCTTGCAAATTCATCAACTTTGAGCATGAATTGATGGATGATGAGCTTAGAAACTTCCCCTCTCACTCTATGGCACTCCCTCTCTCTAGAAATATATATTTTTCCCTTTTAAAATGATCCCCAATGTTGTTTTATAAGAATGGGTTCGAGTTCAAAAATTAGAAAAGATAAAGCCCCGATGCATGTCTGCGGTCGCATATGTGACCACATAACGCTTCTGCGGTCCGCATAATGGACCACCTAATGGTCCTCCGGATATGGGCACCCTTGTCACTCTGTTACCAGTTTACGGTCGCATAATGCGCCGCAGAAAGTTCCTCCAGAATTATTTTGTATTTGATCTGCGAGGGGTTATGCGACCCGAAAAATGATTATGCGACCGCATAATGGACCGCATAATGGACCAAAAATTTTGCCCAAATTTCTGCCTCGTTCTGCGGCAAATATGCGGTCCACAGTTCAGTTCTACAACCGTAGAATGGACCGCAGAAAATACCATGTATTCCCAACACATTTCTTCAACTCCCTAACGCACTGTTCAACCCAAAAAGTCTGAACTACGGCTCGCAAGCTCACCGCGAAGAATCCCTACAATTTTCAACACATAAGCCTACTTCGGTACCACGAAACCCCGGGTCTTAGGTAAAATTTTACGAGGCCTTACACCATATCATCAT
The DNA here is from genome assembly GCF_000715075.1 of Nicotiana tabacum. Taxonomy (NCBI): domain Eukaryota; kingdom Viridiplantae; phylum Streptophyta; class Magnoliopsida; order Solanales; family Solanaceae; genus Nicotiana; species Nicotiana tabacum. Next base: position 62,901,238 of record NC_134094.1, on the reverse strand, counting down.
TGGTCAATATCATAATCCGTCCTTATTCCGCCATTTTAATTCATTACCTTTTAAATTTTCATTGCAGCGTGCAACCCGCTCCCCAAACAATTTCAATCAACAATAGCAATTTAACAATCAAGATTTACAAAAAGTTCTACATCAAGAGAACAAATGTACGAGCAATGGAGAATAACATGATAATCAAAGAATCTCGAATAACTCGGACGTCTCAACTTTACCAACTCAGCAGTATCTACAAATTAACATTTCGTTCAAATGAAACTACATTATTGGAGGCAACAAATGATATGAAACTATAAGACAAACAAGGCATAAGACAATTTGGATATGCGAGAAAGCAATTGGAGACAAGTAGTAAATAAGCATGGAATTATAGAAGGAATGGACAATTTAATACAAGGAATACTAAATGGAAAGTAGCAATTATGGCATGGAAGTCAAATAAGCATGTAGCAATTAAGGCATATAACAAGATATACAATGAAGAAATGAAAGCATGGAAACAAGTAATACAACGGTGTATATACACTCATCACCTTGCATATACGTCGTTTCTCATATAATGCACATAACAAGAAGTTAAAGGGTCCCTAATTCCCTCAAATCATAGTTAGACCAAACACTCACCTTACTCCGCAACTCAAGCAATCAATCAACCAAGGCTATGCCTTTTGAACAAGCCTCCAAACCAACTAAATCTAGCAAATTATTGACCAACTGATTCAAAATAAGCTTTACAAACTACCCACAAATGAAAGAGGTTCAATTTAGATCATTTTGGAAAAAGTAAACAAAAGTCAATCTCGGGCCCGCTTGGTCAAAATTGAGATTCGGGCCAAAACCCGATTACCCATTCACCCCCATGCCCAATTATGTGATTTGTTTTGAGATCTGACCTCAATTCGAGGTCTAAATCTCAATTTTACAAAAATTTCCAATTCTACCCAAATCCCTAATTTCTACTATGGAAATCCTAATTTGATATTTAAATCTCATGAAATGTAATGGATAATTGAAAAGAAATGGATTAAAGTCACTTACCAATGAATTTAGGAAGAAAAGTCTCTCGGAAAATCGCCTCTAGGGTGTTTAGGGTTGAGATATTGTAAGAAATGAACTAAATCCCGTTTTCCCCCTCTTTTATTCAGCTGCAGATGTCGCAATTGCGAACATTGCAAATGCGAGAATGGGATCGCAAATGTGAAACCTGTCTCAGAAAACCAGTCATCGCCAATGCGACATTTTGGTCGCAAATGCGAACCTAGAGCCCTCACAAACGCGACCAAACTCTTCGCAAAAGCTAAGCAGTACCCAGTAGGGACTTTTTGAAATAGGGGTCGGATTCCGATTCCGGAAGTTGGAGTAGGTCCGTAATGTCAAATGTGACTGGTGTATAAAATTTGAGGTCAATCAGACGTGATTTGATAGGTTTCGGCATAAAATGTAGAAGTTTGAAATTTTAAAGTTTATAAAGCTTGAATTGAGTTGCGATCCATTATTTCGATGTTATTTGATGTTATTTGAAGGATCAACTAAGTTTGTAATGTGTTTTGGGACGTGTTGGTATAACTGGTTGAGGTCCCGAGGGCTTCGGGTGTGTCTCGGATCGAGTTCGGATGGATATTGGACTTTGAGGAATTGCTGGTTTCTGGGCATCTGGTTTCCTCTTCTGCGATCGCGAATAAAGGGCCGAGATCGTGAATGGTTAAGTGGACTAGTGGGATTTTTACTCTACACGATCGCGTAAAAAGGTTCGTGTTTGCGGAGGGTCGAGCGGGAGGTTATTCGCGTTCGCATCGGGGCTATCGCGAACGTGGTGTTCTAATGGGGCTGGCCATTTTGATGAAGGTTGTTCTATGCGACGCATAGAGATGTTTTCGATCACGAAAATGGAATGGGCTGAGCAATGCGATCGCGTTCTGGGCATCGCGTTTAAGAAAGGAAGCTTTTAGGCAGCTGTTTATTGGCCTTCGCGATCGCGAGTGGATTTCCGCGATCGCGAAGGGGAAAGACCTAGGCAGTGTTCTTTTAAAATCGAGGTTTTGGCTCATTTGCACTTCATTTCCTCCATGGGAGCTGGTATTGGAGCGATTTTTGGAGCTCCATCTTCATCATCTACATCAAGGTAAGTGATTTTCACCTATTGCAAGCTAAATACAAGGTTTATATACGGATTTAGATATGAAAATTAGTAGAAATTTGAGATTTTAAAGAAAGACCTAGAAATTGGTATTTTGAATTTTTACCACGAAATTTGGACATGGAATTGGAAATAAATTTTGTATTTGAGTTCGTGAGGCTATGGGTAATGGTTATCTTCGAATATTTTTGGAATCCGGGCACGTGGGTCCAAGGGTGCTTTTATCGACTTTTCGAGCGGAGTTGGAAATTGATTACTTTTGAGTATTAGAGCATATTTTGATTGGGTTGCATCTTATTTGGCTAGTTTTGGAGCGACGGGCTTCGGTTTGAGTTGTCGGAAGGCCTTGGGAGCCGGTTATGGAACTACAGAGCGAGGTAATTATTATTTCTAACCTTGTAAGAGGGAATTAACCCCATAGGTGAACTAAATTATTGTGTGCTTCTATTTGTGGGGGCTATGTATGCACGAGGTGACGAGAGTCCGTACGTAGCTACTAGCTATGCCTACGTACTGGTAGTTTTAGGCTCACATCATGCCTTGTTGATATTGTTATTGATTTATGTTTATTGTTTTGCCTTGAGAGGGAGCGAAATTAAGTCTTCTTATTAAATGTTTTGAAAGGAGTTGAAATTGAAGAACTTAAGATTTAAAAGGTTTTATTTGAACTTCGTAATTTCGAAAAGAATTGAGGAATATCATAAAAGCTGAAGAAATCTATGTGTAACTGTGTCGCATGTAGGTTTCGCGAGCGGGGTAATTTCCTTAAAAAGTTACAAGCTGAATTTCCCTTGTTTTCTAAAGAACCAAGAAAGAGATATGATTTTAACGTTAAATTTATATTTGACCGCGTCGCAAGTATGATCTGCGAGCGGGGTGATTCCTTAAATTTATGTTTGACCGCGTCGCGCGTATGATTCGCGAGCGGGGTATTTCCTACTACTCTTATGGGATCAGGTCGTTCGCCTCGGCATGATTTATGTACCACACTCTCATGGGAGGGGGCCGTTCGCCTCGGCAAGTTAATAGATGCATCTATGGTTCGCGCCGTTCGACCCTCGGCAGTGCACAGTTTACTCTTATGTTGGATTGGGCCGTACGCCTCGTCATTTACTATATATATTATCCTCATGGAATCGTGTGTAATATTTGGCAAGAGGACAGTGTATCTGAGGTTTTCCCTGATTTGAATTATGACAACCTCTTTGATGAGATCCACTATCTCTATATATATGCTCTGGTTACGGAGGGAACTTGCTAGTTGAGAACTTGAGTAAGATCGTAAAGAGGGCAATTATACCACGTATTTTATACATGTTTATTTCATACATTTACTCGGTTTCATATTTATTCACTTCATTACTGTACCTGATATTATTGGACCACTAGTAAGTGTCGAAGTCGACCTCTCGCCACTACTTCTTCGAGGTTAGACGGGATACTTACTGGGTGCGCATTATTTTCGTACTCATACTATATTTGCTGTATATTTTGTTATACAGGTACATGTATGGCTAGTGTCCTTGTGAGCGTTGCAGCGTGGTTTATACGGGGACTTAGGTGCGCTGCATCTTGTGAGACAATCCACAGCCAGCAGAGTCTCCTTCAGAGTGTTTGTATTTTCTTTTCTGTCCAAATTTGTAATCCGGACAGTTATTGTATTTTATTTTGTTCCCTAGTAAATACTCATGCTCTTGTAACACTGGGTTCTGGGATGATTATGGGATTATTCAGTATTGAAATTTGCGAAAAATATTATTATTTACTCTGTGAAGTTCATCATTTATTTTTTTAATTGAAGGAAATTTATGATTTCAGGAATATTAAAAAGAGAATTTACTAATTATTGGTGTTGGCTTGCTTGACAGTAGTGTCCGGCGCCATCACGATCTTTCAAGGATTTTGGTTCGTGACACAAACCGTCTATAGGATCACATATACAATACACCTATGCCTTTCATAGACCGTCCATAGGGTTCATAACACATCATTATGCACATAACCATATATAAACTCAAAGTGACATGACTAACACTACTTTTAAGGTCGTAAGTTCCCGGATCATTGGAACACTTCATGGTCATGCTCATCATGGAGAAACATAGCTCATTACATTAGCACATGTATGGTGAATCAATAAGTCAATTTCAATGGAACATGGCCCAAATTCATTTTCATAAGATTTATCATCATTTAGCATATGACATCTCTCTTTCACCTCATTATATACCCCCTTGTCAACTTAAGGTCATTAGCTAAGTTCATGATTCTTGGGGACTTAACATCGAAGTCATTTGCATTTATTATTTTAGAAGCATACATACAATGATTGAAACCATTGAAACATACAATGCCTCATAATTCTCATCTTGGCAACCGGCCACATTTCATGTTTATACTATCACTTACTTGTACTTGCCATGGGTGATCATAGAACATTAAGAGCATTTAAAACATTTAGGAACACCATAGCCTTTACTCATGAGAACGTAAGAGCTTATAACACATTGGAACAAAAGTACAAATACGGTCATCTCATAACCTTTCAACCTATATATCACTTCATTCGTACTTTCAACCACTTACAATATCATTATTTCATTGGCTCTCTTGGCCATACCTATAATTCTTCTTTCATGGCACAATGGACATATTTCATATTCCACACTTTCATATCTTTCCTTTCATGGATCGTCATCATAAATATCAACATATAGAATATTCCGGAAATCATAACTTTAGGTTCATTAGTAATGAAGGCTTTAAACACAATAGATTTCTTTCCAAGAAGTGAAGTAAAATGATTGTCAATCGAAGTGCAAGTTAAAATCATAAACGAGTAACACACCATTTATTCTTGAAATACTTTTCCCCGAAAGGGCAATACTCAATTTCAACTCATAATTATGTAAGAGCTCAAACCACATTGGAAATACTTACAAATCATAGCATTTGTTAAAACAACCACCTTTGGGCATGACTTGAGCACATAAGCTTTTAGACAAATCTATTTTCGAAGTCAATTTGGAGCAGTTGAATCAAGGCTCATTTCATAACCGTTCTCGCATCATTTCATTTAATTGGCACCACTGGCCACAAATATAACTTTCATTATTGGCACGGTAGACACACTTTACATCTCCAACCCACTTCTTTCACTTTCCATCATCTTTATGGGTTATCAACAACAAGGCATTTCTAATCAAGACCTTAGGTACACATATGAATAGTTAAGAGTCTTACGCACATCGAGTTTTTCTCACACAATTTGGCATCATAACTTTCATTTGAAACACGACTCAAAGCCATAACATTTTAATACACAACCCACACTTTGAACACATTCCCGAAGGATAACATAACATGATAAGAGCATTCGTAACACATATTGAACATATCTCTTTCGGCACAAAGCTTATTCGGAATAGTCAATTTATAATAAACAACTTGGGACTTACAAGAACATCGTGAGATTTAATTCTAAGAGAGAAGTTTAGCCAACATACCTGAAATTTTCCCCTTAATAATACTACGACATTCCACCACACTAAACAACTTCAATCTATAATAATGCAACACAATTGCACCAATATTAACAAGATTTCTATACTTTAAGTCATTTAGACTTTTTATCAAACATCTAGTGTGGATATCTTTCTACAACCTCCTCCAATGGAATTTCTTCACCTAAGAACCACCTTCCACACCAATGATTCACCTCACAATCGTCTCTAGGCCATCCACAACTTCCATTAGCACATGCATGCCCAACAATTCACTCTCAACCCTTAAATCTTATCAATTAATTCATTTTACAATCTCCACAATACCAACACAACCTAGGTTAGGCATTTGTGGCTTCTAATCACCATCCCATAAGTCCTAACACATATTTCATACATAAATAATCACCATGAATTAGTTAGAGATGGTGGACATACCTCTTGTAGTGAGACTCTTGAAAATCTTAACTTGTAGTGTTCTTTACCAATTTGGGGATTTTAATGGAAATCTATGGATCTTTAAGATTAATCCTAGTTAATATAAGTGTTTAGGAGTAGTTATCAACTCAAATTTACTCCGAAAACATTACCTTGGTTCGTGGGAGGGAAGTGTTGGACGGATTCCCCTTGATATGCAAGCCCTACCTCAAAGAAATGACTTAGCCCCTCTCTCTACCCGGCCTTGGGGGTATTTATAGGGCTCCTAAGTGTGCGGCCATACACCTGGGCAATTGGCCGCACACACGAGGCAGAAACCCCCTTTCATGCACGGCGTCGCATTCCGGTGTGCATATGGGATAGGTCAAGTAAAATAGCCTTAGTTTTCTGTACACATATCCAAATGACAAACGATTTGATGCGTTAGAAACTAGAGTCAGGGGGTTTTAATTTGATAGGTATATCACCACCTAAGTCGTTACATTGTGGGAATTCTATTCGTTTGAAGTCGGGTCTTGTGCTAATTGAGACAGCCTTTCCACTTAATGTATCCAACTTGTTCCACACAAATTCTTGCCATTCACAAAACTCCTTAGTATGTTCCAACACACCTTAAACATATATTTTCATTTCAAAATGATGTGGTTCTTCCCATGGGTATCCTTTAATACTCGAATACGTTATTCCCAAATACCGTTGGCGCACTTTAAAATCTTAAATCATTAGAAAATTTTAACGGGGCTTTTGTTCAACTGTCGATAGTCTATACACATCCTCATCGAACCATCCTTATTCTTGACGAATAACACGGGCGCACCCCAAGGAAAGATACTAGGTCTACTGAATCCCTTATCAAGCAAATCTTGCAACTACTCCTTCAGTTCCTTCAACTCAGGTGGCGCCATACGGTATGGGGGAATAAAATGGGCTGAGTGCCCAGAGCCAAATCAATACGGAAGTCAATATCCCTGTCGAGTGGCATCCCCGGTAGATCGTCGGGAAACACCTCTAGAAAATCACGCACAACCGGTACCGAATCCATGCAAGGAATAAGAAATAACCTTGCTAGTAGAATGGCCACTTCTCGACCATATGTCTAGCCTTCACATAAGAAATAACCTTGCTAGTAGAATGGCCAGGAGTCCCCCTCCACTCTAATTGGGGAAATCCCAGCATGACTAAGGTCATCGTCTTGGCGTGACAATGCAATATAGCATGATAAGGTGATAGCCAATCCATACCCAAGATAACATCAAAGTCCATCATATCAAGAAGTAGGACATCTACACTTTTCTCAAGGCTCTCGATAGAAACCACACATGAGCGGTAAATACGATCTACAACAATAGAATCTCCCACAAGCATGGACACATATACTGGAGCACTCAAATAATCATGAGGCACGATCAAATATGAAGCAAAATAGGATGACACGTAGAAATAAGTAGATCCCGGATCAAATAGAGCTAAAGCATCTCTATGGTAAACTGGAACAATACTTGTGATGATGACGTGAGATGACTCTGCCTCAGGTCTAGCTGAGAATGCATAAAAATGGGGCTGGGCCCTACCACTCTGACCTCAACCCCTCGGGCGACCCCTAGCTAGCTGGCCTCCACCTCTAATGGCCTGACCTCCACCTCTAATGGACTGACCTCCACCTCTAACGATATGACCCATGCCTCTGGCTGGCTGTGCGGGCGGTGGAGAAACCGGTGCCGGTATGATGGCACGAGAACCCTGCTAAGATTTGTTACTCGACAATCTAGGGCAATAGCTCCTGATGTGACCTATGCCCCCACACTCAAAGCACACCCTCAACTGTTTAGGCTGCTGAAATGAAGACTGACCCTGATGATCCTAATAGCCATTGTAATAACTCTAAAGTAGTGGTGCACTGATAGGAGCTGAATGTGCACTGAATGCTGGCTGCTCAGGACGAGACCCATAAGAACCATGACTACCTAAAAAACCATAAGAAACCTGAAGTGCTGACTAAATGGTCTTTGATAGGATGGCCTCTACCAAATGAATCCCTATCTCTAGATGAGGCACCATTGAAACCACTGAAATGATGAGGCCTCTTCTAAGATGTCCCCTCTCTACCTTGGGCACGAATCTTCTCGATCTGCCTAGTAATATCTACGGCCCTCTGGAAAGAAATATTATCCCCCGTCTCCTTGGCCATCTGTAACCTGATACTGAAGGTGAGTCCATCAATGAACCTCCTCACTCTCTCCCTCTCAGTAAGGAGTAAAATAATGGCATGGTTATCTAGGTCTACAAATCTAGTCTCATACTGGGTAACGATCATGTTGCCCTGCTGAAGACGCTTAAACTGCTTGCGGTAATCCTCTCTTAGATGAAAGGATGAACTTCTCTAGAAATAGTTGTGAAAATGTATCATAGGTAAGTGCAGGTGATCCAGCTGGTCTGATCAACATATAATCTCTCTACCATCTCTTGGAAAAACCGATCATGTGGAATAGTACAAAGTCGACCCCATTGGTCTCAACTATACCCATGTTGCACAACACCTCATGGCAACGGTCCAGGTAATCATGTGGGTCCTCAGAAGGTGCACCGCTGAAATGAACAGGAAAGAGCTTGGTAAACTTATCCAGCCTCAACAAGACCTCATAAGAGATAGCGGGCCTGTTACCGGCCTGCGCTGCAATAACCGGTTGAACAACCCCAATTGGATGGGCTGCTAGAGTCTAATATAGGGGATCCACCTGCTCCGGAGTGTGAGTAGCGGGAGTCTGTGCTCCTCCCTCAGCCCAAGAGACGGTTGGTGCCACCGAAAATGCACCTGTCTAGGCCATACTCTCCATAAGGCCCACCAAATTGACTAGAGCTTCCTGAAGCACTGGAGTGGATATGTATCCCTCCAGGAGTTGAGCTGGTCCGATGGATATGGTCTGAGCTGGGACCTCCTCCTCGTGATCAATTTGAGGCTCCACTGCGGGTGTTGCTGCTCGAGCTCTTCCTTGGCCTTGGCTTGGCCTTTGCCCCTAGTAGTAGCTGCCACAGGGGGCTCTGGCTCCTGTCCGACTGCTGATGTTGTGCGTGTTCTCGCCATCTGCGAGAGAACAAGAATAGAATGGTTCAATCATCAATGATAGAGTGAAATCACACGATAGAGAAAGAAAGAAATGAAATTTTTCCCAAACTCCATAGCCTCTGGAAGATAAGTACAAATGTCTCTGTACCGATCCTCCAGACTCTACTAAGATTGCCCATGACTCACGAGACCAAGGCAACCTAGTGCTTTGATACCAACTTGTCACGACCCGGAATTCTTGTCCTCGGGACTTGATGGCACTTAGCATTTCACTTGCTAGGCAAGGAAACATTAGATATAGTTATTAACCAGTTTAAATAAATTTCAAATTAAATGACAATAAAGAAACTGAATAGTCTGGAATAAGGTAAGTGAAAAAATCCAAATACAAATCCCGGATCTGGTGTCACAAATACATGAGCGTCTAGAATACTACAGATAAAACTTTGAAATAAACATAACTGTCTGAATCGAAGTAAACAGCTAAAATAAAGTAGAAGGGGACTTCAGGGCTGCAGATGTCATGCACCTATACCTCAAGTCTCCACTTAATAGCTAGATCCGAGCTAGTCTACTGAACTCCGCTAAGACCAACTCCGGTATCTGCACAAGAAGTACAGAGTGTAGTATGAGTACAACGGATCCCATGTACTCTACAAATGCCGAGCCTAACCTCGATGAAGTAGTGACGAGGCTAAAGCATGTCACCTACATTAACCTGTATGCAATAATAATAATAATAATAGAAAAGACATGAATAGAATTAATTTTAAACAATATGTTGCGGCGTGCAACCCGATCCCACAATATCAACTTTAAACAATCCGTTGCGGCGCACAACCTGATTTCACCACATCATCATCTATCAATATCATAATCCGTCCTTATTCCGCCATTTTAATTCATTATCTTTCAATTTCCGTTGCGGCGTGCAACCCGCTTCTCAAACAATTTCAATCAACAATAGCAATTTAACAATCAAGATTTACAAGAAGTTCTACATCAAGAGAATAAATGTACGAGCAATGGAGAATAACATGATAATCAAAGAATCTCGAACAACTCGGAGGTCTCAACTTTACCAACTCAACGGTATCTACCAATTAACAATTCGTACAAATGAAACTACATTATTGAAGGCAACAAATGATACGAAACTATAAGGCAAACAAGGCATAAGACAATTTAGATATACGAGAAAGCAAATAGAGACAAATAGTAAATAAGCATGGAATTATGGAAGGAGTGGACAATTTAATACAAGGAATACTAAATTGCAAATAGCAATTATGGCATGGAAGTCAAATAAGCATGTAGCAATTAAGGCATGTAACAAGATATATAATGAAGAAACGAAAGCATGGAAACAAGTAATACAATGGAGCATATATACTCGTAACCTCGCATATACGTTGTTTCTCATATAATGCACATAACAAGAAAATCAACGGTCCCTAATTCCCTCAATTCAAGGTTAGACCCAACACTTACCTCACTCTGAAACTCAAGTAATCAATCAACCACAGCCTTGCCTTTTGAACAAACCTCCAAACCAATCAAATCTAGCAAATTATTTACCAAATGATTCAAAATAAGCTTTAAAAACTACCCACAAATGAAAGATATTCAATTTAGATCATTTTGAAAAAAGCCAACAAAAGTCAACCCCGGGCCCGCTTGGTCAAATATGAGATTCAGACAAAAACCCGATTACCCGTTCATCCCCGAGCCCGGTTATGTGATTTGTTTTGACGTCTGACCTCAATTCGAGGTCTAAATCTCAATTTTATAAAAATCCCCAATTCTACCCAAATCCCTAATTTCTACCATGGAAATCCTAAGTTTGATATTGAAATCTCATGAAATGTAATGGGTAATTGAAAAAAAATGGATTAAAGTCACTTGCCAATGAATTTAGGAAAAAAGTCTCTTGGAAAATCGCCTCTAGGGTGTTTAGGGTTGAGAGATTGTGAGAAATGAGCTAAATCCCGTTTTCCCCCTCTTTTACCCAGATGCAGATGTCGCAATTGCGATGTTTTGCTTGCAAATGCAAGAAAGGGTTCGCAAATGCGAAACCTATCTCAAAAAAATAGTCATCGCAAATGCCAACCTAGAGCCCTCGCAAATGCGACCAAACTCTTCGCAAAAGCGAAGCAGTACCCATTAGCCAGTGATCGCAATTGCAACCACATCCTTCGCAATTGTGAAGTTCCAGTATCCGCAAATACGAACAAATTCTCACAAATGCAAAGCTCACCCAGTCCAGCGCATGCTCGTAAGTGCGAATCATTGTTTGCAAAACCGAGGCTCGCATTTGCGAGCCAGACTTTACAAATGCGAGATCTGCAACAGAACAACAGCATTGGTACTACACCAGCAGACTTCTCCTATCCAAAACCCAACTGAAATATGTTTGAAACTCACCCGAACCCCTCGGGCTCCAAACCAAATATGCACACAAGTGTAATAATATCATATGTATGTGCTTCCGTAATCAAATCACCAAAATAGCATCTAAAATAATGTTTAAGTGTTCGAATCATGTCACATCTATTCCAAGTTAGACCAAATTTTGCAGACAAGTTGCAAATAGCAATACGGAACTATACTAAAGTTTAACATCAAAATCCGAACCCGTTAGCTAAGAAGTCAACTTACGGTCAAACTTAGTAATTTTTCAACTTTCAAAAATATTAGTTTTTCGGCAAAATGAGTCAAAACTAGTTAGGGATTTCCGAATTCAATTCCAGGCATATGCCCAAGTCCTAAATCATGATGCGAGCCCACCAGGACTGTCAAAACACCGATCCGGGTCCGTTTACATAAAATGTTGATCGTAATCATCTCAAGTCATTTTAAAGACAAAAATTCACATTTTCTTAAATTTTTCACATAATAATTTTCCATAAAAAGACTCGGACTGCGTACGCAAATCGATAAATACTAAACAGAGCTATTCAAAGTCTTAGAATACGAAAATAGAGGCTAAATCTCAAGATGAGCTCTCGGGTCATCACAATGATATTGATGTTCATGTGGCGGTATAAAGATAGGGGTTAATGTGCATGCGGAGGCATAAGATGGGACTTTTATGTGTGTTTCTTGTAAAGGAATTACTTGAAGCCACACAACATCATAAGTTGGTATAAAGTGCGTGTAGCTATTTCGGAAAAAATATTTTCAAAACTATTTAAATGTAAGGCTCACGTGGCGGTATAAGGAAAGATTGCGATTGAAATTGAGAAATGTGAATACGAGATGGTACCTCGGTTGTGATTCTCGTTGTATACAAGGCGGCACCTCGGTTGTGATTCTTGTTGTATATGAGGCGGTACCTCGGTTGTGATTCTTGTTGTGTACTAAGCGGTATCTCGCTTGTGATTCTTGTTATTTATCTCATGTTGTAAAGAGTTATTGGTGAAATACTTCTTATTTCTTTTATTCTTCCTTGTCTTATCAGTTTGAATCTGTATTTGACTATGGTGGTTATCTTTAATTGCTTCCTTTATATTATCTCAATGTTTATAATTCTGGCATTAGTCTATGTTGTTAACTTGTTTCGTATCAGTTATTTCTCCGCCTTCCATTACTTCTCGTTATTATGTTTTCATTATGTTTATTATGTCTTAGTAGGTATCCGGATCTGGCCTCGTCACTACTCTACCGAGTTTAGCCTTGATACTTACTAGGTAGCGTTGTGGTGTACTCATACTACGCTTCTGTATATTTTTAGTGCAGATTCAGGTACGTATGTTCATGTTGAATGTTAGTGATTGGTTGTAGCTTATTTCTCAGAGACTCAAGGGATACCTGCTCGGCATCCACAGGTCTCAGAGTCACCTTCCTTTAACCTTCTTTTCTATTGTACATTTCATTTAGACAGTGATATAGTAGACATTCCAGTTTAATCGGTAGACCTTATGACTCAGTTCCATCGGTTTTGAAAAGTGTGTTGTTGAGAACCTATTTTGGAAGGTTATACGAGTTTATCAGTCTTGCTTTAGTTTTTCTGTTAGTTATTTCTGTCAAGTTATTATTAAATATTGGGCTCACCTAGTCTCAGAGACTATGTGCAATCATTACATCCTAAGGAGGGAAAGTGGAGTTGTGACGATGATATTTCCATATAAAATATAATTTAATTCAATTTTAAAGTCCTAATATATGTAGTTCAAATAAGAACAAATTTGATAAATAAATTTCAATTAATTTTAAAGTCTTAAATATTAAAAAAAAGAAGTTAAATGACTATTTTTATAGTGTGAAATCTATTGTTAGCTTTATTTATCATGCAAAAAAATTAATTGGATGAGTACTATTTAAACCCAACTAAATTTATATATAAAAAGAAATAAAATGATTGTTAAAAAACTTAAGGTAGAATATTAGCACTTATTATTATTCTATCCAACATAAAGCATATCATGGCGTACTATAATTCTCAAAAAGGTCTACTAAACTTTCATGTAGATTTTGATGTAGATTCACATAGATCATTATAATAGTGTTTAATTTATTTACTTTTATCTGCATGCACATTTAAAGATACTTTTTTGAGTTAACTAATTAAAAATTATTTGCTGGTAATATTTTGGTGACACAATACGTAAGTTTAACTCATTGGATCTCACTTAATTCACAAATAATATTGTTGATTTATGTTCTCTTTTATCACTTGAATAGATTTGTCACGATCATAGTGTTAATACTTATATTTATCATAAATTTTATAGTGAAAAAACTAATAAATATTTTAATAAATTAAAAGTTCTTAATATTAGAAAAATAAGTAAGTGACCCCAACTATTCTTATCGTTTACTTAGGAAAATAACTAAATGACCCCAGCTATTCTTCATAATTTGAATTTCTTAATTTTCATTTAATATGAAAGTAAGAAATAATTGAAAAATATATTATTATACATATGTAACTTTTCAACTACGATACTATCTTGGTTTAACTTTGTATAATCATTAACAAATTAAGAATAATACATTGTCTGTTTGCATTTAATAAATAAGACATCATGTTACTTAATTTAATCAAAATATAATAGAAAAAATATTATATTAAGAAAAAATGTTCCTTTCCGTTGTAAAGTATTGATTACCTTTCTTTTACATGACACTAAATAAATTCTTTAAATTGAATTTAATTTTTAATTTATTCTAGTCCTTAGATTTTTAATTGATACGACATTTAAGCAGAAAGGTCAAACTTTCTAATATTTGGTAAGAGAACATTTAAGTCAAAATCGTGTTTTGATATGTAATGACCCGACCGGTCGTTTTGAGCTCTAGCTCGTCGTTCGACAGTTTGAGACCCTGAGTAGTTTCACTTCATGTATTATGACTTTTTTTTAGTAAATATACTACTAGGTTATTACCCTAGTAGCTATTATATATAATAAATCCCTAACTGGGTAAAAATTACAAAATATTTAAATAACCTACAAACAAAACTATGTAGAAGTAACATAATAAACGATGGAAACTACAAGGCTAGTAATCTGAAGCATTCAAGTATTGCCGACGATTGTGAATGTACACACCAGTTGCCAACAATTTGTTGTAGCACCTACAAAGCTCTCACCAGGTGTCATTTGTTGTAATCCAAGAAGTAGGTATGTTTAAATCCAATAGTTGTCTAGCAAAGCATTTTGGATATTGTGTTCTTGGGGCTGAAAATTCCAGCATCATTGTTGATAAATTGAGCATGAATTTGAGATGAAAGCTTACTAGAGACAGAGCTACCAGCTCGATACATGAAGACAATATAGTGTCTTTTCATCTCCAGATTGAGCATGCATGCACACTAATACCACTGGATAGTGATATGACACTATACTGTCAATACCAAAAAATAGATGTGAGCAGCAGTTTTCCTTGTATTTCATGTGAGTAGGTATCCTCAGTTTGATATACCAGTCCCAATAAATCATACACAAAGAGGCTGTTCATGTGCAGCCATATAGTTTGTATAAATGCAATCACATTTAGTATAATCCATATCTATGAAATGGCTGCTTGACTCCATGGTTCTGTATGGTATTACACCACCCCCAGACTGAGCATGATAACATGCTTATACCACTGAGAGATGGTCTAACATCACACAAGTAATACACAGTAGTCAAGCTCAGGTCATGTGATAACTGTCTGTGTATGTGCATCTGATTGATGTCCAAGTCAAATTGCTTGTGATGTATAACAGGATAGCTTCTATTTTTTTGATCCTGACTTGTACTGATATCTGTGTTGTTTCTGTGTATGTACAGCAAATTGCTGACCACTTCAATCTGATTGAAAATGATCTATATAGCATGAATGTGCTGTCATCTGTGTTGCTGATATTTGGTTGTTGTAATGTGCTGAGAGACTCCCATAATGAGCATTGCAATATGCTAATACCTCTGGGAGTTGATGCTAGCACCAATAGGCATTAAGAGTTTTCAGAGGAGCAACAAACATATATTGTGTTGAACAAGTGTTCTACTGATTATTTGTACTTTCAACACCCATCTGTATACTTGCTAAAGCAGTCTTATCCTGTCTATGAAATCTGCAAGATAAAGCAAACAAGTTAGGATGTAGTGTTGTGCTCCCAAATTCCTGTGTGTGTTGAGAACTTTGAAGATGACTGGGTGGTGAGTGGTGAAGAAAGGCTGTTGTTGGTGCTTGTTTGTGATTCTATTGTTGGTTATCTTTAAATCATTCCGACATAACAAAAGGCAGTGGCAACTTCAACTAGCATCCAGACATTGTAATAGCTGTACTGATTCTAATGAAGACCAATCAGTTTTGTGATAGACTTCTGTGCAAAAATAGTGCAGGTTGAGCCTCTATTTTTTGCCTCAGTTTTCTGATCCTGTTATTGATACTTGCAACATGAAGTAACGAAGTTAGGATGCAAAATTGTGTTCCCAGGATCTGTGTGTGCTGATAACTTTGATTGATAAGGGTCGTTGTTGGTGCTGGATTGTGATTCTCTTGTTGGTTATCTTCAAGTAGCACTAAGTATTGGCAACTCCAACTGGCATAGTAATACTGGTTCTGCTGAAGACTAATGAATTCTTGATTGTCTTTTGTGCAGAAGCAGTGCTGGTTGAGCATTCTGCTGTAGCCAAGCATGATACAGTCACCATTACTCAGGTATCTACACCCTTTAAGCATTGTGTATGTAAGCCCAGTAGAGTGAGAGAACACAGCTATAACCAAACAAATATGGCATCCTTTGGTATCTGCAGCCAAGGATTTACAGGAGGTTGCAAAAGATCCCCTATAGTCTGGTGTTGTGCAATGCTAGCTATAATTATAACCAACCAAGTATGTACACCATACAAATGAGAACAACTACATGATTAGGAATGCTAGTTTGTGGAGTTTTACTAGCCTACTTTTCTTTGAGATCTTGCCTGTATTGTTAAGACACCATAATTTCTAAGAAACAAGGCAAGGTTTTATATGTTGATCTCATTAACCAGGTTCTCTTCTCTTCATAATCCTAATCCGAAGGTTAGGAATTTGTGATTTGTCCATGTGGATAAGTTTTTTTCCTGCACTTGGCAATTCATTAAATGACTGAAATGTGTGTGTACCTGCAAAAGTGAAAGCTAGGTTAGCAAAAACGTCAGCAACACTGTTCCCTTCCCTTAGTACATGCTGAAAGACAATATTGTAGTTGTTCTTTATATGCTTGATCTTCCTTATTTCAACACCTATACACCAAGGAGTTGCCCATTCGCCATCAATTATATTCCTCATTACTAAGGAATCAATCTCTATAATCAGTGGATGTAGCTGCCTTTCCACACAGTATTCCAACCCCTCCACAATTGCCTTTGCTTCTGCCACTAAGTTAGTTGTCTCTCCTATCTCCTGTGCTTTCACAAACACCAAATCACCAGCATGATCTCAAACATAAAACCCATATGAGCTTGGACCAGGATTGCCTCTTGATGCACCATCAATATTGCATTTGAACTACCCTTCATAAGGAAGCTGCCATGTAACTGTCTTAGTCCCCACATATGGCTTGTAGCCTTCAAAGAAGCTGATCATATCTGAACGTAGAGGAGGAATTCTGGACAGCCATGGGTACCTCATCCTTGCTAGATAATGTAAAGTCTTATTCACTTCATTAGTCACCCTATTGCAAGAAATTGCACCACCATACTTCATCATATTTCTCCTCTTCCATAGTTCCCATGTGATTACAGCTAGAGCTGCCTGATATAATGGCATTAGTTTAGGACAGAACTTTCACACCCCAGACCTGAAGGGATATGGCCGGCACCCGGTACCATACTCGGCCCGAGCGTACCACTCTGTAACTGTGAACTCTAGAGGAATAACCCTTAACCTAGGCCGATGAGGCCATATTCTAAATCATCTGAAAATATCGTCTGTCTCATCTAAGGGGTAAACATACACAAAAACTCATATAGTGTTATACAAACTATACAGAACTTGTCTACAAGCCTCTAGAGATAGTTGAACTGTATCATGGTCGGCACAGGGCCTCGACCTACCCATCAAACCTATATATATATAAAACGGACTCCAAGGTCTAGACCTGGCAACTCCGGGGAAGTGGAGCTTACCAACCAAGCTGATATTTGGCTCTGTCTACTGGGAAGGTCTATCCAGCTGTCGATCAGGACCTACTGCAGGCAAGAAATGCAGCGTCCCCAGCAAAGGGACGTCAGTGCAAATAATGTACTGAGTATGTAAGGCAACTGAATAACTTAAAGCTAAAACTGAACTGATGATATAATAACTGAATGTAACTGGGAGTCAAAAATAATATGAAGATATGCTTACCTATTGATACTGACTCAACTCTCTCCATATAGTATGTAAAATAGTTGTCCGGCCCTATAAGGCTCGGTATGTGTAACTGCCCTGCCGTAGTAGGCTCGCTCATAAGCGCTCGGCCATACTAGGCTCTGTATCTCGGCCATTCTGGGCTCGCTCATAGGCGCTCGGCACAGTAGGCTCTGTATATAACTTACCATCTGATCAGAGGTTGCCCAATAGGGGCCTGCCCACCGATTATAGCTCGATGGTGGTAAAAATACTGTAACACTGTATATATATACACTCTATGCTCTATTGGCTGAAATAAGCCAATACTAAACTGAATATGAAGTCCCGATAAGGGAGAATACTATAACTTCTGAGACTAGGATAATGTGAATAAATTCAGGAATACAAACTTCTCTTTATGCTTCGTTATCAAACTCATATAGTTACGAGATCATGCCAAAATGAAGAAAGGTTTAGCCTTAACATACCATATCACAATCTTTACAATCACCAAGTTGAACTCACCTCTTTGCACCTTAATCTACAAGAATGATAATAATGCTATCGTTAAGTTACAAAAGGTACAACTATCGCACAACGAACGATAAGCTTATTTTGTATTAAAACGGACAGCATCTCCCCTATAATCCTTACTTCCTCCAAATTCAAGATAACACCAACAACACCAAAAACAACAATAACAACATATATATATTATTTTCCAACCTTATGTACATCACACAATACTACAAAACAGCCCAACATAACCCAATCTCTTCATACACAAAACGACCATTGTAGTAGTGTCAACAACCCAAAATT
This sequence comes from Nicotiana tabacum, assembly GCF_000715075.1. Lineage (NCBI taxonomy): Eukaryota > Viridiplantae > Streptophyta > Magnoliopsida > Solanales > Solanaceae > Nicotiana > Nicotiana tabacum. Next base: position 62,882,460 of record NC_134094.1, on the reverse strand, counting down.
GATACGATGAACTTCATACACAAAACGACCACTGTAGTAGTGTCAACAACCCAATATTGTTACGATGAACCACCAGCCCAACTTCTTGAATTTATGTGGTGTTTATCCACACCCTTCCTCCTCCAAAACTCCACAAAATAGTAGTAAAACACGCAGCCCAACAGCAACACAAAACAGTCCACAAAACAGTCCGCTACAAGTGAATAACTCGAACTCACGGCTTCCGATCACCGTCCCGTGAGTTCTTACAAGTATAGAACGACTTACCATGAATTTACAGCAGAAAAAATGGATGAAAGAGAGAAGTAAACTCACCTTATTTGTTGGATAACTCAGCTCCTATCTTGGTTCTTCAAACTCTAGGTTTTACCTCCAATTAGAACTTGAAATGGAGAGAAAATCAATTAGGGTTTGTGGGAAGGTTTTGGGAGGAATTTTGCAGAGCTTATGTCTGGTTATTATGCTCTATTTTAAGTCTAATATATAATGAAAATAGGCCTTTAAAAGGCCTCTTTGGACGACCCGAAATGGCCCATTTTTGGGCTCTCATTTAAGCAAGTAGGTGACACACCTACTTGTCACCTAGCAGCTTGCGCAGTATCGCAACAATGACCATATCTCTCTACTCCAATGTCGTATTGACAAACGGTTTAATGCGTTGGAAAATAGACTCATAGATCGTTAATTTGATGGGTAGAACACCCCATAAATCTAAGTATATTGGGAGAAAATTGCAGTTACATTGGACCCAAAGTTTCAATAAAACTTATGAATGTAACTTGTGATGACTTTCATCGACTTTTGTTCCACAACTCGCTTGACTTCAAAACATAGCACACGGATGTCATACGAATAATATAAATCATAACATAATCTCCTTATCATGTTAAGCACCCTAGTCTCACTCCAAAGGTACATGTTATAACATTTCCAACTTGTCGACTTTCGACAAAACATTGTTTTCTTCAATTTCTTTAGCTTCTGAACCGTCCAATCCTCTTTGTACTTGTTGTTCATGATCTTAAATATTTGTAACCTCAGAGGTAACATGATTATCTTACTTTATATACTTTTAAAATATGATTTCATTTCTGAGCTTACATCAATTGACTTACAACGTACTCGTACGTACGAAAACATGGGTTGTAACATCATTCCCCCCTTTGGAACATTCGTCCTCGAATGTTGACTGGTGCACTTATCAGTCTCATAACCTATAGCTCTCATAAATACATTATTGCTGTCCTTTCCATCTAGGCAACTATTCTATGAATAAATCCATAGGCCAGGGCATTCTCCACTTTAGGCCTCTTTCTGACACCATGACTTTTGGTCTGAATCCTTCCAACCTCGTATTTATTGCGACATTCTGTCATGCAGCCTGTACGACTTTGTCCTTGTATGTGCGCCTATGCGACTCTTCTGTTCCTTTTCCTCCAGCTTTTAGCCAATCTCTAGGCCTCACTTTGGGAACATATATAGAACTATGACAAGTTGTTCCTCCCGGTACATATAGGTGTAGTTAAGTTCTTTGCTCGGTACTTTGTCAAACTTACGACTGTTGCGATATCTTGTTTCGTAGCCTTATAAATATATCCTTATGAATTTACTACATCTAGGTAGGTTATACTACACCATCACACTTACTTTTATTATTGTCGAGGTTTGCTACCCAACTCCAGGTTACCCTCTCGCTGCTTATCCTATATGTATAAATCTAAGTCCTTTAGTTCTTCCTCATTACTGTTCATCTTAAGAATGACGGCCTAATATCATCTCATACTTAAGAACTTCTATCTGCCTATTGTTGATTCATCTTAATGTTGATCTATAATCTACCACTGTTAAATTGAAACCTCTTAGGTAATACATTGTCCTTAGGGATCACGTCTCATCAGAGAACATCTGAAGTTATTTGCTCGATCCACCTAGGGGCGATACTATACTTCAATAACCGTATTTCATCGCATCCTAACGTGATTCATCTTATGAGGGGTATTCTAATCTCATGCAATTCATGAAATCCCTTCTTTTTGAATCATTAACCAATCAATGGCCTTAACGCCATCCTCTTATCTATCACAATTACATCCTTATTCTACTACCAGGGTAACATTTCATATCTTCAAATTGCTCATAGTCTTAGACTCCTCTAAGTTCATTCAGGCTATACTGAGTTTTTTTTATAACTTACGGGAACCATCAGCTCTCTTGTTTTGATGGGCTTAATTCTGAGGCCTTACCTATTCTCGTCAGCTTCTCAATCACCTCTGCTTATCCTTACTCATGTCCGCCTAAAACCATGTTGCTCTACCATACTTTATCTTGCGACCTACACATATTTATTTATAGTACTCACAACCTTCCTTTAACTTTCTAGCACCATACATTTCATTATGTTATTCTGGAACTTCAAGCGAGACATCAAACCGTCTCTAACTCTTCTTTAATCTCTTAACCAGACCTCTCGGTACTTGGAAACTATAGGCTAGAAGATATGCCACTGACAACACCACTATCATTTGTGGATACTGAATCACGGTGCTTTTAGCCCTCTATCTGATGTATGGACTATTCACAACCTCCTACACTTGTGCATCTCGTACCGTCTTAATCTTTACCTTACTTAGCTTTTAATCTTGCATTGTATCTTCTGTCTCTTTCATAACCTCTCTTCCACATAGGTAGAATTCACATCCACAACTTGAAGCTCTACTATAAACTTGCAGCTCTAGTGCGTACACAATCTAGTGGGAGCTTCATACTTACTCCTTATGAGACTGGTACTTTTTTTTTAATCTGGCTTTATAGATACAACATCGAATTTCCTATGCTGGGTTTCACTTCGTTTATCTTGCATAATCTACTGATTTATTTGAACCTCTTGTCTAGCCATGACTAAGCTCTTCCTGAATTCCTGAATGAACTACTAACTACTCGTCAGTCCATGCTCATATTTACCTTCTGGGTAACCACTCTTGGGTTATGTCTTCTACCTTAACTTAACTTTTGCACTGGCTCTTAATGCGTCAAGTGTTCATTCGCTCTTATTTATCAATAACATCTAGTGTGGGAACCCTTACTGCCTCCCCTCGGTGTCGTGCTTGCATAATGTTCTAGACTCGTATCATGTCTGTAGGATCTGAATAAATGCAATGTCATTCCTTTCACCATTTACTGCATTCTTCCTTTACTATTCCATAGTTACCTGAACCACTTAACTCTGACTTAATACCATATTACACCATCTTCCCCCCCTTTAGGGGAGTATTAACATGTAATGCTATGAAAAGTTACTTATAAATATTTTACCTCTTCATCTTCGACGTCTTTTCACGTCTTTATTGACTCTTACTTGCTTTGCAGTAACCCTTATGTAACAAGGATAATTAAATATCTTACACACGACGGTATAAGATACCTAGTGTAACTGGAACACTTAGTCCCTTAAGATTAACTTTGCTCAAAGTTCTTGCTTTAGGGAAGCGTCTTCCTGAGTGACCTTTAAAGGTTATTCTTCTGTTGTCTATTGTATTATTGCCGGAATGCGATCTTTGAAATTCACTTGATGTCGACTATCATCACCTCATTCGATCCCTAATTGATATTCAGTTTATCTTGTTCACTAGCCCATGCTAATTTCTATTACTCTGGGGGTCTAAATTGTTTTGTCTTGGTAATCACGTTCGACACACCAACTCATTTCTCGAAATTAAAATATGACTTTTGGCCTATACTCTTTTATTGTCTCAAGACCTCCTGTCACCTCTTGTTTTTTTTTTTCACTTGACTATAGACTCTGTCATCATATCATATTTTGATTTACCATTATCACCCATTTATCACATCTTACTCATAATACTTCATTTCTCTCTTCTTATTCTCTTGCTAATACTTATGTTTATCGCATTATTCTGAAAACTTCAACAAAACATTGTTTCACTTTTAGCTCCCCTGGCTCAATCCACCATTTCGGGTTACTCCAACCCAAGCTGGATCTTGATATCCCATCCTTCTCTTAAACTATATATGTTAGCTCCCATAGGGCATAACTGAGATGGGTGTGGCCAATTGCACATACCTCTATTTCTGTTTAAGGTAACTTAGAATCCTTTTATTTTTCTGCCTGATGTGGAAATTCGAACAGTCTTCATTAACTAGGTACCTCGTACCCTTCTTCACCTTGCTTCTGTTACATATTGAAACTTATAGTTTTACCTTATGATACTCCCATGGCCTGCTATTCACGGGGTATGTTAGATATTCCTGTCTTAGGGTAAATGGGAAATTCGCACATATGGTAAGCACAATCTAATAGGGTCTCAAACAGGGCCACGTAGTCAAGAATTCTCTCTCTACTAATGCTTTTACCTGTTGTTGTATTAGACCTTTAGCTAGCTATAATTATTCTAATTGAAAGCATCGCTATATCATTAGCAAACATAAGCTTTGGCTCGAACTCTTATGACTCAGCTCTATAGCACGATTTGGATTTGAATGAAGGGTAACAGACTCCTAAATGCCTTGTAGCCTCCTGCTTATAAGTGTGGTGCACAACACACCGATAAACAAGACTCTACTAGACACGGCTTGTAGACTCCCTAGGATAGAACTGCTCTGATACCAAGTTTGTCACACCCCAGACCTGAAGGGATGTGGCCGGCACCCGGTACCATACTCGGCCCGAGCGGACCACTCTGTAACTGTGAACTCTAGAGTAATAACCCTTAACCTAGGCCGATGAGGCCATATTCTGAATCATCTGAAAATATTGTCTGTCTCATCTAAGGGGTAAACATACACAAAAACTCATATAGTGTTATACAAACTATACAGAACTTGTCTACAAGCCACTAGAGATAGTTGAACTGTATCATGGTCGGGACAGGGCCTCGACCTACCCATCAAACCTGTATATATATAAAACGGACTCCAAGGTCTAGACCTAGTAACTCCGGGGAAGTGGAGCTTACCAACCAAGCTGATATTTGGCTCTGTCTACTGGGAAGGTCTATCCAGCTGTCTATCAGGACCTGCTGCAGGCAAGAAATGCAGCGTCCCCAGCAAAGGGACGTCAGTACAAATAATGAACTGAGTATGTAAGGCAACAGAATAACTTAAAGCTAAAACTGAACTGATGATATAATAACTGAATGTAACTGGGAGTCAAAAATAATATGAAGATATGCTTACCTGTTGATACTGACTCAACTCTCTCCATATAGTATGTAAAATAGTTGTCCGGCCCTATAAGGCTCGGTATGTGTAACTGCCCTGCCGTAGTAGGCTCGCTCATAGGCGCTCGGCCATACTAGGCTCTGTATCTCGGCCATTCTGGTCTCGCTCATAGGCGCTCGGCACAGTAGGCTCTGTATATAACTTACCATCTGATCAGAGGTTGCCCAATAGGGGCCTGCCCACCGATTATAGCTCGATGGTGGTAAAAATACTGTAACACTATATATATATACACTCTATGCTCTATTGGCTGAAATAAGCCAATACTAAACTGAATATGAAGTCCCGATAAGGGAGAATACTATAACTTCTGAGACTAGGATAATGTGAATAAATTCAGGAATACAAACTTCTCTTTATGTTTCGTTATCAAACTCATGTAGTTACGAGATCATGCCAAAATGAAGAAAGGTTTAGCCTTAACATACCTTATCACAATCTTTACAATCACCAAGTTGAACTCACCTCTTTGCACCTTAATCTACAAGAATGATAATAATGCTATCGTTAAGTTACGAAAGGTACAACTATCGCACAACGAACGATAAGCTTATTTTGTATTAAAACGGACAGGATCTCCCCTATAATCCTTACTTCCTCCAAATTCAAGATAACACCAACAACACCAAATTCAAGATAACACCAACAACACCAAAAACAACAATAACAACATATATATATTATTTTCCAACCTTATGTACATCACACAATACTACAAAACAGCCCAACATAACCCAATCTCTTCATACACAAAACGACCACTGTAGTAGTGTCAACAACCCAAAATTGTTACGATGAACCACCAGCCCAACATCTTGAATTTATGTGGTGTTTATCCACACCCTTCCTCCTCCAAAACTCCACAAAACAGTAGTAAAACACGCTGCCCAACAGCACCACAAAACAGTCCATAAAACAATCCACAAAACAGTCCGCTACAAGTGAATAACTCAAATTCACGGCTTCCGATCACCGTCCCGTGAGTTCTTACAAGTATAGAACGACTTACCATGAATTTACAGCCGAAAAAATGGATGAAAGAGAGAAGTAAACTCACCTTATTTATTGGATAACTTAGCTCCTATCTTGGTTCTTCAAACTCTAGGTTTTACCTCCAATTAGAACTTGAAATGGAGAGAAAATCAATTAGGGTTTGTGGGAAGGTTTTGGGAGGAATTTTGCAGAGCTTATGTCTGGTTATTATGCTCTATTTTAAGTCTAATATATGAAGAAAATAGGCCTTTAAAAGGCCTCTTTGGACGACCCGAAATGGCCCATTTTTGGGCTCTCATTTAAGCAAGTAGGTGACACACCTACTTGTCACCTAGCTGCTTGCGCAGTATCACAACAATGACCATATCTCTCTACTCCGATGTCGTATTGACAAACGGTTTAATGCGTTAGAAAATAGACTCATAGATCTTTAATTTGATGGATAGAACACCGCATAAATCTAAGTATATTGGGAGAAAATTGCAGTTACATTGGACCCAAAGTTTCAATAAAACTTATGAATGTAACTTGTGATGACTTTCATCGACTTTTGTTCCACAACTCGCTTGACATCAAAACATAACACACGGATGTCATACGAATAATATAAATCATAACATAATCTCCTTATCATGTTAAGCACCCTAGTCTCACCCCAAAGGTACATGTTATAACATTCCCAACTTGTCGACTTTCGACAAAACATTATTTTCTTCAATTGCTTTAGCTTCTGAACCGTCCAACCCTCTTTGTACTTGTTGTTCATGATCTTAAATATTTGTAACCTCAGAGGTAACATGATTATCTTACTTTATATACTTTTAAAATATGATTTCATTTCTGAGCTTACATCAATTGACTTACAACGTACTCGTACGTACGAAAACATGGGTTGTAACAAGAACTTTCCATTCCACCATGTTCTTATTACTTGATACACCTGTACCAGATTGACCACTAAACCTGCTACTTGAAGGAAGTTTCTCCATACTTTAGTTGCAGTTTCACTAGTTAGGAACAAGTGTTGAAAAGTCTCTTCCTACGGTTGTGAACAACACTAACACTTATACACTACCAAATACCCACTTCTTCTCCACAAATCGCCAGTAGGAATCTTCCCCTTCCACAATCTCCATAAGAAGAATTAGATTTTAAAATGTAGACCTTTAGTTCATATCTTATTCCAAGCACTACTAACAGAGAAATTTCCTGAGGTTGAAGGCATCCATCTAGGAACATCCCAAGAATCGTCAGTAGTGCCAAATATGACTTCTTGCATGATATGTTGAGCAATGTCCACAGGGAAAGATTGCACTAGAAGTTGCTCATCACATGTATCATCCACTCTCATTTCAGCTACTTCCAGCATATCTTCATTGATTGTATAGTCATTCGGAACAATATGGTACAGAGCTCCCAGACCAGTCCAATTCTCATGCCAAACATTAGTAGAACCCCTATTCATTTCCCATAGTATTTCGTGCTCCACCTCTTCCCTAGCCTCTAACATTTTCCTCCATACATGAGATCCTTGTCTAAATTGGATAGTTGTTGGGATTTCCTTTTTACAGTACTTTTTCCACATAAAGTTAGACCATAAGGACTTGGACATCCTAATCTTCCACCATAATTTGGCAAATAAAGCTTTTGATACATCATGCAGTGATCTAAAACCTACACCCCCTTCTTCCTTTGGTAGGCATAGATTTTTCTTATTATGACTTGAACATGTTGTCGGAATTGAATTTCGGGAAGTTTGGAGTTGTTTTGGAAGGAAAATTCTCAATTCGGAAGCTTTAGGTTGGAAGAGTTGACCAAGGTTTGACTTTTGAATAAACTGTAACGACCCGACCGGTCGTTTTGAGCTATAGCGCATCGTTCGGTGGTTTGAGGTCTCGAGTAGCCTCACTTCATGTTTTATGACTTGTACTTGTGGTGCAATTGAATTTCGGGATGTTCGGAGTTGTTTTGGAAGGAAAATTATCAATTCGGAAGCTTTAAGTTGGGAGAGTTGACCAAGGTTTGACTTTTAAGTCGGTGCATTTTGGCGAAAAGTGGGAAAGTTGAAGTTTTGAAATATTCATAAATTTGACCGGAAGTTGACTTGGTTGATATCGAGCTCGGATTTTGATTCTGAAAATTGGAACAGTCCATTATGTCATTTTTGACATGTGTGCAAAATTTGAAGTCATTCCGGATTGATTTGATACACTTCGGCGCAAATTATTGAATTTGGAAATTTCATAACTCATAATTCGATTCGAGGCGCGATTCATAGTTTCGGTGTTGTTAGATATGATTCGAGGCCTCGACTAAGTTTGTATCATATTTTGGGACTTGTTGGTATGATTTGACGGGGTCCCGAGGGGCTTGGGTGTATTTTGGATCGAGAAACTAGTAAAGTTAAGAAATTTAGAGTTTGACCATGGTCAATATCAGGTCAAGACGACATCTTTTCAGTATTTTGAGTGTGAGAGCAGGTCCGTAGCATGGTTTATGATTGAAATTAATATATGGTTTGTGTCCAGGAGGTTCCAGATGTGTTTTGGGTTGGTTCGGATCATTTCGGAGAAGTTTATGGTTTTCTGGTTTCTGGTGAGGCACTGTTCATTCGCAATTGCGAACACTGTTCATTCGAAATTGTGATCATTCTTCATTCGCAATTGCGAACAATTATTTTGGGTTTACTGTTCATTCGCAAATGCGATGTTTTTGTCCGCAAATGTGAACCTAGGCAGAAGATTTAAGGATTGAAACTTGGTCATTTTTCCATTTTCGTTTTGGATTTTGGAGCTCGGTTTTTCGATGATTTTGAGGATTTCTTCACGACATTGACTTGGATAAGTGTTCTATATCGGAAAGTAATTATATTTCATGATTCCGTGGTTATATTCATCAATTATTAGTGAATCAATTGGAAGAAAATGAGATTTTTGGCAAAATCTTTCAAAAACAAAAAATGAAGATTTGGAGGTCGATTCGTTATCGGAATTTGATAAAATTGGTATGGTTGAACTCGTATTGTAATGGGTGTTCGGATTTTGTGAATTCTCGTTGGGTTTTGAGAAGTGAGCCTCAGGTTGACTTTTAGGTTGACTTTTTTAAAGTAAAATTCAAAGTCAACGTTTTATTATCCAGAATTGTTTCGATAAATTTTAATGATGTTATGTAATTAATTTGGCTAGATTTGAGCCGTCCGGAGGTCATTTCACGCGAGAAGGCTATTTTGGAACATCTGCCTAACTTCGTTAAGGTAAGTCTCCTGTCTAACCTTGTGAGGGAAAAAACTACCCCTAGGTGACGTGATTGTTATGTGCTACTAGTTGTGGGTGCTACGTACGCACGAGGTGACGAGAGTTCGTACGTAGTTAAAGCTTGTTTATGTCCGGGTAGACTTAGGACTTTGTCATGTAATATTTGAATTATTTGAACTTATTCTGCTGGCTTAATTAATTGAAATTATAATTGAACTTGATTTAGAAATTACATATATATTAGGTCGAGCCTTATCACCTTGAGTTGTTGGCAAGTTATTTGAGAATTGGTAAAGGTTATACTCACTTTGTGTTCATATATTGTAGCGCAAGCACGTGCCTTGTAATTCGAAAGTTTCCTTTCCTTTCTTGTGGAGCGGGCTGAACGCCTCGGCATGATCATGTACTGCACTTTTACGGGAGCGGGCTGTTTGCCTCGGCAGTATAATAGATGCATCTATGGTTCGTTCCGCTTGACCCTCGGCAATGTACATGTTATGATGGGATCAGGCCATTCTCCTTGGTAGTATCATATTCCTTTTGGGATCAGGCCGTACGACCTCGGCATAATCGTACGTTATATCGCTAGCAATCAGAATGTTCACGAGATTATCCTTCCACTGATGCCCGGTACTTTATATGGTATTTCCTTATCCGTTTGATATTGGCACTTGATATTTCTGAGTTGCTGTAATAAAATACGAGATTGAGAGATTGATATCGTTAAAAGAAATTTTGGAAGACTGTGTTAGTTACATATTGTCACGACCCAAAATCCGCTACTCGTGATGGCACCTAACCAAACTCGCTAGGTAAGCCAGCTAATAACTGTCCAATTTCAATAATAGTAATAAGATAATCAAACAAAGGAATTATCTTAATCTTAAACTTTTCCCAAGGATTGGTAGTACAAATCCTGAGTTTCTAAGATTAGAATTTACAAAGCTGATATGAAGTAAATACATCTGCTGTTTGAAAAGTACATAAACGGAGTTTTTATAAATCTAAGGCTACCATGAACAAGAGGCAGCTACAATAGGAATGCAAATACATCTTTAAATCCGACAACCATCGAGCACACCAACAACAACAACCAGCATATGCACGTAATGTGCAGAAGTGTAGTATCAGTACAACCGACCCCATGTACTGAGTAAGTAACAAACCTAACCTTAGGTTGAAAGAAGTGACGAGCTGGAATATAGGTCGGGTCCAACACCAATAACCAATAGCAGTTCATAACAACGTAGGGCATATAAATAAGAAAGTAACTCAGCGATAAATATGCTCAGCTTTTTCGCAGTTTTCCAAAAATAGTTCCACTTTTCAAAAATATCAGTGAAAACTTAAATCCTTTACTGAAATCGTCATAAAATATGAGATAATTTGAAAACCGTAAATTTTTTCAAAAATCCTTTCCACAATAAACTCGATATTTAGTTTTCTTTCCAGATAGCAAGTGTAAAATACCTGCCTATGCCGGCATGTCAATGTGTGTGAAAATTCATGAATGACGTGATACCGTACAACATGACGAAAAATGTATCTTTATGCCTGTATGTCATGTGTGCATGCCAATTCCATGTATCTCAGAGATGAATCATGTACTCACACTCTTAGAGTACTCAATCTCACTGTCTCACACTTTTCACTCATCATGCTCAACCACTCGGTTTTGTATATGGCCCATACGGCGGAGGGAAATCTATCCTCGAACATATACAACACTAACTATAAGTCACCCAGTACCGAGGAAAAAGGGCAATCCAACCCTGTGGAGAAATCCATCTCCAGGTATCAAGTACTTCGGACAAATCCATGTCCCGGGAAATCCATCCCTCAATAATATCATCCGCGCTCACTCCGGATGGGCTCCTACAGCCTAAGCGCTATCATAAGCCAGATCCATGCATAAATCAATATAGCATGTTGCAGCGTGCAGCCCGATCCCATAACTGTCACTCATAATCAGGCTCTCGGCCTCACTCAGTCATCAATCTCTCCAGTCTCACTCACGGGCTCACAATGTCATGAAACTAGCCTGACAACAATGATATGATGTATCAATAAATAACAACTGAGACTGAGATATGATATGAATGCATGAATACGACTGAGTACGAAATATCAATAAAATCAGTGAGATGATATCAAGAAACGACCACTATGAGTCCCAACAGTATCGGCATAAAGCCTAAACATTATATCTAGCATGATTGAAAGCTTAGCAGAGTCCCAATTCACATGGTGCATGCCCAGACGCCCGTCACCTAGCACGTGCGTCACCTCAACACAAATCACATAACATATATTGCAGGGTTTCATACCCTCAGGTCCAAGATTAGAGGAGTTACTTACTTTGAACAAGCCAATTCCAACACCGAGCAAGACAAGCGATGCTCCAAAAATTCCATCACGCGTGCGGTGACCTCTGAACGGCTCAAAACTAGCCAAAAGCAACTCAGATACATCAGATAAGGCCCAAGGGAGCAATTACAAATGATAAAGATCGAATTCTACATCAAATCCCAAATCCGGCATAAAATCACATCGGGGACCACGCCTCGAAACTCGAAAAAACTCATAAAATCCGACAACCCATTCAATTACAAGTCCAACAGTACTCGTTTCATCAATTCCGACTCCAATTCGATGCTCAAAACTCAAAAATTCATATTATGAAACTTTAGGCCAAACCCCCCAATTTTCCTCTTTAAATTCATCAACCAATTGCTAAAACGAAGATGGATTCATGAAATGTAATCAAAACCGAGTAGAGAACACTTACCCCAATCTTTATGATGAAATTTTCCCCAAAAATCGCTCCATTCCGAAGTCCATAGCTCAATATGTGATTAAAATGACCAACCCTCGAAGTTATAACATTCTGCCTAGCGAATCCGCATTTGCGGTCAAATTGTCGCATCTGCGACCACCGCTTCTGTGGTAGTTCCTCGCTTCTGCGAAACAACCTCACTCAGCAAAACCTCACACCTGCGGTCCTTAAGCCGCTTCTGCGATTGCGCTTCTGCGCACTTGAACCGCATCCGCGGTTGCGCAGGTGTGTCCAAGTATCCGCACCTGCGATCCTTACGCCCAGCTCCCTTTCTTGCTTCTGCGATGGCACTGCCGCTTTTGCGGCTCCGCACCTGCGCTATACACTCCGCAGGTGCAGTCATACCAGAACCAAAAAATCTTCAGCGATGCAACATGGAATGAAAATGGTCTGAACCTCGTCCGAAACTCACCCGAGCCACTCGGGACCCCGTCCAAATATACTAACAAGTCCCATAACATACCACGGACCTACTCGAGGCCTCAAAGCACACATAACAACATCGAAACGACGAATCACACCTCAATTCGAAATCATTGAACTTTAAAACTTCAACTTCCACAACCGATGCCGAAACCTATCAAATCACGTCCTATTGACCTCAAATTTTGCACACAAGTCATATTTGACATTACAGACATGCTCCAACTTCCAAAATCGGAATCTGACCCCGATATCAAAAGGTGCACTAACGGTCAAACTTTCCAAAATTCCAACTTTCGCCATTTCAAGCCAAATTCCACTACGGACCTTCGAATCACAATCCAGATGCGCTCCTAAGTCCAAAATTACCCAACGGAGCTAACGGAACCATCAAAACTCCGTTCCGGGTTCAAATTCAAAAAAAGTAAAACATGATCAACTCCTCCAATTAATAGCTTCAACAATAAAATCCATTCTTCAAATTCGATTCTAAATAACCTGAAAATCAAAACAGACGATTCACATAAGTCATAATGCATCATATGGAGCTACTCATGCCCATAAACTGAGCGAAGTACAAATGCTCAAAAGTGTTACATCTCGCAATTTCATACGTTAAAGTTTCATCTTCAGTTAATCGACGTAGACTCGGGGATGAGATTATTTTGAGGTTATAAGCATTTATGCTATGCTTAACAAGCGATAAGTAAGTGCCGTGAAGGTTAAAGGGTAAACGAATCAAAGAAAGTGAGTTTTGTTGAAGGTGGTCGATTTGGGATAAAATACGGTCTGAGCTACAATACACGGCATTTATGGACTAATACTATACAAGGTACCCCATGACCACGATAGTAGGGTACGTAAAGTGTATTAAAAGTGAGTAGTATTTTAAGTAATTTGAAATAATTCTTAATTATGTAAATTATTAGTTAATGGGGGAATTAACAAGTTAATAAGTCATTAGTGGGTAATTAAGACTTTGAGATAAAGCCTAAGAGGCAAAAAAATGTGGCAGCACCCCATCACCTTTAAAATGACTCTTAAGTCTTGCATAAATGTCACACTTTGAAGGATCTAAAGGCTTAGCCATCAACTAAGAGGGCCACACCCACTAAAGGTTTCCTACAACTAGTGAGGTGCTCATTCCTTAGTAACAAAGGATTAAAATATCAAGAATCCAACTGAATCTCTTATAGAGAGTGGCTGATCGTGAGTTCTTTAAAGAGAAAAAATTGATAACGTTGGTTGATTGATTTTGTAAAGCATGAATTAAAAAATCTAAATAAATTGGTTCAGGTATGTTAAGGCTATCCCTTCTTTCTTTTTGGCATGATCTATACGACACGAACGAAATGAGCAAATGCACAACTTTCATAAATGACTCTATTCATAGAAATACTAGGGGTGTCTATATTCTTGATTACCCATGTGAATTATTATTATATCTTCTGTTCATGGGTCTCAGAAAAATACGTATTTGATAAAGTTTATCCGACGGGCACAACATATTTCTTTTGCATTTCATGCATTTATACATGTACATTGACCCATGACCAGATGGTGTTATATACGCGTATATATATGTATATTGGAGATGAGAAAAGGTTACGGCGTTATATACGCAGCACCACATGATCAGCTGGTTATATATTGATGATTTTGCCCATAGTGGCCGAGATGATATGATGGGATGCCCTCAAAGGCTTGATGATGTTATGTACACCTATACCCATGCATGACATGACATTTATACGTACGTGCATGACATTGTAAATGTTTTAGGATTTACAAAGTGATTTAGACTTACAGGCGGAATTCCTTATTCCATGTTTCATCTATGTCTGTTATGTACTAATTTTTATGCCTTACATACTTAATAAATTATTCGTACTGATGCCCTATTTCCCTGGGCCTACGTTTCATGCCTACAGGTGCACAGGTAGACAAGCTGACGGTCCCTCTTCTTAGGATCCTTGATCAGCAAGAGTTGGCGTGCTCCACTTGATCCGGAGCTGCTTTTGATTTTTGTACGAAATGCTTATATACATATATGGGTATGATGGGGCCCAGTCCCGTCCTTGTACAGCTGTATATTCTATTAGAGGTCTGTAGATAGTCTGTATACTTGGATAGTATATGGCCTTGTCGGCTTCTAGTTTTGGGTATATAGTTGTCTATAGCAGCCTTGTCGGCTCGCACTATGTATTTCACACGTGTATGTATATATATGTCTTTTGAACAGGTTTCCTCATGTATGCTATTCTCGTAGTTCAGCAAATTGTATTCATGTTTATATCTTAGACGCATGATTAAGGGTGTTCGATAGGTAGGACTCGGGCATCCGTCGTGGCCCATCAGTTTGGGTCGTGACAAAAGTGGTATCAGAGCAGTTCTTTCCTAGGGTTGTCTACAGACCGTGTCTAGTAGAGTCTTGTTTATCGGTTGTTGTGCACCACACTTATAGACAGGAGGCTGCGGGACATATAGAATGTTATCCTCCCTTCTTATCTTAGATCGTGCGATATAAGAATTCATGTTCCTAATGATATGTTACGTTTTCAGCGATGCCTCCAAAGACTACAGCCGCCTAGAAGGGAATGTCTGTGGCTGGTGAGACTACTAGTTGAGTGCCACGAGTTACCAAGGCTCGGTGAGAGTCTCATAGTGAGATTCCATCTCAGACTTCACATACCTCGCCCTCTCCAGAAGAGCTCCGAGGGGCACCAGCTCCAACGCTCGCCCCTTTATGTCCAGCTCTTCAGCCAGATGCATCGGGTTAGGAGATGAGTGATGCTATTTAGCTATTAACTCGATTAGTAGCCGCAAAGGCTCACCGTCAGGATGTAGGTATTAGTCATGCAGATAGGTCCGTCAGTGCGAGGGTTCGTGATTTCATTAATTTTGACCCTACACAACACCTTACATACCATGCCATCATACGAAAAATACGAGAGCTTCGTAATCCACTCCGAGTCACAAGCAACTGCATACTTAATTAGCCAAGAACTTTCCATTTGATCCCATCCAGGAGAAAATCACTATACTTCATATGCTCCTCATGCCAGTAGGAAATATACATCTCTAATTGTGGTAGAAACTATCAAGAACTCTCCGAATCCCATTTGCACAAAACCAAACCGTCAGGACTGAACCCCTCTAACTCAACTAGGATACGCAGGCCGTCTAAACCAAAGAGTATCTCCAAAAAACACCTGTAGAAACTCACTACATCATAAGCATCAAAAGAACCAATCGTATCTGTTACCATGCTGATCCAACTCGTTACTAAACTATCCTAATTCTCCGAGTTCCTTCTGAATTACCTTCAAATTGATACTCCTCCTTGCCATAATACTTAAATCTTCAACCCAAGACTCACCACACGAGACCCTAGCATAAAACCACACCGCCCTAAGGCTCATAAGCCGCGGAATGCTCTCTTAAGCACCACAAAAGTACCACAATCGAGATACCCACTCTGAATAGACCTTCTGTGAATTTTAAGTTGTTCATCTTACCTTCCTGATACTGAAATGTAGAATCCACAATGATGTAGAAATACTGCGAGTCTCGACACCATCGAGTGTAACCCTCCGATTTTAGCCATGCACAAATCCGCAAAATTCTCAACTACCACATTTAAACCTTGATTCCATTAGAACCATTCTTGAAAGTCTTCCACTCTACTCAGGTCTCAATTAAATTGATCAAACGAACCGAACAACCTGTGCCCCATTAGCACAACAACACCCAAGGAAGTAATCCACTCTTCTAAGCAACCGAGTGAATCCCTACCCCATGCACGCTACATCCTTTACAAATAACAACTCAATCATCCAATGTTTCTCATATACCCATAAAGCATACCCTTGTCCAAAATTTCCTTTACTCGAGTCACCCTCGATCTCAACCTCTGTAAGCCATAATTGATTCACTAGTATACCTAAAACTGAAACCAATACAACACATAACCGCGCAATCACCTCGTCGATAGGAGACTCCCCCACTTGGCTCAAGGCCAAGGAATAAAGCATCTGATAACTTACAATAGCCACCCCCATGATGGCATAACACTGCAATAGGATTCAACTAAATCCTTCCTAAGCTCATGTAACACAAACCCACATAGTACCTCAAATCATCTGCAAATCTCGTATTTACCCTAGTAATAGTCAAGCCAACTTCCACAAGCAATCCAAACTCAAATTGCACTACATATAATTTACTGGTAAAAGAGAACTCTCAACAAAACAACATAGGGATCACACAACCTCAGGACATCCCGCAGGAGATAACCTACCTGCATAGCCTCAAACTGACATCTTTTTGTACCCTTCCACAGTCATAACTATTACGCAACCACTTAATCTTCCAGAGTCTGAACTCACAACACGACATAAAAAGGATCCTTCAACACACCCACAACTCGAGACTACACGTTAAATCAAGATGGAAATCAAGCACCAAATAGTTCTTTCTACACCTCAAGAAAACCCTTCTCGTCACATTCAAATCGTATGAACACATCTCGCAGTCACATCATACACATCACGTAGCCATCCAGCCACCATTTCCACTAATAGGGACACTACCGAACATATAAATCCAAAAGCACATACTCACGCAGTCAACACCTCAATGTTCCATCTACAGTCAAAACCCAGCCTCAAGTCCTCCAGACTGGTCCATCATCAACACCCAAAAATCACATCTCACCCTCATCCAGGAAATCACCAGCCGTCGATGCACAACCGACACAGAGCGCTCACGTGCGCATACGAATGCGTGGAAGGAATTCGAAGGATTATGCCTCAAGATGAATCAATGCCACACGATAATGAAAGAAAGATGGGAAGTATATCCTAAATGTCATGTATCCTCTCAAACATAGGTATGGACGTCATCATACCGATCCGCAAGACTCTACTAGACACTTGCTCATGACTTGTAGAACCTATGAAACTAGAGCTCTAATACCAATCTGTCACGACCCAAAATCCGCTAGTCGTGATGGCACCTAAGTCAACCCGCTAGGTAAGCCAACTAATAACTGTCCAATTTCAATAATAGTAATAAGACAATCAAACAAAGGAATTATCTGAATATTAAACCTCTCCCAAAGACTGGTAGTACAAATCATGAGCTTCTAAGAATAGAATTTACAAAGCTGATATGAAGTAAATACATCTTTTGTTTGAAAAGTACAGAAACAAAGTTTTTATAAATCTAAGGCTACCATGAACAAGAGGCAGCTACAATAGGAACACAGGTACATCTTTAAATCCGGCAACCATCGAGCACAGCAACAATAGCAGCCAACTTCTGCACGCAATGTGCAGAAGTGTAATATTAGTACAACCGACCCCATGTACTGAGTAAGTAACAAAGCTAACCTTAGGTTGAAAAGCAATGACGAGCTGGAACATAGGTCGAGTCCAACACCAATAACCAATAGCAGTTCATAACAACATAGTCCATATAAATAAGAAAGTAACTTAACGATAAAAATGCTCAACTTTTTCACAGTTTTCCAAAAATAGTTCCACGTTTCAAGCATATGGGTGAAAACTTAAATCCTTTACCGAAATCGTCGTAAAAAATGAGATAATTTGAAAACCGTGAATTTTTCCAAAAATCCTTTCCACAATAAATTAGATATTTCATTTTCTTTCCAGATAGCAAGTGTGAAATACCTCTCTATGTCCGCATATCAATGTGTGTAAAAATTCATGAATGACGTGATACCGTACAACATGAGGAAAAATGCATCTCTATGCATGTATGTCATGTGTGCATGCCAATGCCATGTATCTTAGAGATGAATCATGTACTCATACTCTCAGAGTACTCAATCTCACTGTGTCACACTTTTCACTCATCATGCTCAACCACTCGGTACTGTATATGGCCAATACAGCCAAGAGAAATCCATCCCAAAACATATACAACACTGACTATAAGTCACCCAGTACCGAGGAAAAAGGGCAATCCAACCCTGTTGAGAAATCCTTCTCCAGGTATCAAGTACTTCGGAGAAATCCATGTCCAGCAAAATCCATCCCTCAATAATATCATTAGCGCTCACTGGGGGTATGTACAGACTCCGGAGGTGCTCCTACAGCCCAAGCACCATCATAAGCCAGATCCAAGCATAAATCAATATAGCATGCTACGGTGTGCAGTCCGATCCCATAATTTTCACTCATAATCAGGCACTCGACCTCACTCAGTCATCAATCTCTCCATTATCACTCACGGGCTCACAATGTCATGAAACTAGCCCGACAACAATTATATGATGTATCAATAAATAACAACTGAGACTGAGATATGATATGAATGCATGAATATGACTGAGTACGAAATATCAATGAAATCAGTGAGATGACAGCTAGAAACGACCAATATGGGTCCCAACAGTATCGGCATAAAGCCTAAACATGAAATCTAGCATGATTGATAGCTCAATTACTTTATCACGTGGTGAAAACAAAGATACAACAAAAATAGGGCCACTATACAGTGGCATGGAAACAATAGAGTCCCAATTCACATGGTGCACGTCTACACGCCCGTCCCCTAGCACGTGCGTCACCTCAACACAACTCACATAACATGTATTTTGGGGTTTCATACCCTCAGTTCCGAGATTAGAAGAGTTACTTACCTTGAACAATCCAATTCCAACACCGAGCAAGCCAAGCGATGCTCCAAAAATGCCTTCACGCATGTAGCAATATCTGAATGGCTCAAAACTAGCCAAAAACAACTCAGATACATCAGATAAGGCCTAAGGGACCAATTACAAATGATAAAGATCGAATTCTACATCAAATCCCAAATCCGGCCAAAAATCACACCGGGGCCCATGCCTCGAAATTTATCAAAACTTACCAAATCTGACAACCCATTCAATTACGAGTCCAACCATACTTGTTTCACTCAATTCCGACTGCAATTCGATGTTCAAAACTCATAAATTCATATTATGAAACTTTAAGCCAAAACCCCCAATTTTCCTCTTTAAATTCATCAACCAATTGCTATAGACGAAGATGGATTCATGAAATGTAATCAAAACCCAGTAGAGAACACTTACCCCAATCCTTATGATGAAATTTGCTCCAAAAATCGCTCCATTCCGAAGTCCATAGCTCAATATGTGATTAAAATGACCAACCCTCGAAGTTATAACATTCTGCCCAGCGAATCCGCATTTGCGGTCAAATTGTTGCATCTGCGACCACCGCTTCTACGGTAATTCCTCGCTTTTGTGAAACGGCCTCACTCAGCAAAACCTCGCACCTGCGTTCCTTAAGCCGCTTCTGTGATTGCGCTTCTGTGCACTTGAACTGCATCTACGGTTGTGCAGGTGCGTCCAAGCACCCGCACCTGTGATCCTTACGCCCAGCTCCCTTTCTCGCTTTTGCGATGGAACTACCGCTTTTATGGCTCTGCACCTGTGCTATACACTCTGCATGTGCAGTCATACCAGAACCAGAAAATCTTCAGCAATGCAACATGGAATGAAGATGGTCTGAACCTCGTCCTAAACTCACCCGAGCCACTCTGGACCCCGTCCAAATATTCTAACAAGTCCCATAACATAACACGGACCTACTCGAGGCCTCAAAACACACATAACAACATCGAAATGATGAATCACACCTCAATTCGAAATCATTGAACTTTGAAACTTCAACTTCCACAACCGATGCCAAAACCTATCAAATCATGTCCGATTGACCTCAAATTTTGCAAACAAGTCACATTTGACATTACGGACCTGCTCCAACTTCTGGAATCGGAATCCGATCCCGATATCAAAAAGTCCACTCCCGGTCAAACTTTCTAAAATTCCAACTTTCGCCATATCAAGCCAAATTCCACTACGGACCTCCGAATCACAATTCGGACGTGCTCTTAAGTCCAAAATAACCCAACGGAGCTAACGAAACCATCAAAACTCCGTTCCAGGTTCAAATTCACAAAAAGTCATACTTGATCAACTCCTTCAATTTAAAGATTGTACAATGAAATCCATTCTTCCAATTAGATTTCGAATAAACTGAAAATCAAAACCGATGATTCATATAAGTCATAATGCATCATACGGAGCTACTCATACCCGTAAACTACCGAGCAAAGTGCAAATGCTCAAAACGACCGATTGGGTCGTTACACGTTGTCTATCCATAGTTCTATCTTGCTTCTTATCTCTTTATGATTTACCACATTGATTTATTGGACCATTAGTAAGTGTCGATGTCGACCCCTCGCCACTACTTCTCCGGGGTTAGACTAGATACTTACTGGGTACGCGTTGATTTATGTACTCATGCTGCACTTCTACACTAAATGTGCAGAATCTGAAATGGTTCATTTGGCGATCATCTTGGTGTGTAGGCGCAGCTGTTGAGGAGACTTTATGTGAGCTACATTCCAGCTACACATCGTAGTCCACAGAGTCCACATCGTACTATTCACCTTGAACTATCTTATTTACATTTCAAAAAGATATTTTATTATTATTGTACTTCTTAGTAAATGCTCATGCACTTGTGACACCGGGTTTTGGGATATACTAGTTGATGCTTATAGTTCTGTACATTATCATCGCCTTTCATTTATTTAAAAAACTACTAATTTTGTAAGATCCCGTGGATTTAAAGTGTAAGCTTCCTTCCTTATTAAAATTTATGATTTTAAAAGTAATAAAATGAATAACTAATGATATAGTTCACTATTGGCTTGCCTAATGGCAAAGTTGTGCGCCATCATGACCTATAGCGAGAATAGAGTCGTGACATAAACAACTTCGGAATCAGTATTTGAAGGTTCCAATAGGTTCATATGATGATTTCGGACTTCGGCGTGTGTTCGGATTAAGTATCGGGTGGCCCAGGAGCATTTCGGCGCTTATTGTGGGAAGTTAACATTATGAAGGTTTTAGAAATTTCTAAGTTTGATTTGAAGTGGACTTTGGTGTTATCAATGTCCGTTTGGGGTTTCGTGCCTTGGAATAGGTTTGTATTGATATTTATGACTTGTGTATAAAGCTTGGTGTCATTCCGGAATGTTTAAGTATGAATCGGATGCGTTCGTCGAAGTATAAAAGTTTAAAAAAAGGTTTTGATCATCGATTCATAATTATTATGTTGTTTGATATGATTTGAGGCTTCGACTAAGTCCGTATCGTATTTTGGGATGTGTTGGTATGTTTGGATGGGGTCCCGGGGAGCCTCGTGGGTGATTCGGGTTGAAAACGGGTTAAAATTTGGATTTGAGGGAATGTTGTTGCTACTGAAGACTGGTGTCATCGCACCTGCAAAAGGAGTGGCCGCAAGTGCGGTCATGCAGGTGCGGAGGGGTCATCGTAGGTGCGAAATTCGTGAAGGAAACCTGGAAGCGCAGGTGTGAGGAATCTTCCGCACCTGCGAGGTTGCAGATGCGGGCGGGCAGTCGTAGAAGCGGACTTTGAATTGGGTGTCGGTTGTCACAGAAGCGGAGTTTTATCCGTTGGGTCGGTCCCATATAAGCGGACCTTGGACCGCAGAAGCAGGATTTTTGACCCCAGAAGCGTCTTGTCATATTCTTAGTGACCTTCACCGAAGTAGAGATTTTTCCGCAAAAGCGGAGCCGTAGAAGCACAAGCAGATTATATTTTAGCCAAGATGGGATTTGCTCATTTCATCTCATTTTTCTCTCTTGGAGCCGACTTTGAGGCAACTTTTGGAAGGTTATTTCATCCACCTATTGGGGGTAAGTGTCTCTAAGCAACTTTTGATCATATTTCATGAATATATGTGGGATTTTAACATGTAACATTATGGAAATTGTGGGATTTTAAGAGAAAAACCTAGAATTGCCAATTTTGGATTTTGACCACGATTTTTGAAATAGAATTCAGAATAAATTATATTTTTGAGTTCGTGGTGTTCTGGTTAATGTTTATCTTCAAAAAATTTCGAAACACGGGCACGTGGGCCTGAGGGTTGACATTCTTGTCTTTTTGAGAGGAGTCGGGGAATTTTTATAATGTAATTAATTACGATGTTGGAGCATATTTTTATTGGTTTTCATGGTTGTTTGACTAGTTTCGGATCGATAGGCTTTTGTTTTGAGGTGTTAGAGAGGCGTTGGAGCCGATTATGGAACTTCAGAGAGAGGTAAGTCTCATGTCTAACCTTGTGAGGGAGATATTACCCCGTAGGTGTTATTCCTGTTATATGCTACATGTTGGGGGAGCTGCGCACGTATGAAGTTACGAGTGTCCGTGCATATGCTAGAATTCCTAATTATGTCCCGGTAGACTAGGATTCACGCCATACTTTATTTGTACTAGTTGAGTTATTATTGCCTGCATATTTACTTGATTTCGTGTTACTACCTGAGACTAGGCTTGCATAGAGTGATGGACTCACTATTGTATGAGATTTGACGAGCTACATGGTTAGCCTCGGAATAATTGTGCTTCCCTTACGAATTTTGCTCGCATTGTGCGTTTTCATCGAAAAGCTTCTTTAAATTTCATAACTCGTACGTATATTCGTAAGTGGGGTAGAGTACCCGTTAAAGCTTCTTATTCTAATGGGATCGGGTCGTTCGCCTCGGCAGGATTATGTACCACACTCTTATGGGATCGGGTCGTTCGCCTCGGCAGGATATTGTATCACATTCTTATGGGATCGGGCCGTTCGCCTCGGCATTTCTATAAAACACTCCTATGGGATCAAGCCGTTTGCCTCAGTAACTTCATGAAATACTTTTATAGGATCAGGTCGTTCGCCTCGGCAGAATCGTGCGTAATATTTGACAAGAAGCCAGCGTATCCGTGAGTTTTCCTGATTTGAGTTGTGATGACCTATTTGGTGGGGACCATTATATATATATATATATATACACACACACACACACACACACACTCTCTGGTTGAGGAGGTATTCGATAATTGAGAGCTAGTATTTACCGTTTAGAGGAGGATCGTACCACGTACCTATATTTGCTTACAATGTTTATCTACCATGCCTCATAATTGTTTACTTTCTACTGCACTTGATTTATTGGACCACTAGTAAGTATCGATGTCGACCCCTCATCAGCACTTCTTCGGGGTTAGAGTAGATACTTACTGGGTAAGTGTTGATTTATGTACTCATGCTACACTTCTGCACCTATTGTGCATGTATATATATTTCTGGCAGTCTTTTGGACGTAAAGGCACGGCTATTGCGGGGATTTATGGTGAGATGCATCCCATGTTACGATCTGTAGCATACAGAGTCTCCATCAAAATTATTTACATTTTCCTGTCTAACTTGTATTCTAGACAGATATTGTATTGTTATTGTACCTTCTAGTAGATGCTCATGCACTAGTGACACTGGGTTTTGGGGGGTGTTCTAGAATTGTTATGGATTGTTTTACATTGATACGATTTTACTTATTATTTTTAATTAAACTGTGCTTAACTCCGATTAATTTTATTGCACTGACCTCTCTATATAAATAAGATTCACGATTTAAAAATAATAAAATGAATAATTAAGCATTGGCTTGCCTAACGGCGATGTTGGACACCATCACGGCCTATAGTGGATTTTGGATCATGACAACTTGGTATTAGAGCGTTAGGTTCACTTAGGTCTCACGAATCATGAAGAAGTCTAGTAAAGCCTTGTGGATCGGTACTGAGACGTCTGTACTTATCTTTGAGAGGCTACACGGCTATTAGGAGCACTTCCCTTCTTGATTCCTCGTCGTGCAGTTTGATTCCATTGAAGCTTATGCCTTCATTCCTGTCCTACTCATTCTTATACGGTGTGGAGTTCTTGTTATCAATTGGGCACCGATGAGTTGTGAAGATGCTACAGATGTGGCGCAAGATGCTATTCCCTGCGAATGCGGGCGGACCATTATCGTCGCACTGTGGAGGAGTATTCCGTCATTTCAGCCCAACATCGCTATTCCCTGCGGTCGAGATTGATATATCTGAATTTGGTGGAACTCTTGCTAATATCGCGGTGTCATTGTCTGAGGCTCATCGACATGTTGGTCTTCATTTGTTTGCCTCTGGTCGTGGTGTAGTGAGATGGAACCTAAAGGGAAGTTATCCAAAATAGTTGTGTGCTGCAACTTCAGGACTGAATCGACATTTCCAGTGTTCATGGCTCGAATGAGATGATCTATGAGGTGGTTTCTATGCCTAGGAAATTTTGAATGTGGCGAGAAAGGCTTGATAATATATTGTTGGACCTTCGGGTGATGTTAATGAATGAAGGGATTCTTATGGATGGCGGATCAGTGCGGACCCTAGGAGGTTAGTTGATTTCTGTCACGCCCCGAACCTAGGAGCGAGACAAGCACCCGGTGCCTCACCTAACCTGGCGTACCAAATTGCGACTAAGGGACTCTAAACATATAATGTCATACTTTAGCCATGGGGCCACCTTGCAAGACAATTTGCGAAGCAAAATATAAAACTGAATGGAAACTAGCGCTAACTAAACATCAATATAAAGTTAGGCCGAAAAGGCCGTCATAGCTACTACAGCTGACAAACCACCAAATTATACATACCAGGCCTACAAACCCAACATACTGCACTAACCAATAGGATATGTCTACAAGCCTCTACTGATAGATATATTGTGATCGGAACAGGGCCCCGACCTACCCATATTATATATATAAATACATACATAAGATGCACACAAAAACCTAGACCCGATAACTCCGAAGGATGTGGAGCTTACCGATCAGGCTAAACTCTGGAAACACCTACTGAGGAGGTCTACTCGTCTGTCTATCTGAACCTGCATGCATGAAATACAGCATCCCCGGAAAAGGGACGTCAGTACGAAATAATGTACCGAGTATGTAAGGCAATAACATAACTGAAAACCGAAACTGAACTGATAATATAATAACTGGAAGTAACTGGGAGTCAAAGATGATCTGGAGATATACTTACCTGCTGATAGTGACTAAACTCCTTCAATATAGTAAGTAAAATAAATGTCCGGCCCTATAAGGCTAGGTACGTGTAAATGCTCGGCCGTAGTAGGCTCGCTCATAGGCGCTCGGCCAAACTGGGCTCTGTATCTCGGCCATCATGGGCTCGCTTATAGGCACTCGGCCACAGTAGGCTCGGTATATATAACTTACCATCTGATCAGAGGTTATCCAATAGGGGCCTGCCCACCGATTATAGCTCGATGGTGGTGAAAATAGTGTAATATTGTATATATATATATATATATAGACCCTCTGCTCTCTTGACTGAATAAAGACAAAACTAAACTGAATATGAAGTCCCGATAAGGAATAATATTGTAACTTATGAGACTAGAATAATGTGAATAAATTCATGAATACGAACTTCTCTTTATGTCTCATTATTAACACATGTAGCTACGAGATCATGCCAAAATGAAGGAAGGGCTTAGTCTTAACATACCTTATCACAATCTTTCCAATCACCAAGTTGAACTCACCTCTTTTCACCTTAATCTACAAAAATGATAATAATACTATCGTTAAGTTACGAAAGGTACAACTATCGCACAACGAACGACAAACTTATTTTGTATTAAAACGGGCAGCATCTCCCCTATAATCCTTACTTCCTCCAAATTCAAGATAACACCAACAATACAAGAACAGAACAATAACAACATATATACATCATTTTCCAGCCCTATATACACCATCAAATACTACAAAACAGCCCAACACACCCCAATCCCTTCATACACAAAACGACCATCGTAGTGGTCTCAAATGACCCGAAAATGTTATGATGAATGACCAGCCAACCACCCTACATTTATATGGTGTTTCTACACCCCCTTCCTCCTCCAAAACTCCACAAAATAGTAGTAAAACACGCAGCCCAACAGCAACACGAAACAGTCAACATAACAGTCCGCTACAAATGAATAACTCGAACTCACGGCTTCCGATCACCGTCCCGTGAGTTCTTACAAGTATAGAACGACTTACCATGAATTTACAGCATAAAAAATGGATGAAAGAGATCAGTAAACTCACCTTATTTGTTGGATAACTCAGCTCCTATCTTGGTTCTTCAAACTCTAGGTTTTACCTCCAATTAGAACTTGAAAGGGAGAGAAAATCAATTAGGGTTTGTGGGAAATTTTTGGGAGGATTTTTTTTTGCAGAGCTTATGTCTGGTTATTATGCTCTATTTTAAGTCTAATATATGAAGAAAATAGGACTTTAAAAGGCCTCTTTGGACGACCCGAAATGGCCCCTTTTTTGTGCTCTCATTTAAGCAAGTAGGTGACACACCTACTTGTCACCTAGCAGCTTGCGCAGTATCGCACAAATGCCCATATCTTTCTACTCCAATGTCGTATTGACAAACGGTTTAATGCATTGAAAAACAGACTCATATATATTTAATTTTATGGGCGGAACACCTCATAAATCTAAGTATATTTGAAGAAAATCTCAGTTATATTTGACCCAAAGTTTCAGTAAAACTTATGAATGTAACTTGTGATGACTTTCATCGACTTTTGTTCCACAACTTGCTTGACTTCAAAACATAACACACGGATGTCATATGACTAACATAAATCATAACATAATCTCCTTGTCATGTTAAGCACCATAGTCTCACCCCAAAGGTACATGTTATAACATTCCCAATTGTCGACTTTCGACGAAACATTATTTTCTTCAATTGCTTTAGTTTCTGAACCGTCCAACCCTCTTTGTACTTGTTGTTCATGATCTTCAATATTTGTAACCTCAGAGGTAACATGATTAAATTACTTTATATACTTTTAAATATTATCTCATTTTTTGTCATACATTAGTTTTCTTACGATGCATTTTTACGTACGAAAATATAGGGTGTAACATCATCCCCCCTTGGGAACATTCATCCTCGAATGTTTAATCTTAGAGACTTTGGAAAATTTTGCCAGAGTATCCTTCGTACACTAGGTTAAAACCAACCTGCATGTAGCCAGAAAACATACTATGCATGCCACACATGGCCAATGTTTATAAATAGCAACACTTTGCCTCACCGACCGTAAATCATAAATACTAAAAGTGAAAAATAAAAGTTTACCTGATGACCTGCTAGCCTGAATAGAGCTGTGTTGTAGCATCCCATCTCGAGCCATATCTTCAGTTTGAAATAGGTGGGGGTATTTAGACTTCATTTCTTCCTCCGATTCCCACGTCATCTCTTCTACATTCTTGCTCCTCCATAAAACCTTTACGGAAGCTACCTCCTTATTTCGTAGATTGCGGATTTGTCGGTCTAGGATGGCAACTGGAATTTCCTCGTATGACAAGTCCTCTGTAATCTGTACATCATCCGTGGGCACCACTCGGGTAGGATCGCCAATGCACTTTCGTAGCATAGATACGTGAAAAACCGGATGGACAGACTCCAATTCTGAGGGCAACTCTAACTCATAAGCTACTTGGCCCACTCTCCGAATGATCCTATAAGGCCCAATATACCGTGGGCTAAGCTTGCCTTTCTTTCCAAACCTCATCACGCCCTTCATAGGTGATACCTTTAAGAATACCCAGTCATTAATCCTGAACTCTAAGTCTCGTCGCCGCATGTCAGAATATGACTTCTGACGACTTTGAGCTGTCAACAGTCCCTCCCGGATAAGCTTTACTTTCTCTATGGCCTGTTGAACCAGGTCTGGCCCTTATAACCCAGATTCCCCAACATCAAACCACCCTATAGGAGATCTACACTTATGCCCATACAAAGCCTCGTACGGAGCCATCTGGATACTGGAGTGGTAACTGTTATTATATGCAAACTCGATAAGAGGTAGATGTTCATCCCAACTTCTTTTAAAATCCAACACACATACTCGTAACATATCCTCGAGCGTCTGAATTGTGCGCTCGGCTTGTCCATCAGTCTGTGGATGAAAAGTTGTGCTGAGATTCACCTGAGTCCCTAGACCTCTCTGAAATGACCTCCAAAAATGTGCTGTAAACTGAGCCCCACGGTCAGATATAATAGAAACTGGTACTCCGTGTAGCCGCACTATCTCCTTAATATATAACTTTGCATAATCTTCTGTTGTATATGTAGATCTGACCGGTAGGAAGTGAGCTGATTTCGGGAGCTTATCGACTATCACCCATATGGAATCGAACTTACGATTAGAACGATGTAAACCTATGATAAAGTCCATGTTTATCGCCTCCCATTTCCATGTCGGGATCTCTATAGTCTGCATTAGCTCCCGGGCTTCTGGTGCTCTACTTTCACTTGCTGGCAACTAGTACATTGGGCGACAAACTCAGCAATGCTCTACTTCATATCATTCCACCAGTACACATCCTTAATGTCATGATACATCTTCGTCGACCTAGGATGGATGGAATACCATGAATAATGTGCCTCTGACATAATCCTGTCTCGTAGCCCTGCTACATCTGGAACACATAAACGACCCCTATATCTAAGAACCCCATCTCCCTTTAGCTCTAACATTGGCTTCTTCTGCTGCAGAACTCGCTCTCTCAACTCGACCAACTCTGGGTCCTCGTACTGCCTTTCCTTGACTTCAGCTATGAGGGATGATTTTGTAGTGTTTTGGAGTACAACTCCACCATCCTCAGAATCTACTAACCGAACCCCCAACGAAGACAATTGATGAATCTCTCCAGCAAATTGTCTTTTCTCGGGCTCTACATGTGCTAAGCTACCCATAGATCGGCGACTTAATGCATCTGCTACAATATTAGCTTTCCCTGGATGGTAGAGAATGTTAACATCGTAATCTTTCAATAACTCAAGTCATTTCCTCTATCGCAAATTCAACTCTTTCTACTTGAAGATATATTGTAGGCTTTTATGATCAGTAAATATATCAACATGAACACCATATAAATAATGCAGCCATATCTTAAGTGCATGGACAACCGCAGCTAACTCGAGGTCATGGGTCAGATAATTCCTCTCGTGCTTCCTCAATTGCCTTGAAGCATACGCAATTACCTTCCCATGTTGCATCAGGACACATCCTAACCCGACACCTGATGCATCACAATACACGGCATAACCCTCTAAACCTTCTGGAAGTGTTAGAACTAGAGCTGAGGTCAACCTGTTCTTAAGCTATTGGAAACTCCGCTCGCAAGCCTCTGTCCATTGAAACTTAGTTTATTTCTGTGTCAACTTCGTCAATGGTGCCGAAAGGGAAGAAAAACCCTCTACGAACCTCCGATAGTATCCTGCTAAGCCTAGAAAGCTACGAACCTCTGTCAGAGTGGTAGGTCTAGGCCAAGATTTCACGGCCTCAATCTTCTGAGTGTCCACCTTTATCCCTTCATCTGATACAATATGCCCCAAGAATGCTACAGACTTCAAACAGAACTCACATTTAGAAAACTTAGCATACAACTTACGATCACAGAGGGTTTGGAGTACCCCTCGCAGGTGGTCCACATGCTTATCCTCTGAATGGGAATAAACCAGAATATCATCAATAAATACTATCACGAACAGATCTAAAAATGGCCGGAATAGGCTATTCATCAAGTCCATAAATACAGCAGGTGCATTAGTCAACCTGAAGGACATGACAAGGAACTCGAAGTGGTATTTTTCCTGAAGGCTGTCTTCGGAATATCTTTTTCCCGAACTCTGACCTAGTGGTACCCCGACCTTAAATCTATCTTTGAAAAGCATCTAGCCCCCTGCAACTGATCAAACAAGTCATCGATCCTTGGCAGTGGATACTTATTCTTAATAGTTACCTTGTTCAGCTGCCTATAATCGATACACATCCTCAGCGAGCTGTCTTTCTTCCACACAAATAGTACTGGTGCACCCCAAGGTGAGGTACTGGGCCTGATGTAACCTTTCTCCAGCAAATCTTTTAACTGCTCCTTCAACTCCTTCAATTCGGCAGGTGCCATTCTATACGGAGGGACAAATATTGGTTGAGTTCCTGGAAGCAAATCGATGCTAAAATCAATCTCTCGCTCTGGAGGAATACCTGGAAGCTCATCTGGAAACACATCTGCATACTCTTTGACTACGAGAATAGACTGAAGTGTAGGTATCTCAGCATCTGCATCTCTAACTCACACAATATGATAAATGCACCCTTTTACGATCATTTTCCTCGCCTTTAGATAGGAAATAAACCTACCTCTGGGTGTTGGTGTATTACCTACCCATTCAAGGACTGGCTCACCCGAAAAATGAAATCTGGCCGTCTTTGCTCGGTAATCAATTGTGGCATAGCAAGCTGCCAACCAGTCTATGCCCATGATAGCATCAAAATCCATCATCTCTATCTCAACTAGGTCAGCTGAGGTGTGACGACTACAAATTGTCACCGTACAACCTCGGTAAACCCGTCTAGCAATAATCGATTCTCCGACCGGTGTAGATACCGCAAAAGGATCACTTAGTATTTCAGGCACTATACCAAACTTCCTCGCGACAAATGGGGTAATATACGATAAAGTAGATCCTGGGTCTATCAAAGCATAAGCATCGTGAGAGCAAATGGTTAATATACCTGTCACAACGTCTGATGAAGACTCCTGGTCCTGTCGACCCGCTAAAGCATAGATACGGTTCTGATTACCACCTGAACTGGAACCTCTACCTCTTCCTCGACCTCTACCAGCCGAAGACTGAGACTCGCGCCCTGAAGGATGCACGGACATAGATGATCCTGTTGCTGAACTCGCTGGTTGTGCCATTCCCCCAGAATCTCTATTTGGGCAATCTCGCATCATATGCCCCGGACGCCCACATGTATAACAAGCATCAGAACCTGCTCGGCATTGGCCCAAGTGTCCTCTACCACATATGTCACACCGCGGAGGAAATGACCATGTCTGCGCAGAACCTCGCTGTCGCTGCAAACCCGACGCCCGTGAGCTCTCACCTGGTCCTGACTGAGTATAGCGGTCATACCTGTAACCCTGTAACTGAGGTGGCGGAGGCCTAGGTGGCCGTCCGAAGTACTGGGTCCTATAACTACCCTGAGATTGCTCCTGAGACCTGGGAAATCTCATCCTCTTACGTTGCCCTTGCTCAGCCCTCTCTGTACCCTGCTGCCGACGCCTACCCCTTTCTATATTCTGGGCAAATGCCTGAATCCGGGAGATATCCATACTATCCTGCAATGCAGCGGTGGCACATGCCTCGGTTAACTCTGGGGCTAACCCTGCTATAAACCTGTGAATCCTGTCCCGCATAGTAGCAACTATGGATGGTGCATATCTAGCCAATGAGTCAAAACGGAGACTATACTCTCGAACACTCATATTACCCTGCTTGAGGGCTAGAAATTGATCGACTCGAGCCTGTCGGATCTCCCGTGGTAAGTACTGGTCAAAGAAGGCATCTGAAAAATTCTCCCAAATAGCTGGAGGTGCATCACGTCCCCTGGACCTCTCCCATCCCTCGTACCAAAGGATGGCTATATCTCGGAGTCGAAAAGCTGCTAGCTCAACTGCCTCTTTCTCCGTGGCATGCATAACACGAAAGATCCTGTGAAGCTGATCTATGAAATCATGCGGGTCCTCCCTCTGATCTATCCCCATGAACTCTGGGGGACTCAAAGCAATAAACTCTCGGACCCTTGAACTCCCAGACCCCTCAGAAGTTCCTGCACTAGCTGATGCCCTAGCCTGTTGCTGGGTAGCTACCAACTGTGTCAACAAATGCACTGCACTTCTCAAGTCCTGATCTGATGGAAGTGGAGGGGGAACTGGATGTGCGGTTTCCCTAGGAATCTCCGCAGTTGGTGGAGGAGCCGGTAATGGCTGAGTAGGGGTCTCGCCTTGAGCCTCCGACTGGGCCCCATCTACTGGGGGTACCCTGCTGGTCCCCTCACCTGCTGCTGTATCTCTCCTCTGGCTAGCTGTAGTCTTCCTAGTCACCATCATCTGTGGATGCAAATACCAACATATAAGTTTAATTCAAATTTCCTATAACTCAGTTCTATGGCACGATTTAGATTTCAAATAAGGGTAACCAACTCCTAAATGCCCTGTAGTTCCCTGCTTATATAATGTGGTGCACAACACATTTATAAACAAGACCCTACTAGACACGGCTTGTAGACTCCCTAGACCTAGGAGCGAGACAAGCACACGGTGCCTCACCTAACCTAGCGTACCAAATTATGACTAAGGGACTCTGAACATATAATGTCATACTTTAGCCATGGGGCCACCTTGCAAGACAATTTGCAAAGCAAAATATAAAACTGAATGGAAACTAGCGCTAACTAAACATCAATATAAAGCTAGGCCGAAAAGTCCGTCATAGCTACTACAGCTGACAAACCACCAAATTATACATACCAGGCCTACAAACCCAACATACTGCACTAACTAATAGGATATGTCTACAAGCCTCTACTGATAGATATATTGTGATCAGAACAGGGTCCCGACCTACCCATATTATATATATAAATACATACATAAGATGTACACAAAAACCTAGACTCGATAACTCTGAAGGATGTGGAGCTTACCGATCAGGCTAAACTTTGGAAACACCTACTGAGGAGGTCTACTCGTCTGTCTAACTTAACCTGCATGTATGAAATACACCGTCCCCGGAAAAGGGACGTCAGTACGAAATAATGTACCGAGTATGTAAGGCAATAACATAACTAAAAATCGAAACTGAACTAATAATATAATAACTGGAAGTAACTGGGAGTCAAAGATGATCTGGAGATATACTTACCTGCTGATAGTGACTAAACTCCTTCAATATAGTAAGTAAAATAAATGTCCGGCCCTATAAGGCTAGGTACGTGTAAATGCTCGGCAGTAGTAGGCTCGCTCATAGGCGCTCGGCCATACTGGGCTCTGTATCTCGGCCATCATGGGCTCGCTCATAGGTGCTCGGCCACAGTAGGCTCGGTATATATAACTTACCCTCTGATCAGAGGTTGCCCAATAGGGGCCTGCCCACCGATTATAGCTCGATGGTGGTGAAAATAGTGTAATACTGTATATATATATATAGACCCTCTGCTCTCTTGACTGAATAAAGACAAAACTAAACTGAATATGAAGTCCCGATAAGGAATAATATTGTAACTTATGAGACTAGAATAATGTGAATAAATTCATGAATACGAACTTCTCTTTATGTCTCATTATTAACACATGTAGCTACGAGATCATGCCAAAATGAAGGAAGGGCTTAGCCTTAACATACCTTATCACAATCTTTCCAATCACCAAGTTGAACTCACCTCTTTTCACCTTAATCTACAAAAATGATAATAATACTATCGTTAAGTTACGAAAGGTACAACTATCGCACAACGAACGACAAACTTATTTTGTATTAAAACGGGCAGCATCTCCCCTATAATCCTTACTTCCTCCAAATTCAAGATAACACCAACAATACAAGAACAGAACAATAACAACATATATACATCATTTTCCAGCCCTATATACACCATCAACTACTACAAAACAGCCCAACACACCCCAATCCCTTCATACACAAAACGACCATCGTAGTGGTCTCAAATGACCCGAAAATGTTATGATGAATGACCAGCCAACCACCCTACATTTATATGGTGTTTCTACACCCCCTTCCTCCTCCAAAACTCCACAAAATAGTAGTAAAACACGCAGCCCAACAGCAACACAAAACAGTCCACAAAACAGTCCGCTACAAATGAATAACTCGAACTCACGGCTTCCGATCACCGTCCCGTGAGTTCTTACAAGTATAGAACGACTTACCATGAATTTACAGCAGAAAAAATGGATGAAAGAGATCAGTAACCTTATTTGTTGGATAACTCAGCTCCTATCTTGGTTCTTCAAACTCTAGGTTTTACCTCCAATTAGAACTTGAAAGCGAGAGAAAATCAATTAGGGTTTGTGGAAAATTTTTGG
Organism: Nicotiana tabacum; assembly: GCF_000715075.1. Lineage (NCBI taxonomy): Eukaryota > Viridiplantae > Streptophyta > Magnoliopsida > Solanales > Solanaceae > Nicotiana > Nicotiana tabacum. The sequence continues at coordinate 62,847,789 of NC_134094.1, read as the reverse complement.
GAGGATTTTTTTTTGCATAGCTTATGTCTAATTATTATGCTCTATTTTAAGTCTAATATATGAAGAAAATAGGCCTTTAAAAGGCCTCTTTGGACGACCCGAAATGGCCCATTTTTTTGGGCTCTCATTTAAGCAAGTAGGTGACACACCTACTTGTCACCTAGCAGCTTGCGCAGTATCGCACAAATGCCCATATCTTTCTACTCCAATGTCGTATTGACAAACGGTTTAATGCGTTGGAAAATAGACTCATAGATCTTTAATTTGATGGGTGGAACTTATGAATGTAACTTGTGGTGACTTTCATCGACTTTTGTTCCACAACTCGCTTGACTTCAAAACATAACACACGGATGTCATACGACTAATATAAATCATAACATAATCTCCTTGTCATGTTAAGCACCCTAGTCTCACCCCAAAGGTACATGTTATAACATTCCCAACTTGCCGACTTTCGACGAAACATTATTTTCTTCAATTGCTTTAGCTTCTGAACCGTCTGACCCTCTTTGTACTTGTTGTTCATGATCTTCAATATTTGTAACCTCTCGAAAGAGATATGGTGGTTTAGACCACAACTTGAGGTTTGTATTTTTTGCGGTTATGGGAATTCAGTTGCGTGTTGCAATTGTTCCTCTGAAATGTGTTGAGTGAAAGGGTTCTAGATGATGAAGTGTTTATTCTATTGGTTGTTCAGGAGTTATGATGAAATTCTTGTACTCTCGCGTAGCCACATGATAAGTGCAGTGAGCGGTATAGAATTGGAAGTTGAGGATTAAGGTTGCGGTTCGGTGTTGATAAGAATGCCACGAGCTCGGAGGAGTGGGGGAGGATTCAGATGTTCATAGTATGCTGTCACTATTTGCAACCTGAGGATGGTCTATTTTGTGGTAGGAGTGTTGGGTATTGAAATGCGGATGCTTGGACAGTATTATAGAAATAGCATGGTCGATAGCCATTAACGTTCAAATTTTACTACCTGGTGCAGAAGGTTGTGGATGTATATCCCACGAGAAGATCCTATAAGTGTGACGTGCTAGTCGTTCGATTGTTAGAGATTTAAATTAGATATGAAAATTTTGGTACTGTCGCCAATGGGGGAGGTTATGACGGAGAGGCACTCTATTCCTTTGGTTATGGACTGTGGGAGTTTGTTTCTGTTACACCCCATATTTTCGTACGTGAGAGTACACCAAAAATAAGTTGATGAAAGCTCGAAAATGAGATGTCATATCCCGCATTTTTGTACGTTAAAAGTTTCGTGGTAAGTTGATCGACGTAAGCTCGGGAATGAGATTATTTTGAGGTTATAAGTATTATGCTATTTCGAACAAGTGGTAAGTAAATTCGTGAAGGTGAAAGGGTAAGCGAATCGAAAAAAATAAGTTTCGTCAAAGTTTGACGTTTTGGGATAATATACGGTCCAAGCTATAATACCCGATATTTATGGACTTGTGCCCTATAAGGTACCACATGACCATGATAGTAAGTTGTATAAGGTATGCTAAAAGTAAGTAGTATTTTAAGTTATTTGAGATAATTATTAATTATGTTGATAATTGGGTTACTTAATGATTTTGATGGGATAATTCACTATGTAATTAAAGTGTTTGGATAAAGTTTAAGGGCCCCAATGTGGCGGGCCAAGAAACTTGGTTAAATATGACTCTTAAGTCATAAAGTAATATGGCACCTTTAGAGAATTATATGGAATAGTCATCTTATTATGTGGGGCCCACCTAAAGGTTAAATAACCTTTCTAATTCACAATTGAATTCCTCATTTCTTAAGAACAAGCTTCAGCAAGGTCCATGAATTGTAATGTCAACGTGAGTATTTCAAAACATTTCATACGAAGACCATTTTACACTATATAGCGTGGGATTTTGCAATTTTAAGGAGTACGGTGTAATCGTTCTCAAGATTATCATACGGATTTTCCCTTACTTCGATCCGTTGTTACGTGTTTTATCACAAAAGACGTGTGGTAGAGGGATCGTCAAGAGAAACGGCTCAGGTATGTTAAGGCTACCCCTTCTTTCTTTTGGCATGATCTATCGACAGAAACGAAATGATTAAATGCACAATTTCCATAAATGACTCTATTCATAGAAATACTAGAGATGCTTATGTTCTTGATTCCCCATGTGTAATATTATTCTATCATGTGTTTATAGGTCTCAGAAAATACGTAAGTTGATAAAGTTTATTTCATGATATTAATCAAAGGCATAATGGTCTTATGACACTCCGAAAGATTTTATTGACGTACTTCTCATGCATTGCATTCATTTACATTGACTCATGACCAGATGGCGTTATATACGCATATATATGTATATATGTGTATATGGGATATGGGAAAAGGTTACGGCGTTATATACGCACCACCACCTGAACAACTGGTATACGTTGATGATTTTCCCACAGTGGCCGATTTGATATGATGGGATGCCCTCAGAGGCTTGATGATGTTATGAACGCATATACCCATGCATGGTATGACATTTATAGTCATATGCATGACATTATAATATTAAATGATTCACAGGGATATTCAGATATACATGTTGAGTCTTTTACTCTATGTTTCTCTAATGTCTATTGTTTAGTGATTTTCATTCCTTACATACTTGGTACATTATTTGTACTGGCATCCCTTTTGCATGGGGACACTGCGTTTCATGCCCACAGATCTTGATAGACAGGTCGAGAGTCCTCCAAGTAGGCGATCAGCTCAGCGGAAAATGTTGGTGCACTACATTTGTTCCGGAGTTGCTGGTTTGGTCAGTATGATTTAGATCTGTATTGTTTGGTATGGCGGGGCTCTGTCCCGACTTTTATGACAATTATGTATTCTTAGAGGCTTGTAGACAGGTGTCATGTACGTAAAAGATTGTATGGCCTTATCGGCCTATGTTCAATGTATGAGTGGTTATTTTGGTCTTATAGACCCATATGTCATATGTATAAGTTTGTATTCCCCCATGCTTTACTTCAATTCATTTACCTATGATAGAATGATATGAAAGATATGTTATGTTGGTACTCGGTTGAGTAAGGTACCGGGTGCCTGTCGCGGCCCATCAGTTTGGGTCGCAACAAAAGTGGTATCAAAGCAGTTCTGTCCTAGGGAGTTGAGAATTAGGTCGTCATTCTTAAGATGAACATTAATGAGGAAGCATTAAAAGACCTAGATTTATATAGATAAGCAACAAGAGTAAGCTGGAATTTGGTAGCAGACCTCAACAATGATAAATCGAAGTAAGAGTTATGGTATAGTATGACCTACCTAGATGCAGTAAAGTCATACGGATGGATAACCGGGTCTATGAAATAAGATATAGAAATATTCGTAAATTCAACAAAGTTTCGCGCGAAGAACTTTAGTATACCTATAGATGCCCAGAGGGACATCTTATCAAGCTCTGTATATGTTTATAATGTGAGGGCTAGAGATTTGCTAAAAACTAGAGGAAAAGGGAGAGAAGAGTCGCATAGACGCACTTACAAAGTCAGAGTAGTACAAGCTGCATGATAAAAGGTAGCAACAGTCATAAGATTGGAAATATTCCGACTACAAGTCATGGTATGAGAAAAAGGCCTAAAGGGGGGAATGCCCTGGCCTTTGGATTTATTCACATAACAGTTGCCTAGATGGCAAGGAGAGTACTTAAGTATTCAAAAGACATAAGTTACGAAAATTATAAGTGCATCAGTCAACATTCGAGGATGAATGTTCCAAAGGAGGGAATGATGTTACACCCCATATTTTCGTACGTGAGAGTACGCCAAAAATTAGTTGATGAAAGCTCGAAAATGAGATGTCACATCCCGCATTTTTGTACGTTAAAAGTTTCGTGGTAAGTTGATCGACGTAAGCTCGGGAATGAGATTATTTTGAGGTTATAAGTATTATGCTATTTCGAACAAGTGGTAAGTAAATTCGTGAAGGTGAAAGGGTAAGCGAATCGAAGAAAATAAGTTTCGTCAAAGTTTGACATTTTGGGATAATATACGGTCCAAGCTATAATACCCGGTATTTATGGACTTGTGCCCTATAAGGTACAACATGACCATGATAGTAAGGTGTATAAGGTATGCTAAAAGTAAGTAGTATTTTAAGTAATTTGAGATAATTCTTAATTATGTTGATAATTTAGTTACTTAATGACTTTGATGGGATAATTCACTAAGTAATTAAAGTCTTTGGATAAAGTTTAAGGGCCCCAACGTGGCAGCCAAGAAACTTGGTTAAATATGACTCTTAAGTCATAAAGTAACGTGGCACCTTTAGAGAATTATATGGATTAGTCATCTTATCATGTGGGGCCCACCTAAAGGTTAAATAACTTGTCTAATTCACAATTGAATTGCTTATCTCTTAAGAACAAGCTTTGGCAAGGTCCATGAATTGCAATGGCAACGTGAGCATTTCAAATCATTTCATACGAAGACCATTTTATACTATATAGCATGGGATTTTGAAATTTTAAGGAGTACGGTGCAATCGTTCTCAAGAATATCATACGAATTTTCCCTACTTTATTCATAGAAATACTAGGGATGTCTATATTCCCGATTCCCCATGTGAACTATTATTATATCTTTTGTTCATGGGTCTTAGAAAAATACGTATTTGATAAAGTTTATCCGAAAGGCATATTGATTTTATGACATCCCGAGAAATCTTATTAATGTATTTCTTATGCATTTTATGCATTTATACATGTACATTGACCCATGACCAGATGGAGTTATATACGCGTATATTATATGTATATGGGATATGGAAAAAGGTTACGGCGTTATATACGCACCACCACCTGATCAGCTGGTATACTTTGATGATTTGCCCACAATGGTCGAGATGATATGATGGGATGCCCTCAGAAGCTTGATGATGATATGAACGCATATACCTATGCATGGTATGACATTTATACGCATATGCATGGCATTATAAATATGAAATGATTTACAGAGTTATTCAGACATACGTATTGAGTCTTTTACTCCATGTTTCTCTCATGTTTATTATTTACTGATTTTCACTCCTTACATACTCGGTACATTATTTGTACTGGCATCCCTTTGTTAGGGAATGCTGCGTTTCATGCCCTTAGGTACCGATAGACAGGTTGAGAGCCCTCCAAGTAGGCTATCAACTCAGCGGAAGATGTTGGTGCGCTCTATTTGCCTCAGAGTTGCTATTTGGTCAGTATCATTAGGATATGTATTGATTGGTATGGTGGGGCTCTGTCCCAACCTTTATGATGTTTATGTACTCTTAGAGGCTTGTAGACAGATGTCAGGTATATGAAAGATTATACCACTTTTGTCACGACCCAAACCGATGGGCCGCGACTGGCACCCGGTGCCTTACTCAACCGAGTACCAACAATATGTATCTTTTTGTATCATACTATCATAGATAACTAAGCCAGAGGGGCTACCGTGAGATAAGTAGAATACCAAATGAAATATCAACTTAAGCATAAGAAATACGGGCTTATAAGACAAAAATAGCCACTCGTACACTGAACATAGGCCGACAAGGCCATACAATCTTTTATGTACATGACATCTGTCTACAAGCCTCTAAGAATACATAATTATCATAAAGGTTGGGATAGAGCCCCGCCATACCAAACAATACAGGTCTAAATCATAATGACCAAACAAGCAACTCCGAAGCAAATGGAGCACACCAACATCTTCCGCTGAGCTGATAGCCTACTTGGAGGACTCTCGACCTGTCTATCGGGACCTATAGGCATGCAACGCAGCATCCCCAGGAAAAGGGATGTCAGTACAAATAATGTACCGAGTATGTAAGGAATGAAAGTTAGTAAACAATAGACATGAGAAAAATATGGAGTAAAAGACTCGACATGTATGTCTGAATAGCTCTGTGAAAAATTTAATACTTGTAATGTCATGCATATGCGTATAAATGTCATACCATGCATGGGTACATGCATTCATCACATCATCAAGCATCTGAGGGCATCCCATCATATTATCTCGGCCACTGTGGGCAAATATAAACATATACCAGCTGATCAGGTGGTGGTGCGTATATAACGCCGTAACCATTTCCCATATCCCATATACATATATTTACATATATATGCATATATAACGTCATTTGGTCATGGGTCAATGTATATGAATGCAATGCATGAAAAGTACGTCAATAAAATCATTCGGAAGGTCATAAGACCACTTTGCCTCAATAAAATCTTTTGGAGTGTCATAAGACCATTATGCCTTTGATTAATATCATGAAATAAACTTTACCAACTTACGTATTTTCTGAAACCCATGGACACATGATAGAATAATATTACACATGGGGAATCAAGAACATAAGCATCTCTAGTATTTCTATGAATAGAGTCATTTATGGAAATTGTGCATTTGCTTGTTTCGTTTATGTCGTATAAATCATGCCAAAAGGAAATAAGGAATAGTCTACAAGCCGGGTCTAGTAGAGTCTTGTTTATGGTATGTCGTGCACTACACTTATAAGCAGGAGGCTAAATGGCATTTAGGACTGTCACACTTTCTTCTTACTCTGGATCATGTAGTAGAGCTCAGTTGTAGGAACTCAATTTCCTAAACTCTATCTTATTCATAATACGGCGATGCCTACATCTAGAAAGACGGTTGGTAAGGGATTGAATGCAGTTGTGGAAGAGTTGAGTCAGAGGAACTTGATTTCTCATCATACTTATGATGGATAAATATGAGGTATTCAGCAGATCATGTGTGTACTAAGATGTGTAAGCCTTTTGATAAGGAGCCTAATGACAGGAATATCTATCCACCCCTATAGTGAAAGGCAATGAGAGATTCAGAAGATAGATACAAGCTTCAACAAGTAAAAGAAGCAAGATGAAGAAGGGTACGAGGTACCCAGCTAGTGAAGATTATTATTATTTACCATTCAGAATGGGAGATATAAGCATTTTGAGTTACCTTCAACAGTAGCAGAGGTATGTACAATCGGCCACACCCATCTCAGTTATGCCCTGTGGAAGCTAACATATATGGTTTAAAAGAAGGACATGATATCAGGATCTGGCTGGGGTTAGAGTAACCCAAAATGATGGATGGATTGTTTGCGTTAGTTGACATTTCCGAAGCATAGTGCAAATGTGTTAATAGATCTCCTTGTGAGACACCCAGATAGTGCACTCTAAAATAGTACAACTAGATATGAGAACTACAAAGATAGGCATTGGAAGCCTGGAAGGGATAAATATTACTTTAGTATGGCTCTCGTCCCTAGTAGAAAGAGAATGTTAGGCGACCTGAAGAGCCAATGCATGGAGCAAGGGAAGCTAAAAGGAAAAGAATGTCTTGTTGAAGTTTTCAAAATAAAGTGATAAAGAGAAATGTTAGCAGGGAAATAAGGAGAGAGTTAATGAAGCATTATGAGTAAAATGTGATACATGGATGACAATGGTAGATCAAAAAGATGACAGTATTACAGAGTCTATAGTCAAGTGAAGGAAAAGACGAGAGGTGACAGGCCTTGAGACAACAAAAGAGTATAGGCCATAAAGTCATATCCTCATTTCGAGAAATAAGTTCGTGACTCTAACGCGATTACCAAAAAGGAAAAGTTAGAACCCAGAGTAACAGAAATCAATATGGACTGGTGAACAAGATAAACTAAGCATGAACTAGGGACTGAGTGATTTGATAATGGTCGGCATCATGATAATTTTAGATTGCGTTCCGGCGATAAATAATGGACAACAGAAGAAGATTCATGAGAAATTCAGAGAATGATCATTCAGGAAGATGCTTCCCTAAAACAAGCAATGTGAGCAAATATAAGCTTAAGGGACTATATGTGCAAGTTACACTAAGTGTCACCCTCGTAATTAAGGAATTTCGTTATCCTTGGTATAGAAGGAATTCCACAAGGCGAGTAAGGGTCATTGATGATGTGAAAAGACGCTAAAGATGAAGAGGTAAAATATCTATCGGTAGATCGCCGTAGCTCTAAACCTTAGTATTTCCCTAAACATGGGAAATATAGAGTGATGTGGCAATAAGTCAGAATTAAGTGGTTCTAGTAATTATGGAATGGTAAAGGAAGAATGCGACAAAAATGAGAAAGGGATAAGATTGCACTTATTCAAAGCCTATAGATATGCTATGATTTCAGAACATTATGTAAACACGACGTCAAGAAAAGGAAGTAAGGGTCCCTGCCCGAGATGTTATTGATAGATAAGGAGCCAGTGCGAGATGTAAGTTAAGACAAAGGAAATAACCCAAGAAAGATTACGCAGAATATTGATATGTGAATGGGCCAACGAGTAGTTAGTAGTTGATTCAGGAAGAGCCTAGTTATGGCTAAATAGGAGGTTACACATAAGTCAATAGATCGTGCAAGATAAACATAGTGAACCCCAACATGGGGAATTTAGTCTCGCAGATATGACATTATGACCCTTGGGAAATATTCAGATAGAAGTTGGGATAGTTAAAAGTACCGTATGAGTATTACAGGAATAAAAGAGAGTGCCACTGGGAAGACTGTCAAAATATCAGTTCTGACGCAACACTACAAGCACAAGGGCATGGAAGTAAGTAACTACGGATAATTATAGGCAAGGAAGAACATCAAAAGGTCTGTCGAATATATAATGTAATAAGCTCACAGCTTTACAAGAGTCAGAGGATTCTCCCTAAATACTACAATGAAAGACTAGCTGAGAAAGTAAGGAAGAAGGCTTCAATCTATGATCAGTAACCTAAGAAGGATATGGTCTTATAACAACAGTCTCACAACAATATTATATGCACTCCATAAGAAGGGGGCGCCTACCGTAGCTATTGAATGGGGAGTAAAATCAAAAGTGATATTCAAGATCATATGAGTTGTAAGGAATTCCAATATGTGTGGGCACTAAGATAAGCTAAGTATGCACGCAACAAGTGGCTGAACGACCAGGAGAAGTAATAGCTTACATTTAAAGAAAGCTGAGATAGAACAAAAGGAATTATTCGATCAATGATCCAGAGTTAGTTACGTTATAAACACACTTAAGATTTCGGAGTATTATCCATGAAACATATATATTGATATTCATACAGCCGTAGAAGACTCCGGTATAAGTTAAATGAAAGAATTGAACCCAGGACATAGACAAAGAATTGAATTGTTAGAAGATTGTATCATGGATATTCCATAGCAGCCATGAAAGGCTAAAGAAATTCCATGAGCCGCAGATCGAGAGATAGCTTATGCCTACATAAAGGCTAATCAGAAGGAAGAAGAAACTAAAGAGTTACATCAACAAAGTAAATCAGGAGTCTGATTATTGGACCGGAAAAATTATAGAAATTGTGATTGAAGACATTGCAGAATCACTCTTGATATCAGGGGTACAAGAGAGATAGTACAACAACCATATTCTATAACGACTCTACAAGAAAGGCAGTTAGAAGTGTACCAGCCTCATAAGAAGTCAGTATGAAGCTCTCACCGGATTGTGCATGCACCAGAGGTGCAAATATTATAATAAAGCTTCAAGTTGCGAATATGAATTATACCTATGTGGAACAGAGGTTATGAAGGAGATAGAAGATACGATGCAAGATTTTAAGGTAGTACGGTAAAGGTGAACAACGTACGAAATACTCAAATGCAGAAGATTGTGAATAGTCCATACTTCGGATAAAAGGCTAGAAGCGCGGGGATTCATTATCCAGAAATAATAGTGGCATCGTCAGTAGCATATCTTCTAGCCTATGGTTTCTAGGTACCGAGAGATCTAGCCAATAGAGTAAAGAAGAGTTAGAGACTATGTGATGTCTCGCTTGATAATCCAGAATAACATAAGGAACTCTATGGTGCAAGCAAGTTGAAGGAAGGTTGCGAATAGTATAAATAGATATGTATAGGTCGCAAGCTAAAGTATAATAAAACGACAAGATTTTATGACAGGAGTAAGGATGAGAAAAGGCAAGTGAGAAGGTGACGAAAATGGATAACTCCTCGAGATTAAGCCCGTGAAAACAAGAGAGATGATGGTTTCTCTAAGATATAGAAAGTTCAGTATAGCCTGAATGAACTCAAAGGAGTCTAAGACTAGTAGCATTTAGAAGAGATGGAATACTGCTCTGGTAGTAGAATGAGTGTGCGATTGTGATAGATAAAGGATGACGTTTGGGCCTTCGATTTACTAATGACTTGAAGAGGATTTCATGAATTGTACGGGATTAAAATACCCACGTAAATGAATGACATTGGGATGCTATAATATATGCTTATTGAAGTACAATATAGCTGCTAAGTGGATTAGGAAAATCACTTCAAATATTCCTCGATGCAACGTAAGCCCTAGTGGCAAGGTATTACGTAAGAAGTTTCAAGTTATCGGTGGTATATTGTAGATCAATATTGAGGTGAATCGATAATGGATGGACAAAAGTCACAAAGTATGAGATGAGAATTAGGTCATCATTCTTAAGATGAACAGTAATGAGGAAGCATTAAAAGACATAGATTTATACATATGGGATAAGCAACAAGAGTAAGCTGGAATTTTGTAGCAGACCTCAACAACGATAAATCAAAGTAAGGTTATGGTATAGTATGACCTACCTAGATGCAGTAAAGTCATACGGATGGATAACTTAGTGTATGAAATAAGATATAGAAATATTCGTAAATTCAACAAAGTACCAAGCGAAGAACTTCAGTATACCTATAGATTCCCAGAAGGACATCTTATCAAGCTCTATATATGTTTACAAAGTGAGGGCTAGAGATTGGCTAAAAACTGGAGGAAAAAGGAGAGAAGAGTCGCATAGACGTACTTACAAAGTCAGAGTCATACAGGCTGCATGATAAAAGGTAGCAACAGTCACAAGATTGGAAAGATTCCGACCACAAGTCATGGTATGAGAAGGAGATCTAAAGGGGGTGGGCATGCCCTGACCTTTGGATTTATTCACAGAACAGTTGCCTAGATGGCAAGGAGAGCACTAAAGTATTCAAAAGACATAAGTTACGAAAATGATAAGTGTATCAGTCAACATTCGAGGACGAATGTTCCAAATGGGGGAATGATTTTACATCCCATATTTTTGTACGTGAGAGTACGCCATAAATAAATTGATGAAAGCTTGGAAATGAGATATCACATCCTGCATTTTTGTACGTTGAATGTTTCGTCGTAAGTTAATCGACGTAAGCTCGGGAATGATATTATTATGAGGTTATAAGTATTATGCTATTTCGAACAAGTGGTAAGTAAATTCGTGAAGGTGAAAGGGTAAGCGAATCGAAGAAAATAAGTTTCATCGATGTTTGACGTTTTGGGATAAAATACGGTCCAAGCTATAATACCCGGTATATATGGACTTGTGCCTTATAAGGTACCACATGACCATGATAGTAAGGTGTATAAGGTATGCTAAAAGTAAGTAGTATTTTAGGTAATTTGAGATAATTCTTAATTATGTGGATAATTGGATTACTTAATGATTTTGATGGGATAATTCACTAAGTAATTAAATTCTTTGGAAAAAGTTTAAGGGGCCTAATGTGGCAGCCAAGAAAGTTTGTTAAATATGACTCTTAAGTCATAAAGTTATGTGGCACCTTTAGAGAATTATATGGATTAGTCATCTTATCATGTGGGGCCCACATAAAGGTTAAATAACCTTTCTAATTCACAATTGAATTGCTCATCTCTTAAGAACAAGCTTCAGCAAGGTCCATGAATTTCAATGGCAACGCGAGTATTTCAAAACATTTCATACGAATACCATTTTATACTATATAGCGTGCGATTTTGCAATTTTAAGGAGTACGGTACAATCGTTCTCAAGAATATCATGCGTATTTTTCCCTATTTCGATCCGTCGTTACGTGTCTTATTACAAAAGACATGTGTTAGAGGGATCTTCAAGAGAATCGACTCAGGTATGTTTAGGCTATCCCTTCTTTCTTTTGGCATGATCTATATGACAGAAACAAAACGAGCAAATGCACAATTTCCATGAATGACTCTATTCATAGAAATACTAGAGATGCTTATGTTCTTGATTCTCCATGTGTAATATTATTCTATTATCTGTTCATGGATCTCAGAAAATACGTAAGTTGATAAAGTTTATTTCATGATATTAATTAAAGGCATAATGGTCTTATGACACTTTGAAAGATTTTATTGACGTACTTCTCATGCATTGCATTCTTTTACATTGACCCATGACCAGATGGTGTTATATACGCATATATATGTATATATATGTATATGGGATATGGGAAAAGGATATGACATTATATACGCACCACCACCTGATCAGCTGGTATACGTTTATGATTTTCCCACAGTGGCCGAGATGATACGATGGGATGCCCTAAGAGGCTTGATGATGTTATGAATGCATATACCCATGCATGGTATGACATATATACGCATATGCATGATATTATAATATTAAATGATTCACAGGGATATTCAGATATACATGTTGAGTCTTTTACTCCATGTTTCTCTAATGTCTATTGTTTACTGATTTTCATTCCTTACATACTCAGTACATTATTTGTACTGACGTCCTTTTTGCCTGGGGAAGCTATGTTTCATGCTCACAGGTCTCTATAGACAGGTCGAGAGTCCTCAAAGTAGGCGATCAGCTCAGCGGAAGATGTTGGTGCACTGCATTTGCTCCGGAGTTGCTTGTTTGGTCAGTATGATTTAGATGTCTATTGTTTGGTATGGCGGGGCTCTGTCCCAACCTTTATGAAAATTATGTATTCTTAGAGGCTTGTTGATAGATGTCATGTACGTAAAAGATTATATGGCCTTGTCGGCCTATGTTCAGTGTATGAGTGGTTATTTTGGTCTTATAGGCCCATATGTCATATGTATAAGTTTGTATTCCCCCATGCTTTACTTCGGTTTATTTACCTATGATAGAATGATATGAAAGATACGTTATGTTGGTACTCGGTTAAGTAAGGTACCGGGTGCCTGTCACGGCCCATCGGTTTGGGTCGTGACAGTTTCGGATTTGAAGGCTGCTCTTATGTGTCATGAATAGGGTCATTGTGGATCCTTGGAAGGCTAGTGGCCCAGTATGGGATGATCGGAAATCGGCTAAGGTCCGCTAATAGACTTAATGTGAATGTGTGCACTATATCATATTAGGTCATATGTGTTCATTCAGCATAGCACAACTTATGGAGGAGTCTTCCGATGTTGGGTGTTATTCCTGTCATCAACTATTTTCTGTAGTACTCTATTATGCCATGTGGTTTATGAGACGGCTTGATTATTCGCACGTAGTAGTGGAAAACGGGCGGGTCGGGTTGGATATGGTACGGGTCGAAAATGGGTAATGAAAAAACGGATAAATTATCCAACCCGACCCATATTTAATATGGATAAAAAATGAGTTAACCGACGGATAATATGGATCTCCATATTATCTATGGCTTCATGAATATGATAACTTTTGAGAGAATTCCTAGTCTCCCAAACTTGAGGGAACCCCTAATTTGAGGCTTTACAAATGTAAAAGTTAAACCCACTAGTTATCTATTGGTTATCCATTTTCTAAATGGATAATATGGTTCTTATCCATATTTGACGCATTTTTAAAAAGTTCATTATCCAACCCATTTTTAGTGGATAATATGGGTGGTTAACTATTTTCTTTTAATCATTTTGCCACTCCTATTCGCACGTGTGTTGTGGTCCTGTGTAACTTGTCATTATGAAAGACATGAAAGAAACATGGAGTAAAGAACTCAACCTGTAAATTTTGAATAGCTCTGTGAATCATGAAATATTTATAATTTCTTGCACATGCATATAAATGTCATATCATGCATTGGTATATGTGTACATAACATCATCAATCCTCTGAGGGCATCCTATCATATTATCTCGGCCTTTGGGGGCGAAATCATCAACGTATACCAGCTGATCAGGAGGTGGTGCGTATATAATGCCATAACCTTTCCCCTCACCTGTATACCTATAATATATGCATATATAATGCCATCTGGCCATGGGTCAATGTACATTTATAAATGAATGGAATGCATAATAAGTAATTCAATAAGATCTCTCGGGATGTCATAAAATCAATATGCCTTCGGTTAATATCATGAAATAAACTTTATCAACTTACGTATTTTCTGAGACCCATGAACAGAGGATATAATAATAGGACACATGGGGAATCAAGAACATAGGCACCCCTAGTACTTCTATGAATAGAGTTATTTATGAAAGTTGTGCGTTTGCTCGTTTTGTTTGTATCATACGGATCATGTCAAAAGAAAAGAAGGAATACAATTAACATACCTTTGCAATCTTCCCTCTAATCGTCAACCAAGCTCAATATGATCTTCTTACATCTACAATAATTAAACTGACTTCGTCCTACTCATATAAGTGTTGTAACTCTCATATTTAAAAACCAATATTCTACAAGAAAACAGACAACAACTACTCTTTCGAAACTCGCAAGTTTTAGTCTTTACGATCGAGCTACAACTCGTAGAAGCTTAGATAAGGGAAAGAGAAACCTAAACTTTCCTTGGAATAAGTAAAACCCATGAAACCTAAGTCCCTCTTCATCCAAAATCAGTCCCCCAATGCAGCTACAAGAAGGAGAAAGAGAAATTAGCAAGTTGTCCGGGTTTTTCGGTACTAGAATCGCTTCGTATCACCCGAAATCACCTAGGGTTTGTGTGGGATTTTTGGGAGAGGAGTTGCAGGGGTTTTCTCCTATGTTTTGCTCATGAGATTATGTTAAAAATGTGAGATAATGATCCCATATAAAGGGCCCCTTTGGAAGCCCTCAATCTGCCCCTTTTGGTGGATTTATTTGGTCCTTTCATTTAAGCAAGTAGGTGATGCACCTACTTGTCACCTACCAGTCTACGCAGTCTTGCGAAAATGCGAGTATCTCTCTACTCCACTATCGTATTGATAAACGTTTTAATGTGTCCTTTGTCAACTTTTGTTCCACAACTCGCTTGACTTCAAAACGTAATACAAGACTATCATAAGACTAATATAACATAACATAACCTCCTTATCATGTTAAGCACCCTAGTATCACCCCAAAGGTACATGCTATAACATTCCCAACTTGTCAACATTCGACGAAACTTATTTTCTTAAATTTGTTTATCTTCTAAGCCTTCCAAACCTCTTGGTTCTTGTTATTCATGATCTTAAATATTTGTAATGTCCCAGGTAAGATGATTAACGTACCTTATATGTTTTCAATGATGATCCTATTTCTAAGCTTACAACAATTGACTTACGACGTACTCTTATGTATGAAGGCATAGGGTGTAATAGTTATGAGGTATACTACAGGCATCTGATTCGTAAATTTGTAGCTATTATAGTCGGAGGATGTTATTACGAACATACAAATTGTGCAGTACATTGTGTGATCTCAGCTTGGGTGCATAACCATATTTGTTATAGTGTGTAGTGATTGAAGCTGTGTTCGTATGTTGAAATCAGATTGGTAGAGAATTCCGGATGTTGGGATTGTGTTCTAAGGCTTGTGGGATAAGATAGCAGGAAGGATCTTCAGTATGGCTCGACCTAGTGTGATCACCTGGGTGGTGGTGGCATGGGTAGGTGCACAAGGTGTTAAACAGTGATTTGGGGGTAACTCCAGAGCAGTTCTAGGCATGTTCGAGGACGAACATATTTTTAAGTGGCGTAAAATGTAACGACCCGACCGGTCATTTTGAGCTCTAGTGCATCGTTCGGCATTTTGAGGTCTTGAGTAGTTTCACTTCATGTATTATGACTTGTACGTGTGGTCGAAAATGAATTTCGGGAAGTTCAGAGTTGTTTCGAAAGGAAAATTCCTAATTCAGAAGCTTTAAGTTGGAAGAGTTGACCAAGGTTTGACTTTTAAGTAAACGACCTCGAAATCGGGATTTGAATTTTCAATAGTGTCACGACCCAAACCGATGGGCCGCGACGGGCACCCGGTACCTTACTCAACCGAGTACCAACATAACGTATATTTTCATATCATACTATCATAGATAACTGAGCCGGAATGGCTGCCATGAGATAAGTAGAAGACAACATGTAATACCAATTTATACATAAGACCTACGGGCCTATAAGACCAAAATAACCAATCGTACACTGAACATAGACCAACAAGGCCATATAATATTTTACTTACATGAAATCTGTCTACAAGCCTCTAAGAATACATAATTGTCATAAAGGTCGGGACAGAGTCCCGCCATACCAAATAATACACATCTAAATCATACTGACTAAACAAGAAACTACGGAGCAAATGGAGCACTCCAACATCTTCCGCTGAGCTGATAGCCTACTTGGAGGGCTCTCGACCTGCCTATCGGGACCTGCGGACATGAAACGCAGTGTCCCCCGGAAAAAGGGACGTCAGTACAAATAATTTACCGAGTATGTAAGGAATAAAAATCACTAAATAATAGACATGAGAGAAATATGGAATGAAATACTCGACATGTATGTCTGCATAGCTTTGTGAATCATTTCATTATTTATAATGTCATGCATATACATATAAATGCCATACCATGCATAGGTATATGCATTCATAACATCATCAAGCCTCTGAGGGTATCCCATCATATTATTTCGGCCACTGTGGGCAAATCATCAACGTATAACAGCTGATCAGGTGGTGGTGCGTATATAACGCCATCTGGTAATGGGTCAATGTATATGTATAAATGCATGAAATGCATAAGAAATTTTAATAAGATTTTCTCGGAATGTTATAAAAATAATATGCCTGTCGGATAAACTTTATCAAATATGTATTTTTCTAAGACCCATGAACAGAAGATATAATAATAATTTACATGGGGAATCAAGAATATAGACACCCCTAGTATTTTTATGAATAGAGTCACTTATGGAAGTTGCATATTTTACTCGTTTCATTTGTATCATTTGGACCATGCCAAATGAAAGAAGGGATAGCCTTAACATACCTGGAGTATGAAAAAAATCCATACGATATTCTTGAGAAAGGTTGCACCGTACTCCCTTAGAATCGCAAAATCTCACGTTGCTTAAGATGCTAAGAAATCTCGTTGGAATTTTTGTTTCAAGAAATCTTGTGGAATCTCCTTGGATTGAGGTTGCTAACGTTGGAATCTTTGTAGGAATTGTTGAAGACATTATGAATTCCCTTCATATATTCTCATATCTGTTTTACAATCTTTGTAATAGGAACAACACTATAAGATCACTTACTTGCATATCTTAAGGCCAAATGAAGCCAAAAATGCCAAACTTCTATGTATGACTTTACACGTAAGTGTCTTGTGTATAACACCTTAGTTGGCCACCTTTCAATCTAGGTGTATGATTCACTTAATTTGAAGGAGGGGGGCTGCCACGTAGTGGAAATAAATCCTTATCCAACAATTCCCTAATTAATTAGGTAATCTCCCACTATCCAATAATTAATAAATTATCCACATAATTAAGAATTATCTCAAATAACTTAAAACACTACCCACTTTTAACATACCTTATATACCATACTATCAGGGTCATGTTGTATTTTGTATGGCACTAATCCATAAATACCAGGTATTATAGCTCGGACCATATTTTATCCCAAATTGTCAAATTTTGACGAAACTCATTTTCTTTGATTCGTTTACCCTTTCACCTTTACGAATTTACTCATCATTTGTTTGAAATTACATAATACTTATAATCTCCAAATAATCTTATCCTTGAACTGATGTCAATTATCTTACGACAAATTTAACGTAAAATACTACAGGGTGTAACATCATCGTAAAAGATTAATGCGGAGCGTAACATCGTCGTAATAAATTACTGCAGTGCGTAACATCATCGTAATAAATTACTATGGAGCATAACATCAACGTAATAATGCGAGGCGTAACATCATTCCCCTCTTTGGAACATTCATCCTCGAATGTTCACTAATGCACTTATCATTTTCATAACCTATGTCTTCCGAATACTTTAGTATTCTCTCCTTGCCATCTAGGCAATTGTTCTATGAATAAATCCAAAGGCCAAGTCATTCCCCCTCTAGGCCTCTTTCTCATACCACGACTTGTGGTTGGAATCCTTCCAATCTCGTAACTCTTCTATCATGCAGCCTGTATGACTTTGTCCTTGTACGTGCGCCTATGCGACTCTTCTCTCCTTTTTCCTCCAGCTTTTAGCCAATCTCTAAGCCTCATTTTGTTAACATATATAAAATTATGACAAGCTGTCCTTCTGGGCATCTATGGCTTTACTACACCTAAGTAGGTCCCCCATTGAAACTGAGGTCTGCTACCAAACTCCAGGTTACTCTCGTTGCTTATTCCATATATATAAATCTAATTCCTTTAATGCTTCCTCATTGCTATTCCTCTTAAGTATGACGGCCTGATCTCGTCTCATACAGTTGAACTTTTATCCATCTATTGTTGATTCACCTTAATGTTGATCCATCATCTACCACTGATAAATTGACCTCTTATGTAACACTGCCGCTAGGGCTTACGTCTCATCGGGGACATCTAGAGTAATTAGATTGATCCACCTAGGGGTGATACTATACTTCAATAACCGTACTTTATAGTATCCCAATGCGATTAAATTTACATGGCTACCCGTACAATTCATGAAATCCTCTTCAAGTCATTATTCGATCGAAGGCCCAAATGTCATCCTTTATCTATCGCTATCACACCCTCATTCTACTACCAGGGAAGCATTCCATCTTTTCTTATGCTACTAGTCTTAGACTCCTCTGAGTTCATTCACGCTATACTGAACTTTCTATAACTTAGAGAAACCATCATCTCTCTTATTTTCACTGGGCTTAATCCCGAGGACTTATCCATTCTCGTCACCTTCTCACTCTCTCTTTCTCATCCTTACTCCTGTCATAAAACTTTGTCGCTTTACTATACTTTAGCTTGCGACATATACGTATCTATTTACACTATTCGCAACCTTCTTTCAACTTTCTTGCACCATAGATTTCCTTATGGTATTCTGGAACATCAAGCGAGACATCACATCATCCCTAACTCTTCTTTACTATCTTAGCTAGATCTCTTGGTACCTAGAAATCATAGGCTGGAAGATATGCCACTGACGATGCCGCTATCATTCCTGGATACTGAATCCCCGCGCTTCTAGCCTTTTATCCAAGTATGGACTATTCACAACCTTCTGCATTTGAGTATTTCGTACGTTATTCACCTTTACCTTACTACCTTAAAATCGTGCATTGTATCTTCTATCTCTTTCATGACCTCCCTTCCACATAGGTGTAATTCACATCCATAACTTGAAGCTCTATTATAATACTTGCACCTCGGGTGCATACAAAATCCGGTGGGAGCTTCATACTGACTTCTTATGAGGCTGGTACTTTTCTAACTGGCTTTATCGTAAAGCCGTTATAGAATATGGTTGTTGTACTATCTCTCTTGTACCTCTGATATTAAGAGTGATTTTGCAGTGTCCTCAATCACGACTTCTATAATTTTCTGGGTCCAATAATCTGACTCGTGATTTACTTGATTGACGTAATTCTTTAGTTTCCTCTTTCTTCTGATCAGCCTTTATGTAGGATTAAGCTATCGTCCGATTAGCGGCTCATGGACGCTATGGAATATCCAGGATACAATCTTCTAACAATTCAATCCTTTGTCTATGACTTGGACTCAATTCTTTCTTTTAACTTATACTAGAGTCTTCTACGGATGTATGATTGTCAACATATATGCTATATGGATAATACTCCGAACTCTTAAGTGCGTTCATAACGTAACTAACTCTGGATCATTGATCGAATAATTCTTTTCGTTCCTTCTCAGCTTTCTTTAAACGTAAGATATTACTTTTCCTGGTCTTTCTACCTCCTTGTTGCATGCATACTTAGCTTATCTTAGTTCCCACGTGTGTCAGAGTTTTCATGCAACTCATATGATCTCGAATATTACTTTTGATTTTACTTCCCGTTCATTAGCCACTGTAGGTTCCACTTTCTTTTGGAGTGCTTACAATGTTGTTGTGAAATTGTTGTTACATGACCATTTCCTCTTTAGGTCACTGTGCTTAGGTTGAAGCCTTCTTCCTTATTTTCTCAGCTAGTCTTTCGTTGTAGTACTCAGGGAAGACCCTCTTCCTCTTCTAAAGCTGCGAGCTTATTGCATCATATACTCGACGGAATTTTTGATGTTCTTCCTCGCCTATAATTATCCATAGTTACTTACCTCCACGCCCTTATGCTTGTAGGGTTGCTTCTGAACTGGTATTTTGACTGTCTTCCCAGTGGGACTCTCTTTTATTTTTGTAACACTAATACGGTACCTTTACTATCCCAACTCCTATATAAAATTTTTATTTTCTTTTTTTGTCAACAATTGCGATCTTGTATCTGCGAGATTGAGTTCCCTATGCTTGGGTTCAATACATTTATCTTGCACGATCTGTTAATTTATTTGTATCCTCTTGTCTAGCCATAATTAGACTCTTCCTGAATCAACTGCTAATTACTCGTTGGTCCATTCTCATATCTATATTCCGCGTACTCTTCTTGGGTTATCTCCTTTATCTTAACTTACGTCTCACACATACTCCTTATCTATCAATAACATCTCGGGCAGGAATCCTTACTTCCTCTCCTTGATGTCGTGTTTGCATAATGTCCTAGAATCGTTGCATATCTGTAGGATTTGAATGAGTGCAATCTCATCCCTTTCTCATTTTTTATCGCATTCTCCCTTTACCATTCCATAGTTACTAAAACCACTTAATTCTGACTTAATGCCACATCACACCATATTCCCCCCTTTAAGGGAGCATTAAGATTTAGTGCTACGATGATCTATGTATAGATGCTTTACCTTCTCATCTTTGGCATCTTTTCACATCATCGATGATCCTTACTCGCCTCGTGGTAATCCTTCTATACCAAGAATAACAAAATTCCTCACTCGCGAGGGTGACACTTAGTGTAACTGGCACATACAGTCCCTTAAGCTTAACTTTACTCACATTGCTTGCTTTAGAGAAGCGTCTTCCTGAATGACCATTCTCTGAATTTTTCATGAATCTCCTCTTGTTGTCTATTCTATTATCGCCGAAACAAAATTTGAAATTCTCACGATACCGATTATTATCAAATCACTCACTCTCTAATTCATGTTTAGTTTATCTTGTTCACCAGTCTATACTGATTTCCGTTACTCTGGGGTCTAACTTTTCCTTTCTGGCAATCGCATTAGAGTCACAAACTTATTATTCAAAATGAGGATATGACTTTATGGCCTATATTCTTTTGTTGTCTCAAGGCCTGTCACCTCTAGTCTTTTCCTTCACTTGATTATAGACTCTATAATACTGTCATCCTTTTGATCTACCGTTGTCATCCATGTATCACATCTTACTCATAATGCTTCATTATCTCTCTTCTTATTTCCCTGTTAATATTTATGTCTATCACTTTATTCTGAAAACTCGAACAAGACATTCTTTTGCTTTTAGCTCCCCTTGCTCCATCCATTGGCTCTTCAGGTTACCTAACATTCTCTCTTTACTAGGGACGGGATCCATACTAAGGTAATATTTATCCCTTTAGGATTCCAATGCATATCTTTGAACATTCTAGTATTCATATCTAGCTGTACTATTCTAGAGTGCATCATCTGAGTGTCTCACAAGGAGATATATTAGCACATTTGCAATATCCTTCAGAAATGTCAACTAACACAAATAATCCATTCACCATTTTGGGTTACCCTAACCCCAGCTAGATCCTGATATCCCGCCTTCTCTTATACTGCTTCTGCTAGCTCACACTAGGCATAACTGAGATCGGTGTGGCCAATTGTACATACCTCTGTTATTGTTGAAGGTAACTCAAAAGGCTTATATCTCTCAGCCTGAATTGTAAATACTGATAATCTTCATTAGCTGGGTACCTCGTACCCTTTTTCACCTCGCTTCTTTTACTAGTTGAAACTTATATCTACCTCCTGAATCTCTCATTGCTTTTCACCATATGGGTAGATATTCTTACCTTAAGGCTCCTTATCAAGAAGCTTACACACATTTTCTGCTGAAAACTTCACATTTACTCATCATAAGCATCATGAAAAACTGAGTTCCTCTTACTCAACTCTTCCACAGCTATATCTCTTACCAACTGTCTTTCTGGATGTAGGCATCGTCGTATTATGAATAAGATAGAGTTTAGGAAATTGAGTTCTTACAATTGAGCTCTACGACACGATCTAGAGTAAGAAGAAAGAGTGACAGTCCTAAATGCCCTGTACCATCCTGCTTATAAGTGCGGTGCACAACACACCCATAAACAAGACTCTACTAGACATGGCTTGTAGACTCCCTAGGACAGAACTGCTCTGATAACACTTTTGTCACGACCCAAACCGATGGGCCGCGATGGGCACCAGGTACCTTACTCAACCGAGTACCAACATAACGTATCTTTTCATATCATACTATCATAGATAACTGAGCTGGAAAGGCTGCCGTGAGATAAGTAGAAGACAACATGTAATACCAATTTATACATAAGACATACAGGCCTATAAGACCAAAATAACCACTCGTAAATTGAACATAGGCCGACAAGGCCATACAATCTTTTACGTACATGACATATGTCTATAAGCCTCTAAGAATACATAATTGTCATAAAGGTCGGGACAGAGTCCCTCCATACCAAACAATACACGTCTAAATCATACTGACCAAACAAGCAACTCCGGAGAAAATGGAGCACACCAACATCTTCCGCTGAGCTGATAGCCTACATGGAGGGCTCTCGACCTATCTATCAGGACTTGCGAGCATGAACCGCAGCGTCCCCAAGCAAAAGGGATGTCAGTACAAATAATGTACCGAGTATGTAAGGAATAAAAATCAGTAATTAATAGACATGAGAGAAACATGGAGTAAAAGACTCGACATGTAAGTTAGAATAACTCTGTGAATCATTAATATTTACAACGTCATGCATATGCGTATAAATTTCATACCATGCATAGGTATCACCAAGCCTCTGAGGGTATCCCATCATATCATTTCGGCTACTGTGGGCAAATCATTAACGTATACCAGCTGATCAGGTGGTGGTGCGTATATAATGCCATAACCTTTTTCCATATCCCATATACATATAATATACGCGTATATAACACCATCTGGTCATGGGTCAATGTATATGTATAAATGCATGAAATGCATAAGAAATACGTTAATAAGATTTTCTCGGAACGTCATAAAAATAATATGCCTGTCGGATAAACTTTATTAAATACGTATTTTTCTAAGACCCATGAACAAAAGATATAATAATAATTTATATTGGGAATCAATAATATAGACACCCTAGTATTTCTATGAATAGAGTCATTTATGGAAGTTGCGTATTTTGCTCCTTTCATTTGTATCATTTGGACCATGCCAAAAGAAAGAAGGGATAGCCTTAACATACGTGGAGTAGGAAAAATATGCGTACGATATTCTTGAGAAAGGTTGCACCGTACTCCCATAGAATCGCAAAATCTCACATTGTTTAAGATGCTACGAAATCTCGTTAAAATTTTTGTTTCAAGAAATCTTGTGGAAATCTCGTTGGATTGAGGTTGCTAACACTGGAATCTTTGTAGGAATTGTTGAAGACATTATGAATTCCCTTCATATATTCTCATATCTGTTTTGCAATCTTTGTAATAGGAAGAACACTATAAGATCACTTACTTGCATATCTTAAGGCCAAATGAAGCCAAAAATGCCAAACTTCTATGTATGACTTTACACGTAAGTGTCTTGTGTATAACACCTTAGTTGGCCACCTTTCAATCTAGGTGTATGAGTCACTTAATTTGAAGGAGGGGGGCTGCCACGTAGTGGAAATAAATCCTTATCCAACAATTCCCTAATTAATTACTTAATATACCACTATCAAATAATTAACCAATTTTCCATATAATTAAGAATTATCTCGAATTACTTAAAATACTACCCGCTTTTAACATACCTTATACACCATACTATCATGGTCATGTAGTACCTTGTATGACACTAGTCCATAAATATCGGGTATTATAGCTCGGACCGTATTTCATCCCAAATCGGCAACCTTCAACGAAACTCATTTTCTTTGATTCGTTTACCCTTTCACCTTCACGAATTTACTCATCATTTATTTGAAATTGCATAATACTTATAATCTCCAAATAATCTTGTCCTTGAACTGATGTCAATTATCTTACGATAAATTAAACGTACAATACTACAGGGTGTAATATCATCGTAAGAAATTACTGCAGAGCGTAACATCATCGTAATAAATTACTGCAGAGCGTAACATCATCATAATAAATTACTGCGGAGTGTAACATCGACGTAATAATGCGAGGCGTAACAAATAGGTTCATATGATGATTTCAGATTTCAGTGCTTATTGTGGGAAGTTAACATTTTGAAGGTTTTAGAAATTTCTAAGTTTGATTTGAGGTGGACTTTAGTCTTATCAATGTCCGTTTGGGGTTCTGAGCCTTGGACTAGGTTCGTATCGTAATTTTTGACTTCTGTGTAAAGTTTGGAATCATTCCAGAATGTTTAAGTATGAATCGGACGCATTCGTCGAAGCTTAAAAGTTTGACAATTTAAAGAAAGGTTTCGATCGTCGATTCATAATTTTGATGTTGTTTGACATGATTCGAGGCTTTGACTTAGTCCGTATCGTATTTTGGGATGTGTTGGTATGTTTGGATGGGGTCCCGGGGGCTTCGGGGGTGATTCGAGTTGAAAACGGGTTGAAATTTGGATTTGAGGGAATGCTATTACTACTGAAGACTGGAGTCATCGCACCTGTGGAAGGAGTGGCCGCAGGTGTGGTCACGCATGTGTGGAGGGGTCGTCGCAGGTGCGAAATTCATCGAGGAGACCTGGGTGCACAGGTGCGAGGAATCTTCTGCACCTGCGAGGTCGCAGATGCGGGCGAGCAGTCGCAGAAGCGGACTTTGAAGGGGGAGTCTGTTGTCGCAGAAGTGGAGGTCTCTCCACTGGGGCAGTCCCACAGAAGCGGCTGGTCAGATTCTTAGTGACCTTCGCCAAAGCATAGATTTTTCCGTAGAAGCGCAAGAAGTTCCGCAGGTGCGGAAAGTCATCTGGGCAGATTATATTTTAGCTAAGACGGGATTTGCTCATATCATCTCATTTTTCTCTCTTGGAGGCGACTTTGGGGTGATGTTTGGAAGGCTATTGTATCCACCTCTTAGGGGTAGGTGTCTCTAAGCTACTTTTGATAATATTTCATGAATATATGTGGGATTTTAACAAGAAACATTATGGAAATTGTGGGATTTTAAGAGCAAAACCTAGAATTGATAATTTTGAATTTTGACCATAATTTTTCGAAATAGAATTAATAATAAATTATATATTTGAGTTCGTGGTGTTGTGGGTAATGTTTATCTTCGAAAATATTCGGAATTGGAGCACGTGTGTCCTAGGGTTGACTTTGTTGATTTTTTGAGAGGAGTTGGGGAATTGTTATAATTTAATTAATTACGATGTTGGAGCATATTTTTATTGGTTTTCATGATTGTTTAACTAGTTTCGGATCGATGGGCTTTTGGTTTGAGGTGTTAGAGAGGCGTTGGAGTCGGTTATGGAACTTCGAGGGGGAAATTACCCCGTAGGTGTTACTCATGTTATATGCTACATGTTGTGGGAGCTGTGCACGTATGAGGTGACGAGTGCCCGTGCATATGCTAGAAATCCTGATTATGTCCGGGTAGACTAGGATTCATGCCATGCTTTATTTGTTCTAGTTGAGTTATTCTTGCCTGCTTAGTTACTTGATTTCGCGTTACTACCTGAGACTAGGATTGCGTAGAGTGATAGACTCGCTATTGTAGAGATTTGATGAGCTACTTGATTATCCGCGAAATAATTGTGCTTCCCTTACGAATTTCTCTTGCGTTCTGCGTTTTCATCGAAAAACTTCTTTAAATTTCATAACTCACACGTATATTCGTGAGTGGGGTCAAGGACCCCGTTAAAACTTCTTATTCTTATGGGATCAGGCCGTTCGCCTCGGCAGAATTATGTACCACACTCTTATGGGATCGGGACATTCCCCTCGGCAAGATTATGTACCACACTCTTATGGGATCTGGCCGTTCGCCTCGGAATGATGTTGTAACACACTCTTATGGGATCAGGTCGTTTGCCTCGGCAGTATCATGTATCACATTCTTATGGGATTGGGTCGTTTGCCTCGACAGAATCATGCGTAATATCTGACAAGAAGCCAGCGTATCTGTGAGTTTTCCTGATCTGAGTTATGACGACCTATCTGGTGGGGACTATTTAATATATATACTCCGGGAGAGGAGGTATCCGATAATGGAGAGCTAATGTTTACCGCTAAGAGGAGGATCGTACCATGTACCTATATTTGCTTACACTATTTATTTACCATGCATCATACTTGTTTACTTTCTATTGTGCTTGATTTATTGGACCACTAGTAAGTGTCGATGTCGACCCCTCGTCAGTACTTCTCCGGGATTAGGCTAGATGCTTACTGGGTACGTCTTAATTTAAGTACTCATGCTACACTTCTGCACCTATTGTGCAGGTATATTGTCACGACCCAATTTCACCTATAGGCTGTGATGGCGCCTAGTGTTGCCGCTAGGCAAGCCAATGTGAACTAGACATGTATTTACTCTTTTTAACAACTTCGAAATAGTTGATTTTTATTTATTTAGCAAGTGAGAGGTGAAAGATTTAATAAAATAAAGCATAAATAAATATTAGGACAAGTGTGGTGAAATAAATACACAAAACCATAGAATGTCTACTAGCATATTTTTCAAGACCTGGTGTCACAAGTGTATGAGCTACTAGCAGAATAAATAAAACACTGTACTACTGTCTGAAATAGAGTAGACAGAAAATAAATGCTAAAGAGATACTCGGGGTGCTGCAGAATGAACTCGGAAGGCAGCTCACCACTCGGTCTCGAAGTATCAGGGGTGCGCGCTGGGATAACTGCCAGGTGCACCTGCCTCAGATCCTGCACTAACAATATGTACCCAGTAAGTATCCAGTCTAACCTCGAAGTAGTAGTGACGAGGGATCGACATCGACATTTAATATGGGCCAACAATAAAATACAGGAATTCTAAACAGGTAAAAGCCATGGAAACAATAACAATAACACAATGTCAAGCAGTAAGTAGATGACCCATTAACTGATAACAAATTTCAAAATCTCTAACCAACATCTTTAACCCAAAATCAATTTATGTCATTTAATAAATTTACAACATCTCGAGCCATAAAGTAATATCAAGTGAAATAAGGCTCCGAGAATTATTACGCACGATTTATGCCGAGGTTGTACGGCCCGATCCAAAGAGATATATATATATATATATATATATATATTGTGTGCACTACCGAGGGTCGAACGACACAAACCATAGATGCATCTATTACACTGTCGAGGTGAACGACCCTCTCCCATGAGAATAGAGAAGTTTAACTCGCTCGCGGAAGTACTTGCGATGCGAGAGGACATGGATTTCTCAGAGATATTAAATATTCATCAATTCTTCCCCAAAATAAGAATTCTAAATTGGAAGTTTTTCAACTTTAAAGTCTCTAGTATCAGTCCTATACAAGATAATTAATATACATAACAAATATGACGGTACAATTAAAGCATGATGCAAATCTAAGACTACTCGAATATCTCATGAAATATAGCTACGCACGGACTTTCGTCAGCTAGTGCGTATGTAGCTTCCCACACAAATAACTCACAACAATATACACCTAAGGGGATGAGTTCCCTCTTACAAGGTTAGGCAAGAGACTTACCTTGTCTCAAAGATCGCTTTCTGGCAAACAAATTCGCTCTAATGCCTCAACTCGGTGCCGAACAATCCGAAACTAGCCAAATGTTATATAAATTAGTCAATACATGTTCAAAAGTTCATAATTTAAATATTAGAGTAATTACCCAACCCAATCGGAAGATTCCTAAAATTCACCCATAGGCCCACGCTCTCGGATTTCAAAAATTTCGTAGATAATTGTTACCCATAACTTCACGAACTCAAATATATAATTTTCACCCAATTCCATAACTATTTTCGCGGATAAATCAAATTTTTATCAAAAACCTAGGTTTTTCAACTAAACCCATAATTATTAAAATTTTACATGTTTAAATCTACCCATAATCTATATATTTAACTTACATTGTGTAGAAATTACTTACCTTCTATAGGTAGGTGGAAATCCCTCTCTAGGAAGCTCCAAAATCGCCCAAGAAGTGAAATAAATGAACCAAAAATGGCCTAAGTCCCGTATTAAATGGACCTCATTGCCTCAAGCGTTTTTACTTCTGCGGACAATGGGCCGCATCTGCAGTGCCGCACCTGCAGAAAATCCATCGTAGGTGCGGTCCTTGCCAAGGCTGGCTGACTCCGCTTCTGCGGATGGGCTCCCGCTTCTGCTGAAAGTGGAGCGCACTTGCGGTCCGGGCCTAGCCAGCCGCTTCTCGCACCTGCGGCCTTTCTATCGCAGAAGCGAGGCCGCTTCTACGGAAGTTCCTCCGCATCTGCGGGCCACTGAAAACTCGCCCCAAACCGCTTCTGCGGCCAAGAGCTCGCACCTGCGGCCAAAACTCTCGCAGGTGCGGGCACACCAAATCTGGTGCACCAGCAGCTCTTTCAAGCCTAAACTTGCATCGCCCAAGTAGCACCCGAGGCCCCCGAGGCCTCGTCCAAACATACCATAAATTTCGTAAACATAAGGCGGACTCACTCGAACCCTTGGAACGAGTAAAACAATATCAAAATTAAGAATCACACTCCAAACCAAATCGAATCAACTTATGAACATCAAGTTCTTCCAACTCACTCCGTACGCGCCGCATCATACTTAAACTACTCGGAATGACACTAAATTTTGCGTGCAAGTCTTAAATCACCATACAGAGCTATTCCTATAATCAGAATTCCTAACAGACCTCGATAAGATGAAAACCTACTTGAAACCAAATTTAAAGAACTTTTAAACCTTCAATGGGCCAACTTCCAACTTTAGGCGCTGAAACACTCCCGGGTCATCCAAAACCCGATCCGAACACATGCCCAAGTCCAAAATCTTCATACGAACCTATTGGGACCTTCAAATCCCGGTTCCTATGTCGTTTACTATAAATGTTGACCCAAGACAAACTTAACCCTTTTAAGCAATATTGAGGAACTAAGTGTTCTGATTTCAACCCGAACCCTTCAAAACTCAAACTAACATTCCTCGCAAGTCATAAAACAGTAAAATCACATACGGGAAATCCTATTTAGGAGAACGGGGATCTAGAAAGCAAAACAACTGGTCGGGTCGTTACATATATATATTTCTGGTGGTCTTTTGGGCGCAAAGGTGCGACTATTGCACGGACTTTATGGTGAGCTGCATCCCATGGTACGATCCGTAGCATACAAAGTCTCCATCATAATTATTTACATTTTTCTGTCTAACTTGTATTCCAGACAGATGTTGTATTATTAGTGTACCTTCTAGTATATGCTCATGCACTTGTGACACCAAGTTTTGGGGGATGTTTTAGATTGTTATGGATTGTTTTACATTGATACACCTTTACTTATTATTTTTAATTAAATTGTACGTAACTACAATTTATTTTAATGCACTAACCTCTCTATCTAAATAAGATTCGTGATTTTAAAAATAATAAAATAAATAATTAAGCGTTAGCTTGCCTAACGGCGACTTTGGGCGCCATCACGACTTATAGTGGATTTTGGGTCGTGACATGATATTAGCTTAGAATTATTTCTTAAATCTTTGGTGTCAAGAGTAATAAATTTTAAAAGGATAGAATGTATATAACTACAATCTTTCTTAATTTCAAATTCTTACATATAGAAGTTTGTATATAGTTTGAATAAGGAAACATTTAATGTATAAACTTTAATTAATTTTGAGTTCTAAATATTAGAAAAATATTTAAATGTCTATTCCTAACTATTAGGAAAATAATTAAATGCCTATTCTTAAATATTAGTTAAATTATTAAATAAATATTCCTAACTATTATGATAATAATTAAAAGGTTGTTTTGTCTAGCATGAACTCTATTTTTAAAGGGTAAAAATGGCGAATGATATTTCATTAAGGGCCTTCGTGATTTTAATATAGACTAGTATTAGGGTACGCGCGACGCGAGTGAATCCTGTCTTAATGAGTATAAATTTATTTAAAAAATAGCATTGAATTATAAAATAAAAGTGTAAGTTCCTAAAGATGATATGAATATTGGTTGTGTATGATTTAACACAATAATTAAAGAAACTATCCCAGAAGTCCTCAATCATCAATAATTCAATTTAAGATTTGTTCTAAGTTTGTAATTTTATAATTTCAGTTTCACGGGCAAGAACCTTGAAAATGTAAATAATCTTGAAGGATACAAATTATAACATATAAGCAGACAACTAATAATCTACGAACTTTAAATAATATAAAATCAAAGTGCAATAATAAACAAAAAAGACATTTAAAAAAAAAAATAAAGCAAGCTAGTAAGAAAATCTACAATTGAAAGCTAAGTGATAAACCCTCTCATGTTTAGCTAAATATATCATGGATTAAAAATTAAAGAATCTCAAAACCTATCTTGTTATTTTGTGCCTTTTATTGAATAATATTGAATCTCAAAAGTATAATATTGAATAAAATTATTGGTGCAGTATATTTTTAAAAAGTGAACTATCTACATTATTGTCTGTATAGAGTAAAATATGTTCATATTAAATACTCGTATAATAAAACGACACGTGGCGCCGAAGGCAGAAGGCAATCAGGTCCGACGGCAACAATCTCGTTTGTTCCCGAAGAGAATGATGTTCATAAAGGCGAAATAAATGCCTGCTACCCAGTAGCATTTAATAAGTAATATTCTATAGCATTAAATATGTAGTCTGTTACAGAGAATATGGCATTCACTGCCTACCATTATTCATTTTTCAATGGCTCTCGTAAGAGGGGCTTTATTCATTTAAGAGGGGCTTGATCCTATGACTTTGTTCCCTAAGTGCAACTACAAATAGAGAGCTCAACAAGCATTATAAGGGGATGAATTTTCTGACAAGCTAATACTATATACTGTTCAAAGCTCAATAATATTTTATCTTCTTGCTTATTAATCTCGTTACTGCTGCCTCCGGAAGCTCTACTCCCGGAAACAGGATTTCTGCTGTCTTATCTTGATTTCAACGCTAAGTCTTACATTCCTATTTAATTGAATTATCATTTTTGGAATCAAATTGATTCATTTGTCTATCAACCACGTATAAATTTAACTGTACCATTTTACGGCTAAACAGTTTGGCGCCCACCGTGGGGCTTAGACAGTTGTGTAATTGATTTGATCCTTGCATCTATTACTAACCTGTTTGATTCTCTGTTCTTACCAAAAATCATTAAAAAAAATGGCAGATAATGATGTCAACATCGCACACAACGTTGAGGCCCAAGGAAATCAGCCTTAGCACGAAGACTCGATCAGTGATACTCGCAACGAGGGGGATGAGGCCATGCCGGTCCATGGCGCGCAATATCCATGACATGTTCAAGAGGCAACTCCTGATGATGCTGAAAATGAGCATGTCGCTGAAACAGTAAAGATCCTGAGGGAGAATCAAAAGGCCATTATGGGCCATCTCTCTCAACAAGATCAGGTCATGATGGAGTTGAGGCAGGCATTGTCAGGTGCTTCTAACAATGCGAATGGACGCGGTCCAATTCCTCCCGGTGCCCCCACACATAAAACAAACCAGAGGGTCGACAATAACACCCTCAGGGGCAAAGTTGGCTCCGACATGGTGTAACGACACGGCCGGTTGTTTTGAGTATTTCAGCCATGTTCTTCCATTTACTGCTTAATTTGTGCTTTACAGTTGTTATGTGACTTGTCGGGGTGATTGGTTCGGGTCCGGTGAGGTTTTAGAATAAATTGGAACACTTAGTTCTAAGGTTTAAAACTTAAGTTAAAATAGTGACTAGATGTCGACTTATGTGTAAATGACCCCGAAATAAAGTTTTGATGATTACAATAGCTCCGTATAGTGATTTTGGACTTAGGAGCGTGTCCGAAAAATTCTTTGGAAGTCTGTTGTTAAATTAGGCTTGAAATGGCTAAAATAAAAATTAAAGTTTAGAAGTTTGACCGTGGAGTGAAATTTTGATATAGGGGTCGGAATCCAGTTCTTAAAATCTTCATAGCTCTATTATGTCATTTATGACTTGTGTGCAAAATTTGAGGTCAATCGGAATTGATTTGTGTGCAAAAGTTTCATTAAGCTTGAATTGGGGTATAATTCATGATTTTAGTGTTGTTTGATGCTATTTGAGGTTTCGACTAAGTTCGTATGATGATTTAGGACTTGTTAGGGTATTTGGTTGAGGTCCCGAGGGCCTCGGGTTAGTTTCGGATGGTTAACGGATCGAAATTTGGACTTAAACAACTGTTGGAATTTTTCTGATGCTTGTATCTGGTTTCCTTCATCCATTCGCGACCGGGTACAGCGATCGGGGGCAGCGACTGGGGGTACGCCTAATTGAAGGGGTGGTCAGATTTTGTGAGTTTTGTTGGATTCCGAGACGTGGGCCCCACGGGCAATTTTTGAGTTAAATTTCGGATTTAGTCGGAAAATTTGTATTTTCATATGGAAGAAATTCCAATCAATTGTATTGACTGAATCGAATTATTTATGACTAGATTCAGGGCGTTTGGGGGCCTATTCGCGAGGCAAAGGCATAGCGGAGTAAGAGATTACACGGTTTGAGGTAACTAACACTTCTAAACTTGGTTCTGAGGGTATGAATCCCCGAATTTGGTGTTATATAAATTGTTTGGAGGTGACGCACATGATAGTTGACGAGCGTGTGGACGTGCACCTTAGAAATTGTGACTTGAACAAATTCTGTGAAGTTGTAAAATTAAAGAATCATGTTATTATCCGAACATTTTCCATGTGTAAGGAGAATTGGGCTGAAACTAGTATTAAAGATCATGATTAGGATACGTGCCGATATTTTGGGACCCACATGGTGGTGTTACTGTTGAATTTAATTGTTTTAAAAATATATATTTCATACTTAGTCATGTTCATCCATTGTGAGTATATTTATGGGATCGAGGTTATCCACCTGCAGCAGGCCATAATGGCTTTATATATATTATTATTATATGGAACGGGGCTGCCCGCCTGCAGCAGGCCTCATAGGCTTTATCATTATATGGATCGGGGCTACCCGCCTGCAGCAGGCCATATCGTCTTTATATCACGCTTGGGCTAAAGGAGCCCCTCTGGAATTTGTACACACCCCTAGTGAGCGTAGATGATTATATATCCAGGATGGACTTCCCAAGACATGGACTTGCCTTACTTATTTATATTGTGATGAATTTCCCTGGACATGGATCTTGTCCGTATCAGTTACATTTGGGGATAAATTACCCCAGGGCTGGATTGGCCTTATACGGTACTGAGTGACTGACTGTCAGTCGATGTGTATATATATACGGGATGGAATATCCCCAGGCTGGATTAGCCATAAACAGTACCGAGTGACCAAATGATTAGTGACCAGTAGTACATGATGTCTATAGAGATGGTATATTCCTCATATCATTCAGATTTGATCTATTTTACTTGTATTGAGTTTAATTGTTGAACTTGAAAACATGCCTACATTTTTGTACTATTATTTCTATACTAGACTGTACCTGCGAAGCTCGTCACTACATTCAGCCCAGAGGTTAGTCTTTTTACTTATTGAGTTGGTTGTACTCATACTACACTCTGCACTTCATATGCAGACCCAGGTGCTTCCGGACGCGACGACTGTTAGACCTCAGTGTGTTACCAGTTGGACACTATCAAGGTAGCTGCTTGGCATCCGCTGACCTTGTCTCTTTTCCTTGAAGATATTGTACTGTTCTATATTTTCAGACAGTGTTTTTAATCAGTCAGGCTTTATATTCATTTAGATGCTCATGTACTCAGTGACACCAGGTTTTGGGAGTGTTTATATCTATATTTGTGAGATTTCTTCCGCTGAATTTAAATATTATGTTTTCAAATTCAAATATATGGTGTTTTATTGAGATTGTCAGTTTTCCTAGTATTGAGATAGGCGCCATCATGACAGGTGAGATTTTTGATCATGACAAGTTGGTATCAGAGCCTAGGTTACACAGGTCTCACGAGTCATGATCAGGTTTAGTAGAGTCTTGCAGATCGGTACGGAGACGTCTGTACTTATCTTCGAGAGGCTGTCGAACCCTTAGGAAATTTCACTTTCTTGTATTCTATCGTGCGACATTGATTCAGCTTGAAACATAACTCTTTGAATCCCTTCCACGGATTCGTGTGTGCATGTGAGCGCTCGGTATCATCTGTGCATCGCCGGATTGTGATTCCATGAATAAGGTTCGAGATGAGTATTCTATGTTTTGGTGATGGGTCAGTTTGGAAGACTTGAGTCCAGGTTTAGACCGCGGCTTAAGCTCGGTAACTTTGTGTAACGACCCAGCCGGTCGTTTTGAGAATTTTAAGTCCCAATTGGCAGCATAAGGCCCTGAGCAGCTTCGTATTATGTGTATTGACTTGCGTGCATGGTTGAATTCAGTTACCGGATGATTCAGAGTGATTTGGGATAGTTGATCCCTAAAACAGAAGATTAAGTCTTAGGATTTTGACCGTAGTCGGAACTGTGTGAAGACAACTCCGGAATGGAGTTCCGTCGGTTCAGTTAGATCTATTTGGTGATTTTGGACTTAGGAGAGTGTCCGGACTATGAATCTGAGGTCTGTAGCTGATTTAGGTTTGAAATGGCGAAAGTCAATTGTTTAGAGATTTGGACCGGAAGTGAACTTTTATATATCGAGATCGAAATGCGATTCCGAGAGTTAGAACAACTCCTTTATGTTATTTGGGACTTACCTGCAAAATTTGTCGTCATTCCGAATTGGTTTGATAGGTTTCGGCATGAATTTTCGAAGTTGGAAGTTTTGAAAGTTCTTAAGTTTGATTCATGGTGCGATTCGTATTTTTGGCGTTGTTCGATGTGATTTGAGACCTCGAGTGAGACCGTGTTAGTTATGGAACTTGTTTGTGTGTTTAAACGGTACCCCGGGGGCCTCGGGTGTGTTTCGGATGGGCTACGGGCCATTTCCTTCTATTTTTGAATTGTGTTTTTCTATCATCTTGTTTACTTAATCGCGTTCGCATCCCTTCCTTTTTGTTCGCGAAGAGTATTTTTGGAGGAGGAATTCGTTGTTCTTTGCATTCGCTTGATCATGTTTGCGATCGCGAAGGACTGCCTTCTCCTTCGTTGCGTTCGCATCCGTTCCCCTGCATTCGCGTAGTGCAATTTTTGGAGAATGAATTATTGTTCTTCGCGTTCGCGTGATTCCATTCGCGATCGTGAAGGTCAGCTTTCTCTTTCTTTGCGTTCGCGTGCCGTTTCACGTGTTCGCGTAGCCCAATTCCTGGGCCATTAATTTCTTTCTTCGCGATCGCACATTCTTGTTCGCGATCGCACAACATCAATTTCGGGCAGTAGCCCTGGGTAGAATATAAGTTTTTTCAAATAGAGGGTTAGGCCATTTTTTTTTTCTCATTTTGACTTGTAGAGCTCGGTTTTGAGCGATTCCTTGTGGGTTTTTCAAACAAATCGATTGGGTAATTGTTCTTCACCTAGAATTTATTTATTTTCATGATTCTATCTTTATTTTTATCATTTAATTTGTGTTTTGAGTTGAGGAAAATGGTGGTTTTTGAAGAAAACTTCAAAATGAAAAATCATGATTTGAGGGATGAAATGGTATTGGAATTGGGTAATTTTATTATGGCTGAACACGTATTGGAATGGGTGTTCGGGTTTTGTGAAATTGTCAGGTTCTGAGGTACGGGCCGGGGGTCGACTTTTGGACTGATTTTTAGATTTTGATAAAGATTGAAGCTTTATGGTCCGGAATAGTTCCTTATGAGTTTTATTTGTGCTTTGAAGTTATTTTGGTTAGATTTGAGCCGTTCGGAGGTCATTTCACCCAAGAAGTTCATTTTTGAGTATCGGTCTGTCTTCTTTGAGCTAAGTATCTTGCCTTACTTCATGTGGGGGAACTACCCCTTAGGATTTGAGTCTTCTATGCTAATTGTAGTCTGTGCACGTGAGGTGATGAGTACACGCCCGTACTTATTTGTGGAAAATTTGCCTTTTAGGGATTCTTAGGTCCTTATATTCATTGAATATGCAGTTGTTCTCGTTACGATTACGTTTCTTGTGGACCATTGTTACATAATATTTCCTTTCTTGTTGAGATGTTCTTATTATGACTAGCGTTCTCTATTGTGGCTACTCCTTGTGAATTAGTTCTGTTGTTTCCTTGAGTTCTGGAATTTCTGAGTTGACTTATTTGTCATTTCATTGTTGATGTTGTAATTATTGTGGTGATGCATGAGGTTTCTTCCGTGTAGTTGTGGTTAATTTTATGCACGAGGTTTCTACCGTGCAGTTATTGTTATGGGGTTGCATGTGGTTTTTGTCGTGCTATTGTTACTATTGATATTTTCACATGTGACGTGACAAGGCGGGATATATATATATATATATATATATATATATATATATATATATATATATATATATATATATATATATATATATATATATATATATATATATATATATATATATATATATATATATATATATATATATATATATATATATATATATATATATATATATATATATATATATATATATATATATATATATATATGTGGCGAGACAAGGCGGGCACTTACTTTATTATTGCACACATGGCGAGACAAGGTGGGTTGTGTCAGGGATTGATTTGTGATGATTTGTGATGGCCTGGGGGCATTCTTGTTGTTGATATTGTGTAGTGGTACACTTACCTGTGTGAGCTTTATCTTGTGAAAGTTGTGAGAAATTATTCTACGTGTTGTCCGTTCTTTTTCCTTATGCTTATTTGCTGGTATGGACGATGTTAGGACATTGCAAAAGCATACACGTAGTTAAGCACTCTTATCGGATAAGAGGTGTTCTTGATATTATTGAGCATAGATGCTCACCCTTGTTTACTTGCCTTCTATGTGAGAATGGCTCTATTGGCACGTGAGTCGTCAGTACGGTTATGAAGTGTTATGAGGGCATAGGATACCAAGTGTTAGGGTTCAGGCATTGAGACCCGTGAGTTGTGATTGTCCGAGGTTCGGTACCTCGTGGAGTTTGATGACTAAAACCTGATGTAAAAGCGGTTGTAGTTGCTGAGTTATTACTTGTCCCTGCTATATTTGTGATTTCGGATTTAGGTTGTGTTCCATTCACTTTTCTGTGTCATTTTTATGGTATTCCGCTGATACTTGTTGTTACCTTTCTTATTGCCATTACTGTACTGTGAGCCATATTGCATAGTCTTTATGTAGATATCGTATTTCTGCTATTCATGTACTTACGCTTGTTCAGTTTATTAGCCCAGTGGGTGTCTTGACTGTTCCTCGTCACTACTCCACCGAGGTTAGTCTTGATACTTACTGGGCACCGCTGTGGTGTGCTCATTCTACACTTCTTCACATTTTTGTGCAGATCCAGGTATCTATTCGTTAGTAGTTGTGTGGGTCGTTGCTATGGAGACTCATGGTGAACCTGCTACTGCGTTCGCAGGCTTCAGAGTCACCTTCTAATATTTGTTTTGCACTATTTATTCATATTTCTGGACAGTTGTATTTAGATGTTTTCTAGCAAATACTCTATAGAGCTTATGACTTGTACTACCGGTTTTGGGAATTGTAAATTTAAGGGATTTCTATTTCAAATTGTTAGATGTTATTTAAATAATGTTGTTGCTTCGATTAATGTTAGGCTTACCTAGTCCCTAAGACTAGGTGCCATCACGATACCCAATGGAGGGGAAATTTGGTCCTGACAAGTTGGTATCAGAGCTCTAGGTTCATAGATGCTACGAGTCATAAGTGAGTTTAGTAGAGTCTTGCGGATCGGTACGGAGACATCTGTACTTATCTCGAGAGGTTACGGAACTACAAGGACAATCTCACTTCGTTCATTCCTATCGTGCGAGCTTATTGATCTCGAAGTTTGAACTTTTATCATTCCATTCTCTCATAGATGGTGAGGACACGAGCTGCAGTTATCGACGACGCTGCTCCAGGAATAAGTATTCCTAGAGGCAGAGGAAGAGGCCGACGCGGAGTAAGTGCCATAGCGAGAGCACCTAGCAGAGCAGCAGTTAAGGAGCTGCCAGTAGTTCTAGTTGGGGAGCAGGTACCGGAGGCGCCTGCTGTTACCCCCGGACTTCAAGAGACCTTAGCACAGTTCTTGAGCATGTTTGGCACATTAGCTCAGGCGGGGTTGATTCCAGTTGCACCAGCTACTTCAGAGACCGGGGGAAGAACCCAGACTCCCTCCGCCCACACCCCAGAGCAGCGAGTTCATGTTGGTCAGGTTCCAGATGTCATGGAGACACAACCTGTGGTTCCAGTTTAGCCCGTGGTCAGGGCAGTAACATCTGATGAAGAGGAGCTTAGACTTGCAATGTTCAAGAAATATGACCCTCCTACATTCAGAGGTTTGTCTTCAGAGAGTGCACAGGGTTTTCTGGAAGAGTGTCACCGCATTCTCCGTACTATGGGTATTGTGGAGATGAGCCGG
Source organism: Nicotiana tabacum (assembly GCF_000715075.1). Classification (NCBI taxonomy): domain Eukaryota; kingdom Viridiplantae; phylum Streptophyta; class Magnoliopsida; order Solanales; family Solanaceae; genus Nicotiana; species Nicotiana tabacum. Next base: position 62,808,907 of record NC_134094.1, on the reverse strand, counting down.
GTTGTTTTTACTACGTTCAAACTTAGGGGAGCGGCTTATCAGTGGTGACGGGCATATGAGTTGTGTACACCAGCAGAGTTAGCTCCACTTACGTGGGTTCAGTTCTCAGAGATGTTCCTGAGAGAGTTTGTACCCCAGTCCTTTCGAGATGCATAGCACATGGAGTTTGAGCAGCTGTGCCAGGGCACTATGTCAGTATCAGAGTATGCCGTTAGATTCAGTGATTTGGCTAGATATGCACCTGCTTTGTTCACCACAGTTAGAGAGCGTGTACGTAGATTCATTGAGAAACTTAGGCATAATATTAGGTTCAGCATGGCACGTGAGTTAGAGTCAGATGTTTTGTTTCAGTAAGTGGTAGGGATCGCTCGCCGTGTTGAGGGCACGTGGGATCAGGAGAGAGAGGACTTGCAGGGCCATAAGAGAGAGTACAGGTGAGATCAGGAGAGAGAGCACAGGGAGGTGAGGAGGCTTCTTAGACCGGAGATATCTACTGGTCCTTATTTTGGAGGCAGGGTACGACATGGTAGAGGTTTTGTGGGTCAGCCAGTTCAGTTTGTACTTCAAGCTTCGCACAGTGTTTGAGGTGCTCATGGGTCTCAGATTACCCATACCGCACAGTTCCCACAGCCACATCGGTAGAGAGGTTGTTTCGATTATGGAGATACCAGCCACAGTGTGGGAGATTGTCCTAGACTCCGGACAGGTGTGTCACAGCGGAGTATCCAGGCGAGTAGAGGGCACCCAAGAGGGGTAGGCCCGGCCTATTGATGTGTCTCATATAGTAGGCTGGAGGCCACTGCGCCAAATGATGTCGTACAGATATGCTTTTGATTTGTTTCAGAAGGGCACCATTCGTATTTTGATTCGGTTCTGCTTATCGGGGCGAGTTCTCCTATTTGTTGTCCCACCTATGGGTGTATTCATGACTTAGTATTATGTTTAGGTGTTTACCCTTGATGGGAGATTCTATGAGTGATAGCCATGTCTATCGTTGTTTTAATTCATTATTTAAAGTTACGAGACTATAATTGAATTCATGTTGTCTATTATGACAGGTTTGATGTGATTCCTGGTAAATTGGTTACGATTTGTGATTTGATACTCTACCGGGGTGAGGGTTTAGTAAGTGTTGTGATTCAGAGTTGAGGGTGAGACCCTCACGACTCCATGTTATTTGATATGTTTGAGCCGGGTTGCATGCCGCTGTGGAAGTTATACCAGGATGAGATCATTATGATTTGTTCATGTACTTTGAATTTTCCTTTTAAATTGATTCTTAGTATGGTAATGTTAGAGAATTGTGCCTGTCGAACTTGTTTGATATTTCTCATATGTGTTTCTCTTTACATGTTCAGTCATTTTCATTATGTGCTTCTTGAGTTTTAGCTTGCGGGGTGTGCGCCCGGTGGTATCAGTTGTGACTTATTGATTTGGGTGTATAGTTAAGAGGTCTTCATGTTTCTTGCATCGTTTTCAGTATTGTGGAGGGTTGAAACAGGGTTCTAACGGATATGAGGCTAATTGTCGGTGCTAGTTTTGATTTCGGGCAGCTATTGTGATCAGAAATATTATTATGGGCCTATGTGTGGTGTGTCTTATTGTGTGGTCGTACCATGTGGGTTTAGGCATGAGTTGTTACAGCTGGTTGACAGGTTATGGATTTAGAAGCGGGTCTTTTGAAGATAAATAGAAGGTGAGAATTTTGACTCTAAGGCTTATCAGAGTTGATAGAAAGGATAAATTACAATTGGGATGGTGTCGTCAGGCTTATGTGGATTGGGGTGATGTGGGGTCCCCCGCATGTGTATGTTGGATATGTGCATTGAGTAATTTGAAGACTTCAAGGTGATTCTTGGCACGTTCAAGGACGAACGTTTGTTTAAGAGGGGAAGGATGTAACGACCCGGCCGGTCGTTTTGAGAATTTAGATCCTGGTCGGCGGCATAAGGCCCTGAGCAACTTCATATTATGTGTATTGACTTTTGTGCGTGGTTGAATTCAGTTACCGGATGATTCAGAGTGACTTGGGACACTTGATCCCTAAAACGGAAGCTTAAGTCTTAGAATTTTGACCGTAGTCGGAACTGTGTGAAGACGACTCCCCCTCCGCAGGTGCGAAAATACCAGTAGCAGCAGCTTCAGTTGCATTTTTCCAACTTCAAACAATCTGTTAACCACCCAGAATCACCCCGAGCCCCTTAGGACCTCAACCAAACATACAAACAAGTCATATAACAATATACAAATTTAGTCGAACCTTCAAAACACTTAAAACAACATCAAAACACTAAATTACCATCGGATTCAAGCCTAAGAACTTCTAAACTTCCGATTTCCACAAACGACGCCAAAACCTACCAAACCACATCCAAATGACCTCAAATTTTACGCACACACCATAAATGACACCACGACCCTACTCCGATTTTCGAAAATCCATTCCGACCGCGATATCAATACTAATTCCACTACGGACCTCCAAATCACATTTCGGACGTGCTCCTAAGTCCAAAATCACCTAACAAAGCTAATGGGACCATTAGAATTAAATTTCGAGATCGTTTACATATAGGTCAACATCCTGTTGACTTTTCTAACTTAAGCTTCTAAATAAGAGACTATCTCAATCTACTCCGAAACCTCTCAGGACCCGAACCAACTAACCTGGTATATCATAACATAGCTGAAAAGCACAAAAGGAAGTAGAAATTGGGGAAATGAGGCTATAACTCTCGAAATGACTGGCCGGGTCATTACATCCTTCCCCTCTTAAACAACTATTCGTCCTCGAACGGGTTTAGAAACATACCTAGAGTCTCAAATAGGCGTGGATATCTACTCTGCATCTCTCGCTCGGTCTCCCAGGTGGCCTCCTCCACAGGCTGACCTCTCCACGGCACCTTCACCAACACTATGTCCTTTGACCTCAACTTCTGAACCTGCCGAGCCAAAATGGTTACCGGCTCCACATCATAAGTCATATCACCCTCCAACTGAATCGTGCAGAAGTCTAAAACATGGGATGGATCGCCAACATACTTCTGGAGCATGGAAACATGAAACACTGGATGCACAATCTACAAGCTAGGTGGCAAGTCAAGCTTATAAGCCCCCTCCCCTATCCTCTGAAGCACCTCAAAAGGCCCAATGAACTAGGCGATCAATTTGCCCCTCTTTCCAAACCTCATAACACCCTTCATGGGTGATACCTTCAGAAAAACCTTCTACCCAACCATAAAAGACACATCACGGACCTTCTTGTCTACACAGCTCTTCTGCCTAGACTACGCCGTGCGAAGTCGCTCCTGAATCAATTTCGCCTTATCTAATGCATCCTGGACCAAGTCTGTACCCAAGAGCCTAGACTCACCCCGCTCAAACCATCCTACTGGAGATCTATACCTCCTCCCATATAAAGCCTCGTACGGAGCCATCTGAATACTCAACTGGTAACTGTTGCTATATGCAAACTCCACGAGCGGCAGAAACTGATCCCATGAACCCCCAAAGTCAATGACACAAGCGCGCAACATGTCCTCCAATATCTGAATAGTGTGCTCGGACTGTTCGTCCGTCTGAGGGTGAAAAGTTGTGCTCAACTCAACCTGAGTACCCAACTCTCGCTGCACGGCCCTCCAAAACTGTGATGTAAACTGAGAACCTCTATCTGAAATGATGGAAACTGGAACACCATGCATGCGAACAACCTCTCAGATATAAATCTCATCCAACCGCTCTGAAGTGTATGTAGTACCAACTAGAATGAAGTGCGCGGACTTGGTCAGCCGATCCACAATCACCCAAATAGCATCGAACTTCCTCGAAGTCCGTGGGAGCCCAACTACGAAGTCCATGGTGATCCGCTCCCACTTCCACTCTGGGATATATAACCTCTGAAGCAAGCCACCCGGTCTTTGATGTTCATACTTAACCTGCTGATAGTTGAGACACCGAGCCATAAACCCAACTATATCCTTCTTCATCCGCCTCAACCAATAGTGTTGCCTCAAATCCTGGTACATCTTCGCGACACCCGTATGGATGGAATACCGTGAGCTATGGGCCTCCTCCAGAATCAACTCCCTGAGCCCATCTACATTAGGCACACATATCCGGCCTTACATCCTCAATACGCTGTCATCACCAATGGTCACATCCCTAGCATCACCTCGCTGAACCATGTCCTAAAGAACGAGCAGGTGGGGGTCATCAGACTGACGCCCACTGATACAGTCATAAAGAGAAGACCTGGAGACCACACAAGCCAATACCCGACTCGGCTCTGAAATATCCAATCTGACAAGTCGGCCACCTAACGCCTGAACATCCAATGCCAAGGGTCTCTCTGCTGCTGGGAGATATGCTAAACTCCCCAAACTCTCCGCCCAGCGACTCAAAGCATCGGCCACCACATTGGCCTTCCCCGAATGGTACAAAATAGTGATATCGTAGTCCTTAAAAAGCTCCAACCATCTCCGCTGACGCAAGTTAGGATCCTTCTGCTTCAACAGACACTACAAACTTCGATGATCATTATAGATCTCAAATGAACCCCACACAAATAATGATGCCAAATCTTCAAGGCGTGAACAATGGCTGCTAACTGAAGATCATGGACAGTATAGTTCTTCTCATGGGTCTTCAAATGGCGCGAGGCATAGGCAATCACCCTTCCCTCCTTTATCAGAACACATCCAATACCTACCTTCGATGCATCACAATACACGGTGTAAGAACCTGAAGCTGATGGTAGAACTAACATTGAAGCTGTGGTCAAAGCAGTCTTGAGCTTCTGAAAGCTCTCCTCACACTCATCCAACTACCTGAATGGCGCACCCTTTTCGGTCAATTTGGTCAAGGGAGATATAATAGATGAAAATCCCTCCACAAAGCGACGGTAATAACCCACCAAACCAAGAAACCTCGAATCTCCGTGGCTGAGGATGGTCTAGGCCAACTCTGCACCTCCTCTATCTTCTTTGGATCTACCTAAATACCCTCACTGGACACCACGTGCCCCAAGAATGCTACTGAACCGAGCCAAAACTCACACTTGGAGAACTTTGCATAAAGCTTCTCCTACCTTAATCTATGCAATACAACCCTCAAATGCTGAGCATGCTCCTCCTAGCTATGAGAGTACACCAGGATGTCATCAATGAATACAATAATGAATGAGTCCAAATAAGGCTGAAATACACTGTTCATCAAATGCATGAACGCTGCTGGGGTATTGGTCAGCCCAAAAGACATCACCAAGAACTCATAATGGCCATAACGGGTCCTAAAAGCTGTCTTAAGAATATCTGAATCCCGAATCTTCAGCTTGTGAGATTCGAACCTCAAATCAATCTTGGGGAACACCCTCGCTCCCTAAAGCTGGTCAAATAAATCATCAATACGAGGCAAAGGATACTTGTTCTTGACTATGACCTTGTTCAACTGCTTGTAATCAATGCACATCCTCATGGAACCATCCTTCTTCTTTACAAATAGAACCGGTGCACCCCAAGGTGACACACAAGGCCGAATAAACCCTTTATCAAGGAGTTCCTGAAGCTGTTCCTTCAACTCCACCAGTGCCATATGATACGGTGGAATAGAAATAGGCTGAGTGCCCGGCACCAAATCAATACCAAAATCAATATCCATGTCAGGCGGCATGCCTGGCAGGTCTACAGTAAACACATCCGGGAAATCACGCACCACTGGAACAGAATCAATGGCAGGAGTCTCTACGCTAACATCTTTCACAAAAGCCAAATAGGATAGACAACCCTTCTCAACTATCCGCCGAGACTTTAAGTATGAAATCACTCTACTGGAACATAGTCTATAGAACTGCTCCACTCAATCCTCGGAAATCCCGGCATCGCCAAGGTCACGGTCTTAGAGTGATAATCTAGAACGGCATGACATGGAGATAACCAATCCATGCCCAATATCACATCAAAGTCAACCATACTGTGCAGCAAAAGGTCCACTTGGGTCTCCAGACCTCCAATAGTCACCACGCATGACCGATATACACGGTCCACAACAAGAGTATCGCCCACAGGAATAGATACATGAACAGATGAAACTAAAGACTCATGGGGCATATCCATAAAATGAGCAAAAAATGAGGAAACATATGAATACGTGGAACCAGGGTCAAATAATACAGAGGCATCTCTATGACAAACTGAGACAATACCTGTAATCACAACATCTGAAGCAATAGAATATGGTCTGGTAGAGAGGGCATAGAAATGGGCCTGGCCACCCCCTGATCTGCCTCCCCCTCTCGGGCGACCCCTAGCTGACTAGGCTCCGCCCCTAGCTGGCTGAGCTCTACCCCTGGATGGCTGGGCGGGTGGTGGAGGAACTAGTGCTGGTGCCATCGGCCGGGTAGTCTCCTGTGGAGTCCTACCCAATAACCTAGGGCAATCACTCATAATATGACCAAAATCTCTGCACTCAAAACAACCCCTCCTCTGACGAAACTGCTGCTCCTGATGCCCAAAAGAACTACCCGAGGATACCTGGGTGGACGGGGCGTGATAAGAACTTTGCGCTGGTAGTGTACCGAATGATGACTGGACCTGCTGATGACTGTGAGAACCATGGCAAGATGATGCACCACGGTGAGATGGCCGAGCTTTCTGAGCCTGTCTGAAATGACGACCTCTACCGTGCTGGAACTGATCCCTAGAAGGAGCACCGCTGAATCAACCCTGACCACGAGGCCTCTTAGCCTCCCTCTCAACCATCATCTGACCGCGAACAATCTCAATCTGCCGAGTAATGTCGACAACCTCATCAAAGGTAGCACCAGACACCCTCTCTCTGGTCATAAGGAATCGTAGCTGAAAAGTGAGACCATCTATAAACCTCATGATCCTCTCCCTGTCTATGGGAACCAACCAGATAGCATGACGGGCCAAATCCAAGAATTGCATCTCATAATGCGTCATAGACATATCACCCTGGCGAAGCTGCTCAAACTGTCTGCGCAGCTCCTCTCTGCGGGACTGAAGCACGAACTTCTCCAAAAAGACAACGAAGAATTGCTGCCAAGTAAAGAGTGTTGCGCCAACAGGCCTACGCCTCTCGTACGTCTCCCAACGTCTGAGTGCAGCCCCAGAAAACTGAAAAGTAGTGAAAGAGACCCCCACAAGTCTCCAGAATACCAGTTGTACGGAGTATCCTCTGACACCTGTCCAAGAAGTCCTGGGCATCCTCTCTCTGTGTGCCACTGAAAGGTAGAGGCTGGAGTCTCCCAAACCTCTCCAACCTACGTTGATCATCCTCAGGCATAGCAGGAACCACATAATCCTGAGCAGCTGCAACCGGCTGGGCTGGTGGTGCCTCCGGTGTTTGGAGTCCCTGAACAACCTGCTCGAGTGTGCGAGCAACGGGAGTCTGAGTGCCTCCCTCGGCCTGAGAAGTGGTTGCGTCCGTTGAGATAGAGACCGCCTGAGCAAGGCCGGTACACGCTGTCAGAATCTGAGCTAGGGCCTCCTTGAGGTCTGGAATCACAATAGGCACAGGTGGTGCCTGAGTTGGTGCATCAACAACTGCAATTTGGTCCTGATCTGGGACAACTGGTGGATCTGCAGGCACTGCCCCAGCTGTTGTACGGGCTGCACCTCTGCCTCTACCACGACCTCTACCGCGGCCCTGGCTGGTGGTACTGGTGGCTGGCCCTCCTGACAGGTAGCACGAGTCCTCACTATCTGTGAGAGAATGAAATAATAGTTGTTTAATTACTAGAATAAACATATTCGCACGACAAGAATCCAAGAATGTGAAATTTTCCTAAGGGTTTTGCAGCCTCTCGAAGATAAGTACAGATGTCTCCGTACCGATCTGCAAGACTCTACTAACCCGCTCATAACTCGTGACACCTATGTAACCTAGGCTCTGATACCAACTTGTCACGACCCAAAACCTAACCCGTCGTGATGGCGCCTATCGTGGTACTAGGCAAGATGACCTTTCCAAAACACATTCAAAATTTAACAAAAATGAATTAAGACATTTAAAATAACTGGAGTTTCTCATAAATACGGGGTAAAACCCAAATAAAACATAAGTGCGGAAAACAAATAGCCCGACATTGTGGTATCACTAAGTCATGAGCGTCTAACTATTTAAAACTATTACAGCCAATGTCTGCATATCAGTACAAAATGGAAAGAAATGTGGAAGGAGTAACAAGGTCTTGCGGATGCTGGCAGCTACCTTGCAGTCTCCGGAACTCAAAAGGACTAGACTCAACAATCACCGTGCTCAGACACACCTGGATCTGCACATATAGTGCAGGCTGTAGTATGAGTACAACCAACTCAGCAAGTAACAAAAATAAATAAGGAACTGAGAAGAAGTGACGAGTTATACAGAACAAATCATTTTTAATAATTCCAGCAAAGAATAGACATACTTTCAAATCTGACAATTTAAGTCAAATCAGTTTTGTACAGTTAAAGTCCGAGTACTCCGGATATAGAAACTTTCAGAAATTTCACAACAATGATAGGTAGAAACTAAGTGCATCAACAATTGAAAAGCAAGTACAGCCTCTCAGGGCAACAGTCACTCAAACCCTCAACAACTCGGCACTCAACTCTCAGCCCTAAATGCACACGCTCAATAGGTACCTGCGCTCACTGGGGGTGTTCAGACTCATGAGGGGCTCCTACAGCCCAAGCGCTATAATCTGCATGGACAACTCACGTGCCATAGTATAAATATCGGGATCCGCACGGACAACTCACATGTTGCACGGACAACTCACGTGCCCTAGTATAAATGTAAGGATCCGCACGGACAACTCACGTGCCATAGAACAATACCTCACAACCAAGCCTTCGCCCTTACTCAGTCGTAAACCTCTCTAGTCTCATAGCTCTCAATAAAGCAAGGGAAAGCAACCCAAATCAAAGTGTTACAGTATACCATCAGGGAAAAATAACAGAGACTGAGGTAAACATGTACAAGAATCACTATGACTAAATATAACTACAATGAGCAGGAATATAGCCTAAGCATGATCTCTAACATGAAAGGCAGTCAAGTTCTAGTAAACAGGAATGCATATAAACACAAATAAAGGCTATTAGACTTCACAGTCTCCCGGGATGGACCAAGTCTCAATCCCTCATGGCGTACACCCACACGCCTGTCACCTAGCATAGGTGCCACCTCCAAACAGTCACATTATACCAAACTTCGGGTTTCATACCCTCAAGATCAGATTTAAAACTGTTACTTACCTCACCCGCGTAGAACTCCTACTCTGAAATGCCCTTTCCTCTCGAACCGGCCTCCAAATGACCCGAATCTAGCAGCGAGCAATAAAAATACGATCAATATGAGCTAAAGGAATGAATCCCACAAGGAAAAGACTAATTTATAGGCCAAATCCTGAAATTCACTCAAACCCGGCCCCCGGGCCCACGTCTCGAAATCCGACAAAAGTTACAAAACCCGAAAGCTCATTCACTCACGAGTCCATACATATAAAATTTATCAAAATCTAATATCATTTGGTCCCTCAAATCCTTAAATTAAACTCTCCAAAATCCCAAGCCCTAACCCCCTATTTTCACCCCTAAAATTCCACTAATTAGATGATAATACAATGGGAAAACACCATAGATAGGACTATTAGAGCCCAAGCAACTTACCTCACTAAAAACCATTGAATCTTTTCAAAATCACTCCAAAAGCTCCAAAAACCAACTTGAAAATGGTGGAAATGAACCAAAATTCGCAAAGTGTTCTATTTATAGTTCCTGCCCAAGTCTTTCGTACCTGCGGCTAAATATGCGCACATGCGGTTCCGCATCTGCGCAAGAACCTCCGCTCCTGCGGAAAATCATTAAAAACCCTAACTTCACACCTGCGCTACATATCCGCATCTATGACCACGCAGGTGCGGAAAAGCCCTCGCACATGCGGCCACTGCCTGACCTCCTCATTTTCACTTCTGCGGGCACCTATCTGCATCTGCAGACTCGCAGATGTGACCTCTCCTATGCACCTGTGGACCCAGCCTACCTCAACACTGTCTGCACCTGCGAACTCCCACGCACACCAGCGACCTTGCACCTGCGGCTCCCCCACCGCAGGTGCGGAAATACCAGTAGCAGAAGCTTTAGCTGCATTTTTCCAACTTCAAACAATTCGTTAACCACCCGGAATCACCCTGAGCCCTTCGGGACCTCAACCAAACATTCCAACAAGTCATATAACAACATACAAACTTAGTCGAACCTTCAAAACACTCAAAACAATATCAAAACACCAAATTACCCTCGGATTCAAGCCTAAGAACTTCTAAACTTCCGAATTCCACAAACGACGCCGAAACCTACCAAACCACGTCCGAATGACCTCAAATGTTACACACACGCCAAAAATGACACTAAACCCTACTCCAATTTTCGCAAATCCATTCCGAACCCGATATCAAATTTTCTACTGCCGACCGAAATCGCCAAATTTCCAACTTTTGCCAATTCAAGCCTAATTCCACTACGGACCTCCAATCCACTCCGAAACCACTCCGGACCCGAACCAACTAACCCGGTATATCATAACATATCTAAAAAGCATAAAAAGAAGCAGAAATAGGAAAAACAGGGTTGTAACTCTCGAAACGACTGGCCGAATCGTTACACATTTATGTTAGAAGGCCATTTGGTATTAGAGTATTTAAGTATTCTTCTTGGTAGTAATTATTGATATGATATTCTGTTGAGTCAAAAATTAAAAATATTTTGTTTTTACTATAAAATTTTGCAATCAACTTTTTATTTAGTTGATCAACATAGTCATTTCTGCTAACTAAGATAGCTTTTTAATTTCTATCATGCGATTTGCACTGAATATTGGATGACCAAGTATTTTGGATGAACCAAATCATCTTTTATTGGATGCTCTTCTTCGTTTCGGACACGAAACAAGAAGCCATTGAATACTGAATCTGTTCTTACTTTATATTTTTTGTCAATTGAATCTTTTTCATTTGAAAGAAATATAACTTTGGCAAGCTAGATTTTACAGTCTCTGCTTTTGTCGATTTTGGAACTACTGGTAGTACTTGACAGAAATCACCTCCCAAACCATTAATTTTCCACCAAACTGTTCATTAGTATCCAACATATCTCTAGAACTCCGAGCAATTATTTTGATTGTTTGACACTTAGCCATAAGTGCATAATCCCATATTATCAATTTTGCTTTCCTTATAAATTTAGCATCATTGTTCTACTTTGATATATTTGTGATGGTTATTTCAGTTGTTTGGAAAGATATATCAAATCTAAAGTGGGTGGTCTCACAATAAAATCGTTGTTGGTACACCACTTGTTATTATTGCTAATAGTATGCCTCTTGATATGATATTTGCAAGTAATGCATGACATAGAAATATTAATTCGATCTCGCCGGAGGCATTTACAAAGAATAATCCCGCTATACGATAGTCGACTCATTATAATATAGTTTTGAAGTTTTTTCTTGTTCATGATTTAACTTTGATTGTGCTTACTCAAACACTTGTATGGCATTTTGATTCTTAATAATATACTAACATTTTTATTTTGTGTTTTAATTTTTTTAATCTCCAACACTCTTTTTATGGAATAAATTTATGCACCCTAAGATGTTTTATTAACTTGAAAAATAATTTTACTCATATGATGAATTTACAAAAATATTTGAATTGGATTCTACTGCTAATTAATTAATTAAAAGATTTAATTATTTAATTTAAACATAAAAAATAATTTATTTTATGTCGATTCAGATCTTAATATTAGTTCATCTCTTGTTTTGAATATTTAATCTTAATTATAATGTTATCCACCATAAATTTTATTTTCAATGAGTAAAAGATTGTTCTAACATTTCACTTTTAGATCTTTATGTTTGTAGAATCATTAGTGGTATTGACTCTTACCTATTGTTTTTCTTTCTCTTTCTCACACATTTATATTCGTAAATATTTTCTTAGTTGTTGTTTAATAATTGGGTATTTTTCAATATTCCGAAAAATTGATTAAAAATATTATTTGAGTAGGAAAACAGTTCAAATATAATATAAAAGTATATTATCATGGGGATATTTATTTCGTCAATTTCAATGCTTTATGCAGTCCATTTGATATTACTTTTATTTGTTCTTGGTATTGGATATTATGGTGTGGTAATGTATTTCCAATACGGAAGATTCTTATGAAATTAATTTTATTAAACCTACCTACATATTTTAATTTATATCTATTTCTATCTAATACATGAATATAATGTCGGTTTACAAAAATAATCATATAACATTAAACATAATAACTCACAATAAAAGGACATAACCGGTAGTTTTTTCGTACGTATGTCGGTTTACAAAAATAACTTTATAACATTAAGCATACATAACCGGTTGAAACTTAAATCTTCTGTTAACTATTTTCAAGTAAAACATAATACCCACAATGTTGAAACTTAATTGTGTCCTTGAAAAAGAGAGAAAAATGAAGCTTATTTCGCACTTTCTCAGTGAATATGAGTTAAATTCTTTTTCCTCTTAAAACCATTTTCCAGTAGGAATGGACCCTTTGAATAGCAAGAGAGGGTGAAAATGAAGAAGAAGATCTTTTTATGGGACTGAAAAACGACAACTAAACCATTAACGTACAACCTTAAGGAACTAATATAGAAACGCACCCCCATCTACCTATATATGAGGTCTGGAATGGGAAAGAAGCAAAGTTGTTTTCCACATGCATGCCACGGGCTAATTAACTTGCCTCGTTTTTGTTTATTTTATGTTTTTCGCCTCGTTAAAAACTATGTAATATATATGTGATTGAAGGAAAGCAAATATTATCTTTCGGTTTTTGGAGCCTAAGATTTTAGGTGCCATCATTCTGATACATTCATCCATATTCAAGTTAGCGTACTCTTTAGGGAAGATAAGCTCAGTTTTAGGAATCACGTAGGATTCCTGATGTGTAGTATTATGTCCTAAAATTAATTTGATTATAGGATTCCTGACGTATAGTATTATGTCCTAAAATTAATTTGATTATAAGGCTACTATTTATAATTCCGGTCATGTATTTTTATTGTGAGTTATTGTGCTTATTGTTATAACGTTATTTTTATAAACCGAAATTGTATTCATTATTTTATAATAACTAGTTTCTATGTACGTGCGTTGCACGTAAATCTCCATTAGCTTATTTTGTACATAGACCAACAAATTCAATTTGTCAAAAGATTACATACAAAAATAAAGAACTAATATAACACAATTTACGAGGATAAAATGCAATAATTTTTCAAATGCTATAAATCAATGTTATTTCATTGACATGTAATTGAATTCAAAATGATTGAATACCAGTTGAATCTACAAACCTGATCGATTTAGTTCAATCATATAGTATTTATATTTAAGCGTAGATATATGTGCAATGTTTTCATATAGGTATATTTTGTAAACGGTATTTTTAATGTGGGTTTTTTTGTTTCGTTTTAATTGATATGTAATGACCAGAACTTTTGTAGTCGACGTTGATATCCCTCTTGAAAGTATAACATATAGTTTCACATGAGAAAATAAGTTGTTAAAAATATAGCTCAACATTAGGGATTGGTGGGATCTTCTTATAATTATTGCAAAGCATATTGAAAATGTATCTTGACGAATTTAAAAGGATATCCTTCACTTTCTGAAGATAGAAGTTGAATTGTGAAAGCATCTGTTGAAAGTATATACCTATCATGAGTTATTCATGATCAACGTCTCATTCAGGTGTTTGATATATTTATTTATGCTAGCCTAAATAGCTCATTCCATCGTGTATTTTGCATAACTTGTATATTCATTTAACGATAAAAATATTTTCCTTTGTAAGCAATCTTCTTCCTAAGAATGACATCATCACTTGTATGATTTTTTTTCATTTTTAATACGAAGCAAGAAATCATTGAATGATTAATATATTCTTGATAATTTCATATTTTTTGTTAGCTTAATTATTTTCATTTGATGTCATAAGTATGATGTTATCAAACTTGCATTTACAGTCTTCAGTTCTGTCGATTTTAGAATGTGATGACCCGATAGGTCATTTATAGTTTCAACCTTCATTTCTGTATTTCGAATCTGAAACCTCGACTAGCTCCGTTTATCCTTTCCCGATTTGCGTGCGCATTCAGTGTCTTTTTCCGGAAGGTTTTATGTGAAAAATTGATGAAAATGTGAAATCGTGTCTTAAAACTCATTTGACTTGACTTCGGTCAGCGTTTTGAGCAAACGGACCTGGATCAGTATTTTCACGGTCCTGGTGGGTCTGTATCGTGATTTGGAACTTGGGCATATGCCCGAAATCGAATTCGGAAGTCCCTAGCTTGAATTATCGCCATTTATTGAAAACTAAAAGTTTGACCGTAGTTTGACTTTGTTGCTACCGGGTCCGGAGTCTGGTTCCAGAAGTTGGTACAAGTTCATTATAGTATTTATGACTTGTCTGCAAAATTTGGTGTAAACCGGAGTTGATTCTACGTGATTCGGACGTTCGGTTGAAAAGTTGCATGTTCTTATGTTTCATTAAAAATTTCATTCGTTTTGATGTCCGATTCGTAGTTCTAGGTGTTATTTTGGTGTTTTGATTGCTCGAGCGAGTTTATATGATGTTTTTGGACTTGTGTGCATGTTTGGTTTGGAGCCCCGAGGACTCGGGTGAGTTTCAGATAGGCTTCGGAGTGATTTTTGACTTAGAATCATAGCTGGTGCAAGTTTTCATCTCGTGCTAGACTGTAGATCTCGCATTTGCAAACTCTGACTCGCAAATGCGAGCCTCGCTTTTGCGAAGGACACTTCTCATTTGCGAGCATGTGATGGCTGGGCAGGACTCGCAATTGCGAGGAAAAGTTCGCATTTGCGGACTATATAGTGATCGCATTTGCGATCCAAAAGTCTCAATTGCGATTCGGCAGTGTTAGAGCATGCTTCGTATTTGCGAAGTAAAATTATGCAATTGCGGAGGCTGGGCATTCGCAATTGCAAACATATTTTTGCATTTGCGATGACAATAGGTGTAATGACCCGGCCGGTCGTTTTGAGAGTTATAGCCCCATCTCCCTCATTTTCTGCTTCTTTTGTGCTCTACAGTTGTTATATGTTTTACCGGGTTGGTTTGTTCGGGTCCAGAGTGATTTCAGAGTGAATTGAGACACTTAGTCTCTTAATTGGAAGTTTAGGTTGGAAAATTTGTCCGGATGTCGACTTATGTGTAAACAGCCTCGGATTTGAATTTTGATGGTTCTGTTAGCTCCGTTAGGTGATTTTAGATTTAGGAGCGCGTCCGGAATGTAATTTGAAAGTCTGTAGTAGAATTAGGCTTGAATTGGCGAAAGTTAAAATTTTGGCAATTTTGGCCAGCAATAAAAATTTTGATATCGGGGTCGGATTTGATTTTCAGGATTTGGAGTTGGTTCGTGGGATTATTTAGGACTTGTGTGCAAAATTTGAGGTCAATCGGACATGGATTCGTAGGTTTCGGTGTTGTTTGCGAAATTCAAAAGTTTAGAAGTTCTTCAGGCTTGAATCCGGGTGTAATCGGTGTTTTGATGTTGTTTTGAGTGATTCGAAAATTCGAGTAAGTTCGTATTGGGTTATATGACTTGTTGGCATGCTTGGTTAAGGTTCCGGGGGCCTCGGGTGGAATTTGAGAGGTTTCGGACTTGGTTTTGGATTTGAAAGGTGAAACTGAAGTGTTGTTGTTGCTGGTGTAATCGCACCTGTGGAATGGGAACCGCAGGCGTGAGCTCGCAGAAGCGAGGATGGGACCGCAGAAGCGGCCAAGGTTGAGTTGAGCAGAAGCCGTAGGTGCGAAGATTTTTCCGCACCTGCTATGGTCACAAAAGTGGGTAGCTGGGTGTAGATGCGAATTTTAGCCGCAGGTGCGATTGGTTTCCGCACCTGCGATAGGCGCAGATGCGGTCTTATAGCCGCAGGAGAGGAATCTGGAATTTTAAGTGGAATCCGCACCTGTGATTGATTTTTCGCAAGTGCGGCGTCGCAGACAGTGGGTCCGCAGATGCAAAAAGTCTGGGCAGAAGGTTTAAAAGCAAGGGTTCGCAATTTTAGTCTTATTGCACCATTTGAGACTCGGACTTAGGCGATTTTGGAGAAGTGTTTCGAGGGGATTATTGAGGTAAGCTTCTTGTACTTATTTTTTATCATAAATCTTGATTCCTCACTGATTTCCCACCTAATAAGCGACCTTTTGAAGTGAAATTTGGGAGTTTAGGGCTTGAGAATTAGAGAGTGGATTTTGGGGATTTGGAGGACCAAATGATGTCGGATTTTGATGAATTTAATATGGTTAGACTCGTGAGTGAGTGGGGTTTCGGGTTTTGTGACTTTTATCGGATTTCGAGACGTGGAATTTATCCCTTTAGCCTATATTGATTATCTCGTACTGTTTGTGGCTATATTCGGGGCATTTGGAGACTGATTCGGGGGGTAAAGGCATTTCGGAGTAGAATTTTGCGCAGTTGAGGTAAGTAACGCTTTCAAACTTGGTTCTGAAGGTTCGAAACCCCGAACTATGTGCTTTACGATTGGTATTGAGGTGACGCACATGCCAAGTGACGGGCGTGCGAGCGTGCACCATGAGAATTGTGGCCTGGATGATTCCATGGCACTGTATAGTGACTCTATTTTTTTTTGATATCCATGTTTTCATCTTGTGAGAAAGTAATTGAGCTTTCAATCATGCTAGATATCATGTTTAGGCTTTATGCCGGTAATGTTGGGACCCCTAGTTGTGATGACCCAAAAGGTCATCTTTAAATTTAATAAGTAATTCTGTGTTCTAAGACCTCGAAAAGTACTATTTATCATTCCTCAACTTGCGTGTGCAGTCTGTAAAATTTTTCGAAAAGTTTTTATGTGAAAAATAGATTAAAATGTGAAATAGAGCTTTAAAACTCAACTAAGTTGACTTTGGTCAATATTTTGAGCAAGCGGACTCGAATCAGTGTTTTGACAATTTCGATAGGTCCGTATCATGATTTGGGACTTGAGCGTATGCCCGGAATCGAATTCCGAGGTCCCTAGCCCGAGATATGAAATTTTGATGAAAAATTAAAACATTGAAAGCTTAATGATTTTTAAAAAATTACTGATGTTGGATTTATTGACCTCGGGTCCGTATTTTGGTTTAGGAGCCCGGTATAGGTCCACCATAATATTTATGACTTATATGCCGAATATGGAGAGAATCGGAATTGATTTGACGTGATTCGGACGTCCGGTTATGAAAATATAAGTTTTAAAGTTTTCTTGAAAACTTCCTTTGAGTTGGTGTCCGATTCGTAGTTCTAGGTGTTATTTTGGCGATTTGATCGCGCGAGCAAGTTCGTATGATGTTTTAGAACTTGGGTGCATGTTTGGTTTGGAGCCCCGAGGGCTCGGGTTGATTT
The DNA here is from genome assembly GCF_000715075.1 of Nicotiana tabacum. Lineage (NCBI taxonomy): Eukaryota > Viridiplantae > Streptophyta > Magnoliopsida > Solanales > Solanaceae > Nicotiana > Nicotiana tabacum. The sequence continues at coordinate 62,791,420 of NC_134094.1, read as the reverse complement.
CGGGTGGTTAACAGATCGTTGTTGGACTTGAGAAAACTGCAGAAATCTGCTTCTGGTTTCCTTCTTCGCGTTCGCGAGGGGAGTCTCGCATTCGCGAAGAGGAAATTTGGACTGGCACTTTTTGTGCTTCGTGTTCGTTACTAAGGGAACGCGTTCGCAAAGGGTCGGGGTGCAAAGCTTCGCGTTCGCGATCGAATCTCCGTATTCGCGAAGGAAAAGAGGCTGGCCAGGAAAATTAGCCTTCGCGTTCGCGAAGGGCATCTCGCATTCGCGTAGGCCAAGCCAGGCAAGTATCGCATTCGCGAGTCAACTCTCGCATTCGCGAAGAGTAAAAACTGGACAGCACAAATTTTTGCTTCGGGAATGCGAGGCACTGACCACGTTCGCGAAGGGTAAAAATCCTAGAAACAGAACTTAAGTTCTGGAAATGGGGTTTCGACCCATTTTCAACTCTTTTTCATTTTTGACCTCGGGTAAGGCAATTTTTTGGCAATTTTATTTCATAATTCTATATTGATTATATTTCATAATTCCATACTCATTTACATCATGAATCCGTGATTTAGGGAAGAAAAATCATATTTTTCGAAAATCTTTCAAAAATGAAAAATTTAGATTTGAAGGTCCATTTGACATCGAAATTGGATAATTTTTGTATGGTTGGACTAGTCTCAGAATGGGTGTTCGAATTTCGTAAGTTTTTCCTAGATTTGAGACGTGGGTCCCACTGCCGAATATTTTAATGAATTTCATATTTTTATCCGGAAAATTTGGAAATTCATATGGAATTAATTCCTATGATTCGTATTGAGTATATCGAATTGTTTGTGAATAGATTTGAAGCTTTAGGAGACAAATTTAAAAGAAAAAGTTGTGGTTGAGTAATTGATTGGAATTTACAAAGCGACGTAAGTGTCTTGATTAGCCTTGACTTCAGAGAATAGAACCCTTAAATTATTTGTTATGTGAATTGCATGTGAACGACATATAGGCGAGGTAACGAGTGTCTATACGTCGCCAAATTAATTGTTTGCCTGCTTACTTGAAAAATCATAAATTATTTTAAATCATGAATTAATTATTATAATAATTATTTCTCTCATATTCTTTGTCAAATATTAATTCTTGAATTCCTGCATTAATTGTTACATGCTATTTGAATTATGTACCTTAATTGTTATTTGACATTTAGCATATTAAATATTAAACTGCATATTTTCTCTCTGATTTCCATAATAATTTGTTATTTGCCTTTGTTTGTTTCATAATTAAATCATAATTATTGTATGCTTGTTGTCTTGTAATTATATATTAATTGTTGTGTTTATTGGGGAAATTTCTTCTATAAGAATTGGTAAATGAATATGTTGGAGGAGCGGGTTGCACGCCGTAACAGAATTGATTATAATGAATATATTGGAGGATCGGGTTGCACGCCGCAACAGAATTAATTATAATGAATATATTGGAGGATCGGGTTGCACGCCGCAACAGACTTATTAAAAAATCTATATTGGAGGATCGGGTTGCATGCCATAACAGACTTATTAAAAGTCCATATTGGAGAATGGGGTTGCACGCCACAGCAGACTTATTAAAAGTCCATTTTGGAGGATCGGGTTGCACGCCGCAACAGACTTGATTAAAATGAATATTTTTTAAGAGCGGGTTGTACGCTGCAACAGAATTGAATATGAATATAATGTGAGAGCGGGTTGCACGCTGCAACAGAATTGATGGAAATGATAATTAGTTATGACTGCTGAGTTGGCTTCAATTATTATAAATGAATTACCTGATTTATTTTTATTATTGTTGTTGTTACTAATATTGCGTACAGGTAATGTAAGTGACCCGCCTTAGCCTCGTCACTACTTCGTCGAGGTTAGGCTCAGCACTTACCAGTACATGAGGTCGGTTGTACTGATACTACACTCTGCACTTCTTGTGCAGATTTCGGAGTTGGTCCCAGCGGCGTACCATAGACTTGCTCGGATTTCAGCTACTCAGAGGAGACTTGAGGTATAACTGCACGGCGTTCGCAGTTCTGAAGTCCCCGTCTACTGTACCTTAGCTGTGTGTTTATTTCCAGACAGCTTTATTTTATTCAGACCTTTATTTTTATTATTCTAGAAGCTCGTGCACTTGTGACACCAATTCTGAGATGGTATTTAGACACCATTATTTTTATGGATTATTCACTATATTTTAGACTTTACTTCGGCATTTGTTCTTTGTTATTAACAAATTTAAAAATTATTTTAAAAATTGATCATATTATTCTAACGTTGGCTTGCCTAGCAAGTAAAATATTAGGCACCATCACGGTCCGAAGGTGGGAATTTGGGGTCGTGGCACTAGTGGTCATTTCTTGCTGTCATTTCACTGATTTCATTGATATTATGTACTCAGTCATGTTCATCATTTCATATCATATCTCAGTCTCAGTTGTTATTTACTGATACATCATATCATTGTTTCGGGCTAGTTTTCATGTTATTGTGAGCCCGTGAGTGAGACTGGAGAGATTGATGACTGAGTGAGGCTGAGAGCCTGATTATGAGTGACAGTTATGGGATCGGGCTGCACGCCATACCAGTTATACAGATTTTATGATAGCGCTTGGGTTGTAGGAGTCCCTCCGGAGTCTGTAACCCCCCCAGTGAGCGCGATTGATATTATTGAGGGATGGATCTTCCCTGGACATGGATCTTGTCTGAAGTACTTGATACCTGGAGATGGATCTTCTCTACAGGGCTGGATTGGCTTTCCTCGGTACTGGGTGACTTATAGTCAATGATGTATATGTTCAGGGATGGATCTTCCCTAGGCAGTGTGGGCCATATACAGTACCGAGTGGTTGAGATATTGAAAGTGTGAGCACTTGAGGCTGTCAACATTTAACATACCTTATACACCTTACTATCATGGTCATGTGGTACCTTGTATGACACTAGTCCATAAATACGGGGCATTATCCCAAATTGTCAAACTTAGACAAAATTCATTTTCTTTGATTCGCTCACCCTCTCACCTTCACGAATTTACTTATCTCTTTATTTGAACTAGCATAATACTTATAACCTCAAAATAATTTCATTCCCGAGCTTACGTCGAGTAGCTTATGACGAAAATTTAACGTATGGAAATGCGGGATGCAATATCTCATTTCCGAGCTTATAACAATTTACTTATGGCGTACTTCCACGTACGAAAACATGGGGTGTAATATCATTCACCCATTTGGAGCATTCGTCCTCGAGTGTTGATTGATGTATTTATCATTTTTATAACCTATGTCTTCTGAATACTTTAGTACTCTCCTTGCCATCTAGGCATTTGTTCTGTGAATAAATCCATAGGCCAAGGCATCCCCCCCACGGTCTGTGGTCAGATATTTTTCCAATCTCGTAACTCTTGCTACCTTCTGTCATGCAGCCTGTATGACTTTTTCCTTGTATGTGCGCCTATGCGACTCTTCTCTTCAGCTTTTAGCCAATCTCTAGGCCTCACTTTTGGGAACATATACAGAACTTGACAAGATGTCCCTCTGGGCATCTATAGGTGTACTAAAGTTCTTTGCTCAGTACTTTGTCGAACTTACGAATATTGCTTTATCTTATTTCATAGACCTGGCTATCCATCCGCATGATTTTACTGCATCTAGGTAGGTCATATGGTACCATAACTCTTACTTCTATTTATCGTTACTGAGGTCTGCTACCAAACTCCAGGTTATTCTCGTTGCTTATCCTATATGTATAAATCTAAGTCCTATAATGTTTCCTCATTACTGTTCATCTTAAGAATGACGGCCTAATCTCATCTCATACTTTGTGACTTTTGTCCATCCATTGTTTATTCCCCTCAATATTGATCTACAATTTACCACTGATAATTTGAAACTTCTTATGTAATCACTAGGGCCCACGTTGCATCGAGGAACATTTGAAATGATTTTCTTGATCCACCTGGGGCGATACCATACTTCCATAACCATATTTCATAGCATCCCAATGTGATTCACCTCATGTGGGTATTTTAATCTTGTGCCATCTGTGAAATCCCTCTTTTCTTTTCTTTTTTTCAAATCATTACTCTATCGAAGGCCCAAACGTCATCCTTTATCTATCACAATTTCACCCTTATTCTACTATCAGGGCAGCATTCCATCTTTTCTAAATGCTATTAGTCTTAGACTCCTTTGAGTTCATTCAGGCTATATTGAGCTTTCTATAACTTAGAGAAACCATCAGCTCTCTTGTTTTCACTGGATTAATCTCGAGGACTTATCCATTCTCGTGACCTTCTCACTTTCCCTTTCTATTCCATACTCCTGTCTTCCTAAAATCTTGTCGCTTTACCATACTTTAGCTTGCGACCTACACATATCTATTTATACTTCTCACAACTTTCCTTCAACTTGCTTGCATCATAGATTTCCTTGTGTTATTCTGGAACATCAAGCGAGACATCACATCGTCTCTAACTCTACTTTACCCTCTTACTTAGACTTCTCGATACCTAGAGGTGCCTATGTTAACCATAGGCTGGAAGATATGGCACTTACGACGCCACTATCATTCCTGGATACTGAATCTCAGCGCTTCTAGCCCTCTATCTAAAGTATAGATTATACACAACTTTATGCACCTGAGTATCTCATACGTTGTTCACCTTTACCTTACTTACCTTAAAATCTCGCATCACATCTTCTATCTCTTTCATGACCTCCCTTCCACATAGGTATGATTCACATCCACAACTTGAAGTTCTATTATAATACTCGCACCTCTGGCGCACACACAATCCGGAAGGAGATTCATACTAACTTCTTATGAGGCCGGTACTCTTCTAAATGGCTTTATCGTAGAGCCGTTATAGAATATGGTTGCTGTACTATCTCCCTTGTACCTCTGATATTAAGAGTGATTCTGCAATGTTCTCAATCACGATGTTTATAATTTTCTGGGTCTAATAATCATACTCCTGACTTACTTAGTTGATGTAACTCTTTAGTTTCCTCTTCCCTCTGATCAACCTTTATGTAGGCGTAAGCTATCTTCCGATCTGCGGCTCATGGTATTACTTTATCCTTTCATGGACGCTATGGAATATCAAGGATATAATCTTTTAACAATTCAATCCTTTGTCTATGACCTGGACTCAGTTCTTTCTTTTAAATTATACCGGAGTCTTCTATGGCTGTATGATTGGCAACATATATGCTGCATGGATAATACTCCAAAATCTTAAGTGTGTTCATATTGTAACTAACTCTGGATTATTGATCGAATAATTCCTTCCGTTCCTTCTCAGCTTTCTTTAAATGTAAGCAATTACTTTTCCTAGTTGTTCTACCGGTTATTACATGAATACTTGGCTTATCTTAGTGCCCACACATATTGGAATTCCGTACAACCCATATGATCTTGAATATTACCTTTTGATTTTTTTTCTTCCCGTTCATAGCCACGATAGGGGCCACTTTCTTATGGAGTACATACAATGTCGTTATGAGACTGTTGTTACAAGACCATTTCTTCTTCAAGTTACTATGCTTAGGTTGAAGCCTTCTTCCTTATTTCCATAGCTAGTCTTTCATTGTAGTACTTAGGGAGGACCTTCTGACTCTTGTAATGCCCCGAGCATATCACATCGCATTCCCGATAGAATTTTTGATGTCCTTCCTCGCCTATAATTATCTGTAGTTACTTACCTCCACGCCCTTGTGCTTGTAGGATTGCTTCTAAACTTGATATTTTGACAGTCTTCCCGATGGCATTCTCTTTTATTTCCGTAATACTCATACGGTACCTTTAACTACCCAAACTCCTATCTAAATATTTCTCAAGGATTCATGATGACATATCTACGAGACTGAATTCCCCATGTTGGGGTTCACTCTTGTTTATCTTGCACGATCTATTGATTTGTTTGTATCCTCTTATCTAGCCATAACTAGGCTCTTTCTGAATCAATTACTAACTAATCGTTGGCCCACTCTCATATCAATATTCCGCGTAATCTTTCTTGGGTTATTTCCTTTGTCTTAACTTACATCTCGTACCGGCTCCTTATTTATCAATAGCATCTCGGGCAGGAACCCTCACTTCCTCTCCTTGATGTTGTCTTTGCATAATGTTCTGGAATCGTAGCCTATCTGTAGGCTTTGAATAAGTGCAATCTCGTCCCTTTTTAATTTTTGTCGCATTCTTCCTTTATCATTCCATAATTACTAGAACCACCTAATTCTGACTTAGTCCCACATCACTCCATATTCCCCCCTTTTAGGAAGGTGCTAAGATTTAGTGCTATGATGATCTACGTATAGATGCTTTACCTTTTTATCTTTGGCTTCTTTTCACATCATCGATAACCCTTACTCTCCTTGCGGAAATCCTTCAATACCAAGGATAACGAAATTCCTTATTCACGAGGGGTGACTCCTAGTGTAACTGGCACATATAGTCACTTAAGCTTAACCTTACTCCCATTGCTTGCTTCAGAGAAGCTTCCTCCTGAATGACCTTTAAGGGTTATTCTTCTATTTTCCATTCTATTATTGTCAGAACGTAATCTCTGAAATTCTCATGATGCCGACCAATATTAAATAACTCAGTCCCTAATTCACGTTTAGCTTACCTTGTTCACCAGCCCATACTGATTTCTAGTACTTTGGGGTCTAACTTTTCCTTATGGTAGTCATGTTGGAGTCAAGAACTTATTTCTCGAAATGAGGATACAACTTTATGGCCTATACTCTTTTGTTGTCTCCTGGCCTGTCATCTCTCATCTTTTCCTTCCCTTGACTATAGACTATGTAATACTATCATTTCATTTTTTTCTACCGTTGTCATCTAGGTATCACATCTTACTCATAATGCTTCATTAACTCTCTTCTTATTTCCCGCTAACATTTATGTCTATCACTTTATTCTGAAAACTCGAACAAGATATTCTTTTGCTCTTAGCTCCCCTTGCTCCATCCATTGGCTCTTCGAGTTGCCTAACATTCTCTCTCTACTAGGGATTGGAGCCATACTAAGATAATATTTATCCCTTCCAGGCTTCCAGTGCCCATCTTTGTGGTACTCATATCTAGCTGTACTATTTTAGAGTGCACCATCTAGGTGTCTCAGAAGGAGATCTAGTAGCACATTTGCAATATCCTTCAGAAGTGTCAACTAACACAAACAATTCATCCACCATTTTGGGTCACTCTAACCCCAGCCAGATTCTGGTATCCGTCCTTCTCTTATACTACTTCTGTTAGCTTCCATAGGGCATAAATGAGATGGGTGTGACCAATTGTACATACCTCTGTTGCAATTGAAGGTAACTCAAAAAACTTATTTTTTTCTGCTTGAATTGTAAATACTGTTAATCTTCATTAACTGGGTACCCAGTACCCTTCTTCACCTTGCTTCTTTTACTTGCTGAAACTTGTGTCTACCTTCTGATTCTTTTATTCCTTTTTACCGTAAGAGTGGATAGGCATTATTGCCTTAGGGATCCTTATCAAGAGGCTTACATGTCTTATTACACACATGATCTACTGAAGACCTTACATTTACTCATCATAAACATCATGAAAAATTGAGTTCCTCTGACTCAACTCTTCCATAGCCACATTCAATCTCTTACCAACTGTAGGTATCGTCTTGTTACAAATGAAATAGAAGCTACAAGTTTGAATTCTTATAAGTGAGCTCTACCACACAATCTAGAGTAAGAAGAAATAGTGACAATCCTAAATGCCCTGTAGCCTCCTACTTATAAGTGTGGTGCACAACACACCCATAAACAAGACTCTAGTAGACACGGCTTGTAGACTCCCTAGGACAGAACTGCTCTAATACCACTTTTAACATACCTTATACACTTTACTATCATGGTCATGTGATACCTTGTATGGCATTAGTCCATAAATACGGGGTAGTATTACTCGGACCGTATTTTATCTCAAATTGTCAAACTTCGACAAAATTCATTTTCTTTGATTCACTTACCCTCTCACCTTCACGAATTTACTTATCATATGCTTGAAATAGTATAATACTTATAACCTCAAAATAATCTCATTCCCGAGCTTACGTCGATTAGCTTATGACGAAACCTTAACGTACGAAAATGCTGGATGTAACATCTCATTTCCGAGCTTATAACTATTTACTTATGGCATACTTCCACGTACAAAATATGGGGTGTAATACAACATGGTGCATTACATACAGTATGTGCATTGGCATGTAGAGATAACATAGTTATATTCATTACACTATTCAGATATGTTTTACTTTACTGTTTGAGTTGCCTATCTAATTTGAGAGCATGCCTACATTTCTGCACAATTATTTCCATTTTATCTGTACCAGTTGAGTTCGTCACTATCTTTCAGTCCAATGTTTGGTCTTGTTACTTACTGATTTGGATGTACTCACATTATTCCCTACACCTTGTGTGCAGGTCCAGGCATTCCTGGTCCCGGCGGCGGCTACCGATTGAGGCATATGAGTTCGGGAACTATCGAGGTAGTTGCATGGCATTCGCGGACCTTGATTTCCCTTCCTTATTCTATCTGCACTTTCAGTTTTATTCTCCACAAACTATTTTGGACTGTATACTAGTTTTAGACGCTCATGTACTCAGTCCCGTAGAGCGTAGGCCGATTGGCGCATCACCCTTTTACTTGGCAGCAGTTCTCCGTTCTCTTTCTGGAGAAGTTCACACTTCAGTCCCGCAGAGAGGAGTTGCACAGCAGTTCAAGCAGCATCGTCAGGGTGAAATATCTATGACGCAGTATGAGATGAGATTTTGAGAGTTAGCCCATCATGCTATCTGGTTGGTTCCCACAGACAGGGAGAGGATTAGGAGGTTCATAGATGGCTTCACTTTTCAGTTGCGATTTCTTATGACTAGGGAGAAAGTGTCTGGTGCTACTTTTGACGAGGTTGTCGACATTGCTCACCAGATTGAGATGGTTTGCAGCCAGGAGCAGGTTGAGAGGGAGGCCAAGAGGCATCGTGGCTAGGGTGGACTTGGCGGTGTTTCTTCTAGGGGTTAGTTCCAGCACGGTAGGGGTCGTCCATTCAGACATGCTCAGACATCTCGCCCAGTTCACTGTGGTGCATCATCTGGCCATGGGTCACACCGTTATAAGCAGGGCCAGTCATTATTCAGTGCACTACCAGCTCAAAGTTTGTCTCATGCACCATCAGCTCAGGGTTCATTGGTGTCAGGACCTTCTAGCAGCTATTCCGGTACTTGGGGTTCCCTTCAGTCCCCACTACCATTCGCAGTGAGAGGTTGCTTTGAGTGTGGAGATTTGGGTCATATCAAGAGGTATTGTCCCCGCCTTTTAGAAAGTTCATCTCAATAGAGGAGTCAGCCTTTGACTTCAGCACCAGTTGCTTCACCACCCGCCCAGCCAGCTAGGGGTGGATCCTAGTCAGCTAGGGGTCGTCCGAGAGGGGGAGGCCTGGCCCATTTCTATGCTCTTCCTGCCAGACCAGATTCCATTGCTTCGGATTCTTTTATTACAGGTATTGTCTCAGTTTTCCATAGAGATGCCTCTGTGTTATTTGACCCTGGATCCACTTATTCATATGTGTCCTCGTAGTTCATTTTCTGGATATGCCCTGTGAGTCTCTAGTTTCATCTGTTTATGTATCTACTCCAGTGGACGATACTATTATTGTGGACCATGTATATCGGTTATGTGTGGTGACTATTGGGGGTCTGGGAACAAGAGTAGATGATTTGCTGCTTAGTATGGTTGATTTTGATATGATATTGGGTATGGATTGGTTGTCTCCATGTCATTCTGTTTTAGACTATCACGCGAAGACCGAGACGTTAGCGATGCCAGGGTTGCTGAGAGTTGAGTGGAGCGGTTCTATAGACTATGTGTCCAGTAGAGTGATTTCATACTTGAAGGCTCAGCGGATGGTTGAGAAGGATTGTCTATCTTATCTGGCCTTTGTAAGGTAGATACCCCTGCTATTGATTCTGTTCTGGTGGTGCGAGATTTTCCGGATATGTTTCCTGCAGACCTGCCGGGCATACCGCCTGACAGGGATATTGATTTTGGTATTGACTTGGTGCCGGGCACTAAGCCCATATCTATTCCACTGTATCGTATGGCATCGGCAGAGTTGAAGGAATTGAAGGAGCAGCTTCAGGAACTCCTTGATAAGGGGTTTATTCGGCCTAGCGTGTCACCTTGGGGTGCACCAGTTCTATTTGTAAAGAAGAAGGATGGTACTATGAGGATATGCATTGATTACAGGTAGTTGAACAAGGTCACAATCAAGAACAAGTATCATTTGCCACATATTGATGATCTATTCGACCAGCTTCAGGGAGCGAGGGTGTTCTCCAAGATTGATTTGAGGTCAGGGTATCACCACTAAAGATTCGGAATTCGAATATTCTTAAGACAACTTTCAGGACCCGATATGGCCATTATGAGTTCCTTGTGATGTCTTTTGGACAGACCAACGCCCCAACAACATTCATGCATTTGATGAACAATGTGTTTTAGCCTTATGTTGACTCGTTCATTATTGTAATCATTGATGACATCCTGGTGTACTCTCATAGCCAGGAGGAGCATGCTCAGCCTTTGAGGATTATGTTACAGCGATTGAGGGAGGAGAAGCTTTATGCAAAGTTCTCCAAGTGTGAGTTTTGGCTCAGTTCAGTGGCGTTCTTGGGGCATGTGGTGTCTAGGGAGGGTATTCAGGTGGATCCGAAGAAGATAGAAGCGGTGCAGAGTTGGCCCAAACCGTCCTCAACCACGGAGATTCGGAGCTTTCTTAGGTTGGCGGGCTATTACCGTCATTTTGTGGAGGGTTTCTCATCTATTGCATAGCCCTTGACTAAATTGACCCAAAAGGGTGCTCCATTCAGGTGGTCGGATGAGTGCGAGTAGAGCTTTCGAAAGCTCAAGACCACGGCTCCAGTTCTAATTCTACCATCGGCTTCTGGTTCTTACACAGCGTATTGTGATGCCTCGCGGATCGGTATTGGGTGTGTTCTGATGTAGGAGGGTAGAGTGATTGCTTATGCTTCGCGCTAGTTGAAGACCCATGAGAAGAACTATCATGTCCATGATCTTGAGTTAGCAGCTATTGTTCACGCCTTGAAGATTTGGCGGCACTATTTGTACGGTGTTCATTGTTAGATTTACACTGATCACCGGAGTTTGCAACATCTGTTCAAGCAGAAGGATCTTAACTTGCATCAGCGGAGGTGGTTGGAGCTTCTTAAGGACTATGATATCACCATTCTATACAACCACGGGAAGGCCAATGTGGTGGCCGATGCCTTGATTTGCCGGGCAGAGAGTTTGGGGAGCTTAGCATATCTTCCTGCATCAGAGAGGCCATTGGCGTTGGATGTTCAGGCCTTACCTAGCCAGTTTGTTATATTGGATATTTCTGAGTCGAGCCGAGTATTGGCTTATATGATCTCTCGGTCTTCTCTTTATGATCGTATCAGGGAGCGTCAGTATGATGACCCCCATCTGCTCATCCTCCAGGATAGGGTTCAGGGAGGTGATGCCAGGGATGTGGCTATTGGTGATGATAGGGTGTTGCGGATGCAGGGCCGGATATGTGTGCCCAATGTAGATGGGCTACAGGAGTTGATTCTTGAGGAGCCCCACAGATCGCGATATTCCATCCATCCGGGTGCCGCGAAGATGTACCAGGATTTGAGACAGCACTATTGGTGGAGGAGGATGAACAAAGATATAGTTGGGTTTGTAGCTCGGTGTCTCAACTGTTAGCAGTTAAACTATGAGCATCAGAGACTGCGTAGCTAGCTCCAGAGGTTTGAGATCCTGAAGTGGAAGTGGGAGCGGATCACCATGGATTGCGTAGTTGGACTCCCACGGACTTCGAGGAAGTTCGATGCTATTTGGGTGATTGTGGACCGGCTGACCAAGTCTGCGCACTTCAGTCGAGTTGGTACTACTTATTCTTTAGAGCGGTTGGCTGATATTTACATCCGAGAGAATGTTCGCCTTCTTGGTGTTCCAATTTCCATCATTTCAGGCAGAGGCACGCAGTTTACATCGCAGTTTTGGAGAGCCGTGCAGTGAGAGTTGGGTACTTAGGTGGAGTTGAGCATAGCATTTCACCCTCAGATGGACGGACAGTCCGAGCGCACTATCCAGATATTGGAGGACATGCTACGCGCTTGTGTCATTGATTTTGGGGGTTCATGGGACAAGTTTCTGCCGCTCAAGGAGTCTGCATACAACAGTTATCAGTCGATCATTTAGATGGCTCCGTACGAGGCTTTGTACTGGAGGCAGTGTAGATCTCAGGTGGGATGGTTTGAGCCGGGTGAGGCTAGGCGTTTGAGTACAGACTTGGTCTAGGATGCATTAGACAAGGTGAAATTGATTCAAGAGCAGCTTCGCACGGCGCAGTCAAGGCAGAAGAGTTATGCTGACAGGAATGTTCGTGATGTGTCTTACATGGTCGGGGAGAAGGTTCTACTGAAGGTATCACCCATGAAGGGTGTTATGAGGTTTAGGAAGAGGGGCAAGTTGAGCCCTCGGTTCATTTGGCCTTTTGAGGTAATTTAGAGGATCGGGGAGGTGGCTTACAAGCTTGCCCTTCCACCTAGCTTGTCGAGTGTGCACCCAGTATTTCATGTTTCTATGCTACGTAAGTACGTCGGCGATCCATCTCATATTTTGGATTTCAGCACGGTTCAGTTAAATGGTGATGACTTATGATGTGGAGCCGGTGGCCATCTTAGAGCGGCGGGTTCGAAAGTTGAGGTCAAAGGACATCGCTTCAGTGAAGGTGCAGTGGAAAGGTCAGCCCGTGGAGGAGGCCACTTGGGAGACTAAGCGGGAGATGCGGAGAAGATATACACACCGATTTGAGTCTCCAGATATATTACTAGACCCTTTCGAGAATGAATGTTTGTTTAAGAGGGGGAGGATGTAACGACCCGGCTGGTCATTTTGAGAGTTATAGCCACGTTTCCCCCATTTTCTACTTCTTTTGTGCTCTATAGCTGTTATATTTTTTACCAGGTTGGTTGGTTCGGGTTCGAAGTGATTTCAGAGTGAATTGAGACACTTAGTCTCTTAATTGAAAGTTTAGGTTGGAAACGTTGACTGGATGTCGACTTATGTGTAAACATCCTCAAATTTGAATTTTGATGGTTCTGTTAGATCCGTTAGGTGATTTTGGACTTAGGAGAGCGTCCGGAATGTGATTTGGAAGTCTGTAGTAGAATTAGGCTTGAATTGGCGAAAGTTGGAATTTTGGCGATTTTGGTCGGCAGTGAAAAATTTGATATCGAGGTCAGATTTGATATACGGGAATTGGAGTAGGTTCGTGGGGTCATTTAGGACTTGTGTGCAAAATTTGAGGTCAATCGGACGTGGTTTGGTAGGTTTCGGTGTTGTTTGCAGAATTCAGAAGTTTAGAAGTTCTTTATAATTGAATCTGGGTGTAATCAGTGTTTTGATGTTGTTTTGAGTGATTCGAAGGTTCGACTAAGTTTGTATTGGGTAATATGACTTGTTGGCATGTTTGGTTGAGGTCCCAGGGGCCTCGGGTGGAATTCGGGAGGTTTTGACTTAGTTTTGGATTTGAAAGGGGCAGCTGAAGTGTTGCTATTACTGGTGTAATCGCACCTGCAGAGTGGGAACCGTAGGTGCGAGCTCGTAGAAGTGGGGATGGGAACGCGAAAGAAGCCAAGGTTGAGTTGAGCAAAAGCCGCAGGTGAGAAGATTTTTCCGCACCTGCGATGGTCGCAAAAGCGGGCAGCTGGGCGCAGGTGCGAGTTTTAGCCGCAGGTGCGATGGGTTTCCGCACCTGCGATAGGCGCATATGCGGTCTTGTAGCCGCAGGAGCGGAATCTGGGATTTTAAGTGGAATCCGCACCTGCGATAGATTTTCCATAGGTGCTGCAACGCAGATGCGAAAAGTCTGGGCAGAAGGGTTAAAAGCAATCGTTTGTGGTTTTAGTCTTATTACACCATTTGAGACTCGAACTTAGGCGATTTTGGATAATATTTTCGAGGGGATTATTGAGATAAGCTTCTTGTACTCGTTTTTTTTCATAAATCTTGATTCCCCACTGATTTCCCCACCTAATTAGCAAGATTTTGAAGTGAAATTTGGGATTTAGGTCTTGAAAAATGGAGAGTGGATTTTTGGGATTGGGAGGACCAAATGATGTCAGATTTTGATGAATTTAGTATTGTTAGACTCGTGAGTGAACGGACTTTCGGTTTTGTGACTTTTATCGAATTTCGAAACGTGGGCCGGGGGGCCGAGTTTGAGCCGATTTCGGATTTAGGTGATAATTTAGTAGTTTTCTGGTGGAATTGATTCCTTTAGCCTATATTGATTATCTCGTACAGTTTGTGGCTAGATTCGGGGTATTTGGAGACTGATTCGAGGGGCAAAGGTATTTCGGATTAGGATTTTGCGCAGTTGAGGTAAGTAACACTTTCAAACTTGGTTCTGAGGGATCGAAATCCCAAACTATGTGCTTTACGATGGGCATTGAGGTGAGGCACATGCCAAGTGATGGGCGTGCGAGCGTGCACCGTGAGAATTGTGGTCTAGATGATTCCATGGCACTGTATAGTGACTCTATTTTGTTGATATCCGTGTTTTCATCTTGCGATAAAGTAATTAAGCTGTCAATCATGCTAGATATCATGTTTAGGCTTTATGCTTGTACCGTGGGGGGCCCCTAGTGGTCGTTTCTTGCTGTCATCTCACTGATTTCATTGATATTATGTACTCAGTCATGTTCATGCATTTCATATCATATCTCAGTCTCGGTTGTTATTTACTGATACATCATATCATTGTTTCAGGCTAGTTTTCATGTTATTGTAAGCCCGTGAGTGAGACTGGAGAGACTGATGACTGAGTGAGGTTGACAGCCTGATTATGAGTGACAGTTATGGGATCGGGCTGCACGCCGCAGCGGTTATACTAATTTTATGATAGCGCTTGGGCTGTAAGAGCACCTCCGGAGTCTGTAAGACACCCCATAGTGGGCGCGAATGATATTATTGAGGGATAGATCTTCCATGGACATGGATCTTGTCCGAAGTACATGATACCTGGAGATGGATCTTCTCCACAGGGCTGGATTGGCCTTTTCTCGGTACTGGGTGACCTATGGTCAGTGTTGTATATGTTCTGGGATGGATCTTCCCTGGGCCGTGTGGACCATATACAGTACCGAGTGGTTTATATATTGAGAGTGTGAGCACTTGAGGCTGTCAGCATGGTGCATCACTTACAGTATGTGCATTGGCATATACAGAAATTAGAGTTATATTCATTACATTATTCGTATCTGCTTTACTTAACTATTTGAGTTGCCTATGTGATTTAAGAGCATGCCTACATTTCTACACAGTTATTTCTATTTTATTTGTACCAGTTGAGTTTGTCACTACCTTTTAGTCCAAAGTTTGGACTTGTTACTTACTGAGTTGGATGTACTCACGTTACTCCCTACACCTTGTGTGCAGATCCAGGCGTTCCTGGTCATGGCGGTGGCTGCCGATCAAGGCATCAGAGTTCGGGAACTATCGAGGTAGATGCATGGTGTTCGCGGGCCTTGATTTCCCTTCCTTATTCTATTTGCACTTTCAGTTTTATTCTCTAGATATTGTTGTGGACTGTATACTGGTTTTAGACACTCATGTACTCAGTGTCACTCCGGTTTTGGGATGGATTGTGCCGTATCTTGGTTAAATTCTGTTTTAAAATGGCTTTTCTTTAATATAAATTGTTCCGCTGTTATTTCTAAAAGAGTGTTTTACTCTGTTGAAATTATCGAGTTGTGGCTTGCCTAGTTCCACGATAGGCGCCATCACGACGGCCCTTTTTGGGTTGTGACAAGTTGGTATCAGAGCCTAGGTTACATAGGTCTCACGAGTCATGAGCAGGGTTAGCAGAGTCTTGCGGATCGGTACGGAGACGTCTCTACTTATCTTCGAGAGGCTGCAGAACCCTTAGGAAAACTTCACATTCTTGAATTCTAGTCGTGCTAGTCTATTGATTCTGGTGACTACATATCTGTTATTTCATTCTCTCACAGATGGTGAGGACTCGTACTATAAGGCAGGACAGATAGCTACCAGTACCACCAGCTAGGGCCGCGAGAGGCCGAGGTCGCGATAGAGGCCACGGTAGGGGCAGAGGTGCAGCCCGCACAACAGCTGAGGCAGTCAATACAGATCCACCAGTTGCCCCAGTTCAGGGGCAGGCTCCAGTTGTGGACGAGAAGAAAAACTTTTCTTTTACAAACGAAACTTACTACAATCTTAAAAGAAAAAAAATTATTATAGTTTATGGTCTATCCACAAGAATGATTGAGAAAAAATTAACGCCTTTCTAATAAACCTCATAGCACAATTTTGTGCAATCTTAACTGACCATTTAAGTAAAACTAGGCAAACATTTATAAAAGCACCATCGCCATATTAGCCTTAAGCTCTTATGAATTTTTTTTTAAGTCTTTCACTAAATAAACTAAATGATAATAATGATTTAGAAGCATATGCCCAAAAGGAAAATAACAGATTAAGGAAATTAAATACTAATAAAAGGAACCAAATCCTAATGCTCTGAATTTATTTAAAGATTATCTAAAAAATAATAGTGAAGAAGGATAGAATCAAAACCTTAGAAAAAGAGTTCCAGTAATACAAGAAAGAGAACCAGTACAACTCTAATCCAATGCCGAAACTCAGGCCGGACAAAGTAGTAACAATGTCGAACCCGAAGCCACGAATGGAAACTCGACCTCCTTATCACATGAGAATCTCTCAAACTTTTATCTAGAAAAACTCTCTTTCCTTTTGTTTTTGAATCTTCTTTGTTTTTTTTTCTTCACTTTTCCCGTTAATTTCTTCTTCAAAATCTCCCTTTAGTCTTGATTTGTGAAGTGCATTATATAGATGTGTATGTGTGCTACCTCTATTGCCTTCATGTTTTGGAAGTGTGGATATGGGGGAGGACTGTATGAGGGGAGACGTGAGAGAGAGTGGAAGTGAGTGTGTGCTAGTGTAAAGTGACGTGAGGGAGTTGGGGAAAATGGGGTAAAGTGAGTGCTAGTGTAAAGTGACGTGAGGGAGTTGGGGGAAAAGAGGTAAAGTGAGGTATTTGTGAGATGAGTGGGATATAATTTTCTTAAGTAACACCTATAAAATGTGAAATAAGAGCTAAAATATGTATATTAATTTTAAAATATATTTACATATTAAAAAGTGGTGAAAAATTCAAACATGATTAAAAATTAGGTGCTCACAGCATGCCCCTCTTTGCTTGGAAACATGAAGTGTTTTTAGGCAAGAAAAGATGAGTGATGTGACTAATTTTTGGTCATTCCATTATTCAAAAGGGAAGAGATAAGAGAAAAGAGTGCAACAGAGTCTTGGTTTTGGACAGCCTACATATCCCGGGTTATAAGGGAATCAAGTTGCGTGTAGTTCAAGGACGAAGAATGGAATGATAGAATGATGAGTTGAAGAGTTGAGTGAGGTTCCGTCGAGGCTCCGGTCCGTGGTCCTGTTATTACATCAAGATCAAAGAAACTAAACAAGCCTATCAACTATCAATTATAATATTCCTATCTATAAGTCTTCTAAAACGTGATCTTGAGTCTTGACTGGTTCTTCATGCAGACTCTGATCTGAACCTTGATGATATCTAGCTGCAGCTGCTAGTTCATTCTTCTACGGCTTCTTCTGATCAAAATGGGAAATGTGAATCTCGTAACTTCAGTCGTCGTGAGCTATCCATATCCTTTCCATCCGCTTCTGCATTGGGATTCACTTCTCTTCGTTTTTTCTTTTTTTTGGATTGAGACTTCTTCTTTTGGTCATCTCAAACCCTGTGCCTCGAGGTAAAACCTGCTCAGACACCAAACAAACAAACGAACAAAATTTTTCTGCCCCAATTTTCACTAGGAATATTTCATGAGTTATTGTAACAAAATTCTAAACTACTTCTTTATTGAAAGCAAATAAAAGATCGAGAATGGTATACTCTGAAAAGATCATGATAATTTTTTTTAATCTCAAAAAGATGTCTCAACTAAGGATTGGTGTACCTTATGTTGGAAAAATGTGGCCAGGTAATGGTCTACCCTATATTGGCATTAAGATTAAATCAACTAGGGAGTGGAGAATCCATATTGGAAAAGTAGACTAGGGAGTGGAGACCCTATGTCTAAAATAAAATCAACAAGGGAGTGAAGACCTTATGTCTAAAATAAAATCAACTAGGGAGTAGAGACCCTATGTCTAAAATAAAATCAACTAGGGAGTGGAGACCCTATGTTGAAAAAGAGACTAGGGAGTGGAGAACCTATGTCTCAAAATAAAAATCAACTAGGGAGTGGAGACCCTATGTTTGAAAAGAGACTAGGGAATTGAGACCCTATGTCTAAAATAACTTCAACTAGGGAGTGGAGACCCTATGTCTAAAATAAATTCAACTAGGGAGTGGAGACCGTATGTTGGAGAAGAGACTAGGGAGTAGAGACCCTATGTCTAAAAATAAAACTCAACTAGGGAGTGGAGACACTATGTTGGAAAAGAGATTAGGGAGTGGAGACCCTATGTATAAAATAACTTCAACTATGGAGTGGAGACCCCATGTTAGAAAAGAGACTAGGGAGTGGAGACCCTATGTCTAAAATAAAAACCAACTAAGGAGTGAAGACCCGATGTTGGAAAAGAGACTAGGGAGATGAGACCCTATGTCTAAAATAATATCAACTAGGGAGTGGAGACTCTATGTTGGAAAAGGAGACTAGGGAGTGGAGACCCTATGTCTAAAATAAAATCAACTAGGGAGTGGAGACCCTATGTTGAAAAAGGAGACTAGGGAGTGGAGACCCTATGTCTAAAATAAAATCAACTTGGGAGTGGAGACCCTATGTTGAAAAAGAAAACTAGGGAGTGGAGAGTCTATGCCAAAAATAAAATCAACTAGGAAGTGGAGACCTTATGTTGGAAAAGGAAAACTATGGAGTGAAGACCCTATGTCCAAAATAACATCAACTAGGGAGTGGAGACCCTGTGTTTGAAAATAGACTAGGGAGTGGAGACCCTATGTCTAAAATAACTTCAACTAGGGAGTAGAGACCATATGTTGGAAAAGAGACTAGGGAGTGGAAACCCTATGTCTAAAATAAGATCAACTAGGGAGCGGAGACCCTATGTTAGAAATGAGACTAGGTAGTGGAGACCCTATGTCTAAAATAACTTCAACTAGGGAGTGTAGACCCTATGATGGAAAAGAGACTAGGGAGTGGAGACCCTATGTCTAAAATAACTTCAACTAGGGAGTGGAAAACCTATGTTGGAAAGAGACTAGGGAGTGGAGACCCTGTCTAAAATAACTTCAACTAGGGAGTGGAGACCCTATGTTGGAAAAGAGACTAGGGAGTGGAGACCTTATGTCTAAAATAACTTCAACTAGGGAGTGGAGACCCTATGTTAGAAAAGAGACTAGGGAGTGGAGACCCTATGTCTAAAAATAAAAATCAACTAGGGAGTGGAGACACTATGTTGGAAAAGAGACTAGGGAGTTAAGACCCTATGTCTAAAATAACTTCAACTAGGGAGTGGAGACCCCAAGTTGAAAAAGAGATTAGGGAGTGGAGACCCTATAACGACCCGACCGGTCGTTTTGAGAGTAATATCCCTGATCCCCAATTAACTGCTTTCCCCAACTTTATTTCTGCTATTGTGACTTGCCGGGATGGTTGATTTTGAGTTTTGGAGTGTTTTGGGACACTTAGTCCCTAAATGAGAGCTTAAGCCTTAGGATTCGGACCGTAGTCGGAACTATGTGAAGACGACTCCGAAATGGAATTCCATCAGTTCTGTTAGCTTCGTTAGGTGATTTTGGGTTTAGGAGCATGTCCGGATTGTGTTTTGGAGGTTCGTAGCTCATTTAGGCTTGAAATGGCGAAAGTCGAATTTTTGGAGTTTTGGGCCGGTACTGAAATTTTTGATATCGGGGTCATTTTCCGATTCTAGAAGTTGGAGTAGGTCCATAATGTTGATTATGACTTCTGCACAAAATTTGAGGTCAATCAGACGTGATTTGATAGGTTTTGGCATCGGTTGTAGAATTTTGAAGTTTCAAGTTCTTTAATTTTGAATTGATGGGTGATTCATGATTTTAGCATTCTTTGATGTTATTTGAGAGCTCGACTAAGTTCGTATGGTGTTTTAGGATTGGTTGGTATGCTTGGTCAAGGTCCCGGGGGCCTCGGGTGTGTTTCGGATGCTCAACGAGTCATCTTAGGACTTGGAGAAGTGGCAGATTTCTGGTGTTTTATTGCAGATAAATCCTTCATCGCGTTCGCGAGAGGTGCCTCGCGATCGTGTAGAGCATCTGGGTAAGGCAGTGAAGTTGTTCTTCGCGTTCGCGAAGGTGTGGGACCTTAAGCCTACGCGTTCGCGATATGGTCCTCCCGTTCGCGTAGAGGAACGGGGCAGAGGAAGCTTCGGGCATTAAGCCTACGCGTTCGTGAAGAGGTTCCCGCGTTGGCGAAGGGTCCGTCAGTGAAAGGTATGCGTTCGTGAGAGTCCCCTCCCGTTTACGAAGGAGGAATTTTGGGCCAGTGGAAGATTGTTCATCGCATTCGCGATCGTGATGTCGCGTTCACGAAGAAGAACGCACCTGGGCAGAATTTAAGGTTCAAAAATGAGGGTTGAGTTCATAACGCAAAAATTTGATTGAGAGCTCGGTAAAAGGCGAAATTTGGAGAGATTTTCGGAGGAAGTTTTTGGGTAATGATTCCTAACTCCTTTATGGTTATATTCCACTAATCTATGATTGATTTCATCATTTAATTTCGGATTTGGGGTGAAAATTGAGAAACATTCTTAGGCCGAATTTTGGGGGTTTTGATCGAGATTTTGGTATCAGATTTGAGCAATTTTGGTACAGTTAAACTTGTGAGTGAATGGGTGTTCGTATTTTGTGACATTTACCCGATTCCAAGACGTGGGCCGGGGGTTACTTTTTGGGCTTTTTTCCTAATTTCATGCTTTAGCTTAGAATTAATTAGCTAAATTAGTTACTCGTAGTTATACTTATATTATGCAATTTATTTGAATATATTCGGGCCATCTAATGTCGGATACTCGTGGCAAGAACGTGTTATCGAGGCGATTTGAGCGGTTCGAGGTAAGTGGCTTGCCTAACCTTGTGTTGGGGACTTTCCCCTTAGGATGTCTTTATATTATTTGGTGTGTGGGCACCGTGTACTTGAGGTGACGAGTACGTACACGGGCTGTTATTGCAAAAATACTGTTTATCCTTTTTTAAATCATAAATTGCTTCCCTTATTAATTTGCACTAATATGCTTAATTGTTTAGTTTAGACTAGAAAAGCATGCTTACGTGTTTTAACTGCCTATTTGACATTCTGTGCGCCATGCTTAGTTAAATCCCTATTCCCTTATCTGTGTTCAGTATAAACTGTATAACTAGATGCCATACCTGCCATTTCATCTTGCGTTGCATATTTCAATTGGGACTACGGACGTATTCCGGGAGATCCCCCCTCTCTTGCATATTTACTTTGGGACTACGGACGTATTCTGGGAGATCCCCCTGTACTGCATATTCATTCGAAACTACGGAACGGTATCCCGGGAGATTTCCCACTGTGTTTACATTGTTTTGAGCCGAGGGCTCCCTTAACAGTTAAGTTTTCGAGAATTTCTTTAACTATGTTACTGTAAATAGTTTAATTTATTATATTTACTCCGGTAGGGCCTTGACCTGATCTCGTCACTACTCGACCAAAGTTAGGCTTGGCACTTACTGGGTACCATTGTGGTGTACTCATGCCCTTCCTGCACATATTTTCATGTGCAGATCCAGGTACGAGCTATCAGCCTTGGGGTTAGTGCGTGCTGCTGATTCTAGGAGACTTCAAGGTACTTCTGCTTGCGTCCACAGATCTTCGGAGTCCCCTACTCCCTCGCCTAGAGACTTTCTTTATTATCTTTAGACTTTTTTATAAAGCTACATAGATTATAGCAGCTTGTGACTTAGTGATATTCCGGGTCTTGGGAAATTATTTTGTATATGCCGAGTGGTACTACTCTTGGCTATTTATAATATGTTGTTTATCTTTAAAATGTTGTGTTTTCTTTATATTTTTTGCAATATTAGACTTACCTAGTCGTAAAGACTAGGTGACATCACGATGCTTTACGGAGGGTTAATTTGGGTCGTGACAAGTTGGTATCAGATCACTAGGTTCATAGGAGTCGCGAGTCACAAGCCAGTTTATTAGAGTCTCGCGGATCAGTGTGGAGACGTCCGTACTTATCTTTAGGAGGCTATGTAACTGTTAAGAACAATCATATTTCTTTGATTTCCTTGTTGTGCGAGTTATTGACATAAAAAATTCTAAGATTCTATTCTTTTCTTTCTCATAGATGGTGAGGACCCATACTGGGAGGACCGACGATCAGGCACCCGAGCCCCCTGTCAAAGTCGCCAGAGGCCGGGGTCGGGGTAGAGGACGACCACACGGTGCAGCCCGAGCACCTACGAGAGCTGCGTCAGAGGAGCCCCAGCAGCTCCAGTTGGATAGCCAGCACCGAAGATCCCTATTGCTACTCCAGCCTTCCAGAAGACTTTAGCTCAATTCTTGAGCATGTTCAGCACTCTGCCTCAGGCTGGACTATTTTCGATAGCTCCCGCTACATCTCAGGCTGGGGGAGGGGCACAGACTCCCGCAGCCCGCACTACTGAGCAGAGGGTCCAGGTTGATCAGGCCCCAGAGTATATTCCTATGCCCCCAATGGCTCCGGTTCAGCATGAGATCAGGGTAGCTGCTTCTGAGGCAGAGCAACTCAGACTTGAGAGGTACAAGAAGTACCACCCACCTACTTTCAGCGGACTAGCTTCAGATGATGCTCTAGGTTTTCTTGAGGAGTGTCATCGTATTCTCCACATTATGGGCATTATGGAGATGAGTGGGGTTTCTTTCACCGCTTTCCAGCTGAGGGGAGCAGCATATATGTGGTGGCATGCCTATGAGCTTAGTAGTCCGGACGAGGCAGCCTCACTCACTTGGACTCAGTTTTCACAATTATTCTTGTGTGAATATGTTCCTCAGAGCCTCAGGGATTCTTGGCGTGCAGAGTTTGAGCAGTTGCGTCTGGGTACTATGACTGTGTCGGAGTATGCAGTCCATTTCAGTAACTTAGCTCGCCATGCACCGGCTCTGGTTGCTACAGTCAGAGAGAGTGTTCGTCGCTTCATTGAGGGACTCCACCCCAGTATTCGGACCAGTATGGCCAGGGAGTTGGAGATGGACATCACTTATCAGCAGGCAGTGAGCATTGCCAGTAGAGTGGAGGGCATGTTTGCCCGGGACAGAGAGGAGATAGAGGCCAAGAGGTCTCGAGAGACTGGTCATTATTCAGGAGCTCGTGCACCAGCAACACGCTATGGTATGGGTTTTGTGAGTCGCCTTGTTCATTTAGCTCTTCCAGTAGCCAGCGGTGTTCCAGCTCCTCCTAGACCTCAGGAGCCCTATTATGCACTGCCAGCATCCAGTATACCTCCTAGATTAGGTGCTATTACCGGCTAGTCTAGCAGGCCAGGTCCGAGTCAGTCTCAGTCGTTGCTCCCTCCGGGAGGTTGTTTTGAGTGTGGTGATACTTGTTACCTAGTTAGAGATTGCCCCAGAGTCAAGAGGGGTGCACCTCCACAGACTTATCAGCCTCCACGTGCTCCACCGGGTCCTCTGGCCATTCTTCCAGCACCAGCTACCACCCCACCTCCTCAGCCAACTCGAGGTGGAGGTCGGGGAGGTTGATGTTGCCCTAGAGGGGGAGGCCAGGCCACGTACTATGCCCTTCCAGCCCGATCAGAGGTCGTTGATTCAGATTCAGTCATCACAGGTATCGTCCCCGTCTGTCATAGGGATGCATCGGTATTATTTAACCCAGGCTCTACGTACTCATATGTGTCTTCTTATTTTGCTCCACACTTGGGGATATCTCGGGATTCTTTGAGTTCCCCTGTTTATGTATCAACTCCCGTAGGAGATTCTTTCATTGTGGACCGCGTATATCGGTCTTGTTTGATTGCTCTTAGTGGTTTTGAGACCAGAGCCGATTTATTATTACTCAGTATGGTAGATTTTGATGTTATCTTGGGCATGGACTGGTTGTTGCCCCATTATGCTATTCTTGATTTTCATGCTAAGACCGTGACGCTAGCTATGCCAGGTTTGCCGAGATTAGAGTGGAGAGGTACCTTAGAATATACTCCCCGCAGGGTCATTTCATTTTTTAAGGCTCAACGAATGGTTGAGAAGAGGTGTGATGTGTATTTGGCCTATGTGAGAGATGTCAGTATTGATACCCCTACAGTCGAGTTAGTTCCAGTAGTGAGGGACTTTCCAGATGTGTTTCCAGCTGATCTTTCGGGTATGCTGCCCGATAGAGATATTGATTTTGGCTTTGATTTGTTGCCGGGCACTCAACTCATTTCTATTCCTCCCTATCGTATGGCTCCTCCTAAGTTGAAGGAGTTAAAGGAACAGTTGCAGGAGTTGCTTGATAAGGGCTTCATCAGGCCCAGTTTATCACCTTGGGGTGCTCCGGTCTTATTTGTGAAGAAGAAGGATGGTTCTATGCATATATGTATTGATTATCGGTAATTGAATAAGGTTACAGTGAAGAACATGTATCCTTTGCCTCGCACTGATGATTTATTTGATCAGTTACAGGGTTCCTGGGTATTTTCCAAGATTGACTTGTGTTCTGGCTATCATCAGTTGAAGATTCGGGAGCCAGATATCCCGAAGACTGCTTTCAGGACCAGATATGGTCACTATGAGTTTCTTCTCATGTCATTTGGGCTGACCAATGCCCCAACATCCTTTATGCATTTGATGTACAATGTATTCTGGTCTTATCTTGATTCATTCATCATTGTGTTTATTGACGACATCCTGGTATATTCCCGGTCTCGGGAAGATCATGAGCATCACCTGAGGACCGTGCTTCATACTTTGAGGGAACAGAGGTTGTATGCAAAATTTTCTAAGTGTGAATTCTGGCTTGATTCAGTGGCATTCATAGGCCACATAGTGTCTTGTGATGGGATCAAGGTAGATCCGAAGAAGGTGGAGGCAGTGCAGAGTTGGCCTAGACTGTCATCAGCTACGGAGATCCGTAGTTTCCTTGGTTTGGCGGGGTATTACCGTCACTTTATTGAGGGATTTTCATCCATTTCAGCACCTATGACCAGGCTGACCCAGAAGGGTGCTCCGTTCAGGTGGACCGAGGAGTGTGAGCAGAGCTTTCATAAGCTCAAGACAGCTTTGACTACAGCCCCAACATTAGTATTACCTACAGGTTTGGGGTCCTACACTGTCTATTGTGATTCCTCGAGGATTGGCCTTGGAGCGGTATTGATGCAGGACGGTAGAGTGATTGCCTACGCGTCTAGACAGTTGAAGGTTCATGAGAAGAATTATCCGGTTCATGATCTCGAGTAAGCAGCTATTGTTCACGCCCTGAAGATCTGCTGTCATTATTTGTACGGTGTTCCCTGTGAGATTTACACTGACCACCAGAGTTTGTAGTACTTGTCCAGGCAGAAGGACCTTAATTTGCATCAGTGGAGGTGGTTGGAGCTACTTAAAGACTATGATATCACTATATTGTACCACCCGGGGAATGCCAATGTAGTGGCCGACACCTTGAGTCGCCGGGCAAAAAATTTGGGGAGTTTGGCATATCTTCCGGCAGTTGAGAGACCCCTAGCCTTGGATGTTCAGGCCTTAGCCAGCCAGTTGGTGAGATTGGATATTTCAGAGCCTAGCTGGGTATTAGCTTGTGTGGTTGCTCGGTCTTCTCTTTATGACCGTATCAGTGAGCGCGAGTATGATGATCCTCATCTTCTAGTTCTTTAGGACAGGGTTCGGTGAGGTGATGCCAGAGATGTGACTATTGGTGATGATGGTGTGATGAGGATGCAGGGCCGGATCTGTGTGCCCAATGTAGATGGGCTTCGGGAGTTGATTCTCGAGGAGGCCCAAAGCTCGCGGTACTCCATTCATCCCGGTGCCGCGAAGATGTACCAGGATTTGAGACATCACTACTGGTGGAGGAGGATGAAGAAGGATATAGTTGGGTTTGTGGCCAAGTGTCTCAACTGTCAGCAGGTTAAATATGAGCACCAGAGGCCGGGTGGATTACTTCAGAGGTTAGAGATCCCAGAGTGGAAGTGGGAGCAGATCACCATGGACTTTGTAGTTGAACTTCCATGGACTTTGAGAAGGTTCGATGCTATTTGGGTGATCGTGGATCGACTGATCAAGTCAGCTCATTTTATTCCAGTGTTGACCACTTATTCTTCTAAGAGGTTGGCTGAGATTTATATCAGAGAGATTATCTGCCTTCATGGTATTCCAGTATCCATCATTTCAGACAGAGGTACACAGTTCACATCCCGATTTTGGAGAGCTGTACAGCAGGAGTTGGGTACTAGGGTGGAGTTGAGCACAACCTTTCACCCTTAGAAGGACGGGCAGTCCGAGCGCACGATTCAGATTCTTGAGGATATGCTCCGTGCCTGTGTGATGGAGTTCGGAGGGTCATGGGACCAATACTTGCCACTTGTAGAGTTCGCTTACAATAACAGTTATCAGTCCAGCATTCAAATGGCACCATATGAGGCTTTGTATGGTAGGCGGTGCCGGTCCTCAGTGGGATGGTTTGAGCCGGGCGAGGACCGATTGTTGGGTATAGATTTGGTCCAGGATGCCCTGGATAAGGTGAAGGTGATTCAGAAGAGACTTCGCATAGCCCAGTCCAGGCAGAAAAGTTATGCAGACCGAAAGGTTCGTGATTTGGCATTTATGGTTAGTGAGCGGGTCTTGCTTCGGGTATCGCCTATGAAGGGTGTCATGAGGTTCGGGAAGAAGGGCAAGCTGAGCCCGAGGTTCATTGGTCCTTTTGAGATATTGCGGCAAGTTGGGGAGGTTGCTTATGAGTTTGCCTTGCCTCCCAGCCTAGCAGGAGTTCACCTGGTATTCCACGTGTCTATGCTCCGGAAGTATCACGGTGATCTGACTCATGTATTGGATTTCAGCTCAGTCCAGCTGGACAAAGATCTATCTTATGTTGAGGAGCCAGTAGCCATTTTGGACAGGCAGATCAAGAAAGCTCCGGTCAAAGAATATTCCTTCAGTAACGGTCCAGTGGAGGGGTCAGCCGGTCGAGGAGGCGACTTGGGAGACCGAGAAGGATATGCACAAACAGTACCCTCATCTTTTCATAGTTTCATGTATGTCATTAAACTCGTTCGAGGATGAATGATTGTTTTAATAGGGGGAGGATGTAATGACCCGACTGGTCGTTTTGAGAGTAATAGCCCCGATCCCCTATTAATTGCTTTCCCCAACTCTATTTCTACTATTGTGACTTTCCGGGATGATTGGTTTTGAGTTTCGGAGTGTTTTGAGACACTTAGTCCCTAAATGAGAGCTTAAGCCTTAGGATTTGGACCGTAGTCGAAACTGTGTGAAGACGACTCCGGAATGGAATTCCGTCAGTTCTGTTAGCTCCGTTAGGTGACTTTGGGTTTAGGAGATTGTCCGGATTATATTTTGGAGGTTCGTAGCTCATTTAGGCTTGAAATGGTGAAAGTTGAATTTTTAGAGTTTTGGGCCGGTAGTGGAATTTTTGATATCGGGGTCATTTTCTGATTCCGAAAGTTGGAGTAGGTCTGTAATGTTGATTATGTCTTGTGCGTAAAATTTGAGGTCAATCGGACGTGATTTGATAGGTTTCGGCATCGGTTGTAGAAGTTTGAAGTTTGAAGTTCTTTAAGTTTGAATTGGAGGGTGATTCGTGATTTTAGCGTTGTTTGATGTGATTTGAGAGCTTGAATAAGTTCGTATGGTGTTTTAGGATTGGTTGGTATGTTTGGTCGAGGTCCCCGAGGCCTCGGGTGTGTTTCGGATGCTCAACTAGTCATCTTTGGACTTACAGAAATGGTAGATTTCTGGTGTTTTATTGCAGAAAAATCCTTCATCGCATTCACGAGAGGTGTGGGACCTTAAGCCTACGCATTCGCGATCTGGTCCTCGCGTTCGCGTAGAGGAACGGGGCAGAGGAAGCTTCGGGCATTAAGCCTACGCGTTCGCGAAGAGGTTCCCACATTCGCGAAGGGTCCGTCAGTGGAAGGTACGCGTTCGCGAGAGTCCCCTCGCGTTCACGAAGGAGGAATTTTGGGCCAGTGGAAGATTGTTCATCGTGTTCGCGATCGTGATGTCGCGTTCACGAAGATTAACGCACCTGTGCAGAATTTAGGGTTCAAAAATGAGGGTTGAGTTCATAATACAAAAATTTGATTGAGAGCTCGGTAGAAGGCAAAATTTGGAGAGATTTTCGGAGGAAGTTTTTGGGTAATGATTCCTAACTCCTTTATGGTTATATTCCACTAATCTATGGTTGATTTCATCATTTAATTTCGGATTTGGGGTGAAAAATTGAGAAAGATTCTTAGGCCGAATTTTAGGGTTTTGATCGAGATTTTGGTATCGGATTTGAGCAATTTTGGTACGAGTAAACTCGTTAGTGAATGGTTGTTTGTATTTTGTGACTTTTACCCGATTCCGAGACGTGGGCCCTGGGTGACTTTTTGGGCGTTTTCCCTAATTTCACACTTTAGCTTCGAATTAATTAACTAAATTAGTTACTCGTAGTTATACTTACATTATGCAATTTATTTGAATCTTTAAAATGTTGTGTTTTCTTTATATTCTTCGCAATATTAGGCTTACCTAGTCGTAAACACTAGGTGCTATCACGACACCTTACAGAGGGTTAATTTGGGCCGTGACAGACCCTATGTCTAAAATAAAAATCAACTAGGGAGTGAAGACCCTATGTTGGAAAAGAGACTAGGGAAAGGAGACCCTATGTCTAAAATAACATCAACTAGGGAGTGGAGACCCTATGTTGGAAAAGGAGACTAGGGAGTAGAGACCCTATGTCTAAAATAAAATCAACTAGGGAGTGGAGACCCTATGTTGAAAAAGGAGACTAGGGAGTGGAGACCCTATGTCTAAAATAAAATCAACTAGGGAGTGGAGACCCTATGTTGAAAAAGGAGACTAGGGAGTGGAGACCCTATGTCTAAAATAAAATAAACTAGGGAGTGGAGACCCTATGTGTAAAATAAAAACTAGGGAGTGGAGACCCTATGTCCAAAATAACATCAACTAGGGAGTGGAGACCCTATGTTGGAAAATAGACTAGGGAGTGGAGACCCTATGTCTAAAAAACTTCAACTAGGGAGTAGAGACCCTATGTTGGAAAAGAGACTAGGGAGTGGAGACCCTATGTCTAAAATAAGATCAACTAGGGAGTGGAGACCCTATGTTGGAAAAGAGACTAAGGAGTGGAGACCCTATGTCTAAAATAACTTCAACTAGGGAGTGGAGACCCTATATTGGAAAATAGACTAGGGAGTGGTGACCCTATGTCTAAAATAACTTCAACTAGGGAGTGGAAACCCTATGTTGGAAAAGAGACTAGGGAGTGGAGACCCTGTCTAAAATAACTTCAACTAGGGAGTGGAGACCGTATGTTGGAAAAGAGACTAGGGAGTGGAGACTCTATGTCTAAAATAACTTCAACTAGGGAGTAGAGACCCTATGTTGGAAAAGAGACTAAGGAGTGGAGACCCTATGTCTAAAATAAAATCAACTAGGGAGTGGAGACTCTATGTTGGAAAACGCAGCTAGGGATTGGAGACCCTATACTACCATGATTTTGGACTTTTTTTTTTAAGAGTATGAGTAAAATGCGGGAAAGAATTTGAAGAAGACTTCCCTTTTGAAGGTATTGCTACTGCGGAGCTATTTTAGTCTCCACGTGGTTTCTTTTTAGCTGCACCTGCTTCTTGTAAGGTTGCTTTTGATTGCACCTGTTTCCTGTTTCTTTTTTTCATACAAAGAATAATTTGTCAGTTTGAAATGGTGGTTGGTTTTGCGGCCTTGAGTGTTTCAGTCATTTGATCTTGGCCGGCTTCTTTGATGATAATTTAACTTGCAACTGGTTGTTTTCTGAGTACCGGTTGCACTTCTGGCCCAGAGAACGTTTGGCTTTTCCAAACTTTGCCATGACAGTTGGTCGCGTGGGACTTAACCTTTTTCAACTTTATTTTGCCTTTGTAAGGCTTTCATTTTTGACTTATTTTTTCCAATTTTAATTTTAGAGCATTGGGGAATCTTTGGCTTTTCAAACTTTGCCAAGACGGTTAACCACTTGGAACTTAACATTTTCAACTTAATTTTGCCTTTGTAGGCTTTTCACTTCAATTGATTTCCTCCTTTCAAGAGTTTTCGAACTCGAAGCATCGGCCGCCATGTCCAGTCAAGGTCGACTTGATGCCCCCTATCGAGGCTGGGTGCCTCTTGAATATCAGCTTGCAGCAAACGAAAGTCCTGTAAATTAGTCTTTCCATCTCTTCTTTGTCTCAGTTTTCGGAACCAAAATTAGACCGAAAGGGATTCAAAGAAAAACAAACAATGGAATGAAGAATGAGTTTAAAACAAAAGGTATCCCTTTCGGGGAAAGGAAAAGAAGGACTTATCTGAAGTACATGCAGACTTCAATGAACATGACATGCCTTTTGGACTGGATGCCTGATTTGTGCCAACTGTCCGACTCTCAGAAATCATCATAACTTCTTCCTTGAAACCGAGAAACCTTGCCTAGGAATGTGTCAATGCCAATGGCTGTGAAGATCCTCTTTTCGACCAGTGGCGCCATTTGCGGGTTTTCACCAACTTACCTCTCTCATTTCTCTTCTCACCATCGCCTTATAGTGCTCTTTGCGAGTTTTCACTAACAAGACTCTCATTTTGGTTTCTTTACTCACCGTTGCCTTGCAGTGCCCGTGAGGGTTTTCGCCAGTAAGACTCTCATTTTATTTCTCTCATTTTGTTGTATTAGATCCAAGTAACTGTATCCTCCAATTCTTAAACCATTCAAACATAGTTCAATGAATATGAACTTGTTTTAATTTTTGTTTTGTCTTTCTTTTCCTTTGTTTCTTTTTCTTTTTCATTTTTTTTTCATTTTTTTTCTTCTCCTTCTTTTTCCTTTGTTTTGTTTTTCTTTTCTTTTGCCTTTCTTTTTTTTTTAATAACATCTTCAGGTTCTAAATAGGGTAATCGAAGAAAGGTAACCGTCTCAAAAGGGATAGCAAAATGGTTAATAATGTTTGGATAGCGAGAATGAAAGCCTTCGTCAACCCGATAAGAGAACATTAATGCTACATAGAGGGTCATGTATGGACCTTTCCAATTTTGAACCCATTTTCCTTTAGCTTCTTCATGAGGTGGGATGATACGTCTCAGAATGAGTTGTCCCACTTCAAATTTCCTAGGCCGCACTTTCTTGTTGTAGGCACGGGCTATTCTTTGTTGGTACAACTGCCCGTGATAAACTGCAGCCAATCATTTTTCATCAATCAGTGTCAATTATTCCAATCAGTTCTTGACCCAATCTTTATGCTCAATCTCGGGTTCAATAATGATCCGAAGAGAGGGAATTTCAACTTCTTCCGATTTCATTCGGACTTGGCCTAGGCCTACTGTTCCAATTCTTTATTTATTTTCTCACAAGCCTTATCTGCAACACATTCTGCTTCTTGATTCATTATTTCGATGTCTGACAATGTTTTAGGATCTGAGCATGAAGTCTACGAGCATGTCATGTTATTAAAATCTGCATTAACAGAAATGAAAAAAGAATAAAAAAAGGTGACAAGATTAAGAAAAGAGACATTCCTTAACGATGAAATATTAATTTCATTTATTTGAAACTTTTTTTTGTTTTTTAAGATAGAAGGGTTAACATTAGAAAGCAAAGTCGTGAAGTAAAACATCCGGATTACGCATTAAAATAATCCGGACGGAGAAGAGATAGCAAGACCAACTACCGAGACTCCCATCTGACAGAGAACTTTTCAGGTTTGGCGCCGTTTTTAGGTTTCTCTTATGTCGCGACAATGGCTATTGTGGCTTTCAATGTTGGGTCATCAATTCTTCAACTTCCTTTTTTAGGGTCCAACAGTCCTCTGTATCATGCCCCACTACTCCAGAGTGGTATTCACATCTAGCATCAGCTTAGTGTGAGGGGGACTCGGGGTTTGGCCGGTTTGGGACCACTGGAAGGTGAATGTTGAAAGCTCAAAGCATGGCCTGGGCACGGTTGGTTGTGCCATGGTGAAAACCGGTGCTGCAGAGAACAACATTGATGGTGCTTTGGAGAACGGTGTCTGGGGGCGTGCCACATAAGGGATACCAATGAAGGATGATATAGAAGGGTACCCAAATGGGACAAATGGGTTAGTCATGGGGATGTTGGTGGTTCCAACTGTTCTCGGGACCAGCTCAGGGAACCCGTGAATTGTGTTTGGTGGTTCCCTACTATTGGACCAGGCGTCCCACATTTCCAACATTCGAAGACGCAACTTCTTGTTCTCTTTGGCAGTTGCCGATTCGGGTTGTGAAATAGGAAGCTCAGGGCTATCCTCTGTGCTAACAAGGCGGAGATTGCTTTCTGAAGCCATTGGGACTCTTCTTTTTGATCTTGTAAAGTAGGGGTGAAAAGCCAGATTACCGTCAAAACCAACCACCTGAACAGAACCTGGCTAATTTTCACAGACAATAACCTTGTTAGTTTTGAGACATTTAACATATAAGAAATCGCATGTTGGGATGCAATGCACCTAACAGTTAAACGCTTCTACCATGTATTTGAACGGTTGCGTGTTTCATCCTGGCCATTAAATGTCCCTTTTCACTCTGTACCTCTTTTCTTTCATTTCCACTATTTTTTTTAATCTCTCACATCTTGACTTTTTCTCTTTTTTTATTTTCGCTCTTTGTTTTTCTCTGTTATTTTTGTCACTCTTTTCTTTCTTTTTCACTCAATCTTTCTTTTCTTTCGGTTTATTTTTTCACTCAATTTGTTTATGGCTATGATCGAATCCAATGGGGATTGCCTACGTATCATGACGCCGCATGAATCAGATCATTACGTAGTTCAAGAAGATCGGGAAAAAAGTACATAAGCAAGCTCTCTTTTGTTTCTTTGGGTATTGATTGAATTTTGTTTTCTCTTTTTTATTTTTCGAATGAAAGACTTCGTAAAAGAAGGAAAATATTTTTGGATTTAATAACAATTATTTTTTTTGGATTTTCTATGAAAAGAATTCTAAGAAGGAAATAAGGAAAGGGAAAATATTTTGGATTTATTTTTTGAAAATTAGGGGCTGGAACCAATGAGGTTTGCCTACGTATCTCACATCCGGTGAGAATCAGACCCGCGTAGTTCGGTCAAAATAAATAAAAAATATTTTGAAAATTGTGATTTTACACAACAGAACCCTTCAAAACGTTTTTTTTTAAAAAAAATGGGAACTTTATTAAAACGTGGAGAAAAGTTTCTCTTTCTCTCTCCTCTGTTCAATCAATCTATCCTAAAGCCGGTCAACATTTAAGTAAAGCCTACCAAATAATGTTACATATAGCACAAAAAAATGAACATGTTGGTCTAAAAAATTGGTACCTGTCCTAGACGTGCCCGACCCCGGTGCCGAGTCCCGCTAAGTCCAATGCACATGATGCAAATAAAGCGTAGCCTTCTAGGGATATTCATTGCTTGCGGCTTGTTCTTCTAAGTTTTCAAATCCTAAAGGAGATGGTATCTAGACTTGGCTTATCCGGGCGGACAACCCGAGCCGATGAGCGTCAAGCGTCACTGGTAGTAGAACAGCACTGGCTAGCTAACGGCTCTCCCACCTAAACATGTGTGACTAAATCCTTCACCAAAAGCTAGTAGGCTAACTGGCTTTATCTCAAGATAGAAATTTTGTGATGCTGGTAGGCAAACACAACATAACTAACTATCAGAAGACTCAGAGGGGTGCGAGAGAGGATACAATTTATATCACATTTCAAATAAATATTAAAGCGGTAAATAAGCAACAAATAGAACATTAGGCTTCCAAACACAATAATATCCAAAACATGATAAAAGCCAAACAAGAATCAATATACAAAGCTCGAATTCTTATTAGTCATCCCCAGTAGAGTCGCCAGAGCTGTCACACCTCTTTTTTTCCACACAACCCTATTACGAGGTTGAGTTAGAAGAGTTTTTTTAATTAAAGTGACGTTTTGAGAATGGATTATTTATTACTTAGAGTCGCCACTTGGAATTGAGTTTTGGTGCTCCAAGCCACCTTTTATCTTGAATCCCCTATCAAAAGAAAGGTTTGACTCCTAATTTATGGTCTACGAAAATAGAAGACTGAGTAAGGAATTCTGTTGACCGAGGGGAAGGTGTAAGGCGTCCCTCGAGTCCCATGGTTCTAGCACGGTCACTTTTATTGACTAATGTAAGTCTTAAATCAATATTTTGGCTATTCTTTTATTTTATTGGTTATGATTTGCCTATTATCATTTAATTAATTATTGTATTTTATTAATTATATTGACCTAGATGCGGTACACATACAAGGTATTCCTTTGAAGGTAGATGTTAAACCAAGGTACGGAATGTACACATGGTTAAACATAATTAATTTAAATTGAAAGGTATCGAGACGCGGGAATGCGCACATGACCCTTTTATTACTTAAGGGTATGAACACATGGGCTAATATTTAAAGTACATCTAAAGTTTTTCTAGCGTTTTAAAGTATTTTAATTATTTTGTCTTATTTAGATTCGAGATATATATTTGTGTAATGACCCGACTTATCATTTTAAGAATTTATGCCCCGTTCAACGACTTAATATCCTGAGCAACTTCGTAATACGTATTATGACTTGCATGTGCGATCGAGTTTGATTTTTGGAAGGTTCAGAATTAAATTGGAAGAACAATCCTTATTTCTGAGGCTTAAATGAAAAGAGTTGACCGGAGTTGGACTTTTGAGTAAACGATCCCGGAATAGAGTTTTGATGATTCCAATAGCTTCGTATGGTGATTTTGGACTTAGAAGTGTGTCCGAAAAATTATTTGGAAGCCCGTAGTTAAATTAGGCTTGAAATGGCGAAAATAGGAAGTTTAAGTTGGAAGTTTGACCGAGCAGTTGACTTTTTGATATCGGGGTCGGAATCTAGTTCTGAAAATTTTTATAGGTCCGTTATGTCATTTATGACTTGTGTGCAAAATTTGAGATCAATCGGACTTCATTTTATAGGTTTCGGCTTCGAATGTAGAAGTTGAAATTTCTTAGTTTCATTAAGCTTGAATTGGGGTATGATTCATGGTTTTAGCTTTGTTTAATGTGATTTGAGGTTTTTACTAAGTCCATTATATGTTTCGAGACTTGTTGGTATGCTCGGACGGGGTCCCGAGTGGCTCGGGTGAGTTTTAAGGTGGTTTCGGACCATTTCTAGGCAATTTGTAGGTGCTGATTTTTGGCTACAGCAGTGTGCTATGCGATCGCGTGGAATTGGCCGCGATCACGAAGCACAAAATGGGGAAAAATGTCTAGTGAATGGCGATCGCGTAGAGGAAATTTTCTACTGCACCTACCCGACTTTGGAAGCTTATATCTCGCAATCTATAAGGATTATGGAGATGATCCAAAAACAAAAGTTGTAACTCTTTATGTCTAGTTTTTAGAAAATCAAACCAATTTTTATTTGGAGTTGTGTACCAAATGTTATGGTTGATAAATTACAAGCTGTCCGGTAAGAGTTTGGAAATCATGAAGAAGAAATTTGTGCTGCATAGGGTCGACTTTGGAAGCTTATATATCAAAATTTATAAGGAATTGGGAGATGACCAAAATATGAAAGTTGTTGTTCTTGCCTCTTGGTGTCTAGTTTTCAGAAAGCTAGACCATTCATTATTTGGAGTTTTGTACAAAAGGTAATGACCGTTATCCTAGAGGCTGTCCGGAAGAAGTTGGACAAGGCTGTTGGGGAATTTGTTCTTCGCGATCGCGGGAGAATGGCCGCGATCGCATAGATAAAAAAAGGCTGGCAAAATTTTGTGCTTCGCGATCGCGGGTGTTTTGCTGCGATCGCATAGAGGAAATGAATGGGCAGCAGATTTATGTTCTGTCCCATTTTCCATCTTTTGACGATTTGGAGCTCAGGGAGAAGTGATTTTTCGGAGATTTTCAAGGGAAACATCGGGATTTGAGCTGTCCGGAGAATTTATTCAAGCAAGACGGCTATTTTGGAATATCGGCATAACTTCAAAAAGGTAAGTATCTTGCCTATCCTTGAGTGGGAGAATTACCCCTTAGGCATTGAGTCTTATATAAAAATTATGTAGTTGAATATCATGTACGCGAGGGGACGAGTACGTACATGGTTTATATGTACAAATTATATCGGTTAAAATTGTAGATGTCCTTATGTATTAAATTAGAAATTGTTGGCACTTATTAAATCCTTTAAAAGTCATGCCTCGTTCCTTGTTTGTTGAAATTGTATCTTATATGATAATTTGATGTTATTGTCACTTGGATTTTTATGTGTGTTGGGATATTGTCTGGGCTGAGTGATAAGGGTGGCTATTATACGAAGCGATAAGGGTGGCTATAGGAGCGATAAGGGTGGCTATTGATATTGTCAGGGCGGAGGGATAAGGGAGACTATTATAGCAGTGATAAGGGTGGCTATAGGAGAGATAAGGGTGGCTATTATTAGGGATGATATGTGATGATGTGGGGTTATTGTGTTGGTAATTTTTATATGATGATGAGGGGTTATTACGTTGGTCGTTTTCATGTGATGTTGTGATTTTTCTTGTGTTTATTTTTATATCTTGTGCAATTTGTCTTGTTGTTGGTAAATTGATAATAGTCTGATCTATGTTGAAATTGGGAGCCTGTGGCTATTGACCGGCAGATTATGAAATGAAATGTGGGCACGAGGTACCGTGAGTAAATAATGATGATATTGGCACGTGAATTGTCCGTGCATTTGTGATATGAAATGTGGGCATGAGGTGCCGTGAGTAAATGATGATGATATTGGCACGTGAGTTGTCCGTGCGGTTGTGATAGAGAAATTGGCACAAGGTTCCGTGGAAATATGAAAGTGGGTTGAGACCCGTATTTTATGATTTTGAAATGAGGTGTCACTGGGTGACTTTTATTCGAAAGATATTTATTTGAAAAAAATATATTTGAAAGAGATTTATTTGAAAGAATTATATCTGAAAGATATTTATTTGAAGGAATTATATTTGAAAGAGATTTATTTGAAAGAATTATATTTGAAAGATATTTATTTGACGGGAGTATATTCGAAATATATTTATTGAAAAGTATTATATCCTGAAGTTTATTATTTGAAAAACATATAGGCGAAAGATTTATATTTGAAGTACTTGATTAATTGGTTGTACTTGTATTCATTATTTGTTGAGCAATATTTATGGTGTTCTTGTTGCCCTGTTGTGTATCTCACTAATTAATTATTGTTGCCATCATTGTTATTTATTTCCTATTATTTTTGTATACTATATTGCACAGGTTATTAGACTAGTGAGTATCTTGACTGTATCTCGTCACTACTCCACTGAGATTAGTCTTGATACTTACTGGGTACCGACTGTGGAGTACTCATACTATTCTTCTGTACATTTTTGTGCAGAGCTAGGTATTAGAGATATCATACTCGAACAGAGTTAGAGTGTGATCGCAAGGATTCAAGGTAGAGCTGCTTGGTCGTCGCAGTCCCTTGGAGTCTTTCTATTTTATTGTACTGTTAATTATTAATCAAACAGTATTGCGTATTCTATCCTTGAGATCATTTCATGTATTCAGTTAGAGTTCGTGACTCAGTATTACCAGTCTTGGGAGGTTGTTTGTAATTATTTCCGTTGTTGGTTTCGATTATCTATTTAAAAAAAACAATTTGGCTTGAATTGTAATTATAATCGGCTTACTTAGTCTTAGAGACTAAGTGCCATCACGACGCCTGTGGTGGGATTTTGGGTCGTGAAAAGTTGGTATCAGAGTTGTAGGTTCATAGGTTCTATGAGTCACGAACGAGTCTTGCAGATCGGTATGAATATGTCTATACTTATCTTCGAGAGGCTACAGAACTGTTAGGAAATTTCCACTTCTTTCATTCCTGTCGTGCGGATTTGTTGATTGTGGAATTTGAGCCTTTATATCTCTATTCTCTCACAGATGGTGAGGGAACGTGCTACCGGGTTAGCTGAGTAGGCATCCACATATACTGCTAGGGCTGCAAGAGGTCGGGGCTGTGGTAGTGGCCGAGGAAGGGCATGTGCCACGACTAGAGCACCTGTCATAGCAGTAGTTGAGGAGCCGCCAGTAGCTCCAGTTGGGAGACATGTACCAGAAGCACCTGTTGTTACCCCCAGACTTCAGGAAACTTTAGCACAGTTCTTGAATATGTTTTGTACATTAACTGAGGTGGGATTGATCTCTGTTGCACCAAATATTTCACAGATAGGGGGAGTAACTCAGACTCCTACCACCCATACTCTAGAGCAGCGAGTTCATATTGGTCAGGTTCCGGTTGTAGTACCGGTACAACCTGTTATTCCGGTTCAGCCTGAGGTCATGCCAGAGGAATCAGAAGATGAGCAAAAGTGACTTGATAGGTTTAAGAGGTATAGTACACCTACTTTCAATGGCACAGCTACAGAGGATGCCCAAGGATTTCTAGAAAAGTGTCACCGTATTCTCCGCACCATGGGTCTTATGGAAGTGAGCGGAGTTGCCTTTACTACATTTCAGCTATAAGGCGCAGCGTATCAGTGGTGGAAAATCTATGAAGTAGGTAGACCAGTCGATGCAACACCACCAACTTGGGCTCAATTTTCGGAAATATTTTTGAAAGAGTTTGTTCCCCAGACTCTACACGATGCGTGGCGCATAGAGTTTGAACGGTTGCGTCAGGGCACTATGACAGTGTCAGAATATGCTATCAGGTTTAGTGAGTTATCTCATCATGAACCTATCTTGATTCCGATAGTCAGAGAGCGGGTCCACAGATTCATTGTTGGGCTCGATTATGATCTTAAAATATGCATGGCTCGAGAGTTGCAAACTGCTTGTCACGACCCACACCGATGGGCCGCGATGGGCACCTGGTACCTTACTCAACCGAGTACCAACATAACGTATCTTTCTTATTACTTCATCATAGGTAAGTGGGCCAGAAGGGGCATCATGAGATAAACAGAGTAAACATGAGGGAATACCCGACATAGAACGACCCAACCTGATATAAAAACTTATACACGTGACATACGGGCCTATAAGGCCAACATGATCATTTATAAACTCAAAACATAGGCCGACAAGGCCATACAAGTATCCGTACACATGACATCTGTCTACAAGCCTCTAAGAATACATAATTGTCTTAAAGGTTGGGACAGAGCCCCGCCATACCAATCAATACGTGTCCTAATCATACTGACCAAATAGCAACTCCGGAGCAAATGGAGCACACCAACACCTTCCGCTGATCTAATAGCCTACTTGGAGGTCTCTCAACCTTTCTAACGGGACCTGCGGGCATGCAATGCAGTGTCCCCAAGCAAAAGGGATGTCAATACAAATAATGTACCGAGTATGTAAGAAAAAAATTAGTAAATAATAGATATGAGAGAAACATGGAGTAAAAGACTCGACATGTAAATCTGAATAGCTCTGTGAATCATTTAATATTTAAAATGTCATACATATGCGAATAAATGTCATTCCATGCATAGGTATATGCGTTCATAACATCATCAAGCCTCTGAGAGCATCCCACCATATCATCTCGGCCACTGTGGGCAAATTAACAACGTATACCAGCTGATCAGGTGGTGGTGCGTATATATAACCTTTTCCCATATCCCATATACATATAATATACACATATAAAACGCCATCTGGTCAAGGGTCAATGTACATATATAAATACATGAAATGCATAAGAAATACGTTAATAAGATTTCTCAGTATATCATAAGACCATTATGCCTTTCGGATAAACTTCATCAAACACGTATTTTTCTGAGACCCATGAACAGAAGATATAATAATAATACACATGGGGATTTAAGAATATAGATACCCCTAGTAATTCTATGAATAGAGTCATTTATAAAAGTTGCGTATTTTGCTCGTTTCATTTGTATCATTTGCATTATGCCAAAAGGAAAGAGGGATAACCTTAACATACCTAAGCCAGTTCTCTAGACAATCACTCTAACACACGACAATCGTGACAAAACACGTGATGGCAAGACCGGAGTAGGAAAAATTCATATGATATTCTTGACAAAGATTGCACTGTATTCCTTAAAATTGCAAAATCTCACGCTATATTGTGTTATGAAATTTCAAACGAAATATTTTGAGGCTCCATCGTTAGCAAGCTTAGCATAACGTTGCTGGTCTAATTCTAAGCATGCCATAACATTTCCTATTTTCTAAGTTACATTACCAAATAAGGAACCAAACCAAGGTAGTTATCCAAAGGACTCTTACGTGTAAACAAGGCAACTTGTGTCTTATAACTCATCATCCACATTGGTGACACTTTGGCTTGGCTTAATGCCATGTGGCAGCCCCAAAAAAGATCCTTATCCATTTAATCCTACCTAATACCACAATTATCCTAACAATTAAGAATTATCCCAAATTAGTTAAAATACTACTCACTTTTAACAAGCTTTATACACCTTATTATCATGGTCATGTGGTACCTTGTATGGTACTAGTCCATAAATATCGGGTATTATAGCGCGGACCGTATTTTATCTCAAAATGACAAACTTCGTCGAAACTCATTTTTTTTTATTCGTTTACCCCTTCACCTTCACAAATTTACTCATCATTTGTTTGAAATATCATAATACTTATAATCTCCAAATAATATTGTCCTTGAACTGATGTCAATTATCTTATGACAAATTCAACGTACCATACTACAGGGTGTAACATCATCATAATAAAATACTGCGGAGCGTAACATCATCGTAATATAATAATGTGAAGCGTAACATCATTCCACCCTTTGGAACATTCGTCCTCAAATATTGACTGATGCACTTATCATTTTCAAAACCTATGGTTCTTGCGAATACTTTAGTACTCTTCTCGCCATCTAGGCAACTGTTCTGTGAATAAATCCAAGGGCTAGGGCATTCCACCCTCTGCACCTATGCGACTCTTCTCTACTTTTTCCTATAGTTTTTAGCCAATCTGTAGGCCTCACTTTGTGAACATATATAGAATTATGACAAGTTGTCCCTCTGGGCGTCATTAGCTTTACTACATCTAAGTAGGCCATACTATACCATAACTCTTACTTCGATTTATCGTTACTGAGGTCTGCTACCAAACTTCAGGTTACTCTCGTTGCTTATCCTATATGCATAAAGCTAAGTCTTTTAACGCTTCTTTATTATTGTTCATCTTAAGACTGATGGCCTAATCTCATCTCATACTTTGTAACTTTTATCCATCCATTGATGATTTACAATCTACCACTGATAACTTCATAATTCTTACGTAATCACTAGGGCTCACGTTGCATCGAGGAACATTTGAAGTGTTTTTCCTGATCTACCTGGGGGCGATACGATACTATACTTCCATAATCGTATTTCATAGCATCCCAATATGATTTACCTTACGTGGTATTTTAATCCTGTACAATTCATGAAATCATTACTCAAATCGATTGCCCAAACATCATCCTTTTCACTTGCCCTTTCTTATCCTTACTCCTGTCTTCCTAAAACCTTGTTGCTTTACCATACTTTAGATTGCGACCTACACATATCTATTTATATTATTCGCGACCTTCCTTCAACTTGCTTGAACCATAGATTTCCTTGCGTTATTATGGAATATCAAGCGAGACATCACATTGTCTCTAGCTCTTCTTTACTCTCTTGATTAGACCTCTCGATACGTAGAAACCATAGGCTGGAAGATATGCCACTGACGATGCCGCTATCATTCTTGGATATTGAATCCTCACGCTTCTAGCCTTCTATCCGAAGTATGGACTATTCATAACCTTTTGCATTTGAGTATCTCATACGTTGTTCACCTTTACCTTACTTACCTTTAAGTCTCGCATCACATCTTCTATTTCTTTCATGACCTCCCTTCCATATAGGTATGATTCACATCCACAACTTGAAGCTCTATAATAATACTTGTACCTTTGGTGCATACACAATACGATGGGAGCTTCATATTGACTTCCTATGAGGCTGGTACTCTTTCTAATTGGCTCTATCATAGGGACATTATAGAATATGGTTGTTGTACTATCTCTCTTGTGCCTATGATATTAAGGATGATCCTCCAATGTTCTCAATCACCATTTCTATAATTGTCTGGGGCCAATAATCAGACTCCTGATTTACTTGGTTGACGTAACTCTTTAGTTTCCTCTTCCCTCTAATCAGCCTGTATGTAGGCTTAAGCTATCTTCCAATCTGTGGCTCGTGGTATTAGTTATTACTTTAGCCTTTCATGGGCATTATGGAATATCAATGATACAATCTTCTACTGATTCAATCCTTTGTCTATGACCTGGACTCAATTCTTTCTTTTAACTTATACCGGAGTCTTCTACATCTGTATGAATGTCAATATATATGCTGCATGGATAATATTCCGAAATCTTAAGTGCGTTCATAACGTAACTAACTTTGGATCATTGATCGAATAATTCCTTTCGTTCCTTATTAGCTTTCTTTAAATGTAAGCTATTACCTTTCCTGGTCTTTCTGCCTCCTTGTTGCGTGCATACTTAGCTTATCTTAGTTCCCACGCATGCCGGAGTTTTCGTGCAACTCATATGATCTCAAATATTACTTTTGAGTTTTCTTCCCGTTCACTAGCCACGATAATGTGCCACTTTCTCATGGAGTGCATACAATGTTGTAGTGAGACAGTTTTTACATGGCCATTTCTTCTTCAAGTTACTATGCTTAGGTTGAAGTCCTCTTCCTTATTTTCTCAACTAGTCTTTCGTTGTAGTACTTAGGGAAGATCCTCTAACTCTTGTAAAGCTGCGAGCTTATTACATCGTATACTCGACGGAATTTTTGATGTCCTTCCTCGCCTATAATTATCCGTAGTTACTTACCTCCGCACTCATGTGCTCGTACAGTTTCTTCTGAACTGAAATTTTGACTGTCTTCCCAGTGGCACTCTCCTTTATTTCTGTAACACTCATACGGTACCTTTAATTACCCTAACTCCTATCTAAATATTTCTCAAGGATCACGATGTCGTATCTGCGAGACTGAATTTCCCATGTTAGGGTTCACTATGTTTATCTCACACGATCTGTTGATTTGTTTGTATCCTCTTGTCTAGCCATAACTAGGCTCTTCCTGAATCAACTACTCATTGGCCCATTCACATATCAATATTTTGTGCAATATTTCTTGGGTTATTTCCTTTGTCTTAACTTACCCCTCGCACTGGTTCCTTATTTATCCATAATATCCCGGGAAGGAACCCTTACTTCCTTTCTTTGACGTCAAGCTTGCATAATGTTCTGGAATCATAGCATATCTGTAGGATTCAGATAAGTGCAATCTCATTCCTTTCTTATTTTTATCGCATTCTTCCTTTACCATTCCATAGTTACTAGAACCACTTAATTCTGTCTTAATGCCACATCACTCCATATTCCCCCTTTTAGGGGAGTACTAAGATTTAGTGCTATGATGATCTACGTATAGATGTTTTACCTCTTCATTTTTGGCATCTTTTCACAACATCGATGACCCTTACTCGCCTTGCGATAATCCTTCTATCGCGAGGGTGACACTTAGTATAACTGGCACATACGTCCCTTAAGCTTAACATTGCTCACATTGCTTCCTTTAGGGAAGCGTCTTCCTGAATGACCATTCTCTGAATTTCTCATGAATCTTTTTCTGTTGTCCATTCTATTATCACCGGAACGAAATATGAAATTCTCATGATGTTGACCATTATCAAATCACTCAGTCCCTGATTTATGTTTAGTTTATGTTTTCACCAGCCCGTACTGATTTCTATTACTCTGGGGTCTAACTTTTCCTTCTGGTAATCACGTTAGAGTCACGAACGTATTTCTCAAAATGAGGATACGACTTTATGGCCTATACGCTTTTGTTGTATCAAGGCATGTCACCTCTCGTCCCTTCCTTTACTTGACTATAGACTCTGTAATACTGTCATTTCATTTTTTTTTATCTCCTGTTGTCATCCATGTATCACATCTTACTCATAATGCTTCATTATCTCTCTTCTTATTTCCCTGCTAACATTTATGTCTATCACTTTATTCTGAAAACTTTAACAAGACATTCTTTTGCTTTTAGCTTCCCTTGCTCCATCTGCTGGCTCTTCGAGTTGGCTAATATTCTCTCTCTACTAGGGATAGGAGCCACACTAAGGCAATATTTATCCCTTCCAGGATTCCAGTACCT
Source organism: Nicotiana tabacum (assembly GCF_000715075.1). Classification (NCBI taxonomy): domain Eukaryota; kingdom Viridiplantae; phylum Streptophyta; class Magnoliopsida; order Solanales; family Solanaceae; genus Nicotiana; species Nicotiana tabacum. Next base: position 62,746,866 of record NC_134094.1, on the reverse strand, counting down.
ATCCTTGTAGTACTCATATCTAGCTGTATTATTTTAGAGTGCACCATCTATTAGCACGTTTGCAATATCCTTCAGAAATGTCAATTGACGCAAACAATCCATTCACTATTTTGGGTTACTCTAACCCCAGCCGGATCTTGATATCCCGTCCTTCTTCTTAAACTACACTTGTTAGCCCTCATAGGGTATAACTGAAATGGGTGTGACCAATTGTACATACCTCTGTTACTGTTGAAGGTAACTCAAAATGCTTATATCTCTCTTCTTGAATTGTAGATAATGTTCATCTTTACTAACTGGGTACCTTGTACCCTTCTCCACCTTGTTTCTTTTACTTGTTGAAACTTGTACCTTCTGATTCTCTCATTGTGGATAGATATTCTTGCCTTAAGGCTCCTTATCAAGAGGCTTACACGTATTAGTACACACATGATTTGCTGAAGACCTCACATTTACTCATCATAAGCATGATGCAAAATCCAGTTCCTCTAACTCAACTCTTCCACAGCCACATTGAATCTCTTACCAACTGTCTTTCTAAATGTAGGTATCGTTGTATTATGAATAAGATAGAGTTTAGGAAATTGAGTTCTTACAACTGAGCTCTACAACACGATCTAGAGTAAGAACCTGCTTATAAGTGTGGTGCACAGCACACCCATAAACAAGACTCTACTAGACATGGCTTGTAGACTCCGTAGGACAAAACTGCTCTGATACCACTTTTGTCACGACCCAAACCAATGGGCCGCGACGGGCACCCGGTACCTTACTCAACCGAGTACCAACATAATGTATCTTTCTTATTACATCATCATAGGTAAGTGGGCCAGAAGGGGCGTCATGAGATAAACAATGTAAACATGAGGGAATACCCGACATGGAACGATCCAACCTGATACAAAAACTTATACACGTGACATACGGGCCTATAAGGCCAACATGATCATTTATAAACTCAAAACAAAGGCCGACAAGGCCATACAAGTATCCGTACACATGACATCTGTCTACAAGCCTCTAAGAATACATAATTGTCATAAAGGTCGGGACAGAGCCCCGCCATACCAAACAATACACGTCTAAATCATACTGACCAAATAGCAACTCCGGAGCAAATAGAGCACACCAACACCTTTCACAGATCTAATATCCTACTTGGAGGACTCTCAACCTGTCTAACGGGATCTGCGGACATGAAATGTAGGTCCCCAAGCAAAAGGGATGTCGGTACAAATAATGTACCGAGTATGTAAGGAATGAAAATCAGTAAATAATAGACATCAGAGAAACATGGAGTAAAAGACTCGACATGTAAATCTGATTAGCTCTATGAATCATTTAATATTTAAAATGTCATACATATGCGTATGAATGTCATACCATGCATAGGTATATGCGTTCATAACATCATCAAGCCTCTGAGGGCATCCCATCATATCATCTCGTCCACTGTGGGCAAATCATCAACGTATACCAGCTGATCAGGTGGTAGTGCGTATATATCACCGTAACCTTTTCCCATATCCCATATACATATAATATACGTGTATATAATGCCATCTGGTCATGGACATGCATAAGAAATACGTTAATAAGATTTTTCAAAATGTCATAAGACCATTATGCCTTTCGGATAAACTTTATCAAATACATATTTTTCTGAGACCCATGAACAGAAGATATAATAATAATACACATAGGAAATCAAGAATATAGACACCCCTAGTAATTCTATGAATAGAGTCATTTATGAAAGTTGCGTATTTTTCTCGTTTCGTTTGTATAATTTGGATCATGCCAAAAGGAAAGAAAGGGTACCCTTAACATACCTGAGTCGGTTCTCTGGACAATCCCTCTAACACACGACAATCGCGACAAAATACGTGATGGCAAGACCGGAGTAGAAAAAAATTCGGATGATATTCTTCACAAAGATTGCACTGTATTCCTTAAAATTACAAAATCTCACGCTATATTGTGTTATGAAATTTCAAACGAAATATTTTGAGGCTCCATCGTTAGCAAGCTTAGCATAATGTTGCTGGTCTAATTCTAAGCATGCCATAACTTTTCCTATTTTCTAAGTTCCATTACCAAATAAGGAATCAAACCAAGGTAGTTATCCAAAGGAGTCTTACGTGTAAACAGGGCAACTTGTGTCTTATAACTCATCATCCACATTGGTGACACTTTGGCTTGGCTTCATTCCACGTGGCAACCCCAAAAAAGATCCTTATCCATTTAATCCCACCTAATACCACAATTATCCCCACAATTAAGAATTATCCCAAATTACTTAAAATACTACTCACTTTTAACACACTTTATACACCTTACTATCATGGTCATGTGGTACCTTGTATGGTACTAGTCCATAAATGTCGGGTATTATAGCTCGAACCGTATTTTATCTCAAAATGACAAACTTCGACGAAACTCATTTTCTTTGATTCGTTTACCTGTTCAACTTCACCAATTTACTCATCATTTGTTTGAAATAGCATAATACTTATAATCTCCAAATAATCTTTTCCTTGAACTGATGTCAATTATCTTACGACAAATTCAACGTACCATAGTACAGGGTGTAACATCGTCGTAATAAAATTTTGCAGAGCATAACATCATCATAATATAATACTATGGAGTGTAACACTGATATTCCATTTCAGCAAGTAGTGGAGATTATGAGGAGGATTGAGGGTGTTCTAGGTGAGGAAAGAGAGTCTAAGGAGGCCAAAAGGTCTCGAAGCTCTGGAGGGTTCAGTTGATTTTACTCTTCAGCTATGACCCATTATGGCGGAGGCTCGAGCAGTCGGCCAGCTCAGTTCGCACATCAGATTACTCGGGGTGCTCCAGTAAGTTCTTATAGTACACCACCGACACGAAATTCTTACAATGGTTATTCCGGTTATCCGGCACAGACTCAGTACCAGCAACCGCAACCTCAGAGTGGTTGTTATGAGTGTGGTGATACTAGGAACATCACGAAAGATTATCCCAGACTTGGGAGGGGTGGATTTTATCAGAACACTCAAGCTATGGACCCCAATGCAGCTACTACCCCACGTGCACAGCCAGTTAGGGGTGAAGGACAGGCGGGAAGAGGGCACGCTAGAGGGGGAGGCCCAGCCCATTGATATATTTGCTATGGTGTGGCTGAGGCCACTACACCAGATGGTGTCATTACAGGTACGATCCTGAATTGTTAGAAAAGGATATTTTTTCTTAATTTGATTCGGTCTTGAATATTGAGGCGACCTCCTATTATGCTCCGCTTATGGGTGAGCTTCCTAATTTTGTGACCCACGTATATGTTTATCCCTATTGGGAGATTCGATGATGTTAACCTGTGTCTATCATTTTTATTTTGTACACTATTGAGGACTATAAGTCCAGAAGTGACTTTTTATTACTCTCTACAGTGAGTTTTGATGTGATTTTGGAATAATTGATTTCAATATTACGAATTATATGCCCTATTGGTATGGGGGTTCATTATGTGTTGTGAAAATTATTTAGGAAATTTATTGAAAAGAAGAAAGAAAGGAAATTTAAAATTTCAGTTGGTACAATGTGAAAAATACTTGTGATTCGGAGTTGAGGACGAGATCCTCGCATTTTTATATGATGTGAAATATTTAAACTGGACTATAAGCCACAGTGGAAGTTATATAAGGACGAGGTCCTTGTGGTGAAAAATTTATGAGTTTAAATTCTCCCTCTGTGAAATTAAATTTGTACTATAGTATTAATAGGGAGTCATGCCTATTAGGCTTATTTGATAATTCTTTTATATGTTTCTATGCATATTTAGCCATATTCGTGCTATAAATATTGTGTTTTAGCCTATAAGGTGAGTGCCCAAGTGGAATTAAATCCGACTCGTTAATTCGGATAAATAATTATGAGGACTTCATGCCTCGCGTGTTGTTGTCAGTGTTGCGAAAAAATTTGATGTGAGATTTTGGTTAATATGAGATTAATTGAGGATGCTGAAATTAATTATAAACAGCTATTATGACCAGAGATGTGGTTATGGACATACGTATGATGTGTGCGTAGGCATGAGTTGCTACAGCCGGTTGAGATTAATACCGTGTGTTGATGTGAAAAATCAAGCATTTGAAATTGATTGGAGTGTAAAGAATTGGCTTTAAAGCTTATAAGTCTGGATAAAAGAAATAACCTACACTAAGATGGTGTTGTCGGCCCCCTGTTAAATTTACAGTGACGTAGAATCACCCGCGAGTATGTGTGTAAGAATACACTCAGTAATTTAATGTCCTCAGAATAATTCTTGGCACGTTCGAGGACGAACGTATATTTAAGAGGGGGAGAATGTAACGACCCGACTTGTCGTTTTAAGAATTTATGCCCCGTTCAGCGACTTAATATCCCGAGCAACTTCGTAATACGTATTATGAGTTGCATGTGCGATCGAGTTTGGTTTTGGAAGGTTCGAAATTAAATTGGAAGAACAATCCTTATTTCTGAGGCTTAAATGAAAAGAGTTGACCGGAGTTGGACTTTTGAATAAACGACCCCAGAATAGAGTTTTGATGATTCCAATAGCTTCGTATGGTGATTTCGGACGTAGGAGTGTGTCTGAAAAATTATTTGGAAGCCCGTAGTTAAATTAGGCTTGAAATGGTAAAAATAGGAAGTTTAAGTTGGAAGTTTGACTGGGGAAGTTGACTTTTTGATATCGGGGGCGGAATCCAGTTCTGAAAATTTTCATAGGTCCGTTATGTCATTTATGACGTATGTGCAAAATTAAGGTCAATCGGACTTGATTTGATAGGTTTCAGCGTCGAATATAGAAGTTGAAATTTCTTAATTTCATTAAGCTTGAATTGGGGTACGATTCGTGGGTTTAGCGTTGTTTGATGTGATTTGAGGTTTCGACTAAGTCCGTAATATGTTTTGAGACTTGTTGGTATGTTCGGACGGGGTCCCGAGTGGCTCAGGTGAGTTTCGGATCATTTCTAGGCCATTTGTAGCAGTTGGTTTTTGGCTACAGCAGTGTGCTATGCGATCACGTGGAATTGGCCGCGATCGCAAAGCACAAAATGGGGAAAAATGGCCAGTGAATCGCGATCGCGAAAGGTCTTTCGCGATCGCGTAGAGGAAATTTTCTGCTGCACTGACCCGACTTTGGAAGCTTATATATCGCAATCTATAAGGAATTTGAAGATGATCCAAAAATGAATGTTATACCCCTTTGTGTCTAGATTTTCAAAAGTAAACCAATTATTATTTGGAGTTGTGTACCAAAAGTTATGGTTGATATACTACAGGCTATCCGGGAAGAATTTGGTAATCGCGAAGAAGAAATCTTTGCTGTATAGCGCTTATTTTGGAAGCTTATATCTCGCGATCTATAAGGAATTGGAGATGACCAAAACATGAAAGTTGTAGCTCTTGGTGTCTAGTTTTCAGAAAGTTAAACCATTAATTATTTTGAGTTATGTACAAAAGGTTATGACCATTATACTAGAGGCTATGCAAAAGAAGTTGGACAAGGCTGTTGGGGAATTTGTTTTTCGTGATCACGGGAGAATGGCTACGATCGCATAGAGTAAAAAAGGGTTGGAAAAAAGGAAATGACTGGGCATCAGATTTAAGTTCTGATAATGGGACTCCATCTTTGACGATTTGGAGCTCGGGGAGGCGATTTTCGGGAGATTTTCAAGGGAAACATCGGGATTTGAGCTCTCCGGAGGATTTAATCAAGCAAGACGGCTATTTTGAAATATCGGCCTAACTTCAAAAAGGTAAGTATCTTGCCTAACCTTGAGTGGGGGAATTACCCCTTAGGTATTGAGTCTTATGTAAAAATTATGTAATTGAAACTATGTACGCGAGGTGACGAGTACGTACTTGGTTTATATATGCAAATTACATTGGTTGAAATTCATAGACGCGCTTATGTATTAAATTGGAAAATTATTGGCACTTATTAAATCCTTTAAAAATCACGCCTCATTCCTTGTTTGTCGAAATTGTATCTTATATGATAATTTGATGTTATTGTCACTTGAATTTTTATATGTGTTGGGATATTGTCTGGGCGAAGTAATAAGGGTGGCTATTATACGGAGCGATAAGGGTGGCTATAGGAGCGATAAGGGTGGCTATTGATTTTATCAGGGAGGAGGGATAAGGGACGCTATTATAGGAGTGATAAGGGTGGCTATAGGGGAGATAAATGTGGCTATTGTCAGGGATGATACGTGATGATGATGAGTTATTGTATTGTTAATTTTTATGTGATGATGTGGGGTTATTGCGTTGGTAATTTTCATGTGATGTTGTGATTTTCCTTGTGTTTATTTTTATATCCTGTGCAATGTGTCTTGTTGTTGGTAAATTAATAATAGTCTGATCTATGTTGAAATTGGGAGCCTGTGGCTATTGCCCGGCGGATTATGAAATAAAATGTGGGCACGAGGTACCGTGAGTAAATAATGATGATATTGGAACGTGAATTGTCCGTGCATTTGTGATATGAAATGTGGGCACGAGGTACCGTGAGTAAATGATGATAATATTGGCACGTGAGTTGTCCGTGCAGTTGTGATAGAGAAATTTGCACGAGGTACCGTGAAAATTTGAAAGTGGGTTGAGACCCGTATTTTATGATTTTGAAATGAGGTGTCACATGGTGACTTTTATTCAAAAGATATTTATTTGAAAGAAATATATTTGAATGAGATTTATTTGAAAGAATTATATTTAAAAGATATTTATTTGAAGGAATTATATTTGAAAGAGATTTATTTGAAAGAATTATATTTCAAAGGTATTTATTTGAAGGGAGTATATTCGAAATATATTTATTGGAAAGTATTATATCCTGAAGATTATTATTTGAAAAACATATAGGCGGAAGATTTATATTTGAAGGACTTGATTAATTGGTTGTACTTGTATTCATTATTTGTTGAGAAATATTTATGGTGTTCTTGTTGCCCTGCTGTGTATATCACTGGTTGATTATTGTTGCCATCATTGTTATTTGTTTCCTATTATTTTTGTATACTATATTGCACATGTTATTAGACTAGTGAGTATCTTGAGTGTACCTCGTCACTACTCCACTGAGATTAGTTTTAATACTTATTGGGTACCGACTGTGGTGTACTCATACTACACTTCTGCATATTTTTGTGCACAGCCAGGTATTGGAGATATCGGACTCGGACAAAGTTAGAGTGTGATCGCAAGGATTTAAGGTAGAGCTACTTGGTCGTCGCAGTCTCTTGGAGTCTTTCCATTTTATTGTATTGTTAATTATTAATCACACAGTATTGAGTATTCAATCCTTGAGATCATTTCATATATTTAGTTAGAGTTCGTAACTCAGTATTACAAGTCTTGAGAGATTGTTTGTAATTATTTCTGCTGTTGGTTTAGATTATCTATTTAAATTTTTTTTTTTGGCTTGAATTGTAATTATAATCGGCTAACTTAGTCTTAGAGACTAAGTGCCATCACGACGCCTGTGGTGAAATTTTGGGTCGTGACAATTTGTATATTTTTATTATTACTATTATTATTATAATTAATATTATTATTATTTTTTACTTATTGGAACGAGTCTTAAATTAGTTCATGGCTCATGTCGCTCCCTCACAATTATTCCTTTATTCTAATATTTTTTAATATAGCGAGTTTTGAATTAATTTGTAACTCATTTATCTATTAATAGGTCTTACAATGTGTCTAGGCCCAATTAGTTATATTTTCCCTTGAATCTATTTTCGGTAGGAATATTAAAGAAATATACTCCACAGTTTAATGTGAAACATCCGATTAATTTACAAAGGAAAATACTTATGATAATAAAACAAACAAAAACAAATTATTCAAATGAAATTCATAAAATGAAGATAAAACTCATGAAAATTCCAATTTACTCTTCAACAGTGAAACAAAGAAGAAGTTTATATCCATAGATTAACTTAAGATAGCTAATCATAATACTAAAATAACATACAGTGAGGTTAAAGGCATAGAGACATTAATACAATTAACAAGATTTTTTTATTTTTAAGGTATTCCTACTAATATTAATACCTGAATTCTTTTTTATAGTTTTTATGGCTAAGTAGTTAATAGTTGTAAACATATACTCAAAGAAGAAAAACTTTTCTTTTATAAAAGAAACTTACTACAATCTTATAAGAAAAAAAAATTATTATAGTTTATGGTCTATTCACAAGAATGATTGGAAAAAAATTAACTCATTTCTAATAAACCTCATAGCACAATTTTGTGCAATCTTAACTGACCATTTAAGTAAAACTAGGCAAACATTTAAAAAATCACCATCGCCATATTAGCCTTAAGCTCTTATGATTTTTTTAAGTCTTTCACTATATAAACTAAATGATAATAATGATTCAGAAGCATATGCCCAAAAGGAAAATAACAGATTAAGGAAATAAAGTACTAATAAAAGGAACCAAATCCTAATGCTCTGAATTTATTCAAAGAATATCTAAAAAATAATAGTGAAGAAGGATAAAATCAAAACCTTAGCAAAAGAGTTCCAGTAATACAAGAAAGAGAACCAGTACAACTCAAATCCAATGCCGAAACTCAGGCCGGACAAAGTAGCAACAACGTCAAACCCGAAGCCACGAACGAAAACTCGACCTCCTAATCACAAGAGAATCTCTCAAATTTTTATCTAGAAAACTCTCTTTCTATTTGTTTTTGAATCTTATTTGTTTTTTTTTTCACTTTTCACGTTACTTTCTTCTTCAAAATCACCCTTAGTCTTGATTTGTGAAGTATATTATATAGATGTGTATGTGTGTAACGTCTTTTGCCTTCATGTTCAGGAAGTGGGGATGTGGGGGAGGACTTTATGAGGGGAGACGTGAGGGAGAGTGGAAGTGAGTGTGCTCTAGTGTAAAGTGACGTGAGGGAGTTGAGGGAAAAGGGGTAAAGTGAGTGCTAGTGTAAAGTGACCAGAGATAGTTGGGGGAAAGGGGGTAAAGTGAGTGCTAGTATAAAGTGACGTGAGGGAGTTAGGAAAAAAGGGATAAAGTGAGGTATTTTTGAGATGAGTGGGATATAATTTTCTTAAGTAACACTTATAAAAGGTGAAATAAGAGATAAAATATATAGATTAAATTTAAAATATATTTACATACTAAAAGGTGGTAAAAAATTCAAACATGGTCAAAAATTAGGTGCTCACAGTAACTTTGTTCAACTAGCGGTAATCAATGCACATCCTCATAGTCCCATCTATCTTCTTCACGAATAACACTGGTGCACCCCAAGGCGACACACCGGTCTGACGAACCCCTTGGCTAGCAACTCCTCAAGCTGTTCTTTCAACTCCTTCAACTCCTTCAGAGCCATACTGTACGGTGGAATGGAGATAGGCTGGGTACCTGGATCCAAATCAATACAAAAATCGAAATCACGATCCGGTGGCATGTCTGGATGATCAGAAGAAAACACATCGGAGAACTCCCGGACCACGGGCACTGAATTAATTACCGGAGTCTCTGCAGTAATATCCCGAACATAAGCTAGATAAGCCAAATAACCCTTCTCGACAATGTGTCGAGACTTCAGAAAGGAGATAACATGACTAGATATACTGACAGGCGAACCCTTCCACTTCAATCTAGGAAGCTCTGGCATCTCCAAGTTAACAGTCTTGGCATGGCAATCAAGGATGGCGTGATATGGAAACAACCAATCCATGCCCAGAATGACCTCAAAGTCAGTCATATCAAGCAACAGAAGATCGACCTAGTCTCATAACCACAGAAAGTCACGATTCGGGACCGCTAGATCCGATCCACAACAACAAAATCGCCCACTGGTGTGGAAACAAATAAAGGAGTACCCAAGGACTCACGAGGAATACCCAGGAAATAAGCAAACAGAGATGAAACATATGAATATTTATACCCTGGATCAAATAGTACTGAAGCATCCCTACTGCACACAGAAATAATACCTGTGATCACGACACCTGGTCTGGCCAGAAAAGCATAGAACCTAGCTGGAGCGCCACCTGACTGGCCTCCATATCACTGGCCTCCACCTCCAGGACGGCCCCTAATCATCTGCTCTCCGCCTCTAGGCGGCTGGATGGTTGGTGTAGCAGCTGGTGCCGAAGTCATAGGCTGCTGACCCTGCTGCATTGCCTTGCCCCGAAGCCTGGGGCAGAACCTCCTCACATGGCCAAGATTCCCGCACTAGAAACAACCTCTTGGTACGGTGGACTACTTACCTGAAGTCTGACCCTGATGGCCTATTGGAGGAACCTTGAATAGCTAGTGGACGTTAGGAGCTCTCTGGAATGGCACTGAGATAAGGCCGCACTGGAGCACCCCGAGTAGGCGGCGGTGCTGGATATGTGGGCCTGCTAGACTTACCCCTCACAAACTGACCCCTGCCCCAGCCGGGGCACCACTGAACTCTCCAGAATATCGAAACCGCTTATCCCTCATCGCCTGCTCTCGGCTTCACTGACGGACTCCCTCGATCATCCAGACAATCTCCACAACTAGCTCGTAAGAAGTCCCCATATCAACCTCTCGGGCCATAGTGGCCTAGATATTAGAGTGCAAACCGGCAACAAACATCTGCACTCTCTCTGTATTGGTAGGAAGTATCATAAGTGCATGGCGAGATAACTCAGAGAATCTCGCCTCATAGTCGGTCACCGACATCTAGCCCTGCTGGAGTTGCTCGAACTAAAATCGCAACTCTTCCCTCTGAGAGGGTGGAATATATCTGTCCAAGAAGAGGCGTGTGAACTGGTCCCAAGTCATGGGAGGAGAACTTGCTGGTCTTCCATGAAGATAGGATTGCCACCATCTACGGGCCCTGCCCTCCAGCTGAAAGGTGGTAAAGTCCACCCTGTAGGACTCAAATATCCTCATGTTTTGCAGTCTGTCCCTGTACCGATCAATAAAGTCCTTGGGGTCCTCATGCCGCTCACCTCCAAAGACTGGAGGATGTAGCCTGGTCCATCTGTCTAATAGCTTCTGCGGCTCGCCGGCCGCAGCTGGTCTAGGCTCAGGTATGGCTGCTGCAACTGGATGGGCTCCACCCACGGGTAGTGCGCCCGGAGTTTGATATATGGCAGCTGCATGCCCTGGAGCCTGAGCGGTAGCGGTCTGTGCCCCCTTCCTGCCTGAGATATGGCTGGGTCTGCTGGAAATAAATGAGCCTGAGTCATAGAATCCATGAACCGCAGTATACGACCTATGACCTCCTGGAATCCCAGCGCGGACATGAAATGCACTGGGGCTGGCTCTGCTGCAGGCACTTCGCCCTGCTCCTCAATAATAGGATCCTCTACTGGATCCACTGGTGGCACAAACTGGGGCAACTTTAAGACGTCCTCGTCCTCTACCACGAGCTGGAGCCCTCCTTCGGCCTCTAGCAACAGGGGCAACAGCTCCTCCATGATCGGGTACATCTGCCGTGCGCGTTCTCACCATATGTAAGAGAATAAGAGAAACATACTTAGCACAACATTAACTGCATGATAGGAGATGAAGAAAGAGCAGTTTCCAAACACCCTATAGCCTCTCGAAGATAAGTACGAACGTCTCCGCACCGATCCGCAAGACTTTATCAAGCCTGCTCATAACTTGTGAGACCTACGTGAACCTAGTGCTCTGATACCACGTTGTCACAACCTAGCTTCTCCTATAGGCCGTGATGGCGCCTAACGTCGCCACTAGGCAAGCCAGCAGTGAACTAATCATGTAATTACTCTTTTTAATGAAATTTCCAAGTAGTTGAATTCCATTTATTAAGAAAATGAGGAGTAGAAAAATTTAATAAAGTAAAACGAAGGCTAATGAGTAAGCAAAAGTAGACAGAAAATATATGCAAAAGAGAAACTCTAGGTTCTGCAGAACGGCTCAGGAAGCAGCTCACCACTAGTTCTCGGAGTAACGGGGGTGCACACTAATATGATCGCCAGATGCACCTGCCTCAGATCCTGCACGATTAGTGCAGAAGTGTAGCGTGAGTACATAAATAACATGTACCCAGTAAGTATCTAGTCTAACCTCAAAGAAGTAGTGACGAGGTATCGACATCGACACTTACTATGGGCTAACAATAAAATACAGAAATTCTAAATAAGCATAGGTTATGTAAATAATAATAATAAGTAAACAACAAGCAGTGAATAAATAATTCTTTCACTAATAGTAAATCCCAAGTCAATTTCTGTCATTAAATAATTAAAACCTCTCAAGCCATAAAATAATATCAAGTATAATTAGGCTCCGAGTATTATCACGCATGATTTATGCCGAGGTCGTACGGCCCGATCCATAATAATGTGTACACTGTCGAGGGTTGAGCGACACAAACCATAGATGCATCCATTCAACTGCCGAGGTGTTCGGCCCGCTCCATAAGAAGAGATGATACTTTATGAACATCCGATTTAAAAGCTATTAAAAGGTTAATACACAATGAAGCACAATTTCTATTAATGGTCAAGTAACCCGCCAAAACTCGAGTAAGTGAAATTCGGTCTTTTACAATTCCTCTATCAAGTTCCAATATAATTTAGGCACTTTAATTAACAAGTAGGGTACAAACATTATAACTATTTTATGATTTGGGTCCTAAATTGTCCGTACATAAGCAAATTTAGTAGCTACGCACGGACTCTCGTCACCTCGTGCGTACGTAGGCCCCACAATTAGAAGAAAATAGTAATTTAAATCACCTATGCAGTAAATTCCCTCTTACAAGATTAGGCAAGAGACTTACCATGTCTCAAAGCTCACTTTTCGGCCCACAATTCGTTCTAAAGCCTCAACTCGGTGCCGAACAATCCGAAACTAGTCAAATATTATATAAATTAATCAATACATGTTCAAAAGTTCGTAATTTAGCTATTAGAGTAATTACCTAACCCAAATTGAGAGATTTCTAAAATTCACCCTCCGGGTCCACGTGCTCGGATTTCGAAAACTTTTGAAGATAAATGTTATCCATAACCTCACAAACTCAAATATATAGTTTTTACCAAATTTTATAATCATTTTAGTGCTTAAATCCCATTTTTATCAAAACCTAGGTTTTTTAACTAAACCCATAATTTTTATAATTTTTCATGTTAAACTCTACTCATAATCAATGTATTTAACTTACATTGGATAGAAATTACTTGCCTTCAATAGTTAGGTGAAAACCCCTCTCTAAGAAGCTCCAAAAATGGCCCAAGAAGTGAAATAAATGAGCCAAAATGGCCAAAGTCCCGTCTTAAATGAACCTCACTGCCCCAATGATTTTCGCTTCTATGGAACATCGGCCGCTTTTGCGGCTCCGCTTATGCGGACAAAGCCTCGCAGATGTGGACCATTCCCAGGTCTGCCATTCCCGCTTCTGCGGGCAAAGTCTCGCTTCTGCGAGCCCGCTCCTGTGGCACAAGCGCCGCACCTGCGCACCCTCCCACTTCTGCGATCAACTTCCTCGCATCTGCGCCCTCGCAAATGTGGTCCCTTCCTCGCTTCTGTGACCACTGGATAGTCCAATCGATTTCGCTTCTGCGGTCGTTGGCTCGCTTCTCCGAGCTCGTACCTGCGGCTAGTTCCTCGCAGGTGCAATTGCACCAGAAGCTCTGCTGCTTCATCTATTTTCTCCAAGTCCAAACGAGTTTCGTGCATCGTCCGAATGACATCCGGGGCCCCCGAGGCCTTGCCCAAACATATCAACAAGTTCGTAACCACAAGACGGACCTGCTCGACCTCTTGGAACACGGAAAACATTACAAAAACTAAGAATCACACTCCAAACCAATTCGAATCAACTTATGAACTTCAAGTTCTTCCAACTTACTACGAACGCGCCGAATCATACTTAAACTACTCGGAATGACATCAAATTTTACGTGGAAGTCTTAAATCACTATACGGAACTATTCCCCAGATCGAAATCCCAAACAGACTTCGAGAACATTAAAACCTTCAATGCGCTAACTTTTAACTTTAGGCACCGAAACGCTCTCGGGTCATCCAAAACCCGATCCGAATATGCGCCCAAGTCCACAATCATCATACGAACCTATTGGGATCATCAAATCTCGGTTACGAGGTCGTTTACTAAAAATGTTGACCCAAGTCAAATTTAACCCTTTTAAGCCAATATTAAGGAACCAACTGTTCCGATTTCAACCCGAACCCTTCCAAACCCGAACTAACCATCCCCGTAAGTCATAAAATAATAAAAGCACATACGGGGAGTCTTATTTAGGGGAACGGGGATCTAGAAAGTAAAACGACCGGTCGGGTCGTTATATTTTCAGTATTTTAATGATTGTTGTATTATTATACATAATATTTCCCTCATTAATTAAATTTTGTTGTTTCTTCGTATAAATAAATGCTTAAATTATCATGTGTCATTATTAACGTGCAACGCACGTTCATAGATATTAGTTATTATAAAAACACGAATGTTAAAACGCTAAATGTTGAACGGCAAAAATATCCCCGAAATATAGACATACTTTAATACCCTTTAAAAGATAAATTAGTTTAAAAAGAAATTGTAATTTTAGTAATGATGTCCTACTAATTTTACTTGGACAATAAAATCGGACAAAGAATTTGCGCGTCCTTCTAATTCTGACTAATTAGAAGAAAACGCACAAGCGATATAAACCTAATCAATCACAAAATCTATATGACATTCAATAACTGTTTCGTTATGTTCATTAGTACTCCAATGTTATTTATATTTTATTACATCTACCAAAGATGTGCTAAAAAGTAATTAAAAATTGATGGGATATGCAGATTCTAGAAATTAATTTTGTTGTTCACAAAAGAGCATAAGAAGTAAATCTACGTTTTTGAATTAAATTTTTTTATATATTGTTGGAATAACGATTTTTTTAAAGAAATATAAACAAAATAATCAATCCTTTACTATTACAAATATATGTTAGGTTTTGAAGTTATTATTAAATTCTGAATTAAAATTTGAAAGAGTATCAAGAAAAATAATCCAAGCCTCTGTAATTTTCACCGGAGGTTAAGAAAAATAGATTTATATAATCATTACCTCCGTAATTGCTATCTTTTAAGGCATTTAATATGCACATCAAAATTTTCATGCATCTTTTTAATTATGTAACTAACTCTTGAGAAGGTGAACAATATTATTTGAGATTATTGTTGAATCATGTCACGTGACCTTTTTTCATTGCTAAAATAGTGATAAATCATTGAACTTTTACTTACTATTAATGGAAAACGTTGGGAACATTTAAAAAAGCTGCAAAGAAAGAGTGTTATTAATACCGGATAATATCATTCGGAATATCTATGTGAGCCATTCCTCTTCAAAATGTTATCACTTTATTGAATTTTATTTGCTAATATTTTGGTGCATTGTAATTCGATTGATATTAGAAACCCATGGAAAACATATTATAAAGATGTGTCACGTAACTTTAGAAGAATATATGATAGTTCATAGAATATATGATAGTTCATATAATATATGATACACCTAAATGTGATTGGAGGCTATATGATAATTTTTTATTGTAATGCAGAGAATTTAGCGAAGAAAAGTTTATAAAAGTTCATGTATGCATTATAAAAGCTAACTCTTGAACAAGAACAAATTTTCAAGATTATATTCCAAAGAATCAATTCGTATAGAGAATTTAGCACATAGACTTGGAGGAACCTATAAAATATTTCTATATCGTGAATTACTTGCAAATGTAAAATAAAAAGGTATAATAGTATTAGCAATAACAACAAGTTGTGTAACAATAATAATTTTATCATTAGGTTAACTCACTCTAGATTTGATACACCTCTGCAAACTATTGAGATAACAGTGACAAATATGCCGAAGTAGAATAGTTAGTCTTTATCGATTAGAAAAAAATTGATAATCTGGAATAACACGCCTATGTCCAAGTTTCACCAATCAAAATAAACTGATTGACATGAACTTTAGAGATATAATGGATGTCGATGAACTATTTGATAGAAATGTAACTAATTTGGAAGGTGATTTCTATCAAGAACGACTAGAGTTTCTATGTCACGACCCGAAAATCCCATCATGGGGACTGTGATGGCGCCTAACATTTCACTTGTTAGGCAAGTCAACGTTAGAATAGTTTATCCATTTTTAACAGTTCAGATTCAATAATAATAAAGAAACTAAAATAACTGAAATAAATCTGAAGTAAAGTGCGAAAAGTCATAACAACTAAAATATCTAAATACAAACCCGAATCTGGTGTAACAAGTGCACGAGCTACTAGAATAATATAGATAAAGATCTGAATAAAAGTAAAGACGTCTGAAAAAAATACACAACTAAGATAAAGTAGAAAGGGAGTTCAGGGTTACGAACGCCGAGCAGCCGTACCTCAAGTCTCCATACCGATAGTCAACCCGAGCAATCTACTGACCGCCGCTGGGACCGACTCCAAAATCTGCATAAGAAATGCAGAGTGTAGTATGAGTACAACCGACCCTATGTACTCTGTATGTGGCGAGCGTAATGTCACGACCCAAAAATCACTAGTCGTGATGGCACCTAACTCGACCCGCTAGGTAAGCCAACTAACAGTCAATACATTCCAAATAAAATTATAGAAAAATAATAAAGAATTATCAGAACTTTTACAAAGTAACCTAAGAACCGGTAGTACAAATCATGAGCTTCTAAGACTTAGAATTTACAAAGCTAATACGAATAATTATACGATCTGTTCGAAAGCTACATAAACAGATTAACAAAATCTTAAGCTATCAAGGACAAGTGGCAGCTATATCCGGAATGCACGAACATCTTTAGGGTCAGCTCCCAACATCACAGTAGCTCCGCTCTAAAAGTCTGCACGCAAGGTGCAGAAGTGTAGTATAAGTACAACCGACCCTATGTACCAAGTAAGTATTTTGTCTAACCTCGTCGAAGTAGTTACGAGGCTTTTTAGTTAAAAGATGCTCACTGATAAAATTTGTAATGTAACTAACAATAGCACTATACTACAGTATAACAGAATAGAGCACACGAACGAATGTACAAGGCAATAATTGAGTACTAGAAGAGATCACAATCCAACAGTTTCCAATATCTCGACCAATCCTTTCCTTAGAGCGAAACCCAATGAACCACAATAATCACCTCAAAACTTTCATAGTGTGAGAGAAACACTCAAGACATCAAATTCAATGGCACGACAACACCCTTCGTGCCTTTATCTCATCCTCTCCAAATATGCATAAAAGAGTACTACCGAAGGGCAGAAATACCGATAAAAGAAATGACAAAGTAGGAAATACGCAAGTAGTAATACTGAACGAGAATGTACATAATGACATCAGTAAAAGACTAGGCAGAAAGCATAAAGGTAATGAAAACCATTAGGAAAAGGAATGTAACTTCAACTAACTAGCATGGTGGAGGCAGGAAGATAGATATAACAAATAAGAAAGGGGACACATGATCTTTATAAGTTAACAAGTAGAGACATGAATGACTAACATAGAAGAAGACTTGTACCTAAGTGCAACAAAACAGATATGACATGGATGCAATTATAACAGCAGGAAGTAGGCATGATATTTACAAGTTAAGCAAGTAGAAGGCATGGGCAACAAAACAACAATTAAGATAGAGAATAAAGACAAAACAGTGATGACAAGTAACACAAGAACCGTAAGTTCGACAGTAACAATTCAAGGTAAAGACATGAAGATATCTGCAAGAAAAGGATATCACAACATAATGCATGACCCTCGTCCTCACTTGCATGGAAACACCCTTCGTTCCATGAACTCGCAATAACACAAAAGCATGATAATATAAATGCAATGGTACGGCATCATCCTTCGTGCTTTTACTCACATAACATGGCACCACCCTTCGTGCTTTTACTCACATAACATGGCACGGCATCACCCTTCGTGCTTTTACTCACAAATGATATGGCACGGCATTACCCTTCGTGCTTTTACTCTCAATAATATGGCACGACATCACCCTTCGTGCTTTTACTCTCAATATTATGGCACGGCATCACCCTTCATGCTATTACTCTCAATAATATGGCACGACATCACCCTTCGTGCTTTTACTCTCAGATAATATAGAATGGCATCACCTTTCGTGCTTTACACTCTCCCTCACATGATAATGTATAAACAATGGCAGGACATCACCCTTCGTGCTTTACACTCTTCCTTACCAGGCATATGTATATCAATGACAAACAAGGCAGGAATCATAAATAACATCAAGGAGAGTGTTTAAACGAATATTACAATTGAATCCCAATCACAACTTTCCAAGCCAATAATAGTTCAATAAACCCGCAAGAACCTTATGATTCATGTATTTCAACAAATCTCACAAATGATCTACAACACAAGTATAGAATCTAGTATCTCAAGGATATCGGCCATAGCAATGTATTAATGAGTACGCATAGTAATAACCGAATTTGACACATCAATGTATTCTCAGAATCTCATCAAATTTGATCAAGTTATAATGAGCTAAGTCTTAGTTTCTAATGTCTAATACTACGTTCTTAGTATCTAAGAGTCAAGTAAGGCATGAAGCAAGAAGATCACGTGAATCTATAAGACACAATTTATAACATAATTTAGCCCTGAGCATGGTTAACCCTAGCACATGCATATATGCTCGTCACCTCATATATGTATCACCCGTGCATGTAGCAAATAATGTCAAATAGTAGGAAAAATTCCCTCAACAAAGTTAGGCAAGACACTTACCTCAATTCGGCTAACTCAATACTCAATTTAGCTTTTTCCTTTACAAATTCACCTCCGCTCGGCTCAATCTAGCCAAAGACGACTTAAATACATCACACAATGCAAGGGAAAATAATTTTAATTAAAAAAGCTGTGATTTTTATACAATTTCTAAAAAGTCAACAAAAGTCAACCCTCGGGCCCGCCTGGTCGAAACCTAGGTCCAAGGATAGGTCTTGACTACCCATAGCCTCACGAGTCCAAATACGTATTTCGTTTTCAAATCCGAGTTCTATTCAACTCTCAAATCCCAAATTTTCATTTTTCAAAGTTTTGACAAAATCCCCAAATTTTTCCCTAGATTCTCATGCATTTGATGTTAAATCTTATGTAAAATCATGAAATGTAGTTCAGAATTGATTAGAGGTACTTACCCAATAATTTGGTATGAAAATCCCTTCACAAAATCGCCTCCCATCGAAGCTAGGATTCAAAATATTACAAAAATGAAGCTAAGACTCGGAATTCTCAGCATTTAGCAGGCTGCAGATGTCGCATTTGCGACAGGGGGTTCGCAAATACGACCCCCGCAAATGCAAATAACATATCGCAAATGCAAACCAGAAGGTTTCCTATCAAGGTCGCATTTGCGACCATATACTTCGCAAATGCGAAAACCAACATTTCGCCAAGCGGCAGGGTCCATCGCAAATGCGAATAACCCCACATCGCAAATGCGAATCCTCCCCAGCAGCCCAATTTTCGCAAATGCGATGGCTGCTTCGCAATTGCAACTGTCACATTTGCGACAAAAACATCGCAAATGCGATGATACCAGTACCAGCACTCAAATATTATGGAAAATCATTCCGAAACCAAGCCGAAACTTCAAAACATCAAAATAACCTCTGGAATCACGAATCGGATACCAAAACGCATGAAGATCAAAGGAAACTTCAAGAACTTCTAGAATCACAACCAAGCATCCGAACCATATCAAATCGACTCCAAATGGCGCCAAATTTTGCATACAAGTTCCATATGACGAAACAGACCTACTCGAAGCTTCGAATCATGCATGGAAACCTCGAAATGATGAATCGCACCTCAAGTCAAAATCAATGAACTTTGAAATTTCAACTTCTACAACCGATGCCAAAACCTATCAAATCACGTCTAATTGACCTCGAATTTTGCACACAAGTCACACTTGGCATTACGGACCTACTCCATCTTCCGGAATCAAAATATGACCCTGATATCAAAAAGTCCACTCCCAGTAAAACTTTCCAAAAATTCAACTTTTGCCATTTCAAGACTAATTCGACTACGGACCTCCAAATTACAACTCGGATGCACTTCTAAGTCCAAAATCACCCAACGCAGCTAACGGAACTGACGAAACCCCATTCTGAGGCCTCAAACTACCGAGCAAAGTGCAGATGATTAAAACGACCAGTCGGGTCGTTATACCTAACCTCGACGAAGTAGTGACGAGGCTAAGGTGGGTCACTTACAATAACTTGTACGCAGTATAAAATAATGATAGGAAAGGAAAATATGAAAACGGAATAAGGCAGTTAACTCATGAAAATAACTCAATCCCCAAAGAAAACTAGTATATACAAGATATACCAATCCTTAGAGTCTCGTACGAAAGTACCGACGCCAACACAATACAATAAGGAATAGAAAACACATAAACTGTTGCGGCGCGCAACCCGATCCCACCGTACAACACTATCCTCCCTTATTCCACCATATAAATATCAATAATAATAAGTAAATATATGTTGCGGTGTGCAACCTGATCCCACCATATAATCAGAGTCAATTTTATAATTTACCCTTATTTCACCATATCAATCCACCCTTATTTCACTTGTCGCGGCGTGCAACCCGATCCCACCGTATCAATATAAATCCTCCCTTATTTCACCTTATCAATCCACCCTTATTACATCTGTTGCGGCGCGCTACCCGATCCCACCGTACCAATATAAGTAAATCAATAAGTGCAATCAATTTAATCATTGTTTTAAAAGGCATGGGTGTAAGGCGAGGAGTTTTACATATGCCTCAGCGAGGTGTAAGCCCCGGGGTACGGGGCGTAAGCCCCATAGGTATTTAATTTTTAATATTTTATAAAATAATATAATTACTATAAATATTTATAAACATATAAAATTGCATAAAGTAACTAGTCAAAACAATCTATTATACGCAATTTATAGAAGCACAAGTAACTTGAGTCGAAAAGAATAAAGTTTTCTATATGGAGGAACAAAAATAATGACTAACCTGCAATTTGAACTTTGAACTTGCTGCTATGAAGGAGAATGGAGTTCTATTTGTATTTGTAAAAAAAATGAATATTTGTTGCTTTTGGGAGATATTAGCAGTCTAGCGGACAAGATAAAAAATTGGGAAAGACTATGAATTAGGGCTTCAATCAATAAAAAGGTCTTGACTTTTAAATTTTATATATTTTGGTTCCTTTTTAAAACTTTTGAGTAATTACCGAGATGACTTTGGAGAATTTGGATATTATATGAAAGACTTATTCAACAAATTTTATTTAAATTTGAAAAAGTCTCTAGGGCTTATGCCTCACTAAAAAAATACCCCTCAAATGCCCGGGCGTACGCCCCGAACGCCCGGGCATACGCCCCGAACGACCAGACGTACGCCCCGGATTTTTGGGCGTACGCCTCTTGAGACTTTCGCCCACACCATCGCCTCAGGGCTTTTTTGGTGCGCCTTGCCCTAGGGCTCGCCCCGAAAACGCCTTATAAAATACTGAATTTAACAACTCGAATCACAAGAATCTGTACGATTAACGAGTACAAGAGCTGCAAATCAAGAAGGAATCTCGTACCAAATCATGAAAGGCTACAATTAATACTGAGCAACAAGGCAAGTCAAATATATGATAGTTAATGGGTACAAGTAAGACAATTAAGGAAAGTATCAATTAAGCATTGGAGCATGGAAGAATCAACATTTATAATGCGAGAATAATAGATGACAAGTAGCAAGTTAAGGCATGGGACGCAATTAAGGCAAGTAACAATCAAGACATGGAATGCTTATTTAATGAAATACGGGTAGACATGGAAACAAGTAATTGATGGTGTATAGACACTCGTCACCTCGCATATACGCCGCTACTCATGAAATTCACATAGCACATAGCTCAAGGGTTCCTAATTCCTTCAAATCAAGGTTTGACCCAACACTTACCTCACTCTGCAATCAATTCAAAATTCAACCACCGTCTTGCCTTTCAGAAAGCCTCCAAACCAAAAAAATTTAGCAAATTATTGACCAAACGATTCAAAATAAGCTTTAGAAACTACTCCCAAATGAAAGAGGTTAAATTTAGATCATTATTGAAAAAGTTAACGAAAGTCAACCCCATGCTCGCTTGGTAAAAACCCGAGGTTCGAACCAAAATCCGATCACCCATTCACCCCCGAGCCCGGTTATGCAATTCAATTCGAAATCTGACCTCAATTTGAGATCTAAATCCCAATTTTACAAAAATCCCTAATTATACCCAAATTCCTAATTTCTACAATGGAAATCCTAGATTTGATGTTGAAATTTATGAAATATAATGGGTAATTGAAAGAAAGTAGATTATAGTCACTTACCAATGAATTTAGGAAGAAAAGCTCTTGGAAAAATCGCCTCTATGGTTTTTAGGGTGTAGAATTTGAAAGAAATGAGCTAATTCCCGTTTTCCCCTTCTTTTACCGAGTTGCAGTTATCGCAATTGCGACACATAATTCGCAATTGCAATCAACCCTTCGCAAATGAGAAGAAGTCACAGAGCCTGTTGTCGTCGCAAATGCGACAATATGTTCGCAATTGTGAACACCCAGCCTCTGCAATTGCGCTCTTTTACTTCGCAAATGCGAAGCCTGGTCTAACACTGCCGAGTTGCAATTGCGACTCTTGGATCGAAAATGCAAACTTTTCCTTGCAATTGCGAGTCCTGCCCAGCCATCCCATGTTCGCAAATGCAAAGTGTCATTCACAAAAGCGAGGCTTGCATTTGCCAGCCAGACCTTGCAAATACGAGATCTGCAGTCCAGCACCAGATGAAAACTTGCACAAACTATGATTCTAAGTCAAAAATCACCCTGAAGCTTATCTGAAACTCACCTGATCCCTTGGGGCTCCAAAAAAAACATGCACCTAAGTCCAAAAATATCATACGAACTTGTTCGCTCGATCAAAATGCCAAAATAATACCTAGAGCTACGAATGAGTTACCAAAACGAATGAAAGTTTCAATGAAACTTAAGAAGATGCAACTTTTCAACCGGACGTCCGAATCACGTCAAATCGACTCCGTTTTGTACCAAATTTTGAAGACAAGTCATAAATACTATAATGAACTTATACCAAGTTCTGGAATCAAAATCCGGATCTGGTAGCATTAAAGTCAAACTACGGTCAAACTTGGAATTTCTTTAAACCTTTAAACTTCTAGTTATCAACAAATGGCGATAATTCAAGCTAGGAACTTCTGAATTCGATTCCGGTTATACGCCCAAGTCCCAAATCATGATAAGGACCCATCGGACCGTCAAAACACGGATCCGAGTCCGTTTGCTCAAAACATTGACCGAAGTCAACTCAAATATATTTTAAGGCAAGATTTAACATTTTCGTTAATATTTCACATAAAACCTTCCAGAAAAAGACACGGATTGTGCACATTAATCGAGGAAGGCTAAATAGAGCTAGTCGAGGTTTCGGAACACAGAAATAAAGGCTAAAACTATAAATGACCTATCGGATCATCACATTCTCCACCTCTAAAAGAAACGTTCGTCCTCGAACGGACATAGAAAAGTACCTGGACTAGTGAAAAGGTGTGGATATCTACTCCGCATGTCCGACTCGAACTCCCAAGTGGCTGCCTCGATTGGTTGACCTCTCCACTGCACTCGAACTGAAGGATAACTCTTAGGCCTTAATTATCGGACCTGCTGAGCTAGAATAGCCATCGGCTCCTCCTCATAAGTCAAATCCTTGTCCATCAGGACTGAGCTGAAATCTAACACATGGGACGGATCACCGTGATACTTCCGGAGCATGGACACATAGAACACTGAATGAACTACTGATAAACTGGGTGGCAATGCGAGCTTGTAGGCCACCTCACCCACTTACCTCAAAGGGTCAGCTATACCTAGGGCGGCTCAACTTGCCCTTCTTTCCGAACCTCATCACACCCTTCATGGGTGAAACTTGGAGTAATACCCTCTCTCCGACCATGAATGCAACATCACGAACTCTACGGTCGGCATAACTCTTCTCCCTAGATTGAGCGGTGCGAAGTCCATCCTGAATAATCTTGACCTTATCCAAGGCATCATGTACCAAATCTGTACCCAACAACTGAGCCTCCCCCAGCTCGAACCATCTAACTGGCGAACGACACCACCTCCCGTATAATGCCTCATAGGGAGCCATTTGAATGCTCGACTGGTAGCTGCTGTTGTAGGCAAACTCCGCAGGTGGCAATAACTGATCCCAAGAACCCCCGAAATCCATAACACAAGCGTGAATCATATCCTCCAATATCTGAATAGTGCGTTCGGACTGTCCGTCTATTTGGGGATGAAAAGTGCGAGGTGAACTGCGTACCTCAATCAGTAATGATAGACACGGGCACAACGTGAAGACGGGCGAACTCGCGGATTTAGATCTCAGCTAACCGCTCTGAAGCATATGTAACTGCCACTGGAATGAAATGTGCTGACTTGGTCAAGCTGCCCACAATGAACCATACCGCGTCGAACTTCTTCTGAGTCCGTGGGAGTCCAACAACAAAATCTATAGTGATACGCTCCCACTTCCACTCAGGAATCTCTAACTTCTGAAGCAAACCACCCGGCCTCTAATGCTCGTACTTAACTTGCTGACAATTTAGACACCGAGATACATATGCAACTATATCCTTCAACATCCTCCTCCACCAATAATGCTGCCGAAAGTCCTAATACATCTTGGCGGCACCTGCTGAATAGAATATCGGGAACTGTGGTCCTCCTCAAGGATCAACTCACGAAGCCCATCCACATTGGGCACACAAATACGGCCCTGCATCCTCGAAACCCCATCATCTCCAACAGTAACCTGATTGGAACCACTATGCCGCACCGTGTCCCTAAGGACAAGCAAATGGGGATCATCATACTGACGCTCTCTGATGTGCTGATACAAGGAAGATCGAGCGACTGTGCAAGCTAAAACACGACTGTGCTATGAAACATCTAACCTCATGAACTGATTAGCCAACGCCTGAACATCTGTAGCAAGCGGCCTCTCACCAACTGGAACATATGCAAGGCTGTCCATACTTACAGCCTTTCTACTCAAGGCATCAGCCACCACATTGGCCTTCCCGGTATGATAAAAAATGGTGATATCATAGTCTTTCAATAGCTCCAACCACCTCCTCTGCCTCGGATTGAGATCCTTCTGTTTGAACAAATACTGTAGACTCCGATGATCCGTGAATACCTCGCATGACACGCTGTAAGGATAATGCCTCCAAATCTTCAGTGCATGAACATTGGCTGCCAACTCTAAGTCATGAACAGGGTAATTCTTCTCATGAAACTTCAACTGCCGCGATACGTATGCAATCACCCTGCCATCCTGCATCAATACTGCACCGATCCCAATATGACATTCATCACAATACACCGTGTAAGACCCTGAACCAGTGGGAAACACCAACAATGGTACCGTAGTTAAAGCTGTCTCGAGCTTCTGAAAGCTCAACTCACACTTATCTGACCATCTGAACGGGGCACCCTTCTGTGTCAATCTAGTTAATGGGGCTGCTATAGACGAAAACCCCCCTATGAACCGGCGATAATAACCCACCAAACCCAGAAAACTCCGGATCTCTGTAGCTGAAGTAGGTCTAGTCCAGTTTTGAACTACCACAATCTTCTTAGGATCCACCTTTATGCCCTCTGCCGATACAATATGTCCCAAAAGGTGACTGAGTCTAACCAAAACTCATATTTTGAAAACCTTGCATATAACTAGCTATCTCTCAGAGTCTGAAGTACAATCCGAAGATGCTGCTCATGTTCCTCTCGACTGTGGGAGTAGATCAAGATATCATCAATGAATACAATTACAAAAGAATCCAAGTAGGGGTTGAACACCCGGTTCATCAAATCCATAAATACTGCTGGGGCATTTGTCAACCCAAATGACATCACTAGGAACTCATAATGCCCATACCGAGTCTGAAAAGCCATATTACGGACATCAGATGCCCTAATACTGAACTGATGGTAGCCAGGCATCAAATCAATCTTCGAAAACACTTTGGCACCCTGTAGCTGATCAAATAAGTCATCAATCGACGACAACGAATACTTGTTCTTGATAGTGACTTTATTCAACTGCCGATAGTCTATATCCATCCTCATCGATCCATCCTTCTTCTTCACGAACAACACGGGCGCACCCCAGGGCGAGACACTAGGCCTAATAAAGCCCTTATCAAGCTAATCTTGCAACTGTTCCTTCAACTCCTTTAACTCCGACGGGGCCATACGATATGGTAGAATAGAAATGGGCTGAGTGACGGAGCCAAATCAATACAAAAATCAATATCTTTATGGGTGGCATCACCGGAAGATCTGCAAGAAACACCTCTGGAAACTCACGAATAACTGGCACTGAATCCATGAAAGGAACCTCCGGACTAGAATCGTGGACATAGGCCAAATAAGCTAGACACCCCTTATCGACCATGCGTCGAGCCTTCACATAGGAGATAACTCTGCAGGTAAAGTAGACAAGAGTCCCCCTCCACTCTAATCGAGCTAAACCCGGCATAACTAAGGTCACCGTCTTGGCGTGATAGTCCAATATAGCATGATAAGGTGACATCCAATCCATACCCAAGATAACATCAAAATCTACTATATCAAGAAATAAAAGAGCTACACTAGTCTCAAGACTCCCAATAGTAACCACACATGAGCGATAGACATGATCTTCAACAATAGAATCTCCCACAGGTGTGGACACACACACAGGAGCACTTAAAGAATCACGAGGCACAACCAGATATGAAGCAAACTATGATGACACGTAGGATTAAGTAGATCCAGGATCAAATAGAACTGAGGCATCTCTATGGAAAACAGGAACAATACCTGTGATAACGACGTCAGCTGACTCGGCCTCAGGCCTACCTGGGAAAGCATAGCATTGGGGCAGGGCCCCACCACTCTGAACTATATCTCTGGGATGGCCTCTAGCTGGCTGGCCTCCACCTCTAACAGCCAGGCCTCCACCTCTAACGGCCTGACCCCCACCTCTAGCTACCTGGACCCTACTCCTAGCTGGCTGAGCGGGCGATGAAGCAACCAGTGCCGGAACTATGGCATGAGAACTCTACTGTGACATGCCGCCTAATAATCTTGGACAGGACTTCCTTATGTGCCCAATACCACCACACTCAAAACACCCATCCTGGTGTTGTGGCTGCTGAAACTAAAGCTGACCCGAACGAGCCGGATAACCACAGTGATAGCTCTGAAACAGAGGCGCACTAATAGGAGCTGATGGTGCAATGTAAGCTGGCTGCCCAAAGTAAGGCACAAAAGGACCACGACTATTTGAAGCACTGTGAGATGCCTGAAGTGCTGAATGAATGGCCTCTACCAAAAGCACCCCTCATTCCAGATGAGGCACCACTGAAACTACCAAAATGACGGGGCCTCTTATCTGACACCAGCCCCCACTCCTGAGCACGAACTAACTTGATACGTCTGGCAATATCAACGGCCGTCTAGAAAGAAATATCACTCCTTGTCTCCATTTCCATCTAAAGCTTGATAGTGTAAGTGAGCCCATCAATAAATCTCCTCACTCGCTCCTTCTCAATATGAAGCAAGATAGTAGCATGGAGAGCCTTCCACAAATCGTGTCTCGTACTGGGTGACAGTCATGCCACCCTGCTAAAGTCGCTCAAACTGCCTGCGGTACTTCTCTCTTAGGGTGACAGGGATGAACTTCTCTAGAAATAACTGTGAGAACTTATCCCAAGTAAGTGTAGGGGACCCAGCTGGTCTAGTCAACATATAATCTCTCTACCATCTCAACTATACCCATGTTGCGCAACACCTCGCGGCAACGGTCCAAAAAATCATGTGGGTCCTCAGAAGATGCACTACTGAAATGAACAGGAAAGAGCTTAGTGGACTTATCCAACCTCAACATAGCCTCAGGGGACCCAGCTTAGGGTGTAGAATTTGAAAGAAATGAGCTAATTCCCAATTTCTCCTTCTTTTACCGAGTTGCATTTATCGCAATTGCGACACATAATTCGCAATTGCAATCAACCCTTCGCAAATGCGAAGAAGTCAACGAGCCTATTGTCGTCGCAAATGTGACAATATGTTCGCAATTGCGAACACCCAGCCTCTACAATTGCGCTCTTTTACTTCGCAAATGCGAAGCCTGCTCTAACACTGCCGAGTCGCAATTGCGACTCTTGGATCGAAAATGCAAACTTTTCCTCGCAATTACGAGTCCTGCCCAGCTATCCCATTTTCGCAAATACAAAGTGTCATTCGCAAAAGCGAGGCTTGCATTTGCCAGCCAGACCTCGCAAATGCGAGATCTGCAGTCCAGCACGAGATGAAAACTTGCACCAACTATGATTCTAAGTCAAAAACCACTCTGAAGCCTATCTGAAACTCACCCGAGCCCTTGGGGCTCCAAACCAAACATGCACCCAAGTCCAAAAATATCACACGAACTCGTTCGCCCGATCAAAATGCCAAAATATTACCTAGAGCTATGAATCAGTTACCAAAACGAATGAAAGTTTCAATGAAACTTAAGAAGATGCAACTTTTCAACCGGACGTCCGAATCATGTCAAATCGACTCCGTTTTGCACCAAATTTTGAAGACAAGTCATAAATACTATAATGAACTTATACCAAGTTCCGGAATTAGAATCCAGATCTGGTAGCATTAAAGTCAAACTATGGTCAAACTTGGAATTTCTTTAAACCTTTAAACTTCTAGTTATCAACAAATGGCGATAATTCAAGCTAGGGACTTCCGAATTCGATTTCGGTTATACGCCCAAGTCCCAAATAACGATAAGGACCCATCGGGACCGTCAAAACACGGATCCGAGTCCGTTTGCTCAAAACATTGACCGTAGTCAACTCAAATGCGTTTTAAGGCAAGATTTCACATTTTCGTTAATATTTCACATAAAACCTTCCAGAAAAAGACACGGATTGTGCACATAAATCGAGGAAGGCTAAATGGAGCTAGTCAAGGTTTCGGAACACAAAAATAAAGGTTAAAACTATAAATGACCTAACGGATCATCACATTCTCCACCTCTAAAGGAAACGTTGGTCCTCGAACGGACATAGAAAAGTACCTGGACTAGTGAAAAGGTGTGGATATCTACTCCGCATGTCCGACTCGAACTCCCAAGTGGCTGCCTCGATTGGTTGACCTCTCCACTACACTCGAACTGAAGGATAACTCTTAGGCCTTAAATATCGGACCTGCCGAGCTAGAATAGCCATCGGCTCCTCCTCATAAGTCAAATCCTTGTCCATCAGGACTGAGCTGAAATCTAACACATGGGACGGATCACCGTGATACTTCCGGAGCATGGACACATAGAACACTGAATGAACTACTGATAAACTGGGTGGCAATGCGAGCTTGTAGGCCACCTCACCCACTTACCTCAAAGGGTCAGCTATACCTAGGGCTCAACTTGCCCTTCTTTCCGAACCTCATCACACCCTTCATGGGTGAAACCTGGAGTAATACCCTCTCTCCAACCATGAATGCAACATCACAAACTCTACGGTCGGCATAACTCTTCTGCCTAGATTGAGCGGTGCGAAGTCCATCCTGAATAATCTTGACCTTATCCAATGCATCATGTACCAAATCTGTACCCAACAACTGAGCCTCCCCTGGCTAGTACCATCTAACTGGCGAACGACACCGCCTCCCGTATAATGCCTCATAGGGAGCCATTTGAATGCTCGACTGGTAGCTGCTGTTGTAGGCAAACTCCGCAGGTGGCAAGAACTGATCCCAAGAACCCTCGAAATCCATAACACAAGCGTGAATCATATCCTCCAATATCTGAATAGTGCGCTCGGACTGTCCGTCTGTTTGGGGATGAAAAGTGCGAGGTGAACTGCGTACCTCGATCAGTAATGATAGACGCGGGCACAACGTGAAGACGGGCGATCTCGCGGATTTAGATCTCAGCAAACCGCTCTGAAGAATATGTAACTGCCACTGGAATGAAATGTGCCGACTTGGTCAAGCTGTCCATAATGAACCATACTGCGTCGAACTTCTTTTGAGTCCGTGGGAGTCCAACAACAAAATCTATAGTGATACGCTCCCACTTCCACTCAGGAATCTCTAACTTTTGAAGCAAACCACCCGGCCTCTAATGCTCGTACTTAACTTGCTGACAATTTAGACACCGAGATACATATGCAACTATATCCTTCATCATCCTCCTCCACCAATAATGCTGCCGCAAGTCCTAATATATCTTGGCGGCACATGGTGAATAGAATACCGGGAACTGTGGTCCTCCTCAAGGATCAACTCACGAAGCCCATCCACATTGGGCACCCAAATACGGCCCTGCATCCTCGAAACCCCATCATCTCCAACAGTAACCTGATTGGAACCACCATGCCGCACCATGTCCCTAAGGACAAGCAAATAGGGATCATCATACTGACGCTCTCTGATGTGCTCATACAAGGAAGATCGAGCGACTGTGCAAGCTAAAACACGACTGGGCTATGAAACATCTAACCTCATGAACTGATTAGCCAACGCCTGAACATCTGTAGCAAGCGGCCTCTCACCAACTGGAACATACGCAAGGCTGCCCATACTTATAGCCTTTCTACTCAAGGCATCAGCCACCACATTGGCCTTCCCGGTATGATAAAAAATGGTGATATCATAGTCTTTCAATAGCTCCAACCACCTCCTCTGCCTCGAATTGAGATCCTTCTGTTTGAACAAATACTGTAGACTCTGATGATCTATGAATATCTCGCATGACACGCCGTAAGGATAATGCCTCCAAATCTTCAGTGCATGAACATTGGCTGCCAACTCTAAGTCATGAACAGGGTAATTCTTCTCATGAAACTTCAACTGCCACGATACGTATGCAATCACCCTGCCATCCTGCATCAATACTGCACCGATCCCAATACGACATGCATCACAATACACCGTGTAAGATCCTGAACGAGTGGGAAACACCAACAATGGTACCGTCGTTAAAGCAGTCTTCTGAAAGCTCAACTCACACTTATCCGACCATCTGAACGGGGCACCCTTCTGGGTCAATCTAGTTAATGGGGCTGCTATAGATGAAAAACCCTCCACGAACGGGCGATAATAACCCACCAAACCTAGGAAACTCCAGATCTCTGTAGCTGAAGTAGGTCTAGGCCAGTTCTGAACTACCACAATCTTCTAAAGTACAATCCGAAGATGCTGCGCATGTTCCTCTCGACTGTGGGAGTAGATCAAGATATCATCAATGAATACAATTACAAAAGAATCCAAGTAGCGGTTGAACACCCGGTTCATCAAATCCATAAATACTGCTGGGGCATTTGTCAACCCAAATGACATCACTAGGAACTCATAATGCCCATACCGAGTCTGAAAATCCGTATTACGGACATTAGATGCTCAAATACTCAACTGATGGTAGCCAGACCTCAAATCAATCTTCGAAAACACTTTGGCACCCTGTAGCTGATCAAATAAGTCATCAGTCGACGACAACAAATACTTGTTCTTGATAGTGACTTTGTTCAACTCTCGATTGTCTATATCCATCCTCATCGATCCATCCTTCTTCTTCACGAACAACACGGGCACACCCCAGGGCGAGACACTAGGTCTAATGAAGCCCTTATCAAGCTAATCTTGCAACTGTTCCTTCAACTCCTTTAACTCCGACAGGGCCATACGGTATGGTAGAATAGAAATGGGCTGAGTGCCGGAGCCAAATCAATACAGAAATCAATATCCTTGTGGGTGCCATCACCGGAAGATCTGCAAGAAACACCTCTAGAAACTCACGAATAACTGGCACTGAATCCATGAAAGGAACCTCCGGACTAGAATCGTGGACATAGGCCAAATGAGCTAGACACCCCTTCTCGACCATGCATAGAGCCTTCACATAGGAGATAACCCTGCTGGTAGAATAGATAGGATTCCCCCTTCACTTTAATCGAGGCAATCCTGGCACAACTACGGTCACCGTCTTGGCGTGACAGTCCAATATAGCATGATAAGGTGACATCCAATCCATACCCAAGATAACATCAAAATCTACTATATCAAGAAATAAAAGAGCTACACTAGTCTCAAGACTCCCAATAGTAACCACACATGAGCGATAGACATGATCTTCAACAATAGAATCTCCCACAGGTGTGGACACACACACAGGAGCACTTAAAGAATCACGAGGCACAACCAGATATGAACCAAAATATGATGACACGTAGGAATAAGTAGATCCCGGATCAAATAGAACTGAGGCATCTCTATGGAAAACAGGAACAATACCTGTGATAACGACGTCAGATGACTGAGCCTCAGGCCTACCTAGGAAAGCATAGCATTGGGGCAGGGCCCCACCACTCTGAACTACATCTCTAGGATGGCCTCTAGCTGGCTGGCCTCCACCTCTAACAGCCAGGCCTCCACCTCTAATGGCCTAAACCCCACCTCTGGCTACCTGACCCCTACTCCTAGCTGGCAGAGCGGGCGATGGAGCAACCAGTGCCGGAACTATGGCATGAGAACTGTACTGTGGCATGCCGCCCAATAATCTCGGACAAGACCTCCTGATGTGCCCAATACCACCACACTCAAAACACCCATCCTGGTGTTGTGGCTGCTGAAACTGAAGCTGACCCAAATGGGCCGGATAACCACGATGATAGCTCTGAATCGGAGGCGCACTGATAGGAGCTGATGGTGCAATGTAAGCTAGCTGCCCAAAGTAAGGCACAAAAGGACCACGACTCCTTGAAGCACTGTGAGATGCCTGAAGCACTGAATGAATGGCCTCTACCAAAAGCACCCCTCATTCCAGATGAGACACCACTGAAACTACCGAAATGACGGGGCCTTTTATCTGACACCGGCCCCCACTCCTGAGCACGAACTAACTCAATATATATGGCAATATCAACGGCCGTCTGGAAGGAAATATCACTCATTGTCTCCTTTTCCATCTAAAGCTTGATAGTGTAAGTGAGCCCATCAATAAATCTCCTCACTCGCTCCTTCTCAATATGAAGCAAGATAGTAGCATGGAGAGACTTTCACAAATCAAGTCTCATACTGGGTGACAGTCATACCACCCTGCTGAAGTCGCTCAAACTACCTGCGGTACTTCTCTCTTAGGGTGACAGGGATGAACTTCTATAGAAATAACTATGAGAACTGATCCCAAGTAAGTGCAGGGGACCCAGCTGGTCTAGTCAACATATAATCTCTCTACCATCTCAACTATACCCATGTTGCGCAACACCTCGCGGCAACGGTCCAAAAAATCATGTGGGTCCTCCGAAGATGCACTACTGAAATGAGCAGGAAAGAGCTTAGTGAACTTATCCAACCTCAACATAGCCTCAGAAGACAAAGCTGACTGATCACCGACCTGTGCCGCAATAACCGGCTGAACTACCCCAACTGGCAGGGCTATTGGAATCTGAAACTGGGGAGCCACGTGCTTTGGGGTGTGAGTAGCGGAAATATGTGCTCCTTCCTCAACCCGAGAGACGGCTGGTGCCACCAGAAAGGTACCGGTATGGGCCACACTCTCCATAAGGCCCACCAAATGGACTAGAGCATCCTGAAGTACTGGAGTGGCTATGAACCCCTCCGAGACTTGAGCTGGTCCAACAAGTACAGTCTGAGCTGGGACCTCCTCATTAAAATCTATTTGAGGCTTCACTGCTAGTGCAACTGCTCAAGCTCTAGGCTGAGCTCTACCTCTGCCTCGGCCTTTGGCACGTCCTCGGCCTCGACCTCTGCCCCTAGTTATAGCTACCACAGGGGGCTCCGACTCCTGTCCGGTGGTAGATGCAGTGCATGTTCTCGCCACCTGCGAGAGAACAAGAGTAGAAGGGTTCAATCATAATTGATAGAATAAATTCGCACGATAGAGTAAGAAAGAAGTGACATTTTTTTCCCTAACTCCATAGCCTCTGGAAGATAAGTATAGATATCTCTGTACCGATCCTCCAAACTCTACTAAGCTTGTTCGTGACTCGTGAGACCTAGGCAACCTAGTGCTCTGATACCTACTTGTCACGACCCAGAAATCCCACCCCGGGGGACCGTGATGGCGCCTAACATTTTACTTGCCAGGCAAGCCAACATTAGAATAGTTTATCAATTTTTAACAGTTCAGATTAAATAATAATAAACAAACCAATATAACCAAAATAAATCTGAAGTAAAGTGCGAAAGCCATAACAACTGAAATATCTAAATACAACCCCGAATCTGGTGTCACAAATACACGAGCTACTAGAATAATACAGATAAAAATCTGAATGAAAGTAAAGTTGTTTAAAAGAAAATACACGACTAAGATAAAGTAGAAGGGGACTTCATGGCTGCGAACGTCGAGTAGATGTACCTCAAGTCTTCATACTAATAGTCAACCCGAGCAATCTACTGACCGTCGGTGGTATCGACTCCAAAATATGCACAAGAATTGCAGAGTGTAGTATGACTACAGCCGACCCCATGTACTCTGTAAGTGCCGATCCTAACCTCGACAAAGTATTAACGATGTTAAGGTGGGTCACTTACAATAACCTGTACGCAGTATAAATAATGAGAGGAAAGGAAAATACAGAAACGGAATAAGGCTGTTAACTCATGAAAATAACTCAATCCCCAAAGAAAACTAGTAAATACCAGATATACCAATCCTTAGAGTTTCATACGAAAGTACCAAAGCCAACACAATACAATAATGAATAGAAGATACATAAACTATTGCGGCGTGCAACCCGATCCCACCGTACAACACTATCCTCCCTTATTCTACCATATAAATATCAATAATAATAAGTAAATATAAGTTGCGGTATGCAACCCGATCCCACCATATAATCAGAGTCAATTTCATAATTCACCCTTATTTCACTATATCAATCCATCTTTATTTTACCTGTTGCGATGCGCAACCCGATCCCACCGTATTAATATAAATCCTCCCTTATTTCACCTTATCAATCCACCCTCATTTCACCTGCTGCGGCGCGCAACCAAATCCCAAGAATCTCTATGATTAGCGAATACGAGAGCTGCATATCAAGAGGAACCTCGTACCAAATCATGAAAGGCTACAATTAATACTAAGCATCAAGAGGAACCTCGTACCAAATCATGACAGTTAAAGGGTACAAGTAGAATAATTAAGGCAAGTATCAATTAAGCATGGGGGCATGGAAGAATTAACATTTATAATGCGAGAATAATAAATGACGAGTAGCAAGGTAAGGCATAGGAAGCAATTAAGGCAAGTAACAATCAAGACATGGAATGCTATAATTAATGAAATACGGGTATACATGGAAACAAGTAATTGACGGCGTATAGACACTCGTCACCTCGCATATACACCGCTACTCATGAAATCCACATAATGCACAGCTCAAGGGTTCCTAATTCCCTCAAATCAAGGTTAGACCCAACACTTACCTCACTCCGCAATCAACTCAAAATTCAACCTCGACCTTGCCTTTCGAATAAGCCTCCAAACCAACCAAATCTAGCAAATTATTGACCAAACGATTCAAAATAAGCTTTAGAAACTACTCCCGAATGAAAGAGGTTCAATTAGATCATTATTGAAAAAGTCAACAAAATCCTGGGCTCGCTTGGTCAAAACCCGAGTTTAGGACCAAAACCCGATCACTCATTTACCCCCGAGCCCAGTTATGAAATTCAATTTGAAATCCGACCTCAATTCGATGTCTAAACCCCAATTTTACAAAAACTCCTAATTCTACCCAAATCCCTAATTTCTACCATGGAAATCCTAGATTTGATGTTGAAATCTTATGAAATGTAACGGGTAATTGAAAGAAAGTAGATTATAGCCACTTACCAATGAATTTAGGAAGAAACGCTCTTGGGAAAATCGCCTTTAAGGTGTTTAGGGTTGAGAATTTGAAAGAAATGAGCTAATTCCCGTTTTCCCTTCTTTTGCCCAGCTGCAGTTATCGCAATTGCGACACATAGTTTTCAATTGCGATGATCGCAATTGCAAACAACCCATCGCAAATGCGAAGAAGTCACTGAACCTGTTGTCACGACCCAAAAATGACCGTCGTGATGGCGCCTATCGTGGAACTAGGCAAGCCACAACTCGACAATTTCAACACAGTAAAACACTCTTTTAGAAATAACTGCGAAACAATTTATATTAAAGAAAAGCCATTTTAAAATAGAATTTAACCAAGATACGGTACAATCCATCCCAAAACTGGGGTGTCACTGAGTATATAAGAATCTAAAACCATTATACAGTCCACAACAGTATCTATTGAATAAAACTGAAAGTGCAGATAGAATAAGGAAGGAAAATCAAGGCCCGCGAACGTCATGCAGCAACCTCGATAGTTCCCGAACTCTGATGCCTCAATCGGCAGCCGCCGCCGTGACCAGGAATGCCTAGATCTGCATACAAGGTGCACGGAGTAACGTGAGTATATCCAACTCAGTAAGTAACAAGTCCAAACTTTGGACTGAAAGGTAGTGACGAACTCAACTGGTACAGATAAAATGGAAATAATTATGCAGAAATGTAGGCATGCTCTCAAATCACATAGGCAACTCAAACTGTAAAGTAAAGCAGATCCGAACAGTGTAATGAAGATAACTCTGTTATCTCTACATGCCAATGCATATACTGTAATTGATGCACCACGCTGACAGCCTCAAGTGCTCACGCTCTAGATATCTCAACCACTCGGTACTATATATGGCCCACACGGCCCAGGGATGATCCATCACAGAACATATACAACACTGACCATAGGTCACCCAGCACCGAGGAAAGGCCAATCCAGCCTTGTAGAGAAGATCCATCTCTAGGTATCAAGTACTTCGGACAAGATCCATGTCCAGGAAAGATCCATCCCTCAATAATATCAACCGCGCTCACTGGGGTGTGTTACAGACTCCGGAGGGGCTCCTGCAGCCCATGCACTATCATAAAATCAGTATATCTGCTGCGGCGTGCAGCCCGATCCCATAACTGTCACTCATAATTAGGCTCTCATCCTCACTCAGTCATCAATCTCTCCAGTCTCACTCACGGGCTCACAATAACATGAAAACTAGCCCGAAACAATGATATGATGTATCAGTAAATAACAACTGAGACTGAGATATGATATGAAATGATGAACATGACTGAGTACATAATATCAATGAAATCAGTGAAATGACATCAAGAAATGACCACTACGGGTCCTAACAGTACCGGCATAAAGCCTAAACATGATATCTAGTATGATTGACAGCTCAATTACTTTATCACAAGATGAAAACACGGATATCAACAAAATAGAGTCACTATACAGTGCTATGGAATCAACCAAGCCACAATTCCCATGGTGCACGCTCGCACGCTCATCACTTGGCATGTGCGTCACCTCAATACCAATCGTAAAGCACATAGTTCAGGGTTTCAAACCCTCAAAACCAAGTTTGAAAGCGTTACTTACCTCAACTACGCAAAATCCTACTCCGAAATGCCTTTGCCCCTCGAATCAGTATCCAAATGCCCCGAATCTAGCCACAAACAGTACGAGATAATCAATATAGGCTAATGGGATCAATTCCACCAGAAAACTACTAAATTATAATCCAAATCCAAAATCGGCTCAAACCCGGCCCCCGAGCCCACATTTCGAAATTCAATAAAAGTCACAAAACCGAAAAGTCCATTCACTCACAAGTCTAACCATACTAAATTCATCATAATCCGACTTTATTTGGTCCTCCAAATCCCCAAAATCCACTATCCAATTCTCAAGCCCTAAACTCCTAAATTTCACTTCAAAATCTCGCTAATAAAGTGGGAAAATCAGTGGGGAATCAAGATTTATAATCAAAAACGAGTACAAGAAGCTTACCTCAATAATCCCCTCTAAAATCTTCTCCAAAATCGCCTATGTCCGCGTCTCAAATAGTGCAATAAGACTAAAATCGCGAACCCTTGATTTTAGACCTTCTGCCCAGACTTTTCGCATATGCGGACCCGCTGTCGCATCTGCGATGCCGCACCTACAGAAAATCCATCGCAGGTGCGGATTTCACTTAAAATCCCAGATTCCGCTCCTACGGCTACAAGACTGCATCTGCGCCTATCGCAGGTGCGGAAACCCATCGCACATGCGGCTAAAACTCGCACCTGTGCCTAGCTGCCCGCTTTTGCGACCATCGCAGGTGCGAGAAAATCTTCGCACCTACAACTTCTGCTCAACTCATCCTTGGCCTCTTCTGCGGTCCCTTCCCCACTTCTGCGAGCTTGAACCTGCGATTACCACTCCGCAGGTGCGATTACACCAGCAACAACAACACTTCAACTGCCCCTTTCAAATCGAAAACCAAGTCCGAAACCTCCCGAATTCCACCCGAGGCCCCTGGGACCTCAACCAAACATGGCAACAAATCATATAACCCAATACGAACTTAGTCAACCTTTGAATCAATCAAAACAACATCAAAACACCGATTACACCCGAATTCAAGCCTAAAGAACTTCTAAACTTCCGAATACCGCAAATGACACCGAAACCTACCAAACCACGTCCGATTGAACTCAAATTTTTCACACAAGTGCTAAATGACCCCATAAACCTACTCCAATTCTCGAAAATCAAATCTGACCAAGATATAAAATTTTCCACTGTCGGCCAAAATCGCCAAAATTCCAACTTTTGCCAATTCCAGCCTAATTCTACTACAGACTTCCAAATCACATTCTGGACGCTCTACTAAGTCCAAAATCACCTAACGGAGCTAACAGAACTATCAAAATTCAAATCCGAGCCCGTTTACACATAAGTCGACATCCGATCAACTTTTCCAACCTAAACATCCAATTAAGAGACTAAGTATCTCAATTCACTCCCAAATCACTCCGGACCCGAACCAACCAACCCGGTAAAACATATAACAGTTGTAGAGCACAAAAGAAGTGGAAAATGGGGGAAAAAGGGATATAACTCTCGAAACGACCGGCCGAGTCGTTATATCCTCCCCCTCTTAAACAAACATTCGTCCTCGAACGGGTCTAGTAACATACTTGGAGATTCAAATAGGTGTGGATATCTGCTCTGCATCTCCCGCTCGATCTCCCAAGTGGCCTCCTCCATGGGCTGCTGACCTCTCTACTGCACCTTCACTGAAGCGATGTCCTTTGAGTGCAACTTTCGAACCTGCCGCTCCAAGATGGCCACCGACTCCACATCAAAAGTCATATTACCATCCAACTGAACCGTGCTGAAATCCAAAACATGAGACGGATCGCCGACGTACTTACGGAGCATAGAAACATGAAATACTGGATGCACACTTGACAAACTAGGTGGCAAGGTAAGCTTGTAAGACACCTCCCCGATCCTTTGAAATACCTCAAAAGGCCCAATGAACCAAGGGCTCAAGTTGCCCCTCTTCCCAAACCTCATAACACCCTTCATAGGTGATACCTTCAGCAGAACCGTCTCCCCGACCATGTAAGACACATCACGAACTTTCCTATCAGCATAACTCTTTTGCCTAAACTGCTCCATGCGAAGCCACTCCTGAATTAATTTCACTTTGTCTAATGCATCCTGGACCAAGTCTGTACCCAAAAGCCTAGCCTCACCCGGCTCAAACCATCCCGCCGGAGATCTACACCGCCTCCCGTACAAAGCCTCATACGGAGCTATCTGAATGCTCGATTGATAACTGTTGTTGTATGCAGACTCCGCGAGCGGCAGAAACTGGTCCCTTGAACCCCCAAAATCAATGACACAAGCGCGTAACATGTCCTCCAATATCTGGATAGTGCGCTCGGACTGTCCGTCCGTCTGAGGGTGAAATGTTGTGCTTAACTCCACCTGAGTATCCAACTCTCATTGCACGACTCTCTAAAACTGCGATGTAAAATGCGTGCCTCTGTCTGAAATGATCAAAACTTGGACACCATGAAGGCGAACGATCTCTCGGATGTATGTCTAAGCCAACAGCTCTGAAGAATAAGTAGTACCAACTGGAATGAAGTGCGCGGACTTGGTCAGCCGATCCACAATCACCTAAATAGCATCAAACTTCCTCGAAGTCTGTGGGAGTCCAACTATAAAATCCATAGTGATACGCTCCCACTTCCACTCCGGGATCTCTAACCTCTGGAGCAAGCCACCCAGTCTCTAATGCTCATACTTTACCTGCTGACAGTTGAGATACCGAGCTACAAACCAAACTATATCTTTCTTCATCCTCCTTCAACAATAGTGCTGTCTCAAATCCTGGTACATCTTCACGGCAGCCGGATGGATAGAATACCACGACATGTGGGCCGTCTCAAGAATCAACTCCCGTAGCCCATCTACATTGGGCACACATATCTAGCCCTACATCCTCTATACCCCGTCATCACCAATAGCCACATCCCTGGCATCATCTCGCTAAATTCTGTCCTTGAGTACGAGCAGATGGGGGTCATCATACTAATGCTCCCTGACACGATCATAAAGTGAAGACTGAGAGATCACACAAGCCAATACTCGACTCGGCTTGAAAATATCCAATCTGACAAACTCGCTAGCTAAGGCCTGAACATCCAATGCCAATGGCCTCTCTGCTGCCGGAAGATATTCTAAGCTCCCCAAACTCTCCGCCTAGTGACTCAAGGCATCGTCCACCACATTGGCCTTCCCGAGGTGGTACAAAATGGTGATATCATAGTCCTTAAGAAGATCAAACGACCTCCGCTGACGCAAGTTAAGATCCTTCTGCTTGAACAGATGCTACAAACTCCGGTGATCAGTGTAAATCTCACAATGAACATCGTACAAATAGTGCTGCCAAATCTTCAAGGTGTGAACAATAGCTGCTAACTCAAGATCATGGACATGATAATTCTTCTCATGGGTCTTCAACTAGTGCGAAGAATAAGCAATCACTCTACCCTCCTGCATCAGAACACACCCAATACCGATCCGCGAGGCATCACAATATGCTGTGTAAGAACCAAAAGCTGATGGCAAAACTAAAACTGGAGTCGTGGCCAAAGAAGTCTTAAGCTTCTGAAAGCTCTCCTCACACTCATCCGACCACCTGAATGGAGCACCCTTTTGGGTTAATTTGGTCAAGCGCAATGCAATAGATGAGAAACCCTCCAAAAAATGATGGTAATAGCCCGCTAACCCAAGAAAGCTCCGAATCTCCGTGGCTGAGGACGGTCTGGGCCAATTCTGCACCGCCTCTATCTTCTTCGGATCCACTTGAATACCCTCCATGGACACCACGTGCCCCAAGAACGCCACTGAACTGAGCCAAAACTCACACTTGGAGAACTTTGCATAAAGCTTCTCCTCTCTCAATCGCTGTAACATAATCCTCAGATGCTGAGCATGCTCCTCCTGGCTACGAGAGTACACCAGGATGTCATCAATGAATACGATAACGAACGAGTCAAGATAAGGCCGGAACACAATGTTCATCAAATGCATGAACGATGATGGAGCATTAACCAGCCCAAAAGACATCACAAGGAACTCATAATGGCCATATCGTATCCTGAAAGGTGTCTTAAGAATATCCGAATTCCAAATCTTTAGCTGGTGATACCCTGACCTCAAATCAATCTTAGAGAACACCCTCGCTCCCTGAAGCTAGTCGAATAGATCATCAATATGTGGCAAATGATACTTGTTCTTTACTGTGACCTTGTTAACTGCCTGTAATCAATGCACATCCTCATAGTACCATCCTTCTTCTTTACAAATAGAACCTGTGCACCCTAAGGTGACATGCTAGGCCGAATAAACCCCTTATCAAAGAATTCCTGAAGCTGCTCCTTCAATTTATTCAACTCCGCTGGTGCCATATGATACGGTGGAATAGATACGGGCTGAGTGCCCGACACCAAATAATTACCAAAATCAATATCCCTGTCAGGCGGCATGCCCGGCAGGTCTGCAGGAAACACATCCGGGAAATCTCATACCACCAGAACAGAATCAATAGCAGGGGTCTCTGCACTAACATCCCTCACAAAGGCCAGATAAGATAGACAACCCTTCTCAACCATCCGCTGAGCCTTCAAGTATGAAATCACACTACTGGGACCATAGTCTATAGAACCGCTCCACTCAACTCTCGGCAACCCGACATCGCTAAGGTCACGGTCTTAGCATGACAATTGAAAACAGCATGACATAGAGACAACCAATCCATACCGAATATCACATCAAAATCGACTATACTAAGCTGCAAAAGATCTACTCTGGTCCCCAGACCCCCAATAGTCACTACACATGACCGATATACACGGTCCACAATAATAGTATCGCCCACCAGAGTAGATACATGAACATATGAAACTAGAGACACACGGGGCATATCCAGAAAATGAGTGAAATACGAGGACACATATGAATAAGTGGATGCAGGGTCAAATAATACAGAGGCATCTCTATTGCAAATTGAGACAATACTTATAATCATACCATTCGAAGCAATGGCATCTGGTCTGGCAGGAAGAGCATAGAAACAGGCCTGGCCGTCCCCTGATTGACCTCCCCCTCTCGGGCGACCCTTAGCTAACTAAGCTCCGCCCCTAGCTGGCTGGGTGGGTGGTGAAGTAATTGGTGCTGAAGTCGAAGGCTGACTCCTCAGCTGAGATGAACCTCCTGAAAGGCGGGGACATTACCTCATGATATGACCCAAATCTCCACACTCAAAGCAACCTCTCTCTGCGAATGGTTGTGGGGACTAAAGGGACCCCGAGAACCGGAATAACTTCTAGATAGTCCTGACAGTGATGCACCCTGAGCTGATGGTGCATGAGATGAACTCTAAGCTGGTAGTGCCCTGAATGATGATTGGACCTGCTGATTACGGTGTGACCCATGGCCAGATGATGCACCACGGTAAACTGGGCGAGCCGTCTAAGCATGTCTGAATGGACGACCCCTACCGTGCTGGAACTGACCCCCAGAAGGAACACTGCCAAATCCACCCTGGCCACATGGCCTCTTGGCCTCCCTCTCAACCCGCTCCTCGCTGCGAACCATCCCAATCTGACAAGCAATGTCGACAACCTCATCGAAAGTAGCACCAGACACTCATTATCTCTTCATAAGCAATCACAGCTGAAAAGTGAGACCATCTATGAACCTCCTGATCCTTTCCCTGTCTGTGGGAACCAACTAGATAGCATGACGGGCCAACTCTGAAAATCTCATCTCATACTGCATCATGGACATATCACCCTGACGAAGCTGCTCGAACTGCCAGCGCAGCTCCTCTTTGCGGGACTAACGTACGAACTTCTCCAGAAAGAGAACGGAGAACAGCTGCCAGGTAAGGGGTCTTGTGCCGACTGGCCTACGCCTCTCGTAAGCCTCCCACCAATTGAAGTGAGCCCCAGAGAACTGAAAAGTAGTGAACGAGACCCCACTGATCTCTAGAATACCGGATGTACGGAGTATCCTCTGACACGTGTCCAAGAAAACCTGTGCATCCTCTCTATATGCACCATTGAAAGATGGAGGCTGGAGCCTCCCAAACCTCTCCAATCTATGGTGCTCATCCTCAGGCATAGCAGGAACAACATAATCCTAAGCAGCAGCAACCGGCTGGGCTGGTGGTGCCCCCGGTGTCTAGAGTCCTAGTATCACCTGCTCTGGTGTATGGGCGGCGGGAGTCTGAGTGCCTCCCCCCGCCTGAGAAGTGGC
The DNA here is from genome assembly GCF_000715075.1 of Nicotiana tabacum. NCBI lineage: Eukaryota > Viridiplantae > Streptophyta > Magnoliopsida > Solanales > Solanaceae > Nicotiana > Nicotiana tabacum. The sequence goes on along the minus strand of NC_134094.1, from coordinate 62,702,994 downwards.
TACTGCCGTCAAAACTATATGTTAAAACTGTTAACTACTTAGCCATAAAAACTATAAAAAAAAAAATCAGGTGTTAATATTAGTAGGAATACCTTAAAAATAAAAAAATCTTGTTAATTGTATTAATTTCTCTATGCCTTTAACCTCACTGTAAGTTATTTTAGTATTATGATTAGCTATCTTAAATTAGTCTATGGATATAAACTTCTTCTTTGTTTCATTGTTGAAGAGTAAATTGGAATTTTCATGAGTTTTATCTTTATTTTATGAATTTCATTTGAATAATTTATTTTTGTTTGTTTTATTATCATAATTATTTTCCTTTGTAAAGTAATCGGATGTTTCATATTAAACTGTGGAGTATATTTCTTTAACATTCCCACCGAGAATAGATTCAAGGGAAAATATAACTAATTGGGTCTAGACACATTGTAAGGCCTATTAATAGATAAATGCGAGTTGCAAATTAATTCAAAACTCGCTATATTAAAAAGAATATTAGAATAAAGGAATAATTGTGAGGGAGCGACATGAGCCATGAACAAATTCAAGACTCGTTCCAATAAGTAAAAAATTATAATAATGTTGGTTATTATAATAATAGTAATAATAAAAATATACAAATTATATATCTCGAATCTAAAAGAGATAAAATAATTGAAATTCTCTAAAACGCTAGAAAAACTTTAGATGTACTTTAAATATTAGCCCATGTGTTCATACCGAACCTTGGATTGATATGCTTAAGTAATAAAAGGGTCATGTGCGCATTCCCGTGTCTCGATACCTTTAAATTTAAATTAATTGTGTTTAACCATGTGTACATTCCGTACCTTGGTTTAACATCTACCTTCAAAGAAATACCTTGTATGCGTACCACATCTAGGTCAATATAATTAATAAAATACAATAATAAATTAGGTAGTAATAGGCAAATCATAACTAATAAAATACAAGAATAGCAAAAAAATTAATTTAAGCCTTACATTAGTCAATAAAAGTGACCATTCTAGAATCACGGGACTCGAGGGGTGCCTTACACCTTCCCCTCGATCAATAAAATTCCTTTCTCAGTCTTCTATTTTCGTAGACCATAAATTAGGAGTCAAACCTTCATTTTGATAAGGGATTCAAGATAAAAGGTGGCTTGGAATACTAAAACTCAATTCTAAGTGGCGACTCTAAGTAATAAATAATCCCTTCTCAAAATGTCACTTTAATTGGAAAAACTCTTCTAACTCAAACTCGTAATAGGGTTGTGTGAAAAAAAGGAGGTGTTATAGTTACCATTAAGAACAAGTACCTGTTGCCGTGTATTGATGATTTGTTTGACCAGTTGCAGGGTTCCGGGGTGTTCTCTAAGATTGACTTGAGATCAGAGTACCATCAATTGAAGATTCGCGATTCGGATGTTCCGAAGACGGCTTTCAGGACTAGATGTGGCCACTATGATTTTCTAGTGATGTCCTTCCGTTTCACTAATGACCCGGCGGCATTTATGGATTTGATGAATTGGGTGTTCGGGCCATATATTGACTCGTTTGTCATTATCTTCATTGATGATATTTTGATCTACTCGCGTAGCATGGAGGAGCACGAGCAGCATTTGAGAGTGGTGCTTCAGACCTTGCGAGAACAGAAGTTATATGCTAAGTTCTCCAAGTATGAGTTTTGGTTAGATTATATAGCATTCTTGGGTCATGTTGTATCAGGCGAGGGTATTAAGGTAGATAGCAAGAAGATCGAGGCAGTTCAGAGTTGGCCTTTTTCCTACCACAGCAACTGAGATCAGGAGCTTCTTGGGGTTAGCAGGTTATTATCGTCGGTTTGTGGAGGGCTTCTCATCTATTGCATCACCTTTGACTAGATTGACCTAGAAGGGTGCATCGTTCTAATGGTCCGATGATTGTTAGGAGAGCTTTCAGAAGCTCAAGACCGCCTTGACTTCAGCACCGGTGTTAGTGTTGCCTTCCGGTTCATGGATGTAGATTATGTATTGTGACTCTTCATGCGTTGTCCTGGGTTGTGTATTGATGCAGGAGGGGCGAGTGATAAGTGGGGATTTTGACTACTTATTTGCGCCTTTTAACTTTTGTTTTAGTTCAAAAATGTTTAAAGGTATTCCCAAAAACTGATGAAATATGCTTACTTGCAGGAGTATTGAAAAATGAGCTATTACGATGAAATCAAACTTAAGAGGAGTGCTTTTGAACAAGGACAAAAATCAAGCACAAAAAGCTAAAGTGCGGACCGCAGAATTCTATGTGCGGCCACAGAACATGAAGAAGAATTAACAGAGCTGCAATGTAAGGTGCGGATCGCACAATAATTGTGTAGCCGCAGAAGTCAACGTTCAGAGAGTTCCAACTCCAAGCCCAGCAAGAACTGCGGACCGCACTATAATTGTGCGGCCGTAGAAATCAAATGTGCGGCCGTACCCAGAATTGTGCGGTCCGCAGAACTCAAGGGACGCGGCCGCAGATCCAACTCCTGTCAAGAGCTGAAGCAAAGTGCAGACGGCACACAGAATTGTGCGGCCGCAGATCCAACTCCTGTCAAGAGCTGAAGCAAAGTGCAGACGGCACACAGAATTGTGCGGCCGCAGAACCTCTGGAAGGGCAATTTTGTCCGAAAATTTTAGCTGTGTATAAATAGACTTTTTGACGAAACTAGGTTAAGTTTTGAATACCAGAAAGTCTGTAGCCGTTTTTCTTTACTCTTTTTAGGCACCTTTAGTTTATATTGTTGATTTTACATTGGATTTTCATCTATTAATCATTCAATATGAGTTTTATCATCTTTTCTTCTTTATTTTCTTCAATATCCACTATGAGTAGCTAAATTTCTAGCTAGGGTTGTGACCCAACCCTAGTGTGAGAACCTAATGGGTGTTTGATTTAGGGATTGTTTATGGTTGGGTGTGTATTATTTAGCCTAGTTCTTGCTATAATTGTAGAATTAATGGTTGCAGACATTGGTTCAAGCCTATTTGACTTGGTCTCTACTTGAGAAAGAGAGACTTAGTCTACTTGGCTAACAAGAGTTTGGGATGAAATCAAGAGATTGATAGTCCCAATTAAAGGGTTGAACCTAGAGATAGTAAAACCTGACTTGAGCTATTTGTCAATTGTTTAGTTCAATACCCATTTGGACTTGAGAAAGGCAAATTGGGCAAAACCACTCTCTTACCGAGAGGTATTGAGTGGGTATTTGAGTGTTGATTGCTATAATACACCCTGACCAACAAAACTTGCTCTAAACCCCACAACCCGTTAGGCAAACACCTAGGTGGAAGTCACATTCCTAGAACTTTTACATATTTTAAAAACAACAACAAAAACATTCTTTTCTAGTTTCATATTTTTCAGTTGCAATCCTTAGTATAATTTTAGAAGAAAAATCAAAACAAAGTTTGTGGAAGTGCAACTGACTCCTAGTTGGGTATTATTATTGCAATCGACCCCTTCACAACCCCAAGTTGAGGTGTGACTTGGGCGAGACCAATTTTTGGCGTCGTTGCCGGGTAGCATAAAAACGGATTTAGCTATATATTTGGTTTTGTGTGTGAATTGTCTTCTTTTCCTTCCATGTTACTAATCTTTTTGGTGAAACAATTGTAGGTGAAACAATGGCTCTCAACAACAATGATCCTCTCGGAAACATACCTTTGGGGGATGTGGACGTGGAAGATGACCAAGTTGAAGAGGTTCCTCTGAACCTCAAGCAAATAGACGAGGTCGACCACCTCAAGACAACGTTCCTATTCCACCCCCACCTCCACCAAGAGTGGCTCCACACCGGGTGTTGCCAAACGAAGGATATGCAAGTGCCATAGTCCCGCCCTGCATTAGGCCGGGCAACTTTCAAATCACAAATATTATGCTCACATTACTAGAGCAACGAGGATTCTTCACCGGGGCTCCGAATCAAAATGCGTACAAACACTTTAAAGGGTTTGTGGACACTTGATGGGGGAGTAAACAGACAAACGTCTCCGAGGATGCTTTAAGGTTGAGGCTATTTTCTTTCTCTCTATGGGGGAAAGCCTTGGGTTGGTTAAAAAGGTTGCCAAACATTCCATCCATACATGGGATGAATTGGCGGAGAATTATTTCCAATTTCTTTTCTCCCGGGCATATGGCTACTCTTAGAGACGAGATTCTAGCATTCAAATAAGAACCAAATGAGCCTTTTCATGAGATATGGGAGAGGTACCGAACTATGGTGAAAGAGTGCCCAAACAATGACATGATGGAGGCTATGATTCAACAAACTTTCTATAGTGGGATCAATGCTACCAATCTATGTGTGGTCAACCAACTTGTCGGTGGAAATTTCATTACAACACCATATACCGAAGCTTTTGATATCTTAGATGAGATGGCGGATACTTCATCGGCATGGCAAAGTAAAGAAAATGTTCCTCAAGGTGATCCAAATGTGATTCACCTACATAAAGAATTACATGATCATGGGCAAGCAATTGCTGAGTTGACCACTACAATGAATCAATTAGCTCAATCTCAACTTCAACAAGTTCAAGGTCCTAAGCAAGTAAATGCAATGGAGGGTGTCAATATGATGGTAAACAAGAGAAGGCAAAAGGGTCAACAAGTGCAAAACTGTGCGGAACAATATGTGCAAGAAGATAGTGTGTTTGACCAAGATGAATCTTACAATGAACAAGAGGAGGAAGTACAATATGTGAACAACTTCCAAGGGCAAAAAAACAACTCTCAAGTCTCGAATCAACAACAATGGCAATCTCAAGGTAATCAAGGGAATTGGAACTCAAACAACCAAGGCAATTGGAGTGGTGGTAACAACCAAGGTAATTTGAACAATCAAAATAATCAAGGAAATTGGAATGGTCAAAATAACAAAAGAAATTGGGGTGGCAATAGTCAAGGATATTGGGGAGGCAACAACCAAGGGGGAAAGAACAATAACCAAGGGAATCGGGGGTCGGGCTTTCAAAGGCCCCCGATGTATCAACAACCAAGCAACCCGCCTCCTTATCCTTCCCATGGTCCTAGCTCTTCCAACAATGAGATAGGGTGAATTGACAACATGTTCAAACAAATGATGGAGAAGAATGCCGACTCCAATGCTCAACTAGCCTCTCACAACACTTCAATTCGCAATTTGGAAGTTCAATTGGGGCAAATCTCGCAAGCTTTGAACACTCGTCCTAAGGGGGCACTACCAAGTAACACGATGGTGAACCCAAAGGGGGGGAATAACACGGGACATGCCATGGCCGTGACTACAAGCTGTGGAAAAGGTGGGGATACAACCACCTCAAGTCAAAGAAAAATTGTGGATGATAAACAAGTGATTCAAGAAGATGAGATTCCAAACAATTTGGTGCAAGCCAATGATTGAAGTAAGAATTGATATTGATGACAATGTGGAGGAGACTCAAGAGGAAGTGAACCTGTCTAGGAAGCACATTGTAGACATACCGGAACTGGTAGTGCTAAAGGCTAAGGCACCAATACCAAGGTTTCCTCCTCCATACCCTTAAAGGCTTGCCAAGCAAAATGGCGAGAACCAATTCAAAAAGTTCATTAACATGATGAAAATCATATATATTAATGTGCCATTGGTTGAGGCTTTGGAGCAAATGCCCGGTTATGCAAAGTTCATGAAGGATTTGGTGACAAAGAAGAGGTCGGTGAATTGTGAGGCTATAAAATCAAGTGAGTGCAATTGTGCACTAAATGGCTCCTAAATTGGAAGATCCCGACGCTTTCACAATCCCCTGTACTATTGGAAGCGCCGACTTTGCAAAAGCTCTTTGTGATCTTGGGGCAAGTATCAATTTGATGCCCTATTCGGTTTTCAAGACTTTGGGAATTGGGCAACCAAGACCCACATCTATGAGGTTACAAATGACGGATCGTACTATGCAGAGACCATTGGGTATTATTGATGATGTGTTGGTTCGTGTTGATAAATGCATCCTCCCGACGGACTTTGTGATTCTTGATTGTGAAGTAGACTATGAGGTACCTATTATTCTAGGGAGACCTTTCCTTGCTACGGGGAAGGCTCTTGTTGATATGGAAGCCGCTGAGCTTACTTTCCTGGTGGGTGATGAAAAGGTGATTTTCTATGTGTGCAAATCTATGAGGCAATCGAATAGCAATGAAGTTTTTTCATTTGTGGACTTGGTCACCGATGTGATTATTGATGATACTAGTGCCATGATGAATGTGGATGATACTTTGGAGGCCGTTTTGCTCAACCTTGATGATAATGAGAAGGATGGCTATGTGAAATGTGTGAATGCATTGCAAGGAATGGGGTCTTACACTTATGAATCCCACAAATTATCCTTGGATCTTGAAAATCGGAAGACTCCTCCAACAAAGCCCTCAATCGAGGAGCCTCCCACTTTGGAGTTAAAGCTATTGCCTCCACATCTCAGGTGTGAATTCCTTGGCCCTTGTTCTACTTTACCGGTTATTCTTTCCTCTTGTTTGACTAACATGCAGGTAGACTCCATATTGGCGGTGCTGCAAAAGAGGAAGAAAGCTATCGGATGGACATTGGCGGATCTTCGGGGTATAAGCCCCGCCTTTTGCATGCACAAGATTATTTTGTAGGAGGATGCCAAACCCTCCGTTGAACATCAAGGAAGACTAAATGAAGCAATGCAAGAGGTGGTCAAAAAGGAGATCATAAAGTGGTTGGATGTCGGGATTGTTTACCCCATTTTCGATAGTTCGTGGACCTCTCCAATGTAATGTGTCCCAAAGAAAGGGGGCATGACGGTGGTCACCAATGACAAGAACGAGTCGATTCCTACAACAACGGTGATCGGGTGGAGAGTGTGTCTGGACCATCGCAAGCTAAACAAAGTCACAAGGAAGGATCATTTCCCACTTCCCTTCCTTGATCAAATGCTTGATAGGTTGGCCGGCTGTGCTTTCTATTGTTTCCTTAATGGGTATTCCGGCTACAATCAAATTCTTACTACTCCGGAGGATCAAGAGAAGACTATTTTCACATGTCCTTATGGTACTTTCGCATTCTCATGGATGCCATTTGGTTTATGCAATGCACCGGCAACCTTTCAACGGTGTATGATGGATATCTTCACAGATATGGTGGAGGATTTCCTTGAGGTCTTCATGGATGACTTTTCAGTGGTCGGGAATTCTTTTGATGTTCGCTTAAAAAAATTGGATAAGGTCTTGGCAAGATGTGAAGAGACGAACTCGGTACTCAATTGGGAGAAATGTCACTTCATGGTCGAGGAAGGCATTGTCCTTGGCCACAAAATTTCAAAGAATGGTATTGAGGTCGACAAGGCCAAAATAGAGGTGATTTCTAAACTTTCACCCCAACATCCATGAAGGGAGTGAGGAGTTTCTTGGGTCATGCGGGGTTCTACCGCCGTTTCATCAAGGATTTTTCCAAAGTGGTGACCCCCCTGTGTAAGCTATTGGAGAAAGATGCCAAATTCCATTTCAACGAGGATTGCATGAAGGCATTTGAATTGCTCAAGTTCAAATTGACAACTACTCCCATTATCATCGCACCGGATTGGAGCTTGCCTTTTGAGCTCATGTGAGACGCAAGTGATGTGGCGGTCGGAGCAAGTTTGGGAAAATGTATCAACAAAATCATCCATCCGGTCTACTATGCTAGTAATACCATGAACGATGCCCAAGTCAATTACACGGTGACCCAAAAAGATCTCCTTTCTATTGTTTTTGCTCTGGAGAAGTTCCTCCCGTACTTGATGGGTACAAAGGTGATTGTCTAAATGGATCATGCGGCGCTTCGGTACCTAATGAGCAAGAAAGATTCAAAGGCGCGATTAATGAGATGGGTGCTTTTATTGCAAGAGTTCGATCTAGAAATCCAAGACCGCAAAGGCAGTGAAAACCAAGTGGCGGACCACTTGTATCGCTTGGAGGAGGAGGGGAGGCCACATGACAGCCTTGAAATCAATGACTCCTTTCCTGACGAGCAACTTCTAGCCATTTCAATGACCAAGATGCCATGGTTCGCCGACTTAGCAAATTATCTTGTGAGTGGTATTGTACCGAATGAGTTCTCTTCAAACCAAAGGAAAAAACTCAAACGGGATTGCCTTGACTACGATTGGGATGAACTGTACCTCTTTCGGATTTGTACCGATGGTGTGATTCAAAGATGTGTGCCGGAGGAGGAACAAGTGGAAATTCTTGGTGCTTGCCACTCTTCACCATATGGTGGTCACCATGGTGGAGCAAGAACGGCGGCGAAAGTGTTGAGTTGTGGATTCTATTGGCCTACTCTCTACAAGGACGCAAGTGATCTAGTCAAGCATTGTGATGAATGTCAAAGGGCCGGTGGGATTTCTAAGAAAAATGAGATGCCCCTCACCACTATCTTGGAAATTGATATTTTTGATGTGTGGGGCATTGATTTCATGGTACCATTCGTAAGCTCTTGTGGGAACACCTATATTTTGGTAACTGTGGACTATGTGTCAGAGTGGGTTGAGGCCGTTGCTCTACCCAACAATGAAGCTTGAAGTGTGGTGGCATTTTTGAAAAAGAGCATCTTTACAAGATTTGGTACTCCAAGGGCCATTATAAGTGATGGGGGATTGCACTTTTGCAACAAAGCTTTTGATACCTTACTCACCAAGTATGGTGTCACTCACAAAGTAACGATCCCCCATCACCCTCAAGAAAAAGGACAAGTGGAAGTCTCCAACCGGGAGATCAAGAGAATTTTGTCAAAAACAGTGAATGCCAATCAGACTGATTGTTCAAAGAAATTTGATGATGATTTATGGGCTTATAGGACTGCTTACAAAACACCGATTGGGATGTCTCCATACCTGTTAGTGTTCGGGAAAGCTTGTCACCTTCTGGTGGAACTTGAGCACAAGGCTATGTGGGTATTGAAGAAGATAAATCTTAAGTGGGATGTCACCGCCAACTTAAGGGTGGCACAATTGAATGAGCTTGATGAATTCCAGTACCATGCATATACAAGTTCTTCCTTATACAAGGAGAAGATGAAGTTCCTCCATGATAAGTACATTTGGAGCAAGGAGTTCAAAGAAGGTGATCTTGTGTTATTGTTCAATTCTCTTTTACGGATGTTTCCGGGAAAGTTGAAGTCTAAATGGAGTGGCCCATTTGAGGTTGTAAGTGTGACACCCTTTGGTGCATTAGACTTGAAGAATAAAAATGATGAAGTGTTTAGAGTCAATGGTCACCGGGTGAAGCATTATTTGGGAAAGGTTGATGATGACCATGTTGTGGCATTGATTCATTTCAAGTGATTGATGGTAATCTGCATCGTGCCGTGACGTTAAATCAGGCGCTTCTTGGGAGGCAACCCATGTTTCTTTTTATTTTTATTTTCTTCTTTTTTTTAGATAGTTCTTGTTTTGTGCTAACTAGTTTTGAAGTATGTTACAGAAATGAGTGTGCTTCGCAGGAACTATGCTCAGGAAAAATGCTAAGTGTGGAAAAAAGTGCAGACCGCACAATCTTGATGGACACAGCAGAAAGGAGTCTGCGGCTGCACAATTCATTGTGCGACCGCACAACTGGAGATCACAAAATTGCAAACTCTCTGAAGTTTGAATTGCAGAGAAATGGACGATCTGCGGCCACACAAAAAATCTACGGTCGCACAAGGAATTGTGCGGACCGCAGATTGACAAAGAGGGAAGCAGGTGACAGGTAAAGAGTGCGGTCGCACTCAGCTGCTAATCCTTGCACTAAAATTGGCCAACTATAAATAGTGACCCTCTACACTATTCAAAACTTTACACACTCTGACTAGTTGACACCAAAGCAACCACAGTGCACTCAAATTGATTCAATCATCTCGCATTCACTTCATCGCCCTAGATTCTTCCTTGCATCATTCATTACTGGTATGTTCAATTCATGTTTAGATTCTTTCACATTTCTTAATTTTTGTTATTCATTAGTTTAGCTATTTTTAGGCTTAAATGTCAAAATTAATCATCATGTGTGTTTAAAATAGTGTGGGTAACTTCATACGTGTTAATTGGGGGATGGGTAAACTGTGCATCATGTTTAATTTGCCAATACCATGTCTAAATTGTGCAAAAATTGAATAACAACCCTAAGTTCAGTGCCGTCTAATTTTTAATTATGCGGTCCACAGATCCTTAGGCGAGGGCAAAGTCTATGCATTGATTATGCAAACCGCACTCAAAATTGTGCGGTCCGCAGAAACTAAACTGCGGCCGCAAAAAAATGTATGCAGCCGCAAATCAAAACATCAGAGAATTGGTATTTCTGGGCCTTGAATTGTGCGGCAGCACTCAGAATTGTGTGGACCGCACCTCTATTGTGCGGCTGCATTTCCAAAATTGTGCGGTCCGCACAAGCCATTATCGCACTCAGAATTGTGCGGACCGCACTTCCCCCTCTTGCCCATTGTTTTGTCTGCAACTGTTTTATTGTCGGTGTTTGAACTTTAACTGACACATATTGCTATGTATTGCAAAAAATGGTTAGATCAAGAGCACGTGGTGATACTTCCAAAGGGAGGGGTGAACCCTCCCGAGGACGAGGTAGGGGTACCCTACCACCTCCATGCAAAGAGTGTTATCTAAAAAAGCAACTGCAGGGTGAGGTAAAGCTGCAGAGCCCTCTGAGTCAAGTTCATATGCCCCTTCTAGGGAAACATCTGAGGGCAACTCAGTGCAAAGGCAGCTTGTTGTACAATTGCAGCCACAGGTGCCCCAGGATAGATACCGACTGAATGAGCCTACCTCTTCTGAGAGTACTTCTGAGGGGCCGGAAGCGAACAGTCAGGCTTTGGAGCCATCATCTACTCATGCCCCTACCGCACCAGTCACAGTTGTTGATGATGATGATAATCCGGATAACGGACCGGGAGGGTGATACTAGAGTTGCAGGCCTGGAGAGGTGAAAGAAGAAGGAAGTTTGGGAAGATAGGTTTGTGAGCCTGACTGCATTCAACAGGTTCTGAGAGTGGTGGCCCCAGAGATCGCTCATACTTGAGCGTCAGTTCCTGTTGAAAGAATTGGATAGGCATAATCCAAATGTGTTAAGATAATTTTGGGAAAGAAAAGGGTGGAAGTAGTTCATGAAAAGCATATTGGATGCCAAGGAGCACTTAGTCCGGGAGTTCTACGCTAATGTGGCGCGCATCAAGAAGGGGACTAAGATGAATAAGGTACGGAACTTGAAACTACGATTTGATCAGAGCACCCTGAACACTTATTTGAGGCTCGAGGATATGGAGTCGGTGCAGTATTTAGAGAAGTTCGCATTACAAACATTTGTATGCAGTCGCATAGACCCAAGTTGGAATGAAAACAATCTCCCATCCTTCGGGCAGTCCTAGTTGCTTCCATTATGGCCGGGTACCCAATCAATGTGGGTTCCATCATGTCGGCCAACATGTCTCTGGTTGTCAAGCAGGGTGAAAGCTCTTATCCGTATCCCAACACTATCACGGAGTATCTAACGGATGCGGGGGTGGAGCCCAAGAGCTTTGATACGAAGGTTAGGGCTAAGCAACCCTTCTCCTGGTACTCTCTGAAGGACCCAAAAAATCCGAAGAACAAGGGTAAGTCGACTACTACCTTAAGCCAATCTGATGAGCCGTCGGTGGTAGTTGCAGATTCTGCTGCTATGCATTCTACAGCTTCCATGCCTTCCACAACAGCTGGGCCTTCCACCGAGACAGCTGCCATTCTACCACCTCCATCTTCAGGGCCATCAGCATCAGTATCAGTGCTTTCCTCCTCCACTTATCTACTCACTGCGCTGCAAGTCTCCCAACACTAGTGAGTCTTAACAACTAGATACAGACAGCTACTACAAAGCTGTCCGACCTATCTAGTGTTGTTGCAGCACAGTCTTCTGCCCCGGTACCCCAGGTTCCTCCGTCAGTGGAGGAAACATTGAAGAAGATATTGGATAATCAGAAAACCATCATGGATACCTTGGTGGCACATGGGGGAGCAATTGAGGAGCTAGGTAAACAGGTGAAGAAGATGAGAAAATCCCAGGCCTCGAGAAAATCAGTGGACAAGTTGAGATGTGAAGTGACCAAGATAGCAGCAGTTGGTGATCTTCCCTTTGACTTACTAATGGAGACAGATCCATCAGTACCAGCAGACCCAGCAGCACCATCAGTATCAGTGGCACCAGCTGGCCAGTCTGAGGAGCCAGACCTTATTGTCCACACGGCTAAGGCGGTGCTACAGATGTTCACCAACCCAGCTACTCCCCGAGCAGAGGATGATGAGATCCAGTTGGAGGAGCCTGAGGGAGATGCTGCTGCTATGGACACTGAGACCACAAAGGGAGTCCTCTCTACTCTTTCCCTTCCTTATTTTTATTTTTGTTAAGCATTGTCTACATTGAGAAAAATGCTTATTCTTATTCAGGGGGGTAGTCTATTTTGATTTGATATGACATTTGACACTAGCCTGTAATAACTGATAACATTCTCTTTTTTATTTTTACTTTTATTATGTACATATTCTTCTCTGTATTGATGTATATATTCTCTTTCCCTTTCTCAGTTTGTATATTCATTTATGCTTTCAGCAGTTTACTTCATAGCTTCTTTATTTTATTTTCTCAGTAGTCAATGTTTAGTCTAATAGATTCTTATTTACTTTAATAGCTTCTTTTTAATTTAGTAGTTTCTTTTCATGTTTAAGTGATCAATAAGCCTTTGATTTTCTTAATGCCACGGTTCTTTTCAAAGGTGGTTTTTGTATAAACCGGGTGACTCTTCCCAACGATGGATGGCGTGACAACTTTCGTAAGGGATTGAGCCATTTTTTTATGTTTAGGTAAGAACATAATGAATAAGAGGACCTAATTGAGTCAAACTAGAAGAGTCAAGAATGCTTCACTTGGTACCAACACACTTAACTACATGCTTATGATTAAAAACAAGTTCTTGGAAAGAAATAGCTCTAGTTAGTGACCTTGTGACTCTTGCGTTGACTTAGGCAATCATCGAGTGGTTTAGTTGAACCATTAGTGATTTTCAATCTTGAATACGGTTGTTGTGGGCCCTCGACTCTATCCTCTTTAACAATCCGGCTGTGTGAGATGTGAGATATTTTGTTGCAAGTCCAAGTACCCATGTGAATGGTCTAGAACTTGCCCCGAATGTGTTTCTAGGTTAAATTTTAAGTTTTGATTGGCTTGAGAAGTGATTGTAGGCTCTCTTCGACCCGTTTTGAAATTTTCATGGCCCACCAATGATTTTTATCCCTAGTCAACCTTTTTGAGCCTAAACCCTTTCTCATTTGATAACCATGTTACAAGCCTGTACCCATTTTGTAGTGACCCTCTCTTGGAACCCGAGCTTTCCTTAACACTAATGAGAAGCAATTGGCAAAAACATAAGTTTGGGGGAGATACGAGGAGTTTGAAAGTGGTAACAAGGTACAAAAATAGGAAAGAAATGAATAAAAGTCAAGGCAAAGAAAAAGAAAGAAAGAACAAAAGAAAACTACAAAAAGAAAGTGAATAAATTGAAGAGTTGAAGGGATTCAAAGAAAAGTAAAAGTGCAAAGCATGGAGGAAACAAAGAAGGAAAAAATGAATATCATGACCAAGAAAGAGTGATGTCAAGTCTCTCTATTTCCCCTAAGGAAAAAGAAAATGACTCAAAGAGTCGGCAAAGCATGAGCCAAAAAGAGAAAATGGAGTGCTTAAGGAAAGATGAACTCGTTCTACTCTAACATTTCCTACCTTAGTCCAAAAGCCTTCATTACATGCCGAAAAACTCCCTACGTGATTTCAAGCCGAGTGAGCTTACATTAGTGGTGATTTACATGAGGGGCAAGCATATGGTACTTAGAGCAGCACTTGTGACATTCTTTTGAGAGATATGAGCAAACTTTTCACAAATCCTTGAATTGAGTGCTTTATTCTTAAGTGAGATAAGCTAACTGAGAGTAGAGGAGGAGGAGTTTGGGATCCACAGTGACCTACATGAAAGAGCGAACTTCCTTGATGCGTAAGTCAACTCTTGATACTCAAGTGTCACATTAGAACTATTTGTACTAAAAACATCAAATCATTGCCTTGTTGATAATTCATAAGAGTTGTGGGTAATTGTTGGTCCCAATTGATGTGTGTTTGCTTCACCTAGATTAGCTGGAATAGCTCTTTTCTTGTGGAGGTGGGAATTACCTTATTTGCTTGAGTATAAGCAAAAGCTTAAGTTTGGGGGAGTTGACAAGTGGGGATCTTGACTACTTATTTGTGCCTTTTGACTTTTGTTTTAGTTAAAAAATGTTTAAAGGTATTCCCAAAAACTGATGAAATATGCTTACTTGCAGGAGTATTGGAAAATGAGCCATTACGATGAAATCAAACTCAAGAGGAGTGCTTTTGAACAAGGACAAAAATCAAGCACAAAAAGCTAAAGTGCAGACTGCAGAATTCTATATGCGGCCGCAGAACATGAAGAAGAATTAAAAGAGCTGCAATGTAAGGTGCAGACTGCACAATAATTGTGCGGATGCAGAAGTCAAGGTTCAGAGAGTTCCAACTCCAATCCCAGCAAGAACTTCGGACCGCACTATAATTGTGCGGCCGTAGAAATCAAATGTGCAGCCGCACCTAGAATTATGCGGTCCGCAGAACTCAAGAGACGCGGCCGTAATGCCGAATTGTGCGGCCGCAGATCTAACTCCTGTCAAGAGCTAAAGAAAAGTGCGGACTGCACACAGAATTGTGCGGCCGCAGAACCTCTGAAAGGGTAATTTTTGTCCAAAAATTTTAGTTGTGTATAAATAGACTTTTTTGACGAAATTAGGTTAAGTCTTTAATACCAGAAAGTATGTAGCCATTTTTCTTTACTCTTTTAGGGAAATTTAGTTTATATTGTTGATTTTACATTGGATTTTCATCTATTAATCATTCAATATGAGTTTTATCATCTTTTCTTCTTTATTTTCTTCAATATCCACTATGAGTAGCTAAATTTCTAGCTAGGGTTATGACCCAACCCTAGTGTGGAAACCTAATGGGTGTTTGATTTAGGGTTTGTTTATGGTTGGGTGTGTATTATTTAGCCTAGTTCTTGCTATAATTGTAGAATTAATGGTTGCAAACATTGGTCCAAGCCTATTTGACCTTGTCTCTACTTGAGAAAGAGAGACTTAGTCTACTTGGCTAACAAGAGTTTGGGATGAAATCAAGAGATTGATAGTCCTAATTAAAGGGTTGAACCTAGAGATAGTAAAACCCGACTTGAGAAATTTGTCAAATGTTTAGACCCATTTGGACTTGAGAAAGGCAAATTGGGAAAAACCAGTCTCTTACCGAGAGGTATTGAGTGGGTATTTGAGTGTTGATTACTATAATACACCTCGACTAACGAAACTCGCTCTAAAGCCCACAACCCATTAGGAAAACACCTAGGTGGAAGTCACAGCCCTAGAACTTTTACATATTTGAAAAACAACAACAAAAACATTCTTCTCTAGTTTCATATTTTTCAATTGCAATCCTTAGTATAATTTTAGAAGTAAAATCAAAACAAAGTTTGTGGAAGTGTAACTTAGACAACTCACGTGCTTAGACCGAATACATACCACTAATCCCATCTACGCTCCCTGTGGATTCGATCCCGACTCCTAATTGGGTATTATTATTGCAATTTGCCGCTTCACAACCCCAATTTGAGGTGTGACTTGGGTGAGACCAGTGACTTGTAGCATATGCTTCACGTCAACTGAAGCCCCATGATAAAAATTACCCCGTACATGATTTGGAGTTTGCCGAGATTGTTCATGCTCTTAAGATCTGGAGGCATTATCTTTATGGGGTGTTTTGTGAGGTCTACACCGATCATCGCAACTTGCAGCATTTGTTCAAGCAGAGGGATCTCAATTTGAGGCAGCGCATATGGCTTGAGTTACTGAAAGATTATGATATTACCATCCTTTATCATCCGGGCAAGGAGAATGTGGTTACGGATGTCTTGAGTAGAAGGAGAGTATGGGTAGTTTGGCATTCATTTTAGCAGAGGAGAGGTCACTAGCTTTGGACATTTAGTTATTGGCTAACAGACTTGGGAGGGTGGATATTGCCCAGCCGAGTTCTTGCATGCGTCGTCGCCCAGTCTTCACTATTTGAGTAGATCAAGGCTCGCCAATATGATGATCCTCACTTATTGGTTCTCAAAGAGACAATACTACTGGGTGGTGCCAAGGAGGTTATTATCGGCGAAGGACGGTGTTCTGTGACTCCAGGGTGGTTTATGTGTCCCTAATGTCGATGGGTTGATGGAGAAGATTCTAGAGGAGGCACACAGTTCTCGGTATTCTATTCATCCAGGTGCTACGAAGATATGTCGCGACCTGAGGCAGCATTATTGGTAGCGGCGGATGAATAAGGACATAATTGAGTATGTAGCGAGGTGCCTAAATTGCCAGCGGGTTAAATATGAGCATCAGAGGCCAGGTGGCCTACTCCAGCAGATGGCTACACCTGAGTGGAAATGGGAGCGCATCATTATAGACTTTGTAGTTGGGTTGCCTCGGACCTTGAGGAAGTTTGATGCAGTTTGGGTCATTGTTGACAGGTTGACCAAGTCAGCACACTTTATTCCGATTTTGACCACGAATTCTTCAGAGAGATTGGCCCAGATTTACATTCAGTAGATTGTTCGGTTTCATGTTTTGCCTGTTTCCATCATATCAGATAGAGGCCCTCAGTTTACTTCGCATTTCTGGAGGGTAGTACAGAGTGAGTTGGGGACCCGAGTATAGCTCAGCATAGCCTTACATTCACAGACAGATGGGCAGTCGGAGCGGACGGTTCAAATCATGGAGGATATGCTCAGAGCATGTGTGATTGACTTCAAAGGGTGGTGGGATCGATTCTTGCCTTTGGCCAATTTTGTTTACATCAACAGTTATCAGTCTAGCATCGAGATAGTTCTATTTGAGGCTTTATATTGTCAGCGATGTCGTTCGCCCATCGGATGGTTTGAGCCCGGCGAGGCTAAGTTGTATGGTACTGATTTGGTAAAGGATGCCTTGGAAAAGATAAAGTTGATTCAGGAGCGACTTCGCACAGCACAGTCCAGACAGAAGAGTTATGCGAATCTGAAGGCGCGTGATTTATCAATTATGGTGGGCGAGAAGGTTCTTTTGAAAGTCTCGCCGATGAAGGGAATCATGAGTTTGGGGAAGAAGGGCAAGTTGAGCCCAAGGTTTATAGGTCCATTTGAGGTGTTGAGAAGAGTTGGGAGGTTGCTTATGAGCTTCCTTTGCCTTCCAGTCTATCGGGAGTTCATCCAGTCTTCCACTTTCTATGCTTTGGAAGTATCATGCCGATAGGTCGCATGTGTTAGACTACAGCACGGTTCAGTTATATGAGAGCCTGGGTTATGAGGAGGAGCCAGTTGCTATTGTTGACAGGCAGGTTCGCCAGTTGAGGTCCAAGAAGATTTATGCGGTAAAATTTTAGTGGAGAGTCCAACCAGTCAAGGAGGCGACTTGGGAGGCCGAGGACGACATGCGGAGCAGATATCCATACTTATTCAGCACTCCAGGTATGATTCTAGACCTTTTCGAGGACGAACGTTTGTTTAAGTGGTGGAGAATGTAACGACCCAACCGGTCGTTTTTCTTTCTAGATCTGCATTCCCCTAAATAAGACTCCCTGTATGTGCTTTTACTATTTTATGACTTGCGGGGATGGTTAGTTCGGGTTTGGAAGGGTTCGGGTTGAAATCGGAACACTTAGTTCCTTAATATTGAATAAAAAGGGTTAAGTTTGACTTGGGTCAACATTTTTAATAAATGACCTCAGAATCGGGATTTGACGGTTCCAATAGGTTCGTATGATGATTTTGGACTTGGGCCGTATACGGATCGGGTTTTGGATGACCCGGGAGCATTTCAGCACCTAAAGTTGAACGTTAGCACACTGAAGGTTTTAAAGTTCTTCAAATTTGGTTTGAAATAGGTTTTGGCATTATCGAGGTCCGTTTGGGAATTCCGAGTAGTTTAAGTATGATTTAGCGCGTTCGGAGTAAGTTGAAAGAACTTGAAGTTCATAAGTTGATTCAATTTGGTTTGGAGTGTGATTCTTAGTTTCGGTGTTGTTTTTCGTGTTTCGAGAGGTCGAGAAGGTCCGTCTTGTGGTTACAAACTTGTTGGTATGTTTGGGCGAGGCCTCGGGGGACCCGGATGCCATTTGGACGATGCGCGAAACTCATTTGGACTTGGAGAACATAGCTGAAGCAGCAGAACTTCTGGTGCAATCGCACCTGCGAGGAACTAGCTGTAGGTGCGAGCTCGCGGAAGCGAGCCAACGACCGCAGAAGTGAAATGGAGTGGACTTCCCAGTGGTCGCAGAAGCGAGGAAGGACTGCATCTGCGAAGGCGCAAATGCGAGGAAGTTGATCGCAGAAGTGGGAGGGTACGCAGGTGCAGAGCTTGTGCCGCAGGAGCGGGCTCGTAGAAGCGAGACTTCGCCCGTAGAAGTGGGAAGGGCAGTCCTGGGCATGGTCCGCATCTACGAGGCTTTGTTCGCCGCAAATGCGGGCTCGCAGAAGCAGATATCGCTGGAGGCAGAAGGGTCAATTTAATACAGGACTTAGGCCATTTTGGCTCATTTATTTCACTTCTTGGGTGATTTTTGGAGCTTCTTAGAGAGAGGTTTTCACCTAGGTATAGAAGGTATGTAATTTCTATCCAATGTAAGTTAATTACATAGATTATGGGTAGAGTTTAACATGAAAAATTGTAAAAATTATGGGTTTAGTTGAAAAATCTAGGTTTTGATAAAAATGGGATTTAACCAAGAAAATGATTATGGAATTTGGTGAAAATTATATATTTGAGTTCGTGAGGTTATGGGTAACATTTATCTTTGAAAATTTCCGGAATTCGGGCACGTGTGCCCGGGGGTGAATTTTAGGAATCTTCTAATTTGGGATGGGCAAGTACTCTAATAGTTAAATTACGAACTTTTGAACATGTATTGATTAATTTATATAACATTTGACTAGTTTCGGATTGTTCGGCACCGATTTGATACTTTAGAACGAATTGTGGGCCGGAAAGTGAGCTTTGAGATAAGGTAAGTCTCTTGCCTAACCTTGTAAGAGGAAATTTACCCAATAGGTGATTTAAATTACTATTTGCTTCTAATTGTAGGGGCTACGTACGTACGAGGTGACGAGAGTCCGTACGTAGATACTAATTATGCTTCTGTCCGGGTAGTTTAGGACCCAAATCATGAAATATTTATAATGTTTGCACCCTACTTGTTAATTAAAGTGCCTAAATTATATTGGAACTTGATAGAGGAATTGTAAAAGACCGAATTTCACTTACTTGAGTTTTGGCGGGTTACTTGACCGTTAATATAAATTGTGCTTCTTTGTGTATTAGCCTTGTAATAGCTTTTAAATCGGATGTTCATAAAATATCCTCTCTTCTTGTGGAGCGGGCCGAACACCTTGGCAGTAGAATAGATGCATTTATGATTCGTGCCGCTCGACCCTCGGCAGTGTACACATTATTCTAGATCGGGTCGTACGACCTCGGTATAAATCGTACGTGTTAATAGTCGGAGCCTAATTATACTTGATATTATTTTGTGGATTGAGAGGTTATAATTATTTAATAACAGAAATTGACTTGGAATTTACTATTAGTGAAAGAATTATTTATTCACTGCTTGTTATTGAGTTATTATTATTATTATTTACATAACTCATGCTTATTTAGAATTTCTGAATTTTATTGTTAGCCCATAGTAAGTTTCGATGTCGGCCCCTCGTCACTACTTCTTCGAGGTTAGACTAGATACTTACTAGGTACATGTTATTTATGTACTAACGCTACACTTCTGTACTAGTCGTGCAGGATCTGAGGCAGGTGCATCTGGCGGTCATATCGGTGCGCACCTCCGTTATCCCGAGACCTAGTGGTGAGCTGCTTCCTGAGCCGTTCTGTAGCACCTAGAGTCTCTCTTTTGCATCTATTTTCTGTCTACTTTTATTTCAGACAGTAGTTAGAGTTTTGTATATTCTACTAGTTGCTCATACACTTGTGAGACCAGGTCTTGGAACACATACTAGTAGACTTTATGGTTTTGGAGTATTTATGTCACTGTATTTGCTCACTCATTAGCCTTTATTTTACATTATTAAATTTTTCTACTCCTCATTTTTTTTAGTAAATGGAATTCAACTACTTGGAAATTTCATTAAAAAGAGTAATTACATGATTAGTTCACCGTTGGCTTGCCTATCGGCGACGTTGGGCGCCACACGGCCTATAGGAGAAACTGGGTTGTGACAGAAAAAAAATATTATTACATTAGAATAATAAGTGAATTCAAAATAAAGGAACATCATCAGAACTTACACAAATGATCAATTTAGTCATATTAGTTAGATAATTATGTATTGTAATTTAAAAGTATTTAATGTGATGGTATTTTACCGAATATTTTTTTGTAGACAATGTTTTTTTTTATATGTTTCCTTCTAATGTTTTGGTTACTTTGCCATAACCAGAACTATTGTTGTCGATATTGATATCCTTCTTGAAAGTGCAACATATAGTTGTTCATGCAAGAAAATATATTGTGATAAATATAGTCCAATATTTAGGATATTTATCCGTGTGCTTTATTTATTATAAATGTAAATGTACTGAAATTATTTCACACAAATTTAAAAGGATATTCTTTAGTTTCGGAAGACAAAAGTTGAATTCGGGGATAAACACATACTTAAAAGTACATTAACCAGTATCATAATCTCTGCATGTATATATAACGTTATTGTCAAAACTCTCTATATACCATCTGTGTGCTATTAACTATTCGGCGGATCTAAGTTTTTCAGTAGCATGAAGGGCATATTTTTCTTCAAAATCAACCTATATGCAATAAAATATCAATTTTAACTTAGTCTATTTTATATACGGTGACACTAATATACGTAAAAAAAAATAATGAACTCGATAACATCTATCATTTGGTATTAAAATATTTAAGTATTTTTCTTGATAGTAATTATTGGTATCATCTTCTGTTGAGTCAAAAATGAAAAAATATTTTATTTTTACCATAAAACTTTGCAATTAACCTTTTTATGTAGTGGATCGACATATTCATTAATGCTAGCTAAGATAGCTCTTTAATTTCTATAATATAATTTGCACAAACTGCATTTTAATCTAATGTTGGAAATATTTTCCTTATTAAATGCACTACTTATGAGCTTAGAGTTACTTATTATTTATGCCCTCTTTGCGTCTTTGTTTTGGCTGATTCGATAGAGATTTGGTCGAATTTGGGTCTAATATGTTGTCTTTCAGTGCAGGTGATGCGGAGGGGATCAATGGACGAATAGTGCACTTAGTGTTAAGAAAAAGAGTTGAGCGGGAGGAAAACCCAGGTGCGCGACCGCGCACGAACGACCCCCACAGCGCACTTGAGCGCGCAAGTGACACAGAATTCTGTCAGAGGTGCGCGGCCATGAGCGCGGTCAAACTTCCATGTACGCGACCGCGCATGTCCGCCTTCAAGAATTTGACCCAGGCCTATTTTTAAAAATTTGGAGGCGGCCCTTTTTGACCTATATGAAGCCTTGCTCGTCTCAAAACAAGGCATCTCGGATTTTGGAGCAACTTTTGGAGAGAAGAAGGCAGGGAAACAACGGAGACTCTAAATACTTCATCCAATTCATTCAATACGGATATTTGTTTGATTTTGGGAATTGAAATGTCTTCTTGCTCTTCTAATACTCTTGTGATAAACAATTTCTCCACTATGGAGTAATCTTTCTTAGGGTTATTGACGGATATTATGATTTGACTATTGTTTTGGGATTTACTTTCAGTTAGTTGCATGAACTCGTTGAGTGAGTTATTAATTGAATGGCAAGGCCAATTGTGGTTTTACTTTAATTGAAAGAGAAGTGTTGCTGCAATTCACATTGTGTTATCTTGTTTGGGTTGATTTTACGCCTCTCATAGGTAATCGAAAGAGCTTGGAGAGTTATCAATTGACCCAATTTAGAGGAATAGTCGAGAGACGTTCTTCGTAAGATCATTCATTCAATGTATTTTTGCATATGTTCATAAAACTTGTCATTAGGTTGGTTAACGGACTCTCGTTCATTCGGAAGAAGAATTTGAATCCTTAAGATAGCTTAATCATCTATTGAAATCGAAAGAGTCAATAGACGTTAAGAGTGAACTTAGCACAGAGTTACCCAAAATACTAGTTGATAACATATCTTGTCACAACCCTTACCTCTCACCTTGATATTCAATCGTTGCTACTTAGTCACTAAATTTCCATTATTTTCTCACAATCGATAATCTTAGTGTTTACTATTAGTCAGTAATAACTTAAATCAAAGGTTTATTTTCCTAGAGAGTGTTAAGTTGAAGATTTATTAGAACATTATTTAAATCAATCCATGTGGAGACGATTTAATACTATACTATCTTTGACTAGCGAGCCAAAGTTTTATACATTGGTTTTGCACTCGTCAAATTTTGGCGACGTTGCTAGGGATTGGCGATTAATATTGTTTGAAATAATTTTCGGTGCAAATTCAGGAACTATTTTATTTTATTTTCCTCTTTTACGCCCATCTTATTTCTGTGCAGGAAACAAGTTAAGTTTAGTGGTGTGTGACTCAATCCTCTTTCAAGGAATTGGTGCCATACAATCCAGAAGTAGACAAGCACCTGCAGCAGTTGAGAAGGGAGAAAGAATCAAGCGGATCATTATTGGGTCCGACTTCGAATCAAAATAAAATGGTGAACAATGAAAAGGAAGTGAACCTAGCTGCAAGAGAGGCAGCTCAACAACAGGCTGCACGGTTAGCAGCTGAAGTAGCCCTTAGAGTTGCTGATGAAATAGTCGACAAGGATCGAAGGTTCAATCTCAACCGAACCATGGTCGAAGATGAATTTGAAAATGTAGCTCCCAGGCCTGGGAGGTCTCTAGGAGATTGTGCCAGATCGGTGTACAACCAGCAGCAATCTAGTGTGAGGCCCCCACCCATTGATGCCAACAATTTTGAACTCAAGCAGGGAGTCATCCAAACCATTAAAAACAACTGCATATTTAGAGGCAAAACCAATAAAGATCCCAACAACCATCTGATGGACTTCGACGAAATTATGAACACCTTCCGCTATAATGGAGCATCACTGGATGTAATCTACCTCAGAGCATTCCCTTTCACACTTAAGGATGATGCAAAGCAGTGGTTGAGAAGTCTACCCACAAGGTCAATCCATACGTGGGAGGAGATGACTACCAAGTTCTTAGAAAAATATTTCTCTGCTGCTAAGACTGGACGGATGAGGAAGGAGATTCATAATTTCAGCCAAGGTGAAGGGGAGACAATGTTCGAGGCATGGGAAAGATTTAAGGAGCTATTGTGGAGGTGCCCTCATAACGGAATGGAGCAATGGACCTCCTAGCACTAGAATCAACAAAGGCAACCATACCAGCCTCCATAGCCCAATAACTAAAGTTTAGATCTAATGAAGGCATTCATAAATAAATTAGATGAAAAACTTGAGACTCAAGGAACAGCTATCCGGGAGCAAGGCACAGCCATCCGGAATCTAGAAAGACAAATGGGGCAGCTCGCGTCATTGTTATCAGAAAGGGCTCTGGGGACTTTGCCGGTAGACACTAAGAAGATTCCAAAAGAGACGATCAAGGCCATGTCTCCCAGGAGTGGGAAAATATTAGCAGAGCCCATTGCAAAACCAGGGGCTGAGAAGGAGATCAACTCAACCAAGATAGCAGAAGAACATAAAATTGGTGAATATCTGCTTAAGGAGAATATTAGCAACAAGGAGGTTGATAAGCAGAAATTAAGCAGAGGAGTTGAGGAAAGCAAGCACATGCCAGTGTTACCCTTTCCTCAAAAGATGAAGCGGGAGAAACTAGATAAATGCTTTGGGAAATTCTTGGAGATGCTAAAACAGCTGTATGTGAACATCCCATTCACCGAGATGCTCACCCAGATGACAGCCTATGCAAAGTTCCTGAAGGAAATCCTGTCAAGTAAAAGGAAGCTCGAGGAAACGAAAGTAGTCAAACTCAATGCATACTGTAGTGCCATTCTACAAAACAAAATTCCTCAAAGGTGTGGGGGATCCTGGAAGTTTCACTATACCCTGCTCATTGGAGAGCGAAAATTTTGACAAGGCCTTGTGTGACTCAGGCATCCATTAACTTGATGCCATTATCGGTATTCAAGAAATTGGAAGGAAAACTAGGAATGATCAAGTCTGTGCTGGTATCTTTGCAACTGGATGATTAGACCATGATCATATCAGAGGGCATAATCGAGGACATTCTGGTGAGGGTGTACAAATTTGACTTCCCATTAGACTTCATTGTAGTAGACATGGAAGTGAATAAGGAGGTACCTCTAATCCTGGGGAGACCATTCCTTTGCACTTGCCGGGTTATTCTTGATATATGTGAGGGACAACTCATGCTACAAGTGGGAAATGAAAAAGTGGTGTTTCAAATGAAGAGAATGATGAAATACCCATGTGGTGAGGCATCTGCCTATGTTTTTTTCAAATTAGATGTGGTGGGAGAGTTAGCTTAACAACACAACCTGGACAAGCTGGTAGGCGATTCATTAGAAAGATGCATTAGTCAATCAAGTACAACAGAGGATGAAGATCCTGAAATCAAGAAGGAAGTTGAGGCATTGGAAGATGAAGACCATGTGGTAGACGAAGAAGAATGGGAGAAAGAAAAGATCAAGCCGAAGCTGGAATTGAAAGTACTCCCGACACATTTGAAATATGCTTTTTTGGACTAACAATTTTCCTGTGATTGTTGCTGCTGATTTGACAAGTTAAAAAGAACACATGCTCGTGGAGTTACTGCGGAAGTATAAAAATGCAATCAGTTGGAGCATAGCCGATATTCCCAGAATCAGCCCCGTAATCTACATGCACAATATCCTGTTGGAAGAAGGGAGCAAATCAGTAGTGCAGCCTCAGCGCAAATTGAATTAAAACCTTGAGGAGGTGGTGCAGAAAGAGATACTCAAATTGCTGGATGTAGGTATAATATTTCCCATCTCTGACAGCCAATGGATTAGCCCCGTACAGGTTATGCCAAAAAAGGGGGCATGACGGTGGTGAAAAATGAGGACAACGAGCTAATCCCTACCAGAACAGTTATTGGTTGGAGGATGTGCATAGACTACCGAAGGCTAAATGATGCAACAAGGAAGGATCACTTCCCTCTTCCTTTCATTGATCAGATGTTGGAGAAGGTGTCAGGGCGTGGATGTTACTGCTTCTTAGATGGATATTAAGGGTACAATCAAATACCCATTTCTCCCGAAGATATTGAGAAAACCACCTTTACCTGCCCTTCTGGAATCTTTGCATACTGGAGAATGCCTTTCAGACTATTCAATGCACTAGCTACATTTCAGAGAAGCATGATGTCTGTTATGCCCCGCAGTATTACATCAATGTTACGCTCTGTAGTATTATATTACGACGATGTTACGCCCTATGTTTTCGTACGTGAAAGTACGCCATAAGTAAATTGATGGAAGCTCAGAAATGAGATGTTACATCCCGCATTTTTGTATGTTAAAGTTTCGTCGTAAGTTAATCGAAGTAAGTTCGGGAATGAGATTATTTTGAGATTATAAGCATTATGCTATTTCAAATAAGTGATGAGTAAATTCATGAAGGTGAGAGGGTAAGCAAATCGAAGAAAATGAATTTCGTTGAAGTTTGACATTTTGAGATAAAATACGGTCCAAGCTACAATACCCTGTATTTATGGACTAGTTCCATACAAGGTACCACATGACCATGATAGTAAGGTGTATAAAGTGTGTTAAAAGTGAGTAGTATTTTAAGTAATCTGAAATAATTCTTAATTATATGGGTAATTGGTTAATTATTGGATTAGTGGGGGATTAATGAGTTGATTAAGTAAAGGGGGTGAATATTTGGATAAGTCTTAGGGAGACTCAACGTGGCAGCCAAGAGCAAGGTAAATGTGACTCTTAAATTAGGTTGAAAGGTGGCATAATTTGGACATTCTTTGGCCAAGTCATACTTATCAAGGTGGGGCCCAAACCACCAAGAATTAAAGACTTCTCTACAATCACAAAGAAAGCTTCAGCAAACTCATTCAAAATAATAGCAACGTGATTTGCAACAAAAATTCCTTAGCATCTTAGCAACGTGACATTTTTGCAATTCTAAGGAAGCCCGGTATAATCTTTCTCAAGAATATCATACGGATTTTCCCTAATCTGATCTTGTTGTTACATGTTTTCGCAAAAGACATGTGTTAGAGGGATTGTCGAGAGAATCGGTTCAGGTATGTTAAGGCTATCCCTTCTTTCTTTTTGGCATGATCCAAATGATACAAATGAACGAGCAAAATACACAACTTTCATAAATGGCTCTATTCATAGAAATACTAGGGGTTTCTATATTCTTGATTCCCCATATGTCTTATTATTCTATCATCTGTTCATGGATCTTAGAAAATACGTAAGTTGATAAAGTTTATTTCATGATACTAATCAAAGGCATAATGGTCTTATGACATTCCGAGAGATTTTATTGACGTACTTCTCATGCATTACATTCATTTACATTGACCCATGACCATATGGCGTTATATATGCGTATATATGTATATGGAATATGGGAAAAGGTTATGGCGTTATATACGCACCACCACCTGATCAGCTGGTATGCGTTGATGATTTGCCCACAGTGGCCGAGATGATGTGATGGGATGCCCTCAGAGACTTGATGATGTTATGAACGCATATACCTATGCATGGTATGACATTTATATTCATATGTATGACATTATAAATATTAATTATTCCCAGAGCTATTCAGACTTACATGTTGAGTCTTTTACTCCATGTTTCTGTCATGTCTATTTTTACTGATTTTTATTCCTTACATACTCTGTACATTATTTGTACTGACATCCCTTTGCCTGGGGACGCTACGTTTCATGCCGTAGGTCCCGTTAGATAGTTTGAGAGTCCTCCAAGTAGGCTATAAGCTCAGTATGATTAGGACATGTATTGATTCGTATGGCGGGGCACTGTCCTGACCTTTATGACAATTATGTATTCTTAGAGGCTTGTAGAGAGATGTCATGTATATGAAAGATTGTATGGCCTTATCGGCCTATGTTCAGCGTACGAGTGATCATTTTGGTCTTATAGGCCGTATGTCCTATGTATAAGTTGGTATTACATGTTTTATTCTAATTATCTCACGGCAGTCTTTCCGTCTCATTTTCCTATGATAGTATGATACGAAAAGATATGTTATGTTGGTACTCGGTTGAGTAAGGTACCGGGTGCCCGTCGCGGCCCATCGGTTTGGGTCTTGTTTATGGGTGTGTTGTGTACCACACTTATAATCAGGAGGCTACAGGGCATTTAGGACTGTCACTCTTTCTTCTTACTCTAGATCGTGTGAGAAAGAGGCCAAAAGGGGGGAATGCCCTGGCCTTCGGATTTATTCCCAGAACAGTTGCCTAGATGGCAAGGAGAGTACTAAAGTTTTTGGAAGACATAAGTTATGAAAATGATAAGTGCATCAGTCAACATTTGAGGACGAATGTTTCGAAGGGGGAATTATGTTACGACCCATAGTATTATGTCGATGTGATGCTCCGCAGTATTATATTACGATGATGTTACACCCCATGTTTTCATACGTGAAAGTACGCCATAAGTAAATTGATGGAAGATCGGAAATGAGATGTTACATCCCGCATTTTCGTATGTTAAAGTTTCGTCGTAAGTTAATCGACGTAAGTTCGGGAATGAGATTATTTTGAGATTATAAGTATTATGCTATTTCAAACAAGTGATGAGTAAATTCGTGAAGGTGAGAGGGTAAGCAAATTGAAGAAAATGAATTTCATCGAAGTTTGACATTTTGAAATAAAATACGGTCCAAGTTACAATATCCTGTATTTATGGACTAGTGCCATACAAGGTACCACATGACCATGATAGTAAGGTGTATAAAGTGTGTTAAAAGTGAGTAGTATTTTGAGTAATTTGAGATAATTTTTAATTATTACCTTAGTGTGGCTCTCGTGCCTAGTAGAGAAAGAATGTTAGGCAACCCGAAGAGCCAGTAGATGGAGCAAGGAGAGCTAAAAGCAAAAGAATGTCTTGTTCGAGTTTTCAGAATAAAGTGATAGACAAAAATGTTAGCAGGGAAATAAGAATAGAGTTAAGGAAGCATTATGAGTAAGATGTGATACATGGATGACAACGGTAAATCAAAAAAAAAGGATGACAGTATTATAGAGTCCATAGTTAAGTGAAGGAAAATACGAGAGGTGACAGGCCTTGAGACCGTATAGGCCATACAGTCATATCCTCATTTCGAGAAATAAGTTCGTGACTCCAACGCGACTACCAGAAGGAAAAGTTAGACCGAGAGTAATAAAAATCAATATGGACTGATGAACAAGATAAACTAAACATGAATTAGGGGCTGAGTGACTTGATAATAGTCGGCATCATGAGAATTTCAGAGATTGCGTTCCGGCGATAATAGAATGGATGACAGAATAATAACCTTTAAAGGTCATTCAGGAGGATGCTTTCCTAAAGCAAGCAATGTGAGAAAAGTTAAACTTAAGGGACTATATATGCCAGTATACTTAGTGTCACCTTCGCAAGTAAGGAAATTTGTTATCCTTGGTATAGAAGGGTTACCGCAAGGCGAGTTAGGATCATCGATGATGTGAAAAGATGCCTAAGAGGAAAACATACAACATCTATAGGTAGCTCGTCGTAACACTAAATCTTAGTACTCCCCTAAAGGGGGGGAATATGGAGTGATGTGGCATTAAGACGGAATTAAGTGGTTCTAGTAACTATGGAATGGTAAAGGAAGAATGCGATAAAAATAAGAAAGGAATGAGATTGCACTTATCCGAATCCTACAGATATGCTATGATTCTAGAACATTATGCAAGCATAACGTCAAAGAAAGGAAGTAAGGGTTCCTGCCCGGGATGTTATGGATAAATAAGGAGCCAGTGTGAGAGGTAAGTTAAGACAAAGGAAATAACCCAAGAAAGATTACGCAAAATAATGATATGAGAACGGGCCAACGAGTAGTTAGTAGTTGATTCAGAAAGAGCATAGTTATGGCTAGACAAGAGGATACAGACAAATTTGCATATCGTGCAAGATAAACATAGTGAACCCCAACATAGTGAATCCAGCCTCGCAGTTATGACATTATAATCCTTGAGAAATATTCAGATAGGAGTTGGCATAGTTAAAGGTATTGTTTTAGTGTTACGGAAATAAAAGAGAGCGCCACTGGGAAGACAGTTAAAATATCAGTTCAGAAGCAACCGTACAAGCACATGAGTAGGGAGGTAAGTAACTAAGGATAATGATAGGCGAGTACGAACATCAAGAATTCCATCGGGTATACGATGTAATAAGCTCGCAGCTTTACAAGAGTCAAAGGGTCTTCCCTAAGTACTACAACGAAAGACTAGCTGAGGAAATAAGGAAGAAGGCTTCAACCTAAGCACAGTGACCTAAAGAGGAAATGGTCTTGTAACAATAGTCTCACTACAACATTGTATGCACTCTATATAAAAGTGGCACCTACTGTGGCTAATGAATGGGAAGTAAAATCAAAAGTAATATTCGAGATCAAATGAGTTGCACGAAAACTCCGGCATGCGTGGGAACTAAGATAAGCTAAGTATGCACGCAACAAGGGGGCAAAAAGACCAGGAAAAGTAATAGCTTACGTTTAAAGAAAGTTGAGAAGGAACTAAAGAAATTATTCGATCGATGATCCAGAGTGAGTTACGTTATGAATGCACTCAAGATTTTGGAGTATTATCCATGCAGCATATATGTTGACATTCGTACAGCCGTAGAAGACTTTGGTATAAGTTAAAAGAAAGAATTGAGTCCAGGTCATAGACAAGGGATTGAATTGTTAAATGATAGTATCACGGATATTCCATAGCATCTATGAAAAGCTAAAGTAATAACTAATACCATGAGCCATAGATCGGAAGATAGCTTAAGCCTACATAAAGGCTGATCAGAAGGAAGAGGAAACTAAAGAGTTACATCAACGAAGTAAATCAGGAGTCTGATTATTGGACCTTGAAAATTATAGATATCATGATTGAGAACATTGCAGAATCACTCTTAATATCAAAGGTACAAGCCTTATAAGAAGTCAATATGAAGCTCCCATCGGATTGTGTATGCACCAGAGGTGCAAGTGTTATAATAGAGCTTCAAGTCGTGGATATGAATTATACTATGTGGAAGGGAGGTCATGAAAGTGATAGAAGATATGATGTGAGATTTTAAGGTAAGTAAGGTAAAGGTGAACAGCGTACGAGATACTCAAATACAGAAGATCGTGTATAGTCCATACTTTGGATAGAAGGCTAGAAGCGCTAGGATTCAGTATCCAGGAATGATAGCGGCGTCGTCAATGGCATATCTTCCAGCCTATGATTTCTAGGTACCAAGAGGCCTAGTTAAGAGAGTAAAGAAGAGTTTGAGACGATGTGATGTCTCCCTTGATGTTTCAGAATAACATAAGGAAATCTATAGTGCAAGCAAGTTGAAGGAAGGTTGCGAGTAGTATTAATAGATATGTGTAGGTCATACGTATGGTAGAGCGACAAAGTTTTAGGAAGACAGGAGTAAGGATGAGAAAAGGCGAGTGAGAAGGTGACCAGAATGGATAAATCCTCGGGATTAAGCTTATGAAAATAAGAGAGCTGATGGTTTCTCTAAGTTATAGAAAGCTCAGTATAGCCTGAACGAACTCAAAGGATTCTACGACTAGTAGCATTTAGAAGAGATAGAATGCTGCCCTGGTAGTAGAATGAAGGTGTAATTGTGATAGATGAAGGATGATGTTTGAGCCTTCGATTGAGTAATAATTTCATGAATTGTACAGGATTAAAATACCTACGTAAGGTAAATCACATTGGGATGATATGAAATACGATTATGGAAGTATTGTATCGTATTGCCCCCAGGTGGATCAGAAAAATCACTTCAAATTTTCCGAGATACAGCGGAGCCCTAGTGATTATGTAAGAGGTTTCAAGTTATCAGTGGTAGATTATAGATCAATATTGAGGTGAATCAACAATGGATGGACAAAAGTCACAAAGTATGAGATCAGGATAGGCCGTCATTCCTAAGATGAACAATAATGAGGAAGCATTAAAGAACTTAGACTTATACATATGTGATAAGCAGCAAAAGATAACCTGGAGTTTAGTAGCAGACCTCAGTAACGATATATCGAAGTAAGAGTTATGGTATAGTATGACCTACCTTGATGCAGTAAAGTCATATGGATGGATAACCGGGTCTATGAAATAAGGTATAGCAATATTCGTAAGTTCGACAAAGTACCAAGAGAAGAACTTCAGTATACCTATAGATGCCCATAGGGACATCTTGTCAAGCTCTGTATATGTTTACAAAGTGAGGCCTAGATATTTGCTAAAAACTGAAGGAAAGAAGGAGAGAAGAATCGCATAGGCGCACTTACGAGGTCAGAGTCGTAAAGGCTGCATAATAAAAGGTAGCAAGAGTTATATGATTGGAAGGATTCCGACCACAGGCCATGGTGTGAGAAAGAGGCCAAAAGGGGGGAATGCCCTGGCCTTCGGAATTATTCACATAACTGTTGCCTAGATGGCAACGAGAGTACTAAAGTATTCGGAAGACATAAGTTACACTCTGCGGTATTATATTATGACGATGTTACACCCCATATATTTGCACGTGAAAGTACACCATAAGTAAATTGATGGAAGCTCGGAAATGAGATGTTACATCCCGCATTTTCGTATATTAAAATTTTGTCGTAAGTTAATCGACGTAAGTTCGGGAATGAGATTATTTTGAAATTATAAACATTATGCTATTTCAAATAAGTGATGAGTAAATTCGTGAAGGTGAGAGGGTAGAAAAATCGAAGAAAATGAATTTCGTCGAAGTTTGACATTTTGAGATAAAATACGGTCCAAGCTATAATACCCCGTATTTATGGACTAGTGCCATACAATGTACCACATGACCATGATAGTAAGGTGTATAAAGTGTGTTAAAAGTGAGTAGTATTTTAAGTAATTTGAGATAATTCTTAATTATGTGGGTAATTGGTTAATTATTGGATTAGTGGGGGATTAATGAGTTGATTAAGGAAAAGGGGTGAATATTTGGATAAGTCTTAGGAAGGCTCAACGCGGCAGCCAAGAGTAAGGTAAATGTGACTCTTAAATTAGGTTGAAAGGTGGCATAATTTGGACGTTTGTTGGTCAAGTCATACTTATCAAGGTGGGGCCCACACCACCAAGAATTAAATATTCTCGACAATCACAAAGAAAGTTTCAGCAAACTCATTCAAAACAATAGCAACGTGATTTGCAACAAAAATTCCTTAGCATCTTAGCAACGTGACATTTTTGCAATTCTAAGGAAGCCCGGTATAATCTTTCTCAAGAATATCATACGGATTTTCCCTAATCTGATCTTGCCATTACATATTTTCGCAATAGACATGTGTTAGAGGGATTGTCGATAGAATCGATTCAGGTATGTTAAGGCTATCCCTTCTTTCTTTTTGGCATGGTGCAAATGATACAAATGAACGAGCAAAATACACAACTTTCATAAATGACTCTATTCATAGAAATACTAGGGGTTTCTATATTCTTGATTCCCCATATGTCTTATTATTCTATCATCTGTTCATGGGTCTTAGAAAATACATAAGTTGATAAAGTTTATTTCATGATACTAATCAAAGGCATAATGGTCTTATGATATTCCGAGAGATTTTATTGACGTACTTCTCATGCATTACATTCATTTACACTGACCCATGACCATATGGCATTATATATGCGTATATATATATATATATATGGAATATGGGAAAAGGTTATGGTGTTATATACGCACCACCACCTGATCAGCTGGTATACATTGATGATTTGCCCACAGTGGCCGAGATGATGTGATGGGATGCCCTCAGCGGCTTGATGATGTTATGAACGCATATACCTATGCATGGTATGACATTTATATGCATATGCATGACATTATAAATATTAATGATTCCCAAAGCTATTCAGACTTACATGTTGAGTCTTT
Organism: Nicotiana tabacum; assembly: GCF_000715075.1. Classification (NCBI taxonomy): domain Eukaryota; kingdom Viridiplantae; phylum Streptophyta; class Magnoliopsida; order Solanales; family Solanaceae; genus Nicotiana; species Nicotiana tabacum. Next base: position 62,669,757 of record NC_134094.1, on the reverse strand, counting down.
TACTCCATGTTTCTATCATGTCTATTTTTACTGATTTATATTCCTTACATACTCGATACATTATTTGTACTGACATCCCTTTGCCTGGTGTTTTACCAAAAAATAAGATTCTCGATCAAAGCCTATTTTTAGAAGAACTTAGTTTACTGATAACCAAGAAATTCCGTACTTTCTCAATTATATGAAAGGAAATAAACGTGACAAGAAATATGAAAATAATTGATCGAAAATAAAAGAAAGTAATTGTATTCCACTAAGAATCAGAACGTGTCTTTACAAGTGAAATTAGTTTCCCTTATATAGGGGTTTACAAATATAACGTTTCATTCCTTTTATGTCTGAGTCATTATGAGCATTAATGACATTAAATGAACCGTTATAATTGGCAATCGTAACTGTCCATGAAGACTCTGTAACAGTTTCGATTCTTCTTTCTCATTAATTGGAGGTTCGTGAATCTTCCCTTTTTATTGTCTTGATTCATTTCATCCGCGTCTCTTCATTAAACAATTTAGGCTTGAGCAACTGCGTCCTTTCATCTCGTGAGTGATTTGTTCGTACCTCTTGTAACTCGTACATCTTTTAATTATTACACTCCAGTTGTTATCTTCTTAATGATCCACGTATCATGCCATGTCATCCGCATATAATTCCACGTGTATTATTTATTTTCTACCAATACAGATAGTCCCCCCACTTGCCGAATATTCTGCAATTGAATATTTGGGAAGTGGTACGTATTTATGGCGGGAATTATTTGCCTCTGTTTCCCATGTATCATTGCGTCTTCTTCAAAACCAACGCACTTCCATTTAATGTATGTGCCACGTGGCCTTCGTCAATTGGGTCTACGACTCTACAGTGGTTTTTAGGGCTTTCTTGCGGCTGCGTCAGTCACGAAGTGACTGTTTTGTTATGACGTTTCCATCATGACTCACTTTACATGACGGTTTCTTTTTCTTATAAATACCTCATGTGCTTTTAGTTCCACGAAACCTCCAATCTACAGTGTTCTTCTTCTTCAATCATTCTTGTTCTTCAGCACGCATTATTTTCTTGTATAACCATATCTTCATCAAACCCCGATCCTCACAGAGTAGTAATTGAAGATGAACTTCCCCCTTTAACTACTCCTGTTAGGAGTAGAAGAGGTGGTAGATTACGTAGTTTAGGATCTATATCTATTCGTGGTTCTACTTCCCAAACCAATATTATTACTCCTTCTTCTTCTAGGACTAGGGCTTCTTCAACCCATAGATCTTCTACCAGAAATAAGGAATCAAGTGAACCCCATTCGAGAACCAACGGTTGATGAAATCGTTCCTCAAGAATTTTCTTTCTCTACTGATCGTGAATCGATTAGGAACCAAGTTACTTCTATGACTTCCCATGATCGTGCCGATGTCTATCCTTCCCAGATTACTAATGGCTTGATTTCTCTTGTGCGAAGAGAATGCCACTAGAAATCTGAATTTCCAGTTTTAGTTCTGGCTCAAACAAAAGGATAACTTCGGACCAGGCTGGTTATTCTTTTGTTTACACATATCCTTTTACCTTAGTTTTCAGACCACCTATTGACCCAGCAATCATAGAACTTTGTCGTTTCTTTAACGTTTGCTTCGGATAGATTGGTCCTATTGTATGGAGAGTTGTTACATGTCTACGATGCCTATCTAATTTGGCTTCCTTACCCTTTACCTTTCAACACTTGCTTTATCTTTATTCCCCTAAGTTGTTTCGTTCAGGGGTCTTTACTCTCGTGGCCAGAAGCAAAAGGGTTTTGGTTAGCCCTAAAGATGATAGAGATCGTGGCTGGTACGCCCGTTTCATTGCTGCTCCCACAAATGGTTTGGTAGGTAAGGAGAACATGCCTTTTCCAGAAAAGTGGAATTTTGCACGTAAGTATTTTTTTAAGTATCTCTCTTCTTCTTTTGTGAGGGAAGAAGAGACTTACGATATCATAGTTTTTTTCTTTTCTTTTTAGCAACCATGGAAGTTTTTGAAGAAATACCAAACTTCCGTGCTTGAGTAGAGAAATTGTTGTCGGTTGCTCCTATGGAAGGAAGGTCTTGGAAATACCTTTCTCATGGGTTTGGTTGGAAAGTCAAGACTCATGGTATCCTTCTCTTTAATTTTCCTCCTTTCTTTTGTATTTACTTAGAGGTTACTAACTTTTTCCTCTGCTAGGGTTTCCCATTCGAGTTGTCAGTGCCGCATCTATTACTTCATCAAGACTCTCTTTGTCCCTTGCTCAAGAGATGTTTTTAAATTCTTCATCAAAGAGAAAAGCGTAGGGAGCTCGTGGCTCGGAGGGTGAAGAGAAACAAGAAGAGAGTCCTTTAGTGCGCAGGCCTCGAGCTAGGAGGCGTGTTATTTCGGATGATGAAACCACCCCTCCTCCAAGTTCAGTTCCTGTGAATGAGCCTGAAAGTGCTACTTTAGGGACTTCTGATGAAGAGATAAATGTTGCCCCTCGTGACTCTACCGATCAATTGTTTTCCCGTGATTTTGATAGTGAAGATTTTGGTCTTGTTTCCGAAGAAGTACTCATTGCCTCTTTTCCAGTATCAGATTGATTCTCAGATTTTCGCTCCTGTTGTTGCTGCTACTGCTCCTCCCGTGGTTGTTTTCACTTCCTCAACTGTCCCTATTGCTACCACTTATCATGTTGAAGTTGGTACTTCCAGTAGCAATAGGATGATGAAAAAGGTTACCATAGAAGTCCCCGAGGATGGTAATATTTTGAAAAAATCTGGTCAAGCCGACGTATGGCTAAAACCTCTACTTGGCCCAGTTGAGAAGTCGAAGTTGGAAAGCCACAGTTCCTTGACATAGATGAATAAAATTGTTCATTCATCTTTGAAGGTATAAGTCTTATCTCTTTTCTTTATTTTCCTTGTGATTTTTTATCTTTGTTTGATAATCACTTCTTCTTTTTTCTTTTGTAGATCAACTTGATAGGCATGGAGCTTATGAAGAGAATTTCCCACACTGAACACCTAGTCAATGATTATCGTACGGAGGCAGACAACTGGAAGGAATAATACGAGGGTCTTCAGTTGGAGAAAGATGTTTTAGATGAGGAGAAGTGTGCTTTGGAACAACAAGTAAGAGTGATGGCGGCAGAATTGGCAATTGAAAAAGCCTCTTCCAGTCAAGTTGGAAAAGATAAAGACATCCTTGAGTCTTCATTTGCAGAGAAACTTTCTAAAGCTACCGAAGAGATTAAGGTTTTGAAAGAACTCCTTAATCAGAAGGAGACCTATGCCGGGGAGCTTGTTCAAACACTCACTCAGGCTCAAGAAGACCTCCGTGACTTTACTGATAAGGTCCAATACTTGGAGAGATCCCTCACCCCTTTGAAGGCTTCTTATGATACCTCATTTACTGAAAGAGAAGAGTTGAAGGCTGAAATTGAGCAATGGTAGAAGGACTATGAGGCTTTCAAAGATAAATCAAATCTTGACGTAAGTTGGGCTTTTTTGAACACTCGCCTCGAGACTTTGATGGAGGCTAGCCAGGAAGGCTTTGACTTGAATGCTGAGATTGCAAATGCTAAGGAAACTATTGAAAAAACTCAGCAAAGTCAGAACGTTTCCTCACCTGAGGTTGGAGTTCCCGAAGGTGATGAACATACTCCTGCTGAAGTTGGTGTTCAAGCCTCTTCTACTCAAGTCGAATCTTCTCCCGCTGCTGGTGATGCCATATTGGATTCTGCCTCTCCCGCTGCTGATAGTGTTGCTTTGGATTCTTCCCCATAGTGTTCTTAGTTTGTTTCTTGAACTTTTGATGGGAAGTTTGTTTTGTTTGTTTTTGTTTTTTATTTTTGGAATGATTGGCTAGTTTTTACCCCTTGGTCCGTTTTAGGGTTTGTAATCAAACTAATACCTTGGTTTTAACTAAGTTTATACTTAGTTTTAGCCAGGTTTATTATATAATATTTCATTTGAGTTTATGTTTGACATGCATTTTAAAAATGCTTAAGTATTTCGTGATTTTGGTATAGACATGAATTTTATAAAAGAGGGACCTTTTATAAATGACACTAATGAAGAAGACGTCTCAACTTCATATTGGTGTAAATATATAATAGAAGTAGGAAAATACGTGTTTCGAAGAGATTTCTTGAATAATTTGAGGAAGTTTCATATTTTGAACTTTCAAATTATACAACACTTTACATGTATTCAAGTAACTTTTTGTACAACATCTACAACTCTTTCATAATTGTTTTCCTTATAACAGATTTCATAAAATTCTAGGGTATATTTTGCCACCCATGACTAATCATTGCCCTTAGTCTAAGTACTCGTAGGATCTTGTAATTTACATCTGTGAGTTTACACTTTATCAAAGCTTATTACAAAGGTTTTTGAATCAGTCTTGTTTTTTGGCTCTTGATTAGCTCTTGATTTTTGATTTTTGGGTTGATCCAGGCTTGACTTGAATTCTGACTCTTTTAGTCTTTTTTAGTCTTCTTTGACTTTCAGTCTTCTTTGTCTTCCATAGTCCCCCAAGTGTTAGATTTTGAAGTATGTAATCTCGAGCACTTGATTATTCCTTCCATGTGGTCCATCTCCTAAAAAGGAAAATACATACCAGACTCGGAGGTATATTTTTAGATGATGACTGCTTAACCCTTTTTATTTCCATCAGAAAGGTTGTAACTCAGACCGGAAATAATTTTGTATCCCGCGTGTCTTTCAGGTCTAATATCATCATTTGGTATGGGCTAGCTTTTTGCCTATCATCTAAAATTATTAGTATAATTTAACTGAACAAAACAAAATTGTAGTTAAGTGATACCTGATCGTGGGTATTTCCCTTGCTTAAAAATAATATTTCTTCAAATGAACAGCATTCCAATTCAAAGGTAACACCTTGTCGTCCATGGTTTCTAATTCATAAGCACCTTTCCCAGCGATACCTCGCACTTTATAAGGACCTTCCCAATTTAGGTTAAACTTTCCTGCTCCAGCTGTTTTTGTTGATTGAAAATCCTTTTTCAGAACAAAGTCCCCAATCTTGAAGTATCTGAGATGAGCCTTCCTGTTGTAGTATCGTTCAATGGTTTGCTTCTGTGCTGCCATCCTTATTAGATTTGCTTCACTTCTTTGCTCGAGTAAATCCAAGTTCGTTCTTAACTCTTCATCATTTGATTCTTCTATTGCTTGTGTGAATCTCATACTTGGCTCTCCTATTTCAACTAGGATTAAGGCTTCTGAACCATAAACAAGTGAAAATGGTGTTTCTCCCGTGCCTGTCTATGTTGTTGTTCGATAAGCCCATAATACTCCTGGTAACACCTCGGGCCAATTTCCTTTTGATTCTTCTAATCTTTTCTTTAAAAATTATTAATAATAATCTTGTTTGTTGACTCAACCTATCCATTTGCCATGGGATGATAAGGTGAGGAAGTTATTCGTTTGATTTGCCAACTTTGAAAAAATTTTGTGACTTTCGAGCCTATAAATTGTGGGCCATTATCACATACGATTTCTTTTGTCACTCTGAATCGGCATATAACATTCTGCCAAATAAAATCCATTACTTCCTTTTCTCGCACCTGTTTGAAAGCTCCTGCCTCTACCCATTTGGAAAAATAATTTGTTAATACTAACAAAAATCGTACCTTTCCTTTAGCTTGTGGCAAAGGACCCACTATATCCATTCCCCACTTCATGAATGGCCACGGGGAAATAACTGTGTGTAATAATTCTGTTGGGCGATGCATATTATTGCCATATCGTTGGCATCTATCACACTTTGCAACAAAACTTTCTGCATCTTCCTCCATTTTAGGCCAGTAGTATCCTGCTCTAATTAGAGTTTTTACCAAAGATCTACCTCCTGCGTGATTTCCACAATGCCCCTCATGCACTTCTTTCATCACATATTCTATTTGAGCAGGTCCAAGGCATCTTGCTAAAGGTCCACTGAATATTTTTCGATATAGATTTCCTCGAATTAAACAGTAACAAGCAGCTTTTCGTCGAAGCGACTGAGACTCTTTTTTGCCTTCAGGTACGGTTCCATACTGTAAAAAATTAACAAGCTCGTTTCTCCAATCCCAAGTCAGATTATTGAAACTTACCTCGTTTTTATCCTGGTCCAGTGCTGAAAGAAATAAATGTATTACGATAGCATTTTCCGCACTTGTTATTTCCGCAACTGATGCAAGATTAGCTAGTGCATATGCTTCTACATTTTCTTCCCTGGGTATTTGCACAATCTTTCATGATTGGAATTGCCTTATCAATTCTCGTGCCTTTTCCAAATATTGTTGCATCTGTGCCTCTCTAGCTATGTAAGTCCCCTGCATCTGATTGACTACCAGTTGAGAATCACTTTTAATCACGATTTGCTCTATGGAGAGTTCACGTGCCAGTTCTAACCCTGCAATTACAGCTTCGTACTCTGCTTCATTGTTAGTAATAGGGTAACATTTAATTGTTTGTCTTATACTTTCTCCTGAAGGTGGAATTAAAACAATACCCAAACCTGCTCCTTTAATATTTGAGGAGCCATCAGTAAATAGAGTCCACGTACCTGGATTAGATCCGATGAATATTTGTAATTCCTTTTCTACTTCAGGAACTATTTTTGTGCTAAAATCTGCTACAAAATCTGCTAAAACTTGTGATTTTATTGCAGTTCTAGGTTGGTACATGATATTATACTCACTGAGTTCTATTGCCCACTTGGCTAATCTACCTGACAATTCTTGTTTATGCAAAATATTCCTTAAAGGATAAGCAGTTATTACGGAAATAGGGTGACATTGAAAGTAAGGTCTCAACTTTCTAGATGCCATAACTAATGCTAAGGCAAGTTTTTCTAAATAAGGATATCTAGTCTCAGTATCTAACAAAGATTTACTGACATAATAAATTGTAGATTATTCACCTTTGTCTTCTCATATCAAAACTGCACTTACAGCCATTTCTGAAGCTATGAGGTAAACGAACAACCTCTCACCATTTTTAGGTTTAGCCAGCAAAGGAGGATTTGATAAGTATGCCTTCAAATTTTTGAGGGCTTGTTGGCATTCTTCAGTCCACTCGAACTGATTTTGTTTTTTTAGCACTGAAAAGAATTTGAAACTTTTCTCCGAAGACTTAGAAATAAATCTTCCCAGAGCTGCTATCCTTCATGTCAATCTTTGTACCTCTTTTTTGCTCGTGAGTATATCAGAAATTTCTTCAATAACTTTGATTTGTGCAGGGTTTACTTCAATACCTCTATTAGATACAAGAAAACCTAAGAACTTACCTGAAGCTATGGCACACTTTTCTTGGTTCAATTTCATATTATAGCTGCGGAGGATCTCGAAGGTATTTGAAAGATTTTGAAAATGATCTTCCGCTCGTGCAGATTTGACTAGCATATCATCAATATATACTTCCATAGTCTTTCCCATGTGTTCTTGAAATATCTTGGTCACCAACCTTTGATATGTGGCTCCAGCGTTTTTCAAACCAACAGGCATGACTTTATAACAATAAGTCCCCATGTACATAATAAATGAAGTTTTTTCTTCATCTAAAGGGTCCATTTTTATTTGATTATAACCTGAATACGCATCTAAAAAACTCAATAGCTCATGACATGCGGTAGAATTAATCAATTGATCTAAATGCGGTAAAGGGAATGAATCTTTTGGACAAGCTTTATTTAGATCAGTATAATCTACGCAAACTCGCCATTTACCGTTCTTTTTTGGAACTACCACAGTATTAGCTAACCAATTAGGATATTTTACCTCACGTATTGAACGATCTTTAATAGTTTTTGTACCTCATCATGAATCACTTGATTTTTGAATGATCCTTGCTTCCTCTTCTTTTGCTTGACAGGTACGTAGGATGGATCTTCATTCAATTTATGAGTCATCACTCCGAAGGTATACCTGTCATATCCGAATGCGACCAAGCAAAACAATCTGCGTTAGCTTTTAAAAATTCAACTAACTTACCTCTCATTCCTGGGCTCAGCTTTACTCCGATATAAACTTTTCGATCTGGCCACTGTTCGAATAGCACAACAGCTTCGAGCTCCTCAATTGTTGTTTTGATGTTTTCATTCTCATCTGGTTCTTGAATTACATCCGGTCTAGAATCCATATCAGTTGGCTTTGATACATTTTCAGATAAGATTTGATTTACCACGTCTTCCACGAAATCCTCATTTGTATCAATGCTTTCCTTGTGTGACTGCACCACTGAATTGATATTCTTAGAAGTTTGTTGATCTTCTCGAATTTGTTGAATTCCCCATTTTGAAGGAAACTTAATAACTTGATGTAACGTAGACAACAAAGCATCCATGTCATGAATCTATGGCCTCCCAAGAATCACATTATAGGTCATGTCCGTATCTATTACTTGAAATTTCGTCTCTTTGATGACTCCTTCCGCGAATGTAGTTAACATTATCTCACCCTTCATAATAACCGTTGAATTTTTGAATTCAGACAAGGAACGTGATGTTGGTATCATCTGGTTACCAATTTGTATTTCGTTCACCACTCGCAATAAGATAATATTCACGGAGCTACCTGGATCAATCAAAACTCGTTTTACATTAGTATCATGTATAAGTAAAGATATCATTAGTGCATCATTAAGCCATCCGCATCTACATCATCAAATGTTATGCTATCTTCTTCCCAGGTTTGTCAAACTCACTTTTCGTGGGTTACTGTGAATTTCGCCGTCTTTTTTGCAGCTGTGTACCTTACACCGTTGACTTCTTCTCCCCCGCTTATCACGTTCACTGTTCTCTTTGGGGATGGAGGTTTTGGAGGTTCTTGTCTATTTTTCATGTAAGACTGTTTACCTTTCTCGCTGAACAAGTCTGTCAAGTATCCCTTCTTCAACAAATGTTCTACCTCACTTTGTAACAGTCTGCAATCTGATGTTCTATGGCCGAGATCATTATGAAACTCACACCAAAAATCTGGATTTCTTCTGTTTGGGTTTGATCTCATTTCCTTTGGCCATCTCACCTTATCTCCCATACTCCTTAAAAGAGCTACCAACTCAGAAGTACTAATATTGAAACTATATTCTCCAATCCTTGCATTTGCGTTGGTATCCATATCACGCACATCTTGATCTTTTCTAAACCTAAATGATGATGAACCTAAATCTCTATTCCTCAATGTATGGTCAGATCGTACCTTTTCTGGCTTGGAACGTGCGTCTCGCCCTGAGGGTCCCATATAAGGCTCGTACCTGTTTTTACCGAACCTCTTTTCAGATTCCAACCGCCTCGATCATGTTCTCTCATTAACCTTTGATTGAGCAACGATGTCTTCTTCAATCCGCAGCTTCGTACTATACCTGTTACATACGTCATTCCATGTTGTGGCAGGTAATTCTCGTAAGCTTTCTTTGAGCCTCCTCGTGGCTTCTGAACTTTTTTTGTTTAGATTACTCGCGAATGCCATGGCTACCCAATTATCAGGTACTCTTGGTAAAAGATAATACCATGTTAACGCCCCTTTCGTGAGTGTTTCTCCAAACTTTTTGACCAACACTGACTCAATTTCTTGCTTGGTTAAATCATTGCCTTTTACTCCTATGGTGAATGCAGGGACATGGTCATGTGGATCGGTTGTTCCATCATATTTTGGGATGTCAGGCATTTTGAACTTCTTGGGAATGGGCAATGGAGCCGAGCTTGGTTTCCAGGGTTGTTGCGAATATTTGTCGATATCCACTCCCTTAATCACATGTGGTATGTCAGGTATTTGCTCGATGCGGTCGTTTTGTTCTTTCACCTATTTCTGCAAAGTTAGTAGTAAAGTTTGTAAATCAGAATTATTTGGTGTACCTGGTCTCCCATCATGTGACTCATTGGGAGTTCCCCGCTTCCTGAATTAGCAAGCCCTGAGTGTGGAATTTCCACAGTTGAAGTATTATTTGAGGGAGGAATTTGTGGTACAGTTGACAGTCCCCTCACGAAAGCTTGGAGAGCATTATTCACGTATTCAGCGATCACCTGTTTCACATCATCCTGCTCAATGGTCTTCTCATCTCCATGTTGTTCATTCGTGTGAGTAGCAGTTCTTTCAGGTGTTCCTTCTCGAGAAGTGCGTGGAGATCCCTGAGGTGATGGAACAGGAGTTCCTTTTACCTGTTGGTTGTTGTCATTGACAGTTGATATGATTTGGTTGTGAGAGAGAAAGAATTGGAAAGTAAAAAGATTATCAGATTCCCGTTAACGGAACCAATTTGTTTAGCCAAAAATTAAGATTCTCAGTCAAAGCCTATTTTTAGAAGAACTCGGGTTACTGATAACCAATAAATTCTATACTTTCTCAATTATATAAAAGGAAATAAACGTGACAAGCAATATGGAAATAATTGATTGAAAACAAAAGAAAGTAATTGTATTCCAGTAAGAATCAGAACGTGTCTTTACAAGTGAAATTATCTTCCCTTATATAGGAATTTACAAATATAATGTTTCATTCATTTTATGTCTGAGTCATTATGAGCATTAATGATATTAAATGAACTGTTATAATTGGCGATCATAACTGGACATGAAGATTCTGTAACGATTCTGATTCTTCTTCCTCATTAATTGGAGGTTTGTGAATCTTCCCTTTTAATTGTCTTGATTCATTTCATCCGTGTCTCTTCATTGAACAATTTAGGCTCGAGCAACTGTGTCCTTTCATCTCGTGAGTGATTTGTTCGTACCTCTTGTAACTCGTACATCTTTTAATGATTACACTCCAGTTGTCATCTTCTTAGTGATCCATGTATCATGCCCTGTCAGCCATATATAATTCCACGTGTATTATTTATTTTCTACCAATACACCTAGGGACGCTGCGTTTCATGCCGCAGGTCCCGTTAGACAGGTTGAGAGTCCTCCAAGTAGGCTATCAGCTCTGTGGAAGGTGTTGATGCACTCAATTTGCTCCAGAGTGACTATTTGGTCAGTATGATTAGGACATGTATTGATTGGTATGGTGGGGCACTGTCCTGACCTTTATGACAATTATGTATTTTTAGAGGCTTGTAGACAGATGTCATGTATATGAAAGATTGTATGGCCTTATCGGCCTATGTTCAGTGTACGAGTGATCATTTTGGTCTTATAGGTCGTATGTCTTATGTATAAGTTGGTATTACATGTTTTATTCTAATTATCTCATGGCAGCCTTTCCGTCTCATTTTCCTATGATAGTATGATACGAAAAGATACGTTATGTTGGTACTCGGTTGATTAAGGTACGGGGTGCCCGACGCGGCCCATCGGTTTGGGTCGTGACAATGTAAATCTTTTTAGATTTGAATGGGAAGTGTCTGGAGGTGTTCATGGATGACTTTACTCTCTTTGGAGATGATTTCAAGGATTGCTTGAGGAATCTCGAACTTGTTCTGAAACGATGTGAGGACACTCACCTAGTACTCAACTGGTAAAAGTTTCACTTCATGGTTAAGGAGGGGATAGTCTTGGGCCATAAAGTCACAGCTGAAGGTATTGAGGTCGTAGAGCTAAAGTAGATGTGATAGCTAAGCTCCCACCACCGACTTCAGTGAAGGGCATCAGAAGTTTTTTGGGGCATGCAGGGTTTTATAGAAGGTTCATCCAGAATTTCTTCAGCATTACCAAGCCCTTAATAGCATCACATGCCAAGGATGTGAAATTTGTGTTCGATGTAGAGTGCCTCAGAGCATTCGAACTGATCAAATAAAAGCTAGTGAGTGCTCCCATAATGGTGACTCCTGACTGGAGTGAACCCTTTGAGATCATGTGCGATGCTACTAATGTGGCAGTGGGAGCACTGATGGGGAAGAGGAGAGATAAAATGTCCAGACCCATTTACTATGCAAGTCGGACCTTGAACGATGCTCAGGTGAACTATGGTACCACAGAGAAGGAGTTCTTTGCAGTGGTCTTCGCTTTTGACAAGTTCAGATCCTATTTAGTGGGAAGCAAGGTAATAGTGCATACTAATCACTCAGCACTGAAGTATTTGCTGAGTAAGAAAGAGTCCAAACCACGTCTGATGCGATGGGTATTGTTGCTGCAAGAATTTGATCTAGAAATCAAAGATAGGAATGGCACAGAAAATCAAGTGGCTGACCACCTATCGCGCTTGGAGAAACCACATGTTGAAGCGGTAGACATTCGGGAAGAGTTCCCAGATGAGCAGATTTTTTTCCATTGCAGCGGTCTCTGGTAGACTGCCATGGTTCGCCGACATAACTAACTTTTTGGCTAGTGGATGGCTACCACACGACTTGACCTCCGACAAGAAAAGGAAGCTGCAAAGTGAGGTAAAAAGTTACTTCTAGAATGACCCCTTTTTGTTTAAATTATGTGATGGTGTAATTCGGAGATGCGTACTTGAAGGGGAAATGGGAAGTATATTATCCCATTGTCATGATGGAGCAGTTGGAGGACACTATGGAGGAAATAGGATAGCAGCGAAGGTCATGGAGGCCGGTTTTTACTGGCCATCTCTGTTACAAGGATGCAAGATCTTACGTGGCTACATGTGACAAGTGCCAACAGACATGTAACATTAGTAAAAAGGACGAGATGCCCCTGAATTCCATTTATGTATGCGAAATCTTCGATGTCTGGGGCATCGACTTCATGGGGCCCTTCCCATTGTCCCATTCCTATGAGTACATCCTAGTGGCCGTTGACTATGTCTCCAAGTGGGTTGAGACAATCCCCACTAGGACCAATGATGCTCGGGTAGTATGTGAATTTCTTCGAAAGAATATTTTCACCCGCTTTGGAACTCCCCAAGTCATCATCAGTGACAATGGGTCATATTTTGTAAATACACAGTTTGCCACTCTGCTGTCTAAATATAGGGTAACTCATAAAACAGGAACCCCATATCATGCTCAAATTAGTGGGTAGGTAGAAGTAGCTAACCGTGAACTCAAAAGAATTTTAGAAAAAATGGTTAGTGCTTCCAGAAAGGATTGGTCAGTCAAGTTGGATGAAGCTCTATGGGCGTATAGAACAGCGTTCAAAACAACCATAGGGACTTCACCCTTCAAGTTGCTATATGGAAAATCATGTCAATTTTCATGTCACTTACCTGTAGAGATAGAGCATAAGGCTTATTAGGCAATTAAATTGCTTAATCTTGATCGGAAACAGTGATCGTAATCGTGGTTTGAAGATGATGATTTGAAGATTCATTCGACCGGCTTGGGCCCTCTTAATATGCTGTAACCTCTATTGATTAGACTCGAAGTGGCTCAGATCGGCCGAGACTAAACGAGCAAAAAGCCACGAAGGTAGGAATTCATATTGGACGCGTATGAGAATGCGCAAATTTTCAAGGAAAAGACGAAAAAATGGCATGACTGTCTGATTAAACCGAACGAATTTCATGAAGGGAAAAAGGTCTTATTGTACAATAGTAGACTCACCTTGTTCCCCAGAAAATTTAAGTCTAGATGGACGGGACCGTATGTGGTGAAACATGTATCACCATATGGGGCGATTGAGATCTAGAACATGGACGGAATGGAAAGTTTCAAAGTGAATAGGCACAGGCTAAAACCATTTTTTGCTGAGGATTTGCTCAGCAATCCTCGAAGCATCATAATCAGTTGAGGATGCCCGATTGAGTCAAGATGATGACTAAAACTCAGAACTACCTCTAACTCTTCTACTAGCTTAAATTTTCCCTCTTGTTTCTTCCTTACTTGTAGCGTAGATTAGGTAAAGGTTAGTGTATATTATGACTTGGTGGGTGCAGGAAGGTATATGTTGCGGAAGGTTGGAATTGAGGCTTTTAAAAGGCTCCTTGTGAGTGTACACGTGCGCGACTACGCACCTGGAAGGGTACACCGCGCATGTGGTTGCACAAACTATGTCGTCAGACTATGCTGGGACGTGCGCGACTGCACACCTAAAGGGTAGCCCGCACACATGACCGTGCATGTGCACCAGTGTACTGCCATATGTGCGCGGCAGTGCATGGGATGACCCGACCGCGCACAGGTAAGTACCCTCCCCTTTTAATTTCCGCCCCAACCCTTAACCCCCTTTCCAATCTTTCCCCCTTTTCTCTCCTCTTTCACTAACACAACCCCTAATCCGCCCCAACCTTTCCCAATCACTCTCTATAACCGATCACACACCATCCCTCCCTCATGTGTGCTTCTTCCAATTTCTCTTTCAGGTATGTAACTTTATTTTGTCCATGTTTTTCTTCTTCTTCTTTCTTTTGTAGTTTTTTCTTTTTCTTTCTCGCTCTTTTTCTTTTTCTTGTGGGGTGAAGATTGAGTTTCACCATGTGTACTGATAACATGATTGCTAGGTAGTGAAATTGGTATGTATGTAGTCCACCTAGGGCTAAAATTAGCTTTGTGGGGGAATAGGAACAACTTTGCATGTTAAGTGTTTGTGTAAATGCCACAATGAGGTTAAGAGTGTAATTTTGTGACCAAGTGTGCGGGTGAAGTCTGAGTAGCCTTTCTTGGTCCGCCAAGTGATTTATTTGCTGATATTTGGCGGGTTGTTTCAGGTGCAATGGCTCCCTCCAAGAAAAGAAAAACGGCAAGTGCCTCCACCGGTAGTCAAGCGGGAACGTCCAAGTCGCGAGCTTCTACATCCGTTTGTCCATATGATCAGAATTAGTTTGTCTTATGGGAAGCCCAACAACTATTTAATAGCAAAGTAGGCAAAAACACCATACCGGAAAGGGGAATCAATATTGGGTCTCTCCAAAATGACTGTCACAAAGTGTATGAGGAATTGGTCAGGCAAAGAATGGGGGTGTTCTTCGAAGAACCGATGAGGCAAATTTAATGGTTGTTCGGGAGTTCTACGCGAATTGCCTAGAAAATGAGGACTACGTGTGCACGGTCCGGAAGAAGAAAGTGGACTTCTCCAAGGATACCATTCAAAGGGCCTATCACTTACCGGAGTACGTGGAAGACCCTGATGCAGACGACTACTAATTAGCGTAAAATCATATCCATGGCTCACGTTCTTTATGACCATTTGTATGCCCCGGAAGGAGGTGGTGTGGTTGATCCAAGGCCACAAATTTCACTCTGCTTCACTCACTTTTAAGGGGAAGTGCTGGCTTTACATAATTAATAATCACCTGATGCCTTCCAGCAACACAACTGAGGTAAATGGTCCCCGAGCTACTCTGATTTGGTGTTTTGTCACTGAACAAGACTTTGATGTGGCTAAGTGTCACGCCCCAAAACCTAGGAGCGCGACCGGCGCTCAACCGAGAGAACCCGGCCGAGCAAGCCTGTTAGATTTCCTTCTACCCAAACTCATCCATGAATAAAGAAGAGATGTACTCCATTAATCAATTACCAAAAAGATTTTATTAACAACTTCCTTTACATTCCCATTAGCATCTTCATTCATAATTTCCAAAATGTTACGAGTTTATAGAATTTATGAAAAACATGATTTCCAAATACCAACATTTCTAGTTCAGTTCCACAACATCAACCACAACCCACCACGGGTCTACGGAGCCTCTAAGTAGAATAGAAGAGTAATTTGAAAATGCCGGCAACAAGACCCCGGCTATACCTCAAACAGAATACACAAAGAACAAAAGATACATGACCCCGGGATGAAGTGGGGCTCGCCAAGTCAGCTGGGAAGAACGTGTACTGCTATCACTGACCAACATATCCTGCTGTAGAACCACCTGCATCCATTTAAAGATGCAGCGCCCCCGGCAAAAGGGACGTTAGTACCTTCGAATAGTACTACTATGAAAACTAAACACCAATCTAAGAATTCAGAAATACAAGATGAATATAATGAACCAGGGCGGCAATAGAATAATATAGATAACCGTTTAAAACATACCAAGCTTATTAAAAGCTATTAATAACATTTATAGGATTTAATATGAGATCTTCTGTAACAATCTTCACACAAAGAGGCCCCGCCGCCTCACCCTATGTATGTAGGTGGGGGTGTACGTACAATACCACAACTCTAATCAAGCGGCCCTACCGCCTCACCCCAATGTATGCGGGTGGATGTATAACCACACTACCAAGAACCTACACAAAGTGGCTATGCCGCCTCACCCCAATGTATGCGGGTGGTGGTGCCAAAACAATACCAAAACTATACACAAAGCGGTCATACCGCCTCACCCCAATATAAGCGATTGGAGGTGCAGTCCCACAATACCATAATCCCTACACAAAGCGGTCATGCCGCCTCACCCTAATATATATGTGGGTGGAGGTGTAGTCCCATAATACCATAATCCCTACACAAAGCGGTAATGCCGCCTCACCCCAATATATGCGGGTGGAGGTGTATCACAATCACAATCTCTATACCATAATCCCCACACAAAGCGGTCATGCAGCCTAACCCCAATATATATACGGGTGGAGGTGTATCACAATCACAATCTCTATACCATAATCCCCACACAAAGCGGTCATGCCGCCTCACCCCAATGTATGCGGGTGGAGGTATATCACAATCACAATCTCTACACAACTTGGCATAATAACTTTCACGCCGCCTCACCCTAATATATATGCGGGTGGAGGTGTATCACAATGACAATCTCTATACCATAATCCCCACACAAAGCGGTCATGCCGCCTCACCCCAATGTATGCAGGTGGAGGTGTATCACAATCACAATCTCTATACCATAATCCCCACACAAAGCGGTCATGCCGCCTCACCCCAATGTATGTGGTTGAAGGTGTATCAAAATCACAATCTCTATACCATAATCCCCACACAAAGCGATCATGCCGCCTCACCCCAATGTATGCGGGTGGAGGTGTATCACAATCACAATCTCTATACCATAATCCCCACACAAAGCGGTCATGCCGCCTCCAATGTATACGGGTTGAGGTGTATCACAATCACAATCTCTATACCATAATCCCCACACAAAGCGGTCATGCCGCCTCACCCCAATATATGCGGGTGGAGGTGTATCACAGTCACAATCTCTAAACAACTTGGCATAATACCTTTCACATAAATCACGACTAGAAATTATAACATGTGGATATGTAATCCATAGTTTGGGATACATCCTCAATTTATAATGCAATATGATAAGAGCATTTCAAATACGAATTGGACATATATCTTCATCACAAAACTTATCGGAATACTCGATTTATAATCAACATCTCGGAACTCACAAGGATAATGAGAATTCCAACTCTTAAAGAAGAGTTTAGCCAACATACCTTGATGGAGCTCTTTAGTGCTACTAAAACCACCTACTGCTCTTACAATTACATCTACATCAACATAATTCAATTGGACCAATATTAGTAACAAATTCCATAATTTAGGCCATTTAGGCATTTTATCAAACACCTAGTAGGTATGAATCTCTACATCTCTTACCCATAGAATTAGTTCATCCAATTACTACCATTTACTAACAATTTATCCCACCATCATTCTTAAACAGTTCATAACTTCCAACATCACATACATGACCATTCATCCACACCCAACCAACAAAATTCCATCAATTAATCATCTTTCAATCTCTACAATGGATATGTATTTAAATTGGGAACTTATGGCTTCCAATCACCATACCATAATTTCCAATACTTAATTCATACTCATATTCCCATAATATATCCATACATGTAAGTCTAAGGGTGTAGCATTACCTTTTGGAAGAAATCTTGCAAAACCCTCCTTTGAGTTCTTGAAGAACTTTCTTGAAGATCTATGTATTTTATGGAGGATTGAGTTAGTTTTAGGGTGGAATTGATGGAATGAAACATAAAATTAGTAGGGATTACTCACCTTGAAGATGGGGGGAGTTGGAGGTCTTGAGACAATGGAGGAAAACCCCAAAGTTCGGCTAAGAAAAATGGGGTAAAATGACCCCCGAATGAGTATATAGCGTTTGAGGCAGCGTGGGGCGCTACCTGTGGCCAAATTTCTAGAACCTCAAAAATCCCAGCGCCAGGGCTAGCTCCCCACGCTACCCTGGGTGCTGGCGATGGGAAATCGTTTCTATTTTTCCCAAAAATGGGCATAACTCTCTCATACGATGTCTGAATTCGATGATTCTTTTTGCTATGGGTCCGTAATTTCAATACGGATCTAATGCTTCAATCAAAACAGAATTTGAAGCTCGTTTGCTAAATGTGATACCACATATATGCGAAGAAACGTCGTCGTTGAAACACTTTTGATGTCAAAATAATGCGGTTCCACCCCATAGGTCTCCTTTGATACTCGAATACGTTATTCCTGAATACAGTTGTCGCACTTTAAAATATTAAATCATTAGGAAATTTTAACGAGGCCTTACATTCTCCCTCGCATAAGATCATTCATCCTCGAATGAGGGTTAGAATTCACCATAGACAGCCAATGTGACTTAAATCTTCATCCACCCTCCAAAAATTCCGAATTTTACTAACTCCAAAAATTTATCCAGAGTCTCCCATGTGACTAAGCCTATCCACCTGTTAGAGAATCTCAGAAACTAATCCTACAACATATACATAATTTGATAATGCAATATAACATGAAAACAACATCAACCGTGGCTTCATAAGCAAAATATATTACGATAAAAGGAACACCCTTAGCATAAGCTGTACAAATGATATGTAATTCACAGGGAACAATTTCATAGAACGATTACATAACTATTCAAACAAATAAGGGTCGTTCTTCTTGATTTCTTCCTCGGCCTCTCATGTGGCTTTTTCAACCTGCTGGTTTCACCATAACACTTTCACGGAGGAAATTTCTTTATTTATCAACTTTCGGACTTGCCGATCAATAATAGAAACTGGAATCTCTTCATAAGTAAATTGTTCATTTACCTCAATAGTCTCAACCGGAAAAATGATTGTCGGGTCTCCAACTATTTTCTTTAACATAGACACATAAAACACCGGGTGTACTAATGATATCTCAGGTGGTAGCTCAAGCTTGTATGCTACCTCACCAATCCTCTGAATGATTTTGTACGGTCCGACATACCTCGGACTCAATTTCCCTTTCTTACTAAATCGCATTACATCCTTCATTGGGGAAACTTTCAAAAATACCCAATAATTTTCTTTGAATTCCAAATCTCTACGACCAACATCCGAATAGGATTTCTGACGACTCTGAGCAGTCTTCAACCTCTCCTTAATGATTTTAACTTTTTCCATAGCCTGATGCACAAGGTCTAGCCCTATCAACTCTGCTTCCCCAATTTTGAACCACCCAATGGGAGATCTACACCTCCTACCATATAAAGCCTTGAACGGTGCCATTTGAATGCTAGCATGATAACTATTGTTATATGCAAATTCTATGAGTGGTAAATTATCATCCCAGCTACCTTTGAAGTCTATAACACAAGCGCGCAACATATCCTCAAGCGTCTGAATAGTCCGCTCTACCTGCCCGTCAGTCTACGGGTGAAAGGTTGTACTGAGATTCACCGGAGTACACAAACCTTGCTGAAATTTCTTCCAAAAATTAGCAGTGAATTGTGCTCCCCTATCAGAAATGATGGAAACTGGGGTGCCATGCAATCTGACTATTTCTTTGATATACAACTGAGCATACTGCTCCATTATGTCGGTAGACTTAACCGGCAAAAAGTGTGCTGATTTCATGAGTCGATCTACAATCACCCAAATTGAGTCAAACTTGCGTGGAGTGCGCGGTAATTCTACCATAAAGTCCATATTAATCATTTCTCATTTCCACATTGGAATTTCTATGTTTTGTGCCAACCCACCAGGCCTTTGGTGTTCGGCTTTCACTTGCTGACAGTTCGGACATCTTGCTACAAAGTCTGCCACATTCCTCTTCATATCATTCCACCAATAGACTTCCTTAAGATCATGATACATTTTTGTAGAACCTGGGTGCACAGAATACCTAGAAGTGTGAGCTTCAGTCAGAATTCTTTCACGGAAACCATCCACATTTGGAACACATAGTCGCCCTTGGTACCTTAGGGTACTATCATCCATGCCAAGAGAAAAGGCCGTGGTCTTATGTTTATGAATCCCCTCTTTCAATTGCACCAACAATGGATCGTTGTATTGCTTCTCTTTGACTTCCACAACAAGCGATGATTCAGTCCTATTTTGCACAATTACCCCTCCTTCACTAGAGTCCGTAAGACGAACTCCC
This sequence comes from Nicotiana tabacum, assembly GCF_000715075.1. NCBI lineage: Eukaryota > Viridiplantae > Streptophyta > Magnoliopsida > Solanales > Solanaceae > Nicotiana > Nicotiana tabacum. Next base: position 62,649,609 of record NC_134094.1, on the reverse strand, counting down.
AAACTAGCCAATCGGTGAACTTCTTTGGCCAATGGCCTTTGATATGCCTCCAAGTGTGCTAAGCTACCCATAGATTTTCAGCTAAGAGCATCTGCCACAACATTAGCCTTCCCTGGATGGTATAAAATATCAATATCATAATCCTTGAGTAATTCAAGCCATCTTCTCTGCCTTAGATTCAATTCCTTCTGTTTGAAAATATATTGAAGGCTCTTATGGTCCGTGAATATATCCACATGGACCGCATACAATTTATGACGCCAAATCATTAATATAAACATCACAGCCGCAAGTCCTAAGTCATGTGTTGGATTATTTTTCTCATGATTCTTGAGTTGCCTAGAGGCATAAATAATCATCTTATCTTTCCATATTCCATCATTAGGGGAACATCTTTATCCGATTTCTCTTTCATATGACCTCCTAGGAATTGAGTTCTACAAAACTTTCCTTGATACGGTTACAATATTATTAGTACTTGCAACTTGTTTTTTCCAAATTTCTCAACAAAAGACATTACTAGGTCAGTTTTCTTATGGGACCATCTGTTTCAAATGAATAACATCTACTAGCTTGCGCGCACACCCTGATAACATCAACCTGCATGGCATTGCCTCAATATGTGAAGTAACATCGTGCTCAGATATTTCTTAGCCAACCTTTTTCCTCATTATAAATCTTATAGGATTTTAAGAAACCACTTTACTTCCCAAGTGAACATTCTCACGATTCCTCTTTACTGCTAAACACTTCCCAAAACACATATCGACACCTTTCATATATATATATATATATATATATATATTTAGCTCTGAACATGGCCTTTTCTGAAACATGAGATCCTCCTACATTCTTCAACGACGACTTCTTTTTTTTGTTTCCTTATAAGTGTAGGACTTAGTCCACCTGATTCCATCCCCGGTGAGTAACTCACCTTATTCCCAGTATTGTAGTCACCAATATTGTTTCCTGGTATTGCAGCCTAAGAGCTATCATGTTAAACATGTTTGGTTCGTAACAAGTGTTCATCCTCTCTCAATATGTTTCAAACATTTCCCCTTTGGTCTTGACAATATGTTGGTACTATACTTCCTTCGTGACTGGAGCATTCACTCCCACCCCATTTTTCCCCTTAATTCATAGTTGACAACCTCATTGTGCCACACACTTGTCTGCCTCCCATGAACTCGTAGGATCATTATGCCTGGTTTGTTTAGTTTATCACACCACCACTTCATCACTAGTAGTCTCACTTACCAATGTAATATTTAGACATGAACTCCCTCTAAATCATTTAGTCGATATTCAGTGTCACTAAAGTCGGCTGCATTATAGTTGATCCTTTATATCTTCTATTGACACTTGGGCTATAGGAGAGTCCACTTTCTGATACGAACTATTTTGCGATAACCATAACCATCTCAATTTATAGACTTTCTTCCAATTCTTCTCGCCTCTTGACACTTGTGGGGATATCCGTGGGAAAGTGTATTCATCTGTGTATCACTTAACACTTCTTTGCTTGTAAGATTCTTAAGAGACTCTCCATCAAGTCCCGATGCACTCTTGGGTTATTATAACATCACATTTATCCCCCCCACTCGTTCTGTCTTTCTTAAAGCCTTGGAATTTTAGCTAAATCGCATATCCGTGATTAACTCATTCTAAGAACTCTCAAGCCTTTCACATTTGACATGTAGTACTTCCTTGGGTTCCATTTTCCCTGACTTTCTAACAAGTATAAAAACCTTTTTGCAAACCTTACTCTTAGTTTCTAGTATTTTTGACCCTGTCATGTCTATTGTCACGTACGAAGAATTTACATTTCTTAACCTTCCACATTATTTTCGTACTAGTTGTTTATCATCTGCATATCCTCTCAGAGAAGCATGTTAACTCTTACCACTTTTATAGACTATACATGTCTTCAACAAAATATCCAAACATCATAGTCACACGGCCAACTCTCGTTTTATTGAACTTAAGTAGCCTCACCATGGCCCTTTCCTCCCCACTTGGGGTGAATGTTTCACATTCCGACACCACTTTTGAATTTAGCGATTTGAGGAACACAAGTCCACATCTCTAGTCCTCCTGTATATGATTGACTACTAGGGAGCTTTAAGTCCCCATGGTATTAACCTCATAAGTTCTCTACTCTTATTCAGCCACACAGACCTGGGATCCAAATCCCTTGTGTCAATATCCTTTTTGGAGTGTAACACAACTTCGCACATTCCTGAGATTTTTATAACATTCCTAGTGCTAGGGTCTTCTCATTGTGGGTTCAATTGACTCTCATTCCATAACTTTTTGTCTCCCGTGAGAGACCTACACATTTATCATTACTCTCCAAGCCATGCCTTTATATATCACGTGCCTATGTAACAAATTGACATCTTAGAATCATACACATAGTTCCCACACTATCCACTTGTACTAGTTAAGCTTAGGTCTCAATTATCATGCCAATGCCTCATTGGAGGTGGGTAGTCACTTCTTGCACTCTTCTCATATAAACTATGCTCATGGCACTATATACTTGTCTCATATGGCCATACCATTCATTCAACATGATACATGTGCCATCTATTTAATATTCACGCCTTTACCCATTTATCCTGTCACATGACAACATTACTTGGAATAAACCAAAAGAGCATTTAAACTTACCTTGAACCTCAACGCACGAGTTGGATGAAAACAACCAGTTTCATCGCACGATTCAGAATATCAAAGAAGGGTATTATTCCTAAATGCCCATGTAGTATCCTAATTATAGATGTGGTCGACAACACACCGATAATAAGGACTCTACTAGACACGGCTTCGAGACATCCTAGGATACTTTAATACCTTAGGCTCTGATACCAAGTTTGTCATGCCCCAAAACCGAGGAGCGCGACTGGCGCTCAACCGAGAGAACCCGGCCGAGCAAGACTGTTAGATTTCCTTCTACCCAAACTCATCCATGAATAAAGAGGAGATGTACTCCATTAATCAAACACCAAAAAGATTTTATTAACAACTTCCTTTACATTCCCATTAGCATCTTCATTCATAAAATCCAAAATGTTACGAGTTTATAGAATTTATGAAAAGCATGATTTCCAAATACCAACATTTCTAGTTCAATTCCCCAATATCAACCACAACCCACCACCTGTCTACGGAGCCTCTAAGTAGAATAGAAAAGTAATTTGAAAATGCCGGCAATAAGGCTCCGGCTATACCTCAAACAGAATACACAAAGAACAAAAGAAACATGACCTCGGGATGAAGTGGGGCTCACCAAGTCAGCTGGGAAGAACGTGTACTACTATCACTGATCAATATATCCTGCTGTAGAACCACCTGCGTCTATTTAAAGATGCAGCGCCCCCGACAAAAGGGACGTTAGTACCGTCGAATAGTACTAGTATGAAAACTAAACACCAATCTAAGAATTCAGAAATACAAGATGAATATGATGAACCAGGGCGGCAATAGAATAATATAGATAACCGTTTAAACCATAGCAAGCTTATTAAAAGCTATCAATAACATTTATAGGATTTAATATGAGATCCTCTGTAACCATCTTCACACAAAGCGGCCCCGCCGCCTCACCCGATGTATGTAGGTGGGGGTGTACGTACAATACCACAACTCTAATCAAGCGGCCCTGCCGCCTCACCCCAATGTATGCGGGTGGATGTATAACCACAGTACCAAGAACCTACGCAAAGGGGCTATGCCACCTCACCCCAATGTATGCGGGTGGTGGTGCCAAAACAATACCAAAACTATACACAAAGCGGTCGTACCGCCTCACCCCAATATAAGCGGGTGGAGGTGCAGTCCCACAATACCATAATCCCTACACAAAGCGATCATGCCGCCTCACCCCAATATATATGTGGGTGGAGGTGTAGTCCCACAATACCATAATTCCTACACAAAGCGGTCATGCCGCCTCACCCCAATGTATGCGGGTGGAGGTGTATCACGATCACAATCTCTATACCATAATCCTCACACAAAGCAGTCATGTCGCCTCACCCCAATATATCCCCACACAAAGCGGTCATACTGCCTCACCCCAATGTTTGCGGGTGGAAGTGTATCACAATCACAATCTCTATACCATAATCCCCACACAAAGCGGGCATACTGCCTCACCCCAATGTATGCGGGTGAAGGTGTATAACAATCATAATCTCTATACCATAATCCCCACACAAAGCGGTCATGCCGCCTCACCCCAATGTATGAGGGTGGAGGTGTATCACAATCACAATCTCTACACAACTTGCCTCATAAAGCGGTCATGCCGCCTCCAATGTATGCGGGTGGAGGTGTATCACAATCATGATCTCTATACCATAATCCCCACACAAAGCGGTCATGCCGCCTCACCCCAATGTATGCGGGTGGAGGTGTATCACAGTCACAGTCTCTAAACAACTTGAAATAATACCTTTCACATAAATCACGACTAGAAATTATAACATGTGGATACGTAATCCATAGTTTGGCACACATCCTCAATTTATAATGCAATATGATAAGAGCATTTGAAATACGAATTGGACATATATCTTCATCAAAAAACTTATCGGAATACTCGATTTATAATCAACATCTCGGAACTCACAAGGATAATGAGAATTCCAAATCTTAAAGAAGAGTTTAGCCAACATACCTTGATGGAGCTCTTTAGTGCTACTAAAACCACCTACTGCTCTTACAACTTCAATCTACATCAATATAATTCAATTGGACCAATATTAGTAATAAATTCCATAATTTAGGCCATTTAGGCATTTTATCAAACACCTAGTAGGTATGAATCTCTACATCTCTTACCCATAGAATTAGTTCATCCAACTACTACCATTTACCAACAATTTATCCCACCATCATTCTTAAACAATTCATAACTTCCAACATCACATACATGACCATCCATCCACACCCAACCAACAAAATTCCATCAATTAATCACATTTCAATCTCTACAATGGATATGTATTTAAATTGGGAACTTATGGCTTCCAATCACCATACCATAAGTTCCAATACTTAATTCATACTCCTATTCTCATAATATATCCATACATGTAAGTCTAAGGGTGTAGGATTACCTTTTGGAAGAAATCTTGCAAAATCCTCCTTTGAGTTCTTGAAGAACTTTCTTGAAGATCTATGTATTTTATGGAGGATTGAGTTAGTTTTAGGGTGGAATTGATGGAATGAAACATACAATTTGTAGGTATTACTCACCTTGAAGATGGGGGGAGTTGGAGGTCTTGAGAGAATGGAGGAAAACCCCAAAGTTCGGCCAAAACAAATGGGGTAAAATGACCCCCGAATGAGTATATAGCATTTCGGGCGTCACAGGCAGCATGGGGTGCTACCTGTGGCCCAATTTCCAGAACCTCAAAAATCCCAGCGCCAGGGCTAGCGCCCCACGCTACCCTGGGCGCTGGCGATGGAAAATCTTTCTATTTCGCCCAGAAATGGACATAACTCTCTCATACGATGTCTGAATTTGACAATTCTTTTTGCTATGGCTCCGTAATTTCAATACAGATCTAATGCTTCAATCAAAATAAAATTTGGAGCTCATTTTCTAAATGTGATACCACATATACGCGAAGAAACGTCGTCGTTGAAACACTTTTGATGTCAAAATAATGCGGTTCCACCCCATAGGTCTCCTTTGATACTCAAATATGTTATTCTCGAATACCGTTGTCGCACATTAAAATATTAAATCATTAGGAAATTTTAACGGGGCCTTACACTAAGGTCATTCAAGATGAGATGACAATTCGTTGTCCAGTGCAGAGGTATGGGTTCTTTTTCCCGTCACTAGTCACTCGGTTATGCCGTGAGGCACAGGTACCAGAAAATAAGGCTACGGATGGGAAGGTGAAGCAAAAAAAGAAATTTCGGGCTGATTAAGTTACAATTGGGAAGGAACCTGCTGTGGCTGCTGAGGCAGATAGTGAGGAGTCCAATGCACCAGACGAGGTAAGGGAGGTGCACGGTGAGGATGTTGCTGCTTCTCCCACGCATGAGCAAGGTGTTAGAGAACCTTCAGGTGGCGGATGGAAAACGAGAATAGTTGTCTTAGAACAGGAGATGGTGGGGATGCGTACTTCAGTCACTGATTTGGGATCTCGGGTGGACTCCCTTGCTACACAGAATACCAAGTTCGAGAAGAAGTTCATGGCATGGCTACGTGCGCTTGGCCGGGCTTATCATCTGGACCCCGGCACCGTCTCCGTCACGGAGTAACCCGATTAGGGGAGTTTTCTTCACCTTTTCATTTTAATTTTGTGACATGGGGACATGCCACTTGTTAAGTGTGGGGGTGGGGAAAGTGTAAATAATTTGTTTAATTTGTTCCCTATTAAAAAAATATATATATATATTTTCTTAAATTTTTTTTTAGGATAACTTCTTCACTACTTCCATGGGTTTCTTGTTTGGTTCTTTTTCATGGTCGTAACATTTTGAACTAGACACCTTTTCGAGTAGATATTTTGTTATGTCCTTGTGTTAGATTTTTGAAAAGTTGCTTGTGGTTGGCAAAGTTGACTGTTCCTTACTGGTTGGATACATGATCCTGCCCTTGTAAGTAAGAGAGACCATTGGTGACTATGGTCTGAATTGTGTGCTAATCCGAGACACTATGTGGGGTGAGGCAAATGTTTGCATAGTGATCATGCCTGACAAGGTCTAGAACTTGGCTTGGTTGTGACTCAAGGTAAAATATTAGGTAATAGTCGAGTTTGGAGATGTTGTAGGCTTTCTTTGATAGCTTCTTGTTTCTTCGACTACTTTGAACCCTCCTGAGAGCTGATAATTTATCCCTAGTCAACCTAGTTGAGCCTAATTCCCGCTTTCTTTGGCAACCACAGTACGACTTGAACCTGTAGCCATCCCTAAGAACTTGAGTGCCTTGTGTGCAATGCTAAAATATGAAGAGATATAAGTGTGGGGGTGGGGGATGGTTTTGAGTGGAACCAAGGTTAAGTAGAAAAAAAAAGTGCAACATCATGAATGAATGTGAGGTACGAGAGCAGGGTGTTATGAAAAAAAATGAAAAGAAAAGGAAAAAAGAAGAAAAAAGTTTGCTCATGTTGGAAGCTTAAGCGGTAAGAGTGACCGGAATTTGACTTTTGTGTAAACAGATCCAGAATGGGTTGTGGATGATTCCAACAGCTTAGAATGGTAATTTTGGACTTAGGCGTGCGTTCGGATTTGGATTTGGAGGTCCGTAAGGTAATTTGGAGCATTCGACAAAAGTTGGAAAAAGTTGAAGTTTTGAAGGTTGAAAGGTTTGACCAAGAGTTGACTTTGGCAATATCGGGGTTGGAATGCTATTTCGAGAGTTGGAACAGCTCTGTTATGTCATTTGGGACTTGCCTGTAAAATTTGACATCATTCCGGGTTGATTTGATAGGTTTCGGCACGCGTTTTTGAAGTTGGAAAATTTGAAAGTTCATAAGTTCGATTCATAGCGCGATTTGTAGTTTCGGCATTGTTTGATGTGATTTGAGACCCCGAGAGAGTTTGTGTTAGGTAATAGAATTTATTTGTGTGTTTAGACGGGGTCCTGGGGGCCTCGGGTGTGTTTCGGATGGGCTACAATCCAATTTCTTCTATTTTTGGACTACTGGTTTCTGCCATCTAGTTTCCTTAATCGCGTTCGCGTAACTTATTTCGTGTTCGCGTAGTGCAATTTCTATAGAATGAATTATTGTTCTTCGTGTTCGCGTGATTCCATTCGCGATCGCGAAGGTCTGCTTTTCCCTTCTTCGCGTTCGCACCCATCTCTTTGCGTTCGCTTAGATCAGTTCTTGGGCCATCAATTTCCTTATTCGCGATCGCATATGTGTGTTCGCGATCATGTATCACTAATTTCGGGCAGTAATTATTTCTTTTCCACATTCGCGAGCTTGTCTTCGCGTTCGCGAAGCACTTCTTGGCAGCCTCATTTTTCTTCTTCGCGATCGCATTATTTCTTTCGCGATCGTGATGTACAAATACCTAGGCAAAATATAAAGTTCTCTATTCCGAGGGTTAGCCATTTTTAACATTTTTGGAGTTCTAGAGCTCAGTCTTGAGCGATTCTTTGTGGGTTTTTCAAGAAAATCGATTGGGTAAGTGTTCTTCACCTAGAATTTATTATTTTCTTTTAACAAATCCACTAGGCAGAGCCTAGGGCTTGTTTTTTTATATATATAGAAAAATTTAAAAACAAATTGTCATGAAATCCTAAGAACAGATTGACATAAAACTTGAAAACTACATAGAGCCTATTATCAAAGTTGAGTAGACTGCTCAACAATGATAGCACATGAGATCTAATGTAGCTTATATAACTTAAAACTAGCCCTTGAGGTCCATTACATTTATAGTCCAGTTGAGAATTCTGCCTCTTGTAAAAATAGACTCGCACGTAGGTATCCATTATCCAGCTCCATTTGTTGCACGCATAACCAACTCGATTGCACTCGTAACCATGTTGCATTTGCTCAAAACTGATCACATTCCATAATCCTTGATGTTGCACCAGATTATCAATGATCCTCAATGTACCATTCCATTTGATCACGCCTAAATATCCTTTAAGGTCTCTCATAAGTTTGAAGAAAATTGCACTGCCCAAACAAATAGCAAATGCATTGTTTTTGCCATCATATTTGCATGAGCTCATTTGATTATGGCTTGATTTCAATGCATGAATTCCTTCTTGAAATGTCCTACTATCTTGTCGCATCCCGATTTTAGTCTATTGTGTGTCCAAAGTGTTACAAATATATTGCCAAAGCAACCATAAAATGTATGTTGCCCGGCATTTTGAAGCATAACAATATTTCCAAAGTCTGTGCATCACCAGGTTCCTAGCGAGAAGGATACCTCGCGTCGCCTGGTTAATCGCGTAGGGATGATTGTGCCTCGCCAGGTTGCAGGTGAGACGGAGCTGGCGTTTACCCTCACGTCGCCAGGTATATAGCATAATGGACCTGGCTAAAACGCTTGCACCTAGAATTTACTATATTCCATGATGTTATCTTTATTTTTATCATTTAATTTGTGTTTTAAGTTGAGGAAATAGAGGTTTTTGAAGAAAATTTTCAAAATGAAAAATCATGATTTGAGGGACGAATTGGTATCGGAATTTGATAATTTAGTATGGTTGAACTCATATCGGAATGGGTGTTCGGGTTTTGTGAAATTTGTCGGGTTCTGAGGTGCGGGCCCGGGGGTCGACTTTTGGGTCGATTTATAGATTTTGATAAAGATTGAGGCTTTATGATCCATAGTAGTTTCTTATGAGTTTTATTTGTGCTTTGAAGTTATTTTGGTTAGATTTGAGCCGTCCGGAGGCCATTTCACCTGAGAAGTTCATTTTTCAGTATCGGTCTTGCTTCTTTGAAGTAAGTATCTTACCTAACTTCATGTGGGGGAACTACCCCTTAGGATTTGAGTCTTCTATGCTAATTGTAGTCCGTGTACATGAGGTGACGAGTACGTGCTCGAAATTATTTGTGGAAAATTGGCCTTTTAGGGTTCTTAGGTGCTTATATTCAGTGAATATGCAGTTGTTCTTGTTATGATTACGCTTCTTAATCACTAGTTTCACCACTACCTGCTTAATTATATTTAATTGCTTCATGATTCACTCTTATTGCTTATTTGATTCATATGTGCCTTAACTGAAATTGTTACTTTTCTATTGCCATGTTATCCTTTCCCTAACTACTTATCTTTATTTGAAATTATTATTATCTCTTCTGTAATTGTTTAACCTTAATTGAGGTTATGGTTATCTTTCCGCTGCTTCTTCCTAGCTGAATTTGTTGTATCTCTTTCCTATTTTCCCAACCTTAAATGAAGTTAGATATCCTATATTTTAGTTGACTTGTCCTTATTTGGAATTATTCGACTTGTGTTAGCTCCCTCGTTGTCGAACTATATATTGTGGATCATTTTTACATAATATTTCCTTTCTTGTTGAGCTGTTCTTATTATGACTAGCATTCCCGATTGTGGTTACTCCTTGTGATATATTCCTCCGTTTCTTTGAGTTCTGGAATCTCCGAGATGACTTATTTGTCGTACCCTTGTATTATTGTCAATGTTGCTATTGTACTAGTTGTTGTGATGCATGAGGTTTCTGCTGTGCAGTTGTTGTTATTGAGATGTACGAGGTTTCTGTCGTGCGGTTGTTGTTATTGTAATGCACGAGGTTTCTGCTGTGCGAGTGTTATTGTGATGCACGAGGTTTCTGCCGTGCGAGAGTTATTAGGTTGCACGAGGTTTCTGCTGTGCTATTGTTAATATTGATATTTGCACATGCGGCGTGATAAGGTGGGCTATATATATGTGGGTTGCGCATGTGACGAGACAAGGTGGGAACATTATTATTCACGTGTGGCAAGACAGAGCGGGCATTCACTTTACTATTGTACATGTGGCGAGACAAGGTGGGCTGGGGAGCATTCTTGTTGTTGATATTTGTGTAGTGGTGCACTTACTTGTGTGAGTTCTATCTTGTGGAAAGTTGTGGGAAAACATTCTACGTGTTGTCCATTTCTTTTTCTATACTTACTAGATGGCATAAACTATGTTAGAACACTTGCACAAGCATACACGTAGTTAAGCACTCTTATCGGTTAAAGAGGATTCTTGATATTGTTGAGTATAGATGTACATCCTTGTTTAATTGCCTTCTATGTGAGAATGGCTCTATTTGGCACATGAGTCGTTAGTGCGGTTATCAAATTGTAATGAGAGCACAAGATGCTAAGTGTTAGGGTTCAGGAATTGGGACCCGTGAGTTGTGAATATTCTGAGGTTTGGTACCTCGTGGAGGTTATTTGCTAAAACCCGGTGTGAAAGCGGTTGTTTTGTTGAGTTGTTATTTGCCTTTCATTTATTTGTGATCACCGGATTTAGACCGTGCTTCCGTACATCTACTGTGTCATTATTATGGTATTTCGCTGATAGTTGTTGTTTTCCTTTATTACTGAAATTACCGTAGTATTTGCCATTTCGCGTAGGTTTTATGTAGATATCATACTCTGTTGTTCCTATACTTATACTTATTCAGGTTATTTAGTCCAGTAGGTGTCTTGAGTGTACCTCGTCATTACTCCACTGAGGTTAGTCTTGATACTTGCTGGATACCGCCGTGGTATACTCATACTGCACTTCTGCACAATTTCGTGTAGATCCAGGCTTAACAAATCTGATGCTGCATTCGCAGGCTTCGGAGATTCAAGGTAAATCTGATGCTGTATTCGCAGGCTTCGGAGTCACCTTCTGATTTGTATTGACACTGTTTACTTTATTTCAAATAGTCGTATTTAGAAAATTGTAGCAAACTCTGTAGAGCTTATGACTTGTACTACCGGTTTTGGGAATTGTAAATTTTGTAGAGATTTCTATTTCAAAAATTGTTAGATGTTATTTAATTATTGTTGTTATTCAGTAAATATTAAGCTTACCTAGTCCCTAAGACTAGGTGCCATCATGATACCCAGCAGAGGGAAAATTGGATCGTGACAAGTTGGTATCAGAGCTCTAGGTTCATAGGTGCTACGAGCCATAAGCGGGTTTAGTAGAGTCTTGCGGATCGGTACGGAGACGTCTGTACTAATCTTCGAGAGGCTACGGAACTATTAGGACAGTTTCACTTCCTTCATTCCTATCGTACGAGTTTATTGATCTCGAAATTTTAAGATTTTATCATTCCATTCTTTCACAGATGGTGAGGACACGAACTGCAGTTATTAATGACGCTGCCCCGGAGTAGATGTCGCTAGGGGCAGAGGCAGAGGCCGAAGAGGAGCACGCGCCGCAGCTAGAGCATTCACCAGAGCAGTAGTTGAGGAGCCGCTAGTAGCTCCGGTTGGGGGACAGGTACCGGAGGCGCTTTCTATTACCCCCGGACTTCAGGAGACGTTAGCACAGTTCCTGAGCATGTTTGGTACATTGTCTCAGGCGGGGTTGATTCCGGTTGCACCAGCTACTTAACAGACCGGGGGAGGAGCTCAGACTCCCGCCGCCCGCACTCCAAAGCAGCGAGTTCATGTTGGTCCGATTCCAGGTGTCATGGCGATACAACCTGTGGTTCCAGTTCAGCCTGTGGTTAGGGCAGCAGCATCTGAGGAAGAACAACTTAGACTTGAGAGGTACAAGAAGTACCACCCTCCTACCTTCAGTGGATTGGCGACAGATGATGCCTAGAGTTTCCTAGATGAGTGTCACCGTATTCTTCATACTATGGGTATTGTGGAGACAAGTGGGGTTACTTTTGTTACATTCCAGCTCAGGGCAGCGGCTTATCAGTGTTGGCGGGCGTATGAGTTGGGTAGCCCGGCCGAGGCAGCTTCACTTTCATGGGTTCAGTTTTCAGAGATGTTCCTGAGAGAGTTTGTACCTCAGTCCCTTCGAGATGCATAGCGTGCGGAGATTGAGCAGCTGCGCCAGGGCACTATGTCAGTGTCAGAGTATGCTGTTAGGTTTAGTGATGTGGCCAGACATGCACCTACCTTGGTCTCTATAGTTAGAGAGCGTGTCCATAGATTCATTGAGGGTCTCAGGCATGATATTTGGTTCAGCATGGCTCGGGAGTTAGAGTCGGATGTTTCGTTTCAGCAGGTGGTAGGGATCGCTCACCGAGTGGAAGGCATGTGGGATTAGGAGAGAGAGGACATGAGGGGCCATGAGAGGGAGGACAGGCGGGGCCATGAGAGAGAGGAGAAGCGAGGTCAGGAGAGAAAGGACATGGAGGTGAGGAGGCCTTGTACACCAGAGAGATCTACTGGTCCTTATTTTGGAGGCAGGGTACGGCATGGTAGAGGTTTTGTGGGTTAGCCAGTTCAGTTTGCACTTCAGGCTTTGCACGGTTTTTCAGGTACTCATGGGTCTCAGAGTACCCGTACAGCACAGTTTCCGTAGCCACATCAGCAGAGGGGTTTCTTTGAGTGTGGAGATACCAGCCACATGGTGAGAGATTGTCCCAGACTCCACAAATGTGTCACAGCGGGGTATTCAGATGAGTAGAGGGCGCCCAAGAGGGGGAGGCCCGGCCCGTTGGTGTGTTTCATATAGTAAGCTAGAGGCCGTTGCACCAGATGATGTCATACAGGTAGATTTTGATTTGTTACAGAGGGGCACCATTTGTATTTTGTTTCGGTTTTGCTTATCGTGGAGAGTTCCCTTATTTGTTGCTTCATTTATAGGTGAGTTTCATGATTAGTACTCTGCTTATATGTTTACCCATGTTGGGAGATTCTATGAGTGGTAGCACGTGTCTATCGTTTGTTTTTATTCATTATTGAGAGTTATGAGGCTAGAAGTGAATTCATGTTGTCCATTATGGTAGGTTTGATATGATTCCTGAGTAATTTGGTTACGATTTGTGATTTGATACTCTACCGGGGTGAGAGTTTAGTAAGTGTTGTGATTTTATCGGCAGAATTGAGTTGGTGGAAGATTTCCATTGGTATGATGTGTATTCAACTTGTGATTCAGAGTTGAGGGTGAGACCCTCGGCGTTCCATATGATTTGATCTATTTGAGCCGGGCTGCGTGCCGCGGTGGAAGTTATATCAGGACGAGATCCTTGTGAATTGTCCATATACTTTAATTCATCCTTTTAAATTGATTTGTAGGATGGTACTCATAGAGAGTTGTGCCTGTCGGGCTTGTTTGATATTTCTCTTATATGTTTCTCTTTACATATTCAGTCACTTTTCGTTCTGTGCTTCTTGAGTTTTATCTTGGGGGATGTGTGCCCGGTGGTGTTAGTTGTTACTTGTTGATTCGGGTGTATAGTTAAGAGGTCTTCATGTTTTTTGCATCGTTGTCAGTGTTGTGGAGGTTTGAAACAGGGTTCTAACTTGTATGAGGCTAATTGTCGGTGCTGATTTTGATTACGGCCAGTTATTGTGATCAAAAATGTTATTATGGGCCTATATGTGGCGTGTCATGTTGAGTGGTCGTACCTTGTGGGTGTAGGCATGACTTGTTGCAGCTGATTGAAACTGATACCGGGTATGGATTTAGAATCGGGTCTTTTGGAGATGAATGAAAAGTGAGAATTTTGACTCTAAGGCTTTATCGGTGTGGGTAGAAAGGATAAATTACAGTTGAGATGGTATCGTCAGGCTTATATGGATTGGGGTGACGTGGGGTCACCCGCGGGTGTATGTTGGATGCATTCAGTGATTTGAAGACTTCGAGGTGATTCTTGGCACGTTCGAGGACGAATGATTGTTTAAGAGTGGGAGGATGTAATGACCCGGCCGGTCGTTTTAAGAATTTAAGTCCCATTCGGTGGCATAAGGTCTTGAGTAGCTTCGTATTATGTGTATTGACTTGTGTGCGTGGTTGAATTCAGTTACCGGATGATTCGGAGTCAAATCTGAAGGAGGATTCAAGTTTTGGAAGCTTAAGCGGTAAGAGTTGATCGGAATTTGACTTTTGTGTAAACGGCTCCGGAATGGGTTTTGGATGATTCCAACAGCTAAGAATGGTAATTTTGGACTTAGGCGTGCGTCCGGATTTGGATTTGGAGGTCCGTAGGGTAATTTGGAGCATTTTGGCGAAAGTTGGAAAAAGGTGAAGTTTTGAAGGTTGAGAGGTTTGACCAAGAGTTGACTTTGGTGATATTGGGGTCGGAATGCAAATTCGAGAGCTGGAACAGTTCCGTTATGTCATTTGGGACTTGCCTGCAAAATTTGACGTCATTCCGAGTTGATTTGATAGGTTTCGGCATGAGTTTTTGAAGTTGGAAGATTTGAAAGTTCATAAGTTCGATTCATGGCGCGATTTGTAGTTTCGGCATTTTTTGATGTGATTTGAGACCCCAAGTGAGTCCATGTTAGGTTATAGAACTTGTTTGTGTGTTTAGACAGGGTCCCGAGGGCCTCGGGTGTGTTTTGGATGGGCTACGGGCCAATTTCTTCTATTTTTGGACTGTTCGTTTCTGCCATCTGGTTTCCTTAATCGCGTTCGCGTCACTTCTTCCGCGTTCGCGTAGTGCAATTTATGGAGAATGAATTATTGTTCTTCATGTTTGCGTGATTCCATTCGCGATCGCGAAGGTCTGCTTTTCCCTACTTCGCGTTCGCACCCGTCTCTTTGTGTTCGTGTAGATCAGTTCCTGGGCCATCAATTTCCTTATTCGCGATCACATATGTGTGTTCGCGATCGCGTAGCTCTAATTTCGGGCAGTAATTATTTCTTCTCCGCGTTCGCGAGCTTGTCTTCGTGTTCGCGATGCACTTCTTAGCAGCCTCATTTTTCTTCTTCGCGATCGCATTATTTCTTCCGCGATCGCGATGTACAAATACATAGGCAGAATATAAAGTTCTCTATTCCGAGGGTTAGCCATTTTTAACATTTTTGAAGTTCTAGAGCTCGGTTTTGAGCGATTCTTTGTTTGTTTTCAAGCAAATCGATTAGGTAAGGGTTCTTCACCTACAATTTATTATATTCCATGATGTTATCTTTATTTTTATCATTTAACTTGTGTTTTGAGTTGAGGAAATGGAGGTTTTTGAAGAAAATTTTCAAAATGAAAAATCATGATTTGAGGGACGAATTGGTATCGGAATTTGATAATTTTAGTATGGTTGAACTCGTATCGGAATGGGTATTCGGATTTTGTGAAATTTGTCGGGTTCCGAGGTGCGGGCTCGGGGGTCGACTTTTGGGTCGATTTTTAGATTTTGATAAAGATTGAGGCTTTATGATTCGGAATAGTTTCTTATGAGTTTTATTTGTGCTTTGAAGTTATTTTGGTTAGATTTGAGCCGTCCGAAGGCCATTTTACCTGAGAAGTTCATTTTTGAGTATCGGTCTGTCTTTGTAACAACCCGGCCGGTCGTTTTGAGAATTTAAGTCACGTTCGGCGGCATAAGACCCTGAGCAGCTACGTATTATGTGTATTGACTTGCGTGCGTGGTTGAAAGTGATCTGGGACACTTAGTCCCTAAAACGAAAGCTTTAGTCTTTGGATTTTGACAGTAGTCGGAACTGTGTGAAGACGACTCTGGAATGGAGTTACATCGATTCCGTTAGCTCCATTGGGTGATTTTGGACTTAGGAACGTGTCCGGACTGTGAATTTGAGGTCTGTAGCTTATTTAGGCTTGAAATGGCGAAAGTCAAAATTTTGGAGATTTGGATCGATAGTGGAAATTTTGATATCGGGGTCAGATTCTGATTCTGGAAGTTGGAGTAGGTCCGTAATGTCAATTCTGACTTGTGTGCAAAATTTGGAGTCATTCGGACGTGATTTGATAGGTTTCGGAATCAGTTGTGGAAATTTGAAGTTTTAAGTTCTTTAAATTTGAATTTGGAGGGTGATTCATGATTTTAGCATTGTTTGATGTGATTTGAGACCTCGAGCGAGTCTGTGTTAGGTTATGGAACTTAGTTGTATGCTTGGACGGGGTTCCGGGGGCCTGAGGTGCGATGGTCGCAGGTGCAAAGATGGAGGCGCAGGTGCGAGAAGAGCTGGACTTGGCAGTCTCCACAGGTGCGGAGCATTTGTGCGCATCAACGGCTCCGCAGAAGCGAATTCTGGGACGCAGAAGCGAGAGGAAGCACATGTGCGGTTGGACATGCGCACCTGCGGTTGCGCAGATGCGGCTAATTATGTCGCAAGTGCGGTCATGCCTGGGTAGAAAAGAGAAATTCGAGGGTTTGATTTCATTCTTTGTTTTTGGACTTGAGAGCTCGGAATTTGGCGATTTTTCGAGGGATTTTCAGAGGAAGCTTTGGGGTAATGATTCCTAACTCGTTTTTGGTTGTATTCCATTAATCTATAGTTGGTTTCTCCATTTAATTTCGGATTTGGGTTGAAAAGTTGGGAAAATGGGGGAAAAGTTCTTCAATCAAATTTTTCAATTTTGATTGGGATTTAGACATCGGATTTGGATAATTTTGGTACGAGTGAACTCGTGAGTGAATTAGTGTTCGTATTTTGTGACTTTTTACCCGCTTCTGAGATGTGGGCCCGGTTTGACTTTTTAGGGTGAATTTCGAGACTTGTGTTAAAGTAGTAATTTCATTAATTAGATGAGTCTATTATGGTTGTATTCATGATATACAATTGTGTTTGCCTAGATTTGGGCCATTCGGAGTCGGATAATCGAGAAAAGGGCATTCTTATGGAGTGATCGAGCTTGGTTCGAGGTAAGTATCTTGCCTAACCTTGTGTGGGGAATTTCCCTTTAGGATTTGAGTCTTCTATGTTGATTGTAGTCCATGTACGCGAGGTGACGAGTGCGTGCTCGGACTTATTTGTAGAAAGTTGGCCTTTTAGGATTCTTAGGTCCTTATATTCACCGAGTATGAAGTTGTTCTTGATGTGATTAAGTTCCTATTTACTAGTTTTACCTCCACATGCTTTAGTTAGAATTAATTGCTTCAGGATTCACTCTTATTGCCTATTTGACTCTTATTTGACTTAACTGAAGATTTTACCTCCTCTATTGTCATGTTATCTTTTCATAACTGCTTATCTTTATTTGAAATTATTATTATCTCATCCTATAATTGTTCAGTCTTAATTGAGGTTATGATTATTTTTTCGCTGCTTATCCTTAATTGAATTGTTGAATATCCTTCGTAATTCCTCAACCTTAAAAGAAGTTTAGATATCCTACATCTTAGTCGACTTGTTTTATTTGGAATTATTTGACTCGTGTTAGCTTCCCTATTGTTGAAATGTATATTGTGGGATCATTGCTACACATTAGTTTTCCCTTGTTGAGTTGTTCTCTTTACGCCTAGCATTCTTTACTATGGTTATTCCTTGTGAATTGGTTCTATCGTTTCTTGTGATTTAAAAGTTCTTGATTTGATTTACTTGTCGTACTTTGTATTATTACCATTGTTGTTGTTGTACTTGTTGTGGTGATGTACGAGGTTTCTGTCGTGCGGTTGTTATTATTGTGATGCCATTGTTATTGTTGTTGTTGTTATTGTGGGGTTGCACGAGGTTTCTGCCGTGCTATTGTTACTATTGATATTTGCACATGCGGCGTGACAAGGTGGGATATTTGCACATGCGGCGTGACAAGGTGGGATATATATATGTGTGGGTTGCGCATGTGGCGAGACAAGGTGGGAACATTATTATGCATGTGTGGCGAGACAAGGCGGGCATTTATGTTACTATTGCACACGTGGCGAGACAAGGTGGACTGTGTCAGGGATTGATTTGTGATGATCTGTGGCCTGGGGGCATTCTTGTTGTTGAAATTTGTGTAGTGGTATACGTATCTGTATGAGCTTTATCTTGTGAAAGGTGTGAGAAAATATTCTACGTGTTGTCCGTTCTTTTTCCTTATGCTTATTTGCTGATATGGACTATGTTAGGACACTTGCACAAGCATACATGTAGTTAAACACTCTTATCGGATAAGAGGTGTTCTTGATATTGTTGAGCATAGATGCTCACCCTTGTTTACTTGCCTTCAATGTGAGAATGGCTCTATTGGCATGTGAGTCATTAGTGCGGTTATGAGGTGTTATGAGGGCACAGGATGCCAAGTGTTAGGGTTTAGGTATTGAGACCCGTGAGTTATGATTTGTCCGAGGTTCGGTACCTCGTCGAGTTGTTGACTAAAACCTGATGTAAAAGCGGTTGTAGTTGCTGAGTTATTACTTGTCCTTGATGTATTTGTGATTCCGGATTTAGGTTGTGTTCTATTCACTTTTCTGTGTCATTTTCATGATATTCCGCTGATACTTGTTGTTTCCTTCCTTATTGTCATTACTGTATTGTGAGCCATACTGCATAGTCTTTATGTAGACATCATACTTATGTTGTTCATATACTTATACATGTTCAGTTTATTAGACCAGTGGGTATCTTGACTGTTCCTCGTCACTACTCCACCGAGGTTAGTCTTGATACTTAGTGGGCACCGCTGTGGTGTGCTCATTCTAAACTTCTGCATATTTTTGTACAGATCTAGGTATTTGTTCGTTAGTAGCTGTGTGGGTCGTTGTTGTGGAGACTCAAGGTAATCCTGATGCTACGTTTGCAGACTTCGTAATCACCTTCAAGTTTTCGCTTTGCACTGTTTATTCCTATTTCCGGACAGTTGTATTTAGAGGTTTTCTAGCAAACACTTTGTAGAGCTTATGATTTGTACTACCGGTTTTTGGGAATTGTAAATTTTAAGACATTTCTATTTCAAATTATTAGATGTTATTTAATTAATGTTGTTGTTTCAATTAATGTTAGGTTTACCTAGTCCCTAAGACTAGGTGCCATCACGATACCCAAACGGATGGGAAATTGGGTCGTGACAGTCTTCTTTGAGGTAAGTATCTTGCCTAACTTCGTGTGGGGAAACTACCCCTCTTAGGATTTGAGTCTTCTATGATAATTGTAGTCCGTGTACGCGAGGTGACGAGTACGTGCTCGAACTTATTTGTGAAAAATTGGCCTTTTAGGGTTCTTAGGCCCTTATATTCACCGAATATGCAGTTGTTCTTGTTATGATTACGCTTCTTAATCACTAGTTTCACCTCTACCTGCTTAATTAGATTTAATTGCTTCATGATTCACTCTTATTGCTTATTTGATTCATATGTGCCTTAACTGAAATTGTTACCTTTCTATTGCCATGATATCCTTTCCCTAACTACTTTTCTTTATTTGAAATTATTACTATCTCTTTTGTAATTGTTTAGCCTTAATTGAGGTTATGGTTATCTTTCCACTGCTTCTTCCTAGCTGAATTTGTTGTATCTCTTTCCTAATTGCCCAACCTTAAAAGAAGTTAGATATCCTATATTTTAGTTGACTTGTCCTTATTTGGAATTATTCGACTTGTGTTAGCTCCCTTGTTGCCGAACTGTATATTGTGGACCGTTGTTACATAGTATTTCCTTTCTTGTTGAGCTATTCTTATTATGACTAGCATTCCCGATTGTGGTTACTCCTTGTGATATATTCCTCCGTTTCTTTGAGTTCTGGAATCTCCGAGATGACTTATTTGTCGTACCCTTGTATTATTGTCAATGTTGATATTGTACTAGTTGTTGTGATGCATGAGGTTTCTACCGTGCGGTTGTTGTTATTGTGATGCATGAGGTTTTTGCCGTGCGAGTGTTATTGTGATGCACGAGGTTTTTGCCGTGCAAGTGTTATTGGGTTGCACGAGGTTTCTATCGTGCTATTGTTAATATTGATATTTTCATATACGGCGTGACAAGGTGGGCTATATATATGTGGGTTGCGCATATGGCGAGACAAGGTAGGAACATTATTATGCATGTGTGGCGAGACAAGGCGGGCATTCACTTTACTATTGCACATATGGCGAGACTAGGTGGGTTGTGTCAGGGATTGATTTGTGATGACTTGTGATAGCCTGGCGGCATTCTTGTTGTTGATATTTGTGTAGTGGTGCAGTTACCTGTGTGAGTTCTATCTTGTGGAAAGTTGTGGGATAACATTCTACGTGTTGTCCATTTCTTTTTCTATACTTACTAGCTGGCATAAACTATGTTAGAACACTTGCACAAGCATAAACGTAGTTAAGCACTCTTATCGGTTAAAGAGGATTCTTGATATTGTTGAGTATAAATGTACATCCTTGTTTAATTTCCCCCTATGTGAGAATGGCTCTATTTGGCACGTGAGTCGTCAGTGCGGTTATAAAATTGTAATGAGAGCAAAGGATGCTAAGTGTTAGGGTTCCGGAATTGGGACCCGTGAGTTGTGAATATTCTGAGGTTCGGTACCTCGTGGAGGTTATTGGCTAAAACCCGGTGTGAAAGCAGTGGTCTTGCTGAGTTGTTATTTTCCTTTCATTTATTTGTGATCACCGGATTTAGACCGTGTTTCCGTACATCTACTGTGTCATTATTATGGTATTCCGCTGATAGTTGTTGTTTTCCTTTCTTACTGAAATTACCGTATTATTTGCCATTTCGCGTAGTCTTTATGTAGATATCATACTCTGTTGTTCCTATACTTATACTTGTTCAGGTTATTTAGTCCAGTAGGTGTCTTGACTGTACCTCGTCACTACTCCACTGAGGTTAGTCTTGATACATGTTGGGTACCGTCGTGGTGTACTCATACTGTACTTCTGCACATTTTTGTGCAGATCCAGGTATTTCGAAGTTAGTTGATCATTTGCTAGTTGGGCGGATTGTTGCTGTGGAGACTCAACATAAATCTGTTGCTGCATTCGCAGGCTTCGGAGTCACCTTCTGATTTGTATTCACACTATTTACTTTATTTCAAATAGTTGTATTTAGAAAATTGTAGCAAACTCTGTAGAGCTTATGACTTGCACTACCGGTTTTGGAAATTGTAAATTTTATTGAGATTTCTATTTCAAAAATTGTTAGATGTTATTTAATTATTGTTGTTATTAAGTAAATGTTAGGCTTACCTAGTCCCTAGACTAGGTGCCATCACGATACCTAACGGAGGGAAAATTGGGTCGTGACAAACAAGTATGAAGTTGTTGGTATTAAAGTGCTTAGGGAGGCGTAGATACTCTTAAAAAGATTATAACCAACCCATCCCATAGCCTACATTACAACCAAATACAAAGTTCTACATGATCTAGATGAGGTTGTTCCTACATTAGTGGAGAGTTACACGATAGCCAAGCTTATGGTACTTTGGAAAGCATGAGTCATTTCTTTGCGAGGGTGAGCGATTGTTGTGTACTGCCCGAGGCCGTTAATTGCAATTGGTGTGTGAATGGGCATTGTCTCTTTCTTGTGAGGTGCATCGAGGATTTGGTGCCAATTTAACCACAGCATTTGTGGAATGTTATGACCAGGTTTGAGGTGGAATGTGACCCCAACATGGTATCAAGTCGATTTAGCCGGCCACTTGTCTAAGGTGGTTGTAGTGTTAGGAGCATTTCCAATTTAGATTTTCTCGGGACGAGCAAAAGCTAAGTGTGGGGGGTGTTTGATGAGCTTAAAGTTATTTATTATTTATGCCCACTTTGCATCTTTGTTTTGGCTGATTCGATAGAGATTTGGTCGGATTTGGGTCTAATATGTTGTCTTTCGGTGCAGGTGATGCAGAGGGGATCAATGGATGAATAGTGCACTTAGTGGGAGGAAAAATAGTTGAGCGGGAGGAAAACCCAGGTGCGCAACCGCGCACGAGCGGGCCCCACTGTGCACCTGAGCGCGCAAGTGACAGAGAATTCTGCCAGAGGTGCGCGGCCATGAGCGCGGTCACACTTCCAGGTGCGCAACCGTGCACGTCTGCCTTCGGGAATTTGACCCGGGACTATTTTTGTAAATTTGGAGGCGGCCCTTTTTGACCTATATGAAGCCTTGCTCGTCTCAAAACAAAGCATCTCGGATTTTGGAGCAACGTTTGGAGAGAAGAAGGCAGGGAAACAACGAAGACTCTAAATACTTCATCCAATTCATTCAATACGGAAGTTTGTTTGATTTTGGGAATTGTAATGTCATCTTGTTCTTCTAATACTCTTGTGATAAACAACTTCTCCACTACGGAGTAATCTTTTTTAGGGTTATTGACGAATATTGTGATTTGACTATCGTTTTGGGGTTTACTTTATGTTAGTAGCCTGAACTCGTTGAGTGGGTTATTAATTGAATGGCAAGGCCAATTGTGGTTTTACTTTAATCGAAAGAGAAGTGTTGCTGCAATTCGCATTGTGTTATCTTGTTTGGGTTGATTTTATGCCTCTCATAGGTAATCGAATGAGCTTGGAGAGTTATCAATTGACTCAATTTGGAGGAATAGTCGAGAGACGTTCTTCGTAAGATCATTCATTCAATGTATTTTTTCATATGTTCATAGAACCTTGTGATGACCCAAAATGTCATCTTTAAATTTAATAAATAATTCTGTGTTCTAAGACCTCGAAAAAGCTCTATTTCACATTTTAAATGTGATGACCCAAAATGTCATCTTTAAATTTAATAAGTAATTCTGTGTTCTAAGACCTCAAAAAAGCACTATTCATCATTGCTCGACTTGCATGCGCAGTCCGTATAATTTCCGGAAAAGTTTTTGTGTGAAAAAAATGGATTAACATGTGAAATAGAGCTCTAAAACTCAACTGAGTTGACTTTGGTCAATATTTTGAGCAAACGAACACGGATCAATGTTTTGACATATCTGGTAGGTCCGTATCGTGATTTGGGACTTGGGCGTATGCCCAAAATCGAATTTCGAGGTCCCTAGCCCGAGATATGGAATTTTAATGAAAAATTAAAAGTTTGAAAGCTTAATGATTTTTAAGAATTTACAGATGTTGGATTTATTGACACAGAGTTCGTATTTTGGTTCCGAAGATGGTATAAGTCCACTATAATATTTATGACTTCTCTGCCGAATTTGGTGAGAATCGGAGTTGATTTGACGTGATTCGGACGTCCGGTTGTAAAAATATAAGTTTTAAAGTTTTCTTGAAAATTTCCTTTGATTTGGTGTCTGATTCATAGTTCTAGGTGTTAGTTTGGCGATTTGATCACACGAGCAAGTTCGTATGATGTTTTAGGACTTGTGTGCATGTTTGGTTTGGAGCCCCGAGGGTTTGGGTGAGTTTCGGATAGGCTACGGGATGATTTCGGACTTAGGAAATCTGGTTTTCTGCAGACTTCAGGCTTCTGGTGTGTTCTTCTTCGTGTTCGCGAAGGTACTCTCGCGAACGCGAAGAGCGAATTGGGGCTGGCACATTTTGTGCTTCTCGTTCGCGACAGAGTGAATGCGTTCGCGAAGGCTTGAGGTGCAAAGCTTTGCGTTCGCGATCGAAGCCTCGCGTTCGCAAAGGGAAAGAGGCTAACCCAGAAATTGCCTTCGCGTTCGCGAAGGCCAAGCCAGGCAAGCTTCGTGTTCGCGAAGTAGCCCTTGCATTCGCGAAGAGTAAAATTGGTCAGCAGAAATTTGTGCTTCGCGAACGCGAGGCACTGACCGCGTTCGCGAAGATTAAAAATCCCAGAAACAGAACTTAGGTTCTGGAAAATGGGATTCGTCCCATTTTCAACTCTTTTCCATTTTTGAGCTCGGGTAAGGCGATTCTTGGGCGATTTTCACGGGAAAACATTGGGGTAAGTGTTCCTTATCCTATATTGATTATATTTCAGGATTCCATACTCATTTATATCATGAATCCGTGAAATTTTGGGAGAAAAATCAGATTTTTATAAAATCTTCCAAAAATGAAAATTTAAGATTTGAAGGTCCATTTAACATCGGAATTGAATAATATTTGTATGGTTGAACTCGTAGCAGAAGGCGTGTTCGGATTTCATGAGTTTTTCCGGGATTTGAGATTTGAAATTAATTCCTATGATTCATATTGAGTATATCGAATTGTTTATGAATAGATTTGACGCTTTTGGAGACAAATTCAAAAGGAAAAGTTGTGGTCGAATAATTTATTAGAATTTGCAAAGCGAGGTAAGTGGCATGGTTAACCTTGACTTGAGGGAATAGAACCCTTAAATTATTTGTTATGTAAAATGCATGTGAACGACGTATAGGCGGAGTGATGAGTGTCTATACGTCGTCAAATTAATTATTTGCATAATTTTTTGAAAATTATAAATTATTTTAATACACAAATTAGTTGTTATAATAATTGTTTCTCTCTTATTCTTTGTCAAATATTAATTCTTGAATTCCTGCAATAATTGTTACATGCTTATTTGATTTATGTGCATTAATTGCTACTAGACATTTAGTATATTAAATATTAAACTGCATATTTTCTCCCTGATTTCCATAATAAATTGCTAATTGCCATTGTTTATTCATAAATAAATTATAATTATTGTGTGCCTTGATGCTTAATAGTTTCTCAATGGACATGGTATTTATTGGAATAATTTTTATTTACATTTATGAGTTGTTTAAAGTTATATATTGGGGGAACGGGTTGCACGCCGCAACGGAAATAAAAGTATATATATATATATATATATATTGGAGGATCGGATTGCACGCCGCAATAGACTTATTTAAAAGTCTATATTAGGGGATCGGATTGCACGCCGCAACAGATTTATTTAAAAGTCTATATATATACTTGATTAATTAAATATATTGGAGAGTTGAAAAATGAATATATTATGGAAACAGGTTGCACGCTGCAACGGAAATTGATTGAAATGATAATTGATTATGACTGCTGAGTTGGTCTCAACTATTAAAAATGAGTTACCTGATTACTTCTATTATTGTTGTTTTTACTAATATTGCGTACAGGTTAATGTAAGTGACCTGCCTTAGCCTCATCACTACTTCGTCGAGGTTAGGCTCAGCACTTACCAGTACATGGGGTCGGTTGTACTGATATTACACTATGCACTTCTTGTGCAGATTTCGGAGTTGGTCTCAGCGGCGTACCATAGACTTGCTCGGATTTTAGCTACTCAGAGGAGACTTGAGATAAAACTGCACAGCGTCCGCAGTTCTGAAGTCCCTGTCTACTTTACTTTAGCTGTGTATTTGTTTCCAGACAGCTTTATTTTATTCAGACCTTTATTTGTATTATTGTAGAAGCTCGTGCACTTGTAACACTAATTCTGGGATGGTATTTAGACTCCGTTATATTTTTTTTATATGAATTATTCACTACATTTCAGACTTTACTTTCGCATTTGTTTCTCTGTTATTAATAAATTTAAAAATATTTAAAAATGGCTAATATTATTCTAACGTTGGCTTGCTATGTGTTCTCCTATTTTGCTTCATATTTGGTTGTGTCCTGTGATTCTCTGAGTGCTTCTGTGTGTGTATCTACACCGGTGGGAGACTCTGTTGTAGTAGATCATGTCTATCGTTTGTGTGTGGTTACTATTGGTAGTCTTGAGACTAGTGTGGATCTTCTACTTCTTGATATAGTAGATTTTGATGTCATCTTGGGTATGGATTGGCTGTCACCTTATCATGCTATATTGGATTATCATGCCAAGACAATGACCCTAGCCATGCAGGGGTTACCTCGGTTAGAGTGGAAAGGAACTCCTGGTCATTCTGCCAACAGGGTTATTTCTTATATGAAAGCTCGGTGTATGGTAGAGAAAGGGTGTCTAGCCTATTTGGTTTTTTATTCATGATCCCAGTGCGGATGTTCCTTCTATGGACTCAGTACTAGTTGTTCATGAATTTTCCAGAAGTATTTTCTGCAGATTTGCCAGGGATGCCACCCGACAGGGATATTGACTTCTGTATTGATTTGGCTCCGGGCACTCAGCCCATTTCTATTCCACCATACCATATGGCCCCGCCGGAGTTGAAAGAATTGAAGGAGCAGTTACAAGACTTGCTTGATCAGGGATTCATTAGACCTAGTATCTCGCCCTGGGGTGCACCAGTATTATTTGTAAAGAAGAAAGATGGTTCTTTGCGGATGTGTATAGATTATCGACAGTTGAATAAGGCCACTATCAAAAACAAATATCCGCTACCAAGAATTGATGACCTATTTGATCAGCTTCAGGGTGCCAAGGTATTTTCGAAGATCGATTTGAGGTCTGGTTACCAACAGTTGAAGATTAGGGCATCTGATGTCCCTAAAACGGATTTTCGGACTTGGTATGGGCATTACTAATTCCTAGTGATGTCATTTGGGTTGACAAATGCCCTAGCAGCATTTATGGATTTGATGAATCGGGTGTTCAAGCCCTATTTGAATTCTTTTGTGGTTGTATTCATTGATGATATCTTGATTTATTCCAGCAGTCGAGAGGAGAATGAGAAGTATCTTTGGAATGTGCTTCATACTTTGAAGAATAATCAGTTATATGCCAAATTTTCAAAATGTGAGTTTTGGTTAGACTCAGTTGCCTTTTTGGGGCATGTTGTATCGGCAGAAGGCATAAAGGTAGATCCTAAGAAGATTGAGGCTGTTCAGAATTGGCCTAGACCTACTTTAGTTTTAGAGATCCAGAGTTTCCTGGGTTTAGCAGGTTACTATCGTCGGTTCGTGGAAGGGTTTTCATCTATAGCAAGCCCATTGACCAGACTGACCCAGAAAGGTGTCCCATTCAGATGGTCAGACGAGTGTGAGTTGAGCTTTCAGAAGCTCAAGACTGCTTTGACTACGGCGCCAGTGTTGGCATTACCCACAGGTTCAGGATCGTATACGGTATATTGTGACGCATCTCACATTGGACTTGGTGCAGTATTAATGCAAGATGTCAGGGTGATTGCATATGCGTCGCGGAAGTTGAAAGTTCACAAGAAGAATTATCATGTTCATGACTTATAAGTGGCGGCCATTGTTCATGCGCTGAAGATTTGGAGGCATTACCTCTACGGTGTCTCATGTGAGGTATTTACTGATCATCGTAGCTTTCAGTATCTGTTCAAACAAAAAGATCTTAATTTGAGGCAGAGAAGATGGTTAGAGTTGTTGAAAGACTATGATATCACCATTTTGTATCACCCCGGAAAGGCTAATGTGGTGGCCGATGCTTTGAGTAGAAAGGCTGTGAGTATGGGCAGCCTTGCCTATATTCCGGTTGGTGAGAGACCGTTAGCTGCAGATGTTCAGACTTTGACTAATCAGTTCGTGAGGTTAGATGTTTCAGAACCCAGTCGAGTTTTAGCTTGCACAGTCACTCGGTCTTCTTTATATGAGCGCATCAGAGAGAGGCAATATGATGATCCTCATTTACTTGTCCTTAAGGACACAGTGCGGCACGGTGATGCCAAATAGGTTGCTGTGGGGGAAGATGGAGTTATGCGAATGCAGGGTCGTATTTGTGTTCCTAATGTGGATGGGCTTCGTGAATTAATTCTTGAAGAGGCACACAGTTCCAGGTATTCTATTCATCCAGGTACCGCCAAAATGTATCAAGATTTACAGCAACATTATTGGTGAAGGAGAATGAAGAAGGATATAGTTGCATATGTAGCTCGGTGTCTGAATTGTCAGCAAGTTAAATACGAGCATTAGATACCTGGTGGTTTTCTTCAGAAGTTAGAAATTCCTGAGTGAAAGTGGGAGCGTATCACTATGGATTTTGTTGTTGGGCTCCCAAGGACCCAGAGAAAATTTGACACAGTTTGGGTCATTGTGGATAGGTTGACCAAGTCAGCACATTTTATTCCAGTGGAAGTTACCTATTCTTCAGAGAGGTTAGCTGAAATTTACATTCGTGAGATTGTCCGCCTTCACGGTGTGCCCGTGTCTATTATTTCAGATCGAGGTACGCAGTTTACCTCATACTTCTGGAGGGCTGTACAGCGTAGGTTAGGCACGCGGGTTGAGTTGAGTATAGCATTTCATCCACAGACAGACGGACAGTCAGAGCGCACCATTCAGATATTGGAAGATATGCTTCGCGCTTGTGTTATAGGCTTTGGAGGTTCTTGGGATCATTTATTGCCACTTGCGAAGTTTGCTTATAATAATAGCTACCAGTCGAGCATTCAGATGGCTCCATATGAGGAATTATACGGAAGGCGATGTCGTTCGCCAATTGGCCGGTTTAAACCGGGAGAGGCTCGGTTATTGGGTACCGATTTGGTACAGGATGCCTTGGATAAGGTCAAAATTATTCAGGATCGACTTCGCACAGCTCAGTCTAGGCAAAAGAGTTATGCCGACCATAATGTTCATAATATTGCATTCATGGTTGGAGAAAGAATATTACTCTGGGTTTCACCTATGAAAGGTGTAATGAGGTTCGGAAATAAGGGCAAGTTGAGCCCTAGGTATATCGGACCCTTTGAAATTCTTGAAATGGTAGGTGAAGTAGCCTACAGGCTTGCATTACCACCTAGTTTATCAGCAGTTCATCCGGTGTTCCATGTGTCTATACTCCGAAAATATCATGGTGATCCGTCCCATGTGTTAAATTTCAGCTCAGTCCAATTGGACAAAGATTTGACTTACGAGGAGGAGTCGGTAGCTATTATAGCCCGGCAGGTCCGATAGTTGAGGTCTAAGAGTTATCCTTCAGTTCGGGTTCAATGGAGAGGTCAGCCGGTAGAGGCATCTACCTGGGAGTCCGAGTCGGACATGCGGAGTAAATATCCACACCTTTTCTCCAGCTCATGTACTTTTTCTAACTCCGTTCGAGGATGAACGTTTGTTTTAGAGGTGGAGAATGTGATGACCCAAAATGTCATCTTTAAATTTAATAAGTAATTATGTGTTCTAAGACCTCGAAAAAGTACTATTTATTATTTCTCGACTTGCGTGCGCAGTCCGTATAATTTCCGAAAAAAGTTTTTGTATGAAAAAAATAGATTAAAATGTGAAATAGAGCTTTAAAACTCAACTAAGTTGACTTTGGTCAACATTTTAAGCAAACGGAATCAGATCAGTATTTTGACAAATCTGGTAGGTCCGTATCGTGATTTGGGACTTGGTCGTATGCCCGGAATCGAATTCCGAGGTCCCTAGCCCGAGATATGGAATTTTGATAAAAAATTAAAAGTTTGAAAGCTTAATGGTTTTTAAGAATTTACTGATGTTGTATTTATTGACACCGGGTTCGTATTTTGGTTTCGGAGCCTGGTATAGGTCCACTATAATATTTATGACTTGTCTACCGAATTTGGTGAGAATCGAAGTTGATTTGACGTGATTCGGACGTCCGGTTGTAAAAATATAAGTTTTAAAGTTTTCTTAAAAATTTCCTTTGATTTGGTGTCCGATTCGTAGTTCTAGGTGTTAGTTTGGCGATTTGATCGCGCGAGCAAGCTCGTATGATATTTTAGGACTTGTGTGCATATTTGGTTTGGAGCCCCGAGGGCTCAGGTGAGTTTCGGATAGGCTACGGGATGAATTCGAACTTAGGAAATCTGGTTTTCTGCAGACTTCAGGCTTCTGGTGTGTTCTTCTTCGCGTTCGCGAAGGTACTCTCGCGAACGCGAAGAGAAAATTGGGGCTGGCACATTTTGTTCTTCGCGTTCGCGACAGAGTGAACGCGTTCGTAAAGGCTTGAGGTGCAAAGCTTCGTGTTCACGATCGAAGCCTCGCGTTCGCGAAGGGAAAGAGGCTAACAAGGAAATTTCCTTCACGTTTGCGAAGGCCAAGCCAGGCAAGCTTCACGTTTACGAAGAGTAAAATTAGTCAGCAGAAA
Organism: Nicotiana tabacum; assembly: GCF_000715075.1. Lineage (NCBI taxonomy): Eukaryota > Viridiplantae > Streptophyta > Magnoliopsida > Solanales > Solanaceae > Nicotiana > Nicotiana tabacum. The sequence goes on along the minus strand of NC_134094.1, from coordinate 62,619,514 downwards.
TTTGTGCTTCGCGAACGCGAGGCACTGACCGCGTTCGCGAAGGGTAAAAATCCCAGAAACAGAACTTAAGTTCTAGAAAAATGGGATTCGTCCCATTTTCAACTCTTTTCCATTTTTGAGCTCGGGTAAGGCGATTCTTGGGCCATTTTCACGGAAAAATATTGGGGTAAGTGTTCCTTATCCTATATTGATTATATTTCATGATTCCATACTCATTTATATCATGAATCCGTGAAATTTTGGGGGGAAAATCAGATTTTTATAAAATCTTCCAAAAACAAAAATTTAAGATTCGAAGGTCATTTAATACCGGAATTGGATAATTTTTGTATGGTTGAACTCGTAGCGGAACGGGTGTTCGGATTTCGCAAGTTTTTCTGGGATTTGAGATGTGGGTCCCACTGTCAAATATTTAAATGAATTTCGGATTTTTATCCGAAAAATTAGTAAATTCATATGTAATTAATTCCTATGATTCGTATTGAGTATATCGAATTTTTTGTGAATAGATTTGACACTTTTGGAGATAAATTCAAAAGGAAAAGTTGTGGTCGAATAATTTATTGGAATTTTCAAAGCGAGGTAAGTATCGTGGTTAACCTTGACTTGAGGGAATAGAATCCTTAAATTATTTATTATGTAAAATGCATGTAAACAACGTACAGGCGAAGTGATGAGTGTCTATACGTCGTCAAATTAATTGGTTGCATAATTTTTTGAAAATCATAAATTGTTTTAATACACGAATTAATTGTTATAATAATTGTTTCTCTCCTATTCTTTGTCAAATATTAATTCTTGAATTTCTGCAATAATTGTTACATGCTTATTTGATTTATGTATCTTAATTGCTACTTGACACTTAGCATATTAAATATTAAACTGCCTATTTTCTCCTTGATTTCCATAATAAATTGCTAATTGCCATTCTTTGTTCATAAATAAATTATAATTATTGTGTGCCTTGATGCTTAATAGTTTCTCATTGGACGTGGTATTTATTGGAGTAATGTTTATTACATTTATGAGTTGTTTAAAGTTATATTGGGGGAATGGGTTGCACGCCGCAACGGAAAATGAAAGTAAATATATATATATATATATATATATATATATATATATATATATATATATATATATATATATATATATATATATATATATATATATATATATATATATATTGGGGGATCGGATTGCGCGCCGCAACAGACTTATTTAAAAGTCTATATTGGGGGATCGGATTGCATGCCGCAACAACCTTATTTAAAAGTCTATATTAGGGGATCGGATTGTACGCCGCAAAAGACTTATTTAAAAGTTTATATTGGGGGATCGGATTGTACACCGCAACAGACTTATTTAAAAGTCTATATATATACTTGATTAAATAAATATATTGGAGAGTAGAAAAATGAATATATTGTGAAAACGGGTTGCACGCTGCAATGGAAATTGATTGAAATGATAATTGATTATGACTGCTGAGTTGGCCTCAACTATTAAAAATGAGTTACCTGATTTATTTCTATTATTGTTGTTTTTACTAATATTGCGTACAGGTTCATGTAAGTGACATGCCTTAGCCTCGTCACTACTTCGTCGAGGTTAGGCTCAGCACTTACCAATACATGGGGTCGGTTGTACTGATACTACACTCTGCACTTCTTGTGCAGATTTCGGAGTTGGTCCCAGCGGCGTACCATAGACTTTCTCGGATTTCAGCTACTCAGAGGAGACTTGAGGTATAACTGCACAGCGTCCGCAGTTCTGAAGTTCCCGTCTACTTTACTTTAGGTGTGTGTTTATTTCCAGACAGCTTTATTTTATTCAGACCTTTATTTGTATTATTCTAGAAACTCGTGCACTTGTGACACCAATTCTGGGATGGTATTTAGACTCCGTTATATGTTTTTATATGGATTATTCACTACTTTTCAGTCTTTACTTCCGCATTTGTTTCTCTGTTATTAATAAATTTAAAAATTATTTAAAAATGGCTAATATTATTCTAACGTTGGCCTGCCTAGCAAGTGAAATGTTAGGCGCCATCACAGTCCCGAATGTGGAAATTTTGGGTCGTGACAAACCTGTCATTAGGCTGGTTAACGGACTCGCGTTCATTCGGAAGAAGAATTTGAATCCTTAAGTTAAGACTGAACTTAGCATAGAGTTACCTAGAATTATTGTTGATCACATATCTTGTCACAACCCTTACCTCTCACCTTGATATTCAATCGTTGCTACTTAATCACTAAATTTTCATTATTTTCTCACAATCGATAATCTTAGTTTTTACTATTAGTCGGTAATAACTTAAATCAAAGGTTTATTTTCCTGGATAGTGTTAAGTTGAAGATTTATTAGAACATTATTTAAACTAAATCCCTGTGGAGACGATTTAATACTATACTATCTTTGACTAGCGAGCCTAAGATTTATACACTGGTTTTGCGCTCATCAACTACTATTAGTGTTGGGGTTGATAACCAAATATTTTGGAAGAACCAAAATCATCTTTTATTGGATGCTCTTTTTCATTTCCGACATGAAGCAAGAAGTCACAGAATGCTAGATCTTTTCTTATTTTTTATATTTTTTGTCAGCTGAATCTTTTTCATTTGAGGTCATAAGTATAATTTTGTCAAGCTGTATTTTACGATCTCGGCTTTCGTCGATTTTGGAACTACTGGTAGTACTTGACAGAAATCACCTCCCAAATTATTACTTTTCCATCAAATAGTTCATTGATATATAACGTATCTCTAAAACTCCGGTCAATTGTTTCAAGAATTTGACGCTTAGCCATAAGCGCATCATCCCATATTATCAATTTTGGTTTTCATATAAATGTCATGCCCCGACCTCGGAGAGCGCGACCGGCGCTCAACAGAGTTACCTCAGTCGAGCAAGCCTGCATAGTATCATCTACTCAATTCACCCACACATAAAGAGAAGAATACATTTCATTCATAAATCAATAAGACTCATGTGAACAACACCGGTTCATTTCCATTAGTTACGTCATTAACAAGTCTTCAAAACAGTATATTGTTGTCATGACCCAAAATCCTAACATGTCGTGATGGCGCCTATCTCAGTACTAGGCAAGCCGACAATATCAATAACCCACGATTTCCTTTAAATTTAGAAAATAAACGTAACGTTTAATACAATACCAAAAATCTAGCAATTTCCGATACAACACTCCCAAAACCTGGTGTCACCGAGTACATAAGCATCTAATATGAGTACAAGTCTGGAAAATACGGTCTATAATAGTCTGAGACCAAATACAGTAAACAAGGAGATAGAGAAGGATAGACAATGTTTGTGAAACACGGCAGCTACCTCAAAATCTCCTGAAAATCAACTACGCGAAATGATCAACACCCGCTATGTTCAGGAATACAAATACGGTCTATAATAGTCTGAGACCAAATACAGTAAACAAGGAGATAGAGAAGGATAGACAATGTTTGTGAAACACGGCAGCTACCTCAAAATCTCCTGAAAATCAACTATGCGAAATGATCAACACCCGCTATATTCAGGAACACCTGGATCTGCACACGAAGTGCAATATGTAGTATGAATACAACCAACTCAGCAAGTAACAATAATAACTAAGAAACTGAAGATAATGATGAGCTACACAGTCATAGTTCACTTTCAGTAGTTCCAGCAAAGAATAGACATGCTTTTAAATCCGGCAGTTTAAGACAAATCAATTTTATACAGTTCAATTTCAAGTAATCCTGATATAAATTCTTTTAGAGATTTTACAACAATGACAGATAGCAACCAAGTGCAACCACAAATGCAAAGCAAGTACAGCCTCTCAGGCATTAGTCACTCAACTTATCATAACAGCTTAACCACTCGGCTCTCATCCCTCAGCACTCACACTCAATGGGTACCCGCACTCACTAGGGGTGTGTACAGACTCCAGAGGGGCACCAAAATCTGCACGGACAACTCACATGTTGCACGGATAACTCACATGCTATAATATCCTGCACGGACAACTCACGTGCCATAATATCCTTACCTCACCGACAGGCCCTCGGCCTTACTCAGTCCTCAACCTCTCAAGTCTCTCGGGCTCTCAGAAATCACAAAGATCAGCCCAAACAAAGATAACATAGTATATCAACAAATATCCAGAAAGACTGAGGTATAATACGCAAGAAAAATCATGACTGAGTACAAGACAACAATTAGCAAATAATTCAACAAGTACGCGACCTCTACGGGTCTCAACATTACTATAACATAGCCTAAGCATGATTTCTAACATGATTTAAGTCAAATTTCTTCAACACATAGATATCATATAACTAACAATAAATTATTGAACTTTACAGTTTCCCGGGACGGACCAAGTCACAATCCCCTCGGTGCACGCCCACACGCTCGTCACCTAGCATGTGCGCCACCTCCAAAATAATCACATGATACCAAAATCCGGGGTTTCATACCCTCAGGACCAGATTTATAATTGTTACTTACCTCAACCCGTATAATTCTTTATTTCGTTATGCCCTTTCCATGAGAATTGGTCTCCAAAAGTCCCGTATCTAGCCACAATTAATTCGATTCAGTCAATACCAATTATTGTAATTAATTTCATAAGGAGATACTAATTTTTCCAATAAAATCCAAAATTAACTCAAAAATTGCTCGTGGGGCCCACGTATCGGAACCCGACAAAAGTTACAGAATATGAATGCTCCTCCAACCATGAGTCCAACCATATAAATTTTACCAAAATCCGACATCAACTCAACCCTCAAATCTTCAATTTAAGTCTATGAAGATTTCTACCATTTTCAACCCAATCCGTACCCATTTGAACTTAACAATCCTTCCACAACCTTATTGGTATGTATACATAATACTCTTACACCCAAGAATCATACTATTAATCAACTATTTTTACTCCAAACTCGAAATTGAAGGATTGAGGAAAGAAATTCTTACCTCTTTGAAGCCCTAGCAAGATCCTAGTGAAATCTTCAAACCTTGAACATAAACTGATGGCTAAATGACTAAGTCTTCACTTTCTCTCTCTACAATGCTCTCACCTCTCTCTAAAATATCAGATTTTGGCTCAAAAATGAGCTTCAAGGGCTATAAATCGAAGTTAGGTCGGGTCAAAAATTAGAAAGAATGGAAGCTCCGACGCAGTTATGCAGTCGCATATGCGATCGCATAACAGGTATGCGGTCCGCATACTGACCGCATAATTTGGCCTCCAAAGCTGGGCATTACTGACCTGTTCTGCGGTCATTATGCGGTCCGCATACTTGTTCTATGGTCACATAATGCACGGCAAAACAGGTCTGCGGTCGCATAGTGCAACGCAGATTTTTCTCAAATCTTGCCCTCCTCCTGTTCCACTTTGCGACCATTATGCGGTCCGCAGAGTGATTTTGCGACCGCATAGTGGTCACAGAAATGACCTTTTTCCGACAGAAATTTCCTTTACACATCGGTGCATTGTTCAACCTAAAAAGTCCGAGCCGAGCTCGCCGCGAGAAATTTCTATAATCTTTGTACTAATTGATCTACCTTGGCACCACCAAAACCTTAATTTCCTTAGCAAAATTTCTCCGGGGTCGTTACACATAAGTTAACATCCGGTCAACCTTTTCAACTTAAATTCTAAACCTTGGAACTAAGTGCTCTAAATCATTTCAAAACCTCACCGGACCCAAACCAATTACCCCTAGCAAGCCAAATAACAACTAAAATTCATAATTTGAGCAGTAAATGGGAAAACGGGATTATAATACTCAAAACGATCGGCCGGGTCATTACAATTGTACAATCATAGTTAAAGTGGAACAGATGATACCATTACAACATTTTTAGTTTAACTTTCCCAAAATAGATACAACCCACACTATGTCTATGGAGCCTCTAACAGGAACCGAAGAGTGTTATGACAATGCCGGTAACAAGGCCCCGGCTATACCTCAAAATGCTATGTACAAAGGATAGAAGATACAGGACCCCGAAATGAAGTGGGGCTTACCAAATCAGCTGAGGAGAGGGTGTGTTGCTATCACTGATCAATACCACCTGCTATGGAACCACCTGCATCCATTAAAGATGTAGCGCCCCCGGAAAAAGGGGTGTTAGTACATATGGAATAGTACTAGTATGTAAAACTAAACACCCTCTCAATAGAACGAGCAACAGTAAACGGATAATAAACATTATATCAATAAGAAACTCAAACGATGTCAAAGTACCACATTAGGGGAAATGTAAATTTCACGTAGGTTTCGGTAATTTAAGTTGGGAGATCTTTAGCACCGATATACCACAGTGTTTTAACACGAAGTCCGATCTCAGCCCGACCGGCTTTAGACCATGTATGCAGCATGGCGTCCGATCTCAGCCCGATCGGCTAAGCCGTCTCACCACAATGTCGTGTGGGTTGATATTACATCACATCTAGCTAGAAATAATCTCATCCCATTTAAGGGGAAAACATCTCAACACACCAATCTCATCCCATATAAGGGGAAATGGTCTAATCACATTAACACAGGGATTTACCCCTCAATCACTCCTACACTGGCACGTGTAGTTTCGGGGTTAGGTTGTTATGACATACCCTTCCTCGGTGGCTAATCGATACTCCCAAAGCATTTGTTATTAAAAGTATTTACCACTCAATTCATATTCTTTTACATGTCATTCATTTTATTGACATCATTGGACATAACGCAATATCATTCTTGGCACATTGGCCATACTTTATAATTCAGCTCATTATTCCATTTCCAATCGTTATCATGAATAATCAACAACAAGGCCTTTCGACATTAAGGCTTTAATCACATACTTGAGCAAATTAGGGTCTTAGGCACATATGACTTCTTACAAAATTGACATGGTAGCTTTCATAAGAATTCACGCTTTCAAATCGTAACATAGTAACACATAACCTATACTTAAACCAAATCCTCAAACATTAACTTAACATAACAAGAATCTTTGGAATACATATTGAACACATAATTATTTCGACACAAGGCTTATTTGACAGAAATTCAATTTATAAAGGGCACCACGAGACTTACAAGGACATTGCGGGGTTCAATTCTAAGAGAAGAGTTTAGCCAACATACCTCACTTGAGTTTCCTTAAACTCTAAAATATTCCGGAAATCTTAGCAACTTCAATCTATTTTAGAAATGTAACAAATTTAACCAAAATTAGGAAGATACTCATGGTTCTAGCTTATTTGAGCATTTCATCAAATACTAGGTGTGCATTAAGGTTTCAAGACCCTTTGATGGAAGATCGCATCATCCCACAACCTATTCTTTACCATTTTAGCTCAACAATCTCCCTACATCCCTTGATAACACATGCATGCAAAATAAACAACTCCCATACCCAAAACTTATCTTACCAATTACCCATTCCTAGTTAAATTTCGAAATTTAAGTTTAGGGTATAGAATTTTACCTCGAGGATGAAGACCTAGTGTGCTTTCCTTGATAATCTTCCAAGATTTGAGTAAGAAAAGAGGAACAATTGGTTGAGGAACTCTCTCCCTCTCTAGAGCACTTTCTTTCTCTCAAAATATCAGGTTTTTGCTCAAAAGATGGTACATATTGTCTATTTAATGAAGTAGGGTCAGGTTATAAAAACCCAAAAAATGAAGCTCCGGAACAGGATCTGCGGTCGCATATGCTACCGCATAATGCATCTGCGGTCCGCGAAATGAACCTTCGGAACTGGAAAACTCTACCTGGGTTTGCGGTCACTATGCAGCCCGCAGACCTGTTCTGTGGTCGCATAATGAACCGTAGAACAGTTCTGCGGTCGCATAGTCGACCACAGAATGGCACCCAAACCTGCCCAGTCCTGCCTCACTCTACGGCCATTCTGCGGCCCGCAGAGTGATTCTGAGACCGCATAATGGACCGCAGAAATGCCTTTTTCTGCCAAAAAATTTCCTTTAACTCCTCCACGTACTGTTTAACCCAAAAAGTCCGTACCGCGGCGAGCTTGCTCGCCGCGAAGAATTTATACAATCCTCAAACACGTAAGCCTACTTCGGCACCATGAAACCTTAAATTACCTTGCGGAATTTTACGGGGCCTTACAATAAATTTAGCACCATTGCTCTGGTTTGATATATTTGTAATGGTTATTTTAGTTGTTTAAAAAGGTATATCAAATCTAAAATAAGTTGTATGACCTCATAATAAAATTATTGCTGGTACACCACTTGTTAGTCTTGCAAACAGTATCATGCCTTTTGATATAACATTTGCAAGTAATGTATGACATAGGAAATATTATTTTGATTCCGCCAGATACATCTACAAAGGATAATCCCGCTGTACCAGAGTTGACTCTTTATAATATAGTCTTGAAAGCTTATTCTTGTTAAGGATTTAGTTTTGATTGTGCTTCCCACACACTTGTATGACCTTTTGATTCTTAATACTATACTATTTTTTACTTTGTGTTCTAATTTATTTTAATCTCTAACGCTCTTTTTATGAAATAAATCTATGTACCCTAAGATTTATTTAACTTGAAAAATAATTTTACTCATATGATGAATTCAAAAAAAAAATACTTAAATTGGATTTCCTTGCTAAATAATTGATTGAAAGATTTAATTATTTAGTCTTAAAATAAAGAAATAACTTATCTTAGGTTGATTCAGATTCTTAAAATCAGTTCATCTCCTTTTTTGAATATTTAATCGTAATTATGATTTTATCCACCGTAAATTTTATTTTCAAAGAGTAAAAAGATCGATCTGACATTTCACTTTTAGATCTTTATGTTTGCAGGATCATTAGTGGTATTGACTCTTACCAATCATTTTTCTTTCTCTTTCTGACACATTTATATTCTTAAATATGTTTTTTGTTATATTTTAATAATTCGGTATACTTTTCAATATTACACTAAAAATTAATTGTAAAATAATATTATTTGAGTAGAAAAGCAGTTCAATATAATATAAAAATATTTTATCGTGGGAATATTTGTTTTTCTCAATCAATGCTTTATGCAGTCCATTTAATATTAATTTTATTGTTTCTTTATATTGGATATTATGGAGTGGTAATGTGTAGTAAATACGGAGAATTCTCATGAAATTGATTTTATTAAACCTTGCTACATATTTTTAATAAGAATTTAATAGACATAATTTTAATAATTTTAAAATATTAAATATTAAAAAAATAACATAAAAGGTATTATAGTCCAAAAAATAGGTTTATACAGTTATGTCCTATGAGTTATTCTATTTACTATTTTAGAGCTATTTTTATTGTATTTGTGCTCGTATAATAATATAGGCTCACCTTTTCTAAATGAATTTGGATAATATAATATATTCCCAAATTAAACTAGTAATAGGAATTTTTAAGAAATATATCCTGCAATTAGTATGACATGGCTAAATATATATTTCTATCTCGAAAGTAATTATATTAATAGGAAACCTAATGTGTTCCTGTATGTTTTTTTTTTACGTGCTAACATATTATATGTCTATGCCCTAAAGTTTATACTAAAAGAATTCCAAAAAGTAATCATGTAGGATTCCTAACGTGTAGTATTATGTCCTAAAACTAATAGTATTACAAGGCTAATGTCTAGAATTACGGTTATGTCCTTTTATTGTGAGTTATTATGATTAATATTATAAGATTATTTTTGTAAAACAATATTGTATTCATGCTTTTATAATAATACGGCATTATCAGAACTTACACAAATGATCAATTTAGTCATGTTAGTTCGATAATTACGTAATATAGTTTAAAAGTATTTAATTTGATGGTATCTTACTGAACATTTCTTTGTAGATGATTCTTTTTGTGTATGTTTCCTTCTAATGCTTTGGTTGCTCTGCCATAACCAGAACTCTTGTTATCGATATTGATATTTCTCTTGAAAGTGCAACATACAGTTGTTCGTGCAATAAAATATATTGCGACAAATATAGTCCAATATTTAGGATGTTTGTCCTTGTGCTTTATTTATTATAATTGCAAAACATAAACATACCGAAAATTATTTTTACACAAATTTAAAAGGATATTCTTTAGTTTCGGAAGACAGAAGTTGAATTCGGGGATTAAAATATACTTAGAAGCACATTGACAAGTATCATAATTTTTGTATGTATGACGTTATTTTTAAAACTTCTATATACTATCTATGTTATTCGGCGGATCTAAGTTTTTCAGTAGCATGACGGGCATAGTTTTCTTCAAAATCAATCTATATGCAATGGAAGATCAATTTTAACTTAGTCCATATCATATACGGTGACACTGACATACATAAGAAAAAATAAACTTGACAACAAACATGTGTGGTAGAAGGCCATTTGTTATTAAAGTATTTAAGTATTCTTCTTGGTAGTAATTGTTGGTATCATATTCTATTGAGTCAAAAACAAAAAAAATATCTTTTTTTTCCATAAAATTTCGCAATCAACCTTTTATTTAGTTGATCAACAGATTCATTTCTGCAAGCTAAGATAGCTTTTTAATTTTTATCATGCAATTTGCACAAATTGTGTTTTAATCTATTGATAAAAATATTTTTCCTATTAAATGTACTACTATTACAATTGGGATTGATAACCAAGTGTTCTAGAAGAACCAAATCATCTTTTATTAGATGCTCTTCTTCGTTTTCTGACACGAACCAAGAAGTTATTGAATACTGGACTTATTCTTACTTTATATTTCTTGTTAATTGAATCTTTTTCATTTGAGGCCAATAAGTATAATTTTGGCAAGCTAGTTTTTACAATCTCTGCTTTCGTCGATTTTATAACTATTGATAGTACTTGACAGAAATCACCAAATGGTTTACTGGTATTATTCAATATATCTCCAGGGCTATAAGCTCTTCATCCCATATTACTCTGCTTTGATATATTTATTATGGTTATTTGAGTTGTTTGAAGAGGTATATCAAATTTATTTGTTATTATGGCTAATAGTATCATGCCTCTTGATTTGACATTTGTAAGTAATGCATGACATAGAAATATTACTTTGATTCCGTCGGAGGCATCTACAAAAGATAATCGCGCTATAAGAGTCGACTCTTTATAATATAGTCTTGAAAGCTTGTTCTTGTTCAGGATTTAGCTTTGATTGTGCTTCAACATACACTTATATGGCCGTTTGATTCTCAATGCTATAATAACATTTTTTACTTTGTCTTCTAATTTTTTTCAATCTCTAACGCTCTTTTTATGGAATAGATTTATGTACCCTAAGATTTTTCTTAACTTGAAAAATAATTTAACTCATATGATAAATTTAAAAAATAATTAAATTAGATTCTCTTGCTAAATAATTAATTGAAAGATTTAATTATTTGGTCTTAGTACAAAAAATATTTTATTTTATGTTGATTCAGATTCTTAATATTAGTTCATCTCTTATTTTGAAGATTTAATATTAATTATAATTTTATCCACCATAAATTTTCTTTTCAAGAGTAAAAAGATCGATCTGACATTCCACTTTTAGATCTTTATGTTTGCAGATTCATTAGTGGTATTTATTGTTACCAACCATTTTTCTTTCTTTTTCTCACACATTTATATTTTTAAATATTTTCTTAGTTGTTGTTTAATAATTGGATATATTTTTCAATATTACACGAAAAAATGATTAAACAATATATTATTTGAGTAGGAAAATAGTTCAAATATTAATATAAAAATATATTATGGGGATATTTTTTCTCAATTTCAACGCTTTATGCAATCTATTTAATATTACTTTTATTTTTTTCTCTTAGTGTTGGATATTATGGAGTGGTAATGTACTGTCAATATGGAGGATTCTTATGAAATTGATTTTATTAAACCTTCCTACATACTTTTAATAAGAATTTAATAGACAAAAATTATTAATTTTAAAATATTAAATATTAAAAATTAACATATAAGGTCTTGTAGTCCGAAATATTATGTTATTTCAGTTATGTTCTTTCCTATGAGTTCTTCTATTTAATATTTTAGGACTATTTTGGTCTATCAATATTATATTCGTACTTTTATAATAATATATGCTCTCCTTTTTCTAAATAAATTTGGATAATATAATACATTCTCAAATTAAATTAGTAATAGTACATTATAATACGATTTCAAATTAAATTAGTAATAGAAATTTTTAAGAAGTATATCTTAAAAGTATTAGGATTACATGACTAAAAATATGTCTCTATCCCAAAAGTAATTATACTAATAGAAAACCTAACGTGTTCCTAAAGGTATTAGGTTTACATGCTAACATGTAGTATTATATGTCTATGTTCTAAATTAATTATACTAATAGGATTCCTAAAGGTAATCATGTAGGATTCCTAACTTGTAGTATTATGTCCTAAAACTAATAGGATTACAAATGTCTAGAATTTCAGTTATATCCTTTTATTGTGAGTTATTATGTTTAATATTATAAGGTTATTTTTGTAAACCAACATTATTTATTCTTTTAGTAAATACACTAGCCCTCCTGCTTATAATGCGGAGTAGAAAGATTCCAACTTCCCAAGTAAAGAACTGCTACAAATAATGAAGAAACTAGTAGATTCAGATATGAAGCAATGTAAAATAAACCAAATTTGATACCTGAATATTCGGTTTGATACCCTGCTACTAATTCTTCTTCTGCTTCTGGTAAATCAAAAGGTAATCTTTCACACTCGGCTAGAGAAGAAATTAGAAAAATGATAAACCCGATGGGTTGACGCCACAAATTTTACCCCCAAAAATCATATTTTGACTGCGCTTCCACTATATCAACTGTACTTAAACTGTTAGATAACCATAGTCGATGATAACATTTCTGTGTCCATCGCTATTACATAACCGTACGTGAGATTTTCACCTCATACGGCTCCTCAGAGGTCACAAATAAATCTAAGGACCCTTTCCTATTCTTTATCTTGATATGTTTGTCAAATAGAGTCAAAATCTATCCTAAGGTCCCAAATTAGACCAATGGAATTCTGTCTGCTATATTTAAAACTAATAAATACGGGCTTCTGAATTGATCTCATCTTTTAAGAATTTTTATTTTTCTTTGTTGATTAATAACCTTATCATTAAATAAAATGCGCTTTATAGCAATATCACATATACATTTCAACCTCGAATTTTCAATTACGAAAAAAATTATAGAGTCCATCAGTTCATGAATCATGACAAAAAATCTCTCTCTCAAAATAGAAATCAAAATGGAATTATAGGAAAGAAAGAATAAAAACAAAAAAAAATAAGAAAAAAAAAAGACATCCCCCGTTTTTGCTTTTGCAATTAGATTCTTTTCTTTCTATTTCTATTTTATTTAATTCCTATTCTCCTTTCTCAGAAAAAGAGCCTTTAACCAAAGTAAAAGATTACTTCGTTCTTGATAGTTATTTACTTACTCAGTGGATAAGAACATACACTGGCTCAGAATCATGGGGAGTACTTCTTGATCATTTCTACGAACGTAAAGCCCCAATTCGAATTCCTTTTATGTACAGAAATATCCTCTTGGTTAACTTACATAATCTCAATTACTAATCCTTTGTGTATCTTGGTCTTCCTAACCATCCACTCATTTTTGCTTTCAACCTCCCGTTGTGGAAATCCATCTATGGTAATAGACAGTAAAAACTCCATACATTTGATCTTTTGAACCCTCTTCAAGCTATCATGACAATTCACCAATCTTGGGGTAAACAATCTCTATTGCTTATGTTTACTTTTTTCACCATTTGATTCTTGTACATAGGAATTGAGACTCAACCTTTTTACTGCAAATTTAGAAGCCATTTTCTTTCACTCATATAACTATCTGGTTTAGTTCATCAACTCAAATGCTGAATAAAAATGAAAATATATATATATATTCAATCAAATCTTTTTATTGAATGAATATAGCACCCAACTCGTGAACTAAACTTGATAATAAGTCAAAGGATCGAGAAACTCAACGCCACTATTTGAACCCGCATTATAAGCAGGAGGGCTAATGATTTCGGCTTTATCCAGTATGTCTCCATTCCTATCACTAACTAAAAAAGTGTCATCATAGATGAAATTCCGAATGTCCTTAATGTCGAATAAATAATCAACATTACTGCAACTAGAATTATCACAATTCCTCCAACTATGAATGTTTTTCACTTTTCGATTTGGATCTTCATTGGTATTTTTAATAGGACCAAGACTGCCTATTGATTTATTTAGCCCACACCTGCGTTCGAACTCCTTCTTAACTAACATCAAATTAAACTACTATCTTTCCATAGAGTTTTCTTGCCCCCTATTTGCATGAAAATATAATAGATGAATAGTCATTCGCGATAAAATTATTTATTTAAATATCTTATTTCCTATCAGACTAAGCATAGAAATTCAATCACTAGGATTATTAACTAATAAGGATTGTGAGTATTGAAAAAAAGTTCTGAATTTGGGAGAACACTTCACTATATATTAATATGTTGGAACCCCCTTTATATTATTAAAAATAATATAATAATATAATTTTTAATAAAGGATGGCTTCTCCTATGTCGTGTCAAATTCGCATCGAAAAAAAGAGACTTGTCCTCTCCTATAAAGAAATCAAAAAATAATTGTTTCGTAAAATCTCGTCTAATACTAATATCTAATCACTAACAAATCTAACAATCTAAAATTTAATTAAAAAATAAGTAATAAATTAAGGTTCTATTTCAACACGGAACAAAGGGGACAATATACATGATGGGTAGAAAGAGGTGTGATACTTGGCTTGATTCAGGAAAACTACAAACTACAGGATAGAAAAGAATATACCAATCCTAAGGATCTGTAGGATTAATTGTGGATCCAAGACAACAATAGAAAGATTTGAGTCTTAGATTTTGATTTAGTTTTCTCGATTTTGTATTTCAAATCTTGTATATCTAGGTAAGTATATACTTAGTCAAAATATATGCAATAGAATCTTTTTTGTATTCGGTTCAATCCTTTTAGTAAAAGATTGGGCCGAGTTTAATTGCAATTCAATTAAGAGAACGGAGGATAATTACTTGAGTTCTTTCTCCTTATCCTTCTTTATTTTCTACTAATTTATCTGCTAATGTCTACTATTTTTACTTATCCAAAACGTCCACTGCTGCAAAATTAAATACGATCTGTTTCCATACTTCACAAGCATCAGCTAGTTCCGGGCTCCATTTGCAAGCCTCGCGAATAATTTCATTACCTTCCTGAGCAAGATCACGTCCTTCATTACGAGCTTGTACACATGTTTCTAGAGCTACTCGATTAGCTACGGCACCTGGCGCATTACCCCAAGGATGTTCTAAAGTTCCTCCACCGAACTGTAGTACGGAATCATCCCCAAAGATCTCGGTCAGAGCAGGCATATGCCAAACGTGAATACCTCCTAAAGCCATGGGTAGAACACCTGTTAAAGAGACCCAATCTTGAGTGAAATAAATACCGCGACTTCGATCTTGTTCAACAAAATCATCACGCAGTAAATCAACAAAGCCAAAAGTTATGTCTCTTTCACCTTCAAGTTTACCTACTACGGTACCAGAGTGAATATGATCTCCACCAGACATACGTAACGCTTTTGCTAATACCCGAAAGTGAATACCATGATTATTCTGTCTATCAATAACTGTATGCATTGCATGGTGGATGTGAAGAAGTAGACCATTATCTCGGCAATAATGAGCCGAGCTAGTATTTGCGGTGAATCCCCCGGTTAAGTAGTCATGCATTACGATCGGAACACCTAATTCTCTAGAAAATACAGCTCTTTTGATCATTTCTTTGCATGTACCTGCAATAGCATTCAAGTAATGCCCTTTGATTTCACCTGTTTCAGCCTGTGCTTTATATATTGCTTTGGCATAAAATAAGAAACTATCTCTCCAATGCATACATGGTTGTAAGTTCACGTTCTCATCATCTTTGGTAAAATCAAGTCCATCGCGAAGATATTCATAAACAGCTTTACCGTAGTTTTTAGCAGATAACCCCAATTTAGGTTTAATAGTACATCCCAATAGGGGACGACCATACTTGTTCAATTTATCTCTTTCAACTTGTATCCCATGAGGCGGACCTTGGAAAGTTTTAACATAAGCAGGAGGGATTCGCAGATTTTCCAGACATAAAGCGCGCAGGGCTTTGAACCCAAATACGTTACCTACAATGGAAGTAAACATGTTGGTAACAGAGCCTTCTTCAAAAAGGTCTAAAGGGTAAGCTACATAAGCAATATATTGATCTTTTTCTCCAACAACACGCTCGATGCGGTAGCATCGCCCTTTGTAACGATCAAGGCTGGTAAGTCCATCGTTCCATACAGTTATCCATGTACCAGTAGAAGATTCGATAGCTACCGCGGCCCCTTCTTCTTCAGGTGGAACTCCAGGTTGAGGAGTTACTCGAAATGCTGCCAATATATCAGTATCCTTGGTTTGGTACTCAGGAGTATAATAAGTCAATGTGTACTCTTTAACACCAGCTTTGAATCCAACACTTTCTTTAGTCTCTGTTTGTGGTGACATAAATCCATCCCTACAACTCATGAATTAAGAATTCTCACAACAACAAGGTCTACTCGACACGAATTCCGCGTTAATGAAACTTTTCACATGAATCTTTCACAAAATTTCCAACTAATACTAATATTATCAACTAATCAGAATATTTGATTATTAGACCATGGTATTTGATTTGCCAAATACATCATTATTGTATACTCTTTCATATATATAGCGCAACCCAATTTTTATTTTTTACTTTTTTTTTGAAATGGAAATACCTAACTAACCTAAATAATAAGAACTTCCACCTTGACAGTGGTATATGTTGTATATGTAAATCTTAGATGTGAAAATATACGGAATTCCTCTATGAATCTATGAAAGGTATAAAAAAGAAAGAAAAACACAAAGAAAAGAATAGGCTAGGCATAAATCGATATGCTAAAATTGAAATCAAAAATAAATAAGAAGAGGAGCCAATTAGATACAAATAATGAATCGTAATAGAAATAGAAAATAAAGTTCAGGTTCGAATTCCATAGAATAGATAATATGGATGGGTTTGTCTATAATGATAGACAAATAAAAGACTTTCTCAAGATTCTGATTCATCCACTTGAGATTTTAAAATTAAAATAGGTTGGGTGGGCTTGCAAATTCACTCAGTCTCACTGAATAAGTAAGCAATTGAATTGGTTCAATTGCATGGTGCCAACGAAATCGAGTGCTGATTCCCATTTTATTGAATTAACCGATCGACGTGCCAGCGGACATTTATTTTGAATTCGATAATCTTTGCAAAAATATTTTGACATATTTATTTATTTTATTATTATGAGAATCAATCCTACTACTTATGGTTCTGGGGTTTTCGCGTGTAACGACCCGACTGGTCATTTTGAGTTCTAGCGCGTCGTTCGGCGGTTGAAGGTCATGAGAAGCTTCACTTCAGGTATTATGACTGGTGCATATGGTCAGAATTGAATTCCGAGAAGTTCGGAGTTGGATCGGAAAGAAAAATCTCATTTCGAAAGCTTTAAGTTAGAAGAATTGATTAAGATTTAGATTTTAGAGTAAACGGCCTCAGAACCGAGATTTAAAGGTTCCAGCAGGTTTGTATGATGATTTCGGACCTGGGCGTATGTTCCGATCGGGTTTTGGATGCCCCCCTCCCCCTCGGGAGCGTTTCGGCACCTATTGCGGAAGTTAGCATTTTGGAAGAATTTCATTAATTTAAATTGAAGTGCATTTCAATGTTATCAATGTCCGTTTGGGATTCCGAGTCTAAGAATAGCTCCGTATGGTGATTCCAGTAGTGGGAGCGCGACCGGAAGTGGATTTGGAGGTCCGTCGGTCATTTTGTGGTCATTTGGCGAAAGTTGGAAATTTGGATAATTTTGAGAAGTTTGACCAGAAGTAGACTTTTTGATATCGGGGTCAGAATCCGATTTTGGAAGTTGGAGTAGGTCGTAATGTCCAATGTGACTTGTGTGCAAAATTTGAGGTCAATCGGACATGATTTGATAGGTTTCGGCATCGATTGTAGAAGTTGAAGTTTCAAAGTTCATTGAGTTTGAATTGGAGAGTGATTCGAAGTTTCGATGCTGTTGGACGTGAATTAAAGAATCGACTAAGTTCGTAATATATTTTGGGACGTGTTGGTATGATTGGTGGAGGTCCCGAGGGCCTCGGGTGGAATTTGGATGGTTAACGGATTGAAATTCGACTTGAGGGATCTGCTAAAGTTGCTGCCATGACTGTTGTTGGTTCCTTATACGCGATCGCAAGTGGAAGTCTGCGATTGTGTAGAGTTGTTTGGGAGCGACTGTGAAATGTGCTATGCGATCACGATGATGGACCTGTGATCTCGGTGCGGTGGGTAGTTGTGCTACGCGAACGCGGCTGTGGTAATGCGTTCGCGAAGAAGGAATGTGGAATGGCCTAATGCTACGTGTTTGCTCATCGCGACCGTGTGAGGAGGAGTGCGATCGCAAAGTATTGGGTTACAGAACGTCGCATTCACATGGGCTTGTGTGCGGTCGCGTAGAGGAAAATGCGGAGGCAATGTGCTTAGCCTTCGCGATCACGAAGGCACTCCCGCGATCGCGAAGAAGGGCGGACCTGGGCTGGGCAGAATGTTTTAAAAGCGGGGTTTGAGTTTATTTCACCCATTTTTCACATGGCTTGGGCGATTTTTGGAGCTTTTGAAGAGGTTATTTCATCATCAAGCATGAGGTAAGTGATTTATACTAGTTGTGATTTACATACAAGGTTTATACTTGGATTAGGCATGAAAATTAGTATAAATTATGGGGGTTTTGGTAGAAGACCTAGAATTTGGTATTTTTGGATTTTGACCACGAAATTGGGCATGGAATTGAGAATAAACTATATATTTGAGTTCGTGAGGTTATGGGTAAAGTTTATCTTCAAAAATATTTGGAATCCGGGCACGTGGGCCCGAGGGTATTTTTATCGACTTTTTGATCGGGGTTAGAAATTGTTATAAATTGGATTATATTGAGTATCTGAGTATATATTAATGGGTTTGCATAATTATTGGCTAGTTTGGAGCGTTGTGCATCGATTCAAGTTGTTTGAAGGGCTCGAAAGCCGGTTATGGAACTTCGGAGCGAGGTAAGTCTCCTTTCTAACCTTGTAAAAGGGAATTTACCCCATAGGTGAAATAAATCAATATGTGCTCCTATTTGTGGGGGCTACGTACGCATGAGGTGACGAGAGTCCGTGCGTAGCTACTATTATGCTTAAGTCGGGTAGTCTAGGACCCAAAAGCATGCTCTACTTGTAATATTCACAACCTTGTTATCAATTTAAAATGCTTAAATCATATCGAACTTGCTAAATAAACTTTATAAAAAGCTAAACATCATTTCTTGACTGTTAAAGGAGCAATTGCCATTTCCTTGGATAATTCCCCCTTGATGAAGTCTCGATTGACTGTTTGAATGTGTTTATCTTTGTGGAACGGGCCGAACACCTCGGCAGATTAAATAGATGCATCTATGGTTCGCGTCATTCGACTCTCTAGCAGCGCACAGTTTAAATATTTGTTAGATCGGGCCGTACGAGCTCGGCATGATTTGCGCATGCTTGTATTGCTTGCCTTGAAATTTATAAATAATGATATTGCCTCCTCGGCTTGAGTTAAATTGTTAAATAATCGGAGATAAATCTTTGGAGATTTCTTAATTATAAAAGAATTGCTTACTTACTTCAAAATATTGCGCTTGCAACTGTTCATATAATCCATACTTAATTATATCATTGATATCCTATTTATAGCCCATAGTAAGTGTCGAAGTCGACCCCTCGTCACTACTTCTTCGGGGTTAGGCGGGATACTTACTGGGTACGCGTTAATTTACGTACTCATACTACACTTGCTGTATATTTTTTTGCAGGTACACATATGTTTAGCGGCCTTGTGGGCGCAGAGGCGCGATTATGGCGGGGACTTAGGTGAGCTGCATTCTATACGACGCATCGCTGCCAACAGCGTCTCCTTCAGAGTATTGTATTTTCTTCCCTGTCCAAATTGTATTCCGGACATTTATTGTATTTTATTGTAAATTTCTAGAAAAGGCTCATGCACTTGTGACCCGGGTTCTGGGATGATTATGGGATGTTCAGTATTGAAATTGGAAAAAATATTGTTATTTATTCTGTAAGTTCATCTTTTACTAGATAAATTAAAGTAAATTTACGATTTCAAAATTATTAAAATGAGAATTTAATTAACTATTTAGTGTTGGCTTGCCTGCAGTGGTGCCAGGCACCATCGCGACCTTTAACAGATTTTGGGTCGTGACGACATGGTATCAGAGCACTAGGTTCACTTAGGTCTCACAAGTCATGAGCGAGTCTAGTAGAGTCTTGCGGATCGGTACAGAGACGTCTATGCTTATCTTCGAGAGGCTACAGGCCTGTTAGGAGCACTTCCCTTCTTGATTCCTCATCGTGCGATTTGATTCCATTGAGGCTTATGCCTTCATTTCCTTCCCATTCAATCTTATGCGACGTGAAGCGCTTGCTATCGATCAAGAATTGAGAAATTGTAATAGTACTACAGATGTGGTGCGGGATATTTCTCCCTCCGTAGTTGATTGGGCTATTATTGTCGCCTTGTGGAAGGATATTCTGTCATTTCAGCTCAGTAGCTGTACTTCTGAGAGTTTTGAGGCATACACAGGTTGCTATGATGCTCATGAGTTGTTATCGCACAGTATTGATGTGATGATAGGATGCTTGCCTATGTCTCGGGGCAATGAATGACTTGAAAGGAGGTTTACTCAATGCATGATTTAGAGATTCGGCATTTTACTTCCGACGAAGGAAAGGTAATCGAACTAAGAATGTTCAGACTTGGGTTGATGGAGTAGCGGGACTCGATATTTTTGAGCGTGGTGGAATCTTCACCTGTGATGTGGCGTCATCGTCCTCGATTGGTTATGATGTGTTAAGTTCGCCGGTGTTATGGTTTCCTTCAATTCGCCTTGGGGAAGGGTATTATACATGGTGCCGAGAAAGCGGCTGTCAGAGGTCGCAGTGTGCAGTGGTTTAGGATCGAATCGGCATTCCCGATATTGATGGCTCCAGAAAGATAATTTTCGGAAGGGTTAAAGTTGGTAGCGATCTATCGGTTCAAGTGCTACATAGGTAGATTTTGATTTAAGGCAACAACTGTGCAGCAAAGGATGAGGAAGGACATGTGGGAGGTGTCTTGTGGTGGTTACGTTCCTAGAATGCCAAGTGTGAGAAACAGAAGTCGAGTAGTTGCTTAAAGGAAAGGGTTTGACCAAAGTGGGAGAGTGGCAAGATAGCATATGGGTTACGGGATAGGATAGCTACACGTCTTGGGGAAAGTTTGGAGGGATTAGGATTCATGGTGGACAGTGACTAGGTCTACGGGCTTAATTTGGAATATCGGTTGCTATATTGAGGAAGATTGGGCGTGACAGGAGGGGGTAGCTTAATATGAAGAAGGATACAACATGACTTTGGATTGGAATATATTGTCGCACCTTTAGTTGACGTCCATGAGGAGTGAACGGACTGGTGCAGCTGGTGAATGAGCTCGGACTCAGATTGATCTACTGATTTCGTAGTAATTATACCCAGTGCAGCGACGTTGGAATATGTCGGAATGTAATTTCCACAGGTGGGTTATCTCGTGTGAGCGGGTTAGCGGTCGCGTGGTGTTTACGGAGCTTCTGCGAAGAATTCTACTGGCTACCCGGTAAGAGATTGAATATGTAAATGTGGCTAGTGGTTCGGAGTGTTCATTAAAGGTTAATTGAAGGATTTCGAGGAATTTGGCGGGTTGATTGTGTTAGATCATGTCGATGAAAGAAGAATCTTGGTAGGTTACAGGTTCAGGCAATAGTAGCTTCAAGCTAAGTGGGAGAGTCCCACCGCCTACAGTTGGAGAGCATGGTCGTTTATTTGTAAGATTTCTAGTTATCGGCATATTGATGGGTTATTACGACTAAGGAAAGAGAACATCAGTGGTAATTTGAGCAAGCGATTTGAGGAATGTGTGCTATAGTTGGCCTTATCGATTCATGTTCAGGCTTTGGGAAGACTCAGGATTTATGCTTCGTGTAGAGGCGAGTTACAAGGAAGATAATTCGGCCAGGTGCTTCTTTGAGAGGGTGCTCATGTGCTAGCAGAGCCTTGGAGTTGATTATATTCGGGACCAAGTCAGAGTGGGTGACTCTCAATAACAGTCCTAGTGGATTCAAAAGTTAAGGTGTGGTGCCTAAGGATTTCGAGTCCATGTATGGTTGAATATCGAGCTTTTGCAGCGGACTATGATAAAGGATCTTGGAGTGTTCCGTGTTATCTTTGGTCTACGGGGTATCATGAGAAGAAGGGGAGCATGTAACTTTGGATTTATAAAAGAATCATCAGAATGGGTATATCAGTTGAAGACACGATTATGCGCACAAGGAGGGTATGACATAGTTCGTGGGTTTTGAGACAATGTGGTCTCGTGAAATAAGGTCACTCGGGATGAGTGCGGATTGAGTTCGTTATATTGATAAAAGAGCTGTTGTTATTTCTAAGGAAGATCCAGAGTAAATTAGGAGAAGTTGGGTTTGGTTAGCAATGGTTGAATTGGCATAATGATGGCAATGATCAGCTCTTTAAGTGTGTTGGGTCGTTCATGTGATTTATGACGGTACGTGCGAGGTTTGACGGTTGCCGTAATTGATTTCATTTGGGGGCATTCAAGCATTACGGCATGTTATGTGTAGACGGATCCCGTAAGGGTTATGTGGTTTAGACCACTACTTGAGGCTGGTATTTTCTACGGATATAAGAATTCAGTCGCGTGTTGCGATGGTTCTCTTGGAATGAGTTAAGTAAAAGGTTTCTATGTGATGAAGTGTTTACCCTATTAATAGTTCGGAAGTTAAGATAAAATTCTTGTACTCTTGTGCATTGGCATGATTAAGTTCAGTGGTCGGCATGGGATTCGGAAGTTGAGGATCAAGGTTGCAATTTGGTGTCGACAAGAATGTCAAGAGCTCGGATGAGCGGGAATGGATTCAGATGGTTAGAGTAAGCTGGTATTGTCTTTAGCGTCACCTGAAATCGGTATCCTGTGTAAGAGGCTTTGAGTAGTGTTTTCGGTTTTTTGATTTACTTTACAGCAATTGTGCGGTCGATGGTATGGATGTGGAGACTTGTTATCTGGTGCGGAAGGTCGTGGGAGCACGTCCCACGGGGAGATTATATAAGTGTGACATGTAGTCACTTGATTGATCGAAGAGTGGAACCAAGTATGGAGATTGCGGTACTATTGTTCATGTGTGTAACGACCCAACCGGTTGTTTTGAGCTCTAGCGTGTCGTTCAGCAGTTTGAGGCCATGAGCAACTTCACTTCAGGTATTATGACTGGTACGCGTGGTCAGAATTGAAATTTCGGAAGTTCAGAGTTGATTTGAAAAGAAAATTCCAATTTCGGAAGCTTTGAGTTGGCATTTTGGAAGAATTTCATAAATTTGGGTTGAAGTGCATTTCAATGTTATCAATGTACATTTCGGATTCCGAGTCTGGGAATAGCTCTGTATGGTGATTCTGGTATTGTGAGCGCGTCCGAAAGTGGATTCGGAGGTCCGTAGGTCATTTGGGGTCATTTGGCGAAAGTTGGAAATTTGGTCTATTTTGAGAAGTTTGACCGGGAGTAGACTTTTTGATATCGGGGTCGGATTCTGATTCCGGAAGTTGGAGTAGGTCCGAAATGTCAAATGTGACTTATGTGCAAAATTTGAGGACAATCGGACATGATTTGATAGGTTTCGGCATCGATTGTAGAATGTTGAAGTTTTAAAGTTCATTAAGTTTGAATTGGGGTGCGATTCATGATTTCGACATTGTTTGATGTGATTTGAGGGCTCAACTAAGTTCGTAATGTGTTTCGGGACGTGTTGGTATAATTGGTTGAGGTCCCGAGGGCCTCGGGTGGTTTCCAGATGGTTAACGGATCGAGGTTGGACTTGGAAGAAAAGATGAGGCAGTTGATATCTGGTGTGATCGCACCTGCGCAATAAGGGCCGCAGGTGCGAGCCAGTGGTCGCAGGTGCGGTTTGGGCGAAGCTGTGCAGTGACTGCAGTTGCGAAAGATTGTCCGCACCTGCGAGGTTGCAGATGCGGAAGGAAAGGCGCATGTGCGGAGTCGATCTAGGCAATGTGAATGCGCAGGTGCGAGGTTTTTGGCCGCACCTGCGAGACCGCAGATGCGACGAAGAGGCCGCCGGTGCGAAAGTTAGGGCTGGGCAGTGTCTCTTTTAAAGCGAGGGTTTTGCTCTATCTCATTTCATTTTCTCCCATGGGAGCCAATTGTTTAGCACATTGGAGTTCCATCTTCATCAATCATAATGGGGTAAGTGTTTTCTTCATAATTTTGAGTTAAATACATGAGTTTATATGGATTGGAACATGGAAATTCATATAAATCGTGGGGGTTTTGGTAGAAAACCCTATAATTTGGTATTTTGGATTTTGACCACGAATTTGGGCATGGAATAGGAATAAATCATATATTTGAGTTCATAAGGTTATGGGTAATGATTATCTTCAAAAATAAATTTGAATCCGGGCACGTAGGCTCGAGGGTGATTTTTTATCGACTTTTTGATCGGGGTTAGAAATTGTTATAAATTGGATTATATTGAGTATTTGAGTATATATTAATGGGTTTGCATAATTATTGGCTAGCTTTGGAGCGTTGTGCATCGATTCAAGTTGTTTGAAGGGCTCGGAAGCCGGTTATGGAACTACGGAGCGAGGTAAGTCTCCTTTCTAACCTTGTAAGGGGGAATTAACCCCATAGGTGAACTAAATTATTGTGTGCTTCTATTTTGTGGAGTCTACGTAAGCACAAGGTGATGAGAGTCCGTACGTATCTACTAGCTATGCCTATGTCCGGGTAATTTTAGGCTCACATCATGCCTTGTTGATGTTGTTTTTGATTTATGTTTATTGTTTTCCTTGAGAGGGAGCGAGATTGAGTCTGCTTATTAAATGTTTTGAAAGGAGTTGAAATTGAAGAACTTAAGATTTAAAAGGTTTCATTTGAACTTCGTAATTTTGAAAAGAATTGGGAAATATTATAATAGCTGAAGAAGTCTATGTGTAACCGCGTCGCATATATGTTTCGCAAGCGGGGTAATTTTCTTAAATGGCCACAAGCTGAATTTCCCTTATTTTGAAAAGAATCAAGAAAAAGATTTTATTTTAATGTTAAATTTATATTTTACCGCGTCGCAACTATGATCCACGACCGGGGTAATTCCTTAAATTTACATTTGACAGCGTCGCATGTATGATTCGCGAGCGGGGTAATAGATGCATCTATGGTTTGCGTCATTCGACCCTCTGGCAGTGCACAATTTAAATATTTATTGGATCGGGTCGTACGACCTCGGCATGATTTGCGCATTCTTGTATTGCTTGCCTTGAAATTTATAAATAATGATATTGCCTCCTCAGCCTGAGTTAAATTGTTAAATAATGGGAGATAAATCTTTGAAGATTTCTTAATTATGAAAGAATTGCTTACTTACTTCAAAATATTACGCTTGCAACTGTTCATATAATCCATACTTAATTATATCATTGATATCCTATTTATAACCCATAGTAAGTGTCAAAGTCGACCCCTCGTCACTACTTCTTCGAGGTTAGGCGGGATACTTACTGGGTACGCATTGATTTACGTACCCATACTACACTTGCTACACGTTTTGTGGAAGTACATATACGACTAGTGGCCTTGTGGGTGCAGGGGCGCGGTTATTATGGGGATTTAGGTGAGCTGCATCTTATATACGACCCGCAGCCAGTAGAGTCTCCTTCAGAGTATTGTATTTTTTTTCCTATCCAAATTTGTATCAGTTATTGTATTTTATTTTAAATTCCTAGAAAATGCTCATGCACTTGTGACACCAGGTTCTGGGATGATTATGAGATGTTTAGTATTGAAATTGGAAAACATTGTTATTTATTCTGTAAATTCATCTTTTACTAGATAAATTGAAGTAAATTTACGATTTTAAAAATATTAAAATAAGAATTTATTTAACTATTTAGTGTTGTCTTGCCTGACAGTGGTGTCCGGTGCCATCACGACCTTTAACGGATTTTTGGTCGTGACAACATGGTATCAGTGCACTAGGTTCACTTAGGTCTCACGAGTCATGAGCGAGTCTAGTAGAGTCTTGCGGATCGGTACGAAGATGTCTGTACTTATCTTCGAGAGGCTACAGGGATGCTAGGAGCACTTCCCTTCTTGATTCTCATCGTGCGATTTGATTCCTTTGAGGCTTATGCCTTCGTTTCCTTCCCATTGAATCTTATGCGACATGAAACGCTTGCTATCGATCGAGAATTGAGGAATTGTAATGGTACTACAGATGTGGTGCGGGATGTTTCTCCCTGCATAGTTGATTGGGCTATTATCATCGCCTTGTGGAAGGATATTCTGTCATTTCAGCTTAGTAGCTGTACTTCTGAGAGCTTTAAGGCTATGCACAGGTTGCTATGATGCTCATGAGTTGTTATCGTGCAGTATTGATGTGATGGGTGGATGCTTGCCTATGTCTCCGGGCAGTGAATGACTTGAAAGGAGGTTTACTCAGTGCATGATTCAGAGACTCGGTATTTTACTTTCGACAAAGGAAAGGCAATCGAACTAAGAATGTTCAGACTTGGGTTGATGGAATAGTGGGACTTGATATTTTCGAGTGTGGTAGAATCTTCGCTTGTGATGTGGCATCATTGTCCTTGATAGGGGGAATTAACCACGAGGTTACGAGAATCCGTACGTAGCTACTAGCTATGCCTACGTCAGTGATGGCAATGATCAACTCCTTCAGTGTGCTGGGTTATTCATGTGATTTGTGACGGTACGTGCGAGGTTTGACGGTCGTCGTGACTAATCTTATTTAGAGGCTTTCGAGTATTATGGCATGTTATGTGCAGATGGACCCCGGAAGGGTTATGGTGGTTTAGACCACTACTTGAGGTTGGTATTTTCTGCGGATATAAGGATTCAGTCATGTGCTGCAATGGTTCTCTTGGAATGAGTTAAGTAAAAGGTTTCTATGTGATGAAATGTTTACCCTATTAGTAGTTTGGAAGTTAAGATGAAATGTTTTGGTGCTCTTGCGCATTGGCATGATTAAGTGTAGTGATCAGCATGGGATTTGGAAGTTGAGGATCAAGGTTGCGGTTCGATGTTGGCAAGAATGTCACGAGCTCGGATGAGCGAGAAAGGACTCAGATGGTCAGAGCCAGCTGGCATTATTTTTAGCGTCACCTAAGATCGGTGTTTTGTGTAAGAGGCTTTGAGTAGTGAGTTCGGATTTTTTATTTACTTTACAATATTTGTGCGGCCGGTGGTATGGATGTGCAGACTTGTTATCTGGTGCAGAAGGTCGTGGGAGCACGTCCCACGGGGAGATTGTATAAGTGTGACATGTAGTCACTGGATTGATCGAAGATTAGAAACAGGTATGGAGATTGCGGTACTATTGTTCATGTGAGAGTTCATGCCTGGAGGGCGCTCGGTTCACTTGGTTGTGGACTGTGGAAGTTTGTTCCGGTTATGATGGTTGTTCTTGTGTGTTCTGGGGGAAAAAAGGTTATTATGGATCCTTGAAAGGTTATTAACCTAGTTCGGTGCGATCAGAATCGGCTTGAGGTCTGTGGGTAGATTTAAATATGAATATGGGCTCTATATCAGGCCGGATGTGTTCATTTCAGCATAGCGCTCCTTGTGGGGGAGTATTCGGACGTTCGATGTCGTCTCGCCGTCGGCTATTTCATGTAATACTATATTATGTTATGTGAGTTATGAAACGGCTTGGTAAATTTCTTATGTGTTGGGGTTCCGCATAGCGATGGTGTTATGTGAGCAGGATGGCTCTCGAGATTCAAATCATATATCTTACCTTAGTTGTGCTTGAGTTTTGTAGCATATGGCACTATCTGTCTCCCCAGGGATGGTATTATGCACTTAGCATGCTTGTGGCCGATATTCGGGTATTTTGTAGTAATGAGCATTCTAGCTCGGTAAGTATCTCTTTATGTGGATTTTATGTGTGGATCGGGTGGCACGCCGCCACGGGTATGTTGTTTGGATTGGGTTGCACGCCGCAACAGTGGGATGTTGATTATAGTCCCCTATATCTATTTTTATGTGTTTTGTTTTCCATTTTTTGGGGAAGGTTCATAACACCTTTTCGGTTGTCTAATTAGTTGTGTGGGTTGAGTCCCTTCCAGAGAATTATTTTCCTTATGTATCACGTTCGAGTTCGTAGCTTATTGGCACATTGCGGCATCATATGAGACTTTTGGTCATGTATGGGGTGGCTTGTTGCCTGAGCAGCTTATACTGGGTGAGACAAGATTTTTGGGATCTGGGATCAGTGCGATCGGATTATATGAAGTATATTAAATAGCAAATACCATTATTTGGTTCATAATGGGGTGATCATTCTAGTCAAAGGGAGAGATTCAGTGATTTGTTGACTCTGCAGTTGGTTATGAATTTCTACACATCTCTTCCGTCGTGGCGGTATTGCAAGAGTTGGAACAAGACTTATATATGTCATAAGGTGCATTGTGAGCATCAGATTCATGGAAATTCGGTTATTGTTATCAGAGGATGTTATTATGGTCATGTGAGTTATGCAGTGCATAGTGTGAATTCAGCAAAGGTATGCAATTATGTATCGGTGCATCGTGTAGTGATGAATACGGTGTTAAAAATGATGGGAACAGGCCTGGCAGAGAATTCCGGATGTTGGAATTGGACTCTAAGGCTTATTTGGCTAAGTAAAAAGGGGAGAATCTTCAGACTGGCTCAAGCTAGTGTGCTCAACTGAGTTGTGGCAGCACGGGTAAGTGTACGAGGTGTTAAACAGTGATTTCGGGCAACCCCAGAGTAGTTCTTAGCACGTTCGAGGACGAACATATGTTTAAGTGGGAGATAATGTAACGACCCGACCGATCGTTTTGAGCTCTAGCGCGTCGTTCAGCAGTTTGAGGCCATGAGCAACTTCACTTCAGGTATTATACCTAGTACGCGTGGTCGGAATTGAAATTTCGGAAGTTCAGAGTTGATTTGAAAAGAAAATTCCCATTTCGGAAGCTTTGAGTTGGCATTTTGGAGGAATTTCATAAATTTGGGTTGAAGTGCATTTCAATATTATCAATGTCCTTTTGGGATTCTGAGTCTGGGTATAGATCCGTATGGTGATTCTGGTATTGGGAGCGTGTCCGGAAGTGTATTCGGAGGTCCGTAGGTCATTTTGGAGTCATTTGGCGAAAGTTTGAAATTTGGTCAATTTTGAGAAGTTTGACCGGTAGTGGACTTATTGATATCGAGGTCGGATTCCGATTTTGGAAGTTGGAGTAGGTTTGTAATGTCAACTATGACTTGTGTGCAAAATTTGAGGACAATCGGACGTGATTTGATAGGTTTCGGCATCGATTGTAGAATGTTGAAGTTTTAAAGTTCATTAAGTTTGAATTGGGGTGCGATTCATGATTTCGACATTGTTTGATGTGATTTGAGGGCTCGACTAAGTTCGTAATGTGTTTTGGGACGTGTTGGTATAATTGGTTGAGGTCCCAAGGGCCTCGGGTGGATTCTGGATGGTTAACAGATCAAATTTAGACATGGAAGAAAACATGAGGCACCTGATATCTTGTGTGATCGCACCTGCGCAATAAGGGCCGCAAGTGCGAGGTAACAGGTGCAAGCCAGTAGTCGCAGGTGCGGTTTGGGCGAAGCTGGGCAGTGACCGCAGATGCGAAGGATTATCCGTACCTGCAAGGTCGCAGATGTGTATATGCGTCGCAGGTGCAAGAGTGAGAAAAGAATCCAGGAGCGCAGGTGCGAGAGTATGTCCGCACCTGCGAAGGCGCAGATGCGGAAGGAAAGGCACAGGTGTGAAGTCGCACTAGGCAGAGGGAATGCGCAGGTACGAGGTTTTTGGCCGCACCTACCAGACCGCAAATGCAACGAAGATGCCGCAGGTGCGGAAGTCGGGGTTGGGCAGTGTCTCCTTTAAAGCGAGGGTTTGGCTCTATCTCATTTCATTTTCGCCCATGGGAGCCGATTTTGGAGCACATTGGAGTGCCATCTTCATCAATCATAATGGGGTAAGTGTTTTCTTCACAATTTTGGGTTAAATACATGCGTTTATATGGATTTGAACATGAACATTAGTATAAATTGTAGGGTTTTTGGTAGAAAAACCTAGAATTTGGTATTCTGGATTTTTACCACGAATTTGGGCATGGAATTGGGAATAAATCCTATATTTGAGTTCATAAGGTTATGGGTAATGGTTATCTTCAAAAATTTTCGGAATCCGGGCACGTGGGTTAGAGGGTGATTTTTTATCGACTTTTTGATCGGGGTTAAAAATTGTTATAAATTGGATTATATTTAGTATTTGAGTATATATTAATGAGTTTGCATAATTATTGGCTAGTTTTGGAGCGTTGTGCATCGATTCAAGTTGTTTGAAGGGCTCGGAAGCCGGTTATGGAACTACGGAGCGAGGTAAGTCTCTTTTCTAACCTTGTAAGGGGGAATTAACCCCATAGGTGAACTAAATTATTGTGTGCTTCTATTTGTGGGGGTTACGTACGCACGAGGTGACGAGAGTCCGTACGTAGCTACTATTGTTATTGATTTATGTTTATTGTTTGCCTTGAGAGGGAGCGAGATTGAGTCTGCTTATTAAATGTTTTGAAAGGAGTTGAAATTGAAGAACTTAAGATTTAAAAGGTTTTATTTGAACTTCGTAATTTCGAAAAGAATTGAGGAATAATATAATAGCTGAAGAAATCTATGTGTAACCACGTCGCATGTATGTTTCGCGAGCGGGGTAACTTCCTTAAAGAGCTACAAGCTGAATTTCCCTTATTTTGAAAAGAATCAAGAAAAAGATATGATTTTAATGTTAAATTTATGTTTGACCGCGTCGTAGGTATGATTCACGACCGGGGTAATTCCTTAAATTTATATTTGACCACGTCACATGTATGATTCGCGAGCGGGGTAATAGATGCATCTATGGTT
This sequence comes from Nicotiana tabacum, assembly GCF_000715075.1. Taxonomy (NCBI): domain Eukaryota; kingdom Viridiplantae; phylum Streptophyta; class Magnoliopsida; order Solanales; family Solanaceae; genus Nicotiana; species Nicotiana tabacum. The sequence continues at coordinate 62,588,310 of NC_134094.1, read as the reverse complement.
CGCGTCATTCGACCCTCTGGCAGTGCACAGTTTAAATATTTGTTGGATCGGGTCGTACGACCTCGGCATGATTTGCGCATGCTTGTATTGCTTGCCTTGAAATTTATAAATAATGATATTGCCTCCTCAGCCTGAGTTAAATTGTTAAATAATGGGAGATAAATCTTTGAAGATTTCTTAATTATGAAAGAATTGCTTACTTACTTCAAAATATTACGCTTGCAACTGTTCATATAATCCATACTTAATTATATCATTGATATCCTATTTATAGCCCATAGTAAGTATCGAAGTCGACCCCTCGTCACTACTTCTTCGGGGTTAGGCAGGATACTTACTAGGTACGCATTGATTTACGTACTCATACTACACTTGCTGCACATTTTTGTGCAGGTACGCATATGTTTAGCGGCCTTGTGGGCGCAGAGGCACGATTATGGCGGGGACTTAGGTGAGTTGCATTCTATACGACGCACCGCGGCTAGCAGAATCTCCTTCAGAGTATTGTATTTTCTTCCCTGTCCAAATTGTATTCCGGATAGTTATTGTATTTTATTGTAAATTTCTAGAAAAGACTCATGCACTTGTGACACCGAGTTCTGGGATGATTATGAGATGTTCAGTATTGAAATTGGAAAAACATTGTTATTTATTCTATAAGTTCATCTTTTACTAGATAAATTAAAGTAAATTTACGATTTCAAAAATATTAAAATGAGAATTTAATTAACTATTTAGTGTTGGCTTGCCTGACAGTGGTGTCCGGCGCCATCATGACCTTTAATGGATTTTGGGTCGTGACACCACGCTTGAAAAAAAACTCGGGGCGTGTCGTCCAAATCATCGGTCCGGTACTAGATGTAGCCTTTCCCCCGGGAAAGATGCCGAATATTTATAATGCTATGGTAGTTCAAGGTCGAGATAGTATTGGTCAACCAATTAATGTGGCTTGTGAGGTACAATAACTATTAGGAAATAATCGAGTTAGGATTGTAGCTATGAGTGCTACAGATGGTCTAACGAGAGGAATGGAAGTGATTGACACAGGAGCTCCTATAAGTGTTCCGGTCGGGGGAGCGACTCTGGGACGAATTTTTAACGTACTCGGAGAGCCTGTTGATAATTTAGGGCCTGTAAATACTAGTACAAAGTCTCCTATTCATAGATTTGCGCCCGCCTTTATACAGTTGGATACAAAATTATCTATTTTTGAAACAGGAATTAAAGTAGTAGATCTTTTTGCCCCTTATCGTCGTGGAGGAAAAAGCGAACTATTCGGGGGAGTTGGAGTGGGAAAAATAGTACTTATTATGGAATTGATTAACAATATTGCTAAAGCTCACGAGGGCGTATCCGTATTTGGCGGAGTGGGTGAACGTACTCAGGAAGGAAATGATATTTACATGGAAATGAAAGAATCTGGAGTGATTAATGAAGAAAATATTGTAGAATCAAAAGTGGCCCTAGTTTACGGTCAGATGAATGAACCGTCGGGAGCTCGTATGAGAGTTGGTTTGACTGCCCTAACTATGGCAGAATATTTCTGAGATGTTAATGAACAAGACGTACTTCTATTTATTGACTATATCTTCCGTTTCGTCCAAGCAGGATCCGAAGTATCGGCCTTATTGGGTAGAATGCCTTCCGTTGTGGGTTATCAACCCACCCTGAGTACCGAAATGGGTTCTTTACAAGAAAGAATTACTTCTACCAAAGAAGGGTCCATAACCTCTATTCAAGCAGTTTATGTACCCGTAGACGATTTGACCGACCCTGCTCCTGCTACGACATTTGCACATTTAGATGCTACTATCGTACTATCAAGAAGATTGGCTGCCAAAGGTATTTATCCAGCAGTAGATCCTTTAGATTCAACGTCAACCATGCTTCAACCTCGGATCGTTGGTGAGGAATATTACGAAACCGCCCAAAGAGTTAAGCAAACTTTACAATGTTACAAAGAACTTCAGGACATTATAGCTATCCTTGGATTGGACGAATTATCCGAAGAGGATCGTTTACTCGTAGCAAGAGTGCGAAAAATTGAGCATTTCTTATCACAACCCTTTTTCGTAGCAGAAGTATTTACCTGTTCTCTAGGGAAATATGTTGGTCTAGCAGAAATAATTCGAGGATTTCAATTGATCCTTTCCGGAGAATTAGATGGTCTTCCTGAACAGGCCTTTTATTTGGTAGGTAATATCGATGAAGCTACCGCGAAGGCTATGAACTTAGAAATGGAGAGCAATTTGAAGAAATGACCTTAAATCTTAGTGTACTGACCCCTAATCAAATTGTTTGGGATTCAAAAGTGGAAGAAATTGTTTTATCTACTAATAGCGGTCAAATTGGCATATTACCAAATCACGCCCCTATTGTCATAGCTGTAGATATAGGGATTTTGAGAATAAGTCTTAACGACCAATGGTTAACGATGGCTCTGATGGGTGGTTTTGCTAGAATAGGCAATAATGAGATCACTGTTTTAGTAAATGGTGCGGAGAAGGGTAGTGACATTGATCCACAAGAAGCTCAGCAAACTCTTGAACTAGCGGAAACTAATATGAAAAGGGCTAAAGGAAGGAGACAAAAAATCGAGGCAAATCTAGCTCTCCGACGAGCTAGAACACGGGTGGAGGCTATCAATTCGATTTCATAACTAGTTAGTACGTTCGAATAATAAAAAGAAGTTCTCTTTCTAATCCTATTTAGATTCTGTCGGGTGAATACAATCAAATACAATCAAATAGAATCCAATTCTGATGCAAAAATTCAAATTCAAAAATGAAATAGAAAAGATACAAAATCAAAAAATCAATATCACTAAGGGTGAGTCGTAAACCTTATTAGATACCATTGACTCTGCTATCTAATAAGTTTTACCTACTATTGGATTTGAACCAATGACTCCCGCTATATGAAAGCAGTACTCTAACCACTGAGTTAAGTAGGTCATTTATCATCCCAAAGAGAACCAAATGAAACACACCCTGTCGATGGATTATAAATATCATATTACTTAATAAGCAATACTAATCTAAGGAATACCGCTCAAAGAGATCAAAGATTGTTGATGCTAGATCATGGAATATTTATCTTGACAAGAATTTATCTACATGATAAAATATGTATCACAAGCACTAAGGGCTATAGTTCAGTTGGTAGAGCAACTCGTTTACACGCGCGCCAATGTTTTTCAAGGGAGTTCATCATACAATCAGAAAAATTGATCTTGTTGAGAAATCGATGTCTTACTCCATAACTTTGAGGGAACCATAGCCTGACAAAGAGTTCGGTCCAATTTGGACGCCTATTTAGGAGGTGCCAAATAGACCCCATCATTGATTTGAGATCTTGATAAGGTGAATACCCAGTCTATTCAATGCTAGGCATAATGAGTATAAGGACCTCAAAAAAATCTATTTTCGTCATATGAACTTTAAGGTGTATGAAGTTTCATATTTGATTTTTTCAGCAGAACGATAAAGACTTCATTTAACTTAGGTTGATCTAGGCCAGAGACAGACCTACGTCAAGATAATCCCACCTTTGAAACACTTTGGCAATGCTCCCAAATAATGAATCAGAGCACATGGAGCCATTTCCTTATCTTTTTTTCTGTCAAGAAAATAAATGGCAGACTAACTAATATTTATACCAGTTAATGAAAGAGCCTAATACAAAAAAAATGCATGTTGGGTCTTTGTAACAGTTCAGATCATTTTAATAATAATAAGTTTGTTTTGTTTTACCGAGAAGGTCTACGGTTCGAGTCCGTATAGCCCTATAAAAATGCAAAATCAAAAAAATTGTATAATTTGTATTTCTTCATTATTATTTCTTGCTTGTAACTAAGTGAAATCCAAATTAATTTTTTCAATTACGGATAAACAAACCAACCTTTCGTCATTAATCTTCAGAGGCGAATTACATATTCATATCCACAAGCTGTGGATATTCTATTACGGATATGAAATATCCAAATTTTGATGTCCAATACTCCATAGATATATTCAATAATGTAGTAGATCGGGAGGAGCTAATTCAAACCCCTCAGGTAAAATAAGAACAGCCCCCACGTTCAACCCCCCCTTTTACCATTAGCAAGAACCTGTTTCAGTTGCATATCATAAGGAATTCGAACAACTGCTTCAAATACAGTATCAGGAAGTACCGCTTGTGGAACCTCAATCTCCACGGGCTTATTAGCTAAATGGCAATTGGCACATACAATACGCCCAGTCGCTTCTCGTGGATTTTCATAACCCTGCTGTGCAAAAATGGGATATGCACTTGAAATGGATGTCCGAGTTAAGATATATATCATGAGCGATACGGAAATAGATCGAGTAATCTGTTTCTTTAGCCAAGAAAAAGCATTTCTAGTTTGCATGGTTGTAATGACCCGGCCGGTCGTTCCGAGAGTTATAGCCCCGTTTCCCTCATTTCTTCTTCTTTTTGTGTTCTTCAACTATATTATGATATGTCGGATTAGTTGGTTCGGGTCCGAATTAGTTTCGGAGTGAATTGAGACACTTAGTCTCTTTATTAGAAGTTTAAGTTGGAAAAGTCAATCGGATGTTGACTTATGTGTAAACAATATCGGATTCGAATTTTGATAGTTCTGTTAGCTCCGTTAGGTGATTTTGGACTTAGGAGCGCGCTCGGAATATGATTTGGAGGTCCGTAGTGGAATTAAGCTTGAATTGGCGAATATTAAAAATTTGGCAATTTTGGTCGGCAGTGGAAAATTTGATATCGGGGTCGGAATGGATTTCTGGATGTTGGAGCAGGTCCATAGTGTCATTTGTGACGTGTGTGTAAAGTTTGAGGTCATTCGGACGTAGTTTGATAGGTTTTGGCATCATTTGCGGAATTTAAAAGTTTAGAAGTTCTTAGGCTTGAATCCGAGGGTAATTTGGTGTTTTGATGTTGTTTTGAGTGATTCGAAGGTTTGACTAAGTTGGCATGGGGTTATATGACTTGTTGGTATGTTTGCTTCTGGTCCCGAGGGCCTCGGGGTGATTCCGGGTGGTTAACGAAAGGTTTGGAGTGGAGAAGTGCAGTTGAAGCTGCTGCTACTGGTGTTTTCCGCACCTACGGAGAGGGAGCCGCAGGTGCGCGACCGCAGAAGCGCATGGGAGGTCGCACATGCGGGAAGTGTTGAGTTGGACTGGAACTGCAGGTGCGAGATGCGAGCCCACAGATGTGAGGCTGAGTCGCATATGCGGAAGTGAGGAGTTGGTCGATTTCCGCAGAAGCGGAGGGAGAGGCGCAGGTGCGCTATTGCAGGTGCGGTATTTGGCCGCAGATGCGGAACTTTGGATTTTAAGTGAGTTTTGCACCTTCGATGGAAATTCCGCAGGTGCTGCGTCGCAGAAGCAGAAAAAAGGGAGAGCAGGTGCGGTTTCACTGGGCAGAAAGTATAATTAGAGGATTTCGAGATTTTTCCTCATTTCCACCATTTTTAACTCGGACTTTGGAGCTTTTGAGGTGATTTTTTAAGGGGATTCAAGGAAATTCACTGCGGTAAGTCCCTTGAGCCTAAGTACCCTTAGCTATGGTATTTTCCCGTTGATTTCTCATCTAATTAGTGGGGTTTTGAAGTGAAAATCAGGGATTAGGGCTTGGGATTTTGGAGAGTGTAATTTGGGGAATTGAGGGACCAAACGATGTCGGATTTTGATAAATTTCGTATGGTTAGACTCGTGAGTAAATGGGCTTCCGGGTTTTATGATTTTTGTTGGATTTCGAGACGTGGGCCCGGAGGGGGGGTTTGAGTCGATTTTGGGTTTTGGCTCTAATTTAGTAGTTTTCTTGTGGAATTGATCCCTTTAACCTTTATTGATTGTGTTGTATTACTTGTGGTAAGATTCCGGATGTTTGGAGGGTGATTTGAGAGGCAAAGGCATCGCGGAATAGGATTTTACTCGGATTGAGGTAAGTAACAGTCTTAAATCTAGTTTTGAGGGTATGAAACCCCGAGAATTTGTACGATGTGAATATTTGGAGGTGACGCACATGCTAAGTGATGGGCGTGTGAGCGTGCACCATGAGGGATTGTGACTTGGTCTGTCCCGTGAGACTGTAAAGTCGAATAGCAATTGTTATTACTTGTTTTTCCTTGTCTTTGAGCAATTGATTGCCTTTTATGTTAGAAACCATGCTTAGGCTATATGATATCACTGTTGGGACCCGCAGCGGTTGAATATTTGTTGAATTGACTGCTAATTGTTGTCTTGTACTCAGTCACAGTCTTACTTGTGTGTTATATCTCTGTTCCCTCTCATTTCTTGTAGAGACTTGTTGTATTCTCTGTTTGGGCTAATTATTATGATATTCTGTGAACCTGAGGGGCTGGAGAGGTTAGTGACTGAGAGAGGGCCTGAATGCCGGGTTGAGAGCTATGGATCGGGTTGCACGCCACAGCAATATTAGATCGGGCTGTACACCGCAGCAATATTGAATCGGGTTGCACGCCGCAACAAGCCTTCGGGCTATATATCAGATCGGGTTGCACGCCGTAGCAATATATGGATCGGGCTATATGCCGCAGTCGTATTGGGTCGGGTTGCACTCCGCAGCAATATAGCGCTTGGGCTGGAAGGAGCCCCTCCGGAGTCTGTACACCCCCAGCGAGCGCAAGTACCTATTGAGAGTGTGTGTTGAGGGCTGAGAGCCGAGAGTATGAGCTGTTGAGATGAGCTGAGTGACTGCTGCCTTGAGAGGTTGTACTTGTTTTTATTTGTTGATGCACTTATGTTGTTATCTGTTGTTGTTATGAAATTTCTGGAAGAATCATATCTGTGTTACTTGAGCTCGAACTGATTAGACTTATACCACCGGATTTGAAAGCATGTTCACTCTTTACTGAAAACTTTTGAAATGATATGTATTTTTTTAGCTCGTCACTACTTCTCAGTTCTTTATTTAATTATGTTACTTGCTGAGTTGGTTGTACTCATGTTACACCCTGCACTTCATGTGCAGATCCAGGTGTGTACGGTTCTGAGTTCGTACGCGGGCTGATTATCGGAGACTTACGAGATAGCTACCAGCATCTGTAGTCCTTGTTTCTCCTTTCTTATTATCTTTTCTCTCTTGTATTGGCATTTGGCACAGACTGTAGTAGACTCTGTTTCTAGATTGGTTATTAGATGCTCATGACTTAGTGACACCCCGATGTCGGGCTATTTTTCCGCACTTATATTTTATTTGGGTTTTACCCCGTATTCATGAGAAACTCCAGTTATTTTAAATATCTTAATTCATTTCTGTTAAATTCTGAAAATATTTTGGAAAGGTCAGCTTGCCTTGTACCACGATAGGCGTCATCACGACGGATTAGGTTTTGGGTCGTGACAATGGTCCAATCATTGATCGCGAAAATTTCTACAATAAATTGTGTAGGTCGCTAGTATAGTTCCCTAGCCACGATTCTGCTATTTGCTGGAATAATCTAGGATGAATCTCCCCGATAGTTAGAAATAGAAAGAGTAAATACGATTTTCAATATTTGCTTATGTACAACTACAAAGTACTAAGCATTCTAATTGGATTAGATTAATATCAATGGATCCTTTTTCAGTCATTCATTGAATGATAAATAACTACAAGTGACGGAGACAGACGATTTAAATAACGAAAAATCCAATATTTAAAAATTGTATCGAGAATGACTGGAAAGGTGGAAACAAGACCAGATATAATTTGATCATTATGAACAAATCCAAAATCTTTATAGATAGAGCCAATCATTAATTCCCAACTGTGGGATGAATAGAATCCGATACATAAATCAGTTAATAAAAGAATAGAAAAAGCTTTTACTGTGTCACTTAAGTTATATAGGAATTCCTGAGCCCAAGAGTTAAGAATAACAAGTTTTTCATTACCCAAAATTGAATATCCACTTAGAATAATAAAACAGATGATATTTGTCGAGAAGTGCAAAATCATATGAATACGATTCTCATTTTGTATCTTGATTAATTAGATCGTTTCTTTATGAATTCCTATCCCAAACTCTTCGAGATGTGTTTCCGAGTATTCCTTGATCATTTCGTCCAAGAAGAGGAGTTCCTCTAATTCTATGAATTTTTCTAGAAGACTCTTTTCTTGAATATTATTCAAAAAAAATTCGGATTGCCCAGTATTCCACCAATTAGTAACCCAAGATTCCAGACATTTATTAACTGAGAAAGAAATCCACCAGGGCAAAAATACTATATATGCAAGATAGAAAAGAGGAGTGAATGCTTTTTTTTTGGCCATTTTTTCATCTGTGAATTGTTAATCAACCCATTTGTACACTCTATGTGATCGAATATTTCTTACACACATGAGTTTTATACAAGGTATCGGACTAATGAATCTATTTTCTTTGTAATTTTGTGGTTAGTCTTTGAATCTAGAAAGAATCCAGAAAAAAGCTAAGAATTCACTTTGAATGAAGAAATTCAGAATATTGTTTCCTAATACTAATATCTCAATTTCTCAAAATACTTCAATTGGTACACACAAGAAATAGGCTAATTAAGCAGCCTTTTGTTCAATTTCTCGTGGAGTCAAATTCTCATCAGTACGAGTCAAGGGAATGGAACCCTGGTCTTGAATGTCCATATAAAGAACACGACGAGCATAAATACCCTCTTTAACTTCTATTCTAACTGACTGAATATCTTTTATAAGGAATCAAAGGAATATGCGACGATTTTTTCTTGGAAATCCCCAACGAAAAATGTAGACTATTCCTTACTTTCTATCGAATCGATCATAACCACTACCTACATGTCAGGAAATTGTGCACCATAAATAAGAGCTAATAAAGATACCCTCAATTCCGTAGAAAGACATCACGATTCCTTGTGGAAAAAAAATAATTTGCTGAGGCGGAAAAAAAAAAGATATCAAATTTCTACCAAGATAACTGGTAGTTCCAACTAATAAGAAGCCTAATGAACCTTAAAAAAAAGGATAAAGGCCCAGCAGAAATTACTTATTTTTCGAGACCCTGTTATAAGTTTTATCCATATATGTTCTGATCGCCAAGTCATACTTTACCCGATTGTATTTTATTGGAATTGAGATAATACCCCAGAGAATTTGACTTTACTTTTTTGTTTCCGAAGTAACTCTCATCAACTAGCACTAGTTTGACGTGAACTAGTACTAGTTTGATGTTAACCTTTAGGAATAATTCATCAAATTGGTTAAATCTAAAATAATAACATACTCTTTATTTAATACAATCCCACTATACATATCGATATACATAGAGATTCACCGACTATATTTCAGCCATCCAGCGATCCTGATCTATTTGAAAATTGCTAGAATTGATATATTCATATATCATATTTCTGCAGGCATAAGAGTTTTTTCCTTTATGTTCAGTGGAAATCACATGTTATACTATATTCTAATAAATAGATATTTGTGTTATGATACAAGTCCACATTTTCAAAAAAAATGGATGAGATTGAGTCCCAGCAGATCTAAACAATCTTATTTTTTTGAACATAAAGAAATAAAGAAGCCATTGCAATTGCCGGAAAGACTAGGCCTACTAACGGCACAAAAATAGATGGAAGGTTCAAATTTCTCATAGAAGGGGTACCTTAATTTACTATTTGTATCTGTTATTATGTTATTATATAAATAAAGATATCTTGTAATAATTATAATTAAATTAAGAATTTGAATTCTAATTACTAATTAGATAATATTTATTATTAATAAAATTTGAAATTCTTAGTATAGATCTAAGTATCTATATATCTAAATCTAACTGAGTAGGTATAATAAGTGCAAAGAATGTAGAACTGTAGAACTAAATAAATGGGCTTATTCATCTCCTACATGAGAAAGATATGTATCATAATAAACTTTATTATTTTTCTTTATTTCTTTGTCTTTTGTTCTTGTCTTCTAATTTTCTAAAAATAGATAAAGAGTTTCTTACAGATTATCGAAAGATTCGTTCGAATCCGACCCAACATGAATTTTTAGCTAAAATGGTTTTTCGGGCGATAGAGAAAGTTTTACGACCCGGCCGGTCGTTTTGAGTATTATAATCCCGTTTCCCCATTTACTACTCAAATTGTGAATTTCAGTTGTTACTTGGCTTGCCAAGGGTAATTGGTTTGGGTCCGGTGAGGTTTTGAAATGATTTGGAGCACTTAGTTCCAAGGTTTAGAATTTAAGTTGAAAAGGTTGACCGGATGTTGACTTATGTGTAACGACCCCGGAGAAATTTTGCTAAGGAAATTTAAGGTTTTGGTGGTGTCGAGTAGATCAATTAGTACAAGCTCGCCGCGGCTCGAACTTTTTGGGTTGAACAATGTACCGATGTGTAAAGGAAAATTCTGTCGGAAAAAGGTCATTTCTGCGACCACTATGCGGTCGCAGAATCACTCTGCGGACCGCATAATTGTCGCAAAATGGAACAGGAGAAGGGCAAGATTTGAGAAAAATTTGCGGTGCACTATGCGATCGCAGACCTGTTTTGCGGTGTATTATGCGACCGCAGAACAAGTATGCGGACCGCATAATGACCGCAGACCAGGTCAGTAACGCCCAGCTTTGGAGGCCAAATTATGCGGCCGGTATGTGGACCGCATACCTGTTATGCGATCGCATATGCGACCGCATAACTGCGTCGGAGCTTCCATTCTTTCTAATTTTTGACCCGACCCAACTTCGATTTATAGCCCTTGAAGCTCATTTTTGAGCCAAAATCTGATATTTTAGAGAGAGATGAGAGCATTTTAGAGAGAGAAAGTGAAGACTTAGTCATTTATCCATCAATTCTTATTCAAGGTTTGAAGATTTCACAAGGATCTTGCTAGGGCTTCAAAGAGGTAAGAATTTCTTTCCTCAATCCTTCAATTTCGGGTTTGGAGTAAAAATGGGTGATTAATAGTATGATTCTTAGGTGTAAGAGTATTATGTATACATACCAATAAGGTTGTGGAAGGATTGTTAAGTACAAATGGGTATGGATTGGGTTGAAAATGGTAGAAATCTTCATAGACTTTAATTGAAGATTTGAGGGTCGAGTTGATGTCGGATTTTGGTAAAATTTATATGGTTGAACTCGTGGTTGGATGGGCATTCATATTCTGTAACTTTTGTCGGGTTCCGAGATGTGGGCCCTACGGGCGATTTTTTGAGTTAATTTCGAATTTTATTGGAAAAATTAGTATTTCCTTATGGAATTAATTACAATAATTTGTATTGATTGAATCGAATTAATTGTAGCTAGATACAAGGCTTTCGGAGACCAATTCTCGTGGCAAGGGCATAGCGGAATAAATAAGTACACGGGTTGAGGTAAGTAACAATTATAAATCTGGTCCTGAGGGTATAAAACCCCGGATTTTGGTATCATGTGATTATTTTGGAGGTGGCGCACATGCTAGGTGACGGGCTTGTGGGCGTGCACCGAGGGGATTATGACTTGGTCTGTCCCGAAAAACTGTAAAGTTGAATAATTTATTGTTAGCTATATGATCTATATGTGTTAAAGAAATTTGACTATAAATCATGTTAGAAATCATGCTTAGGCTATGATATAGTACTGTTGAGACCCGTAGAGGTCGCGTGCTTGTTGAATTATTTGCTAATTGTTGTCTTGTACTCAGCCATGATTTTTCTTATGTATTATACCTCAGTCTTTCTGGATATTTGTTGATATACTATGTTATCTTTGTTTGGGCTGATCTTTGTGATTTCTAAGAGCCCGAGAGACTTGAGAGGTTGAGGACTGAGTAAGGCCGAGGGCCTGTCAGTGAGGTAAGGATATTATGGCACGTGAGTTGTCCGTGCAAGATATTATAGCACGTGAGTTGTCCGTGCAGCACGTGAGTTGTCCGTGCAGATTATTGCGCTTGCGCTGTAGGAGCCCCTCCGGAGTCTGTACACACCCCTAGTGAGCGCGGGTACCCATTAAGTGTGAGTGCTGAGAGCTGAGAGCCGAATGGTTGAGCTGTTGTGATAAGTTGAGTGATTGTTGCCTCAGAGGCTGTACTTGCTTTGCATTTGTTGTTGCACTTGGTTGTTATCTGTTATTGTTGTAAAATCTCTGAAAGAATTTATATCCGGATTACTTGAAATTGAACTGTATAAAATTGATTTGACTTAAACTGCCGGATTTAAAAGCATGTCTATTCTTTGCTGGAACTACTGAAAGTGAACTATGATTGTGTAGCTCGTCATTATCTTCAGTTCCTTAGTTATTATTGTTACTTGCTGAGTTGGTTGTACTCATACTATACCCTTCACTTCGTGTGCAGATCCAGGTGTTCCTGAACATAGCGGGTGTTGATCATTTCGCACAGTTGATTTTCAGGAGATTTTGAGGTAGCTGCCGTATTCCGCAGACCTTGTCTCTCCTTCTCTATCTCCTTGTTTACTGTATTTGGTCTTAGACTATTATAGACCGTATTTTCCAGACTTGTACTCATATTAGATGCTCATGTACTCAATGACACCAGGTTTTGGGAGTGTTGTACCGGAAATTGCTAGATTTTTGGTATTGTATTAAACGTTACGTTTTTTTTCTAAATTTAAAGAAAATTATGGATTATTGATGTTGTCGGTTTGCCTAATACTAAGATAGGTGCCATCACGACAGGTTAGAATTTTGGGTCGTGATAGAAAGATACAAAACTCTATTATCTATATTTGAATTTCAAATTATACACCTAAGACAAGAAAAAGAAATTCGTTTTATTTTTCTAATTTCATGAAAGGAAGAACTCACTCTTGTTGATAAAGGCTTCTTGATTCGTAATCAGGAATATAGGTCAAAAAAAGAGTTATCCTCAACTTTAGTTTTGATTCTTTCTACAATTAGATCTTCTATCACCAAAGAAAGCGACACTATTATCTTATTTACTTTGTTTCCGACAAACTAACTACTTTTTTTCTACAAACACAAATAAAATAATTGAACTTAGTGCTCTACTTGATTTTGCTTGACTTTTGATTCAAAGGAAAAAAGGCGTGGAGCTTAAATAAGTCACTCAGAACGCTTTTTAAAAGAATACGCGGTACAATTAGGTCGAATAAACCCTTCTGGAATAAGTATTCAGCTGCTTGTGAACCTTCGAGTACTGTTTTATTCAAGGTTTGTTCAATTACTCTTTTACCTACAAATGCAATGTAGGCATTGGGTTCGGCAATAATGATATCCCCCAACATACCAAAACTAGCTGTCACTCCACCAGTTGTCGGAGATGTAAGGATTGATACATAAAATAACTTTTTATTTAATTGATAATCATATAAAGCAGACGATATTTTAGCCATTTGCATCAAGCTCAAACTTCATTCCTGCATGCGCGCCCCCCCAGAAGCACACACTATAATAAGGGCATGCGCGCCCCCCCAGAAGCACACACTATAATAAGGGGTAAAATTTGATTGGCAGCGTTTTCAATTAAACGGGTGATTTTCTCTCCGACTACGGATCCCATACTACCCCTCATAAACTGAAAATCCATAACCCCAATTGCTACGGGAATGCTGTTTAGTTGGCCTATGCCTGTTTGAACAACCTCGGTTAATCCTGTCTTTCTTTGTTAAGAATCAATACGATCTTTATAAGGCTCCTCCTCCGAATGAAATTCAATGGGATTCAGAGAGACCATGTCTTCATCCATAGGATCCCAAGTACCCGGATCGATCAAAAGTTTAATTCTATCTGAACTACTCATTTTCAAATGATATCCACATTGTTCACAAATATTCATTTTTTATTTCAAAAATTTCTTATAATTTAATCTATAACAATTTTTGTATTGAACCCACAAATGCTTGTATTTTTGAGTTACCTCGAGATCATTAGAACTTTCTCTTATAGTTAAATCACTGCCCTTCGTGCGAGTTCGTCTACTGAAAACCTCATTTTCACTACTATTTCGACTTTCACCACCACAAATAGCCCTATAAATGTAACTGTCACCGTCATTCTCACTACCACTTATAATGAAAGTATCTATACAGATTTGAGACTGAAGATAACTATCAATGCAACTATTAATGTGATTATTCTAACTATATTGAGTATCATACATGTAAGAATTATAGTAGGGATCTTCGCCCCTAAATCCATTATTCAGATAATTTGAGTTTTGATAACTATAAAAAGAACTTTCTAGTTCACTCAGAAAAGAATGATCGTTGTCAATCTCAAAAATCTGATTTTCAATATCAAAATAGATGGAATAACTGTCTCCATTCCTATCACTAACTAAAAAAGTATCATCAGAGATGAAATTCTGAATGTCTTTAACACCGAATAAATAATCAATATTACTGCAACTAGAATTGTCACAATTCCTCCAACTATGAATGTTTTTCACTTTTCGATTTGGATCTTCATTGGTATTTTTAATAGGACCAAGACTGCACATTGATTTATTTAGCCCACACCTGCGTTCGAACTCCTTCTTAACCAACATCGAATTAAACCACCATCTTTCCATAGATTTTTCTTGCCCCCTATTTGTATGAAAATACAATAGATGAATAGTCATTCGCTATAAAATTATTTATTTGAATATCTTATTTTCTATCAGACTAAGCATAGAAATCCAATCACTAGGATTATTAACTAATAAGGATTGTGAGTATTGAAAAAAATTCTGAATCTGAGAGAACACTTCACTATATATTAATATGTTGGAACCCCCTTTATATTTAAAAAATAATATACTGGAAAAATATATAAAAGATCATTGGGCCATGCGGGCTCTCCATAATAATTATGACCCATACCTTTAGCCAATTTAGCTCTTAATACAGGATCATTCAAGTCAGGTTTTTTTGTTATTGGGATAGGTGAATTCTTATAGATCCATCCCCCGAGGGAACTGGACATGATAATTTTTAATCATCCAGCTCGAGCAAGAATAAAAAGAACCAAATGACTCCATATATCCATATAAAATATATATATATGGTACCTGTATTTACACATACACATATATGATATAGGAATGGTTCAATGTAAGAAAAATTTGACTGAATTCTTTTTTACGGAGTTGCAACTATCCATTACAAAACAAAGAATTCCGTTCTTACAAGTAAATACTCAAGACCCAAGTAGGCTTACAAATCAGATCATGATATGATCAAGTGCTTTCTGGGTCGTCTCAGACCTTCTAATTGGTATTTATCTCCAAAATATTTGGAGATACACATACAAGGTTTGCTTGTTACTAATATAGTCTAGCCTCTCTTCTTCTTTAGATCCCTTGTTTCACTCCGATAGTAGTATTGATCGTGTCACTGCAGAGGAAATGAATACATTTACATACTATTTAATCTTATAAGTGAACTAGATAAAACGGAATCAAGATTCCGTTTTATCTAGTTCACTTATACTGGATCTTACGGAGCCTGCTCATGTACAATATGATTCGGACCTGATCATAGAAAGATTCTCTTTAAGCGAACCAGCATATCCTCTGTATAGGGCTTACACGACGATTGGAACAAAGATACATTTGGTTATGAATTCCCATGAGGCAGGCATATATCTACATAGACCAATCAATAGTTCAAGTCACACACTCCCATAATCCATTTTCTCTTCACAAAATTCCCTTCAATCACCCCGTTTAGTTTACATGAATAGTTAAAGGGAAATATCCAAACCCATGTCTTATTATTTTCAATAATCCATACTTGTAGCAATGAAATACTATATATTCCTCCACCAAGTGATAAATGATTGATTACAAAAATTTAGGATCTATTTTTCTTTTCTCTATAAAGGCCCAGAAATACCTTGTTTACGTATCATTGAAAAGTGCATTAACATAAATACGGCAGTAAGAAGCGGCAATACAAAAGTGTGTAAACTATAAAAACGGGTCAAAGTAGATTGTCCCACACTAGCGCTTCCGCGCAATAATTTGACCAGGGGTGATCCTATTACAGGAATAGAGTCAGGGACACCTGTTACTATTTTCACTGCCCAATAACCAACTTGGTCCCAAGATAAGAAATAACCAGTTACGCCAAAAGATGCGGTTAATACAGCTAGAACCACACTTGTAACCCAAGTCAATTCGCGAGGTTTTTTAAATCTGTCTATGAGATACACACTAAATACATGCAGGATCATCATTGTTACACCCCATATTTTCGTTCGTGAAAGTATGCCATAAGTAAATTGATGGAAGCTCGGAAAATGAGATGTTACATCCCGCATTTTCATACGTAAAAGTTTCGTCGTAAGTTAATCGACGTAAGTTCGAGAATGAGATTATTTTGAGATTATAAGCATTATGCTATTTCAAACAAGTGATGAGTAAATTCGTGAAGGCAAGAGGGTAAGCAAATTGAAGAAAATGAATTTCGTTAAAGGTTGTCAATTTGGGATAAAATACGGCCCCAGCTAAAATACCCGGTATTTATGGACTAGTATCGTACAAGGTACCACATGACCATGATAGTAAGGTGTATAAAATATATTAAAAGTGAGTAGTATTTTAAGTAATTTGAGATAATTCTTAATTATGTAGATAATTGGGTAATTAGTGATCTTAGTGGGAGATTAATTATTTAATTAGTGTATTTGGATAAGTTTTGATTAGACTCCAACGTGGTAGCCCAAAGGACTTTTGATAATGAGTCTTAACCCATAAAGCAAGATAACACAATTAGAGGACTTTGTGGCCAAAGTCATCAAAAGAGTGAGGCCCACACCCATTATGATAAAAGACCTTTCATTCACCTAAATGAGGTGCTTGTCTCTACAAAGTAAAGAGTGAGATGCTTATATCTTGTCTTCAAGTAACGGATGGAGCTCACAAAGATCTCTTTAAGAGAGATTCATATAAAATTTGCAAGGTAACGTGATTAGCTCAAATTGCAATGGTAACGTGAGGCTTCTCTAAAATCACAAATTAAAGATGGTCATATTCAGCAAGGTAGGGGTCTTAAGCACAATTTCATACGAAATTATACTGCGTAATAGCAACGGGATTTTACGATTCTAAGGGAGTACGGTGCAATGCTTTTCAAGAATATCATACGAATTTTCCCCTACTTCGATCCGCCGTTACGTATTGTCGCAATTGACGTGTGTTAGAGGGATTGTCAAGAGAATCGGCTCGGTATGTTAAGGTTATCCCTTCTTTCTTTTGGCATGATCCAAATGATACAAATGAAACGAGCAAAATACGCAACTTTCATAAATGACCCTATTCATAGAAGTACTAGAGGTTCCTATGTTCTTAATTCCCCATATGTCTTATTATTCTATCGTCTATTCATGGGTCTTAGAAAATAAAGTTTATTTCATGATATTAATCAGAGGCATAATGGTCTTATGACGTTTCGAGAGATTTTATTGACGTATTTCTCATGTATTGCATTCATTTATCCATGTACATTGACCCATGACCAGACGACGTTATATGGCGTATATATATGTATATGGAATATGAAAAAAGATATATATATATATATAGAAAAAGGTTACGGCGTTATATACACACCACCACTTGATCAGTTGGTATACGTTGATAATTTTGCCCACAGTAGTCGAGATGATATAATGGGATGCTCTCAGAGGCTTGATGATGTTATGTACACCTATACCTATACATGACACGACATTTATATGCACGTGCATGACATTATAAATGTTTCAGGATTTACAAAGTTATTTAGACTTACAGGTGGAATTCTTTATTCCATGTTTCATCTATGTCTCTTATGTATTGATCTTCATGCCTTACATACTCAGTACATTATTTGTACTGGCATCCCTTTTGCTTGGGGATACTGCGTTTCATGTCCGCTGGTCCCGATAGACAGGTTGAGAGCCCCCCAAGTAGGCTATCAGCTCAGCGAAAGATGTTGGTGCGCTCCAGTTGCTCCGAGTTGCTATTTGGTCAGTATCATTAGGACATGTATTGATTGGTATGGCGGGGCTCTGTCCCTACCTTTATGATAATTATGTATTCTTAGAGGCTTGTAGACAAATGTCATGTGTATGGATACTTGTATGGCCTTGTCGGCCTATGTTTTGAGTTTATAAATGATCATGTTCGCCTTATAGGCCAGTATGTCACGTGTATAAGTTTTTATATCAGGTTGGGTCGTTCTATGTCGGGTAATTCCCTCACGTTTACGTTGTTTATCTCATGACGCCCCTTCTGGCCCACTTACCTATGATGATGTAATAAGAAAGATACGTTATGTTGGTACTCAGTTAAGTAAAGTATCGGGTGCCTGTCGCGGCCCATCAGTTTGGGTCGTAACAAAAGTGGTATCAGAGCAGTTCTGTCCTAGGGAGTCTACAAGTCGTGTCTAATAAAGTCTTGTTTATGGGTTTGTTGTGCACCACACTTATAAGCAGGAGGCTACAGGGAATTTAGAACTATCACTCTTTCTTCTTACTCTAGATCGTGTGATAGAGCTCAGTTGTAAGAACTCAATTTCCTAAACTCTATCTTATTTATAATACGATGATGCCTACATCCAGAAAGACGGTTGGTAAGAGATATAGCTGTGGAAGA
The DNA here is from genome assembly GCF_000715075.1 of Nicotiana tabacum. Classification (NCBI taxonomy): domain Eukaryota; kingdom Viridiplantae; phylum Streptophyta; class Magnoliopsida; order Solanales; family Solanaceae; genus Nicotiana; species Nicotiana tabacum. The sequence continues at coordinate 62,569,768 of NC_134094.1, read as the reverse complement.
GTTGAGTCAGAGGAACTCAATTTTTGCATCATGCTTATGATGGATAAATATGAGGTATTCAGCAGATCATGTGTGTCTAAGATGTGTAAACTTCTTGACAAGGATCCCTAAGGCAAGAATGCCTATCCACTCTTACTGTAAAAAGGAATAAGAGAATCGAAAGATAGACACAAGTTTCAGTAAGTAAAAGAAGCAAGATGAAAAAGGGTACGAGCTACCCAGCTAATGAAGATTATCGCAGAGGAATATAAGCCTTTTGAGTTACCTTCAACAATAATAGAGGTATGTACAATTTGCCACACCCATCTCATTTATGCCCTATGGGGGCTAACAGAAGTAGTATAAGAGAAGGCAGGATATCAGAATCTAGCTGGGGTTAGGGTAACCCAAAATAGTGGATGGATTGTTAGCGTTAGCTGGCATTTTCGAAGGATATTGCAAATGTGCTAATAGATCTCCTCGTGAGACGCCTAGATGGTGCACTCTAAAATAGTACAACTAGATATGAGTACTACAAAGATAGGCACTAGAAGCCTGGAAGGGATAAATATTATCTTAGTATGACTCCCGTCCCTAGTAGAGAAAGAATGTTAGGCAACCCGAAGAACCAGTAGATGGAGCAAGGGGAGCAAAAAGCAAAAGAATGTCTTGTTCGAGTTTTCAGAATAAAGTGATAGACATAAATGTTAGTGGTAAATAAGAAGAGAGTTAATGAAGCATTATGAGTAAGATGCGATACATGGATGACAACGGTAGATCAAAAAGATGACAGTATTACAGAGTCTATAGTCAAGTGAAGGAAAAGACGAGAAGTGACAGCCCTTGAGACAACAAAAGAGTATAGGCCATAAAGTCATATCCTCATTTCAAGAAACAAGTCCGTGACTCCAACGCGACTACCAGAAGGAAAAGTTAGACCCTAGAATAATAGAAATCAGTATAGGCTTTTGAACAAGATAAACTAAACACGAATTAAGGACCAAGCGAATTAATAATGGTCAACATCATGAGAATTTCCGATTTCATTCCGGCGATAATAGAATGGACAACAGAAGAAGATTCATGAGAAATTCAGAGAATGGTCATTCAGGAAGACGCTTCCCTAAAGCAAGCAATGGTTAAGCTTAAGGGACTGTATGTTCCAGTTATACTAAGTGTCACCCTCGCGAGTAAGGAAATTTTGTTATCCTTGGTACAGAAGGATTACCACAAGGCGAGTAAGGGTCATCAATGATGTGAAAAGACGCCAAAGATGAAGAGGTAAAACATCTATAGGTAGATCATCGTAGCTCCAACTCTTAGTACTCCCCTGAGGGGGGAATATGGAGTGATGTGGCATTAAATCTGAATTAAATGGTTCTAGTAATTATGGAATGGTAAAGGAAGAATGCGATAAAAATGAAAAAGGAGTGAGCTTGCACTTACCCAAATCCTACAGATATGCTACTATTGCAGAATATTATGCAAGCACGACGTCAAGGAGAGGAAGTAAGGGTTTCTGCCCGAGATGTTATTGATAAATAAGGAGCCTTCTCAGGAATTATCAAGTAGTTATAGCATTAATCTAGACATCTGAAACCATCCATGTTGTCTAAGAATTCATGACCTTCCCTTCCAATCTAACCTGTGACCTTGCACACGCAAATCTTAATCCCACACAACGTACCGCATCTATCATGCCATCATATAAAAAGTACGAGAATCACGTAATCAACTCTGAGTATAGAAGTATCTAAGAATTATAACATGAACATGATAACAAGATTTCAACTAACCCTAAAGACAATATAAGAGTTTTAGCCTATCATACTCAACATGGCTCTGATACTATTAAGAGGATCGTACGTTTTATCTAACAATAGATAAAATAAAAGCTTTTAACAAGTAAGTATTTCTGTCTTTACTATTTTAATTTCGCATATATTTTATCTATTTTTAGATAAAACGTAAAATCCTCTTAATGGTATCAGAGCCATGTTGAGTATGATAGGCTAAAACTCTTATACTGTCTTTAGGGTTAGTTAAAATCTTGTTATCATGTTCATGTTATAATTCTTAGATACTTCTATACTGTTCATTTCTGTATAGGTTTACTGTTCATCTTCTTTAAAGCTTCAGATTTTATCCTCTGAGTGTTCTATATTCATAGTGTGAGGGATCCTTGTAGGATGTCGATTAAACCTTATTAAACTGTCGTCAGTTGCCGTCGTCCACAGGCTAGGGAGTGTCGCGAGAGACATGACACAACAGGACACAGTTAACACGTTTAATCCCCAACCCCCTAAGATAACTTAGAACTAAGTTCACTTCTTCGGTAAGCTGTAGGGAAGAAGAAGATAAATAGTAGACACTATACAGTTAAGAACATTATAAAATTATTAAGACTATTATTACATGATTTTGATAACAGAGATAATAGACTTACACCTTAAAGATAGTATATCTCTCAAATACTGATAAAGTTTTGAAAAATTTTAAAATGAAAAATCATCCTACTTTTAATAGAATAAGATTATTAAATCAAGGCAAATGGAAAATCCTAAAAGGATTAAGAAAAATTAATAAAAAAAATTTCCGTGCTGATTACAATATTCAGATTTACAAAGAACTTATTTTTATTGAACCAAGAAAGCAAAGTTTAGAAGAAATCTCAGAAATAATAAAAACTTTATTACAAAAATTGTATGATTATAAAAGTAGAAGATTTTATATTTTGCTTAATTTAAAAGCAATAAACATTTGCATTAGAAGGTGCACAACCCTTTTTTAAATAAAATGAGTAATTCAGATAAAAGCAAAATTCTGAATGACATAAACCAATCTCTGACAGTGACGAATATTGCCAAAATAGAAAACGATTTACAAAATTGAAGTATTCCTAGAGAATCCTATAGTACTATCTACCATACTGGTAAGTTTAATTTTATAAAAAATTATAATATCAAAACTTGCGAATTTACTATTGCCATCAATAACTCGATAGAAACAGCCAAGTTATTAGCTGCACAAGATATTCAACAATACAGAAAGAAATTCAATTTTCTTCATATCGGATTAGTACAAGTGGCAGTCAAACCTTTATACAGATTAGGTTTAGACACCCCTCTTTGTCTCTTACTAAGAGATGACAGACTTCTTAACTTTGATGATTCATTATTAGGAGTTCTGCAAAGTAACCTAGCTCAAGGCCCGGTATACTTTAATTGTTATCCAAACTTTTCAGTTGACATAAATGACCAGAATATTTTGAATACTTTAACTCTTAATATAAAAACTAAAAATATGAACAGCAAAGTTAATATAAGAGAAATAGCTGTAATATATAGAGTTTATTACAGACTAATGAAAACAACTTTAGCCCCAAAAGCTAAGATCGAAAGTAATAAAGGAGTTACTATGCTCATGGAAGCAAACCAAGAACATAGTAATACATGCGTCCCTAGAATGATTCAGTGGGATAAAATTCTTTCGAAAGATGAATGGAGTTTTAACGCCATCACCTAACCAAAATATGAACCTGAGAGTTCATACATTGAACAAGTCATTCAATATCCTTCTGGAGCCATAGACTTAAAGTTCTTAAGTCAAGGTTCAGCTAGTGAAGCTTCTTCCGGTAGAAGAATGACCTTTACTAGACCTGCTTCTTCTAAGGAAAACAAAAGTGACGAAGAATTAATTGAAGAAATTGATACAAAACTTAAGGGAATAGACTTTAATAGAACTGTTCCCAAAGTTATTTATCAAAATAAGCCCTTTGTTACTACTCCAAGAAGCCCAACTGCTGAAACAGTTGATCAATTAACAGTAATCCGAGCTGATGACTTTGAAATTGACTGGAAAAATCTAGATACTCAGTGGTTACATCCCAACAACATCATTAATAGAAAATGGTATGTAAACACCTATTCTTTAAAACAAAGATTATCTTTTAAAGATAAATGGATTAAGGATTTAAAAAGAATCAAATGTGATATTGAATTCTTTAAATGGTTTTGAAATAACAGGACAGATTCCAAATCAAAAAGAATCTCTTCAAATGTTAGTTAATAAATGGTATACCAAAAACAAAGGTATAATAGAAGCCGTTAATCCACCCTTAGAAGAAATTCTAATACCAGTTCAAAGTGAAGTTATCACAGCTTCCTCTTTTAAAAGAGAAAGTGTTCATACTGATAGTGGACCAACTAACAAAGATATTAATAAAATAATTGTGCAAAATAATTATACTAATAATTTATTATATGTAGTTTCTAATCAATTAAAGGATACTAATAAATTAGGAATCCCTACAAAATCCATAACAACTTCTAAAATTGAAACACATCCAATAATAAAACTTCCTGAATATTCCAAAGAGAAGTTTCCTGAATTAGAAGAAAAGTTCGATTTTACTGATAAGCTTCTAGAACAAATCGAAGAAAAACTTAAAACAAAATTAACAATCTCTAAACTAGAGACAACTTTAAATCAGGCTAGTACTAGCAAAAATAATAAAACCATAGAACTTCATAATTTAATAAAAAAAATTAAGCTCTATTGAAAAAGAATATAATGATTTAAGGGCAAAAGAAGATTTCCCTAGTAAAAAGGAAAAACTTGAGTATTTAATACAATGTTCCAAAAGAACTTCTGAAGATATTAGTAAAATAGAAACAGTCTCCACAATCAAATCCATTGATTCTGAAATCAATAGAATTACTAATGATCCAAGACATTCTAATAAAAAGAATTATTATGGAAGAGCATCTTTCCCAGATGTTCAATTCGAAGAAGATATCTATTTAACTAGTGCTAGTCATGAAGGAACTGGTATCACAGAATGGAACATAGATGGATTGGCAGAAAGTCAAATCTATAAAAACTTACACGAGATTGGTATTGCAGTAACTACCTATAAAATGAAAAGAGCTTCGGATAAATATGTAGCAACTTTAATTATTTTGGATTTACTAGAATGTTAAAAAATTGGAGGGATAATTATCTTACAGAAGAAAATAGAAATCAAATTCTAGGAGCTACTACAATTGCAACTGTAATAAAAACTGAATCAGGAATGCAAGTTGCAGAACAAGAAGCTAGAGAAGATGCTTCTGCAACCCTAATCTATTGTATTGCTAAACACTTCATTGGAGAACCAAAACTTTTCCAAGATAGGAGTTTAGAACTTCTTAACAATCTTAACTGTCCAAAATTAATAGATTTTAAATGGCATAAAGATATGTTTATAGAAAAGGTAATGATTAGAGAAGACTGCGGTAGTGCTTTCTGGAAAGAAAGATTTATCAGCAGTTTACCAAGATTATTTGCCGAAAAGGTAAGAACCAAAATCAAAGATAGATTCAACGGTCTAATCCCTTATGACAATCTTACATATGGAGATTTAATCAGTTTTATTAATGTAACAGGCCTTGACTTATGTACAGACCTAAAACTTAAAAGTCTTATTAAAAAAGACAGACTCCCATCCAAAACAGAATTAGGAAGCTTCTGTCAAGACTTCGGTTTTAAAACTATTGCTGCTCCATCCAAAAGAGCAAAACAACATAAAAAATCTTCTGAAAAATTCAAAAGACGCCATAAGCGTAAAGAAAAAAGAGAAGGAACTCCTAAAAAGAGAAGATTCAGAAGACGTTCTAAAAAGGAACATGGTAATAAATGTTGGTCATGTGGTAAGACAGGGCATAGAGCGAATGAATGCCCAGTCACTAAAAAGAAAAAGAAAAAGGTTAATACCTTAGAAATTGATAAAAACATTAAAGAAAAGCTATTTGCTATTCTAGAACAAAATGAAAACAGCAAATCATCGTCATCATCAGATGAAAGCTATTTTGACAGTGACGATGAAATGATAAATATGGCATATACCTCAGACAGTAGCAGTAGTTCTAAAGAAAACAACTGTAGCTGCACTGGTGCAATATGTGTGTGCGGACAAAATTCTATTAAAATCCTTACTAATGACTACAAAGAAGTCGTATTTGATATCATTAATCACATAGAGGATGAAGATATTAAAATAAAATACTTAAAAGAGTTAAAAAATATCATCATTAATCAGAAACAAAATCATCATAAAATAGAACCCTTTAATATGAAAGAGGTTATGAATAGACTTTCAGTTAAAGATGATAAACCTACTATTCAACATCTCCAAACAGAATTAAAATCTGTAAAAGATGAAATAAAAATGGTCAAGCTTAGACTTGACAAAATAGAAATGGAAAATCTTACTAGAGAAGTATTACAAGCAGCTAATAAGAAAGAAACGACTGGTGAATACTTCACAGAAGATGATAATTCAAAAAATGATGAAGAATCAATCAGCGGTACAGCAATGGCAAAGATTACTAAAGTAAGAGCCCATAGTTATCATATTCCTATTACCTTAAAGGTAAAAGATATTACGATAAATAAATTAGCATATTAGACTCAGGTGCAGATAGAAACTGCATAATGGAAGGAATAATACCAACCAAATACTTTGAAAAAAGTACTACAAAATTATATTCCACCACAGGAGAAAAATTAAAGATAGATTATAAACTATCAAAAGCCAATGATGGAATCTGCTTTATAAATAATTTTGCGGTAACTAGGGATATAAATGAAGAAATTATCCTAGGTATACCTTTTATAACTCAGATTAAACCATATCATGATAATTTAGAAGCTATTTGTACCACAATATTAGGAAAGAAAATAAAATTCTCTTATCTTAATTCTATCTCCAAAGAAGAAAGTGACTTCCTCAAATCAAAGACTATTTTTAAAATAAACCTGCTTTCAAATCAGGTAAATTATTTAAAAAATGATATAAAAGTTCACAAAATTAAACAAATTTTAAAAACCCCGGGAATAGAGGAAAAGATTAAAAAATTTCAAGAAAAACTCGAACTTGAAGTTTGTTCAGAATTACCCAATGCCTTTTGGGAAAGGAAAAGGCATGTAGTCGAACTTCCTTATATTAATGAATTTACTGAACAAGCCATACCCACCAAGGCTAGGCCTATTCAGATGAATCATGAACTCATGGAAGTTTGTAAAAATAAAATAAACGATCTCCTTAAAAAGAATATTATTAGACCTTCTAAATCACCTTGGAGCTGTGTAGCTTTTTATGTTAACAAAAGCGCATAAAAGGAAAGAGGAGCTCCCAGACTTGTTATTAATTATAAACCATTAAACAAGGTTTTACAATGGATTAGGTACCCGATACCTAATAAAAGAGACTTATTAAAAAAAAAACTTATAAGGCTAATATCTATAGCAAATTTGATATGAAGTCAGGATTTTGGCAAATTCAAATTAGCGAAAAAGATAAATACAAAACTGCCTTCAATGTCCCCTTTGGACAATATGAATGGAACGTTATGCCTTTCGGGTTAAAAAATGCCCCATCAGAATTTCAAAACATTATGAATAACATATTTAATCCATACAGTAATATGTCAATTGTTTACATTGATGATGTTTTAATATTTTCTGAGGATATAGACTCTCACTTTAAACATTTAAATACGTTCTTTAAAGTTGTAAAACATAATGGATTAGTGGTAAGTGCTAAGAAGATTAAGTTGTTCCAAATAACTATTAGATTCTTAGGACACGATCTATACCAAGGCACTTATAAACCAATCTGTAGAGCCATTGAGTTCTCTTCTAAATTTCCTAATGAAATCTTAGATAAAATACAATTACAAAGGTTCTTAGGAAGCCTTAATTATGTAGCAGACTTCATTCCTGATATTAGGAAAATATGTGAACCCTTGTCTAGGTATTCCTAATCCTAAGGCGTTCATGATAGTTAAAACTGACGCTTCTGATGAAGGATACGGTGGTATTCTCAAAAAACGAATCTCTTCAAACTCTCCAGAACAATTAGTTTGTTTTACCTCCGGAATATAGAATTCGGCTCAGAAAAATTATAGTACAGTCAAAAAAGAGATTTTGTCCATAGTACTATGTATTACAAAATTTCAAGATGATTTAATAAATAAAGAATTTTTATTAAGGGTTGATTGTAAATCTGCTAAAGAGATTTTACAAAAAGATGTTAAAAATCTCATTTCAAAACAGATTTTTGCCAGATGGCAAGCACTATTATCTAGTTTTGATTTTCAAATTGATTTTATCAAAGGTGAAGAAAATTCTTTACCTGACTTTCTAACCAGAGAATTCCTACAGGAAAAAAATGAGACCAAATCAAAAGGGTCCCTTCAGGGCCTCACCAAAGAGAGAAAATAGTTACTCTGCACTTGCAGATTACTACCCACATTTACCCGTGAGACCACCTATAAACATAATGGTAACCTCTCCGAGAGTTCCCACCACAAATAAAACAGCAACAATGACAGTCCTTAGTACTATTCCAAAGACAGAAGGACCATTCCAGCAAGCTTCTTTGAAAGCTTCGACAAGCCAAATCGGTAAGATACTAACCAGTTCAGATTATGAAATGAAGACTCCAGAGTCATTCTGTTGCGACCAAACACACTCACGCAAGTATACGCGGTCGTCAAGTAATAAAGTGACTAAAAGTCGGATGTCGAACCCACGAGGACTTATGATTAGCTATTAACTAAATTAGCCTATCTTAATTATCTAAACAAGAATTAAATCTAAAAATATTTTATTCTAACTAATTAAATAAGAAAAATATAAATAATAAACTTTGAACAGAGAAAGAGCAGATTTTTATGATATCAATGTAATGAAAACGATCTAGGGTTATGGGCTATCTAACAATCCTATTGTATTCTTCAATGGAATTGACCGACTAATTTATCTAGCTTATTGGTTGACAGGGTTAATATTTCTCATAAAAATCTGTCGAGTTCTTACTCGCCTATTCAAGCTAACCTAACGCCTATATGTCTATGGAGTTAGAATCAACAAGAACGCATTTATAATTCCTGTAAATCAACTAAGCAAGGCAATTAGGTATATGTCTATCCTAACCACGAATCCGTTCCCCGATGCCCGAGTTCAAGAACTTGCCCTACTCAATCCTATATGCAATATAGAATTCCCACTTTCGAGTTCAATTCTAGATTCGTAGATAATATTCAATTGGTGATCAAGCAATTAAATAATTAAGCGCAAGATTGAATAAATAAACTAATATGATAAATCAAGAAGTCAAAATCAATATCCGAATAACAATAGTCATGAAAGAACCACAACCCTAGAACGTGAAGTTTAGCTCCATATAGACATGGTAGCCAAACAACAAATCATACAAAGAAACATAAAAATTACTAAGTTTGGTAGGAGAAAGATGAAACTTGATGAATTCCGGCCTCCACAGCTTTGTCGTGGCTTTTTCCCTCTTCCCAATATGTTAGATGACCTAAAAGAGGCGTTTTTGGCTTATTTATTGCGTACAAAAGTCGTGGGCCAAAGCTCTCCTATTCCTAGTCCAAATCGGCTTCAGGGATTGATGCTAAGGTGGATGCGACGCATCCACCTTGTCCTCTATTTCTCAGCTTTGCATGCGAGGGTGGACGCGACGCATCCAGCCTTCTCTTCTACTTCCCAGTTTCGCACGCGATGGCGAACGCTATGGCCCAACTTCACTGCTAAGGTTGCACGCAGGATGATGTTTTCCTAGGTTGGATGCGACGCATCCAACCCTTCTTCCTCTGGCTAAACCACCTTTTCTTCATATTTTGCACTCCGAACACCTTAAATCGTCACACATAACTTAATTAGTCATCAAACCAATAATTACACCATGTTGGGCGTTTTAAAGATTAAATAACATCAAGAAGTGGTTAAAACATGGGTAAAGTAACATCAACACATATCGAAATATGCCAAACATCACATTCGCACAAGCAGTCAAGCCAGAGACACCATCCAAGAAAGAAGGTAAAAAACCTGTTTCTCAGGAAAAAGAAACATTCGAAATAATTTTCAAAGCACCAATTAAAGTGGTAGCACTAGACAAAGGATATGAAAACTTTGACAAACAAGACTTGATCAGACCCTGTTACACCAACAGAAACTATGTCGAAACCAGTGACCCCCTAAAATCAAGGAGGTATTACGAATTTATTCTTACAGATACAGGATCAGTCACCTTTGAGCCCTTAGAGATGACAAAGACCCTGACAGTATTAGGTATTCTAGATTTACCATTAACAAAATTATTAGCCCTTTTGAATGGGGAATGGATCACTTGCACACCCTGATTGTGCTTTCTGTACAATTTCGACCCCAAACTTATAATTTCAAAGACTACATGGATGTATGGTACAATTTTATTTACCTACGTCCAGGTTCACATACATGGTTCGTAAAATATAGCGAACAAATAGCAAAGTCAGTCATACCAAGATGGTTCTATGACTAGTGGAAAACATTTGGAGGAACAGAGCAATCAATGCCCAGAAGCTTCCATATTCATTATGAGAGATTCCAGAAAGAACAAGAAATCTCTACTCTACCAGATCACATTAAAATCTGTAAATATTATTTTGCAAAAAGGATTTCATTTATAATTAGTTGGACGTTCGAAATTGAACAGATCGAACGAATTCAATATTTAGTTAAAATACCAAAAATCAAAGGATGGGTTTCCGAGTCAAGAGATATCAAGAAACCCAAACCAGCCAGCAGAAGTGGATCTACCAGTTCACCAGCAGAATTAAAGAAGAGACTCTTGGAAGTCTTAGCAAACATTGATACAATAAGCCCAGTAGAAGTACAAGCTATGTTAGACACAATATCAGCATCCTCCTCAACGGAGAATCAAGACAATGGGGACATGGAGGACCCACACGGTATAGCCCAAGCCTACCGAGCCTACGCAGAAGAAGAATAGCATCTGAAGACAATAACTCTCCAGACAAAGACAAACGACTCTTCAAAAAAGAAAGAGTCACTTGACAACGACAATCACAAGAGGACAAAAACAGTACCTACCTCTTCAAAAAAGCAGCAGACGACCTTTCAGTAAAGCAACAGACAGCAAACTGAGATCGTCCATTTAGACAGTTGAGATTAACTCAACAAAAATCTGAAGTCTATATAAGACTTCCACAATTGTAATACAAGGCATCCGAAAATTTCCCAAGATTTTCCCAATCTTTTCTCTCCCCTCTGTAAAAATGTTCTCTTATGTTTGAATAAAAGCTTTTAACAAGTAAGTGTTTCTGTCTTTACTAGATATGAGTACTACAAAGATAGGCACTAAAAGCCTGGAAGGGTTAAATATTATTTTAGTATGACTCCCGTCCCTAGTAGAGAAAGAATGTTAGGCAACCCGAAGAGCCAATAGATAGAGCAAGGGGAGCAAAAAGCAAAAGAATGTCTTATTCGAGTTTTCAGAATAAAGTGATAGACATAAATATTAGTGGTAAATAAGCAGAGAGTTAATAAAGCATTATGAGTAAGATGTGATACATGGATGACAACGGTAGATCAAAAAGATGACAGTATTATAGAGTCTATAGTCAAGTGAAGGAAAAGACGAGAGGTGACAGGCCTTGAGACAACAAAAGAGTATAGGCCATAAAGTCACATCCTTATTTCCAGAAATAAGTTTATGACTCTAACGTGATTACCAGAAGGAAATGTTAGACCCCAGAGTAATAGAAATCAGTATGGATTGGTGAACAAGATAAACTAAACATGAATTAAGGACCAAGCGAATTAATAATGGTCGACATCATGAGAATTTCGGATTTCGTTCCGGCGATAATAGAATGGACAACAGAAGAAGATTCATGAGAAATTCAGAGAATGGTCATTCAGGAAGACGCTTCCCTAAAGCAAGCAATGGTTAAGCTTAAGGGACTGTATGTTCCAGTTATACTAAGTGTCACCCTCGCGAGTAAGGAAATTTTGTTATCCTTGGTACAGAAGGATTACCGCAAGGCGAGTAAGGGTCATCGATGATGTGAAAAGACGCCAAAGATGAAGAGGTAAAACATCTATAGGTAGATCGTCGTAGCTCCAACTCTTAGTACTCCCCTAAGGGGGGAATATGGAGTGATGTGGCATTAAGTCTGAATTAAATGGTTCTAGTAATTATGGAATGGTAAAAGAAGAATGCGATAAAAATAAAAAAGGAGTGGGCTTGCACTTACCCAAATCCAACAGATATACTACTATTACAGAACATTATGCAAGCACGACGTCAAGGAGAGGAAGTAAGGGTTTCTGCCCGAGATGTTATTGATAAATAAGGAGCCAGTGCGAGACGTGAAATAACCCAAGAAAGATTACACGGAATGTTGATATGAGAATGGGCCAACGAATAGTTAGCAGTTGATTCGGGAAGAGCCTGGTTATGGCTAGACAAGAGGATACAGACAAATCAACAGATCGTGAAAGATAAACATAGTGTACCCCAACATGGAGAATTCAGTCTCGCAGGTATGACATTGTGATCCTTGAGAAATATTCGGATAGGAGTTAGGATAATAAAGGTATCGTATGAGTGTTACCGAAATAAAAGAGAGTCCCACTGGGAAGACTGTCAAAATATCAGTTCAGAAGCAACCCTACAAGCATAAGGACGTGGGGGTAAGTAACTACGGATAATTATAGGCGAGGAAGGACATCAAAAATTCTATCGAGTATACGATGTAATAAGCTCGCAGCTTTACAAGTGTCAGAGGGTCCTCCCTAAGTACTACAATGAAAGACTAGCTGAGATAATAAGGAAGAGGGCTTCAACCTAAGTATAATGACCTAAAAAGGAAATGGTCATGTAACAACAGTCTCACTACAATATTGTATGCACTCCATAAGAAAGTGGCACTTACCGTGGCTAATGAATGGGAAGTAAAATCAAAAGTAATATTCGAGATCATATGAGTTGCATGAAAACTTCGGAATGCGTGGGAACTAAGACAAGCTAAGTATGCACGCAACAAGGGGCAGAAAGACCAGGAAAGGTAATAGCTTATGTTTAAAAAAAGTTGAGAAGGAACGAAAGGAATTATTCGATCAATGATCCAGAGTTAGTTACATTATGAATGCACTCAAGATTTCAGAGTATTATCCATGCAGCATATATGTTGACAATCATACTACCATAGAAGACTCTGGTATAAGTTAAAAGAAGAAATTGAGTCCAGGTCATAGACAAAGGATTGAATCATTAGAAGATTGTATCATAGATATTCCATAGCGCCCATGAAAGGCTAAAGTAATACCAGGAGCCGTAAATCGGAAGATAGCTTAAACCTACATAAAGGCTGATCAGAAGGAAGAGAAAACTAAAGAGTTACATTAACTGAGTAAATCAGGAGTCTAATTATTGGACCCAGAAAATTATAGACATTATGATTGAGAACATTGCAGAATCACTCTTAATATCAGAGGTACAAGAGAGATAGTACAATAACCATATTCTATAACGGCTCTACGAAAAAGCCAATTAGAAGAGTACCAACCTCATAAGAAGTCAGTATGAAGCTTCCACCGAATTATGTATGCACCAAAGGTACAAGTGTTATAATAGAGCTTCAAGTTGTGGATGTGAATTATACCTATGTGGAAGGGAGGTCATGAAAGAGATAGAAGATATGATGCGAGATTTTAAGGTAAGTAAGGTAAAGAAACGTACGAGATACTCAAATGCAGAAGGTTGTGAACAGTTCATACTTCGGATAGAAGGCTAGAAGCGCGGAGATTCAGTATCCAAGAATGATACCGGCATCGTCAGTGGCATGTCTTCAAGCCAATGGTTTCTAGGTATCGAGAATCCTGATTAAGAGAGTAAAGAAGAGTTAGAGACGATGTGATGTCTCACTTGATATTCCAGAATGACATAAGGAAATATATGGTGCAAGCAAGTTGATGTCGCAAGCTAAAGTATGATAACGCGGCAAGGTTTTAGGAAGACAAGAGTAAGGATAAGAAAGGGTGAGTGAGAAGGTGACGAGAATCAGGATTAAACCCATGAAAACAAGAAGAGCTGATGGTTTCTCTAAGTTATACAAAGCTCAGTATAGCCTGAATGAACTTAAAGGAGGCTAAGGCTAATAACATTTAGCAGAGGTGGAATGCTGCCATGGTAATAGAATGAGGGTGTAATTGTGATAGATAAAGGATGACGTTTGGGTAATGATTTCATGAATTGTACAGGATTAAGGTACCCACGTAAGGTAAATCACGTTGGAATGCTATGAAATACGATTATGGAATTATAGTATTGTATCACCCCCAGGTGGATCAGGAAAATCACTTCAAATGTTCCACGATGCAACGTGAGCCCTAGTGATTACGTAAGAGGTTTCAAGTTATCAGTGGTAGATTGTAGATCAATATTGAGGTGAATCAATAACGGATGGATAATCGGGTCTATGAAATAAGATATAACAATAGTCGTAAGTTCGACAAAGTACCGAGTAAAGAACTTCAGTATACCTATAGATGCCAAGAGGGACATCTTGTCAAGTTCTGTATATGTTCCCAAAGTGAGGCCTAAATATTGGCTAAAAGCTGGGGAAAAAGGAGAGAAGAGTTGTATAGGCCCACTTACAAGGTTAAGAGTCATACAGACTGCATGATAGAAGGTACCAACAGTTTCGAGATTAGAAGGATTCCGACCACAAGTCATGGTGTGAGAAAGAAGCCTAAATGGGGGAATGCCCTGGCCTTTGGATTTATTCATAGAACAATTGCCTAGATGGCAAGGAGAGTACTAAAGTATTCACAAGAGCTATAGGTTGTGATAATGATAAGTGCACCAGTCAACATTCGAGGACGAATGTTCCAAAGGGGGGAATGATGTTACACCCCATATTTTCGTATGTGAAAGTATGCCATAAGTAAATTGATAGAAGCTCGAAAAATAAGATGTTACGTCCCACATTTTCATACGTTAAAGTTTCGTCGTAAGTTAATCGACGTAAGTTCGGGAATGAGATTATTTTGAGATTATAAGCATTATGCTATTTCAAACAAGTGATGAGTAAATTCGTGAAGGCGAGAGGGTAAGCAAATCGAAGAAAATGAATTTCGTTGAAGGTTGTCAATTTGGGATAAAATACGGCCCGAGCTAAAATACCCGGTATTTATGGACTAGTACCGTACAAGGTACAATATGACCATGATAGTAAGGTGTATAAAATATGTTAAAAGTGAGTAGTATTTTAATTAATTTGAGGTAATTCTTAATTATGTAGATAATTAGGTAATTAGTGGTCTTAGTGGGAGATTAATTATTTAATTAGTGTATTTGGATAAGTTTTGATTAGACTCCAACGTGGTAGCCCAAAGGACTCTTGATAATGAGTCTTAACCCACAATGCAAGATGGCACAATTAGAGGACTTTGTGGCCAAAGTCATCAAAAGAGTGGGGCCCACACCCATTATGATAAAAGACCTCTCATTCACCTAAATGAGGTGCTTGTCTCTACAAAGTAAAGAGTGAGATGCTTATATCTTGTCTTCAAGTAAGGATGGAGCTCACAAAGATCTCTTTAAGAGAGATTCATACAAAATTTGCAAGGTAACGTGATTAGCTCAAATTGCAATGGTAACGTGAGGCTTCTCTAAAATCACAAATTAAAGATGGTCATATTCAGCAAGGTAACAGTTTTAAGCAAAATTTTATACGAAATTATACTACGTAATAGCAACGGGATTTTACAACTCTAAGGGAGTATGGTGCAATCCTTCTCAAGAATATCATATAGATTTTCTCCTACTTCGATCCGCCGTTACGTGTTATCGCAATTGATGTGTGTTAGAGGGATTGTCAGGAGAATCGGCTCAGGTATATAAGTCTATCCCTTCTTTCTTTTGGCATGATCCAAATGATACAAATGAAACGAGCAAAATACGCAACTCTCATAAATGACCATATTCATAGAAGTATTAGAGTTGCCTATGTTCTTGAATTCCCATATGTCTCATTATTCTAACGTCTGTTCATGGGTCTCATAAAATACGTAAATTGATAAAGTTTATTTCATGATATTAATTAGAGGCATAATGGTCTTATGACATTCCGAAAGATCTTATTGATGTACTTCTCATGCATTGCATTCATTTATACGTGTACATTAACCCATGACCCGATGGCATTATATACGCGTATATGTATGTATATATATGTATATGGGATATAAAAAAAAGTTACGGCGTTATATACGCACCCCCACCTGATCAGCTGGTATACATTGATGATTTTGCCCACAGTGGCCGAAATGATATGATGGGATGCCCTCAGAGGCTTGATGATATTATGTACACCTATACCAATGCATGACACGACATTTATACGCACATGCATGACATTATAAATGTTTCAGAATTTATAAAGTTATTTAGACTTACATGTGGAATTCCTTATTCCATGTTTCATCTATGTCTCTTATGTATTGATCTTAATGCCTTACATACTCGGTACATTATTTGTACTGACGTCCCTTTTGCCTGGGGACACTGCGTTTTATGCCCGCAGGTCCTGATAGACAGGTTGAGAGCCCCCCAGTAGGCTATCAGCTCAACGGAAGATGTTGGTGCGCTCTAGTTGCTCCGGAGTTGCTATTTGGTCAGTATCATTAGGACATGTATTGATTGGTATGGCGGGGCTCTGTCCCGACCTTTATGACAATTATGTATTCTTAGAGGCTTGTAGACATATGTCATGTGTACGGATACTTATATGGCCTTGTCGGCCTATGTTTTGAGTTTATAAATGATCATGTTGGCCTTATAGGCCCGTATGTCACGTGTATAAGTTTTTATATCAGGTTGGGTCGTTCTATGTCAGGTAATTCCCTCACGTTTACTCTGTTTATCTCATGACGCCCCTTCTGGCTCACTTACCTATGATGATGTAATAAGAAAGATACGTTATGTTAGTACTCGGTTGAGTAAAGTATCGGGTACCCATCGCGGCCCATCGATTTGGGTCGTGACAATCATTAGGACCATCATACTTGCCGACCATCGATGAACTGATCGGATTAACCAACCAAAGTTGGCTTCAGTCATTATGTATTGAACAGAAGCAAAAGCTTCAGTAACGGTCGGACGATAGTAAAAAGTCTTAGCAAACCCAGTAGCTACTTGTACTAAAAAATAAGTAAGCGTAATACCCCCTAAACAATAAAATATATTGACGTGGGGAGGAAAGTATTTACTAGTTATATCATCCACAATTGCTTGAATCTCGAGACGTTCTTCGAACCAATCATATACTTTATTGAGATAGGCGTAACTCCCCCCTCTGAGAACCGTATATGAGACTTTCATCTCGTACAGCTCAAGCAAAAATACCAAAATACTAGTTGCAACGGATATGGAATAGAAAGTTTTAAATTTATTAAGTTCTGATCCCATCTTCTCTGGAAAATCCGAAAGCTCTTTTTTGTGGCGATAATACCAAAATATCAAGTTGGCGCATTCGTCTTTATCTTTATTTTGATACTTATGGGCCTCTTGAATTTTCTTTTTCCCTATTTCTTTCTAGAATTTATTTTTGTGGAATATGGCTTTTATTATTTATTTTCTTTATTATTGATAGGAATTCTCTTGTTAAGACTCTATAAATCGATTAAAACCTCAGATTCATACTAGAACCGTGATGATTCAATAAAAAAACCTAACCTAAATCAAATCAAGGATTCCCTGAGTAAGAATCCTCGGATCATCACTTATTCCCCTGAATAAATAGAATGACTAAAAATTCAAAGAAAGGTTTTGCTTTTGGTTAAAATATAAATAGGGGTTGAAAGAAAAGAATCTTTTGATTTAGAAATTAGAATTCTTTGTTTGAAATTTTTTTGGAGCCCAGACACGAGGTCTGAATATTAAGTATGAATCATAGTTCAAATATTTCTTAATCTATTTCGTGTTCTAAATATTAGAATAAATATCTGACGAAGTAGAACCATCTCTATCAAGATGACATACCCATTCTCTGTACTATCAATAGGATCAATTATAACAAGTCACACACTCATACTCCGGAAATACAGAAACAAAGAAATTCCACCATCGAACTAGCAAAAGAAAATAGAATGGACTAGAAATCGGAGCTCTAAATGATTCATTTTGGACTCAAAAGCAAGAACTTTGTGGTTCTTATAGATCTAATTCATTGAAATTCTATCCAATAAAACGGAAGAATTATAAATCTCCAAAATAATAGATAGAAATACCGCAAATAAGGCCATTGCGACACCCATCAAAGGAGTAGTTCCCCACCCAGGAGCTACTTTACCATATTTCGAATACAATGGTTTTAATAAATCTCCTACTGCAGTTCGTCTGGAAAGGACAGTTTCAATATTTCCCATACACAATCCTTTGTATAGACGTTGTGGCGGACGAATGCTAAGATGGAATAGGCCCGCTAATATACCCAATGTTCCTGCTGCAATATGATGAGAGGCTATTCCTCCTAGAACAAAAGGATCAAAACCTTCCACGCTCCACACTGGATTTACAGGTTGTACTTTTCCCATTAGTCCATAAGGGTCGGACACCCATATTCCGGGACCATACAA
The DNA here is from genome assembly GCF_000715075.1 of Nicotiana tabacum. Classification (NCBI taxonomy): domain Eukaryota; kingdom Viridiplantae; phylum Streptophyta; class Magnoliopsida; order Solanales; family Solanaceae; genus Nicotiana; species Nicotiana tabacum. The sequence continues at coordinate 62,551,288 of NC_134094.1, read as the reverse complement.
GCCTGTTATATAAAATGCACCAAAATCAAATCAAGCCACCCCTGAGAGAAATAAATGAATTCCAAAGATCTTTGGCAAATTCAAAGAGGGTTTTCCTGCACATTCATCACAAAATATTTCTAAATCCCAATACACCCAATGCCAGATAGCTGCCAAAAAGCATAAGCCAGAAAACACAATGTGTGCTCCAGCTACACCTTCGTAACTCCAAATACCTCGATTCGTTACAGTCCCCCCTGTGATGCTCCAACCGCCCTATGAATTGGTTATTCCTAAACGAATCATGAAGGGTATAACGAACATACCCTGTCTCCACATTGGATCAAGAACAGGATCAGAAGGATCAAAAATCGCTAATTCATATAGAGCCATCGAACCGGCCCAACCAGCAACCAGAGTTGTATGCATTATATGAACAGAAAGCAACCGACCAGGATCATTCAATACAATGGTATGAATACGATATCAAGGCAAACCCATGAAAATACCCCTTATATCAAAGATAAATAGACACTATATAACTTTATTGCATTGGAAGAGACTATACTATGACTATCCTATGGACCACTCTTGTTCAGTCGATTATTTCCGAACAAGGGTGTTCTATTCTGTTGGTAATAATGGAATAATTCTATTCGTAGGAACAAAGAGAAGCAGATTTATTCTATACTCGATAAGTACCAATACGCAATGGGGGAGTTGATCCCATTTTCTATGAGCGAATGTGTCCATACTTATTTATTATTAGAAAGACCTATTCATAATAATTTGAGTTTATTCATTATGTCTTTCTTTATGAATTTTTATAATCTATGGATAAAATAAATACGATAAAAACCAATATGAATATTATAACGACAATAAAAAAAATTGTTACGTTTCCACCTCAAAGTGAAATATAGTATTTAGTTCTTTCTTTCATTTAATGCCTATTGGTGTTCCAAAAGTTCCTTTCCGAAGTCCTGGAGAGGAAGATGCATCTTGGGTTGACGTATAGTGCGACTTGTCAGATATATTGGGTCATATGGTATTTTCCCGTTCTTTCCCCCAATCAAGATATCCCCGTTTCACCCAAGAAAGATAAATTTAATCATCAAAAAATTTGGAGCGTGAAGTGCAATTAGAATAATTCAACTTAGTGATATTTGTAACTTGTAAATACACTAGCCCTCCTGCTTATAAAATCCTGCTTATAAAATCTTGACCCTTTTAGTAAATACACTACGTTCAACTTAGTGACAATTTAGTTATATTCGTAAGATTCCTAAAGGTAATCATGTACGAGTCCTAACTTGTAGTATTATGTCCTAAAACTAATAGGATGACAAATGTCTAGAATTTCAGTTATGTCATTTTATTGTGAGTTATTATGCTTAATATTATAAGGTTATTTTTATAAACTAACATTATATTCATACTTTTATAATAATATAGATAGATATAGATAGATAGATACTAAATATATATAGATAGATAAATAATAAATAATAAATATAGATATAGATTTGTAAAAAATATGATAAAAGAAAATTTTATTTGACTATTCAAATAACAATATATTTATATTTTTTAAACAGAGAGAATAATTACTTGGCTAGAGTGACATATTATATAATTACGCCCAATTATGCGGCTTTCCAAACAAGCTTTAAAGATAAGACTTTTGGGTAGGATTGTGAGACGGTGTGATAGAGCCGCCTACGACCACACCAAGGAGGAAAAAGAAAAAAGAAAAAGAGAAAAAAGAAATAGAAGCCTTTTTTTCCGATGATTTTCATGTAAAAAGTCTTCTCTTCTTCTCTCCTCTTTCTCTTCGTCTCCCCCATTCTTCTCTTATGGCTTCAAAATAGCTCTAAATTTCCTCTAACCCTACTATTCTGAACCCCTTCTAAACGTGGATTTTACATACATATACATATAAGGCTTACACTTCGAAGAATTTGGATGAATCTAGGCGATTCTAAGTGGGATTTCCCTAGATCTGATTTTTGTTTTAGGTAAGTTCTTGGCTATATGGGTAGATTTTGTTTGGAATTTGCATGTGTGAATTTGGGAATATTTGATCTGTTTCTTCATATTCTTGTCTTATTAAGGTTTTTCTTGTATTCGGGTGTGTGTGAAATTTTTTGGTTGGTTATTGTTTTTCTCTTGTGAACCGTTTGTCTTTAAGTCTAATTTTTTCTGTCTTTGATAAGAATCTTGGGAAAATCAGGTTTGCTTATTTATTTATTTAATTATGGGAACAATGATTGTGTGTTTCGAAAATAATGATGATAATTTTATTTTTTCGTTGTGGATTAGAGTTTCTGCTAGTATAATTGAAATTGGTTTGTCTCGAAAAGCTGGTCTCAGCTTATATAATGTAAATTGACAGTTTCGAAGTGAGTATGAAAAAACGGGGCTTATATGATGGTTATTACAGCTTAAGCCTTTTGCCTTTTTTAACCAAAAATATAAATGACAATATTGTGGTTATTTTACAAGTTTGAAGTGATTTGGCCCCAAAAAAAAAGAAAAAGAAAAAGAGAAACTTGTTGGGCATAAATGTGATTTTTATACCTTAAATTGGACCCTTTTTTTTTCCGTACTCAAGACTGAATGTGGTATTGCAGCTATTTGTCAACTTAAAAAATGGTAATATTGTGGTTTTTGTATGCTCGTGTTGCAGTGTTATTTCATTTGAAGAACGCATTTGTCATATTGGAGTAAGGTTGTGAATATGATAGTCGCTTCACAATTTCACTCGTAGGATGCTGATTGATGGGTGTAAGGTTGCATCTCCTTTTTCTGTTTTAAATAATTACCTATTGATATCTTATTGAGATGTTATCCTGCAGATTAAATGTTTTGGTGTTGCTTTTGGAATCATTGGAGACGTTTGGTCTAATTGATGGATGATGACCATTCCAATGGATAGTGCTGTCGATCATTTGTCTCGCGAGCAAGTTCAGCGCCTCTACAACAAGGTTGCCTTATCATCTGATTGCTTTTCCATTTGAATTGAGTGTTTATATATGTAAAACAATCATGCATTCATTTGTGTTGCTTTACTTGTAAAGCTGCAAGTTGGACATCCTTGCATAAAGACGTGTTTGTTGTCTGTAAAGCTGCTAGCTATATCTGTCTAGTTTATCTTCTTGCATAAAAAGAGCAGCTGCATATTTACTTGTTTGGAGCTTGTAATTGACATTTTTTACTTAACATAATTTTTTTCCCCAAAAGAATGTTGAGTTGGAGAATAAACGTAGAAAAGCAGCACAAGCTAGAGTTCCTTCTGACCCAAGTGCATGGCAACAAATGCGAGAAAACTACGAAGCTATCATCCTTGAGGATAATGCCTTCTCAGAACAACATGAAATAGAGTATGCCTTGTGGCAGTTGCATTACAGGAGAATTGAGGAATTGCGCGCACACTTCAATGCTGCTGTAAATTCTAGTGTGTCAACCAATTCTCAGAATGGGAAAGTTCCCCGTCGTAGTGGACCTGATCGCGTCACAAAGATCAGAACACAGTTTAAAACTTTTCTTTCAGAAGCAACAGGCTTTTATCATGATTTGATGCTAAATATTAGGGCCAAGTATGGCCTGCCGCTGGGATTATTCTCTGATGATCAAGAAAATCAGATTCCTTCCTCTAAAGATGGTAACAAATCTGTGGAGGTGAAGAAAGGATTGATATCCTGCCATAGTTGTTTGATTTATCTTGGCGATCTTGCTCGGTACAAAGGCTTATATGGTGTGGGTGATTCCAAAGCTTGTGATTTTGCGGCTGCTTCGTGTTATTACCTGCAAGCTTCTTCACTTTGGCCTTCAAGTGGCAATCCTCATCACCAGGTATTTTCTGTGAGCAAATGGGGAATATCATTATTGAGTAACCTTCATATGAAACATTTTGTTTTTCTGACTGTTCTTATTGTGATGGCTTATTGCGTTTCCTCAGCTTGCAATACTGGCTTCCTATTCCAATGATGAGCTTGTGGCTATTTATCGCTATTTTCGCAGTCTTGCAGTAGAAAGCCCTTTTGCCACGGCAAGGGATAACTTGATCATTGCATTTGAGAAGGTAAACAGCCTATTGAGAAGATATTTCAAAATCTTGCTGGTAGTTCGGTTAAGATCCTTGACAGCTCTTTCTTTTTTTCTCCTGTATTTATGACGCCTCCCCCCCCCCCCCACACACACACACACACTCTTGTGTAATGTGGTCATTAGATAATTGATTTAGGAACCCCTCCGGTTCAAATTATATGACGCACTTTCCTTATTAGTCCATTCCAAAATAATGACATATTTCTACATTTGGAAATAATTTAACTTTAAACTTTCTCTTTTATCCATTTTACCCTTAGTACCCTTAGTGAGAAGCTTTTATAGCCACGCAAATTGAAAGCCCCACAAATGCATTTATCCTTAAGCTTTTAAAATCACAAGTTTCAAAAGTCTTTCTTTTTTGCTTAAACTCCGTGCTGAGTCAAACTACGTCACATAAATTGAAATGGAGGAAGTAGATTCTTTGTTTTTTATGTTGGAAAAGTTGCATCCTTATGTTGGTGGTGAGAATGTTTATGATTGACCAACTGGAGTTTGTTTCTTATGTAGGATCATGACTACTAGGTATTATTTAGTCTGGATTGAGATCTTTACTTTAGTTGTTGGCTTGGTACGTTCTTTTTTTTTGGGTATATAACCATGGTGTCAGGACGAGTGTGCATGCACCTCGACTAATTCCATGGGATACCTGTTGCCTCCTACCAGAACAAATGAGAAGAAAACACCTAGTGTTTCTGCTGGGATTTGAATATGAGACCTCATGGTTCTCATCCTTGGTGCCTTCTTGAGAAAATAGATGTTCGATGTTACCCATATGCGGATGCAGGAAAAGATTTAGTAGTGAGAGTTATTTAGAATGGCTTGAATTATGTCATATATCTCCTGCTTGTCTGTGTTAGAACTGCCGCAAATATCTTGTAGCAGCGTGGTATTTCTCGTGGTACATAACAATAAATGATTTTGGTAAAGCTAAGAATGTTGTACCGTAACCTGCTCTAATAGCGGACAATATTGACGATTTATGTAATAGCTAACCATAGACAGGTAATGAAGTTGGTTTGTGGCTTAGAGAATGTTTAATTGTATGCTATGTATGTAGAGTTGTACCGTACCCGTTTCTTGTGGCCTAGTAGACAGTGGAGTGCCACATGTTAGGTAGGGACTTTTGATTCCACTTCAAATAAAAAAGCTTGTAGTGTAGTGGCAAAAGTGGCTAAAAAATAGAAATGGGGCATTTTTTCATTATTTTCTTGAATGCCGTTAGTATTCCTGGCTCTACCACTGTTAGTAGAAATAGGAATCTGTTAAAATTTTGACATACATGCGTATCATTTTTGTAATTCCGAAAGAGATTGGGGAGGAATTTCAATTTTTTTTGTTTAGCGTGGTTTGGACATTGGCGGTTTCCAGAATATTTGCTATTTCGAGTGACCTTTACTGCAAGACTCAGTGATGTTACTCTTGTGTCGATGACCTTTAGTTTTATCTTTTGAATGGTAAGATTAACTCTATTACTTTGAACGCATGTTAACTATCAATGTGAATCACCGAGAACTTATGCAACCCAATAAATTGTGGATTTCTGTTGTTCCTCATGTAAATTTTATTTGTTTAATTAGATGTTATTGGTCCTTTGAAAAATTTGTGAACAGTGACATCTGTTATCATCTTTTGGCAGAACCGTCAGTGTTACTCTCAACTTGTGGGGGATACTAAAGCTTCCTCCACCAAGGCCGTACGTCCTCGTACAACTGGCAAAGGAAGAAGTAAAGGAGAAACGAGGCATCCACTGAAAGATGGTAGGGTTGAAGCAAGTTCAGTCCAGGAAAAAGGTTCTAGTATGTCTGACATCTTCAAAACCTTCAGCACAAGATTTGTTCGATTGAATGGTATTCTTTTCACTCGCACTAGGTATTTTCCTGTCCATGCTGTAATACAATTCTCTGATATTTGACTATAATATATCGTTAAGATATTATTGCTCTGTTTGCCTTAACCAGTTTGGAGACTTTTGGAGAAGTGCAATCGGTGGTTAAAAATGATCTGCTTGAGCTTCTCTCTTCTGGGACTGATGAGAAGTATAATTTTGGTTCTGACACTGCCGATTGTAAACTGGCTTTTGTAAGGCTCGTGGCCATCCTAATATTCACTGTTCATAACGTGAATAAGGAAAGCGAAAACCAGTCATATGCTGAGATTTTACAAAGATCGGTTCTTCTACAGAATGCATTCACTGCTGTGTTTGAGTTCATGGGTCATGTAGTTGAAAGATGTGTCCAGTTAAATGATCCCACAACAAGCTTCCTTTTGCCAGGGGTTTTGGTGTTTGTAGAATGGTTAGCGAGCCGTCAAGATGTTGCACTTGGCAACGAACCAGAAGAGAAGCAAACCAGGGCTAGATCATTTTTCTGGAAGAACTACATTGCTTTCTTTAATAAGCTTTTGTCTAGTGGGTTTAAGTTTGTTGCTTATGACAAGGATGATGCGTGCTTCTTCAATATGAGCAGGTATGATGAAGGAGAGAGCGATAATCGTCTTGCATTACCCGAGGATTTTGAGCTGAGAGGATTTATACCTTTTCTTCCGGCACAACTTATCCTTGATTTTTCAAGGAAACATTCTTTTGGTGGTGATGGTGGCATCAAAGAGAAGAAATCACGTCTCCAGGAGGATAATAGCAGCAGGAAAGGCTCTTGCTAATGTGGTCCGTGTTGGAGAAGAGGGAATATATTTTGACGGTAGAGCAAAGAAATTCATCCTTGGCATTGAGCCTCAAGTATCTGATGATTATGCGCTTAATTGCTCCATGGAAGTTACCAAATTGAGTGGTATTGAGTTGGAGAATTCAGCTGCAGGGCAGTTAACTGTAGGAGCTCTGCAGCCAAAGCAACAATTGTATGTGGAAGGTGAGGAAGAAGATGAGGTAATTGTTTTTAAGCCATCGGTGGTAGAAAAGCATGTGAATGGAAGCGCTTCAAACATGATGACCTCAGAAGGTCATGTTTCTGGTGTTAGTGCTGCCAGTGTTCCTCCTGCGGTTAGCGTGGCCTCTGTTGGTCTAGGAAAAGAAATGGGTCCATTTTCAGCTGCACTTGATGGATTGATCATGCAGAGTGCATTACATGCTAGTGCAAGGCCACCCTCAAGTATTGCCAATAACAGTGGCCAATATATGCAGCCCATTCAACCAAGTGCTTTATTGTGGTCCGTTGAACGAGCTGCTGTTATGAATGGATTTGGCAGCTTGAACATGATAAGAAATGGTCCAGCTATAATATCTGAGTTGCAAGATCAAGTATTTCCACCTATGCCATATTCTGTCCCTTTTCCCCAGTCTTTCAATTTTGGCATGACAAATAATATTCCTGTGCATATCCCAGATGCTGCCATACCATCTAACTTCAGTTCACTTTCATCCTCAGTAGTTGGTATTCATAGCATGTCAATTAAGTCCCCATCAGTCATGTCAACAGGCATAAGGAAAAATCCAGTTAGCAGACCTAATAGGCATCTGGGTCCGCCTCCAGGCTTTGGTTCTGTTCCTTCGAAAGTCCTGGAGGAGTCTTCTTCAGCAATGACCATAAAGAATGAACATACTACTCTTCCTCCTATGGATGACTTTAGCTGGCTGGCTGGATATCAGTTGCCTTCATCACATCAGAGCATTGGTTTCAATAACTCCATTAATCATTCAACACAAAACTACCACTCAATGAGCAAGAGTAGTAGCTCCGTTGGGATGGTGAGCTTTCCTTTCCCTGGGAAACAGGTAAACTCTCTGCATGTGCAATCAGGGAACCGGAGAGGTTGGGAGGACTATCAGATATCTGAACAATTAAAACTGTACCAGGAGCAACCTCAGCAACTCCAGAGTGGAAACCAACAGTCTGTTGAACTGCCTCAGCGGCATGAAGGACAGTCTCTGTGGGAAGGCCGTTTTTTTGTGTGATATGGATACAGGAGATTAGATGGTAAAATGATATTTTTCTGTACCTTAACAGAGAATTATTTGAACACATTCTCTATGACTGCTTTTATCTTTCCGAGCCCTGCATTTTATCTTTCTTACAGTTGGCTGCTCAAGCTTTTCCAGGTTGTTAACAATTACCGTGGCGATGTCCAGCGGCCTGTTGCTATGACGTTCAACCATCGTATTTGCAGTGTGGCCAAGGTTAATTAAGTTTTCTCGCAGCATGGATGGTCTTGGAGTGTTGCGGGCACTTGCTGTTGAGCAGGTATTCGTGCTCTCTCTTCCTCCCTTACTCTCCCCTCCCTTCCTCCCTCCTTCTCCCATTCTCTTGGATCTCTACTGTTGCATTTGAGTCCACACGATTAGTTAATATGTTGGACACACTTTTAACATTTTTTGATAATTCATTAATGAGGGGATGGCTTTTATTTTCTCGGTAGTCCGCTGAGAAAGTTCCCCTCATTTTTATTTTTCTTCCTAGCATGGGAGGAAAACCCCGAAGAATTTACATAGAGAAGAATAGAATGACTTCCAATGTAAGAACAAATTCAAGCTCTTGATGGCTCTTTCATTACCCTGATATTTTCTATGAGCGAGCTTAATAACTATTATGTGCTTTTGCTGGTTGGGTCTGGAAAGTATTTGGGGACACTGGTGTTTTTCTTTCTTTTTTTTTTTTTTTTTACGTTTGTTGGGGCTGGGGTTAACTTGGGGCTGGAATCTGAGTACTATTATGCTTTTCTTATTTGAAGGAAAATGAGTGCCTGAATAACTATGATATTTTCATTCTTCAGCTATTGAATTCCAATTTAAAACTTCCCACACTTTGGGTGTGTTTGGTATGAAGGAAAATATTTTCTAGAAAATGTTTTCAATTTTCACATATTTGGTTGGCTTAAATGTTTTGGTGAACATTTTCCTCATGGACTCTAACAACATTTTCCTTAAATTGGAGGAAAATGACTTCCCCACCAAGAAGAGTAAAATATTTTTCAAATCTCTTTTTCAACCTTCCCCATCCTATTTCTCACCCCCACCCCACCCCTCTACCACCCCCCACCCCTCACTCTCCCACTCCTACCCCTAACCCCTACCCTGCCACCCTTTCACCCCACCCACACTCCATTTCCATCACCCACCCCCAAAACCCCCAGTGCCACCCCCACCCATCCAACTCACCCACGCACCCCCTCCACCCCACCCTAGCCCCTAGACCCCGACCTTCCACCTTTTCTCGCTCGTACACATTTCTTCTCCTATAATGTTTTCCTAAATTATATATTTTTTAAAAAATATTTTCTGCCACCTAACTAAACACCAGAGAGTAAGTAAGAAAATGTTTTCCTTCATACCAAACACACCCTTTCTTTCCTGTTATCAACTTGAGGTTATTAAGGTTAATTCCCTGGTTATGCATCGACATAGTTTACCCTTTCTTAAAAATTCTCACTTAGGAGAGTAAGGTGAGAGGACCCCCACTTTCCACCGAGCTTCGAAGACAAAAATAATGGATTTCTCAGTTATCCAAGCAATATATTTATAAAAAATAACTCACTTTTTTGGGTGTATACCAGCTTGTGCCTAGCTCTTCAGACTCGACATGTCAGACCGAGGTCAGTAGGTGCAGGGTTTGGGAGCTTTGGAAGTAAGAACCTTGCCTGTTTGGATGGTGCACGGTTGGTATGTCAGATTTTGGTGGATTGCTGGTTGGTGTCAATGAGAGAGAAGCTAGTCTACCTATCTGATCGGAGATTTCTCTTACAAAGTTCTGCTACATGCGATGATGATGAGCAGTTTCCAAATATTAAATGTGTAAGTAAGTGGATATCATGGCAGCAGTTAACATGTCTTCCTGAAAATTCTTCAATGGGATTTTGCATGAGATCATGGAGTAGTAGTAGTTATCAGGGGGTAACTATGGATGTTGTATGGAAATAAGTATGTGATTATGCATGCATATGGTTATCTCAACTTTTGATTTGTTTCAATGTCAACTAGTGGCAATATCCTGTCATGTATGTTATTTGAATTTGTTATGCTGCTTGTGATCCAGTTACAAATTGTTGTTGGATAATTAGTGTTCGGTCATCTGTATCTTGGTATGGCATTTTCCCAAGCTGAGAATGCCCAAACCTTTTGTTTCGCTAGGCACCCTGTTGTCTTTGTTTCCGGTATGTGCATCATGCCTTTTCGTTCTTCAATGTTTTAAGTGTCGTATTCTGGCCTTGATTTTGCCAGTAGCAAGCATTGGTTCTCTGTTATGATGCTGTAAATATCTCCAGTGCTATCCAAGTTGGGGGCCAACAGTCAGCAAGATTAACTAGTATAGTCTGTTATGATTCAGTTACAGATTGTTGTTGGATAATTAGTGTTTGGTCATCTGTATCTTGGTATGGCATTTTCCCAAGCTGAGAGAATGCCCAAACCTTTTGTTTCGCTAGGCACCCTGTTGTCTTTGTTTCTGGTATGTGCATCATGCCTTTTCGTTCTTCAATGTTGTGTCGTATTCTGGCCTTGATTTTGCCAGTAGCAAACATTGGCTCTGTTATGATGCTGTAAATATCTCCAGTGCTATCCAAGTTCGGGGCCAACAGTCAGCAAGATTAACTAGTATAGTCTTATCCGGTCAAAGGAAAATCCTTTTCGCTTGAATTCTCTTTGTATTATATATTTGCAGTTTTACTAAAATTGATTACAGAAGCGCAAAATGAACAAATAATTTTGTGCCCAAAAGTTATGCTTTTTAGTGTTAAAAGGCAGGGTAACATTGTTTCTTCCCCTGCGTTATGTGAACGCCTGGGACTCTATTTTGAAACTATTAACTTGTCAACAATCGCAAAAAAAAAATCTTGGGAGTCGTCGTTTCTTGCTTATTTGTCATATTTTATTTTTCCTCGTCCTTGAATAAGCACAATACTGTAGTACATGAAAAGACTGGCAAATTTCAGTGGCTTCTCTCATGTCGGACTAAACCTACATTCCGTTTCCCACATTTCAGAAGACTTTGTAATTCATTTCCTATTAATAGACTTCAAAGCAGTGCATTCATCCGGCGCTGCCATAAAAATTTCATAACTCAGCCATAAAATAGCTGGCACTTTTTCATGGCTTTAGCTTCTGGTTTGCTCTGCAAATACATAAAGCCAAAACAGGGATTACTACTGATTCGCAACACAACACAAGAAGCACAAGTTGCTTAGGTGGAAACTATTCTGGCAACTACACTGTCGCTTGAATCCTGCAAAGCCTAAAGTAAAAATAATAAAGTAACTTATAATAAAAGGAGATAGTATGCAACTTCTCCGTTTCAATTTTCCTATAGTTGTGTCATGTGGCTGCATCTTTGCTTCTTTCTTCCAATCTAATATTAGTGATATGCCAGCTCAAGATTTACATCAAAATCCATATATAAACAAGATAACATGGATGTATATTACATATTCTAAGAAAATAGAACTTATCTTAATAAATTAAAGATATTTTCTTACATTAAGCTAAAACCCAAGTACCCAACATCACAGGGAGGAGAGTTCCCTTGGCACATTACAAAAAGAGAGTTCATTGCCCAACGTAAAGTCGTGGCAAGTAGAACTAGTACATCCACTCATAGTAGTACAAAAACGGATATATCCATAGTAACACTTTCCAGCTGTATCTGCATCAACTAGTTTCAAAATGAAATTGATTGGTGATTGGGCCATCTGCTCTGCAACCATGCTTGGCCAAAAGATCAGCTACCATATTCTGCTCCCTAACTGTGTAAATAGGTGGATTACCCAGCTGGCGAATCACAAACCTGGAATCATGTATAATGTCAGAATAACATAAATTTGCAATTTGTAAGCATAGCAATTTTCGAATTGGTGATGGTGGAAGCGTTGAACAATTTGAAGCCCTTGAAACAAGGCTTGACATTCTGGTAAATCCTAACCCAGTTACCCATAGAATCTCGTATCACCTCACCAATACCACCCTTACCAGGGTTACCAAGGGCAGCCCCGTCGGTGCTGAGTTCATAAAAGTTGGGTTTGAAAGGGATCTAGCTAGGGGTGCCAAACGGGCGAATCGAGTCAGATATGAGCAGGTAAAAACGGGAAATACAAAAAACCGATAAATTATCCGATCTTACCCATATTTAATACGGATAGAAAATGAGTTAACCGACAGATAATATGGATATTCATATTATCCATGACTTATTGAGTATGGAGAATTTCTAGCTTCCCAACTTGAAGAACCTCCAATTTTAGTCTTTGCAAATATAAAATTTAAACTCATTGGTTATCCATTTTTTAAGTGCATGATATGATTCTTATCTATATTTGACTCATTTTTAATAAGTTCATTATCCAATCCATTTTAATGGATAATATGGATGGTGTTTACCCATAAAACGGTATAGTTGAATTTATACGTGATTTATAGGCAAGTGAATCGATTTGATCCTGAAACGACAAATAAATTAAACAAGAATATAAGACAGCGTGGAAATCAAGATAAAACAACAGAAATTCTGGTTCCGGGAGCAGAGCTTTTGGAGGCAATAGTAACAATATTAATAAGCAAGAGATAAAATATTATTGAGCTTTGAACAGAGTATAGTATATGCTTGTCACAAAATTCGTCTCCCCTACAATGGTTGTTAAGCTCACTATTTATAATCGCACCTAGGGAACAAGGTCCTAGGATCAAGCCCCTCTTGAATGTCAATTATGAGGGCAATTGAAGAGTGTGTAACGGTAGACAGTGAATGCCATATTCTCTATAACGGATTATATACTTAATGCTATAGAATATTCTCCATTAAATGCCATCAGGTGACAAACATTTATTTCGCCTTTATGAACACCATTTCCTTCGGGATCAAATGAGATCATTGCCTTCACACCTGTTTGCTTTCTATCTTCGGCTCCACGTTTCGCTTTATCATGCGAGCATTTAATATGAACATATTTTATCCTACACACATAGTTCCCCTGCTTTCCGGCGGCATAACCTTGTGTCACCGGAAAGTTGGTAAATTGGCGGAAAATTCTCTAACTCGCTCTGAAAAATTTCTGATGGTTGATTAGACGCATGTCTCTGCGCATTTAATGCTCCGAACACGCGTCATCCCATGATTCGGCAACACTTTTGCCGGTTATCGAGGTGATTATGGCCATGATTTTAGCCGCCTATTCCTTTACTTATATGTATCAACCTTCTCCTTTTACACTTCATAATTTCCAAACTCCCTCAAACTCTCTTTGCTTAACTCATACTTGTTTTCCACTTCCTCTAATCTTCTTCTTCAAAGAAAAAACCCTTATTCTCTTCTGGCAGCAATGGGCTCATCTTCTAGAAATTCCAGCTCTTCGAAGAACAAAGAAAGTGCTGATGATGCTGCTCCTCCCACGGTGAGCACCATCATTCCCAGAAAACTTATTACAACTAAGGACTTCGAAGAGAAGTACCCTTCTGCTAACCCCCAAACATGAGCTATTGGCATGTATCCTTCTTCCATCCGTCCTTCTAGCATCCCTGCTGTGAAGGAAGATTGTGGTTGTCAAGATTTAAACATCATCGCTCCCGACCTGGCGGAGCAGGTAACCTTCTACAAGAAGGGTTTTACGTATGTTTATACGTATCCCTTTACTCTGGGCCCATTCTTATTGAGTGGGGGACTTGACTCCGTTATCTTGGAGTTTTGCCTTCGTTACCAAGTCTGCTTGGCACAAGTGAGCCCTTATATATGGCGGACTGTTGCTTGTCTTCGGCGTGTATTCCAGGAGATGGGAGAAGAGCTATCCCTGGCTCTGCTGATGAACCTTTATTCCCCCAAAATTTTCTGTGGGGGAATGATAAATTTCAGCAAACGTGGCCACCATGCTTTGCTAACCAGCATGGATGATGATAACGACCGTGGTTGGATGGAGCGGTTCGTTGCGGTTTCCACTAAGGACATCATTCCGTCCATGACTCCATCCTTTCTTGAATTATGGAACCGTACTCATAAGTTCATCGTTTGCCTTTTCTTCTAGTTTAAGACTGTCCCATGCTGTTACCGATCCTTCTTTTTCACTATTTCAGCAACTCGGTGGACACCACCCAGGGTTGAAGGCTTGGACCAGTGGGTCAAGAATATTCTGGATGTCACTACGCCTGAGATCCGCAAGTTGAATGAACTGGCCCTTAAATATGGGTAGAAGGCCAAAAATCATGGTAGGTTGCACTTATCTTGTTTTTTTACTTCTCGTATAGGAAAATTGGTTAACCTTTCTTCACTGTTGAATTCAGGTCTTCCGCAGGGCTCTGTTACCGTCCCCGAGGAGGACATTTTGGCTGACCCGACTGATGCGGCGAGGTTGCTGCATGAGGCTTTTTCCCGAACAGGTGTCACTGTGCCTGCTTTCGGTGCAAGTGCTTCTTCTCGGAGTCCCCGGCCGGAGAACAAGCAACAAAAAAGGCGATGTTCCTCAACGGTTGAGGGCAAAAATAAAAAGGCGAAGAGCACCGCGCCCGATCCATCCGCGGACGCTGTGGTGATAAGCGCCGCACCCGAGCCAACCATAGATACTATGGTGATCGATGATCATGGAGGAGCCAGTGATGAGGGGGCTTCTCTACATAAAAGACGACGACCTTCATCAGCTCAACAGAATGCTCAATCTGTTGAGTTAGTTACGCCAATCGAAGATGATGCCCCGACGCTCTGGAGGGAATATGATATGGTGGAAGATTCTAACTCTCGCTTCTGAGTCCCAGTTGCCGTACTCGGTACCATGAGGCTGGTACCAGTCTCTTCCGTCTTCGATTGATGAGCAACCAACAACTAGTACTGCATTTTCCGCCGCTGCTTCTCATCCTACAACGCCATCAGTTTCATCTCCTTCTTCTCTAACCTTACCTTCGCCACCAGCAACCGCTACATCGCCTCCACCAGCCGCAGTCGCCCAAGAGGAGGATGTCACTCTTCCCCAGTCCCCAGTTCATGGGAATTTGGGGCATAATTACTCTTCCTTCTCCCTTGGTTTCTACCGGATGCCATCTGCTGTCCCGGCCGGTGGAACTTGCTAATTATCTGAAGCCTCTGGCTTCAGAAAAAGATATGAATAAAATACAATCTCTCTCCGGAGAGTGTTTGTTGAACAATGCCATGCACAATGCAGCATCGGTACAAACTTTGTTTCCTCTGTTGTTTTTTTCTATCTTTGTTATAGCAGGGTTCTTAGTTTGTATTTCTATTTTACAGGCTAACTTCCTTGCTTCCGAGAGCCTTCAAAGGTTGATTCTTGATAAGGAGGAACTCACCTCCGACCGAGATCAACTGTTGGCTGAGCGAGAGCAAACTGCTGCTCGTCTCCCGGAATTGGAAGCACGAGCTGCTGAGGCCGTTGAGTTAGAGGCTCAGTTGCAACAAAGAGAGCCAGAGGTAGTGATCCTCAGCCAAGAGGCCGCCATGTTAAGGGTACAATTTGAAGAAGCTAGGGCAAAATGGGTTGAGGTCCACAATGCCGTTCTTGCTGTATCCGATCACGAGGCTTACTCTACTGAAAGATTGAATAACTTGGAGGTGGCCTTGAACTCCAAAACTGAAGACGTTGCTGCTGCCGAGGAGAAGTATGCCCGGTTGTAAGAGAGGCATAGAGCACAATAAAGTTTTTAACTCTACTGTCCGTGAATTTGATGTCAGTCTCCAGGCTGCTAGATTTGAGTAGGATAACCTTTCGACCGAGGTTGACCATCTTAAGGAAGAGCTTCAGCGCCGAGAGGCTTCCCTCATTGTTGAAAACATATATTCTATGTATAACATGAGGAGAAAAACCTTGGAAGAGGCCAAAGCGGCGTCATTGACTTTGATGCCGAAATTGCTAAGGCCCGTGAGCTGGAGTCAACTGCCCGAAGAGGTCTCCCGGTCCAACCCGATGCTACCGACTCTTCTGGTTCCGGTTCTGAGTTCTCGGGAGCTGAAGAAGAACCAAAAGGGATGATTCTGGAGTCCAAGATGGTGAAGGCCAAGATATTGAGCCTGCGGCGAATCCGCCTACTTCTCCCATGGGTGCAGATGCTTCTCTCCCTCCAGATTCCAGGCGTGCAGTAATTTAGCTCTTTACTTTCTTTCTTTTCCATATTTTTGTACTTGTGCTGCTTGGCACACTTGTTGTATATAAAAGTATTCTTTCGTTTAAGTATTGCGCAAGTTTTTCTCTTTTCCTACTTTTCGTTTAAGTATTGCGCAAGTCTCTCTTTGCGTCGAATTATGCAAGGCTTCAGGTGTATTTTCCCCGAGAGCATTTGGATTCCAGGCATAAGCTCTTCCAGAATCAACCCTTTACCGTGAGGGTTTCATAAGATAGGGCCCTCTTATGTTTACGGTGCTCTTGAAGAGGACGTCTCATATTCATTACAGCACTAACATTTGAAACACTTTTAAAACTTTCAAATGATATAATTAATTCATCAGTCGAACAAGAAACAAGATAAAAATAAAAGGACTTTACTTTATTTCTTCCATTTTCAAAAGTACATAAGCATTCATTGTGCTAAAAAGAAATTGACATTACTTGTGGCTAACTTGTACAAATTATTTCTACGGGGATGGCCGCGCAGTCCCCGATCTCGATGATACAACTTTATTTTTGTATTTCATAGTTCCGGTTGATGTGGCAGTCATTGTTTCCGTATTCTCATATCATTCCCCCCCAGTGTTCAAATGTGAAGAATGCGAATTCGAACACTGGAAGTCTTGCTCCTTCGTAGATTCCACTAGTGAATGGTTAGATAATCTTTAGTTCGATAGAAAGCTTCACTTCCCTTTAGGAACTTTTGCTTTCAACACAAATATTATCTAACAATCCCCCAGTGGCTTGCACTCGTGAACGGTCGGGTAACCTTTGGCTTGATAGCAAACTTTATTTCCCGGTAGGAACTTCGCTACCGAGCAAAAGACTATCTAACCACTCCGTAGTGGCTCATTGCTTGCATGCCTTGTCATTTAAAGGTCTTACTTCTGCTGACAAAGCTTCCTTCGTAGTATGCCTTTCGTTGCTAGCTCGTTAAAAACCTTGTTAGAAAAACCCAATTAGGACAAAAACTGGACGAAGGGAAAAATAGTGCAACACATACTTTCAATATAGGTGATGTTTGTCAACAATAGTACCTTTTGAGGTGTGCCACATTCCAGTTGCTCAGCAACTTAACTCCATCTTGATCTTCCAATTTGTATGACCCTTTTTTGGTGACAGTTGAAACCCGGTAGGGGCCTTCCCACGTTGGACCCAGCTTCCATGCGTTGAGCTCCCGGGTGTTCTAAGTTACCTTCCTTAAAACCAAATCTCCTACTTTGAAATAACGGAGGTTGGATCTTCGATTGTAATATCTTTCCATTCTCTGTTTCTGTGCTGCCATCCTTATATGCGCCAAGTCCCTGCGTTCGTCAAGCAACTCCAATTTGACCAACATTGCTTCATTGTTTGTTTCTTCATCCGCCTGTAAATATCTCAAGGTAGGTTCCCCTAGTTCCACTGGGATAAAAGCTTCCGCAACGTAAAAGAGAAAGGAGTCTCCCCATGCTTGATTTGGCCATTGTTCGATATGCCCAAAATACTCCTGGTAGTTCTTCGGGCCATTTTCCTTTAGCTACTTCCAATCTCTTTTTGGGATTTTGGATAATCATCTTATTTGTTGATTCTGCTTGACCGTTTCCACTCGAGTGATAAGGTATTGACGTGATCCTTTTGATTTTCAGGTCTTTAAGGAATTTTTTGACCTTTGTGCCTATAAATTATGGCCCGTTGTTGCAGGCTATCTCTTTTGGTATCCCGGATCTGCAAATTATATTCTCCCACAAGAAATGTACCACTTTGTGCTCGCCGATTTTCTGGTAAGGACTTGCTTCAACCCACTTAAAAAAAGAGTCCGTTAAAATCATAAGAAATCTTACCTTACCGGGGGCTCGTGGCAGCAGACCGACTATATCTATTCCCCACTTCATGAATGGCCAGGGCGACAAAACTGAATGTAGTAGCTCTACCGGTTGATGTACCAATGATGCGTAGAGCTGACACTTATCTCATTTCTGTACATAAGCCTTGGTGTCTTGTTCCATCCGGGGCCAGTAATATCCTGCCATAATTAATTTTAGCACTAAGGAATCCACGCCTGAGTGATTTCTGCAGATCCCTTCATAGACTTCTCGCATGACATAGTTAGCTTCGGATGCTCCCAAACATCGGGCCAACATGCCTTGGAAAGATCTTCTATACAATTGACCTCCCTTGAAGCTGTATCGAGCTGCTTTAGTGTGCAGCTCTTGAGATGTCTTGGGATCTTCAGGCAGTTTTTCGTGCTCGCTATAGTCAATGTGCTCATTTCGCCAGTCCCATACCAAATTGGTCGCGTTTACTTTGTAATAGCTGTCTGCGTCTAATACCGAATGCATAAGCTGCACGACCGTACTAGAGTTTTATCCCTTCATTTCCGTAGACGATCCCAAATTGGCCAGTGCGTCTGCCTCCGCATTTTCTTCTCTTGGTATGTGGGTAATTTACCATTCCCTAAATTGTGCGAGCATTGCCTGGACTTTCACTACATACTGTTGCATGCGTTCCTCTTTGGTTTCGAAGATCCCGTAGACCTGATTTACTACTAATTGGGATTCGCATTTGATTTTTATGTCCTTAGAGTCCAGTCCCCAGGCCAGCTCGAGTCCTGCAATCAAAGCTTCATACTCTACTTCATTGTTAGTCGGAGGAACAGTTCTTATGGCCTGCCTTAGGGTTTCCCCCGAGGGCGAGATTAACACTATGCCGAGCCCGGACCCTTTCACATTGGAAGCTCCATCCGTGAATAAAGTCCAAACTCCTGATGTCGATTCTTACATCATTACTACTTCTTTGGTAGCCAAAGGTAGCAGTTCCGGACTAAAATCGGCCACAAAGTCGTCCAAAACTTGTGACTTAATTGCAGTCCTAGGTTTATACTCTATGTCAAATTCGCTCATCTCAACTGCCCATTTGTCCAGCCTACCTGAAAGTTCAGGTTTATGAAGGATATTTCGGTGGGCAAAAGTAGTCACCACGGCTATCGTATGACATTGAAAACAAGGCCTAAGCTTTCGAGCGGCGACTACGAGAGCTAAGGCCAATTTTTCCAGATGTGGGTAGCGAGTTTCTGCTCCCGTTAAAATTTTACTAACATAATAGATAGGAGATTACATACCTTCGTCTTCACAGACTAAAACGACACTTACCGCTACCTCCGAGATCGCTAAGTAGATCAGCTTCGCCTTCCTCTGGTTTTGATAGTAATGGAGGACTTGACAAATATCTTTTCAAATCCTTCAAAGCTTGCTGATATTTCAGAGTCCATTCATAGTTGTTCTTCTTTTTGAGTAGTGAAAAGAAATGATGACATTTTTTCGAAGACCGGAAAATGAATCTGTTCAAAGCGGCCAGTCTCCATGTCAACCTTTGAACCTCTTTCACGCTTAGCTGGTCTGTGGTGTCTTCGATGGCTTTAATTTTATCGGGATTAATCTTGATCCCCCTTTGCGACACCAGGAATCCCAAGAACTTACCAGAGCTGACCCCGAACGCACATTTCTTGGGGTTATGCTTCATGTTGTGCTTTCTTAGGATGTCAAAGGTTTCTTGCAAGTGTTTAAGATGATCACCTACTTTCAAAGAGTTAACCAACATATCATCTATGTAAAATTCCATGGTTTTCCCTATTTTTTTCTCGAACATTTTGTTTACGAGCCGCTGATAAGTGGCTCCGACATTCTTTAGCCCGAAAGGTATCACATTATAACAATATGTGCTGAAGTTCGTTATGAACGAAGGTTTTTTCCTGATCCTCAGGGTCCATCTTGATTTGGTTGTACCCAGAGTAGGCAACGAAGAAACTCATAACTCGTGTCCGACTGTCACATCAATCATTTGATCAATGTTTGGCAATGGGAACGAGTATTTTGGGCATGCTTTATTTAAATCCTTATAGTCTAAGCACATGCAAAATTTATTATTCTTCTTTGGAACTGCTACTATGTTAGCTAGCCAGTCAAGATACTTTACCTCGCGGATTGAACTGGTGTCAAGCAAACGAGTTACCTCTTCTTTGACGAATTTATTTCTGACCTCGACGATATGACATTTTTTCTGCCTTACCGGAGGGATGTTAGGATCCAAGCTTAGTTTGGTCATGGCCACTTCTGGCGGGATACCTGTCATATCCACATGCGACCACGCAAACAATCAACATTAAATTTAAGAAATTCGATAAATCCAGACCTGAGCTTAGGGTTTAGTCCTGTCCCTAATTATAACTTCCTTTCCAAGAATTTTTCAAATAACGCGACTTGTTCAAGTTCTTTCGCTTTGGATTTTGTCGTGTCCGTTTTTTCTGGTACCTGGAAATATCTTGGTACCTGATAGGATTCTGACTCCTCCTCCCCTGGTTGACTTCGCTTGGCTCGGGAGCAGGCGACAGTTCCTGTAATTTCTATGCTGCATGTTCCTTCCCTTTGCTACTAGAAACTGAGATTGCGTTCATCTCCCTTGTCATTGATTGATCTCCTCTTATTTGTTTAATTCCCTCGGGAGTTGGGAACTTCAGTAATTGATGATATGTTGACGACACGACCTTCATCTCATGCAACCACGGTCTCCCCAGGATAATATTGTAACCTATATCGCCGTCTACTACCTCAAAAAGGGTCATCTCATCACCCCATCGGCGTTCGTGGGCAGCAGGATCTCTCCTCGGGTTGTCACGCTTGCCAGATTGAACCCGACGAGGAGTTTTGTGGCCGGAATAATGCTTCCGGTCAGCTTGGCTTGCTCCAACACTCTCTACTGGATAATATTGGCTGAAGTTCCTGGGTCCACCAAAACACGTTTAATTTTAAAATCTAAGATATTTAAAGAGATTACCAAGGCATCGTTGTGCGGCAGCAATAGTCCATCTGTGTCTTCCTCCGTGAAAGTAATTTCATCTTCAACGACTTCCCGGAGTCTCTTACTGTGGGTTACCGATACCTTTGTTTTTTTTGTCGCCGAAAAAATCACACCTTTAATCTCGTTTCCCCCAAAAATCATGTTGATCCTCAAGTGTGGAGGATCTTCTCCTGCTTTCGAAGGTTTCACATTATCACGATTGCGGCAGTATTTGTTTTTAGCCCGGTCTCTTAAGAATTCTCTGAGATGGCCCTTTTTCAGCAATGTTGCCATAGTAATTTGCGAGGATCCCTTTGACTGGGATCAGATCTCACTGGCTTCGGGAACCGTACTTCCTTAATATTCCTCATAGCTGATACCAGCTCCACTATGCTGACGTTGAAGTTGTATTCGGATAGACTAGGGTAGGAGGAATCTCTGGAACCTGATATCTCCTTATCCTGCAATGATATGTTATTCCGGCCACGATCAGCTCTCCTATCAGTAGCGAACCTATCTGCCAATCGAAAATATCTTCTGCGTCCTTTGGCCCTTTCATAGGGCAAAAACTGACCCCTTGAAGACCATCGATCTGTGTCGAAATCATCCTTTGATTTCTCCTTACTCTTTTCTCGGTCCCGACCATTGGTTGATGCCGGAAAACCAAGCTGATCATGTTCAATTCTTATCTTTGACTCCTACGGTTGTGAACATCTGCCCATGTTGTTGGCTGGAACTCGAGCAGACTTCCTTTCAATTTACGGGAAGCATCAGAACTTCTCGGATTTAGTCCTTTAGTAAATACTTCTGCTGCCTACTCATCTGGTACGGCTGGGAGCAACATTCTTTCTTTCTGGAATCTGGTCACGAACTTCTGCAGCAATTCAGACTCTCATTGTGCAATCCCGAATATGTCGGCCTTTCGGGCCTTTACCTTTCTGTCCCCGGCATGGGCCTTGATTAAAGAATCCACGAGCATCTTGAAGGAATCTATTTACTGCTCGATCAAGAATGAATACCATGTCAGGGCCCCCTTCGTAAGGGTCTCCCCGAATTTCTTCAGTTAGATTGACTCAATCTCGTGCAGAGCTAAATCATTTCCCTTTACCTCTGTTGTATAGGTGGTGATGTGTTCCCAAGTATCTGAAGTCCCATCATACTTCGGCATGTCTAGCATTTTTAACCGCTTTGGGATCAACTCTAGTGCCGCGCTTGGTTTGAACGACAATGGGGTAACAAGGCCTGGTAGTGGTGGTGGTGGTGGTGGCAGGTCAGCGCATAGGGGAGGGTCATCAGGGCCATCCCAGTCTTTCGCTCAGTCTTCGATCAGTGCGCAGCCATCGGGGCCCAGTCAGCAGTAGGGGAGCCATTTTAGGCCCAGCCAGGACAATATGGGATCCTACCAGCATGGTCGGCCTGGTGGGAGATTTCAGTAGCAGCGGAGGCCCCTATGACCTAGATGTGGGAAGATGCACTTTGGGGCCCGCTTCATGGACCAGCCCATATGCTACGGGTGTGGTATGGGGGGTCACATTCAGAGGGATTGCCGTTCGTCTCACCAGAGCATGGGCATGGGTGCAACACAACCAGCCAGTTCTGCAGCTACTACATCTGCAGCACCTCTTCCAGCTCGAGGCACCCCAGCATCCGCAGGGCGTGGTGCAGCTAGGGGTGGTACACCGAGTTCGGGAGGACCCAACCGTTTCTATGCCATGAAGGGTTGCCAGAGTTTAGAGGCTTCTCCGAATGTTGTCACAGGTATATTGAATGTTCAATCTCATGATGTGTATGCTCTTATTGATCCCAGTTCCACCTTGTCCTATGTCACTAGCTATGTTGCTATGGAATTTTGGATAGAACCGGAACAACTTCATGAGCCGTTCTTTGTATCTACTCCGGTTAGCGAGTCTATTGTGGCCGCACGGGTTTATAGGGACTGTGTTGTCATGGTGTGTGATCTGGACACCATGGCCGATCTCATTGAATTGGCGATGGTTGATTTTGATGTAATAATGGGGATGGATTGGCTTTATTCATGTTTTGCCAAGCCTGACTGTCGAACCAGAACCGTTAGGTTTTAATTTCCAAATGAGTCAGTGATTGAATGGAAGGGGGATGATGTGGCGCCAAAGTGTAGGTTTATTTATTACCTTAAGGCCACAAAGATGATTAACTTACCATTTGGTCCGGGTTACGGACACCGATGTTGAGGCACCTACACTTGAGTCCATGCCGGTTGTGAATGAATTTTCGGAGGTCTTTCTGGATGAGCTCCCTGGGATTCCACCAGATAGGGAAATTGATTTTGGGATTGATGTGATGCTAGGAACGCAACCTATATCTATTCCACCCTTACAGAATGGCACCGACAGAATTGAAGGATCTAAAGGTATAATTGAAGGATTTGTTAGAGAAGAGTTTCATTCGGCCGAGTGTGTCTCCTTGGGGCGCACCGATTCTATTTGTAAGAAAGAAGGATGGGTTGCTAAGAATGTGTATTGAATATCGGTAGCTCAACAAGGTTACAATAAAAAATAAGTACCCATTACCAAGGATAGATGACTTGTTTGACCAATTGCAAGGTGCTAAGTACTTCTCCAAGATCGATTTAAGATTCGGGTATTACCAATTGAAGATCAAAGAGGAGAATATTCCGTAAATCGCTTTTAGGACCCGGTATGGGCACTTTGAATTTCTGGTAATATCTTTTGGGCTAACAAATGCCTCGGCAACTTTCATGGATCTTATGAACTGAGTTTTCAAGTCATTCCTAGACTCTTTTGTGATTGTGTTTATTGACGATATCCTTGTATATTCGCGAAGTCGAGAGGACCATGCCGATCATCTCAGGGCAGTTCTACAGACTCTATATCAGCACCAATTGTATGCGAAGTTTTTGAAATGTGAATTTTGGCTTGAATCTGTCACATTCTTGGGTCATGTCATCTCTAGAGAAGGAATTAAGGTCGGCCCTCAGAAGATTTCAGCAGTGAAGAATTGGCCTAGACTTACTACCCCAACTGAGATTCACAGTTTCTTGGGCTTAGCTGGATATTACAAGAAGTTTGTGGAGGGGTTCTCTACCCTTGACTCTCCGTTGACTAAATTGATGCAGAAGGCGGTTAAGTTCCAATGGTTAGATGCTTGTGAAAGGAGATTCCAAGAGTTGAAATCAAGATTGACTACGACACCAGTGTTGACTCTACCAGATGGTACATATGGGTTTGTGGTATATTGTGATGCTTTAAGAATCAGACTTGGGTGTATATTAATACAACATGGCAAGGTGATAGCTTATGCTTCTAGGAAACTTAATAATCATGAAAAGAACTATCCAACACATGACTTAGAGCTTGCGGCGGCGGTATTTGCATTGAAGATTTGGCGTCATTATCTGTATGGGGTCCATGTGGATATATTCGTGGACCATAAGAGCCTACAATACATTTTCAAATAGAAAGAATTGAATCTGAGGCAGAGAAGATGGCTCGAGTTACTCAAGGATTACAACATCTATATTCTGTATTATCCAGGGAAGGCTAATGTTGTAGCAGATGCTCTTAGCCGGAAATATATGGGCAGTTTTGCTCACTTTGAGGCATATCAAAGGCCGTTGGCCAAGGAGGTTCATCGGTTGGCTAGTTTGGGAGTTCGTCTTGCGGATTCTAGTGAAGGAGGAGTGATTGTGCAAAATAGGGCTGAATCATTGCTTGTTGTGGAAGTCAAGGAAAAGCAATACAATGACCCATTGTTGGTACAATTGAATGAGAGGATTCATAACATAAGACCATGGACTTTTCTCTTGGCATGGATGATGGTACAATAAGGTACCAAGGGCGACTATGTGTTCCAAATATTGATGGTCTCCGTGAAAGAATCATGACCGAGGCTCACACTTCTAGGTATTCCGTGCATCCTGGCTCTACAAAGATGTATCATGATCTTAAGGAAGTCTACTAGTGATATGATATGAATAGGAGTGTAGCAGACTTTGTGGCGCGATGCCCAAATTATCAACAAGTAAAGGCCGAACACCAACGGCCTGGTGGGTTGGCACAGAACATAGAAATTCCAATGTGGAAGTGAGAAATGATAAATATGGACTTTGTGGTGGGACTACCTCGCACGTCTTGTAAGTATGACTCGATTTGGGTGATTGTGGATTGACTCACAAAATCAGCTCACTTCTTACCTGTTAAGGCTACTGACACAGCAAAACAATATGCTCAGTTGTATATCAAGGAAATAGTCGGGTTGCATGGCACTCCAGTTTCTATTATCTCAGATCGAGGGGCACAATTCACATCTAACTTTTGGAAGAAATTTCAGCAAGGTTTGGGTACTCAGGTGAATCTTAGTACAACCTTTCACCCGCAGACTGATGGGCAAGCAGAGCGGACTATTCAGACGCTCAAAGATATGTTGCGCGCTTGTGTTCTTGACTTCAAAGGTAGTTGGGATGATCATTTGCCGCTCATAGAATTTGCCTACAATAATATTTATCATGCTAGCATTCAGATGGCATCGTTCGAGGCTCTATATGGTAGGAGATGTAGATCTCCCATTGGATGGTTCGAGATTGGGGAAACGGAGTTGATAGGACCAGACCTCGTGAATCAGGCTATGGAGAAGGTTAAAATCATTACAGAACGGTTGAAAACTGCTCAAAGTGGTCAAAAGTCTTAGTCGGATGTGCATCGTAAGGATTTGGAGTTTAAAGAGGATGATTGGGTATTCTTGAAAGTTTCCCCCATGAAGGGTATAATGCGGTTTGGTAAGAAAGGGAAGTTGAGTCCGAGGTATGTCAGACCGTACAGAATCTTTCAGAGCATTGGTCGGGTGGCTTACAAGCTTGAACTACCTCCAGAGATGTCTTTACTGCACCTGGTGTTCCACGTATCCATGTTGAAGAAGGTGGTTGGAGATCCGTCGCTTATTGTTCCAGCTGAGGCTATTGAGGTTAACGAGGAATTGACTTATGAAGAAATTCCAGTTGCCATTCTTGATAGGCAAGTCCGTAAGCTGAGAAATAAAGAAATTGCCTCCGTGAAAGTACTATGGCGGAACCAGTAGGTTGAAGAGGCCACCTGGGAGGCCAAGGAAGAAATGAAGAAGAAATACCCTTATTTGTTTGAATAACCATATATTTATAAAGTTGTGTTCTATGAAAATGCTAAGAGTTTACCTTCTATGAATTATGTATCATTTGTACAGTTGATGTTAATGGTGTTCCTTTTTGGTGATATACTGCTCGTGAGGCCACGATTGCCGTTGTTTTTATGTTATGTTGCGTCGTTGGTTCATGTATATGTTGTTAGGGTTGGTTTCTAGGATTCTATGACAGGTGGATAAGCCCAGTTACAGGGGAAACTATAGCGAAAATTTTGGAAATTTAGGGAGTTAGTCAAAAATTTGGGGATTGGAAGTAATAGTTGAATCACAGTGGCTGCTAATGACGGACTTCGACCCTCATTTGAGGACGAATGATCTTAAGCGGGGGAGGATGTAAGCCCCATAAAATTTTACCTAAAACCCGGGGTTTCGTAGCGCCGAAGTAGACTTATGTGTTGACACGGACCTTTTGGGTTAAATAGTGCGTTGGGGGAGTTGAAGAAAAGTTTTGGAAGTGCAGAGCGTTTCTATGGTCCATTTTGTGGTCGCAGAACTGATCCGCGGAGCGCAGATCTGCCGTAGATTGAAGCAAAAACTTGGGCAAATTTTTGGACCATTATGCGGTCCATTATGCGGCCGCATAATTATTTTGCGGGCCGCATAACCCTTCCCAGACCCAGCACAAAAATTTTCGGAGGGAAGTTCTTTGACGCATTATGTGATCGCAGAATAAGTCTGCGGACCGCAGACAGATCGCAGATTGAGGCAGAAGTGCCCAGTTCCAGAGGGCCATTATGCGGTCTATTTTGCGGACCGCAAAAGCGTTATGCAGTCGCATATGCGACCGCAGATCTACATCGGGGCTTCATTTTTTCTAATTTTTGAACCCGACCCCATTCTTATAAAATAGTCCGGGATCATTATAGAAGGTTCAAACTTATATTTTAGAGCGAGAAAGGTGGTCTAGAGTGAGAAAAGGAATTTCTAAGTCATTTGTTCATCAATCTTTGCTCAAGCCTTGAAGAATTCACAAGGGTAACCCACAAGGTCTTCAACCAAAAAGGTAACATTCTAGCCCTAGCCTTCAATTTCGAGATTTGACTAAAAATAGGTAATAAGCCAAGCAATTCTCGGGTGTGTGAGTTGTTCATTATGCATGCATGTACTATCTAGGGTTGTGGGGAGATTATTGAGCTCAATTGGGTAGATTTTGGGTAGTGAAATCGAGGAATCAACCATAGGAGGACCTTGAGATCATAATGGCCACCTAGTGTTTGATAAAATGCTCAAATGAGCTAGAATCATGAACTCCTTCCTAATTCATGTTCATTGTTGTTGTGTCTCTAAATAGATCAAAGTTGCTAGGATTCCGGAGTTTTGTAGTGAATTAAGGAAAGATCAAGCGAGGTATATTGGCTAAACTCCTCTTTTATAATTGAACCCCACAATGGCCTTGTAAGTCCCGTGATGCTCATTATAAATTGATTATTCCAAATAAGCCTTGTGTCAAAATAAATATGCGTTCAATATGTATTCCAAAGATTCTTGTTATGTTGAGTTACTGTTTGAGAATGTGGTTTAAGTATGGGCTGTGTGTTATTATGTTATGATTAAAAGAAAACGTGATTCTAATGAAAGCTATCATGTCAAATTGTGTAAGAAATCACATGTGCATCAGACCCTAAATTGCTTAGATATGTGTTTAAAGTCTTAATTTGAAAGGCCTTGTTGTAGATTATCCATGATGATATTTGAAAGTGAAGGAAGAGAACATGAAATATGATGTGCGGCCAACATGCCAAGAATGATATTACGTCATGGCCATTGGTGCCAATGAAATGAATGATATGCAAAAGATTACGAAATAAGTGGTAAATCCTTTTAATAGTAAATACTTTGGGAGTATCGATTAGCCACCGAGGAAGGGTAGGTCAAAATAACATAAGCCTGAAACTACACGTGCCGGTGTAGGAGTGATGAAGGGGTAAATCCCCGTATTAATGTGATGAAATTGTTTCCCCTTATATGGGATGAGATTATTATTAGCGAGATGTGATGTGATGTTGACCCATACGGCATTGTCGCGAGACGGCTTAGCCGATAGGGCTGAGATCAGATGCCATGCCGTGCACATGGTGGTATTGTGAGTGGATGTCTCGGGGGTGAGACGGCTTAGCCGATCGGGATGAGATCGGACTCCGTGCTAAAACACAATGGTGTATCGGTGCTAAAGATCTCCCAATTTAAAAAGATTGGAACTTACTTGAAATTTGCCTTTCCCCTAACTTGACACCTTGATAATATTTTCTCTTATTGATTTCCCGTTTCTTTCTCCGTTTGCTGTTACTCGTTCTATTGAGAGGGTGTTTAGTTTTACATACTAGTACTATTCCATATGTACTAACATCCCTTTTGTCGGGGGCGCTGCATCTTTAATGGATGCAGGTGGTTCCATAGCAGGTGGTATTGATCAGTGATAGCAGCACACCCTCTCCTCAGCTGACTTGGTGAGCCTCACTTCATTTCGGGGTCCTGTATCTCTTGTCCTTTGTACATAGTGTTTGAGGTGCAGCCGGGGCCTTGTTGTTGGCACTGTCATAGCACTCTTTTGTTTCTGTTAGAGGTTCCGTAGACATAGCATGGGTTGTATCTTGTTTTGGGGAAGGTTGAACTAAACTTGTTGTAATTGTATCATCTGTCCCACTTTAGCTACGAACGTATAGTGTACTGTTTTGGGGACTTTTTAATGATGTAACTAATGGAAATAAACTGGTGTTATTCACAGAACTCTTACCGTCTAATTAATGAAATGTATTCTTCTCTTTATTTATGGGTGAGTTGGGTAGACGACGCTGTGCAGGCTTGCTCGACCGGGATAACTCTGTTGAGCGTCGGTCGCGCTCCCCGAGATTGGGGCGTGACATAAATACTACCGGGTGACAGACATTTATTTCTCCTTTATGAACACCAGTCCCTTCGGGATCAATCAAGATCGTTGCCTTCGGACCTGATTGCCTTCTGTCTTCAGCTCCACGTATCACTTTATCATGCGAGCATTTAATATGAACATTACCTTATACAGATGGATATCAATTTTTTTTAATCTATTTTGCCACCACTAGTCATCTATCTCAATGCAGTCTTGACTTTAGTGCACTGTTAACTGCGAAGGTCGGTAAGGTTGAAAAACTTAGTTGTACGATAATAACATCCTATGGTGATACAAGAAGTGTCTTACCGTTAAAACGATTTTAGTTCCGTGTTAACCATAGCGTCCAAAGAAAAAAAGGGATTAATCTTGGCCCAGGGGTGTTGTTACGACCATCAATGGGCATGTTGTGGATGATCAGTTTGAGCCAGTGACTTGGATCAGTAAAAGAGTTTACTCGTAAAATGGTAAAGTTAAATTTGTAACGTGATTTATAGACATGTGAATTAATTTGACCCAGAAATATGAAATAAATAGGAACATAAATAAGATTATAAAATGAACTTAAAGGATATACAAGCCTGGCTACGAATTTAACTTTTCCGGTAGCAAAAGTGAGAACAATATTAAGAACAAGGTAAAAAAGTAATGTTATAGAATGAGAGCTGATTTAAGCTTTTGTGTACAAAATATTTTGTGTCCTACAATGGACACTAATTCTCCTATTTATAGCTCTATTTAGGGAGACAAGATCCCCAAATCAAGCTCCTCTTGAATAAGAATAAAACTGTCATTAATGGCTGTATAATGATTGACTATAAATGCAGATATTCTCTGTAACATTTGTTCATTGTATGCTATCCGATATCAATTATTCAAATCTTTGTTATCGGTTACCTGTCTTCGGAATTCACCTAGCACCGGTCACACGCTTGCAACCGGTATCAACTACTTGCTGAGTCATATCTTACCCATCTTCAGCTCCATGTGTCATTTCCTTATTCGTCTAACTGTCACTAACCAATTTTATCGCATATAGATAGTCCCCCTACTTTTCGGTGACAATACTTTAGTGTTACCAGGAAGTAGAGAAAACCTCTTTCTTAGCGAGCAAGTTTCTGATACTTGAAAGGACACAGGTTTGTTCATATTTAATGACCCAAACACGTGTTACCCCACGATTTGGCAAATATTTTTGCCAGTTTTCGAGGTAATCATGGCCACGATTTTTGTCGTCTATAAACTTCTCTACTACTCATCATTTTTACTCTCTACTTTTAAAACTCTTTCTTCTTTTCCGATTTACCTTAGAACTCTACTGCTAAATTCAATTCTCTCAGTAAGATGATTCTTCACAAATTTCCATCATGTATTCTAACACTTCTTCCCTTGAAAACTCTGGCCTTCTCTTCGATAGAGGCCCAAAGAAGAACAAGACAAATGAGGCTGATATCGAATTTGAACCTCCTACCATGAACTCCATCATACCCCTACAACTTAACACCAAGTCTAACCTTCAAGAACAAAAAAAACCCATTAATCCCAAAAGTGACATGCCCATTCGTAGGTATCCTTCTTCCATTTGTCTTTCTAGCATCCCTGTTGTGAAGGAAGATTGTGTATGGAAAAGCATTGAAATCTTCGCCCCTAGTGAAGTAGAAAGGGTCACCTTATCCAAACCAAGATTAATTTATGTTTATATATACCCTTTCACTTTGGGAGTGGGTAAAGGAATCGACCCAATAATTTTGAATCTTTTCCACCGGTACCAAATCTGTACGGTGGCTTGCCCTGCCAGTTGTGCTTTGAGACCGGGGAAAACCTAACTCTTGCACACATGATGAACCTCTACTCCCAAAAGATCTTTCGTGGGGGTGTGCTAAAACTTAGAAAATGCGTTCATCATGCCCTTCTTACCAGCGTTGACAACGACAAGGACCGTGGATGGATGGAACGGTTCGTTGTCATTGCTACCATGGACATCCTCCCGACCACAACACCTGCTTTTCCTGAATCATGGAATCTTCTTCATAAGTCTTAAGATATATTTTCCTTTCCATGTTTAGAAAGACTTTCCTTCTTCGTTAACTTTATAAATTAAGTAATTAATAATGTTAATTAATAATTTAGTATTGTATAGTTATAAATATATTACTCTTACTATTTTGAGACTATTGAAATAACCTTTATACTAATTACATAGGTCTTATAATTAATTTTAAAAGTCATTCCTTAATTTTAACAAATTAGCCCACTATTTCAAAATAATCTGAAATTAGTGTCATAAAATAGAAAATACAACAACAACAACAACAACCTAGTAAAATCTTACTAATGGGGTCTGGGGAGGGTAGTGCATACGCAGACCTTACCCCTACCCCGAAGGAGTAGAGAGACTATTTCCGAAAGACCCTCGGCTAAAAAAAACAAAAAGACAAAAGGACAAAAAGGAGACAATATTAGTATCACAATAACAATCATAGAAAAAATAGGAACACCATGAAATCCAGAAGAAAGATATAAAGTAAAGGGAGACAATATTAGTAAATATTAGTATCACCACAACAATCATAAGAAAAATAGGAACACCATGAAATGTAGAAGAAAGATGCAAAGCAAAAGCGATAATAAAATGGAAAATAAGATATTTAATTAATTAATTAATTAGTAATGTATTTGATGATTATAATATAAATTATATTTTATTGAAATTAATTAAGTTTAATTAAATTAATTTTAAAGAAGTTAAAGACTAAATGGCTATAATGTAATTCAACAATTAAACACAAAATAGCCATCTCTTAAATTAAAACCAGCTCTATACATTGGCCCAATTCACATCTGACCCAGTCCAAACAATCTCCTCTATTCCACTTTGGCAATCCGCCTCAACCCCTGAGAACCAATAGAATTGTGCCACGTCCCCCCTCCTCCACACTCACACAAGACACACATCTCATATGGACGGCTGATCCAAATAATCAACGGCCCATATTTTATCTCATTATTTTAAATTTCGACGCCTAGCCAGATCCAATCTCCACCGTTGAAACACGGGTTCCAACAACTCACACAATTTCTCGAAAAAATCTTTTAATACCTGAATTATCAGGGTCGTTGATCAAATGATCCAACGGCCCAGATCACTCCCTTCAACCTTAACCCTAGAGATGGGCTTGGTTATCCCCAAACCCTAAATCATTTCCTCTTTGATCCATCCACTCTCTTTCCCCTTTTTTCTCTATTCTCTCAACTTCCATCACCCTAATCAATAAAAAAACCTTGCACAAATTCGTGCAATGTCTCAAATTGACCAGGAAACCATCCCTTTGCCTTCTGACTCCAGTGAATCTCGCCGGTTTCTTCCCGTTTCATCACATAAATTCAAAAACCCCTAATCTGAAACCCTAGACTCAAATATGAAACTTCGAGTCTCCAGATTTCTCTTGTGCTCTATCAAATTAGAGCATGCATGAGCGTATCTTAGAGCCTCATTATGATAATTCGAGGTCCAGATGTAATGACCCGATCGATCGTTTTGCTTTCTAGATTACCGTTCCCCTAATTAAGACTCCCCGTATATGCTTTTACTATGTTATGCCTTGTGAGGACAATTGGTTTGGGTTTGAAAGGGTTCGGGTTGAAATCAGAATACTTAGTTCCTTAATAGTGGCCTAAGATGGCCAAGTTTAAGTTGAGTCAACATTTTGGGTAAACGACCTCGAAACTGGAATTTCATGATTCCAATAGGTTCGTATGATGATTTTGGAATTGGGCGTGTGTTCGGATCAAGTTTTGGGTGATCCGGGAGCATTTCAGCGCTTAATGTTGAAAATTGGCGCATTGAAGGTTTTCAAGTTCTTTAAATTTGGGTTGAAGTAGACTTTGGTGTTATCGAAGTTCGTTTGGGATTCTGAGCCTGGGCATAGGTCCTTATGATGATTTATGACTTTTACGCAAAATTTGGTATCATTCCGAGTTGTCTAAGTAAGATTCGATGTGTTCAGAGCTAGTTGAAAAGTTTGAAGTTCATAAGTTGATTTAATTTGGTTTTGGGGTGCGATTCTTAGTTTCGATGTTGTTTTTCATGTTCCGTGGGTTTGAGCAGGTCCGTATTATATTTATGGACTTGTTGGTGCAATTCGACGGGGTCCCGGGTGGCTCAGGTGAATTTCGGACCACCCGGAGCTAAGTCTGAAATTCTGCTATTGCTGGTTCTGGTTTCCTCCTTCGCGAACACGGAGGTGGAGTCGCATTCGCGGAGAAGGAATTGGGGGACTGGGCATTTTTCTCTTCGCGTTCGTGATCAATAGGTCACTTTCGCGAAGGTTTGGGACCGGTAGTCTTTGTGTTCGCGTAGATAGGCCCGCGTTCGCGTAGAAGAAAGGGGCCTGGGTTAGGTCAGCCACCTTTGCTCTTCACGTTCGCGAAGGGCTGATCGCGTTCGCAAAGCTCAGGCTGACCGCGTTCGCGATGAAGACTTCCTGGGCCTGGGCCATCTTTGCCTTCACGATCGTGAGGCTTCTTCCGCGATCACGAAAAAGGGTCAACTGGGCAGTGTCTTGATTTAAAGTCGGGACTTAGGCTTCTTTTTCTCATTTCTCATTGTGTTGTCCGAATATGGAGCTTCTTGGAGAGGGATTTTCATCAAGCATTATAAGGTGAGTGATTTCTACCTAATATAAGTTAAATACATAGATTATGGGTAGATTTTAATATGTAAAATGTGGAAATTTTAGGAGTTTGTTGAAAAACCTATGGTTTTGATAAAATTGGGATAAGACCATGAAAATGATTATGGAATTGGGTAGAAATTATATATTTGTGTTCACGAGGTTATGGGTAACATTTATTTACGAAAATTTCCAGAATCGGGCACGTGGTCCCGAGGACGAATTGTAGGAATCTTCTAATTTTGGTCGAGTAATTACTCTAATAGTTAAATTATAAACTTTTGAGCATATATTGATTAGTTTGTATAACATTTGGCTAGTTTCAGATTGCGTGACACCGATTTGAGACTTTTAGTATGAGTTGTGGACCGGGAAGAGGACTTGGAAACAAGGTATGTCTCTTGCCTAACCTTGTAAGAGGGAATTTTTCCCGTAGGTGTTATAAATGGTTATTTGCTAATAATTGTGGGTGCTATGTGCACACAATGTGACGAGAGTCCGCACGTAGCTAAAATCATGCTTATGTCCGGGTAGTTTTAGGACTCTACCATGTATTACTTGTATTATTTGCACCCAACTTGTTAGTTTAGTTACCTAAATTTGTAATTGAAATTGGATAAAGGAATTGTAAAGACTAAGCTTCATTACTTTGAGTTTTGGCGGAATACTTGATTGTTAGCGGAACTTATGCCTTCTTTGAGTATTATTCTTATATGGTAGTCATTAATCAGAGTTTGTAGAGAATTCTCTATTCCTGTGGATCAGGCCGAATGCCTCAGCAGTATAATAGATGCATCTATGGTTCACGCAGGTCAACCCTCGACAGTGTACACACTATTTTGGATCGGGACGTATGACCTCGGCATAAATCGTGCACGATATTGCTCAGAGTCCTATTATACTTGATATTTCTTCTTGATCTAAAACTAGAAAATTACTTGGTGGTTCTTATGTGTTAAGTACTTGGCCTGTGATAGTTGGAGACTTTAATTGATACCATGTTTAAGAATTATAAATTACTGTTTCTTATCTCACTATTATTGTTGTATTTCATGCCTACTTATGATTTATATATTTTATTTATTGACCCTTAGTAAGTGTCGATGTCGACTCCCTATCACTACTTCTTTGAAGTTAGACTAGATACTTACTGGGTACATGTTGTTTTATATACTCACGCTACACTTCTGCACTAATCATGCAGGATCTGAGGTAGGTGCATCTGGTGGCTAGTCAGGCGCGTACCCCCGCTACCCCGAGACTTAGTGGTGAGCTGCTCCCTATGCTCCATTCTGCAGCACTCGTCACTCTCCACTACCAAGTTTGAATATGCTGAAAACCCTAGACATTGAATGCCACTATAAATTGGAGCCTTAAATGTTCATACCTAACACAACCTAATACGAGTACACAATAACTTACATATTCAATTCACAATAAAAAAAACCTAGGTCCTAACTGATTCTTCATCGTTTCTCTCTTTACAGTTCCGAGTTCCATCCAGTGGTGATTGTTTGAGTCTATGGATCCTAAACGGCTAAAAAGAATCTTTGTTTGGTTTGCTGCTCAAAGGAAGGTCACTGTGCTTTGACCCTTCCTCTCTTTTAATTATTTGAATTAAAATCATGTCTACTATGTTATTCTCTGTTGATTGTTTCTGTTTGTGATGTGTTGTTATTGGTGTATGTTTGATATTCATGCTTTGTGTATGAACCAACTCTTCTCTTTAATGATATGAAATTAAGCTAATACTAATCGACCACCCCTGTGAACCCAATGAATGTTACTCTAAGTTGAATAATATATGTGTTCTTGAACTCCTGTAACTAGCTAAAGAACCTTAAGGATCTTCTATACCTGTTCTGACATTAGACTTTCATGATGATTTTGCTATGGCTCTCATCCGTGCTCCACTGATATTTATGTTACGACCCCATTTTTCCAACTTAGGATGTCGTGATGGCACCTAGTCTCTAAGACTAAGTAAGCTTAACATTTAATAATAACTTAACAAGAATAATCAACAAGAATACCAGATTAGAACTAACAAAACTCATATAGTCTTCCAAAATAGATTCTCAACAACAACTTTCTCAAAACCGGTGGAACTAAGTCATAAGCTCTACAGAATAAACTAGAATGTCTACTACAACTCTATCTGAATGGAAAATACAACAGAAAAGAAAGATAAGGGAAGGTGACTCCGAGGCCTGCGGACGCTGAGCAGATATACCTGGAAGTCTCCGGAAAGCAGTTAACAGTCAGTCACTAACGTCCGGCATGAGAAGACGTACCTGGATCTGCACAAAAAGATGTGCAGAAGCATAGTATGAGTACACCACAATGGTACCCAGTAAGTATCAAGCCTAACCTCGGTAGAGTGGTGACGAGGCCAGGTTAAGACACCTACTACGACATAATAAACAGAATGAAAACTTAATAACAAGAATTACTGGAAAGTGGAGAAATAAGTAATATGAAGCAAGTTAATAACATAGACTAATGAAAGCCTGTAAGTATAGAGATAACATAAAGGAAGAAATTGCAAAGAACCAGATGATCATATACAGACAATAACTGATGGAACAAGGAAGAACTAAACAACAAGAAGTGGTCCCACCAATAATTCTTTGCAACATGAGATAAACAACAAGAATCAAGGTACTGCCTCTTGTACAATAAGAATCACAACCGAGGTACCACCTCGCATATAACAAGAATCACACCGAGGTACCGCCTCGTGTTCACATTTCTTAATTTCAATCACAATCTTCCCTTATACCTTCGCGTGAGCCTTATATTTAAATAGTTTTGAAAATATTTTTTCCGAAATAGATACACGCACTTTAGCCCATATTATGATGCCTCGTGGCTTCACTTAATTCCCTTACAAGCAAAACGCACATAAGTCCCATCTTATGCAACCACATGCACATTAATCCCTGTCCTTATACCGCCGTATGCTCATCAATACTGTCATGCCCCATAATCGAGGAGTGCGACCGGTGCTCAACCGAGTGAACCCGACCGAGCAAGTCTGTTAGATTTCATTCTACCCAAACTCATCCACGAATAGAGATAATACATATTTTCCCTAATTAGACAAAAAGGTATTCATGTCTACAATACCAATTCATTTCCAATAGTTTTATCCTTTTTAAAGTCTCAAATGGACTAGTAATACAACCACAACATAACATAGTTTGTCTTTCCCCAGCACCAATACACAACCCACACTATGTCTACGGAGCCTTTATAGATAAAGAAGAGTACACTGATAATGCCGGCAACAAGGCCCCGGCTATACCTCAAACCGAATACACAAAGTACAAAAGATACATGACCCCGGGATGAAGTGGGGCTCACCAAGTCATCTGGGAAGAAGGTGTACTGCTATCATTGATCAATATCTCCTGCTGTGGAACCACCTGCATCCATTTATAGATGCAGCACCCCCAGCAAAAGGGACGTTAGTACCGTCGAATAACACGA
This sequence comes from Nicotiana tabacum, assembly GCF_000715075.1. NCBI lineage: Eukaryota > Viridiplantae > Streptophyta > Magnoliopsida > Solanales > Solanaceae > Nicotiana > Nicotiana tabacum. The sequence continues at coordinate 62,514,148 of NC_134094.1, read as the reverse complement.
GTATGTATAACTAAACACCCTCTCAATAGAATGACAAATAATACAAACAAGATTATCATAATATCAATGAAAGCCTTAATCAACATCAAACCTCAATTTAGGATCAAGACAGTGTTCAAATCAATTTCCATATCTCACATTGGGAGATTTTTAGTGTTGATATACCGTTTTCCACAATACCAGTACCACCGTATTCTCAGTACGGAGTCCGATCACGACCCTATCGGCTAGGCTATCTCATTAAAGACATCAACCACAATTACTCTCAATTTCAATACCACCGTCTTGCACAATTACTCTCAATTTCTAAGCTATCCATTAGGGACATCAACCACAATTACCATTTCAATTACAATTTTTAGCACAATTACCACCATGTGTGCGGCATGGTGTCCGATCACGACCCGACCGACTAGGCTGTCTTATTTGAGACATCAACCTTTTTATATCAATAATCGCATTTCATATTACTTTCACATCTTTTCATTTCATTGGCACTAATGGCCATAATTATAAGATCATTCTTGGCACGTTGGCCATATTCAGTATTTCATGCTCACCTTATCAATTTTAAATATCATTATCATCATCAACAACAAATACAATTCAAATCAAGGTGTGTAGTATACATGTGAGCAATTTAGAGTCTAAGGCACATAGAGATATTTCACAAAATTTGGCATAATAGCCTTCATTTGAACTTGACTTAAAGTCGAAACATTATTAATGCACAACCCATATTTTAACACATCCTCAATCATGAATAAAGCATTTGGGATGCTTGTTGAACATATGTCTTTCAACCCAATCTTACTCGGAATAGCCAGTTTCATAATGAATCACTCGGGACTTACATCATTTACATGAATATCGTAGGATTCAATTATAAGAGAAGAGTTTAGCCAACATACCTCAGTTGAGCTTCTTGAAACTCTAAAATATTCCGGAATTCTTAGCAACTTCAATCTATTGTAGAAATATAACAAATTGAATCAAAATTAGGAAGATGATTATGGTTCTAGCTCATTTGAGCATTTTATCAAAAACTAAGTGTGCATTAAGGTTCCAAGGTCCTTTTATGGAGAATTCTATCATCCCACAACCCAATCTTTACCATTTTTAGCTCAACAATCTTCCTACACCCTTCTATAAAACATGCATGTAAATAAACAACCCTCCTGCCTAAAAATTATCTTGCTAGTTGTCCATTTCTACATAAAATTCGAAAGTGAGGGTTAGGGTGTAGAATCTTACCTCTAGGATGAAGACCTAGTGAGTTTCCCTTCTTAATCTTCCAAAACTTTGGCAAGAATTGAAGAACAATTATTGAAGAACACCTTCTTACTCTAGGGAACTCTCTCTCACTCTAAAATATCAGATTGTAGCTCAAAAATGACCCAAAGAGTGTATTTAACGAAATAGGGTCGGATTTTAAAAACCCAAAAATGGAGCTCCGGACAGCATATCGATCGCATAATTGCTGAAAAAATGATCAAAATTCTGTCTGTGTATACGGTCACTATGCGGTCCGCATAACTGTTATGCGGTCGCATAGTCGACCGCATAGTTGCTTCTAGAATGGCCATCTCCTGATCATTTCTGCGGCCATTATGCGGCCCGCAAAGTGATTATGCGGTCGCATAATGGACCGCATAAACGCGCTTTTCCGCCAAAAAATTTTCTTTACTTTCCGGTGCATTGTTCAACCCAAAAAGTCCAAGCCGCGACGAGTTTCTATAATCCTCAACACGTAAAACCAATTCGGTGCCACGAATTATTATTTTCTTTTACAAAATTTTACGTGGCCTTACAAATACTACATCTCAATAACAACTAGCACCACAAGTGCCCATGTGTCACAACTTGCCAATAATCAACAATATCAATATTTCCACAACAATAGCCCATGGCTCCATCACAATGTGTATAAGAATATCAACAATAACAATGAATGTATATTTCTCAACAAGAAAGATGTCTCAAGAATTAACACTTTGCCTCAATGTGATAACGGATTTTCACAACTTCAACACCAATAACCCAACAATGAGAAAGATAATGTGTAACTACGATACTAAATAAGAATAATTCACAATAAAAGAGATAACATATACCGATGACTTAAAATAAAGATAATCAACAATGAAAGAGATAACATGTAAAAATGACTTCATATAATCATAATCAACAATGAAAGAAATAACATGTAACAATAATAATCAACAATGAAAGAGATAACATATAACAATAACTTTAAATAATGACAAATCAATAATGAAAGAGATAACATGTAACAATAACTTCAAATAATGGTAATCAACAATGGAAGAGATGACATGTAACAATGAAAGAGGCAACAAGTTTAACTAAAGCATAAGAGCAAAATATCTAGTAAGATGTGAACAAGTGTTAACAAAGTCATTTAAGGCATTTAAGGATAGACTAACACAAGTAAGAGTAGATTGACTATGAGAATTTAGAATATGATATGACAATTTAATTAAAACATGGGAAGAGTCTAAGTAGCCTAAACCGGTCAAATACCACATACAACCCGTATACCTACTCGTCACCTTGCGTACACGACTTTCACATAACACAAATAACACAATCAATCCCAAATCCTAAGGGGTAGTTCCTCCACATAAAGTTAGGCAAGATACCTACCTCAACTAGGCCAATTCAACCCTCGAAAATAGATTTTCCCCTAAAATTTGCCGCCACACGGCTCAAATCTAACCAAAATTGACTTAATATCATCAAACAATGCAAGGAAAATCAATTACAATAGATAAATCTATGATCTTTATACTTTTCCCAAAAGGTCAACAAAAGTCAACCCGGGACTCGTCCGGTCCAAACCGGGGTCCAAAGGTAGATTCCGACTACCCATAACCCCATGAATCCATATATTCAAAATTCGAGTCCAAATCGACTCTCAAAACACAAATTCATATTTTTCAAAAATATGACAAAGTTTCACAAATTTTCACTTTGATTCACATGATTTTGATGTAATAATCTAAGATATATTGATGAAATATAGTTTGAAATTGATTAGAATCATTTACCAAGGTTTGTATGAAAATCCTCTCTCCAAATCGCCTCCTACCGAGTCTAGAGTTCTAAATTGAGAGAATATGATGAAAAGTCCCGTCTCCCAGCCCTTTTGATCAACTGCAGATGTTACATTTGCGACACAGGGTTCACAAATTGCGACACAACCCTCACAATTGCGAATCAGGGGTCGCATTTGCGAACCCTGACAACCTTAAGATAAGTCGCAATTGCGACAAAGGCATTGCAATTGCGAAGCTGGTCAAAATCGTAAATGCGACCAAATGATCGCAATTGCGAACTGGCCCTCAGGCCTGTTGGCTTCGAAAATGCAAAGGGGAGGTCTCATTTGTGACATCAGAGCCCCCACTGTTGCCTTCGCAATTGCGAGGCTAGTGCTCGCAATTGCGATAACTGAGCACCAACAATACCAGCAATTCATTTTCAGTTCAAACCATTCCAAATCACATCCGAAACTCATCCGAGCCCTTGGGGATCCAAACCAAACATCCACACATGTCTAAAAATATCATACAAACTCGCTCGCGTGATCAAAATACCTAAATAATATCTAGAACTATGAGTCAAACTCCAAAATGCATGAATTTCAAAGTAAAGTTCAAGAACTACTAGAATTGCAACTAAGCATCCGAATTCTATCAATTCAACTCTAAATGATACCAAATTTTGCAGACAAGTTCTAAATAGCATAACGGACCTATTCCAAGTCCCAAAATCAAATTCTGAACTCGATAGCTAAAAGTCAACATACGGTCAAACGTTTCAACTTCAAATTGCCAAATTTCGGCAAAACAACACAAATCAACCTATAGACTATCGAATTCAATTCCAGGCATACGCCCTTGTCTAAAATTACGATACTAAGTGATCGGAGCCATCAAAATACCGTTCAGGAGTTATTTTCACAAAAGTCAAAGCTTGATCAATATTTCTAATTTAAGCTTCTAAGTCAAGAATAAAAGAGTCCAAAATAACTCGAAATCTTCCCGAAACAAAATTAATAAATTTCGTAAGTTATAAAACCATAAACACACATGTATGAATTATAAAAAGGGATAACGGGGTGCAATTACATAAAATGACCGATCGGGTTGTTACACTTTACCTTAGTGTTATTTGTTGATTTGTATCATGCACTTGAGGTTGTTTGTTTGATATACCAAGACTAAAATAGATATGAACATTTAAGGGTTGATTACAAGGCCGTCATATACCAGCCTAGGTTGTTTGGGTCGCCTTCTTTCTTCTAATGTGCTTCTGTAACTCTCGAAAGATCATTGTAATACTTTTTTGTTAACTTTCATGATTATGTGATCATATTTGTGAGCTTTACCCAAATGAAAATATGTTCTGAAATGAAACTGGACTAAGTTCTAATGAATTTCTGCTGTTAATCTTATATGAATTATGTCTGCTACTGTTAACATAAACCAAGTTATGTATAGATTGTCTTCAAGAATCTGGTTGAGAAATAGAATTTGGTTAAGAGTTGTAGCTGTTGTATTTGTGTATCATCTCTTGAATTGGTCATAATAAGCTAAACTGCATTATGCTTGGACTAATACATTCACCTGTTTAACTAGACTAGTTATCCTGCTACTAGAACCATGCTTATTTCATGTGAAACCTTCCTTGTTCTAGACTCATGTCATGAACTTGTTGGTCTGATCCTATGCTGTTTGATACTCTACCATGTTGTAGTCTTGCACTCTTTAAGTATATCTCTTATATTTGTCTAACTGGCTTCTCCTTGATTTCTACACTTATTCCTGTTATTAAACAAACTTCCTGCTTATCTTTTATACTTATGCCTATGTTCTCATGTTACACTATCACATAAGGGAAACTGAACCTTGCCAAGCTTATATAAGTTGACTGTGACTCACCAATAGACATAAAAGAAACCTTCTCATATTTATTTGCCCTGCTTGAGTGTAATACTATGCCTTAACTCTTAATGAACCTAGTCTGAATATGAGATTAGGAATCTTTTAAGGAGAAAGTGATCATCTGTTAAGTTAAGATCAACTTGCTTGCCTAAGTACCCCTGCTAATACTCTTTAGAGATTCCAAATGAAGCTGTTAACTCATACATCTAATAGAAGTTAAGACTTAGTCTATGTATGAACCCTTGATTAATTTAGGTTGTTAAGGTTTTGTGATTAAGGATTTCTATAAACTTGAACTATGTATCTTTTCTACTCCTTAAGTTACATGACTTAATGCTTCGACTTCTAAAATAGTCTGTTGTTGTCCCTTCTCTTTGCTTGCATCTGTAGTTGGTTTCATTGAGCATCTTCTGCATTGCAAAATATTCCTCGCAAATGCGGCCACTGATAGTCCTAAGAGGAGGTCGCAAATGCTATACTGGCTTCGCATTTGCAAAGCCTGTCTTCGTCGCAAATGTGACTATTTTGTCACAAATGCGAACTACCCATTGTTGATGGCCAATTTCCCTCCTTTTTTAAATTAATTTATTTTTACTTAATAATTTACGATAAATATTTTTAAAAGTATTTTCTAGTAACAAATACTTATTTTACAAATTAATTAAGTATTAGTTTTAAAAATTAATCGCATAGTATTAACATTATGTAATTACAAATATATTTACTATTTTTAAGATTGTTAAAATAATTCTTATATATACATTACATAGGTTCTATAATTAATTTGATAATTTACTCTTTAATTTCTAGTTAATTAGATTATTATGTGAAATTCAAAATTAATGTTGCAATTTAGGAAAAAACAAAGTATTTTATAAATAATTAATTACATTAATTAGTAATGTGTATAATAGTTATAACTTTACTATATTTTATTGAAAATTATTAAGCTTATTTAATTTAATTATAAAGGGGATCAAAAGAGGCTAAAGGCTATAATTGCAATTCTCTATTAAACACAAATTGGCCATTCTTTAAATCAAAACTAGCCCAAATGACCAAGCCCAATCCGAAATGACCTAGTCCAAGCAACCCCTCTAATCCACTGTGGTGATCCGCGTCCCTCTCCCTAAACCAATAAGCACCTGCCACATCACTCGCCTCTCTCACTCACAAAGAAACCACAATGAATCTGGACCGTTGATCTATCTCATCAAAGGTCTGTGTCTAATACCCATTTCCTTATTATTATTATTATTATTATTATTATTTAATCATATTAAGATTTAGTCTCAACCGTCTGATCAGAGAGATCCAACGGTCGTCGATTTTAGCATTTTTAGCATTTTCTAAAATCTTCATCTCCCTAAAAATCAGGGCCGTTGATAAAATGATCCAACGGCCCGAATCCAATCTCTCAATTTTAACTCATAGACACCCCAAAACCCTACACATTTTCCATTTGACCAGCCGTCTCTCTGTCCTCTTTTCCTCTCTAATCTCTCAAATCCTCCATGCCCATCAGTCAAGAGACCTTACACAAATCCACGCAAGGTCAACAAATCGACAACCAAATCATCCCTTTTATCTTCCCTAGCCGCGAATCCTGCCGATTTCTCCCCCTTTTCGTTATTTAATTTCAAAACGCCTAAAATCTGGAACCCTAGATTAAGCATGAAAATCGGAGCATGCATGGAGCTTCTTCAGAGATTCATCATGAAAATTCTGTACCTAGAGGTCAAACGCAGTGACCTCTGGGTTTTAGGATTTGTCCGTTGGTTCTTTGCCTTCAACGGTCGATTCCTCATTTTAGGTAAACTCAACACTATTTTTTCCCTATGTTTCTTTCTAATTTTTTGTTACACCCCGTAAGTTTAACAATATTGATACCGTTAGATATTATATTAATGTGGTATTTTCTTTTAAGTGGAGTATTTTAGTAAAAGTTTTATAAGTATAATTTTGGATAGTTACCATTATTACTATTTTCGAATATAATAAATTATACATATAATATAAGAAAGTTTATGAGATTTTTTTTGTTGTAAAGATAAAAATTATTTTTTTCACAAGAAAAGAAGGTTATCTTTTTACCATTTTAAGAATCTAGCGTACGAAAATTTGTACTATTTATTTATATGAGATTAGAAAAAAATTAGAAGTTGAGAAAATATATGTATTTTTACATGGATATTTTAAATGAAATAATAGTAAGATGTATAAAGTGAGTAGTATTTTAAGTAATTTGAGATAATTTTTAATTATGCGGGTAAATTAGTAATTATCTAAAATGGTTGGGATAAGAACATCACGTCCCAGCAACACAAATCAAACAAAGTGACTCTTAATTAAAGATTGCAAGATGGCACTTTGAGAAGGTTGGTACCTTGTCTACCACTCTCTTACTTGCATCTATCATAAACATCACTATTAATATATCTTCTCTTTCCCGTTTAAGACTATTATGTATTGTTATTCTCCTGGATGTTAAGGTAACAAGGAAAATTCTTCTGTTCTACTGTTTAAATTGAAATAGAGTGGCAAAGACTGTCAGTTTAGACCACTTGCTGTGTCGAACAGTTCAACCCATGTAACTGAGAGAGCATAACTTCACCTACCTCTAAGATCTGTTATGTGTGCGTGTGTAGAACAATTGCAACTACAATATACTGAAGCAACATGAGATTAAGATCATATGATGCTAAATTGTCCATTTCTTTTCCACCTTGATATAAGCAACGCAAGACCTTCAACCATTCAAATCAACGTGAGATTCTGAAAAATTCTAAAAAAGCCCGGTATAATCTTTCTCAAGAATACCATATGGATTTTTCCCTACTCCAGGTATGTTAAGGCCAACCCTTCTTTCTTTTGACATGATTCAAGTAACGATACGTAAACGTAATGCTATTCCATAAGTTTTTCTATTCTTAGCAGTTAAGGATGCCTATGTTATTCATTCCAGTAAAGTAATATTCAAGCATGTCTACGTATGTCTTTAGTCCATACTGAGGTATATGACAGAGAACTTGTGTTATAAATATATGTGTTGGGATTTATTTATAAATATAGTTTTTATAGTTTAACTAAACATGCAGTAATTATATGCATATAATGAACAAATATAACGTGATTATTTGTAATATTAGACTTACATTATTATGTTATTACATGATATTTAAAAGAAGAGTAGTCATATTGTGATCAATAATTGATTGTAGAAACATATTAATATTATAGTTTGCGGTTGTTTGTGACAAGTTACACTTGAAAATTGATTATGAACTATAACATAATGAATTATAATATAGTATATATTGTTACAACACAAAATGTTATAAAATATCAATTTGATTATAATATATCGTTAGATTGTTGTAGATTGATTTTGAAGTAATGATTCATGCATAATAAAGGTTTATAATGCATTTTTATTTAGTTGTATAGGTAGTTTGACGTTGTGATATGCATCATGACTGATAATTGCACGGTTAACAATGGCTATCTTGACAACTTTTGGGGTACTAGCATAAAAGATATACGTTTGTGTATATAGTTTAATATAGTATAATTATAATGTGTTAAGGCCGTATGATATTGATGGAATTAGGTATTTTGTGGTGTAGTTTTAGATAATTGATTTTGATTAATTGAGATAGTATATAATGACGTGTAATAAGTAATAGAATTAATGTTATGTAATAAATATGATTAAAATGTTGAATGAAGTTGTGTATGGTATATGATAGAGAAGTTAATGTTTATAATATAGTGATACATGTACATGCATCTTCATGCATTTACCATCGTGCTACGGCCGACCGGGCAGTTACCACCAGTTGGGTAGTTATATATCATTATTTACCGCCGGTTGGGCAGACATGCATATTCATTTACCACCGAGTTACGACCGGTTGGGCAGTTATACATTTACCACCGAGCTACGGTCGGTTGGGAAGTTACATATTTATCACCGAGCTACGGCCGGTCGGGCAGTCAGGGCAGTTACAGTTACCACCGGTTGGGCAGTTATGCATTTACCACCGAGCTACGGTCGGTCGGGCAGTTACCACTGATCAGTTGGGCAGTCATGCATCATACGATATGGATAATAGATTCAAAGAGAAGTATTATATATATAAGTATAAGTATGCATATACGATGGCACTTCAGAGATTCAGGTTGATTCTTATATGTCTTTAATAAATGTTAACTTATTGTTATGTTTCAGTTCTGCCTTACATACTCAGTACATTATTCGTACTGACGTCCTATTGTTGGGGACGCTGCTTTCATGCCTGCAGGTATAGATAATCAATTTGACGAGCCCTCATAGTAGAAGAGATTGGAATTCAGCAAAGGATCCGTAAGACTCCACCTCATTCGGAATGCAGCCGAGTCTATGAGTCATCGTGTCAGAATTTTGCTAAAGACTTATGGGTAGGCCGGTACCCTATCCCATTTGATGTCAAATAATCTTAGAGGCTTTGTAGACAAAGATTCAATTTGTACAGTATGTCAGAGGCCTTGACGGCCCATATGCATTCATGTTTTAAGAAAAATAATTTAGTGATACAATGTTGCCCACTTATAGATATACATTATGAGTTGTGGCCATGTTGGCCCATAATAGTTACAGAAGAAAAACAAATGAGATACACAGTGGTTCGCTCGGGCCAGCACGACACCGGGTGCCAGCCACGCCTCCCCAGGTTTGGGGCGTGACATTTTTACTCAATCTTGCTATCATCATCTACCATGCGTCACTCTCCACTATTGCTTTGAATCTGTGAAACCCTAAGAGCCTTAAATGACACTATAAATAGAGCCTTTAATGTTCTCACCAAAAATACGACCTAAAACTGAAAACATCTACATAATCACTTAAGAGCAATTCTGAGATAAAAAACCTAGTGTTCCTTACTATTTTCCCTTCTCATTTCTGAGTACTATCGGTGCTTCAAGATTGAAGTTATTGGGGTCTCAAGCAACTAAGAGAGATCTTTGTTTGGTCTGCTGCCATCGAAAAGGTTAGTGCATTCCTAATTTCTCTCTTTTAATCATCTTATAGGAACATTATTGTAATGACCCAACGGTCATTTTAACTTTTAGAACCCTGTTTCCTAAAATAAAACTTTCCGTATGTACTTTTAATAATTTTTGACTTGCGGGGATGGTTGGTTCGGGATTTGGAAGCGTTTGGGTTGAAATCGGGACATTTGGTTCCTAAAGTTAACCTTAAAAGGCCAAGTTTGACTTCGGTCAACATTTTGAGAAAACGACTCCGGAATAAGGATTTGACGGTTCCAATAGGTTCGTATGATGATTTTGGACTTGAGCGTATGTCCGAAACGGGTTTTGGATAACCCGGGAGCATTTTGACGCTTAATAGTAAAAATCAACTATTTGAAGGTTTAAAATTCTTTAAATTTGGTTTGGAGTAGGATTTTGAGTAATTGAAGTCTGTTTGGAATTCAGAGTTTGGGAATAGTTCCGTATAGTGATTTAAGACTTGCACGCAAATTTTCATGTCATTCTGAGTAGTTTAAGTATATTTAGGCGCATTGGAAGTAAATTGAAGAACTTGAAATTTTTAAGTTTGATTCAATTCGGTTTGGGGTATGATTCTTAGATTTGATGTTGTTTTACACATTCCGTGAGTTCGAGTGAGTCCGTTTTTAGATTTCAAACCTGTTGGTATATTCGGGCGGGGCTCCGGGATCCCCGAGTGTTAACCGGACGAGGCTCGGATCAATTTTGGAATTTTGAAAAAGAGCTGAAGCTTCCAGCTTCTGGTATGATCGCACCTGTGCATGGTCAGCCGCAGGTGCGAGCCACCAGCCGCAGGTGTGAAGGGGTGGATCTGCCCGACCATCGTAGATGCGAAGAATTGGGCGCAGAAGCGGACGTGCAGGTGCGGTCCTTTGGGCGCAGGTGCGGAGCCAGTCCAAGAGGAAAAATCTCTCACCTACGAGGCTTTTATGCAGGTGCGAAAGCCACAGGTGCGAACACCTTCTACATGTGCGAAAAATCTGTCTGGGCAGAAGCTTAAAACAGATGAAGCTCAGTCCATTTTTGTTCGTTTTTCTTCCATGTTTGGGCGATTTCAAAGTTTTTGAGAGGAGATTTCAACTAGCAATTTGGAGGTAAGTTAATTCTACACCCCTTGAGTTAAATACATAGATTATAAGTAGATTATAACTAGTAAATCTTAGAAATCAAAGGTTTAGGTGAAAAACCTAGATTTTTATAAAAATGACATTTTAACCACGAAAATAGTTATGGAATTGGGTAGAAATTATATATTTGAGTTCTTGAGATTATGGGTAACGTTTCCATCCAAAATTTTTAAGAATCCGGGCACGTGGGCCTGGGGTAAATTTTAGGAATTTTATCATTTTGGATAGGGTAATTTATTTAATAGATAAATTTTGAATTATTGAACATATATTAATTATTTTATATAACTTTTGGATAGTTTCGGATTTTTCGGCATCGAATCGAGAATTTTACGCGACGAGATAATCGGAAAATGGACTTTAAGACGAGGCAAGTCTCTTGTCTAATATTGTGAGGGGAAAATTACCCCATAGGGATTAAATTGAATAATTGTTACAAATTGCGGGGGCTACGTACGTACGAGGTGATGAGAGTCCATGCGTAGCTACTATAAATGCTAAAGTCGGGGTAGTTTAGGACTCAAAGCATGAATTACTTGTGTAAATTGTATTCCCTGATTTATTAATATTAAATTAATATATATGAATATATTGTGAATTGTTAGATAGAGATATTAAAGGATGAAAATCTCATATGCTTGATTTTCAGTTTAAATCAATTAATTATTAAAAGAAATTGTTCTTCCTCCCGAATTTATCTGATAATAAATATACTCTCCTTCCGGAGGTACATAAGAAAATGTCCTCCTTTCTTATGGAGCGGGCCGAACGCCTCGGCAGGATAGATGCATCTATGGATCGCGCCGCACGTCCCTCGGCAGTGTACACGACACAGTGGATCGGGCCGTACGTCCTCGACAGAAATCGTGCTTAATAATAATAATTACACGATACTTTAGTAATTTATTTCATCTTGCGAAGCTAAATGATAAATTGAAAAATCCTTGGAATTCAATGAATTATTATTCTTGCTTGTTAAAGAATTAATTGTTATTCCTGTAAATGATATTTAATTGATAAATTGGAAATTATTTAAATTGAAGGAATTTAATTAATATATTGAGAATTATTGCATTTGGAGGAATTTGATTATTTCCGCTGATTAAATAAATTATTTTAAATTCTGTAAATCATGCTGATTTAAATATCCTAGTTGTATTTCAATTATTATTATTGACCCATAGTGAGTGTCAAAGTCGGCTATCTCGTCTCTACCACTTCGAGATTAGGCTTGATACTTACTGGGTACACGTTATTTTCGTACTCATACTGCACTTGCTGCACATTTTATTGTGCAGGTACATATATGTATAGCGGCCTTGATCTTACACCCACTTTATCCAGGGACATGGTGGTGAGCTGTTTCTCTGATCCGTTCTGCAGCTACTAGTGTCTCTCTTTGTATTTTTCATTCTATCTATTTTCATTTCAGACAGTATTTGAGGTTTTTGTATAAATTACTAGATGCTCATACACTTGTGACACCAGGTCTTGGCACACACATTGGTAGAATTTGGATTTTATTTTTTTCTCTTGGTTTTAAATTTTGTCAATGAATGTTTGATTTATTAAGTTGGCTTGCCTAGCCGTAGTGTTGGGTGCCATCACGACCTATAGGTGAAATTGGGTCGTGACAATATGGTATCAGAGCACTAGGTTCACGTAGGTCTCACAAGTTATGAGCAGGCCTAATAGAGTCTTGCGGATCGGTACGGAGACGTATGTACTTATCTTCGAGAGGCTATAGGGTGTTAGGAAACTACCTTTCTTCATATTTCATTGTGCAATTAATGTAGTACTAAATATCCTTCTCTTATTCTCTCTCAGATGGTGATAACATGCTCAAATGAAGATCCAGACCAGGGAAAAGCTATTCCCCCAATTGCTAGAGGCCGAGGTCGAGGGAGGGCTCCAGCCCGTGGTAGAGGGCGAGGACGTCCCAGGACTGTTCCAGTTATGCCGCTAGTGGGTCCAGCAGAGAATCCCATTATTGAGGAGCAGGGTGAGGTGCCTGTGGCAGAGCCAGCTCCGGTGGATTTCACATCTGCACCAGGATTTCAGGATGTCATGGGTCGTATGCTGTGGTTCATGGACAATATGACTCATGCCGGTTTATTTCCGGTAGATCCAGCCACATCTCAGGCGGGCGGGGGAGCACAGACCCCTACCGTGCAGGCTCATAGATAGGCAGCTGCTGTATATTAGACCCAGGGTGCACTACCCGTGGGAGGAGCCTAGCCAGTGGCAGCAGCTACACCTGAGCCCAGGCCAGCTGTAGCCGTCGATCCTCAGAAGCTATTGGATAGATGGACTAGACTACATCCTCCTATCTTTGGGGGTGAACGACATGAGGATCCATAGGACTTCATTGATCGTTGCAGGGATAGACTGCACAACATGAGGATATTAGAGTCTCACGGGGTAGACTTTGCTACTTTTCAGCTAGAGGGCAGAGCCCGTAGATGGTGGCAGTCTTATGCTCTTGGTAGACTAGCAGATTCTCCTCCCATGACTTGGGACAGGTTCACCCGTATTTTCCTGGACAGGTATATTGCACCCTCCAAGAGGGAAGAGTTGCGGCTTCAGTTTGAGCAGCTCCAGCAGGGTCAGATGTCAGTGACTGATTGTGAGGCGAGGTTTTCTGAATTATCTCGCCATGCACTTAAGATACTCCCTAATGAGGCGGAGAGAGTGCAGAGGTTTTTAGCCTGTTTACATACTGGTATTCAGGCCACTATGGCTCAAGAGGTTGAGATATGTACTTCTTATGAGCGAGTTGTGGAGATAGCCCGGAGGATTGAGGGTGTGCGTCAGCGGAGTCGAGAGTAGATTATGAGGGATAAGTGGCTTAGGTACTCTGGAGAGTTCAGAGGTGCTCCGTCTGGGGGCAGAGGTCAGTTTGTGAGGGGGCTGTCCAACAGACCCTCATTTCCAGCACCACCACCTCCTCGAGGTGCTTCAGTGCGACCTTATCTCAGTGCTATACCAGAGAGTTCCTTCCACCCACCAGCTATTCAGGGTCCTCCCAGTGGGTATTCAGTTCCCTAGGGCCAGACATTTAGTCAGCAGCCCATCGCACCGAAGATTTATTACGAGTGCGGGGATCCCAGTCACATGCAGAGGTTTTTCCCCAGGTTTTGGGGTAGACCAGTACAACAGGGTCAGCAGCCTATGCTTACCGGACCAGTTGCTCCACCAGTAGTCCGACCACCAAGAGGTGGAGGAGAGGTGGGTAGGGGTCGTCCTAGAGATGGAGGTCAGCCAGTTGGTGCTCCAGCTCGGTTCTATGCTTTTCTGGCTAGACCAGATGCAGAGGCCTCAGATGCTGTGATTACATGTATTATTTCTGTTTGCGGCAAAGATGCCTCAGTATTATTTGATCCAGGATCCACGTATTCATATGTGTCATCTCTATTTGGTCCATTCCTGGGTGTTTTTTGTGAGTCCTTGAGTACTCCTGCTTATGTGTCCACTCCTGTAGGCGATTATGTTATTGTGAACCGGATCTACCGATCCTGTATTATTACATTCTGTGGTTATGAAACTAGAGCAAATCTCTTATTGCTCGAGATGATCGATTTTGAAATTATTCTGGATATGGACTGGTTATCTCTATATCATGCTATTCTAGATTGTCATGCCAAAACTGTTACCTTGGCTGTTCCATCTTTGCCTAGGCTAGAGTGGAAGGGTTCGTCAATTAGTTCATTTAATCGGGTTATTTCTTTTATAAAGGCTCAACACCTGGTTGAGAAGGGTTGTTTGGCTTATCTAGCCTATGTTCCGGATACTACTGCAGAGACTCCGGCTATTGATTCAGTGCCAGTAGTTCGGGAGTTCTCCGTTGTATTTCCTTCAGATCTTCCACGTATGCCACATGATCATGATATTGATTTCTGTATTGACTTGGCTCCAGATACTCAGCCTATATCTATCCCGCCGTATCGCATGGCTCCGAAAGAATTGAAAGAATTGAAAGAATAACTTGAAGAGTTATTAGCCAAAGGGTTTGTCAGACCGAGTGTATCGCCTTAGGGTGCACCGGTATTATTTGTGAAAAAGAAGGATGTAACAATGCGAATGTGCATTGATTATCGCCAATTGAACAAAGTTATTATTAAGAACAAGTACCCGTTGCCGCGTATTAATGATCTATTTGACCAGTTGCAGGGTGCTAGGGTGTTCTCTAAGATCGACTTGAGGTTGGGGTATCATCAGTTGAAGATTCGAGATTCGGATGTTCCGAAAACTGCTTTCCGTACTAAATATGGTCATTATGAGTTTCAGGTAATGTCTTTCGGTTTAACTAATGTCCCGGCAGCGTTTATGGATCTGATGAATAGAGTATTTTGGCCATATATTGATTCATTTGTCATTGTCTTCATTGATGATATTTTGATCTACTCACGCAGCAAGGAGGAACGTGAGCAGCATATGAGAGTAGTGTTTCAGACATTGCAGGAACAAAAGCTATATACTAAGTTCTCTAAATGTGAGTTTTGGCTAGAGTCTGAAGCATTTTTGGGACATATTGTATCGGGCGAAGGTATTAAAGTTTATCCCAAAAAGATTGAGGCAGTTCAAAATTGGCATTGTCCGAGTTCGGCGACTGAGATTAGGAGTTTTCTGGGTTTAGCAGGTTATTATCGTCGGTTCGTGGAAGGTTTTTCATCTATTGCAGCACCTTTGACCAAATTAACCCAGAAGGGTATTCAGTTCCGATGGTCCGATGATAGTGAGTCAAGCTTTCAGAAACTCAAGTCAGCATTGACTACAACACCAGTGTTAGTGTTACCTTCCGGTTTGGGGACGTATATAGTGTATTGCGACGCTTCACGCATTGGTTTGGGTTGTGTATTAATGCAGGAAGGGCGAGTTATTACATATGCTTCACGTCAGTTGAAGCCCCACAAGCAGAATTATCCGGTACATGATTGGAGTTAGCTGTGATTGTTCACGCCCTTAAGATTTGGAGGCATTATCTTTATGGGGTATCCTGTGAAGTTTATACTGATCATCACAGTTTGCAGCATTTGTTCAAGTAGAGGGACTTAAATTTAAGGCAGCGCAGATGGCTGGAATTACTAAAAGATTATGATATTACTATCCTATATCATCCAGGTAAAGCAAATGTAGTTGCAGATGCCTTGAGTAGAAAGGCGGAGAGTATGGGTAGTTTGGCTTTCATTTCAGCAGAAGAGAGGCCATTAGCTTTGGATATCTAGTCCTTGGCCAACAGACTTGTGCGACTAGATATCTCAGAGCCTAGTCGAGTTTTTGCATGTGTCGTTGCTCAGTCTTCACTATTTGATTAGATCAAGGCTCGCCAGTATGATGACCCACACTTAATGGTTCTTCGAGAAATGGTACTACAAGGTTGTGCCAAGGAAGTCACTATTGGTGCAGATGGTGTTCTACGACTCCAGGATCGTCTATGTGTTCCTAATGTGGATAAACTGAGGAAAAAGATCTTGGAGGAGGTACACAGTTCTCGGTATTCTATTCATCCATGTGCTACGAAGATGTATCGTGACTTGAGGCAGCATTATTGGTGGCGACGAATGAAAAAGGACATAGTTGAGTATGTAACTAGGTGTCTAAATTGCGAGCAAGTTAAATATGAGCACCAGAGGCCAGGTGGCCTACTTCAGCAGATGACTATATCAGAATAGAAATGGGAACGCATCACTATGGACTTTGTTGTTGGGTTGCCGCGGACCTTGAAGAAGTTTGATGCAGTTTGGGTGATTGTTGACAGGTTGACCAAGTCGGTGCATTTTATTCCTGTTGTGACTACGTATACTTCAGAGAGGTTGGTCCAGATTTATATTCAAGAGATAGTTCGGTTGCATGGTGTGCCAATTTCCATCATATCAGATAGAGGTCCTTAGTTTACTTCACATTTCTAGAGAGCAGTACAGAGTGAGTTGGGGACCCGTGTAGATCTTAGCACAGCCTTTCATCCACAGACCGACGGGCAGTCAGAGCGGACAATTCAGATTTTGGAGGATATGCTCAAGGCATGTGTGATTGACTTTGGAGGTCAGTGGGATCGTTTCCTGTCTTTGGCCGAGTTTGCTTATAATAACAGTTACCAATCCAACATCAAGATGGATCCATTTGAGGCTTTATATGGCCGTCGATGCCGTTCACCTATCGGATGGTTTGAGCCCGGTGAGACTAAGTTATATGGTACTGATTTGGTAATGGATGCCTTGAAAAAGGTGAAGTTGATTCAGGAGCGACATCGTATAGCACAGTCCAGACAGAAGAGTTATGTGGATCAGAAAGCACGTGATTTATCCTTTATGGTAGGTGAAAAAGTTCTCTTGAAGGTTTCGCCGATGAAGGGAATTATGAGATTTGGGAAGATGGGCAAGTTGAGCCCAAGGTTTATAGGCCCATTTGAGGTGTTGAGACGAGTTGGGGAGGTTCCTTATTAGCTTGCCTCCCAGTCATCGGGAGTTCATCCGGTTTTCCATGTATATATGCTCCGGAAGTATCATGCTGACCTATCACATGTGTTGAACTTCAGCACAGTTCAGCTAGATAAGAGTTTGGGTTATGAAGAAGAGCCATTTGCCATTGTTGATAAATAGGTTCGCCAGTTGAGGTCCAAGAGGATTTCTACAGTAAAGGTCTAGTGGAGGGGCCAACCAGTCGAGGAAGCGACTTGGGAGGCCGAGGAGGACACGCAGAGCAAATATCTACACTTATTTAGCACTCCAGGTATTATTCTAAACCCGTTCGAGGACGAATGTTTGTTTAAGAGGTGGAGAATGTAATGACCCAACCGGTCATTTTAACTTTTAGAACCGCGTTCCCTAAAATAAAATTTTCCGTATGTGCTTTTAATGATTTTTGACTTGCGGGGTTGGTTGGTTCGGGATTTGGAAGCATTTGGGTTGAAATCGGAACACTTGGTTCCTTAAGTTAGCCTTAAAAGGCCAAGTTTGACTTCGGGCAACATTTTGTGAAAACGACCCCGGAATCGGGATTTGACGGTTCCAATAGGTTCGTATGATGATTTTGGACTTGGGCGTATGTCCGAAACGGGTTTTGGATAACCCGGGAGCGTTTTGACGCTTAATAGTAAAAATTAACTATTTGAAGGTTTAAAATTCTTAAAATTTGGTTTGGAGTACGATTTTGAGTAATTGAAGTCCGTTTGGAATTCCGAGTTTGGGAATAGTTTCGTATAGTGATTTAAGACTTGCACGCAAAATTTCGTGTCATTCCGAGTAGTTTAAGTATATTTTGGTGCATTGGAAGTAAATTGAAGAACTTGAAATTCTTAAGTTTGATTCAATTTGGTTTGGGGTATGATTATTAGATTTGATGTTGTTTTACACATTTCGTGAGTTCGAGTGAGTCCGTTTTATGATTTCAAACCTGTTGGTATGTTCGGGCGGGGCTCCGGGGGCCCCGAGTGTTAACCGGACGAGGCTCGGATCAATTTTGAAATTTTGAAGAAGAGCTGAAGCTTCCAGTTTCTAGTATGATCGCACCTGCGCATGGTTAGCCGCAGGTGCGAGCCAACAGCAACAGATGCTAAGGGGAGGATCTGCCCGGCCATTGCAAATGCGAAGAATTGGGCACAAAAGCAGACACGCAGGTGCGGTCCTTTGGGCGCAGGTGCGGAGCCAGTCCAAGAGGAAAAATCTTGCACCTGCGAGGCTTTTCCGCAGGTGCGAACACCTTCCGCAGGTGCAAAAAATCTGTCTGGGCAGAAGCTTAAAACGGATGAAGCTCAGTCCATTTTTGTTCGTTTTTCTTCTATGTTTGGGCGATTTCAAAGCTTTTTGAGAGGAGATTTCAACTAGCAATTTGGAGGTAAGTTAATTCTACACTCCTTGAGTTAAATACATAGATTATAAGTAGATTATAACTAGTAAATCTTAGAAATCAAAGGTTTAGGTGTAAAACCTAGATTTTTATAAAAATGAGATTTTAACCACGAAAATAATTATGGAATTGGGTAGAAATTATATATTTGAGTTCTTGAGATTATGGGTAACGCTTCCATTCGAAAATTTTAAGAATCCGGGCACGTGGTCCTGGGGTGAATTTTAGGAATTTTACCATTTTGGATAGGGTAATTTATTTAATAGATGAATTTCGAATTATTGAACATATATTAATGATTTTACATAACTTTTGGATAGTTTCAGATTTTTTGGCATCGAATCGAGAATTTTACACGATGCGATAATCGAAAAGTAGAATTTGAGACGAGGTAAGTCTCCTGACTAATCTTGTGAGGGGGAAATTACCCCATAGGGATTAAATTGAATAATTATTGCTAATTGCGGGGGCTACGTATGCATGAGGTGACGAGAGTCCGTGCGTAGCTACTATAAATGCTAATCCTAGACTACATCCTCATGTCTTTGGGGGTGAGCGACATGAGGATCCACATGACTTCATTGATTGTTGCGGGACAGACTGCACAACATGAGGATATTAGAGTCTCACGCGGTAGACTTTGCTACTTTTCAGCTAGAGGGCAGAGCCCGTAGATGGTGGCAGTCTTATGCTCTTGGCAGACCAGCAGATTCTCCTCCCATGACTTGGGACAGGTTCACCCGTATTTTCCTGGACAGGTATATTCCACCCCCCCAAAGGGAAGAGTTGCGGTTTCAGTTTGAGCAGCTCCAGCAGGGTCAGATGTTATTGACTAATTATGAGGTGAGGTTTTCTGAATTATCTCGCCATGCACTTATGATACTCCCTACTGAGGCGGAGAGAGTGCGAAGGTTTGTAGCCGATTTACATACTGGTATTCAGGCCACTATTGCTCGAGAGGTTAAGATGGGTACTTCTTATGAGCGAGTTGTGGAGACAGCCCAGAGGATTGAGGGTGTGCGTCAGCGTAGTCGAGTGAAGATTATGAGGGATAAGCGGTTTAGGTACTCTGGAGAGTTCAGAGGTGCTCCATCTGGGGGCAGAGGTCAGTCCATGAGGGGGCAGTCCAGCAGACCCCCATTTCCAACACCACCACCTCCTCGAGGTTCTCCAGTGCGACCTTATCTCAGTGCTATACCAGAGAGTTCCTACCGCCCACCAGCTATTCAAGGTCCACCCAGTGGGTATTCAGTTCCCCAGGGCTAGATATTTAGTCAGCAGCCCATCGCACCGAAGAGTTGTTACGAGTGCAGGGATCCCAGCCACATGCGGAGGTTTTTCCCTAGGCTTTGGGGTAGACCAGTACAGCATGGTCAATAGCCTATGCTTACCGGACTAGTTGCTCCACCAGTAGTCCGACCACCAAGAGGTGGAGGACAGGTGGGTAGGGGTCGTCCTAGAGGTAGAGGTTAGCCAGGCGGAGGCCAGCCAGTTGGCGCTCTAGCCCGGTTCTATGCTTTTCCGGCTAGAGCAGATACAGAGGCCTTAGATGCTATGATTATAGGTATTATTTCTGTTTGCGGCAAAGATGCCTCAGTATTATTTGATCCAGGATCCACGTATTCATATGTGTCATGTCTATTTGCTCCATTCCTGGGTGTTTCTTGTGAGTCCTTGAGTACTCCTGTTTATGTGTCCACTCCTGTAGGCGATTCTGTTATTGTGAACCGAATCTACCGGTCCTGTATTATTACATTCTGTGGTTATGAAACTAGAGCAGATCTCTTATTGCTCGAGATGATCGATTTTGAAATTATTTTGGGTATGGAATGTTATCTCCATATCATGCTATTCTAGATTGTCATGACAAAACTGTTACCTTGGCTATTCCATCTTTGCCTTGGCTGGAGTGGAAGGGTTTGTCGGTTAGTTTATTTAATCAGGTTATTTCTTTTATAAAGGCTCAACACATGGTTGAGAAGGGTTGTTTGGCTTATCTACCCTATGTTCGGGATACTACTGTAGAGACTCCGGCTATTGATTCAGTGCCAGTAGTTCGGGAGTTCTCTGATGTATTTCCTTCAGATCTTCCAGGTATGCCACCTGATCGTGATATTGATTTCTGTATTGACTTGGCTCTAGATACTCAACCTATATCTATCCCACCGTATCGTATGGCTACGAAAGAATTGAAAGAATTGAAAGAACAGCTTGAAGATTTATTTGCTAAAGGGTTCGTCAGACCGAGTGTATCGTCTTGGGGTGCACCGGTATTATTTGTGAAAAATAAGGATGGAACAATACTAATGTGTATTGATTATCGCCAATTAAACAAAGTTACTATTAAGAACAAGTACACATTGCCATGTATTGATGATCTATTTGATCAGTTGTAGGGTGCTAGGGTGTTCTCTAAGATCGACTTGAGGTCGGGGTATCATCAGTTGAAGATTCGAGATTTGGATGTTTCGAAAACTGCTTTCCGTACTAGATATGGTCATTATGAGTTTCTGGTAATGTCTTTCGGTTTAACTAATGCCCCGGCAGCATTTATGGATCTGGTGAATAGAGTATTCATGCCATATATCGATTCGTTTGTCATTGTCTTCATTGATGACATTTTGATCTACTCGCGCAGCAAGGAGGAACATGAGCAGCATATGAGAGTAGTGCTTTAGACATTGCGGGAACAAAAGCTATATGCTAAGTTTTGGCTAGAGTCTGTAGCATTTTTGGGACATATTATATATTGTACGAAGGTATTAAAGTTGATCCCAAAAAGATTGAGGCAGTTCAGAATTGGCATTGTCCCACTTCAGCGACTGAGATCAGGAGTTTTTTGGGTTTAGCAGGTTATTATCGTCGGTTCATGAAAGGTTTTTCATCTATTGCAGCACGTTTGACCAAATTAACCCAGAAGGGTGTTCAGTTCCGATGGTCCGATGATTGTGAGTCAAGCTTTCAAAAACTTAAGACAGCATTGACTACAACACCAGTGTTAGTGTTACCTTCCGGTTCGGTGATGTATACAGTGTATTGCGACGCTTCATGCATTGGTTTGGGTTGTGTATTAATGCAGGAAGGGCGAGTTATTGCATATGCTTCATGTCAGTTGAAGCCCCATGAGCAGAATTATCCGGTACATGATTTGGAGTTAGCTGCGATTGTTCACGCCCATAAGATTTGGAGGCATTATCTTTATGGTGTATCCTGTGAAGTTTATACTGATCATCACAGTTTGCAACATTTATTCAAGCAGAGAAACTTAAATTTAAGGCAGCGCAGATGGCTGGAATTACTAAAAGATTATGATATTACTATCCTATATCATCCAGGTAAAGCAAATGTAGTTGCAGATGCCTTGAGTAGAAAGGCGAAGAGTATGGGTAGTTTGGTTTTCATTTCAGTAGAAGAGAGGCCATTAGCTTTGGATATCCAGTCCTTGGCCAACAGACATGTGCGACTAGATATCTCAGAGCCCAACCGAGTTCTTGCATGTGTCGTAGCTCAGTTTTCACTATTTGATCAGATCAAGGCTCACCAGTATGATGACCCACACTTAATGGTTCTTCGAGAAACGGTACTACGAGGTGGTTCCAAGGAAGTCACTATTGGTGCAGATGGTGTTCTGCGACTCCAGGATCATCTGTGTGTTCCTAATGTGGATGAACTGAGGAAAAAGATCCTGGAGGAGGCACACAGTTCTCGGTATTCTATTCATCCAGGTGCTACGAAGATATATCGTGACTTGAGGTAGCATTATTGATGGCGACGAATGAAAAAGGACATAGTTGAGTATGTAACTAGGTGTCTAAATTGCCAGCAAGTTAAATATGAGCACCAGAGGCCAGATGGCCTACTTCAGCAGATGACTATATCGGAATGGAAATGGGAACGCATCACTATGGACTTTGTAGTTGGGTTGCCGCGGACCTTGAGGAAGTTTGATGCAGTTTGGGTGATTGTTGACAAGTTGACCGAGCTGGCACATTTTATTCCTGTTGTGACTACGTATACTTCAGAGAGGTAGGCCCAGATTTATATTCAAGAGATAGTTCGGTTGCACGGTGTGCCAATTTCCATCATATCAGATAGAGGTCCTCACTTTACGTCACATTTCTGGAGAGCAGTACAGAGTGAGTTGGGGACCCGTGTAGAGCTTAGCACAACCTTTCATCCGCAGACTGACAGGCAGTCAGAGCGGACAGTTCAGATTTTGGAGGATATGCTCAGGGCATGTGTGATTGACTTTGGAGGTCAGTGGGATCGTTTCCTGCCTTTGGCTGAGTTTGCTTATAATAATAGTTAACAATCCAGCATCGAGATGGCTCCATTGGAGGCTTTATATGGCCGTCGATGCCGTTCACCTATCGGATGGTTTGAGCCCGGTGAGGCTAAGTTATATGGTACTGATTTGGTAAAGGATGCCTTGAAAAAGGTGAAGTTGATTCAGGAGCGACTTCATACAGCACAGTCCAGATAGAAGAGTTACGCGGATTAGAAAGCGCGTGATTTATCCTTTATGGCAGGTGAAAAAGTTCTCTTGAAGGTTTCGCCGATGAAGGGAATTATGAGATTTGGGAAGAAGGGAAAATTGAGCCCAAGGTTTATAGGCCCATTTGAGGTGTTGAGACGAGTTGGGGAGGTTCCTTATGAGCTTGCCTCCCAGTCATCGGGAGTTCATCCGGTTTTCCATGTATATATGCTCCGGAAGTATCATGCTGACCTATCACATGTGTTGAACTTCAGCACAGTTCAGCTAGATAAGAGTTTGGGTTATGAAGAAGAGCCATTTTCCATTGTTGATAAATAGGTTCGCCAGTTGAGGTCCAAGAGGATTTCTACAGTAAAGGTCTAGTGGAGGGGCCAACCAGTCGAGGAAGCGACTTGGGAGGCCGAGGAGGACATGCGGAGCAAATATCCACACTTATTTAGTACTCCAGGTATTATTCTAAACCCGTTCGAGGACGAACGTTTGTTTAAGAGGTGGAGAATGTAATGAACCAACCGGTCATTTTAACTTTTAGAACCCCGTTCCCTAAAATAAAATTTCCCGTATATGCTTTTAATGATTTTTGACTTACGGGGATGGTTGGTTCGGGATTTGGAAGCGTTTGGGTTGAAATCGGAACACTTGGTTCCTTAAGTTAGCCTTAAAAGGCCAAGTTTGACTTCGGGCAACATTTTGTGAAAACGACCCCGGAATCGGGATTTGACGGTTCCAATAGGTTCATATGATAATTTTGGACTTGGGCGTATGTCCGAAACGGGTTTTGGATAACCCGGGAGCGTTTTGACGCTTAATAGTAAAAATCAACTATTTGAAGGTTTAAAATTCTTCAAATTTGGTTTGGAGTAGGATTTTGAGTAATTGAAGTCCGTTTGGAATTCCGAGTTTGGGAATAGTTTCGTAAAGTGATTTAAGACTTGCACGTAAAATTTTGTGTCATTCCGAGTAGTTTAAGTATATTTCGGCGCATTGGATGTAAATTGAAGAACTTGAAATTCTTAAGTTTGATTCAATTTGGTTTGGGGTATGATTATTAGATTTGATGTTGTTTTACACATTCCGTGAGTTCGAGTGAGTCCGTTTTATGATTTCAAACCTGTTGGTATGTTCGGGCGGGGCTCCGGGGGCCCCGAGTGTTAACCGGACGAGGCTCGGATCCATATTGAAATTTTGAAGAAGAGTTAAAGCTTCCAGTTTCTGGTATGATCACATCTGCGCATGGTCAGTCGCAGGTGCGAGCTCACAGGTGCGAGCCACCAGCCGCAGGTGCGAAGGGGAGGATCTGCCCGGCCATTGCAGATGCGAAGAATTGGGCGCAGAAGCAGACGTGCAGGTGCGGTTCTTTGGGCGCAGGTGCGGAGCCAGTCCAAGAGGAAAAATCCCGCACCTGCGAGGCTTTTCGCAGGTGCGAAAAATCTGTCTGGGCAGAAGCTTAAAACGGACGAAGCTCAGTCCATTTTTGTTCGTTTTTCTTCCATGTTTGGGCAATTTCAAAGCTTTTTGAGAGGAGATTTCAACTAGCAATTTGGAGGTAAGTTAGTTCAACACCCCTTGAGTTAAATACATAGATTATAAGTAGTAAATCTTAGAAATCAAAGGTTTAGGTGAAAAACCTAGATTTTTATAAAAATGAGATTTTAACCATGAAAATAGTTATAGAATTGGGTAGAAATTATATATTTG
The DNA here is from genome assembly GCF_000715075.1 of Nicotiana tabacum. Taxonomy (NCBI): domain Eukaryota; kingdom Viridiplantae; phylum Streptophyta; class Magnoliopsida; order Solanales; family Solanaceae; genus Nicotiana; species Nicotiana tabacum. Next base: position 62,488,964 of record NC_134094.1, on the reverse strand, counting down.
AGCTCTTGAAATTACGGGTAACGTTTCCATCCGAAGATTTTCAGAATTCGGGCACGTGGGCCCGGGGTGAATTTTAGAAATTTTATCATTTTGGATAGGGTAATTTATTTAATAGATGAATTTTGAATTATTGAACATATATTAATTATTTTATATAACTTTTGGATAGTTTTGGATTTTTCGGCATCGAATCGAGAATTTTACGCGACGCGATAATCAGAAAGTGGACTTTGAGACGCGGTAAGTCTCTTGTCTAATCTTGTGAGGAGGAAATTACCCCATAGGGATTAAATTGAATAATTGTTGCTAATTGCGGGGGCTACGTACACACGAGGTGACGAGAGTCCGTGCGTAGCTACTATAAATACTAAAGTCCGGGTAGTTTAGGGCTCAAAGCATGAATTACTTTTGTAAATTGTATTCCCTGATTTATTAATATTAAATTGATATATATGAATATATTGTGAATTGTTAGATAGAGATATTAAAGGATGAAAATTTCATATGCTTGATTTTTAGTTTAAATCAATTAATTATTAAAAGAAATTGTTCTTCCTCCCGAATTTATCTCATAATAAATATACTCTCCTTCCGGAGGTACTTAAGAAAATGTCCTCCTTTCTTGTGGAGCGGGCCAAACGCCTCGGCAGGAAAGATGCATCTATGGATCGTGCCGCACGTCCCTCGGCAGTGTACACGACATTCTAGATAGCCTTAACATACCTGAGCCGGTTCTCTTGACAATCCCCCTAACACACGATAATCGCGACAAAACACATGACGTCAAGATCAGAGTAGGGAAAAATTCATATGATATTCTTGAGAAAGATTATACCGTGCTCTCTTAGAATTACAAATCCCGTTTCTATTACGCAGTATAACTTCGTATGAAATTTTGTTGAAGCAAAATCACGTTGCCATATGTATTGTAAAGGATTCATATGAAGTCTTGTTTGACAAACCTACCCATTACTTAGCAAGCCAATCTATCTCACTTCATAATGTAGGAAAAGAATTTAAGATTATGGGTTGTGGGCCCCACTTCTTTGTAATGACTAAGCCATAACACTCTCTTAATGTGCCACCTTATAATATGGATTTATGAGTCATAATTTCCTCGGGATTAAGCCCATAAAAATAAGAGAGCTAATGGTTTATCTAAGTTATAGAAAGCTCAGTATAGCCTGAATGAACTCAAAGGAGTCTAAGACTAATAGCATTTAGAAGAGATGGAATGCTGCCCTGGTAGTAGAATAAGGGTGTAACTGTTATAGATAAAGGCTGATGTTTGGGCCTTTGATTGAGTAATGATTTGATGAAAAAAAGGGATTTCACGGACGACACATGATTAAAATACCCACGTAAGGTGAATCACCTTGGGATGCTATGAAATACGGTTGTGGAAGTATGGTATCGCCCCCAGGTGGATCAGGAAAATCACTTCAAATGTTCCTCGATGCAATGATTTAAACATGTAATGATTAGTATGGCGAGGCCCTGTCCCGACCTTTATGGTATTTGTCTACTCTTAGAGGCTTGTAGACATATGTCATGTACGTGAAAGATTGTATGGCCTTGTCAGCCTATGTTCAGTGTACGAGTGATCATTTTGGTCTTATAGGCCCGTATGTCATATGTATAAGTTTGTATTACATGTTGGGTCGTCCAATGTTGAGTGTTTCCTCATATTTTATTATACTTATCTCACGACAGCCTCTCTGGTGCATTTATCTATGATAGTATGATACGAAAGATACGTTACGTTGGTACTCGGTTGAGTAAGGTATCGGGTGCCCGTCGCGGCCCGTCAGTTTGGGTCATGACAAAAGTGGTATAATACTCCGAAATCTTAAGTGTGTCCATAACGTAACCAACTCTGGATCTTTGATCGAATGATTCCTTTCGTTCCTTCTCAGCTTTCTTTAAACGTAAGCTATTACTTCTCCTGGTCTTTCTGCCCCCTTGTTGCATGCATACTTAGCTCATCTTAGTTTCCACGCATGCCAGAATTTTTGTACAACTCATATGATCTTGAATATCACCTTTTGATTTTTCTTCTTCTTCCCGTTCATTAGCCACGATAGGTGCCACTTTCTTATAGAGTGCAGGCATTGTTGTTGGGAGACTGTTGTTACAAGACCATTTTCTCTTTAGGTCACTGTGCTTAGGTTGAAGCCTTCTTCCTTTTTTCCTCAGCTAGTCTTTCATTGTAGTATTTAGGGAAGACCTTCTGACTCTTGTAAAGAAGCGAGCTTATTACATCGTATACTCAACGGAATTTTTGATGTCCTTCCCCGCCTATAATTATCCGTAGTTACTTACCTCCACGCCCCTGTGCTTGTAGGGTTTCTCATGAACTGATATTTTGACTGTCTTCCCAGTGGCACTCTCTTTTATTTTCGTAACACTCATACGGTACCTTTAACTATCCCAACTCTTATTTGAATATTTCTCAAGGATCACGATGTCATACCTACAAGACTGAATTCCCCATGTTGGGGTTTACTATGTTTATCTTGCACGATTTGTTGATTTGTCTGTATCCTCTTATCTAGCCATAACTAGGCTCTTCCTGAATCAACTGCTAACTATTCGTTGGCCCATTCTCATATCAACATTCCGCGTAATCTTTCTTGAGTTATTTCCTTTGTCTTAACTTATAAAGAAGGAGCTAGTGCGAGACATAAGTTAAGATAAAGGAAATATCCCAAGAAAGATTACACAGAATATTGATATGAGAATGGGATAACGAATAGTTAGCAGTTGATTCAGGAAGAGCCTAGTTATGGTTAGACAACAGGATACAGATAGATCAACAGATCGTGCAAGATAAACATAATAAACCCCAATATGGGGAATTCAGTCTCGCAGATATGACATCGTGACCCTTGAGAAATATTCAGATAGTAGTTGGGTAGTTAAAGGTACCGTATGAGTGTTATGGAAATAAAATAGAGTGCCACTGGGAAGACAGTCAAAATATCAGTTCAGAAGCAACCCTACAAGCACAAGGACGAGGAGGTAAGTAACTACGGATAATTATAGGCGAGGAAGGACATAAAAAATTCCATTGAGTATACGATGTAATGAGCTCGCAGCTTCACAAGAATCAGAGGGTCCTCCATATGTTACACCCCATATTTTCATACGTGAAAGTACACCATAAGTAAATTGATGAAATCTCGGAAATGAGATGTTACATCCCGCATTTTCGTACGTTAAAGTTTCGTCATAAGTTAATCGACGTAGACTCGGGGACAAGATAAATTTGAGGTTATAAGTTTTATGCTATTTATTACAGGCTATAAGTAAATTCGTGAAGGTGAGAGGGTAAGCGAATCAAAGAAAATGAGTTTCGTCGAAGTTAATCAATTTGGGATAAAATACGGCCCGAGCTATAATACCAGGTATTTTTAGACTAGTGCCATACAAGGTACCACATGACCATGATAGTAAGGTGTATAAGGTATGGTAAAAGTGAGTAGTATTTTAAATAATTTGAGATAATTCTTAATTATATAAATAATTGGGTAATTATAGATTTTTAGTGGGAGATTAATTAAGTAGTTAAGATCTTTGGATAAGTTTGGTGAAAACATAACATGGCAGCAAGTGGAAATGGATCAAGACTCCGGAAGTATCATGCTGACCTATCACATGTGTTGAACTTCAGCACAGTTCAGCTAGATAAGAGTTTGGGTTATGAAGAAGAGCCATTTGCCATTGTTGATAAATAGGTTCGCCAGTTGAGGTCCAAGAGGATTTCTACAGTAAAGGTCTAGTGGAGGGGCCAACCAGTCGAGGAAGCGACTTGGGAGGCCGAGGAGGACACGCAGAGCAAATATCTACACTTATTTAGCACTCCAGGTATTATTCTAAACCCGTTCGAGGACGAATGTTTGTTTAAGAGGTGGAGAATGTAATGACCCAACCGGTCATTTTAACTTTTAGAACCGCGTTCCCTAAAATAAAATTTTCCGTATGTGCTTTTAATGATTTTTGACTTGCGGGGTTGGTTGGTTCGGGATTTGGAAGCATTTGGGTTGAAATCGGAACACTTGGTTCCTTAAGTTAGCCTTAAAAGGCCAAGTTTGACTTCGGGCAACATTTTGTGAAAACGACCCCGGAATCGGGATTTGACGGTTCCAATAGGTTCGTATGATGATTTTGGACTTGGGCGTATGTCCGAAACGGGTTTTGGATAACCCGGGAGCGTTTTGACGCTTAATAGTAAAAATTAACTATTTGAAGGTTTAAAATTCTTAAAATTTGGTTTGGAGTACGATTTTGAGTAATTGAAGTCCGTTTGGAATTCCGAGTTTGGGAATAGTTTCGTATAGTGATTTAAGACTTGCACGCAAAATTTCGTGTCATTCCGAGTAGTTTAAGTATATTTTGGTGCATTGGAAGTAAATTGAAGAACTTGAAATTCTTAAGTTTGATTCAATTTGGTTTGGGGTATGATTATTAGATTTGATGTTGTTTTACACATTTCGTGAGTTCGAGTGAGTCCGTTTTATGATTTCAAACCTGTTGGTATGTTCGGGCGGGGCTCCGGGGGCCCCGAGTGTTAACCGGACGAGGCTCGGATCAATTTTGAAATTTTGAAGAAGAGCTGAAGCTTCCAGTTTCTAGTATGATCGCACCTGCGCATGGTTAGCCGCAGGTGCGAGCCAACAGCAACAGATGCTAAGGGGAGGATCTGCCCGGCCATTGCAAATGCGAAGAATTGGGCACAAAAGCAGACACGCAGGTGCGGTCCTTTGGGCGCAGGTGCGGAGCCAGTCCAAGAGGAAAAATCTTGCACCTGCGAGGCTTTTCCGCAGGTGCGAACACCTTCCGCAGGTGCAAAAAATCTGTCTGGGCAGAAGCTTAAAACGGATGAAGCTCAGTCCATTTTTGTTCGTTTTTCTTCTATGTTTGGGCGATTTCAAAGCTTTTTGAGAGGAGATTTCAACTAGCAATTTGGAGGTAAGTTAATTCTACACTCCTTGAGTTAAATACATAGATTATAAGTAGATTATAACTAGTAAATCTTAGAAATCAAAGGTTTAGGTGTAAAACCTAGATTTTTATAAAAATGAGATTTTAACCACGAAAATAATTATGGAATTGGGTAGAAATTATATATTTGAGTTCTTGAGATTATGGGTAACGCTTCCATTCGAAAATTTTAAGAATCCGGGCACGTGGTCCTGGGGTGAATTTTAGGAATTTTACCATTTTGGATAGGGTAATTTATTTAATAGATGAATTTCGAATTATTGAACATATATTAATGATTTTACATAACTTTTGGATAGTTTCAGATTTTTTGGCATCGAATCGAGAATTTTACACGATGCGATAATCGAAAAGTAGAATTTGAGACGAGGTAAGTCTCCTGACTAATCTTGTGAGGGGGAAATTACCCCATAGGGATTAAATTGAATAATTATTGCTAATTGCGGGGGCTACGTATGCATGAGGTGACGAGAGTCCGTGCGTAGCTACTATAAATGCTAATCCTAGACTACATCCTCATGTCTTTGGGGGTGAGCGACATGAGGATCCACATGACTTCATTGATTGTTGCGGGACAGACTGCACAACATGAGGATATTAGAGTCTCACGCGGTAGACTTTGCTACTTTTCAGCTAGAGGGCAGAGCCCGTAGATGGTGGCAGTCTTATGCTCTTGGCAGACCAGCAGATTCTCCTCCCATGACTTGGGACAGGTTCACCCGTATTTTCCTGGACAGGTATATTCCACCCCCCCAAAGGGAAGAGTTGCGGTTTCAGTTTGAGCAGCTCCAGCAGGGTCAGATGTTATTGACTAATTATGAGGTGAGGTTTTCTGAATTATCTCGCCATGCACTTATGATACTCCCTACTGAGGCGGAGAGAGTGCGAAGGTTTGTAGCCGATTTACATACTGGTATTCAGGCCACTATTGCTCGAGAGGTTAAGATGGGTACTTCTTATGAGCGAGTTGTGGAGACAGCCCAGAGGATTGAGGGTGTGCGTCAGCGTAGTCGAGTGAAGATTATGAGGGATAAGCGGTTTAGGTACTCTGGAGAGTTCAGAGGTGCTCCATCTGGGGGCAGAGGTCAGTCCATGAGGGGGCAGTCCAGCAGACCCCCATTTCCAACACCACCACCTCCTCGAGGTTCTCCAGTGCGACCTTATCTCAGTGCTATACCAGAGAGTTCCTACCGCCCACCAGCTATTCAAGGTCCACCCAGTGGGTATTCAGTTCCCCAGGGCTAGATATTTAGTCAGCAGCCCATCGCACCGAAGAGTTGTTACGAGTGCAGGGATCCCAGCCACATGCGGAGGTTTTTCCCTAGGCTTTGGGGTAGACCAGTACAGCATGGTCAATAGCCTATGCTTACCGGACTAGTTGCTCCACCAGTAGTCCGACCACCAAGAGGTGGAGGACAGGTGGGTAGGGGTCGTCCTAGAGGTAGAGGTTAGCCAGGCGGAGGCCAGCCAGTTGGCGCTCTAGCCCGGTTCTATGCTTTTCCGGCTAGAGCAGATACAGAGGCCTTAGATGCTATGATTATAGGTATTATTTCTGTTTGCGGCAAAGATGCCTCAGTATTATTTGATCCAGGATCCACGTATTCATATGTGTCATGTCTATTTGCTCCATTCCTGGGTGTTTCTTGTGAGTCCTTGAGTACTCCTGTTTATGTGTCCACTCCTGTAGGCGATTCTGTTATTGTGAACCGAATCTACCGGTCCTGTATTATTACATTCTGTGGTTATGAAACTAGAGCAGATCTCTTATTGCTCGAGATGATCGATTTTGAAATTATTTTGGGTATGGAATGTTATCTCCATATCATGCTATTCTAGATTGTCATGACAAAACTGTTACCTTGGCTATTCCATCTTTGCCTTGGCTGGAGTGGAAGGGTTTGTCGGTTAGTTTATTTAATCAGGTTATTTCTTTTATAAAGGCTCAACACATGGTTGAGAAGGGTTGTTTGGCTTATCTACCCTATGTTCGGGATACTACTGTAGAGACTCCGGCTATTGATTCAGTGCCAGTAGTTCGGGAGTTCTCTGATGTATTTCCTTCAGATCTTCCAGGTATGCCACCTGATCGTGATATTGATTTCTGTATTGACTTGGCTCTAGATACTCAACCTATATCTATCCCACCGTATCGCATGGCTACGAAAGAATTGAAAGAATTGAAAGAACAGCTTGAAGATTTATTTGCTAAAGGGTTCGTCAGACCGAGTGTATCGTCTTGGGGTGCACCGGTATTATTTGTGAAAAATAAGGATGGAACAATACTAATGTGTATTGATTATCGCCAATTAAACAAAGTTACTATTAAGAACAAGTACACATTGCCATGTATTGATGATCTATTTGATCAGTTGTAGGGTGCTAGGGTGTTCTCTAAGATCGACTTGAGGTCGGGGTATCATCAGTTGAAGATTCGAGATTTGGATGTTTCGAAAACTGCTTTCCGTACTAGATATGGTCATTATGAGTTTCTGGTAATGTCTTTCGGTTTAACTAATGCCCCGGCAGCATTTATGGATCTGGTGAATAGAGTATTCATGCCATATATCGATTCGTTTGTCATTGTCTTCATTGATGACATTTTGATCTACTCGCGCAGCAAGGAGGAACATGAGCAGCATATGAGAGTAGTGCTTTAGACATTGCGGGAACAAAAGCTATATGCTAAGTTTTGGCTAGAGTCTGTAGCATTTTTGGGACATATTATATATTGTACGAAGGTATTAAAGTTGATCCCAAAAAGATTGAGGCAGTTCAGAATTGGCATTGTCCCACTTCAGCGACTGAGATCAGGAGTTTTTTGGGTTTAGCAGGTTATTATCGTCGGTTCATGAAAGGTTTTTCATCTATTGCAGCACGTTTGACCAAATTAACCCAGAAGGGTGTTCAGTTCCGATGGTCCGATGATTGTGAGTCAAGCTTTCAAAAACTTAAGACAGCATTGACTACAACACCAGTGTTAGTGTTACCTTCCGGTTCGGTGATGTATACAGTGTATTGCGACGCTTCATGCATTGGTTTGGGTTGTGTATTAATGCAGGAAGGGCGAGTTATTGCATATGCTTCATGTCAGTTGAAGCCCCATGAGCAGAATTATCCGGTACATGATTTGGAGTTAGCTGCGATTGTTCACGCCCATAAGATTTGGAGGCATTATCTTTATGGTGTATCCTGTGAAGTTTATACTGATCATCACAGTTTGCAACATTTATTCAAGCAGAGAAACTTAAATTTAAGGCAGCGCAGATGGCTGGAATTACTAAAAGATTATGATATTACTATCCTATATCATCCAGGTAAAGCAAATGTAGTTGCAGATGCCTTGAGTAGAAAGGCGAAGAGTATGGGTAGTTTGGTTTTCATTTCAGTAGAAGAGAGGCCATTAGCTTTGGATATCCAGTCCTTGGCCAACAGACATGTGCGACTAGATATCTCAGAGCCCAACCGAGTTCTTGCATGTGTCGTAGCTCAGTTTTCACTATTTGATCAGATCAAGGCTCACCAGTATGATGACCCACACTTAATGGTTCTTCGAGAAACGGTACTACGAGGTGGTTCCAAGGAAGTCACTATTGGTGCAGATGGTGTTCTGCGACTCCAGGATCATCTGTGTGTTCCTAATGTGGATGAACTGAGGAAAAAGATCCTGGAGGAGGCACACAGTTCTCGGTATTCTATTCATCCAGGTGCTACGAAGATATATCGTGACTTGAGGTAGCATTATTGATGGCGACGAATGAAAAAGGACATAGTTGAGTATGTAACTAGGTGTCTAAATTGCCAGCAAGTTAAATATGAGCACCAGAGGCCAGATGGCCTACTTCAGCAGATGACTATATCGGAATGGAAATGGGAACGCATCACTATGGACTTTGTAGTTGGGTTGCCGCGGACCTTGAGGAAGTTTGATGCAGTTTGGGTGATTGTTGACAAGTTGACCGAGCTGGCACATTTTATTCCTGTTGTGACTACGTATACTTCAGAGAGGTAGGCCCAGATTTATATTCAAGAGATAGTTCGGTTGCACGGTGTGCCAATTTCCATCATATCAGATAGAGGTCCTCACTTTACGTCACATTTCTGGAGAGCAGTACAGAGTGAGTTGGGGACCCGTGTAGAGCTTAGCACAACCTTTCATCCGCAGACTGACAGGCAGTCAGAGCGGACAGTTCAGATTTTGGAGGATATGCTCAGGGCATGTGTGATTGACTTTGGAGGTCAGTGGGATCGTTTCCTGCCTTTGGCTGAGTTTGCTTATAATAATAGTTAACAATCCAGCATCGAGATGGCTCCATTGGAGGCTTTATATGGCCGTCGATGCCGTTCACCTATCGGATGGTTTGAGCCCGGTGAGGCTAAGTTATATGGTACTGATTTGGTAAAGGATGCCTTGAAAAAGGTGAAGTTGATTCAGGAGCGACTTCATACAGCACAGTCCAGATAGAAGAGTTACGCGGATTAGAAAGCGCGTGATTTATCCTTTATGGCAGGTGAAAAAGTTCTCTTGAAGGTTTCGCCGATGAAGGGAATTATGAGATTTGGGAAGAAGGGAAAATTGAGCCCAAGGTTTATAGGCCCATTTGAGGTGTTGAGACGAGTTGGGGAGGTTCCTTATGAGCTTGCCTCCCAGTCATCGGGAGTTCATCCGGTTTTCCATGTATATATGCTCCGGAAGTATCATGCTGACCTATCACATGTGTTGAACTTCAGCACAGTTCAGCTAGATAAGAGTTTGGGTTATGAAGAAGAGCCATTTTCCATTGTTGATAAATAGGTTCGCCAGTTGAGGTCCAAGAGGATTTCTACAGTAAAGGTCTAGTGGAGGGGCCAACCAGTCGAGGAAGCGACTTGGGAGGCCGAGGAGGACATGCGGAGCAAATATCCACACTTATTTAGTACTCCAGGTATTATTCTAAACCCGTTCGAGGACGAACGTTTGTTTAAGAGGTGGAGAATGTAATGAACCAACCGGTCATTTTAACTTTTAGAACCCCGTTCCCTAAAATAAAATTTCCCGTATATGCTTTTAATGATTTTTGACTTACGGGGATGGTTGGTTCGGGATTTGGAAGCGTTTGGGTTGAAATCGGAACACTTGGTTCCTTAAGTTAGCCTTAAAAGGCCAAGTTTGACTTCGGGCAACATTTTGTGAAAACGACCCCGGAATCGGGATTTGACGGTTCCAATAGGTTCATATGATAATTTTGGACTTGGGCGTATGTCCGAAACGGGTTTTGGATAACCCGGGAGCGTTTTGACGCTTAATAGTAAAAATCAACTATTTGAAGGTTTAAAATTCTTCAAATTTGGTTTGGAGTAGGATTTTGAGTAATTGAAGTCCGTTTGGAATTCCGAGTTTGGGAATAGTTTCGTAAAGTGATTTAAGACTTGCACGTAAAATTTTGTGTCATTCCGAGTAGTTTAAGTATATTTCGGCGCATTGGATGTAAATTGAAGAACTTGAAATTCTTAAGTTTGATTCAATTTGGTTTGGGGTATGATTATTAGATTTGATGTTGTTTTACACATTCCGTGAGTTCGAGTGAGTCCGTTTTATGATTTCAAACCTGTTGGTATGTTCGGGCGGGGCTCCGGGGGCCCCGAGTGTTAACCGGACGAGGCTCGGATCCATATTGAAATTTTGAAGAAGAGTTAAAGCTTCCAGTTTCTGGTATGATCACATCTGCGCATGGTCAGTCGCAGGTGCGAGCTCACAGGTGCGAGCCACCAGCCGCAGGTGCGAAGGGGAGGATCTGCCCGGCCATTGCAGATGCGAAGAATTGGGCGCAGAAGCAGACGTGCAGGTGCGGTTCTTTGGGCGCAGGTGCGGAGCCAGTCCAAGAGGAAAAATCCCGCACCTGCGAGGCTTTTCGCAGGTGCGAAAAATCTGTCTGGGTAGAAGCTTAAAACGGACGAAGCTCAGTCCATTTTTGTTCGTTTTTCTTCCATGTTTGGGCAATTTCAAAGCTTTTTGAGAGGAGATTTCAACTAGCAATTTGGAGGTAAGTTAGTTCAACACCCCTTGAGTTAAATACATAGATTATAAGTAGTAAATCTTAGAAATCAAAGGTTTAGGTGAAAAACCTAGATTTTTATAAAAATGAGATTTTAACCATGAAAATAGTTATAGAATTGGGTAGAAATTATATATTTGAGCTCTTGAAATTACGGGTAACGTTTCCATCCGAAGATTTTCAGAATTCGGGCACGTGGGCCCGGGGTGAATTTTAGAAATTTTATCATTTTGGATAGGGTAATTTATTTAATAGATGAATTTTGAATTATTGAACATATATTAATTATTTTATATAACTTTTGGATAGTTTTGGATTTTTCGGCATCGAATCGAGAATTTTACGCGACGCGATAATCAGAAAGTGGACTTTGAGACGCGGTAAGTCTCTTGTCTAATCTTGTGAGGAGGAAATTACCCCATAGGGATTAAATTGAATAATTGTTGCTAATTGCGGGGGCTACGTACACACGAGGTGACGAGAGTCCGTGCGTAGCTACTATAAATACTAAAGTCCGGGTAGTTTAGGGCTCAAAGCATGAATTACTTTTGTAAATTGTATTCCCTGATTTATTAATATTAAATTGATATATATGAATATATTGTGAATTGTTAGATAGAGATATTAAAGGATGAAAATTTCATATGCTTGATTTTTAGTTTAAATCAATTAATTATTAAAAGAAATTGTTCTTCCTCCCGAATTTATCTCATAATAAATATACTCTCCTCCCGGAGGTACTTAAGAAAATGTCCTCCTTTCTTGTGGAGCGGGCCAAACGCCTCGGCAGGAAAGATGCATCTATGGATCGTGCCGCACGTCCCTCGGCAGTGTACACGACATTCTAGATAGCCTTAACATACCTGAGCCGGTTCTCTTGACAATCCCTCTAACACACGATAATCGCGACAAAACACATGACGTCAAGATCAGAGTAGGGAAAAATTCATATGATATTCTTGAGAAAGATTATACCGTGCTCTCTTAGAATTACAAATCCCGTTTCTATTACGCAGTATAACTTCGTATGAAATTTTGTTGAAGCAAAATCACGTTGCCATATGTATTGTAAAGGATTCATATGAAGTCTTGTTTGACAAACCTACCCATTACTTAGCAAGCCAATCTATCTCACTTCATAATGTAGGAAAAGAATTTAAGATTATGGGTTGTGGGCCCCACTTCTTTGTAATGACTAAGCCATAACACTCTCTTAATGTGCCACCTTATAATATGGATTTATGAGTCATAATTTCCTCGGGATTAAGCCCATAAAAATAAGAGAGCTAATGGTTTATCTAAGTTATAGAAAGCTCAGTATAGCCTGAATGAACTCAAAGGAGTCTAAGACTAATAGCATTTAGAAGAGATGGAATGCTGCCCTGGTAGTAGAATAAGGGTGTAACTGTTATAGATAAAGGCTGATGTTTGGGCCTTTGATTGAGTAATGATTTGATGAAAAAAAGGGATTTCACGGACGACACATGATTAAAATACCCACGTAAGGTGAATCACCTTGGGATGCTATGAAATACGGTTGTGGAAGTATGGTATCGCCCCCAGGTGGATCAGGAAAATCACTTCAAATGTTCCTCGATGCAATGATTTAAACATGTAATGATTAGTATGGCGAGGCCCTGTCCCGACCTTTATGGTATTTGTCTACTCTTAGAGGCTTGTAGACATATGTCATGTACGTGAAAGATTGTATGGCCTTGTCAGCCTATGTTCAGTGTACGAGTGATCATTTTGGTCTTATAGGCCCGTATGTCATATGTATAAGTTTGTATTACATGTTGGGTCGTCCAATGTTGAGTGTTTCCTCATATTTTATTATACTTATCTCACGACAGCCTCTCTGGTGCATTTATCTATGATAGTATGATACGAAAGATACGTTACGTTGGTACTCGGTTGAGTAAGGTATCGGGTGCCCGTCGCGGCCCGTCAGTTTGGGTCATGACAAAAGTGGTATAATACTCCGAAATCTTAAGTGTGTCCATAACGTAACCAACTCTGGATCTTTGATCGAATGATTCCTTTCGTTCCTTCTCAGCTTTCTTTAAACGTAAGCTATTACTTCTCCTGGTCTTTCTGCCCCCTTGTTGCATGCATACTTAGCTCATCTTAGTTTCCACGCATGCCAGAATTTTTGTACAACTCATATGATCTTGAATATCACCTTTTGATTTTTCTTCTTCTTCCCGTTCATTAGCCACGATAGGTGCCACTTTCTTATAGAGTGCAGGCATTGTTGTTGGGAGACTGTTGTTACAAGACCATTTTCTCTTTAGGTCACTGTGCTTAGGTTGAAGCCTTCTTCCTTTTTTCCTCAGCTAGTCTTTCATTGTAGTATTTAGGGAAGACCTTCTGACTCTTGTAAAGAAGCGAGCTTATTACATCGTATACTCAACGGAATTTTTGATGTCCTTCCCCGCCTATAATTATCCGTAGTTACTTACCTCCACGCCCCTGTGCTTGTAGGGTTTCTCATGAACTGATATTTTGACTGTCTTCCCAGTGGCACTCTCTTTTATTTTCGTAACACTCATACGGTACCTTTAACTATCCCAACTCTTATTTGAATATTTCTCAAGGATCACGATGTCATACCTACAAGACTGAATTCCCCATGTTGGGGTTTACTATGTTTATCTTGCACGATTTGTTGATTTGTCTGTATCCTCTTATCTAGCCATAACTAGGCTCTTCCTGAATCAACTGCTAACTATTCGTTGGCCCATTCTCATATCAACATTCCGCGTAATCTTTCTTGAGTTATTTCCTTTGTCTTAACTTATAAAGAAGGAGCTAGTGCGAGACATAAGTTAAGATAAAGGAAATATCCCAAGAAAGATTACACAGAATATTGATATGAGAATGGGATAACGAATAGTTAGCAGTTGATTCAGGAAGAGCCTAGTTATGGTTAGACAACAGGATACAGATAGATCAACAGATCGTGCAAGATAAACATAATAAACCCCAATATGGGGAATTCAGTCTCGCAGATATGACATCGTGACCCTTGAGAAATATTCAGATAGTAGTTGGGTAGTTAAAGGTACCGTATGAGTGTTATGGAAATAAAATAGAGTGCCACTGGGAAGACAGTCAAAATATCAGTTCAGAAGCAACCCTACAAGCACAAGGACGAGGAGGTAAGTAACTACGGATAATTATAGGCGAGGAAGGACATAAAAAATTCCATTGAGTATACGATGTAATGAGCTCGCAGCTTCACAAGAATCAGAGGGTCCTCCATATGTTACACCCCATATTTTCATACGTGAAAGTACACCATAAGTAAATTGATGAAATCTCGGAAATGAGATGTTACATCCCGCATTTTCGTACGTTAAAGTTTCGTCATAAGTTAATCGACGTAGACTCGGGGACAAGATAAATTTGAGGTTATAAGTTTTATGCTATTTATTACAGGCTATAAGTAAATTCGTGAAGGTGAGAGGGTAAGCGAATCAAAGAAAATGAGTTTCGTCGAAGTTAATCAATTTGGGATAAAATACGGCCCGAGCTATAATACCAGGTATTTTTAGACTAGTGCCATACAAGGTACCACATGACCATGATAGTAAGGTGTATAAGGTATGGTAAAAGTGAGTAGTATTTTAAATAATTTGAGATAATTCTTAATTATATAAATAATTGGGTAATTATAGATTTTTAGTGGGAGATTAATTAAGTAGTTAAGATCTTTGGATAAGTTTGGTGAAAACATAACATGGCAGCAAGTGGAAATGGATCAAGACTACATGATAACGCTTTAATTTTAGGTAATTAGGTGGCACATGGACAATATCCTTAGTGATCCTTTGGTGACAATTCATATATGCACATGGCAAACATGTAGAAAGGGAAGTTTATTTTAGTCATCCTTATGCTTTATTAGTCATGAATTCATGAATTATCACTAGCATATTAGTCATCATTACACCTTATCTTTAATCCATACCATAAATTGGGGGAGTTATAGAAAGGGAAAAGGCAAGAAAGAAAAGGTGAGGGGATTTGGGAATTCATACGAGACTACATAATGTAATAGCAACGGGATTTGTAATTCTAAGGGAGCCCAGTATAACCTTTCTCAAGAATATCATACGGATTTTTTCCTACTTCAATCTCGCCGTTATGTGTTTTTAGCAAAAGACGTGGGTTAGAGGGATTGTCAAGAGAATCGGTTCAGATATGTTAAGGCTATCTCTTCTTTCTTTTTGGCATAATTCATACGATACAAACAAAACGAGCAAATGCACAACTTTCATAAATGACTCTATTCATAGAAGTATTAGAGATGCCTACATTCTTGATTCCCCATGTGAATTATTATTATATCTTCTGTTCATGGGTCTCAGAAAAATACGTAGTTGATACAGTTTATAAGTAAGGCATATTGATTTTATGACATTCCGAGAAATCTTATTAACACACTTCTTATGCATTTCATGCATTTATACATGTACATTGACCCATGACCAGATGGCGTTATATATGCGTATATTATATGTATATGGGATATGGGAAAATGTTGTGGGGTTGAGCCACGCACCACCACCTGATCAGCTGGTATACGTTGATGATTTTCCCATAGAGGCCGAGATGATATGATGGGATGCCCTCAGAGGCTTGATGATATTATGAAAACATATACCTATGCCTGGTATGACATTTATACTCATATGCATGACATTATAAATATGAAATGATTCACAGAGCTATTCAGATTTACATGTTGAGTCTTTTACTCCATGTTTCTCTATGTCTTTTATTTACCAATTTTCATCCCTTACATACTTGGTACATTATTTGTACTGACGTCCCTTTTGCCCGGGGATGCTGCATTTCATGCCCGCATGTCCCGATAGACAGGTTGAGAGTCCTCCAAGTAGGCTATCAGCTCAGTGGAGGGTGTTGTTGCGCTCCATTTGCTCCTGAGTTACTTATTTGGTCAGTATGATCTGGACATGTATCGATTAGTATGGCGGGGCCTTGTCCCGACCTTTATAGTATTTATATACTCTTAGAGGCTTGAAGACATATGTCATGTACGTGGAAGATTATATGGCCTTGTCGGCCTATGTTCACTGTAAAAGTGATCATTAGGCCTTATGTCACATGTATAAGTTTGTATTACATGTTGGGTCATCCAATGTTTAGTATTTCCTCATATTTTATTCTATTTATCTCACGACAACCTCTCCGGCACATTTACCTATGATAGTATGATACGAAAAATTCGTTACATTGGTACTCGGTTGAGTAAGGTACATAGTGCCCGTCGCGACCCATCGGTTTGGGTCATGACAAAAGTGGCATCAGAGCAGTTCTGTCCTAAGGAGTCTACAAGCCGTGTCTAGTAGAGTCTTGTTTATGGGTGTGTCTTGCACCACACTTATAAGAAGGAGGCTACATGGCATTTAGGACTGTCACACTTTCTTCTTACTCTAGATCGTGTGGTAGAGCTCACTTGTAAGAATTCAGACTCCTAAATTCTATTTTATTCGTAATAAGACGATACCTACATCCAAAAGACACATAGTAAGAGATTGACTGTGGCCGTGGAAGAGTTGGGTCAGAGGAACTTGATTTTGGCATGATGCTTATGATGAGTAAATGTAAGGTCTTCAGCAGATCATGTGTGTACAAAGAGGCGTAATAGATCTCTTTGTGACATTAGTTGACATTTCTGAAGGATATTACAAATATGCTAATAGATCTCTTTGTGAGACACCCCGATGGTGCACTCTAAAGTAGTACAGCTAGATATGAGTACTACAAAGATAGGCACTGGAAGCCTGGAAGGGATAAATATTATCTTAGTGTGACTCCCGTCCCTAGTAGAGAGAGAGAATGTTAGACAACTCGAAGAGCCAATGGATGGAGCAAAGGGGAGCTAAAAGCAAAAGGATGTCTTGTTGAAGTTTTTAGAATAAGGTGATAGACAGAAATATTAGCAGGGAAATAAGGAGAGAGTTAATGAACCATTATGAGTAAGATGTGATACATGGATTACAACGATAGATAAAAAAATGACAATATTACAGAGTCTATAGTCAAGGGAAGGAAAAGTTGAGAGGTGACAGGCCTTGAGACAACAAAAGAGTATAGGACATAAAGTCATACCCTCATTTCAAAAAATAAGTTCGTAACTCTAACGTGATTACCAGAAGGAAGAGTTAGACCCCAGAGTAATACAAATCAGTATGAGCTGGTGAACAAGGTAAACTAAACATGATTTAGGGACTGAGTGACGTGATAATAGTCGGCATCATGAGAATTTCAGATTGCGTTCCAGCGATAATAGAATGGATGACAGAAGAATAACCTTTAAAGGTCATTCAGGAAGACGCTTCCCTAAAGCAAGCAGTGTGAGCAAAGTTAAGCTTAAGGGTCTATGTGGGCTAGTTATACTAGGTGTCACCCTCGTGAGTAAGGAATTTTGTTATCCTTGGTACAGAAGGATTTACGCAGGGCAAGTAAGGGTCAGCGATGATGTGAAAACACGCCAAAGATGAAGAGGCAAAACATCTATACGTAGATCATCATAGCACTAAATCTTAGTACTCTCCTAAAGGGGGGGAATATGGAGTGATGTGGAATTAAGTCAGAATTAAGTGGTTTTAGTAACTGTGGAATGGTAAAGGAAGAATGTGATAAAAATGATAAAAGGGATGAGATTGCACTGATTCAAATCCAACAGATATGCTATGATTCCAGAACATTATACAAACTAGACATCAAGGAGAGGAAGTAAGGGTTCCTGCCTGAGATGTTATTGACAAATAAGGAGCCAGTGCGAGACGTAAGTTAAGACAAAGGAAATAACCCAAGAAAGATTACGTGGAATATTGATATGAGAATGGAACAATGAATAGTTAGCAGTTGATTAGGAAGAGCCTAGTTATGGCTAGACAAGAGGATACAAACAAATCAATAGATCGTGCAAGATAAATATAGTAAACCCCAACATGGGGAATTCAGTCTCGCAGATATGACATCGTGACCCTTGATAAATATTCAGATAGGAGTTGCGGTAGTTAAAGGTACCGTATGAGTGTTACGGAAATAAAAGAGAGGTACAAGACAGATAGTACAACAACCATATTCTATAACGGCTCTACGATAAATCCAGTTAGAAGAAGTACCAGCCTTATAAGAAGTCAGTATGAAGCTCCCAACGGATTGTGTGTGCACCAGAGGTGCAAGTATTATAATAGAGCTTCAAGTTGTGGATGTGAATTATACCTATGTGGAAGGGAGGTCATGAAAGAGATAGAAGATGTGATGCAAGATTTTTAAGGTAAGTAAGGTAAAGGTGAACAACGTATGAGATAATCAAATGTAGAAGGTTGTGAATAGGCTATACTTCGGATAGAAAGCTAGAAGCGCGGGGATTCAGTATCCAGGAATGATAGCAGTGTCATTAGTGGCATATCTTCCAACCTATGGTTTCTAAGTATTGAGAGGTCTAGTTAAAAGAGTAAAGAAGAGTTTGAGACGATGTGATGTCTCGCTTGATGTTCCAGAAAAAACATAAGGAAATCTATGGTGCAAGCAAGTTGAAGGAAGGTTGCAAGTAGTATAAATGAATATGTGTAGATCACAAGCTAAAGTATAGTAGAGCGATAAGGTTTTAGGAAGACATGAGTAAGGACAAGGAAAGGAAAGTGAGAAGGTGACGAGAATGGATAAGTCCTCGTGATTAAGCCCATGAAAGCAATAGAGCTAATAATTTCTCTAAGTTATAGAAAGTTCAGTATAGCCTGAATGAACTCAAAGGAGTCTAAGACTAATAGCATTTAGAAGAGATGGAATGATGCCTTGGTAGTAGAATAAGGGTGTACTTGTGATAGATAAAGGATGACATTTGGGCCTTCGATTGAGTAATGATTTGAAAAAATGAGGGATTTCATGAAGTGTACAAGACTAAAATACCCACGTAAGGTGAATCACATTGGGTTGCTATGAAATACGGCTATGGAAGTATGGTGGAAAATCACTTCAAATGTTCCTCGATGCAACGTGAGCCCTAGTGATTACGTAAGAGGTTTCAAGTTATCAGTGGTAGATTGTAGATCAATATTGAGGTGAATCAACAATGGATGGATAAAAGTTACAAAGCATGAGATAAGATTAGGCCATCATTCTTAAGATAAACAGTAATGAGGAAGCATTAAAGGATTTAGATTTATACATATGGGATAAGCATTGAGAGTAACCTGGAGTTTGGTAGCAGACCTCAGTTACGGTAAATCTAAGTAAGAGTTATGGTATAGTATGATCTACTTAGATGTAGTAAAGCCATAGACACCCAGAGGGACAGCTTGTCAAAATTCTGTATATGTTCACAAAGTGAGGCCTAGAGATTGGCTAAAAGCTGGATGGAAGAGTCGCATAAGCGCACAAACAAGGACAAAGTCGTATAGACTGCATGATAAGAAGGTAGCAATAGTTACAAGATTGGAAAAATTCTGACCAAGAGTCATGGTGTGAGAAAGAGGCCTAAAGGAAGGAATGCCCTGGCCTTTGGATTTATTCACAGAACAGTTGCCTAGATGGCAAGGAGAGTACTAAAGTATTCGGAAGACATAGGTTATGAAAATGATAAGTGCATCAGTCAACATTCGAGGACGAATGTTCCAAAGGGAGGTGGGGGGGGGGAATGATGTTACACCCCATGTTTCCATACGTGAAAGTATGCCATAAGTAAATTGATGAAAGCTCAGAAATGAGATGTTACATCCCACATTTTCGTACGTTAAAGTTTCGTCGTAAGTTAATCGACGTAGACTCAAGGACAAGATTATTTTGAGGTTATAAGTTTTATGCTATTTATAATAGGCGATAAGTAAATTCGTGAAGGTGAGAGGGTAAGCGAATCAAAGAAAATGAGTTTCGTCGAAGTTAATCAATTTGGGATAAAATACGGCCCGAGCTATAATACCCGGTATTTATGGATTAGAGCCATACAAAGTACCACATGATCATGATAGTAAGTTGTATAAGGTATGATAAAAGTGAGTAGTATCTTAGGTAATTTGAGATAATTATTAATTATGTGGATAATTAGGTAATTATGGATTTTTAGTGAGAGATTAATAATGTAGTTAAGATCTTTGGATAAGTTTGGTGCAAACATAACGTGGCAGCAAGTGGAAATAGATCAAGACTACATGATGACTCTTTAATTTTAGGTAATTAGGTAGCACATGGACAATATCCTTAGTCATCCTTTGGTGACAATTCATATATGCACATGGCAAAAATGTAGAAAGGGAAGTTTATTTTAGTCATCCTTATGCTTTATTAGTCATGAATTCATGAATTATCACCAGCATATTAGTCATCCTTACACCTTATCTTCAATCCATACCATAATTTCATTTGGGGGAGTTGTAGAAAGGGAAAAGGAAAGAACGAAAAGGTGAGGGGATTTGGGAATTCATACGAGACTACATAATGTAAGAGCAACGGGATTTGCGATTCTAAGGGAGCCCGATATAACCTTTCTCAAGAATATAATACAGATTTTTTCCTACTTCAATCTCGCCGTTACGTGTTTTTCGCAAAAGACATGGGTTAGAGGGATTGTCAAGAGAATCGGTTCAGGTATGTTAAGGCTATCCCTTCTTTCTTTTTGGCATGATTCATACGATACAAACGAAACGAGCAAATGCACAACTTTCATAATGACTCTATTCATAGAAGTATTAGATATGCCTACGTTCTTGATTCCCTATGTGAATTATTATTATATCTTCTGTTCACGGGTCTCAGAAAAATACGTAGTTGATAAAGTTTATCCGAAAGGCATATTGATTTTATGACATTTCGAGAAATCTTATTAACACACTTCTTATGCATTTCTTGCATTTATACATGTACATTGACCCATGACCAGATGTCGTTATATACGCGTATAATATATGTATATGGGATATGGGAAACGGTTACAGCGTTATATACGCACCACCACCCGATCAGCTGGTATACATTGATGATTTGCCCACAGTGGTTGAGATGATATGATGGGATGCCCTTAGAGGCTTTATGATGTTATGAACGTATATACCTATGCATACATAGTATGAAATTTATACGCATATGTATGACATTATAAATATGAAATGATTCACTGAGCTATTCAGACTTATATGTTGAGTCTTTTATTCCATGTTTCTCTATGTCTTTTATTTAATTCTTTTCATTCATTACATTCTCTATGTCCCTTTTTCCTGGGGACGCTGCATTTCATGCTCGCAGGTCCTGATAGACAGGTTGAGAGTCTTCCAAGTATGCTATTAGCTCATCGGAAGGTGTTGGTGCGCTCCATTTGCTCCGGAGTTACTTATTTGGTCAGTATGATTTGGACATGTATCGATTAGTATGGCGAAGCCCTGTCCCAACCTTTATGGTGTTTATCTAATCTTAGAGGCTTGTAGACATATATCATATACATGAAATATTGTATGGCCTTGTCGGCTTATGTTCAGTGTACGGGTAATCATCTTGGTCTTATAGGCCCTATGTCATATGCATAAGTTTGTATTACATGTTGGGTCGTCCAATGTTGAGTATTTCCTCATGTTTTATTCTACTTATCTCACAATAGCCTCTCCGGCTTATTTACCTATGATGATACGAAAGATACATTACGTTGGTACTCGATTGAGAATTGTACCGGGTGCCCGTTGCGGCCCATCGATTTGGGCCGTGACACCCTAAGTACTACAATGAAAGACTAGCTGAGGGAATAAGGAAGAAGGCTTTAACCTAAGCATAGTAACTTGAAGAAGAAATGGCCATGTAAAAGAACAGTCTCACTATTACATTGTATGCACTCCATAATAAAGTGGCACCTACCGTGGCTAGTGAACGGGAAGTAAAATCAAAAGTAATATTCGAGATCATATGAGTTATATGAAAATTTTGGCATGCTTGGGAACTAAGATAAGCTAAGTATGCACGCAATAAGGGGGTAGAAAGCTGAGAAGGAACGAAAGGAATTATTCGATCAATGATCGAGAGTTAGTTACGTTATGAACACACTTAAGATATCGGAATATTATCCATGCAGCATATATGTTGACAATCATACAGCCGTAGAAGACTCTGGTATAAGTTAAAAGAAAGAATTGAGTCCAGGTCATAGACAAATGATTGAATCGTTAGAAGATTGTATCATGGATATTCCATAGCGCCCATGAAAGGCTAAAGTAATGACTAATACCATGAGCCACAGATTGGAAGATAGCTTAAGCCTACATAAAGGTTGGTCAGAGGGAAGAGGAAACTAAAGAGTTACATCAACTAAGTAAATCAGGATTCTGATTATTGGACCTAGAAAATTATAGAGATCGTGATTGAAAACATTGCAGAATCATTATTACTATTAGAAGTACAAGAGTACAACAACCATATTCTATAATAGCTCTATGATAAAGCCAGTTAGAAAAATACTGGCCTCATAAGAAGTCAGTATGAAGCTCCCAGTGGATCGTGTATGCACTAGAGTTGCAAGTATTATAATAGAGCTTAAAGTTGTGGATATGAATTATACCTATGTGGAAGGAAGGTCATGAAGGAGATAGAAGATATGATGTGAGATTTTAAGGTAAGTAAGGTAAAGGTGAACAACGTACGAGATACTCACATGTAGAAGGTTATGTATAGTCCATACTTCGGATAGAAGGCTAGAAGCGCTGGGATTCAGTATCCAGGAATGATAGCGGCATCGTTAGTGACATATTTTCCAGCCCATCGGTTTGGGTCGTGACACAAGCATTGCCCTGGGACTTGAGTCCCTTGGGAACTTGGGATTCAAAGGGGGCATCGTTCTTGAGTAGAACTCCCTCCTTAGCCCTTAATTCATTGACACTTTTGGTTCCTTAGGGGTTTAGTGTTTAATGACAACGAAAGGTTTTCAATGTAAATTATTTGCCATGTATTATTACCACATTAATATAATTTCTCATAGTGTTAGATTATTGATGTTTTAATATGGTTCCAGTCATTTGTTTATATATGTTTCATGCATGGTTAAATATGCCGAAAATATGGAATATGCATCTAATGACTTTCTTTCTCTTTTGGGCATGTACACACATTTGGGCCTGCTGAGTTCCTAAGGAACTCAGGCCCACTCCCAGCCTTGTCACATTTTGGAGAGTCCAAAATCAGCTGTAGCTGCATATCTTTACTGCTGGGCCTGCGTTCTTGAGGCCCAATTACCAGAGTGCAGTCCTCTTTCCCTCAATTCTTTTTGTTATTATCTATTGCTTCGTTAATCTAGTTTACTGCTTCATTACCGTTTATCTATTACCTTGTTGCTTTTGTCGCATCTTTGTTATCATGTATATAACACTCATATATTAGATTACATACTTTATCTTCATGCTTTAATTTCATATGAAACATAGGCAAGCTTTAAATAATTTAGGATTTAAAACGAATTAGTTATCAATTAACCCTCACTTCGCTAATTATAATTTACTCATCTATGTTCTCGCTGACTTGCCGTTTCTTAAAAGACTTTTGAAGCCCAGAATCTAGTCAAAACAACAATCCCGTTTTCAAAAAAAAAAAAAATCAGAAAAGAATTGCCCGCTTTACTATCAAGAGATAAATGAGATTTTTATAAAAAGTGAAGTACCATTGCCTAAATGGATTTTCAAAAGACCGCTTCTCTTCAGATTTTAGAAATCAAGGTACATCCAGGTTCACCTTCTTACAAATACCTTTAGAGTTATATGAACACCATCGACTGTTTTCATAACTTAACCTCATTCTACAAGCCTTATAAAATATAGACCACTTACATACCTATTGCACAACTCTTTTAACATATCTCTAAACTTCTTTATAAATTCACATTCCTCTTAAGTCTCACATCCCCTTTATATACTCTTACTTAGATATACAATAAGTCGTACTTTTAAATAGTAATCAAGCGTAGTACAAATAACTGATCCCTTAAAATTCATCTAAGTCCTATGGAGCTACCTCAGGTAGATATTAAGAGGTGCCTAACACCTTCCCCTTAGAAGAACAAGAACCCTTACCCATAATCTCACCGGTTTGCAGACCTATAAGGAACATGACTTAGTAATTAAATAGTTACCCTAGTATACCTTTAAATATTAGGTGGCGACTCTCTTTTATCAACAACAGAGAAACCACAAGTTGAATCTTGTTTTGTCTAGTGCAAAATAGGGTGCAACAACATAGAGACTCTGTTGGGGCCTCATACTTAGGTTCTGACCTTAGCAGACTTAGACTAATTTGGCATCTAGAATTATTTATACATTGCTTTTATTATAGATAAAATTTCAATTACGTGCTTACCTGCTTTATCTACTCTTTATAATTATCATGCTTATTGCTGCTACACCTTTGTCTGTTACTGCTTTATATATACTGTCATCACATTTCTTCCTATTGAGTCTTGCCCGTACACTATCACACATAATGGCACGCGAGGGTTGTCTTTTACACCCCTCCAAATCTTCTTTGCAAAACTCTCTAGTTTCAAAGAATGGCTTTGTCAGGTCAACTGACTTATCTTCTCGCAACCTTCAGTACAATTCAAAAGTAGGAAACACACTACTCAAGTAAAATAGGTCATACTGCATAAACCTTAGGTGAGTCGATCCTTGTCACCTACACACAAGTAGGAAAGCCACCCTAATGTCAACGGGTCATGCACATAACAACATGACTTATGTGGAAAGACAAACAGACCTGGGCAAGACACTTAAAGATCCGAAGCAAACAGTTACCCAAATATCTTTCTTTTACCCCCCTCATAAAAATTAAAATCAACTGAAACATCCCTGAGATCAGCATGGTAATGGGAGCATCACATAAACTGAAACAACGGTGGAAGAATATTCGCCGGGAACACAGAGATGGAGTTCAGATCGTTGTTTTGGGGGCATTAACCGCATTGCTGAACATCCGAGCAGACAGGGTGCTCACTCGACTGCTAATAGAATTTTGGGATCCGGCTAAGGTGGTGTTCAAATTAGCCGACTGTGAGTTAGTACCGACATTGGAAGAAGTCACAAGTTTCATGGAGCTGCCGTTCAACGGAAGAAAGCCAATATTGCCAGTTACTATGCCTGGTTACCGGTTCTTGGATGCCTTAGGCATTGCCAACAGTAGAAGTCTCGAAAGTATCGAGGACAGATGGGTGAGCCTCGACCAACTGTTCGATAGATTTTGGCACCATGAAATCTACGAATGGTATTCAGGGGAGTTTCAATGTGATCAAGTTATGTGGGAGAGTCTCAGGCCTATCACTTTCTCAATGGCACTATTGGGACTATTCGTCTTCCTATAGAGAAGGGGTCGGATTAACATCAACATGTTACCTGCGGTTCTAGTGACCTTCCATGGCAGCCTTCAAGCTACTTTAGTGCGGATGGTGTTGGCTGAGATGCTGAGGGCTTTGTCTGCATGTGCATGAGGGTATGATTTCTTTAAAGGTTGTAACTTGCTGCTTCAGATCTGGGATACTGAATTTTTCTTCCAGTGTGAGGCCACCATCGACTACTTCGTGGGCGTTAGTAATATGATTCGCAGCCACAACGAAAGAATGAGACATTGGATCACCCCATATGGGAAAGAAGAATAGAGGGAAACACTGACCAACCTGAGCGGGGAATGGATCAACTGGAAGCTCTCCTGGTTAGGCGGAAGGACAATCTTGAGGACTCTTCAGAAGTTCTTCATTGAGCTGATCGGACTTGAAGGTATTTAATTATACTCACCCTTGCGGGTCGATGTACCTCTGTGGACAAGGACAACGCTATAAAAGGATGAGTATAAGAGGCAGATTCCAATTCCCAGGATAAGAAGGCTACAAGAAGAGTGGAACGACCTGGTCACAATGCCTATGGGTCAAAACTCATGGTGTACTCCTGAGTATTACGTCTGGATCAATGTGGAGGAAGAGCTGGCCCCGGCCAAGCAAAGAAGGTATAGCCTGGTTAGAGGACGCAGTGGCTACATTGCAAATTTACCATGAGATCCTGCCACATTACCTTGTGACCACTTCAATGCATAGTCAGGTGGTCCCAGGATCCATTGGCCACATGTTGCCACCTGCTGAAGATGATGATTGGGTAGTGGAGTGCATCCAGATAGAGTCTAGCACAAAGCCAGAAGATTCGGAAGATTAGTCGGAGTTCAACTACGATGAGGAGGAGTTTGAGGAAGACCTAGAGGAGGATCCAAAAGAGGAGCTAGAAGAAGAGGAGGATATGGGAAACGGGCCGAGCGATGGTTATTAGAGTTGGTTGATTTCCCTTTATTTCCCACTTTGTATCCACTTATCCCCAGTTTTGTCTTTACTTTCCAAAAGGGCAAGTTGTCCATACCTATGCAGTTCTATGAAACAATGATGTAAACTTTGTTCCCACATATATCAGTCCAAATTGTCAATGAAAACAAATTTCTTTGGATCTAAATGTGTCAAGTCTAAATGTTTGTCAAATATCTGCGGATTAGGCCTACCTCTGGCAATAAGAGGTCCTTGCGAATTCTAGGAAACATGCTAGTTGTAATGCACAAATTATTTGCTTTGTCTGATTTGCAGCTCGTATAATATAAAGAAACTGACTCTTTTTTCTTTTTCTTTTCTTTCTTCTTATTTTTCTCTTGCTTTATTATTATCCCCCGAAAAAAAAGAAAGTTGGTTTGTGTCGACCAAAGCTGGCGGAGCCACCATACAGACTGAGGCCAAAGGGAAAGATGTCAGCCGCAAAAGACCCAACTGAACATGCTCTGGTCATAGCCGACAACCCAGGGAGATCGAGGGAATAAGACGATACCAGGAATGATGAACAGGTGGCCAGGATGGTCCAGGAAATGGAATCTTTAAGGGAGGAGGTACAACATATCAGGGAATTAGCGCACCTGGCCATGACAACTTCCTCAACCACCTCGATTCCCTTATTTGGAATCACTCATTGACCAATTTTCGTCCATATCATGCCAAAACAACAACACCCCAACTTTAGTTCCTACCACTCAAGTCATACATCTGGTGACCCCGGCTAACCCACCAAATCCCCCTATTCAACTCTCCTTACGTACCACACTCAGACATCACAAAACCCACCTATTACCACCAATGCAACTCATACCCCTCCTTGCGATGGGGTCACTTTTACTACCAGCCAGCACATACCTGTCGCACATGCCGCCGCCTATGATCTGGACATGTATCGATTAGTATGGCGGGGCCTTGTCCCGACCTTTATAGTATTTATATACTCTTAGAGGCTTGAAGACATATGTCATGTACGTGGAAGATTATATGGCCTTGTCGGCCTATGTTCACTGTACAAGTGATCATTAGGCCTTATGTCACATGTATAAGTTTGTATTACATGTTGGGTTATCCAATGTTTAGTATTTCCTCATGTTTTATTCTATTTATCTCGCGACAGCCTCTCCGGCACATTTACCTATGATAGTATGATACGAAAAATTCATTACATTGGTACTCGGTTGAGTAAGGCACATAGTGCCCGTCACGACCCATCGGTTTGGGTCATGACAAAAGTGGTATCAGAGCAGTTCTGTCCTAAGGAGTCTACAAGCCGTGTCTAGTAGAGTCTTGTTTATGGGTGTGTCTTGCACCACACTTATAAGAAGGAGGCTACATGGCATTTAGGACTGTCACACTTTCTTCTTACTCTAGATCGTGTGGTAGAGCTCACTTGTAAGAATTCAGACTCCTAAATTCTATTTTATTCGTAATAAGACGATACCTACATCCAAAAGACACATAGTAAGAGATTGACTGTGGCCGTGGAAGAGTTGGGTCAGAGGAACTTGATTTTGGCATGATGCTTATGATGAGTAAATGTAAGGTCTTCAGCAGATCATGTGTGTACAAAGAGGCGTAATAGATCTCTTTGTGACATTAGTTGACATTTCTGAAGGATATTACAAATATGCTAATAGATCTCTTTGTGAGACACCCCGATGGTGCACTCTAAAGTAGTACAGCTAGATATGAGTACTACAAAGATAGGCACTGGAAGCCTGGAAGGGATAAATATTATCTTAGTGTGACTCCCGTCCCTAGTAGAGAGAGAGAATGTTAGACAACTCGAAGAGCCAATGGATGGAGCAAAGGGGAGCTAAAAGCAAAAGGATGTCTTGTTGAAGTTTTTAGAATAAGGTGATAGACAGAAATATTAGCAGGGAAATAAGGAGAGAGTTAATGAACCATTATGAGTAAGATGTGATACATGGATTACAACGATAGATAAAAAAATGACAATATTACAGAGTCTATAGTCAAGGGAAGGAAAAGTTGAGAGGTGACAGGCCTTGAGACAACAAAAGAGTATAGGACATAAAGTCATACCCTCATTTCAAAAAATAAGTTCGTAACTCTAACGTGATTACCAGAAGGAAGAGTTAGACCCCAGAGTAATACAAATCAGTATGAGCTGGTGAACAAGGTAAACTAAACATGATTTAGGGACTGAGTGACGTGATAATAGTCGGCATCATGAGAATTTCAGATTGCGTTCCAGCGATAATAGAATGGATGACAGAAGAATAACCTTTAAAGGTCATTCAGGAAGACGCTTCCCTAAAGCAAGCAGTGTGAGCAAAGTTAAGCTTAAGGGTCTATGTGGGCTAGTTATACTAGGTGTCACCCTCGTGAGTAAGGAATTTTGTTATCCTTGGTACAGAAGGATTTACGCAAGGCAAGTAAGGGTCAGCGATGATGTGAAAACACGCCAAAGATGAAGAGGCAAAACATCTATACGTAGATCATCGTAGCACTAAATCTTAGTACTCTCCTAAGGGGGGGAATATGGAGTGATGTGGAATTAAGTCAGAATTAAGTGGTTTTAGTAACTGTGGAATGGTAAAGGAAGAATGTGATAAAAATGATAAAAGGGATGAGATTGCACTGATTCAAATCCAACAGATATGCTACGATTCCAGAACATTATACAAACTAGACATCAAGGAGAGGAAGTAAGGGTTCCTGCCTGAGATGTTATTGACAAATAAGGAGCCAGTGCGAGACGTAAGTTAAGACAAAGGAAATAACCCAAGAAAGATTATGTGGAATATTGATATGAGAATGGAACAATGAATAGTTAGCAGTTGATTCAGGAAGAGCCTAGTTATGGCTAGACAAGAGGATACAAACAAATCAATAGATCGTGTAAGATAAATATAGTAAACCCCAACATGGGGAATTCAGTCTCGCAGATATGACATCGTGACCCTTGATAAATATTCAGATAGGAGTTGCGGTAGTTAAAGGTACCGTATGAGTGTTACGGAAATAAAAGAGAGGTACAAGACAGATAGTACAACAACCATATTCTATAACGGCTCTACGATAAAGCCAGTTAGAAGAAGTACCAGCCTTATAAGAAGTCAGTATGAAGCTCCCAACGGATTGTGTGTGCACCAGAGGTGCAAGTATTATAATAGAGCTTCAAGTTGTGGATGTGAATTATACCTATGTGGAAGGGAGGTCATGAAAGAGATAGAAGATGTGATGCAAGATTTTTAAGGTAAGTAAGGTAAAGGTGAACAACGTATGAGATAATCAAATGTAGAAGGTTGTGAATAGGCTATACTTCGGATAGAAAGCTAGAAGCGCGGGGATTCAGTATCCAGGAATGATAGCAGTGTCATTAGTGGCATATCTTCCAACCTATGGTTTCTAAGTATTGAGAGGTCTAGTTAAAAGAGTAAAGAAGAGTTTGAGACGATGTGATGTCTCGCTTGATGTTCCAGAAAAAATATAAGGAAATCTATGGTGCAAGCAAGTTGAAGGAAGGTTGCAAGTAGTATAAATGAATATGTGTAGATCACAAGCTAAAGTATAGTAGAGCGATAAGGTTTTAGGAAGACATGAGTAAGGACAAGGAAAGGAAAGTGAGAAGGTGACGAGAATGGATAAGTCCTCGTGATTAAGCCCATGAAAACAATAGAGTTAATAATTTCTCTAAGTTATAGAAAGTTCAGTATAGCCTGAATGAATTCAAAGGAGTCTAAGACTAATAGCATTTAGAAGAGATGGAATGATGCCTTGGTAGTAGAATAAGGGTGTACTTGTGATAGATAAAGGATGACATTTGGGCCTTCGATTGAGTAATGATTTGAAAAAATGAGGGATTTCATGAAGTGTACAAGACTAAAATACCCACGTAAGGTGAATCAAATTGGGATGCTATGAAATACGGCTATGGAAGTATGGTGGAAAATCACTTAAAATGTTCCTCGATGCAACGTGAGCCCTAGTGATTACGTAAGAGCTTTCAAGTTATCAGTGGTAGATTGTAGATCAATATTGAGGTGAATCAACAATGGATGGATAAAAGTTACAAAGCATGAGATAAGATTAGGCCATCATTCTTAAGATAAACAGTAATGAGGAAGCATTAAAGGATTTAGATTTATACATATGGGATAAGCATTGAGAGTAACCTGGAGTTTGGTAGCAGACCTCAGTTACGGTAAATCTAAGTAAGAGTTATGGTATAGTATTATCTACTTAGATGTAGTAAAGCCATAGACACCCAGAGGGACAGCTTGTCAAAATTCTGTATATGTTCACAAAGTGAGGCCTAGAGATTGGCTAAAAGCTGGATGGAAGAGTCGCATAAGCGCACAAACAAGGACAAAGTCGTATAGACTGCATGATAAGAAGGTAGCAATAGTTACAAGATTGGAAAAATTCTGACCACAAGTCATGGTGTGAGAAAGAGGCCTAAAGGGAGGAATGCCCTGGCCTTTGGATTTATTCACAGAACAGTTGCCTAGATGGCAAGGAGAGTACTAAAGTATTCGGAAGACATAGGTTATGAAAATGATAAGTGCATCAGTCAACATTCGAGGACGAATGTTCCAAAGGGAGGTGGGGGGGGGGAATGATGTTACACCCCATGTTTCCATACGTGAAAGTATGCCATAAGTAAATTGATGAAAGCTCAGAAATGAGATGTTACATCCCACATTTTCGTACATTAAAGTTTCGTCGTAAGTTAATCGACGTAGACTCAAGGACAAGATTATTTTGAGGTTATAAGTTTTATGCTATTTATAATAGGCGATAAGTAAATTCGTGAAGGTGAGAGGGTAAGCGAATCAAAGAAAATGAGTTTCGTCGAAGTTAATCAATTTGGGATAAAATACGGCCCGAGCTATAATACCCGGTATTTATGGATTAGTGCCATACAAAGTACCACATGATCATGATAGTAAGTTGTATAAGGTATGATAAAAGTGAGTAGTATCTTAGGTAATTTGAGATAATTATTAATTATATGGATAATTAGGTAATTATGGATTTTTAGTGAGAGATTAATAATGTAGTTAAGATCTTTGGATAAGTTTGGTGCAAACATAATGTGGCAGCAAGTGGAAATAGATCAAGACTACATGATGACTCTTTAATTTTAGGTAATTAGGTAGCACATGGACAATATCCTTAGTCATCCTTTGGTGACAATTCATATATGCACATGGCAAAAATGTAGAAAGGGAAGTTTATTTTAGTCATCCTTATGCTTTATTAGTCATGAATTCATGAATTATCACCAGCATATTAGTCATCCTTACACCTTATCTTCAATCCATACCATAATTTCATTTGGGGGAGTTGTAGAAAGGGAAAAGGAAAGAACGAAAAGGTGAGGGGATTTGGGAATTCATACGAGACTACATAATGTAAGAGCAACGGGATTTGCGATTCTAAGGGAGCCCGATATAACCTTTCTCAAGAATATAATACAGATTTTTTCCTACTTCAATCTCGCCGTTACGTGTTTTTCGCAGAAGACATGGGTTAGAGGGATTGTCAAGAGAATCGGTTCAGGTATGTTAAGGCTATCCCTTCTTTCTTTTTGGCATGATTCATATGATACAAACGAAACGAGCAAATGCATAACTTTCATAATGACTCTATTCATAGAAGTATTAGATATGCCTACGTTCTTGATTCCCTATGTGAATTATTATTATATCTTCTGTTCACGGGTCTCAGAAAAATACGTAGTTGATAAAATTTATCCGAAAGGCATATTGATTTTATGACATTCTGAGAAATCTTATTAACACACTTCTTATGCATTTCTTGCATTTATACATGCACATTGACCCATGACCAGATGTCGTTATATACGCGTATAATATATGTATATGGGATATGGGAAACGGTTACATCGTTATATACGCACCACCACCCGATCAGCTGGTATACGTTGATGATTTGCCCACAGTGGCTGAGATGATATGATGGGATGCCCTTAGAGGCTTTATGATGTTATGAACGCATATACCTATGCATACATAGTATGAAATTTATACGCATATGTATGACATTATAAATATGAAATGATTCACTGAGCTATTCAGACTTATATGTTGAGTCTTTTATTCCATGTTTCTCTATGTCATTTATTTAATTCTTTTCATTCATTACATTCTCTATGTCCCTTTTTCCTGGGGACGCTGCATTTCATGCTCGCAGGTCCTGATAGACAGGTTGAGAGTCTTCCAAGTATGCTATTAGCTCATCGGAAGGTGTTGGTGCGCTCCATTTGCTCCGGAGTTACTTATTTGGTCAGTATGATTTGGACATGTATCGATTAGTATGGCGAAGCCCTGTCCCAACCTTTATGGTGTTTATCTAATCTTAGAGGCTTGTAGACATATATCATATACATGAAATATTGTATGGCCTTGTCGGCTTATGTTCAGTGTACGGGTAATCATCTTGGTCTTATAGGCCCTATGTCATATGCATAAGTTTGTATTACATGTTGGGTCGTCCAATGTTGAGTATTTCCTCATGTTTTATTCTACTTATCTCACAATAGCCTCTCCGGCTTATTTACCTATGATGATACGAAAGATACATTACGTTGGTACTCGATTGAGAATTGTACCGGGTGCCCGTTGCGGCCCATCGATTTGGGCCGTGACACCCTAAGTACTACAATGAAAGACTAGCTGAGGGAATAAGGAAGAAGGCTTTAACCTAAGCATAGTAACTTGAAGAAGAAATGGCCATGTAAAAGAACAGTCTCACTATTACATTGTATGCACTCCATAATAAAGTGGCACCTACCGTGGCTAGTGAACGGGAAGTAAAATCAAAAGTAATATTCGAGATCATATGAGTTATATGAAAATTTTGGCATGCTTGGGAACTAAGATAAGCTAAGTATGCACGCAATAAGGGGGTAGAAAGCTGAGAAGGAACGAAAGGAATTATTCGATCAATGATCGAGAGTTAGTTACGTTATGAACACACTTAAGATATCGGAATATTATCCATGCAGCATATATGTTGACAATCATACAGCCGTAGAAGACTCTGGTATAAGTTAAAAGAAAGAATTGAGTCCAGGTCATAGACAAATGATTGAATCGTTAGAAGATTGTATCATGGATATTCCATAGCGCCCATGAAAGGCTAAAGTAATGACTAATACCATGAGCCACAGATTGGAAGATAGCTTAAGCCTACATAAAGGTTGGTCAGAGGGAAGAGGAAACTAAAGAGTTACATCAACTAAGTAAATCAGGATTCTGATTATTGGACCTAGAAAATTATAGAGATCGTGATTGAAAACATTGCAGAATCATTATTACTATTAGAAGTACAAGAGTACAACAACCATATTCTATAATAGCTCTATGATAAAGCCAGTTAGAAAAATACTGGCCTCATAAGAAGTCAGTATGAAGCTCCCAGTGGATCGTGTATGCACTAGAGTTGCAAGTATTATAATAGAGCTTAAAGTTGTGGATATGAATTATACCTATGTGGAAGGAAGGTCATGAAGGAGATAGAAGATATGATGTGAGATTTTAAGGTAAGTAAGGTAAAGGTGAACAACGTACGAGATACTCACATGTAGAAGGTTATGTATAGTCCATACTTCGGATAGAAGGCTAGAAGCGCTGGGATTCAGTATCCAGGAATGATAGCGGCATCGTTAGTGACATATTTTCCAGCCCATCGGTTTGGGTCGTGACACAAGCATTGCCCTGGGACTTGAGTCCCTTGGGAACTTGGGATTCAAAGGGGGCATCGTTCTTGAGTAGAACTCCCTCCTTAGCCCTTAATTCATTGACACTTTTGGTTCCTTAGGGGTTTAGTGTTTAATGACAACGAAAGGTTTTCAATGTAAATTATTTGCCATGTATTATTACCACATTAATATAATTTCTCATAGTGTTAGATTATTGATGTTTTAATATGGTTCCAGTCATTTGTTTATATATGTTTCATGCATGGTTAAATATGCCGAAAATATGGAATATGCATCTAATGACTTTCTTTCTCTTTTGGGCATGTACACACATTTGGGCCTGCTGAGTTCCTAAGGAACTCAGGCCCACTCCCAGCCTTGTCACATTTTGGAGAGTCCAAAATCAGCTGTAGCTGCATATCTTTACTGCTGGGCCTGCGTTCTTGAGGCCCAATTACCAGAGTGCAGTCCTCTTTCCCTCAATTCTTTTTGTTATTATCTATTGCTTCGTTAATCTAGTTTACTGCTTCATTACCGTTTATCTATTACCTTGTTGCTTTTGTCGCATCTTTGTTATCATGTATATAACACTCATATATTAGATTACATACTTTATCTTCATGCTTTAATTTCATATGAAACATAGGCAAGCTTTAAATAATTTAGGATTTAAAACGAATTAGTTATCAATTAACCCTCACTTCGCTAATTATAATTTACTCATCTATGTTCTCGCTGACTTGCCGTTTCTTAAAAGACTTTTGAAGCCCAGAATCTAGTCAAAACAACAATCCCGTTTTCAAAAAAAAAAAAAATCAGAAAAGAATTGCCCGCTTTACTATCAAGAGATAAATGAGATTTTTATAAAAAGTGAAGTACCATTGCCTAAATGGATTTTCAAAAGACCGCTTCTCTTCAGATTTTAGAAATCAAGGTACATCCAGGTTCACCTTCTTACAAATACCTTTAGAGTTATATGAACACCATCGACTGTTTTCATAACTTAACCTCATTCTACAAGCCTTATAAAATATAGACCACTTACATACCTATTGCACAACTCTTTTAACATATCTCTAAACTTCTTTATAAATTCACATTCCTCTTAAGTCTCACATCCCCTTTATATACTCTTACTTAGATATACAATAAGTCGTACTTTTAAATAGTAATCAAGCGTAGTACAAATAACTGATCCCTTAAAATTCATCTAAGTCCTATGGAGCTACCTCAGGTAGATATTAAGAGGTGCCTAACACCTTCCCCTTAGAAGAACAAGAACCCTTACCCATAATCTCACCGGTTTGCAGACCTATAAGGAACATGACTTAGTAATTAAATAGTTACCCTAGTATACCTTTAAATATTAGGTGGCGACTCTCTTTTATCAACAACAGAGAAACCACAAGTTGAATCTTGTTTTGTCTAGTGCAAAATAGGGTGCAACAACATAGAGACTCTGTTGGGGCCTCATACTTAGGTTCTGACCTTAGCAGACTTAGACTAATTTGGCATCTAGAATTATTTATACATTGCTTTTATTATAGATAAAATTTCAATTACGTGCTTACCTGCTTTATCTACTCTTTATAATTATCATGCTTATTGCTGCTACACCTTTGTCTGTTACTGCTTTATATATACTGTCATCACATTTCTTCCTATTGAGTCTTGCCCGTACACTATCACACATAATGGCACGTGAGGGTTGTCTTTTACACCCCTCCAAATCTTCTTTGCAAAACTCTCTAGTTTCAAAGAATGGCTTTGTCAGGTCAACTGACTTATCTTCTCGCAACCTTCAGTACAATTCAAAAGTAGGAAACACACTACTCAAGTAAAATAGGTCATACTGCATAAACCTTAGGTGAGTCGATCCTTGTCACCTACACACAAGTAGGAAAGCCACCCTAATGTCAACGGGTCATGCACATAACAACATGACTTATGTGGAAAGACAAACAGACCTGGCAAGACACTTAAAGATCCGAAGCAAACAGTTACCCAAATATCTTTCTTTTACCCCCCTCATAAAAATTAAAATCAACTGAAACATCCCTGAGATCAGCATGGTAATGGGAGCATCACATAAACTGAAACAACGGTGGAAGAATATTCGCCGGGAACACAGAGATGGAGTTCAGATCGTTGTTTTGGGGGCATTAACCGCATTGCTGAACATCCGAGCAGACAGGGTGCTCACTCGACTGCTAATAGAATTTTGGGATCCGGCTAAGGTGGTGTTCAAATTAGCCGACTGTGAGTTAGTACCGACATTGGAAGAAGTCACAAGTTTCATGGAGCTGCCGTTCAACGGAAGAAAGCCAATATTGCCAGTTACTATGCCTGGTTACCGGTTCTTGGATGCCTTAGGCATTGCCAACAGTAGAAGTCTCGAAAGTATCGAGGACAGATGGGTGAGCCTCGACCAACTGTTCGACAGATTTTGGGACCATGAAATCTACGAATGGTATTCAGGGGAGTTTCAATGTGATCAAGTTATGTGGGAGAGTCTCAGGCCTATCACTTTCTCAATGGCACTATTGGGACTATTCGTCTTCCTATATAGAAGGGGTCGGATTAACATCAACATGTTACCTGTGGTTCTAGTGACCTTCCATGGCAGCCTTCAAGCTACTTTAGTGCGGATGGTGTTGGCTGAGATGCTGAGGGCTTTGTCTGCATGTGCATGAGGGTATGATTTCTTTAAAGGTTGTAACTTGCTGCTTCAGATCTGGGATACTGAATTTTTCTTCCAGTGTGAGGCCACCATCGACTACTTCGTGGGCGTTAGTAATATGATTCGCAGCCACAACGAAAGAATGAGACATTGGATCACCCCATATGGGAAAGAAGAATAGAGGGAAACACTGACCAACCTGAGCGGGGAATGGATCAACTGGAAGCTCTCCTGGTTAGGCGGAAGGACAATCTTGAGGACTCTTCAGAAGTTCTTTATTGAGCTGATCGGACTTGAAGGT
Source organism: Nicotiana tabacum (assembly GCF_000715075.1). Taxonomy (NCBI): domain Eukaryota; kingdom Viridiplantae; phylum Streptophyta; class Magnoliopsida; order Solanales; family Solanaceae; genus Nicotiana; species Nicotiana tabacum. Next base: position 62,451,896 of record NC_134094.1, on the reverse strand, counting down.
ATTTAATTATACTCACCCTTGCGGGTCGATGTACCTCTATGGACAAGGACAGCGCTATAAAAGGATGAGTATAAGAGGCAGATTCCAATTCCCAGGATAAGAAGGCTACAAGAAGAGTGGAACGACCTGGTCACAATGCCTATGGGTCAAAACTCATGGTGTACTCCTGAGTATTACGTCTGGATCAATGTGGAGGAAGAGCTGGCCCCGGCCAAGCAAAGAAGGTATAGCCTGGTTAGAGGACGCGGTGGCTATATTGCAAATTTACTATGAGATCCTGCCACATTACCTTGTGACCACTTCAATGCATAGTCAGGTGGTCCCAGGATGCCACCTGCTGAAGATGACGATTGGGTAGTGGAGTGCATCCAGATAGAGTCTAGCACAAAGCCAGAAGATCCGGAAGAGTAGTCGGAGTTCAATTACGACGAGGAGGAGTTTGAGGAAGACCTAGAGGAGGATCCAAAAGAGGAGCTAGAAGAAGAGGAGGATATGGGAAACGGGCCGGGCGATGGTTATTAGAGTTGGTTGATTTCCCTTTATTTCCCACTTTGTACCCACTTATCCCCAGTTTTGTCTTTACTTTCCAAAAGGGCAAGTTGTCCATACCTATGCAGTTCTATGAAACAATGATGTAAACTTTGTTCCCACTTATATCAGTCCAAATTGTCAATGAAAACAAATTTCTTTGGATCTAAATGTGTCAAGTCTAAATGTTTGTCAAATATCTGTGGATTAGGCCTACCTCTTGCAATGAGAGGTCCTTGCGAATTGTAGGAAACATGCTAGTTGTAATGCACAAATTATTTGCTTTGTCTGATTTGCAGCTCGTATAATATAAAGAAACTGACTCTTTTTTCTTTTTCTTTTCTTTCTTCTTATTTTTCTCTTGCTTTATTATTATCCCCCCCCAAAAAAAGAAAGTTGGTTTGTGTCGACCAAAGCTGGCGGAGCCACCATACAGACTGAGGCCAAAGGGAAAGATGTCAGCCGCAAAAGACCCAACTGAATATGCTCTGGTCATAGCCGACAACCCAGGGAGATCGAGGGAATAAGACGATACCAAGAATGATGAACAGGTGGCCAGGATGGTCCAGGAAATGGAATCTTTAAGGGAGGAGGTACAACATATCAGGGAATTAGCGCACTTGGCTATGACAACTTCCTCAACCACCTCGATTCCCTTATTTGGAATCACTCATTGACCAATTTTCGTCCATATCATGCCAAAACAACAACACCCCAACTTTAGTTCCTACCACTCAAGTCATACATCTGGTGACCCCGGCTAACCCACCAAATCCCCCTATTCAACACTCCTTACGTACCACACTCAGACATCACAAAACCCACCTATTACCACCAATGCAACTCATACCCCTCCTTGCGACGGGGTCACTTTTACTACCAGCCAGCACATACCTGTCGCACATGCCGCCGCCTATGAGCAGTTCATTCCCCCTGTATATGCCACTTATGAACCTACCTTTACAACACTTATCACGGTCAGGGTGCCTTATGAGATTGGCCAATACACCGAGATAAAGAGGGAAGCCAGGCGTAAGGAAGAAGAATCAGTATCTGAGCACTTGCAAATGTTGAAAAGGCAAATGAAGAGTCTCCAAGTTACCCCAGGAAGTGAAAGTTTGGACTATGAGGATCTGTGTATTCATTCAGATGTGGATATGCCAGCAAGGTATAAACCCCTGAAGTTCGATATCTTTGATGGGATAGGTGATCCTCACGCACATTTGAGGGCATATTGTGACAAGTTAGTAGGAGTGGGAAGGAACGAGAAGCTAAGGATGAAGTTATTGTAAGAAGTTTGACGGGAGAAGCACTCACCTGGTATACTTAATAGGATCCGCGTAATTGGAGAACTTGGCAAGATATGGCGGAGGACTTCATGAATCATTTTTGATTCAATACAGAGATCACTCCTGATCGATTCGCACTGGTGAACTTGCAGAAAAAACCATTCGAGTCATTTCAAGAATATGCACGCCGGTGGAGGTCAGAGGCTGTCAAGGCGCAACCTCTGATGGACGATAGTGAACAAACCAAGTATTTCATCAGACCCTAGTAGGGAATATACTTTGAAAAGATGATGGGAATGATGGGACAAAAATTCCCCGAGCTGGTCAAGATGGGAGATTTCTTAGAAAAAGGCATAAAATCTGGTGAAGTACAATCTATGGCAGCACTGCAAGCGGCTAGCAAGGCCATCTAGTCAGGGTCAATCGATAGCGGAAAAAAGAAGAAAGAGGAGGTCTCAACAGTCATCCCTTACTACCAACCCAACTCACATCACGGGAGCACTTCTTATTCCCCAAACAACCATTCACCACCACTCACTTACGCTACAGTCTATAACACCCAGCCATATTACCACCCTCAACCACAATACAACCCTCCTCGAGCCAATAATAACCAAAACCCAAAACGACCATATGCTCATGTCCAAACCACTACTCAACAAAACCAACTCGCTTATACACCACGCCCTAGTCCAAACTTTGGAGAAAGGGGTCCTATAACTTATACCCCGATTACTGAGACTCTGGCCCAATTGTTCGAGAGATTGAGAAGAGTAGGATTGTACACCCAGTCGAAGGAATAGTTCTTGAACATCCCTAAAAGTATTTTGATGCCCCTAAAAGATGCATGTACCATTCCAATGTACCTGGACATGGCACTGAAGATTATTTTAAGCTAAAAAATGATATTGAAACCTTGATGAAGAGTGGAGCCATCCAGTGAACTCCAACACCGCCCAATATGAATCGCAATCCACTTCCGAATCACTGAAACCAGGGGGCTAACACAATCACATTGGACGAAGAGTATGACCTAAAGGGAACAATTATCACTATAGGAAATGGAGAAGCTGTTAGGATCCCTCCTCAAAGAGCTCCAATGATTACAGCACAACTGAGGCATACAGTGATTGTTCAGACTTATCCGTATCAACCTGCCTTTGCTACAGGAGACGAAGAAAGTCAGGAATACAAAACCGTCTCATGGACGTACCAGCAAAAAGGAAAGGCCAAAATGATAGACTCTGCTGTAGCCCATGGTATGACTAGGTCTGGGAGATGCTACGCTCCTGAAGATATCAATCGAGGAAACCTGGGGAGAGAGCAAATTCAATGAAGGAACATAACAGACCTAGAAGCTGCCTAGTTTTGGAAGAAATGTCAAGCAAAGAATATTCTGTGGAGGAGCAGCTGAAGAAAACTCCAGCACAGATATCAATCATGGATCTATTAATGAGTTTCGACAGTCATAAGGATGCCCTATTGAAGGTACTAAGTGGGGTGAGTGTACCAAGTAACACCACTAGTGAAGCACTATCCACGACAATTGGGAAAATGGTCGAAGCAAACATGATCAATTTTAGAAAAGATGAAGTTCCTGTCGAAGGCGCAAGTCATAACAAGGCTCTCCATATCACTGTAAAATACGGGGACAAAGTGGTGTCCCAGGTGTTGGTCGATGGAGGGTCAGGAGTCAACATTTGTCCGCTCTCTACCCTACGGGAATTCAGAATTCATTTGAGGGAAGTCAAGGAAAGCCTTTGATGGTTTGCAAAAGGATGTTATTGGAGAAATTTATTTGGCCTTGCAGATTGGGTCGGTCGAATTCCCCATATTTTTTCAAGTAATGGAAATCTCCTCTTCCTACAACTTGCTGCTATGCAGGCCCTGGATATATATGGTAGGGGCTGTGCCATCCACTTTGCACCAATGCATGAAATTTTAGTGGGATGTCAGGAGATCGTGGTTCATGGCGAGTGGGGTCACTCCGCTTATTTGGAGTATGTTGTTACATTCATCGAAGGGCTAGACGGAGCTTCTTTCCATGCAGTGGAAATCATGTAGACTACCGAGATGGAAAAGACCGAACAAAACTTGGGAATGTAGTCACCGTATATGTCCAAGATGGCTATGAGGGAGATGATGAAATATGGATACAAGCCATGAACAGGGCTGGGAGCCAAGTTGGACGGAATCATAGAGCCAATTAAACATAATGGGTAGAAAGGAAGGGCCGGCATAGGATATCAGCCTCGGGAAGGGAAAGCTCGCACCGTTAGCTCCGAGAAAAAGGTTTTTGTGCCGGAGCATGTTGCAAGTTCAGGACAAAGTTCAGTACCTGAAGATGATATCATCAACGGGATGGGAAAGCTGTTCGTGAATATGATTGAAGAATGCTGTGAAGGGACTGACATCAAGACACCGACTATCAGGGATGCCGAACCAGTGAAAAAGCTACGGAATTGGACCGCCAGTCCATCTTTGGTTCGCCGAGAGTCTTGGTAGTATAGAACTGTAAAAGTTTTCTTTTTGAAAGAGTGCACGGTCAATTGAGGCCCGTACCGTGTCTATACCTTTTTGTCATTTGCCTCTTGTGAACACTTAAGACGTTCCCCTTTTGATGAAATACAAAGAATTGTTTTCTCAAATATTGCAACTTTATTTACCACTTATTTATACTTAGTTTTACTTTTCAGTAATCAAACTGCTAAAAACCCGTGTTTCGTGATTATGACATATAACGAAATCATTGAGCGCAACGACCCGGATTATGAGGATTATGATGAGAGCATGATGCCCGACAATCTCCCGCAGGAAATCAAGCAGTTGGAGAGTCAGAAAATGCCCAACCTCAAAGAAACAAAAGTGGTCAATCTTGGAAGTGAAGAAGACGTAAAAGAAACCTAAATCAGGATTCACCTAGAAGCCGAGCAGAAGGAAAAACTGATTGAGCTCCTCCGACAGTACATCGATGTGTTCGCATGGTCCTATGATGACATGTTGGGATTAAGTACTAACATTGTCTCGCATCGACTACCCACCGATCCTACCAGACCGCCGGTCAAGCAGAAACTCAGAAAATTTATACCTGATTTAAGTGACCAAACAGATAGAAGTGAATGTGGTAAGGGTCACCAATTATCCAAGCTGGTTGGCAAACATTGTCTAATACCCAAAAAAGACAGAAAGATCAAAATATGTGTGAACTACCGAGATCTCAACAAAGCTAGTCCAAAGGATGATTTCCCTTTGCCAAATATCCACATCCTCATCGACAATTGTGCAAAGCATGAACTGCAGTTGTTTGTGGATTGTTTCACTGGGTACCATCAAATCGTGATGCACGAGGAAGATGCAGAGTGTCATGCCCCAAACTCAAGGAGCACGACCAGCGCCCAACAGAGTGTACCCGGCCAAGCAAGCCTGTTAGATACTTTCTACCCCAAACTCACTCATGGAAAAAGAGGTGACATATATTCATTAATTAGACAATAGGGGGATCATGAATACAATACCAAAACCTTTCTATTAATTACTTCACTTTTAAGTCTCAAAATACACACCTTTTGATTGTCTAAAGTGGAACAAGAGATCAAAACACAACATAATTTGTTTGACTTTTCTAGCACCCATGTACAACCCACATAGTGTCTACGGAGCCTCTAAGAGATACAAAAGAGAGTTATGATAGTGCCAGCGACAAGGCCCCGGCTATACCTCAAAACGTGATAACAAAATATACAAAAGTTACGTGACCCCGGAATGAGGTGGGGCTCACCAAGTCTGCTAGGAGGAAGGTGTACTGCTATCGCTGATCAATGCTGCCTGCTATGGAACCACCTGCATCCATTTAAAGATACAGCGCCCCGCCAAAAGGGACGTTAGTACTGTCGAATTGTACTAGTATGCAAAGCTAAACACCATCTCAATAGAATGAATAATAATACAAGGGGAAAACAATCATGAGTTCAATAAGAGATTCAAACAATACTAAAACATCAAATAAGGATCACATAAGTTTTCAAGTCAATTTCTATTTTATTAGGTTGGGTGATCTTTAGTGCAGATATACCACAATTCACAATACCTCCGTATTCTTACACGAAGTCCGATCTCGACCCGATCGGCTAGGTCGTACCATTTGAGACATCAACCATAATCATAATTTCAAATATAACTTTTAGCACAGTCACCACCATGTGTGCGGCATGGCGTCTGATCATGGCCTAATCGGCTAGGCTGTCTCACCCAAGACATTACCTTTTTCAGTCAATTATCTCACATCATACTTCGTTCATATTATTTCGATTCATTGGCACTAGCGATCACAATTGCAAAGTCATTCTTGGAACTTGGCCGTATTTCATAGTTCCAGTTCCCTTTTCCACATTCAAATATCATTATCATTATCAACAACAATAGGGCTTCCCATTCAAGACATTAAATTCACATATGAGCAATTTGGGAAATCTTAGGCACATAGAGGCTTTTCATACAATTTGGCATAACAATCTTTATTTCAATCTTGATATGAAGTCTTAACATTTCTAATACATATTTCACATTTTGAACACATCCTCAAATGACAAGATGACATGATGAAGCATTTAGAATAAGTATTGAACATACATCCTTCAACACAACCACATTAGGAATGACCAATTCAATAATGATCAAGGACTTACTCCAATTACATGAACACCATGGGATTCGATTTTAAGAAGAAGGGGGTTTAGCCAGCACACCTCAATTGAGCTTCCTTAAACTTTACAACATTCCGTAATTCTTAGCAACTTCAATCTATTTTAGAAATATAATAAGTTGGACTAAATGTAGGAAGATTATCATGATTCTAACTCATTTGAGCACATTATCAAACACTAGGTGGGCATTAAAGTTTTAAGGCCCTTTTTGTGGATGATTCCACCATTCCCCAACCCATTCTCTACCATTTTTAGCTCACAACCTTCCCACATACTTCAAGGATATATGCATGCAAGACAACAACCCCCGCACCCAAGAATTGTCTTTATAATTATCCCCCTTTTTAGAAGATTTTCGAAATTAAGAGCTAGGGCATAGATTCTTACCTTTAGGATGAAGACCTAGGGTGCTTCTCTTGATAATCTTCAAAGGTTTATGCAAGAATTTAAGAGTAACTTGATGAAGATCACTTTCTCCCTCTAGGACTCTCTCTTACACTCTAAAGTATCATTTTTTGCTCAAACATGGCCCCTTACATCTATTTTAACGAAGTAGGGTCGGGTTTTAAAAACCAAAAAATGAAGCTCCGAAACAGGTTCTGCAGTCGCATATGCGACCGCATAATGGTTATGCGGTCCACGAAATGACCGCAAAATTGGGGTGCCAAAACTAGAAAGGAACTGGAAAGAAACTGACCAGGTCTGCGGTCACTATGCGGCCCGCAGACCTTTTCTGTGGTCGCATAATATACCGCATAATGGTTCTACGATCGCATAGTGCACCACAGAACCTCCCTCTGAAAAATCCCAAAGCGAAATATGCGACAAGAGTGCGGTTGGGTAATGGGCCACAAAAATGACATTAAAAATGGCCCAAAAGCCTACTCCACTCTGCGGCCATTCTGCTATCGCAGAACGGACCGCAGAAATGCCTACTTCTGCCCAATATTTTCCTTCAACTCCCCAGCGCACTGTTCAATCCAAAAAGTCCAAACCGCGGTGAGCTTGGTCGCCACGAAAAATTTCTACTATTATTAACCTCTACGCCTATTTCGGCATCACGGAACCCCAGTTTTTAGGTAAACGTTTACAGGGCCTTACATAGAGAAGACGGCCTTCACCACACATTAGGGAGTTTATTGTTATAGAGTCATGCCGTTCGGTTTCAAGAACACCGGCGCCACCTACATGAGGGCCATGACAACCCTTTTTCACGACATGATTTATAAAGAGATCAAAGTGTATGTGTATTACATCATCATAAAGTCTCTAAAGAGTTTGAGCACTTAGAAGATTTGAGAAAATTTATCGAACGCCTGCAAAGGTACAGTTTGAAGTTAAACCCAGCAAAGTGTGTGTTCGGAGTCCCCGCTGCAAAATTGTTGGGCTTCATTGTAAGCAGAAAGGGGATAGAATTAGATCCATCAAAAATCAAGGCTATTCAGGAATTACCACCACCAAAGAGCAAGAAAGATGTCATGAGTTTCCTGGGTAGATTGAATTACATCAATCGTTTCATAGCCTAGTCCACGATAATCTGTGAACCCATTTTCAAACTGTTGAAGAAAGATGTTGCCACAAAATGGACAGAAGAGTGCCAGAAAGCCTTCGACAGAATCAAGGAGTATCTCTCAAACCCACCAGTGCTGGTTTACCCCAAACCCGGGAAGCCATTGTTGCTCTACTTATCAATTTTGGATAATGCCTTCGGCTGTGTGTTGGGACAGCATGACGAAACAAGGAGGAAGGAACATGACATCTACTACTTAAGAAAGAAGTTCACGCCATGTGAGGCCAAGTATGCTCTAATAGAACGCACTTGTTGTGCCCTAACTTGGATTGCCCAGAAACTAAGGCATTACATGCCGGCATACACCACATATCTGATATCTCGGCTTGACCCGCTCAACTATATTTTTCAAAAGTCGATGCATACCGGAAAGCTAGCTAAATGTTAAATTCTCCTTAGTGAATTTGATATTGTGTACATAACCCAAAAGTCTATCAAAGGACAAGCTATAGCCTACCACCTCGCAGAAAATCCAGTGGATGGGGATTACGAGCCACTTACTACGTATTTTTCCGATGAAGAAGTGTTATTTGCTGGAGAAGATATTGTAGAATCGTACCCTGGGTGGAGAGTGTTTTTCAAGGAGCAACAAACTTCAAAGGAGTCAGAATTGGGGCAGTCCAGATTTCGAAATCTAGAAAGCATTATCCAGCATCAGCAAAGATAGGATTCCTTTGTACCAATAATATAACTGAATGCGAAACATGCATCCTTGGGATCAAAATGGCAGTTGACATGAAATCAAAGAACTTTTGGTCATAGGATATTCCGATTTGTTGATATACCAAGTCCAAGGAGAATGGTCCACCAAGAATGTCAAGATACTTCCATACCTGCACTGTGTAAAAGAGCTTTGCAAGAAGTTTACAAAGATTGAGTTCAAGCACGTCCCCAGGATTCAGAACGAGTTCGCCGACGCCCTTGCAACCCGCTTAAGTATATTTTCCAGAAGTTGATGCCTACCAGAAAGCTAGCTAGATGTTAAATTCTCATCAGCGAATTTGATATTGTGTACATAATCCAAAAGTCTATCAAAGGACAAACTTTAGCCGATCACCTCATAGAAAATCTGGTGGATGGGGATTACAAGCCACTTACTACGTATTTTCCCGATGAAAAAGTGCTATTTGCTAGAGAAGATATTGCAGAATTGTACCCTGGGTGGAGAATGTTTTTCGATGGAGCAACAAACTTCAAAGGAGTCAGAATTGAGGCAGTCCTGATTTTGGAATCTAGACAACATTATTAAGCATCGACAAAGATAAGATTCCCTTGTACCAATAATATGGCTGAATACGAAGCATGTATCCTTGGGATCAGAATGGCAGTCGACATAAACGCCAAAGAACTTTGGTCATAGAAAATTCCGATTTGTTGATCCACCAAGTCTAAGGGGAATGGTCCACCAAGAATGTCAAGATACTTCCGTACCTGCACTGTGTGAAAGAGCTGTGCAAGAAGTTTACAAATATTGAGTTCAAGCACGTCCCCAGGATTCATAACGAGTTCGCCGACACCCTTGCAACCCGCTCAAGTATATTTTCCAGAAGTCGATGTCTAACGAAAAGCTAGCTAAATGTAAAATTCTCCTCAGCGAATTTGACATTGTGTACATAATCCAAAAGTCTATCAAAGGACAAGCTTTAGCCAACCACCTCACAAAAAATCCGGTGGATGGGCATTACGAGCCACTTACTATGTATTTTCCCGATGAAGAAGTGTTATTTGCTGGAGAAGATATTGTAGAATCGTACCCTGGGTGGAGAATGTTTTTCGATGGAGCAGTAAACTTCAAAGAAGTCAGAATTGAGGCAGTCCTGATTTTGGAATCTGGACAGCATTATTAAGCATCGACAAAGATAAGATTCCCTTGTACAAATAATATGGCTGAATACGAAGCATGTATCCTTGGGATCAGAATGGCAGTCGACATAAACGTCAAAGAACTTTGGTCATAGAAAATTCCGATTTGTTGATACACCAAGTCTAAGGGGAATGGTCCACCAAGAATGTCAAGATACTTCCGTACCTGCACTGTGTGAAAGAGCTGTGCAAAAAGTTTACAAAGATTGAGTTCAAGCACGTCCCCAGGATTCATAACGAGTTCGCAGACGCCCTTGCAACCCGCTCAAGTATATTTTCCATAAGTCGATGCCTACCGGAAATCTAGCTAAATGTTAAATTCTCCTTAGCGAATTTGATATTGTGTACATAATCCAAAATTCTATCAAAGGAAAAGCTTTAGTCGACCACCTCACAGAAAATTCGGTGGATGGGGAGTACGATCCACTTACTACGTATTTTCTCAATGAAGAAGTGTTATTTGCTGGAGAAGATATTGCAGAATCGTACCCTGGGTGGAGAATGTTTTTCGATGGAGCAGCAAACTTCAAAAGAGTCAGAATTGGGGCAGTTCTGATGTTGGAATCTGGATAGCATTATTAAGCATCGACAAAGATAACATTCCCTTGTACGAATAATATGGCTGAATACGAAGCAGGAATCTTTGGGTGCAGAATGGCAGTCGACATAAATGTCAAAGAAATTTGGTCATAGAAGATTTCGATTTGTTGATACACCAAGTCGAAGGGGAATGGTCCACCAAGAATGTCAAGATACTTCCGTACCCGCATTGTGGGAAATAGCTGTGCAAGAAGTTTACAAAGAGTGAGTTCAAGCACGTCCCCAGGATTCATAATGAGTTCGCCGATGCCCTTACAACCCGCTCAAGTATATTTTCCAGAAGTCGATGCCTACCGGAAAGCTAGCCAAATGTTAAATTCTCCTCAGCGAATTTGATATTGTGTACATAATCCAAAAGTCTATCAAAGGAAAAGCTTTAGCCGACCACCTCACAGAAAATCCGGTGTATGGGGAGTACGAGCCACTTACTACGTATTTGCTCGATGAAGAAGTGTTATTTGCTGGAGAAGATATTGCAGAATCGTACCCTGGGTGGAGAATGTTTTTCGATGGAGCAGCAAATTTAAAAAGAGTCAGAATTGGGGCAGTTCTGATGTTGGAATCTGGACAGCATTATTAAGCATCGACAAAGATAAGATTCCCTTGTACGAATAATATGGCTGAATACGAAGCATGAATCCTTGGGTGCAGAATGGCAGTCGACATAAACGTCAAAGAACTTTGGTCATAGAAGATTTCGATTTGTTGATACACAAGTCCAAGGGGAATAGTCCACCAAGAATGTCAAGATACTTCTGTACCCGCACTGTGTGAAAGAGCTGTGCAAGAAGTTTACAAAGATTGAGTTCAAGCATGTCCCCAAGATTCAGAACGAGTTCGCCGACGCCCTTGCAACCCTATCATCTATGATCCAGCATCCCCACAAGAACTACATCGACCCTATCGAGGTAGAGATCAGGGATCAGCATGCCCGTTGCTTCCATGTAGATGAAGAACTAGATGGTAAACCATGGTATCACGACATCAAGAAATTCATTGCAACCCGAGAATACCTGGAGGATGCTACTAATGGTCAAAAGCGAGTCCTCAGGAGGCTGGCAAAACACTTTTTCCTCAACAGGAAAGTCCTGTACAGGATGACCCCAGACTTAGGTTTGTTGAGATGTGTAGATGCCGCTGAAGCAACCAGACTATTGGAGGAAATACATGCAGGAACACACGGACCCCACATAAACGAGTTCACATTAGCCAAGAAAATCTTGAGAGCTGGATACTTTTGGATGACTATGGAAAGCGACAATATTCGCTACGTGCAGAAGTGTCACCAGTTCCAGATTCACGGGGATTTTATCCGTGTTCCACCAAATGAGTTAAAAGTAATGGGTTCACCTTGGCCGTTTGCCGCTTGGGGCATGGATGTGATTAGACCCATAGAGCCTGCCGCATCAAATGAACATCGCTTCATCTTGGTAGCTATCGACTATTTCACTAAATGAGTCGAAGCTTCTACTTACAAGGCCGTCACGAAGAAGGTAGTGGAAGATTTCGTCTGAAACAACATCGTCTGTGGATTTGGGATACCGGAGTCTATCATCACTGACAATGCCGCTAACCACAATAACGACCTCATGAGAGAAATCTATGAGAAGTTCTTAATCATCCACCACAATTCCACAGCCTACAGACCACAAATGAATGGGGTAGTTGAGGCAGCCAACAAGACTATCAAGAGAATTCTTCGAAAGATAGTGGACAATCACAGTCAATGGCACGAGAAACTACCTTTCGCTTTACTGGGTTATCAAACTTCCATGAGAACATCCACTGGGGCAACGCCGTATATGTTCATATACGGCACTGAATCTGTAATACCCGCAGAGGTCGAGATGCCGTCTTTAAGAGTCATTCAAGAGGCAAAGTTAGATGACGCAGAATGGATACGGGTCAAACAGGAGCAACTCATGCTCATTGACGAGAAAAGAATAGATGCAGTATGTCATGGTCAGCTATATCAGAACAGGATGGCCAGTGCATTTAACAAGAGAGTGAAGCCTCGCCAGTTCACAACAGAGCAGTTAGTCTTGAGGAAAATCTTTCCCCATCAAGAAGAAGCCAAGGGAAAGTTCGCACCTAACTGGCAAAGTCATTACGTGGTTCACCGAGCACTGTTGGACAGAGCTCTAATCTTGGCAGAAATGGATGGAAGAGTCAACACGAAGCCTATCAACTCGGACATAATCAAGAGATACTATGTTTGAAGACAAATAGAGTTAGGTTTTTGATGTAACAGAACTACGTTCAACCTGACTTCCCACAGAGGAATACGTAGGCAACCCACGTAGGATTTTGTTTCTCTTCCCCCTTTCTCTTGTAATAGAGAAACCAAATATCACTTATGTACGCTGCTCAAGAACTGCGCTGACTTGATTTCCTCAAAAAGGAATATGTAGGCAATCCTCATCGGATTCAGTCATCTTTTGAAATTGAACTACGGTCTGGCCTGATTCCACTTGGATACATAGGCTTTCTAAGTCAGACTCGGCCATTTTTATTCTTAAATCTCAGCATTTTGAATATATTATAATTGAACTATGTCTTGACATGATTTCATTTGGATACGTAGGCTGCCTGAGTCAAGCTCGGTCATCTTTATCATATTTTATCATAATCCATGAACTACATTCAGACCTAATTCCATTTTGGATACGTAGGCAACCTGAAAGGGTTCGGTCATAACCTTAGGAAAAGCCTTGTAATGCATTAGATCAAATTAGGACACAGTCGCGACAACAACCAACCGTGTTGTTAGAAGCATCATGAGAGGTCGACACCAGCAGGACAAAGTTTTCAAGAGGATACGCTCGCGTATGGAGAACCTTTCATAACATGTCATAATCCGGAACAACGACATCTGCCTTAAAAACAAACTATTTTTAGAATGTTTTCTAAAGACTAATATATATACCATAATCTGTTCCATCTACCGGACTTCGCGACACAGTCATGTCAAAGGCTGGGGCAAACCAACACTGTGGTTGACACAAACCAACTTCCCCGCCCCCACAAAGAAGTTTTCTTTGAGTGCAGGGTTAACAGGGAGTAAGGAAGTACTAAGACCACACTGGGAAAATGATGGATCCGCCACTTGCCTAAGATTATCTAACTTCCTCCATTACTTGAATTTTTTTCCGGTACAGCTAAAGCTAACTTTTGAATCCTTTGCAGGTTCCTCGGAATCAGATAGCTGATACGGAAAAACCTGTACATAGTAAATCGCTTGCTCAACTAATCGGAGCACCCTGTACAAACGAACCACAGGCTTCGCCAATTGAAGTTCTATACATAGCAAACTGTCAGCTCAATCAATCAGAGCGCCCTTTACAAATCAAACGCCGACTTCACCGACTGAAGTCCTGTATATAGCAAACCATCAGCTCAATCAATCAGAGCGCCCTGCACAAATCGAATGCTGGCTTCGCCAATCAGAGCCTTGTATATAAAAAACTATAAACTTAGCTAACAAAGTAATTCACATTGTCGCTCTGTCACAATAGATGCCATAATAGACAGTCGCAAACCTTATCACCGATAATCTGCCGATCGATGGCCGCAACTTAGCTTTGCAGTCAAGGGTATCTCTTGGGCATGCTTTTATTACTATTACTTTGAATGTTTTAACGTTTTGCTCATACAGCTTCAGGCATGATTACGATTTATTAAATCATTCCTAAGTAGATATTACTTTACATTTCAGTGCAAAGCTCTTCGAACAAGTAGAGACGTACTTTACAAATCAAAGCTCTCCCGACAAGCATAGACGCACTCAACCAATAATGCTCGTCCAACAACAGGAGACAATTTTCAAATGCTCTGACAGCTATGGAACGATACATAGCCCGGCTAACAAATCGAGTCAAGATCAAGTATCCCATCATACTGATCCCAAATAACGGCTCGCCGACAGCCAGGCATCATCATTCTTGCATCATCTACATCGCATCTTAATATATTCTGCATTATAATAAATTAGTATGCGTGTATTTCATTTGTTTTGCAGGAACAAACACCGCAACGTGGAACTTTTCTTAGCAACATACCGAACCACAATGCTATGGGGATAGCCAACCCTTTAGCGGGCATAAGATCCAAGTTCAAGACAATCAGTGAAACTCAAAATTTTCAAATCCTTCAAAATCAAGCCGCAAAACTCAGGCTATCATGAGTGCCAAATCCTCTGTCTCGCGGTATCATCATTACATGATACTGGGGCAATACATGCGAGTGCTGCTTCCCCAAAATCCTTACTCCAGAACTACAAAAGGCCTGATCCTCGTTAAGCCTGCGGTATGTGTAAGCAATTCAAAGCCAGAATTCGGCCCCAATATATCCAAAATGTTTCCCAAAAATCTTCCTAGATTCTTCTTTAACTCCATCCTGCAATTCACAATCTTCATGCCGCCCCTGTAATACATGCCTAAAGTCGGGACAAAGTTGGCTTTGGTTCAGTTTCCTTGCCCGAAAACTCTTTGATCGTCTCCGGTCAAAGAGGGGTAGCTGTTGACGGCCAATTTTGACCCTTCCTTTTTAAATTAATTTATTTTTACTTAATAATTTACAATAAATATTATAAAGGTGTTTTCTAGTGACAAATACTTATTTTACAAATTAATTAAGTATTAGTTTTAAAATTAATCGGATAGTATTAACATTATGTAATTACAAATATATTTACTATATTTAAAATTATTAAAATAATTCTTATAAATACATTACATAGGTTCTATAATTAATTTGATAAATTACTGTTTAATTTCTAGTTAATTACATTATTACGTGAAATTCGAAATTAATGTTGCAATTTAGAAAAAAAAACAAAGTATTTTATAAATAATTAATTAAAGTAATTAGTAGTATATATAATAATAATAATTTTACCACATTTTATTGAAAACATTAAGCTTATTTAATTTAATTATAAAGGGGATCAAAAGAGGCTATAGGCTATAATTGCAATTCTCAAACTAAACACAAAGTTGCTATTCTTTAAATCAATTTAGGCACAAATGACCAAGTCCAATCCGAAATGACCCAGTCCAAGCAACCCCTCTAATCCACTATGGCGATCCGTGTCCCTCTCCCTAAACCAATCAACACTTGCCACGTCACTCGCCTCTCTCACTCACAAAGAAAGCACAATGAATCTGGACCGTTAATCTATCTCATCAACGATCCGTGTCTAATCCCCATTTATTTATTATTCTTTAGTCTTATTCAGATTTAATCTTAACTGACTGATAAGAGAGATCCAGCAGTCCTTGATATTAGTATTTTTAGGATTTTATAAGATCTTCATCTCCCAAAAAACTAGGTTCGTTGATCAAATGATCCAACAGCCCGAATCCAATCTCCCAATTTTAACTCCGAGACACCCCCAAAACCCTACTCATTTCCCATTTGACTAGCCGGCTCTCTTTCCTCTTTTCCCCTCTAATCTCTCAAAGCCTCCATGCCCATCAGTCAAGAGACCTTGCACAAATCCGTGCAAGGTCAACAAATCGACAACTAAATCATCCCTTTTGTCTTCCCTAGCCGTGAATCCTGCCGATTTCTTCCCCTTTTCGTTATTTAATTTCAAAACGCCTAAAATCTGGAACCCTAGCTTAAACATAAAACTTCAAATCGTTCAAATCCTCTTATGCTCCTTCAAATCGGAGCATGCATGGAGCTTCTTCACAGATTCATCATGAAAATTCTGTACCCAGAGGTCAAAATTTTGTGACCTCTGGGTTTTAGGATTTGTCCGTTGGTTCTTTGCCTTCAACGGTCGATTCCTTCTCTCAGGTAAACTCAACACCGTTTTTCCGCTCTGTTGCTTTCTGATATTTCCTCAATCTTGCTATCATCATCTACCATGCGTCACTCTCCACTATTGATTTGAATCTGTGAAACCCTAAGAGCCTTAAATGGCACTATAAATAGAGCCTTTAATGTTCTCACAAAAAAATGACCTAACACTGAAAACATCCACACAATCACTTAAGAGCAATTCTGAAATGAAAAACATAGGGTTCCTTATTGTTTTCCCTTTTCGTTTCTGAGTACTATCGCTGCTTCAAGCTTGAAGGTTTTGGGGTCTTAAGCAACTAAGAGAGATCTTTGTTTGATCTATTGCCCTCGAAAAGGTTAGTGCATTCCTAATTTCTCTCTTTAATCATCTTATAGGAACATTATGAATATGCTGTTTGTTTTCTATCAATTATAGTTATTTATGATGCTTCCCATTAGCATGGAAATGTTTATCTTCCGTTTGTGACAATATGTTGTCTGTCTGTGATCACATGTCCTGCCTCTTGAGTCTTTAATTAGTAATTGATCAAACTATTATGTAATTCTTGATGACTTTCATTTTCTGTGTCTAAATAATCTGCATGACTAAAGTGGTAATGTGCCTTGAATGATTGTTCATACTTACATAAACTTCATAGCCTTTCATTGATGATTATGCATTGACCTTTACCTTTATATGTTGCTTCTCTGTATTCTGTTTGTCTTGTGGTCGAGTTTATTATTTGATAATCATGGCTGAGATGAAAATGAAAGTTCATAAGTTCATATCACCTACCATTTAACTGTAGCATGAAAAATTCAAGTATTTATATGCTTTTCTTCTATATACTTGTATATGTTAACTCTGAAGGTAATTTTCTGGGTTATCACCATGGCATTCTCATAATTTCAGCTAGCTATTGGTTGCATCTATTGAAACAATCTTGTTTGAATTGAACTTTCTTCTTTTCATGAATACCAATAGCTCTACTGTATATATTCTGTTAAGATTGAGTTATTCTTTCTTCATAAAATAATTCATGATCATGTCTTGTTACAATTGACTGTTGATTGCTGTTAAGTTAAATTTAGATGTCTCATACCCTCAGTTGCATATTTACCTGTTTAGGTGTAGTACTTCCCCGTCTCTAAACTCTTTAAGCTATTATTGGCTTTGTGAAACTTATATGCAGTTATCATCAGGTTATCTTCTCTGAAAGCAGGACCTAGTTATTCTTGTTATAATCATGTGGTGATTGTTTGTCACGACCCCAAGTTCCCTTCGTAGGATGTCATGACGGCACCTAGTCTCTAAGACTAGGTAAGCCTAACAACACGCAGAATAATTGAAAATAATAATTTAGAGTCTCAAAACTTCAGTATACATAAATAAAATATGTAAGTCAATGTGTACAACTCCCAAAACTTAGTAAAATATAAGTCACGAGCTCGAAGTAACAGTACTGAATAAATCCTATACATCAATGTCTACAATAGGGTAATGAAATAACGAAAAACAGGATAGAAGGGGACTCCGAGGCCTGCGGACGCGGGTAGGTGTACCTTGAAGTATCCAAAGCAAACTCAGCTCACTAATGCCAGGACTGATAGGAAGTACCTGAATATGCACAAAAAGATGTGGAGAAGAGTAGCATGAGTACACCACAACGGTACCGAGTAAGTGCCAAGCCTAACCTCGGTAGAGTAGTGACGAGGTCAGGTCAAGGCTCTACTGAAAATAATAGGAAACAGGATGAAAGATATAACAATACAATGATAATGACAATGGAAACAAAACAAATAAAAAATTTATGAAAAGTTAACTACACAGAATCAAGGCAGATAATGCAACACGGAAGAAAACAAGGATTTATATGTTAATGAAACAAACAACCAAGACAAGTACATCAAATAGAGGAAGATCATCAAGGGCCACTACCGAGGTACCGCCTCGTAGTCCCAAATCACAAAAGTAACTCACAATCTTTCCTTATATCACCGCGAGAGCCTTTACATTTAGTTTTGAAAAATCATTTTTCCCGAAATAACATCTCGCAGTTTAGCCCACCTTATCACACCGCATGGCTTATAGTAGTTCCCCTACTAGCCACGCGTATCAAGCCTACCTTATCTCATCGCATGTGTTTCAACACCTAGATCTTATATCATCGCATGCGTATCAATATCATAATGTATCACAATTCTCACCTCAAGTGCCTAAAATCACAACTTTCCAAAAAAGCCAAACAATAACAAAATTTTACATTAAGGAGCCCACAGCTCAACCACAATGTACACAAAGTCTCAACAATAACAACCAGAGAGTAATTCAATAAAATGCTATTTCAGAACTTACACTTTGCCTCAATAGAAATCATGACCTTTGCAACTCAATACCAAACTCAACAATAAGATATTCCAAGAATTTTAATTTCGAGCAAGGAATTCAACAGTTATATAATGAATACGGAATAAAGGAAGCAAGTACTTCAACTAAACATGTAGGACAATTTGCAAATAAGAGATAAGATAAGTAGACATGTGAAATTAGACTAAACAGGATGACTATAACATGTTAAAGTAACTCAATCAAAGCATGAAGGGAAACTACATAGCTAAAAAACGGAATTTTTAACATTTAGCCCGTGTACACACTCATCGCCTTGCTTACATGACTTTCACATATCACAATTATCACAACAATACCAAATCCTAAGGGGAATTTCCCTCATACAAGGTTAGACAAGTCACTTACCTCAAACCACGCTAAATCAATCAACTAGAAGGCCTTTCCCTCGATTTTCCAACTCTGAATGACTCAAATCTAGCCAAAACAATTTCATACTATAAATATAACTATAAGAAACCAATTTAAACAATGAAATTACGATCTTTGCAAAGAATTGAAAAATCGCTCCAAAAAGGTCTACCCGAGCCCGCGTCTCGAAACCCGACCAAAATTACAAAAACCGAACACCCATTCGATATCGAGTCCAATCATACAAGAATTATTCAAATCTGACTTCATTTCACCTTTCAAAACTCAAAAATGTAGCCTCTACCATTGTTTCGCCAATTTCCAACTCTGAAGCACTAATTAAATGAATAAATTATCAATAGATTCATGTAGATTAATCAAAAGCGAGTTAGAATTCCTTACCCCTAACTCCTCTTTGAAAATCCCTCGAAATGTCACCTCAAACCGAGCTTTCTAAGTCCAAAATAAATTATGAATCAAAACCCTCGAATTTCCCTTTTCAGCCCAGTGACTTCTGCTTCTGCGGCCATTTTGTCGCTTCTGCGACACCGTACCTGCAAAAAAACCATCGCAGGTGAGGATTCCGCTTAAGCCCGGAAGTCTCGCACCTGCGGACCCTTTATCGCTTCTGCACAAGCGCTTCTGCTATCTAAGGCCTCCCTGGCCTTCTCCGCTTCTATGATGCCTTCCTCCCATCTGCGAGTCCGCTTCTGCGGAACATGGACCGCACCTGCGGTCCCAGCTGGCCATGACAAAACACGCTTCTGCGGCTCGAGGGCTGCTCCTCCGGCGCCGCACCTGTGGCCAAAAATACGTAGGTGTGATTGCACGAGAAGCAACAGTGCTTCAAAAATCTCACAAGTCCAATTTTTGTTTCGAATTAGATCTGAATCACACCCGGGGTCCCCCGGGACCCCGTCTGAATACACCAACTCGTTCCAAAACACATAACGGACCTACTCGAGGTCAAAAATTACATCAAACAACATAAATTCTACAAATCGCAACCCAAATGCAAGCCTATGGACTATGAACTTCCAAATTCTAAATCTGATGCCGATTCATGCCAAATCAACTCCCATTGACTTCAAAATTTGCACACAAGTCATAAATGACATTACAGACCTATTCCAACTTCCATAATCGAGATCCGACCCCGATATCAATAACGTTAACTCCCGGTCAAACTTTCCAAAATCTTCCAACTTTCCAACTTTTGCCAAATCATGCTGAAACGACCTACAGACCTCCAAATCAACATCCAGACATGCAGACAAAAATCACCCTACAGAGATATTGATACCGTCAAAACTCCATTTCGGAGTCATCTTCACATAAGTCAAAGTACGGTCAACTCCTACAACTTAAACCTCCAAATTAGGGACTATGTGTCCCATTTCACTCTGAAACTCACTCGAAACCAGAACCAACCATCTCGGCAAGTTACATAACCACAACATAACATAAAGGGAGCATAAATTAGGGGATCGGGGCTAAAATACTCGAAATGACTGGCTGGGTTGTTACATCCTCCCCCTCTTAAAACAAGCGTTCGTCCTCGAACGAGTATAGAGACATACTCGAAGTGGTGAAAATATGAGGATAACGGCTACACATATCATGCTCGGTCTCCCAAGTCGCCTCCTCGAGTGGCTGACCCCTCCACTGAAGCAATGTTCTTCGACCTCAACTTTCAAACCTGCGTGTCCAAAATGGCCACCGGCTCCTCAACATAAGACAAATCCTTGTCCAACTAGACTGAGCTGAAATCCAACATATGAGACAGATTGTCGTGATACTTCCAGAGCATAGAAACATAGAATATTGGATGAGCTGCAGCTAGACTAGGTGGTAGTGAAATACTATAAGCCACCTCTCCAATCCTCTCAATAACCTGAAAGGGTCCGATATACCTAGGGCTCAGCTTGCCCTTCTTCCCGAACCTCATAACACCCTTCATGGGCGAAACCCGGAGCAAGACCCGCTCCCCAACCATGAATACAACGTCGCGAACCTTCCGATCCGCATAACTCTTCTGTCTGGATTGGGCTATGCGAAGCCGATCTTGAATCAATTTAACCTTTTCCAAAGCATCTTGAACCAAGTCTGTACCCAATAGCCTAGCCTCACCCGAATCAAACCAACCCAACCGGAGACCGGCACCGCCTACCATACAAAACCTCAAACGGGGCCATCTGAATGCTCAACTTGTAGCTGTTGTTGTAGGCAAACTCCACATGTTGTCCGTCTGTCTGAGAGTGAAATGTTGTACTCAACTCCACCCACGTGCCTAACTCATGCTGTACGGCCCTCCAGAATTGCGACGTAAACTGTGTATCCCGATCAGAGATGATAAATATGGGCATGCCATGAAGCCTGACAATCTCGCAAATATAGACCTGAGCCAGCTTCTCTGAAGAATAATTAATTACCACTGGAATGAAACGAGCTGACTTGGTCAATCTATCCATAATTACCCATACTGCATCGAACTTCCTCCGAGTCTGTGGGAGCTCAACAACAAAATCCATAGTAATTCGCTCCCATTTCCACTCTGGAATCTCTAACCTTTGAAGCAATCCACCTGGCCGCTGACACTCATACTTCACCTGCTGACAATTTAGGCACCGAGCTACATATTCCACTATGTCCTTCTTCATTCTCCTCCACCAATAGTGCTACGTCAAGTCCTGATACATCTTTGCGACACCCGGATGAATGGAGTACTGCGAACTGTGAGACTCTTGGAGGATCAATTCATGCAAACCATCCACATTAGGCACACATAGCCTACCCTGCATCCGTAATACACCGTCATCCCCAATAGTGACCTCCTACGCATCGCCGTGCTGAACTGTGTCCTTGAGGACAAGTGGATGAGGGTCGTCTTACTGACGCTCTCTGATACAATCATAAAGAGAAGACCAAGAAAACACACAAGCCAAAACTCGGCTCGGCTCCGAAACATCCAATCTAACAAACTGGTTGGCCAAGGCCTGAACATCCAAGGCTAATGGCCTCTCTGCTACCGGTAGATAAGCTAAACAGCCCAAGCTCTCTGCCTTGCGACTCAAGGCATCGACCACCACATTGGCCTTTCCGGGATGATATAGAATGGTGATATAATAGTCCTTAAGCAACTCTAACCACCTCCGTTGCTACAAGTTAAGATCATTCTATTTGAACAGATGCTGTGGACTCCGGTGGTTGGTGTAGTCGGTGTAGACCTCACAAGGGACACCGTACAAATAGTGTCGCTAGATCTTCAAGGCATGAACAATTGCTGCTAACTCAAGGTCGTGGACAAGATAGTTCTTCTCATTCAACTTCAGCTGTCTAGGCGCGTAGGAAATCACCCTACCGACATCGCACCGAGACCAATACGCAACGTATCACAGTACACAGTATAAGACCCCGAACCCGAAGGCAACACCAACACTGGGGCTGTAGTCAAAGCTATCTTGAGCTTTTGAAAGCTCTCATCGCACTCCTCAGTCCACCTGAACGGAGCACCCTTCTAGATCAATCTGGTCATAGGCGCAGCAATAGATAAGAAACCCTCTACGAATCGACGATAACACTCTGCCAAACCAAGAAAACTTTGGATCTTAGTAGCTGAAGATAGTCTGGGCCAACTCTACACTGCTTCAATCTTCTTCGGATCTACCTTGATCCCCTCACTCGACACAACATGACCCAAAAATGCTACCGAATCAAGCCAAAATTCACACTTTGAAAATTTTGCATATAACTTCTCTTCTCTCAAAGTTTGAAGCACGGTCCTCATGTGCTGCTCATGATCCTCCCGGGTCCAGGAGTACACCAGAATGTCGTCAATAAACACAATGACGAATGAGTCAATATAGGGCCGGTATACATTATTCATCAAGTGCGTGAATGCTGCTGGGGCATTGTTCAGCCCAAAAGACATCACAAGGAACTCGTAATGACCATACCGAGTCTTGAAGGCAGTCTTCGAGATATCTGGCTCCTGAATCTTCAAATGATGATAGCCTGAAATCAAGTCAATCTTGGAGAATGCTCCGGCACCCTATAGCTGATCAAATAGGTCATCAATACGTGGCAACAGATACCTGTTCTTCAATATAACCTTATTCAACTGGCGATAATCGATACACATGCACATAGAACCATCCTTCTTCTTTACAAACAAGACCGGAGCACCCCAAGGTGATACACTGGGTCGAATGAAACCCTTATCAAACAACTCCTGCAACAACTCCTTTAACTCCTTCAACTCTGGTGGGGCCATACGATATGGAGGAATAAAAACGGGCTGAGTGGCCGGTAGCAAATCAATACCAAAGTCGATATCCCTATCGAGCGGCATGCCCGGAAGATCCATCGAGAATACATCTGGAAATTCCCTCACTACCGGAACTGACTCAACGGTAGGAGTATCAACACTGACATCTTTCACATATGCTAGATACACATCACATCCCTTCTCAACCATCCGCTGGGCCATTAGAAATAAGATAACCCTGCTAGGAACATAATCTAAAGTACCTCTCCACTCTAACCGCGACAGACCTGGTATAGCCAACATCACCATCTTGGCATGGAAATGAAGAATAGCATGATAGGGTGACAACTAGTCCATGCCCAAAATAATATCAAAATCTACCATATTGAGCAATAAAAGATTGGCTCTAGTCTCAAAACCACTAAGAACAACTAAACACGACCGATACATACGGCCAACAACAAGGGAATCTCCCATAGGTGTGGACACATAGATAGGAAAACTCAAAGAATCACGTGATACCCCAAATATGGAGCAAATTAAGATAACACATATGAATAAGTGGAGCCTGGATCAAATACGACTGATGCACCTCTATGACAGATCGGAACAATGCATGTGATGAATGAGTCAGATGCAACTGCCTCCGTCATAGAAGGAAGAGCATAATATTTGGCCTAGCCTCCCCCTCTAGGGCAACCTCTACCTGCCCGACCTCCACCTCTAGCTGGCTGTACAGGTAGAGTGGCAACTGGTGCGATAACCATAGCCTGAGAAGCCTGAGGACCCGGTGGAATACGTGGAGCCTGAGTAGTCTGTGGAGGTGTATCCCTCCTGAGTTTGGGGCAATCCCTCACCATATGAAGAGTGTTACCACACTCAAAACAAGCTCTCGGAGGAAGTGGTTGATGTGGCTGGCTCGGGCCTGATCAGCTGGACTGACCGCTGAAAGCACCCAGTGCAAGAGGTGCACTAGACAATGGCAGTGCATAATAGGGAGCCTGTGGCCTAGGAGTGGCCGGAATACCACTGGAAGCTGGAAGGGCTGAATGAACAAGGCGACCCACATAGCCCTTACCATGACGAGCTGCAACTAGGGACGGATACCACTATATGTGCCAGAATCTCCAGGCCTCTTGGCCTCCCTCTCCTCTCTCTCCCAGGCCCATACACCCTCTAATATCCTAGCAATCTCCACTACCTACTGGTATGCGATGTCCATCTTAAAATCTCGGGCCATGCTAAATCTGTCACGAGGGTTGAGCCCCTCGATAAATTGATGGACTCGCTCTCTAACAGTAGCAACCAAGGCTAGTGCATGCGTTGACAAATCAGTGAACCAGACCGTATACTCCGATACGATCGTGGAACACTGGCACAACTGCTCAAACTCTATGCGCCATGCATCTCTGAGACTCTGGAGAACAAACTCCCTCAAGAACATATCTGAGAACTGAGCCCAAGTAAGTGAAGCCGCCTCGACCGGACTACCCACCTCATATGCTCGCCACCACTAATAAGCCGCTCCCTTAAGCTGGAACTAGTGAAAGCAACCCCACTAGACTCCACAATACCCATAGTATAGAGGATACAGTGGCACTCCTCAAGAAAACCCTGGGCATCTTCTAATGCCAAACTGCTAAAAGTAGGAGGGTGGTACTTCTTGTACCTCTCGAGCCTGAACTGCTGCCCCTCTGAAGCTGCTGCCCTAACCTCGGGCTGAGCTGGAGTGACCGGCTGTACTGGTATGACCTATGGAACCTGGTCAACCTAGACCTACTACTCTGGGGTGCGGGCGGTAGGAGTCTATGCTCCTCCCCTGGCATGAGATGTGGTAGGAGCAAGTGGGATCAACCCTGCCTGAGCTAAAGTGCCGAACATGCTCTGAAACTGGGCGAGAGTCTCCTGGAGTGCTGGGGTAGTAACGAGCGTCTCAGGTGCCTGCTCTCCAACTAGAGCTACTGGTGGCTCCTCTATAGCAGCTCGTGCAGGTGCTCTGGCTACACCACATGGACATCCTCGGCCTCTACTCCGGCCCCGACATCTCGCGGCTCTAGCAGGGGGTGCGGGTGTCTGGTAATCCGATCCGGCTGTACGGGTCCTCACCATCTGTGAGAGAATAGAAAGATAGAAATTTAGAATCCTGAAGTCAACAAACTCGCACGATAAGGAATCAAAAAAGTGAAGCTTTTCCTAACAGTTCCATATCCTCCCAAAGATAAGTACAATCATCTCTGTACCGATCCGCGAGACTCTACTAAACCTTCTTGTGAGTCATAACACCTACGATCCAATAGCTCTGACACCAACTTTTCATGACCTCAAGTTCCCTCCGTAGGATGTCATGACGACACCTAGTGTCTAAGACTAGGTAAGCCTAACACCATGCAAAATAATTGAAAATAATAATTTAGAGTCTCAAAACTTCAGCAAATACATAAATAAAATCTGTAACTCAATGTGTACAACTCCCAAAACATGGTGAAATATAAGTCACAAGCTCTAAGTAATAGTACTGAACAAATCTTATACATCAATGTCTATAATAGGGTAATGAAATAAGGAAAAACAGGATAGAAGGGGACTCCGAGGCCTGCGGACGCGGGCAGGTGTACCTTGAAGTTTCCAAAGCAAACTCAGCTCACTAATGCCGGGACTGATAGGAAGTACCTGTATCTGCACAAAAAAGATGTGCAGAAGCGTAGCATGAGTACACCACAATGGTGCCCAGTAAGTGCCGAGCCTAACCTCGGTAGAGTAGTGACGAGGTCAGGTCAAGGCCCTACTGGAAATAATTTGAAACATGACGAAAGATATAACAATACAATGATAATGACAATGGAAACAAAACAAATAAGGAATTTACGAAAAGTTAACTACACAGAATCAAGGCAGATAATGCAACACGGAAGAAAACAAGGATTTACATGTTAAGGAAACAAACAACCAAGACAAGTACAACAAATAGAGGAAGATCATCAAGGGCCACTGCCAAGGTACCGCCTCGTAGTCCCAAATCACAAAAGCAACTCACAATCTTTCCTTATATCACTGCGGGAGCCTTTACATTTAGTTTTAAAAATAACTATTCCCGAAATAGCATCCCGCGTTTTAACCCACCTTATCACACCGTATGGCTTCTAGTAGTTCCCCTACTAGCCACGCGTATCAAGCCCACCTTATCTCACCGCATGCGTTTCAACACCTGCCTTATACCACCACATGCGTATCAATATCCCAACGTATCACAATTCGCACCTCAAGTGCCCAATATCACAACTTGCCAGAAAAGCCAAACAATAATAGAATTTCACAATAAGGAGCCCGAGGCTCAACCACAATGTACACAAAGTCTCAATAATAACAACCGAAGGGTAACTCAATAAAATGATATTTCACAACTTACACTTTGCCTCAATAGAAACCACGACCTTTGCAACTCAATACAAAACTCAGCAACAAGATATTCTAAGAATAGCAATTTCAAATAAGGAATTCAATAGTTAAATAATGAATACGGAACAAAGGAAGCAAGTACTTCAACCAAACATGTAGGACAATTTGCAAATAAGAGATAAGACAAGTAGACATGTGAAATTAGACTAAACACGATGACTATAACATGTTAAAGTAACTCAATTAAAGCATGAAGTGAAACTACATAGCTAAAAACCAGAATTTTCAACATTTAGCCCTGTACA
This sequence comes from Nicotiana tabacum, assembly GCF_000715075.1. Lineage (NCBI taxonomy): Eukaryota > Viridiplantae > Streptophyta > Magnoliopsida > Solanales > Solanaceae > Nicotiana > Nicotiana tabacum. Next base: position 62,424,830 of record NC_134094.1, on the reverse strand, counting down.
TACTTGTCACCTTGCGTAGACGGCTTTCACATATTACAATTATCACAACAATATCAAATCCTAAGGGAAATTTCCTCCATAGAAGGTTAGACAAGTCACTTATCTCAAACCACGCTAAATCAATCAACTAGAAGGCCTTTCCCTTGATTATCCAACTACGAACAACTCGAATCTAGCTAAGACAATTTCATACTATAGAAAACTAATCTAAACAATGAAATTATGATCTTTGCAAAGAATTGAAAAATCACCCCAAAAAGTCAACCAGGGCCCGCGTCTCGGAACCCGACCAAAATTATAAAAATCGAACACCTATTCGATATCGAGTCCAACCATACAAGAATTATTCAAATCCGACCTCATTTCACCTTTCAAAACTCAAAAATGTAGCCTAACGAGTTTCTACCATTTTCCCCCAATTTCCAACTCCAAAGCACTAATTAAATTAATAAATTATCAATAGATTCATGTAGATTAATAAAAAATGAGTTAGAATTCCTTACTCCAAAGTCCTCTTTGAAAATCCCTCGAAGTTTGGCCTCAAACCGAGCTCTCTAAGTCCAATATGAATTATGAATCAAAACCTTCAAATTTCCCTTTTTCTGCCTAGTGACTTCCGCTTCTGCGGCCATCGCAGGTGCGGATTCCACTTAAGCCCCGAAGTCTCACACCTCGCTTCTGCGCAAGCGCTTTTGCGGACATTGTCCGCTTCTGCGATCCAAAGCCTCCCTGGCCTTCTCCGCTTCTACGATGCCTTCCTCCTATCTGCGAGTCCGCTTCTGCGGAACGTGGACCGCACCTGCGGTCCAAGCTGGCCATGAAAAAACATGCTTATAAGGCTTGAGGGCCGCTCCTATGGTGCCGCACATGCGGCCCAAAATGCGTAGGTGCGATTGCACCAGAAGCACCAGTGCTTCAAAAATCTCACAAGTCTAATTTTTGTTCCGGATTCGATCTGAATTAGACCCGGGGCCCTCGGTACCCCCTCCGAATATATCAACTAGTTACAAAACACATAACGGACCTACTCGAGGAAGAAAATAAAATCAAACAACATAAATTCTACTAATCAAAACCCAAATTCAAGCCTATGAACTATGAACTTCTAAATTCCAAATCTGATGCCGATTCATACCAAATCAACTCCGATTGATTTCAAAATTTGCACATAGGGCATAAATGACATTATGTACCTACTACAACTTTTGGAATTAGGATCCGACCCCAATATCAATCAAGTCAACTCTCGGTCAAACTTTCCAAAATCATCCAACTTTCTAACTTTCGCCAAATCACGCCGAAACGACCTATGGACCTCCATATCAACATCCAGGCACTCCTAAGACCAAAATCACCCTACAGAGCTATTAGAACCATCAAAGCTCCATTCCAGAGTCATCTTCACACAAGTCAAACTACTGTCAACTCTTATGACTTAAACCTCCAACTTAGGGACTATGTGTCTCATTTCACTCGGAAACTCACCTGAAACCAAAACCAACCACCCCGGAAAGTTACATAACCATAAAATAACATAGAGGGAGCATAAATTAGGAGATTGGGGCTAAAATACTCTAAACGACCGGCTGGGTCATTACATTGTTAAAGCTGAGTATGATTACTTTACATTTAGATGATAATCTAGACTATACACCTAAGGTAAACTTGTTCTGGTGTTATATTCTCTTTATATATAACCCCATCCCTTCATGGCATGTTTAATATGATTATATGATGTGCAAAGCTCACCTGTTTATATGAAGTCACAACTTCACTTGAAGTGTTCATATATAATTGACTGAATATTGTATGCTCCCTATTTTACTCCCGATCTAATGCTTTGTCCTGAACTACCCAGCCCTCTCATTATTGTCAATCTGAAACTAAATCTAATTCTTAAACCTTGTAAGAAGTCCATGTTTGATACTGTCTGAACATGATGGCTTGTTTGAGATTAATACTGTTAGGAATATGATCTTGTTGAGCCCTTAGGGATTCCATGTTCAAATATGTGAACCTACAGTCATGTTGAGAATTTGGTCATGTTTCTGATATCTTTGGTAACTTATGTAAAACGTGCTAGTTGTGACTATTTTTCTGAACCTTTATTAATACCTCTTGAAATTCCAAGTAATGTTGCTAACCCATGCATGTGCTAGTAGCAAGCTAATCAGTGCATCATTAGTCTGTTAGGGTAGGAGTATCTGCATTTCTTACTGCATATATGAACTCTATATTCCTCACTTTCCTTTTGAATATGTTTTTCCTTAATGATTAGACCCCTTAACAGTATGTTATGATGTTTCTACTTCTCTCTTATATGTGTTCGAAAGTCTAACCTTTAGATTTACCTGATATGTATTCTTTATTTGGTATCAAATGTAGTTTGTGTGCCCTTACGTTATTCTATTAGGAAGGAAAGTATACCTTTGTGGTAAGTGATACTGTAGCACTTAGTTTACATTGAAAGAGCCTCATTGGCAGTCAAACCCATAGGGAAAATAAGTCGTTAGTGGTTAAGGATATTTGGGAGTGGAGTTTGACTCTAGGTTGGGCTGCTCTACTTAGCACAAGCATTGCCCTGGGCCTTGAGTCTCTTGGGAATTTTGAAGTGTCAGGGGATTCAAAGGGGGCATGGACCTTGAGTAGAACTCCCTCCTTAGCCCTTAATTCATTGACACTATTGGTTCCTTAGGGGTTTTGTGTTTAATGACAATGAAAGGTTTTCAATGTAAATTATTTTCCATGTATTACTACCACATTAGTATAATTTCTCATAGTGTAGACTATTGATGTTTTAATATGGTTTCAGTCATCTGTTTATATATGTTTCATGCAAGGTTAAATATGACGAAAATATGGAATATGCATCTAATAACTTTCTCTCTTTTGGGCATGTACACTCATTTGGGCCTGCTGAGTTCCTAAGGAACTCAGGCCCAATCCCAGCCTTGTCACATTTTGGAGATTCCAAAATTAGCTGTAGCCGCATATCTCTACTACTGGGCCTGCCTTCTTGAGGCCCAATTACCAGAGTCCAGTCCTCTTTCCATCAATTCTTTTCGTTATTATCTATTGCTTCGTTAATATAGTTTACTGCTTCATTACCTTTTATCTATAACCTTGTTGCTTTTGTCGCATCTTTGATTTCATGTATATAACACTCATATATTAGATTACGTACTTTATCTTCATGCTTTAGTTTCATATGAAACACAGGCAAGCTTTAAATAATTTAGGATTTAAAAGGAATTAGTTAGCAATTAACCCTCACTCCGTTAATTATAATTTACTCATCTCTTTACTATGTTCTCGCTCACTTGCCTTTTTTTAAAAGATTTTTGAAGCCCAGAATCTAGTGAAAACAGCAGCCCCGTTTTCAAAATGAAAAAATCAGAAAAGAATAGCCCACTTTACTATCAAGAGATAAATCAGATTTTTTATAAAAAGTGAAGTACCATCACCCAAATGGATTTTCAAAAGACTGCTTCTCTTCAGATTTTAGGAATCAAGGTACATTCAGGTTCACCTTCTTACAAATACCTTTAGAGTTATATGAACACCCTCGACTGTTTTCATAACTTAACCTCATTATACAAGTCTTATAAAATATAGACCACTTACATACCTATTTCAGAATTCTTTTAACATATCTCTAAACTCCTTTATAAATTCGCATTCCTCTTAAGTCTCATATCCCCTTTATATACTCTCCGTTAGATATATAGTAAGCCATACTTTTAAATAGTAATCAAGCATAGTACAAATATTCGATCTCTTAAAATTAGTCTAAGTCCTGTGGAGCTACCTCAGGTAGATTTTAAGGGGTGCCTAACACCTTCCCCTTAGAAGAATAAGAACCCTTACCCATAATCTCACCGGTTTGTAGAACTATAAGGAACATGACTTAGTAATTAAATAGGTACCCTAGTATACCTTTAAATATTAGGTGGCGACTCTCTATTATCAACAACAGAGAAACCAAAAGTTAAATCTTGTTTTGTCTAGTGCAAAATAGGGTGCAACACCCCTTCTCGACCATATGTCGAGCCTTCAAATATGAAACCACCCTGCTACTGGAGTGACTGAGAGTCCCTCTCCACTCTAATCTAAGCAACCCCGACATAGCTAAAGTCACTGTCTCTGCATGACAATCCAAGAAAATTTTATCTGGGAACAACCAATCCATACCAAGAATGACCTCAAAATCCACCATATTCAACAACAAAAGATCAACTAATGTATCAAAAACTGTAGTAGTAACAACACAAGACCTGTATACCCGATCAACTACTATGAAATCTCCAACCGGTATAGAAACATAAATAGGAACATGAAGAGAATCATAGGGCATATTCAAATGCGAAGCAAGATGAAAATACTTAAGAATATGTAGTACCTAGATCAAACAACATGAAAGCATCTCTATGACAAACTGAGATACTACCTATAATAACTGCATCGGACGACTCCACCTCAGGTCCAGCTGGAAATGCATAACAACAGGGCTAAGCCCCACCAACATGTCCTCCACACTTAAGACGACCTCTCACTGAGTTACCTCCACCTTTAACTGACTGGCCCCTACCTTGGGCTACCTAACCCTTGCCTTTAGCTGGATATGTGGGTGATGGAGCCATCGGTGCCATAATCATGGAACGAGTACCATGTTGTGGCATACTGCTCTTTGAACTAGGGAAAAACTTTGCGATGTTTCTCAGATCCCCACATGTGTAACAAGCCCTCGGCTGACGTGACTGCTGACCTTGGAAGTGTCCCTGATGACCTGAATAACCACCAACAAACCACAGAGAAAGTAGTTTACATACTCAATATAAGTTCAAGTATATTTTATGGACTCTCAAATTGAAAGAGTTCGCTCACTCTAGCAAAGCAAACTCTTATGCCACCCAAGTTCGTACCATAGGCTTACTCGTAGTGTAAGACTTAACTAATCTAAGCTTGAAAAAGTCTAGGATCAAGTAGGACTTTATAGGTTGTAATGTAGTCTAAGGGACAGGTAGAATATATTTGAACAAATAGTGACTAACCTTCCTAAGCACTTTAAAACACTACACTACACTTCCAAGCACCTTCTTGTCCTGACCAAGTCAATGTCTTTCATAAAACCATACACATTTAAGCCCTTCTTCATTAAGCACATCAACATATAGTAACTTACTAGCCTAGACAAAGATATCAGAGGTGTTATTCATTTTTTTCTTTTTTTTTTCTTTTTCACTCTCCTCAATTTGGTATTTTCAGCTAGTACCTTTTGTTGTTTATACGCACATGTACCTTGTCGGCTTTTCTATAGTTCCACTCAAAAACTACTTAATCTCTTTCTTTACTATGAGAGCTACTTAAGTGCTTATGGAGGTAAAGGTTTAACCAGATTTAATTAAGAACAAAGTGGATTCGGCTTGTAATGTGGTTGCCAAAGAAAAAGTCTACAGGCTCAAAGGGGTGACTACGAATAATATTAGCACTGGTAGGCAAATCGGCTAAATGGTCCATCAAAGAAAGCCTATATCACTTCCCAAACTTACAAGACTTAATCATTTCACTTTGACTCACACATAGGGAAAGTTCCAGACTAGCAAGGATGCCATAGAGTACACAAAAATCTCATTTCACACAATGCACATGACTCACTTAGGACGGCTCGGACCTGACTCTCAAGTTAAAGCAACTAGCACAATCATCATAAAATTTAAGCACACGGGAAGTAATCAAAGAGCGAAAGATGAGGCTCGACATCAAAAGGTAGCTATACATATTTTCAAGGCATATAATTACAAAGATCAAGAAGAAAGTACTTAGTGCAAATGCTCAACCTCTAAGCCCCGATATAAAATATGTCAAAAAGCATAGATACTAAAGTTTTTTCCATTCCACTATCGCAAAAAAAATCTTTTTGTATTTGTTTTAGACTTTAATATCCTCAAGAAAACTGTCTAGGAAATTCATCATCAGGAAAAGTCCAAAACCTTTTGAAAATTCTACCTAAAAAAAAAATACTACCCGGTTCAAAGATTCATCCCTTGAAAAAGAACCGTGGCCATAAGAAAAACCAAGAGGGATTATTTCTAAATAATTTTATTTTTTAATTTTTTTTGAATTATTTTTTTCCCCAGTTAAACTAGCAAAATGAAAAGAGCGCAAATTCATCCAGATAATCTCTCCACCCCACACTTAAAATTGTACATTGTCCCCAATGTACACCATATATACAAGAGGGTAAAAGAAACTACCTAGTAGGCCAAAGGTCGAAGCATTAACAGATCATGGGGTACTTAGACTGCTCCCGGTTCTGGTCCTTTGTGTGGGCACCCCACACTTACTTCTAACTACTTAGCTTGCTTTTGCATCCTTCCAATGGCTGTCTGTCTCATGCTCCTACTCCTACAAAACCAAAATAGTACTCCAAAAATAACACAATAAAATAAATAATGAAAAAAAACTAAAAATAAATGAAAGCAGTAAAGCAGGGTTGCCTCCCAACAAGCACTTGATTTAACGGTGCGACATGACGCGAATCACTTTTTGCCTCCACCTCGAGCTTATGAGTTGAACCCCAAGTTTTGCTTCAAGTTTTCGGTTATGCTCCGGGGGTGGTGGAAAAAATCTAACTATCCCAAGAACATAATATTGTAAGGCCCCGTAAAAATTTACTAGAACCTGGGGTTTTGGTGGTGCCGAGGTAGGCTAATATTAGTGTTTGAGGATTGTAGAAATTCTTCGCGGCTTGCAAGCTCGCCGCAGTACAGACTTTTTGGGTTGTTCAGTACGTTGGGGAGTTAAAGGAAATTTTTTGCAGAACATGGCATTTTTGCGGTCCACTGTGCGACCACAGAACCTCTTCGTAGACCGCAGATCGTCCGCAGAGCGCAACAGAATTTTAGCCAATTTTTGAAGATCATTTTGCGATCATGTATGCGGTCGCATAATCATTTCACGGGCCGCACAATCCGTCGCACCAGCATAAACATTTCTGCAGGGAGATTTTGCGGCACGTTATGCGACCGCATAACCGTTCTGCGGGCCGAATTTTTGCAGTCCCCTTTGCGGACCGCATACTCATTTTGTAGTCCGGTCTGCGACCGCAGACCCAAATTCATAAGATTAAGTTTGAGAAAATTTCACCCGATCCCATTTTTATAAAACGACCTTGGGTTCCAACTGCTATTTTAGAGGGAGGAAAGTGCTCTAGAGAGAGAGGAGGAATACCTAAGCATTTTGTTCATCAATCCTTGCTCATGTCTTGGAGAATTCACAAGGAAAACTCACAAGGTCTTCATCCAAGAGGTAAGGTTCCATACCCTAGTCTTTAATTTCGAATTTGGGGTAGAAGATAGGTAACCAGGAGTGTGATTCTTGGGTATGAGAGTGTTATTTATGCATGCATATACCAACAAGGTTTGTGGGAAGGTTGTTGAGCTCAAATGGGTAAATATTGTGTAATGGGATGATGGAATCCACCATTGGAGAACCTTGAAATCATAATGCACACCTAGTGAGCCGTTTTAGGCCCGGTCAGGGCAACAGGTGATCCTACTAGCAGGGTCGGCCTGCTGGGCGATTCCAGCAGCAACGAAGGCCCCCATGCCCTAGGTGTGGAAAGATGCACTTAGGGGTCTACTACATGTACCTACCCATATGCTACAAGTGCGGTATGAGGAGTCACATTCAGATGGATTTCTATTTGTCCTGCCAGAGTGTGGGCAGAGGTACGGCACAGCCAGCCAGTTCTGTAACTACTACATCCGCAACACCCCATCCAGCTCGAGGCACTCCAGCACCCGTAGGGCGTGGTGCAACTAGGGGTGGTGCACAATGTTCGGGAGGATCTAGCCGTTTCTATACTATGAGTGGTCACCAGAGTTCGGAGGCTTCTCCAGATGTTGTCACTCTTTATGTTGCTACAAAATTTGGGATAGAACCGGAATAACTCCATGAGCCATTCTTTGTATCTACTCCGGTTGGTGAGTCTATTGTGGCCACGCGGCTTTATAGGGATTGCGTTATCACAGTGCGTGATCGAGACACCACGGCCGATCTCATTAAATTAGGGATGATCGATTTTGATGTAATAATGGGGATGGATTGGCTTTATTCATGTTTTTCCAAGCCTGATTGCCGAACCATAACCGTTTAGATTTGAATTTCCAAATGAGCCAGTTATTTAATGGAAGGGGGATGATGTGGTGCCGAAGGGTAGGTTTATTTCCTATATTAAGGCCACAAAGTTGATCCACAAGGTGTGTATTTACCATTAGGTCCGGGTTATGGACACTGATGCTGAGGCACCTACACTTGAGTCTGTGCCTGTTGTGAATGAATTTTCAGAGGTCTTTCCTAATGAGCTCCCTGGGATACCACTAGACAGGGAGATTGATTTTGGGATTGATGTGATGCCACGAATGTAGAATATATCCATTCCACCCTGCAGAATGGCACCGACATAATTGAAGGAACTAAAGGAGAAGTTGAAGGATTTGTTAGAGAAGGGTTTCATCTGGCCGAGTGTGTCGCGTTGGGGTGCACCAGTCCTCTTTGTAAGGAAGAAAGTTGGGTCACTAAGAATGTGTATTGACTATCGCAGCTCAACAAGGTCACGATCAAGAATAAGTACCCAGTGCCAAGGATAGATGACTTGTTTGACTAATTGTAGGGTGCTAGGTACTTCTCCAAAATTAATTTAAGATTCGGGTATCACCAATTGAAGATCAGGGAGCAGAATATTCTTAAAACAGCTTTCAGGATCTTATGAATTGAGTCTTTAAGCCTTTTCTCGACTCCTTTGTGATAGTGTTTATTGACGACATTCTTGTATATTCACGAAGTCGAGAGGACCATGTTGATCATCTCAGGGCAGTTCTGCAAACTCTGTATCAACACAAGTTATATGCAAACTTTATAAAGTGTGAATTTTGGCTTGAATTTTCACATTCTTGGGTCATGTCGTCTCCAGAGAAGGACTTAAGGTCGATCCTCAGAAGATTGCAACTGTGAAGAATTAGCCTAGACCTAAAACTCCAACAGAGATTCGCAGTTTCTTGGGCTTAGCTGGGTATTACAGAAAGTTTGTGGAGGGGTTCTGTATTCTTGCCTCTTTGTTGACTAAATTGACGCAGAAGGAAGTTAAGTTCCAATGGTCAGATGCTTATGAAAAGAGCTTCCAAGATTTGAAATCAAGATTGACTACAACACCGATGATGCTTCAAGGATCATACATGGGTGTGTATTGATGCAACATGGCAAGGTGATCGCTTATGCCTCTAGGCAACTCAAGAATCATGAGAAAAACTATCCAACACATGACTTATAGCTTGCGTCGGTGATATTTGCATTAAAGATTTGGCGTCATTACTTCTATAGGGTCCATGTGGATATATTCATGGACCATAAGAGCCTTCAATATATTTTCAAACATAAGGAATTGAATCTGAGGTAGAGAAGATGGCTTGAGTTACTCAAGACTACGACATCGATATCCTATATCATCTGGGGAAGGCTAATGTTGTGGCGTATGCTCTTAGCCGGAAATCTATGGGTAGTTTGGCTCACTTGGAGAATATCAAAGGTCGTTGGCAAAGGAGGTTCATCGGTTGGCTAGTTTGGGAGTTCGTCTTGCAGACTCTAGTGAAGGAATCGGTAGTTGTGCAAAATAGGGCTGAATCATTGCTTGTTGTGGAAGTCAAGGAGAAGCAATACGACGATCAGTTGTTGGTACAGTTGAAGGAGGGGGTTTATAAACATAAAACCATGACTTTTTCTCTTGGCATGGATGATGGTACACTAAGGTATCAAGGGAGATTATGTGTTCCAAATGTAGATGGTCTCCGGGAAAGAATCATGACCGAGGCTCACAATTCTAGGTATTCCGTGTACCCGGGATCTATAGAGAGGTATCATGATCTTAAGGAAGTCTACTGGTGGAATGATATGAAGAGGAATGTAGTGGACTTGGTGGCAAGATGTCCAAATTATCAGCAAGTGATGGCCGAACACCAAAGGCCTGGTGGGTTGGCATAAAACATCGAGATTCCAATGTGGAAGTGGGAGATGATCAACATGGACTTTGTGGTAGGACTACCCCACACGCCTCACAAATTTGACTCGATTTGGGTGATTATGGATAGACTCGCGAAATCAGCACATTTCTTACCTGTTAAGGCGACCGACAAAGCGGAACAATATGCTCAGTTGTATATCAAGGAAATAGTCAGGTTGCATGGCACTCAGGTTTCTATCATCTCAGATTGAGGGGGAAAAGTTCACAACTAACTTTTGGAAGAAATTTCAGGAAGGTTTGGGTACTCAGGAGAATCTTAGTACAACCTTTCATCCACAGACCGTCGGGCAGGCAGAGCGGACCATTCAGACACTCGAGGATATGTTGCGTGCTTGTGTCCTTAATTTTAAGGGTAGGTGGGATGATCATTCACCACTTATAGAATTTGCCTACAACAACAGTTACCATGCTAGCGTTCAGATGGCTCCCTTCGAGGCTTTATATGGTAGGAGATGTAGATCTACCATTGCATGGTTCGGGATTGGGGAAGCAGAGTTGTTAGGGCCAGACCTCGTGCATTAGGCTATGGAGAAGGTTAAGATCATCAAGGAATGATTGAAAACTGCTTAGAGTCATCAGAAGTCCTATTCGAATGTGCGTTGCAGGGATTAGCAGTTCAAAGAGGATGATTGGGTATTCTTGAAGGTTTCCCCCATGAAAGGTATAATGCGGTTTGATAAGAAAGGGCAATTGAGTCCGAGGTATGTCGGACCGTATAGAATCATTCAGAGGATTGGTCAGATGGCTTACAGGCTTGAGCTACCTCCAGAGATGTCCTTAGTACACCCGGTGTTTCATGTATCTATGTTGAAGAAGGTAGTTGGAGACCCGTCACTCATTGTTCCAGTTGAGACTGTTGAGGTTAATGAGAAATTGACTTATAAAGAAGTTCCAGTTGCCATTCTCAATAGGCATGTCCGAAAGCTGAGAAATAAAGAGATTGCCTCCGTGAAAGTTCTATGGCAAAACCAACAGGTTGAAGAGGCCACCTGGGAGGACGAGGAAGCGATGAAGAAGAAGTATCCTCATTTGTTTGAATAAATTTGTATTTAGGTAGTTGTGTTCTATGAAAATTTTAAGAGCTTACCTTATATGAATTATGTATCACTTGTACAATTGATGTTAAGGGTGTTCCTTTCTGGTAATATATTGCTTATGAGGCCATGGTTGGTGTTATTTTCATGTTATGTTACGTCATTGGATTATGTATATGCTGTTAGGATTGGTTTCTGGGATTCTCTGGCAGGTGGATAGGCCCTGTTATTGGGGACACTCTGCCGAAATGTTTGGAGATTTGGGGAGTTAGTCAAAAATTTGGAACTGCGGGCGTGTGAATTAAGAGTAAAATCACATTGGATGCTGATGGTGGATTTTGACCGTCATTCGAGGACGAATGATCTTAAGCGGGGGAGGATGTAAGGCACCGTAAAATTTTACTAGAACCCGGGGTGTCATGGTGCCGAGCTAGGCTAATGTGTTTGAGGATTGTAGAAATTCTTTGCGGCTCACAAGCTCGCCGCGGTATGGACTTTTTGAGTTGTGCAGTACGTCGGGGAGTTGAAGGAAATTTTTTGCAGAACTGGGCATTTTTGCGGTCCACTATGCGACTGCAGAACCTCTTTGTGGACCACATATCGAGCTCAGAGTGTAACAGAACTTGAGCCAACTTTTGAAGATCATTTTGCGGTCAAGTATGCGGCCACATAATCATTTCGCATGCCGCACAATCCGTCGCAAAACCAAGATGAAGATTTTTGGAGGGAGATTTTACGGCGCGTTATGTGACCACATAACCGTTATGTGGGCCGCATAACAGCCGTAGACCTGACCAGGCCTGCCCTATTTTTGGGACCATTTTTGCGGTCCCCTTTGCAGATCGCATACTCGTTTTGCGGTCCGGTCTGCGATCGCAGACCCGTCATCGTAAGCTTAAGTTTTGGAAAATTTCACCTGATCCCATTTTTCTAAAACGACTTTGTGGGTTATTTTACAGGATTCGAACTACTATTTTAGAGAGTGGAAAGTGCTATAGAGAGAGAGGAGGAATCCCTAAGCATTTTGTTCATCAATCATTGCTCAAGTCTGGGAGAATTCACAAGAAAAACTCATAAGGTCTTCATCTAAGATATAAGGTTCCATACCCTAGTCTTCGATTTTGAATTTGGGGTAGAAGATGTGTAACGGGGAGTGTGATTCTTGGGTATGAGAGTGTTATTTATACATGCATGTACCAACAAGGTTTGTGGGAAGGTTGTTGAGCTCAAATGGGTAAACATTGGGTTATGGGATGAAGGAATCCACCATAGGAGAATCTTGAAATCATAATGCACAAATGCTTAAATGAGTTGAATCCACGAATATCTTCCTAATTATGGTTCAATTTTATTATATCTCTAAATAGATCAAAGTTTCTAGGATTTCTGGAATATTGTAGCAATTTAAGGAAAGCTCAAAGCGAGTTATGTTGGCTAAACTTCTCTCTTAGAATTGAATCCTACGATGTTCTCGGAAGTCTCAAGTATGATGGGCCATGTTCTTATTTCTCATGTTCCGAGATATTCATTATAAATTTAACAATTCCAAATAAGCTTTGTGTCGAAAGATATATGTTCAAAATGTTCTCCGAATGCTCTTATCATATTATGTTATCCTTCAAGAATATGTTCAAAGTGTGGGTTGTGTATTAGAATGTTATGACTTCCAGTCGTGTTTCAAATGAAATTTATTATGCCAAATTGTGGAAGAACACTCAATGTGCTTAATACCCTTAATTGCTCATATGTATACTTAAAGTCTTGATTAGAAATGTCTTGTTATTGATAATCCATAATGATGCTTGAAAGTGAAAGGGGTGAGTATGAAATATGAAATACGGCCGACGTGCCAAGAATGATATTTTATTTCTGGCCACTAGTGCCAATGATATTTTATTGCTAGTGGAATGTGATGTCGATCCACACAGCATTGTGGTGAGACGGCTTAGCCGATCGGGTCGAGATCGGATGCCATGCCACGCTCATGGTGGTGATAGTGATTGGATGTATTTGGGTAAGACGGCCTAGCCGATCGGGATGTGATCGGACTCCGTGTTAAAACATGATGGTATATCGGTACTAAAGATCTCCCAACCTAAAATATTGAAATTTACTTGAAAACTTATCTTGGTCCTAACTTGATGCTTTGTTATTGTTTGAGGCTTCCATTGCTCCTATGATTGTTTTTTCTTGTATTGTTACTCATTCTATTGAGAAGGTATTTAGTCTTACATACTAGTACTATTCCATATGTACTAACGTCCCTTTTGCCAGGGGCGCTGCATCTTTAATGGATGCAGGTGGTTCCATAGCAGGTGGTATTGATCAATGATAGTTGTACACCCTCTTCCCAACTGACTTGGTGAGCCCCACTTCATTTCGGGGTCGTGTGTCTTTTGTTCCTTGTGTATTATGTTTTGAGGTATAGCCGGGGCCTTATTTCCGACACTATCATAGTACTCTTTTGTATCCGTTAGAGGCTCCATAGACATAGTGTGGGTTGTACATTGGTGTTGGGAAAGTCAAACTAGAATTGTTATAATTGTATCACATGTTCCACTTTAATTATATATGAAGTAACTAATGGTAATGAGATTTTTTTGTTCACGTGATCATCTTATTGTCTAATTAATGGGAATGCACCTTCACTTTATTCATGGGTAAGTTCGGGTAGAAAGCATCTAGTGGGCTTGCTTGACCGGGTTATCTCAGTTGACCGCCGGTCGCGCTCCCTGAGGTCGAGGCATGACAAATGTAGTATTCTACACTTCTTAGCCTTTGAATGAGGTATGTACTCCGACTTTTTGACAACAAGATTTCCAGAATGTAGGCACCCTGTTCCTCATTCCCTGACTCCTCATTTAGCTCGAATGACTCTAATTCCATATCATCATCTAAACGCAATGTAGAAAAATGCTTGGAGTGAGGACCAATGCGCTCAAATACATGAACTTTGGGTATGTCAACATCCTCAACACCAATGACACTAGAGTAAACTAAATATGTATCCTCAATATCCTTGGTTGACTCCAGTATCTCTTCTACAATATCAGCATCCTCAAATTCTAGTTGGATAGATTATTGGTGTTCTACTCTGACCTCCTCCATTAGCACTTTAATTTCTGCATCTAATGCATGTTCGTTTTGGCTAATATCCACAATATTAGCTTGTTGAGCCTTTAATGCTTCAACCAATTGTGCTACTTGGGCCTTCAAGTTACGAATAGTTGACTTTTTCCTTTGAATGTGCAATTGTTTCTCATTATTTTATTCCATGAGGCACTTTAACATATCCTTAATCTCCTTTAGGTCAGCTTCCCCTGGTTCTTTGTTTCCTTTTAACTTCACAAGAAAAAGTAGAACCATCATAATATGGGTGTGTGGGAGGATACGAATTACAAGCACAATCATAAAAGTGAACATCTTGACCACCACACATATCACACACATAAAATTGAGTTTGTGCACATAACTCACTCTCGGGAATATTTTGACAATTTTTCTATTGGTGGCTTCCTCCACAATAAGCACAAGGAAGATCAACAACAGAATTACCAACATCGAAACTCCCATAATTCCAAGATTCGATGTCTCTCAAATCAACAAGTAAAACTAAAATAAAAAATCAAATACTAGAAAACAAAATACAAATTCAAATTTGAAACCTAGTAATATGTACACCTACGGCTACACCGATAGTTCCCTGGCAACGGAGCAAAAATTTGATCACGCCCAACTATGCCTTATAAAAAGGACTAAGAGTCCGTAGTCAAATCCCACAGAGAACTAAGGCTTGGCTACAACTATTAAATATTGCTAAGAAATTCAAGGTCAAATAATTTCCTAGCTATAAATATTGTAATTTTTATTTTAAACTAATTAATTAACAAATACTAAAAGCAGTAAAATTATCAACTAACAAGACTAAGGGTTGGAGACAAGATTGGAAAGGTCTAGGGTTACGATTTCTCCAATCGTCGGAATCCTCCCCACTACGTCTCCTATAAATTTGCCTAAGTATTCTCTACTGATCGTGAGTACTTCAGGTGTCGTAATTCTCTTCTGAGCAACTACCAAAATTTACTAGACATATTCTTCCGAACTACGCTAGTTGGCACTAGTGCACCGCTCACTTCGATCGCACCAAAGTTTTGTTATTCCTAATCTCGCCTTTAAACCATGTGTATTGATTCCTCACAGAAATAGCAATTAACAAGTTTATTCAGGGAATTAGCTTTTTCGTAACCTCAAACATGGCTCAAATACTTCTTAACAATGATACAAATATGAGAAATATTATAGCGTAAAGCTTATCAGTCAACTCTAGGCATATCATAGCCTAAGCACTACCCCGAGCATGGATAAATACCCCGGTGCTCGCACATGGGCTCGATCCCACACATATGTGCACCCATAGTGCGTAGCTATCACAAATAATTCAGGCAACTAGTGCCTCAACTAAGTTTAGATAAGATTATTACCTCAAATAAGCCAAAACAAACACCGAGCAAGCCAAACAACACTCTAGAAATGCCATCCCGCACAAATAAACCTCCAAACAACTCTAAACTAGCAAAAATCAACTCAAAATCATCAAATAATGCCAAAGTCAACCAAAAGGTCGAATCTTTAATCAAAAGCTCAAAGTCAACCAAAAAGTCAAATTCGGGCCCGCACCTCAGAACATGACAAAACTCAAAAATTCTAACAACTCATTCAATTACGAGTCCAACCATACCAATTTCACTCAAATCCGACTCCGAATCGATGTTCAAAACTCAATTATTCACTTTAGGAAAGTTTAGACAAAAACCCTCCAATTTCTTCTTTTCAAATCCTTTATTTAGGTATAATAATCCATGGAAATACAAAATATATAATTAGAATAAAGATAAAATTACTTACCCTCACGTTTTTGGTGTTTATCTTCTTCAAAATCATCTTACTTGTGCTCCAAGAACTCAAAAAGTGAGAAAACTGAACTCAAAATCCCGAAATTTGATGTTTTAATGCAATGTTAGGGGTCTTTTTTCGTTATCGCGGTCTCCAACCTCACGAACGGGAAGATTCCTCCGCAAATACGATTCAGAGGTCCAATTTTTCTATTTTGCTCTTCGCGAACGTGACCCAAATTCCGCAATCGTGGTGCACACCCCTGTAGCCAAACACCAGCAACTAAAAGTGTCCTAGAAATGGTCCGAAACCACCCCGAAACTCACCTGAGCCCCTCGGGACCCCGTCCGAACATACCAACAAGTCCCAAAACATATAACGGACCTACTCGAGGCCTTAAATCACACATAATAACATCAAAACCTGCCTTAAATCACACATAATAACATCAAAACCACGAATCATCGATCAAGACCAATCTCTTACATAAACTTCAAACTTCGAACCAAGCGTCCAATTCAAGCCTAACCAATCCTGAATAAATCCAAATTTTGCATACAAGTTCCAAATGACATATCAAACCTATTCCAACTCCCGGAACAATAATCTGAACCCGATAAAATCAAAGTGAACTCCCGATCAAACTTATGAACTTTCCAAAGCTTCAAATTGCAAACTTTCGTCAAATAGTGTTGAAACCTTCTAGGAACATCCAAATGCAAATCCAGGCATACGCCCAAGTCCAAATTCACCATCCGGACCTAAAAGAACCATCAAAACTCTGATCCGGGGTCCAATACACAAAAGTCAAACTTGTTCAACTCTTCCAACTTAAAGCTTCAAAAATGAGAATCATTCTTCCAAATCAAATCCAAATCACCCGAAAACCAAAACTGACTCTACACGCAAGTTATAATACATCATACGAAGCTACTCATGCCCTTGAACAATCAAACAGAATGCAAATGCTTAAAATGACCGGTCGAGTCGTTACAATCTCCCCCACTTAAACATACGTTTGTCCTCGAACGTGCCAAGAATCGTTCCAAGGCCATCGAATCACTGTATAATCTCCCCATACACATTCCCATGGGTGATCCCACGTCACCCCAATTCATATAAGCCTGACAACACAACCTAACTGAAGATCTTTACTTTATCCTTAGTCCAAAAACCTTAGAATCAAATTCCCCAATCTACGGAATCCATTACAAGACCCGATTCTCACATCTATACATTGTATAAGTTTGAACAAGATGAATCAAGCCATAACCACAACCCAAAAGGTAATCACATGATATACCACATAGCTAAGATACTCATAGCAATAACTTTCGACCACAATAGCTGCTCAATAGCAAACCCAGTACCGGTAACAAACTTTATATCAAATAAAATCTTGTTCAAAACCTTTGTACACCACCAATGATGGAAGAAACACGTAGAAACTCATAACCACTCATCAGATCAACAAGTCATGAGGATCTCTCGCTCGATAAAATCCATTATCAAATTATAAACTAACTTCCTATATTATCCTTCAAAACATACGGTAATCAAATTCGATAGCACTCATTCCAAGTCCAATAACCTCATGTCATCAAATACAAGTTGCTCTACTAACATGCCACACCAATACTACCTAGAGCCACAAATCGTGCAATCTGGTGCACTAATAAGCAACAACTCAAATGTACCCACAAATAGAAAATGACTCAAATGAGAGAATCGTCCAGCAAGCTAGACAGATACCACCACAAGTGCAATGCTAGGAACCCATCACCCAAAGGAAAACCAAAATAGAAGAAATCAACACAAAAGATCATATCCCAACATAACTCCACCGTGATGCGTGACTTAATCCAAACACTGGTCCACATGAAATACCTCGAGCCATAATGCTCAAAATCAAAACCATACGCAAATCAACAACAAGCACACGAAGTGCATGACCATAACCATGGAGAGACGGATAGCACCATATACCACAAACAGGAAAGACCATAACCAAAGCGCAACCAAGCATTCAACACCCCAAGAACCATCTTGCTCGAATTCCGCAACAAGGCCCAAACCAAACCGCATCATGTGTTCAAATAGTCTACAGTCTTACAACTCATCGTACCATAGAAGAGTAACATATATAACTTATAAAAATATGAACAAGCTTAACTCTAACGGAATGACACATCCCTCAATAGTAGCAGTGTTGAGTCAACAAATCCGACGCGGTGTTGAATACACATCCTCACTAGGCCTACCGATGGGCCCCGATGTCACGACCCAAACCACAGGTCCGCGATGGGCACCCGGTGCCTTACACAACCGAGTACTAACGCAACATATCTTTCTTATCTTACCGTCATGGGTAAGTGGGCCAGAAGGACCGTCATGAGATAACAGGAATAAAACATAAGGGAATACTAGACATAGGATGAAACAACATGATATAAAAACTTAAACATGTGACATACGAGCATATAAGGCCGACATGATCATTTGTATACTCAAAACATAGGCCGATAAGGCCCTACAAGTGTCCAAATACATGACATCTGTCTACAAGCCTCTAAGAGTACATAAATGCCATAAAGGTTGAGCCAGGGCCCCACCATACCAATCAATACATGTCCAAATTATACTGACCAAATAGGCAACTCCGGAGCTAGTGGAGTGCACAAACACCTTCCGCTGAGCTGATAGCCTACTAGGAGAGCTCTCAACCTATCTATCGGGACCCGCGGGCATGAAACGCAGCTTCCCCAAGCAAAAGGGATGTTAGTACAAATAAAATACCGAGTATGTAAGGCATGAAAGTAGTATATAAAAG
Organism: Nicotiana tabacum; assembly: GCF_000715075.1. Taxonomy (NCBI): domain Eukaryota; kingdom Viridiplantae; phylum Streptophyta; class Magnoliopsida; order Solanales; family Solanaceae; genus Nicotiana; species Nicotiana tabacum. The sequence goes on along the minus strand of NC_134094.1, from coordinate 62,405,995 downwards.
GCATGAATGAAACATGGAGTAAAGAACTCAACCTGTAATTCTGAATAGCTCTGTGAATCATGAAAAATTTATAATGTCATGCATGTGCGTATAAATATCATACCATGCATAGGTATATGTGTACATAACATCATCAAGCCTCTGAGGGCATCCCATCATATCATCTCAGCCACTTTGGGCGAAATCATCAACGTATACCAGCTGATCAGGTGGTGGTGCGTATATAACGCCATAATCTTCCCCATACACCATATACATATAATATATGCGTATATAACACCATCTGGTCATGGGTCAATGTACATGTATAAAAGAATGCAATGCATGAGAAGAAAGTCAATAAGATCTCTCGGAATGTCATAAAATCATTATGCCTTCGATTAATATCATGAAATAAACATTATCAACTTATGTTTTTCCTGAGACCCATGAACAGATGATATAATAATAGGACACATGGGGAATCAAGAACATAGGAACCCCTAGTACTTTTAAGAGTAGAATCATTTATGAAAGTTGCGTGCTTGCTCATTTCGTTGTATCATATGGATCATGCCAAAAGGAAAGAAGGGATAGCCTTAACATACCTCAATTCGTCAATGCAACTCAACAACAAGCTTACGACAACTAGTGTGCCAACCCTATAACAAAGAAATACATGTACAACTTAGATGGAGCTAGTATATCACGTACCTCAAACGATAACTCGATTCTAAAATAAAACGGGCAGCATTTCCCCCTGATTTTACTGCTCCCTCAAGCCTACTATAGGCGAGACAACAACACAATACAACCAACAACTCAAAAACAACCTAACTACAATTACGGACCTTTAATACAACAAAAAACCCAAACATACCATAACATTGTTACATTCCGCATTTCGTACGTTAAAGTTTTGTCATAAGTTAATCGACGTAAGCTCGGGAATAAGATTATTTTTGAGGTTATAAGCATTTATGCTATTTATAACATGCGATAAGTAAGTGCCGTGAAGGTTAGAGGGTAAATAAATCAATGAAAATGAATTTCGTTGAAGGTTGTCAATTTGGGATAAAAAATGGTCTGAGCAATAATACCCGGTATTTATGGACTAGTGCCATACAAGGTACCACATGACCATGATAGTAAGGTGTATAAAGTACGTTAAAAGTGAGTATTATTTTAAGTAATTTGAGATAATTCTTAATTATGTAGATAATTGAGTAATTATTAATTTTTAGTGGGAGATTAGCTAATTAATTAGAATCTTGGATAAGCTTAATGGAGTTATCGCACCCCCTCCTCCTCCCCCCCCCCAAACGTGGCAGCAAGATACATATGGATCAAAGCCCAATTAGTGACTCTTTACTCACATAACAAGGTGGCACATTTAGAGAGATTTTTGGCTAAGTCATCACATAAGTGGGGCCCACACCCACTAAGGTAAAAGACCTCTCAAATTAACAAAGAGAGATGCTTATATCCAATTTACAAAGTAACGAATCTTCCACAACAAAATTCATACAAGATTATATTACATAATAGCAACGGGATTTGCAATTCTAAGGGAGCCCGGTATAACCTTTCTCAAGAATATCATACAGATTGTTTCCTACTTCGATCTCGTCGTTACGTGTTTTGTCGCGATTGATGTGCGTTAGAGGGATCATCAAGAGAATCGGTTCAGGTATGTTAAGGCTATATCTTCTTTCCTTTTGGCATGATTCATATGATAGAAACGAAACGAGCAAACGCACAACTTTCATAAATGTCTCTATTCATAGAAGCACTAGGGGTGCCTATGTTCTTAAATTCCCATGTGTCTTATTATTATATCTTCTGTTCATGGGTCTCAGAAAAATGCATAATTGATAAAGTTTATCCGAAGACATATTGATTTTATGACATTTCAGGAAATCTTATTAATTCACTTCTTATGCATTTCATTCATTTATACATGTATATTGACCCATGACCAGATGGCGTTATATACGCGTATATTATATGTATATGAGATATGGAAAAAGGTTATGGTGTTATATACGCACCACCACCTCATCAGTTGGTATACATTGATGATTTCCCCCACAAAGGCTGAGATGATATGATGGGATGCCCTTAGAGGCTTGATGATGTTATGTACACCTATACATATGCATTATACGCCATTTAAACGCACATGCATGACTTTATAAATATTTTAGGATTCACAAAGTTATTTAGACTTATAGGTGGATTCCTTTACCCCATGATTCATTTATGTCTTTTATCGACTGATTTCCATGCCTTACATACTCGGTACATTATTCGTACTGACGTCCCTTTTGCCTGGGAAAGCTACGTTTCATGTTTGCAGGTGCAGGAAGACAAGCTGACGGTCCCCCTTTTTAGGATCCTTGATCAGTGAGAGTTGGTATGTTCCTATTGATCTAGAGCTGTTATTAGTTTTGGGCATGTTACTTTTTTATATAGATATGGGTACAACGGGGCCCAGTCCCATTCTTTATATAGTTTTACACTCTATTAGAGGTATGTAGATAGTCATGTATAGTTGGATAGTATGTGGCCTTGTCGGCTTCCAGTTTTGGATATATATTTGTCTATAACAGCCTTGTCGGCTCACCTTACCGTATTCCGCATTTATATGTATATATGTCTTTTGGATATATTTTTCTCGCGTATGTTATTTACGTGCTTTAGCAGCTTAATGGCAGATGTTATTCATGACCCACCCTTAATTCATGTTTATATCTTAAACGTATGCTTAGGGGTGTTTAACAGGTAAGACTCAGGCACTCGTCATGGCCCATCGGTTTGGGTCGTGACAAAAGTGGTATCAGAGCAGTTCTGTCCTAGGGTTGTCTATAGACCGTGTCTAGTAGAGTCTTGTTTATGAGTGTGTTATGCACCACACTTTACAAAAAAGAGGCTACAGGACATATAGGATGTTATCTTCCTTTCTTATCTTAGATCGTGCGATATAAGGATTCATTTCCCTAACGATATGTTATGTTTTAAACGATGCCTAAGAAGGCTACAGCCGCCTAAAAGGGCAAGTCCGTGGCTGACGAGACTACTAGTCGAGCGCCACGAGTTACCACGGCTCGGGGAGAGTCTCATAGTAAGATTCCATCTCAGACTTCACATACCTGGCCCTCTCCAGAGGACCTCCGAGGGGCACCAGCTCCAGCGCCTGCCCCTGTACAACCAGCTCCTCAGCTAGATGCACCAGGTCAGGAGATGAGAGATGCTATTCAGCTATTGACTCGATTAGTGGCCGCACAACGTTAAGAAGTAGGTATTGGTCATGCAGATAGGTCTATCAGTGCGAGGGTTTATGATTTCATTAATTTGGACCCTCCGGTAATTACTGGAGCAGATCAAAATGAGGACCCTCAGGTATTTATCGATAGGATGTAGAGGACTTCGAGGGTAATGAAGGCCACTACGACTGAGTCAGTTGAGCTAGCTTCCTATAGACTTCAGGATGTTGCAGTTAATTGGTACGAGTTTTGGGAGTTGTCCAGAGGTGATGATGCCCCTCTAGCGGTATGGTATGAGTTTACAAAGGCTTTTCTTCATCATTATCTTCCACCAGAGCTTAGATGGGCCAGAGTTGATAAGTTCTTGACCTTTCGGCAGGGTAATATGAGTGTTCAGGAGTACAACTTTCAGTTTCATTGTTTGGCTAGGTATGCTCCCACTATTGTAACTAAGATGGAGGACCGGGTTCACCGGTTCGTGATGGGGTTGGAGCCGCATCTGTTTAACGACTGTATGTCGGTCTTACTTTAGCCAAGCATGGATATTTCTCGTATTCAGGCATACACTGAGGGTGTAGAGGAGCATAAGCAAAAGCAGAGGGCCGATCGTGAGCATGATAAGGGTCGGAGTAAGAGAGAGAGATCTTCGGGTCTTTTCAGTGAGTTTCGAGGTGGTCAGAGACAACAATACCCGAGGTATCCAGCCCAACCATTGGCTAGCGCATCCCCTCAGTTTGGCGATAAGAGATTTTATCGTTCCACATATTCAGGGCCTAGTTAGAATTTTAGAGCCTCAAGTTCTCAGTATAGGGGTGAGTCAAGTTAGATGAGGCCGCCCTTGCCACGATGTGCACAGTGTGGTAAGCAGCATGTCGGGCAGTGCCGTATGGGGTTGGGTGTTTGTTATACTTGTTGTTATCCTGGCCACGTTATGAGAGATTGTCCGATGAGTGGTACAAGCATAGTTTAGCCATCGGGATCTGTAGTTGGTTCGTCATCATCAGTACGCCCCTAGGCAAGGTTCACAAGCACTAATCGGTCGTGGTAGAGGCAGAGATGGAGATCTAGCTCGAGCGGTCCTCAGAATCGCATTTATGCATTAGCAGTTCGACAGGATCAGGATTCGTCACCTGATGTTGTTACAGGTACATTATCAGTATCCTCATATGATGTATATACATTGATTGACCCCGGTTCCACCTTATTATATATTACTCCGTTGGTTGCTAGTAAGTTTGGAATAGAACTTGAGTTGGTTAAACCTTTTCAGGTGTCCACACCTGTTATGGAACTAGTAATAGCTAGGCGGGTATATAGAGATTGTACAGTAGTAGTTCATAGTCGATCTACAGTAGCAGACCTAATTGAATTAGATATGGTAGAATTTGATGTTATATTGGGTATGGATTGGTTGGCTTCTTATTATGCCAACGCTGATTGTAGATCAAAGATGGTTCGATTCCGGTTTCCAGGGGAGCCTGTTTTAGAGTGGAAAGGTAATACGGGATCGTCGAGAGGTAGGTTTATTTCCTATCTCAAGGCAGGGAAGCTGATTAGAAAGGGCTATATTTATCACTTAGTTCGGGTTTAGGATGTGAAAGTAGATTCACCAACCATTCAATCTATCCATGTGGTTAACGAGTTTACCGACATTTTTCCCGATGAGCTTCCGGGTCTTCCGCCAGAGCGAGAAATTGAGTTTGCTATTAACCTATTACCTGATACTCAGCCAATATCTATTCCTCCCTACAGAATGGCATCTGCAGAGCTGAGAGAGTTGAAGGAACAACTAAGGGATTTGCTTGAAAAAGGCTTTATCAGACCTAGTACATCACCGTGGGGAGCACCTGTATTATTTGTGAGGAAGAAAGATGGTTTCTTGCGAATGTGTATTGATTATAGACAGTTGAATAAGGTGACGATCAAGAATAAGTACCAGTTCTCGAGGATTGATGATTTATTTGATCAGTTGCAAGGTGCCAAGTGTTTCTCGAAGAAAGACTTGAGGTCCGGGTACCATCAGGTAAGGGTTAAAGAGAATGATATTCCAAAGACAACATTCAGGACTAGATATGGGCATTTTGAGTTTCGTGTTATGTCATTCGATTTGACCAATGCCCTAGCAGTATTCATTGATTTGATGAACCGTGTGTTCAGGCCCTTTCTAGATCTGTTCGTGATTGTATTTATCGATGATATATTGGTCTACTCTCGTTCAGAGGCTGAGCATGAAGATCATTTGCGTACGGTGCTCAAAGTTCTACACAAAGAGAAGTTATACGCAAAACTCTCTAAATGTGAATTCTGGTTGAATTCTATAGCTTTCCTTGAGCATATTATTTCAGGTGAAGGTATCCGGGTTGATACACAAAATATTGAGGCAGTAAAGACTTGGCCCAGACCTACGACACCGACGTAGGTTCGTAGCATTCTCAGTTTGGCAGGGTATTATAGGAGATATGTAGAGGGATTTTTTTCTCTTTCAGCACCATTGACAAAGTTGACTCAGAAGGGAGCTAAGTTTCAATGGACTGATGCTTGCCAACGGAGTTTCCAGGCATTGAAGGACAGATTAACTTCAGCACCAATTCTAACGCTCCCAGAGGGGACCGATGGTTATGCTATCTATTGTGATTCTTCGGGCGTTGGATTGGGTTGTGTACTGATGCAGCATGGTAAGGTTGTAGCTTATTCTTCTAGACAACAAAGAAAGAACGAGAAGAATTACCCGACCCACGATTTAGAGTTAGCCGTGGTGATTAATGCACTAAAGATGTGGAGGCACTATTTGTATGGCATTCATGTTGATATCTATACGGATCATAAGAGCCTTCAGTATATCTTCAAGCAAAAGGAATTGAATTTACGCCAAATGAGATGGTTGGAGCTACTGAAAGACTATGACGTTGATATTTTATACCATCCAGGGAAGGCGAATGTAGTAGCTGATGCCCTCAGCCGTAGATCTATGGGTATCCTATCATATTTACAGCCAGAGAAGAGGGGGATAGCCTATGAGATTTATCAGCTAGCTAGTCTTGGAGTTCGATTACTGGACTCAGGTGATACCGGAGATACTATTCAGGACACGACAACATCCTCTTTAGTAACTGAAGTGAAGGAATGCCAATACTAGGATCTTGTGTTAGCTTTTTATAGGGATACAACCCCTCAGAAGGAGAAGACACCATTTGAGATTATAGGAGATGGGGTCCTTAGATATCGAGGACGATTATGTGTCCCTAATGTTGCAGGGCTGTGCCGGTAGGTTATGGGAGAGACTCATTATTCTCGTTATTCTGTCCATACAGGAGCAACAAAGATGTATCAGGGAAATATATTGGTGGGACGGAATGAAAAAGGATATTGCGGAGTTTGTCGCCCAGTGCCCTAACTACCAACAGGTTAAGATTGAGCATCAAAAACCCGGTGGATTATTACAGGCTATAGATATTCCGACTTGGAAGTGGGAAGTAATTAATATGGATTTTATCCTAGGCTTACCTCGTACCTAGTGTAAGTTTGATTCTATATGGGTGAATATTGATAGACTTACAAAATCAGCCCATATTCTGCCTGTTAGGACTACATATTTCGCAGAGGATTATGGAAGGCTTTACATTAAGGAGATAGTACGACTTCATGGTGTCCTTATATCTATTATCTCGGATAGAGGTACTCCGTTTATAGCTAATTTCTGGAGGTCCTTCCAAAACGGATTGGGGACTCAGGTAAGTCTTAGTATGGCATTTCATCCCCACACAGACGGACAGGCTGAGCTTACTATTCAGACACTTGAGGATATGTTACGGGCTTGTGTGATAAACTTCAAGGGTAGCTGGGATGATCATCTGCCGCTTATTGAGTTCGCGTATAATAATAGCTACAATTCTAGTATTCAAATGTCTCCATACGAAGCTCTTTATGTACGGAAGTGTAGGTTGCCTATAGGATCATTCGATGTTGGGGAAGCTAAGTTAGTGGGACCCGAGTTGGTATAATAGGCAATCAAGAATATTAAGATTATACAGGAAAGGCTATTAGCAGCTCAGAGCTGTCACAAGTCTTATGCGGATAATCGATGACAAGACTTGGAGTTTCAGGTTGACGATTGGGTATTCCTAAAGGTAGCACCGATGAAAGGTTTTATGAGGTTCGGTAAGAAAGGAAAACTTAGCCCTCGGTACATTGGACCATATAAGATCATACGCAAGGTAGGCCAGGTAGCATATGAGTTAGACTTGTCTTCTGACTTGGAGTCTGTACATCCAGTCTTTCATGTGTCTATGCTTTGTAAATGTATCAGAGATCCTTCCAGAGTCATGTCAGTTGACGATGTTCAGGTCACAGAGCAGCTATCATATGAGGAAACTCCCATTGCTATACTAGATAGACAGGTTCGGAGATTGAGGACTAAAGACGTAGCTTCGGTGAAAGTACTTTGGAGAAACGAAAATGTGGAAGAAATGACTTGGGAAGAAGAAGAGGACATGAAGTCTAGCTATCCTCACTTGTTTCCTCTTCCAGAGGAGGATCTGACTGAGACATCACAGCCTTAACTTATGAGTGTGGATTCTTGTGTTAATTATTTTCATTGGTCGTGATTGATGATTGTGGCAATATGTGGCATTGCATTATTGAGTTTTCTACAAGAAGGGTTGATAGTAGTACTGTTACAAAGGCGACTCTGCCAAAATTTATATACATCCCGTGGAGTTAAACATTCAAGGATGAATGTTTCTAAGGGGGGAAGGATGTTACATCCCGCATTTTGTACGTTAAAGTTTCGCCGTAAGTTAATCAACGTAAGCACGGGAATGAGATTATTTTTGAGGTTATAAGCATTTATGCTATTTATAACAGGCGATAAGTAAGTGTCATGAAGGTAAGAGGGTAAATTAATCAAAGAAAATGAGTTTCGTTGAAGGTTGTCAATTAGGGATTAAATACGGTCCGAGCTATAATACCCGATATTTATGGACTAGTGCCATACAAGGTACCACATGACCATGATAGTAAGGTGTATAAAGTATGTTAAAAGTGAGTAGTATTTTAAGTAATTTGAGATAATTCTTAATTATGTGGATAATTGGGTAATTATTAATTTTTAGTGGGAGATTAGTTAATTAATTAGAATCTTGGACAAGCTTAATGGAGATATCACACCCCCCCCCCAACATGGAATCAAGCTACACATGGATCAAAGCCCAATTAGTGACTCTTTACTCACATAAGAAGGTGGCACATTTAGAGAAATTTTTGGCTAAGTCATCACCTAAGTGGTGCCCACGCCCACTAAGGTAAAAGACCTCTCAAATTCATAAAGAGAGATGCTTATATCCAATCTACAAAGTAACAGATCTTCCACAACAAAATTCATACGAGATTATATTACATAATAGCAGTGGGATTTGCAATTCTAAGGGAGCCCGGTATAACCTTTCTCAAGAATATCATACGGATTTTTCCCTACTTCGATCTCGCTGTTACGTGTTTTGTTGCGATTGATGTGTGTTAGAGGGATTGTCAACAGAATCGGTTCAAGTATGTTAAGGCTATCCCTTCTTTCCTTTTGGCATGATTCATATGATACAAACGAAACGAGCAAACATACAACTTTCATAAATGTCTCTATTCATAGAAGCACTAGGGGTGCCTATGTTCTTAAATTCCCATGTCTCTTATTATTATATCTTGTGTTCATGGGTCTTAGAAAAATGCGTAATTGATACAGTTTATCCGAAGACATATTGATTTTATGACATTCCGAGAAATCTTATTAACTCACTTCTTATGCATTTCATTCATTTATACATGTATATTGACCCATGACCAGATGACGTTATATACGCGTATATTATATGTATATGGGAAAAGGTTACGGCGTTATATACGCACAACCACCTGATCAGTTGGTATACGTTGATGATTTCGCCCACAGAGGCCGAGATGATATGATGGGATGCCCTTAGAGGCTTGATGATGTTATGTACACCTATACCTATGCATAATACGACATTTATACGCACATGCATGACTTTATAAATATTTCAGGATTCACAAAGTTAGTTAGACTTACAGGTGGATTCCTTTACTCCATGTTTCATTTATGTCTTTTATGGACTGATTTTCATGCCTTACATACTCGGTACATTATTTGTTCTAACGTCCCTTTTGCCTGGGGATGCTGCGTTTCATGCCCGCAGGTGCAGATAGACAAGCTGACAGTCCCCCTTTTAGGATCCTTGATCAGCGAGAGTTGGTGTGCTTCACTTGATCTGGAGCTTTTATTAGTTTTGGTTACGCTACTTTTGTATATAGATATGGGTACGACGGGGCCCAGTCCTGTCCTTTATACAGTTTTACACTCTATTAGAGGTCTTTAGAAAGTCATGTATAGTTGGATAGTATGTGGCCTTGTCGGCTTCCAGTTTTGGAAATATAGTTGTCTATAGCAGCCTTGTCGGCTCGCCCTACCATATTCCGCATGTATATGTATATGTCTTTTGGACATGTTTTCCTTACGTATGTTATTCACGTGCTTCAGCAGTTTAATGACAGATGTTATTCATGACCTACCCTTAATTCATGTTTATATCTTAGACGTATGCTTAGGGCTGTTCGACAGGTAGGACTCGGGCACTCGTCACGGCCCATCAGTTTGGGTCGTGACAAACATACCCAATCAACAAGTTATCAATTAGTCTGAAATTGCAACGACGAGTGACGAACCCACTACCCTACCACATGTGGCATTTCTCCACGCTCTTTATCCTTCCAAACTCCATAAATCAGCAGCACAATAGGCTAACACGAATGGACTATAAAACAGTCCACTAAAAGTGAAATAAATCGAACTCACGGCTTCCGATCACCGTCCTGTGAGTTCTAACTATTAGGAAACAAATTTATCAGTTCCGTCCTAGGGAGTCTACAAGCCGTGTCTAGTAGAGTCTTGTTTATCGGTGTGTTATGCACCACACTTATAAGCAGGAGGCTACAAGGCATTTAGGACTGTCACTCTTTCTTCTTACTCTAGATCGTGTGGTAGAGCTCCGTTGTAAGAAATTCAAACTCCTAAATTCTATTTTATTCATTATACAACGACATCTACATCTAGAAAGACAGTTGGTAAGAGATTGAATGTGGCTGTGGAAGAGTTGAGTCAGAGGAACTCGATTTTGCATGATGCTTATGATGAGTAAATGTAAGGTCTTCAGTAGATTATGTGTGATCTACGACGTGTAAGCTTCTTGATAAGGAGCCCTAAGGCATGAATATCTATCTACCCCTATGGTAAAAAGCAACGAGAGAATCAGAAGTTAGATACAAGTTTCAACAATTAAAAGAAGCTAGGTGAAGAAGGATACGAGGTACCCAGTTAGTGAAGATTATCTGTATTTACAATTCAGGCAGAGAAATATAAGTATTCTAAGTTACTTTCAACAATAACAAAGATATATTCACTTGACAACACCCATTTCAGTTATGCCCCATGGAGTTCACAGATATAATTTAAGAGAAGGATGGGATATCAACATCCAGCTGGGGTTAGAGTAACCCAAAATTGTGGATTGATTGTTATCATTAGCTCACATTTACTAAGGATATTGCAAACATGGTAATAGTTCTCCTTGTGAGACACCCAGATGGTGCACTATAGAATAGTACAATCAGACATGAATACTAGAATGTTCAGAAACTTTAGACGATTGGCATTGAAATCCTAGAAGGGATAAATATTTACCTTTGTATGGCTTCCTTCCCTAGTAAAGAGAGAGTGTTAGGCGACCCGAAGAGCCAGTGAGGTGAATCAAGGGGGGGCTAAAAGTGAGAATGATTTGTTGAAGATTTCATAATAAGGTGATAGACAGAAATATTAGCAGGAGAATAAGAAGAAAGTAAATGAAGCATTATGAGTAAGATGTGATAAATGGATGATAATGGTAAATCAAAATATGACAGGACTACAGATTCTATAGTCAAGTGAAGGAAAAGAAAAGAGGTTACATTCCTTGAGACAATAAAAGAGTATAAGCCATAAAGTCATGTCCCAATTTCGAGAAATGAGTTGGTGACTCGTACGTGATTACCAGAAGGAAAAGTTAGACCCCCGAAGTAATAGAAATTAGTATGGCTAGTGAATAAGATAAACTGAACATGAATTCGGGACTGAAGTATTTGATAATAGTCGACATCGTGAGAATTTCAGAGATCGCGTTCCGGCAATAATAGAACGGACAACAAAAGAATAACCTTTAAAGGTCATTCAGGAAGACGCTTCCCTAAATCAAGAACTGTGAGCAGAGTTAAACTTAAGGGACTAAGTGTGCCAGTTACACTAGGTTTCACCTTCGTGCGTAAGAAATTCAGTTATCCATGGTACAGAAAGGTTACCGCAAGGCAAGTAAAAGCCCGTGGAAATGTTAAAAGATGCCAAAAATGAAGAGGTAAAACATTTACAGGTAAATCTTCATAGTATTAAATGTTAGTACTCCCCTAAAGGGGGAAGATGGTGTGATATGGTATTAACTCGGAGTTATATGGTTCAGGTAACTATGGAATAGTAAAGAAAGAATGTGGTAGAAAGGCGAAAGGAATGATATTGCATTTATTCAGATCCTACGGATAAGATACCACTCCAGAACATTATGTAAGCATGATGACGGGGAGATGCAGTAAGGGTTCCATCATTAGATGTTATTGATAAATAAGTGCAAATGAACACTTGATACATAAGCAGCCAGTGTGCGGGGTAAGTTAAAGACAAATGATATAACCCAAGAGAGATTACGCAGAATATAAATATGAGAATGGACGAACGAGTAGTTAGTAGTTGGTTCAGGAAGAGCCTAGTCATGCCTTAACAAGAGGATATAGGCAAATCAGCAGATTATGCAAGATAAACGTAGTGAAACCCAACATAGTGAATTGAGTCTCGCAGATATGATGTCATAACCCTTGAGAAATATTCAAATAGGAGTGGTTAATTATAGGTATCGTATAAGTATTATGGAAATAAAAGAAAGTGTCATTGGGAAGACAGTCAAAAATTTTAGTTCAGAAGCAACCCTACGAGCACAAGGGCGCGGAGGTAAGTAACGAAGGATAATTATAGGCGTGTAAGAATAACAATAATTCTTTAAATTAAACGATATAATAAGCTTGCAGCTTTATAGGAGTCAAAGGGTCTCCCCCTAAGTCTACAAAGAAAGACTAGCTGAGGAAATAAGGAAGAAGGCTTCAACTTAAGCATAGTGACATAAAGAAAAAAATGGTCTTGTAACAACAGTCTCACTACAACATCGTATGCACTCCTATGTGGCACCAATCTTACAACATTGTAACAACAGTCTCACTAACAACATTGTAACAACAGTCTCACTAACAACAGTCTTACAACATTGTAAGAAAGTGGCACCAATCATGGCTAATGAACGTGAAGAAGAAAAAAATAAATAAAAAGCTGATATTTGAGATCATATGAGTTACAGGAAATTCCAGTATCTTGTGGGCAATGAGATAAGCCATGTATTCATGCAACAAGTGGCAGAATGACCATGAAAAGTAATTGCTTATGTTTAAAGACAACTGAGAAGGCACGAAAGGAAATCTATGGTGCTAGCAATTTAAAGGAAGATTGCGAGTAGTATGAATAAATATGTGTAGGTCACAAGCTAAAGTATCATAGAGCTACAAGGGTTTAGGTAGATAGGAGTAAGGATAAGTAAAGATGAGTGAGAAGGTGACAAGAATAGGTAAGGCCTCAAGATTAAGCCCATCAAAACAAGAGAGTTGATGGTTTTCATAAGTTAAAGAAAGCTTAGTATAGCTTGAATTATCTCGGAGGAGTCTAAGACTAGTTGCATTTAGAAGAGATAAAATGCTGCCCTAGTAGTAAAATAAGAATGTAATTGTGATTGATAAAAGGATGACGTCTAGGCCTTTGATTGAGTAATGATTTAAAGAAAAGGGATTTCATGAATTGCGTGGGATTAGAATATCCCCATAAAATGAATCACGTTGGGATGCCATGAAATACGATTATTGAAGTATAGTATTTTCCCTATGTGGATCAGGCAAATCACTACAAATGTTCCCCGATGCAACGTGAGCCCTAGTGATAATGTGTTACATAAGAGTTTTCAAGTTATCAGTGGTAGAATATAGATCAACATTGAGGTGAATCACCAATATATGGATAAATGTACAAAGTATGAGGTGAGATTAGTCCATCATTCTTGAGATGAAAAGTAATGAGGAAGCACTAAAGGACTTAGATTTGTACATATAGATAAGCAGCGAGAGAGTAACCTAGTGTTGGGTAGCAGACCTCGATAATAATAAACCGAAGTAAGAGTTATGGTATAGTATGACCTACCTAGTTGTAGTAAAGACATAAGCATAGATAAACGCGGCTATGAAACAAGATATAGCAATAGTCATAAGTTCGACAAAGTACCGAGTGAAGAACTTCAATACACCTATAGATTCCCAGAGGGGTAGCTTGTAATAGATCTACATATGTTCACAAAGTGAGGCCTAGAGATTGGCTAAAAGCTGGACAAAAAAGGAGAGAAGAGTCGCATAGGTGCACATACAAGGACAAAGTCGTACAGGCTACATGACAGAAGGTAGCAACAGTTAAGAGATTGGAAGAATTCTGATTAAAAGTCGTGGTATGAGAAAGAGGCCTAAAGGGGGGAATGCCCTGGTCTTTGAAATTATTCACAGAACAATTGCCTAGATGGCAAGGATAATATTAAAGTATTCGCAAGAGCAATAGGTTATGAGACTGATAAGCACATCAGTCAACATTCGGGGACGAATGTTCCCAAGAGGGGAATGATGTTACACCCCATATTTTCGTACGTAAGAGTACGTTGTAGGACAATTGATGTAAGCTCAGAAATGAGATCATTTTTGAAAGTACATATGGTAAGTTAATCATGTTACCTTGGAGGTTACAAATCTTTAAGATCATAGATAACAAGTACCAAGAGGGTTGAAAGACTTAGAAGCTAAGCAAACTGAAAAAAATAAGTTTCATCGAAAGTTGACAAGTTGGGAATATTATAATATGTAATCTTGGGATAAGAATAGGGTTATTAACATGATAATAAGGTTATGTTATGAGTTATTTTAAGCTTATGATAGTCTTGTGTTACGTTTTTAAGTCAAGCGAGTTGTGGAACAAAAGTTGGCAAAGGTCATCACAAGTTACATTCATAAATGTGCTGAACACTAGGTCAAATGTAGCGGAGTTTTTCTCCCAATATACTTGGAATTATGGGATGATACACATATAAAATTGAATATCTACGAGTCATCCAAGCTCGATAACATTGAAGTGAACTCCTGGTCAAACCTATGAACTTTCTAAAGCTTCAAATTGCTAACTTTCGCTAAATAGTGCTGAAACCTTCTAGGAATATCCAAATATAAATCCGAGCATACGGCCATGTTCAAAATTACCATCCAAACCTAACGGAACCATCAAAAATCCGATTGGAGGTCAAATACATAAAAGTCAAACTTGGTCAACTCTTCCAACTTAAAGCTTCCAAAATGAGAATCATTCTTCCAAATCAATTCCGAATCACCCGAAAAACAAAACCGGCAATACACACAAGTCATAATATATCATACAAAACTACTCATGCCCTCGAACCACCGAACAGAATGCAAATACTTAAAATGATCGATCGGGTAGTTATATTCACATTTGCGAAGGTCCCTTTCATCGCAAATGTGGACGAAGCTTCACATTTGCAAAACTGCCTTGCTACTTCATAGTGTCGCAATTGCGACATTGACATTGCAGATGTGACCCCGTGGTTCACAAAAGCGACACTAACTTGACAATTGCGAAGTCTCTCAGCCATGCCCCATATCACAAATCCGAGCCTGACATAGCAAATGCGAGGCTCACATTTGCATTTGTGAATATTCACACAAGTGTAATAACATCATACAAAAACGCTCGCTAGCTCAAATCATCAAAATAACATCAAAATTCAAGAATCGATCATTAAAACGAAATATATTCAAGTTCAAAACTCATTTTTCTAACTTTTCGCATAATGCGCCAAAACGTCCGGGTCACCCGGGACCCCGACCAAACATGCCGAGAAGTCCAAAATCATCATACGAACCTATCAGAATTGTCATAATACCGATGCGGGACATTTACCAAAAATGTTGACCATGGTCAATTCTAGCCACATTTCAACTCAAAAATTATATTGTTTAAATAAAATTCACATATAAAATTTTTGTAAATTGACACGAACTACGCACACAAGTCATAAATTATAAAATTGAGCTATGAAAAGTCTGGACACACAGAAAAGGAAGCTAGTACTCATAACGACCTATCGAGTCGCTACACGTTGTTAATTGATTAAGAGATAAATCAATTCTCTTTGAGGCTTCCATGGATATGAAACATCATTTGGCAAAAACTACTTATACTAATACTTAATTTTCTTGTTTTATACCTTAAGAACTTTCTTAGACCCATAGTGAAAATCGTGCCATCTTTGGATTTTTGCACATTGCCGGACAAAAATATGGAAAAAATACTAAATCAATCGAAGCATATGTTATTTTTAAAAAAAGCTATATTTTAACATGATTGTGATGACCAAACCACTTGTTTTGTTTAATTGCGCCCTATTTCCCCTTTTGATGCTTCACACATGTGTGTTTATGATTTTATGACTTACAGGGTTGATTAGTTTCGTTCCGGGAAGACTTTGGGTTGATTTGGACCTGTTGATTTTCTGCTAGAAGCCTAAGTTATTTATGTTGACCAATGATTGAATTTATTGAAAATAACCCCGAAATGGTATTTTGATGGCTCTGATAGCTTTGTATCGTGATTTTGGACTTGGGCGTATGCCCAGAATTGAATTTGGACGTTCGTATGTTGATTTGTGTTGTTTTGCCGAAATTTGGCAATTTGGAGTTAAAAAGTTTGACCGTAGGTTGACTTTTAGCTACCGAGTTTGGAATTCGATTTTGGGACTTAGAAATGGTCTGTTATGCTAATTAGAACTTGTCTACAAAATTTGGTATCATTTGGAGTTGAATTGATAGGATTCAGACGCCTAGTTGCAATTCTAGAAGTTCTTGAAATTTACCTTGAAATTTATGCATTTAATATTCGATTCGTAGTTTTAGATGTTATATTTGTATTTTTATCGCGTGAGAAAGTTCGTATGATATTTTTAGACTCGTGTGGATGTTTGGTTTGGAGCCCCGAGCTTAGCAGGGGAGCCTCAGGTATCGCAATTCGCAATTGCGAAGTAGCTCAAGTAGATGGGTGTTGCACCCTATTTTGCACTAGACAAAACAAGATTCAACTTGTGGTTTCTCTGTTTTTGATAAAAGATAGTCGCCACCTAATATTTAAAGATATACCAGGGTACCTATTTAATTACTAAGTCATGTTCCTTATAGGTGTGCAAACCAGTGAGATTATGGGTAAGAGTTCTTGTTCTTCTAAGGGGAAGGTGTTAGGCACCCCTTAAAATCTACTTGAGGTAGCTCCATAGGACGTAGACTAATTTTAAGGGATAAGTTATTTGTACTATGCTTGATTACTATTTAAAAGTACGACTTACTGTATATCTAAGGGAGAGTATATAAAGGGGATGTGAGACTTAAGAGGAATGTAAATTTATAAAGGAGTTTAGAGATATGTTAAAAGAGTTCTGAAATAGGTATGTAAGTGGTCAATATTTTATAAGGCTGGTAGAATGAGGTTAAGTTATGAAAACAGTTGATGGTGTTCATATAACTCTAAAACGTATTTGTAAGAAGGTAAATCTGAATGTACCTTGATTTCTAAAATCTCAAGAAAAGCGGTCTTTTGAAAATCCGTTTGGGCGATGGTACTTCACTTTTTATAAAAAATCTTATTTATCTCTTGATAGTAAAGCGGGCGATTCTTTTCTGATTTTTTTTTCTTTTTGAAAATGGGTTTGCTGTTTTGACTAGATTCCGGGCTTAAAAAATCTTTTAAGAAAAGGCAAGTGAGTGAGAGCATAGTAAAGAGATGAGTAAATTATAATTAGCGAAGTGAGGGTTAGTTGCCAACTAATTCCTTTTAAATCCTAAATTATTTAAAGCTTGCATATGTTTCATATGAAATTAAAGTATGAAGATAAAGTACGTAATCTAATATATGAGTGTTATATATACATGATAACAAAGATGCGACAAAAGAAACAAGGTAATAGATAAAAGGTAATGAAGCAATAGATAATAATTAAAAGAATTGAGGAAAAGAGGACTAGACTCTGGTAATTGGGCCTCAAGAAGGCAGGCTCAA
Source organism: Nicotiana tabacum (assembly GCF_000715075.1). Classification (NCBI taxonomy): domain Eukaryota; kingdom Viridiplantae; phylum Streptophyta; class Magnoliopsida; order Solanales; family Solanaceae; genus Nicotiana; species Nicotiana tabacum. The sequence goes on along the minus strand of NC_134094.1, from coordinate 62,388,412 downwards.
AAGTAGAGATATGCGGATACAGCTGATTTTGGACTCTCCAAAATGTGACAAGGCTGGGATTGGGCCTGAGTTCCTTAGGAACTCAGCAGGCCTAAATGAGTGTACATGCCCAAAAGAGAAAGAAAGTCATTAGATGCATATTCCATATTTTCGGCATATTAATATGGGCTATTATTGCAAAAATGTGTCGTTAGCCCTAAAATGCAAAGGTAATTATAAAAAAATGCACTGAAAATATTTAAAATATCATGTTGGTATAAATGATAAGTTTAGATTATTAAATCATTATAAAAATAATTTGGAGGATAATTACTGGATATTTATATAATAAAATACAGAAATAAATTGGTTTAAAGTCTTTAAAGATTATGAAAAATTATGAAAAATACTTGTGTATGCTTATAAATCAAAATAATGATATATATATATATATATATATATATATATATATATATATATATATATATATATATTTTTTTTTTTTTTTTATGAGGAGAAAATTGGGTATCAATAGCACCTGCGCACCCCATTCCCGCATCTGCGATCTCGCAGGTGCGGCACAAACCTCGCACCTGCGCATCCAACCAGCCTCACTCCCTACCGCTTCTGCGACCCCTGGGCTGTTTCTGCGGTCTCGCACCTGCGGCCATACACTCGCAGGTGCGATCGCACCAGAAGCCTTAAGCTTCAGTAGTTCCTCCAAGTCCAAACTCGATCCGTTTCCAATCCGATTCGCACCCGAGGCCCCCGGGACACTGTCCAAACATACCAACACATCCCAAAATACGATACGGATTTAGTCGAAACCTCGAATCACGTCAAACAACATCAAAATTACAAATCGATGGCCAAAACCTTTCTTTCAACTTTCCAACCTTCAAACTTCGTCGAACACGTCTGAATTACACTTAAACATTTCGGAATGACGCTAAAATTTACGTGCAAGTCACAAATCACGATACGAACCTATTCTAAGGCTCGAAACTTCGAACGGACATCGATAATACCAAAATTCATTTCAAATCAAACATAAGAATTTCTTAAACTTTCAAAATGTCAACCTTCCATAATAGGCGCCGAAATGCTCCCGGACCACTCTGTACTCAACCCGGATATACGCCTAAGTCCGAAATCATCATACGAACCTATTGGATCCTTCAAATCCCGATTCCGAGGACGTTTACTCAAAAGTCAACACTTAGTCAATTCTTCCAACTTAAAACTTTCAAATTTAGAATTTTCCATCCGAATCAACTCCGAACTTCCCGAAATTCAAAATATATATATATATATATATACTTTCAATATAGTTCATATACATCATCATTTTGATTTATAAGCATACACAAGTATTTTTCATAATTTTCCATAATCTTTTAAGACTTTAAACCAATTTATTTCGGCATTTTATTATATAAATATCCAGTAATTATCCTCCAAATTGTTTTTATGATGATTTAATCATCTAAACATATCATTTATACCAACATGATGTTTTAAATATTTTTCAGTGCATTTTTTATAATTACCTTTGCATTTTAGGGCTAACGACATATTTTTGCAATAACAGCCCATATTAATATATAATTACATTATTCATGCAGAAAATGACTTTTTATAATTTTATAATGTTAAGTAATTATTTTTATTATTTTAGGGCACAAATGATATTTTTGCTATTTATTAATTATTTTTATAAATTAGTTTTATTAAATATTGGGTATATAAAAACTAGCCTAAAAACCTACCCATTTTCGGACCAATTGCTGGCCCAATCCTAACACCCTAGCCCAAATAACCCCCAGCCGAAATCAATTAACCCAACCCCACAACCCGGTCGCAACCCATTTAACCACCCGACCCAAGACCCCTTTTAAATAGTGACAGTTGATCTCTAAGATCAACGGTCCACATTACTCCCTCTCTTTTAATTACCACCCAAACCGCCTAACCTTAATCATTCTCTCCGGCCGCCACCCCTAAATCCTCTCTTCTCCTCCTAAGAACCCTAGCAGCCGCCTCCCCTAAAATCTCTCCTAATCCCACACGATATGGGATTATATGGCTACCTTATGCCATATATGGCCTCTCTTTGGTACTGGATCCTTCTCTATACCTCTTGCCTTAACATGGCAAGCGGATCTCATCAGAATCGAACCAAAGTCGGTTCAACTTCTTGACCTTTCTACTATTCCGTCTATGTTCATTCTAATTCTATTATGGGTATGAATCTCTGTGTATCTCTGTTGATTCTTACTTACCCTGCAAATTAGGGTTTCAGATATCTTTAGATCGAACCAAAATTGGTTCGATTATTTGATTTTAAGCGATGTTTCTGTCTATATTCATCTTATTCTGTGCAACATTTGATTTTTTATTCTGTTGATTTTTGTACTTTCCCTAAAATTAGGGTTTTAAAATTTCTCTCTTTTCCTTACTGATTTCGGTTGCATGTGATGTTCTTTCCTTTCTAGTATTTGACTGATGATTTTCCTTGTTTGGGTGTCCGATTACTACTGCAATATAAACCCCTCCCCATTCCCCTTTGGAGGGGCGAATCATTAGGAAATTTACTAAAAAAAAAAAATTAAAGTTGCGTGCTCTTTGTTCTCTAATACTCTTGCTCTATATTTTGGTTCCTGGCCGGCTGAAAGCCAAGGCCAGAAATTTTGGGTTCTTGCTTCTTGTTGATGTTCAGAATACTGTGGATTTTTGTTCTTTCTTGTATTTTCGTTTAACTTGTAAGTTACTTGACCTTTGCAATTTCATCCTTATGTGTCTCTGATTTGCATGTGTTCTTACTTCTGAAATCTATGGCTTAATATGTTTCTGGATTACTTTTAAGCACCACTCTGTTAACTTTACACGCGCTTTAAGTCTCTATAGCATTTAACTCTCCTAATGCTGCTAGTTCTTAGATTATCTACGCCTAACTGGGTAATCTGAATCTTCCTGAGATTGTTTAGCTAGTGTATTGACGCCTGAATGTTCATGAATCTGTTTACTTGCTTTATCCTAAATCTCTGTAATGAATACCTCACATTTGTAGTAACATGTGTTAAGACTTTCATTATTAATTATAATTTGCCTCTCTGCTATTGTGTCACTCAGGATGCTCACTCGATCCCATACCCCTTTAGTGTTTGCTTGTGATTTAGAACAGTTATCTCAGCCTGTTTGAATTGTTGTTTTCTGATATTAGGACGAATCTTTGATACAACTACACCTTCTTTAGTTAATTAGTCTACTATGTCAATGGTTGAATGCCTACATCTGCCATTTGACATGAATTTACTTTCCACTCTATTCTGAACCTCTGTAATGATAGTCTTGCATATGTTATGTGTCCTAATTTGTGTTGAGACCTTTTCTATTGACTATGATCTTGCCTCTCTGATAATACATCCATCAGTATGTCTTTGACCCACTTGATGCCCTGTTCCTTCTGTGATTACTTGGCTCATCATAATGCGCATTCCCCATTATGTCTAAATGCTATCTTGTTTCTCGATAATGATACTAGGATGTATACTTAGCATAATTTCCAACCATATTTCAACTTGTTTAGTATTATGCATCTATGCATAATAATCTTTGTCAATCCGGCAAACTTGTTCTTTCCCTAACTCTTTCAATATGTGACTGCCTATGTGCTAAGTGTTAAACCTGCTAAGTTTGTGACTTTTTCGATTATCTGCTATATATGCTCAATTTGGTCAGGTATGTTTAAATTATAAGTGTCCCCCAATCCCTGTCTCTCAACCTTGGTCCACTCTCTTTCACTTGATAGCTAGGCTCTTTTTTGATTTCTTATTATTAGCCGACTCAAAGCCAAGGCCACTTAGGTTCTATCATTTGACCTCCCTAGTGTGAGCACTACTCGGGGTCCAATTGAGACCCTTGTGACCTCTGACACACTAGGACTTGGTCCCTAGTCATTCTCTGATTTCCCTCTATCAACCTCCCTAGTATGAGCACTGCCCTGGGCTCTTGAAGCCCCTGGGAACTCTGACATACTAGGGTCATGGTTCTAATTGCTCAACTCTGTTTTCACCTACTGGCTGGATCAATTGGTTTCTGGCTACCTTATGTAAATGAAGATATGACTTCTGGACTGTTGTGAACTATGTGGACTTGAGAATGAAGGCCTGGCCTGGCTGGGTATATCTTTGGGCCTGCTATAGGCTCACTATAGTTATTTTACTCTGTAATTTATGCCATTCATTGGGTCTGTAATAATGTTGTAATAACAATTGGGGTATTAGTAAAATTGGGAAAAAGGGGTTTATCTTAATACTTGCATTGAAATGGGTAGGAATCCTGCCTATAGGTGTTTTACTTTGCTCAAATATGTTCTGCTATTGTGTGTGTTAGATGACCTGCCTATAGGTGTTTTACTTTGCTCAAATATGTTCTGCTATTGTGTGTGTTAGATGACCTGCCTATAGGTGTTTACTTTGCTCAAATATGTTCTGCTACTGTGTGTGTTAGATAACCTGCCTATACGTATTTAATTTGTTTGCATATTTTGCTTCCATATGCTAGAAACCATGCATATAGGAAATTAAATGACCAATGTCTCAATGTGCATTACAACATACTCATTAGGCGTTATAGGATTCTGTTAATTTACATGCTACCTAATCTGTAATTTAAGAATCCTGCCTATAGATCTTAATTATTGATTATAGAAATCATGCCTATAGGATCTAAAATCAATCTTAATTATTGATTATAGAAATCATGCCTATAGGATCTAAAATCGGCCTTAACTATGACTATAGAAATCATGCCCGTATGATCTAAAATCAGTCTTAATTGCTGATTTTCTTGCTCGTTTCCTTTAAGTGCTAATGTTGAACTTTCAACACTGTGTCGTTGTGACTATAGAAATCATGCATGTAGGATCTAAAATCAGTCTTAATTATTGATTTTCTTGCTCGTTTCCTTTAAGTGCTAATGTTGAACTTTCAACACTATGTCATTGTCACTATTAGAAAGCATACCTATAGGATCCAACTGAGAAATTCTGAATATTGTCCCGCAATTATCATTGTTAATTACTGCATAAATCACCTAGATATCATGCCTATAGGTTTAACCACTTATAACCTATAATCAGTAGGCAACTGCGTAGTCACTTAGAAGTCGTTCTAAAATGGCATCTTGCTCTGAAACTGCCTGCACGCTTGAATCCCAAGGTCACATATAAACCATGACTATAGGGCTTATGGCTTTAACTTGTCTCAATTCTGAAATTGTCAAACGCCTAATTTGTTTTCGTGCATTTGTTGTCTAAGTGTGGATGCTAACTTGAGCCCTTAATTGCCTTCACATGAAGTCCAACTTGTTTTGTATGTCGCCTAATTTTATCATTTTGAGCAACCTAAGTTAAGTCTAGAACCACCCAAAATAGAGGTCCAAGCGCCTCCTGGACCATAGGCATGGGACAGGTAGTGCACACATAAGGCACGATTTAGAATCAACTAGTGCGCTTTAGGTAAAAACTTAAAGATAGTAATCGGGTAGCAGGAGATGATAGTCTATGCCCGCTGAATAATATGAGTAACACCCCACCTCGAGGGAGTTACGAAGTATTATTTATGTTGTACGAGGTGATCCTTTAGGATAAAACACTTAGGACCCCCCATCTTAAAGTCAATTATTTGTGTTTCTTTGTAGACTTTTGATAATAATTGCCCAAACTTCTTGTCTTTCCCTCTTGTTTTTGACTAATTCATATATTTCGAGTTCGGCTGGGACCTATAGTTCTGGACCTCAAGGAATTCCTAACACCTTCTCCTCGAGGTAATTTGAGCCCTTACCCGATCTTTGGTGACGCAAACTGGTTAAACCATAGTTATTTACAAATAGGTTCCCTAACACCCTTCCTTTAAAAGAGTTGTCAGGTGTCGAAACTTGATTTTGCGAGAAAGAAGGGGCACGACAGCATGGCGACTCTGCTGGGGATATTTTTAGGCTCTTACCATAGCGAACTTGGTCTATATGAATTAGTCTTCTTTGATGAATGTGTTTCCTTGTTCTTTAACATTACATGAACATCCCGCTTTCATTTTCCCTTTTTATGGCTACATGCACACCCTTTTCCCTATTTCCCTCTATTTTGAATTTGTATTAATACGCAAATATTAGCTTAATTTGGTTACAATGTGCATTTTCCTTTATTTTCTAGTCATGTTCACTTGCTTCGAATCATTTTAAAATTTGCTACATCATGTCTCTCCCTATCCCTACCCCCTTTGCTTGCTTTATTACAATTCTTTCATATTACGCGAACTAACTTCTTCCTTGTTTTTCTTTCTTTTTATGTCTTTATGCTCCATTTAATACTGCGTTTATTGTCTTCATCATGCAAACTACTTGACAACCTGTTATTTTATCTTTACATAAAGCATGCTCCACATCATATTCCACTCGTGCGTAATTAATACCATAGCGATGCTTGATGAGTGTCCACGCTCTTCCTAAATCACCCTTTTAAATTTGGAAAGGCTTATTTGCGATAAAACTAGTCGATCAGCGGTGCAATCGATGTTTCTATGCCTTCCCCTCTCAAGTTGTCCACTTGAGGGTACCGGTCTAGACTCTTCTAGAAACCCCCACTCTAATATTAACTGTGCATGCATCATGTCTAAACCTAGTATGGGTTAGAACGCTGTCCGCGAAATAACTCTCTAAGGAAAGCCTTGTCCAAAGCCCGTCGGGATTTCCTTAAATTCCAATGGGTACAATCATGATATGTGCATTATTTGGAGAAACTGTGTCGATAAGCTAATCATTAATGTGTAAATAGTAGAATCCGGAGGGGGAAAGGGCTAACTTTATTTGTTTTGCAGAAAGGAGGCAAAGTCCCCAGGTTCGGCATGGTTTGAAGTATACCACCCTTGTTGCTGGATTGGTGGGAAAATCACTCGCCAAGTGACAAAAACCATATGAAGAGAGTTCTTGGGAATTTACCTTCTTTGTTAGATATTCAGCTGAACAATGTGTTAATTGAGGCTACCACCATGTTTTGGGATGAGAAGAGGGTCGTCTTCCGTTTTGGTGATATAGAAATGACTCCCCTTCTAGAGGAAATAGGAGGCTTCGCTGGGCTCCCATGGGATAGCCCTGGCTTGTTGGTACCAGAAAACCATACTTCTCGAGGTTTCCTAAAAATGATGGGTTTCAGGAAAAATGATGAGTTAGTCTGTCTAAAGAAATCTTACATACCATTCGGCTTCCTTTACGAGCGTTATGGTCACAGCAAGTCATATCGTCTTTACCATGATGAATTTGCCATCTCTTCTTTGGGTTGGACTCACCGCCGAGTTTTTGTATTCATTGTCTATTTTCTGGGGATACTAATATTCCCGATACAAGGAGAAAGGATCCACACTCGCATAGCTATGGTCACTAAGAACCTAATGGAAGGAATTGAGGGGCAAACTTACACTATTAACCCAATGATCGTGGCTGAGATGTACCGAGCCTTAGACCGTTGCATAAAAGGATATAGGCATTTCGAGGGGTTGCAATCTGTTGCTGCAAATATGTTTGTTGGAACACCTTCAGAGAGGACAATACCGTCAAGAATTTCTGAGGCGACCATGGAATGACCACATAGCTTATCACCATCCAAAGAGAATGACTTTTATCCAAGACCACAACCGGGAAACGCTGTGAGCTGGGTACATTTCTTTAGCAATTTGACTGATGACAAGGTACATTGGACGTTCGAGTGGTTCCCTAGCAGTGAATTCATCATCGGGTCGAGAGATGTTCCTCATCTAGTGCTAATCGGATTAAGGGGAATCTATCCTTATGCTCCTATCAGAGTCATGAGGCAAGCTAGGAGAAATAGGTTATACCAGAGTTTCCAAAATGGTTCATTACAAAGAAGACTTCCAAGGGAATGTCATTCCATTCAAGTTCGAGGCACAACACATGTGGCATCAAAAGATTATTGTGGAGAAAGATACCATCGAGCCAGATAGGTATCATGCCAGCCATATGTACTTCTACCAATCATGGTTGGTCAATGACATAGCAGGAGAGGTCAAGCCAGGGGTTGATTTGAGAAATAGGTTATAGACGACGCCACAGGAGGTTGCACAAAAGGGTCTTTGAATCTGAGGCCAGGCATTTGGAACAACATAAAGTGAACATGGAAGCAATCAATGAATGGAGGGGAATCTCTACTAAATCAACAGAAAGGTTAGAGTATTTGGAGTTGGGTTTGATGGAACTTGAGGGGAAGATGAGGAAAATGGTCTCGGATTGTCAGAACGCAGAGGGCAATGAAGGACGACATCTAGCAAGGGCGTATCTACTGTTGGACATCAGCGACCTGGGGAATCTGATTGACGGGGCTAAGAAGGCCAAGCTTGGAGAAGGTCCCTCTGGGACCGAGTAGATTAGGAATGATATTTTCTAGATTCATTTTAGAATTTGATTGTAATAAGGCAAATGCCACTAGTGACTCCTTATAATTATTGTCGTTTTAGTAGAGATTTGGTCTATTTATCATATTAATGAAATGACGCAGTTATCGGCATTGAGTTTTCCCTAAAGCTATATGTCGCTAGGCCTATCTCGGGCACGATGAGGTCCCCAAATTAGGATGCGAATTTATAATTCTGCAATACGTGTTTAAATATCGTAAATATCCTTTTAATACTCCTTACTGACTTGTTTACGTTTTGTTTTTCTTCTCTTCTTTGTTTATTCCCATCCCCTAAGGTTGGTTTGTGCATACTGGCATCATCGACATATCTGTAAGGCCCCATAGAATTTTGCAAAAGAAAATAATGTTTCGTGGCACCGAATTTGTTATACGTGTTGAGGATTTAAGATCCGGGTATCACCAAGTGAAGATCAGGGAGCGGGATATTCCGAAAACAGCTTTCAGAACCCGGTATAGACACTTTGAATTTTTGGTGATGTTTTTGGGCTAACAAATGCCCCAGCAGCCTTCATGGATCATATGAATTGCATTTTCAAGCCATTCCTTGGTTCTTTTTTGATAATGTTTATTGATGATATTCTGGTATATTCACGCAATCGAGAGGACCATGCCGGTCACCTCAGGGCAGTGTTGCAGACTCTGTATCAACACCAGTTGTATGCAAAAATTTTGAAATGTGAATTTTGGCTCGAGTCTGTCACATTCTTGGGGTCATGTTGTCTCTAGTGAGGGGATTAAGGTTGATCCTTAGAAAATTGCAGTTGTGAAGAATTGGCCGAGGCCTACAACTACAACAGAGATCCGCAGTTTCTTATTCTTAGCTGGATATTACAAAAAAGTTTGTGGAGGGGTTTTCTTCTCTTGCCTCTCCATTGTTTAAATTGACGCAGAAGGCAATTAAGTTCCAATGGTCAAATATTTGTGAAAAGAGTTTCCAGGAATTGAAAGCAAGATTGACTACGGCGTCGGTGTTGACTCTACCATAGGGTATAGATGGATTTGTGGTATATTGTAATGCTTCAAGAATCGGGCTTGGGTGTGTATTAATACAACATGGGAAGGTGATAGCTTATACTTCTAGGAAACTAAAGAATCATGAGAAGAACTAACCAACACATGATTTAGAACTTGCGGCAGTGGTATTTGCATTGAAAATTTGGCATCCATATTTATATGGGGTCCATGTTGATATATTCACGGACCATAAGGGCCTTCAATACATTTTCAAGCAGAAGGAATTGAATCTGAGGTAGAGAAGATGGCTTGAGTTACTCAAGGACTACGACTATATCATCCGGAAAAGGCCAATGTTGTGGCCGATGCTCTTAGCCAGAAATCTATGGGTAGTTTGGCTCACTTGGAGGCATATCAGAGGCCATTAGCCAAGGAAGTTCACTGATTGGCTAGTTTGGGAGTTCGTCTTGCAGACTCTAGTGAAGGAGGGGTAATTGTGCAAAATAGGGTTGAATCATCGCTTGTTGTGGATGTCAAAGAGAAGAAATACAACGATCCATTGTTGGTGCAGTTGAAAGAGGGGATTCATAAACATAAGACCATGGCCTTTTCTCTTGGAATGGATGATGGTACACTAAGGTACCAAGGGCGACTCTATGTTCCAAATATGGATGGTCTCCGGGAAAGAATTATGATTGAAGCTCACACTTCTAGGTATTCCGTGGACCCAGGTTCTACAAATATGTATCATGATCTTAAGGAAGTCTATTGGTGGAATGATATGAAGAGGAATGTGGCGGATTTTGTGGAAAGATATCCAAATTATCTACAAGTGAAGGTCAAACACCAAAGGCCTGGTGGGTTGGCATAAAACATAGAAATTCCAATGTGAAAGTGGGAAATGATTAATATAGACTTTGTGGTAGGATTACCGCGCACTCCATGCATGTTTGACTCAATTTGGGTGATTGTGGATCGACTCACGAAATCAGCACACTTTTTGCCGGTTAAGTCTACCGACATAGTGGAACAGTATGCTCAGTTGTATATTAAAGAAATAGTCAAGTTGCGTGGCACCCCAGTTTCCATCATTTCTGATCGGGGAGCACAATTCACTGCTAAATTTTGGAAGAAATTTCAGCAGGGTTTGGGTACTCAGGTAAATCTTAGTACAACCTTTCACCCGCAGACTGACGGGCAGGCAGAGCGGACTATTCAGACGCTTAAGGATATGTTGCACGCTTGTGTTCTAGACTTCGAAGGTAGCTGGGATGATCATTTACCACTCATAGAATTTGCATACAATAATAGCTATTATGCTAGCATTCAAATGGCACCATTCGAGGCTTTATATGGTAGGAGATGTAGATCTCCCATTGGGTGGTTCAAAATTGGTGAAGTAGATTTGATAGGGCCAGACCTTGTGCATCAGGCTATGGAAAAAAATTAAAATCATTAAGGAGCGGTTAAAGACTGCTCAGAGTCGTCAGAAATCCTATTCGGATATTTGTCATAGAGATTTGGAGTTCCAAGAAGATGATTGGGTATTCTTGAAAGTTTTCCCCATGAAGGGTGTAATGCGATTTGGTAAGAAAGGGAAATTGAGTCCGAGGTATGTCGTACCGTACAAAATTATTCAGAGGATCGGTGAGGTTCCATACAAGCTTAAACTACCACCTGAGATGTCATTAGTACACCCGGTGTTCCATGTGTCTATGTTAAAGAAAATAGTTGGAGACCCGACAGTCATTGTTCCGGTTGGGACTATTGAGGTTAATGAAGAATTGACTTATGAAGAGATTCCAGTATCTATTATTGATCGGCAAGTCCAAAAATTGAGAAATAAAGAAATTACATCCGTAAAAGTGCTATGGCAAAACCAATAGGTTGAAGAGGCTACTTGGGAGGGAGAGGAAGAAATGAAGAAAAAGTATCCTTATTTGTTTGAATAGACATGTATTTATAAATTTGTGATCTATGAAAAATATTCTAAGAGTTGCTTTCTATGAATTTTGTATCATTTGTACAATTTGCGTCAAGGGTATTCCTTTTTTCGGAAATATATTGCTTGTGAGACCACAGTTGGTGTTATTTGGTATTATGTTATGTCGTTGGATTATATATATGCTGTTAGGATGTGTTTTTGGGGCCCTCTGACCGGTGGATAGGCCTAGTTACAAGGGAAACTCTGGCGAAATATTTTGAAAATTTAGGGAGTTAGTCAAATTTGGGGTTGCTGGTGTGTGGTATGAAAATGGAGTTGCATAAGATGCTAATAACAGGTTTTGACCCTCATTCGAGGATGAAGGATCCTAAGTGGGAGAGAATGTAAGGCCCCGTAGAATTTTGCAAAAGAACATAATGTTTCGTGGTGCCGAATTAGGTTGAATAATACACCGGAAAGTAAATGAAATTTTTTGGTGGAAAAGCGCATTTATGCGGTCCATTGTGCGATCGCATAATCACTTTGCGGGCCGCATAATGGCCGCAGAAGTGAGCAGGAGAAGGGCCAGTCTGGGGGCAATTATGCGGTCGACTGTGCGACCGCATAACTGTTATGCGGTGCACTATGCGATCGCATAACAGTTATGCGGACCGCATAGTGACCGCATACATAGACAATTTTTTTGGTCGTTTGGACTGTAATTATGCGACCATTTTGCGGTCCGCATACCCGTTATGCGGTCGCATATGCGACCGAAGAACCATTCCGGAGCACCATTTTTGGGTTTTTAAAACCCGACCCCATTTCGTTAAATACACTCTTTGGGCCATTTTTGAACTATAATCTGATATTTTAGAGTGAGAGAGAGTGCCCTAGAGTGAGAAGGTGTTCTTCAATTCTTGCCCAAGTTTTGGAATATTAAGAAGGGAAACTCACTAGGACTTCATCCTAGAGGTAAAATTCTACACCATAACCCTCACTTTCGAATTTTGTGTAGAATTGGATAATTAGCAAGATAATTTCTGGGCAGGAGGGTTGTTTATTTACATCCATGTGATATCAAGGGGTGTAGGAAGATTGTTGAACTAGGTATGGTAAATATTGGGTTGTGGGATGATGGAATTCTCCATAAAAGGGCCTTGAAACCTTATGCACATCTTGTGTTTGATAAAATGCTCAAATGATCTAGAACCATGATCATCTTCCTAATTTTGGTTCAATTTGTTATTTTTCTAAAATAGATTGAAGTTGTTAAGAATTTCGGAACATTTAGAGTGTAAGGAAGCTCAAATGAGATATGTTGGCTAAACTCTTCTTTAAGAATTGGAATTCCCATTAACCTTGTAAGTTCCAAGATGTTGATTACAACCCAACTATTCCGATAAGTTTTGTGATAAAGATATATGTTCAATTTGTGTTTCAAATGCTCTTATCATATTGCATTATAAATTGAAATGTGTTTCAAACTATGGATCGTGTATCCACACGTTATAATTTCAAGTCGTGATTTATATGAAAGTCATTATGCCAAGTTGTGTAGAGATTGGGACTTTGATACACCTCCACCCGCATATATTGGGGTGAGGCGGTAGGGCCGCTTTGTGTTGGGATTGTGGTATAGTGATACACCTCCACCCGCATATATTGGGGTGAGGCGGTAGGGCCGCTTTGTGTTGGGATTGTGTATTGTGATACACTTCCACCCGCATATATTGGGGTGAGGCGGTAGGGCCACTTTATGTTGGGATTGTGGTATTGTGATACACTTCCACCCGCATATATTGGGGTGAGGCGGTATGGCTGCTTTGTGTAGAGATTATGGTATCATGATACACCTCCACCCACATTCGTTGGGGTGAGGCGGTACGACCGCTTGTGTGTAGTTTGGTACTGTTGTGGCACCACCACCCACATATATATATTGGGGTGACGCGGCATAGCCCCTTTATGTTGGTATTGGTATCGTTGATGAATTTCCACCCGCAAACATTGGGGTGAGGCAGCATAGCCGCTTGTGTAGGTTCTTGGTACTGTGGTTATACATCCACCCGCATACATTGGGGTGAGGCGGCAGAGCCGCTTGAGTAGAGTGGTAGTATTGTACTTACACTTCCACCTGCATACATCGGGTGAGGCGTCAGGGCCTTTTTGTGTGAAGATGATTATAGAGGATCTCATCTTAAATTCAATAAATGTTATTCATAGCTCTTAATAAGCTTGCTCTGGTTTAAACGGTTATCTATATTATTCTATTACTGCACTGGTTCATCATATTCATCTTGTATTTCTTAATTCTTAAATTAGTGTTTAGTTTTCATACTTGTACTATTTGACGGTACTAACGTCCCTTTTGCCGGGGGCGCTGCATATTTTAAATGGATGCAGGTCGTTCCACATCAGGAGATATTGATCTGTGATAGCAATGCACCTTCTTCCCAGCTGACTTGGTGAGCCCCACTTCATCCCGGAGTCATGAATCTTTTGTACTTTGTATATTCTATTTGAGGTATAGCCGGGGCCTTGTTGCCGGCATTATCATTGTACGCTTTATTTTTATCTATAGAGGCTTCGTAGACATAGTGTGGGTTGTATAATAGTGTTGGGGAAGTCAAACACGTGTGTTGTGCTTGAATTACTATTTCCACTTCAGATTATGAAAACAATGTATTTGGAATTGAGATTTTAAAATAAAGTAACTAATGGTAAGAAATTAGTATTGCAACATGATCACTTTATTGGTTGATTAACGAAAACATATATATTCTCTCTATTCATGAATGAGTTTGGGTAAAAGGAAATATAATAGGCTTGCTCGGCCGGGTTCACACGGTTGAGTGCCGGTCACGCTCCTCGGTTTTGGGGCGTGACAAATTTGGTATCAGAGCCTAAGATTTTATAGTATCCTAGGATGTCTCGGAGCCGTGTCTATTAGAGTTCTTATTATCGGTGTGTTGTCGACCACATCTATAATTAGGATGCTACATGGGCCTTTAGGAATAATACCCTTCTTTCATGTTCTTGATCGTGCGATAAAGATAGTTGTAAGATTGTTCCTCTTTTAACTCCTGCGTTGCTCTAATCTCAGTACATGACACCTAAGAAGAAGGCAAGAACTGGCCAAAGAGCCAATGTCACCCCAGGAGTGACAATTGACCCTATAATTGATGATGCAGGTGAGCACCCGAGGAGTGAGAATATTTCTCCAGTTACTACACTGCCTAACTCTACTACAACTGATCAGACCGCACCTGTCCCTACACCTACAGAAGGTGCAACGGTTCCTCCAACTGATATTCCAGTTTTACCTCCAGCTCCAGCTATCGATTCTGGTGTGTCTGATATTGATATTAGGGGAGCCATACAAATGTTGACACAGATAGTGGCTTCTCAGGCCCAGAGATTGATTGTTGGGCCTACTTCTTCCAGTCATCCAGGGGAATCTGCTAGTTCCAGGGTGAACAAGTTTCTTCAGTTAGATCCTCCGGTGTTTACAGGTACTGATCCCGAGGAGGACCCCCAGGACTTCATTCATGAGATGCACAAAACTCTCCAGGTTATGCATGCTATAGAGACGGAGGGAGTAGAGTTGGCCTCCTACCGCCTGAAAGGGGTGGCCTATTCTTGGTTTGAGTTGTGGGAGGAATCCCGTGAGGAGGGAAGCCCTCCGGCAAGGTGGGGTGAGTTCACAGATGCCTTTATGGATCATTTCTTGCCTGCCAAAACAAAGGCAGCTCGTGCCGCTGAGTTTGAAAGCATGAAGCAGGGTAGTATGAATGTGTGGGAGTACCATATGGAGTTTGCGCGCCTGTCCAAGTATGTTATTCACATGTTGCCCACTATGGAGGCTAGAGTGCGCCGGTTTTTACAAGGCCTTAGCCCATTGGTTATCAATGAGGCCTCTACAGCTGCCTTGAATTCCGATATGAACTATGGTAAGATGGTGGCATTTGCTCAAGCCACAGAGACCCGAACATTGAAGAATCGAATGGAGCGTCAGAGTAGCAGCAAGGCCTGGTCCACGGGCAACTTTGGTGGTTCTTCCGGTGGTAGTGGTGGTAGGTCAGTATTCAGGGGAACGTCATCAGGACCATCCCAATCATTAGCCCAGTCTTCGATGGGTGCACAATCATCTGGACCCAGTCAGGGCAATAGGGGAGCCCACCAGCAGGGTCGGCCCGATAGAAGGTTTCAGCAGCGGAGGCTTCCATGCCCTAAGTATGGGAGGATGCACTTTGGGTCCTGTTTCATGGACTTACCAGTATGCTATGTGTGTGGTTTGATGGGTCACATTCAGATAGATTTCAGCTTATCCCACCGAAATATGGGCAGAGGTGCGGCACAGACAACTAATTCAGCAGTTACTACATCCACAGCACCTCCAGCTCGAGGCACCATAGCACCCACAGGGCGTGGTGCTGCTAGGGGTGGTGCCCAGAATTCGGGAGGACCCAGCAGATTTTATGCTATGCGGAGACGTCGGGAATCAGAGGCTTCTCCAGATGTTGTCACAGGTATATTGACTGTCCAATCTAATGATGTATATGCTCTTATTGATCACGGTTCCACTTTATCATGTGTCACACCTTATGTTGCTATGGAATTTGGGATAGAACCAGAACAGCTTTATGAGCCGTTCTCTGTATCTACTTCGGTTGGTGAGTCTATTTTGGTCGCGCGGGTTTATAGGGATTGTGTTGTCACATTGCGTGGTCAAGACACCATGGCCAATCTTATTGAATTGAGAATGGTCGATTTTGATGTGATAATGGGGATGGATTGGCTTTATTCATGTTTTTCCAAGCTTGATTGCCGAACCAGAACTGTTAGGTTCAAATTTCCAAATGAGCCAGTTATTGAGTGGAAGGGTGATGATGTGGTGCCAAAGGGTAGGTTTATTTCCTACCTTAAGGCCACAAAGATGATCAACAAGGGATGTATTTACCATTTGGTTCAGGTTACGGACACCGATGCTGAGGCACCTACACTTGAGTCCGTGCCTGCTGTGAATAAATTTTCGAGAGTATTTCCGGATGAACTCCCTGGAATCCCACCAGAGAGGGAGATTGATTTTGGCATTGATGTAATGCCAGACACGCATCCTATATCTATTCCACCCTACAGAATGGCACCAACAGAATTGAACGAGCTAAAGGAACAATTGGGAGATTTGTTTGAAAAGGGTTTTATCCAGCCAAGTGTGTCGCTTTGGGGCTCACCGGTCCTTTTTGTAAGAAAGAAAGATGGGTCACTAATAATGTGTATTGATTATCGGCAACTTAATAAGGTCACAATCAAGAATAAGTACCCACTACCAAGGATAGATGATTTGTTTGATCAATTGCAAGGTGCCAGGTACTTCTCCAAGATTGATTTAAGATCTGGGTATCACCAATTGAAGATCAGGGAGCAGGATATTCCGAAAACAGCTTTCAGAACCCGGTATGGGCACTTTGAATTTTTGGTGATGACTTTTGGCCTAACAAATGCCCCAGCATCCTTCATGGATCTTATGAATCGTATTTTCAAGCCATTCCTCAATTCTTTTGTGATAGTGTTTATTGACGATATTCTTGTATATTCACGCAATCAAGAAGACCATGCCGGTCACCTTAGGGCAATGTTGCAGATTCTGTATCAACACCAGTTGTATGCGAAATTTTTGAAATGTGAATTTTGGCTTGAGTTTGTCACATTCTTGGGTCATGTTGTCTCTAGTGGGGGGATTAAGGTTGATCCTCAGAAAATTGCGGTTGTGAAGAATTGGCTGAGGCCTACAACTCCAACAGAGATACGCAGTTTCTTAGGCTTAGCTGGATAGGTTGCTAAGGGTTCCAGATAATTGTAGTGTCTAAAGAAGCGCTATTGAGGTATGTATGGCTAACTCTCTTCTTCTTAGAATTGAACTCCTGGTGTCCGAATAATTGGTGTGAGTTCCAACTTGATTATACTAGAATTGTTTGCCTTAGTGTGTTTGATTGAAAGATTCATGTTCCCTAATTATTTTAGATGGTACTTATCGACATAAATTATGATATTATTAGAACAAATAAAAAGGGAAAGGCTTGAATTGTAAAATGTGCTCAAGTGCTGAGAACTACTTAATAAATGAGGTTGTTTGTGCCATTTAATGAAGATGGGAAAGAAATGTGAATTGAGTGGACAGTTGATAGAGGTTATGTCTCAAGTGAGATGGCTTAGCCGGTCGAGCCGAGATCGGACGCCATGCTATACACATGGTGGCATTTGTATTGGAATTATTGAATTACATTGTGGATATGGATATGTCTCACTTGAGATGGCTTAGCCGGTCGGGCCGAGACCGGACTCCGTGTAAAGTCATGGTGGCATTGTGGG
The DNA here is from genome assembly GCF_000715075.1 of Nicotiana tabacum. NCBI lineage: Eukaryota > Viridiplantae > Streptophyta > Magnoliopsida > Solanales > Solanaceae > Nicotiana > Nicotiana tabacum. Next base: position 62,370,692 of record NC_134094.1, on the reverse strand, counting down.
TTGTGGCTTTGGCACTGAAGATTATAAATCTAAAAAGATGGAAAGATTGAATTGGAAACTATGTGACCCTTACTTGGTGTTTTCTTTGTATTTCTAGGAAACTCTTATTGATTATTATGACTGCCTTCTCTTTGTTTCACTATTCATTCTGCTAAGACTGGTGTTTGCCTTACATACTAGTACTATTTGACAGTACTAACGTTCTTTTTGCCCGCGGCGCTACATCTTTGAATGGATGTAGGTGGTTCCATCGCACATAGTGTCGATCGCAGATAGGTGGTGCTCTTCTTCTCTCCTCACAGCAGTCTTGGTGAGCCCCATTTCTCCCAGGGGTCATGTAGTCCTTCTTTTATATAGGTTTTCATATTTTGAGGTATAGCCGGGGCCTTGTTGCCGGCATTGTCATGTTGTTTTTTGAACGGGACCAGATTGAAATAATACTGATGTGTCTCTATGAAAAACCGAAACCGTACCTCTGATGGCATCATCTGGTGCCACAGCCTCAGTCTAACCAGGAAAAACATAACAACAGGCCAAGCCTTCCTCTCTAGGATGCCCTCTACCCGCATGCCCCCCATCTCTAGCTGGTTGTGTAGGTGTAGTAGCAACTAGAGCGGAACCCATAGCATGAGTACTCCGATATGGTACACCCGCCCAGAGTCTGGGACAATCTCGCACCATGTGCCTGGTATCCCCACACTCAAAGCAACATCTCCACTGACGTGGTTGTGGAAGCTATCCAAAACGGGTACTCTAGGACCCATGGATAACTGAAGAACCACGTAAAACCTGAAGTGTTGATTGAACTGGATGATCCACAAAAGCTCTACCATGACGCGCCTTGCCTCCAAAATAGGGAACATTAGATCCTCCCGGTCCACGAGGCTTCTTAGCCTCCCTGTCTTTCCTCTCTAAACTGCGGATGTGCTCGATCCTCCTAGCAAACTCCATCACCTGATGAAATGAAGTATTTGTCTCCAACTCCCGTGCCATCTCAACACTGAGACCATAATTAAGCCACTCAATAAATCTACGGACTCTCTCTCTAACAGTATAAACCAAAGCAGGTGCATGATGAGATAACTAACTGAACCTCATAGCATACTTAGACACGGTCATAGTCCCCTACTGCAACTACTCAAACTCGATGTGCCACATATCCCAGAGGGTCCATGGAACGAACTCCCTCAAAAACAGATCAAAGAACTGAGTCCAAGTAAGGGGCGCTGCGCCAACTAGCCTACCCTTCTCATAAGCCTGCCACCATCTATACGCCGACTCCGTCAGCTGAAAAGTATTAAGGACAACCCTACTCACCTCCACAATGCCCATAGTGCGCAGAATACGGTGATAGTAGTGTAGAAAAACCCTGTGCATCCTCAGAAGCTACTCCACTGAAAGTAGGAGGAAAAGACTTCTTGAACTTCTCAAGTCTCTTATGCTCCTCCTCTGATGCCACTGGCTTGACCTCAAGCTGAACTGCGATAACAGGATGTACTGGAACAACACCCGGAGTTTGACCAAAATGAGTATGCTACTCTGGAGTACGGGCGGCGGGAGTCTGAGCTCCTCCCCTAGCCTGTGAAGTAGCTTGTGCAACTGAAATCATTTCCACCTGAGCCAATGTACCAAGCATGCTCAGGAAGTGCGCTAAAGTCTCCTAAAGTCCAGGGGTAGCAACAGGTGTCTTAGGTGCATGCTCCTCAGCCGGAGCTACTGGTGGCTCCTCAGCTGCTGCTCTGATAGGTTCTCTAGCTGTAGCACGTGCTCCTCCTCGGCCTATGCCTCATTCTCTACCCTGGCCTCTAGCAACACCGGCACTGGGGGAAGAATCATCAGTAACTGTAGCTCGTGTCCTCACCATCTATGAGAGAATACAATGACAAAGGCTTAAACTCCAATATCAATAAATCTGCATGATAGGAATGAAAGAAGTGGAGTTTCCTAATAGTTCTATAGCCTCTCGATGATAAGTACATACGTCTCTGTATCGATCCGCAGCTCTACTAAATATGCTTATGACTCATAGCCCCTATGAACCTAGAGCTTTGATACCAACTTGTCACGACCCAAAATTCCACCTTAAGGATTGTAATGGCACCTAGTCCCTAGGACTAGGTAAGCCTAACACATGCTGAGAATTAATAGAATTTAACCAACGTAACTGCACCGCATTAACTGATAACTTAAATAACATAGTTGTACCGAACATCAGTCATACAACCCCAAAACCGGTAGTACAGAGTCATAAGCTCTACCGGTAATACATAGATAGCCCCTTGAACTTGTCCCAAATTTTCATTTAGATACTTATACTAATTCTTGTTCCAGTTGAACACTCGATGTATATTGAAAGTGTGTCTATTGAACATATTTTTTACTATCAGCCCAAACACTTAAATGTGTTAGATTCACACACTTCACTTAAACATATAACCAGTGATATTTAGACACATCAGAAGAAAAAAATGACATGTAATTGAAACCTTCCATCCCATCCCCTATTCTTTTTCCATTCACCATTAATTTCTCTCTCATTTTCAAAATTTGGAACATTTTCGGATAGTTTGCCATAGTCTCATCCAATTGATCGGAGTCGATGGTGGTCGAAACATACCCTACAATTTCTTTCTTTCTATTCTCTACTCCATAGCCTCTTTTCCACAAAAACACAACCTTTATCATCAGTCTCAAAACAGTGAAACACTTTACCCGAGTTCTGTTAGAGAACATCCATCCAATGACGTCTCCATCTTCTTACTTATGTTTATGCCGATGTCTTCTGATTTTTTTAGAAAAGTTTTTTGGTTTGCAATGTGTGCTAGAATATATGAATAAATTATGGGATTGTAGTGACTCATTGGTGGTCAATTGTTTCCTTATAATGGTGTTGACTACTAGGTTTGTTCTGGGGAGAGTCCGGGCTTTTAGAATTTCTAGTCAATGTCAAAATACCAAGACAATTATATTATATTCTAGCTATGTTAATGTATGTCGGTGTTATCTTTGGATCTTCGTTGTATGAAGCATGAGGGCATATTGTAACTCCCATTTACAATTCCATTGGTTTGTTAATTTCCAGCAACTGGAAACTTTATCAAGCTGCTGTAGAAGTCGTTCTAAGCGGCGCAATCACCATACTTTCTCCTTGTAGACGTGGATTGGAGGAGGTGATTAATGAAAAATAGTGGATATTGCCTTTGATGGACAATGGCAAGAACGAAAATCCAAAATTTGGGGAGGTGAGTGTGGAAACATGAAAAGTTTCATCTATTCACGTGCTCAACATTGGGTGTGAAACAAACACCATGCCATGTGAGCAAGTTGTGTCTTATAGGAACACTTGTAAATAAGATAAGGTGTTCAGTTGGAACAAGGCTTAGTACAAGTGCCTAAATGTAAAATTGGGACAAGTTTAAGGGGCCACATATATATTCATCCATCTTTAAATACAATATTGTTCTCGAATGAAAATAAACAATAGCAATGAAAGACAACAGAAGGTGACTCCGAGGCCTGTGAATGTAATGATAGGTATACCTTGAAGTCTCCGCAGTAAATCACAAGCATCTAACTAACGTCAAGTGCGCTCCGAGGTACCTGGATCTGCCCAAAAATGTGTAGAAGCGTAGTATGAGTACACCACAGCGGTACCTAGTAAGTATTAAGACTAACCTCGGTAGAGTAAATAAATGGCAACGAAGGGTAATCATGTGATAAACAACAAAATAATCATAACACAGATAATATACAAGTGAAAAACTTAAGGGAAAACAATGACAGTTCAAATCATCAAACCATTCTGCCACATGAATTACAACAAGAATCACTCCGAGGTACCAAACCTCAACTATCACAAATCACGAGTCCCAAATCACGAATCATATACACATGGCATCTTGTGCCCACATTATCGATCAGAACCGCACAGACAACTCACGTGTTGCACAGACAACTCACATGCCAATAACATCAATATCTTGGATCCGCACAAACAACTCACGTGTTGCACGGATAATTCACGTGCCAATAGTAACAATATCGCATATTTGCTTGGACAGCAAATGTGCCAAAAGTAACAATATCTCATATCCGCACGGACAACTCACTTGCCAAAAATAACAATATCTAATATTCGCACGGACAACTCACGAGCCAAAAGTAACAATATCTCATATCCACAGGGACAACTCACGTGTCACCAATCCAATCCACACATAGAAAGCAGATATACAAGAATAGATGCACATGATCAATGAACATCAAGATTCATATTCCTGGATTAGTATAGGTGACATGTTACGGTGTATGCATGTACAAGTGTATGACCACAGCTCAATTCAACAATTAATATCAGAGACAATGAATAGCACATTGGAAACAACATAACAAATCATGTAATATGCATGACACACACAAGGAAGTCACGCCACCACACGAATCATCATTAATATGCCCCTAGGCCATCACATATCATCCCTGACATAGCCCCCTTTGTCTCACCGGAACGGACAACACGTAAAATATTTTCTCACAACTTTAACATAATAAAGCTCACATAGGTAAGTGTACCACTACACAAATATCAACAACAAGAATGCCCCCAGGCCATCACAATCATCATAAATCAATCCCTGACACAGCCCACCTTGTTTCGCCACATGTGCAATAATAAAGTAAGTGCACGTCTTGTCTCGCCACACGTGCATAACAATGTTCCCACCTTGTCTCTCCATATACGCAACCCACATATATATATCCCGCCTTGTCACGCCGCATGTGCAAATATCAATAATAACAATAGCATGGCAGAAACCTCGTGCAACCCCATAACAAAGAGATGTCAACAAAGGGCATTCCCGAGATACCGCCTCATAGTCCCAAAAGTAAATATGCAAGACAGGGGGATCTCCCGACAACAATACCAATATCACAACAACGCATAGCCCACAACTTAACAATAATGTATACAAGAGTCTCAACATTAACACAATAAAACGGAAATAACTCAACAATGAAAGATTTTCCATAAAATAACCGCTTGAATTAAAAAATGTTAATAGCTCTCAATAACTACAACTCTAATTTAATGCACACGAATAAACTCAACATGAAAGATATGACATGTAATAACAACCTCAATTAAATGAATATAAGAGTAAACTCGACAATGAAAGATATAACATGATATGACAACTTCAGTTAAATGCATATAAGAAACCTAAGAGTCTAAACTGGTCAATTTTCACAAATAAGGTTGTGTACACACTCGTGATCTCATGTACACGTCTTCCACGTAATTCAAATATTGAAATTAAACCAAACCCTATGGGATAGTTCCACCACACAAAGTTAGGCAAGATACTTACCTCAAAAGCCTTTAATTAATACTCTAAAAATGCCTTTACTCTAAAATTCACCTCCGCTCAGCTCAAATCTAATGAAGATCGACCTTAGTAACATCAAATAATGCAAGGGAAACAAATTTTAATTTATAATGTTAAGATCTTTACACAATTTTCCAAAAGTCAACCCCAGACTCGCCCGGTCAAAACCTGAGTCCAAGGGTAGATCTCGACTACCCATAACCCCACAGGTCCATATATGTGTTTTGTTTTCAAATTTGAGTCCAATTCGACTCTCAAATCTCAAATTTCAGAATATAGTCAAAAATCCCCCAAAACTCTCTTCAAATCTCATGATTTTGATGTTAAATCTCATAAATAATTATGTAATATAATTGAAAATTAATCAAAATCACTTACCCAATATTTGTATGTGAAAATCTCTCCTCAAAATCGCCTCTTACTGAGTTTAGGGTTCTAAGATATGATAAAATAAAGTTAAGTCTCGTTTTTCAGCCCTTATGTTCAGCTGCAGGAGTCGAAAATGCGAAGAATGCATCGCAAAAGTGATGCCTGCTGAACTCAGGGGATGTCGCAAATGTGACACAGACTTCGCATTTGAGAAGTCCTCCCCTTCCGCAAAAGAGATCAATTGATTACAAATGCGACCATCCTTGCCCAGGAGCCCTATAGCAAATGCGATTCAAAGTTTGCAAAAGCGAACTATGTAGTCCCCAGCCAACCTCACAAATGCGATCCCCACCTCGAAAATGTGAGGTTCGCAAATATGAACGGTATCTCGCATTTGCGAGACTTGAGGCAGCAGCAAAACACCAGCATAACTGAAGCAGCCCGAAACACTCTGAAATGCGTCCGAAACTCACCCCAGCCCCCCCGGGGCTCCACACCAAACATCCACACAGGTACATAAACATCATACGAACTCGCTATTGCGATCAAGACAATAATATAACATCCAGAATCGAGAATCGAATACCAAAACACATGAAAAGTACAATGAAACTCAAGAAGTTCAAAAAACACAACCACATGTCTGATTCCTATCAAATAAACTCGGAATGACGCCAAACTTTGCAAAAAAGTTCCAAATAACAAAACAGACCTATTTCACGTCCCGAAACTGAAATCCAATCCCGATAGTCACAAAGTAAAACCATGGTCAAACTTAAAGAATTTCTAAACCTTCAAATTGCCAACTTTCAGCAAAACAAGTTAAATCAATCTGGGAACCTCCGATTTAAATTCCAGACACACGCCCAAGTTCAAAATCACATTAAGAACCTATTAGACCCATCAAAATACTGATCTGAGATCAAATACGCAAAAGTCAAACTTGGTTAACTCTTCCAACTTAAGGCTTCAAAAATGAGAATCATTCTTCCAAATCGATCTGAAATCACTCGAAAACCAAAACTGACCATGTATGCAAGTCATAATACACAATATGAAGCCACGCAATACCTCAAACCACCGAACGGAACGCAAAAGCTCAAAATAACCGGTCGGGTCGTTACAAGAGAGCATGTGAAATATGGGGATAAGCAGCATTTGAAACCTTTGGTTGAAGCATGAAGAACAAATCTTGTCGAACTTAGGTTTATCTGAGGTACCACACGAAATGATAGAAATTACCCATAAGCTAATCTCGATTTGCTGGAAAGTATATGGTGGGAATTCTTATGTACAATACTAATTGTGGGTACCAACCGAAGTAAAAAATGATTGATCAATAAATCATAGTATTTCTTCACTTTTCAAATTTTCAAATATTCTCTACGAAAGCTACAAAAATAGCAAAAACTCAAAAAACAACAAAAGACAAGCATAACCCTTTTCATCAATTTTCTTGCATAGGAAAGATAACTTCTTGCTTTTTCTAGGCGCCCTCTTGAATAATGGGCATTTTATTTCAAAGTTCAAATTTTACAGGCATCCACTTTCTAATACGAGTATTTTAGATTTCAAATGCTCCGATAACTTCGGAACAGTGACATAGCTCGTCTAGAATTCAAATGCTTTGATAATATCGGAACTGTAACTACCAACCGGTTTAACATTCATGCTCCAGCAACTACGGAATGGTGACATAGCCCAATTTTGTCCTGACATGACAGAGTGGGGACATAGGAGGTTTGGAAGATTTTGACCGACCTCTAGTGTTTGAGTTGCCTACATATCTCATTGCATGAGAATCAGACCACGTGTAATTTAGGAATGCAATAGAGTGCTACTTCTGGATTGTAGCCTTAAGGAGTGAAAGACAAAGGCGTAGATGTTCGAGGTCGAAAGTGATTTGTGCAACCACGACATTGCTTCCAAGATTGCCCTAGTATCGCACTGTGACAACACTGGGATGTTGGATGTTGGATGATGGATGGATTGGTTTGAATGGATTTTGACGTGGGTATGGCCGATCTCTGAGTTGAGTTTCCTACATATCTCGAATGTAACGAGAATCAGGCCGATTGTTGTTCGAGAAAGTGATTGAGAATGTGATGGACTGATTTGATTTTTGATTTTTGATTTTAATAATTGCCCAGCATCAAGTTGTGGTGACTTGGGTTTAATTCTGACTATAGGGGTTCGGATTACCTACACACCCCATTTCAACGGGACATAAGATGAATGATCCTTGGGGACATGTTACCGATTGTTGTTAGAAAGCTCGACCTCCGTCCTTAATCAGCCCCAATTTGACATTAGAAGATAATTTCACGTTGTGTCACATCTTTGATTAGTAGAGTTGATGAAGTGTGGACTACACTTATGTTTGACTTGATTAAGATGAATTGTAGTGGCTTGAGCGATGATTATGGATTTGATGCGAAAACGATGTGATGTTTTTTCATTTTGAATGCAATGAGGCCCTAGGTTAGTGTGATGGGACCCTGGTGCAAACTCTTATTTTGAAAGAGATCCGGGGTAGATACCGGTCCGAAGTGATCGTAGCACTTTGATTTTTAAGGAAATTCGGGTTGGGAATTGGTCCTAAGTGATCGGAGCACTTTTATTTAAAGGAAATCCGGGTGGTGTACCAGTCAAAATTATTGAGGTTGAAATTGTTTCCCGCATTGTTCAATACTTGGGTTATTGTTGTTGCTTAGTGAGGAAGAGTGAAAAGCGTAAGTTTATGTATTGTTATCATTGATTGAGCGAATGTGAGATAAAAAAATGAAGGGTGATGCCGTGCATATTTATTTCTATTATGATCACGTGAGGATGAGAGTAAAAGCACGAAGGGTGATGATGTGCACTTGCATTTATTACGATTTAGTGAGGATGAGAGTAAAAGCACGAAGGGTGATGCCGTGCGAGTTTATTGATTTCATTGTTTTACTTGATATTTGATGATGTGGATTATGATTTGGTAGTTTTGTTGCCCGTGTTGGAAAAAGGTTTATTTTATGGTTCCTCATTTATTGTTTCAGTCTATTATCCCTTATACCTGCCCTACTCCGTTGTTTCATTTGACTCTTTATTTGTTATTCTTGTACGTATATGTATATAATTGTATAGGTTGATTGCAGGGGTCTTGCCTTAGCCTCGTCACTACCCCGCCGAGGTTAGGCTCGACACTTATAGAGTACATTGGATAAGTTGTAGTCATACTACACTTCTACACTTTTTGTGCAGATTCTGGTGTTGGCCCCAATGGTATCTAGCGGAGGCTTACTCGGATCATATCTGTTCAGGAGACTTGAGGTAGGGATGCACGGCATCCGCAGTCTTTGAACTGCCCTTCCTTGTTTTAGACTGTAATTGCAGTATTCTAGTCGCTCATGTACTTGTGACTCTGGATTTCTGGTATTAGTGTATACTACGTTATTTATGGAGTTGTTTTATGTATTTCAGAGCATTTAGTCATTAACTATTATTATTTTGCTTTTAAATAATTAAAAATTGGTAAAATTGTAGCAAATGTTGGCTTGTCTAGCAAGTGAATGATAGTGAATTTCAGGTCGGGACAAGTTGGTATCAGAGCAATAGGTTGTCTAGGTCTCGCAAGTCATGAGCAAGCTTAGTAGAGTCTGAACGATCGGTACGAAGACTTCTGTATTTATCTTCTAGAGGCTATATGGCTTTAGGAATTTTCACTTATTTCTTTCTCTATCGTGCAATTTTATTCTATCATTGAGTTTGAATCATTCAATTCTTGTTCTCTTATAGATGGTTGCACCGGTCAGGGCCCCATGTTGCACCTACTACCAAGGGTAGGGGCCGGCACCGAGGGAGAGCCAAAGGTAGAGGCAGAGCTCAGCCTAGAGCACGTGCAACAACACCTATTACAGAGCCTCATATCGAGTAGGAGGAGGAGGTCCCTGTTCAGACCGTGCCAGTTGGACCAACTCAGGTCCCAGAGGGGTTCATTGCCACCCTAGTACTTCAGGATGCCCTAGTCCGCTTGGTAGGTCTTATGGAGAGTGTGGCCAATGCCGGTGTGTTCCATATGGCACCAGCCGTCTTCCAGGCTAGGGGAGGAGCCCAAACTCCCGCTATTCACACACCAGAGCATATAGCTCAGAGATATCACAATACGACAATTCCAACAGTTGGAGTAGTTTAGCTTGTTATTGCTATACAGACTAGGGAGGGACCCACGATGTCATCCGAGGGGCTAACAATATTGGACCAGTTCACCAAGTTGTTTCCAATTCATTTCGGTGGTACACCTTCTAAGGACCCACATGATTTCTTAGACCTATGCCATGAGGTATTGCAATGCTGTGGAATTCTTGTGCTTGATTTTAAAGGTTTCGCACAAAGCTTTTATTAGGTCACTGTTGAGATTGGCGGCGTTGTGGGTAATGTTGCACTATGGAACCCCGAATCGGCAAACAACACGATCTTTGCCAAAATCTGCGATGACTTTCTTGGTTACAGCTTTGTAGGATGCGGCTTCGACCCATTTTGTGAAGTAGTCTATGGCCACTAAAATGAACCTGTGCCCGTTTGAAGCGGCGGGCTCGATTGGTCCAATAACGTCTATTCCCCAAGCGGCAAAAGGCCAAGGTGCACTCATTGCATTGAGTTCATTTGGCAGCACCCGTATCATATCTGCATGTATTTGGTACTGATGACATTTCTGGACATACCCGATGCAGTCTGTTACCATAGTCATCCAAAAATAACCTGCCCTGAGTATTTTCTTGGCTAAAACTAAACCATTCATGTGGTCCGGAAAGATAGTGTAGCAGTGGTCTACCAGGTTCTGGCAGGACCAGGACTTGCGGTGTGGACAAATTTTCTTTGATTCTATCAAAAGCTTTCTGGCATTCTTCAGTCCAACTGGTTGCGGCATCCGTTTTTAACATTTTGAAGATCAGCTCACAGATCACGGTTGATTGTGCTATGAAGCGGCTGATGTAATTAAGACGTCCCAAGAAGCTCATCACGTCTTTCTTGTTTTTTGGAGGTAGAAAATTCTGGATAGCGACCTTTGATGGGTCTAGCGCAATTCCTTGGCGGCTGACGATGAATCCTAACAACTTTCCTACGGGGACCCCGAAGGCACATTTTGCGGGATTCAATTTCATAATGTACCTCCGATGCCAATCAAAGAATTTCCTTAAGTCTGCTATGTGATCTGTACTCTTCTTGGATTTGATGATGACATCATCCAGATATACCTCTATCTTCTTGTGTATCATGTCGTGGAAAATAGTTGTCATGGCCCTCATATAAGTGGCCCCAGCATTCTTCAGACCAAACGGCATCATTTTATAGCAGTACACCCCCATGGTGTGATAAAAGCTATCTTTTCGGCATCCTCTTCATCCATCCAGATCTGATGATATCCTACGAAGCAATCCACAAAGGATTGGAGTTCATGTTTGGCATAGTTGTCGATCAGTATGTGTATGTTGGGTAACGGGAAATCATCTTTGGGACTTGCTTTGATTAGGTCTCGATAATCCACGCATACTCTGACTTTCCCATCCTTCTTCTGAATTGGCATGATGTTAGCCAACCAAGTTGGATATTCAACCACTCTGAGAACCTTAGCTTTGATCTGCTTGGTGACTTCTTCTTTGATTTTCAAACTCATATCTGGCTTGAACTTTCTGAGCTTCTACTTTACCGATGGACACGTTGGGTTGGTCGGTAGTTTATGAGCCACTATGGACGTGCTCAAACCGGTCATATCATCATAGGACCATGCAAAGATCTCCTCATATCCTTTCAGGAAACGAGTGTATTCTTTTTTCTCGGATGGTGACAGGTGAATGCTTACACGTGTTTCCTTAACTGTTTCGGAGTCTCCTAGATTAACTGTTTTAGTCTCATCCAAATTAGACTTAGGCTTGTTTTCAAGGTTTTCCACTTCTCTGACAATTTCCTCGGGTATTATATCCTCTTCCAGATCCTCTGAATCATTATCCTTATGTTGCATTGTCTCATTACATGTCACAGTCATAAGTTCATCGCCATAGGTAATAATAATGTTGTAGAGAAAAATGTAAAGAATTATAATAAATACTAAAAACAACAATGCATTAGATAAATCTTGAAAATGTCAAACAGGTACGGCTCGATGACCGGAGAAATTATTTCAAAACAAAAAATGCTTAAAACAAAATACTGAAAATGTCTTAAATATTCATAAAAATTGCTTTTAAAATAAATGTTGATGGTGCAGCAGTCCGGTTCTTGAGAATAGCTCCCTTCTCCACGGTCTGAATAATGAGGCCTTCATCCTCCTCCTCCTCAACTATCGCACTGCAATCCAAGTCTTCATCATCCAGAAATAGATTCCTTATACCAGCTAGAACTTATCTTCTTCGGACTCCCACATCATGTCAGCTTGATGAAATAACTGGCTCAAATGTGGTACTGGTTGCTCTAGAGGGTAATAAGGACCACACCATGGTGGTGACCAAATCTAATACTCGTGCCGGATGTATTCATACCCAAGCCCAAAAGTTGTGTTGTGACGCTTTAGCTGTATTGGTTTGGTGATCCCCTGGAGATTCTTACCGAGACCTTTGCCAGGCTCATACCCTGTCCATGCCAATATGCCTTCTATCTTACTGCTTCACCATTTGTCCTTTTCAATTGTGTTGACGCGCTCGATGCAATGATATGTTTATCCACCCAACTTCCTTCTATTCTCGATGATCGGAACAGTTTGGCTGGTGTAAATGAGATTACTTCCGTCCCCATGGATGATCACTTCCTGATGGTTCTACTCAAACTTCACGACCTGATGTAATGTAGAAGCTACGGTCCCAACGACATGTATCCAAAGTCGTCCCAACAATAGGTTGTAGGTAGCAGATATGTCCAACACTTGAAACTCAACATCAAACAAGATTGGGCCCATCTGTAGGCTGAGGTTGGTTTCCCCAATTGTGGCCCTTTAAGACCCATCAAATGCTTTCACATTCATACTTTCCGCTCGTATCTCGTGCAGGCCTTTACCTAATCTTTTTAGAGTAGTTAGTGGATACTTAAAGGTGGGGGTTACTTCTTTAGGTGTGTGTGTGATAGTGAAGCACAAGCCGTTCGGCTCTTTTTCGTAGTGCATTGAAGATTAGGACAGAGTAGATGACTCTAGAGAAGGTTCTAATGAGTTCAAGATTCATATGTGGTATTTGAGAATTTTCTGGATTTGTATACTGCTAAGATCTGAGATTTACATTGGATGGTGTCGGGACTTAAGGTATTTCATTATCATTATGTATTCTACCTTTCAGTATCAGAGAGGTTAAGGAAATAGTTTCAGATTCACAGAAGGTCTCTTCAGAATAGGTATCTCGGTTGCGGTATTTTTGGGTGTTTAAAAGGGAATACAGTGGCTCATGGGATTTAAGACGATGTAGTTTCATTTTAGGATCTCTTGTAATGAACTTTGGTTAAGGATTGTAGTGTACTGGAAAGAAGAAGTATTACTTAGAAGGCAATTCGAGAAGAATTCAAAGAAATGGGTTAGGTTGGCAGTGATTCGGGTCGGCATAGTAATAGATACGGTTCTTTTGGTTTTCTTGGTGTGGTGATGCTTTACCGGTGTTTTGTGGAAATACTCTTGGGTTTGGCGACATGTGTGAGTTGGTTGAGTTAGAGGGATTCAGTTATGATGGCTTGGTTTTGTGCTAATGGGTTCCGAAGAGTTCTCGATGATTTCAACCACGGTTTGGGATAGATGTTTTTGAAAGGCATGAGGAGTATGTTGAGTGTTGTGATTTTCTCTTGGATAGGGGTCAAGTGGATGTTATATGGTTGACGGAATGTGTATCCTTCTTGTAATTCATGGTTGATAATAGGGTTCTCGTGTTTTCATATGATGTCATGATAGATGTGGGGTGACGTGTAGGATTGAAGTTTGCATGTACAAGGTTGCAGTTCTGTTCGAAGGGAAGGGCATGAGTCTAAGACAACATGGACGGTTTCAAATGTTTAGAAGAATGTTGGTGCTATCTGGTATCACCTGAGAGGGGTGTGCATTTCAGAAGGCGCACCGTGTTTTGACTCGTAGATGCTTGACCAGTATTACGGTAATCTCCTGGTTGGTCGACTATTGATGTTCAAATTTTGCTATGTGGTGCAGAAGAATTATGGAAGTATTTCTCGTGAGATAATAGCGTATGAGAGATGTGTTAGTCATTTGAGTGGTGGAGTTGGGATTGGACATGAAGATTCTTGTATTCTAGGGATTTGAAGACTCTGAGGGTTCTCTGAGGCAGATTGTTCCTTGGTTGTGGACAGTGAAGGTATGTTGAGAGGTTGAAGGCTGAGTGAATGTGTTATGGATAGTTTATTATGGATTTTTCGGAGGTTAACTACCTATTTCGAGAGGATCAAAATTGATTGGAGGCCACTAGTAGGCCTAATGAGAATGTGTATTCTATAATGGGTCGGATTTGTTTAATCAGCACAACCATTGTTGAGGGGTGTGTCATTGGTTAGAGTTGATATTATTCTTGTTCAGTTATATTCCAGGTGTTACTCTTCTATGCGACGATGGGTTGTGAGACCGTTGACTACTTACACATGATACGGTTTTGTTTGGGCCTTGTAGCAGAATCGAGCGAGATGGCTTTTGGGTTGTTGAATGGTTGATTGCGCCTTGGTTATGGTCTTTCTGTTTTTAGTATAGTGTGCTACCCATTTCATTATGTTTATGGTCATACACTTTGTGTGCTTATTGTTGTATCACACGTGTTGGGTGAGTATGAGATTTGGGCAATAGGTAATCCATGTGGACCGGTGTTTGGATTGGGTCATGCATCGCGACATAGTTATGTTGGGGGTATTATCGTTGTGTTTATTTCGTGTGTTTTGCTTCTCCTACGTGAGATAGGTTCATAGCATTGCGCTTTGTGGTGATGTTTGTTGAGATTGTGGGACAACTCTCTCATTTGGTTCTTCTTCCATCTTTGGCTACATTCGAGTTGCTGCCTGTTTGATGCACCTAGGTATTATTGATGTGGCATGTTGGTAGAGCATCTTGTATTGGATGAGATGAGGTTATTAGACCTGGAATGAGTGCTATCGGAAATTGATTAAGTTATGTTTGGAGGAGTAACGTCATTAGTCAGCTCAGAATTTAGCTATGGTTCTTGGCGGATGAGAGAGCTCCATGACTTGTTGATCTAATGGGTGGTTATAAGTTTCTGCATATTTCTTTCATCATCGGCAGTCTACGAAGGTTTAGAGCTAGGTTTTATTTGATATGAGGTTCGTTACCAGTACCGGGTTTGTTATTGAGCAGCTATTGTGGTCAGGAGTTATTTATAGGAGTATCTAAGCTATGTGGTATATCATGTGATTATATCTTGGGTTATGGTTATGGCTTGATATAGCTTTTTAAGACTCCTACGGTGTATGGATGCGAGAATCGCATCTTATAATGGATTCCGGATGTTTGATATTTGATTATAAGGTTTATGGACTAAGGTCGTAGTAAGGATCTTCAGTTAGTTCATGTTGTCTGGCTTATATGGATCGAAATGACGTGGGATTACCTATGGGTATGCTCATGGTGAGTTTATACTGTGATTTGAAGGCTTTGAAATGACTCTTGGCATGTTCGAGGACGAACATATATTTAAGTGGGGGAGAATGTAATAACCCGACCGATCGTTTTGAGCATTTGCATTCAGTTTGGTGGTTTGAGGTCATGAGTAGCTCATATGGTGTATTATGACTTGCATGTATGGTCGGTTTTCCTCTTCGAATTGTTCAGAATTAATTAAGAAGAATGATTCTTAAATAGGAAGCTTTAAGTTGGAAGAGTTGACCAAGTGTGACTTTTATGTATTTGACCTCGGATCGGAGTTTTTATGGTTCCGTTAGGTCCGGATGGTGATTTTAGACTTGTGCATATTCCCGTATTTGCATTTGGATATTCCTAGAAGGTTTCGACACTATTTGGCAAAAATTGGCAATATGAAGGCTTGGAATGTTCATAAGTTTGACCAAGAGTTGACTTTGATGATATTGAGTTCGGATTGTTGTTCTGAGAGTTGGGGTTCCTTATGTCATTTGGAACTCGTGTGCAAAATTTGAGGTCATTCCGAGTTGATTTAATGTGGTTCGACACGAGTTTTGGAAGTTGAAAGTTAAAAATTTCATTAAGTTTGATTTGAGGTACGATTCATGGTTTTGATGTTGTTATGTGGGACTTGAGGCCTCGAGCAGGTCCATGTTATGTTTGGGGACTTACTGGTATGTTCGGACGGGGTCCCGAGGGGCTTGGGTGAGTTTATGATAGGTTTGGATTGTGTCGCACTCATATTTGATGTTTCGGCGTCGTTTCTTTAAGCATAAATGGTACCACATTAAGCTAATGAGTTCTAAATTCTGTTTTAAGGGAAGCATTAGATCCGTATCATAATTACGGAGCCATAGCAAAAAGAGTCGTCAAATTCAGACATCGTATGATGGAGTTATGCCCATTTTGGTGTTGGAGAAGATAGCTGGTGCTTCGTAGATGCAAAGTTGGGTCCGCATTTGTGACATTGCAGGTGCGGAAAAAGGACTGTGAATGCGGAAATTATAGCTAGAAGACTGCAGGTGCGGATTATTGGGCGCATAAGCGGAATCCCTGTGTATTAAAAAAACTCAGAATGCGTTCATTTCGTATTTTGAGCATATCTTGAGTTCTAGATCTATGTTTGAGGTAACTTTTGCGTCGTTCTTCTCTCTTTTTCATGGCGGTCAGTTTCAAACATCAACTTTTGTATTTTAACATGATTAAAATAGTTCATTTATGAATTAATCCATGTTTTGATTAGAGATTTGTAGGTTTTATCCCTTAAACTTAAGGAGATGAAATTTATGGACTTACTGGTCGATTTGAAGTCAGATTTGGATAGAAGTAAGTATTCTTGACTTGATTACATTAAATGATTAAATCTTTGATTTTAGCATTGGATTGATGAATCTAAAAGAGAAATTGCAGGTTTTTGTATAAACTTTTCTAAAGTGAATATTTGAGATTTAACGATCCATTCGGAGTAGGATTTGAGTGAAATTAGTATGGTTGGACTCGTATTCAAATGGGTTGTCAGAATTTTTGAGTTTTGACGCATTCCAGGGTGCAGTCCCAGGTTGACGTTTTGGTTTACTTTGAGTATTTGATTAAAGGATTGACATTTTTTGTTTGGGTTTATTTCCTATGGCATTATTTGATGTTTTTGAGTTGCTTTTGGTTAGTTTCGAGTCGTTCGGAGGTTGATTCGCATGGGATGGTATTTCTAGAGTATTGTTTGGCTTGCTCGGTATTTGATTTGGCTTGTTTGAGGTAAGTAACGTATCTAAACTTGGATTTGAGGGTAAGTAATCCTGGAAACTATGTTATATGAGATGAGTTGGGGTGACACGCATGCTTGGTGACGAGCATGAGTGCATGCACAGAGTATTCATGACTCGAGTTGACTTTAGACTGTTGCCGGACTTGTTTTGCTATCATGCTTTGTTATATCTGTGTTTTTCCTACTCGTTTGATTATTTGAGTTATAATTCATGTTAGAAATCATATTTAAACTATCTACGTACTTGGTTGAGACATAATGGGCTATTCCTGCTATTTTGAGCTATTTGCCTTAACTATAATTATATACCCAATCATGATTCCTCATTTACATATCGTATCCCAGTCTCTCTGTTCTATGTGTTTAATTCATCACATGTTGTTGTTTTCCATATGTGATACTATTTGACAGAGTTCTATGCGATTATGAGCCCTTGAGACTTGAGAGGTTGTTGACTGATGTTGGTCGTAGAGCCGCATTTTGAGTAATATTTGTATCGGGTTGCACGCCGCAACAGGCCATATTGGCTATTGATTGATATTTTGATTGGGTTGCATGCCGCAACAGGCCATATTGGCTTTTAGTTAGCGCTTGGGCAGGATCCGTCCCTCCGGAGTCTGACATGCCAGTAGTGGGAGCATGCATAGTGATATATATATATATATATATATATATATATATATATATATACACACGTGCTTTAGTGAGGGGCATTTATACCAGGCACCCTTACAATGCTGAGTGTAGCTATGCGTGATGATGAGGGGCCGTGTGCCAGGCACCGTCAGCGTGCTAAGTGTTGTTATTCTTGACGGTTTCACTGTGATGATATTGAGTTGACATGTATATTTGACATGTAGGCATAGAGATGTATTTTCCTCATGCTAGACGATAATATGGAATTTGATGACTTGATATGTAGACATAAAAATATATTTTCCTCATGCTAGACGGTATATGACATTTGATGGCTTGACATGTATATTGACATGTAGGCATAGAGATGTACTTTTCTCATGCTAATTGGTAAACAAAATGTCTTATCTGATGTTGGGAATTGGAATAACACAGTTCTTTTGATAAACTCATGTAAAAATTGATTTTCAGTGGTAAGATTTGGACCTTGATTGCTATATTTGAAAAGTATGTCTATTTTTCCATAACTATGAACGAGCTGAGCATGATATCTCTTATGTTATTTACCTTTATTTTCTTTGTTATATTATTATGAATTGTTTTTGGCTATTGGTGTGGGACTCTGACCATCTTTTGAGCTCATTACTGCTTTCAACCTGAGGTTAGGTTTGTTACTTAATGAATATATGGGGTCGATTGTACTCATACTACACTTTTGCACCTTGCGTGTAGATTTTGGAGCTGATGCTGCTGTTCACGGCAGAAGCTGGCATTGAAGATGTACCTGCTTTCCGGATATCGCTATCCCTTATCCTTGGTAGTTTTAGATTTGTAATCTGTTTATGTATATTTCAAAGAAGTGTTGTATTTATTTTCAATCACGACCCAAATATGCTAGTCGTGATGACACCTAACCCAACCCACTAGGTAAGCCAATAGTCACATAATAACGATGGAATCGAATAAACATGGTTTAATAACTCAACAACAGAATAATATTATGAAATATCTGAGAATATAGCCCTAATAGTACTACAACCATCCCTAAAATCTTGTATCAACGAGTACATGAGCACTACTGAGTATCAAAATACAAGGCCAAATCGTGAATACGACTGTCTGAATAGTATTACAGTAATAATAATAAAGATGAAAGAGAACTTCAAGGTCTGCAGATGGTATGGCAGCTACCTCATAGTCCCCCAAAGCTGATTGTAGCAGAACTATAGAGGTCACATCGCGCAGAAATACATGGATCTGCACATGAAGTGCAGAGTGTAGTATGAGTACAACCGACCCAATGTACTCAATAAGTAACAAGTCTAACCATGGGATGAAAGAAATGAGGTGCTCAGAAGAAATATTCAGAGACCAATATCAACAACCAGTAACATCTCAGATCAAGAAGAAACAATATAAGTAAATAACACTATGACGTCATGCTCAGCTCGTTCACGTTTCAGGAATTTAGACATGCCTTCCAAGTATAACAGATAAGGTCCAACATGGATAAAATATTCCAATTATCACTTAGCATGAGGAAAATATATCTCTATGCCTACATGTCAAGTATACATGTCAAAGTAACAATATCACAGCGGATCCAATAAATAATCATACTTAGAACTTTACGGGTGCCTGACATATTTGCCCATTATCAAGAACGTGTATAAAACACTATACCTACACCCACAGCTAGTATGTCAGACTCCGAAGGGGCGGATCCTGCCCAAGTGCTAATCATAATCATTTAGCCCAATAGTGAGGCCTGATGTATGCATCACCCCAAAACAATAACACTTAGTTCAATATGGGCTTGGCGTACGCGTCACCTCAAAATCGATACCAAACCGGCTCTATGCCCACACTTAGTCATTTACCATTCCAGTCTCAGATAAACACATCTCACAATAATCAGTTTAATAGTGTTACACATAAGAGGCATCTACGACATGTGAGGAATCAAATAAGAAGCATTGAGACATAGATGTTATACACGGATATGGCCTCATGACTGAGAACATGTGTACAAATAAGGCAAATAGCTCAAGAATAGTAAGACTAGCCCTATAAAGTCTCAAACAAATAGCACATAGCCTAGACATGATGTCTAACATGAATTACAGTTCAAATAACTGAAGAAGTAGGGAATGCATGGATATAACTAGGTGTGATAGTAAAACAAGTCCGGTAATAGGCTAAAAGCGACCTCGAATAATGAACACATCGGTGCACGTACACACACCCGTCACCTACCACATACGTCACACCCTAGGGTAAGATACCCTCAAATACAAGTTTAGAAATGCTTTTTACTTCAAAATGCGCAAATCAATACTCCAACAAGCCCTTCCCATGTGTATCGGCCTCCAAACGACTCGAATCTAGTCACAAACAACTCAATATCAACAAATAATGCCATAGGAAACAACTTCAAACAATAAAGTTTCGATCTTTATCAAAATAAAAAAGTCAACCCAAAATGTCAACCCTGGAAACATATCCCGAAACCCGGTCAAACTCACTTATTTCGATTACCCATTCAATAACGAGTTCAACCATGCCAATTTCATCCAATTCCGACCTCGATTCGACCTTCAAATCCTCAATTTTTACTTTAGAAAGTTTTTACTAAAATTCCCCATTTTTTCACCTTAATTCTCTAATTAAATGCAATAACACAAAGATGGAATCATGAAATAAGAACAAATCCGAGTCAAAAATACTTACTCCGATCCAAATCTTGAAAATCCCCTCAAACATCGCCCAAACTTGAGCTCTTTAATGCAAAATGTGATATAATAACCCTAACCCTCGAAATGGGATTTAAACATTCTGCCCAGGTGTTTATCTTTCGAGATCGCGAAGAAAGAAGTTCACCAGCTGCCAAACCTCATACGCGAATGTGAGGCTACTGTTAGGAACGCGATGAGAAACTGCCCTAAAGCGTCACGATCGCAGACCATACCTCGCGACTGCCGAGAACAACGCATGCCACCACACAACCGCACCTTCCTTCTACACAACCGCGGACCCACACTTGCATTCGCGGTGAACAATACTCCAAGTCTTCGCAAACGCATCCTTTTTCTCAAAATGCGAAGATCAAAAAGTCACCTGCTAGCAAAGACTCTATGCCATTGCGACCCATTCTTCGCGATCTCGAAGAAGGAAACCATAAGCACAAAAATCAGCAGTCCAAAATAAATCTGAGCTCAATCCGAATCATACCCGGGCCCCCCGAGACACCGTCCAAACATACAAACAAGCCCTAAAACACAATACGAACTTACTTGAAGCCTCAAATCACACCAATCAATACCAAAACCACGAATCACACATCGATTCAAGCCTAATGAAACTAATGAAATTCCAACTTCTAAAGCTAATGTCGAACCATACGAAAATAACTCCGAACACAACGAACCTATTCCAACTTCCGAAACCAAAATCCGAACCCGATATCAATAAAGTCAACTCTCGGTCAAACCTCTTAACCTTCCAAACCTTCAACTTTCCATCTTTCGCCAAAAAGCCTCAAACCAACATATGGACCTCCAAATCAATATGCGGACGTACGCCTAAGTCCAAAATCACCATACGAATATATCAGAACCATAAAAACTCCATTCTAGAGTCGTCTACATAAATGTCAAACTCCGGTCAACTCTTCCAACTCAAGCTTTCAACCATGGGACTAAATGTCCAAATTCACTATGAAATATCCACGGAACCAAACCACTCTCCCCGAAAAGTCACATAACCACAAATGAACATAGAAGAAGCAGAAAATAGGGGAACATGGCTGCAATACACAAAACGACCGGCCATGTCGTTACATTTTCATACCAACTTTGTAAATCTAAGTCTTAGTGGTTCATGACTTGTACTATCAATCCTTGAGAGTTTGTATAGAAGTTCAGTTATTTTACTCATTGACTCTTATTATTCTCTTTTAAGTTGTGTTGAATATTATTTGTCTTACCTAGCGTGTCATCATGACTAGATGAATTTTGGGGGGGTAAAAGATAGTTGAGGTTTGGTAACACGGGGTGATTCTTGTTATAATTCCTATGGCGGAACGGTTTGATGATTTGAACTGTCATTGTTTTCCCTTAATTGCTTTCACCTGTATATTATTTTTGCTATGATTATTTTGATGTTTATCACATGATTACCTTTCATTGCCATTTATTTACTTTGCTTTTCCGTTGTTAGTTTTATATTGATATTATGCATAGGTTATTTGACAAGCAGGTGTCTTGACTTGAACCTCGTCAATACTCTATCGAGGTTTGATACTTAATGGGTATAGTTGTGGTGTACTCATACTATGCTACAACACATTTTTGTGTAGATTCAGGTACCTCAAAGCGTGCCGGACGTTAGTTAGATGCTTGTGATTTGCTGCGGAGACTTCAAGGTATATCTGCCATTGCGTTCGCAGGCCTCAGAGTCTCCTTATGTTGTCTTTCATTGCTACTGTTTATTTTCATTCCATAACAATATTGTATTTAGAGATTTCTAGTGAACTCAGTAGAGCTTATGACTCTGTACTACCGATTTTGAGGTTGTATGACTGATGTTCGGTTCAACTATGTTATTTCAGTTATAAGTTAATGCGGTGTAGTTAAGTTGGTTAAATTCTATTAATTCTTAGCATGTGTTAGGCTTACCTAATCATAGGGACTAAGTGCCATCACGATCCTTAAGGTGGGATTTTGGGTCGTGACACCTCTCTACAAAGAAAGTCCTAATTTGCACACATATTTTGAAGTATTTATGTATTCAGGATATTTTGAGAAGTACACTCATACTCTGAAAGATGTTCAATGCATGTGATTGAGATACCATATGCTTGTCCTTTATGTAAGTACCCACTAATATGAGAACACTTGAGATAGGATCGTTTAGGGCTTTTTCATTGGGTTGTAATGTAGGCTTGGGGATATGTAGGATATTCATTTTGGATGAAAGTGACTAATTCTCCTTGAGCACTGCATTGTGTCCGTGGTTTCAGTGTTCAAACCATACTTCGTCTCTTGATCTTGTTCGGCTCGATGTTCCTTTTTTGCTTTGACTTTTTTTGAACTTTTCAGAGGTTCTTCTTCCTTTTTGGAGGTTTATTTATTTTCTTTTTCTTTTCTTTTTCTTTTGAGCTTTCTCTTGCTTTGCAGGAGTTTGCCCTTCTTTTGTTGGAGCTCCTTTTCTTTGTTTTTGTGGATTTTCTCCCTTTGTTGAATTTTTTTTGAATTTGTGGGAGTCCCCTCTTTTTTGTTGGGTCCTCCTTCTAAATTTGTAGAAGTTTCTCCTCATTGTTGGATCCTCCTTTTGAACTGTATAGTTTTCGCTCTTTTATCCTAAAGTCATCTCTTTGTTCGTCTTGGACTGCGTAGCTTTCGCCTTTTTATGCTTGTCTCCTTCATTTTGGTTTTCAACCGAAGTTGCACGTTTCTAGTGCACTCGAGGAAGTCGGGCCAAGAGAGGGATAGTGCATTTAAGCACAAAGAAGGGTAAGGGCTAAGATGTGGTTGTCCAAGGAAAGGCTTAAGGCTCAAAGAGGGAATGCTAGGGATTAATGACATTTGGTAGGCTTGAAAAGGCTCAATCAGGTCAAAGAAGGCCAACGGTGCCTACAGTCTTTTCCTAAACAAAGCGTTACTCAGGATTTCGCCTCAACAAACATTTAGGCCAAGTTCTAGATCAATAATGCAATGCAATGAATTTAATCTAAAGCTCACCATACAATGCACATGAAAATGATGAGATCGGCTTTGTTCTTACCCTTACTGTAATCATGAGATGTTTCAAGCGTCACTAAGGAATGATTAAGAGGTACCACAAGAATCTATGGTTTACCCGAAGCTGATCCTCTCCATCATACCAATTAATACTTGTTCCTTCCTATGCACACTCCAAACTGTGTTGGTACCAACCAAGTCAATATTTTGATGATATATTTATTCCTTTCTTCCCTTTTGTTTCTTTTGTGATTTTGATAAATTGGACCAAACACGAGGAAAGGTTTCTTTTTTTTTTTTTTGATTTTTCTTTAAACTTTGGACTTAATGATTTTTTTGAAGGATTGCAAATTGAACCAACAAAAGGTTCATGATTTTTCTTTTTCAATTTTAAAAATATTAGAAACCGAACCCATAAAAGGTTCTTGATTCCCTTTTCATTGATTTATTTACTTATTTATTGATTGGAAATTGAACCACAAAAGATTCTTTATTCCCCTTTTTGATTTTCTGAAAGATGAGACCGAATCCCGAAAGAAGGGTCTTAGCTTTCATTTTGGATTTTTTTTTGAAAAGATTAGACCGAACCCGAAGGAAGGGTCTTGGCTTTCTTTCTTTTTTTTTGATTTTTGAAAAGTGAGACTGAACCCGAAAGTTGCCTACGTATCTCGTTGAAATAAGAATCAGGTCAAGCATAGTTCAGGAAGATTAGAAATAGAAAGAATATTTTTTTCAATTTTCATTTCTTTTCATTTTTTTTAAATTTTGAATTCCCTTAAGGGAGACTAATAAAGAAGGAAAATGTAACGATCCGACCTGTCATTTTGAGCTTTAAGGTTCTGTTTAGTGGTTAGAGGTCTTGAGTGGCTTCATATTGTGTATATGACTTGTGTGCATGGTCGGATTTGATTTTCGGATGTCTCTGGATGAATTTGGATGAGTGATTCTCACTTTAGGTGTTTAAATTAAAAATATTGACCGATGTTTGACTTTTGTAAAAACAACCCCAGAATGATATTTTGTTGGCTCCGATAAGTTCTATCGTGCTTTTGGATTTTGGGCATATGCCCGAAAGCGAATTCGGAGGTCCGTAGGTTGATTTGTGTTATTTTGCCAAAAGTTGGCAATTTAAAGGCTTAGAATTTTGATAAGTTTGATCGTAGGTTGACTTCATAGCTATTGTATTTGGATTTCTGTTTCGGGACTTGGAATATGTCTATTTGTTATTTGGAACTTGTTTGCAAAGTTTGGCGTCATTCCGAATTGATTTGATAAGAATCAGTCGCGGTTGTGTTTTTAGAAGTTCTTGAGTTTCCTGTTGATTTCATGTGTTTTGGAGGTCTGATTCATGGTTTTAGATGTTATTTTGATGATTTAATCGTGCATGCAAGTTTGTGTTATATTTTTAGACTTGTGTTGATGTTTGGCTTGGAGCCCCGAGGGCTCAGGTGAGTTTCGGACGCGTATCAGAGTGTTTGGAAGGATTGTAGCATTACTAGTTTTGGTACAGGTGCTTCAAGTATCGCCTTTGCAAGATATTGATCACAATTGCGATTTTTGGCTAGGGGTCTGCTAGGTTCGCATTTGCGAACCTAGTGTTCGCATATGCAATAAGGTGGCCTGGGTGAGATGGTTCGCATTCGCGATCTTGAGTAGGAGGCGATTTGGAAGATGGAGTTTCATCTACTATCATTGGGTAAGTGATTTGGATCAATTTCCTACTATTTTACATGATTATATGTGAGTTTTAACATCAAAATTATGAGAATCAAAGTGTAATATAGAGAAACATTGTCTATATTTTGAAAAATGAGAATTTTAGTTTTGAGAGTCGATTTGGACTCGGATTTTGAAACAAAACACATATATGGACTCATGGAGTTATGGGTAGTCGAAATCTACCCTTGGACTCAGGGTTTGACCGGCCATTTCTGGGGTTGACTTTTGAAGAATTGTACAAAGATCATAGCTTTATTTATTGGAATGGATTTCTCTTGCCTTATTTAATGTTATCAAGTTAATTTTGGTAAGATTTGAGCAGAGCGGAGGTGAATTGTAAAGGGAAAGCTATTTTACAATATTGATTGAGAGCTTTTGAGGTAAGTATCTTGCCTAATATTTTGTGGGGGAACTACCCCGTAGGGATTGGTTTGTTTGCACTATTTGAACTACCTGAAAGACGTGTGCATGAGGTGACGAGTGTGTACACAACTTATATATGGAAATTTGATCGGTTAGGTTCTTATGTACATTAAAACGAAGTTGTCTTATCATGTTATATCCTCCATTGCTAAACTTACCCTTACATGTTTTATTTGAAGTTGATTGGTTCATGTTCTACCCTTTATTGCCAAATATACTCTTATATGCATTAATTTAAGTTGCTACCTTTTTATTTCCATGTTATCTCTTCCATAGTTGATTATCCTTAATTGAAGTGATTATTATCTCTTCCATTGTTGACTTGTCCTTATTTGAAATAATTGCTACATGTTATCTATCCTATTGTTGAGTTACTCTTTTTTGATATTGTTGTTACACATTATCTCTCTCATTGTTGAGTTATTCTTATTTGAAACCATTATTACTTGTTATGTCTTTCATTGTGAGCTCAATCATCCGTTTCTTTATAATTTGTAATTCATGTGTTGATTTACTTGACATACCCCCATGTTATTGTTGTTGTTATTGTTTTTGTTGTTGTACTCAGTGTTTTTGAGCCGAGGTCTATGTGTGCTTGTGGTATTGGAATTATTTTGAGGATATGTTGTGGCATATGGTCACATGTGGTGCGAGTTTTTATATTGTGTTGTTATGTTTTTGGCACACTTGATATTGTTGAGAGGATTACCGGGGTGTTCGCACTTAAGTTGTCCATGCTATTATTATTATTGATATTTGAACATGCGGCGTGATAAGGCGGGCTATATATATGGGTTTACGAATGTGGCGAGACAAGGTGGCGAGACAAGACGAGCATTTACTTTATTATTGTGCACGCGGTAAGACAGGGGGGGAGGGGCTATGTCGGAGATGATTTGTGATGAATTGTAATGGCCTGGGGGCATTGTTATTGATGATATTTGTGTAGTGGTGTGCCTACTTTGTGTGAGTCATGCATATTACGGTTATGTTGTGTTGTTTCCTATGTGCCATTCATTGTCTCTGATCTTACTTGTTGACTCGAGCTGTGATAGTACACTTACACAAGCATACACCGTAATCTATCACTTATGTTAGTTCAGGAATATAAACCTTGATGTTTGTTGATCATTTACATGTATTATTGTATACATGCCTTCTGTGCGTGAGCTATACTATTGGCATATGAGTTGTCCGCGCGGATATGAGATATTGCTACTAATTGCATGTGAGTTGTCTATATGGTATGAGGTATTGTAACCGTTAGCACGTGAGTTGTTCGTGCGAATATTAAATATTGTTACTGTTACCACGTGAGTTGTCCGTGCGGATATGTTATATTGTTACTATCTTAGCATGTGAGTAATCCGTGTAGATATGAGGTATTAGTGGTATTGGGACGTGAGTTTTCCGTGTAGCACATGAGTTGTCGGGGATGGTTGTGATTTGTATAAACCTTGGGTGAAAGCAATTGTTTTATTGGGTTGTTACTTCTTTTCTCGTACTTGGTTTCACCGGATTTTAACTATATTCTACTTACTTTACGGTGTTATTACCTGTTTGCTCCTTGTTGTTAATTATTTTTTCTAGTTCTTATTGCAAGTATTGTAATATTATTCTTCCCATGTCTAACTTTATATTGTTCCCTGTTAGTTTTATATTCATACTTGTACAGATTATTATATCTAGTAGGTGTCTTGACTGTTCCTCGTCACTACTCCACCGAGGTTAGTCTTGATACTTACTGGGTACCGCTGTGCTGTACTCATCCTATGCTTCATTTTTGTGCAGATCCAGGTACCTCGGAGCATGTTGGTCATTAGTTAGTTGTTTGTGAGTTGCGGCGGAGACTTCAAGGTATACCTCCCATCATGTTTGTAGGCCTCAGAGTCATCTTCTGAAGTTTTACTTTGTACCGTTTGTTTCTATTCCAGAACAGTTGTATTTAGAGATTTTCTAGTGAACTCAGTAAAGCTTATGACTTGTACTACCGGTTTTTAGATGTTATATATCTACTTTGGATTGTTGGCTTTATATAGAAATTTCAGGTTCATGTTTAATAGTTGATTGGTTGAAAGCTGTAATCAATTCAGTAAGTATTAGGCTTACCTAGTCTTTGAGACTAGGTGCCATCACGACTCCTATGGAGAGATTTTGGGCCGTGATAGAAAAAAGGTATATTTGGATTTTTGAGCTTCTTTAAGGAAGACTTATAAAGGTAAATCTTTTTGGATTTTCAATTTGACGTCTCAAGGAAAGACTTCTAAGTAAGCAATAGAGGACAATATATATATACATTTTTTTTTGAAAATGATCTTTTTGTAAAGATCTTCGGTCCACTGTGACTGAAGTGGCCAAACTTGACCGATTCATCTAGCTAGGGACGAGAAAAATTGGACCCATGACAGGTTGCCAACGTATCTTGACATAAGGTCATGAATCAGGTACACGTAGTTCGTGAAGGGTAGGGTGTATAAGATGTATGGTTCACAACACTTCTTTTTACTCTCCTATTTTTTTAAATAATTGTAACTAAAATACTAATTGCATTAGAGGTATGTAAAAAATTCAAGGATATAGACAAACTTAGAGTAATGCCTCATAATGTCCATGGTTGGCTGTGATATCATTTGAAGTGTGACTCCAGCCAAAGAATGTGCCCCAATTGCTCTTTTGAATGATTACTTCAATACCCCCTGACTGTTTATGAGACTGTTGTTGTAGTTGTCTCCCAATTGACTGCAGGGATGTTTTGTTGCGACCTTCCAGTCATCCACAAGAACCATTTGGTGATCGTCCATCCTATTAGAATATAGAAATGTGTGAAAGTAAGGAAGTCATGAAAAATGAGGGAGTTTCAGATATCCATAGGTCCTAGAGTACCCGTACCGAACAGCTTCCACAGCCACGTCAGTGGGGAGGTTGCTTTGAGTATGGAGATACTAGCCACATGGTGAGAGATTGCCTAGACTTCGGACAGATATGCCAAAGCGGGGTATTCAGGCTATGAGTTCCGCTCTAGTTGTTGCTATACCTGCACCGCCAGCTAGGGCGGGTAGAGGTCACCCTAGAGGTGGAGGCCGAGTCCATTGTTACACTCTTCCTGGGTGGGTAGAGGACGATGCACCAGATGATGTCCTTACATGTATGGTTTCAGTTGATTATAAAGATGCATTTGTGTTACTTCGATCTGGTCCCATTTATTGGTAAGATTCATCCTACCTTGCTTTAAATGTGGTTATGTTTTGTTATTCTTGTACTTTGTTCATGTTTTCATGCCAGTTGGGGAAATTTATTGTGATAGCTCGTGTATATTGTTCTGGTTGGGTTGCTGTTGTAGGTCATGTGACTTGGGTAAGCTTTCTGTTAGTTAAATATGATAGGATTTGATGTGATCTCTGGATGGTTTGGCCCGACTTGTGATTTGGGTGCTCTACTGGTGTGGGAAATCCGCTATGTGTTGTGATTTTATTTTGCATAATTGAGCTAGTGGAAGGTTTCGGTTGGTGTGATGTGTATTCTACTTGTGATTTAGAGCTTAGGATGGGATCCTCGTGCTTTCGTATGGCTTGATATGTGTGAATTGGGCTACGTGTCGTGGTGGAGTTATATTAGGAAGAGATCCTTATGATTAATTCATATGTTTTGATTCTCCCTTGTGGAATGGATTTGTAGTATGGTACTGATAGGGAGTTGTACCTATCGGACTTGTTTGATAGTTCTTTCATGTGTTTCTTTTTCCATATTCAGTCATATTCGAGTTGTGCTTGTTTGGTTTGGATTGCGATGTATGTGCCCGTGTGGCATTCGAGTGTCTTGTTGATTGGATGAGTAGCTATGCGTTTCGCGTGTTTCTTGCATTATTTTCAGCGTTGTGGAGGTTTGGAACAAGGTTCTAGTTGATATGAGTCTGTTGCCGTAATCGGGCTCGGTAATGGGCAGCTATTTTGGTCAGAGTTGATGCTATGGGCATATAGATGATGTGTTATGTCGTGTGGTTATACCTTCTAGGTGTGTGCATGAGCTGTTGTAGCTAGTTGAGGATTTTACAGTGTGTTTGTGTGATAATATGGCACTTGGTACATGTGGAAATTTGATTCTAAGGCTTATCGGCATGAGTGAAAGGAATAATCTTTGTTTGGGATGATGTTGTCAGGCTTATGTGGTTGGGGTGACCTAGGATCACTCGTGAATATGTGCATGGTGAGTTTATAAGTGATTTGATGGCTGGGGAAAGACTCTTGGCACATTTGAGGATGAATATTTGTTTAAGAGGGGAGAATGTAACGACCGGACCGGTAGTTTTGAGCTTTAAGTTTCCGTTCAGTGGTTCGAGGTCTTGAGTGGCTTTATATTGTGTATTATGACTTGTGTGCATGGTCAGATTTGATTTTTGGATGTCTTAGGTGAATTTGGATGAGTGATTCTCACTTTAGGGGTTTAAGTTGAAAATATTAACCGGGGTTTGACTTTTGTGAAAATAACCCCGAAAAGGTATTTTGATGGCTCCGATAGGTTCTTATCGTAATTTTGGACTTGCGCATATGCCCGAAAGCGAATTCGGAGGTCCGTAGGTTGATTTGAGTTGTTTTGCCGAAAGTTGGCAATTTATAGGCTTAGAATTTTGATAAGTTTGACCGTAGGTTGACTTCATAGCTATCATGTTTGGATTTCCTTTTCGGGACTTGGAATAGGTCCATTTTATTATTTGGAAGATGTTTGCAAAGCTTGGTGTCATTCCGAATTGATTTGATAAGAATCGGACACGCGATTATTTATTAGAAGTTCTTGAGTTTCATGTTGATTTCATGTGTTTTGGAGGTCCGATTCATTGTTTCGCATGTTATTTTTGCGCGAGCGAGTTCGTGTTATGTTTTTAGACTTGTGATGATATTTGTCTTGGAGCCCCGAGGGCTCGGGTGAGTTACGGACGCGTATCGAAGTGTTTGGAAGGTTCTAACATTGGTGGTTTTTGCACAGGTGCTTTAGGTATCGCATTTGCAAGATATTGATCTCAATTGGGAGTTTTGGCTAGGGGTTTGCTAGGTTCGCATTTGTGAACCCAGTGTCTGCATTTGCGATGGGGTGGCCTGGGTGAGCTGGTTCGGATTTGCGATCTTGAGGGTCGCATTTGCGAAGTGTCCCATGTTCGCAATCGCGAACTATTCATCGCATTTTCCATGACAGCTGGGATGTGAGGCGTTTTGCTTTAGCAATAATTTCCTCACATTTGCGAACCCCAGGTCACAATTGCGACACATGCGACTGGACTTAAAAGCCGAGGGACGGGATTTTTGTCTTATTTTCATATTCTGGAACCCTAGACTCGGTAGGAGGCGATTTTGAAGAGGAATTTTCATCTACAATCATTGGGTACGTGATTTTGATCAATTTCCAACTATTTTACATGATTATATGTGAGTTTTAACATCAAATTTATGAGAATCAAAGTGCAATTTCTAGAAACTTTGTCTATAATTTGAAAAATGAGAATTCGAGTTTTGAGAGTCGATTTGGACTCGAATTTTGAAATAAAACACATATATGGACTCGTGGGGTTATGGGTAGCCGAATCTACCCTTGGACCCGGGTTTTGACTGAGAGGGCCCGGGGTTGACTTTTGAGAAATTTTGCAAAGATCATAGCTTTAATTATTGGAATTGATTTCTCTTGCATTATTTGATGTTATTGAGTCGATTTTGGTTAGATTTGAGCAGAGCAGAGGTGAATTGTAAAGGGAAAGCTATTTTAGAGTATTGATTGAGCGCTTTTGAGGTAAGTATCATGTCTAACATTGTGTGGGGGAACTACCCCGTAGGGATTATTTTGTTTGCACTATTTGAACTACGTGAAACACGTGTACATGAGGTGACGAGTGTGTACACGGCTTATATGTGGAAATTTGATCAGCTTAGACACTTAGGTTCTTATGTACATTAAAATGAAGTTGTCTTATCATGTTATATCCTCCATTGCTAAATTTACCCTTACATATTTTATTTGAAGTTGATTGTTTCATGTTCTACCCTTTATTGCCATATATACTCTTATATGCATTAATTTAAGTTGTTGCCTTTTTTATTGCCATGTTATCTCTTCCGTAGTTGATTATCCTTAATTGAAGTTATTGTTATCTCTTCCATTGTTGACTTATTCTTATTTGAAATCATTGTTACATGTTATCTCTCCTATTGTTGAGTTACTCTTATTTGATATCATTGTTACACATTATCTCTCTCATTGTTGAGTTATTCTTATTTGAAACCATTATTACTTGTTATGTCTTTCATTGTGAGCTCATTCTGCCGTTTCTTTGTGTTTTGTTATTCTTGTATTGATTTACTTGCCGTACCCACGTGATATTATTGTTGTTGTTGTACTCAGTGTTGTTGAGCCGAGGGCTATAAGTGGTTGTGGTATTGGAATTGTTTTGATGATATGTTGTGGCATATGAGCATATGTTGTGCGAGTTGTTATATTGTGTTGTTGTGTTTTTGGCACATGTGATATTGTTGATAGGATTGTCGGGGTGTTCGCACATGAGTTGTCCCTGCCATTGTTATTATTAATATTTGCACATGCGGCGTGACAAGACGGGCTATATATGTGGGTTTGCGCATGTGGCGAGACAAGGTGGGATGATTATATGCTCGTGTGGTGAGACAATGCGGGCATTTACTTTATTATTATGCACGCGGCGAGACAAGGTCGGGGGGGGGGGAGGGGACTATGTCGGGGATTATTTGTGATGAACTATGATGGCCTGGGGACATTGTTATTGAAGATATTTGTGTAATAGTGTGCCTACCTTGTGTGAGTCATGCATATTATGGTTTTGTTGTGTTGTTTCCTATGTGCCATTCGTTGTCTCTAATCTAACTTGTTGTCTCTGAACCTTGATGTTTGTTGATCATTTACATGTATTCCTGCATACTTGCCTTCTGTGCGTGAGTTGGACTATTCGGACGTGAGTTGTTCGTGCGGATATGAGATATTGCTACTATTGGCACGTGAGTTGTCCGTGTGGTTATGAGGTGTTGTTACTGCTAGCACATGAGTTGGTTGTGTGGATATGAAATATTATTACTGTTAGCACATGAGTTGTCCGTGCAGATATGGGATATTGTTACTATCTTAGCACGTGAGTTGTCTGTGCAGATATGAGGTATTAATTGTGTTGGCACGTGAGTTATCCGTACAACACGTGAGTTTTCCGTGTGGTTATGATTTGTAATGTGGGCATAAGATGCCAAGTGATTAGGGTTTGTGATTTAGGACTCATGATTGTGATTATCAGGTGTGGTACCTCGGGGAAATTCTTGTATGTACCATGTGTGAAAGCGGTTATTTTATTGGGTTGTTACTTGTTTTCCCGTACTTGGTTTCACCGGACTTTAATTGTATTCTGCTTGCGTTACGACATTATTACCTGTTTGCTCCTTGTTGTTAATTATTGTTTCTAGTTCTTATTGCAAGTATTGTAATATTATTCTTCCCATGTATAGCTTTATATTGTTCCCTATTAGTTTTATATTCATACTTCTACATGGATTATTATGTTTAGTAGGTGTCTTGACTGTTCCTCATCACTACACCACCGAGGTTAGTCTTGATACTTACTAGGTACCACTGTGGTGTACTCATGCTACGCTTGCTGCACATTTTGTTACAGATCCAGGTACCTCGGAGCATGTTGGTCATTAGTTAGCTGTTTGTGAGTTGCGGCGGAGACTTCAAGATATACCTACCATCGCATTTGCAGGCCTCAGAGTCATCTTCTGAAGTTTTACTTTGTACCATTTATTTATATTTCGGAACATTTGTATTTAGAGATTTTCTAGTGAACTCAGTAAAGCTTAAGACTTGTACTACCAATTTTTGGATGTTATATATCTACTTTGGATTGTTGGCTTTATATAGAAATTTCGGGTTCATGTTTGATAGTTGATTGGTTGAAAGTTGTTATTAATTCAGTAAGTATTAGGCTTACCTAGCCTTTGAGACAAGGTGCCATCACGACTCCTATGGAGAGATTTTGGGTCGTGATGGAAATGAAGTTATTTTTGGGATTTTGAGCTTCTTCAAGAAAGACTTATAAAGGAAAATCATTTTGGATTTTCAATTTGACGACTCAAGGAAAGACTTCTAAGTAAACAATAGAGGACAATATATATGTTTTTTTAATTTTTTTTTGGAAATAATCTTTTTGTAAAGATCTTCGGTCAACTGTGACCGAAGTAGCCAGACTTGGCCGATTCGTCCAGCTAAGGACGAGAAAAATCGGACCCATGATTGGTTGCCTATGTATCTTGACATAAGGTCAAGAATCAAGTATGTGTAGTTCGTGAAGGGTAGGGAGTACAAGATGTATGGTTCACAACACTTATTTGTACTCTCCTATTTTTTAAAGAATTGCAACTAAAATACTAATTGCATCACAGGTATGTACAAAATGCAAGCGTATAGACAAACTCTGCACAATGCCTCGTAATGTCCGTAGTTGGCTATGATATCATTTGAAGAGTGACTTCAGCTAGAAGAGGTACCCCAGTTGCTCTTTTGAATGATTACTTCAATGCCTCTGACCATTTGCGAGACATTTGTTGTGGTTGTCTCCCGATTGACTGTAGGGATGTTTTGTTGCAACCGTCCAGTCATCCACAAGAACCATTTGGTGATCGTCCCCAGTTCTTAACCGGGCGATTATCCTATCAGAATATAGAAATGTGTGAAAGTAGGGAAGTCATGAAAAATGAGGGAGTTGAGAAGTGTGATTGTATAACTAACACTCTCCTGATTGTTCGATTGATGTTCTGCAAAGTCCGATGTCAGATGTTATTTCCCATGCAGTCCTAGGATGGTGCACCTTCCGGTTGTCCATGGGATCCATTTGACGATCGTCCCCGGTTGATAACCGGGAATGATTTTCCTATCAAATTTTGGAAAAGTTATGAGAGCATCGAAGTTATGAAAAATGATGGAGTTGAGAAATATGATTGCAAAACCAATGCTCCCCTGATTGTTTAGTCGATGTTCCACCAAGTTTGAGGTCACAAGTATTCCTTCGTGAAGTCCCAAGATGATGCACCTGCAAATTTAGAGGAGAATATATTAGAGTCCCTCTCAAACAATATTACAGAATTGAGAGGGTGCAGAGTTAGGCTGTGTGGCTAGTGATGCAGTTGGTAGTGGATAAAAACATGATGTTGGCGTTCCGTGAAAGTTCCAGAGCAGATATTGTCCCTCCTGTGTCCAAAGAAAAATTCTTAGATTTAAGGGAGGGGAATCGATCTGTGTTGACTCGAGGCTTTGCTTGTTCTTCTTCGTTTGTCCGAGTCGTGCGAGCCTGACACTCCTCAAGGGCTGGCCAACAACTTGCCCCTATAATAAAAATGGGTTGACTTGTACTGAATTCTCGAATTTGAGAAAGTGAGAGTGAACACCATGGCTCCATAGTCATATGTGTGAAGATAAGACTTGCATCCCGTATTTTGGGATTTAAGTCGAGTGAGGGTCGGGGTAAGACCAATATGGTATTTTGAGATTTGAATTTTGGATGAAATTTGGTTGACGCTCTCACAAATTTCTAGGTAGAGAGCATCTTCGCACTTTTCCAAAAGAACTGCCCCAGTTTTCAGTACTGAGGAAATTATTTGAAACCATGGGGAGACTGAACCCTTATGTAGGGTTGCCTACATATCTTGCCAAAGCAAGAATCAGGTCAAAATTTAGTTCGGGCCAACTAGTGAAATTATATCATTGTGGTTATCATGAATGAGTGATTGTTCCTTGAGAAGAAGTGTGATTTTGAATGAGAATTCTTGGGTGGGTGGGTAGAGACTGGTAACTTTCGAATAAAAGATAGATGGTTGCATGGAGCATGGATCTTTCTCAAATGACGGAAGTGAGTGAAAAATATTATGTTTGATTGAGAAGAATACGTCAAATCAGTGGAAGATGTTCCAAGTTAGATTGACGTATCTTTGAAAAGAATGGTAAAGTCCAGATGATGGTATGATTATAGGGATGGTCATGAAGACCGAAATGTACATGTGTATTTGAAAGTTCAAAGTTCAACACAAGTCAACCAGAGTTTAGTCTGACGAAGAGAACCTAATAGTGGATAACAAATAGAAGGTACATGTAACAGATAAAGAATACATAACAATAGCAGACAAAGAATATATAATAAATAAAGAATGGATAACATACAGAATATGTAACAAGTAAATGATATGCAAGAATTAATCCAGATAATGCTAGCTGCAAGATTGTATGTATAGTGACCTAGGAATTCTAAGAGTAGATTTACCACTCCGTAATACTATGTTTTGGGGGGATTGTTGTTACAGTATCATTATACATTCTATCATTATTCTATTTCAGTTATATTACACCTTGAATATGTTGGTTTACTCTATGTTTGATTTTGGTTTACCTAGTCATAGGGGTTAGATGATATCGCGAGCATTGGTGGAATTTTGGATCGTGACAAAGTTGGTATCAGAGCTCTTTGGTGGCATTTTGGGTCGTGACAAAGTTGGTATCAGAGCTCTAGGTTCATGGGTTCTACAGGTCATGAGCATTTCTAGTAGAGTCTTGCGGATCGGTATGGAGACATATGTAATTAGTTTCGAGTTGCTACGGAACAAATAGAAAACTTTACTTTCTTCCTTTCTCTATCGTGCGACCTTAGTTCATCCTAAAGTATGATTATTTGCTCTTCTATTCTCTCATAGATGGTGAGAACATATTCTTCAACAATAGCGGAGCAGGAGCGAGTACCGCATGCCAGAGCCAAGAGAGATAGAGGCTAGGAGAATCCTAGAACGCAGGCCAGAGCACGTATGGTCACACTTGTGATAGGTAGAGCACATGCAACTCCTTGTTCTCATGTTAGATCAGTTTTTGAGGAGCCACATGTAACTTCGGTAGTGGAGCAGGCTCCAGCTCATATTTTTCCACTAGGTCCAGCCTAGGTTCCCGAGGGTTTAATTGCAACCTTAGAGATTTAGGTACTATGGTATATATCATGAGTTAGTTTTATGGATTTGCACAGGCTCGTATGATTCCTATGATACCATCTACTTCTCTAACTGGAGGGGGTGCACACACCCCAGCTATTCACACTCCGGAGGAGGCCACTACTATGTTTCAAACTATAGGAGTTTCGATTATTCCACCAGTTAGGGCAATTCATCCTGTTGCTATATTCTGGCCAGAGGTTAG
Organism: Nicotiana tabacum; assembly: GCF_000715075.1. Lineage (NCBI taxonomy): Eukaryota > Viridiplantae > Streptophyta > Magnoliopsida > Solanales > Solanaceae > Nicotiana > Nicotiana tabacum. The sequence goes on along the minus strand of NC_134094.1, from coordinate 62,333,825 downwards.
ACCTGCTATGCCTGTGGAGGATTAGAAGAGGATGGATCAGTTCCAGAAGTTAGATCCTCCATGTTATTCCGATGATCCCACAGCTAATGTTTAGGAGTTCTTGGATATGTGTCACGAGATTTTATGCAATTTGGAACTTGTGGAAGCCAATGGAGTTGATTTCACTATATTTCAGTTGAGTGGGACAACCAAGAGGTGGTGGCCGACTTATGAGCAGGGCAGACCATCAGTGTCACTTCCTCTCACAGGGGCTCAGTTTTACTCTCTTCTTATATAAGTCATCCAACTCACCAGGAGAGATGAGTTGTGTGGCCAGTTTGACCACTTGTAATAGGATGGTATAACCATTACCTAGAATGAGATGAAGTTCATAGAGTTTCCACGCTATACAACGTTTTTGATTCATTCTGAGAAGGAGAGGGTACGAAAGTTCGTCGAGGGACTCAGCAACAGTCCTAGGTTTGGGATGGCACGAGAGGTTGAGACTAAGACTACCTTTCATCTGGCTGTAGATATTGCTATGATATTAGAGCGTATCCCCATGTACGAGAGGGAGGATAGAGAGGCCAAGAAGCCCCATAGTATTGGAGGATTTAGTGGTGCCTACTCTAGGAGCAAGGGTTATCATGGTAGAGGCTATTTCCGTAGGGCAGTTTAGTTAGCACTTCAGACTTGACTTGGTGATCCAGCTGCCCACGGGTTTCAAAGTATTCATCCAGGCAGTTGTCATTCAGTGCACCTCCCACACGTGGTTCTTACAGTGACTATTCTAGTCATTCAGGGCAGGCTCAGTCCCAACAACCACGTCAACAGAGAGCTTGTTTCGAGTGTAGGGATTTGACGGATATGAGGAGGGATTGTCCCAGGCTTCGGAGAGGTGTATCTTAGCAGGGCACCCAAACCATAATTCCCACACCAGCGGCTATAACACATGCACATCTAGCTAGAGGTGGAGGCCTATCTCGTTCTTATGCTTTCCCTGGTAGACATGAGGCAGTTGCGTCTGATGCAGTCATCACATGCATTGTTTTAGTCTATCATAGAGATGCTTCAGTATTGTTTGATTCAGGTTCTACTTATTCGTACGTGTCGTCCTATTTTTCAATCCTATTTGGATTTGCCTCGTGATTCTTTGGATATTCTTGTTTATGTGTCTACACCAGTTGGAGATTCTATTGTGGTGGATCGCATCTATCGTTCTTGTGTGGTAACTATCAATGGGTATGATATTATGGTTGATCTCTTACTATTGGATATGGTTGATTTTGAGGCGATTCTTGGCATAGATTGGTTATCTCTGTATCATGCTATCTTAGATTCTCACGCCAAGACAGTGACTTTGGCTATGTCAGGATTACCTAGATTAGAGTGGTGAGGGTCACTAGGTCATTCCACAGGTAGGGTGATTATATTTTTGAAGGCTTAGTGTATGGTTGAGAAATGATGCCTAGCATAGTTGGATTTCGTTTGGGATTCTAGCGCCAAGGTTCCTTGAATAAATTTGATATTGATGGTGAGAGAGTTTCTGGATTATTTCCTATGGATTTGCTGGGTATTCCACCGGATCGGGATATTTATTTTTGTATTGACTTGGTTCTGGGCTCTCATCCCATATATGTTCCACCGTACTGCATAGCTCCAGCTGAGTTGAAGGAATTTAAGGAGCATTTGGAACATTTGAGGTGTGCCGATGTTATCTGTAAAGAAGAAAAAAGGTTCCATGAGGATGTGTATTGATTACAGATAGTTGAACAAAGTTACTTTCAAGAACATGTATCCATTGCCTCGTATTGGTGATTTGTTTGATTAGCTTCAGGGTGCTAAGGTATTCTCTAAGATTGACTTGAGACCGGTTTATCATCAGTTGAATATTAGGGCTTCGAATATCCCTAAGACAGCTTTTAGGACTCGATATCGTCACTGTGAGTTCTTGGTAATGTCATTTGATTTGACTAATGCTCCAACGGTTTTCATGGATTTAATGAACAAAATGTTCAAGCCTTATTTGGATTCATTTTTTATCGTCTTCATTGATGACATTTTGGTTTAGTCTCCCAGTAGGGAGGAACATGACTAGCCCTTGAGAGTAGTACTTCAGACTTTGAAAGATCAGAACTTTTATGCTAAATCTTTGAAATGTGAGTTCTGGTTGGATTCAGTTGCATTAATGGGTTGTTTTGTGTCTAGCAAAGGTTTTAAGGTTGATTCTAAGAAGATTGAGGCGGTTTATAGTTGGCCTAGACCTACTACAGCTACAGAGATCGGAAGTTTCTTGGGTTTGGCAGGCTATTATCGTTGCTTAGTAGAGGGGTTTTCTTCCATAAAATCCTCATTGACTAAGTTGACTTAGAAGGGCGCTCAGTTCAAATGGTCTGATGAGTGTGAGGTGACCTTTCAGAAGCTCAAGTCAACTTTAACTTCAGCCCAAGTGTTGGTGTTGCCCACGAATTTCGATCCATACACCGTGTATTGTGATGCTTCACGCGTCAGTCTTAGTGCGATGCTAATTCAGGAGGGTAGAGTGTTTGGTTATTCATCATAGTAGCTGAAGCCTCATGAGAAGAATTATCGCATTCATGATTTGGAGTTGGCAGCTGTAACGACCCGACTAGACGTTTTGCGTATTTGCGCCCTGTTTCCCCTTTTTATTCTTCACGCATGTGTAATTTTTGTTTTATGACTTATGGGATTGATTGGTTTTGTTCCGCAAAGGTTTCAGGTTGATTTAGACCTTTTGGTTCTTGGCTTAGAAGCTTAAGTTAGAAATGTTGACCAAACTTTAAATTTAGTAAAAATTAGCCCGGGACTATATTTTAATGGCTCCTATAGATTCGTACCATAATTTTGGAGTTGGGTGCATGCCTGAAATCGAATTCGGAAGTCCATAGGTTGATCTGTGTTGTTTTGCCGAATATTGGAAACTTGAGGTTTAGAAGGTTTATCGTAGATTGACTTTTTGCTATCGGGTTCGGAATTTGATTTTGGGACTTGGAATAGGTCCGTTATTCTATTTAGAACTTGTCTGCAAAATTTGGTATCATTTGGAGTTAATTTGATAGGATTCGGGCGCTTGGTGTGAACTTTACTTTGAAATTCATGCGTTTTGGTGTTCGATTCGTAGTTCTAGATGTTATTTTTGTGTGTTTGATCGCGCAAGAGAGTTTGTATGATGTTTTTAGACTTGTGTGGATTTTTGGTTTGGAGCCCCGAGGGCTCGGATGAGTTTCAGACATATCGCGAAATGGTTTGGATTGAAAATAGAACTGCTGGTGTATTGATGCCTCAGGTGTCGCAATTGCGAACACCAGCATCGCAATTGCGATCCTAGCAGGGGGTTCTTAGGTGTCGCAAATTGCGATACCTTGATCGAAATTGCGAAGAGCGTCAGGATTTGGGTAGGCTCGCATTTGAGACAAAAGTGTTGTATTTGCAATGAGGACAGGCTTCGCAAATGCGAAGCCAATGTGGCATTTCCGACTTCCTCTTAGGCTGTCAGTGGCCGCATTTGCGAGAATTTCGTAGCAATTGCGAGGGTTCTCAATTGGGAATCCATGTCGCAATTACGACAACTGCAACTGAATAAAAGGGATGGGAGTCAGGATTTTTCATCATATTCTCTCATTTTAGAACCCTTGACTCGGTAGGAGGCGATTTGGAGATGGGATTTCAACTACAAATATTAGGTAAGTGATTCTAATCAATTTCCAACTATATTTGATGATTATATCTTAGACTTAACATCAAATTTATGTGAATCGAAGAGGAAATTTGGGAATTTTTGTGCAAGTTTTGAAAAATGAAGATTTGAGTTTTGAGAGTCGATGTGGACTCAGATTTGAAAACTAATTACATATGTGAACTCGTGGGGTTATGGGTAATCAGAATCTACCCTTGGACCTTGGCTTTGACCCACGGGTCCAGGGTTGACTTTTGTTGACTTTTAAGGAAATGTGCAAAGATCATAGCTTTATTTATTGTAATTGATTTCTCTTGCATTGTTTGATGTTATTAAGTCAGTTATGGTTAGATTTGCGCTGTGTGGAGGCGAATTTTAGGGGAAAAGCTATTTTCGAGGTTGAGTTGACCTAATTGAGGTAAGTATCTTGCCTAACTTTATGTGGGGGAACTACCCCTTAGGATTTGAATTGATTGTTCTATTTGTCCTATGTGGAAGACGTGTACGCGAGGCGACGAGTGTGTACATGAGCTGTATGTGGTATTTGACAAGTTTAGGTCATTTAGACTCTTTCTATTCTTTAATTGAATTGTCGTAACATGCTATATATCCCATTGTTAGTCTACTCTTAGATGTGTTAATCTACTCTTACATGCTTTATTTGACATTGTTAACACTTGTTTTACCTCTTACTTATTTTGTTGCTCTTATATGCTTTAGTTGAAGTTATTGTCGTCCTTATTGTTTTGTTACCTTTTTAATTGTTGAATTACTTTTACTTGAAGTTGTTATTTCGTAGAATATCTTTTATCACATTGAGGTGAAGTTGTTAATCATTGAGACATCTTTATTGTTGAGTAATTCGCATTCATTTTGTTATTGTTGAGATTCTTGTACACATTGTGGTTGAGCTATGGGCTATTTGTTGTGGAAACATTGGCATTGTTGATTCTTTTAGCAAGTTGTGGCATATGGGCACTTGTAGTGCGAGTTGTGATTATGTTGTGATATTGATATACACACGGAGGTATAAGGCTAGGGGTTGATACACATGCGGTGGGATAAGGTGGACTTGATACGCGTGTTGCTAGTAGGGGAACTACTTCAAGCCACGCGATGAGATAAGGTGGGCTAAAATACATGTAGCTATTTCGGGAAAAATAATTTTCAAAACTAAATGTAAAGCTCACACGTATTTTCCTAACGAAAGATTGTGACTGAAATTTATAAAATTTGAATACGAGGCGGTACCTCGATTGTGATTCTTGTTGTGCATTTCATTTTGAGAAGAATTATTGGTTGAATGATTCTTGTTGCTTTTATTCTTCCTTGTCTTACCAAATTTGTCCGTATTTGATTAATTACGGTTCTCATTATATGTTTCCTTCTTGTTGTCTTTCTGCTTAAAATTCTGCCATTAGTTTATATTACTAAACTACTTTGTTATCATTCATTTATCCGCTTTCTGTTTCTTCCTGTTATTATATTTTTGTTCCGTTTATCTTGTCCTAGTAGGTGTCTTGACCTGGCCTCATCATTACTCTATCGAGGTTAGGCTTGATACTTACTGGGTACCATTGTGGTGTACGCATACTAAATTTTTGCACATCTTTTGTGCAGATCCAGGTACGTCTGCCTGTGTTGGACGCTAGAGATTGATTGGTTAGATTCTTTCAGGAGACTTCAAGCTATACCTGCCGATGTCCGCAAGCCTCGGAGTCACCTTCCGTTACCTTCTCATTACTGTTCTTTTCTTTATCAGATAGTGTTGTAGTAAACTGTTTAGAATATTCTGCAGAGCTTATGACTCAGTTCCACCAGATTTTGGGAGTTATTTGTCAGTTGTGTTGTTGATATTCATTATTATAGTTGAATGGTTTAAACTTGAGTTTTTCTTTTATTTCCGCTATTTCTCCATACATGTTGGGCTTACCTTGTCTCAGAGACTAGGTGCTATAACGGCATCCTAAGGTGGGATATTGGGGTCGTGACACTAACAATTGTGCATGCGCTTAAGATTTGGAGGAATTATTTATATGGTGTGTTATGTGAGGTTTACACAGATCATTGGAGTCTTAGTACTTATTCAAGCAAAAAGATTTGAATTTGAGGCAATGGAGGTGGCTTGAGTTGCTGAAAGACTATGATATCACTATCTTGTATCATCCAGGTAAGGCAAATGTGGTAACAGATGCCTTGAGTAGGAAAGTAGAGAGCATGGGGAGTTTGGCATTTATTCTAGCTGAGGAGAGGCCTTTGGCTATAGATGTTCAGGCCTTTCCCAATAGATCTGTAAGATTGAATATTTTCGAACTATTTTGATTTTATTAAAATAGCATAAAATAGCAGCAAAAAACTAAAATTAATAAAATCAAAATAGAAAACCCGTTTGAAAGAATAGTTACAGTTATTGACAATAATGAATATAGTTATAAAGAGATTGACATGGAAGAAGATTTAGAAATAGTAAAAGAAAGATTAAGTACATCAAGTATACCAAACCAATTGACTTATGAAACACCAACATCATCAAGAATAAGTACATCAAGAAGAGAATATATAATCCCAAAAAATTTAATAAAAAACACAAAAGAAAAAATAAATACATACCACTACTATATAACTAGAATCATGGAACAAAGAAAATATCAAATATTCATAAATACAGGACAAGAAGAAAACTATATTACAAGAGAATTAGTAACAGAAACTGAAATAATAACTACTGAACAATTATGCCCTGAATTACCTAAAGAATTAATAATAAACGAAGAAATAACAGAAAAAGAAATAATTATTGGAGGAATACCTCTAATAATACAATTTAAAATATATCAAGAAAACGAAAATGAAAATATTACACTAGGAATAAAATGGTTAGAAAAGGTAAAACCATACAGTCTAGGAGATAAGCAATTAACCATAACATACAAAGATAAGAAAATAATAATAAAAAGAACAGAAGAATGAAAATATATATACTAGCAAAAGTCATAGTAGAAGGATATTATAATAGATACTATACACTAATGATAGATACAGGGGCAGAAGCTAATATATGTAAATATAATTGTTTACCAACGGATAAATGGAAAAAATTAAAAACACCTATGGTAGTAACAGGATTTAATAATGAAGGTAGTATGATTAACTACAAAGCCAAGAATGTAAAAATACAAATATGGGATAAAATATTAACTATAGAAGAAATATATAACTTTGAATTCACTACAAAAGATATGTTACTAGGAATGCCATTTTTAGATAAATTATACCCACACATAATAACAAGAACACACTGGTGGTTTACCACACCATGTAAAAATAAAGTAGGAGCAAAAAGAGTAAATATTAAACAACGAATGGATACGAGGAAATGAAAAAATCACACAAAAATTAGAAAATATAAGTAGAAATACAACTACTCAATTAGAAATTATCATATTTACAATAGACAAAGTAAAAATAATCCAAAATGAATTAGAAAAATTATATAATGATAACCCTCTAAAAGGATGGAATAAACATAAGACAAAAATAAAAATAGAATTAATAGAAGAAAATAGTATAATAACACAAAAACCCTTAAAATATAACTTTGATGATTTAGCAGAATTTAAAATGCATATAAAAGAATTATTAGATAACAAGTATATACAAGAAAGTAATAGTAAACATACAAGTCCAGCATTTATAGTAAATAAACATAGTGAACAAAAAAGAGGAAAAAGCAGAATGGTTATAGATTACCAAAATTTAAATGCAAAAACTAAAACATATAATTACCCAATACCTAACAAGATATTAAAAATAAGACAAATCCAAGGATATAATTACTTTAGTAAATTTGACTGTAAATCAGGATTTTACCATCTAAAACTAGAAGATGAATCTAAAAAACTAACAGCATTTACAGTATCACAAGGATTTTATGAATGGAATGTTTTACCATTTGGATATAAAAATGCACCAGGAAGATACTAACATTTTATGGATAATTATTTTAACCAACTAGAGAATTGCATAGTATATATAGATGATATATTACTATATTCAAGAACACAAGATGAACATATAAAATTATTAGAAAAATTCATACATATTATAGAAAACTCTGGTATAAGCTTAAGCAAAACCAAAGCAGAAATTATGAAGAATCAGATAGAATTTTTAGGAATACAAATAGATAAAAATGGAATAAAAATGCAAACACACATAGTACAAAAAATAATCAATCTTGATGAAAACATAGATACAAAAAAGAAATTGCAATCATTTTTAGGATTAGTAAACCAAGTAAGAGAATATATACCTAAATTAGCAGAAAACCTAAAACCTTTACAGAAAAAACTAAAAAAAGATGTAGAATATGGGTTCGATGAAAAAGACAAGGAACAAATAAGGAAGATTAAAATATTGTGTAAGAAACTACCAAAATTATACTTCCCAGATGAGAACAAAAAATTTACTTATATTGTAGAAACAGATTCGAGTAATCATAGTTATGGAGGAGTTCTTAAATATAAATATGATAAAGAAAAAATAGAACATCATTGCAGGTATTATTCAGGATCTTATACTGAACCACAGGAAAAATGGGAAATAAATAGAAAAGAATTATTTGTATTATATAAATGTTTATTAGCATTTGAACCATATATAGTTTACAACATATTTATTGTAAGAACAGATAATACCCAAGTAAAATGGTGGATAACCAGAAAAGTACAAGATTCAGTTACAACAAAAGAAATACGCAGACTGGTATTAAATATATTAACCTTTACATTTACAATTGAAATAATCACTACTAACAAGAATGTTGTTGCAGATTACTTGTCAAGACAAAGCTACCCAAACTGACCCAGATAATACAATGGAAAATCTACTCTTAGCCATGACTACACTTTGTAAGAAAGTGGAAAGTATGGATGAAGAGATACAGATAATAAGAAAAACAGCTAGTAGTCAGCAGCATGACTCAAAAAATGCGGAGATAAGACGATCGGAAGTCTCTAAAATTCCAGAGCTAGAAGGTGACGTTGAGAAACACCTAAAAACTCATAACAGTTTGTTAAATACAGTTGCAGGAAGCAGCACAACTAGCAGTTCATCTGCAAAGAAGAAGGAAGAAATTAAACTCAGATACACAAACATAAATATGAACAATTTATTTTCAAAACCATTCGTACAGAAAAATATCCAAAATACCCAGAACGAAATATTCCTACCACCACATATAAATACCTACAAAGAAAGTCTGAACCAAGCCAAAAAGACATACAACCATATAACTCGTACATATATAGACAACATACACAAAATACAAAACTTTTTAAACAAAAACCCAAGATCCCAAACTACCCAGAATCCAAATGAAGATTATATTACCCATTATCTAACAGGATACAATAAATTAATAGCCCTACCAAATACAAATGCAAAACTAGTAGCCACCTGCTACAATTATGGATTACTAGATACTGTATATACACAAACAGGACAGGAGATAGCTACCATAACAGAGCTACACAGAGCATTTATGCAATACAAAAGAATAACTAAAGGAACATTATTCTATATACGATTTTATTCAGCCACATCGGAGATATTATATGAAGAGATAAAGCCTATCATACAAGTTATCAAGATCGGACTTACAAGGGAAATGCTAGTACCAGAAAAAATAGAAGAACAAGAAGAGATAGAAAAAATAAATATTCCAGACTATTATGCAAATAAAAGGATTATTGGAATATTCACTATACTAAATGAGCTAGCAAACAACTACCTAAATCAGAATGCTATTTGGAGTTATTATTCAAGAGAACAAACAATGATATATTCAAATTGCAGAGAAATACGAGAAGCAGATATGGAGGTATTAAGACAATGGGTCTTAAGTCTTTTAAAACCAGAACAACCTACAACTACAAGAGCTATAAGGACGAATTTCATCTCTCCAGAACTGTTAACAAGATATTGCAAGCTAATCAGTCACAAATATCCAGACCACATATGCTCAAAATGCAAAGGAGAAGATAACATTGTTCCAGACGTACAACTGGAATAATCGAGAAGAAGACAACAAACTAGACGACAAAAAACTATGGCAGACAAGATAAAGTAAAAGATTTAGATTCTTTTCTTTTTTAAATAATGTTATTTTGTTTTTTGTAAAAGTCGTAAAGTAAATAGTTCTTTACTTTACAAAAGTAAGAGTCAGTCTCATGAACAGTAAAGGTCGTTCATGAATAGTAAGAGTCAGTTTTATGAACAGTAAAGGTCGTTCATGAATAGTAAGAGTCAGTTTCATGAACAGTAAAGGTCGTTCATGAACAGTAAAAGTCATTTTGTAATCTTTAAATAGCCTTTCGATTATGAATAAAAAACAGGCTACATCTTCAGGCCAAGGGATTCTCTCTTCTCTCTATTTCTTCTCTTAATATACTTAAAGATAAAATACAGGAAAGCTATGGATAAACAAGAAGATATGAAAGCTATGGATCAACAAGGAGATATCAAGAACTTACAAAAACAGGTATGTCACACTATAATCATGAGTAGCTAAATTAATATATTTCTGATAATCTCTTACATGTAAATTATAATTATCCATCATATAATAGTACTGTTATAGAAATCATCTTGAGTAAGTTTGCCATGAAAATATGCTAAGAATAAGTAAGCCCAGACTATGCATCCTAAGGTTGAAACCGGTAGGCAGAGAGGCCGTTTAGGGGAGTAAACAAAAGTTGAAGCGCTGTTAGGGTAACTGATTGAAGCAGAAAATCATGGTAGTGACCAGAAAAGATGATTAAAATAACTTATTATAATATGATGAATAAGGATAATAGACATAGAGATTAAAAGGAATATGTTTAGCAAATCATATGATAAAATGAACACCTACTTAATAGATGACGATCTTAGTTATAAAATACTTATACTATATATACTGAAAGATATTAATAATGATGTAAGAAGAATAATCTATAAAAAATTACTCACCTTTGAAATAACAGAAATAATGGACCAGAATTGGACAGAATTAATTATACCAGAAATAAATTTATATGAACTAGATTTATATTTCGATAACACATAATGAACAATATATACCTACAATATTGGCAACAAACTACCGACAGTATAAAATTACTAACAAATCTAGTAAAAACTAATATAGAAGAATATCAAAGAACCCAAGATATAGAATATATAGAATATATATTAGAAAGCTTAAAAGAAATAATTAGACTAATTCCACTACAAAAAGAATATTATGAAAAAGCTTTTACATCAGACTAAATTATAAATGAAATTAAATAAAAATAGAAAGGACACTAAAAATAAAGAAAGGACACTAAAAATGGTAAGTTTGGAGAGTCTACTTGCTGGGATCAAAGTTCGTGGTGTGGACGACAACATGGCTAATACATACTTCAAGACTCAGCAGAAATTGAGTCCGAAGCAGGCCCGGTGGCAAGAGTTCTTAGCTAAATATGACTTCATATGGGTGCACAAACCTATAAAACAAAATCAGGTTGCCGATGCACTTAGTCGCAAAGAGGTATTTGCTGCAACTTATGAACTTACTCGATTGAATCTGATTTTCTAGATACAATCAAGTTATGTGCTGTGAACGATCCATTATATGTGAAATTGATGGATCAAGTGAAAGATGGGACAATTAAATGCTATTGTATCGAGGATGACTTGTTGCACTTCAAAGAGGGAGAATTGTGGTTCCTCAAGGTGTTGGATTGCGTCGTTCTCTTCTAAAGGAGACGCATGATACTCCTTATGCTAGTCATCCGGGTGTGGAAAGGATGTTGGCGTTGCTGTCTCGGAATTACTTTTGGCCAAAAATGGAAGATGATGTCGAGGCCTATGTGAAAACTTGCCTGGTTTGTCAACTTGACAAGACTGAACGGAAGAAGGAAGCTGGTTTGCTACAACCTCTACCCAAATCCGGAGTGTCCGTGGGCTTCTATTTCTATGGAATTTATCAGTGGGCTTCCGAAAGTTGATGGCAAAGCATCAATTATGGTGGTGGTAGACAGATTCTCAAAGTATGGAATTTTTGTTGCTGCCCTAACCATTTGTTCTTTCGAAGTAGCTACTGAGTTATTTTACAAGCATGTTGTGAAACACTTTGGGGTTCTAAGGGATATTGTGAGTGATCCGGATGCGAGATTTACATGCCGATTTTGGACTGTTGTGTTCAAATTTTTGGGGACTGATTTGAAATTCTTGAATGCAAATCACCCACAAATCAATGGGCAGACCGAGCGTATCAATAATCTGCTTGAAGAGTACTTGAAGCATTATGTGACTGCTAATCAGAGGAATTGGGTTGAGTTACTGGAGAGTGCACAGTTTTGTTACAACTTGCACAGGTCTTCGGCAACTGAAATGAGTCCTTTTGAGATAGTGTTGGGAAGACAGCCTGACACACAGCTGGAAGTCGCTCAGATGAAATCGGGGGGCAAGTTTCTTGCTGCCTATAGATATGCTCGTGACAAGCATGAGTTGTTGGCTAAGGCGCGAGACAACTTGAGAAGGGTGGCTAAAAGAATGAAAATCAATGCTGACAGAAATCGGCGGCCTTTGGAGTTAAATGTCAGTGACAAGGTGTTGCTGAAACTTACTCCACATATTTGGAAGAAAATCAGTAGCAAGACGCGTTATCGTGGGATGATTCAAAAGTATGACGGTCCATTTGAAGTTGTAAATAAAGTGGGTGAAGTGGCTTATCGGCTGAATCTGCCGGAACGTCTGAAAATTCACCCAACTTTTCATGTAAGTTTCCTGAAACGATTCCATGAAGATTTTGAGGATCCGACAAGGGCGGTGCCAAAGTGTGCTCCTCCAGTAGAGCACAAGCATTTTGTGAAGATGATGGTAGGCTATAATTACGTAATTTAGTCACTTATTATACTCTAATTTGCTATACTTTAATTGAGTTTGAGCTTTAATCGCTAGTGTTTTGCACTAATTGCGTGTTTTATGCCTTGTAGGAGTGATTCTGAGCTATGTAGATGTAAGGCCCCATAAAATGTTTCCTAAAAACCCGAATTCCGTGATACGAAAGTAGGCGTAGAGGTTAATAATACTAGAAATTCTTCGCGGCCTTTTTGGATTGAACATTGTGTTTGGGAGTTGAAAAAATTGTTGGGCAGAAGTAGGCATTTATGCGGCCCATTATGCAGCTGCAAAACCACTCTGTGGACCGCAGACTGGTCGCAGAGTGGGGCAGTTTTCTGGGGCATTTTTGATGTCAATTTCGCGGACATTATACGACCGCATAACCATTTCACGAGCCGCACTCTTGTCTCATATCCCGCCTTGGGATGTTTTGGAGGGAGGTTCTGCGGTGCACTATGCGACCGCAGAACCATTCTGCGGTGCATTATGCGACCACAGAACAGGTCTACGGGCCGCAAAGTGACCGCAGACCTGGTCAGTTCCTCTCCAGATTTGGCCCACAATTTCGTAGTCATTTTTCGGACCGCATAACCATTATGCGGTCGCATATGGACCGCAGAACCTATTTCGGAGCTTCATTTTTGGGGTTTTTATACCCGACCCTATTCCGTTAAAACACACCCCATAGACCATTTTGAGCACATTTATGATATTTTAGAGTGAGAGGGAGAGTTCTTAGAGTGGGGGAGCAATCTTTAACCATCATCCATCAATTCTTGCTCAATCTTTAAGGATTAACAAAGGAAGTCTTCAACCTAAAGGTAAGAATCTATGTTCTAGCTCTCAATTTCGAAATTTTGCAAAAATGGGGTAGTTAGAGAGGCAATTATTGGGTGTGGGCTTGTTGTCTTGCATGCATGTAGCCTTGAAGTATGTGGGAAGGTTGAATGCACACCTAGTTTATGATAAAATGCTCAAATGAGCTAAAACCATGATCATCTTCCTAATTTTTGGTTCAACTTGTTATATTTCTAAAATAGATTGAAGTTGCTAAGAATTCCGGATCATTTTAGAGTTTGAGAAGCTCAATTGAGGTATGTTGGCAAAACCCCCTTCTTCTTAGAATCGAATCCCACGGTGTTCATATAATTGGAGTAAGTCCTTGATCATTATTGAATTGGCTATTCCTAATGTGGTTGCATCGAAGGATGTTTGTTCAATGTTTATTCTAAATGTTTCATCATGTCATCTTGCCATTTGAGAATATGTTCAAAATGTGGAATATGTGTTAGGAATGTTTAACTTTATGTCAAGATCAAAATAAAGGTTGTAATGCCAAATTGTATGAAAAGTCTCTATGTGCCTAAGATTCCCAAAGTTGCTCATATGTGAATTTAATATATTGAATGGGAAGCCTTATTGTTGTGGATAATGATAATGATAGTTGAATGTGGGAAAAGGGGACTGGAACTATGAAATACGGCCAAGTGCCAAAAATGACTTTGTAATCGTAATCACTAGTGCCAATGAATTGAAAGTATATGAAAGATGTTCGATGTGAGATGATTGACTGAAAAAGGTAATGTCTCAAATGAGATGTCCTAGCCGATCGGGCCGAGATCGGACTCCGTGTAAGAACACGGTGGTATTGTCGATGAAATTATAGTAATGTCTCAAATGAGATGGCCTAGCCGATCGGGCCATGATCGGATGCCATGCAGCACACATGGTGGTACTGTGCTGGAAATTATAATGACATTGTGGTAATGTCTCAAATGAGATGACCTAGCCGATCGTGTCGAGATCGGACTCCGTGTAATAATACGGAGGTATTGTGAATTTGTGGAATATCGGTACTAAAGATCACCCAACCTAATAATATGAAAATTGACTTGAAAACGTATATAATCCTTAACTTGTTGTTTTAATATTATTTGAAGCCCTTATTGAATTCTTGACTATTCCTCTTGTATTATTATTCATTCTATTTAGTTGGTATTTAGCTTTACATACTAGTGCTATTCAACGGTACTAACGTCCCTTTTGTCGGGGGCGCTGCATCTTTAAATGGATACATATGGTTACATAGCAGGCAACATTGATCACAGATAGTGCCGCATCCTCTTCTCAGCAGACTCGGTGAGCCCTATTTCATTCCGGGGCCAAGTATTGTACCTTTTGTTTATATTGTGGTCACATTTTGAGGTATAGCCGGGTCCTTGTTGCCGGCACCACCTTTACTCTCTTTTGTATCTTTAGAGGCTCCGTAGACACTATGTGGATTGTATATGGGTGTTGGGAATTCTAAACAAGTTATGTTGTGTTTGATCACTTATTCCACTCGAACTATAAGAAATGTGTATATTGAGACTTAAAGGCGCAATGACTAATGAAACGATTTAGGATTGTATGAATGAGCTTCCTACTGTGTAAGTAATGAAATCACGTCTTGTCTTGATCATGGGTGAATTGGGTAGAAAGTATCTAACAGGCTTGCTCGGCCGGGTTCACTCGGTTGAGCGCCGGTCACGCTTCCCGAGGTTGGGGCATGACAAACTTGGTATCAGAGCCTAAGGTTTTAAAATGTCATAGGATGTTTCGGAGCCGTGTCTAGTAGAGTCCTTTTTATCGATGTGTTGTCGACCACATCTATAAGTTGGAGGCTACTTGGACATTTAGTAATAATACCATTATTTGATATTGTGGATCGTGCGATGAAACTAATTGTGCAACTGTTCCTCTTCTCACTCGTGCATTCCTTTAACTTTCAGTATATGGCACCTAAGAAGAGAGCAAGAACTCGCCAAGGAGCCAATGCCTCCTTGGGAGTGGCAGTTGACCCTTTACTTGGTGAGGCGGGTGAATACCCGAGGGGTGAGGATAATCCCCCGACTGCTACACTACCTGATTCCACTGCACCTGTTCAGGGCACACCAGTTCCTGCACCTACTGAGGGTGCATCAGTTCCTCCATCCGATATTCCGATTCCACCTCCAGCCCCAGCTTCCGGTTCTGGTATTTCTGATGGGGATCTTAGGGGAGCTATTCAGATACTAACACAGATAGTGGAATCTCCAGGAGGACCCACATGACTTCATTGATGAGATGCATAAGAATCTCCGAGTTATGCGCGCTACTGAGACGGAGGGAGTGGAGTTGGCCGCCTACCGCCTGAAAGGGGTGGCATATTCTTAGTTTGAGCTGTGGGAGGACTCTCGGGAGGAGGGGAGCCCTCTAGCGAGATGGAGAGAGTTTGATGATGCCTTTATAGACCATTTCTTGCCTGCCGAGACTAGGGCAGCCCGTGCTGTAGAGTTTAAGAATCTTAAGCAAGGGAGTAGGAGCGTGTGGGAGTATCATATGGAGTTCGCGCGCCTGTCAAAATATGCTATTCACATGTTGCCCACTATGGAGGCTAGAGTGCACCGGTTTGTGCAGGTCCTTAGCCCCTTAGTTATCAATGAGGCCACTACAGCTGCCTTGAATTCAGACATGAACTAAGGGAAGATGGTAGCATTTTCTCAAGCTACAGAGGACCGTAAGTTGAATAACATAAGAGAGCGAGAGGGTACCAGCAAGGCCCGGTCCGCGGGCAACTTTGGGGCGTCATTTGTTGGGGGAAGATCAGCTTTCAGGGGAGGGTTATAAGGGCCAACCCAGTCTCATTCTCAGTTTTCAGCTAGTGCACTGCTAGCGGGGCACAGTCAGCACCAGGGGAGTCACTTCAGGCCCAATCGGGGCAGCAAGGGACCCCACCATCAGGGCCGGTCAGAATGGAGATTACCGCAGCAGCGGAGGTCAACATTCCATAGGTTTGGGAAGATGCACTCGGGGATCTGCTACATGGACTTACCTATATGTTACGGGTGTGGATTGAGGGGTCATATTGAGAGGGAGTGTCATTCATCCCGTCAGAGTGTGGGTAGGGGCACAGCACAGCCATCAAGTTCTGCAGCTGCTACATCTTCAGTACCCCCTCCAGCACGAGGCACTCCACCACTAGCGGGGCGTGGTACAGATAGTGGTGGTGTGCAGGGTTCAGGAGGACCCAGCCGATTTTATGGTATTAGTGGTCGCCAGAGTGTAGAGGCTTCTCCAGATGTTGTCACAGGTGTATTGACTGTCCAAACGCATGATGTATATGCTCTTATTGATCCCGGTTCCACCTTGTCCTATGTTACCCTCTTATGTTGCTATGGAATTTGGGATAGAACTGGAATAGCTTCCTGAGCCGTTTTCTGTATCTACTCCGGTTGGCGAGTCTATTGTGGCCTCACGGGTTTATAGGGGTTGTGTTGTCACGGTGCGTGGTCGAGACACCGTGGCTGATCTCATTGAATTGGGGATGGTTTATTTTGATATAATTATGGGAATGGATTGGCATTATTCATGTTTTGCTAAGCTCGACTGCCGAACTAGAACTGTGAGGTTTGAATTTCCTAATGAGCCAGTTGTTGAGTGGAAGGGGGATAATGTGGTGTCGAAGGGTAGGTTTATTTCTTATCTTAAGGACACGAAGATGATTAACAAGGGGTGTATCTATCATTTGGTCCGGGTTACGGACACCAACGTTGAGGCGCCTACATTCGAGTCTGTGCCAATTGTGAAAGAATTTCCAGGGGTCTTTCCTCATGAACTCCCTGTGATTCCGCTAGATAAGGAGATTGATTTTGGGGTTGATGTGATGCCAAGCACGCAACCTATATCTATTCTGCCATTCAGGATGGCACCAGCAGAATTGAAGGAGCTAAAGGAGCAATTGAAAGATTTGTTAGAGAAGGGTTTCATACGACCGAGTGTGTCACCATGGGGCGCACCGGTTCTCTTTGTAAGGAAGAAAGATGGATCGCTGAGGATGTGTATTGACTACCGGCAGCTCAACAAGGTCTCGATCAAAAACAAGTACATGTTACGAAGAATAGATGATTTGTTTGATCAGTTACATGGTGCTAGATACTTCTCCAAAATTGATTTACGATCCGGGTATCACCAATTGAAGATCAGGGAGTAGGATATTCCGAAAACAGCTTTCAGAACTCAGTATGGGCACTTTAAATTTCTGGTAATGTCTTTTGGGCTAACAAATGCCCCAACGACTTTCATGGATATTATGAATTGGGTTTTCAAGCCTTTCCTTGACTCTTTAGTGATAGTATTGATTGATGATATTCTTGTGTATTCACGAGGTCGGGAGGACCATGCCGATCATCTTAGGGCAGTGTTGTAGTCTCTTCATCAGCACCATTTGTATGCGAAGTTTTCAAAGTGTGAATTTTGGCTCGAATTTGTCACATTCTTGGGTCATGTTGTCTCTATAGAAGGAATTAAGGTTGATCCTCAAAAGATTTCAGCAGTAAAGAATTGGCCTAGACCTACAACGCCAACCGAGATTCACAGTTTCCTGGGCTTAGCAGGGTATTACAGGAAGTTTGTGGAGGGGTTCTCTACTCTTGCCTCTCCGTTGACTAAACTGACTCAGGAAGAGGTTAAGTTTCAATGGTCTGACACTTATGAAAAGAGCTACATGGAGTTGAAATCGAGATTGACTACGACGCCGGTGTTGACCCTGCCAGAGGGTACAAAAGGATTTGTGGTATATTGTGATGCTTCAAGGATCGGGCTTGGATGTGTATTAATGCAACACGACAAGGTTATAGCCTATGCTTCTAGGTAACTCAAAAATCATGAAAAGAATTATCCAACTCATGACTTAGAACTTGCGACGGTGGTTTTTGCATTGAAACTTTGGTGTCACTATTTGTATGGGGTCCATGTGGAGGTATTCATGGACCACAAGAGTCTTCAATATATTTTCAAACAAAAGGAGCTGAATTTGAGGCAGAGAAGATGGCTTGAGTTACTCAAGGATTACGACGTTGATATTCTATATCATCCGGGGAAAGCCAATGTCGTGGCGGATGCTCTTAGCCAAAAATCTATGGGTAGTTTAGCACATTTGGAGGTATATCGTAGGCCATTGGCCAAGGAAGTCATCGATTGGTTAGTTTAAGAGTTCGTCTTACGGACTCTAATGAAGAAGGGGTAATTGTGCAAATTAGGGCTGAATCATCGTTTG
Source organism: Nicotiana tabacum (assembly GCF_000715075.1). Taxonomy (NCBI): domain Eukaryota; kingdom Viridiplantae; phylum Streptophyta; class Magnoliopsida; order Solanales; family Solanaceae; genus Nicotiana; species Nicotiana tabacum. Next base: position 62,315,142 of record NC_134094.1, on the reverse strand, counting down.
TTGTGAAAATCAAAGAGAAGCAATACAATGATCCATTTTTGGTGCAATTGAAGGAGGGGATTCAAAAAAATAAGACTATGGCTTTTACTCTTGGCATGGATGATGGTATACTAAGGTACCAAGGGAGACTATGTGTTTCAAATGTAAATGGTCTCCGGGAAAGAATCATGACCGAGGCTCACGCTTCTACGTATTCCGTGCATCCGGGTTCTATAAAGATGTACCACGATCTCAAGGAAATCTATTGGTGGAATGACATGAAAAGGAATGTGGCAGACTTTGTGGCAAGGTGTCCGAACTGTCAGCAAGCAAAGGCTGAGCACCAACGGCCTGGTGGGTTGGCACAAAACATAGAAATTCCAATGTGGAAGTGGGAAATTATTATTATGGACTTTGTGGTAGGATTACCTCGCGCTCCACGCAAGTTTGACTCAATTTGGGTGAATGTGGATTGGCTCACGAAATCAGCTCATTTCTTGCTAGTTAAATCTACCGACATAGCAGAACAGTATGCTCAGTTGTATATAAAGGAAATAGTCATGCTACATGGCACTCCAGTTTCTATCATTTCCGATCGAGGGGCTCAGTTCATGGCCAATTTTGGAAGACATTTCAGCAAGGTTTGGGTACTCAGGTAAATCTTAGTACAACCTTCCATCCACTGACCGACGGGAAAGCAGAGTGGACTATTCAGACGTTTGAGGACATGTTGCGTGCTTGTGTTCTTGATTTCAAGGGTAGATGGGATGATCATTTGCCACTCATAGAGTTTGCTTATAACAATAGCTTTCATGCTAGTATTCATATGGCACCATTTAAGGCATTATATGGTAGGAGATGTAGATCTCCCATTGGGTGGTTCGAGATTGGGGAAGCAGAGTTGATAGGGCCAGACCTTCTTTTGAGCGTTTTATCAAACACTAGGTGTGCATTAAGTTTCTAAGGCTCTTTTGTGGAAGATTCCATCATTTCCCAACCCACTCTACCATTTTTAGCTCACAACCTTCCCAAATACTTCAAGGATACATGCATGCAAGACAACAACCCCCACACCCAATAATTACCCTTCTAATTACCCTATTTTTGAAAAATTTCAAAATTGAGAGATAGGACATAAATTCTTACATTTAGAGTGAAGGCTTCCTTTGTTAATCCTCAATGATTGAGCAAGAATTGATGGATGACGGTTAAAGATTGCTCTCCCACTCTAAGATCTCTCCTCTCACTCTAAAATATCATAAATGTGCTCAAAATGGTCTATGGGGTGTGTTTTAACGGAAAAGGATCGGGTTTAGAAACCCCAAAAATGAAGCTTTGGAACAGGTTCTACGGTCGCATATGCGACCGCATAATGGTTATGCGTTCCGCAAAATGACCGCGAAATTGTGGGCCAAAACTGGAGAGGAACTGACCAGGTCTGCGGTCACTATGCGGCCCGCAGACCTGTTCTGCGGTCGCATAATGCACCGCAAAATGGTTCTGCGGTCGCATAGAGAACCGCAGAACCTCCCTCCAAAAATTCCCAAGGCGGGATATACAACAAGAGTGTGGCCCGCGAAACGGTTATGCTGTCGCATAATGACCATGAAATTGACATAAAAAATGCCCCACTGTGCGACCAGTCTGCGGTCCACAAAGTGGTTCTGTGGCTGCATAATGGGCCGCAGAATTGCCTACTTCTGCCCAACATTTTCTTCAACTCCCCAACACAATGTTCAATCCAAAAACTCTGAACCACGGCGAGCAAGCTCGCCGCGAAGAATTTCTATTATTATTAACCTCTACGCCTACTTTGGCATCACAGAATAAGAGTTTTTAGGAAAAATTTTACGGGGCCTTACATCCTCCCCCGCTTAAGATAATTCGTCCTCGAATGAGGATCAGGGTCTACTATTAGCACCTTATGCAACTCAGTTTTCATACCCTACACCAGCAACCCCAAATTTCCAAAACATTCGCCAGAGATTCCTTTGTAACACAGCCTATCCACCTGTCAGAGAGCCCCAGAAACACATCTTACAAACATATTCACAACTCAACGACATAAAAAACTCATAACATTACCAACCGTAGCCTCATAAGCAACATATAATCAAAAGGAACACCTTTACATTAACTGAACAAGTGATACAAAATTCATAGGCGACAAGTTCATAAAAAGAATGGATTACACAGCTATTCAAACAAGTAAGGATACTGCTTCTTTATTTCTTCCTCGGCCTCCCACGTGGCCTCTTCAACCTGCAGGTTTCGCCATAACACTTTCACGGAGGCAATTTCTTTATTCCTCAACTTTCGGACTTGTCTATCAAGAATGGCAAGTGGAACATCCTCATATGACAATTCTTCATTAACCTCAATGGTCTCAACCGGCATAATAGCCGACGGATCTCCAACTACCTTATTCAACATGGACACATGGAATACCGGGTGCACTAATGACATCTTGGGTGGTAGCTCAAGCTTGTACGCCACCTCACAGATCCTCTGAATGATTCTGTACTTCCCAACATACCTCAGACTCAATTTCCCTTTCTTACCAAATCGCATTACACCTTTCATGGGGGAAATTTTCAAGAATACCCAATCTTCTTCGTTGAACTCTAAGTCTCCGCGAAAAATATCCGAATAGGATTTTTGACAACTCTAAGAAGTTTTAAACCGCTCCTTTATAATCTTAACTTTTTCCATAGCCTGATGATGAGCTAAAACCATGATCATCTTCCTAATTTTTTGTTCAACTTGTTATATTTCTAAAATATATTGAAGTTGCTAAGAATTCCGGATCATTTAAGAGTTTGAGAAGCTCAATTGAGGTATGTTGGCTAAACTCCCTTCTTCTTAGAATCGAATCCCATGGTGTTCAAATAATTGGAGTAAGTCCTTGATCATTATTGAATTGGCTATTCCTAATGTGGTTGTGTCGAAGGATGTTTGTTCAATGTTTATTCTAAATGCTTCATCATGTCATCTTGCCTTTTGAGAATATGTACAAAATGTGTAATATGTGTTAGGAATGTTAAAACTTCATGTCAAGATCGAAATAAAGGTTGAAACGCCAATTTGTATGAAAAGCCGCTATGTGCCTAAGATTCCCAAATTTGCTCATATGTGAATTTAATGTCTTGAATAGGAAGACTTATTGTATTGGATAATGATAATGATAGTTGAATGTGGTAAAAGGGGACTGGAACTATGAAATATGGCCAAGTGCCAAAAATGACTTTGTAATCGTAATCACTAGTGCCAATGGGTTGGAAGTATATGAAAGAAGTTCGATGTGAGATGATTGACTGAAAAAGGTAAGGTCTCAAATGAGATGGCCTAGCTGATCGGGCCGAGATTGAACACCATGTAAGAATACGGTGGTATTGTGGATAAAATTGTGGTAATGTCTCAAATGAGATGGCCTAGCCTATCGGGCCGTGATAGGATACCATGCCGCACACATGGTGGCACTGTGCTAGAAATTATAATGAAATTGTGGTAATGTCTCAAATGAGACGACCTAGCCGATCGGGTCGAGATCAGACTCCGTGTAAGAATACGGAGGTATTGTGAATTTGTTGAATATCGGTACTAAAGATCACCCAACCTAATAACATAGAAATTGACTTGAAAACGTATATGATCCTTAAATTGTTGTTTTAATATTGAAGCCCTTATTGAATTCTTGATTGTTCCTCTTGTATTATTATTTATTTTATTGAGTTGGTGTTTAGCTTTACATAATAGTGCTATTCGACGGTACTAACGTACCTTTTGCCGGGGGCACTTCATCTTTAAATGGACACACGTGGTTACACTGCAGACAACATTAATCAAAGATAGTGCTGCATCCTCTTCTCAGCGGACTCAGTGAGCCCCATTTCATTCTGAGGCCAAGTGTTGTACCTTTTGTTTATATTATGGTCACATTTTGAGGTATAGCTGGGGCCTTGTTGCCGGCACCATCTTTACTCTCTTTTGTATCTTTAGAGGCTCCGTAGACACTATGTGGATTGTATATGGGTGTTGGGAATGCTAAACAAGTTATGTTGTGTTTGATCACTTAATCCACTCGAACTATAAGAAATGTGTGTTTTGAGACTTAAAGGCGCAATGACTAATGAAATGATTTTGGATTGTATGAATGAGCTTCCTACTGTGTAAGTAACGAAATCACGTCTTGTCTTGATCATGGGTGAATTGGGTAGAAAGTATCTAACAGCCTTGCTCGGCCGGGTTCACTCGGTAACTGAGTCGCTCGTCCCGAGGTTGGGGCATGATAGTAGTTGTTATGGAACGAATTCGAGCTATTTGGAGCTTTGAAGTCTGAGTAAAATCCCAAGGGATTAAGCCGGGATCGTGTTCGGGGATCGAGGATCAATTCTGGATGTCACAATTCAAGTAAGTAGCAACAGCTGAAGAAATGCACTAGTGCGAGGCACTGCGCGACGCACAGTGCGACTGGGTTTTTTTTGGTATGATAGGAAAAAGCACTAGTGCGACGCATGGGGCGACGCACAGTGCATGCATGAAAAGCAATAAGTTTGCATGTTTTCATATGTAAGGACCCGTAAAAAGTTTAACCAAACACTCGGGGTTTCATGGTGTCAAGATAGATTCCTGTGTTACTATAGTAGAAGAACGCGTTTCTGTGGCCCATTATGCGGTCGCATAATCACTCTGCAGACCGCATAATGGCCGCAGAGTGAAGCAGAAAGTTTAGAAAATCTGAGGTTAGTTTTGCGGTCAATTATGCGACCGCATAATCACTATGTGGACCGCATATTGTTCGCATAATTCCTCTTGGGTTTCTATGGAGGGAGTTCTGTGGTGCATTATGCTACCGTAGAACAGGTATGCGGACCGCATACTGGTCGCATATCTGGGCTGAAAGTTTAGGCCCCTGAGGGCCATTTTTGCAGTCAATTTGCGGACCGCATAACCATTATGATATTTGCGGACCGCATAAAACCCGACCCCCATTCCGTTAAAACACCCCTTTAGTTTATTTTGAAGCTCATTTCTGATATTTCTAGAGTGAGAGAGAGAGTTCTAGAGAGGGCCTAATTCTTCATCAAATTGATCTTCAACCATCACACAAAGCTTTGGAAATATTCAAGTAGAGCACCAAATTCTTCATCCTAAAAGGTAAGGCTTCATCACCCCAGCTCTTAATTTCAAACCCAGCTATAATGGGGTACTAGGGTTATACTTCATGGGTATGGGGGTGGTTTATCTTGCATGCATGTATAATAAAGAGTGTGGGGAAAAAGTGAGCTAGAACTATGAACGTTTTCCTAATTCTGGGTTTAATTTATATATTGCTAAAATAGATTGAGGTTGCTAAGGGTTCCAGATAATTGTAGAGTCTAAAAAAGCGCAATTGAAGTATGTATGGCTAACTCTCTTCTTCTTAGAATCGAACTCCTGGTGTCCGAATAATTGGTGTAAGTTCCAACTTGATCATACTAGAATTGTTTGCCTTAGTGTGTTTGATTGAATGATTTATGTTCCCTAATTGTTTTAGATGGTTACCATGTCATCATGCTATTTGAGAACGTAATTATGATTTTCCAAGCTCCTTCCCTTATGTGTGCAATGCCTTATGTGATGGTACTTATCGACATGAATTATGATGTTATTTGAACGAATAAAAAGGGAAAGAACTACTTAATTGTAAAGGGAAAGACTTGAATTGTAAAATGTTCCCAAGTGCCAAGAACTACTTAATAAATGAGGCTATTTGTGCCATGTAATGAAAGATGGGAAGGAAATGTGAATTGAGTGAACAATTGAAAGAGGTTACGTCTCAAATGAGATGGCTTAGCCGATCGGGCTGAGATCGGACGCCATGCTGTACACATGGTGGCATTTGTGTTGGAATTATTGATTTACATGGTGGATATGGATATGTTTCACTTGAGATGGCTTAGCCGGTCGGGCCGAGACCGGACTCCGTGTAAAAACACGACGGCATTGTAGTTGTGGCTTTGGCACAAATGATTATTAATCTAAAAAGATGAAAAGATTGAATTGGAAACTATGTGATCCTTACTTGTTGTTTCTTTGTATTTCTATGAAGTACTTATTGATTACTATGAATGCCTTCTCTTTGTTTCACTGTTCATTCTACTAAGATTGGTGTTTTCCTTACATTCTAGTACTATTCGACAGTACTAACGTCCCTTTTGCCGAGGACGCTACATCTTTGAATGGATGTAGGTGGTTCCATCGCAGATAGTGCCGATCGCAGATAGTGGTGCTCTCTTTCTCTCCTCACAGCAGTCTTGGTGAGCCCCATTTCTCCTAGGGGTCATGTAGTCCTTCTTCTGTATAAGTTTTCTTATTTTGAGGTATAGCCGGGACCTTGTTGCCGGCATTGTCATGTTACTCTTTTGTACCCTTAGAGGCTCCGTAGAAGTTTATGCGGGTCATGTATGTATGTTGGGGTGGTCGTTGGATCGAGTTATATTTTGGAAACTCAACTATGGCATAATGTATATAAGGAAAAATGAACTAGCAACGTTTATATATTTATATAACTGATCTCTCCTCTGTTTTACAAATGGTGATATGATCCCTTTTTGGATTATGAATGAGTCGCATAGGAAAGGTTTAATAGGCTTGCTCGATCGGGTTCACTCGGTTGAGTGCAGGTCACACTCCCCGAGGTTGGGGCGTGACATCATATTTTGGCTAGGAAGGGGAGATTTCATCTTGGCCCAACCCTACTTGGTATAAATACATGTAAAAATGTTAGTTTGAGGACTTTTGACATACTTTAGACGTAAGGAGACTATTTTGGAAGGAGAGAAGACGTTGGGAACATTATTTGGAGGAGAAAAACATCGAGTTCTTCATTCCTTCATCTTTTCTTTGTAATTTGTTTATGCAAAATACTTGGAAAGTTGTTATTATGAACATGAGTGGCTAACCATTCTAGTTTCTAGGGTTGTGGTTTACATGATTATTAACGTTTATTAAGTACATCTTCGTTGATTTGGATTATAATCTTGTGGCTGTTTCTTTAATTCTAGTTTTAATTTGTGAATTGTTGTAGCTACCAATTCACCATACTATCTATGCTATGCTTGGTAAAACTGTGTTTAGATTAGAGTAGAATTAAAGAGATCTTGTTTCTGAACCCGTGGCTGGAAAGATTTCGCGGTTAGGATAGGAATATACCTAATGGTCTTGCTTAGTTACATACCGTATTATATTCATTCATGATAGATTCAATACCATAGGAATATAGGATTGATATATTGTGGACATGCCAGTAGTGTTGTGGAAACATGCTATTCATATAAACTATCTGGTTAATTAGCAACTATAGATAATCTGGATTAACAAGTGTGATTATCGAACTTAATAGGATTGGTAACTTGACCACAACCCTAGAATTTCCATCTCCTCTGAATTAAAATCTCATCATACACATTTGCACTCTGGATTAATTAGTTGTTACTTGTTTAATTTTTTCAATAGTAGATTAATAGAAAAACATCACTCTTGATTATCTTGGACATTTAACTAATTTTAGTTTGCTTAGTTAACGATTGATTGCTTAGTTAACGATTGATATAAGTCTCTGTGGGTTAGACATCCGACTTTCGAGTCACTTTATTACTTGACGGCCACATATACTTGCATGTACATAGGGAACCAACAAGTTTTTGGCACCGTTGTCGGGGACTTAGTTATTGATTATTTATTTAAGTTAAGCTTTTATTTGTTATTTGTTCAAGTTTTAATTTTTAGTTTGCTTAATTTGTGATAATGCAGGCTCTTCTCTTGAATGCGGAGGAGTAGAAGCGCAAACAATCTCCTTCCTCTTGATCCTGAAATCGAACAAACACTTGACAGAGAGAGGAGGGAAGTCGAAGCGAGAACTAGAATTGAAAGAGAGTTGGACATTGTTGTTAAACCACATCTAATAGAGATGGCAGGTAATGAAGAGCATCTGGTGATAGAAGTTGCAAGGCCCAATCTGGCTAATATGACTCAGACTATTGTGAAGCCTGATATCACGGGTCACTTTGAACTGAAACAGTACATGGTACAGCTGATTCAGTCCACAGGGCAATATGTGGGTCTATCTCATTTAGAAGTTCCTAGAAATTACGGACACTTACAATTATCCGAACGTTTCCAAGGACTATGTCAGGATCACCCTGTTTCCCTTTTCACTGTTGGGGGAAGCTAAGGAATGGTTGCAGAAGGAGCCCGCGAACTCAATCCACAATTGGGATGATCTATCAAGGAAATACTTAATCAAGTGTTTTCCTACTAAGAAGACAAAGTTGCTGAGGAGCCAGATTCTTGGATTTCAACAACAAGATGGCGAGACTCTTAGACAAGCTTGGGAAAGATACAAGAAGCTACTCAGAGTCTGCCCACATCATTGTCAGACTAATGAGGTACTGGGTCACTTTCGTTGATGGCTTGGACGAGGCATCAAAGATGAATCTTGACATAGTATGTGGGGGTAGTTGCATGGCATGACCGTATAGTGAGATCCAGATCCTGCTAAACAATTTCACTGCTAATGATAATAATTGGCAAGGAGATGGGGAACCACGAAGAACACTTAAACAAAAGGAAGTAGGTGTGATCGAGCTTGATGATTTCTCAGCGATGAGGGCAGATATAGTGACATTAGCAAACCAGAAGAATAAAATGACAATGCACCAAGCACAACAGATGCAGTATATGCAACAGGTGTCTTCTTGCTGCGAGTTATATGGTGAAGGTCACACAGGTGACATATGCCCCGTGAATCCTGAATCCATATACTATGTGGGGCAACAAGCTAGAGGACCGATGAATCAAAATGCTCAATAAGGTAACACATACAATCCGAACTGGAGTAATGATCCTAACTTCTCTTGGGGTGGCAATCAGAATATCAGTCCTCAAGCTAATTATAATCAGCCACCTAAACCCCCACAGCAAGCAGAAGAGAGTTTGACTGACATGATGAAAAAGCTCTTGCTAGACAATCAGAAAGTTATGGTTGAGAATCAATAATTGTGCATAGAGTTCAGAAATCTAGAGAGGAAGTTTGGGCAAATGGCTAACAATCAGAATATTAGACCTGCTGGATCTCTCCCAAGTGATACAGAGAAAAATGCTCAAGTCAATGCAGTGACGTTGAGAAATGGGAGAGAGTTGGTAGAAGTGCCTAAGAATAAAAAGGAGCAATCTAGGCTCGAATAAGAAAGAGGGCCAAAACCTGTAGAGGTAGATGAGAGAAACAAAACAGAGTCTGAGCAAATATCAGAGAGGGTGCCACCCTATTTTCCTCAAAGATTGATAAAGAAAAATGATGACCACCTGTTTCACAAATTTCTAGATATGTTGATAAAGATACACTTGAACATCCCTTTGGTGGACATGCTCCGTGAGGTCCCAAAATATACAAAATATATTAAGGATATAGTGGCAAATAAAAGGAGACTAACTGAGTTTGAGACCTTCACACTTACTAAGGAGTGCACTTCCAGGATTCAACATAAAAGATCACTTCCCTCTTCCCTTCATTGATCAAATGCTTGATAGGTTAGCCGGACAGGAATACTATTGTTTCCTTGACGGCTATTAGGGGTATAATCAGATTTCTATTGCCCCGGAAGATCAAGAAAAGACCACTTTTACATGCCCTTATGACACTTATGCATTTAAGTGAATGTCATTCGGGTTGTGTAATGCACCTGCGACTTTTCAAAGGTGTATGATGGCTATTTTCACCGATATGGTGAAGCGGTTTGTGGAGGTCTTTATGGATGATTTTTCTGTGTTTGGTTCTTCTTTTGATCAATGCTTGACCAATCTTGCTAAAGTATTTTCTAGGTGTGAGGAGACTAATCTAGTACTGAATTGGGAAAAGTGCCATTTTATGGTACGTGAAGGTATAGTGCTGGAACACAAGGTATCCAAAGATGGACTGGAAGTTGACAAAACTAAGGTGGAAGCACTTGAAAAGTTGCCACCGCCGATTTCAGTGAAAGGAGTTAGGAGTTTTCTGGGACATGCAGGTTTTTATCGTCGATTTATAAAGGATTTCTCAAATATTTCCTCTCCTTTTGTAGGTTTTTAGAGAAGGATGTGCCATTTAAGTTTAACGATGTTTGTCTGAAATCATTAGAGGAGCTGAAAAAGAAGTTAGTGAGTGTGCCAATCATAGTGGCTCCTAGCTGGAACGAGTTATTTGAGCTGATGTGTGATGCTAGTGATGGTGCAATTGGGGCTGTATTGGGCCAGAGAAGGAGCAAAATATTTCACTTCATTTACTACGCAAGCAAGACTCTGGAGCAAAATATTTCACTTCATTTACTATGCAAGGAAGACTCTCACTCCTGCTCAAATAAATTATACTGTGACAGAAAAGGAGTTGCTTGTTGTAGTGTAGGCGTTTGATAAATTTTGGGCCTATTTGGTTGGCACTAAAGTCATCATCTACATAGACCATGCAGCCATCAGGTATTTATTTGAAAAGAAAGAGGCTAAAAAAAGGCTAATCCGTTGGGTTTTACTCTTGCTGGAATTTGACTTGGATATCCGAGTCTTTAAAGGAATAGAGAATCAAGTGGTTGATCACTTATCCATGTTAGAAACTCAGAATCATGTAGCTAAGGGAGATCTCATCAAGGAAACCTTCTCAGATGAGCAATTGTTGGTCGTTACTGCTGGGGAGGTGCCATGGTATGCAGATTTTGTAAACTATCCGGCAAGTGGAGAAATGCCGCCTAATCTTGAACCTTATGCTAAAAAGAAGTTATTGCGAGATGTGAGATCATATGTGTGGGATGAGCTGTTTCTGTTCAAATCTTGTACGGATCAGTTAATGAGAAGATGTGTGCCCGAATCTGAAATAAATGCTTTCTTACATGGCTGTCATACGTCGCCTTATGGTGGTCATCATGCGGGTGACAAAATGGCAGCTAAGGTGTTGCAATCGGGTTTCTATTGGCCTAGGGTGTTTAAAGACACCCATGAGTTCATGAGGAGGTATGATCGGTGCCAGAGAACAGGAACAATTATGAAAAGGCATGAGATGCCATTGCACGATATTATGGAGGTTGAAATTTTTGATGTGTGGGGACATGATTTTATGGGTCTGTTTCCCTCTTCCAATGGGTGTAAGTACATTTTGGTGGCCGTTGACTATGTGTCAAAGTGGGTGGAGGCCATCGCTCTTCCTATCAATGATGCCAAGGTTGTGGTCAACTTTGTGAAAAAGCATATATTTACAAGGTTCGGCACTCCGAGAGTGATGATAAGTTATGGGGGCACCCATTTCTGTAACAAGCTATTGGACAATGTCATAGCGAAATACGGGTTCAAACATAAGGTTGCAACCGCTTACCATCGTCAGACTAGTGGGAAAATTGAAGTCTCAAATAGAGAGATAAAGCAGATTCTGGAGACGACGGTTTGTGCAAGTAGGAAAGATTGGGCTGCAAAGCTTTATGATGCTCTATGGGCATACCGGACCGACTACAAAACTCCAATCGGAACCTCCACTTACAAGCTGGTTTATGGCAATGCATGCCATTTACTGGTGGAACTTGAGCACAAGGCCTATTGGGCGATAAAGAAGCTGAACTTTGATGCAGAATTAGCGGGTAGAAAGCAGTTGATGCAATTTAACGAGCTTGATGAGTTTTGCTTGCACACGTATGAGAATTCCAAGTTATATAAAGAAAAGACCAAGCGCTGGCATGATAAGCATATCCACCATCGCGAGTTCGAACTGGGCCAATTTATTCTCTTGTTCAATTCGAGGTTGAGACTCTTTCCGGGGAAGCTCAAATCAAGATGGTCGGGCTCGTTTGAGGTAGTGAGAGTCACTCCACATGGTGCAATTGAGTTGCGTGTCTTAGGTGGTGAGAAAACATTCTTAGTAAATGGACAAAGAGTAAAGCACTATTATGGAGGTGACTTTGATCGTCAGAAGTCGAAGGTGTTACTTACCAATGATTAAACGAGATTCTGTGTCGTGCCACGACGTTAAATCAGGTGCTTGTTAGGAGGCAACCCAGCTTTAGTTCTTTCTTTTATTTTTATTTTTATTATATTATTTTTCTAGTGTCTATTTTTATTTTGTAGGATTCGAAGCATAGGAAGCGAAGCCATTGGATGAGTGCAAAAGCGAGCAAGATGGTGAGAACTAAGTGTGGGGTACCCGCACAAAGGACCATGCCTGGGGGAAGTCTGAGTACCCCGTAAGCCGCTATTGCTTCGGCCTTTGGCCTTTTAGGGAGTTTCTTGTCCACCCTTGTTATTGTTTTGTTTAAGTATGGGGTGGGAGAATTTCTCTAGATAATTAGTAGTAGTATGTTAGATAAATGTTAACTTCTTATTTTTGTTTTCGTAGTTGTGTAGTATTTTAGTAGCTCCTAAGAAATAAAAAAAATAGCAAAAAAGTAGAAAAGTTGGACTTTTCCCGACGATGGATCTCATTCGACGGGTTTCTTGAGGGATTTAAGTCGAAAGGAAAAAGACAAAAAGATTTTCTTTTGTTAGGTAGTGTAATAATTTCCTCTTGGTTTTTCTTTGTGCCACAGTTCTTTTCTAAGGATTTTGTTAGAATCAGGTATAGTTAGTTTTATTTTTTTAGGAGTAGGAACCATTGTGCTATGAATTTAATTGAAGCAATATCTCTTGACTTTGTTAAGCCTTGAGAATAGTGAGTACTTTGGTTGTGACGCTTATGCTCAGTTTTTGACTCTTGTATAAGTATCTTAAATTGTATGATCTTAACTTTGCTTAACTACTTTGACTAGAGTGTCTTGATGAGTCCAATATTGAGTGAGTTATGTGCCATGTGTGTGTGAGGTTTGTGTGTTATTCTGTGCATTGCATTTGATGTCTAGAACTTGCCCCGTGTGTTTGCAAAGCAAAATAGTAGTTTTGTTCAGTCTTGGAAGTGATATAGTCATTTCTTTGTTGAACCAGTTATATGTTTTACCCGCCTGATTGTTATGTATAATAGTTAACCCTTTGAGAAAGTAATCCTATTTATTTGGCAACCACATTACGAGCCTTACCCATTTGTTTGAATTAACCATTTATTTGAACTTTTTTATCTCTCATGAGCACTTGAATTGTAATGAACTTTGTAAAAGTTAAAGTAATGAAATAAGGAGAAAGGTGCACTATTTTGAAAAAGTAAGAGCCACTTGAATTGAAAAATAAAGAAAAAAAATAGTTATATTGTTGTGAAAAATATTCCTTGATAGTGGTGACTCTTGATGTAATTGTGCTTAAAGAAGTAAGGAGTTAATATACATTGATGTGAATATGGAGTTATGGTTTGACATAAGTGTGGGGTTTTAAATGTTAAAGTGTATGTATTAAAGTGCTTAGGGAGGTGTAGTCACTCTTATATCCAAATGTATCCTACCCGACCCGCAGCCTACATTACAACCAATTAAAGTCCTACTTGATCCTAGACTGAATGAGCTCGATTAGTAGAGTAGTACACTACGGGCAAGCCTATGGTGCATCTTTTGTGGCATATGAATGTTATTTCTGAGAACGAGTGAATTCTTTCTATCTTGAGTTCCTAATTGTTCTTAAATTTTATTATGCGTGGAACTACTCTCTTTTGTTGTGTGAGGGCACTTGATTCATGAATGAAAGGTAATATCATTGACCTCTATGTTAGAGTAAGTACGTGAGTTGTGAATAATGCATGATACTTGTGAGTCAAATCTTGAGGTGAAGATGTTACACTATTGTGCTTAGTCTATTTTAAAGATTCTTGGTATGATGAGTTAGGAGAATTGTTTAAAAAGGTTGTGTCTATATAAAGTGTAGTTTGATTGCTCGAGGACGAGCAATGATTTAAGTGTGGGGTGTTGATTGTAGGATATAATTACGTATTTTAGTCGCTTATTATACTCTAATTTGCTACACTTTAATTGAGTTTGAGCTTTAATCGCTAGTGTTTTGCACTAATTCCGTGTTTTATGCCTTGTAGGAGTGATTCTGAGCTATGTAGATGATATGGAATGAATTCGAGCTATTTGGAGCTTTGAAGTTTGAGTAAAAGCCCAAGGGATTAAGCTGGGATCGTGTTCGGGGGTCGAGAATCAATTCTGGATGTCAAAATTCAAGGAAGAAGCAACTGCTGAAGAAATGCACTAGTGCGAGGCACTGTGCGATGCACTGTGCGACGCATTAGAGTAATTTTATGTCAGAAATTTCCAAAGTTCAGAGACTGGGTTTTTTTGGTCTGACAGGAAAAAGTACTAGTGCGATGCATGGGGCGACGCACAGTGTGTCGCATGAAAAGCAATAAGTTTGCAAGTTTTCATATTTCGGCTAGGAAAGGGAGATTTCATCTTGGTCAACCCTACTTGGTATAAATACATGTAAAAACGTTATTTTGAGGACTTCTGACATACCGTAGACCTAAGAAGACTATTTTGGAAGGAGAGAAGACATTGGGAACATTTTTTTGAAGAGAAAATCATCGAGTTTTTCATTCCTTCATCTTTTCTTTGTAATTTGTTTCTGCAAAATACTTGGAACGTTGTTACTACGAACATGAGTGGCTAAGCACTCTAGTTTATAGGGTTGTGGTTGACATGATTATTAATGTTTATTAAGTACATCTTCATTAATTTGGATTATCATCTTGTGGTTGTTTCTTTAATTCTAGTTTTAACTTGTGAATTGTTGTAGCTACCAATTCACCATACTATCTATGCTGCTTGGGAAAGCTGTGTTTAGATTAGAGTAGAATTAAAGAGAGCTTGTTTATGAACCTGTGGCTCGAGGAAAGATTTCACGGTTAGGATAGGAATATATTTAACGGTCTTTCTTAGTTAAATACCGTATTATATTCATTCATGATAGACTCAATACCATTGGAATATAGGATTGATATATTGTGTTAGCGGATGGTTTGAAGTATTTTATGGGTTGTGTTGTAGGAGCTTGTGAAGGATTTAGTTGAATATCACTGGGGGGGGGTGTTATGGGTATTGGGAGTTATTAGATGTTCTATTCTATGGCTTTGAGCCAAGTAGGGGAGTTTGCCATCGACGATTTGATTGCATGGTTATGTGTTGTATTGGTTTCGATCTTAGGCATACTTGTGGGTCGGTTATGACTCACAGAGGTTGGTTTTGAGGATGACTGTAGTAAGGAATTTCTGGATACATGATGTATTACCCCTTATGGATATATGGAAGTCTTGGGAATGGTTTAGGGTTACTATTCGTGGTTGATGTAATATACCAAGAAAAGGATTCACTCGGTTGCTTAGATGTATGGATTACTTCTTTGGGTGTTGTCGTGCTAATAGTGTCACGCCCCGAACTCGAGGAGTACGACCGGCGCTCAACCGAGTAAATCCAGTCGAGCAAGTCTACTTTACATCAACCTCTCATCATTACTCATGCATGATTTACCATAACATAACTAGATCCTGACTTTTAAATTGAATACATTTGGCTCAATGGCCTATAATCTTTCTCATGATGGGTGCGTAGCCTTATAAATAACTATGAACGTAAATACATGACAAAACTCAAATCATTAATTACATGACCCACAATGTACATGGAGCTTCTATGACTATAAGTACCTAAATACATAAAATGAACTAGACCCAAACACCTACTATAACTGTAGTGGGCTCACCATAATCTGAGTAGTGAAGCAGATCCCTATCAAAGATCCATATCATCCAATATAAGTATACCTGCAACCATTAAAAGATGAAGCACCCCCGGCAAAAGGTATGTGAGTACATGTGGAATAGTACTCGTATATAAGGCAGACAAAACAACATATGAAAATATGTTAATTCAAATAAGAGGCAAATAAAGTACATCAAGAAACTACGAAACATCCCATAGAATCAAATTTCAAGACTTATTTTACTTACATCATTTTGAAATTCCTTTGTGATCAATTGAGCCATATGAACTATACGTGGAATACATAATATAATGTACTTGAAACAACATGTACAAATAAGGGCAATGAAAGTGGCACCTATTGTCTGCGTTAACAATACGTCTCACTAGACCATCCATATCCCTCTCTTATTTTACACCTATACATTTTATAGACCGTCCTTAGTGTTCACATATCATATCATACATTTATGCATCTCATAGACCGTCCATAGTGTTCACATATCATATTATACACCTATGCATCTCATAGACCGTCCATAGTGTTTATTCATATCGTACACCTATACATTTCATACGCAATACACCTATGCGTTTCATAGACCGTCCATAGGATTCCATACACAATACACCTATACGTTTCATAGACCGTCCATAGAATTCCATACACAATACACCTATGCGTCTCATAGACCGTCCATAGGATTCCATACACAATACACCTATGCGTCTCATAGACCGTCCATAGGATTCCATACACAATACACCTATGTGTTTCATAGATCGTCCATAAGATTCATAACACATCATTATGCACATAACCATATATAAACTCAAAGCGACATGATTAACATTACATTTAAGGTCGTAAGTTCCCGGATCATTGGAATACTTCATGTTCATGCTCATCATGGAGAAACACAGCTCATTTCATTAGTACAAGCATGGGGAATCAATAAGTCGATTTCAAAGGTACATGGGCCCAATTTCTTTTCTTAAGGTTCATCATCATTTAGCATAAGCCATCTCCCTTTCATCGCGTTATTCACTCAATTGTCATCTAGAGGTCATTAGCTACGTTCATGATTCTTGGAGACTTAGCATCAATGTCATTTGCATTTATTATTTTAGAAGCATACATACTATGATTGAAACCATTGGGACATACAACGCCTCATAATTCTCATTTTGGCAAAGGGCCGCATTTCATGTTCATACTATAACTTACCTGTACTTGCCATGGGTGATCATAGGACATTAAGAACATTTAAAACATTTAGGAACACCATAGCCTCTCCTCACGAGGGCGTAGGAGCTTATAGCACATTGGAAACATAAGTATGAATACGTTCATCTCATAACCTTTCACACCATATATCACTTCATTAGTACTTTCAACTACTTACAACATCATTATTTCATTGGCTCCCCGGGCCATACATATTATTCTTCATTCATGGCACTGTGGCCATATATTATATTCCACACTTTTATTTCTTTACTTTCAAGTATTATCATCATAAACATCAACATATAGAGTATTCTTGAAATGCCTTTCCCCAAAAGGGCAATACACTATTTCAATTCAAGAATTATATGTAAGAACTCAAAACATATTTGAAATACCTACCAAGCATATCATTAGTTAGAACAATCACATTTGGACATGACTTGAGTACATAAGCTTTCTCGCATTATTTCATTTCATTGGCATCATTGGTCAAAAATATAACTTTCATTATTGGCACGGTAGTCATACTTTACATCTCCAACCTACTTCTTTCACTTTCCATCATCTTTATGGGTTATCAATAACAAGGCATTTCTAATCAAGACCTTAGGTACACATATGAACAATTAAGAGTCTTAAGCAAATCGAGTTTTTCTCACACAATTTGGCATCATAACTTTCATTTGAAACACAACTTAAAGCCATAACATTTAAATACACAACCCATACTATGAACACATTCCCCAAGGATAACATAACATGATAAGAGCATTCAGAACACATATTGAACATATCTCTATCGACACAAAGCTTATTCGGAATAGTCAATTTATAATGAACAACTCGGGACTTACAAGAACATCGTGGGAATCAATTCTAAGAGAGAAGTTTAGCCAACATACCTTTCTTGAGCATTCCTTACACTACTAAAATGTTCCGAAAATCCTAGCAACCTCAATCTCTTAAGAAACATAATAAAAGTGAAACATAATTAGGAAGATATTCGTGGGTTCACCTCAATAAAGCATTTCATCAAACACTTGGTGTGCAAATTTGACTACAAGGTCCTTTGACAAGATTTCCTTCGCCCCACAACTAACTAAACACCAAGAGTTCACCCATACTAGTTCAATGATCTTTCCACAAACCTTGATAGTACATGCATAAATAAATAACACTCCTACACCCAAGATTCATACTTCTATTAACCATCTTCCACCCCAAATTCGAAATTAAAAACTAGGGTATGGAACCTTACCTCTTAGATGAGGACCTTGTGAGTTGTTCTTGTGAAATCCTCAAGCCTTGAGCAAGAATTGATGAATAAAATAGCTAGGTCTTCTCTTTCTCTCTCTAAGATACTCTCGCCTCTCTCTAAAAATATCAGATGAAACTCTTAAAGATGACCCCCAAAGCCTTTTTATAAAAATGGGATCGGGTAAAATTTTCAAAACTTAAACTTGCCAAAACCGAGTCTACGATCACAGACTGTACCGCATAATCGATATGTGGCTCGCAAAATGGGGCGTGAAAATGATGCCCAAAACTGGACTTATCTGAACTAGTATACGATAGTTTTGTGGTCCGCATACCTGTTCTGCGACCGCAGACTGGACCGCAAAATCATCTTCCAGATTTCCTCATGCCAAGTCTGCGACTGAAATGCGATCCGCGAAGCAACTATGCGATCAAATAATAGACCACAGAACAACTTTCAAAATTCAACATCTTTCTGCTCAACTATGAGATGGATATGCGGCCCACAAACCTATTTTGCGGTCGTAAACATGACCGCAAAATCACCTTCTCTTGCCAAAAATTTCCATCAACCCCCGATGTACTGTACAATCCTCAAACATGTAAGCCTACCTCGGCATCACGAAACCTTAAATTCCTTTATGAAATTTTATGGGGCCTTACAAATGGGGTACATGTCGTTTGGCTCATTTGGGCGGTGCAATTGAGATTTGAGCAGAGTGGATGACTCTCGAGAAGGTTGGATTCAAGATTTATATGTAGCAATTGAGAATTTTTTGGATTTGTATATAGCTAGAATCTGAGATTTACATTGGATGGTGTCGAGACTCGCGGTATTTGTATATCATTATGGATTCTACATTTTAGTATCAGGAAGGTAAAGGAAATAACTTTACATTCAAAGAAGGTCTCTTCAGAGTGGGTGTCTCAATTGTGGTACTTTTGGGGTGCTAAGAGTGAATACACTGGCTTATAGGCCTTAGGACGGTGTGATTTTATGCTAGGATCTCTTGTGGTGAGCTTTAGGTAAGGATCGTGGTGTTATGGCAAGGAGAAGGGCCAACTTGAGGGTAATCCGAATAGAACTCGGAGAAATAGGACAGCTTGGCAGTAGGTTGGATCAGCATGGTAATGGATATGATCGGTTCTTTGGGTACTTATGATGTGATGATTCTCTACGGGTATTTTATGGAAATACTCTTGGGTTTGACGATCTGCATGGCTTGATTGAGTTAGAGGGATTTGATTCTAATGGATTGGTTATGTGCAAATGCGTTTCGAAGTGTTCTCGTTGATTTCTGCCATAATTTGAGATGTATATTATCTACAAGTATGAGGGATATGTTGTGTGTTGTAATTTTCTCCTGGATGGGATCAAGTGGAAGGTTTCTAATTGATCGGGTATGTATTCTGCTTGTGACTCAAAGGTGATAATGAGATTCTCGTGCTTTTCACATGATGGCATGACAAATACGGTGCGTCCTATGGGATTGAGATTTGTATGTACAAGGTGGCGGTTTAGTTTTTGAGGGAAGGTCGTGAATTCTTAGACAACATGGACGGTTTTAGATGACTAGATGAATGCTATTACTATTTGATATTGCCTGGGAAGGGTGCGCATTTTAGAAGGCGCACTGTGTTTTAAGTTACATTTTCTTCATTGGTATTGCGGTACTCGCCTAGTTGATCGACTGCTGATGTTCAGATTGTGCTATGTGGCATGGAAGAATTATAGAAGTATTTATCATGGGGATGATTATATATGAGAGATGTGTCAGTCATTCGAGTGGTGGAGTTGGGATCGGCTATGGTGATTCATGTGTTCTATGGATTTGGAGATTGGGAGTTCTCAGAAGCAGATTATTTCGGGGTTGTGGACTGCGAAGATATGGCCAAAGTTATCTAGATGGTAGTACGTGCTATGGTTAGGTCATTGTGGAATTTTTTTGGGCCATTTATCCATTTGGGGATGACCGGGTTTGATTTTGGGGCCCATTGGTAGGCCCAATGAGGATGTGTATTCTACACCGGGACAGATTTGTTGATTCAACATCGTTACTGCTGAAAGGTGTGTCATTCGGTTAGAGTAAAGCTTGTTCGTGTTCTAATATGTTCTATGTGTTACTCTTCTATGCTACGAGGGGTTGTGATTTGTTGGTTATTTGTACACCCGATGCGTTTTTGTTTGGGCCATGTAGTGAAATTCGAGCAAAATGGTTATTGGGGTGTTGAATGGTTGATTGCACCTTGGTTATGGTCTTTCCGGGTTGTGGTATATTGTGTTATTCTCTCCCCTATGGTTATGGTCATGCACTTCCAGTACTTGATGTTGAATTACGTGTGTTGTTGATTTTGAGCATTGTGGCTTGAGGTATTTTGTATGGATCAGTATTTGGATGGGTCACGCATTACAACGGGGTTACATTGGGGTATGATCCTTTGTGATAGATTCGTGTGTTTTGGTTCTACTATGCATGATGGGTTCGTAGCAATTGCATTATGGTGGTACTTGTTGAGCTTGCAGGACGGTTCTCTGATTTGAGTTATTTTCCATGTTTGAGCACATTTGAATCGTTGCTTATTGGTGCACGGATTGCACGGTCTATGGCTTTAGGTTGTATTGGTGTTGCATGTCAGTAGAATAGCTGTGTTTGATGAGATGAGGTCATTGGACCTAGTATGGGTGCTATCAATTTGATTACGTATGTTTGGAAGAATAATATCAGAAGTCGGCTTAGAATCTGACTTTGGTTCTGTGGGATGAGCGAGAGAGCTACATGACTTGTTGGTCTGATGGGTAGTTATGGGTATCTGCGTGTTTCTTTCATCATCGGCAGCTTACGAAGGTTTTGAATGAGATTTTACTTGATATGAGGTCCATTACTTATACTGAGTTTGTTTTTGAGTAGCTACAGTTGTAAGGCCACGTAAAATTTTGCAAAAGAAAATAATATTTCGTGGCACCGAATTGGTTTTACGTGTTGAGGATTATAGAAATTCTTTGTGGCGACAAAGCTCGCCGCGGCTCGAACTATTTGGGTTGAACAATGCACGGAAAAGTAAAGGAAACTTTTTGGCGTAAAAGCACGTTTATGAGGTCCATTATGCGACCGCATAATCACTCTGCAGGCCGCATAATAGCCGCAGAAGTGAGCAGGAGATGGCCATTCTGGAAGCAGCTATGCGGTCGACTATGTGGACCGCATAGTGACTGCATAACAGTTATGTGGACGCATAGTGACCGCATACATAGACAAATTTTTGATCATTTTTATCAGCAATTATGCGACCGATAAGAACCGTTTTGGAGCTCCATTTTTGGGTTTTTAAAACCCGACTCTATTTCGTTAAATAAACTCTTTGGTTCATTTTTGAGCTACAATCTGATATTTTAGAGTGAGAGAGAGTGCCCTAGAGTGAGAAGGTGTTCTTCAATAATTGTTCTTCAATTCTTGCCCAAGTTTTGGAAGATTAAGAAGGGAAACTCACTAGGTCTTCACCCTAGAGGTAAGACTCTACACCCCAACCCTCTCTTTCGAATTTTATGTAGAAATGGACAACTAGCAAGATAATTTCTGGGCAGGAGGGTTGTTTATTTACATGCATGTGCTATAGAAGGGTGTAAGAAGATTGTTGAGCTAAAAATGGTAAAGATTGGGTTGTGGGATGATAGAATTCTCCATAAAAGGACCTTGGAACCTTAATGCACACTTAGTGTTTGATAAAATGCTCAAATGAGCTAGAACCATGATCATCTTCCTAATTTTGATTCACTTTGTTATATTTCTACAATAGATTGAAGTTGCTAAGAATTCCGGAACATTTTAGAGTTTCAGGAAGCTCAATTGAGGTATGTTGGCTAAACTCTTCTCTTAGAATTGAATCCCACAATATTCATGTAAATGATGTAAGTCCCGAGTGAGTCATTATGAAACTGGCTATTCCGAGTAAGATTTGGTTGAAAGATATATGTTAAACAAGCATCCCAAATGCTTTATTCATGTTATGTTACCAATTGAGGATCTGTTAAAATATGGGCTATGCATTAATAATGTATCGACTTTAAGTCAAGTTCAAATGAAGGCTATTATGCCAAATTTTATGAAATATCTCTATGTACTACACACCTTGATTTGAATTGTATTTGTTGTTGATGATTATAATGATATTTAAAATTGATAAGGTGAGCATGCAATACTGAATATGGCCAACGTGCCAAGAATGATCTTATATCTTTGGCCATTAGTGCCAATGAAATGAAAAGATATCAAAGTAATATGAAATGCGGTGATTGATATAAAAAGGTTGATGTCTCAAATAAGACAGCCTAGCCGGTCGGGTCGTGATCAGACACCATGCCGCACACATGGTGGTAATTGTGGTTGATGTCCCTAATGGATAGCCTAGCCGATCGGGTCGTGATCGGACTACGTGTTAAAGAAGGTGGTATTGATATTGAGAGTAATTGTGGTTGATGTTTATAATGAGATAGCCTAGCCGATCGGATCGTGATCGGACTCCGTACTGAGAATACGGTGGTACTGGCATTGTGGACAATGGTATATCGATACTAAAAATCTCCCAATGTGAGATATGGAAATTAATTTGAGCACTGTCTTGATCCTAAATTGAGGTTTGATGTTGATTAAGGCTTTCATTGATATTATTATAATCTTGTTTGTATTATTTTTCATTCTATTGAGAGGGTATTTAGTTATACATACTAGTGCTATTCGACGGTACTAACATCCCTTTTTCCAGGGGCACTACATATTTAAATGGATGCAGGTGGTTCCACAGCAGGAGATATTGATCAGTGATAGCAGTACACCTTCTTCCCAGCTGACTTGGTGAGCCCCACTTCATCCCGGGGTCATGTATCTTTTGTACTTTATGTATTCGGTTTGAGGTATAGCCGGGGCCTTGTTGCCGGCATTATCGTTGTACTCTTCTTTATCTATAGAGGCTCCGTAGACATAGTGCGGGGTTGTGTATTGGTGTTGGGGAAAGACAAACTATGTTATGTTGTGGTTGTATTACTAGTCCATTTGAGACATTAAAAAGGATGAAACTATTGGAAATAAATTGGTATTGTAGACATGAACACCTTTTTTTCTAATTAAGGAAAATATGTATTATCTCTATTCATGAATGAGTTGGGTAGAAGGAAATCTAATAGGCTTGCTCGACCGGGTTCACTCGGTGGAGCGCCGGTCGCGCTCCTCAGTTTTGGGGCGTGACAAACTTGGTATCAGAGCCTAAGGTTTTAAAGTGTCCTAGGATGTCTCGGAGCCATGTCTAGTAGAGTCCTTATTATCGGTGTGTTGTCGACCACATCTATAATTAGGATGCTACATGGACATTTAGGAATAATACCCTTCATTGATATTCTGAATCGTGCAATGAAACTGGTTGTGAAACTGTTCTTCCTCCAACTCGTGCGTTGAGGTTCAAGGTAAGTTTAAATGCTCTTTTGGTTTATTCCAAGTAATGTTGTCACGTGACATGACGAAGGGATAAAGGCCTGAATATTAAACAGATGGCACATGTATCATGTTGAATGAATAGTATGACCATATGAGACAAGTATACAGCACTATGAGCATACTTTATATGAGAAGAGTGCCAGAAGTGATTACCCACCTCCAAAGGGCATTGACGTGATAAATGAGACCTAAGCTTAACTAGTACATATGGGTAGTGTAGGAACCATGTGTATGATTCAAAGATGTAAATTGGTTACATAGGCACGTGATATGTGAAAGGCGTAGCCTGTAGAATAATGATAAATGTGTAGGTCTCTCACGGGAGACAAGAAGTTATGAAAGAAGAGTTAAGTGAACCCACAATGAGAAGACCTTAGCACTATAAATGTTATAAAATCCCAGGAATGTGCGAAGTGGTGTTACACTCCAAAAAGGATATTGACACGAGGGATTTGGATCCCAAGCCTATATGGCTGAATAAGAGTAGAGAACTTATGAGGTTAATACCATGGGGACTTAAATCTCCCTAATAGCCAATCATATACAAGAGGACTAGAGATGTGAAACATATGTCCTTCAAATTGCTAAATTCAAGACTTGTGTCTAAATGTGAAACATTCACCCCAAGTGGGGAGGGAAAGACCATGGTGAGGCTACTTAAGTGCAATAAAACGAGAGGAGGGCCATGTAGCTATGATGTTTGGATATTTTGTTGAAGATATGTGTAGTCTAGAAAAGTGGTAAGGGATAATATGATTCTCGGAAAGGAAATGCAAAAGATAAACCACTATTACAAAAATAAGGTGGAAGGTTAAGAAATGTAAATTCTTCGTACGTGGCAATATACATGACAAGGTCAACGATATTAGAAACTAAGAGTAAGGTTTGTAAAAGGTTTTTATACCTGTGAGAGAGTCAGGGACAATGGAACCCAAGGAAGTACTACAGATCAAATGTGAAAGGCTTGCGAGTTCTTAGAATGAGTTAATTACGGATTTGCGATTTAGCTAAAGTTCCAAGGCTTTAAGAAAGACAGAATGAGTGGGAGAGATAAATGTGATGTTATAATAACCCAAGAGCACATCTGGACTTGATGGAGTGTCTCTTAAGAATCTTACAAGCAAGGAAGTGTTAAGTGATACATGGATGAAAACACTTTCCCATGGATATCCCAACAAGTGTCGAGAGGCGAGCAGGATGAATTCCCAACTAAGGAAAAGACCACGTAACGTATGGAAGAGCGCATAGCTATTCACTAACTAGGAGGAATGAGGCGAGAAGAATTGGAAGAAAATCTATAAATTGAGATGGTCATGGTTATGGCAAAATAGTTCGTATCAGAATGGTGGACTCACCTAGAGCACAAGTGTTAATAGAAGATATAAAGGATCAACCGTAATGCACCCGACTTGAGTGATGCCGAATATCAACTAAAAGATTTAGAGGGAGTTCCTGTCTACATATTACTTTGGAAAGTGAGACTACTGGTGATGAAGTGGTGGTGTGATAAACTTAACAAACCAGGCACAATGATACTACAAGTTCATGGGAGGCAAACAAGTGTGTGGCACAATAAGGTTGTCAACTATGAATTAAGGGCAAAATGGGATGGGAGTGAATTTTCTAGTCACAAAGGAAATATAGTACCAAGATATTGTCTAGACCAAAGGGGAAATGTTTGAAACATATTAAGAGAGGATGAACACTTGTTACGAACCAAACATGTTTAACATGATAGCTACTAGGCTGCAATACCAGGAAGCAATATTGGTGACTACAATACTGAGAATAAGGTGAGTTACTCATTGAGGATGGAATCAGGTGGACTAAGTCCTACACTTATAAGGAAAACAAGAAGTCTTTGTTGAAGAATTTAGGAGGATCTCAAGTTTCATAAAAAGCCTTGGTCGGGCCAATGACTTTGGTTGAATTAAATACATAAGAAGGGTGTTGATTAGTGCTTTGGGAAGTGTTTAGCTGTTAAGAGGGATCGTGAGAATGTTCACAAGGGAAGTAGAGTGGTTCCTTAAATTCCTATAAGATTTCTAATGAGGAAAGAGGGTGGCTGAGAAAGATCTGAGCACGATATTATTTCACATTTAAGGCTGTGCCATGCAAGTTGATATTATAGGTGTGTGCATGCAAGCTAGTAGATGTTATTCATTTGACACAGATGGTCCCATAAAAAAACTGACCTAGTAATGTCTTTTGTTGAGAAATTTGGAAAAATAAGTTGCAAGTACTAATAAGATTGTAACCGTATCAAGGAAATTTTTGTAGCACTCAATTCTCAGGAGGTCATATGAAAGGGAAATCTGATATAGATGTTCCACTAATGATTAAATATGGAAAGATGATCATTTATGCCTCTAGGCAACTCAAGAATCATGAGAAAAACAATCCAACACATGACTTAGGACTTGCGACTGTGATTTTTACATTAAGGGTTTGGCGTCATTAATTGTATGGGGTCCAGGTGGAAATATTCACGGACCAAAAAATCCTTCAATGTATTTGCAAATAGAAGAAATTGAATCTAAGGTAGAGAAGATGGCTTGAGTTACGTAAGGATTACTATTACGATATCAATATTCTATATCATCCGGGGAAGGCCAATGTTATGGCAGATGCTCTTAGCCAAAAATCTATGGGTAGCTTAGCACACTTGGAGGCATATCAAAGGCCATTGGCCAAAGAAGTTCACCGATTGGCTAGTTTGGGAGTTCGTCTTATGGACTCTAGTGAAGGAGGGGTAATTGTGCAAAATAGGGCTGAATCATCGCTTGTTGTGAAAGTTAAAGAGAAGCAATACAACGATCCATTGTTGGTGCAATTGAAAGAGGGAATTCATAAACATAAGACCATGGCCTTTTCTCTTGGCATGGATGATGGTACACTAAGGTACCAAGGGCGACTATGTGTTCCAAATGTGGATGGTCTCTGTGAAAGAATTTTGACTGAAGCTCACACTTCTAGGTATTCCGTGGACCCCGGTTCTACAAAAATGTATCACGATCTTAGGGAAGTCTATTGATGGAATGATATGAAGAGGAATGTGGCGGACTTTGTGGCTAGATGTCCGAATTGTCGGCAAGTGAAGGCCGAACACCAAAGGTGAGAAATAGTCAGGTTGCATGGCACCCCAGTTTCCATCATTTCTGATCGGGGAGCACAATTCACTGCTAATTTTCGGAAGACATTTCAGCAAAGTTTGGGTACTCAGGTGAATCTTAGTACAGCCTTTCACCCGCAGACTGACGGGCATGCAAAGCGGACTATTCAGACGCTTGAGGATATGTTGCACGCTTGTGCTGTAGACTTCAAAGGTAGTTGGGATGATCATTTAGCACTCATAGAATTTGTATATAACAATAGCTATCATGCTAGCATTCAAATGGCACCGTTCGAGGCTTTATATAGTAGGAGATGTACATCTTCCATTGGGTGTTTCAAAATTGGGTAAGCAGATTTGATAGGGCCAGACCTCGTGCATCAGGCCATGGAAAAAGTTAAAATTATTAAGGAGCAGTTAAAGACTGCTCAGAGTCGTCAGAAATCCTATTCGGATGTTTGTCGTAGGGATTTGGAGTTCAAAGAAGGTGATTGGGTATTCTTGAATGTTTCCACCATGAAAGAGGTAATGCGATTTGGTAAGAAAGGGAAATTGAGTCCGGGGTATGTCGGACCGTAAAAAATCATTCAGAGGAACGATGAGGTGGCGTACAAGGTTGAACTACCACCTGAGATGTCATTAGTACACCCGGTGTTTCATGTGTCTATGTTAAAGAAAGTAGTTGGAAACCCGACAATAATTGTTCCGGTTGAGACTATTGAGGTTAATGAAGAATTGACTTATGAAGAG
Source organism: Nicotiana tabacum (assembly GCF_000715075.1). NCBI lineage: Eukaryota > Viridiplantae > Streptophyta > Magnoliopsida > Solanales > Solanaceae > Nicotiana > Nicotiana tabacum. The sequence continues at coordinate 62,287,662 of NC_134094.1, read as the reverse complement.
ATTCCAGTTTCTATTATTGATCGGCAAGCCAGAAAGTTGAGAAACAAAGAAATTGCATCCGTTAAAGTGTTGTGGCGAAACCAACAGGTTGAGGAGGCTAATTGGGAGGCTGAGGAATAATGAAGAAAAAGTATCCTTATTTGTTTTAATGACCATGTATTTATAAAGTTGTGATCTAGGAAAATTGTAAGGCTTACTCTTTATGAATTTTGTATCATATGTACAATTGGCGTTAAGGGTGTTCCTTTCTGGAAATATATTTCTTGTGAGACCCCAGTTGGTGTTATTTTGTATTATGTTACGTCGTTGGATTATGTATATTCTATTAGGATGTGTTTTTGGGGCCCTCTTACAGGTGGATATGCCTAGTTACAAGGGAAACTATGGCAAAATTGTTGGAAATTTAGGGAGTTAGTCAAATTTGGGGCTGTTGGTATGTGGTATGAAAACTGAGTTGCATAAGATGCTAATAACAGGTTTTGACCCCCATTTGAGGACGAATGATCCTAAGTGGGGGAGAATGTAAGGCCCCGTAAAATTTTGCAAAAGAAAATAATGTTTCGTGGCGCCGAATTAGTTTTACGTGTTAAGGATTATAGAAATTCTTCGTGGCAAGCTTGCTCGCCACGGTTCAAACTTTTTGGGTTCAAAATTTTTGGGTTGAACAATGCACCGAAAAGTAAAGGAAACTTTATGGTAGAAAAATGCGTTTATGCGGTCCATTATGCGACCGCATAGTCACTCTGCGGGCCGCATAATGGCCGTAGAAGTGAGCAGGAGATGGCCATTCTGGAAGCAGCTATGCGGTCGACTATGCGATAGTGTGATTGTTATGCAGTGCATTATGCGACCGCATAACAGTTATACGGACCGCATAGTGATCGCATACACAGACCGATTTTTGATCATTTTTTCAGCAATTATGCGACCGATATGCGGTCCGCATATCTATTATGCGGTCGCATATGCGACCGCAGAACCATTCCGGAGCTCTATTTTTGGGTTTTTAAAACCCGGACCTATTTCGTTAAACACACTCTTTGGGTCATTTTTGAGCTACAATCTCATATTTCAGAGTGAGAGAGAGTGCCCTAGAGTGAGAAGGTGTTCTTCAATAATTGTTCTTCAATTCTTGCCCAAGTTTTGGAAGATTAAGAAGGGAAACTCACTAGGTCTTCATCCTAGAGGTAATATTCTACACCCTAACCCTCACTTTCGAATTTTATGTAGAAATGGACAACTAGCAAGATAATTTCTGGGCAGGAGGGTTGTTTATTTACATGCATGTGCTATAGAAGGGTGTAGGAAGATTGTTGAGCTAAAAATGATAAAGATTGGGTTGTGGGATGATAGAATTCTCCATAAAAGGACCTTGGAACCTTAATGCACACTTAGTGTTTAATAAAATGCCCAAATGAGCTAGAACCATGATCATCTTCCTAATTTTGATTTAATTTGTTATATTTCTACAATAGATTAAAGTTGCTAAGAATTCCGCAACATTTTAGAGTGTCAGGAAGCTCAATTGAGGTATGTTGGCTAAACTCTTCTCTAAGAATTGAATCCCACGATATTCATGTAAATTATGTAAGTCCCGAGTGATTCATTATGAAACTGGCTATTCCGAGTAAGATTGGGTTGAAAGATATATGTTCAACAAGCATCCCAAATGCTTTATTCATGTTATGTTACCAATTGAGGATGTGTTAAAATATGGGCTGTGCATTAATAATGTTTCGACTTTAAGTCAAGTTCAAATGAAGGCTATTATGCCAAATTTTGTGAAATATCTCTATGTCCCTTAGACGCTAAATTGCTCACATGTGTACTACACACCTTGATTTGAATTGTTTTTGTTGTTGATGATTATAATGATATTTAAAATTGATAAGGTAAGCATAAAATACTGATTATGGCCAACGTGCCAAGAATGATCTTATAATTATGGCCATTAGTGCCAATAAAATGAAAATATGTGAAAGTAATATGAAATGCGATGATTGATATAAAAAGGTTGATGTCTCAAATAAGACAGCCTAGCCAGTCGGGTCGTGATCGGACACCATGTCGCACACATGATGGTGATTGTGCTGGAAATTGTAATTGAAATGGTAAGTGTGGTTGATGTCCCTAATGGATAGCCTTGTCGATCGGGTCGTGATCGGACTTTGTGTTAAAGACGGTGGTATTGATATTGAGAGTAATTGTGATTGATGTCTCTAATGAGATAGCCTAGCCAATCGGGTCATGATCGGACTCCGTACTGAGAATACGGTGGTACTGGTATTGTGGACAATGGTATATCGATACTAAAAATCTCCCAATGTGAGATATGGAAATTAATTTGAACACTGTCTTAATCCTAAATTAAGGTTTGATGTTGATTAAGGCTTTCATTGATATTATGATAGCCTTATTTGTATTTTTGTCATTCTATTGAGAGGGTGTTTAGTTATACATACCAGTGCTATTCGACGGTACTAACGTCCCTTTTGCCGGGGGCGCTGCATCTTTAAATGGATGCAGGTGGTTCCACAACAGGAGATATTGATCAGTGATAGTAGTACACCTTCTTCCCAGCTGACTTGGTGATCTCCACTTCATCCCGGGGACATGTATCTTTTGTACTTTGTATATTCGGTTTGAGGTATAGACGAGGCCTTGCTGCCAGCATTATCATTTTACTATTCTTTATCTATAGAGGCTCGGTAGACATATTGTGGGTTGTGTATTGGTGCTGGGAAAAGACAAACTATGTTATGTTGTAGTTGTATTACTAGTCCATTTGAGACTTTAAAAGGATGAAACTATTGGAAATGAATTGGTATTGTAGACATGAACACATTTTTGTCTAATTAAGGAAAATATGTATTATCTCTATTCGTGGATGAGTTTGGGTAGAATGAAATCTAACAGGCTTGCTCGGTCGGGTTCACTTAGTTAAGCGCCGGTCGCGCTCCTCTGTTTTGGGGCGTGACAATAGTGATCGAAAATTATTGCTACGAGTATGCAAGTTATGTGGTATATCATGTGATTACCTCTTGGGTTATGGTTATGGCATAATACAACTTGTTCAGACCTATACAGTGTGTAGGTGCATGATTCGGGTCTTGTAAAGAATTCCAGATGTTGGAAATTAGGTTCGAAGGCTTACGGACTAAGGTTTAAGTAATGATCTTCAATTACGTTGTGTTGTCGGACTAAGGTTTAAATAATGATCTTCAATTACATTGTGTTGTCAGGCTTACATGGATTGGGGTGACGTAGGACCACCCCCGTGTATGTGCATGGTAAGGTTACACAATGATTTAACGGCTTAGGAACAACTCATGGCACGTTCGAGGACGAACGTATGTTTAATTATGGGAGAATGTAATGACCTGATCGGTAGTATTGAGCAATTTCACTCCGTTCAACTATTTAAAGTCTTGAGTAGCTTTGTATGATACATTATGACCTGTGTGAATCGTCGATTTTGGTTTTAAGGTTAATCAAAATTAATTTGGGAGAAAGATTCTCAACTAGAAAGCTTTAAGTTGGAAGAGTTGACCAAGTTTGACTTTTGAGTATTTGACCTAGATCAGAGTTTTGATAGTTCCTATAGGTCCGTATGGTAATTTTGGACTTGAATGTATTCTTAGATTTTTATTTGGATATTTTTAGAAGGTTTCAACACTAATTGGCTCAAATTGGAAATTTGAAGGTTTGGAATGTTCATGAGTTTGATCAGGAGTTGACTTTGATGATATTGGGTTCAGATTTTTGTTATGGGAATTGGAATAGCTTCGTTATATCATTTGGGACTTGTGTGCAAAATTTGAGGTCATTCCGAGTTGATTTGATATGGTTTGGCACGAGTTTTGGAAGTTGAAAGTTCAAAAGTTCATTAAGTTCGATTTGAGATGCGATTCATGGTTTTGATGTTGTTATGCGTTATTTGATGCCTCGAGTAAGTCCATGTTATGCTATGGGACTTGTTGGTATGTTCGGACGGGGTCCGGAGGCGCTCGGGTGAGTTTTGGATATGTTTGGGTTATGTTGCGCTTGTGTTTTTATGTTTCGACGTCGTTTCTTCAAGCATAAATGGTACCACATTAAGCAAATGAGCTCATATTACTGTTTTGATTGAACCATTAGATCCGTATCATAATATTTGAACCATATCAACTGAAATCATCAAGTTTCGACATCGTATGAGGAATTTATGATCATTTTGCTAAGAATTGGGTTGTCAGATTTTATTAGCTTAATTACGAAACTACCACTGAATTAGTATTTAAAAATCTAAACTATTTTCAAATATTGAAACCAATATATCACCTTCATTATAAGGTCAAATGAAGTGATTCAAAAGTCTAACTTGACTGAAATTTTACGAGAAAACCATTGGAAGCATCAAAAACGAGTTTCAGGGTTGTTTGGCATGAGAAACGAGGCAAAACAGCTCGGTAGAAACATATAATATCGAGGGTTTGTTCATTTGGATATATTTTGAGTTGCGAAGCTCGGATTTGGACGATCTTGGAGGCAATTTTAACCACATGGATTGGGTAAGTATTCTATACTCGGTTTTTGTCTAGATTTAGTGAATCCATCTTCATTTTTGGCATTTGATTGATGATTCCAAAGTGAAATTTGGGGTTTTTTTGTCTAAAATTTCTTAAAGTGACTTTTTGAGTTTTGAACATCAATTCAGATTCGGATTTGAGTGAAACTAGTATGGTTGGACTCGTAATTGAATGAGTTATCAGATTTTATGAGTGCAGGACTGGGTTTGAACTTTTGGTTGACTTTGGGCTTTTGATTAAAGATTCTACCTGTGAACACCTAATTTTTGACCGCACCCAAATTCTATACTATTTTAGTGTAAATATTTCTTTTAGGTCTAATTTTAATATTTTAAACTTTTATCTTACTCTTAATAGGTTTCACTAAAAAGAAAACTACAAAATATAAACACATTCTTAGAGTATAAATTTTATTTTTAAAAATAAAAAAAAATAAAAAAAATCAAATATATATATATTTGGTTTCTATTAATTAGAATTTTAATAAGTAAGCTATGGAATTTTTCTTAGTATCACTTAAAGTACATATAAATATTTAATTTTCCTATTTTTACATGAAATGTTGGTTAATCTTCTTATCTTTATAATTTAATTTATCTTTTAAAATAAAATATAAAACAAAAGTAAACTAACTAAAACAAACGTAAAAATCTGATAAATAATCCCATAATCCCCATTTTAGTCTAACTAACCCCATGATCTACTCTCACCCTTCACCCCTCACTTCTCACGTAACCCCTCACATCCTCACCACGTCCCACGCTCTCCATCATCTGCACACACACACACAATATATATAAAACACAATCCTATTATAGAAAAGGGGGAGGAATCTGAAGCCAAAAAAAAACGGAAGAAAAAGAAGAGGAAGCTAGTCATTTGGAAAAACTTATGCACTGCCGCAGCTCTCAACCCTAAAAAATGCCGAATACCACCATTTTTAACTCACGACCTTCATAGCCATGTAACCAGCCAAGCACCTCATCTCCACTTTCATTCTCACCATTGAAATAGCCCTAAAATCACCAAACATTAGCTCCTTATTTCCAAAAAAAATAAATATCAAAAACACATTGAACCAGTCCCCTTTTTCACATGAAACGACAGCAAAAAAAACCAACCCGTTTGAGTCGAGATTGTTTAGGCCACTGTTCGAGTTTACCGGAAGTAGATTCTAGCTTCTGTTTTCATTTTCGGCAAAGTTTACCGATGTCAGATTTGTTTGTGCAAAGTTGTTATTGAAAGCTAAAGAAAGGTCCATTCTATCCACCCTTGTTTGTTTCAAATACTTTGCTTGCGTGTATCTGGTATGCCGTACGTATTTAGTGAGAATGAAATTTTCTTTTATGGTTGATTGTTTGGTTTATTTGATTGTTGAGCTTTTCTTAGTTAAATAAATAAAGTTGATGGAACATAATACTTAAGTGTTAGTTTCTTAAATAAGGATTCATATTCACTTTCTTTATTAAAAACTTGACATGGCAGAATTGGTATGGATTTAAGTTATTAATATTTAGCAAAGTCTTGAAAATAATTGGATCGTATCTTACTGTTTGTATGCTTAGGTTACTCATATCTTATATTAGCACATTGTCTTGTTTTATCTACTTTATTAGTTAATTATTTGATTTTATCTTAAGTCTTTGACTGATAGTGATAGTCAGTAGAAGAAATGAAAGGGGCCATAGATTGTGATAAGTAAAATTAGCAAGCTGGCCCATATTAAATAGTGCAGCCTTTTAAGACAAATAATTTAGAACTAAAAATATTAATTTTTTTTTTCTAGAAAAATAATTCATTCAAATCGCTAGCTTACTTTAGGCATGTGTTAAATCAAATTATCATGGTTATGTATACGTCTGCGTGGCATAATTATGATTCCTAAATTAAAGGCAAAGTATGTGTTCGCGCAACTTTCACAAAATAATCTTAAAAATAATAAAGTGTTATTAATTGTGTACACGTTCGCGTGACATGATTCATGACACACCAAACAAAACGAATACACGTACGCATGATTCGTTTCAAGATAATTTCATAATTACAAATAATCAAGTAATTAAAAGCGGTTTAAGATAAAAGTGCACAAAGTTTCCTAGAACCTAAAATATCTAGAATTGGTTAAGCCAGGTATAATTATTAAAAATGACCGTGCTAAAACCACGGAATCCGGGAGTGCCTCACACCTTCTCCCGGGTTAACAGAATTCCTTACCCGATCTTTTGTGTTCGCGGACCGTAATTCGGAGTCAAAACTTCCTCGATTTGGGATTTCAAATAAACTGGTGACTTGGGACACCATAATAATTATCCCAAGTGGCGACTCTGATTAAATAAATAATCTTATTTTGAATAATGCCACTTAAATTGAAAAAACTTCTTTGGCACCTATTCATCGGGAAAAAGGAGGTATGACAGCTCTGGCTACTCTGCTGGGGATGTAAACCCAGAACTTTTGGTTCAGGGTTCGGAATTTGAGCTTGTAATGTGATTTATACTTGGCTTTATTGATTGTATGATATTTGTGGGCCTAATGTGCTAATTGTTGCTTATTTACCGCTTTGATACTATTTGAATTGTATTAAATTGTCTTCTTACGCCTCCCTTCTGAGTCTTCTGAATTTATGGTGTACACGTGCACGTGGCCCACTTTTCTGTTAGAAGTCATACCAATTAGAACGAGTCTAGGTCAGTAACTAGGCCGGGTAGACTTTCATGCTCCCGGTACATTACCCCCACCTCGGCTCGAGCTATCCGCTTGGGTAAGCCAGGTCTAAAACACTCCCCTTAGGATTTAAACCTAGAATAACATAGCCTCATGCCGGATCCTTAGTAGGAACGTTTGTTTGCATCATGTGCATTTGACTTTGGGGACTCAACACACGGGTTGGGTCCGTCTAGGACAGGTGTACCCGAAATTACAAGACCATCCTGATGCATCTTATGTGCTACTTGTGCATTATGTTTAATTTGGCTTGTGCATGTTGACCGGTTTCTAAAATAAAATAAAAATATAAAAATATTGAGGGAAAACCAGAAAGAAGAAAGGGGAATGTACCCCAAAAGGGGAAAGAAGAAAGAAAAATATTGAGGGAAAATTTCAGTATTTACCCCAAAAAAAAAAGCCTGAATTTTTTTTTAAAAAAAGTGTCATCCTATTCCTGAAATTTCTACGAACTACGCGGGTCTGATTCTCACCGGATGTGAGATACGTAGGCAACCTTCATAGGGTTCGGCCCCATTTTTATAAAATAACTAAAAAAAAAATGTGTCTATTGTTTTTTTTTTAATCAAAAAACAAATAAGCAAACCCAGCTTCAGTTAATCCCAAATCGTTCCTGTTAGGATAGCCTTAGAACATCTTCAAAATTGTTGAAGGGCTGTTCTCGTATGAACGGACGTGTCTGTCAATTGGGAATCACTTTTACCATAATGCCCTTCCCCCGGCCCTAAAGCTATCCTTGAAAGTAAGAAGGGGCCATAGTTGCAAAAATAGCCACCCTTTCTTCGGTCACAATTGCAAAATAGCCCCCATTTTCGTTGATTTTTCTTAAAATTGAGTTATTTACAAAAGATTGTTTGCAAAATGAGTGCATTGGTTCTGTCTCTTGAGACTAGTGTCAACCCTAACCTTAACCACCAACAGGTACAAAATGAGCACTGTCCAGAACACACCGTTCACAGTTGTAGACGAGGCTCCACTTCAGCTTCAGATGTGGTGGTATGATTTAGGAGAAGATGGTCAGAAATGGGTCACCAAGCACCTGGGAGCCCTCACAGATATTATGAAAATTAAACCACGGGACGATTTGATTGAGGCACTAGTGACTTTTTGGGACCCTGTTCACAATGTTTTTCGCTTCTCCGATTTTGAGCTAACTCCCACTTTAGAAGAGATAGCTGGATATTTCGAGTTTGGCAGGGATTTGAGAAACCAGGAGCTCATATTCCCGAGGGCTCTTTCTGTACACAGATTCTTCGATCTTCTGAACATCAGTAAGCAAATTAGAAAGACCAACATAGTCGAAGGGTGTTGTTCTTTCTACTTCCTGTACTCTAGGTTCGGGCAGCCAAATGGGTTTGAAATGCATGAAAAGGGCCTTAACAACAAGCGGAACAAAGACACATGGCATATTCATCGTCGCTTCACCTTCATAATGGCATTTCTGGGAATTATAGTCTTCCCAAACGAGAAGCGGACAATTGATACCCGCATAGCCAGGGTTGTACAGGTCCTCACTACCAAAGAACATCACACTCTTGCCCCGATCATTCTATCAGACATTTATCGGGCGTTGACTTTGTGCAAGTCTGGGGCAAAATTCTTCGAAGGGTGCAATATTTTGTTACAAATGTGGTTGATTGAGCATCTCCGACATCACCCCAAGTTCATGAGCTATGGTCCGAGCAAGGATAATTTCATTGAGAGTTACGAAGAAAGAGTAAAAGATTACAACTCTCCAGAAGGGGTGGAAGCCTGGATATCCCACCTAAGATCTTTAAATGCAAGTCAAATTGAGTGGACTTTGGGATGGCTCCCGCTAAGAGAGGTGATACACATGTCTGCCCTAAAAAGTCATTTGCTGTTGTTGGGTTTGAGAAGTGTCCAGCCGTATACGCCACACAGAGTTCTAAGACAGCTAGGAAGGTACCAAGTAGTACCTAAAGATGAAGATTTGAGTGTGCAAGTTATTGAGCTACACCCCGAAGCCCCACTCCCCGAAGCTCTAATCCAGCAAATTTAGAATGGTTGTCGCTACTTGAAAGATGATAATCAGGTGCCAGATCCTGCGAGAGGTGAGGTAGATCCGGGTTATGCTATATGGTTTGGGAAGAGGTCTCGCGTGGATGATGTGCCAGAGCCCAAAAGGCCCACAAAAAGACCGCATGTTCAAGCCTTTGATGATAAAATCCAAGAATGGTTGGCCTGGGGTGAACGGGAAAAGGGATACAAAACAACTATTCATGCCTTAGAAGAAAGGCTGAGAAACCTCAATTTTGAGAAAGACTTGCAAGAACAAGAAGCCGAAGGGGAAAAGAAGAGTCTGATCCACAAAAATGAAGCCCTTCGTGCTCAACTTCAACAGATGAAGAAAGCCTCTGAAGTGCCAGTGAGAAGTTGGAAAGACCAAAGAACCATTGCCAATCTGATGGAAAGGTGCAAGATTATGATTCCCTCTTGGCAAAGACTGAAAAGGCGTTGGACAAAGCCAAGGAAAAGATCGTACAGCTAAATGAGAAGGCTGAATCAAGTAAGGATCGCCAAGTAACAAAATTTGAAGAAGAGAGGGCTTAATTCGAGAGAGAGAAGACCCATTGGGTACGTTCAGAAGCTCAGCTCCATGCACAGTTGGAAGAAATGAGAAGGTACAATAGAGAATACCAGCATGCAGATTTTGATAGGGAGATGGCTCAGGCGAGACTCGAGCAGACTAGACTTTGGGCTCAGTTGGAGTCAGCCTTAGATCGTGAGGGACACATAAGGGAGATATCCACCACTCGCCAGCAGCAGTTACAAGATCGAGACCAGAATTTCCAGTACTTCAAAGAGCAAGTCCATAATTTGGCTGTTTATACTGCTCAAAGTTATGTGAACTGCCAAGGGATGGATTATGAGAAGTTTTTGGAGCATGCACCTACTTTTGCCCGTCATCTTGCAGCAGAGTTAGAAACGATGTACCGTACATTAGGGGGTCAACCAGGGCAAGCCCCACCATGAGCAGATGTTCCAGTGTTTGAAAGCAAGAAGATTGGGGAGTTGAATTATAGTCGTAATTGTTAGAACGTTTTTTATGTAGTAGTTATGTTTTAGTTTGAGTCATTGTTGAATCTTTAAAATCATTGTCTTTTAGTCTTGTCAGAGTTTGGTAAGTCATCTTTAATGTAATGTCCTTTCTATTATTGTATTATTTCATTTTGTTAAAAAAAAAATCTACTATTATTGTTTTCCCCTGAACTACGTAATGGTCTGATTCATGCGGCGTCATGATACGCAGGCAATCCTCATCGGATGCGATCATAACCATAATTAATCTAAAAAAAATGAAAAAAAAACCCGTTAAATTCAAGATGAAAATAAACCAATAAATCAATAAGCCGGGATGAAACATAAAGCTTTCCAAGATCATTTTAGAAATGAAAATGGCATTAGGTGCATAACATATAATGTGTGATTAATATCTGCAAAATGCTTAACTCTAACATGTTTGTTGTTTGTCATTTTAAAAGATAAAGTAAAACAGAGGTGGTTGGTTTGTGGTTTAAACTGGCGACTCACCCTTACAACATGAGATCAAAAGGAAAAAGTAGAATGGCAAACAACAGTGAGAATGAGTCAGATAATGATGATGTCCATGGACAATTGGTTGAACAAGGTTCAGGACTGGTTGAAGAAGTAAGAGTGTTGAAGCAACAATTGGCAGAGATGTACCAAGCCTAGGTGAATGGACAAGCACCGCCCTCACTATCCATAGGGCCTTCGGATAATCTTCATAATGTGTCAGTTGCCACTCAAGTGCCTATCTCCATAACAAGTAACCCATTGTACTAACCTGGATTCAGTTCGAGCATTAACCTTCCCACTATCCCCAGTACGCCCATTCCACGTCCTCCAATCGCACCTCTCACAAATGACCCACCTACTATACCCATTGTCCATACTTTCACTGTCCCTCAACCGGCTCTTGCTCAAAAGTCCAATAATGATCCACAATTGGATGCTCATGATGCCCAACATTACTCTTTAGAACTGACTTTAAAGGTTCCAGATTCATACAAGCACACTCCTCATAACGTGTTCCCAATTGAGATCGAAAAGCCCGAAAAGAATATGGAACAAGAGGAAATGACCAGAAAAATGAAGAGCTTGGAACAAACCATGAGAAACATACAGGGTTTGGGGGGCCACAAGAGTGTTTCGTTTAACGATCTATGCATGTTTCCCCATGTTCATTTGCCACCAGGCTTCAAGACCCCCAAGTTTGACAAGTATGATGGGCATGGTGATCCCGTTGCCCATTTGAAGAGGTATTGTAACCAACTAATGGGAGCGGGAGGCAAAGAAGAATTGCTCATGGCTTATTTTGGGGAAAGTTTGACAGGAATTGCTTCAGAGTGGTTCATAGAACAAGACATCTCTCACTGGCACGTTTGGAATGACATGGCTCAAGATTTTGTCCAACAGTTTCAGTACAATATTGATATAGTGCCAGACCGCTCCTCTCTCATCAACATAAAGAAGAAACTAACAGAAAGCTTCCGAGAAAATGCAATCAAGTGGAGAGAGCAGGCTGCTAGGGTCAAACCACCAATGAAAGAGGCAGAAATGATTGACTATTTTCTCCAAGCTCAGGATCCTGATTACCTCCATTACATGTTGGCCGCCATCGGTAAACCTTTTGCTGAGGCGATTAAGATTGGTGAAATAGTTGAGAATGGCATGAACTCAGGCAAAATTGTGACTCAGGCAGCCCTTAAGGCAACCACACAAGCAATTCAAAGCGGGTCAGGCAATTTCGGAAATCGAAAAAAGAAGGAGGAAGGATCCATGATGGCATCTGGGTTCAGAGGAGTTCAAAGAGGAATAACTCCTTCTTACGTGCAATTCCAACAAGGACTATCCAATTCTCTTCAACATTGTTATCCACCTCAAGGTACCCGATACTCAGTTCCCCTGCAATAATACATAGTGTTTAATGCTCAGGCTTATGCTAGGCCTCCCAATCACCAATAATGGCGGGCACCGATTCCACAAGGCTCCCGTCAACTCCGGCCGAATTTTTAGGCACCATATAATCCTCATCCCCGACAAGAATATGTGAGAGAACAAGAGCCAAAGAAAGAGTTCACCCCAATTGGAGAATCGTATACAAGCCTATTTCGAAAGTTGATGCAGTTGAAGTTGATTGAACCTATTATGCCGCGCTATGTGAATCCAAATTCAAAAGGTTTTGACTCAAATGCAAGATGTGAGTATCACTCTAACACCCAAGGGCATAGTACTGAAAACTGTTGGACATTAAAGAAAGCCATTGAAAATTTGATTGAAGCAAAGGCAATTGTGGTAACAAACAATGAGGATACTCCTAATATCACAAACAATCCGCTCCCAACTCATGATAATACACATTTTATTGGGATGGTTTATGATGATCGGGATTATAAGCAGTCTGGCAAGATAGAGATGGTTGTTAGAACCATAGGGTCAGAACCAAAAGTGATAGTGAGCCCGCCGCAATTGGCACCATTGATGGTGAAAGGTGCGAATTCTAGTTTGAACTTTGCATGTTCTGAAAAAATTATTCTCTATGTTCCTGGAAGCACAAAAAAGGTTGAGGTTCAATTGGGTGGGCCAAAACATTACATCCCCGGGGGCATTCAAAAGATCATTCCGAGTAATGGTTTGAGGAATAGAACAGAGCCAGTCGTGATCCGATCTATTGCCCAACTCATAGTGACAAACACAAAAGCTATTCCCTAGAATTATAACAAGACTGTCATGACATACAAAGGAAAAGAGATAGTTGAAGAAACAGGTGAAATGGGGGGCTTGACCCGCTCTGGAAGGTTTTATTCACCAGAGGAATTGAGAAAAGCTAAGAAAGCCAGAGAAGGTCATTTGCCAGTGAAAGAACCCATTGTAGAAAAAGAAGCGGAGGAATTCCTTAAGAAGATGAAATTGCAAGACTACTCAATTATTGACCAACTAAGGAAAACTCCTGCTCAGATATCTTTGTTATCTCTGCTTTTGCATTCAGAAGAGCATCGTCGTGTGCTGATCAAAACTTTGAACGAGGCATATGTCTCAGAAAAGACAATGGTGAATCAGCTAGAAAAAATGGTTGAAAGATTCTTTGAAGTAAATAGAATTACTTTCAGCGATGATGATTTGCCTGAGGAAGGGGCTGGCCATAATAGAGCTTTGCATCTTATGGTCAAATGTGAAGGGCACTACGTAAAAGGAGTCATGATTGACGGAGGCTCAAGTGTAGATGTGTGTCCTCTTTCTACTCTACAATAGCTGAACATCGACACTAACAGAATTCGAACCAATAATGTCAGCATCAGAGCTTTTGATGGTTCAAAAAGAGACACTATTGGGGAAATCGAACTCACCGTGACAATCGGCCTGGTTTATTTTAACATTGCCTTTCAAGTGTTAGATATGGAAACTTCCTAAAATTTTCTTTTGGGAAGGCCGTGGATCCATATGGCCAGAGCTGTACCATCCACCCTACATCAAATGGTCAAATTCGAGTGTGACGGGCAAGAAATTATTGTTCATGGGGAGGACGACTCATCCTTCTATAAAGACCCGTCCATTCCATATATCGAGGCCAAGGAAGGATGTGAATCTATCATATATCAAGCATTTGAGGTGATTGAGGTGGACCAAGTGGAAGAAGGAAAACCAATTCTGCATCCTCGTCTTTCAGCCACATCTATGATGGTAGCTTCCCTAATGTTGAGGAACAGCTATGAACCAGGAAAAGGATTGGGATCCTCTCTACAAGTAATTGTGAACCCCATTGCTCCATTTTTGAAGAAAAATACCTTTGGCTTGGGCTTTAAACCAACATCAGCTGACATAGACAGAGCCAAGGCCCGCAAAAATAATGGTTTGAATCTGTCCAAACCAATCCCTCACATTGCCTACTCTTTTGTCAAGCCACAATTTGAAGAAGTCCAAAATCCTTCTACTCCGGATGACATTGACGGTGTTTGCCAGGGTCTCAAGGAGATGTTCTATGAGATCAATATGGTTCAAGTTGGGGAGGGCCCTAGCCGTGCAAGTGTTCAACTGATTGGTCCAGATACTTCACTCAGCAACTGGGAAGCAACTCCTCTTCCCATCAGGAAGGAGTCTGGGTAGCCTGTTTTGTTGTTTTTTCTATATTTGGATTATTTTAAGGGTTGTAATCCAGATATTTTAGTTTAATTACTTTGATGTGATGTTAACCCTTCTATCCTTTCAAATTCAATGAAATAAAGTTCCATTTTCGTAGTAAAATTCTATCTTTTTATTTCCCTAATTTTTGTTAATTTCTTATCATTTTCAGTTTCGATAATGCTGGCTTTAAATACATGACATGCACGCGGAATTCATGCCCAGATCTTAAAAAGCTGTTTAATCTCGAAATAATGAATCAAGAAGTTGAGTATGATGAAGATGAGGCTTTTAGAGAAATAAAAAGGGAATTGGATCAATTTGAGAATATACCTAAGCCTAACTTAAATGAAACTGAGTCAATTAACCTGGGAAGTCCTGAAGAAACTAGAGAAACAAAAATAAGCATTCATACTGAATAAAAGACAAGAGATGCTATAATTCAAGTTTTGTTTGAGTACAGAGAAAGTATTTGCTTGGTCATATGATGACATGCCGGGTTTGAGTGCCGATTTAGTGGTCCATAAGCTTCCCACATATCCTAATTTTCCACCAATCTAGCAAAAACAAAGGAAGTTTAAGACAGACATGAGTGATAAGATTAAAGAAGAAATCACGAAGCAACTAAGTGCAAATGTGATCAGGGTCGTCCGATACACTACATGGTTAGCAAATGTTGTTCCAGTGCCAAAGAAGGATGGGAAAATCAGAGTTTGTGTTGACTATAGGGATTTAAACAAAGCAAGTCCAAAGGACAACTTTCCCTTACCCAACATTCATATCCTTATTGATAATTGTGCTAAACATGAGATCCAATCTTTTGTGGATTGTTATGCCGGATATCACCAAATTCTGATGGATGAAGAAGATGCAAAAAAGACCACCTTCACAACTCCATGGGGAACTTATTGTTATAGGGTCATGCCATTCAGTTTGAAGAATGCAGGGGCAACTTACATGAGAGCCATGACTACCATGTTCCATGACATGATGCACAAAAAGATTTGAAGTGTATGTTGATGATGTGATCATTAAGTCGAGAACACAAGCTGACCATGTGCAAGACTTGAAAAAGTTCTTTGAAAGGCTACGAAGGTACAATCTCAAACTCAATCCAGCCAAATGTGCATTTGGAGTTCCTTCTGGGAAGCTTTTGGGTTTTATAGTTAGTCGAAGAGGCATTGAGTTAGATCCCTCCAAGATAAAGACCATTCGAGAGCTGCCTCCCCCGAAGAACAAAACAAAAGTCATGAGTTTACTCGGGAGGTTGAATTACATCAGCAGGTTCATCATGCAGCTTACAACCACATGTGAGCCTATTTTTAAGTTGTTGAAAAAGAACGCCGCTGTCCCGCCGGAACCTGGTAGGCCTCTATTTTTATATCTGTCAGTAATGGATAGTTCCTTTGGTTGTGTTCTGGGTCAACATGATGTCACAGGCAAAAGAGAACAAGCAATATATTATTTGAGCAAAAAGTTCACCACTTATGAGGCCAAATACACTCTTTTGGAAAGAACATGTTGCGCTTTAACCTGGGTCGCCCAGAAGCTTAGGCATTATCTTTTGGCCTATACAACTTACCTCATATCCCGAATGGATCCCCTGAAGTACATCTTTCAGAAGCCGATGCCAACTGGCAAATTAGCAAAATGGCAAATCTTGCTCACAGAGTTTGATATTGTTTATGCCACTCGCACTGCCATGAAGGCACAAGCTTTGGCCGATCATCTGGCAGAAAACCTGGTTGATGATGAGTATGAGTCTTTGAATACATATTTCCCAGATGAAGAGGTTAATTTAGTTGAAGAAGTAGTCCAAGATGACAGTCAAATTTGGAAACTATACTTTGATGGGGCTGTCAACATCAAAGGCGTAGGGATTGGGACAATTCTGGTATCATCTACTGGGCAACATTACCCTGCCACGGCGCGACTTTATTTTTTCTGTACAAACAACACAGCAGAATATGAAGCTTGCATCATGGGTCTGAACATGGCAATAAATCTAAATGTGCAGGAATTGTTGGTGATGGGAGATTCAGATTTGCTTATTCGGCAGGCTCAAGGTGATTGGGAGATTCGAGACATCAAGCTCATTCCATATAGACAATGTGTGGAGGATCTTAGCAAAAGGTTCAAGTCCATCGAATTCAGGTACATTCCCAAGTTTCACAATGAATTAGCTGATGCCTTGGCCACCCTGGCCTCAATGCTTCCATATCCGGGTAATACTCACATTGACCCATTAGAAATTCATATTCGGGATCAACATGGTTATTGCAATACAATTGAAGCAGAACCAGATGGTGAACCATGGTATCGTGATATTAAACAGTTTCTGAAAATAAGAGAATATCCGGAACATGCTAATAGGGAACAAAAGAGAACTGTTAGGCGACTCTCTAATGGTTTCTTTTTAAGTGGGGAAATCATATACAAAAGAACTCTGGATTTGAATTTGTTGAGATGTGTGGATGCCAAACAAGCTGAAATGATTATGAATGAGGTGCATTCGGGAGTTTGTGGTCCGCACATGAATGGATATGTTCTAGCAAAGAAAATCCTTCGGGCAGGATATTATTGGCTTACTATGGAACGAGATTGCTTTCGTTTTGTTCGCAAGTGCCACCAGTGTCAGATTCACAGTGATTTGATTCACTCGCCTCCTTCAGAGTTGTATCCTATGTCGGCTCCTTGGCCTTTTGTTGCTTGGGGAATGGACGTCATTGGCCCAATCGAGCCAAAAGCTTCAAATGGGCATAGATTCATCTTGGTTGCAATTGATTACTTCACCAAATGGGTGGAAGCTATTACATTGAAAGCAGTTACCAAGAAAGCAGTAGTAGACTTTGTTCACTCCAACATTATCTGTCGTTTCGGTATTCCAAAAAACATTGTTACAGATAATGCTGCTAATTTGAATAGTCATCTGATGAAGGAGGTATGTGAACAATTTAAAATTGAGCATCGTAATTCTACTCCTTACCGTCCCAAAGCTAATGGAGTTGTTGAAGCTGCGAATAAGAACATCAAGAAGATTCTTAGGAAGATGATCCAAGGGTCTAGACAATGGCACGAGAAACTACCTTTTGCTCTTTTGGGATACCGGAAAACTATCCGTACATCAGTTGGCGCAACACCCTACTTATTGGTTTATGGAACTGAAGCGGTCATACCTACTGAAATTGAGATTCCCTCTCTCTGAATCATTGTTGAAGCAGGGATTGAGGACAATGAATGGGTGAAGTCCCGATTGGAACAGTTGAATTTGATTGATGAAAAGTGTTTGACGGCAGTTTGTTTTGGTCAGTTATACAAACAAAGAATGGCACGCGCTTACAATAAGAAAGTGCGCCCAAGACAATTCGAGGTAGGACAACTTGTTTTGAAATGTATCTTTCCGCACCAGGTAGAAGCAAAAGGAAAGTTCGCCCAAAATTGGCAAGGTCCTTAACTCGTCAAGAAAGTATTGTCAAAAGGAGCTCTACACTTGGTAGATATAGAAGGAAAGGTGACTGATATATCCATCAATGCAGATGCGGTCAAGAGATACTATGTATGACATGGCTATGTTGGGGCATTCTTATATTTAGCATTCTCAGGTTGGGATGACGAAAGGCTATCATTCTCGCTACCCAAACACTGGTCAACCCTAGTTATCCCTTTGAAGCCTTTTTTATATTTCTTTGTTTTCCCCTCTTTTGGAACCAATGTACTTAAAAAAAAAGGTCATGTTAATTGAACTACGTTCGACCTGATTCCGAAAGGATACGTAGGCAGCCTCACTCTGGGTTTCGGTTACACCAAAACAAAAATCCACATTTTTCCAGTATTCAAAGAAACTGGGGCATGATTTTATTTTATTTTTGATGGTTGTTCCATCAAAATGGTTTCAAAAGTTGTAATTCAGTTGATTAGTTCTTTTTACCTTTCCCTGCTAAGACCTTCTGATCAACTTTCGAGAATGCTAAGTCAGTATACTACGGGTAATGCTTCAGCCATTGAAGAGAGAAAAAATAAATAAGAGAGTCTTATTAGTGAAAACTTTCACGGGCTCTATAAGGCAATTGTGAGTTGAGAGAAAGTCAAATGAGAGAGGTCAATTGGTGAAAACCCACAAAGGGCATCATTGATCGATTTAAGGCTTCGTACATCCCGACACAAGCATGGTCAAGGCAAAGAACTTAGTTTCAAAATTAAGTTTACAGTAGATTTTGAGAATTAGACGGTTTAAATGGATCAGGCATCCAGTCCAAAGTGCATGTCATGTTCATTGAAGTCAGCATATTTCCTCCAGATAAGTCCTTTCTTATTCTTTCCTCTGAAATGGACACTTCTTGATTAAGTTGTAATACCTATTAGTTCACCTTCTCATTTTCTTTCGCATTACTTTTTTTTTTGAGTCTCTTTCAGTATAATTTTGTCAAAGCAAAGCAAAGAAAAGGCTGCAAAACTGGTTACAGTTTTCCCGTTATATAAAGCAAAGATTGCTGGGCATAAACCATAAGGGCAAAGGCATAAATCCATCTGTGATTTTTCCTGACGAACAAAAGGCTTGAAGGAATGAACAATGCTTCAAGGTTCAACAAAAGTTACTCAGTTAAAAGTTGTTTTGGGAGCAAGGTTGTTCGCATCATAAATACAAGTGGTGATAGGCGTAAAATAGTCTGGTTTTGATGTTGAGAAAGAAGATCTCCAGAAAGTAAAGACAGAATCTCCCGGCGATTTGTACGACCATCGACAGAGTCAACTTTTCTAACAAGTGTAATGGACTCGAGGTCAAGTCACCCAAGAAATCAAGGCCACAAACTGACCACCATTTTAAAACTAACGATTCTTTCTTTGTTCAGAACAGGAACATAACAATTTTAGGAAATAGTTCGTGAAAAGACAAATACCACCAAGTGAAGTTCTCAAATAAAATACTTGATTTCCTTCCAATATACATGTAATCATGTTATTTTTAGTTTCATTATAAGGAATCAATACCCTATCTTCACCTCAGGGTAATACATCCCCTGGTTGCATTTCTTATTGCTAACATAGGGTACGACATTCCCTAGTAGCATCTCAGAGAGCCACATGCCTCATCGTTTTGCCAACATAGGGTACGACATTCCCGAGTAGCATCCCAGAGTGCCACGAGCCTCATTTTATTGCGAACATAGGGTACGACATTCCCTAGTAGCATCTCAAAATGCCATGAGCCTCATCTTATCACCAACACAGGGTACTACATCCCCTGGATGCATTACTTTCTGCCAACATAGGGTATAACATTTCCTAGTAGCATCCCAGAGTGCCGCGAGCCTCATTTTTACTACCAACATAGGGTACGACATTCCCTAGTAGCATCTCAGAACGCCATGAGCCTCATCTTATTTCCAACACAGGATACTACATCCCTTGTCTGCATTACTTTCTGCCAACATAGGGTACGACATTCCCTAGTAGCATCCCAGAGTGCCAAGAGCCTCACCTTATTGCCAAATAGGGTACTACATCCCCTGGCTGCCTTACTTTCTGCCAACATAGGGTACGACATTCCCTAGTAGCATCTCAGAGTGCCACGAGCCTCATCTTATTGTCAACATAGGGTACTACATCCCCTGGTTGCCTTCCTTTTTATTAACATAGGGTACGTGTTTTTTTTTTTTTTTATATTCTGCAGTAGCAAATATAGTTTAATGAATTTTTAATAACTCACAAAAATTTCCTAGAGCAAACTGGGGCAGAAATGTTTTGTTCGTTTTGTTTGTTTCTGATGGTTTGCAGGTTGTTTTTGCAAAGAACGGATTGGATGTGCAAAAAATAAGATTCCATCTCTCGCCAGAGAAAGTGGAACGTTTGATATCAATACCAGCCGAACCAGCTTTGACATAATACATGCTAAGACATAGGGTCTCAAGATCCATCTTCTCGTCATCTGATCGAGAATCAAGCCTCGGAGAATATTTCATAGTTTGTTACATCGAGAGCATCAAGTTTCAGTTTAAAGTCAATGAGGGAAGCAAGTCAAGAATCAAGACAAGACTCCAGATAGCATTTAGATAGAAATTTTGTAACTCTTAGATTTCAAGAGTATGTAATTTTCTTTTCACTTTGATGTAATAGTAGGAACCGCGGATCAGAACCTCGACGGAACTTCGCTCGGCTCTCCATCTAAGTATACTCTATCAGTCATTTTCCACTTGAACTACACGTGACCTGATTCCCTTATAACCCGGGATATGTAGGCTGCCTACAACCAAGGCTCGGTCGCACTTTTTTCTTTTATCTTCTTTTCCTTTTTAAATAATAGTGAGGTCAAAAATCAGTCACCTTGTTCATTTTCTTTGCTTGAAAACTCTTCATGTTTCCAAGCAAAGAGGGGCATGCTGTGAACACCTAATTTTTGACCGCACCCAAATTCTATACTATTTTAGTGTAAATATTTCTTTTAGGTCTAATTTTAATATTTTAAACTTTTATCTTACTCTTAATAGGTTTCACTAAAAAGAAAACTACAAAATATAATCACATTCTTAGAGTATAAATTTTATTTCTAAAAATAAAAAAATAAAAATAAAAAAAATAAAAAATAAAAAAAATTCAAATATATATATATTTGGTTTCTATTAATTAGAATTTTAATAAGCTAGCTATGGATTTTTTCTTAGTATCACTTAAAGTACATGGAAATATTTAATTTTCCTATTTTTACATGAAATGTTGGTTAATCTTCTTATCTTTATAATTTAATTTATCTTTTAAAATAAAATATAAGACAAAAGTAAACTAACTAAAACAAACGTAAAAATCTGATAAACAATCCCATAATCCCCATTTTAGTCTAACTAACCCCATGATCTACTCTCACCCTACACCCCTCACTTCTCACGTAACCCCTCACATCCTCACCACATCCCATGATCTCCATCATTTGCACACACACACACAATATAATAAAACACAATCCTATTATAGAAAAGGGGGAGGAATCTGAAGCAAAAAAAAACGGAAGAAAAAGAAGAGGAAGCTAGTCATTTGGAAAAATTTATGCACTGCCGCAGCTCTCAACCCCAAAAAACGCCGAACACCACCATTTTTAACTCACGACCTTCATAGCCATGTAACCAGCCAAGCACCTCATCTCCACTTTCATTCTCACCATTGAAATAACCCCAAAATCACCAAAAATTAGCTCCTTATTTCCAAAAAAAAAACATCAAAAACACCTTGAACCAGTCCCCTTTTTCACATGAAACGGCAGCAAAAAAACCAACCCGTTTGAGTCGAGATTGTTTAGGCCACTGTTCGAGTTTACCGGAAGTAGATTCTAGCTTCTGTTTTCGTTTTCGGCAAAGTTTGCCGATGTCAGATTTTTTTGTGCAAAGTTGTTATTGAAAGCTAAAGAAAGGTCCATTCTATCCACCATTGTTTGTTTCAAATACTTTGCTTGCGTGTATCTGGTTTGCCGTACGTATTTAGTAAGAATGAAATTTTCTTTTATGGCTGATTGTTTGGTTTATTTGATTGTTGAGCTTTTCTTAGTTAAATAAATAAAGTTGATGGAACATAATACTTAAGTGTTAGTTTCTTAAATAAGGATTTATGTTCACTTTCTTTAATAAAAACTTGACATGGCAGAATTGGTATGGATTTAAGTTATTAATATTTAGCAAAGTCTTGAAAATAATTGGATCGTATCTTACTGTTTGTATGCTTAGGTTACTCATATCTTATATTAGCACGTTGTCTTGTTTTATCTACTTTATTAGTTAATTATTTAATTTTATCTTAAGTCTTTGACTAATAGTGGTAGTCAGTAGAAGAAATGAAAGGGGCCATAGATTGTGATAAGTAAAATTAGCAAGCTAGCACATATTAAATAGTGCAGCCTTTTAAGACAAATAATTTAGTACTAAAAATATTAATTTTTTTTTCTAGAAAATAATTCATTCAAATCGCTAGCATACTTTAGGGATGTGTTAAATCAAATTATCATGGTTATGTATACGTCTGCGTGGCATAATTATGATTCCCAAATTAAAGGCAAAGTATGTGTTCGCGCAACTTTGACAAAACAATCTTAAAAATAATAAAGTATTATTAATTGTATACACGTCCGCGTGACATGATTCATGACATACCAAACAAAACGAATACACGTACGCGTGATTCGTTTCAAGATAATTTCATAATTCTAAATAATCAAGTAATTAAAAGCGGTTTAAGACAAAAGTGCACAAAGTTTCCTAGAACCTAAAATATCCAGAATTGGTTAAGCCAGATATAATTATTAAAAGTGACCGTGCTAAAACCACGGAATCCGGGAGTGCCTCACACCTTCTCCCGGGTTAACAGAATTCCTTACCCGATCTTCTGTGTTCGCGGACCGTAATTCGGAGTCAAAACTTCCTCGATTTGGGATTTAAAATAAACCGGTGACTTGGGACACCATAATAATTATCCCAAGTGGCGACTCTGATTAAATAAATAATCTCATTTCGAATAATGTCACTTAAATTAGAAAAACTTCTTTGGCACCTATTCATCGGGAAAAAGGAGGTGTGACACCACCTTTATCGATTGGGTTTGTTTCCTTTGGCATTATTTGATGTTCTTGAGTTTCTTTTTTGCTAGTTTCGAGCCGTTCGGAGGTCGGTACGCATGGGATGGCATTTTTGGAGTATTGTTTGGCTTGCTCGGTATTGCATTCAGCTTGTTCGAGATAAGTAACACTTCTAAACTTGGTGCTGAGCGTATGAACCCCTGTATATACGTGTTATGTATTTGGTGTTGAGGTAACGCACATGCTAGGTGATGGGCGTGTGGGCGTGCACTATCTGAATTATTAACCGGTTGACTCTGTAGTACTATGTAGTTACCTAATCTTATTTGTATCCATGAAATTTATACGTGCGAGCATAATTTAGTTGTGATCTGTGTTAGAAACCATATTTAGGCTATATGCTTATCCTGTTGGGACCCACTGAGGTCATTGTTGCGTTGAGTTCTTTGCCTAAATCGCATTTACATACTCAGTCATATCCATTCATTTGCATATCATTCCTCAGTCTCCGTTATCATTTGTTATCACATCATGTTGTCATTGTTGGGATGATTGGCATGTGATTTGTGAGCCCGAAAGACTGGAGAGATTGCTGACTGAGTTGGGGCCTATGTCCGAATTATGCGTGATATTGAAGGGCTTTATATATATTATTGATAGGATTGGAATGTACGCGGCAGCAGGACACATTGGCTTTATATGTATTATTATTATATGGATCGGGCCACACGCTGCAGCAGGCCCTATAGGATTTGTATAGATTATTGATAGGATCGGGATGCACGCCGCAGCAGGCCACATTGGCTTTATATGTATTATTATTATATGAATCGGGCTGCACACCACAGCATGCCCTATGGGATTTATATATATTATTGATGGGATCGGGCTGCATGCCGGAGTAGGCCATGATGGCGTATATTGGCGCTTAGGCAGGATCCGCCCCTTCGGAGTCTGACATTCTAGCAGTGAGCGCAGTATTTATTGATTCATGATGGGATCGGGCTGCGTGCCATAGCAGGTACCATATAGTGCTGAGTGACTGAGTGTGCGGAGTGATTGAGCGTGATGAGTAGGAGTGTGAGACAGTGATATTGAGTACTTTGATAGTGTGAGTACATGAGTTCATCACTGTGATGCATTGCATCTGACATGCATACTTGACATACAGGCATAGAGATGTATTTCCTCATGTTACACTATTTTGTGACATTTATGACTTCACATGCACATTGACATGTAGGCATTGAGAAGTACTTTCCTCATGCTATCTGAGATTGAAACATCTTATCTCTAATTGAATATTTTTGGGAAAAATCACAGATTTCTGACTTACTCATATTTTGGTGATTTCGGCGAAATATTTGGGTTTTACTGTTATACTTGAAAGGCATGCCTATTTTTCCATAACTATGAACGAGCTGAGCATCATATCTTTGAGTTGTTTCTTGTACTACCTTTTTTATATTGTTATGAGTTGATGTTGGCTATTGGTGTTGGACTATGACCGTTGTACAAGATCATCACAGCTTTCAACCTAATGTTAGGTTTGTTACTTATTGAGTACATGGGTTCGGTTGTACTTATACTACGCTTCTGCACCTTGCATGCAGATTTTGGAGCTGATATTGCTGTGTATGGTGGGAGCGGACTTTGAAGATGAACTTGCGTTCCGGTTGTAGCTGCCTCTCATTCATGGTAGCTTTAGATTTATAAAAATCTGTTTATATACATTTCAAACAGATGATGTATTTATTTTCATACTAGCTTTATAAACTCTAAATCTTAGAAGCTCATGATTTATACTACCAGTCCTTGGGGATTCCTTGTATAAAAGTCCAGTTATATTATCATTATTTGTCCTAGTAGATCTCATTTGAGCAAGATTGTTGTTAATTGACATACCTAGCGGGTTGGGTTAGGTTCCATCACGAGTAGTTGGATCTTGGGGTCGTGACAATATCTCACCTCATTCATTTCTCTGGCGACACTTCATGGCCATAACACATCTCGTTGCCAAACCCAGTACCAATCAAATGCCAAACTCGTAACTACTCATCATATTAATAAGTCATGGAGTTCTCGCTTCTGACAAGGCACTGCAAATTTTTTGAGTTGTCCGGTGGATTCTTCTTCGAAATATAGTCTATCCAAATTCGATCACGCAAATTCCGGATCCAATAACCTCATCTCACCCAGTATAAGCAGCTCGACTGACAAGTCATACCCAGTACAAGCCATATTCATATCATCTGATAATGCCCAATAAACAAGTCAAACCCAGTACAAGCCATATTCATACCTAGTACAAGCCATATTCATATCATCCGATAAAGCCCAATAAACCATACAACTTCGAACCTCATCATGGAAGATAACACACCTATTAAACCTCTACGCGACATCAATTGCAATCTTACCATGATTAAATCTACATGATCAATTTCCCCTCTCGAGTCTGCATTCGTCAACTAGGTGCATGTATCTGTTTCATTCCATTAATGAACAACTGAAAGGTCCATCAATACATCCGTACCTTAAGGCTGCACCATACTCCGAGATGATGATCAACCGCATCCCATGTCATTACAAGCAAACTCTTCTCTCTATAACAAAACTCTCCAAGAGCAGTCCTTAGACACATAACACTTATCACATAGCTTCCTAGCCACTCTTCCACAATATTAACACAAGCTGTCGATGCTCAATGAATAACATGCTCTCGACAATGTATATGAACAGATAGAGAGAAATCGAAGATTAAACTTCAAGCTGAATCAAGGCAGCACGATAATAAAGAAAGAAGGTGAAAGTTTCCTAGATGCGCTATAGCCTCCCGAATATTAGTATGGACATCATCATACTGATCCGCAAGACTCTACTAGATACTTGCTCATGACTCGTAGAACCTATGAACATAGAGCTCTGATACCAGCTTGTCGTGACCTAAAACATTTACCAAGTCATGATGGCACCTAACCTAACTCGCTAGGTATGCCAAACAACAAGTAACACAAACTAAGCCAAAATTATTAGATAAATATTGAAATGAAAATGAAAAATTTATTATAACATTCCTAAGGACTGGTAGTACAAGTTATGAGCGACTACAATTTAGATTTACAATGCTGGTACGAAGAAATGCAACATTTGTTTGAATATACATGAACAAAAATGTAGTAATCTATGTAACCATGAACAAATGGCGGCTAACAACTGTAAGGCTCAAATGCGCATACTGAAATGCTACAACCGCTAAGTTGTAAGATATCTGTATGCAAGGTGTAGAAGTGTACGAGTACAGTCAGCCTCATGTACTTAGTAAGTATCTTTACTAACCTCGGTGAAGTAGTAACCGGATTTTTATTTCAAAAGATACTTACTAATATAACTTGTGTAGTTCATAAGCAAGAGAACTAACAAGAGGAAAGATAAGTAATGGTAAAAGAATCAAATAAGTGAAATAACGAACACGATTCTCAAACATAACAACCAAACCATTCTCAATAAATCAAGTCTGTGACAAAAAAATAATATCTGTAAAACAACATAAGTCACATCCACCAATGTGCACAATGCAAGGAATATGTATATGATATCAAATCAAATGGCACAGCAACACCCTTCGTGCACTTGTCTCTTTCTTACCCCATTTATATATGTAAATCAAATTAATTGGCACGACAACACCTTTCGTGCATTTATCTCATCCTCACCAAGTATGTATAACAACATCAAACCAGGTAGAATGTATATAGCTAACAATAACAATAAGGTAGAAGGCATAGATGTAACAACAACAAATAAGATAGAAGGCATGTAGATGATAGTAATAGAAGAGATAGAGGGCATGTATATGGTAATAACAAACAATATAGAAGACACGTAGATAGTAGTAATAATTAATATAGAAAAAAGATAGATGTAACAAAAGAATAAAAAGGTAGGAGGTATATAGGCAACAACGAAAGGCATGATAGAATACACATAAATAATAGTAACAGACAAGACCTTATGATGTACTTAAGTATCAACAACAGACCAAGCAGATGGCGCGTAAGTAACATCAATAAACAAGGCAAGACGTACACAAGTAACGCTATGAAACAAGGCAGATTATATATACGTGTATACGAAGGAAAAATAAACACAATACAATGCATATCTCTCATCCTTATCAGCACGGAAACACCTTTTGTGCCATGAACTCTCTTCCTCACTTGCACGGAAATACCCTTTGTGCCATTAATAATAATAATAATAATGTCAAGAAGTACGAAAATACCGTTCGTGTATAAACCACCCTTCCTCACAAGTATAGAAATACCCTTTGTGCATAAACCACTCTTCATCACTAGCACGGAAATACTTTTCATGCCATCCACTCTTACTCACCAAGCATATATAAAAAATATTACGAAGAAAGGTGGGAAGTGTATAACATCAAGAAGAGTGATTAAGTATAATATGCCACATGAGAAATAATCACAATTTTTGCATTAATAGATGAGCCAACATTCAAGAACCATAATGCTCAGGTATCTCGAGAAAATATAAATATGATCTTTAGCATGAATATGAAAACTCAAGTATCACAAGAATAATGGATATGTGTGTGTGTGTGTTCATGCTCTAGGTATGGCAACAACCAAATTAAGTATATCAACAATCGCAAGAAAGTCCATCATGTTCAATTAAGAAGTGATAAGCTAAAAACATAATCTCTAGGATGGATATTCACACTCATGCTATCATAAAATTCAAGTAAGGCATAAGTCAAGAAGATCACAAAGTTCAGCAAGGCACAAAGAAGCATAAAATCTAACCCGAGCATGGATAACCCTGACACATGCATATACGCTCGTCACCACGCATATGCATTACCATCGCATGTAGCAAACAATATCATTAATTAGAAAACAAATCTTTCAAACCAAAGCTAGGAAAAATACTTACCTCACTCTAGAACGGTTTTAACAACCAAATACCGCTTTCCTTAGAAATACTCCTCAGACGATCAAAACCTAGTCAAATATCATTTATGAAAGTCAAATAATGCTAAATAAAATATCTCCAATCAATAAAGGTTTAATCTTGATGAAAACTCAAAAGTCAACCCGAACCACATGGTTTAAATTCGAAATTGAGACCAAATCCCGATGATCCATAACACCACGAGTGTTATGGAGGTCTGGCCTCAAATTGAGTCCAAATTTCAAAAATTAGCTCTATTAAGTTCAAACCCGTTAAACTCAATTTCTACACTTTAAATCCTAGATTTAGGGACAAAACACTATGAGGAATCATGATATGTAATAAAACTTATAGTTAAAAATACTAATCTTAGAAGTTGGGGTGATAATCTGTCATAACCTAAAATTCAACTAATTGTGATGGCACCTAGCCCAACCCGCTAGGTAAGCCAATTAACAATAAACCACAACATAATGATAATGATATTAGTCAAAAATTATATAATTGAATTTTATACAACTCCTAAAGGACTGGTAGTACAAATCAAGAGTTTCTAAGACTTATGCCAGCTCCCACCATACACATCAACATCAGCTCCAAAATCTGCATGCAAGGTGCAGAAGTGTAGTATGAGTACAACCGACCTTATGTAATCAATAA
Organism: Nicotiana tabacum; assembly: GCF_000715075.1. NCBI lineage: Eukaryota > Viridiplantae > Streptophyta > Magnoliopsida > Solanales > Solanaceae > Nicotiana > Nicotiana tabacum. The sequence continues at coordinate 62,259,021 of NC_134094.1, read as the reverse complement.
GTAACAAACCTAACCTTGGGCTGAAAGTAGTGACGAGATTGGACAACGGTCAGAGTCCAACACCAATAGCCAAGAACAACTCGTAACAATATAATAAAATTAGTACAAGTAATAACTCAAATATATGATGCTTAGCTTGTTCACAGATATGAAAAATAGGTATGCTTTTCAGGTATAACAGTAAAATTCAAATCTTTCACCGAAATCACCGAAATGTGAACATATCAGAAAAACTGTGATTTTTTCCAATAAATTTCGCAATCAGATAAGATATTTCATTATCCAATAGCATGAGTAATGTACATCTCTATGCCTACATGTCAATGTGCATGTGAAGTCATGAATGTCACAGTACCATTTAGCATGAGGAAATGCATCTCTATGCCTACATGCAAAGTATGCATGTCAAATGTAACACATCACAGTGATAACTTGTCACGCCCCGAACCTGGGGGAGAGACCGGCACTCGGTGCCTCACCTGTCCTCGCGTACCAACTTGCGACTAAGGGACTCCGAACATATAATGTCATATTTTGGCCACAGGCCACATTGCAAGACAATTGCGAATATTGACTAAATATCAATAAAAAGCTGGGCCGACAAGGACGTCATAACTACTACAACTGACAATCCAACAAAATATTCAAAAAAGGCTTAGAAGCCCAACATACTACATTAACTGACAGGATATGTCTACAAGCCTCTACTGATGGATATACTGTGATCGGAACAAGGCTACAACCTACTCATATATATATATATATATATATATATATATATATATATATATATATATATATATATATATATATACACACACACACACACACGTACGTAAAGCTATAGACCCGGCAAATCCGAAGGGTATGGAGCTTACCGATCAAGCTGAACTTGGGCAACACCTAATAAGAAGGTCTACCCGTCTGTCTGTCTGAACCTGCATGCATGAAATGTAGCGCCCCCAGAAAAGGGACGTCAGTACAAAATAATGTACCGAGTATGTAAGGCACTATACTGAAACTGAACTGATAATATAATATAAAAACTGAAAGCAACTGGAAGTCAAAGATAATCTGAAGATATGCTTACCTATTGATACTGACTCAACTCTCTCAATATAGTAAGTAAAATAGTTGTCCGGCCTTATAAGGCTCGGTATATATATAACTGCTCTACCGTTGTAGGCTCGCTCATAGGTGCTCGGCCATACTAGGCTCTGTATCTCGGCTAACTGGGCTCGCTCATAGGTGCTCGGCCACAGTAGGCTCGGCATATAACTTACCATCTGATCGGAGGTTGCCCAATAGGGGCCTACCCATCCATTATAGCTCGATGGTAATGAAAATACTGTAATACCGTATATATAGGCTCTTTGCTCTCTTGACTGGAAGAAGACAATACTCAATTAAATATAAAATTCCGATAAGGAGAATACTGTAATTTATGAAACTAGGATAATGTATATAATTTCGGGAGTATGAACTTATCTGTATACCTCGTTATCAAACTCGTATAATTATGAGATCATACCTAAATGAAGGAAGGGCTTAGCCTTAACATACCTGGAGTAGGGAAAAATCCGTATGATATTCTTGAAAAAGGTTGCACCGTACTCCTTAGGAATCGCAAAATTTTTTGTTGCTGCAGTTCTAAAAATTTTCGTAGGATTGGTTGAAGAATCACGTTGTTTAATGTGTAAAAATTCTCTATGGAATTGTTGATACTTTTAGGAATTCTTAGCGTTCTGATTGTAAGGATTAGTTGAAGATTTTGTAAGAAATCACTTTGAGCTAATGTCTGATTGTAGTATTTTTGCATTGAAAATGTTAGCATGAGGTGTATTGTAATTAACACCTTAAATTGGCACCTACCCAACATGACTAATGAGTCATTTGGTTTGGGTGGTGGCTTGCTGCCACATAGGGTGGGGGAGGGGGTTTTAATCTTATCCTATAATTAATAATTAATTATGTATTATTACGCTACCCGATAATTAACTAATTACCCACATAATTAAGAATTATCCCAAATTACTTAAAATATTTCTCATTTTTAGCATACCTTATACACCTCACTCTCATGGACATGCGGTACCTTGTATGGTACTAGTCCATAAATATCATGTATTTTAGCTCGGGTCATATTTTATCCCAAAATGTCAAACTTCGATGAAATTCATTTTCTTCGATTTGCTTACCCTCTCACCTTCACCAATTTACTCATCACTAGTTTAAAATATTATAATGCTTATAATCACGAAATAATTTCACTCTCAAACTTGCGTCGATTAACTTACGACGAAACTTTATCGTACGAAAATGCGGGATTTAACATCATTCCCCCATTTGGAACATTCGTCCTCGAATGTTGACGGATATACTTATCATTTTCATAACTTATGTCCTCTGAATACTTTAGTACTTTCCTTGCCATCTAAGAAACTGTTCTGTGAATAATTCTAAGGGCCAGGGCATTCCCCCTTTAAGCTTCTTTCTCACACCATGACTTGTAGTCGGAATCCTTCCAATCTCATAACTATTGCTACCTTCTGTCATAGATCCGTTTATCCATCCATATGACTTTACTGCCATAACTCTTACTTTGATTTATCCTTATTGAGGGCTGCTACCGAACTCCAGGTTACTTTCGTTGCGTATCCTATATGCAATAAGCTAAGTCCTTTAATGCCCCCTCATTACTGTTGGTCTGAATAATAATGGCCTAATCTCATCTCATACTTTGTGACCTTTGTCCATCCATTGTTGATTTCATCTTAATACCGATAACTTGGCCTCTTACGTAACACTACCGCTAGGGCTCACGTCTCATCAGGGAACATTTGAAGTGACTTTCTTAATCCACTTAGGGGTGATAATGTATTTCAATGACCGTATTTTATAGCATCCCAATGTGATTCACTTACGTGGGTATTTTAATCTCATAAAATCCATGAAATCCTCTTCAAATCATTACTCACTCGAAGGCCTAAATGTCATCCTTTATCTATCGCAATCACACCCTTATTTCACTACCAGGGCAGTATTCCATCTCTTCTAAATGCTACTAGTCATAGACTACTTTGAGCTTATTCAGGCACCCATCTGCTCTCTCTTATTTTCGTGGGCTGAATCCCGAGGGCTTATCCATTCTCATCACCTTCTCACTCGCCCTTTCTTATCCTTACTTCTGTCTTCCTACAATCTTGTCGCTCTACCATTCTTTAGCTTGCGACCCATACATATCCATTTATACTACTCGCAGCCTTTCTTCAACTTCCTTGTACCATAGATTTCCTTATGTTATTCTGTAACATCAAGTGAGACATTATATCGTCTCTAACTCTTCTTTTACTTTCTTAACTAGACCTCTTGATACCTAGAAACCATAGGCTATAATATATGCCACTAACGATGCCGCTATCATTCCTGGATATTGAATCACCACGGTTCTATCCTTCTATTCGAAGTATGGACTATTCCCAACCTTCTGCATCTGAGTATCTCGTATGTTGTTCACTTTTACCTTACTTACCTTAAAATCTCGCATCACATCTTCTATCTCTTTCATTACCTCCTTTCCACATAGGTATAATTCATATTCACAACTTAAAGCTCTATTATAATACTTGCACCTCTAGTGTATACACAATCCGGTGAGAGTTTCATACCGATTTCTTATAAGGTTGATACTTCTTTTAACTGGCTTCCTTATAGAGCCATTATAGAATATGGTTGTTGCAGTATCTCTCTTGCACCTCTGATATTAAGAGTGATTCTGCCATGTTCTCAAGCGCAATTTTTATAATTTTATAGGTCCAATAATCAGACTCTTGATTTACTTCGTTATTGTAACTCTTTAGCTTCCTTTTCCTTCTGATCAACCTTTGTATAGGCTTAAGCTATCTTCCGATCTGCGGCTCATGGCAGTAGTTATTACTTTAGCCCTTCATGGACGCTATGGAATATTCATGATACAATCTTATAACAATTCAATCTTTTGTCTATGACCTGGGCTCAATTCTTTTTTTTAACCTATACCGGAATCTTCTACGGCTGTATGATTGTCAACATATATTCCGCATGGATAATACTCCAAAATCTTAGGTACATTCATTATGTAATTATCTCTGGATCATTGATTGAATAATTCCTTTCATTTCTTCTCAACTTTCTTTAAATGCAAGCAATTGCTTTTCCTGGTCAGTTTGCCTCCTTGTTGCGTGCATACTTAGCTTATTTTAGTGCCCACACATATTGGAATTCCATACAACCCATATGATCTCGAATAATTCCTTTCATTCCTTCTCAACTTTCTTTAAATGTAAGCAATTGGTTTTACTGGTCGTTCTGCCTCCTTATGTGTGCATACTTAGCTTATTTTAGTGCCCACACATCTTGATTTTGATATATATATTATTTTGTTTTCTTCTTCTTGTTCATTAGCCATGATAGGTGCCACCTGCTGATGGAGTGCATACAATGTTGTTGTAAGACTGTTGTTACATGACCATTTCCTCTTTAGGTGATTGTGCTTGGTTAAAACCTTCTTCCTTATTTCCTCCACTAGTCTTTCATTGTAGTACTTAGGGAGGACCCACTGATTCTTGCAAGGATACGAGCTTATTACATCGTATACTCGACAGAATTTTTGATGTTCGTACTCACATATAAAATTGCTTAGTTACTTACCTCCATACTTATATGCCTGTACGGTTGCTCCCGAACTGAAGTTTTGACTGTCTTCCCTTAACACTCATACAGTATCTTTAACTACCCCAACTCCTATCCGAATATTTCTCAAGGTCACGATGTCATATCTGCGAGACTGAATTCCCCATGTTGGGGTTCACTCTGTTTATCTTGCATGATCTATTGATTTGTCTGTATCCTCTTGTCTAGCCATAACTAGGCTCTTCCTGAATCAACTACTAACTACTCATTGGCTCATTCTCATATCAATATTCTGCGTAATCTTTCATGGGTCATTTCCTTTATCTTAACTTACGTCCCGCACTGGCTCCTTATCTATCAATAACATCTCAGGCAGGAACCCTTACCTCCTCTTCTTAACGTCGTGTTTGCATAATGTTCTGGAATCATAGAATATCTACAGGACTTGAATAAGTGCAATCTTATCCATTTCTCATTCTTATCATATTCTTCCTTTACCATTTCCACAGTTGCTAGAACCACTTAATTCTGACCTAATGCCACATCATTCCATATTCCCCCCTTTAGAGGAGCACTAAGATTTCATCTACGTATTGATGTTTTACCCTATCATCTTTGGAATCTTTTCACATCATCGATGATCCTTACTCGCCTAGCGGTAATCCTTCAGTATCAAGGATAACAAAATTCCTCACTCGCGAGGGTGACACTTAGTGTTACTGGCACATACAGTCCCTTAAGCTTAACTTTACTCATCTTTCTTGCTTTAGGGAAGCGTCTTCCTGAATGACCATTCTCTGAATTTCTCATGAATCTTCTTCTGTTGTCCACTGTATTATCGTAGGAACGAAATCTGAAATTCTCATGATACTGAATATTATCCAATCACTCAGTCCCTAATTCATGTTTAGTTTATCTTGTTCACCAGCCCATACTGATTTCTATTGTTCTGGAGTCTTAACCTTTCCTTCCGATAGTCGCATTGGAGTTACGGACTTATTTCTTGAAATGAGGATATGACTTTATGGCCTATACTCTTTTGTTATCTCAAGGCCTGTCACCTCTCATCTTTTCCTTCAATTGACTATAGACTCTGTAATACTGTCATCTTTTTAATCCACTATTGTAATCCATGTATCATATCTTACTCATAATGCTTCATTAACCCTTTTCTTATTTCCCGCTAACATTTATGTCTATCAATTTATTTTGAAAACTCGAACAAGACATTCTTTTGCTTTTAGCTTCCCTTGCTCCATCCAGTGGCTCTTGGGGTTGCTTAACGTTCTCACTCTACTAGGGATGCGAGCCACACTAAGGTAATATTTATCCTTTCCGGGCTTTCCATACCTATCTTCCTATTGCATTATTGGCATCTAATTGTAATATTCTAGAGTGCACCATCTGGGTGCCTCACAAGGAGATATATTAGCACCTTTGTAATATCATTCAGAAATGCCAACTAACACAAACAATCCATTTACCATTTTCGGTTACTATAACCCCAGCCGGATCCTAATATCATGTCCTTTTCTTAAACTACACATGTTAGCCCCCAATAAGGTACTCGGTGCCTCACCTGGGGGCGAGCTTAAGCAATAATTTAGCACCTTTGTACTATCCTGGGGGCGAGACCGGCACTTGGTGCCTCACCTGTCCTCGCATACCAACTTGCGACTAAGAGACTCTGAACATATAATGTCATACTGACTAAATATCAATAAAATGCTGGGCCGACAAGGCCGTCATAACTACTACAGCTGACAATCCAACAAAATGTCCATAAAAGGCTTAGAATCCCAACATACTACATTAACTGACAGGATATGTCTACAAGCCTCTACTGATGGATATACTGTGATCGGAACAAGGCTCCGACCTACTCTTATATATATATATATATATATATATATATATATATATATATACAAAGATGTACGTAAAGCTCTAGACCCGGTAACTCCGAAGGGTATGGAGCTTACCGATCAAGCTGAACTTGGGTAACACCTAATAAGGAGGTCTACACGGCTGTCTGTCTGAACCTATACGCATAAAATGCAGTGCCCCCTGAAAAGGGACGTCAGTACGAAATAATGTACTGAGTATGTAAGGCACTTTACTGAAAGCTGAAACTGAACTGGTAATATAATAACTAAAAGCAACTGGAAGTCAAAGATAATCTGAAGATTTGCTTACCTATTGATACTGACTCAACTCTCTCAATATAGTAAGTAAAATAGTTGTCCGGCCTTATAAGGCTCGGTATATATATAACTGCTCTGCCGTAGTAGGCTCGCTCATAGGCGCTCGGCCATACTAGGCTCTGTATCTCGGCCAACTGGGCTCACTCATAGCCGCTCCGCCACAGTAGGCTCGGTATATAACTTACCATCTGATCAGAGGTTGCCCAATAGGGGCCTGCCCATCCATTATAGCTCGATGGTAATGAAAATAATGTAATCCTGTATATATAGGCTCTTTGCTCTCTTGACTGGAAGAAGACAATACTCAATTAAATATGAAGTCCCGATAAGGAGAATACTGTAATGTATGAGACCAGGATAATGTATATAATTTCGGGGGTATGAACTTATCTTTATGCCTCGTTATCAAACTCGTGTAATTATGAGATCATGCCAAAATTAAGGAAGGGCTTATCCTTAACATACCTGGAGTAGGGAACAATTTGTATGATGTTCTTGGAAAAGGTTGCACCGTACTCCTTTAGAATCGCAAAATGTTGCGTTGCTACAGTTCTAAAAATTTTCGTTGGATTGGTTGAAGAATCACGTTGCTTAATGTGTAAAAATTCTCGATGGAATTGTTGAAACTTGTAGGAATTCTTAGCGTTCTGATTGTAAGGATTAGTTGAAGATTTTGTAAGAAATCTCTTTGAGCTAATGTCTGATTGTAGTATTTTTGCATTGAAAATATTAGCATGAGGTGTATTGTAATTAACACCTTAAATTGCCACCTACACAACATGACTAATGAGTCATTAGGTTTGGGTGGTGGCTTTCTTCCACATAGGGTGGGGGAGGGGTTTTTAATCTTATCCTATAATTAATAATTAATTAGGTATTATCCTGCTACCCGATAATTAATCAATTACCCACATAATTAAAAATTATCCCAAATTACTTAAAATATTACTCATTTTTAGCATACCTTATACACCTCACTATCATGGCCATGTGGTACCTTGTATGGTACTAGTCCATAAATACTAGGTATTTTAGCTCGGGCCATATTTTATCCCAAAATATTAAACTTCGACGAAATTCATTTTTTTCAATTTGCTTACCCTCTAACCTTCACCAATTTACTCATCACTTGTTTAAAATAGTATAATGGTTATAATCACGAAATAATTTCATTCCCGAACTTGCGACGATTAACTTACGACGAAACTTTATCGTACGAAAATGCGGGATGTATTGCCGGTAACCAAAGCCTCACTCCGATTATGTCGTGAGGCTAACTGAATCCAATCCATAAACCCGAAAATGAAAGGTTGTTCGTTCCCTTTCGTCAAGTAGGCATACGAACCACTTTGCCCATAACTCATGTACTCACACTCTCAAAGTACTCAATCACTCGACACTCGGTACACTCAATCACAAGGCACTCGGTATCTGCGCTCATTGCTGGTATGTCAGACTCCGGAGGGGCGGATCCTGCCCAAGCGCTAATATAAGCCAACATGGCATGCTGCGGCGTGCAGCCTGATCCCATCATGAATCAATAAATCCTGCTATGGCGTGCAACCCGATCCCATAAATATCACACACAATCCGGCCCTCAAACCCTAACACAGTCATCAATCTGTCCAGTCTCATGGGCTCATAGATGTCATACCACTTAGCCCGAACAATGATAACAAGATGCAACAGTAAATAATAATAGAGACTGAGATATGATATGCAAATGGATGTATATGACTGAGTAAATAAGTACAGCTTAAGCAAATAACTCAACAGCAGAAATGACCTCAGTGCATCCCAACAAAATAAATATGTAGCTTAAACATGATTTCTAACATAGATCACAACTCAATTAGTTTAACACGTAGGAATTTCATGGTTAGAAACAAGATTAGATAACTACACAGTACCACAAAATCAACCGAGTAACAATTTCTACGGTGCACACCCACACGCACGTCACCTAGCATGTGTGTCACCTCAACACCAACCACATAACACGTATTTCATGGATTCATACCCTCAGCACCAAGTTTAAAAATGTTACGTACCTCGAACAAGCCAAATCCAATACCCAGTAAGCCAAACAATACTCTAGAAATGGCATCCCGCACGTACCGACCTCTGAACGACTCAGAACTAGCCAAAAGCAACTCAAGAACATCAAATAACACCAAAGGAAACAAACCCAATCGATAAAGGTTGAATCTTTAATCAAAAGCCCAAAGTCAACCAAAATGACAAACCCGGGCCCGCACCTTGGGACCCGAAAAAAATCACAAAATCTAACAATTCATTCAATTACGAGTCCAACCATACTAGTTTCACTCAAATCCGACTCTGAATTGGTGTTCAAAACTCAAAAATTCACTTTATTAAAATTTAGACAAAAACCCCAAATTTCTCTTTGAAATCATCAATCAAATGCCGAAAACGAAGATGGATTCATGAAATATAATCAAAACGGAGTAGAAAACACTTACCCCAATCCATGTGGTAAACATTACCTCAAAAATCGCTTCAATTCGAGCCCCATAGCTCAAAATATACTAAAATGTCCGAAACTTTCAAAGTACAGTTCTTATAATTCACTGAACAGATATACCCTTCGCGATCACGAAGAACAAACGCAACTGCCTCCAAATATACCCTACGTATTCGCGATAATTCCAACGCAAACAGGATGACCACATATATCTACACTACACAATCGCGACACAACTATCGCGAACGTGAATAAGAAGACTCCAGCTCCCAGCTCTCAGCTCAGCTCAATACGAACGCGGTTCCCCATATGCAAACGCGAATAGTGACCAACACAACTGTAAGGCCCGGTAAATCTTTTCCTAAAAACCCAGTTTCCGTGATGCCAAAGTAGGCGTAGAGGTTAGCAAATGAAGGACGAACATCAACGGCATGGTGGGTTGGCACAAAACATAGAAATTCTAATATGGAAGTGGGAAATGATTAATATGGACTTTGTGGCAGGATTACCTCGCACTCCGTGCAAGTTTGACTCAATTTGGGTGATTGTGGATCGGCTCACGAAATCAGCTCATTTCTTGCCAATAAAATCTACCGACATAACGAAATAGTATGCCAAGTTGTATATCAAGGAAATAGTTAGGCTACATGGTACTCCAGTTTCTATTATTTTCGATCGAGGGGCTCAGTTCACTGCAAATTTTTGGAAGAAATTTCAGCAAGGTTTGGGTACTCAGGTGAATCTTAGTATAACCTTCCATCCACAGACTGACGGGAAAGCAGAGCCGACTATTCAGACGCTTGAGGACATGTTGCGTGCTTGCGTTCTTGATTTCAGGGGAAACTGGGATGATCATTTGCCACTCATAGAGTTTGCTTATAACAACAACTTTCATGCGAGTTTTCAGATGGCACCATTTGAGGCATTGTATGGTAGGAGATGTAGATCTCCCATTGGGTGGTTCGAGATTTGGAAAGCAGAGTTGATAGGGCCAGACCTTGTACATTAGGCTATAGAAAAAAGTTAAGATCATAAAGGAGCGGTTGAAAACCGCTCAGAGTCCTCAAAAATCCTATTCGGATGTTCGTCGCAGAGACTTAGAGTTCAAAGAAGATTATTGGGTATTCTTGAAGGTTTCCCCCATGAAGGGTATTATGCGGTTTGGGAAAAAGGGGAAATTGAGTCCGAGATATGTCGGGTCATACAAAATTATTTAGAGAATTGGCCAGGTGGCGTACAAGCTTGAGCTACCACCCGAAATGTCATTAGTCACCCCGGTATTCCATGTGTCTATGTTGAAGAAGGTAGTTGGAGATCCGTCAGCTATTGTGCCGGTTGAGACCATTGAGTTTAATGAATAATTGTCATATGAAGAAATTCCAGTTGCCATTCTTGATAGGCAAGTCCGAAAGTTGAGGAATAAAAAAATTGCCTCCGTGAAAGTATTATGGCGAAACCAACAGCTTGAAGAGGCCATGTGGGAGGCCGAGGAAGAAATGAAGAAGAAGTATCCTTACTTGTTTGAATAGCTACGTAATCCTTTCTTTTTATTAACTTGTCGTCTATGAATTTTGTATCACTTGTTCAGTTAATGTAAAGGTGTTCCTTTTGATTATGTATAGCTTATGAGGCCACGGTTGGTATTGTTATGAGTTTGTGCATATGTTTGTAAGATGTGTTTCTGGGGTTCTATGGGAGGTGGATAGGCCTAGTTACAAAGGAAGCTCTGGCAAAAGTTTTGGAAATTTAGGGAGTTAGCTAAAATTTGGGGTTGCTGGTGTAGGATATGATAACCGAGTTGCACAAGGTGCTAATAATGGACCCTGATCCTCATTCAAGGACGAATGATCTTAAGTGGGGGAGGATGTAAGGCCCCGCAAATGTTTTTTAAAAACCCAGTTTCCATGATGCCAAAGTAGGCGTAGAGGTTATATTAGTAGAAATTCATCGCGGCGAGCTTGCGAGCCGTGGTTCGAACTTTTTGGATTGAACAGTGCGCTAGGGAGTTGAAGGAAAATTTTGGGCAAAAATAGGCATTTCTGCGGCCATTCTGCGACCGCAGAACCCCTCTGCGGACCGCAGACTGGTCGCAGAGTAGGGCAGATTTCTAGGGCATTTTTGATGCCCAGTTTCGCAGCCATTATGCGACCGCATAACCATTTTGCGGGCCGCATTTTTGTCGCATATCCTACCTTAGGATTAATCAGAGGGAGGTTATACGGTGCACTATGCGTCCGCAAAACCATTCTGCGGTGCATTATGCGCCCGCAGAACAGGTCTGCGGGCCGCATAGTGACCGCACACCAGGGCAGTTTTATTTCCAGTTTTGGCACCCAGTTTCTCGGTCATTTCGCGGACCGCATAACCATTAGGCGGTCGCATATGTGACTGCAGAACCTGTTTCGGAGCTTCACTTTTGGGATTTTTAAACCAGACCCAATTCCGTTAAAACACACCTCATAAACCATTTTGAGCACATTTATGATATTTTAGCGTGAGAGGGAGAGTTCTTAGAGTGGGGGAGCAATATTTAACCATTACCCATCAATTCTTGCTCAATCATTGAGGATTAACAAAGGAAGTCTTCACCGTAAAGGTAAGAATCTATGTCCTAGCTCTCAATTTCGAAATTTTGTAAAAATGGGGTATTTAGAGAGGCAATTATTGGGTGTGAGGGTTGTTGTCTTGCATGCATGTATCCTTGAAGTATGTGGGAAGATTGTGAGCTAAAAATGGTAGAGAGTGGGTTGAAAAATGATGGAATCTTCCACAAACGAGCCTTAGAACCTTAATGCACACCTAGTGTTAAATAAAATGCTCAAATGAGCTAAAACCATGTTCATCTTCCTAATTTTGGTCCAACTTGTTATATTTCTAAAATAGATTGAAGTTCCTAAGAATTCTGGTTCATTTTAGAGTTTGAGAAGCTCAATTGAGGTATGTTGGTTAAACCCCCTTCTTCTTAGAATCGAATCCCACGGTGTTCATGTACTTGGAGTAAGTCCTTGATCATTATTGAATTGGCTTTTCATAATGTGGTTGTGTTGAAGGATGTTTGTTCAATATTTATTATAAATGCTTCATCATGTCATCTTGCCTTTTGAGAATATGTTCAAAATGTGGAATATGTGTTAGGAATGTTAAAACTTCATGTCAAGACCGAAATAAAGGTTGTTATGCCAAATTGTATGAAAGGCCTCTATGTGCCTAAGATTTTCCAAATTGCCCATATGTGAATTAATGTCTCGCATGGGAAGCCCTATTGATGTTGATAATGATAATCATATTTGAATGTCGAAAAGGGGACCAAAACTATGAAATACAGCCAAGTGCCAAGAATGATTTGTAATTGTGATCACTAGTGCCAATGAACTTAAAGTATATGAAAGGGGTACGATGTGAGATGATTGACTAAAAAAGGTAAATTCTCAAATGAGATGGCCTAGCCGATCGGGCCGAGATCGGACTCTGTGTAAGAACACGGTGGTATTGTGGATGAAATTGCGAAAATGGTTGATGTCTCAAATGAGATGGCCTAGCCGATCGGGCCGTGATCGGACGCCATGCCACACAAATGGTGGTACTGTGCTGGAAATTATAATGAAATTGTGGGAATGTCTCAAATGTGATGGCCTAGCCGATTGGGACGAGATCGGATTCCGTGTAAGAATATGGAGGTATTGTAAATTGTGGAATATCGGTACTAAAGGTCATCCAACATAATAATACAGAAATTGACTTGAAAATGTATATGATCCTTAACATTGTTATTTCTATATTATTTGAATCCCTTATCGAATTCTTGATTGTTCCTCTTGTATTATTATTCATTCTATTGAGTTAGTGTTTAGCTTTACATACTAGTGCTATTCGACGGTACTAATGTCCCTTTTGCCTGGGGCGCTGCATCTTAAAATGGATGCAGGTGGTTACATAGCAGACATTGTTGATCACAGATAGTGCTGCATCCTCTTCTCAACGGACTCGGTGAGCCCCGCTTCATTCCGGGGTCAAGTATTGCACCTTTTATTTATATTGTGGTCACATTTTGAGGTATAGCCGGGGCCTTGTTGCCGGCACCATCTTTACTCTCTTTTGTATCTTTAGAGGCTCCGTAGACACTATGTGGGTTGTATATGGGTGTTGGGAATGCCAAACAAGTTATGTTGTGTTTGATTACTTGTTCCACTCGAACTATAAGAAATGTGTATTTTGAGACCTAAAGGTGTAATGACTAATAAAACGATTTAGGATTGTATGAATGAGCTTCCTACTATATAAGTAATGAAATCATGTCTTGTATTGATCATGGGTGAATTGGGTAGAAAGTATCTAACAGGCTTGCTCGGCCGGGTTCACTCGGTTGAGCGTCAATCGCGCCTCCCGAGGCTGGGGCGTGACAACAACCCTACGCGAATACGTTACTGAAGACACGAATACGAAGAAGGAAATACTCAGCTCCAGAAACCCTCTACGCGATCGCATCTCCATCTTCGCAATCGCGAAGAACCATTGAGGCATCAGACACCAGCAAAAACCAACAATGAAAACATGAAGCAAAATGGTCCGAAATCAATTTGAAACTAGCCCGATCCCCTCGGAACCCCGTTCGAACACACCAACAAGTCCCAAAATATAACACGGACTTACTCAAGGCGTCAAATCACACAAAACAATATCAAAACCACGAATCGCACTTCAAATCGAAATTAATAAACTTTTGAACTTCAACTTCCAAATCTCGTGCCGAAACATAACAAGCCAACCCGGAATGACCAAATATTTTGCATACAAGTCCCAAATGATATAACGAAAGCTATTAAAATTTCCGAAATCACAATCCGAACCCGATATCATTAAAGTCAACTCCCGATCAAACTTATGAACATTCCAAACATCAAATTTCCAACTTTTGCCAAATAGTGCCGAAACCTTCTAGAAATATCTAAATGCAAATCCGGGCATACGCCCAAGTCCAAAATCACAAACCGGGCCTAACAGAACCATCAAAACACCGATCCGAGGTCAAATACTAAAAAGTCAAACTTGGTCAACCCTTCCAATTTAAAGTTTCAAACATGAAATTCATTCTTCCAAACTAATTCCGAATCACCCGAAAACCGAAACCATGATACACACAAGTCCTAATTCCTTTTGAAAGAGGGACTGACACCTTTGTTATGCCTTTGGGCTTCAAAAATCATTATGAAAAGAGTTAGTAAAGCATAATAAATTAATAACAACTCACGATTAGTGGATATGGAATTAATTTCTAACTAATGCCTCTTTTAATCCTAGGTTTTTTAAGGCTTGCCTAAATTATTTTATGTGAGTTAAAAGATAAAATAAAGCATTCAATCCAATATATAATTGTCATATACATGTGAGACAAAACAACATGAACACAATAAAGAGTAACGACATAGTGAAACTGTAAAAATAAAGAAAGGAGTAAATAGAGGAGCGAAGTGAAAGAATGGACTCTAGGGTGTTTGGGCCTCAAGGAGAGGCAGGCCGAGAAGTAACGGGGGCGAGAAACACAAGCGACAACTTACTCTAAGCCTTCTGAGACATAGCAGGACTAGACTTGGGCCTGAGTTCTTAAAGAACTCAACAGGCCCAAATCATTGTACATGTTCGAAAAGAAAAGAGAAGGTCATTAGAATAACAGTACTATATACATATCCATAGATATGAAATTCGCAAGCAAAGACTAAAAGAAAAGACCACTAACAGTATTAAAATACTAAAGAAGTCATACTGATGTGGAGGTTATAAATAGTAAATGATCCACATTGAACACCTTTCGTTATCATTAAACACCAAACCCAAGATATTAATAAGTGCCAATGAATTAAGGGCTAAGGAGAGAATTATACTCAAGGCCAATGCCCCATTTGAATCCCCCCGACACTTCTAAGTTCCTAAGGGTCTCAAGGCCCAGAGCAATGCTTGTGCCAGGGAAAGAAGCACAACCTAGAGTTAAACTCTACCACCAAATACCTCTAACTACTAACAACTCATTCTTCCCTATAGGTTTGAATGCCAATGAGGCTCTTTCAATGCAAACCAACAACTATGACATTTCCAACACAGAAGCATACCCTTCTTATGAAGACCAAACATAATACCATAGAGGCATAAGGCAGTCTATATATATATCATTACAACCATATTCAGAACTAAGCAGATGATTAACATATTAGACAGTTCCCGAAGAAAATGAGTTTCAAACATACTTATCATGCTACTGTTAGGGGGTCATACACCTGATACGAAACATCCTAAAGGCAGAAAGAATACAATTCTTGTGTGTAATAACTCATAAGTGTGTCTATATTAACAACACTCAATTATATTAATCATAGGTTGATTAAGCCTTGACCCGTAAGTGTACACATGTTAAGAATTTGAACAAAGCAATCAAGGAGTATTGGCAAAAGTTAAGGATAGTAAACACAATCAGAAAACATATATTCATATCACAACTAGGATTGACAAGATCACAAATCATAATTAGAACTTCTGAGGATATCAACAAGTTCGCAAATCTAATCAGAATCCTTAAGAGTGTTTAACAAGGTTTCAAATCATGAAGTGACATATCTATATCTTTTGAAAATCTTAACTTCAAATCAATCCAATTAAAATAAAACCAGGTAATTATGTTCAAGCAGTAGCGACAGGAGTTCTTTTAGAGTGGAGACATGTATGCTTAAGAGAATGCAATGGAGATTTCAAAACAAGGTGGGCACACATGTGGTCAATCAGACAGAGATGTTGGATGACATAAGGGCAAAAGCACACACAAAAGAGATTGAGTAGAGATTAGGTCATGGAAGAGTTACTATTAAGGCTATCATGTATGAGGTTCAAGAGAAGATAAAGATATTATCAAATAAAAGGAGTATACTAAATGTATTTAGGATTATACTTCAGGTATAAAGGGAAAATGAGTTTCAATATGAGATGACCATCAGAATCATGCAACATAAAGATCCAACTAACATCAGTGTGTGCTTACATATCAGTTATCAGTTTAATAGAACAATCAATAGAATCATAGAGATACATGAAGAGATGAGAGTAGACTCAAATATCATAGCTAATACACTGGTAGCAATCTAATCCTTATCCAAAATTGAATTATGCTCTATTAGATTAAAAGAACCAATATGAGTGATGAATGATGTTCAAAATGGGAAAAACTTCATGCTAAGTGGGTTTAACTCAGATGTACAAATTGAATATGAATGCTTGGATATGAGGGAGTCCCATTCAACTTACTAACATAATAACTGATTCTCAGATGCATCAGATATGATATTAGCTTAGTTCAAAAGAGATAGCTTGGTCATGACAGAATACATACAAGAGTAATTATTGAGTTTATCAGAGAGTTAACCTAATTATTTTAATGAAACTATTTCATATAACAAATCTCACAGATATGATTATCAATTAACAAAAACACAAGGCTTTCACAGTAATGACTCAGAGGTTGCTTCAGATTGACACATGCTCATGTGAAGAAAGAAAACACCTTAAACAATTAAACTTAACATACTTCAACTAAGCAATGAAGGATTAAACCTTGAACATTTCATATCCCTCTTAGTTAAAATTATCAAATAACAACTTCAAGAACATAATAAACTACACTAAACATGGCTAGCATGGTAGGCATAAAAATCATAACAGAACATTGGAGAAATCTGAAATCAGGACAAGTATAGGAAGCTATAAAGACATATTAAGGGACTTAATTATACAGGCTATTTGCTTCATGGTAGTAGTAATCAAAGTCGTATAATAACTCAACAAAACTGACTCAAGATTCATAAGAGTGTGATAGTCAACCATGAATTAGTAACAAATCATTGTGAGCTAGAACGAACAGTCATAAACTAGTGACAAAAATTATGAACGAAAGCAGTTAATAGAAATAACACATTGCATTCATAACTTCGAACAAGATAATTAAAAGAGAAGGGGTAGAAGTATACTAACCTCCTTGAGTGCAGCAGACCAAACGAAGGTTCAACTCAGCCGTGTAAGGACCAAAGTGTCAAGCTTTGAGCAGTGAGAAGTCGAAAACAACAAAAATTAATCAGAGAGAGAGAGAGAGAGCCTAAGTTTTTGAAATCTCAATAGTTTTGATACTCATATTAGGTTTTCTTAGTTCTCGTTGGTCTGTTAAATCTGGTTGGTGAGAGCATTAAAAGCCTTATTTATAGTGGCCATTAAAGCCTTAGGGTTTCACAAATTCAAACTCAATAGTGGAGAGTGATGATTACCAAGTGATGCAGACAAGATCTAGTGAAAAAATCTGAGCAACAGAGGGGAAATCAATAGGATTTTACCTGAGAGGAGAGAAGTTGACCGGTGAGGGAAAAAACCATCGGGTTAGAGCCTTACTGTACAGAGGTCACTTCGCTTAATCTCTGGACCAAGAATAATCATGATAACCCTGAGAAATATTCATGCATGCCATAGATTTAACAAGACATAAAAAGATTTCAAAGATTTGACATTGCATTATTTGGTCAAGGGTTTCGGATTTTGGGATTTTGAATCTCCACCAATGAGAATAGAAATATGATCTCAGACTTCATAGCCTAGGGACAAAGCGACTTGACCTTGCTAGTTGGATTTGAGAGCAAAGACGAAATGGTATTTCAATATTAAGGATTAGAATTTGATGACTCAAATTTAGTGAACAAAAGGAGAAATAATAGCGGGATTCTTGGATAGGGAGTAAGAGAGGACGATTTGATAAGAGATTCATAACCTCGCACACTATTTGTGCAAGGTCTTGGTTGATTGATTGTTCATGGTGGTCTGAGAGAAGGAAAATGAAAGAGGAAGGTGGCGGCTGGGGCGTAAGTGAAAATGATTGGGGTTGCTGGGGTGAGACCAATTGGTCCCTCGGTTAAAATGGGAGGAAGAAATCTGTGCCGTTAGATCATTTGATCAACGACCCTGATAATTTGGGTATTAACGGATTTTAATCAAGAAAATATGTGGGAGCTTCAACGGCTGAGATTAGAACTGAAAGGCATTAAAAATAAAGGGAAATCAAGATAAATTATGGGTCGTTGATCGGATGAATCAACGGCTCGGATGCGTGTGTGTTCTTATGTGAGTATGGGAGATGGGCGACATGGCGCGATTTCTTTGGTTCGGAGAGGAGGTCATGGATTGCCAAGTTGGAAGGGAATGTGGTGTTTGGACTGGGTCAATTAGGGATTGGGCTTGGTATTGGGCTAAAATTAATTTAAAAAGTAGCTAGTTTGTGTTAATTAAAGAATTGCCATTGTAACCTTTTAGCCTTTTAATCCCTTGTGAAATTAAATTAAATAAACTTAATAAATTTCCAGTAAAATATAGTAAAATTATAATTATCGAATACACTACTGACTATGGTAATAATTTATTTATAAAATGCTTTGTTTTCTAAATTACAACACTATTTTAGAATTATCAACAGAGTAACCTAACTAATTAGGAATTAAGGAATAATCCGTTGAATTATAAAGCCTATGTGATGTATTTTAAAAGTTATTTAATAATATTAAAATAGTAAGTATATTTGCAATGATGCTAATGCTAGGTTATTAATTTCAAAATTAATGCTTAATAAATTTGTAAAAATAGGTATTTATTGATAGAAAAATACTTTTAAAATATTCATTGTAAATATTTAAGTATAAATAAATTATTTTTAATAGGGAGGGTCAAAATTGGCCGTCAACAGCTGCCCCTCTTTGACCGGAGATGATGAAAGAGTTTTCGGACAAAGAAATTGAACCAAAACAAATTTTGTCTCGACTTTAGACATGCATTGTAGGAGTGGCATGAGAATTATGAGCTCCAAGATTTATAGAACTCCTAGGAGGAAAGTTTAAGGGAATCGGGCCGAATTCTTACTTTGAATTTCTTACATACCTCGGGCTTAACGAGGATCAGGCCTCATGTAGTTCTAGAGTGAGGACTTTGAGGAAGTGTTGCTCACAGGAATTTCCCCAGTATCGTATTATGACGATACAGCGAGACAAAAGATTCGGCACTCATGACAGTTTGAATTTTGCGGCTTAACTTAAAGGATTTGAATATTTGGAGTTCCACTGGTCATTTTGTTCCTGAACTTGGATCCTTGTCCCGCTAATGAGTTTGTTGTCCCTCATAGCATTGTAGTTTAGTTTGCTGCTTAGAAGGAGTTCCACGTTGCGATATTTGCTCTTGCAAAAATGAAATACACGCATACCCATATATTGCAATGCAAAATATATTAAGATGTGATGTAAATGATGTAGGAATGATGATGTATGGCTGGTGGCAAGCTGTTATTTGGGATCGGGATGATGGGACACTTGAACTTGACTTGGTTTGTTAGCCGTGCTGTATACCGTTCAGCATTTATCGGAGCATTGAAAAGTGTCTCCGCTTGTTGGGAGAGCTTGACCTGTAGAGTGCGTCTTCACTAGTTGGGAGAGATTTGCACTGAGAAAATGTCTCCACTTATTGGGAGAGCTTGATTTGTAGAGTGCGTCTCCGCTTGTTGGGAGAGCTTTGCACTAAAATGTAAAATAATCTCTGCTTGGGAGCGATCGACTTAAATCATAATTATGTCTGAAGCTACACGAGCAAAGCGTCAAAACATTCAAGGTAATAGTAAAAGAAAGAAAATCATGCTCAAGAGGTACTCTTGATTGGGAAGCTAAGTTACGGCCATCGATCGATAGAACGTCGGTGACGAGGTTTGCGATTGTCTATTCTAGCCTCCGTTGTGATAGAACGGTTGTGCAGATTGCTTTGGTGAAATGAACAGTTTGCTATATACAGGGCTTCGATTGGCGAAGCTGACATTTGATATGTACAGGGTGCTCCGATTCATTGAGCTGACGATTTGCTATATACAGGACTTCAATTGGTGAAGCCGACGACTCGCTTTGTACAAGGTGCTCCGATTGAATGAGAAAACGGTTTTCTATGTACAATGTGACTTTCCCGCATCAGCGGTCTGACTCAGAGTTACCTGCAAAGGATTCAAGGATTAGCTTTGGTTGTACCAGAAAAATTCAAGTAATGGAGTAAAAGGAGATAATCCTGGGAAAGTGGCAAATCCGTCATTTGCCCAAGTGTGATCTCAGCGTTTCCTTTCTTCCTATTGACCCTGCACTCAAAGAAATATTCTTAGCGGGAGCAGGAAGTTGGTTTGTGTTGACCACAATGTTGGTTTTCCCGGGCCTTTGATATGTCTATGCCGCGAAGTTCGATTGGTGGAACAAATTACTATATTTTTTAGAAAAACAATTTTGAAAAGCTTTGTTTTGAGAAAAATGCCATCATTCCGGATTATGACATGCTACGAAAAGTTCTCCACACGCGAGCGTCTCTTCATGAAAACTTTGTCCCGTTGATGTCGATCCTTCACGATGCTTGACAACGCGGCTGCTCGCCATCACGACCGTGTCCTAATTCCAACTCATGCATTATAAAGGTTTTTCCTAAGGTTATGACTGATCCCTTTCAGGTTGCCTACGTATCCAAAACGGAATCAGGTTTGAACGTAGTTCGTGGATAATGATAAAATATGATGAAGATGACCGATCCTGACATAGGAAGCTTACGTATCTAAATAGAATCAGGTCAAGACGTAGTTCAATTACAATTGATGCAAAATGATGAGATTAAGAATAAAATAGCCGAGTATGACTTAGACTGCCTACGCATCTAAATGGAATCAAACCAGAACGTAGTTTAATTACAAAAGATGACTGAATCCAAAGAGGATTGCCTATGTATTTCTTTCTGAGTAAATTAAGCCGGCGTAGTTCCAGAGCAACATGCAAAAAATGATGTTTGGATTTTCTATTACAAAAGAAATGGGGAGAGAAACCAAACCCTACGTGGGTTGCCTACGTATCCCTCCGTGGGAAGTCAGGCTGAACGTAGTTTATAGCAAAACCTAACACTATTTGTGTTCGAATATAGTATCTCTTGATTGCGTCTGAGTTGATGGGATTCGTGTTGATTCTTCCATCCATTTCTGCTAAGATTAGAGCTATACCCGACAAAACTCGGTGAACCATATAAGGACCTTGCCAGTTTGGTACGAACATTCCTTTGGCTTCCTCCTAGTGGGGAAAGATTTTCTTCAATACCTACTACCCCGGTGTGAACTAGCGAGGCTTCACCCTTTTGTTAAATGCACTGGCTATCCTGTTCTGATATAGCTGACCATGGCATACTGCATCCATTCTCATCTCATCGATGAGCATGGCTTCTGTCTGACCCGTATCCACTCTGCCTCGTCCAACTTGGCCTCTTGAATGACCCTTAAAGATGATATCTCGACCTCTGCGTGTATCACAACTTTAGTGTTGTATACTAACATGTACGTCGTTGCCCCAGTAGATGTTCTCATAGTGGTCAGATAACCCAGTAAGGTGAATGATAGTTTCTCATGCCATTACCTGTGATTGTCCACTATATTTTATAGAATCCTCTTGATATTCTTGTTGGCTGCCTCGACTGCCCCATTCATTTATGGTATGTAGGCTGTGGGGTTACGGTGGACGATTTTGAACTTCTCGCAACTTTCTCTCATGAGGTCGCTATTGAGGTTAGCGGCATTTTGAGTAATGATCGATTTCGATATTCCAAATCGGTAGATGATGTTGTTATGGATGAAATCTGCCACTACCTTTTTTGTGACGGCCTTGTAGGTAGATTCTTCGACCCATTTAGTGAAGTAGTCGATGGCTACCACGATGAAGTAGTGCCCATTTGACGCAGCGGGCTCTATAGGTCCGACCACATCCATGCCCCAAGCGGCGAATGGCCTGGGTGAACCCATCACATTCAACTCATTCGGTAGAACCTGGCACTGGTGACACTTCTGTTCATAGCGGATACTATTGCTTTCCATAGTCAACCAAAAGTATCCAGCTCTCAAAATCTTCTTGGCTAATGTTAACCTACTCATGTGGGGTCCACACGTTCCTGCATGTATTTCATCTAATAACCTGATTGCTTCGACGACATCTACATATCTCAACAAACCCAAGTCTAGGGTCTTCTTGTACAGGACTTCCCCGTTAAGGAAAAAGTGCTTCGCCAACCTCCTGAGGGCTCGTTTCTAAATATTAGTAGCATTCTCCGGGTACTCTCTGGTTTCCAAGATTCTCCTGATGTCGTGATACCATGGTTTACCATCTGGTTCTTCATCTACATGGAAGTAATAGGCATGTTGATCCCTGATCTCTACCTCGATAGGGTCGATGTAGTTCTTGTCTGGATGCTGATAGAGTTGTAAGGGCATCGATGAAGTCGTTTTGAATATTGGGGACGTGCTTGAACTCAATCTTCATGAACCTTTTGCATAGCTCTTTTATAGAGTGCAGGTATGGAAGGATTTTAACATTTTTGGTGGACCATTCCCCTTGGACTAGGTGTATCAATAGATCGTAATCCCCTATGACCAAAAGCTGTTTGACATTCATGTCGACTGTCATTCTGATACCAAGGATGCACACTTCGTATTCATCCATATTATTGTTACAAGGGAATCTTATCTCTGCTGATGCTAGATAGTGTTGTCCGGATTCAGAAATTAGGACTACCCCAATTTTGACTCCTTTGAAGTTTGCTGCTCCATCGAAAAGCATTCTCCATCCAAGGTATGACTCTACAATAACTTCTCCAGCAAATAATACCTCTTCATCGAGAAAATACGTAGTGAGTAGCTCATAATCCCCGTCAAGTGGATTCTCTGCGAGGTGGTCGGCTAAAGCTTTCCCCTTGATAGCCTTCTGAGTTATGGTAAATAATGTCAAATTCATTGAGGAGAATTTTCCATTTAGCTAGCTTTCCAGTCGGCATCATCTTCTGGAAGATGTACTTGAGTGGGTCGAGCGGTTCGAGCCGAGATATCAGATGTGTAGTGTATGCTGACATGTAATGCCTTAGTTTCTGGGCGATCCAAGTAAGCGCAAATCAAGTTCATTCTATCAAAGCTTATTTGGCCTTGCATGGCGTGAACTTCTTACTTAAGTAGTAGATGGACTGCTCCTTTCTCTCGGTTTTATCATGTTGTCCCAACACACAACCAAAGGCATTATCCAATACTAACAGATATAGCAATAATAGCTTCCCGGGCTCGGGGGGAACCAACACTGGTGGATTTGACAAATACTCCTTGACTTTGTCGAAGGCTTTCTGGCACTCTTCTGTCCATTTTGTGGCAGCATCCTTTTTCAGCAACTTGAAAATTGGTTCACATATTACAGTGGAATAGGCTATGAAACTAGTGATGTAATATAGTCTACCCAGGTAACACATCACATCTTTCTTACTCTTGGGTGGTGGCAATTCCTAAATGGTCTTGATTTTGGATGGGTCCAGTTCTATCCCTTTTTTGTTTACGATGAAACCCAACAATTTTCTAGTAGGGACTCCGAATGCGCATTTTTCCAGATTTAATTTCAAACTGTACCTCCGCAGGCGCTCGAAAAATTTCCTCAAATCGTCCTAGTTTCCGAACTCTTTTGAGACTTGATAATGATGTCATCCACATATACTTCGATCTCTTTATGAATCATGTTGTGAAAAAGGGTCGTCATGGCCCTCATGTAGGTGGCACCAGCGTTCTTGAGACCGAACGGCATGGCTCTATAGCAGTAAACTCCCCAAGGTATGGTGGAGGCTATCTTTTCCGCATCTTCCTCGTGCATCAAGATCTGGTGGTACCTAGCGAAACAATCCATGAATGACTGCAGTTCATGCTTCGAGCAGTTGTCGATGAGGATGTGGATATTTGGTAAACGGAAGTCGTCCTTTAGACTAGCTTTGTTGAGATCTCGGTAATCCATGCATATCCTAATCTTCCCGCCTTGCTTGGGTACTAGGATGATATTTGCTAACCGGCTGGGATAATTGGTGACCCTTACCACATTCGCCTATATCTTCTTGGTCACTTCCTCCTTTATCCTCGGACTCAAATCATGCTTGAATTTTCTAGGTTTCGGCTTGATCGACGGTCCAGGAGGATCGGTGGGCAGTCGATGCGAGACAATGCCAATACTTAATCTTGGCATATCATCATATGACCACGCAAACACATTGATGTCTTGTCGGAGGAGCTCAATCAGTTTTTCCTTCTGCTCTACTTCTAGATGAATATTGATTCTGGTTTCTTTCACGTCTTCTTCACTTCTGGGGTTGACCACTTCTTTTTCTTCGAGGATGGGCTTTTTTTGAATCTCCAGATGTTCGACTTCTTGTGGGAGATTGTCTTGTATTATACTCTCGTCATACTCCTCGTAATCTTTGTCGTTTCGCTCGATGGTTTCATTACATGTCACAATCACAGAATGCGGGTTTTTATTATTTTAATAACTGAAAATAAAAACTAAGTATAAATGAAGCGGTAAATAAAGTTTCAATATTTAAGAAAATAATTCTTTTTATTCATCAAAAGAGGAACGTCTATGCGTTCAAAAGAGGCAAATGACAAAAAGCAACATACACGGTGCATGCCTCAATTGATCGTGTGCTTTTTCAAAAAGAAAACTTTTACAGTTCCACACTACCAAGACTACTGGCGAACCAAAGATGGACTGGAAGTCCAATTCCACAACTCTTCCTCTGGTTCGACATCCCTGATGGTCGGTGTCTTGATGTTAGTCCCTTCACAACATTCTTCAATCATATTCACGAACAACTTTCCCATTCCATCGATGATATCATCTTCTGGTGCTGAACTCTGGTCCGTACCCGAAACATACTCCGACACAAAAACCTTTTTCTCGGAGCTACCGGTATGAGCTTTCCCCATCGGAGGCTGATATCCTATGCCGACCCTTCCTTTCTTCCCATTAGGTTCAATTGGCTCTGTGATCCCATTTGATCTATCTCCTAACCCTGTTCATGGTCTGTATCCAAATTTCATCATCTCCCTCACAACTATCTTGGATCTATACGGCGACTGCTTTGCCAAGTTTTGTTCAGTCTCTTCTATTTCCGTGGTCTGCATGATTTCCACTACATGGAAAGAAACTCCGTCTAGCCCTTCAATGAACGGGACAACATCCTCCAAATAAGCTGATTGGCCTCATTCGCCGTGGACCACAATCTCCTGACATCCCCACTCAAATTTCATGCATTGGTGTAGAGTGGATGGGATGGCCCCTGCCATGTATATTGTCATGCCCCGACCACGGAAAGTGCAACCGACGCTCAACAGAGATACCCCGATTAAGCAAGCCTACTAGATTCCTTCTACCCAACCTTGCCCATTAACAATATAAGAATCAGTACAAGTGATAGACATGAGAAGAGTCAAGTGTTCCACAATCTTTTTCCATTACTAAAGAATATTCATTTATGATTCCCAAAATATTACAAGTTTATAGATAAGATGAAAAACATGTTTGCCCAAATACCAACACTTACTTGTTTAATTTCCAACATCAAACACCACCCACAACCTGTCTACGGAGCCTCTAAGTACAACAGAAGAATAGTATGGAAGTGCCGACGACAAGGCCCCAGCTATACCTCAAAACATAAAGTTCAACATCAAATGCCATGAAGCCTGGAACAGAGTAGGGCTCACCAAAATCTGTTGAATAGAGAGTAACTGCTAACGAGGATCAAAACCGCCCACTAACGAACTACCTACATCCATTGAAGATGCAGCGCCCACGGCAAAAGGGACGTTAGTACATATGGAATATTACTAGTATGTAAAGCTAGATGTCCTCTTTCAAAATAGAATGCCAATATAAGAAAAGGGAAATCCATATAAACAATAAGTCACAATCAACAATATCCAAATGCCTAGTTAAAACATAATAATTTTAAAAATACGAAAATAATATATATTTTGGGTTAGGAGATCATCAGCACCGATATACCACCGTGTTTTTAGCATGGAGTCTGATCATACCCGATCAGCTAGTCCATCTCCCCACGAACAATATGGTTTGACATGTGATGCGAAAAAAATGTGTTACCAAGAGTAGTACCACCATGTGCGCAACATGACGTCCGATCACTACCCAACCGGCTAGGTCGTCTCCCCACATATGCCATGTGAGTCCACATTAAATCCAGTGCTATCGACAATCTCATCCTAATTAAGGGAAATAATCACAATCATATCAATATTTCAATCTTATCCCAAATAAGGTGAATAATCACAATCCACTCCTACACCGGCACGTGTAGTTTCGGGTGTGGGCCTTATGACCCACCCTTCCTCGGTTTGCTAATGATACTCCCAAAAATATTTTGTTTGCACACAAGGGAAACAAAAGTACAAATATATGTCATATTCACCTTTTAAACTTTCACATTGTATATATAGCTTCGTTAGTACTTTCAACAATTTACAACATCATTATTTCCTTGGCTCTATTGGCCATACGTTTGATTCTTCATTCATGGCATGTTGGCCGTATTTCGTATTCCACATTTTCATTTCATTACTTTCAAGGATCATCATCACAAACATCAACATATTGAATATTTCGAAAATGATAACTTCAAGTTCATTAGTGATGGAAACTTTAGACACAATAGGTTACTTCCCAAAGAATGGGGCAAACTGACCAGCAATAGAAACATGCGTTAAAATCATAAACGAGCAATACACTATTTACTTTTGAAATACTTTTTCCCAAAAGGGCAATACACAATTTCAGCTTGTGAGTAGGTAAGAACTCGAGTCACATTGGAATTTCTTATAAAGGAGAGCATGGTAATTTATGATTGAAACACGAATTCGATTCAAGTGCTCTAGTTACAACAATCATGGCAACATGTTATACCTCACTCTTACTTTTTCCACTTCTGAACTTAGTCATAGTTTATCAACAATAAGGATACTTGGAAATGGAGATTTGATATGTATATGAACAATAAGAGTCTTAGCACATTGAGTTTTCTTCCACAACTTGGCATAATAACTTGCAATAAAACATGATTGAAATCATAATATTCCAACACATTGGTAACGTTTGAATACATTCCCGAAGGATAGCACAATATGATAGGAGCGTTTGGTACACATTTCTAGTACATATCGTTCAACATAAGCTTACTCGGAATAGTAAAATTTATAAGGAATAACTCTGAACATGGGAACTAGGAACTTGGGCCAACCACACTTGAAACTTACGGGGACATTATGGAATCCGATTCTAAAAGAGAAGTTTAGCCAACATACCTCGTTTGAGATTTCCTTAAGTTACTATAACATCCCAACACTTCTAGCAATAACAATCTATAGGAAGATAGCAAAAATTGGATAATAATTAGAAGGATTCTCATGGTGTAACTCTCTTAGGAATTTTGTCAAACACCTAGTATGCAGAATAGGCTACAAAGTTCTACAATGGTAATACCTTCCTCCCTCAACCAATTTCAACAAGAACTACCCAAAATGGTTCATTAACCGCACATACAACAACCTATTGACACATGCATGGCCTAATTCCACCCACAATATACTTAGACCCTAAAATAACTTGTATGGGTGGTATAGGGCAGAAACGCACCCGGATAGATGGTGGTCTAGTGGTTGACTTCCTTGATTCTTGAAGGTTGGTGCAAGATTAAATGATTAGAATGTTAGGTTTCTTTCTTCTCTCTCTAAAATGCTCTTACCTCTCTCTAAAATCATCAGATAATCTCCCCAAAATAATCCCCAAAGGCTATTTATAAAAATGGGGTCGGGTTATAAAAATAGGAAAATTGACCCTCCGAACTTAGGTCTACGGTCGCATAATGGACCGCAGAACAGATATGCGGTCCGCAAAATACGTGAAAGTGATGCCCAATAACTGGGATGGTTTGGACAGGTCCGCGACCGCTCTTCGGTCCTCATACCACTTATGCGGCCGTAGAATGGACCGCATAATCACCCAACAAAATTCATCTTACAAAATCTGCGATGGATGTGCGGACCGCAAAATGGATATGGTACAGCAGAATGGGCCGCAAAATGACCTTCAAATTTCAACCATTTTTCTGCTCAACTCTGCGACGGATATGCGGCCTGCATAATGGATCTGTGGTCGTGAATCTGACCGCATAATTGGCCATTAAACAAAATATTTCTAACAACACCTCAATGCATTCTTCAACCCAAAACGTTTGTACCGCATCCGTACTCATTACCCAACCTCGACACCACAAAACTAGAATCCCTTAGCGAAATTTTACGGGGACTTACATATATCCAGGGCCTTCATAGCAGGAAGTTGTATGAAAAAGAAATATCCATTACTTGAAACAATATGGGAAATTCGATTGGCCCAGTCTGCAAAGCCAAATAAAGTTCTCCGAACATCCTTATGCGAACAATCAAAAGCCCTTACCCTCACGTGGCTTTCCTTGACTTCCCTCAAATGGATTCCAAACTCCCGTAGAGTAGAGAGCAGACAAATGTTGACTCCTGACCCTCCATCGACCAGCAATCAAGACACCACTTTCTCCCCACATTTGACAGTGATGTGAAGAGCTTTGTTTTGATTTACGCCTTCGACAGGAAGTTCATCTATTCTGAAAGTGATCATATTTTTTTTGACCATTTTTATAATTGTTGCGGCTAGCACCTCACTGGTGGTATTTCTTGGCACACTTACCCCACTTAATACTTTAATCAGGGCATCCTTATGACTGTCGGAACTCATTAGCAAGTCTATGATTGATATTTGCGCCAGAGTTTTCTTCAGCAGCTCCTCCACAGAGTACTCTTTGGTCGACATTATCTTCCAGAATTCGGCGGCATCTGGGTCTATTATGTTCCTTCTTTGGATTTTCTCTCTTCCAAATTCCCTCGATTTGCATCTTCAGGAGCGTAGCATCTCCCTGACCTAGTCATACCATGGGCTGCAGTAGAGTATGTCATCTTGGCCTTCCCCTTTTGCTGCTACGTCCATGGGACTATTTTGTATTCCCGACTCTCATCATCCTCTGTAGCAATAACAAGTTGTCGATGATAAGTCTGAACCATCACCATAGGTCTCACTTACACTATGATCAATGGAGTCTTTTGAGGTGGGATCCCGGCGGCCTCTACATTTCTTATTGTGTCAATCGTTCCTTACAAATCATATTCTTCGCCCAATGTGATCATGTTGACCCCCTGGCTTCTATGATTTGGCAATGGATTGCAATATATATTGGGCGAAGCCGGAGTGCACTGAATGGCTCTGCTTTTGGTTAGTGTTTTAATCTCATTTTTCTGCTTAAAGCAATCTTTAGTATCATGCCCGAGCACGTTTGAATGGTACACGCTCCTTTTAGTTGAATCAAAATACTTAGAGGGATACTCAGGAACCATTCCTTCCACTAGATGTATCAATCATGCTCTTCTCAATCTCTCAAACAATTGGCCAGAGGCTCAACAATCAGGGTAAATTTCTAGCACCCCTCTCTTCGAATTGGGATGAGGGTGTGGTGCATAAGTGGGTCGGTTTTGGTGGGTAGTAGTTTGGACATGCGCATATGGTCGTTGCGGGTTTGTGTTGTTGTGGTCTCGAGAAGGGTTGTATTGAGGTTGGGGGTGGTAATATGGCTGGGTGTTATAGACTGGAGCGTAAGCGGGTAGTGGCGAATGGTTGTTTGGGGAGTAGGAAGCGTTTCCGTGATGTGGGTTGGGTTGATAGTAAGGGACGACTGCTGAGACCTCTTCTTTCTTCTTATTTCTGCTACCGATTGACCATGATTGGATTGTTGCTGGTCGCTTGCAGTGCATCCATGGATTGTACTTTACTAGATTTTATACCTTCTTCTAAGAAATCTCCCATCTTGACCAGCTCGGGGAATTTTTGTGCCATCGCTCCCATAATTTTTTCAAAGTATATCCCTTCATGGGCCCTAATGAAATACTTGGTTAATTCACTGTCGTCCAATGGAGGTTGTGGCGGCTTTTGACCTCCACCGACGTGCATATTCTTGGAATGACTCGGATGGATTTTTCTGCAGGTTTACCAGTGCGAACGTATCAGGAGTGATCTCTGTGTTGAATCAAAAGCAATTCATGAAGTCCTCCACCATATCTTGCCATGTTCTCCAGTTTTGCGGATCTTGTCGAGTATACCAGGTAAGTGCTTCTCCCGTCAGGCTCCTTATGAACAACTTCATTCTTAGCCTCTCGTTCCTTTTCACTCCGACTAACTTGTCACAGTATGCCCTCAAATGTGCATGGGGATCACCCTTCCCATCGAAGATATCAGACTTTGGAGGCTTATACCCTACCGGCATATCCACATTCGGACGGATACATAGATACTTGTAGTCCAAACTTTCACCTCCCCTAGTGACATGGAGGTTCTTCATTTGTTTTCTCAAGATTTGCAGCTACTCATGTATTGACTACTCTTCCTTACGCCCAGCTTCCCTCTCCATCTCGGCGTATTGGTCAATCTCCTAAGGCACCCTGATCGTGACAGGCACATAAAGGTAGATTCAGAAACGGCATATATAGGAGGAACGTATCGCTCATGGGTGGTAGTATGTGCCACGGGTATGTGCTGATTTGGGTGAGTGGTAAAAGTGACTCCATCACGAAGAGGGGTGTGAGTTGTTGTAAGGCCCTGTAAATATTTTTTAAAGGAATTTATGTTTTCGTGGTGCCGAACTAAGATCACGTGTTTGTGGTGCCGAACTAGGATAACGTGTGCCGAACTAAGTTTTCCTCGACTCCTTCGTGATAGTGTTCATTGAAGATATTCTTGTTTATTCGTAGAGTCTGGAGGATCATGCCGATCTTCTCATGGCAGTTTTGCAGACTTTGTATCAGCACCAGTTATATGCAAAGTTTTCGAAATGTGAATTTTGGCTTGAATCTGTTACATTCTTGGGTCATGTCGTCTCCAAAGAAGGAATTGAGGTTGATTCTCAGAAGATTGTAGCTATGAAGAATTGGCCTAGACCTACTACCCCAACAGAGATTCGCAGTTTCTTGGGCTTAGCTGGATATTACAGGAAGTTTGTGGAGGGGTTCTCTATACTTGCCTCTCCGTTGACTAAATTGATGCAGAAGGCGGTTAAGTTCCAATGGTCGGATGCTTGTGAAAGGAGCTTCCAAGAGTTTAAATCAAGATTAACTTCGGCACCAGGGTTGATTCTACCAGAGGGTACGGATGGCTTTGTGGTATATTGCGATGCTTCAAGGGTCGAACTTGGGTGTGTATTAATGCAACATGGAAAGGTGATAGCGTATGCTTCCAGGAAACTCAAGAATCATGAAAAGAACTATACAACACATGACTTAGAGCTTGCGGCGTGGTATTTGCATTGAAGATTTGGCGTCATTATTTGTATGGGATCCATGTGGATATATTCAAGGGCTGAATCATCACTTGTTGTGGAAGTCAAGGAGAAGCAATACAATGAAACATTGTTGGTACAATTGAAGGAGGGGATTCATAAACATAAGACCACGGCCTTTACTCTTGGCGTGGATGATGGTATCCTAAGGTACAAAGGGCGACTATGTGTTCCAAATGTGGATGGTCTCCGGGAAAGAATCATGACCGACGCTCACACTGCTAGGTATTCCGTCCACCCGGGCTCTTCAAAAATGTATCATGATCTTAAGGAAGTCCATTGGTGGAATGATATGAAGAGAAATGTAGCGGACTTTGTGGCGATATGTCCAAATTGTCAGTAAGTGAAGGTCGAACACCAAAGACCCGGTAGGTTGGCACATAACATAGAGATTCTAATGTGAAAATGGGAAATGATTAATATGGACTTTGTGGAAGGACTACCTCGCACTCCTCATAAGTTTGACTCGATTTCGGTGATTGTGGATCGGCTCACTAAATCGGCCCACTTTTTGCCGGTTGAGGCTACCGATACAGCGGAACAGTATGCTCAGTTGTATATCAAAGAAATAGTCAGGTTGCATGGCACTCCAGTTTCCATCATTTCTGATTGGGGAGCACAATTCACTGCTATTTTTGGAAGACATTTCAGCAAGGTTTGGGTACTCAGGTGAATCTTAGTATAGCCTTTCACCCGCAGACTGACGGGCAGGCAGAGTGGACTATTCACATGCTCAAGGATATGTTGTGCGCTTGTGTTCTAGACTTCAAAAGTAGCTGGGATGATTATTTGCCACTCATAGAATTTGCCTACAACAGTAGTTAACATGCTAGTATTCAGATGGCACCGTTCGAGGCCTTATATGGAAGGAGATGTAGATCTCCCATTGGGTGGTTCGAGATTGGGGAAGCAGAGTTAATAGGGCCAGACCTCGTGCATCATGCTATGGAAAAAGTTAAGATCAATAAGGAGAGGTTGAAGACTGCTCAGAGTAATCACAAGTCCTATTCGGATGTTCGTCGTAGGGATTTAGAATTCAAAGAAGATGATTGGGTATTCTTGAAGGTTTCCCCCATGAAAGGTGTAATGCCATTTGGTAAGAAATGGAAATTGAGTCCGAGGTATGTTGTACCGTACAGAATCATTCAGAGGATCAGTGAGGTAGCGTACAAGCTTGAGCTACCACCTGAGATGTCATTAGTGCACCCGATGTTTCATGTGTCTATATTGAAGAAAGTAGTTGGAGACCCGACACTCATTGTTATGGTTGAGACTATTGAGGTTAATGAGAAATTGACTTATGAAGAAATTCTAGTTTCTATTATTGATCGACAAGTCCGAAAGTTGATTAATAAAGAAATTGCCTCCGTGAAAGTGCTATGGCGAAACCAACAGGTTGAAGAGGCTACTTGGGAGGCCGAGGAAGAAATGAAGAAAAAGTATCCTTATTTGTTTGAATAGCCACGTATTTATAAGGTTGTGTTCTATGAAAATTCTAAGAATTACTTCCTATGAACTATGTATCATTTGTACAGTTTATGCTCAGGATATTTCCTTTCTAGTAATATATTGCTTATGAGGCCACGGTTGGTGTTGCTTCATATTATATTTCATTGTTAGATTATGTACAAGCTGTTAGGATTGGTTTCTAGGATTATCTGATAGGTGGATAGGCCTAGTTACAGGGGAGACTGGCAAAATTTTGGAAATTTAGGGAGTTAGCCAAATTTTGAAACCAATGGTGTGTGTGAATTAACAATTGGGCCACATTGAATGCTAATGATGGATTTTGACCCTTATTCGAGGACGAATGATCCTAAGTGGGGGAGAATGTAAGGCCCCGTAAAAATTTCGTAAAGGAATTTAAGTTTTCAGGGTGCCGAACTAGGATCACGTGTTTGAGGATTATTTGTTTGAATAGCCACGTATTTATAAGGTTGTGTTCTATGAAAATTCTAAGAATTACTTCCTATGAACTATGTATCATTTGTACAGTTTATGCTCAGGATATTTCCTTTCTAGTAATATATTGCTTATGAGGCCACGGTTGGTGTTGCTTCATATTATGTTGCATTGTTGGATTATGTACATGCTGTTAGGATTGGTTTCTGGGATTATCTGACAGGTGGATAGGCCCAGTTACAGGGGAGACTCTGGCAAAATTTTGGAAATTTTAGGAGTTAGCCAAATTTTGAAACTACTAGTGTGTGTGAATTAATAGTTGGGACACATTGAATGCTAATGATGGATTTTGACTCTCATTTGAGGACGAATGATCCTAAGTTGGGGAGAATGTAAGGTCCCGTAGAACTTTCGTAAAGGAATTTAAGTTTTCGTGGTGCCGAAATAGGATCATGTGTTTGAGGATTGTAGAAATTCTTTGCGGCGAGCTTGCTCGCTGCAGTACGGACTTTTTGGTTTGAACAGTGTGATGAGGAGTTAAAGGAAATTTTTGGCAGAAAAAGGCATTTCTGCGGTCCATTATTGGCTGCAGAATCACTCTGTGGGACGCAGAATGGCTGTATAGTGAGGCAGGACTGGGCAGGTTTGGGTGACATTCTACGGTTGACAATGCGATCGCAGAACTGTTATGTGGCACGTTATGCGACCGCAGAAAATGTCTACGGGTCACATAGTGACCGCAAACCCAGGCAGCGTTGCCCAGTTCCGGAGGTTCATTTCGCCCTCCATTTTGCGGACCGCAGATGCTTTATGTGGTCGCATATGCGACCGTAGATCCTGTTCCAGAGCTTCAATTTTTGAGTTTTTATAACCCGACCCTACTTCGTTTAATAGATGATATGTACCAACTTTTGAGCAAAAACCTGATATTTTGAGAGAAAGAAAGTGCTCTAGAGAGGGAGAGAGTTCCTCAACCAATTGTTCCTCAATTCTTACTCAAATCTTGGAAGATTATCAAGGAAAGCACACTAGGTCTTCATCCTAGAGGTAAATTTCTACACCCTAAACCTCAATTTCGAAATTTAACTAGGAATGGGTAATTGGTAAGATATATTTTGGGTATGGGAGTTGTTTATTTTGCATGCATGTGTTATCAAGGGAGGTAGGGAGATTGTTGAGCTAAAATGGTAAAGAATGTATTGTGGGATGAGGGGATCCTCCATAAAAGAGTATTGAAACCTTAATGCACACCTAGTATTTGATAAAATGCTCAAAGGAGCTAGAACCATGAGTATCTTCCTAATTTTGGTTAAATTTATTACACTTCTACAATAGATTGAAGTTGCTAAGACTTCTGGTACATTTTAGAGTTTAAGGAAGTTCAAGCAAGGTATATTGGCTAAACTCTTCTCTTAGAATTGAACCCCGCAATGTCCTTGTATGTCTGGTGATGCCCTTTATAATTTCTGTCAAATAATCCTTGTGTCGAAATAATTATGTGTTCAATATGTATTCCAAAGATTCTTATTATGTTAAGTTAATGTTTGAGGATGTGGTTTAGTTATGGGTTGTTTGTGTTAACTATGTCATGATTTGAAAGCGTGAATTCTTATGAAAGCTTCCATGTCAATTGTGTGAGAAGTCATATGTGCCTAAGACCCTAATTAGCTCAAGTATGTGATTAAAGCCTTAATGTTGAAAGGCCTTGTTGTTGATTATTCATCATAGTGATTGAAAATGGAATAATGAGCTGAATTATGAAGTACGACCAATGTGCCAAGAATGATATTGCCTTATGGCCAATGATGTCTATAAAATGAATAACATGTAAACGAATATGAATTGAGTGGAAAATACTTTTAATAACCAACGCCTTTGGAATTCCGATTAGCCACCGAGGAATGGTAGATTAGAATAACCTAACCCCGAAATGTCGGTGTAGGAGTGATTGAGGGGTATATCCATGTGTTAATGTGATGAGACTGTTTCCCCTTATATGGGATGAGATTGGTGTGTTGAGATGTTTTCCCCTTAAATGGGATGAGATTATTGCTAGCTAGATGTGATGTAATGTCGACACACATGGCGTTGTGGTGAGACGGCTTAGCCGATTGGGCTGAGATCGGATGCCATGTCGTGTACATGGTGGTACTGTGAGCATATGTCTTGTGGTGAGACGGATTGGCCAGGCGGGCTGAGATCGAACTTCGTTATAAAACACGGTGATATATTGGTGCTAAAGATCTCCCAACTTTAATTACCGAAACCTACTTGAAATTTATGTTTCCCTTAATGTGACACTTTGATACGGTTTGAGTCTCTTATTGATATCATGTTTTATTATCCATTTACTGTTGTTCGTTCTATTGAGAGGGTGCTTAGTTTTGCATACTAGTACTATTCCATAAGTACTAACGTGCCTTTTGCTGGGGGCGCTGAATCTTTATTGGATGCAGGTGGTTCCATAGCAGGTGATATTGATTAGTGATAACAGCACACATCTCCTCGGCTGGTTTGGTAAGCCCCACTTCATTTTGGGGTCATGTATCTTCTATCCTTTGTACATAGAATTTAGAGGTATAGCCGGGGCCTTGTTGCCAGCACTGGCATAGTACTCTTCGATTCCTGTTAGAGGCTCCGTAGATATAGTGTGGGTTGTATTTGGTTTTTGGAAAAGTTAAACTAAAAATGTTGTAATGGTATCATCTGTTCCACTTTAACTATGATTGTAAAATGTAGTGGGTTTGTGGGGGTTACTGAAGGTATGAATTGAGTGGTGGGGACTAAAGTTGGGGTGTGTTGTTGTTTTGGCATGATGTGGTAGGAAAGTGGTCAGTAATTGAATCCAAAGAAGGAAAGCGAGGTGGTTGAGGGAGCGTTGTCACGACTAGATGTGCTAGTTCCCTGATATGCTGTACTTCCTCCCTTAAAGACTCCATTTCTTAGGCCATCCTAGCCACGTGCTCATCATTCCTAGTGTCGCCCTTCTCTCCCTATCGCCCCGGGCTATCGGCTGTGACCAGAGCATGTTCAGTCGGGTTTTCTGTATAAGACATCTTTCCATTTGATCTTATATTATACGGTGGTTCCGCCAGTTTCGGGTCGACACAAACCAACTTTGTTTTGGGGAGTAATAATAAAGTAAAAAATAAGAAGAAAGAAAAATAAAAAGAAACAGAAGTCGGTTTCTTCATTTATATAAGTAGGAAATCACACAGAGCAATTAATTTACGCATTCAGCTAGCGCGTTTTCCTAGAATTTGTGGGACCTCTCATTGCTGGAGGTAGGCCTATATCATAGATATTTGATAAACAATTAGACTTAACACATTTAGATCTGAAGCAAGTTTATTTTCATTGATAATGTTTGGATTGAGATAAGGGGGGAACAAAGGTTACATCACTGTCTCTGATATTCATATGACTGCATGGGCTTAAACCATTACACCCCATATTTTCGTACGTGAAAATTCGCCATAAGTAAAGTGATGGAAGCTCGAAAAATGTGATGTTACTTCCCGCATTTTCGTACGTTAAAGTTTCGTCGTAAGTTAATCGGCATAAGTTCGGGAATGAGATTATCTTGAGAATATATACATTATTCTATTTCAAACAAGTGATGAGTAAATTCGTGAAGGTGAGAAGATAAGCAAATCGAAGAAAATGAATTTTTGTCAAAGTGCGACATTTTGAGATAAAATACGGTCCAAGCTATAATACCCAGTATTTATGGACTAGTGCCATACAAGGTACCATGATAGTAAGGTGTATAAGGTGTGTTAAAAATAAGTAGTATTTTAAGTAATTTGGGATAATTCTTAATTATATGGGTAATTAATTAATTATTGAATTAGTGGGGGGATTAATAATTTATTATGGAAATGGGGGAATTATTGGATAAGACTTGATGACAAACGTGGCAACCCACTAATGCCCATATAATGACTCATTGGTATTCATGAGTTGGTGGCATGATAGGAGAAGTTTTGTATAAAATAATCCCCAATATATAAAGCTCCTCTAAATTACATTATGGAGATGTTTACTACAAAAGCAACAAATGGATTTATAAGGCTTATGGCAACGTGAATTCTCTCCATCAAACTTATATAAAAGAATGTCCAAGTCAAGCAACAAGAAGCCACAAAATTCATACAGGATTAGATGATAGCAACATAAATTGCTTCAAGAATTTAGTACGAATTTATACTGTGTGATAGCAACGGGATTTGCAAGCTCTAAAGAAGCCCGGTATAATCTTTCTCAAGAATATCATATGGATTTTTCCCTACTTCGATCCGCCATTTCGTGTTGTCGCAAGACGTGTGTTAGAGGAATTATTAAGAGAATCGGTCCAGGTATGTTAAGTTATCCCTACTTTATTTTTGGAATGATTAATACGATAGAAACGAAACGAGTAAATGCACAATTTCCATAAATGACTCTATTCATAGAAGTACTAGGGGCGTCTATATTCTTGATTCCCCATTTGAATTATTATTATATCTTCTGTTCACGGGTCTCATAAAAATATTTATTTGATAAAGTTTATCCGAAAGGCATATTGATTTTATGATATTCCGAGAAATCTTCGTAACGTATTTCTTATGCATTTCATGCATTTATACATGTACATTGACCCATGACCAGATGGCGTTATATACGCATATATTATATGTATATGGGATATGGGAAAAGGTTATAGATAACGCACCACCACCTGATCAGCTGGTATACGTTGATGATTTGCCCACAGTGGCCGAAATGATATGATGGGATTCCCTCGGAGGCTTGATGATGTTATTAATGCATATACCCATGCTTGGTATGACATTTATACGCATATGCATGACATTGTAAATATTAATGATTCACAGAGTTATTCAGACATACATGTCGAGTCTTTTACTCCATGTTTTTCTCATGCCTATGGTTTACTGATTTTCATTCCTTACATACTTGGTACATTATTTGTACTGACATCCCTTTTGCCTGGGGATGCTGCGTTTCATGCCCGCAGGTCCCGATAGACAGGTCGAGAGTCCTCCAAGTAGGCTATCAGCTCCGCGGAAGATGCTGGTGCGCTCCATTTGCTCCGGAGTTGCTATTTGGTCAGTATGATTAGGACATGTGTTGATTGGTATGGCGGGGCTATGTCCTAACCTTTATGATATTTATGTACTCTTAGAGGCTTGTAGAAAGATGTCATGTATACGGATACTTGTACGGCCTTGTCGGCCTATGTTTTAAGTATATAATGGATCACATTAGTCTTATAGGCTAGTATGTCTTATGTAAAAGTTGGTATTTCATGTTGTATTCAACTTATCTCACGGCAGCCTCTCCAGCTCAGTTATCTTTGATAGTATGATACGAAGAGATACGTTATGTTGGTACTCGGTTGAGTAAGGTATCGGGTGCCCGTCGTGGCCCATCGGTTTGGGTCGTGACATAAACAACTCGCTCTTTAGTTCTCTGGGTTAAATACCCTCAAATCCAAGTTTATATGTGTTACTTACCTCAAAACGTGCAAATCAATACTCCAACAAGCCCTCCATCATCTCTAACCACGCATTATTTCATCTATTCGTCATCAACAACAAAACAAAAAAATTTCAACAACTGGGATAAGGGTACAAAGTGGGAAAGAAGGGGAAACCAACCAACTTGTAGTAACCATCCCTAGAATCATTCCCCATCTCCTCTCCTTCTTCTGGCTCTTCCTCTGGATCTTCCTTTGGATCTTCTTCAAACTCCTCCTTATCAAACTCAGACTCTTCTCCTAGATCTCCCTCTGGCTCTGTCTCAGATTCTATCAGCATGTGACCGATGGATCTTGGGACCACTTGACGGTGCATTGAGGTAGTCACAAGGTAATGTGGCAGGATCTCATGGTAGATTTACAAAGAAGCTACTGCGTCCTCCAGCCAGGTTATACCCTCTCTGCTTGGTCGGGCTAGCTCGTCTTTCTCGATGATCCAAACATAATACTCTGGAGTGCAACGCGAGTTTTGACCCATCGGCAATGTGACCAGGTCATTCCACTCTTCTTTGAGACTTTTTATCCTAGGGATTGGAATCTATCTGTTGTACTCGTCCTCATATAGCAATGTCCTT
Organism: Nicotiana tabacum; assembly: GCF_000715075.1. Classification (NCBI taxonomy): domain Eukaryota; kingdom Viridiplantae; phylum Streptophyta; class Magnoliopsida; order Solanales; family Solanaceae; genus Nicotiana; species Nicotiana tabacum. The sequence goes on along the minus strand of NC_134094.1, from coordinate 62,219,295 downwards.
GTCCATAGAGGCACATCCTGGATCATCCCAAACTATCTAAGAACCCGCAAGGGTGAGTATGGTTGGATTCCCTCAAGTCCGATCAGCTCAATGAAGTATTTCTGAGGAGTCCTTAAGATTTCCCTCCCACCTAACCATGATATCTTCCAGTTAACCCATTCTCCACTTATATTAGTTAGCATTTTCCTCCACCCTTCATGCCCATGTGAGGATACCCAATGTCTCAACTTCTCGTTGTGGCTGTAGATCATGTTGTTGACGCCCACATAGTACTCAATGGTGGCCTCTCGCTGGAAAAAATATTCTGTGGCCCAGATTTTGAGTAGCAAGTTACAACCCTTAAAGAAATAATACCCCCGAGCACATGCAGACAAAGCCCTTAGAATTTCATCTAGCACTATCGGCACCAGAGTAGCTTGAAGGTTACCACGGAAGGTCGCCAAATCCATTGGTAATAAGTTGATGTTGATCCGACCCCTCCTCTGCGGGAAGACCAATAATCCCACAGTGTTAATAAGAAAGTGATAGACCTGAGACTCTCCCACATTGATTGATTACACTAAAACTCTCCTGATACCATTCATAGCTTTCGTGATGTCCTAATCTATCGAACAAATGATCTAGGCTTTCACATACGTCCTTGATGTTTCTCGGACCTCGACTGTTAACCAGACCCAAAGCATCCAAGACCCTATAACCAGGCATAGTGACTGGTAGTATTGGCTTCCTTCCTATGAATGGCAGCTCTGTGAAACTAGTAACTTCTTCCAATGTTGATACTAACTCACAGTCAGCAAACTTGAACACCACCTTAGCCAGATCCGAGAACTCTATCAGCAGGCAAGTGAGCACCCTGTCTGCTCGGATGTTTAGCAAAGCGGTTAGTGCCCCAAGTGTGTCCGAATCTCATCTCCGTGTTACCGGTGGATGTTCTTCCACCACTACTTCAACTTGTGTGGCGCTCCCATCAATATGTTAATCTCGGGGATGTTTTGGTTGATTTCCATTTTCTAAAGTGGGTAAAGAAAATCTTTTAGTAAGTGTTTGCTTCGGATCTTTAGATGTCTTGTCAGGTTTGTTCGTCTTTCACAGAAGTTATATCATTGGGTGCATGACCCGTTGACATTAGGGTGGTTTTCCTAATTGTGTGTCGATGCCAAGGACCGACTCACCTAAGGTTTATGCAATATGACACCTATTTTTGCTAGAGTAGAGTGTTTCCTACTTTTGAGTTGGACTGAAGACTGCGAGAAGTTATATCAGTTGACCAAACAAAGGCATTCTCTGAAACTAGAGAGTTTTGAAAAGAAGGTTCAGAGGGGTGTAAAAGATAACCCTCGCGTGCCATTGTGTGTGATAGTGTACGGCCAAGACTCGATAGGAAGAAATGTGATGGCCGTATATGTAAAGCAGTAATAGATAAGGGTGCAGTAATAATAAGCATGATAGTAAGCATAAAGGGCAAATAAAGCAGGTAAGCATGTAATTGCAAATTTAACTACAGTTAAAAGAAATGTACAAACAAATCTAAATGCCAAATTCTATCTAATTCTGCTAAGGTCATAACCTAAGTGTGATTCTTCAGTAGAGTCGTCATGTTGTTGTACCCTATTTTGTACTAGTCAAAACAAGATTCAACTTATGGTTTCTCTGTTATTGTTGAAAGAGAGTCGCCACCTAATATTTAAAGGTATACTAGGGTACCTATTTAATTACTAAAGGTTATATTCTTTATTAGTCTGCTTACCGGTGAGATTATGGATAAGGGTTCTTGTTCTTCTAAGGGGAAGGCATTAGGCACCCATTAAAATCTATCTGAGGTAGCTCCATAGGACTTAGACTAGATTTAGCACTAATTGTTTGTACTATGACTTAACTAGTATTCAAAAGAGTATAGTTTACCATATATTAGGGCATAATATCTATAAGGAAAAGTATTGTTTAAAGAGGATGGATTTAAAGAAAAAGCCTTTAGTAAAATAGTGTTAGCATATATAAACTTAAAAAGAACTTTGAAGGATGGAACGTTTGTTATGAAAGTGTTTAAAAAGAAGCTACGTTACTGCACGTAGTTTCCGAAGCATAGAAGTTTATATTACCTTAATGAGGTGAAAGTATTATGAAAATGATCCTAAGATGTACCTTGGTTTTAAATAGAAATCTATTTGAAAGCCTTTGTTTTTGGGGGAGCGGCGCTTTAATCTTTTCGAAATAGTTGATTCTCTTTTAGAAAAATTAATCTCGCAACTCAATTCTGATTTTTCCTTTTGAAAGAGGGACTGCCACCTTTGTTATGCCTTTGAGATTCAAAAATATTTACGAAAGAGTTAGTAAAGCATAATAAATTAATAACAGCTCACGATTAGCGCGGATATAGAATTAATTGCTAACTAATGGCTCTTTTAATCATATGTTCTTTGAGGCTTGCCTAAATTATTTTATGTGAGTTAATAGATAAAATAAATCATTTAATTTAATATATAATTGTCATATACATGTGAGACAAAACAACATGAACACATTAAAGAGTAACGACACAGTGAAACTATAAAAATAACGAAAGCAGTAAATAAAGGAGCAAAGGGAAAGAATGGACTCTGGGGGGTTTGGGCCTCAAAGAGGCAGGCCCAGCAGTAATGGGGACGAGCAACACGAGCGACAGCTGACTCTAAGACTTCTGAGACATAGCAGGGCTGGACTTGGGCTTGAGTTCTTAAAGAACTCAACAGGCCCAAATCATTGTACATATTCAAAAAGAAAAGAGAATGTCATTAGAAAAACAGTACTATATACATTTACATATATATATGAAATTCGCAATCAAAGACTAAAAGAAAAGACCACTAACAATATTTAAATACTAAGGAAGTCATACTAATGTGGAGGTTATGTATAGTAAATAATCCACATTGAACATCTTTTGTTGTCATTAAACACCAAACTCAAAGAGAGTAATAAGTGTCAATGAATTAAGGGCTAAGGAGAGAATTCTATTCAAGGCCGATGCCTCCTTTGAATCCCCCGATACTTTAAATTTCTCAAGGGTCTCAAAGCCCAAGGCAATGCTTGTGCCAGGGAGAGAAGCACAACCTAGAGTTAAACTATACCCCCAAATACCTCTAACCACTAACAACTCATTCTTCCCAATAGGTTTGGATGCCAATGAGGCTCTTTCAATACAAACCAACTATTATGACATTTCCAACACATAAGCATACCCTTCTTATGAAGACCAAACAGAATATATATATATATATATATATATATATATATATATATATATATATATATATATATATATATATATATATATATATATATATATATATATATATATATATATATATATATATATATATATATATATATATATATATATATATATATATATATATATATATATATATATTACAACCATATGCAGAACTAAGCAGATGATTAACACATTAGACAGTTCCGGAAGAAATTGAGTTTCAAACATACTTATCATGCTACTGTTAGGGGGTTATACACAAGATACCAAACATCCTTAAGGTAGAAATAATATAGTTCTTGTGTGTAATAACTTATAAGTGTGTTTGTCTTAACAACACTCAATTATATTAATCACATGTTGATTAAGCTGTGACCATAAAGTGTACACATGGTAACAATTTGGACAAAGCACTCAAGGAGTATTGGAAAAAGTTAAGGATAGCAATCACAATCATAACACATATATTCATATCACAACTAGGATTAACAAGATCACAAATCATAATTAGAACTTCTGAGGATATCAACAAGTTCACAAATCTAATCAGAATCTTTAAGAGTGTTTAATAAGGTTTCAAATCATCAAGGGACACATCTATATCTTTTGAAACTCTTAACTTCAAATCAATCCTATTAAAAGGAAAGCAAGCAATCATGTTCAAGCAATAGTGACATAAGTTCTTTTAGAGTTGTGACATGTATGCTTAAGAAAATGCAATGGATATTTCAAAACAAGATAGGCACACATGTGGTCAATCAGACAGAGATGTTGGATGACATAAGGGCACAAGCACACACAAAAGAGATTGAGTAGAGATTAGGTCATGGAAGAGTTACCATTAAGGCTATCATGTATGAGGTTCAAGAGAAGATAAAGATATTATCAAATAAAGGGGGCATGCGGAATGTATTTAGGATTATACTTCAGGTATAAAGGGAAAATTAGTTTCAATATGAGATAACCATCAGTATCATGCAACATAAAGATCCAACTAACTTTAGTATGTGCTTACATATCAGTTATCAGTTTAATCAAACAATCAATAGAATCAAAGAGATACATGAAGAGATGAGAGTAGACTCAAAGATCATAACTAATACACTAATAGCAATCTGATCCTTATCCATAATGGAATTATACTCTATTAGATTAAAAGAACCAATATGAGTGATGAATGATGTTCAAGACACGAGAAACTTAATGCTAAGTGGGTTTAACTCAGATGTACAAATTGAATATGAATGTTTGGACATGAGGGAGTCCTATTCAACTTACTAACATAATAACTGATATTCAGATGCATCAGATATGATATTAGCCTAGTTCAAAAGAGATAGCTTGGTCATAATAGAATACATACAAGAGTAATTACTGGGGTTTATCAGAGAGTTAACCTAATTACTTTAATGAAACTATTTCATATAATAAAGCTCACAGATTTGATTATCAGTTAACATAAACACAAGGCTTTCACAGTAATAACTCAGAGGTTACTTCAGATTAACACATGCTCATGTGAAGAAAGAAAACACCTTAAACAATTAAACTTAACATACTTCAACTAAGCAATGAAGGATTAAACCTTAAACATTTCATATCCCTCTTAGTTAAAATTATCAAATAACAACTTCAAGAACATAATAAACTACACTAAACAGGGCTAGCATGGTAGGCATGAAGATCATAACAGAACATTGGAGAAATCTGAAATCAGGACAAGTATAGAAAGCTATAAAGACATATTAAGGGACTTAATTATACAGGCTATTAGATTCATGGTAGTAGTAATCAAAGTCATATAATAAGTCAACCAAACTGACTCAAGATTTATACGAGCATAAGAGTTAACCATGAATTAGTAACAAATCATTATGAGCTAGAACGAATAGTCATAAACTAGTGACAAACATTATAAACTAAAGTTGTTAATAGAAATACAACAGTGCATTCATAACTTCGAACAAGATAATTAAATGAGAAGGGGTAGAGGTATACTAACCTCCTTGGGTGTAGCAAACCAAACGAAGGTTCAACTCAGCCATGTAAGGACCAAAGCTTCAAGCTTTAAGTAGTGAGAACTCGGAAACAACAGAAATTAATCAGAGAGAGAGAGAGAGAGAGAGCCTAAGCTTTTGAAATCTCGATAGTTTTGATACTCGTATTTGTGTTTCTTAGTTCTCATTGGTTTGTTATGTCTGGTTGGTGAGAGCATTGAAAGTCCTATTTATAATGGACATAAAAGTCTTAGAGTTTCACAGATTCAAACTCGGTAGTGGAGAGTGACGATTATAAAGTGATGGAAGCAAGATCGAGTAAAATAATATGAGAAACAGAGGGGAAATCAGTAGGATTTTACCGGAGAGGAGAGAAATTGACCGTTGAGGGAAACAACCATCGGGTAAGAGCCTTAATGTCCAGAAGTCGCTTCGCTTGACCTCTAGACTAAAAATAATCATGATAACCCTGAGAAATGTTCATGCACACTATAGATTTAACAAAACATAGAAGGATTTTGAAGATTTGACATTGCATAATTTGGTCTAGGGTTTCGTATTTGGAGATTTTGAATCTCCACCAACGAGAATGGAAATATGATCTCAGACTTCATAGCCTAGGGACAAAGCTACTTGACTTTGCCTGTTGGATTTGAGAGCAAAGACAGAATGGTGTTTCAATCTTAAGGACTAGAATCTGATGACTCAGATTTAGTGAACAAAAGGAGAAATAATAGCGGGATTCTTGGATAGGGAGCAAGAGAGGACAATTTGATTGATTGAGAGCAAAGACGGAATTTGTGCAAGGTCCTAGTTGATTGATTGTTCATGGTGGTATGAGAGAAGAAAGACAAAAGAAGAAAGGGGGCGGCTGGGGCGGAAGTGAAAATGATTAGGGTTGTTGGGGTGAGACCAATTGGTCTCTAAGTTAAAACGGGAGGAAGAGATCTGGGCCGTTAGATCATTTGTTCAACGGCCCTAATAATTTGGGTATTAACATATTTTAACCAAGAAAAAATGTGGGCGGTCGGATCCATGTGCTTCAACGGCTGCGATTAGAACTAAGAGGCGTTAAAAATAAAGGGAAATCAAGGTAAATTATGGACAGTTGATCGGATGAATCAAAGGCTCAGATGCGTGTGTGTTTCTTATGTGAGTATGGGAGATTGGCGATGTGGCACGATTTCATTGGTTCGGAGAGGAGGTCATGGATTGCCAAGTTGGAAGGGAATGGGGTGTTTGTACTAGGTCAATTCCGGATTGGGCTTGGTATTGGGCTAGAATTAATTTAAAAGGTAGCCAATTTGTATTAATTAAAGAATTGCAATTGTAACCTTTTAGCCTTTAATCCTTTTTGAAATTAAATTAAATAAACTTAATAAATTTCCAATAAAATATAGTAAAATTATAATTATTGAATACACTACTAACTATGGTAATTATTTATTTATAAAATGCTTTGTTTTCTAAATTACAACACTATTTTTGAATTATCAACATTGTAACCTAATTAATTAGGAATTAAGGAATAGTCCGTTGACTTATAAACCCTATGTGATGTATTTTAAAAGTTATTTAATAATATTAAAATAGTAAGTATATTTGTAATGATGCTAATGCTAGGTTATTAATTTCAAAACTAAATTTTAATTAATTTGCAAAAATAGGTATTTATTGATAGTAAAATACTTTCAAACTATTCATTGTAAATATTTAAGTATAAATAAATTAGTTTCAAAAGGGAGGGTCAAAATTGGCCGTCAACACACATCATCCCGACCCATATAAGCCTGACAACACAACATAAATGAAGATCATTACTTTCACCTTAGTTTGTAAACCTTAGAACCTAATTTCCAACATCCGAAATTCCTTACAAGACCCGAATCTCACATCTACATACTGTATAAGTTTGAACAAGCCGTATCTAGCCATAATCATGACCCAAGATGTAATCACATGACATACCGCATAACTCATATACTTGTAGCAACAATTTTCGATCACAATAGCTGCTTAAAAACAAACCTCGTACCGGTAATGAACCTCATAACAAATAAAAACCTTGTTCTAAACCTTTGTACACTGCCAATGGTGAAAGAAACACGCAAAAACTCATAACTACTCATCAGATCAACAAGTCATGGAGCTCCCTCTCGTCCGATAAGAACCAAAGCCAAATTCTAAGCCGACTTCCGATATTATTCTTCCAAACATACCGTAATCAAATCCGATAGTACCCATTCTAGGTCCAATGACCCCATATCATCAAACACAACTATTCTATTAACATGCCATACCAATACAACCTAAAGCCACAACCGTGCAATCTGTGCACCAATAAGCAACAATTCAGGTGTACTCAAACATGGAAAATGACTCAAATGAGATAATTGTCCCGCAAATCAACAAGTACCACCACACGTAATGTTATGAACCCATCACACACAGTAGAATCAAGACACACGAATCTACCACAAAGAATCATATCCCAACATAACCCCGCTGCAATATGTGACCGATCCAAACACCGGTCCATATGAAATACCTCAAGCCGCATTGCTCAAAATCAACAACCACACGCAATTCGACATCAAATACACAAAGTGCATGACCATAACCATGGAGAAGCAAATAACACAATATACCACGACCAAGAAAGACCATAACCAAGGCGCAATCAACTATTCCACACCCGAATCACCATCTCTCTCTAATTCTGCTACAAGGCCCAAACAGAACAACACCAAGTGCATATAACCAACAAATCACAAACCCTTGTAGCATAGAAGAGTACCACATAGAACATATCAGATACGAATAAAATCAATACTAACTGAATGGCACATCCCTCCGACCCGGTGTAGAATATATATCCTTCTCGGGCCTACCAATGGGCCCCCAAATCAACTTCGGTCATCCCTAAATGGATAAATAGCCCTCCAAAAGTCCACAATGACCTAACCATAACATGTACTACCATCTAGCTAACCTTGGCTACATCTTCACAGTCCGCAACCACGAAACAATTTGCTTCTGAGAACTCCCAATCTCCAAATCCATAGAACACACGAATCACCAAAGCTGATCCCAACTCCACAACCTAAATGTCTAAAACACCTCTCATATATGATCATCCCACGAGGAATACTTCAATAATTCTTCTGTGCCATATAGTAAAAACCATAATATCAGCAGTCGATTAACCAGGAGAGAACCACAATACCAATGAAGCATCCGTAAGTCAAAACTCAGTGCGCCTTCTGAATGTGCACCATTCTCAAGCAATACCAAGTAGTAATAGCATTCATATAATCATCTGAAACCGTCCATGTTATCTAAGAATTCATGATCTTTCCTTCAAAACTGAACCATGACATTGCACATGCAAATCTAAATCCCACAAGACATACCACATCATAAGTACCCAAAGAACCGATTGTAAGGCCCCGGAGCTTCATTTTTTGGGTGTTTATAACCCAACCCTACTTCATTTATTAGACGATATGTACCATCTTTTGAGAAAAACCTGATATTTTGAGAGAAAGAAAGTGCTCTAGAGAGGGAGAGAGTTCCTCAACCAATTGTTCCTTAATTCTTACTCAAATCATTGAAGATTATCAAGGAAAGCACACTAGGTTTTCATCCTAGAGGTATATTTCTACATCCTAAACCTCAATTTTGAAATTTAACTAGGAATGGGTAATTGGTAAGATAAATTTTGGGGATGGGAGTTATTTATTTTGCATGCATGTTTTATCAAGGGATGTAGGGAGATTGTTGTGCTAAAATGGTGAAGAATGGGTTGTGGATGATGGGATCCTCCATGAAAGGGCCTTGAAACCTTAATGCACACCTATTATTTGATAAAAATGCTCAAAGGAGCTAGAACCATGAGTATCTTCCTAATTTTGGTTAAATTTGTTACATTTCTACAATAGATTGAAGTTGCTAAGATTTCCAGAACATTTTAGAATTTAAGAAAGCTCAAGTGAGGTATGTTGGCTAAACTCTTCTCTTAGAATTGAACCCCGCAATGTCCTTGTAAGTCTCGTGATGCCATTTATAAATTGAATTTCTGTCAAATAAGCCTTGTGTTGAAATAATTATATGTTCAATGTGTATTCCAAAGATTCTTGTTATGTTAAGTTAATGTTTGAGGATTTGGTTGAAGTATGGGTTGTGTGTTACTGTGTTATGATTTGAAAGCATGAATTCATATGACAGCTACTTGTCAGTTGTGTAAGAAGTCATATGTGCCTAAGACCCTAATTTGCTCAAGGATATGATTAAAGTCTTAATGTTGAAAGACCTTGTTGTTGATTATTCATGATAACGATCGAAAATGGGATAATGAGCTGAATTATGAAGTATGGCCAATGTGCCAGGAATGATATTGCGTTAGGGCCAATGATGTCAATAAAATGAATGACATTTAAAGGAATATGAATTGAGTGGTGAATACTTTTAATAACAAATGCTTTGGGAGTATCGATTAGCCACCGAGGATGGGTAGGTCGGAACAACCTAACCCCGAAACTACATGTGCCGGTATAGGAGTGATTGAGGGGTAAATCCCCTTGTTAATGTGATGAGACTATCTCCCCTTAAATGGGATGAGATTATTGCTAGCTACATGTGATGTAAATTTAACCCACATGGCATCGTGGTGAGACGGCTTAGCCGATTGGGCTGAGATCGGATGCCATGCTGCAGACATGGTAGTATTGTGAGTGTATGTCTCAGGGTGAGACGGCTTAGCCGGTCGGGCTGAGATCGAACTTCGTGCTAAAACATGGTGGTATATCGGTGCTAAAGATCTCCAAATTTAAATTACCAAAACCTACTTGAAATTTACATTTCCCCTAATGTGGCACTTTGATACCGTTTGAGTCTATTATTGATATCATGTTTTGATCTATGTTTACTGTTGCTCGAGGGTGTTTAATTTTACATACTAGTACTATTCCATATGTACTAACGTCCCTTTTACCGGGGGCACTACATCTTTAATGGATGCAGGTGGTTTCATAGCAGGTGGTATTGATCAGTGATAGCAGCACACCCTCTCCTCAGCTGATTTGGTGAGCCCCACTTCATTTCAGGGTCTTGTATCTTCTATCCTTTGTACGTAGCATTTTGAGGTATAGGTGAGGTCTTGTTGCCCGCACTGTCATAGCACTCTTATGTTCCTGTTAGAGGCTCCGTAGATATAGTGTGGGTTGTATCTGTTTTTGGGAAAGTGAAACTAAAAATGTTGTAATGGTATCATATGTTCCACTTTAACTATGATTGTACAACGTACTGTGTTGCTCACATGAGTCTTATTGATTTATTAATGAAATGTATTCTTCTCTTTATGTGTGGGTGAATTGGGTGGACGGCGCTGCGCAGGCTTGCTCGACCGAGGTAACTCTGTTGAGCGCCGGCCGCACTCCCCGAGGTCGAGGCGTGACACCAATCATATCCATTACCGTGCTAATCCAACCTACTACCAAGTTGTTCTATTTCTCTGAGTTCCTTCCGAATTACCATTAAGTTGACACTTCTCTTTGCCTGAATACCACGATCCTTACCCAAAGCTCACCACAAGAGATCCTAGCATAAAACAGCACTGCCTTAAAGCCCATAAGCCGATATATTCCCTCTTAAGCACCCCAAAAGTACGACAACCGAGACACCCACTCTGAAGAGACCTTATGTGAATTTAAAGTCGTTCCTTTCGCCTTTATAATATAGAAATACCACAAGTCCCGAAACCATCCGATACAAATCTCAGATTTTAGCCATATACAAATTCAGAAAATTCACAATTGCCGCATAAAAATCTTGAATCCATTAGAACGTTCTCGAGAGTTATCCACTCTGCTCAAATCTCAATTGCATCGCCCAAACGGGTCGAACGACCTATGCCCCATTAGCATAACAACACCCAAAGAAGTAATTCACACCTCTAGGCAACCGAGTGAATCTTTTTTCTTGGTACACTACATCCATCATGAACAGCAACCCTAGACCATTTCCAAGACTTCCATATACCATAAGGTGTAATACATTATGCATCCAAAAATTCCTTACTCAAGTCATCCTCGGAACCAACCTCTGCAAGTCATGACTGATCCACAAGTATGCCTCAGACCGAAACCAATACAACACATGACCATGCAATCGAATCGCCAATGGTAGACTCCCCCACTTGGCTCAAAGCCATAGAATAAAAGATCTGATAACTCACAATACCCGTACTCTATTACTGCCATAATCCCACAGTGAGATTCAACCAAATTCTTTACAAGCTCATGCAACATAGACTATAAAATACCTCAAATCATCTATTAAGCTTGCAGTCATCCTCGTGACAGTCAGATCAACTTCCTCAACCAATCTAACTCAAATCGTAACACATATAACCCACTGGTAGAAAAGAAACCCTCCACACAACATCATAAGGATCACACATCAGTGGATTACCCCGCAAGTGATAACACACTTACTCAGCCTAAAATTGATATCTCTCTATACCTTTTTGCTGCCACAACTATTATGCAATCACTTTATCTTCCTGAGTCTGAACTCGTCAACAACACATGAGAATCTACTTCGTTCCACAAATAAACAACACGATCATAACTCGAGACTGTACAACACATCAAGACAAAATTCAAGCATCTAATAGTCCTTTTCATAACCCAAACAAACTCTTATCGCCACATCCAAACCATCTAAATGCATACCGCATCACGTCATGCTCATCACACAGCCATCCAACCGCTCACCGAGATATAAGTCCCGCTCCCAAGGACACTACCAGACATATAAGTCCAAAAGCACATGCTCACTCAACTGAAACTACCAAGCCTAAGCTGCGATTTAAACCGGGCCTCAAGTCCTCCAGACTGGCCCATCACCAAAACGCAGAAAACACATATCGCACCTCATCCATAGAATTGCAAGTCATCGCTGCATAGCTTATGTCGAGCGCTCACATAGGCATACGAGTAAGTGGAAGGAATTCAAAGAGATATACTTCAAGTTGAATAAATGTCACACGATAAGGAAATAAAGATGGGAAGTTTATCCTAAATACCTTGTAGCCTCTCAAAGATAGGTATGGACGTCATCATACCGATCCGCAAGACTCTATTAGACCTTTGCTCATGATTCGTAGAACCTATGAACCAAGAGTTCTGATACCAACTTGTCACGACCAAAAATCCAACTAGTCATGATGGCACCTAACCCAACCTGCTAGGTAAGACAATTAACAATAAACCACAACATAATGATAATGATAAGAGTCAAAAATGAAATAACTAAATTTTATACAACTCCCCAAGGACTGGTAGTACAATTCATGAGCTTCGAAGACTTAGAGTTTACAAAGCTGGTATGAAATAAATACGTCATCTGTTCAGAATGTACACAAATAGATTTATAAATCTAAAGTTACCAAGAACAAGAGGAAACTATAACCGGAATACAGGTTGATCTTCAATTCCAGCTCCCGCCATACACAGCAACACCAGCTCTAAATTCTACACATAAGGTGCAGAAGTGTCGTATGAGTAAAACCGACCACATGTACTCAATAAGTAACAAACCTAACCTTAGGTTGAAAGTAGTGACGAGCTTGAACAATGGTCGGAGTACAACACAAATAGCCAAGAACAACTCGTAACAATATAATAAAAGCAGTACAAGTAATAACTCAAATATATCATGCTCAGCTCGTTCACAGTTACGAAAAATAGGCATGCTTTTCAGGTATAACAGTAAAAACCTATATCTTTCACCGAAATCACCGAAATGTGAACATATCTGAAAAAATTTGATTTTTCCCAAAAACTTGCAACAATCAGATAAGATATTTCGTTATCAAATAGCATGAGGAATGTACATCTCTATGCCTACATGTCAATGTGCATGTAAAGTCATGAATGTCACAATACTGTTTAGCATGAGGAAATGCATCTTTATGCCTATATGCCAAGTATGCATGTCAAATGTAATGCATCATAGTGATAACTCATGTACTCACACTCTCAGAGTACACAATCACTCAATCACTCCGCACTCGGTACACTCAATCACTTAGCACTCGGTACTCGTACCTACGCTCACTGCTAGTATGTCAGACTTTGGAGGGCAGATCCTGCCCAAGCGCTAATATAAGCCAACATGGCCTGATGCGGCGTGCAGCCTGATCCCATCGTGAATCAGTTAAACCTACTGTAGTGTGCAGCCCTATCCCATAATGAATCAATATAACATGTTGCAGTGTGCAGCCCGATCCCATTATGAATCAATAACACCTGTTGTGGCGTGCAACCCGATCCCATAAATATCACTCAATATCCAACCCTCAGGCCCCAACTCAGTCATCAATCTCTACAGTCTCTCGGGCTCACAAATCTCATACCACTCAGCCCGAACAATGATAACATGATGCAACAGTAAATGATAATAGAGACTGAGATATGATATGCAAATGGATGTATATGACTGAGTATATGATTGCAGCTTAAGCAAATAACTCAACAGCAGAAATGACCTCAGTGGATCCCAACAGAATAAGTATATAGCCTAAACATGATTTCTAACATGGATCACAGCTCAATTACTTTAACACGTGGGAATTTCATAGATAGAAACAAGATTAGATAACTACACAGTACCACAGAATCAATCGAGTCACAATTTTCATCGTGCATGCCCACACGCCCATCACCTAGCATGTGTGTTACCTCAACACCAACCACATAACACGTATTTCAGGGATTCATACCCTCAACACCAAGTTTAGAAGTGTTACTTACCTCGAACAAGCCAAACCAATATCGAGCAAGCAAAAAAATACTCTATGAATGCCATCCCACGTGTACCGACCTCCGAATGACTCAAAACTAGCCAGAAGCAACTCAAAAACATCAAATAGTGAGAAAGGAAACAAACCCCGTCGATAAAAGTTGCATCTTTAATCAAAAGCCCAAAGTCAACCAAAGAGTCAAACCCGGGACCGCACCTCGGAACCCGACAAAACTCACAAAATCCAACAATCCGTTCAATTACAAGTCCAACCATACTAGTTTCACTCAAATCTGACTCTGAATCGGTGTTCAAACCTGGAAAATTATTTTAAGATAATTTAGACAAAAAACCCCAAATTTCTCTTTGTAATCATCAATCAATTACCAAAAATGAAGATGGATTCATGAAATATAATCAAAACCGAGTAGAAAACACTTACCCCAATCCATGTGGAACCAATTGCATTGAAAATCGCCTCAATCCGAGCTCCATAGCTCAAAATATGCTAAAATATCTGAAACCTTCAAAATAGAGTTCTTATAATTCACTGAACAGACATACACTTTGCGATCGCAGGACATCCTTCATGATCGCGAAGAACAAATGCAACTGCCTCCAAAAATACCCTACGCGTGCGCGATAATTCCAATGCGAACGTGATGACCACATATATCTACACTACGCGATCGTGACACAACTAACGTAAACGCAAAGAAGAAGTCTGCAGCTCTCAGCTCAGCTCAATGCGAATGCGGTGCCCCATATGCGAACGTGAACACTGACCAACACAACCCTATGCGAATGCGTTACTGAAGACGTGGATGGGAAGAAGAAAATACTCAGCTCCAGAAACCCTCTACGCGATTGATCCACGTCCAATGCGCACTCAATAGTGAGTGGAAACGGTCGTTGGTAGAATAGTATCCAACAAGAGTTGGGGTCGATTTGCACGGGTAGTTTAATATGGGTGTTAGGGTGTACACTTGATGAGAGTAAATGAAATAACTCAATTGCGCTTCCAAACAAGGGAATTTGTTTTCTACTTCTAAATTAACACTAACAATTATAAACTAATGAGGAGAAACTAGAAAGCAAATAATTGTTTTTGTTATTTTTATCAAATGGGTAAAAGGCCTAGGGATGTGACCTTCACCTGGGTATTCGCCTAATGGGTTAAGTACATTAATACTTGTTTTATTGACCGGGGTGTATTATAGCTCTCAACTCTAAGTTACCCACTCAATACCTCTTGGTCATAGAGTGATTTTGCCCAATTTGGCTTTCTCAAGCCCAAATGGGTATCAAGCTAAATAGTTGATATGAGCTCAAGTCGGGTTTTCCCTATGTATAGTTCAAATCCTTAAATTAGGCTAGTCAAATCCTCAACTAGCCCAATTTCCTGTTAGCCATATTTTTCTAGACTAGGTCCCTCTTTCTCAAGCAAAGACCAAGTCAAAAAGGCATGAATCAATGTCTGCAACCATTAATTCTAAAATTAAAGCATGAACAAGTCTAAATAACAAATACCCAATAATAAGAAAGTATTAAATTAAATAGCCATAAGGTTTACATACTAGGGTTGAGTCACAACCCGAGTAAATATCTAGCTACTCAAAGTAGAAAATGAAGTAAACAAAGAAGAAATACTAATTAAACTCATAATATAAAACTAAAATGAGAAACGATGATGTTTTTACCCAAAATGATCACAAATTTCCTAAAATGGAAAAATACAAAGGCTACAGCTGCTAGAACTTCAAAACTTGACCTAAAATATGATTCCTGTCTATTTATAGTGGACCACATTCGCTGACAAAAATGCCCCTCGGGAGGTTCTGCGGCCGTATAATTGCATGTGCGGTCCGCACATGCTTGAGTTTATAGGATACTGGATTCTGCAGCCGCACAATTTGGTCTGCGGTTGCAATTCATCTTCTGCAGCCGCACAATTCTTGTGCTGTCTGCACTTCAGGCAAGGCTTTAGTCTTGGTCATTTGCACACTCTCTAAACTTTTTGAATTCTTGTCAGTGCGGACCATGTTCTGCGGCCGCACAAATTGTGTGCGGTTTGCACCTCTGCTTCAAGTACTTCAAGACTTATTCTTCAATTCTGTGGCTGCAGAGGGAATTTTGCGGTCCGCACTTGCTTCTACGGCTGCAAAAATACTTCTGTGGACCGCACTTCTAGTATGATGCACCCCTTCTTGCCTCGTGAGTTGGAACACTCCTTTTTGAGTCGAATTTCTTCATAAGAGCCCAAATTTCCTACATTCCTACAATTTGCATACTTTCAATAGTTTTGGGAACATAAATCAATACTTTTGGACTAAAACAAAAGTAAAAAGGTACTAATTAGTGGTCAAAATCCACACTTATCAACTCCCCTAAACTTAAGTCTTTGCTTGTCCTCGGGCAAATAGATTAGTTCCCACCTCCTCATAGTGAAAGGTCATTTCAACGAATCAATGGTGAGCCATTCATACTCAGTTAGGACCAACAATTACCCACACTACTCATGCATTATCAACAAGGTGACAAGTCAAATATTCATGCACATATAGTTCTAATGTGACATTTGAGATTCAAGAATTGACTTTACTCATTAAGGACTCTTGTTCTATCATGTAGGTCATGGTGGACTCCAAACTTTTCCTATTTGCCCAGCTGACTTCAAAAGTTAGCACTCAGTCTTAAGATTCATGAAAGGATCACTCTTCTCTCACAAGAAAACATCATAAGTACGGCTTCAAGTACCATAGGATTGCCCCTCATGTAGATCACTACTATTGTAAGCACACTCGGTTCGAAATCAAGTAGGACTTCTTTCGGGTTGTAATGAAGGCTTTTGGGTTAGGGTAGGATACCATATGGGTAAGTGGTTACACCTTTCCTTAAGCACTCCACATTCTCATTTCTCGGCTCATAATTATCAATTCGTAAAGGCATTTTCTTTTTATTGGGGGCTAGAGAGACTTGACAACACTCTTTATTGTTCATTTCATTATTTTTCTCCCTTTGATGCTCATGTTAGGGATCATTACCTCTTTTTGAATCCATCAACCCTTCCACTTATTCTTTTTTTTTTGTATTTTTCTTTTGTTCTTTCTCTTTTCTTGCCTTCATTTTTCATAGAGATCGTTTCTTTTCTCTTTTTGGTGCCTTGATACCTCTTTCAAATTCCTCAACTTTCCCCCCCAGACTTATGCCTTAAGACACTTATTTCACGAGAGTATTAAGGAAGGTCCGAGTGCCAAGACAGGATCATGACAAAACGGGTAAAGGCTTATAACATGGTTATCAAATGAGAAAGGCTAGAGGCTCAAAGGGGGTTGACTAGAGATAACGACATTGGTTGGAAATAGAAAGCTTAAACGGGCCAAGGAAAGCTTACAATCATTTCTTAAACCAAGCAAAACGTAGGATTTCGCCTTGAAGCACATTCGGGGAAAGTTCTAGACCATTCACATGGATACTTGGACTAGCAACAAATCATCTTACCCCTCGCACAACTAGACAGTAATAGAGGATAGAGTCGAGAGCCTACAACAACCACATGCAAGTTTTAAGATCACTATGGTCCAATAAACCACTTGATGATTGCCAAAGTCAACTCAAGTGTCTCAAAGTCACTAACTAGAGCTATTTTCTTCCTAAAACCTTGTTTCAAATCAGAAGCACGTAGTTAAGTGTGTTGGTACCAAATGAAGCATGAATAACTCTTTTTCGAGAATGACTTGATTAGGCCTTTTATTCATTACTACTAATATTATTATTACCTAAACATAAGAACAGACTCATTCCCTTAAGAAGGTTGTCATGCCATCCATCGTTGTGATGAGTCACCCGGTTTATACAAAAACTACATTTGGAAAGAGCCATGGCATTATGAAAATCAAAGGCTTATTATCTACGAATGCATAAAAAGAAGCTACTAACAAAACAAGAACTAAAGTGGAAAACTAAAGAAGCTAATGAACAATAACTACTAAAGATAGATAACTACAAATAAGAAAAGGAAGATAATCATCAAATTATTAAAGTCTAAATGTATCCAAAATGTGTTAATTTATCAAATAAACCCCACCCCCACCCCCACCCCGAATAAAAGTAAGCATTGTCCCCAATACTTAACAAAATAAGAGTGAAAGAAGATAGGGTGAAGAAATCTCCTTAAGGATCCTTGGACAACTCAGTGTCCCCAACAATATCTTCTCTCGTAGGGTCAGCCAACTGTATCTCATCATCATCAAATCTAGGCGTGGCGGGAGTGGTGAATATCGCATGCATTGCCTCAACAGTATCGGCAGCAAGGTCTGGCTCCTCAGACTGGCCAGCTGGTGCAACCGGTGCAGATGGTGCTGATGGATCTAGGGCGGACTGGTACGGGTCAAGTAGCATGTCAAAAGGTAGATCCCCTGTTGTCACCAGTCTGATCATCTCCCTCTGGAGCTTGTACACTGATTTATTGCTTGATTGGGACCTCCTCATCTTCTTCACTTCTTTGCCCAACTCCTTAATAACCGACCCATGTTGTACCAGAGTGTCCATGGTCATCTTCTGGTTGTCCAGAATCTTCTTCAATTTCTCATTAAGATCAGAGGAGACATGTGGTGCCTGTTTAGATGACTGCACTGCAACAGTACTAGAGAAGTCATACAACTTTGAAGTAGCTGTCTGCATCCAGTTGTTGAGACTTGCCAATGTCTGAGAGACTAGCAGAGCAGATAATAGAGTTGTAGGCATGGGCACTGGCCTTAGAGATGGAGCAGGGGCTGTCCTAGGGCTGTGATAGGAGCTAAGGATGATGGCAGAGGCATAGCAGCAGAACTGAAAGAGGCCTCAGTAGAGGTGGATGGAAGGTCAGTTGTCTCAGTAACTACCATTGCCGGCTCACCATACTGGACTGTGGTGGTAGAAGGCTAGGCTTTCTTCTTTGGGTTAGTCTCATCCATCAATGAATACCAGTCAAATGACTTCTTCGGCTTCACCTTGGTGTCAAATGATCTCGACTCTACCTTTGCATCAGTGAGGTACTCTGTGATAGTGTTGGGATAAGCGTAGGCCGAGCTAGCCTACTATGCTATCAATGAAATATTGGTCGACATCATGGCACCCATATTAATTGGTTACCCGGCCATGATGGAAGCCACAAGAATAGTCCAAGGAATAGGTAGGTGAGTCTCATTCTGGCATGGATCAAGTCTGCTGCAAACAAAGGTCTGCCACCCCTTCGCCTTGAAGCTCAATGTGTTCCGCTAGATGGGAACCCCAGCAGTAATCCATGGTGATAGTGGCCCTGGTGGTGCTAAGATCTCAACCAGCCAAGGACTTCTTCCTTTATTACACATTTCTCCAGATACTCCTTTGGCTCCAAGTCCTCAAATCCCAAGTACGCGTTTAATGTATGCTGATCAAACCTCACCTTGAGGTTGCATACTTTGGTCACCTTCGTCCCCTTCTTGATGTGAGAAACATTAGTGTAGAACTCTCGGACAAGGTATTCCTTGGCATCCTCAACTCTCTCAGTAAACCACATACAACCCTTTCTTGCTTTGAACTACCTCAAGATCGTCGGGTTGTATTTCTCAAGATCCTTCAATAGGAACTGTCTCTCAAGTGACAAAGATGTTACTGTCTACCACATACGAAAATCATTGAAGGCCGCCAAGCTGACAAACCTATCCTCTCATATGTCCTTCTTCTTTGATCTCTCCACTCCTATGGATGTACCATCTCCCCCTTTACCATCATCGGGGATCTCTTGCACGGTCTATGGCTCTATGTCTAGTAAAGCTGCTGGCTCAGAGGTCTAGCTAGCATACTCTAACTCCTCGGAGGTGCTGTGAGATGAAGAGGGCTCATCCCTGAGCTGGTATCTCCCAAGTGGCCTAGACTGAGTGGCTGTCTGCTCCTCCTAAATAGAAGCTGAGTTGCCCTCTGAAACTTCCCTAGATGGGACATAGGAACTAGACTCGGAGAGGTCTGCACCTCTCCCTCTACCTGTTGTGGCTTTCTTTCTGATGGTTTTGGGGTGGCCAAGGGGCAAGGTACCTCTACTTCGACCCTTGGAAGGTTCACCTCTTCCCTTTGTAGTGTCGCCTCGGCCTCGCGATTGAACCATTTTCTGTATCAAAGCAAAGAAGATTGTTTGTTACAATTCATCATTCAACACATTCAATACTTATGTAGGAAAGGGGGGACAATGTGGACATAGTGGGGTTGTGAGTAAAACACAGGTCTGCAGGTATTGGGTTTTGCGGTCTGCACATTTTTTATGTGCGGCCGTAGAAAGGAATTGCGGTCCACAAAAATTTGATGTGCGGCCGCAGAATGGGAGTGTAGTCCGCACAATTGCAAGTGTGGCCACACTTCAGACCTTCAAAGTTCATAGGCTCAGGAGCTTCTCTGAAGACAATGCGATGGCCGATCTGAGGCTGCAAGAGAAACCTGCAGTCCGCACATTTCAAAAATTACTTACAGTCACATTTTTTTCTACTTAGATTTTTCAATTTCTTGCACAAATAGACATGGAAACATGGTATAAACATGAAATTTCACTAACCCAATCCCATTAGAGCATGTATTATGATTACCCAATTCAGATCTACCCCACATGGACACATGGTGAAATCTAATAATAGATGGCCCAAAAAGAGACTAAAAATAGAAAATTAAACTAACACAAAAATTTAACAGGAATTGAAGCATACCAGATAGAGTGAGTGCAATGGGTGAATAATCACAGGTAGTTGTGTGTGGGGACAGTGAAAATCTCTCAAGAAAATCAACAGAGCAACAATGTTTGTTAAGAGAGTGAAAAGTGAAAAATGCCTTCCAAACTTCTGCTTATACTAGGAAATTTTACGAAGGCAAAGAGTCGAGTGCAGTCGCATAATTCCATGTGCGGTCTGCACTATGTCACCTGGGTCATTTGTCTCTGTTCTTAAAGTGTGGGCTGCATATTAGCCTACGCACTAACAAGCTCCAACTTCAGAGAGTTAACATTTTTGCACTTTTCAATATTGCAATTATGCGGTCCGAATGAGAAATGTGCAGCCACGATTTCCTCTCTATTGTGGCACACCTAATTGTGCGGTCCGCAGATCATTTGAACACTTAGCCATATTTTTGTCCACCTTTCCTGCAAGTCATACTCATCCCTGTAGCATACTTCAAATCAACTTAGAACACAAATAACACCTAACTACAAAAGAACATGGGATGCCTCCCAAGAAGCGCCTGATTTAACGTCGCGGCATGACACAAAATACCCTTAAGTGAAGTAAATGATCACCGCCACATTGCTATCTCCAACCTTACCCAAGTAGTGCTTCACCCGGTGACCATTCACTCGGAATACTTCATTGTTACTGTTCTTCAAGTCTAATGCACCAAAAGGTGTCACACCAACAATTTCAAATGGACCACTCCACTTGGATTTTAGCTTCCGAGAAATATTCTCAACCTTGAGTTAAACAACAATACAAGATCTCCCACCTTGAACTCTTTGTTCCAAATGTATTTGTCATGAAGATATTTCATATTTTATTTATACATGGACGAACTCGCATAAGCTTTCTACCAAAACTCATCCAATTCATTCAAATGTGCAACCCTCAAGTTAGTGGCTACATTCCAATCAAGATTCAACTTCTTTAGAGCCCACATTGCCTTGTGCTCTAGTTCCACTAGAAGATGACAAGCTTTTCCGAACACCAACCGGTATGGAGACATTCCAATAGGTGTTTTGTAAGGCGTCTGATAAGCCCATGACGCATTATCAAGCTTCTTGGACCAATCCGTCTGATTAGCATTCACTGTTTTAAACAAGATACTCTTTATCTCCTGGGTGGAGACTTCCACTTGCCCACTAACTTATGGGTGATAGGGAGTCGTGACTTTGTGAGTAACACCATACTTGCTAAGTAAAGTGTTAAAAGATTTATTGCAAAAGTGTGACCCCCATCACTTATGATTGCATGTGTAGTGCCAAACTTTGTGAAAATATTCTTCTTCAAGAAGGCCACTGCACTTCTGGCCTCATTGTTGGGTAAAGCGATGGCCTCAACCCATTTGGACACATAATCCACTGCGACCAAGATGTAAGTGTTTCCACAAGAACTCACAAAAAGGCCCATGAAGTCAATTCCCCAAACATCAAAAATATCAATCTCCATGATGGTTGTGAGAGGCATTTCATTTTTTTTTTGAGATTCCACCGGCCCGTTGACATTCATCACATCTTTTCACCAATTTGCTAGCATCCTTGTAAAGAGTAGGCCAATAGAAATCACAATTTAGCTCTTTGGCTGTCGTTCTTGCTCCACCATGATGACTACTATATGGCGAAAAATGACAAACCCCAAGAATATCACCTTGCTCTTCTTCTGGTACACACCTCCTAATCACCCCATCCGTACAAATCCGGAAAAGTATGGTTCATCCCAATAATAATCTTGATAATCCCTTTTGGGCTTCTTCCTTTGGCTTGAAGAGAACTCATCCGGAATGATTCCACATACAAGAAAATTTGCTATGTCCATAAACCATGGCACCTCTTTCATTGAAATTGCCAAAAGTTGCTCATCGGGGAAGGAGTCATTGACTTCAAGGCCATCATGTGGCCTCCCCTCCTTTTCCTAACGAGACAAGTGGTCCGCCACTTAGTTTTCACTACCTTTCCTATCTTGGATGTCAATATCAAATTCCTGTAACAATAGTACCCATCTCATCAACCAAGCTTTGGAGTCCTTTTTGCTCATAAGATAATGAAGCGCCGCATGATCCGTGCGGATAATAACTTTTCACCCATCAAGTACGGTTGCATACACAATAGCAAGGAGCTTTTTCTCCGTAACAGTATAGTTGACTTGGGCACTATTCATGGTCTTACTACCATAGTAGACCGGATGGAAAATCATGTTGATATGTTGCACCAAAACATCCCCAACCGCTATGTCACTTGCATCACACATCAGTTCAAAAGGCACACTCCAATTTGGAGCAGTGATGATGGGAGTAGTTGTCAACTTAAGCTTCAACAATTCAAAAGCTCTCATGCAATCATAATTGAAATTAAACTTGGCATCCTTCTCAAGAATCTTTCACAACGGGTTCACGACTTTAGAGAAATCTTTGATAAAGCGTCGGTAAAAACCCGCATGGCCTAAGAAACTCCGCACACCCTTCACCGAAGTTGGGGGTGGAAGCTTAGAAATAACCTCAATTTTTGCCTTGTCAACTTCAATTCTATTCCTTGAGATTTTATGGCCAAGGACAATACCTTCCTTATCCACGAAATGGCACTTCTCCCAATTGAGCACCAAATTGGTTTCTTCACATCTAGCCAACACTTTGTCTAAATTTGCAAGACAATCATCAAAAGAATCTCCAACCACCGAGAATTCATTAATGAAAACTTCAAGGTAGTCCTCCACCATGTCAGTAAAAATAGCCATCATATACCTTTGAAAAGTCAGCGGTGCATTGCACAAACCAAATGGCATTCGCTTGAAAGCAAAAGTACCATAGGTACATGTAAAGGTTATTTTCTCTTGATCTTCCGGAGCAATGAGAATTTGGTTGTAGCGCGAGTACCCATCAAGAAAACAATAGAAGGAACGGCCAGCCAATCTATCGAGCATTTGATCTAAGAAAGGAAGTGGAAAGTGATCCTTCCTTATGACTTTGTTCAGGTTGTGATAATCCATACACACCCTCTAACCGGTCACCGTTCTTGTAGGAATCAATTTATTCTTGTCAATGGTGACCACCGTCATGCCCCCTTTCTTTGGGACACATTGAACCAGAGAAGTCCATGAACTATCGGAGATGGGGTAGACAACACCGGCATCCAACCACTTGATAATCTCCTTCTTAACAACTTCTTGCATAGCCACATTTGAGTCTTCTTTGATGTTTAATAGATGGTTTAGCGCCATCCTACAACTTGATTTTATGCATGCAAAAGGTGGGGCTTATAATCCGAATATCCGCCAAGTTCCATCCAATAGCCTTCTTCATCTTTTGTAGCACCGCCAATGTGGAATCTACCTGCACGTTAGTCAAACAAGATGAAAGAATAACCGGTAAAGTAGAACAAGGGCCGAAACATTCGTACCAAAGATGTGGATGCAATGGCTTCAACTCCAAGGTAGGTGGCACTTCAATATAAGGCTTTGTAGGAGGAGTCTTCCAATTTTCAAGATCCAAGGAGAATTTTTGGGGTGCATAGTTGTACGACCCCATTCCTTGCAAAGAGTTCACACATTTCATGAAGCCATCCATCTCGTCATCATCAAAGTTTAGCAAGATGGCCTCCAACATATCACTAGCATTGATTGTAGAACTTGTATCGTCAACAATGATATCAGCCACCAAATCCACAAAATAATACACCTCATTGATATTTGGTTGCCGCATAGACTTACACACATGGAATACCATTTTTTTATCACCAACCCAGATAGTGAGTTCTCCGGCTTCAACATCACAAAGAGCCTTACCCGTAGCAAGGAAAGGTCTCCCGAGAATAATTGGCACCACATAATCAACCTCACAATCTAGAATGACAAATCCACCGGAAGAATGAATTTATTAACTCGGACCAAAACATCTTCAATCACACCCAACGGCCTTTTCATGGTACGATCGGCTATTTGCAATCTCATCGAAGTGGGTCTTGGTTTCTCAATCCCCAAAGTCTTGAAAACCGAATAGGGCATCAAATTTATACTTGTTCCAATATCACAAAGAGCTTTAGCAAACTCGACACTTTTAATTATACATGGAATCGTGAAAGCATCGGGATCCTCCAACTTAGGAGCCATTGAATGAACAATTGCACTCACTCAATGAGTGACTTTGATAGTCTCAAAATTCACTGACCACTTCTTTGTCACAAGACCTTTCATAAACTTTGCATAACCTAGCATTTGTTCCAAATCTTCGACTAATGGCACATTGATTGAAAGACTCTTCATCATTTGAATAAACTTCTTGAATTGATTTTCACCATTTTGCTTGGCAAGTCTTTGAGGGTATGGAGGTGGAGTCTTAGGCAATGGTGCCTTTGCTTTTTGCACTACCGGCTCCGGTATGTCAATAATTTGTTCCCTAGATGGGTTTACCTCCTCTTGAGTATCTTCCACACTATCATCAATATCAATCCGAAGTTCATCATTAAGTTGAACAACATTGTTTGGGATCTCCTTTTCTTGCATCACTTGATCATCATCAACAAGTAGCTTTCCACTTGAGGTGGGTGCATTCCCGCCTCTTCCACTTCTTGTGATAACCACAATAGCATACCCTGTATTGTTACCACCCTTTGGATTTACCACCATATCACTTGGTAGTGCCCCCTTAGGATGAGAATTTAAAGCTCGAGAGATTTGTCCCATTTGAACTTCTAGGTTGCGGATTGATGTGTTATGTGAGGCAAGTTGGGCATCCGAATCGGCATTCTTTTCCATCATTTGCTTGAACATACTTTCAATATGTCACATCTCATTATTTGAAGAACTTGAACCATGGGAAGGATAAGGAGGTGGGTTGCTAGGTTTTTGATACATTGGGGGCCTTTGAAAACCCGACCCCCAGTTACCTTAATTGTTACTCCAACCACTTTGATTGTTGCCTCCCCAATTTCCTTGGTTGTTTGAACTCCAGTTTCCTTAGTTTTTGATTTTGTGCCAATTCCCCATCATGTATCCACAAAGCCCTTCAAATATTTATAAGAATTTTGAGTTGGAGCACTGGTAAAGAAACCCCGTTGCTCAACCAAAGTGAGCATCACATTGGTAATTTTTAAATTGCCCTCCCTAATACGGGGAGGGACTATTGCACTAGCATAACCTTCGTTGGGCAGTATCCGGTGTGAAGCCTCTCATGGTGGAGGTGGGGGTGGAACGGGCACGTTGTCATGTGATACTCGGCCTCTCCGATTTGCTTTAGGCTCAAGAGGTACCTCCTCTACTTGTTCCTCCTCGCCGTCCAATTGTGATGACCCAAAATGTCATCTTTAAATTTAATAAGTAATTTTGTGTTCTAAGATCTCGCAAAGCACCATTTATCATTCCTCAACTTGCGTGCACAGTCTGTAAAATTTTCCGGAAAGTTTTAATGTGAAAAAAGGATTAAAATGTGAAATAGAGCTTTAAAACTCAACTGAGTTGACTTTGGTCAACATTTTTAGGAAACAAACCTGGATCGGTGTTTTGATTTGGGACTAGGGCGTATGCCCAGAATTTAATTTGGAGGTCCCTAGCTCAAGGTATGACCATTTAACGGAACTAGCAATTTAAAGGCTAAAGATTCCAAGTTTGACCACGGGGTTGACTTTTTGATATCGCAACCGGAATCCGATTATGGAAATTTGAACAGCTCCGTTATATCATTTATGATTTGTTTGTCAAATTTGTAGTTATTCCGGATTCATTTAATATGTTTTGGCACAAGGTTTGCAAATTGAAAAGTTTAAAACTCAAAATCCGAATCGAGGGGTGAATTGCAATTTTGATGTTATTTGATGTGATTTGAGACCCCGAGTAAGTTCGTATTATGTTTCGGGACTTGTTGGGATATTTGAATAAGGCCCCGAGTGGCTCGGGTGAGTTTTGGATGAAATTCGGATTGTTTAGAGCATGTTGAAAGTACCAGATTTTTGGCAGAACCTGGTGTAATCACAACTGCGCAATGGTGATCGCAGGTGCGCAACTGCATCTACGAGAAGCTGGTCGCTTCTGCGAAAGAGGCACTGGCCAGTTGCATCGCTTCTGTGGAGAAATGGGGCGCAAATGCGCGACCGCTTCTGCCAAGGCTGATTCGCTTCTGCGGAAGAGACTGCTTCTGCGGTCGTTTGGTCGCTTCTACGACGTCACAGGTGCAAGAGAAATGTCCGCAGATGCGGAGCCTCGCCTGGTAGCCCAACTTCACAAATGCGAGATTTTTTTCGCAAATGCGTGACCGCAGGTGCGAAAAAATAGCCCCCAGATGCGAAAATGCTGGGCAGAATACATAAAATCGGGTCTTAGCCATTTTAACTCATTTTTGAGTTTCAAGTCTCGGATTTGAGCGATTTCAAGGGGGATTTTCACGACATTGAATTGGGTAAGTGTTCTTTAACTAAAAGTGATTATATTTCACAAATGCATATCTATATTCATCATTTATTTCGGATTTAGATGGAAGAAATTGGACTTTTTATAAAATCTTTCAAAAACGAAAAGTTAAGATTTGAAGGTCCATTTGATATCGGAATTGGACAATTTTTATATGGTTGAACTCGTATTGGAACGGGTGTTCGTATTTTGTGTGTTTTTTTGTTATTTGAGATGTGGGTCCCACTGTCAAATATTTAAATGAATTTCGGATTTTTATCCGGAAAATTAGTAAAATTCATATGGAATTAATTCCTATGATTAGTATTGAATATATCAAATTGTTTGTGAATAGATTTGAGGAGACAAAATTAAAAGGAAAAGTTGTGGTTGAATAATTGATTGGAATTTGTAAAGCGAGGTAAGTGTCATGATTAACCTTGACTTGAAGGAATAGAACCCTTAAATTATTTGTTATGTAAAATGCATGTGAACGACGTATAGGCGAGGTGAAGAGTGTCTATACGTCGTGAAATTTATTGGTTGCCTGCTTACTTGAAAAACCATAAATTATTTTAAACCATAAATTAATTATTATAATAATTGTTTCTCTCCTATTCTTTGCCAAATATTAATTCTTAAATTCCTGTAATAATTGCTACATGCTTATTTGAATTATGTGCACCAGTTGCTACTTGATATTTAGCATATTAAATATTAAACTGTCTATTTTCTCCATGATTTCCAAAATAAATTGTTATTGCCATTGTTTGTTCATAAATAAATTATAATTATTGTGTGCCTTGATGTTTAATAGTTTTCATTGGACGTGGTATTTATTGGAGTAATTTTTATTCACATTATGAGTTGTTTAAAGTTATATATATTGGGGGAATGGGTTGTACGCTGCAACAAAAATGAAAGGAAATATATCACTATTGGGAGATCGGATTGCACGCCGCAATACACTTATTTAAAAGTCAATATTGGGGGATCGGAACGCCGCAACAGAAATAAATTTAAATATATCTATATTGGGGGATCGGATTGCACGCCGCAATAGACTTATTTAAAAGTTAATATTGGGGGATCGGATTGCACGCTGCAACAGACTTATTTAAAAGTTTATATATACTTGATTGAAATAAATATATAACAGACTAGATTAAAATAAATATATTGGAGGAGCGGGTTGCACGCTTGATTAAAAAGGAATATATATATTGATTGGGAGAGCGGGTTTCACGCTGCAACAGAATTAAATGTAAATATATTGTGAGAGCGGGTTGCACGCTGCAACAGAATTAGTTGAAATGATAATGGATTATGACTGCTGAGTTGGCTTCAATTATTATAAATGAGTTACCTGTTTTTATTTCTATTATTTGTTGTTGTCGTTAATATTGCGTACAGGTTAATGTAAGTGAACCGCCTTAGCCTCGTCACTACTTCATCGAGGTTAGGCTCAGCGCTTACTAGTACATGGGGTCGGTTGTACTGATACTACATTCTGCACTTCTTGTGTAGATTTTGGATTTGGTCCCAGCGGCGTACCATAGACTTGCTCGGATTTCAGCTACTCGGAGGAGACTTGAGGTATAACGACATGGCGTCTGCAGTTCTAAAGTCCCTGTCTATTTTGCTTTAGCTGTGTGTTTATTTCCAGATAGCTTTATTTTATTCAGACCTTTATTTGTATTATTTTAGATGCTCGTGCACTTGTGACACCAATTTTGGGATAGTATTTAGACACCATTGTTTTTATGGATTATTCACTATATTTCAAACTTTGCTTCGGCATTTGTTTCCTTGTTATTAATAAATTTAAAATTATTTTAAAAATGAATAATATTATTCTAACATTGGCTTACCTAGCAAGTGAAATATTAGGCGCCATCACGGTCCGAAGGTGGGAATTTTGGGTCGTGACAGTTGGTATCAGAGCCCTAAGATATATAGGTCTCACGAGTCACGAGCAAGCTTAGTAGAGTATGAAGGATCGGTACGGAGACGTCTGTACTTATCTCTCAGAGGCAATGAAGTTTAGGAGCAATATCACTTCTTTCTTATTCTGTGGTGCGAATTAATTCTATCATCGATGATTGAACTATTCTACTCTTAATCTCTCGTAGATGGTAAAAACACATAATACCTCTACCGATGGACAGGGACCAGAACCCGCGGTGGCAACTATGGCCAGGGGTAGAGGTCGAGGTCGAGGTCGTACTAAAGGCCGAGACAGAGGCCTAAGTAGAGCTCAGTCCGGAGCTCGAGCAGCTGCACCTATTGTAGAACCGCAGGTGGACCTTCAGGAGGAGGTTCCAGTTCAGAATGTACCAGTTGGACCAGTTCAGGTCCCGGAAGGATTCATAGCCACTCCAGTACTTCAGGACGCTCTAGTCCGTTTGGTGAGTCTTATGGAGGGCGTGGCCCAGAATGGTACATTTTCAGTGGCACCAGCCATCTTACAGGCTGGGGGAGGAGCACAAACTCCCACTACTCCCGCTTCGGAGCAGATGGCTCCCCAAAATTAGGCTCCAGCAGCCCCGCGAGTTGGACTAGTTCAGGCAGTTGTTGCGGCACAGATCGATGATAGGCCCGCCATGTCTTTTGAGGCCTTATTGAGATTGGATAAGTTTACCAAGCTCTTTCCTATTCACTTCAGTGCTACACCTTCTGAGGACCCACAAGATTATCTTGAACGCTGCCATGAGGTGTTGCGGAACATGTGTATAGTTGAGACCAATGGGGTCGATTTTGCTGTATTTCAGATGACGGGTTCTGCCAAAAGGTGGTGGAGAGATTATACATTGACTTCACAAGTCGGATCACCTACACTTACCTGGGAGCAGTTCTCTCAGCTATTTCTGGAAAAGTTCCTTCCTATCACATTGAGAGAAGAATTCCGCAAGCAATTAGAGCGTCTACAGCAGGGCAGTATGACTGTTACTCAGTATGAGTCCCGTTTTGTGGATTTGGCCCGTCATGCTCTCCTTTTACTACCTACAAAGGGGGAGAGAGTGAGGTTGTTTATTGAGGGACTCACTCACCCTATCAGACTTCAGATAGCCAAGGAGACCGGAAGTGAGATTTCTTTTCAGGCGGCTGCTAATGTCGCAAGGAGGATCGAGGTGGTTCTTTCATAGGAGAGAGGGCAGAGGTTCGATAAGAGGCCTCATCAGTTTGGTGGTTTCAGTGGTGCCTCGTCTGGAGGCAGAGGTAATTTTGGTAGGGGTCATCCTCCCAGACCATTTCATTCAGCACTTTATGCATCTCCCAGTGCTTCAGGGAGTCACGGTCCTATTATGCCTTACTCTAGGCAGCCAGTATTCAGTGCACATTCAGCTCCTATCAGTGCATCACCACTCTAGAGTTACTACAGTGGTTATTCGGCCTATTTGGGTTAGCTTCAGCTTCAGCTTTAGCAGCCACGGCATTATGATGGGTGTTATGAGTGTGGGAACATTAGTCACATCAGGAGGTATTGCCCTAGATTGGCGAGTAACAGATCTCGGCAAGATTCTCGTGCCATCATACAGGCACTGGTTGCTTCACCGCCTGCTTAGCCAGCTAGAGGTAGGGGTCAGGCAGCTAGAGGTGGAGGTCAAGCCATTAGAGGTAGAGGTCAGGCCATTAGAGGTGGAGGTCAGACCGTTAGAGGTGGAGGCCAGCCAGTTAGAGGTCGTCCCAGAGATGCAGTTCAGAGTGGTGGGGCTCAGCCCCGATTTTATGCTTTTCCAGCTAGGCCTGAGGCCGAGTCATCTGATGCTGTGATCACAGGTATTATTCCAGTTTGCCATAGAGATGCTTCAGTTCTATTTGATCCAAGATCTACTTCTTCCTATGTGTCCTCCTATTTTGTTTCATATTTGGTTGTGCCTTGTGATTCTCTGAGTGCTTCTGTGTGTGTATCTACACCGGTGAGAGACTCTATTATAGTAGATCATGTCTATCATTTATGTGTGATTACTATTGGTAATCTTGCGACTAGTGTGGATCTTCTACTTCTTGATATGGTAGATTTTGATGTCATCTTAGGTATAGATTAGTTGTCACCTTATCATGCTATATTGGATTGCCATGCCAAGACAGTGACCCTAGCTATGCCGGGGTTACCTCGGTTAGAGTGGAAAGGAACTCCTGGTCATTCTGCCAGCAGGGTTATTTCTTATATGAAAGCTCGGCGTATGGTGGAGAAAGGGTGTCTAGCCTATTTGGCTTATATTCGCGATCCCAGTGCGGATGCTCCTTCTATCGACTCAGTACCAGTTGTTCGTGAATTTCCAGAAGTATTTCCTGCAGATTTGCTGGGGATGCCACCCGACAGAGATATTTACTTCTGTATTGATTTGGCTCCGGGCACTCAACCCATTTCTATTCCACTATACCGTACGGCCCCGCCGGAGTTGAAAGAATTGAAAGAGCAATTACAAGACTTGCTTGATCAGGGATTCATTAGACCCAGTGTCTCGCCCTGGGGTGCACCAGTATTATTTGTAAAGAAGAAATATGGCTCTATGCGGATGTGTATAGATTATCGGCAGTTGAACAAAGCCATTATCAAAAACAAATATCCGCTGCCAAGGTATTTTCGAAGATTGATTTGAGGTCTGGTTACCATCAGTGTAAGATTAGGGCATCTGATATCCCTAAAATAGCTTTTCGAACTCGGTATGGGCATTATGAATTCCTATTCATGTCATTTGGGTTAACAAATGCACCAGCACCATTTATGGATTTGATGAATCGGGTGTTCAAGCCTTATTTAGATTCTTTTGTGGTCGTATTCATTGATGATATCTTGATTTACTCCAGCAGTGGAGAGGAACATGAGCAGCATCTTTGAAGTGTGCTTCACACCTTGAAGAATAATCAATTATATGCCATGTTTTCAAAATGTGAGTTTTGGTTAGGCTCAGTTGCCTTTTGGGGGCATGTTGTATCAGCAGAAGGCATAAAGGTGGATCCTAAGAAGATTGAGGCTGTTCAGAACTGTCCTAGACCTACTTCAGTTATAGAGATCCGGAGTTTCCTGGGCTTAGCCGGTTATTATTGTCGGTTCGTGGAAGGGTTTTCATCTATAGCAAGCCCATTGACCAGATTGACCCAGAAAGGTGTCCCATTCAGATGGTCAGACGAGTGTGAGTTGAGCTTTCAGAAGCTCAAGACCGCTTTGACTACGGCGCCAGTGTTGGTATTACCCACAGGTTCAGCATCGTATACGGTATATTGTGACGCATCTCACATTGGGCTTGGTGCAGTATTAATGCAAGATGGCAAGGTAATTGCATATGCATCGCGGCAGTTGAAAGTTCACGAGAAGAATTATCCTGTTCATGACTTAGAATTTGCAGCCATTGTTCATGCACTGATGATTTGGAGGCATTACCTCTACGGTGTCTCATGTGAGGTATTTACTGATCATCGTAGCCTTCAGTATCTATTCAAACAAAAGGATCTTAATTTGAGGCAGAGAAGATGGTTGGAGTTGTTGAAAGACTATGATATCACCATTTTGTATCACCCCGGAAAGGCCAATGTGGTGGCCGATGCTTCGAGTAGAAAGGCTGTGAGTATGGGGAGTCTTGCGTATATTCCGGTTGGTGAGAGACCACTAGCTGCAGATGTTCAGACTTTCGCTAATCAGTTCGTGAGGTTAGATGTTTCAAATCCCATTCAGGTTTTAGCTTGCACAGTCGCCCGGTCTTCTTTATATGAGCGCATCAGAGAGAGGCAGTATGATGATCCTTATTCACTTTTCCTTAAGGACACGGTGCGGCACGGTGATGCCAAACATGTTGCTTTGGGGAGAGATGGGGTTCTGCGAATGCAGGGTCGTATTTGTGTGCCTAATGTAGATGGGCTTCGTGAATTAATTCTTGAAGAAGCATACAGTTCCATGTATTCTATTCATCCAGGTACCGCCAAAATGTATCAAGATTTGCGGCAACATTATTGGAGGAGGAGAATGAAAAAGGATATAGTTGCATATGTAGCTCGATGTCTGAATTATCAGCAAGTTAAGTACGAGCATCAGAGAGCTGGTGGTCTGCTTCAGAAGTTAGAAATTCCTGAGTGGAAGTGGGAGCGTATCACTATGGATTTTGTTGTTAGGCTCCCACGGACTCAGAGAAAATTTGATGCAGTTTGGGTCATTGTGGATAGGTTGACCAAGTCAGCACATTTTATTCCAATGGCAGTTACCTATTCTTCAGAGAGATTAGCTGAAATTTACATTCGTGAGATTGTCCGCCTTCACGGTGTGCCCGTGTCTATTATTTCAGATCGAGGTATGCAGTTTACCTCACATTTCTGGAGGGTTGTACAGCATGAGTTAGGCACACGGGTGGAGTTGAGTACAGCATTTCATCCACAGACAGACGGACAGTTAGAGCGCACTATTCAGATATTGGAAGATATGCTCCGCGCTTGTGTTATAGACTTTGGAGGTTCTTGAGATCATTTCTTGCCACTTGTGGAGTTTGCTTATAATAATAGCTACCAGTCGAGCATTCAGATGGCTCCATATGATGCATTATACGGAAGGCGATGTCGATCGCCAGTTGGTTGGTTTGAACCAGAAGAGGCTCAGTTGTTGGGTACCGATTTGGTATAGGATGCCTTGGATAAGGTCAAGATTATTCAGGATCGACTTCGCACAGCTCAGTCTAGGCAAAAGAGTAGTTCGTAATATTGCATTCATGGTTGGAGAAAGAATATTGCTCCGAGTTTCACCTATGAAAGGTGTAATGAGGTTTGGAAAGAAGGGCAAGTTGAGCCCTAGGTATATCGGACCCTTTGAAATTCTTGAAAGGGTAGGTGAAGTAGCCTACATGCTTGCATTACCACCTAGTTTATCAATGGTTCATCCGGTTTTCCATGTGTCTATGCTCCGAAAATATCATGGCGATCCGTCCCATGTGTTATATTTCAGCTCAGTCTAATTGGATAAAGATTTGACTTACGAGAAGGAGTCGGTGGCTATTCTAGCCCGGCAGGTCCGACAGTTGAGGTCTAAGAGTTATCCTACAGTTCGGGTGCAATGGAGAGGTCAGCCGGTAGAGGCATCTAACTGGGAGTCCGAGTCGGACATGCGGCGTAAATATCCACACCTTTTCTCTAGCTCAGGTACTTTTTCTAACTTCGTTCGAGGACGAACGTTTGTTTTAGAGGTGGAGAATGTGATGACCCAAAATGTCATCTGTAAATTTAATAAGTAATTATGACTTCTCATACCTCAAAAAGCACCATTTATCATTCCTCGACTTGCGTGCGCAGTCCGTAATATTTTTCGAAAAGTTTTCATGTGAAAAACAGATTAAAATGTGAAATAGAGCTTTAAAACTTAATTGAGTTGACTTTGGTCAATATATTTAGCAAACGGCCCTAGATCAGTGTTTTGACAGTTCTGGTAGCTCCGTATTGTGATTTGAGACTTGGGCGTATGCCCGGAATTTAATTTGGAAGTCCCTAGCTCAAGTTATGATCATTTAACGAAACTAGCAATTTAAAGGCTAAAAATTCCAAGTTTGACCACGGGGTTGACTTTTTGATATCGGAGCCAGAATCCGATTCTGGAAATTTGAATAGCTCTGTTATGTCATTTATGATTTGTGTGCCAAATTTGAAGTCATTCCGGATTCATTTAATATGTTTTGGCAAGAGATTTGCAAATTGAAAAGTTTAAAACCCAAAGTCCTAATCGAGGTGTGAATTGCAATTTTGATATTATTTGATGTGATTTAAGACCCCGAGTAAGTCCGTATTATGTTACGGGACTTATTGGGATATTTGGATAAGGTTCCGAGGGGCTCGGGTGAGTTTCGGAAGAAATTTGGATTGTTTAGAGCATGTTGAAAGCAGCAGGTTCTTGGCAGAACCTGGTGTAATCGCACCTACGCAATGGTGATCGCAGGTGCGCAACTGCATCTGCAAGAAGCTGGTCGCTTCTGTAAAAGAGGCACTGTCCAGTTGCATCGCTTCTGCGGAGAAATGGGGCACAAATGCGCGACCGCTTCTGCGAAGGCTGAATCGCTTCTGCGGTCGTTTGGTCGCTTCTGCGATGTCGCAGGTGCGAGAGAAATGTCTGCAGATGCGGAACCACGCTTGGCAGACCTACTTCACAAAATGCTAGATTTTTCTCGCAAATATAGCCCGCATATGCGAAAATATAGCCCGCATATGCGAAAATGCTGGGCAGAATACAT
The DNA here is from genome assembly GCF_000715075.1 of Nicotiana tabacum. NCBI lineage: Eukaryota > Viridiplantae > Streptophyta > Magnoliopsida > Solanales > Solanaceae > Nicotiana > Nicotiana tabacum. The sequence goes on along the minus strand of NC_134094.1, from coordinate 62,183,930 downwards.
AAAATCGGGTCTTAACTATTTTTACTCATTTTTGAGTTTCAAGTGTCGGATTTGGGCGATTTCAAGGGGGATTTTCACGACATTGAATTGGGTAAGTGTTCTTTAACCAAAAGTGATTATATTTCACAAATCCATGTCTATATTCATCATTTATTTCGGATTTAGATGGAAGAAATAAGACTTTTTATAAAATCTTTCAAAAACGAAAAGTTAAGATTTAAAGGTTCATTTTATATCGGAATTGGACAATTTTTGTATGGTTGAACTCGTATCGGAACGGGTGTTCGGATTTCAAGAGTTTTTTCAGGATTTGAGACGTGGGTCCCACTGTTGAATATTTAAATAAATTTTATATTTTTATCCGGAAAATTTGTAAAATTCATATGGAATTAATTCCTACGATTAGTATTGAATATATCGAATTGCTTGTAAATAGATTTGAAGCTTTTGGAGAAAAAATAAAAGGAAAAGTTGTGGTTGAATAATTGATTGAAATTTGCAAAGCGAGGTAAGTGCCGTGATTAACCTTGACTTGAGGGAATAGAACCCTTAAATTATTTATTATGTGAAATGTATGTGAACGACATATAGGCGAGGTGACGAGTGTCTATACGTCGTGAAATTTATTAGTTGCCTGCTTACTTGAAAAACCATAAATTATTTTAAACCATAAATTAATTGTTATAATAATTGTTTCTCTCCTATTCTTTGCCAAATATTAATTCTTAAATTCCTGTAATAATTGCTACATGCTTATTTGAATTATGTGCACTAATTGCTACTTGACATTTAGCATATTAAATACTAAACTATCTATTTTCTCCGTGATTTCTAAAATAAATTATTATTGTCATTGTTTGTTTATAAATAAATTATAATTATTGTGTGCCTTGATGTTTAATAGTTCTTATTGGATGTGGTATTTATTGGAGTAATTTTTATTCACATTATGAGCTGTTTAAAGTTATATATATTGGGGGAACGGGTTGCACGCCACAACGGAAATGAGAGGAAATATATCAATATTGGGGGATCGGATTGCACGCCGCAATAGACTTATTTAAAATTCAATATTGAGGGATCGGATTGCACGCTGCAATAGACTTAGTTATAAGTCAATATTGGGGGATCGGATCGCAACGGAAATGAAAGTATATATATAATATTTGGGGATCGGGTTGCACGCCGCAATAGACTTATTTAAAAGTCAATATTGGAGGATCGGATTGCACGCCGCAATAGACTTATTTAAAAGTCAATATTGGGGGATCGGATTGCATGCCGCAACAGACTTATTTAAAAGTCTATATATATACTTGATTGAAATAAATATATGACAGACTTGATTAAAAAGGAATATATATATTGGGAGAGCGAGTTATACGCTGCAACCGAATTAAATGTGAATATAATTAAATGTAAATATATTGTGAGAGCGGGTTGCACGCTGCAACAGAATTAGTTGAAATGATAATGGATTATGACTGCTGAGTTGGCTTCAATTATTATAAATGAGTTACCTGTTTTTATTTCTATTATTTGTTGTTGTCGTTAATATTGCGTACAGGTTAATGTAAGTGAACCGCCTTAGCCTCGTCACTACTTCGTCGAGGTTAGGCTCAGCGCTTACTAGTACATGGGGTTGGTTATACTGATACTACACTCTGCACTTCTTATGCAGATTTTGGAGTTGGTCCCAGCGGCGTACCATAGACTTGCTCGGATTTCAGCTACTCGGAGGAGACCTGAGGTATAACTGCATGGCATCCGCAGTTCTGAAGTCCCCGTCTATTTTAGTTTAGCTGTGTGTTTATTTCCAGACAGTTTTATTTTATTCAGACCTTTATTTGTATTATTCTAGAAGCTCGTACAATTGTGACACAAATTTTGGGATAGTATTTAGACACTGTTGTTTTTATGGATTATTCACTATATTTCAAACTTTGCTTCCGCATTTGTTTCCTTATTATTAATAAATTTAAAATTATTTTAAAAATGAATAATATTATTCTAATGTTGGCTTGCCTAGCAAGTGAAATATTAGGCGCCATCACGGTCCGAAGGTGGGAATTTTGGGTCTTGACACTATTTCCCCCAAAGGCAAATTTTCGAGATCATTGTTCGTCATATTTGTACCTATAATTTCTTAAACAAGTTAGTAACACGGAAGGGAAAGAAGATATTCCAAAAACACACTCAAATATATAGCTAACACCATTTTAACTCCCCGGCAACGGTGCCAAAAATTGATCCACGTCCAATCCGCACTCAATAGTGAGTGGAAACGGTCGTTGGAAGAATAGTACCCAACAAGAGTCGGGGCTGCTTTCCACAAGGATTTTAATATGGGTAATAGGGTGTACACTTGATAAGAGTAAAAGAAATAACGCAATTGCGCTTCCAAACAATGGATTTTGTTTTCTACTTCTAAATTAACACTAACAATTGTAAACTAATGTGGAGAAACTAGAAAGCAAGTAATTGTTTTTGTTGTTTTTATCAAATGGGTAAAAGGCCTAGGGATGTGACCTTCACCTAGGTGTTCGCCTAATGGGTTAAGTATGTTAACACTTATTTTATTGATCGAGGTGTATTATAGCTCTCAATTCTAAGTTACTCACTCAATACCTCTCGGTCATAGAGTAATTTTGCCCAATTTGGCTTTCTCAAGCCCAAATGGGTATCAAGCTAAACAGTTGATATGAGCTCAAGTCGAGTTTTTCCTTTCTCTAGTTCAAACCCTTTAATTAGGCTAGTCAAATCCTCAACTAGACCAATATCTTGTTAGCCAAGTTTTTCTAGACTAAGTCCCTCTTTCTCAAGTAAAGGCCAACTCAAAAAGGCATGAATCAATGTTTGCAACCATTAATTCTAAAATTAAAGCATGAACAAGGCTAAATAACAAACACCCAATCATAAACAAGCATTAAATTAAATACCCATAAAGTTTACACACTAGGGTAGGGTCATAACCTTAGTAAATATCTAGCTACTCATAGTAGAAAATGAAGAAAACAAAGAAGAAATACAAATTAAACTCATAATATAAAACTAAAATGATAAAGTATGATACTTTTTTCCCAAAATGATCACAAATTTCCTAAAATGGAAACTACAATGGCTAAAGGTGTTAGAACTTCAAAATGTGACCTACAAATATGAATCCCGTCTATTTATAGTGGCCCAAAATTTGCTGACAAAAATTTCCCTCGGGAGGTTCTCCGGCCGCACAATTCCATGTGCGGTCCGCACATGCTTGAGTGTACAGGAGACTGGATTCTGCAGCCGCACAATTTGGTCTGCGGCTGCAATTTAGCTTTTGCGGACGCACAATTCTTGTGCGGTCCGCACTTCAGGCAAGGCTTTAGTCTTGGTCATATGCACACACTCTAAACTTTTTGAATACTTGTCAGTGCAGACCATTTTCTACGGCCGCATAAATTGTGTGCGGTTCGCACTTCTACTTCGAGTACTTCAGGGCTTCTTCATCAGTTATGCAGCCGCAGATGGAATTCTACGGTTCGCAATTGCTACTGTGGACTGCACTTTTAGTATGTTACGCCCCTTCTTGCCTTGTGTGTTGGAATACTCCTTTTTGAGTCGGATTTCTTCATAAGAGCCCAAATTTCCAACATTCCTACAATTTGCACACTTTCATTAGTTTTGGAGCATAAATCAATACTTTTGGACTAAAATAAAAGTAAAAAGGTACTAATAAGTGGTCAAAATCCATACTAATCAGCGATCACATCTCCATCTTCGTATCGCGAAGAACCATTGAGGCATCAGACACCAGCAATGAAAACACGAAGAAAAATAGTCTGAAATCAATCCGAAACTTGCCCGAGCCCCTCGGAACCCTGTCCGAACACATCAACAAGTCCCAAAACATAACACGGACGTACTTGAGGCCTCAAATCATACAAAACAACATCAAAACCATGAATCGCACCTCAAATTGAACTTTTGAACTTTCAACTTCCAAATATCGTGCCGAACCATATCAAACCAACCCGGGATGACCTCAAATTTTGCACACAAGTCCCAAATGACATAACGAAGCTATTGAAATTCTCGGAACCACAATCTGAATCCCATATCATTAAAGTCAACTCCCGGTCAAACTTATGAATATTCCAAACCTTCTTTTCAACTTTCGCCAAATAGTGTCGAAACCTTCTAGAAATATCCAAATGCAAATCCGGGCATACGACCAAGTCAAAAATTACCATCCGGATCTAACGGAACCATCAAAACTCCGATCCGAGGTCAAATACTCAAAAGTCAAACTTGGTCAACTCTTCCAACTTAAAGCATCAAACATGAAATTCATTCTTTCAAACTTATTCTGAATCACCCGAAAATCAAAAATTGGTTATACACACAAGTTCTAATACATCATACGGAGCTACTCATGCCCTCAAACCATCGGGAAAAGTAGAAATGCTCAAAATGATCGGTCGAATCGTTACATAATCCCTCTAAAAATCGACTATTCCCCAGGTCCATGTCTCAAATATGGTGAAAATAAGCCGAAGTCCCGATTTTCAACATTTAAATAACCCTGGCATCAGTGTGCATCACGTTCGCGACACACACCTCGCATTCGCGAAGGCCAAGGTCTGTGGCTATCGCGTTCACGCTCCTGCTTGTTACAACCCATGTTTTCGTACGTACGAGTACGTCGTAAGTCAATTGATGTAAGCTCAGAAATGAAATCATATTTGAAAAGTTTACAAAGTAAGATAATAATGTTACCTCTGAGGTTACAAATATTTAAGATCATGAACAACAAGTACAAAGAGGGTTGGACGGTTCAGAAGCTAAAGCAATTGAAGAAAATAATGTTTCGTCGAAAGTCGACAAGTTGGGAATGTTATAACATGTACCTTTGGGGTGAGACTAGGGTGCTTAACATGATAAGGAGATTATGTTATGATTTATATTAGTCGTATGACATCCGTGTGTTATGTTTTGAAGTCAAGCGAGTTGTGGAACAAAAGTCGATGAACGTCATCACAAGTTACATTCATAAGTTTTACTGAAACTTTGGATCCAATGTAACTGCGATTTTCTCCCAATATACTTAGAGTTATGGGGTGTTCCACCCATCAAATTAAAGATCTATGAGTTTATTTTCCAACGCATTAAACCGTTTGTCAATACGACATTGGAGTAGAAAGATATGGGCATTTGTGCGATACTGCGCAATCTGCTAGGTGACAAGTAGGTGTGTCACCTACTTGCTTAAATGAAAGCCCAAAAATGGGCCATTTCGGGTCGTCCAAAGAGGCCTTTTAAGGGCCTATTTTCTTCATATATTAGACTTAAAATAGAGCATAATAACCAGACATAAGCTCTGCAAAGAATCCTCCCAAAAATTTCCCACAAACCCTAATTGATTTTCTCTCCCTTTCAAGTTCCAATTGGAGGTAAAACCTAGAGTTTGAAGAACCAAGATAAGAGCTGAGTTATCCAACAAATAAGGTGAGTTTACTTCTCTCTTTCATCCAATTTTTCTTCTGTAAATTCATGGTAAGTCGTTCTATACTTGTAAGAACTCACGGGACGGTGATCGGAAGCCGTGAGTTCGAGTTATTCACTTGTAGCGGACTGTTTTGTGGACTGTTTTGTGTTGCTGTTGGGCTGCGTGTTTTACTACTATTTTGTGGAGTTTTGGAGGAGGAAGGGGGTTTATAAACACCATATAAATGTAGGGTGGTTGGCTGGTCGTTCGTCATAACATTTTCGGGTCGGTTGACACTACTACGGTGGTCGTTTTGTGTACGAAGAGATTGGGGTGTGTTGGGCTGTTTTGTAGTATTTGATGGTGTATATAGGGCTGGAAAATGATGTATATATGTTGTTATTGTTCTGTTCTTGTATTGTTGGTGTTATCTTGAATTTGGAGGAAGTAAGGATTATAGGGGAGATGCTGCCTGTTTTAATACAAAATAGGTTTGTCGTTCGTTGTGCGATAGTTGTACCTTTCGTAACTTAACGATAGTATTATTATCATTCTTGTAGATTAAGGTGCGAAGAGGTGAGTTCAACTTGGTGATTGGAAAGATTGTGATAAGGTATGTTAAGGCTAAGCCTTCCTTCATTTTGGCATGATCTCGTAGCTACATGTGTTAGTAATGAGACAAAAAGAGAAGTTCATATTCATGAATTTATTCACACTATTCTAGTCTCATAAGTTACAATATTATTCCTTATCGAGATTCTATATTCAATTTAGTATTGTCTTCTTCTAGTCAAGAGAGCAGCAAGCCTATATATACAGTATTACAGTATTTTCATTACCATCGAGCTATAATCGATGGGCAGGCCCCTATTGGGCAACCTCTGATCAGATGGAAAGTTATATACCGAGCCTACTGTGGCCGAGCGCCTATGAGCGAGCCCAGCATGGTCGAGATACATAGCCTAGTATGGCCGAGCGCCTATGAGAGAGCCTACTATGGCAGAGCAGTTATATATACCGAGCCTTATAAGGCCGTACAATTATTTTACTTACTATATTGAAGGAGTTGAGTCAGTATCAGCAGGTAAGTATATCTCCAGATCATCTTTGACTCCTAGTTACTTCCAGTTATTATATTATCAGTTCAGTTTCGATTTTCAGTTATGTTATTGCCTTACATACTCGGTACATTATTTCGTACTGACGTCCCTTTTCCGGGGACGCTGCATTTCATACATGCAGGTTCAGATAGACAGACGAGTAGATCTCCTCAGTAGGTGTTTCCCGAGTTCAGCCTGATCGGTAAGCTCCACGTCTTTCGGAGTTGCCAGGTCTAGAGTGTTGTGTACATCTTATGTATATCTGTATATATGTTATGGGTAGGTCGGGGCCCTGTTCCGATCATAGTACATCTATCAGTAGAGGGTTGTAGACATATCCTGTTGGTTAGTGCAGTATGTTGGGTTTGTAGGCCTGGTATGTATAATTTGGTGGTTTGTCAGCTGTAGTAGCTATGACGGCCTTTTTAGCCTAACTTTATATTGATGTTTAGTTAGCGCTAGTTTCCATTCAGTTTTATATTTTGCTTCGCAAATTGTCTTGCAAGGTGGCCCCATGGCCAAAGTATGACATTATGTGTTCAGAGTCCCTTAGTCGCAATTTGGTACGCCAGGTTAGGTGAGGCACCGGGTGCTTGTCTCGCTCCTAGGTTCGGGGCGTGACAAACTTGGTATCAGAGCAGTTCTGTCCTAGGGAGTCTACAAGCCGTGTCTAGTAGAGTCTTGTTTATGGGTGTGTTGTGCACCACACTTATAAGCAGGAGGCTACAAGGCATTTAGGTGTTTATTACCCTTCATTCAAATCCAAATCGTGCTATAGAGCTGAGTCATAAGAGTTCGAGTCAAAGCTTATGTTTGCCAATGATATAGCGATGCTTTCAATTAGAAAAATTATAGCTAGCTAAAGGTATAATACAACAGTAGGTAAAAGCATTAGTAGAGAGAGAATTCTTGACTACGTGGCCCTGTTTGAGACCCTATTAGATTGTGCTTACCATATGTGCGAATTTCCCATTTACCCTAAGATGGGAATATCTAACATACCCCGTGAATAACAGGCCATGGGAGTATCATAAGGTAAAAGTGTAAGTTTCAACATGTAACAGAAGCAAGGTGAAGAAGGGTACGAGGTACCTAGTTAATGAAGACTGTCTGAATTTCCACGTCAGGCAGAGAAATAAATGGATTCTAAGTTACCTTCAACAGAAATAGAGGTATGTACAATTGGCCACACCCATCTCAGTTATGCCCTATGGGAGCTAACATATATAGTTTAAGAGAAGGATGAGATATCAAGATCCAGCTTGGGTTAGAGTAACCCGAAATGGTGGATCGAGCTAGGGGAGCTAAAAGTGAAACAATGTTTTGTTGAAGTTTTCAGAATAATGCGATAAACAGAAGTATTAGCAGGAGTATAAGAAGAGAGAAATGAAGTATTATGAGTAAGATGTGATAAATGTGTGATAACGGTAAATCAAAATATGATATGATGACAGAGTCTATAGTCAAGTGAAAAAAAAAACGAAAAAAAAAAGAGGTGACAGGTCTTAAGACAATAAAAGAGTATAGGCCAAAAGTCATATTCTCATTTCGAGAAATGAGTTGGTGCGTCCAATGTGATTACAAAGACAAAACAATTTAGACCCCCAGAGTAATAGAAATTAGCATGGGCTAGTGAACAAGATAAATTGAACATCAATTAGGGATCAAATGAGGTAATGATAGTTGACATCAAGAGAATTTCAAATATCGCATTCCAGCAATAATACAATCGACAACAGAAGAATAACCTTCAAAGGTCACTCAAGAAGACGCTTCCCTAAAGCAAGAATTTTGAGCAAAGTTAATCTTAAAGGACTAAGTGTTCCAGTTACACTAGGTATCGGAGACCGTCGTGTGTAAGATATTCAATTATCCTTGATACATAAGGGTTACTGCAAGGCAAGTAAGAGTCAATAAAGACGTGAAAAGACGTCGAAGATAAAGAGGTAAAATATTTATAAGTAAGTCTTCATAGCATTACATGTTAATACTCCCCTAAAGGGGAAAAGATGGTATAATATGGTATTAAGTCAGAGTTAAGTGGTTCAGGTAACTATGGAATAGTAAAGGAAAAATGCAGTAAATGGTAAAAGGAATGATATTGCATTTTTTCAGACCCTACAGACATGATACGAGTCCAGAACATTATGCAAGCACGACACCGAGGGGAGGCAGTAACGGTTCCCATACTAGATGTTATTGATAAATAAGAGCGAATGAACACTTGATGCATTAGGAGCCAGTGCAAAAGTTAAGTTAAGGTAGAAGACATAACCCAAGAGTGGTTACCCAGAAGGTAAATATGAGCATAGACTGACGAGTAGTTAGTAGTTCATTCAGGAATTCAGGAAGAGCCTAGTCATGGCTAGACAAGAGGTTTAGATAAATCAGTAGATTATGCAAGATAAACGAAGTGAAACCCAGCATAGGAAATTCGATGTCGTATCTATAAAGCCAGATTAAAAAAAAAGTACCAGTCTCATAAGGAGTAAGTATGAAGCTCCCACCAGATTGTGTACGCACTAGAGCTGCAAGTTTATAGTAGAGCTTCAAGTTGTGGATGTGAATTCTACCTATGTGGAAGAGAGGTTATGAAAGAGACAGAAGATACAATGCGAGATTAAAAGCTAAGTAAGTTAAAGGTTAAGACGGTACGAGATGCACAAGTGTAGGAGGTTGTGAATAGTCCATACATCAGATAGAGGGCTAAAAGCACCGTGATTCAGTATCCACAAATGATAGTGGTGTTGTCAGTGGCATATCTTCTAGCCTATAGTTTCCAAGTACCGAGAGGCCTGGTTAAGTGATTAAAGAAGAGTTAGAGACGGTTTGATGTCTCGCTTGAAGTTCCAGAATAACATAATGAAATGTATGGTGCTAGAAAGTTAAAGGAAGGTTGTGAGTACTATAAATAAATATGTGTAGGTCGCAAGATAAAGTATGGTAGAGCAACAGGGTTTTAGGCGGACATGAGTAAGGATAAGCAGAGGTGATTGAGAAGCTGACGAGAATAGGTAAGGCCTCGGAATTAAGCCCATCAAAATAAGAGAGATGATGGTTTCCGTAAGTTATAAAAAAAAACTCAGTATAGCCTGAATGAACTTAGAGGAGTCTAAGACTATGAGCAATTTGAAGAGATGAATTGTTGCCCTGGTAGTAGAATAAGGGTGTAATTGTGATAGATAAGAGGATGACGTTAAGGCCATTGATTGGTTAATGATTCAAAAAGAAGGGATTTCATGAATTGCATGAGATTAGAATACCTCTCATAAGATGAATCACGTTGGGATGCGATGAAATACGGTTATTGAAGTATAGTATCGCCCCTAGGTGGATCGAGCAAATAACTTTAGATGTTCTCTGATGAGACGTGATCCCTAAGGACAATGTATTACCTAAGAGGTTTCAATTTATCAGTGGTAGATTATAGATCAACATTAAGATGAATCAACAATAGGCAGATAAAAGTTCCAAAGTATGAGATGATATTAGGCCGTCATTCTTAAGATGAACAGTAATGAGGAAGAACTAAAGGACTTAGATTTATACATATAGGATAAGCAGCGAGAGGGTAACCTGGAGTTGGGTAGCAAACCTCGACAATAATAAAATGAAGTAAGTGTGATGGTGTAGTATAACCTACCTAGATGTAGTAAAGCCATAAGGATATATTTATAAGGCTACGAAACAAGATATCGCAACAGTCGTAAGTTTGACAAAGTACCGAGCAAAGAACTTAACTACACCTATATATACCGGGAGGAACAACTTGTCATAGTTCTATATATGTTCCCAAAGTGAGGCCTAGAGATTGGCTAAAAGATGGAGGAAAAGGAACAGAAGAGTCGCATAGGCGCACATACAAGGACAAAGTCGTACAGGCTGCATGACAGAATGTCGCAATAATTACAAGGTTGGAAGGATTCAGACCAAAAGTCGTGGTGTCAGAAAGAGGCCTAAAGTGGGGAATGCCCTGGCCTATGGATTTATTCATAGAATAGTTGCCTAGATGGGAAGGCCAGCAATAAATTATTTATGAGAGATATAGGTTATGAGACTGATATGTGCAGCAGTCAACATTCGAGGACGAATGTTCCAAAGGGGGAAATGATGTTACAACCCATGTTTTCGTACGTACGAGTACGTCGTAAGTCAATTGATGTAAGCTCAGAAATGAAATCATATTAGAAATGTTTACAAAGTAAGATAATAATGTTACCTCTGAGGTTACAAATATTTAAGATCATGAACAACAAGTACAAAGAGGGTTGGACGGTTCAGAAGCTAAAGCAATTGAAGAAAATAATGTTTTGTTGAAAGTCGACAAGTTGGGAATGTTATAACATATACCTTTGGGGTGAGACTAGGGTGCTTAACATGATAAGGAGATTATGTTATGATTTATATTAGTCGTATGACATCCGTGTGTTATGTTTTGAAGTCAAGCGAGTTGTGGAACAAAAGTCGATGAAAGTCATCACAAGTTACATTCATAAGTTTTACTGAAACTTTGGATCCAATGTAACTGCGATTTTCTCCCAATATACTTAGAGTTATGGGGTGTTCCACCCATCAAATTAAAGATCTATGAGTCTATTTTCCAACGCATTAAACCGTTTGTCAATACGACATTGGAGTAGAAAGATATGGGCATTTGTGCGATACTGCGCAAGCTGCTAGGTGACAAGTAGGTGTGTCACCCTACTTGCTTAAATGAAAGCCCAAAAATGGGCCATTTCGGGTCGTCCAAAGAGGCCTTTTAAGGGCCTATTTTCTTCATATATTAGACTTAAAATAGAGCATAATAACCAGACATAAGCTCTGCAAAGAATCCTCCCAAAAATTTCCCACAAACCCTAATTGATTTTCTCTCCCTTTCAAGTTCCAATTGGAGGTAAAACCTAGAGTTTGAAGAACCAAGATAAGAGCTGAGTTATCCAACAAATAAGGTGAGTTTACTTCTCTCTTTCATCCAATTTTTCTTCTGTAAATTCATGGTAAGTCGTTCTATACTTGTAAGAACTCACGGGACGGTGATCGGAAGCCGTGAGTTCGAGTTATTCACTTGTAGCGGACTGTTTTGTGGACTGTTTTGTGTTGCTGTTGGGCTGCGTGTTTTACTACTATTTTGTGGAGTTTTGGAGGAGGAAGGGGGTTTATAAACACCATATAAATGTAGGGTGGTTGGCTGGTTGTTCGTCATAACAATTTTGGGTCGGTTGACACTACTACAGTGGTCGTTTTGTGTACGAAGAGATTGGGGTGTGTTGGGCTGTTTTGTAGTATTTGATGGTGTATATAGGGCTGGAAAATGATGTATATATGTTGTTATTATTCTGTTCTTGTATTGTTGGTGTTATCTTGAATTTGGAGGAAGTAAGGATTATAGGGGAGATGCTGCCCGTTTTAATACAAAATAGGTTTGTCGTTCGTTGTGCGATAGTTGTACCTTTCGTAACTTAACGATAGTATTATTATCATTCTTGTAGATTAAGGTGCGAAGAGGTGAGTTCAACTTGGTGATTGGAAAGATTGTGATAAGGTATGTTAAGGCTAAGCCTTCCTTCATTTTGGCATGATCTCGTAGCTACATGTGTTAGTAATGAGACAAAAAGAGAAGTTCATATTCATGAATTTATTCACACTATTCTAGTCTCATAAGTTACAATATTATTCCTTATCGAGATTCTATATTCAATTTAGTATTGTCTTCTTCCAGTCAAGAGAGCAGCAAGCCTATATATACAGTATTACAGTATTTTCATTACCATCGAGCTATAATCGATGGGCAGGCCCCTATTGGGCAACCTCTGATCAGATGGAAAGTTATATACCGAGCCTACTGTGGCCGAGCGCCTATGAGCGAGCCCAGCATGGTCGAGATACATAGCCTAGTATGGCCGAACGCCTATGAGCGAGCCTACTACGGTAGAGCAGTTATATATACCGAGCCTTATAAGGCCGTATAATTATTTTACTTACTATATTGAAGGAGTTGAGTCAGTATCAGTAGGTAAGTATATCTCCAGATCATCTTTGACTCCCAGTTACTTCCAGTTATTATATTATCAGTTCAGTTTCGATTTTCAGTTATGTTATTACCTTACATACTCGGTACATTATTTCGTACTGACGTCCCTTTTTCGGGGACGCTGCATTTCATACATGCAGATTAAGATAGACAGACGAGTAGATCTCCTCAGTAGGTGTTTCCCGAGTTCAGCCTGATCGGTAAGCTCCACGTCTTTCGGAGTTGCCAGGTCTAGAGTGTTGTGTACATCTTATGTATATCTGTATATATGTTATGGGTAGGTCGGGGCCCTGTTCCGATCATAGTACATCTATCAGTAGAGGCTTGTAGACATATCCTGTTGGTTAGTGCAGTATGTTGGGTTTGTAGGCCTGGTATGTATAATTTGGTGGTTTTTCAGCTGTAGTAGCTATGACGGCCTTTTCAGCCTAACTTTATATTGATGTTTAGTTAGCGCTAGTTTCCATTCAGTTTTATATTTTGCTTCGCAAATTGTCTTGCAAGGTGGCCCCATGGCCAAAGTATGAAATTATGTGTTCAGAGTCCCTTAGTCGCAATTTGGTACGCCAGGTTAGGTGAGGCACCGGGTGCTTGTCTCGCTCCTAGGTTCGGGGCGTGACACTGCTATTGCATCTACGGTGGTTTCTCCCCCTGCCAGCCTTCACGTTCGAGTCACAGGCTTCGCGTTCGCGAAGGTCAATCCTCATGAGCTTCGCGTTTCCATATCTACCTTCACGTTCGTGAAGGGTAAAATCCCACTGCCCCAAAGTACTCTATGTGAATGCATTACTACCTACGCGTTCGCGAAGTGCTGTAACACAGTGGCAGATCAACTGTTATAAAATAGGCTAAAATGGTCCGAAACAACCCCAAAACTCACTCGAGCCCATCGAGACCCCATCCAAACAAGTATATAAACCTAACGCAAACTTGTTCGTAAGCTCAAAACATCAAAACAACATCAAAATTCAAGAATCAAACATCAAAACTCAACAATTTCAAATGTTCATAATTCAATTTTCTAACTTTTGACTAGAAGCGCCGAAATGACCTCGGATAACACGAGACCCAAACCAAACACATATACATGTCCAAAATTATCATTTGAAGTTAACGGAACCATCAAATCAATAATCGGGAGTCGTTTATACAAAAGTTAACTATTGGCCAACTCCAACAACTTAAAGCTTCCAAATCGAGAATTTCTCTTCCATAACTCTCACGAGCCTCTCAAAAATCAAAACCAACCATGCGTGCAAGTCATAAAATATAAAATGAACCTACTAAAGGTCTTGAATCGTAAAAAGGAACGCTTCAACTCAACACGACAAATCGGGTCATTACAAGAACTCACCATTTCAAGAACTTGAAACTCATAATACTAAGTGAGTGGCAATAACGTATAAAGAAATGCAGTAATCTGGTTTTCAAACCTCCCATAGTTAAGTAAAGACAAATAATAATAACCGAATCACATATAGAAAATGTGAGTATATTGCAGCTGTTTCATGGTAACTTTTAGATATACAAATCCCATTCTCGTTTTCTTTCCGTCTTTTTATTTCATAGTAAATTTAACATTGTCTTTTTTCTTTAGTTTACTATGATTAATATTTTCGAAACACACATATCCATATTATATTTCTCATAAGGCTTACCGACTGAAAATATCAGTAGTTGTCTAAACTCTATCTTTATCCAATTCTTTTTTTGACTTTTTTGGCAATTTAAAAGGGAAAAAGTATCTCAATTAATCTATATCTATATTATTGTAAAAGTGGGAACCCTTTAACCTAAAAGTTGAATTATCAAAATGTCCTTTTTAAAAACCTAATAATCTAAATATGTGGCGACCCAGCCGGTCTCCATGAGAGTTATAGCCCCGTTTCCCTATTAACTGCTTCCCCGTATCTTTTTTGGCTATTGTGACTTGTCGGGAGATTTTATTTTTGTTTTTCCGGGAGTGTTTGGGATACTTAGTCCCTAAATGGAGGTTTAAGCCTTAGAATTTGGACCATAGTCGGAACTATATGAAGACGACTCTGGAATGGAGTTCTGTCGGTTCTGTTAGCTTTGTTAGGTAATTTTGGACTTAGGAACGTATCCGAATTGTATTTTGGAGGTCTGTAGCTCATTTAGGTTTGAAATGGCGAAAGTTGAATTTTTGATGTTTTGGACCGGTAGTGAAATTTTTGATATCGGGGTCGGATTCTGATTACGGAAGTTGGAATAGGTTTGTGGGGTTGAATATGACTTGTGTGCAAAGTTTGGGGTCAATCAGACGTGGTTTGATAAGTTTCAGCATTGGTTGTCGAATTTGAAAATTCTAAGTTCTTTAAGTTTGAATCGGAGGATGATTCGTGATTTTAGCATTGTTTGATGTGGTTTGAAGGCTCAAATACGTTCGTATAGTATTCTAGGATTGGTTGGTATATTTGGTTGAGGTCCCGGGAGTCTCGGGTGTGTTTCGGATGCTCAACGGGTTGAAAATTGGACTTATGCAATTGCTGAAGATTTCTGGTTGCTGGTGTTTTCGCATCTACAGTTGGGGAACCGCAGGTGCGGAATCGCATGTGTGCAAGATAAGGCGCAGAAGCGGTTTGGAAGGAGGAGCTCAAGGATCGCAGGTGCGAGGTAATATTCCGCATCTGTGATGCCCCCAGATGTGACCCTGGAGCGCAGGTGCGAAGCGAGACCGCATAAGCGGACCAGTTTTCGCAGGTGCGCACGCACAGGTGCGGCCACTTTCTCGCAGAAGCGGTCCCAGGTTCCTTAAGTTATTTCCGCACCTGCGATAGAATTTCCGCAGGGCAGAATAGGGAAAATTCGAGGGTTTGATTCATTTCTCCATTTTTGGACTTGGGAGCTCGGAAATTGGCGATTCTTTGAGGGATTTTCAAAGAGAGCTTTGGGGTAATGATTTCTAACTTGATTTTGATCATATTTCATCAATCTATAGTTGTTTTCTTCATTTAATTAATGAATTTGAGTGAGAAGGTTGGGAGAATGGGGAAAAAGTTCCCCAACCGAATTTCTAAGTTTTGAGTGGGATTTAGACATCGGATTTTGATAATTTTGGTATGAGTAATCTCGTGAGTGAATGGGTGATTGTATTTTATGACTTTTACCCGATTCCGAGACGTGTGCCCGGGGAGGCTTTTTGAGTGATTTTTCAATTTCTTGCGTTAGCTTTGATTTCATTAGCTAGATTAGTTTCTTGTAGTTATATTTATTCTATGTAATTGATTTTGGCTAGAGTTGGGCCACTCGGAACCAGATATTCATGGGAAAGGCATTGTGACTGATTGATTGAGCTTGGTTCGAGGTAAGTGGCTTGCCTGACCTTGCGTGGGGGGACTTCCCTTAGGATTTGGTACTGTTTGATATGTGAGCAATGTGTATGTAAGGTTACGAGTACGTACACAGGCTATTTGTTGTAAAACTCCATTTTTCACTAAGTCATAACTTGTTTTCTCCGTATTTGAAACACACTAGCATATGTAACTATCCTGTTTAGACTAGAATAGCATGCCTACTTGTTTAGATGCCTATTTGAACTATGTGCAGCATGTTTAGTGAAATTACCTGTTTTTCCTTGATTTGAACTTAGTCTAAACTATAGGATTTCTTGCTGTAACTATTATTTCGGTTGGTTGCGCCGCATATTTACTTTGGGACTGCGGAACGGTATTCCGGGAGATCCCCCTACTCAACATATTTATTTTGGGACTACAGAATGCACATTTACGTTTGGGACTACGAGACAGTATCTCGGGAGATCCCCTGTTGTTATCACTGTGTTCTAAGCTGTTGTCTTTCATTAATTCTATTCCTGTTAGATTTCTGTATTTATTTTTACTGCAATATTTCATTCCGTCTTATTTCATTATATATATATACCAGTAGAGCCGTGACCTGATCTCGTCACTACTCGACCAAGGTTAGGCTTGGCACTTATTGGGTACCGTTGTGGTGTACTCACTCCCTTTCCTGCACATGTTTTTCGTGTGTAGATCCAGGTTCATCTTACCAGCCTTATGACTAGTTGCAGTTGCTACTGCTTATTGAAGACTTCAAGGTACATCTGCCCGAGTCCGCAGATCTTCGGAGTCCCCCTCTATCCCCATATGTTCATTTTTCCTTCTTTCTGTAGAAATGATGTATAGAACGGTTAAGACTTCTTAGTAGCTTGTGACTTACGGTATTCCGGGTTTTGGGAATTGTTTTGTACATTTTCAGAGGTGATAATTGTATATGACGAGTGGCATTCAATTGCTTATTAGATATTTGTTACTGTTAGTAGTTAATGTTTATGTTTTTGTTTCATTTCCGCAAAGTGTTAGGCTTACCTAGTCGTAGAGACTAGGTGCCGTCAATACAGTTCACGGAGGGAGAAATTGGGTCGTGACAAATTGGTATCATAGCTCTAGGTTCATAGGAGTTGTGAGTCACAAGCCGGTTTATTAGAGTCTCGCGGATCAGTATAGAGATGGTTGTATTTATCATCGGGAGGCTATGGAACTGTTAGGAACAAACATACTTCTTTTGATTCCTTGTCGTGCGAGTTATTGGCATCAAATTCTAAAACTTTCTCTATTCTATTCTTTCTCACAGATGGTGAGGACCCGTACCGGAGGATCTGACGACCAGGCACCCGCGCCCCCTGCTAGAGCCGCAGAGGCCAGGGCTGGGGTAGAGTACAACCACGCGGTGCAGCCAGAGCACCCGCGCGAGCTGCGACAGAGGAGCCCCCAGCAATTCTAGTTGGAGGGCAGGCACCAGAGGTTCCTATTGCTGCACCAGCCCTCCAGGACACTCTAGCCCAGTTCATGAGCATGTTCAGCACCTTAGCTCAAGCTGGATTGATTCTGTTAGCTCCCGCCACATCTCAGGCTGGGGGAGGGGAACAGACTCCTGCAGCCCGTACTCGTGAGCAGAGGGTCTAGGTTGATCAGGCCACAAAGTTCATTCCTATGCTGCCGGTAGCCCCGGTTCAGCATGAGACCAGGACAGCCGCTTTTGAGGCGAAGTAGCTCAGACTTGAGAGGTACAAGAAGTACCACCTACCTACCTTCAGCGGATTCGCTTCAGATGATGCTCAAGGTTTTCTGGAGGAGTGTCATCGTATTCTCCGTACTATGGGCATAGCGGAGACGAGTGGGGTTTCTTTTACCACTTTCCAGCTTAGAGGAGCAGCCTATCAGTGGTGGCGTGCTTATGAGTTGAGTAGTCTGGATGAGGCAGCTTCACTTACATGGACTCAGTTCTCGGACATGTTTTTGAGAGAGTATGTCCCTCAGAGCCTCAGGGACTCATGGCGTGCGGAGTTTGAGTAGCTTTGCCAGGGTGCTATGACTGTGTCAGTATGCAGTTTGCGTCAGTGATTTGGCCCGACATGCAATAGCCTTGGTTGCCACAGTTTGAGAGAGGGTTCGATGATTTATTGAAGGACTCCACCCCAGTATCAGGATTAGTATGGTCAGGGAGTTGGAGATGGATATCTCTTACCAGCAGGTTATGATTATTGCTAGGAGATTGGAGGGCATGCTTGCCCGAGACCGAGAGGAGAGAGAGGCCAAGAGGTCTCGAGAGACTGGTTCTTATTCTGGAGCTCATGCCCCAGCAGCTCGCCCCGTTCATTCAGCTCTTCCAGCCGCCAGTGATTTCTAGCCCCTTCTAGGCCCAAGGAGCCTTATTATGCACCTCCAATATGTAATGTGCTTCCTGCTCGGGGTGCTTTTAGCGGCTAGTCCAGCAAACCTGGCCCGAGTCAGTCGCAACAGCCACGCCCTCTGAGGGGTTGCTTTGAGTGTGGAGACACCTGCCATATGGTGAGGGATTGCCCCAGACTTAGGAGGGTTGCACCTCCACAGACTTCTCAGCCACCACGTGCCCTACTGGGTCCTTAGGCCATGATTCTAGCACCATCTACCACCCCACCTGCTCAGCCAACTCGAGGTAGAGGTCGAGGAGGTCGAGGTTGCCCTAAAGGGGAGGCCAGCCAGGTATTATACTCTTCCAGCTCGTACAGAGGCAGCTGCTTCCGACTCTGTCATTATAGGTATTGTTCCAGTCTGTCATAGTGATGCGTCGATTTTATTTGATCCAGGCTCTATGTATTCATATGTGTCCTCTTATTTTGCCCCACATTTGGGTGTATCTCGGGATCCTTTGAGTTCCCCTATTTATGTGTCTACTCCTGTTGGAGATTCTCCTATTGTGGACCTCGTGTATCGATCGTGTTTGATTGCTCTTAGTGGTTTTGAAACCAGAGCCGGCTTATTATTACTCAGCATGGTAGATTTTGATGTTATCTTGGGCATGGACTGGTTGTCACCCCATTATGCTATTCTTGATTGTCACGCTAAGACCGTGACGCTGGCTATGCCAGGCTTATTGCGATTAGAGTGGAGAGGTACCTTAGAGTATACTCCCCGTAGAGTTATTTCATTTCTTAAAGCTCAACGAATGGTTGAGAAGGGGTGTGACGCGTATCTAGCTTATGTGAGAGATGTTAGTATTGATACCCCTACAGTTGAGTCAGTTCCAGTAGTGAGGGACTTTCCAGATGTGTTCCCAACTGATCTTCCGGGCATGCCGCCCGACAGAGATATTGATTTTGGCATTGATTTGTTGTTGGGCACTAAGCCCATCTTTATTTCTCTATACCGTATGGCTCCTCCTGAGTTGAAAGATTTGAAGGAGCAGTTGCAGGAGTTGCTTGGGGTGCTCCTGTCTTGTTTGTGAAGAAAAAGGATGGTTCTATGCATATGTGTATTGATTAACGCCAGTTGAACAAAGTCACAGTGAAGAACAGGTATCCTTTGCCTCGTATTGATGACCTACTTGATTAGTTACAGGGTGCCAAAGTGTTTTCCAAGATTGACTTGCGATATCATCAGTTGAAGATTTGGGAGCCAGATATCCCGAAGACTGCTTTCAGGACTCAGTATGGCCATTACGAGATCCTTGTGATGTCATTTGGGCTAACCAATGCCCCAGCAGCCTTTATGCACTTGATGCACAGTGTGTTCTGGTCCTATATTGATTCTTTCATCATCGTATTCATTGATGACATTCTAGTGTATTCCCAGACTCGGGAGGATCATGACCAGCCCCTGAGGACAGTGCTTCAGACTTTGAGAGAAAAGAAGTTGTATGCAAAGTTCTCAAAATGTGAGTTCTGGTTAGATTCCGTGGCATTCTTGGGTCATATTGTGTCAAGTGAGGGGATCAAGGTGGATCTGAAGAAGGTGGAAGTAGTGCAGAGTTGGCCCAGACCGTCCTCAGCTACAGAGATCCGGAGCTTCTTTGGTTTAGCGGGGTATTACCATCGGTTTGTTGAGGGATTTTCATCTATTGCAGCGCTTATGACTAGGCTGACCCAGAAGGGTTCTCCATTCAGGTGGACAGAGGAGTGTGAGGAGAGCTTTCAGAAGCTCAAGACAGTTTTAACTACAGCTCAGTATTGGTATTACCTTCAGGTTCGGGGTCTTATACAGTTTATTATGATGTGTCATGAGTTGGCCTCGTCGCAGTGTTGATGCAGGACCGTAGGGTGATTGCCTACGCGTCCAGACAGCTGAAGGTGCATGAAAAGAACTATTATGTCCACGACCTTGAGCTAGCAACTATTGTTCATGCCTTGAAGATTTGGAGGCACTATTTGTACGGCGTTCCTTGTGAGATCTACACTGATCACCGGAGTTTGCAGCATCTGTTCAAGCAGAAGGATCTTAATTTGCGTCAGAGGAGGTGGTTAGAGCTGCTTAAGGATTATGAAATCACCATTTTGTACCACTCGGGAAAGGCCAATGTGGTGGCCGATGCTTTGAGTCATCGGGCAGAGAGTTTGGGGAGTTTAGCTTATCTACCAGCAGTTGAGAGGCCCATGGCATTAGATGTTCAGATCTTAGCCAGCCAGTTTGTGAGATTGAATATTTCTGAGCCGAGACGAGTATTGGCTTGTGTGGTCTCTCGGTCTTCTTTTTATGATCGTATCAGGGAGCGTCAGTATGATGACCCCCATCTGCTTGTCCTTAAGGACACGGTCCAGCACGGTGATGCTAAGGAGGGCACTATTGGAGAGGATGGTGCATTGACGATACATGGCATGTTATGTGTGCCCAATGTGGACGGTTTGCGTGAGTTGATTCTCCAGGAGGCTCACAGCTTGCGGTACTCCATTCATCCGGGTGCCGCGAAGATGTATCACAGGACCTGAGGAAGCATTATTGGTGGAGGAGGATGAAGAAGTACATAGTAGAGTATGTGGCTATATGTCTAAATTGCTAGCAAGTGAAGTATGAGTATCAGCGACCGGGTGGGTTGCTTCAGAAGATAGATATTCCGGAGTTGAAATGGGAGCGGATCACTATGGACTTCGTTGTTGGACTCCCACGGACTCACCGAAAGTTTGATGCAGTTTGGGTGATTGTGGACAGGCTAACCAAGTCAGCTCATTTCATTCCTGAGATGACTACCTATTCTTCCGAGTAGCAAGCTCGAATTTATATTCGTGAGATTGTCAGACTTCATGGCGTACCGGTATCCATCATTTATGACCTTGGCAAGCAGTTTACATCGCAGTTCTGGAGAGCCGTACAGTAGGAGTTGGGTACTCGGGTGGAGTTGAGCATAACTTTTCACCCTCAGACAGACGGGCAGTCCGAGCACATTATTCAGATTCTTGAGGATATGTTCCATGCGTGTGTGATGGAGTTTGGAAGTACTTGGGATCAGTTCTTGCCACTTGTGTAGTTTGCCTACAACAACAGTTACCAGTCCAGCATTCAGATGGCACTGTTTGAGGCTCTGTATGGTAGGCAGTGTCGGTCCCCAGTGGGCTGGTTCGAGCCGGGCGAGGCCAGATTATTGGGTACGGACTTGGTTCAGGATGCCTTGGAGAAAGTGAAGGTGATTCAGAACAGACTTCACTCAACCCAGTCCAGACAGAAGAGATATGCAGACCGGAAGGTTCGCGATATTGCATTCATGGTTGGAGAGCAGGTCCAGCTTCGGGTTTCGCCTATGAAGGGCGTTATGAGGTTCGAAAAGAGGGGCAAGCCGAGCCCATGGTTTATTGGCCCCTTTGAGGTGTTACGGTGAGTTGGGGATGTTGCTTATGAGCTTGCCTTACCTCCCAGCCTAGCAGGAGTTCATCCGGTATTTCATGTTTCGATGCTTCGGAGGTATCACGGCGATCGGTCTCATGTGTTGGATTTCAGCTCAGTCTAGTTGGACAAGGATCTATCCTACGTTGAGGAGCTAGTGTCTATTTTGGACAGGCAAGTTCGGAAGCTAAGGTCAAAGAACATTGCATCAATAAAGGTTCAGTGGCGGGGCAAGCCGGTCGAGGAGGCGACTTGGGAGACCGAGCAGGATATGCGCAGCCGTTATCCTCATCTTTTCACAGCTTCAGGTATGTCTCTATACTCGTTCGAGGACGAATGATTGTTTTAAGATGGGGAGGATATGACGACCCGACCGGTTGACTTGAGAGTTATAGACCTATTTCCCTATTAACTACTTTCCCCGTATTTTTTTCTGCTATTGTGACTTGCCGGGAGGTTTCATTTTGGTTTTTGGGGAGTGTTTGGGACACTTAGTCCCTAAATAGAATTTTAAGCCTTAGAATTTGGACAGTAGTCGGAACTATATGAAGACGACTCCGGAATAGTGTTATATCGGTTCCGTTAGCTCCGTTAGGTGATTTTGGACTTAGGGATGTGTCCGGATTGTGTTTTGGAGGTCTGTAGCTCATTTAGGCTTGAAATGGCGAAAGTCGAATTTTTGGAGTTTTGGACCAGTAGTGGAATTTTTGATATCGGGGTCGAATTCCGATTCCGGAAGTTGGAATAGGTCTGTAGGGTTGAATATGACTTGTGTGCAAAGTTAGTGGTTAATCGGACGTGGTTTGATAGGTTTCAGCATCAGTTGTCGAAATTGGAAATTCTAAGTTCTTTAAGTTTGAATCGGAGGATGATTCGTTATTTTAGCATTGTTTGATGTGGTTTGAAAGCTCGACTAAGTTCGTATGGTGTTCTAGAATTGGTTGGTATGTTTGATTGAGGTCCCGGGGGCCTCGGGTGTGTTTCGGATGCTCATCGGGTTGAAATTTAGACTTATGCATTTGCTGAAGATTTCTGGTTGCTGGTGTTTTCGCATATGCGGTTGGGAATCGCGGGTGCGAACTCGCACGTGCACAAGATCAGGCGCAGAAGCGGTTTTGAAGGAGGAGCTCAGGGATCGCAGGTGCGAGGTAATATTCCACATTTGCGATGCCTGCAGATGCGACCCTGGAGCGCAGGTGCGAAGTGAGACCGCAGAAGCGGACCAGTTTCCGCAGGTGCAGCCACTTTCTCGCAGAAGCGGTCCTAGTTTCCTTAAGTCATTTCCGCACCTGCGATGGAATTTCCGTAGGTGCGGTGCCGCAGGTGCGATGAATAGGTCGCAGGAGCGAAATTGCTGGGCAGAAAAGAAAAAATTTTGAGGGTTTGATACATTTCTCTATTTTTGGACTTGGGAGCTCGGAAATTGGCGATTCTTTGAGGGATTTTCAGAGAGAGATTTAGGGTAACGATTCCTAACTTGATTTTGATCATATTTCATTAATCTATTATTGTTTTCTTCATTTAATTAAGGAATTTGAGTGAGAAGGTTGGGAGAATGGGGGAAAAGTTTCCCAACCGAATTTCTAAATTTTGAGTGGGATTTAGACATCGGATTTGGATAAATTTGATACGAGTGATCTCGTGAGTGAATGGGTGATTGTATTTTGTGACTTTTACCCGATTTCGAGATGTATTCCCAAGGAGGCTTTTTGAACGGTTTTTTAATTTCTTATCTTAGCTTTGATTTCATTAGCTAGATTAGTTTCTTGTATTTATATTTATGCTATGTAATTGATTTTGGCTAGATTTGGGCCACTCAGAGCCGGATATTTGTGGGAAAGGCATTATGACTGATTGATTGAGCTTGGTTCGAGGTAAGTGTCTTGCCTAACCTTGTGTGGGGGAACTGCCCTTAGAATTTGGTACTGTTTGATATGTGAGCGTCGTGTACGTGAGGTGATGAGTACGTACACGAGCTATTTGTTGTAAAACTCTATTTTTCACTAAGTCATAACTTGTTTTCTCCTTATTTGAAACACACTAGCATATGTAACTATCCTGTTTAGACTAGAATAGTATGCCTACTTGTTTAGCTGCCTATCTGAACTCTGTGCAGCATGGTTAGTGAAATTACCTGTTTTTCCTTGATTTGAACTTAGTCTAAACTATAGGATTTCTTGTTGTAACTGTTATTTCGGTTGGTTGCGCTGCATATTTACTTTGGGACTAAAGAATGGTATTTCGGGAGATCCCCTTGTACTGCATATTTACTTTGGGACTACAGAACGGTATTCCGGGAGATCCCCCTGCTCAGCATATTTATTTTGGGACTACGAAACGGTATTCCGGGAGATCCCCCTGCACATTTACGTTTGGGACTATGAGACGGCATCTCGGGAGATCCCCTGTTGTTATCACTATGTTCTGAGATGTTGTCTTTCATTGATTCTATTCCTCTTAAATTTCCGTATTTATTTTTACTGCGATATTTTATTCTGTCTTATTTCATTATATTTATACTAGTAGGGCCCTGACCTGATCTCGTCACTACTCGATCGAGGTTAGGCTTGGCACTTATTGGGTACCGTTGTGGTGTACTCACGCCCTTTCCTGCACATATTTTTTCTGTGCAGATCCAGGATCATCTTACCAGCCTTATCACTAGTTGCAGTTGTTACTGCTTATTGAAGACTTCAAAGTACATCTGCCCGCGTCCACAGATCTTCGAAGTCCCCCTCTATTCCCCTGTGTTCATTTTGCCTTCTTTTCTGTAGAAATGATGTATAAAACGGTTAAGACTTCTTAGTAGCTTGTGACTTACGGTATTCCGGGTATTGAGAATTATTTTGTACATTTTCAGAGGTGTTAATTGTATATACCGAGTGGCATTCAGTTGCTTATTAGATATTTATTATTGTTAGTAGTTAATGTTCATGCTTTTATTTCATTTCTGCAAAGTGTTAGGCTTACCTAGTCGTAGAGACTAGGTGTCGTCACGACAGTTCACGGAGGGAGAAATTGGATCGTAACAAAATAATATTTTAAAAAAGAACCAAGCTAACATTTCATGTTCTTTGTTAAAAGTCACAACCGTTCCTTTTTGTATTCCATTTACGAAATGGAGATGAAAAGCTACACACCGTATACAAATGAGATCCATAGTGAAAAACAAATGACAAGCCCATAGCCATTCATTAGTTCTTAAAAGTTCTTTAATTTTGCGCTGGAAAATGGAAGTTAACAATGATCTTCACACCATCCTCGACAAACAACATCGTGAGACATTTTACGATGGAGTTTCAACGTGTTTAGATAAAGGAGATTTAATTAGTTTTCAAAGAAAAAAATTATATGTGTCAGTATCATTAGAAGTTTCGACATGTTTCATTATTTACAATGGTATTTTGATTTTCTCATTCACGTAATGTCCTTGTAGTTTTAATTAACCTTCTCTAATGGAAAAGGACATTTCCTATATTTATATTTTTTTACTTATAAAGTATTTGTTGATGAACTTTATGTCTTTCTCTGCACATACTATTTTATTGAGATTCTTTTTAGATTGACAGAGTTAAGATACTTTCAATTTCCAGTTTCATTGATAAACATAGAATAAAAACTTTTAATATATTTCTTTTTTGATTTATGCTTTAGAGTGATTTGTATTAAAATTTGTGAAAACTCATGAATTATTTAATATTCTGCCATTACAATAATAAAAATATTATGAATGATAATATTGATATGTATTAAGCACTAAGTTATTAAATTAAAAAAGTTAGTATGTGTAAAAAAATTTAATAGTGCATAAGTTTGAGATACATGAATAGTTTGTTATAAATGCATAATTTTTTAACAGACGAATTATTCGAAAATGATTTGGTAATCTTCGTATTTGTAATGCCGAGAAACTACAGTAGCAAGAATTCTATCGACAAAAACTTGCAATCATTGTGCGCTTAATTAATTTTGAATTTTGAGATTTGAAATTTATTCAACCATAGATTTAGTTAAAAAAAATCATATCTATTTAGTTTCTCCAGCAGCCAATTAGTGATATAGCTTGTACACCATAAAATGTAAATAAGTAAAAAAAAAAAGTTACATGTATCTGATTAAACTTTGATTGTTTATGTTCATAGATTTAAACGACATTCAATCATTTTGATTTTGACAAACAAGTTAGCATTTGATGTTTCATATTGATCAATACTCACATAAACTTGTATTTTATTCTTATTATTAACTTGTATTTTATTTTTTCATTTATAATTATCTATTCAAAGCTTTGTATGGCCATATGAATATTAACTAACAACTGTACTGTGTGAATTTGGTATACATGTGTGCCACCCGTATCGAGAAACTAATTATTATAAAGGTGAGAAACCCAAAAGTTAAAAGTTAAATTACTAAAATACTCTTCTAAATTAATAGTTTTATTTAGGCATTTAATTATATTAAAATAATATTAAAAATAATATTTAAATAAAAGAAAAAAATTAATTTAAAGTCCCTCCTCTAAAAGTTGTGTTATTTCAGAGAATAACTATAAATGCTATTAATTTTTTCAAAAAGCAAAATATATTAAGATGACGACTTTGTGGTATAATAGAATGTTAAAGGGACACATATTTCTTTACGTTGTCCAACTGCTATTTTCTTGATTTTTAATATGTAGAAAAGGTTTCATGCACATTGTTGGAAATTCTCTCAGAAAATGATTATGGGATGGATGGCTTTCAGTATTACAAGCATTTTGAGTGCCTAAGGCTAAGGTGTAACAGTGTACGAGTCCCAAAGAAAAAAATGTGAATGAGTTTTAATTTCGAAATGAACAGCTTTGTTGATCTAAAGAAATTTGAATCTCTTTATGTTAACAGTCGGAAATGCCTTCATCATTGCCACATGGCTAAAACACAAAAGAGAAACTGTAGACTCTTTCCTAAGTATGTGAAACGATGCAAAGAAATTTACGGGGTTGCGTTTCCTCGGAAATGACCTTTAACTCCAGTAAGTTTATGCTTCAATTTCTTTCCTTGAACTATTTTGGAGATTAAAACGAGAGATGAATATGATAGGAGGAGATGTCCAAAAACCAATAGTATTAATTATATTCAGGAATGAAAATATACAAATTAAAAAAAATGTAATGAAGAAGTTACAAACTTTAAAAACACATGTCCAATACATGATTTTCAAGGATACAGTTGGATCAAAACTTTGATTAGTAGTATATAGTAGTATATCTTTATCAATTGTGAGATAGTTCCTGCTTCTGTAATTTTAAAGCTCAAGAAGGTGTTTATAGGTGAAGTGAAATATATGGATTAGAATTTTTTTCTTTATTGAGTTAAGTTATATAATACGTATATTTTTTCTAAAGAATTTTGCATTCATTGAATTACAATACACGCGCAATGTCCGTGCCGAAAAACTAGTAAACCATAAAAAGGAGGAGAATGGTAAAAGTTCCTTAACCGAAATTTAACTATCATAATGCAATTAGTCTACTATATTTCCTAAAACAAATTTTGGAATGCTAATTAGACGAATTTCTGTTGTAACTTTTTTCCTTCGTTCTATTATTTTTCCTTATTGCACAATGATTCTTCAAATTCTAAACATCGCTAAACCGAAAGGGTACTTTGGGTTGGGGTGGTGGATGGGGATATGGGAGGAATCGGTCTCTTGACTACGAAAAATTGCTAATTTTAGGATAACTGCATTTCAATCTTCATTCTAAGTTTTTGTTTCACATGATGATATGACCTTCAATAATTGAATTTCTCAAATAATAATGATAATATGTAACTTAGCTAAAAGTAACTCAAATGGTGCAAGCTTTTGTAGGTTGATGCACTGAAAGCAAATTGGAGTTTTTACTGATTTAGTTATACTGTATTAATTGCGTTTAAAATTTAAAGATAATTTCAGAGATCTCCTTCTAGTTTGATTTTGTAATAGTAACTTCACCAGTAGTTTAAAATATTATGCTGATATTCTTTATTCTAATTTCTTTGTAACACTTATTTGTACCTATTTATATGTCGTTAATAATGTAAAAATATGATTGTAGACATGTGAATTTTATGGGATTAAAGTCCATATTAAATTTGGATAAATTTCTATATTCAAAGTAATATCAAGCCCAAACCAAGATTAAATTATTTAAGTTTAAAAGATGGATTTAAATTAAAGTCTAAATTTATTGGGCTAGTTCATTGAGTTGTTCTCCAAAAAACGAGTCCGCTCCAATAGCCCAAGGTCCATGCCAATCAAATGACATGGCGCGCTAAGTCAAATTAAGGACCATTAAAATCATGCGAGCCACATGCATAAGTGATGTAGCATGCCAAGTCAAATGCAAGGACCAATCAAATATCGCAAATTTTTAAAATGATATGGTTCAACCAATTATATGCGAGTTTATCACATAGCTTTAGTGATATATTTGATGACTCAAGTTGGCCAATCAAATTGGAGTTATCACAAACTACCTTCCCCTATAAGTCTATAACTATAAATATGGGTCTCCATAAAATCAAAAGAAGATCATCAGAAGATCAATCAGAAGAAGAGGAGAAGTCCATTAATCAAGAAGTTTTCCTCTCTGGTGTGATCCGCAAGTCTTTCATTACTCAAGAAGTTTTCCTCTTCATTGATGATCTGTAAGTCTTTGAAAAATCAAGAAGTCTTCGTCTTCATTGGTTTCTGCAAGTATTTCATACACTCCACGTCCATGATCAAAGTCTGGCTCCACATCCATGATAAAAATTCAACCAATAAGTTTAGTCCTGCAATTCAAGAATAAGCCCTTAAAATCAACAGCCGTGAGGAGAAGAATCAGATGTCTATATATTTCGATTTAGGATAGTCTTGAAATTATAACCCACATAATTTATTGAAATACAAAGATTGTTATTTGTCACTATTTTTGTTGTCTTGATTATTTATTTTTCAGGAATAAAATTTAGTTGTTACAAAATTTGGAACACCCAATAGGACTATCTTTACCTCTCATCTCTTCTCTTCCAAGTTCAAAACTACTAAGAAGACCGCAATGAAGATCTACTCCAGATCCCATACTACTAAGGAGGCTCAATCAAAAATGAATTTAAAGTTACCTTGAAGATTGCTGGCCAAATCAAGAGGAGTGAAGCTGAAATAGTAGGAATACAAGTGTTGCAAGTACCATTCAAGTCATCTCATGTTTCCGCATAATATTCTTTGAAAGAAGGGATATCCTCTTCATACATGCTAGAAGAAGGGAACAGTATTGCTCATGTGGTAGAAAGAACTTTGGCTTGACTCAGCCTGTCAAAAGAACGATATTTCTTGTCCAACAACAACCGCATCATGCAAAAAGAAGATAATATTTTGAGCTCTAGATTTACTCCAGTATTCCATCATATCCCTCTTCAATCAAAGCTTTATTTAAGTAATGATCCATACTATTCTTCACCCTCTACAGTGGTCATACAAGCGATAGTAGTTGAAGCTTCTACCTTAAAAGAATAACTTGCAAATTTGATGAAAACAATTGAAAGCTTGTCAAAACATATACAAGATCCTAAACTTTTCAAATTGACAAATAAAGTGGAGAGCATTGTAGAACGAAAATTTGCATAAGCACCTTAGAAGCTTCATGAGTCACAAGAGAAAAAAGAGCCCTCCGCAAACCAAGCAATAACAACCAAGGAGATCCAAGTTTGCACGGTAGGTCTGATTCCTATTGAGTAATTGAAAAACTTTATCATTGAGGCTATTTAAGATAAATCTGAGCCACAAGCCAAATATTTTCTCATAAATGCAAAGCCGTATACGCAAAGAATTGACAACTTGAAGATGCATGTGGTTTATCAACTTCCTCAGTTGCAACAATTTAATAGCAAGTGTCACAACCCAAAATCCCAACCCATGGGGTAATGATGGTGCCTAACACCATTTGTTAGGCAAGCCAACACAAAATAATGAATATGCAAGAAATGAAACCAACAGTTAACAACTAGATGATAATATAGAGTAACAGTAACTTAGAAGAGTACATAGCAAGTTTAAAGATCAACACTAATGATCAACCATCCTAAGACGTGGAGTCACAAGTGCATGAGCTACTAGAGTTTGCTAAATACATTATCCTGAAAGAAGTACAATACTGCCTGGTAAATATAAATAGTACAAAAGAAATAAAAAGAAGACTCTAAGGCCTGCGAATGGTAAGCAGCTGCACCTCGAGTCGTCTGTCTAGTATCGGTAAGCACCTCTCGGGACTCTGCTGGTATCAGTGTCTAAATCTGTACAAGAAGTGTAGAAGTATAGTATGAGTACAACTGACCCAATGTACTCTATAAGTGTCGATCCTAACTTTGATGAGGTAGTGACGAGGCTAAGACAAGACACATACATAAAAAGCTCTACCAAGGATTGCCAAGCATTTGGTATGAAGTTTCCTCCTCATGTGCAGTTAAGTAACAAGAAATAATGAGAGGAGAAATAAAATATCAAGTATAATAACAGGATAACAACACGTGAGAGAGTTAATAACTACATAAGTAAAGAGATATAAAATGAGAAAATAAAGAAAGGTGTTATTAAGTAAATCACAACTCATACTTCTATAATAACTCTGAACAAACCTTTCAAAGATAATTACAAAGCCATAAAGTCAAGTCCTCAGTCTGAATAGCAAAATAAAGAACAACAATACCAATAAACAGCACGGCAACACCCTTCGTACTTTTACTCTCATCCTCACGATATAATATAATAGCTAGCACGGAAATTCCCTTCATGCATATTCTCACCTTCTCTCAAGCACGGTAAGACCCTTCATGCAATGATATTGATATATGAAGAAAATACGAAAACACGCTTCCTGCACGATCACTCTCTCACACAAGCACGGAAATATGCTTCGTGCAGTTCACTCTTCCTCACCAAGCATCACATATAATACAGTACCAAGAAAAGTGGGAAGCATAAACAACATCAAAAATAATATTTGAATATAGCTCGACATATGAGAATTCACCAACACCTTCGCACCATTAATCAAATCAGCAATTCAAAAGTCTCAATGCCCAATATTTCATTAAGCTTAACATAGATAAATACATGGATAAGAGAAATCAAAGAGTTTCACAATGTATCTCGAGCATGGAAAGACATAATACAAAAAATAACATAGTAGTAATAAAGCTATCTCTACCCGCGTGCTTAACCCTTGGCCAACGCATACACACTTGTCACCCGGCATATACGCCGCCCCCAACACTTAAATTACATAAAAAATATAATCAATTATACATCAAATTCTCTCAAATAAAGGTTAATCGCGGTACTTACTTCTTTTCTAAAAAATCAACAATCCAACATGGCTTTTCCTTTAGAAAAAGCCTTCAAATCACCCAAATCTAGTCAAATATTACTCAAATAAGTAAAAACAAGCTTTAGAAACTATCCTCGTACGAAAAAAGTTTGACCATTAATATATTTTAAAAAGTCAAAAAAAGTCAACCCGGGCATACATAGTCGAAATCCAAAATTAAGACCAAATATCGATTACCCATTCACCAGAGTCCAAATATGTGATTTGTTTCGAGATCCAACCTCAATTTGTGGTCTAAACCTCAAATTTATAAAATCCTAAATTATTACCCAAAACCCTTACTTCTACTATATGAAATCTTAGATTTAATAGATAAAATTCATGAAAAGGTAATGGAAATTGAACAAAAATAAGTTAAAATTACTAACCTATGAAGTTGAAAAACATTGCTATCCAAAATTGCCTCTATGTGTAGTCTAGGTCTCAAAAATAGTGTCTAAATAAACTAAGTCCCAAAATCGCAACCTTTTACCGAGCTGCAAGTTTCACAATTACAAACTCTTGTTCGCAATTGTGATGTTCGCAAAAGCGAACCACTGAGCGCAAATGTTAATAGTGTTTGAGCCCCTCTGATGTTGTAAATGTGACTAAGCCTTCATATTTGCGAAGGACCAGTCACACGCAATAATGATCAAAGCTTCGCAGATGCGAAGTTGTCCCTCTACCCTTCTGTGTTACAATTGTGACATAAGGCTCGCAATTACGAAGCCCGACCACCTCGCAAAAGTGATCAAAAGTTTGCAAATACGAAGCTACCCAATACCTACCCAACATCTCAAATGCGAGCTATCACTCGCAAGGCTCGCATTTGCGAACAGACTCTTGCAAATGCAAGGTCTGCAGCACCAACAATCCCAATTCCTAGTAAATCAGTCTGGAACTCATCCGAAACTCACCTGAGTCCCTCGGGCACCAATCCAAACATCCACACAAGTATAATAACATCTTATGAACTCGCTAGTAAGCTGAAATTATCAAAATAACATCTAAATTAAAGAATCAAACACTAAAACTCAAAGAATTTCATAATTCAACTTCAAAATTTCAACTTTTCACAATAAGTGCTGAAACGGCCTTGGGTCACCCAGGACCCCAACCAAATATGCGTACAAGTCCAAATTCATCTTATAAATCTACTGTAATCATCAAAACAGTGATCTGATGTCGTTTACTAATATATTTGAATGTGCTCAACTCTAACTATTTTCAAGTTCAAGAATCAAGTTTTCTCTAAGAATTGACATCTAGACTTTCCGGAAATTAACACGTACCATGCACCCAATTCATAAATCATCAAATAGTACTATGAAAGGTTTCAAATCATAAAAATGGAAGCTAGTAATCAAAACAGCCTATTGGGTCGTTACATTTTCCACCTCTAAAAGAAATGTTTGTCCTAGAACGGACATGGCAATGTACCTAGACTGGCAAAAATGTGCGGATATCTACTCCTCATATCGGACTCGGACTTCCAAGTAGCCTCCTCAGTCGGCTGACCTCTCTAACACACTTTCATAGAAAGAATATCCTTAGATCTCAACTTTTGAACCTGCCAATCTAGAATAGCCACCGGCTCTTTCTCATAAGTCAAATTCATATCAAGATGCTTTGTTGAAGTCGAAAGCATGTGATCCATCTTCATGGTACTTCCGAGATATAGAAACATGAAATACCAGGTGTACCCCTACTAGACTAGGAGGCAATGAAATCCTATAAGCAATCTCCCAACTCTCTCCAAGATCTCAAATGAGCCAATAAACCTCAGGCTCAACTTACCCTTCTTCCCAAATTGCATCATGCCCTTCATAGGCGAAAATCGGAGAGGAACCTTATCACACTCCATGTAAACCACATCACGAATCTTCCTATCCGGGCTCAACAATCTAGCCTCATCGAGCTCAAACCAGCCAACTAGAGAACAACATTTCCTCCCATGTAAGGCCTCATATGAAGCTATCTGAATACTCGACTAATAGTAATTGTTGTAAGAAAACTTTGCTATAGGTAGAAAATGGTTCCACTGACCCCCCGAAATCAATAGTTTATGCCCTAAACATATCCTCCAAAATCTGAATGGTCGCTTGGACTGCCCGTTCGTCTGAGGGTAAAAGTAGTACTCAACTCAACCTACGTTCCCAACTCACACTGCACAATTCTCTCTAAAAGTGTGTGCCCGCCAAACCCAAAAAGCTCCAAATCTCTATAGCTGAAGTAGGTCTAGTCCAATTTCAAACTGCCTCTACTACTTTGGGATCCACCTTGATACCATCAGAAGACACAACATGACCCAAGAAGGCAATTGAATCCAACGAGAACTCACACTTCAAAAACTTGGCATATAGCTAACGATCCTTCAAAGTCTGAAGTGCAATCCATAGGTGTTGCTTATGCTCCTCCCTCTACGGGAGTAAACCACAATATCGTTAATGCAGACAATCACAAAGGAATCCAAATAAGGCTTGAATACTCGGTTCATCAAATACATGAAGGATGTTGAAGCATTAGTCAAGCCAAATGACAATACTAAAACCATATAATGACCATATCGAGTCCTAAAAGTTATCTTAAGGACATCTGATGCCCTAATCATCACATGATGGTAGCCAAATCTAAAATAAATCTTGGAAAATATGTTGGCACACTAACACTGGTCAAATAGATCATCGATCATAGGTAATAGATACTTGTTCTTGATGGTAACCTTGTTCAATTTCCTATAGTCAATGCACATCCTCATCGATCCATCCTTCTTCTTAACAAACAACACTGGCGCACCCTAAGGTGAAATACTCAGTCTAGTGAATCCCTTATCAAGCAAATCTTGTAACTGATCCTTCAATTTCTTCAACTCGGTTAGAGACATACGGTACTATGGAATAGAATAGGCTGAGTGCCCTGAACCAAATCAATGTAAAAGTCAATATCCCTGTCGGGTGTCACGTCTGGAAAATCTGCGGGAAATACCTCTGGACACTCCCTCACAACCGGCACTGAATCCACCAGAGAAACTCCACACTAGAATCCTGGATGTAAGCCAAATACACCAAACACCCCTTCTCAACCGTATGCCAAGCCTTCAAATATGAAACCACCTTGCTAGTGGAATGACTGAGGGTCCCTTTCCACTTTAATCTAGGTAATCTCGGCATAGCCAACGTCATAGTCTTGGCATGACAATCAAAGATAGCGTGATATGTGGACAACCAATTCACATCAAGAATGAGCTCTAAATCAACCATATCCAACAACAAAAGATCAATGATAGTATCAAAACCATTAATAGTAATAACACAAGACCGGTACACCTGGTTAACTACTATGGAATCTCCAACTGGTGTAGATAATAAAACAGGAATATCACGATAATCATGAGGCATACTCAAGTGCGAAGAAATATATGAAGTCACATAAGAATATGTAGAACCCGGAAATATCTTTGATAGACTGAGATAATACCTATAATAACTGCATCGGACGACTCTGCCTCGGGCTACCACAAAATGCATAACAACAAGGCTGAGCCTCACTAACCTGTCCTCCACTCCTAGGATGACCTCTCACTGACTAGCCTCCACCTCTAACTGGCTGGCCTCCACCTCTAGCTACCTGATCCCCGCCTCTAGCTAGCTGAGCAGGTTGTGGAGTAACTGGTGCAAGAATCATGGCACGAGTACCCTGATATGGCATACTATTCGGCAACCTATGGCAAAACTTCATGACGTGCCTCAGATCCTTACATACATAGCAACCCCTCTGCTGATATGGCTGCTGAACTTCAAGCTTCCCTTGACGATTCAAATAATCACCATGGTAACTCTCTATTAGGGGTGCACTAACAGGAGCTGCAGGTGCACGGTATGCTAGTTGCTCGGAATGAGGTCCATAAGCACTATAGCTGCTAGAAGTACCATGTATGACCATAGTGTTGAATGTACCGGCCTGATAAAATGGCCTCTACCAAAAGAACGCCTGCCTCCAGACGAGGCACCACTGAATCCTCTAAAATGTTGGGGCCTTTTGTTAGAGGTCGTCTCTCTCGCCTTGCCTTTAATGCACTCTATCCTCTTGGAAATCTCCACCACCTGAGTAAAGGAAATCTCAGTCTCAGCCTTTCTGGCCATCTGAAATCTGATGCCATATATGAGACCCTATATGAATCTCTGCCACCTTCTCCCTCTCAGTAGGGATAATGATAGCTGCATGGGGAGAGAAATCAACAAATCTAGTCTCATAACGAGTAATGGTTATGCTACCCTACTAGAGGCGCTCGAACTGGCTGCACAACTCATCTATATGAGTGAGGAGAATAAATTCTCAAAAATAACTCGAAATTGAGCCCAAGGGAGAGGAGGTGATCCCACTGGTCTACCCAACTCATAAACCTGCGACCATCTCTCGGCGGAACCATGCATCTGAAAGACGGTGAAATAAACACCGTTGGACTCCACTAGTCCCATGTGGCACAAAATCTCAGGGTAACGGTCCAAGAAGTCCTAGAATCCTATGAAGGTGCACCGTTAAATTGAGGGGGAAACAACTTGATGAACCTATCCAACCTCTTCAGCTCATTAGCTGACATCGTGGGTTTGTCCCCGGGCTATGTAGCAACAATAGGCCGAACCACTCCAACTGGTAAAACTCTTGGGGTCTTATAACAGTGGACCATCTGCTACGGGGAATGAGTAGCGGGAGCCTGAACTCCTCCCTCGGCCTGAGAAATGGTTAGTGCCACAGGGAACACAACGGCCCGACCACAAAATCTTCATGAAGCCAACCATGCGAACTAAGGCGTCCTGAAGCACTAGGGTGGCAATGAACCCCTCCAGGACCTGAGCTGGCCCTACTGGCTCCGTCACTACAACAAAATATGGTTTTAGTGGTAATTATTTAATAACAAGAACTTAATTGCCGCTACATTATTTAGTGAAGGCAAAACATTAGCAACTAATAAATATTTGCCAACAATAAGTATATTTTTAGTGGTGATTCAAGAGAATTAGGCCTCATTTGTTTTTTTAAGATTAAGACGTCTGAATCTGAATACACATGTGAATATCAAGATGTGTATTAAGATTAAGATATCTGAATATATTAAGATGTGTATTAAGATCTGAATACTAAAATTAAGACTGTTTGATTTTTAACATCTGAATGTATAAAATTTATCTTTATTTGAAAATTAATAAACATAAAATTCAAATGAAATACTAACTAATCTAATATTCTATCAATAAAATATATAGTTTTTTAAAATATGATAGTTGTTGGTGGTGATGGCTAACGGGTGAATGCCGACTAGAGGCGGTGGTTGGTGGTAGTTTTGGTCGATAATGGTGGTTAATGCTAGTAGCTAGTAGTGATTGATAGTGGTGGCAATTTATGATTGAGGATGGTGGTGGTGGGTGGTGATAGTTAATAATGATGAGTGGTGGTAGTAATTGTGGTTAAGGAAGGTGGTGGGCGGGTGGTGGTAGGTTATAATGATGGGCAGTGCCGACTGTGGTTGTTGATGGTTATGGGGTGGTTAGTTGTGATAGTTGAGATGGATGAGTATTAATTGTGGGTGAGAACGATGGTGGTCGGAGTGATGGGGATAGTGAGTGGTGATGGTCGATAATGGTGGCGGCTATGATTGAGGATGATGGTGTGGTGGTGGTGGTGGTGGTGGTTGAGTATGGTGGTGGTGGCGGCATGGTGGTAGTTGATAATGTTAGCCGGTGGCGACAGTTAATAATGAATATGTGATAGCATCTTAATAAAATTAAGTCTCTGTTATAGATCTTAATCATACAGACCCATTCAGACCCATTAAGTGGTTGTGAAGTAAAAAAACAAACACACTTAATCAAACAAATGAAGCCTTAGTCTGCTAAGCTTTTATTTTTACTTTTTTTTTCCCTCCAATTATTTTTCCCCTTTAAATATTCTCCCACCTAAATAATATATCACTTCTCTGATTTGCCTGAAAAAAGGAAAACCTACGCCTCTAAGAATTAGGTCTCATTCTTAAAAAAGCTTTTACAATTTTCATGGTGTAAGAAAACTTCCGCCTCTAGCAACCAAAATTGTCGCCAACTGAAAGGTATGATTTCTATCAATTAGTTTTATATCTTTCACTTAATTTCTCTTTATACACTGTATACGGTTAAAACCGATCCTCGATCATGAAGATCGATCAAGGATGGCATCTCAGTCAAGGGGTATCTTTATGGAGAACCCGAACGAATTCCGAGATGGGGGCGTCGAGCTTGGGGCGTCCGAATCGACCGAGGTAACATCGACCGATACAGGTCCCGAACATCGATGCCCGAAAGTGATTACCAAGCTCGAAACTAAGGCCGAGGTTCCGATCCGACACCGAGCTCGAGTCGGTATCGAGCTCACAGACAAAAAGCTGTTACAACCGCACCAAAGGAGAGAATCTTGGCGGGAATTAAGGAGGAGACACACCATCATGGGTCCTCCACTAGTAATATTATTCCATTATGTTGCTATAAATAAAGTAGTGATCCTTGGCTATAAAGGGCAAGATAGATTGTTATAGAAGACATCTTCCCTGGGATTAAGAATTCATTGCGTTTATCTTTCTAAAGCTCACTATGTATCTTTGTTCATCATTTCCTATTTTACATTATAAATACGTGTATTGTTATCTTCAGATCAAAGGAATTTACTTACCCTTAGAACCATACATAAATTCAACGTTATCCGATTTTTCGGGTAAACAGTTTGGCATCCACCGTGGGGCTAAGGATAACAAGTGATAATTTGATACAAATATACAGTACACTCCAGCTTGCAACTTCATACCAGCAATGGCTCTGCCAATCAACCTCGAAGCCGGCCTTCAGGATGAAACCAATAACTTGGTGCCCGTGGCCGAAAGGCTACCCAACAACGGCAATGAGGCTCGAATCGAGGAACCTGAAATTCAAGCCGAAGTACCAGTAGATATTAATACACGAATGGATCTAGAAGCGAATCAGCGTTCTGAGCAGGAAAGAAGCGTTCAGGGTGGCGCTCGACCCATAGCCCGAGACACCCACAGCACGGGGGAAATCGGGGTCAGCTTGCGTATGCTTTTCGAAATGCTGCAAGCCCAACAAGTAGCGATAGCTCAGTTGCAGAGCCAAACTCATATGCAAAGTAATCCAAACTCCAATCCACTTCTTCGAGAAGTAACCCCAGAACGAAGCCCGACACAATAAAATCGAACGAGCGAGAATCGGGAACTGCTCCTGAAATTGCTAAACTGTTCGAGGAACTCACAAAACGAGTCGAAGCCAACGACAAAAAATTTGAAACATATGATGCTAGGATATCGATCAGATCCCGGGGGCTCCGCCCATGATGAAAGGGCTGGATTCGAAGACGTTCATACAAAAGCCTTTTCCATCGAGCGTGGCCCCGAAACCGATCCCAAAAAAGTTTCGTATGCCCGTAATTCCCAAATATAACGATACGACCGATCCTAAAGAACATCTCACATCCTATACATGTGCCATCAAAGGCAACGATTTGGAAGACGATGAGATCGAGTCCGTATTATTGAAAAAATTCGGAGAGACCTTCGCAAAAGGAGCAATGATCTGGTATCACAACTTGCCACCAATTTCTATCGATTCTTTTGCCATGTTAGCAGATTCGTTCGTAAAAGCACATGCTGGTGCCATGAAGGTCGCAACGAGGAAATCGGATCTATTTAAAGTGAAACAAAGGGGTGACGAAATACTGAGGGAATGCGTATCCCGGTTTCAAATGGAACGCATGGATTTGCCACCAGTCACAAATGACTGGGCCGTACAAGCTTTCACCCAAGGGTTGAACGGACTGAGTTCGACAGCTTCACGTCGGCTAAAACAAATCTTGATCGAATACCCTACAATAACTTGGGCGGATATACACAATCGGTATCAGTCAAAAATCAGGGTCGAAGATGATCAATTGGGATTTTCGTATGAACCCGCGCGTCAGAACCGCACAACCACTAAAATTCTGAAGGAAACCAATAGAGAACAAAGGTCAAACAGAGACCGATACCAGCCGTACGTCACAGATCGGGTGAACCACGGTTCGGCACATGAGACAGTTAGGAATAACCACAGGTATGATCAAGGGAAAAATTCTCGGGGACTTATGAGTAAGAGAGGCTTTGATAAATATGTCGATCCTATAGAAGTTCCTCGATTATCGGAATATAACTTCAACATCGATGCATCCACCATTATATCGGCTATCGGACGCATCAAAGATACCAGATGGCCTCGACCCATACAGACCGATCCGGCCCAAAGGAATCCCAATCAAATATGCGAGTATCATGGCACCCATGGTCACAAAATGGAAGAATGCAGACAATTAAGAGAGGAAGTAGCCCGCTTGTTCAACAAAGGGCACCTTAGGGAATTTTTGAGTGATAGGGCGAAGAACCATTTTAAAAACAATGACTTCGGCAAGCAAAACGAAGAAGAAGAACCACAACACATCATTCACATGATCCTCGGTGGCGTCGATACCCCTCAGGGACCTATGCTCAAATGCACTAAAACGTCGATTGTAGGGGAAAAGCGATCTCGAATTCAAGATTACACTCCCTCAGGGACTTTATCGTTCAATGATGAAGATGCAGAGGGAATCATCCAACCCCATAATGATGCACTGGTAATATCCGTACTCATGAATAAAATTAAAATTAAGCGTGTGTTAATTGATCCAGGTAGCTCGGCCAATATCATCAGATCGAAGGTCGTACAACAGCTCTGCCTACAAAACCGAGTCGTGTCCGCAACTTTGGTTTTAAACGGATTCAATATGGCATGCGAAACCACCAAAGGCGAGATAACCTTACCGATAAACATCGCCGGAACAATTCAGGAAACAAAGTTTCACGTGATCGAAGGCGATATGAGATATATCGCCCTTTTTGGAAGGCCGTGGATCCACAACATGAGAGCTGTACCTTCGACCCTACACCAGGTCCTCAAATTCCCAACACCGATAGGTGTCAAAATAGTGTACGGAGAACAACCAGCCGCAAAGGAAATGTTCTCCGTCGAGGAGGCAAAACCAACATCTTCGTCTTCGCCAGTGAATGAATTGGGTTCAAAAGGAGGCACAGTCGAAGACCGGAACACCAAATAGCAACCAAAGACATCGGCCTCGACCCAGCCAGATAAGCAGGGCATCGAAGAAGATAATGATCAGTGGATCCCTCGATCCTTCGTGACCCCCGATGACTCCGATTCCACCAAATCAACTATTGAGGAATTGGAGCAAATCATTTTGATCGAACACTGGCCAGAACGAAAGGTATACCTGGGAAGGGGTTTGAGCCCCGAACTCTGGAAGAAAATCATTCAATTTCTTATCGATAACATCGATTGCTTTGCTTGGACCCATTTAGATATAACAGGAATCCCGCCGGGCATAACGACACATCGACTAAGTGTGTCCCCTAGATTCAGACAGGTGAAGCAAAAAAGAAGACCCCAATCGGAGGTGAAGCACACATTCATAAAAGATGAGGTAACGAAACTGCTCAAAATAGGATCCATTAGAGAGGTAAAATACCCCGAATAGTTGTCCAATGTGGTCGTAGTGCCTAAAAAGGGAAACAAACTTAGAATGTGTATAGACTACAAGGACTTGAACAAAGAATGCCCCAAAGATTCTTATCCACTGCCCAACATCTATCACTTGATCAATGCCACGGCCGGCCACGAGATCCTCACTTTTCTCGATGCCTATTACGGGTATAATCAAATCCAGATGAACCCGGAAGACCAGGAAAAGACTTTGTTTGTGACCAGATATGGAACATATTGTTATAACGTAGTGCCCTTCGGGCTAAAAAATACAGGAGGTACTTATCAATGCCTAGTAAATAGAATGTTCGAAGAACAAATAGGTAAATCAATGGAAGTCTATATTGATGACATGCTAGTCAAGTCCCTGCGCGCAGAGGACTATTTGACCCATTTGCAGGAAATATTCGATATTCTGAGGAAATACAACATGAGGCTCAACCCCAAAAAATGTGCTTTCGAAGTCGGCTCGGGTAAGTTCCTCGGCTTCATGGTGTCAAATCGGGGAATCGAGATTAACCCAGACAAAATCAAGGCCATTGAAGACATCACCATCGTGAACAGCGTGAAAGTTGTACAAAGGTTAACAGGAAGAATAGCAGCCTTAGGCCGATTCGTTTCGAGATCATCAGATCGAAGCCACAATTTTTTCTCTCTACTCAAAAAGAATAACGACTTCGCTTGGACACCGGAATGCCAACTAGCGTTACAAGAACTGAAACGATATCTATCGAACCCACCACTGCTGCACACTCCAAAAGCCGACAAAAAACTTTACTTGTACTTGGCAGTATCAGAAGTTGTCCTGGTTCGAGAAGAGGAAGGTACGCAATTTCCTGTTTACTACGTAAGTCGGACCTTAGGGGAAGCGGAAACTAGATATCCACACTTGGAAAAATTGGCGCTTGCGCTGATTAGCGCCTCTAGGAAGTTACGACCGTACATCCAATGCCACCCCATAAGCGTATTAACCACCTGCCCACTTCGTAATATTTTACATAGGCCTGAACTATCAGGCCGATTGGCCAAATGGGCCATCGAACTCAGCGGGTATGATATCAAATATCGACCTCGAATGGCCATGAAGTCTCAAATTTTAGCAGACTTCGTGGCCGATTTCACGTCGACCCTCGTACCCGAAGTCGAAAAAGAACTACTGTTAAAATCAAATTTATCGACGAGGGCATGGATCCTCTTTACGGACGGAGCTTCGAACGTAAAGGGGTCCGGGCTAGGCATAGTTTTAAAATCTCCCACGGGTAACATTATTAGGCAAGCTATTAAAACTATCAGGTTAACTAACAGCGAGGCCGAGTATGAAGCCATAATTACAGGTCTTGAGCTAGCTAGAAATTTGGGAGCGGAGGTCGTTGAGGCCAATTGCGACTCTTTGCTGGTGGTGAGTCAAGTAAACAAAACCTTCGAAGTCCGAGAAGGCAGAATGCAAAGGTATTTGGACAAACTGCTTATCACTTTGAACCATTTCAAACAATGGAGTCTACGGCATGTTCCACGAGAACAGAATAACGAGGCCAATTCGCTTGCTAATTTGGGATCATCGATCGAGGTGAATGATTTGAACTCAAAAACTGTCATTCAACTTTTAAGATCTGTAATCGAAGAAGGGCACGCCGAAATAAATTCTACTAGCTTAACCTGGGATTGGAGAAACAAGTATATTGAATACTTAAAAAAACGGAAAGCTCCCTTCAGACCACAAAGAGTCCAGGACCCTTCAAACTAAAGCTTCTCGATTTACTTTGACTGCGGACGAAACGTTATATCGAAGAACATTCGATGGACCGATGGCAGTATGCATAGGTCCGGGAGATACCAATTACATCCTCCGGGAAGTACACGAGGGCACTTGTGGCAATCACTCCGGTGCCGACATGTTAGTTCAAAAAGTGATCAGAGAAGGGTATTATTGGATCGATATGGGCAAAGACGCAAAAGAATTTGTTTGAAAATGCGATAAATGTCAAAGATTTGCTCCAATGATCCATCAGCCCGGAGAACAACTTCATTCGGTCATATCCCCATGGCCATTCATGAAATGGGGAATGGACATCATCGGCCCCCCACCATCAACCCCAG
Source organism: Nicotiana tabacum (assembly GCF_000715075.1). Classification (NCBI taxonomy): domain Eukaryota; kingdom Viridiplantae; phylum Streptophyta; class Magnoliopsida; order Solanales; family Solanaceae; genus Nicotiana; species Nicotiana tabacum. The sequence goes on along the minus strand of NC_134094.1, from coordinate 62,141,147 downwards.
GTAAAGCTAGATTTATTTTATTTATGACTGACTATTTTTCTAAATGGGTTGAAGCGTAGGCATTCGAGAAAGTAAGAGAAAAAGAGGTTATCGACTTTTTGTGGGATCATATCATATGCCGATTCGGGATACCATCCGAAATAGTATGTGATAATGGGAAGCAATTCATTGGCAAAAAAATCACAAAATTCTTTGAAGACCACAAAATAAGAAGGATACTAGCAACCCCGTACCACCCAAGCAGAAACGGACAAGCCGAATCAACAAACAAAACTATTCTTCAAAACCTGAAGAAGAGATTGAACGACGCTAAGGGAAAATGGAGAGAAATCCTGCTCGAAGTCATTTGGGCATACCGAACAACATCGAAATCCAGTACAGGGGCGACCCCATTCTCCTTAGTATATGGCTCCGAGGCATGAATACCAGTCGAAGTTGGAGAGCCTAGTCCCAGATTTCGATTCACGACGGAAGAATCAAATAACGAGGCTATGAACACTAGCCTTGAATTATCGGACGAAGGACGAGAAGCTGCCCTCATCCGGTTGGCCGCACAAAAGCAACGAATCGAAAGGTATTACAATCGAAGAACTAAACTTCGCCACTTCAAGCTAGGGGACTTGGTGTTAAGGAAAGTCACCATTAATACTCAGATTCCAAACGAAGGAAAACTAGGACCAAATTGGGAAGGACCGTACCAGGTGCTCGAGAACTTTGGGAAAGGATCGTACAGGCTCGACATCATAAACGGCAAACAGCTATCAAGCAGTTGGAATGTATCACATCTAAAATGGTACTACTGCTAAAGTCCGACCTTTCCCATATTTATTCAACTGTCCCGCACAGAAGTTCGAACAAAGAACAGAAGTATTCTTTTACTCAAAAGTACGTGTTGCACTCTTTTTTCCTTAGACCGGTTTTTTCCCAAATGGGTTTTTGCGGCAGGGTTTTTAATGAGGCAACCATCGATCGTGCTGCGCTTTAAAACAGTATTCGAGGCTTTCGACCCTTAGCCCGAACGGCCTCGAATACCGGGGGGCACCAGGCCCTCAAATACATCGAGTTCAGATGCAACAAAGTCTTCTCACAACAATAGAGGAAAAATTGTAAGAGCCAAAATGGTCAAAATGAACCATGATAATATAGATTGCCCCAAAACATATGTACAATTACTTGAGATTTATTATGCAACCAGCCTGCGGGCATATCGAGTTATCTCGAGTTCGAAACACTCAGTCGACCGTTGAGCCTACGGGCTACTTCAACATCGAGTTCGAAATAATCACTCGAATATTAAGCCTACGGGCTACCACATTATCTCGAGTTCGAAATAAACACTCGAATATTAAGCCCACGGGCTACTTCTATATTGAGTTCGAAATACTCAGTCGACCGTTGAGCCTACGGGCTACTTCAACATCGAGTTCGAAATAATCACTCGAATATTAAGCCTACGGGCTTCCACATTTTCTCGAGTTCAAAATAATCACTCGAATATTAAGCCTACGGGCTACCACATTATCTCGAGTTCGAAATAAACACTCAAATATTAAGCCCACGGGCTACTTCTATATCGAGTTCGAAATAAACACTCAAATGTTAAAGCCTACGGGCTGCCGAGTTCGAACGAGGGCCCAATCAAGTTTGAAACATTGAAAAAGCTATGTTTACTTAGAGTTTACGTTAACCACCACATTATCATCAACTCAACAAGCAAAACGTCACTTCAAATCTGATCGATCAAAATCGACCTGGTTATATATATACAAAATTGCCTACGTAATTAATTTACAGATATGGAGAGTTAGACTCTAAGCTTCTGGGTCGGGGTCTTCCCCACCCTAGGACCCGCTTTTGCTACCATCATTGTTATTATCGTCATCATCATCAGAAGCCAAGGCTTCAGCTTCCGCTTCAAGCTCTTTTGCCTTTCTTACCTCTTCGGTAAGGTCGAAACCTCGAGCATGTATCTCCTCGAGGGTCTCCCTCCGAGATCTACACTTAACAAGTTCGGCAACCCAATGAGCTCGAGCATCGGCAATCTTTGCGGCTTCCCGTGCCTCCACCTGAGCAGCCTTAGCATCAGCTCGATATACAGCAATAGACTTATCCGCCAAAACTTTCGACGACTCAACCTCCGCCTTAGCCTCAGCAAGTCGTATCTCAAGCTCATCAATTTTCTTAGCCTAAACTGACACCTTTTGCTTGACGTTTTGAAGTTGAACGTCGGCTGATAATAACTTTGTTAAGATGGTTTCTTTCTCCGCTGCCAGACGGTCAATAGTCTCCTTCCACTGGTTGCATTCGGCCCGGATTTGATCGACCTCCTCTCGAAGTAGCCCAATCTTCTTGATCTTTTGCTGCAACTGAGACAATGTAGGGTTAACTTCCACAGTCGAGTCGAATCCATACTTTAATAGAACGAGGCTCACCTGCTGATCGAGCTTGACCCTTTCTTCACGAACCTTAGCCAAATCCGCTTAAAGATCCTTTATAATCTCCTCCTTTTTGCTACAAAGAAGCCGAAGGTCATCTCTTTCACCTAGGACCTTCCGGAGTTTGGCCTCACACTGGATAAGATCAACTCGAAGCCTACCGGTGGCCTGCATAGTTAGAAACTGTCATCAACACCAATAAAACAAAGAAGGATCACCGATATCGGAACCATCAAGTATGGAAAAGAACAAAGAAGCCAAGTATGGAAGAATCATTACCCGAGTAATAAAACGCTGAGCTTCCTCTAACAAAAGAGAAGCATCACCGATATCGGAACTGTCATCAACACCAGTAAAACAATCCTTAAAAGGATCTGCTGCACCTGAGCCAACACCAATATCGGGAGTCTTCTGCTCTCGAGCCTCCTTCAACGCCTCCTCAGAAAAAGACAGAAGAGAAGGTGAATGACCCATTGCCATTGCCCCGAGCAAATCACTCGGAGTACTCCGATCAAGACTTAGGTCTTCGGAACCAACCCCGATGGGCACGACCACCATCGGCTCAGCAGCTCTAGCAACCTCGACTGCCTCCGTAGATCGAACTACCAAAGTCGAGGAGCTATCTTCTTTTTCTTCTTCCTCCCTCAGTCGTTGGACCGAGTCGATCAAAAGGGCAATGATTTTTCTCCTCACCTTTTGAGTTTTGGGCTTAGGGTCCTCCGGCCGAGAGGAAGCCCTTCGTTTCTTTTCATTTCCCTGTTCTAGGACCGGGGACTTGTTTCCTTCATCACCGCTCGAAGGCCTCAAAACGGCATCCCTAGTTACACCTATATACAAAGGAAAAATCGATAATGAAATAAACGCAGAATATACCTCGAGGGAAACAGGAACCAAACCTCACCATGATTCTTGGCCTCCCATCTACCTTTAGCCAAATCACGCCAAGCGCGCTCGGCATAGGATAAAGTCGAGGCTAACTTTCGAACCCAATCCTCAAGATCAGGCACAACTTGTGGCATCCAAGGTGCAGCTGGACATCAGAAAATAATATTAACAAAAACGAAAAAAGACACGAAAAGCAAACAAGAATCACTTACGGTCGAAATTCCATTCTTCAGGAAACGGCATTTTTTCCTCTGGGATAAGATCACGAGTCCTCGCTCGAATATATCGACCCATCCAACCTCGATCCTTATCTTCATCGATGCTCGACATCAAAGCCTTCGATGCTCGACGATGTAGCCTAATTAGTCCACGATAAATCTGAGGCCGATACAGTCGTATAAGGTGGTTCAGAGAAAAATCCAACCCTCCGGCTTTGGTAGAGAAGAAACGCAATAAGATGACTATAAGCTATAAGGAAGGATGAATCTGGCCGAGGGTGACCGGATATCTCCTGCAGAAATCAAAAATCACGGGATCGACAGCTCCCAACGTAAAGGGATAGGTGTAAACACTTAAAAATCCCTCCACATAGGTAGTGACGCTCTCATCGGAGGATGGGATTTGTAACACAACCTCAGAACCCCAGCCACAGTCTTTTCTGACGGCCTCGAGGTGAACCTCCGCTATAGAGCATGTATACATCGATACGTGCTCACACCGAACCGGAACGGACGAAGGGTTCTCCACCCTAAAATCAATTTTTAAAATACACGGGCCGGGAATATAATCTTGAACGGACGGCTCCGCCGGTGCCTTATCGTCACACGGCCGTGAGGAGGAAGCTTTCTCCTTGTGAGGTACGATTTTTGAAGTTTTCGCCATCAATATGAGAAGAAAAGTCGCAAAGGAAGGTGAAAGAGGGGACAACACCGAAACTCTGGTATAAGCGGCACTAAAGCAACGAAGTAGAGAAAATAATCAAAGGGAATTTGGGAAAAGAGGAAGCACAAAAGTGGAAAACATTATATGGGAAAACTATTTATAAGGCATGGCGATTCATTTTTAGCGGTGGCCGACCACCGACTGACACACATTAAATGCCTCGATAAAACCAAATCGATGGGACAGCTATCACGCACGTCATAGTCAAAGTCGATAGAAACGTCATCGTTGATTCGGTCGAACCTTAGGGAAATCACATCGTTTCTCGTCATCTCCTTTTCAAGAAATGAGGGGGCTATCTGTATACGGTTAAAACCGATCCTCGATCATGAAGATCGATCGAGGATGGCATCTCAGTCAAGGGGTATCTTCATGGAGAACCCGAACGAATTCCTAGACGGGGGCGTCGAGCTAGGGGCGTCCGAATCGACCGAGGTAATATCGACCGATACAGGTCCCAAACATTGATGCCCGAAAGTGATCACCATGCTCGAAACCAAGGCCGAGGTTCCGATCCGACACCGAGCTCGAGTCGGTATCGAGCTCACAGACAAAAAGATGTTACAACCGCACCAAAGGAGAGAATCTTGGCAGGAATTAAGGAGGAGACACACCATCATGGGTCCTCCACTAGTAATATTATTCCATTATGTTGCTATAAATAAAGTAGTGATCCTTGGCTATAAAGGGCAAGATAGATTATAATAAAAGACATCTTCCCTGGGATTAAGAATTCATTGTGTTTATCTTTCTAAAGCTCACTAAGTATCTTTGTTCATCATTTCCTATTTTACATCATAAATACGTGTATTGTTATCTTCAGATCAAAGGAATCTACTTACCCTTAGAACCATACATAAATTCAACGTTATCCGATTTTTCGGGTAAACATACACCTCTATCTCTATCTCTAACTTTTAGGATTTTATCAGATTGATTCATGTTCTTGAAGTGAAGGATGAAACTTTTTCTATTGATAATTATAACTTTAATTTGGTTTGCACTTTTTGCTTACTGAGATATATTTATTTTGGTGCTATATCTCTGGATTCTATGGTGCTACTTCTCCATCCCAATTATTTTATATATATTAACTTCTCAAAATTCAAATATCAAATTAAACTTCAGGTTGAACACTTTTTTATCATTCTGATGTGTCAATAGTGAAATTTAATGGTGAAAAAAATCTGAAATTTCATTCCATGGAATTCATGTGGCAATTAAAGATTTTTTAAAAAAACAGTTTTGGGTAGTTAGGTTTTCCACAGTTTAATAGTGTTATTTAGTTTTCATGAATTCGTTTTGTATATTGCGGCTTATTAGGTGTTTAAATGGTGTTGATTCATTGAGCAAAATTGCATTATAATGAAGTTTAGTTATAGTTTTCAAGCGGTCGTCTTAGATGCTTCTTAATGATTATCGTCCTGAAATTGTATCAGGTTCAAGCCGTGTTTTGAATTGGTATATCTTAATCTTCTTTGATTTTTTTCATACCTTTTTTTTGTATTTTCTTTTACTATCTTACCTGAAAAAAATTTGCTCTGCACAATTTGTTTTTTGATTTTTCTGTTCAGGAAAGGTAATTTGAATATTTGTTTTTGTTTACAATAAACCTAAGTATGAAGATAATGTATGTGTTAATATTATCATAATGTTTGTCTCTTTCTTAAGTTATGATTTATCTATATGGTTTAGGTTTCTGGTTTATTAAAATTGATTGTTCAGTTATTTTGTTTATTCTCATTTTCTACTTTCGATAGCCATGTTATTCTTTGTTTTTATTTTGTTTGTAGCATTGGCTTTTTTTCCTTTTACATATGTAGTCTTGTTTCCAGTAAATTAAATAGTACATTGTGTCTTTTCTTGTTCCTTTTTTCTCTTGACTGGTGTTAAGTAGAGTAATAACTGATAATCGATGAAAAAAGACTTTAATCTATCTCCTAAGATTCAGATATTGTGGAGCCTCAAAATAGTACTAAATTCGTTATTTCGCTTTGTCATTAGTAAAAAAAACGTCATCTTAAAACAAAGGAACTTTCATAGAATGTAGATACAGAAACAGAAACTGAAAGAGTAAGAGTACAAAAATAAACTAGAAATAACAACAACCCAGTATAGTCCCACTCGTGGGTTTTGGGGAGTGTAGTGTGTACGCAGATCTTACCACTTCCCTGAGGTAGAGAGGTTGTTTCCGATAGACCCTCGGCTACCTCCCTCCAAGAACCCTCACCTTGCTCTTGGGGTGACTCGAACTCACAACCTCTTGGTTGGAAGTTGAGGGTGCTCACCACTAGAGCAATCCACTCTTGTCACAAAAATAAACTAGAAACTGGTGTTCTAATACCAAATAATATTTTAATGTGCATTTCTTACTGTTTTCAAGGAAATAGATATTCTGTATATGAATTTCATGACATTCAATTTCTTTTTCATGTTAGGCAATTCAGAAGTTAGGAAGGTTCGTGGGCCTACATTATTAAAAGATATTTGGAAATTGCCTCCAGAGAAGAAAATTACTGTGCAATTTAATAATCATAACCAAGCCATCGGAAAAGAGGGTCGAAAGCTTGCTAGCTTTCTAGGCATTATCGCAAGAACTCCAGATCTAACACCTCTACACATAGATGATTGGCGAAGTTTTGATAAAGAAGAAAAGAAGAAATTGCTAGAGTTTGTAAGGGTATGGAGTTGTTATTATTATTATTATTATTATTATTATTATTATTATTATTATTATTATTATTATTATTATTATTATTATTATTATTATTATTATTATTATTATTATTATTATTATTGCTGTTGTTGTTGTAATAATTTTTATTGATAAATGTTTATTTTTGGGAAACATTTATTGGTTTTTAGAAAAAGTTCTCTATCCCAACACGTGGAGAAGCGTATGTCTTAAAGTCAATTGGAAAAAAAAATGGAAAGAGTACAAGTGCGATTTAAAAAGTGAATATTTGGAAAAATATAAGACCAAAGATACTTTGTTGAAGAATAGACCAGCAAGTCGCATACCAAGGGATCAATAGACTGGTCTTGTTTCTTATTGGCTTTCTGATAAAGCTAAGCTATAAACTTTAAAATCTTAAAAATGCACAATTAGTTGCTTATTGTTATAGTCTTTTGATTATTTTCATTAGTTGCTAATTGCTATATTGTTTTGATTATTTTATGTTGCAATGACAGAGGCGTACCCAGACAAATAGAAATAATAGGGCCAAACAAAATATGCCTCACACAGGAGGATCCAAAAGTATTGCCACCTTAATGGATGAACAGGTACACGTGTAATTCCGAAATAAAATATTTTAACACTCTTTTATCGCGCAAATTTGACATCAATTTTATTGTAATAGGCCAAGAATGGTATAGAGCCTACACGAGCAAAAATTTTTATACTTACACACAAAAACCGTAAGGATGGTAGACTATTGGATGAGGAGTCTGCAAAGGCAGTTGTAAGATTTCTTCTCTTTCTTTTATTTCTTGAACTAGGAAACAGATTTAAAAAAAGGAAAACCTAATGAGAATAACTGAATTGAAAATTGGATTTATGGTGTATTAAATTTATCTCTATTGTTAACTATGTTATGCCCTTAATTAATCAGGACATGATGAACGAAAGGTTGAGGGATACTGACGGATCAAATGACCAGCCTCCCCGCAGTGTTGCTTGGGAAGGAAATGTGTATTTCCAAGTGTTGGGAAATGATAAAAGTAGGTATGTTCGTGGTTTAGGACTTGGTCCAACTCGTTCTATGCTGTGGGGCAGTAGATCTTCCTTAGCAAATATTTTTATAGAGGATTCTTCTGATGAGGTTGTACAAAAACTAAAGCACGAGATAACAGAGTTAAATGAAAAACAAAATGATGAAATGAGTTTTACGAGACAAGAACTATCATGGATGCGGCAAGTCATGAGAAAAATTGCTCCAAATGAGATACATATGCCTCAGAATATCAATGGAGTCTCAATTGGACAGGTAACTCAATTTCAAAAGTTTTAGGCGTATTTTCTAAAATTTTAACCTTATAAAATAATTTCGTCTTAATATTTATCAGGTCGTTGATATCAACCGTGGCCATGAGCGAATACCACAATCACCCAATATGCATAATGTAGCTGGAAATACTCCGTCGTCTCGTGGTACCTTTCTGTGCTTTCACATAAACTCTTTTTTGTTCTATTCATTTTTTCTTTCTATAAGTGAAAAGCATTATGTAAGAAATATATTAATGCAAACCTTAACAGACTGTAGCATAGGATTATTAGTTTAGTTTCAACTAGTAATCATCCATCCTGTGAAGTGGCTTTGTGTGTCGTCGGCCGTTTTGGTTGTATTTACATGATTATGTGTAGCTGACTACCATCCATCATAGAGAGATGTCTTAAGACTTAGAAACTCAAATAAAAATATACGTCCTCAAGTGAGTTGGTAGAGACTCCGTTTATTATGCTAATACTATTACTGAACTTCTGGTCAAATATTAAATCAAAGAGCCAACATAGATTACTCTCCCTCTAGAGTCTCAGAGTTTGAGAAATTTATGGCTTTACTTTGCTAACATCTATTTCATGCATTTATGAATGATGACTGCCATTTAGATTCACTGAATTTTCACTAAATTTTTATTAGTAAATATCTATGGAAACTATAAAGAAAATTGTAAAGGTACAACTTACAACCGAGAATTGAATGGTTAATCATTTTGTGGTTATAGACATGTCTGGTGCTAGACCAGTGACCCCAAAATGATTGATTAATCATTTTTTGGTCATTGATGTTGTGGTAGTTTTGATTGTTTGCTGCCCTTGATGTATGCTTAGTTTTAGGAAAGAATTGGAATTTCTAGAGTATGTCTAGCAGCAACTAGTTTTTGGATCAAGGAAGCTCAAGAGAATGTGTTTACCAATATTGTTTGGCGTTTGCTTAATCTGGCCTGTGGAAAACAATTCCTTTTTCAATACTCAATCCTCAATCATCACGAATTCACTCCTAGTCAGTAGGCACAATATGCAACTCTTCCATTTCTGCATATATCTAGTAAGCTTGTCATTTTTATTGTACATAGGTTACCCAAAATTATATGTTGCAGTCTATCCATTTGAGAAACACTTTTAGGCTCTGGTCCAAATAACCTTAAAATGCTATTTGTATATATTCCTTGCCTCTCTATTTGTCCAGAATTGGTGTACCTGTATGTGCCTGTACAACAAATTTGTGGTTCATGACATTTGCCATGACATAATATCCATTATTAGGCTAAGGATTTCTTGCTATAAATAGAGGAGTTTCTCCTCATTTGTAAACACACCAATTCAAGAGCTTTTCACTCTTATCTTTCTTTCTTCTCCTTTATTTTATTATACAGTATTTTGTAAGAGAGTGAGTGTTGGGAAACACTTGTGTGAACCTTTTCTTTGGAGTGATCTTGTGAGGTTATTCTCTTGGGGTATTTGGGATTAATTAGAGTAATTACTCTAATTTTATACTCTCTTTTGTACTCTTGTTGGTATAGTGAAATTGCTCCTCTCCGCTTGTGGGCGTAGGTCACCTTGACTGAACCACGTTAAATTTGTGTCTTATTTATATTTTTTTAATTGCTGTTATTATCAACTTCCATTGTCTTTGTTGTTGTCATTATACCGTTGTTTGGCTAAATTTTGCACTACCCGGGTTTCCGATCCTAACAAATTAGTATCAGAGCCAGATCTAACCGGGTTAGTTTAAATAGCCAAAATGACTCTAACAAAGTCTTATGTTGAGAAATTTGACCGAAGTGCAAACTTCAGAATGTGGCAATTAAAGATGGAAGCTATCCTAATTCAGGATGGCTTAGATTTGGCACTGCAAGGAAAGGAGAAGATGCCAGATAAAATGACGGACGAGAAGTTTGTCGTCATAGACAAAAAGGCAAAAGCAAGTAATATTTTAAATCTTTTAAATGAGGTTTTACGTGAAGTTGCAGCAGAAAGCTCAGCCAAAGGCATATGGGAAAAGCTTAAAACCCTATATATGAAAAGAACAGTAGAAAATAGACTCTACCTAAAGCAAAAACTCTACACTTTTCGTATGGCTGAAGGTACCTCTATACTTACTCATCTTGATACTTTTGATTCTCTTCTTATGGATTTAAGTAACATAGATGCTGAAATCAAAGATGAGGATCAAGTTGTGTTATTGCTTGTTTCCTTACCCCAGTCGTTTAAACATATAAGAGATACTATGCTTTATGGAAAGGATAATATCTCTTATAAAGATATCAAATCTATTTTGAAATCAAAAGAACAAATAGATAGAGATATTACTGGGAAAACTAGTGGGAACCAAGGGGAAGGCTTATTCATAAGAGGTAGATCCAATAAGAAAGATTCAAGTAGTGAGAAACCTAAATCAAGGTCAAAATCCAGATACAGAAATGTCATGTGCAAATATTGTCATAAGAAAGGTCACATTATTTCTGAATGCTTTAAATTGAAAAACAAAGAAAAGCATACAGAAAAGAAAAATGAGCACAAAAATAATGACACTGCCGAAGCAAGTGTAGCTACTGATGAGACTGAGGTAACTATTTCTTTAGCAACTAATAATAGTTTCAAATCTATCAATGAGTGGATTTCAGATTCGGGTTGTTCTTATCATATGTGTCCCACTCGGAATTTATTTACCACATATGAATCTATTGGAGGTGGAGTTGTCTTGATGGGCAACAATGCTGTCTGCAAAGTTATTGAAAAATGTACAGTCCGAATCAAAATGCATAATAGTGTGGTGAGAACTCTCACCGATGTTAGACATGTTCCTGACTTAAAGAAAAATCTCATCTCTTTGGGCACTCTAGAATCTCTTAGGTGCAAGTACACAGGTGAATGTGAAGTTCTGAAAATTTCTCACGGTGCTCTTGTGATCATGAAAGCACGCAGATCTGGTACGTTGTATACTCTTTTGGGATCTACTGTTACAGGTGCTGCTGCAGTTTTAATATCAGATAAATCAGATTCTGACATCACCAAATTGTGGCATATGCGATTGGGGCATATGAGTGAAAAAGGTCTTTCCATCCTCAGTAAAAGAGGTCTCTTATGATAGTAAAGTATATTATAGTAAGGTATATGAAGTATATTAGTATTTAGGTGAAATGAGACCTAGAAATTAATTATGTGGTTAATTGGTTAAATATTAGATTTTAGTGAAAGATTAATAGATTAATTAGTGGATAATTATTGTTGAAGGCATCAATCCACGTGTAGTAAGTAGAATGACTAAGCATTATAAGTTATGAGGTGGCATCTTTGGAGTTTAGTTCTTTATTAGGTGTATTCATGTTACGGGGCCAACACTCTATTATGTGGAGTCCGAATTCATTATCTAACTAAATTTAGTTATTCATTTTTCTTAAAAGAACTAGTGTTCAGCAGCAAGACATAAATATTTGAGGAGTGATGTATTCCATTTTTGAGGAGTGGGAGGTAATTTATCTTTAAAGTGACACAAAGGTCTTGGATAGAGGCAAATGAAGGCAGCAACGTGACTTTCACTTTTGTGTGTAGCATCCCATCATTTAATTGTGTAACCAGCAATGTTCCTCCTCCATTTTTTAGGAGATAACTCATATTCCTTCTCAACAAAGTGAGTACTAAGTTCTATGATTGAGGAAAACACAAAAAGTGACATAGATGTTATACCCACGTCAGTTTCCTCTGGATAATTGCAAATTGGAGATTTCTTTGTAATAAAGTAAGGTGTCGGGAAGCATTAAAGAAGGTGATCTAGGTTTGATCCGTTGTCTATAATCTTCTACGAGTTCATACGAGCAATTAAGGTATGTTAAGGCTAATTCTTCCTTCTTTTGGCATGATCCAAGTAATGATACGTAAATATAATGTTATATCATAAATGATTCTACTCTTAGTACATAAGGATGCCTACGTGATTCATTACTGTAAAATATAACTCAAAGTATGTCTAAGTATGTTTCTAAGTCCCTATTGAGGCATACGATAACGAAGTTAATATTCATAATGTAATGATATATGCATCTTCATTTACCAGTCATGTATTTACCACCGAGCTACATCCGGTTGGGCAATTACGCATTTACCACCGTGCTATGGCTGGTCGGGCAGTCATGCATTTACCACCGAGCTATGGCTGGTCGGGCAGTTACCTATTTACCACCGTACTACAACCGGTCGGGCAGTTACTACTAGTTGGGCAGTTATACATTTACCACCGAGCTACGGCCGGTCGGGCAGTTACCACTGATCAGTTGGGCAGTCATGTTACGATATGGATAATAGTCCCTAAGAGAGGCATTATATATAAAAGTATAATTAGTATGCATATACGATGGCACTTCAGAGGTTCGTGTTGATTCTTATATCTCTCTCATTAATGTTGACTTATTGTTATGTTTCAGTTCTTCCTTACATACTCGGTATATTATTCATACTGGCGTCCTTTTGTTGTGGGCGCTGCATTCATGTTTGCAGGTGTAGGTAATCAGTTTGATGAGCCCTCATAGTAGACGAGGTTAGCATTCAACGAAGGATTGGTAAGACTCCACTTCATTTGGAGTGCAGCCGAGTCTATAAGTCATTGTGTCAGAGTTTTGCTAAAGACGGGGGCTGGGGCCCTGTCCCGTTTGATGTTGAATACTCTTATAGGATTTGTAGAAATAGGTTCATTATGTACAGTATGTCAGAGGCCTTGACGGCCGTGTTTATTCATGTTTTACGTACGATGGATCGCTAATACAACATTTGCCCACTTACAGTTATACATTATGAGTTGTGGCCATGTTGACCCATAATAGTTACAAAAAGAATAAGTTCAACTAACTCGAACTATTTACTTTCTGGTTTTCGTCGAATGATCATGGGTTACAGAGGGGTTCGCTCGAGCCAGTCTGGCACCGGGTGCCAGCCACACCTCCCCAGGTTTGGGGCATGACAGGTTATTTTCCCACAACAAGGTTAGGTAAGATACTTACCTTAGAATGTCAAATCAACCCTCCAAACTCGCCCCTCCAACTGGCTTGAATCTAGCCAAATAATATTTAATAAAGTTAAATAATATTATAGGGATCAATTCCAAATAATAAACCTTCAATCTTTAATCAGTTCTCAAATAGTCAACAGGGGCCCACATGATCAAAACACGAGTCTAGGGGTAGATACCGACTACCCATAACCCCATGCGTCCAAATATGTATTTTTTTTAAATCCTAAGTCGAAATCATAGCTCAAAACCTTAATTTTCTTAGGTTGTAGGCAAAACTCCAACTTTTACTTCAAAATTCCATATTTTAGGTATTAATAATCCATATATATTTTTGAAATATAACCACAAATAGTAAAAATCACTTACTCTCTAGCCTTGTATGGAAATCCCATTGAAAATATACCCCTCTCCAAGACTAGGGTTCAACATATGAGAGAATGGATAAATATTCCGAAAATAACAACTTAAGTAGTCTTCCCAGCACTAACCATCACGAATGCGGCCCAAGCCTCGCGTTCGCAAAGAGGAAAAATGATTCTACCCAAAAAACCTTCTATGCCACTGCAGAATCACCCTCGTGATTTCAAAGACTCGCCTGCTCCCCCTACGTGAATGCGACATCTCCCCTCGCAAACATGAAGCCTCCTGCCCAGCCTTCATCGCTAACGCGACCCAACCTCTACAAACGCGAAGGCTACTCTCCCTGCCTCAACTCCTTCTTCACAAATATCGGCCCTCCTTCGGCGAACACGAAGCACAATATTCCCAACCCTAAATAAACTCTACACGATCATGATACCTGCCCACGATCGCGATGGACACTTCTCACACATGCAAAATCTGCAACCCCAATGCTCTAGGTGGTCCGAAACTCACCCGAGCCACCCCCGACCCCGTCAATCATACCAACAAGTCCATAAATACTACCACGACCTATCCAAAGCCTGGAAAAACATAAGAAATCATCACATCTAAGAATCAAAGGCTAAGCCACACATTGAACTCTCTTAAGATCATAAACTCTCAAGCATCCAACCAAGCGTGTGATTAATGCATACACACCTCGGGTCTTAACCAAAATTTGCATACAACTTTAATACACGAATAAAACCCTATCCCAAGTCCTGAAACAACAATCGGATTTTGATAACATCAATATCAATCATTGGTCAAACTTAAGAAGACTCCAGTTCTTCAAATTGCCAACTTTCGACAAACAGAGCCAAAACCTTTTAGGAACGTCCAAATCCAAATCTGAATATACGCCTCAGTCCAAAATCAGTATACAAACCTATTAGAACCATCAAATCACCAATTCGGGGTTGTCTATTAAAGAAGTCAAACCATGGTCAACTCTTACAACTTAAGGCTTCCAAAATAAAATCAAGTGTTCCAAATCACCCCAGAATCCCATGAAAATCAAACCACCCATCCCCGCAAGTCACAAAACATCAAGTACGCATATGGAAAACATCAAATAAGGTAATGATACTCTAATACTAAAAATGGTTGATCGAGTCATTATTTTCTCCACCTATAAAATAAATGTTAGTCTTTGAACGGGTTAAGAAACATACTTGAGCTACTGAAAAGGTGTGGATATCTACTCTGCATATCTAACTCGGTCTCCCAAGTAGCATCCTTGCTCGGTTTTCCTCTTGAAAGAACCTTCACTGACACGATCTCCTTTTATCTTAACTTCCGAACCTGCCTATCAAAAATGGCAACCGATTCCTCTTCATAAGCCAGATTCTCATCTAATTCCACCATGCTGAAGCCATAAATATGAGACTTATCTTCATGACACTTCTGGAGCATAGAAACATGGAATACTAGATGAACTCTCGAAAGACTAGGAGGCAAAGAAATCCTATAAGCAACCTCGCCAACTCTCTCCAGTACCTCAAATGGACAAATAAACCTCGGCTCAGCTTACTCTTCTTTCCAAACCTCATCACGCCCTTTATTGGTGAAACTCTAAGAAGAACCTTTTAACCCTCGATGAAAGCAACATTACGAACCTTCCTATTGACATAACTCTTCTTCATGTACTGGATTGTATGAAGTCACTCCTGAATCAACTTCACCTTCTCCAAGGCATCACGAATCAAACTTGTACCCAATAACCTAGCCTTATTAGGCTCAAACCAAAAAAATTAGAGAGCGACACTTCCTCCCATATAAAGTCTCATACAGAACCATCTGGATACTGGACATGTAGTTGTTTTTGTAAGAAAACTCCACCAATGGTAGGAATTGATCCCAATGGCCTTCAAAATCAATGACACAGGACCTCAACAAATCCTCAAGGATTTGAATAGTCCTCTCAAACTTCCCATCTATCTGT
This sequence comes from Nicotiana tabacum, assembly GCF_000715075.1. Lineage (NCBI taxonomy): Eukaryota > Viridiplantae > Streptophyta > Magnoliopsida > Solanales > Solanaceae > Nicotiana > Nicotiana tabacum. Next base: position 62,125,527 of record NC_134094.1, on the reverse strand, counting down.
GGGTGAAATACAATGTTAAGCTCAACCCGCGTACCCAATTCTCTCATAATATCTCTCCAAAAGTGCGACGTGAACTGAGTACCACGGTCTAAAATGATAGAGACATGCACACCAATCAAGAGAACAATCTCTCTAATATAGATCTTAGCCAACTTCTCTGAAGTGTAAGAAGTCATCACTGGAATGAAATGTGCAGACTTGGTCAACCTATCCATAATGCCCCAAATAGCATCAAACTTCCTCAAAGTCCGTAGTAATGCGCTCCTACTTCCACTCCAGTATATCTATCTTCTGAAGCAAACCACCTGTTAACTATGCAAACACTATAAACTATGCCCAACAACGTCTTTCTTCGTCCTCCGCCACTAGTAATGCTGCTTCAAATCATGATACATCTTCGTAGCACCTGATGTTGACACTCAATTTTGACCTCCCATATTTAAAATTAACTTCTACAGGCTTCCTAATCAAAACATAATAAAAATATAGTTTTTGAACATTATTTAACTTTAATGCAATTTATGGATAATTATTCCTATTTTCACAGAATATAGGAATTTTTATCATTTTATTGTAATTAGTTAAATACTACCATTTTGTGCATTTTTCTAAATTTTAAATAATTTATTGATAATTATCCTATTTTTCAAATATTAGGATATTTTATTAATTTATTGTCCTTTAAAAAATAAAATAATAATCCCGACAACACCATTGTAGTAGTTGACATTTTTTGTAAGCAAATCCACTAGGCGAGGTGCCTTGAGCTAGTTTTTATATATATAATAAAAAACAAACATAAAGTAGCATGTTGTCTTACAAAGAGTAAGACCATAAGATATGTCTAGTACATAGATCCTATTACCAATTTTGGGCCTGTGATATCCAAAACTGATATTACATTTTGATCTAGACAATCACGTATAAAATTTAAAAACTAGCCTATTACAGTAGTGGCCATAATATATCCGCATTGCCCATAACTTGAGCATCACTCCTCGTGTAGTGTAGACTCCCTTATGCACTGATAGTATCACAATTGTGAAATGATCTTCCATGTAAGTGATTTGCATCCAAGGTTGGGAATAAGGCAGACCTGACCTTATTACCCTACAGTTTCTGAGCAGATTGACTGTGTGCGCTCCTTCAGCACCAAGGTGTTCTACCATGATTTTTGCCTGACTCCCTGTATGTGCTGTTGGATTCTTAGAATCTTTTGGATTTTTGATCCACAAACAATCACTTCCACACGCATGCTTACTAGTTTCCACCATGCACCAGAATTGTAAACAGTTAAACCAACACATTTTAATGAGATTTGCGTGTGATCTCCACTATTGATTTGAGTGAAAACCTGGATACCTCACTTCCTTAACCTTTGAGGAGTTGATATGCCATAACACTTCATTTGTTCCCAAGTTTGTTTGCTAAAGACACATACCTCTTGTGAATGATGCAAAGAAAAGTCTAGGCAGTGTCCTTCTTATGCATGCAGAACCTTCAGCTAGACTTGTTCTGGGAGGTGTTCCGCTGAGTTTAGTCTTCAATTGTGTCCTCCCTTTGAGCTGTGACTCCTTAAAGATTTGTGCAGTGCTACGTGTGTGTGACCCTAGTATATGGCCTTCTAATTTTGGATTCAACATGACACTGCTGGAACATATAATGCTCGATTTTCTCCTTGCTTCCATGCTTGTGCTTATCTTTGGTAGTCCTTCAAGGGAATGAACACTAAGTGTTAATACCACCCTATGAGCATGCACTAAAAAATAAGGCATGGACACAATATCGTCTCCTGCAAAAAAGCAAACACTGTTAGCATAAACCAAAATCACCACCCTCTCCTCTATAAAGATTTGAGAATGGTGATCCATCGTGACATCCCTGCTCTTATCCTTCCCCATAGCACTCCTTTCCTCCTTCTCTCCTAACTTCTTGTAACCTTGATACGCAAATATGGATATTGTAATTTGTCATCATTCACAATCCTCCTCCCATATGTGTCTAGATGGTAAAATCCATGGCATTCAATAGATCCAACATCCAAAGCATAATTTTTCAAATGATCCGCCAATTTGTTCCCTTCCCTATAAATGTGAGACACTCTACCAGTACATACCTCTAGCATTTCCTTTATTTTCTTGACCACATCAATAATCCAAGGAGATTTCCAAATTCATTCAATAACCTTTTTGAGCAACATAAGATCTGTTTGGAGCCAAGTATTAGATAGAACATTATGCATACAGTACTCCAAGGCCTCAAGAATTGCCATTGCCTCCGCTACTATGTTTGTCACTTCTTGAATTTCCTTGCCTCTTGCATAAATAACATCTCCATGTTCATCCCTTATCACATAACCAATCGCACTCCTGACTGGGTTGCCCCTTGATGCCCCATCCATATTGATTTTTATCCATTATTCCATTGGAAACTCCTACAATACCTTATTCACCTTCAGCCTAGGTGTGTAATTCTCCATCATTTGCAGAATGTCTGGCCATCTATATGGCACATTTCGAATACCTGGCTTTCTCACCTTGACAAACGACCGGATTATGGTTGATACTTGGTACATAACTCTGTTAATAGACACCACATCTCCATATTTGTAGCTATTCCTTCTCTTCCATAACTCCCAAACTATAATGCAAGGTAGAGTTTGAAATATTGGTTGAAGCCTTGGAATCACCTTTACTGTCCAGCATTTCACAATTGTTTGGTGCAAATTTAATCCCTCAAAAGATATCCCTGCAAAAGATAAGAAATATGACCACACCTTCCTAGCTGCATATGTTTTGAAAAATACATGTGCCACTATTTCTTCCTCCGAATTCACACAACACCAACATCTTGAAGGCATACAATACCACATCCTTTGAATAGCATCATCTAATGGTAGTTTTCCTCTCTACAATTTTCACATAAAGAATGATATTTTAAGTGGAAGCCCTTTCACCCACATATTCTTATATGTGACGGCACTATCTCTTCTACTCCTCAAAAATTTCCATGCAGATTTTACTGTAAATTCACCTTGAGTTTCAAGAGACCATATTGGTTTTTCCAGTACATCAATTGAATCTGGAGGTTTCACATTTTCCAGAATATGTGAGGCAAGATCCTGTGGCAATATTTATCTTACTTTGTCTTCATCCCATGTCCCCTACGACAACACATCATAAATATTATGAATTGATTCGTCACAATAGAAATCTAGAGGTGTAACAAAATAGAGAGCTCCCAATCCTGTCCAATTATCAAACCAAAAAAGCGATGATCCCATTCTTGGTTTCCATAATATGTGATGCTCAACAAGATCCCTTACTTCTAACATCTTCCTCCAAACATGTGATCCATATCTCCAAGGCACCACCAATGCGTTCATCTTCTTACAATACTTTTGACACATGAAAGAGATCTATAAAGATGGTTTAGTTCTGAAGTTCCACCATAACTTACAAAAAGAGCTTTTGACACATCATGTAGAGAACGAAAGCCTACACCCCCTTCCTCACATGGCAGGCATAGTTTATCCCAAGATGTCCAGTGTCTCGCTCTTCCATCTACTGAATTACTCCAAAATAACCTTGCAAATAATTTGTGCAGCTTATTGATCACGAAAGCAAGAGGATTGACAGCTGAGAGAAAAAGGATTGGCATACTTTGTAAAACATGGGATATTAAAACTGCCCTTCCTCCAATCGACAACAACTTACCTTTTCAAGATTGCAATTTATCGAGTATCTTTTTATGAGTCCTCGATAAAAAACCATCTTTCTTCTTGTGCAAAAAATAGGACATCCAAAGACAAATGAATGAGAAATCTTGACGACCAATTCTAGTGATCCTTTGTACCTTCGCCACAACTACTTCACTTGCTGAATGATGTAGATGCACTACTAACTTTGCTTTATTTATCAACTGTCCAAAGGCAACTTCATAGGCACTTAGTACATCCATGATCAAATGAAGCGAGGTGGCATCCGATGAAGAAAAAATGATGGTATCATCTGCATATGATAAGTAATTAATATTAGGACTCCACTTTGGTAACCCATAGCCACAAAAATATAAATTCAAGTGAAGTGGATTCAATTCCCTTGATAATGCCTCAGCTGCCAATATGAATAGAGTAGGTGACAATGGATCACCTTGCTTAACTCCTTTAGTAGATTTAAAGAAACCATACGGTTGCCCATTGAGAAGAACTGAGTACTAATTATTAGATACTAAGCCAAAAACCATGCCTATGAATCTCTCACAAAAGCCCATTTTCTTCAGTACCTTGGTCAAAAATAGCCAAGATAATCGATCATAAGCCTTCTCCATGTCTAATTTAATTACTACATTAGGCCTTCCTTGGTTCTTAGTCGCATATCAGTGATTATCTCTTGAGTTAATAAAGCATTCTCCACAATGCTTCTACCCTTCACAAAGCCTGCCTGTTCATCAGAGATAAGAGTAGGAAGTGTGTTCACTACCTCTCATGTATGACCCTTGAGAAAATTTTGTTGAAGAAATTGCTTAGGCTAATAGGCCTCATATCTGAAAATGTAATCACCTCCTTCTTTTTTGGCAATAAAACCAAATTTGTGTGAGTCACAAACATAGGTAGATCTTGCCCATTAAAGAAAGCTTTAACCATTTTTACCACATCCTCTCCAATTATATCCCAGCAGCATTAAAAAAACTTCCCATTGAAACCATCTGGCCCTCCAGCGCTCTCACTATTTAATCCAAACACTGCCAGTTTAACTTCTTTACAAGTAGGCTGTCTCATTAAATCATAATTCTGCTCATTATTTAGCATATGAGGAATATGATCTAATATCCCAAAACAACTAGGGACTATAGCTTCAGTAAATTGATCTTGAAAAAATCTCACAGCTTCGGCAGCCATTTCATCATTCTCCTCTAGCCAATTCCCATCACTAGCTTGAATTCTTCTCAATTGTAATCTTTTTCTTCTTCTATTTACTTGGATATGAAAGAACTTGGTATTTCTATATCCATCTTGAAACCAAGACATACCTGATTTTTGCTTCCAAAATTCTTCCTCCAACGCCAAGTACTTGAACAATTCTGCCTGAACTCTTTGAAGTTTCTCCCTATTCTGAATTGTAGGACTCATCTCAAATTGTGTCTCATGCACCTTCACCACCTCCTCTATGCTAGATAACTACTGGAAAATATCACCATACGTGACTTTGCTCCAAATTGACAAGGCCTTCTACAGCTTCTTCAACTTGTATTTAAACAAGATGAATGGATTGGCATGAAAATCAGTTTTCCAGTTTTCTTTCACCACGTCCAGTAAAGTGTCATGTTTGGTCCAAAGATTTAAAAACCGAAAAGCTTTATTGACAGGAACAGTATTAGGATTGAAATTTAGCACCATTGGACTATGATCTGAACCAATTTTTGACAGATGAATGATCTCCAACCCCGACCAAATTTGCTGTTACTCCATATTTGCTAAGTATCTGTCCAAACGTTTAAAAATATAATTCTCTTCAGCACGCCTATTCCACCAAGTAAAAATGCTCCCTTTGAAGCCCAAATCAAATATATTGCATGTGTTCATGCAATGCCTAAAGTCATCAACCTCATTTATATGAACAGGCAGTCCACCAAAGTTTTCCTCCTCATCACAAATGACATTAAAATCTCCACCAACGAGCCAAGGGATTGTCATGTCTACTGCCAATGCTTACATGGAGTCCCAAAGCTATATTCATTCTACTGTATCACATTTAATATAAATGAGGGTAAGAATAAATTCCTTATTATCCTCAGTGTCTACTAACTTCACAGTCAACTGTTACACCATGTCCATCAAGATTGTAACATCATATTTCTTATCAAAAAATGCCTAAATTTTGTTCGAGGTATTGACAATAGCTTGAGCAAAGCCAATTGTCCTCATATATCTATCCAGTTTACTACTCTGTTACATTGGTTCCATCAAGCCAATAAACTGGAAATTATGTTGTCTATGCATTGTTATAAGCCTTTCAAAAGCTCTGTTTGTGTTCACCGATCTAATATTCCAAATCATAGTATTCATCACTAATTATTGGATTTAGATAATGTCCTCCTTATTTGAACCCCAGGTGCTTGCACACTAGGAGTTTCTTTAGACTGCTTTTTTCTGCCCCTACCAGCCGATTTCCCTCTTTCAATTTGCATAGGAGAGATGTCACCTTATCTTTCTACGTTTAAGAAATTTTGTATTGTTGATTCTGCATCTAAATCTTTGCCTTTTCCCATCTAATCCTCTTCTCCATCCTCCTGTCGTTCCTGTGGAATCATTTGGTTCTTGGTAGGCTTAGGAATCAAATTTTTGCTAAAATTCCCTTTAGAAGCTTGACTAATTATATCAACTGGAGTATCAAACCTTGTGTTGGTTCTTGAGTTTCCTGTGAGTCCTACCTCTCCTCTTTTATTTGTAATACTCATAGATTGTTGTACCCCATCATTATTGATCTTTGCTGGGTTGGTAATATCATTGACATGAAGCTGTTGATTTTCTCCTGTACCTCATGGATCTCGCACTGTATGAATAGGATCTGCAGGGTTTGCTATAGCCTTTGTATAGCTTACTATAGCTTGTAACCCCTGATTCTGTTTAGGACTCAGAACCTATTCTTCACCTGTCGATGTAGCATTCTCTATTCGATCAACAATAGACTTCACCTTACCATTGACAATATATTTATCTTCTCCTTGATCATCTTCTTCTATTTGTCCCTCATCATCATTGTCATCTTCAACTTCATCTTCCTCTTGATCTTTCTCTACCTGATCATACCACAACTTACCACCAGAGAAATTTAGCTGCTCATTTAAGTTTTCCTGCTCAGCTATGGCCATTGTGTCCAGCGATTGTGATGGAATTTCTTGACATGATTGATTAGTTGTAACATTGTTGCCTCCAAAGGCTCTTGTTACCCATTGTGCAGTAGATTCAGTATTTCTAGGCTCCTCATTCCTTCTTCAATTAGTACTTGTATTCCCTCGATCCTTAGCTTTGACACCTGAACTGCCTTTGTTACCTTCCTTGGACACCCCAGTCCCAGGAGAACTAGGATTAAATGTTGGAGTTGCTGGATTTAATGTTTTCCCAGTAGGAATTGGACCAGGTCTAAGAGTTCGATTATTACCATCTTTTACTACTACCAGTTGATTATTAGCCTCATGATCTTCCCCATTCTTCTGCACTATAACAACATTATTATTAGCTTGAGTCTGCTTCTGCACCACATTAGCATCTTCATTCCCAACTTCCTCAACTTCCAATATTGCAAATTTATTTCCCACTTGCACTTGCTGCCCTTCACGTTGATTAACTGGAACAATTTCCTTTCCAGTTGTAGCATTATCTTCTGTTTGTTTGCCTTTGTTCTGCCCTCTATTGTCTCTAACTTCCTTCCATTGGGGACCTACATTCCCAACTACTTTTCCACTTAAAAGCACCATCAAAGGGCCAGAAACTCTACCTTTATCCACCACATTATCATTGGTAGAATGATTCCCATTCTCATTCTCTTTTTGTTTTATCAACTCTGGATGCAGCATCACTCTATCATACCATGACCTTGTAATCGACATTCCTTGCAATATTTAGGCATATAGTCATATTGTATCTTCACCCATGTAGTCTTAACTTCACCAGATACTTTATTCTCTATGTCCATTCGAACTTTCTTTGGCAAGTCTGTCAATAAATCAACCAGCACCTTTACACGAGCACAACTTGGCCTTGTTTTGTTGATGGTTGCTAAGTTTAAGTGTAAAGGATTTCCCACTACAGATGCTAATGAAAATAAACACTCTTTGACAAAATAAGTAGGCAGTAGGTTAGGAAATAAAATCCATGCCATTGCCATAGGTGTTTCGTCTCCTGCCTTAAACTTAGCATCGTAAATAAGCTGCCTCATCTGGTATTCATACCCATCTTTCGCCTTAAAATAATATGTACCTTTTGACGTAAGTTTAAGATAATATTCCCATAAGGTAAATCATATTAATACATGCTTATCCCTCAGCAATCCAATGTTGCATTCTCCTTTGATACCAACCTGTGCACGGATGATTCGACGTAACTCCTGCAAATCTGGCCAGCCATACGATAACTTCCCTACTACTGCATATTGCAGACCTTCAATGACATTCATTCTCTCAACTTCTGACTTTGTAAACTTCACCATTAGTTTCCCATGCAAGAACGTAATCCTTCGAAGAGGAATAGGTTCGACTGCTGAAGCTTTTTCATCCATGGCAGCATTGATCGTGGCAGGTTTTAAAATTTTTGAATAATCCAGTGGTTGTGGATTGTTATTTGTAGTTGTGGGTGGTTGGGCGATGATGGAAGGCAGCTGACCAGCAGGAAAAATAGGCTGGCTGCCAGCCGGAACGGCCATGGCAGCTCTCAAAGTGCAAATCGCCTGTGAGTCGCCTCTTTTTCTCCAGAGCTTCTTAGGGTAACTATTTGTTTTTTGTTAGTTGTTTTCTCATAAATACCACAAGATTTTTTTTCAATTAAATAATTATTTCCTAATTGATAGCGATGTCTAATAATTACAAGGAAGTCGATAGAATTTATTTCAAATACGAATCCAATCTAGTCAAATTAGTGTCACATCAATATACGACATGATATGACATTTGATTTGACTAGACACTGATGTGATATGACACTTGATGTGACATGTCAATCGATGTGACATGACATATTTTGCTTTTGACCATATGTTTTCTTTCATTTTACATTTTTTATTCTTGCTTAAATGTAGGCCACATATTTTTTAACCCCCACAAATATACCTACCTATATTACACACATACACAAAGACAACCCATCAGATTCATATATCAAAAAGGTAGAATACATCGACAACCCATTAAAATTGTCCTCACTTTTCACTTGAGCACTCCATTTTAAGTCCGTTCCATTTGAATACTCCAACGACATCTCAAACGTATCATTTAGACATAACTTGGTGATGTGGTATAGTTCGTGTGTTACATCATTTTTCAGAGCGTGAGAGCAATTTTTCTTTTTAAAATTTTTTCTCAATCTTTTTTCTCCTATTCTTTCCGCACACCATCATCTCTTTCTTTCGCACACCAGGTGACATTGCTCTCTTTTCTTTCACAATATTTTTCTCCTCTCTTTTTTCTTTCTTTAAAGAAATGTCGTTGGTTTCATATTTTTATAGTGAAGCATGAAGGAGAAGCAATAGTAGATTCAAAATAGAAAGGGAAAAAAATAATTCATTTTACTAGAGAGTCCATGTTCGTTTCATTGCATTAGCAAACCTGAGACAATAACTTTGTGACTTAATATGAAGAAAATCAGATTCACATCTCAAAAAATTTCGGTGAACCTTCATTTTTTCCGGCGAGTTTCGTGAATCCAAAGAATAAGAAAATCAAGTTTTAATTTTTCAAAAATTTTCACCGAAAGCTACAACGTGAAGAAGAAGAAGAAGAAGATAGTTGGAAAAGAAATTGCCGAAAATTAATTGTTCCTGTAACGGGTCGTTAGGGAAGTTGACGATGGGGTGGGGTGGGTTTTCATTTTTTTAAGCTTGAAGTTCTAGTTTCCACCACATAACTAAACCTGAAAAACTAGCATAATCAAATGTTGTAGTCGAGCTAAAAAAGAAGAACAAGATCGATGGCACAGCCGAGAAGGGAGTCGTACTTGGCCATGGCTTTGGCAGATATTTAATTTTTTTTCCAAAAGCTTTTAAATTTTTGGTCAAATAAATTCACGTGTCCCAATCTTATTTGTCACTATAGCATGTGATATACAACCACCTTTTATGTTTGGTTGCCTATAAATTCTGTGTCTAAGTGACACGTTTGAGATGTGGTTGAAGTATTCAAATGAATCGTACTTAAGATAGATTGCTTAAGTGAAAAGTTTGATGGGTTGTCGATTTATTAAAGAAAACAACTGATTCTCTCAAGCTTGGGAGAGAACAACCACCTCCTCCCAAGCTCTCTCTCGTCTGCTTCTCTCACACCGCCTCTGCCGCCGGCCGGCTGGTAAACAACCCCCAAAACCCCTTCCTCCCTCTCGTCGATCACACCTCAATGAAGCCCCACCAGATCCGCTCCAAGTCTGGACAGAGATTCGAACGCTGGCGGCCCTTTATTTCATCCTCTTATGTTTGGTTTTTTCTTATTTGTGCATCTTGTTCTTTACAGATCTAAAGCGATGACACAACTTCACCATGTTTGATTTTTGTCGAAAATAGCATTGTTTCGAAGATATTTTATGCTCCGTTGACGGCCACCATTGCAGCTCTTTAGCCGGGAAACATTGTTGGCCTAAGTGAAGGTTAGTTTTGAAGCTTGACAATGGAAGCTCAGGCATGAACCACGTCCATCCCTTGTGTGCATAGACACGGACAGATTCGAGCATGTGGGATGCACGTGAAGGAGATAAGCTTAACTTGATAAAATTGATATCTCCTGAATGAAAAGGTTGCATAATTGATAGGAGAAGGACTCCTTAATCAAAGAGAACACTATCCAAGAAAAGGGAGGAGTTAGAAGTTGAGATCAACTAAAACTCTTCCACCAAGGAAGAGTGGCATTAGAACTCTAGTTATTTCTTCATCTACTAACTCTATATATTGCAGGATGTTCTCATTCTACAGAGATGCACAAAAGCAGAAGTTAAACGTGAATTGAGAGCAAAATAGCAAGGCATTTTGCAAGCAATTCGTGTGTGATTCAAGTGTGCAAACCTGAAGCTACATGAACCAGATAGAAGAACCAGCTCCAAGTGTCTATCTTTTATTCTAGTTCAATTGTAGTAGGTGTTTTCATATTGTAGCTTTCAGCTTTATCTAGAGGAATTGTAATAGATACTCAGAGTATTCAATTTAGAGTTAACTTGAAGTTGTCGCGACAGTTAGAGACTGTTTGCCACAACGGGATTAGAGTTAATTCTAAGTTTACAAAAGTGTTTTGTAAATGCAGTTTTTGGCTCAGTGATTTAGTGGAAGAGTTTGGAAAAATCCTATCAGGAAGTAGGTCGTGGTTTTTTCACCCTTTGAGCCAGGTATTTTCATCATAAAATACTTGTGTTCTTTACTTTCCGCATTTACTATTTCAGCAATAGTAGGTTAAGGAACATATAGAAGAACCCAGTACTTCTATAATCAATTTAGGCAAAAAATTATTGGTCTAAGTGAAGGTTAGTTTTGAAGATTGACAAAGGAACCTCAGGCATGAACCAGGTCCATCCCTTGTATGCATAGACACAGGCAGATTCGAGCTTGTGGGATGCACGTGAAGGAGATAAGTTTAACTTGGTAAAATTGATATCTCCTAATCGAAAAGGTTACATAATTGATAAGGAGAAGGACTCCATAATCAAAGAGAACACTATCCAAGATAAGGGGGGAGTTAGAAGTTGAGATCAACTAGAACTCTTCTACCAAGGAAGAGTAGCATTACAACTCTAGTTATTTCTTCATCTACTAACTCTATATATTGCAAGATGTTCTCATTCTACAGGGATGCACAAAAGCAGAAGTTAAAAATGAATTGAGAGCATAATAGCAAGGCATTTTGCAAGCAATTCATGTGTGAATCAAGTGTGCAAACCTGAAGCAACATGAACCAGATAGAAGAACCAGCTCCAAGTGTTTGTCTTTTATTCTAGTTCAATTGTAGAAGGTGTTTTCATATTGTACCTTTCATATTTATCTAGAGTCTATTGTAATAGGTACTCAGAGTATTCAACTTAGAGTTAACTTGAAGTTGTCGCAACAGTTAGAGGCTATTTGCCACAATGGGATTAGAGTTAATCCTAAGTTTACAAAAGTGTTTTGTAAATGCAGTTTTTGACTCAGTGATTTAGTGGAAGAGTTTGGAAAAATTTTACTGGGAAGTAGGTCGTGATTTTTTCACCTTTTGAGCCAGGTGTTTTCCACATAAAATACTTGTGTTCTTTACTTTCTGCATTTACTATTTCCGCAATAGTAGGTTAAGGAACACAGAGAAGAACCCGGTCCTTCTATAATCAGTTTAGGCAAACACTTGTTGGCCTAAGTGAAGGTTAGTTTTGAAGATTGATAAAGGAAGATCAGGCATGAACCGGGTCCATCGCTTGTGTGCATACACACGGGTAGATTCGAGCATGTTTAATGCACGTGAAGGAGATGAGCTTAACTTGGTAAAATTGATATCTCCTGATCGAAAAGGTTGCATAATGGATAAGGAGAAGGACTCATTAATCAAAGAGAACACTATCCAAGATAAGGGAGGAGTTAGAAGTTGAGATCAACTAGAACTCTTCCACCAAGGAAGAGTAGAATTAGAACTCTAGTTATTTCTTCATCTACTAACTTTATATATTGTAGGATGTTCTCATTCTACAGGGATGCACAAAAGCAGAAGTGAAACATGAATTGAGAGCAAAATAGCAAGGCATTTTGCAAGAAATTCGTGTGTGATTCAAGTGTTCAAACATGAAGCTACATGAACCAGATAGAAGAACCAACTCCAAGTGTCTGTCTTTTATTCTAGTTCAGTTGTAGTATGTGTTTTCATATTGTACCTTTCAGCTTTATCTAGAGGTAATTGTAATAGGTACTCAGAGTATTCAAGTTAGAGTTAACTTGAAGTAGTCACAACAGTTAGAGGTTGTTTTCCACAACGGGATTAGAGTTAATCCTAGGTTTACAAACGTGTTTTGTAAATGCAGTTTTTGGATCTGTGATTCAGTGGAAGAGTTTGGGAAAATCCTACTGGGAAGTAGGTCATAGTTTTTTCACCTTTTGAGTCAGGTGTTTTTCACGTAAAATACTTGTGTTCTTTACTTTCCGCATTTACTATTTCAGCAATAGTAGGTTAAGGAACACATAGAAGAACCCGGTCCTTCTATAATCAGTTTAGGCAAAAAATTGCTGGCCTAAGTGAAGGTTAGTTTTGAAGATTGACAAAGGAAGCTCAGGCATGAACCAGGTCCCTCCCTTGTGTTCATAAACACGGGAAGATTCGAGCATGTGGGATACACGTGAAGGAGATAAGCTTAACTTGGTAAAATTGATATCTCCTGATCGAAAAGGTTACATAATTGATAAGGAGAAGGACTCCTTAATTAAAGAGAGCATTATCCAAGATAAGGGAGGAGTTAGAAGTTGAGATCAACTAGAACTCTTCTACCAAGGAAGAGTAGCATTAGAACTATATTTATTTCTTCATCTACTAACTTTATATATTGCAGGATGTTCTCATTCTACAGGGATGCACAAAAGCAGAAGTTAAACGTAAATTGAGAGCGAAATAGCAAAGCATTTTGCAAGCAATTCGTGTGTGATTCAAGTGTGCAAACCTGAAGCGACATGAACCAGATAGAAGAACCAACTTCAAGTGTCTGTCTTTTATTCTAGTTCAATTGTAGTAGGTGTTTTCATATTGTACCTTTCAGCTTTATCTATAGGCAATTGTAATTGGTACCCAGAGTATTCAAGTTAGAGTTAACTTGAAGTTGTCGCAAAAGTTGGAGGCTGATTGCCACAACGGGATTAGAGTTAATCATAGGTTTACAAAACTGTTTTGTAAATGCAGTTTTTGGCTCAGTGATTTAGTGGAAGAGTTTGGGAAAATACAACTAGGAAGTAGGTCATGGTTTTTTCACCTTTTGATCCAGGTATTTTTCACATAAAATACTTGTGTTCTTTACTTTACGCATTTACTATTTCAGCAATAGTAGGTTATGGAACACATACAAGAACCCGATCCTTCTATAATCCGTTTAGTCCAAACATTGTTGGCCTAAGTGAAGGTTAGTTTTGAAAATTGACAAAGGAAGCTCAGGAATGAACCAGGTCAATCCCTTGTGTGCATAGACACGGGCAGATTCGAGAATATGGGATGCACGTGAAGGAGATAAAATTAACTTGGAAAAATTGATATCTCCTGATCGAAAAGGTTGCATAATTGATAAGGAGAAGGACTCCTTAATCAAAGAGAACACTATCCAAGATAAGGAAAGAATTAGAAGTTGAGATCAACTAGAACTCTTCCACCTATCAAAGAGAGCACTATCCAAGATAAGGGAGGAGTTAGAAGTTGAGATCAACTAGAACTCTTCTACCAAGGAAGAGTAGCATTAGAACTATAGTTATTTCTTCATCTACTAACTCTATATATTGCAGGATGTTCTTATTCTACAGGGATGCACAAAAGCAGAAGTTAAACGTGAATTGAGAGCAAAATAGCAAAGCATTTTGCAAGCAATTCGTGTGTGATTCAAGTGTGCAAACCTGAAGCTACATGAACCAGATAGAAGAACCAGCTCCAAGTGTCTGTCTTTTATTCTAGTTCAATTGTAGTAGGTGTTTTCATATTGTACCTTTCAGCTTTATCTAGAGGCAATTGTAATAGGTACTCAGAGTATTCAAGTTAGAGTTAACTTGAAGTTGTCGCAGCAGTTAGAGGATGTTTGCCACAATGGGAGTAGAGTTAATCCTTGGTTTACAAAAGTGTTTTGTAAATGCAGTTTTTGGCTCAGTGATTTAGTGGAAAAGTTTGAGAAAATCCTACTGGGAAGTAGGTCGTGGTTTTTTCACCTTTTGAGCCAGGTGTTTTGCACGTAAAATACTTGTGTTCTTTACTTTCCGCATTTACTATTTCAGTAATAGTAGGTTAAGGAACACATAGAAGAACACGGTTAGGCAAAAAAGTGTTGGCCTAAGTGAAGGTTAGTTTTGAAGATTGAGAAAGGAAGCTCAGGCATGAACCAGGTCCATCCCTTGTGTGAATAGACACGGGAAGATTCGACCATGTGGGATGCACGTGAAGGAGATAAGCTTAACTTGGAAAAATTGATATCTCTTGATCGAAAAGGTTGCATAATTGATAAGGAGAAGGACTCCTTAATCAAAGAGAACACTATCCAAGATAAGGGAGGAGTTAGAAGTTGAGATCAACTAGAACTCTTCTACCAAGGAAAAGTAGCATTAGAACTATATTTATTTCTTAATCTACTAACTTTATATATTGCAGGATATTCTCATTCTACATGTATGCACAAAAGCAGAAGTTAAACGTAAATTCAGAGTAAAATAGCAAAGCATTTTGCAAGCAATTCGTGTGTGATTCAAGTATGCAAACCTGAAGCTACATGAACCAGATAGAAGAACCAGCTCCAAGTGTCTGTCTTTTATTCTAGTTCAATTGTAGTAGGTATTTTCATATTGTACCTTTCAGCTTTATCTAGAGGCAATTGTACTAGGTTCTCAGAGTACTCAAGTTAGAGTTAACTTGAAGTTGTCGCAAAAGTTAGAGGCTGATTGCCACAACGGGATTAGAGTTAATCATTGGTTTACAAAACTGTTTTGTAAATGCAGTTTTTGGCTCAGTGATTTAGTGGAAGAGTTTGGGAAAATACAACTGGGAAGTAGGTCATGGTTTTTTCACCTTTTGATCCAGGTATTTTTCATGTAAAATACTTGTGTTCTTTACTTTACGCATTTACTATTTCAGCAATAGTAGGTTAAGGAACACATACAAGAACCCGATCCTTCTATAATCCATTTAGGCGAAACATTGTTGGCCTAAGTGAAGGTTAGTTTTGAAGATTGACAAAGGAAGCTCAGGAATGAACTAGGTCCATCCCTTGTGTGCATAGACACGGGCAAATTCGAGAATGTGGGATGCACGTGAAGGAGATAAACTTAACTTGGAATAATTGATATCTCCTGATCGAAAAGGTTGCATAATTGATAAGGAGAAGGACTCCTTAATCAAATAGAACACTATCCAAGATTAGGGAGGAGTTAGAAGTTGAGATCAACTAGAACTCTTCCACCAAGGAAGACTAGCAAGAACTCTATTTATTTCTTCATCTACTAACTCTATATATTGCAGGATGTTCTCATTCTATAGGGATGCACAAAAGCAGAAGTTAAACGTGAATTGAGAGCAAAATAGCTTGGCATTTTGCATGCAATTCGTGTGTGATTCAAGTGTGCAAACATGAAGCTACATGAATCAGATAGAAGAACCAACTCCAAGTGTCTGTCTTTTATTCTAGTTCAATTGTAGTAGGTGTTTTCATATTGTACCTTTCAGCTTTATCTAGAGGCAATTGTAATAGGTACTCAGAGTATTCAAGTTAGAGTTAACTTGAACTTGTCACAACAGTTAGAGGTTGTTTTCCACAACGGGATTAGAGTTAATCCTTGGTTTACAAAAGTATTTTGTAAATGTAGTTTTTGGCTCAGTGATTTAGTGGAAAAGTTTGAGTAAATCCTACTGGGAAGTAGGTCGTGGTTTTTTCACCTTTTGAGCCAGATGTTTTCCTCGTAAAATACTTGTGTTCTTTACTTTCCGCATTTACTATTTCAGCAATAGTAGGTTAAGGAACACATAGAAGAACACGGTTAGGCAAAAAAGTGTTGGCCTAAGTGAAGGTTAGTTTTGAAGATTGAAAACGGAAGCTCAGGCATGAACCAGGTCCATCCCTTGTGTGAATAAACGCGGGCAGATTCGAGCATGTGGGATGCACGTGAAGGAGATAAGCTTAACTTGGTAAAATTGATATCTCCTGATCGAAAAGGTTGCATAATGGATAAGGAGAAGGACCCCTTAATCAAAGAGAGCACTATCCAAGATAAGGGAGCAGTTAGAAGTTGAGATCAACTAGAACTCTTCTACCAAGGAAGAGTAGCATTAGAACTATAGTTATTTCTTCATCTACTAACTCTATATATTGCAGGATGTTCTTATTCTACAGGGATGCACAAAAGCAGAAGTTAAACGTGAATTGAGAGCAAAATAGCAAAGCATTTTGCAAGCAATTCGCGTGTGATTCAAGTGTGCAAACCTGAAGCTACATGAACCAGATAGAAGAACCAGCTCCAAGTGTCTGTCTTTTATTCTAGTTCAATTGTAGTAGGTATTTTCATATTGTACCTTTCAGCTTTATCTAGAGGCAATTGTACTAGGTTCTCAGAGTATTCAAGTTAGAGTTAACTTGAAGTTGTCGCAAAAGTTAGAGGTTGTTTGCCACAACTGGATTAGAGTTAATCCTAGGTTTACAAAACTGTTTTGTAAATGCAGTTTTTGGTTTAGTGATTTAGTGGAAGAGTTTGGGAAAATACTACTGGGAAGTAGGTCATGGTTTTTTCACCTTTTGATCCAGGTGTTTTTCACGTAAAATACTTGTATTCTTTACTTTACGCATTTACTATTTCAGCAATAGTAGGTTAAGGAACACATAGAAGAACCCGGTCCTTCTATAATCAGTTTAGGCAAACTTTAGGGTACCACACAAATCACCCCCCTCTTGTGTGGTATTGAAGTTAAAAACATCAATTGGTATCAGAGCGGGTTATCCTTGAAGAGGCTAACACCTTAGGAGAAGATCAAGATGAGTGTACTACTTGGAAACTAGGAAGGGAAATCCACTGCTAGACCCCCACTTTTCAACGACCAGTATTACTCTTGGTGGAAAAACATGATGAGAGATCACATCATAGGAGAAGACTATGAGCTATGGGACATTGTCACAGATGGCCCACTGGCTACGAAGAAGATAAATGCCGAAGGAGAAGAGGTGGCAAAGACAAGAGCTGACTGCACTGCTGACGACTTGAGAAAATGGGAGAAGAATGCTAAAGCCAAGAAATGGATTGTTTGTGGACTCGGTCCAGATGAGTACAGTAGAATCCAAAGATATACCAATGCTAAGGAAATCTGGGACACTTTGCAAGTGGCCCATGAAGGAACACCTCAAGTGAAGAGGTCCAGAGGAACACTACTATATTCTTAATATGAGAATTTCACCACGAAGGAAGGGGAAACCATCCAAGGGATGTATACAAGGTTCACCACACTGATAAATGAACTTAAGTATCTTGGAAGGATTATTTCTGAAGAAGACAGAGTTGAGAAGATTTTGACAAGGGTTCTACCAGTTACTTAGGAGAGCAAAATCACTGCCATTCAGGAATCAAAGAACATTGCCACTCTTAAGTTGGATGAGCTAATTGGAAATATCACTTCTTATGAACTTAGAATGCAAACCATGAAGATGGATGTACTCAATAAGGAAAGAAGCCTGGCACTTAGAATCACTGAAGGTTCTGATCTAAAAGATGACGAAATGGCTATGATCACAAAGGACTTCAAGAAGTACCTAAAGAAAGGAAAGAGTCCTTCAAGAAGTGGAAGCTACAACAAACCAAAGGCTCCTGAAAGGCAAACCAATGAGTGATGCTACAAGTGCCGTAAGACTGATCACCACATCAAGAACTGCCCTCAATGGGAAATTGAATGGAAGAAGGAAAGAGCTGAACAAAGAAACATGAATAAGGAATAGGTTCAACCCAAGAAGAACAAAGTATCAACAAAGGCTATGGTTGCTGCTTGAGGAGAAAGCTCAGATGAAAGCTCAGATGATGAAGATTGAGATGAACAAGCACTTATGGCCATTGGAGAATCTGAGGATGTAAACAATGAAAAGAACAGCTGTCTAAGGAATGTGTGATTTTAAAAGAAAAGTGTAAGAATCTGGGACTTAGGGTTAGTGAGACTATAAGTGAAAATATTGCATTAAAGAACCAGGTTCATGCATTTGAATCAAATGTCCTAAAACTTAGATATGAAAACCTAAAACTGAAATTAGGAACAAGTAAGAAGACAACTGATTGCACACAACTCACTCTAGAAGAAAATGTAGGTAAACTAAAAGATGAGTTGTATAAGAAGGATGAGCAGGTTAGAATTTTGAGAGAGGACCTAGGTAAAGTCAAGCATGAACTAGACAGAACTTGTAAATGGAACAGGTCCTCCGATGCACTTTCATGGCTACAGGAACATCATATTAGCAATAGAAGAGGACTTGGCTTTGGGAATATGCCACCTAAATGGGATCCCAAAAGTAAGTACCTTACACTTCCTGAGAACAAGATTTGTATTCACTGTGGTAAAACAGGTCACTATAAAAGTGAATGCAATGCAAAAGAAAAGGCAAGCCAAAAGAACAAAGAATTGGTTCAAGGGAAGAATAGGCTACCAAGTTGGGCTAAAAAGAATCTGATTCATCCTTTTGCCTATAGAAAGGGACTCAAACTAGTTTGGGTTCCTAAGACTAACCCCTGATTTCCTTTTGTAGGTCCATGTGAAAGGGAGTAGCCAAATATGGTACATGGATAGTGGCTGCTCAAAGCACATGACAGGAAGCAAGAACCAGTTCCTTTCAATTGAGGACCTCAAAGGCGGTAATGTCTCCTTTGGAAATGGGAAGAAAGGTGAGATCATTGGGGTGGAAAGGTAGGTAAGACTGATTCTCACTCTATTGAGAATGTCTACTTGATAGATGGCTTAAAATACAGTCTAATCAGTGTATCACAACTGTGTGATAGAGGTAACTTGGTAGCATTCACCTCTACCAAATGTTTTGTGATTAATCTTACCACTGACAAGATTGTTTTGCAGGGGAAAAAGAGTGAACAATATATATATTGTAGATCTGTCCACACTCTCAGAAAATGAACTCACTTGCTTAAGTGTGTTGGACAATGATCCCCTCCTTTGGCATAAGAGACTTAGACATGTAAGTCTGAGTCAACTTAACAAATTAGTTTCCAAGGACCTAGTGATAAGGTTGCCTAACATCAAGTTCAAGGAAGACAAAGTTTGTGAGGCTTGTGCAAGAGGGAAGTAGGTAAGATCCTTTTTTAAATGCAAGAAAGTGGTAAGCACCACCAAGATAATGGAACTGTTCCATATGGTTCTCTCTGGTCCAATGAGAACATTAAGAAGAGGTGGTAAAAGATATGTGATGGTGCTTGTTGATGATTACTCTAGGTATACTTGGACATTATTTTTAACATCTAAAGATGAAGCATTTGACATGTTCACTTCTTTTGTTAGAAAAACTCAGAAACAACTAGGTAATCAACTTGCATTAATTAGGTCTGATCATGGCACTGAATTTGAAAATGCTAAATTTGCTGAATTTTGTGATGAGCATGGCATAGATCATAATTTTTCTGCTCCTAGGACTCTAAAACAAAATGGAGTAGTTGAAGGAAAGAATAGGACACTTGAAGATATGGCCAGGACTATGCTTCTTTCTAGTAAAATTCCCCATAGCTTCTGGGCAGAAGCTATAAATACTGCATGCTACATCATAAATAGGTGCATGACTAGACCTCTTGTACAGAAGACTCCTTATGAGTTACTTAAAGGGAGAAAACAAAATATATCCCATCTTAGGGTATTTGGATGCAAGTGCTTTGTGCACAATAATGGTAAAGACTCCCTAGGTAAGTTTGATCCCAAAAGTGATGAGGGAGTATTCTTGGGATATTCGTCACATAGCAAACCTTATAAGGTCTATAACAAAAGAACTATGTGTGTAGAAGAAAATGTTCATGTGATTTTTGATGGACCAATTGGGCTGGTAAGAAACTCAAATGAAACGACAACCCAGACTGAAGCTGCACTAAAGGAAGGAATAGGTGATGGAACAAGTTCTCCCACCCAAGGCAACATGACAGGGGGAATAGAACAAAGAGGAAAGGATTCTCAAACCTCAAGGGAACCTGTCCATGAACCTGTTCCACAACAACAAAGCATTGAAGGAACATCAAGGGGAAACCAGTTGGTTGTAAAATCTTACAAGTATCGAAGTTCTCATCCTATTTAGGACCTAATCACTGATCTAACCTCTGGAATCAAAACCAGATCTTCATTAAAAAATCTTTGTGCTTTTGATGCCTTCTTATCTCTTATTGAACCTAAAAATGTTGCTGAGGCTTTGCAGGATGCAGACTGGGTAAATACAATGCAAGATGAACTCAACCAATTTGAAATGAGTCAAGTTTGGCATCTAGTACCAAGACCCAAGGACAGATCAGTAATTGACACAAAATGGGTCTTCAGAAACAAACTTGATGAAGATGGAATAGTTACAAGGAACAAGGAAATATTGGTGGTTCAAGGATACAGCCAAGAGAAGGGCATAGACTATGATGAAACCTTTGCTCCAGTTGCAAGGTTGGAAGCAATAAGACTCCTCATAACCTTTGCTGCTTACATGGAATTCACCCTTCACCAGATGGATGTCAAGAGTGCCTTCCTCAATGGATATCTAAAGGAAGAAGTTTTTGTCAAGCAACCTCCGGGGTTTAAAAGTAAGGAAAGTCCTGATCATGTGTACAAACTTAATAAAGCACTTTATGGGCTCAAGCGGGCTCCAAGAGCATTTTATGAAAGATTATCAAAGTTTTTGCTTGAGCATGACTACAAGAGAAGTAAAATTGACAATACTTTGTTCTTGAAAGAAAAAGGTAAAGATCTCTTGGTAGTTCAGATATATATTGATAATATAATCTTTGGAGCAACTACTGATAAGTTAAGTAAAGAATTTGCTAAACTAATGGGGAGTGAATTTGAAATGAGTATGATGGGTGAGCTTAATTTCTTTTTAGGCTTACAAATTAAACAAAATTCAAATGGAACTATGATCCATCAGCAGAAGTATGTAAAAGAGTTACTTAAAAGGTTTAAATTGGAAGATTCCAAAGAAATTGACACTCCTATTGTAACAGCTACAAAGTTGGATATAGATGAACCTGGTTCATCTGTTGATCAGAAGTTGTATAGGGGAATGATTGGCTCATTGTTGTATCTCACTGCTTGTAGACCTGACATTATTTTCGGTGTAGGCCTTTGTGCAAGATTTCAGGCAAATCCAAATGAGTCTCACTTGACTGCTGTCAAGAGAATTTTGAGATATCTAAAAGGCACGACTAATCTCTGTCTATGGTATCCAAAAGGTAGTAATTTCAATCTAGTGGGATATGCTAATGCTGATTTTGCAAGTTTTCTAGTGGATAGAAAGAGCACCTCAGGTATGGCACACTTTCTTGGCTCATGGCTCGTGTCTTGGGCTACCAAAAAGCAAAATTTAGTGGCCTTATCTACTGCTGAAGCTGAGTATGTTGTTGCTGCTTCATGTTGTGCTCAATTATTATGGATCAAACAGTAATTAATGGACTTTGGAATTGATATTGGTTGTATCCCCATTTTTTGTGATAAAACTAGTGCTATTAGTATGACCAAGAACCCGATTCATCATAAGAGAACTAAGCACATAGATGTTAGACATCACTTTTTGAGGGATAACTATGAAAAATGGTTGATCACTGGTATTTTGTGCTACTGACAAGCAAATATCTAACATCTTCACAAAAGCCCTAAGTAGAAATCACTTTGAAAGGAACAAGTTAGAATTAGGGATGATTAAGATCACCTAAAAGGACCAGTTTAGAATTCACAACGAAAAAAAACATCAATTTGTTTTTGGTTAGAAAATCTGAAGATGTGTATATAATTAGATTAATTTTTGCTCAGACTCCTACTTTCAATAGTATACTCTTGTGCCATGTGTTAAAATGACTCATTAATCTCTAATGATATTTTCTCTATTTTGGCAAATTTAGACTTATACAAGAGAATTATCAGTGAAGAAGCTGGTTCATCAAGGTAACACGGTATATTTTCTACACTCTGCATAATTTGAAATAATAATATTTGGATCATGAGCAGAGTCATACCTAAGTCCAAATTCATTTTAAACTTCTCCAATATAAGTGAACCAGTTCCGTTCAAAAGAATCATAACCAAATTAAACCACCTAGTTCCTAGGGAAAGTCTTCACCATCTCTTCAAAACTGACAATTCAGTTTGATTAGACTTCTAAAAGTCTGAAAAGCCTTCCGTTACCCATTAATCCCCTCCCCCCCCTTTAAATTGATCATCATCATCTCTGTCTTCATTCCAAAATTTTCAAGCCGTCGAAATACTCTCCATCTTCTCTCATCCTCCAAATTTCAATCTACATCTCTTTTTCTTCCAGAACCAAGCATAGCAATGACTAACCCTTCTGAAAACCCTGGCACACCCCTACCATGCTACTCATCTTCAACCATTTCTCAGCCTAAGAAAAGAAGAGTTAAGATGCTTGCTCGCAAGACAGTGGCTGGGAGTGAATTATCAAAGAAATTAGACGCTCAATTGAAAGCTATCCAAGCCCAAGAACCCCAAAACACTGAAGAATCCTTTATGTCTGCTACTGAGGGGGAAGAAACCGGGTCTTCTGATACAGAACAGGTAACCTCTGGTCCAAATATTACTAGTAAAGTCATTTATGAGTTAGTTGAGAATTTGGAGAACATGTTTATTCTGGTTGGATCTGTGGTTGATGTAGAATCTTCTGAGTCCAGAAGTATTGGTGATAAAAATAAAAAGGAAAATGAAAAGGAGAGTGAGGGTGCTCGGAGTGAAGAAAGGGGAATGGGTAAATGAGCGGTTGATTCTTCACCCACTCCTGATACAGGTATAATGGCTGTGTGTGGAGCAGAATCAGGTAAAATGGAGGAAAGTGTGAAGAAAACAGGGGGACGTGGGTCTGGCGAAGCCGCTGAAGGGCTGGTTAAAATTGGGCAAAATGTAGATGAACCTGGTTCAGCAGTAGAAGAACCCCTCGCAGACCTATTGAAGAAAGTGAGTAAGAGTTGCAACCCAAAGAATAAGAGAACTTCCAAGGCTAAGATCCCTGGCACTGCTAGGGCTAACAAGAAAAGGAAGGCTTCTTCTTCTGATTCTGCCGAAAATCCTCCCACAAGAGGAAGAGCCATAAGAAGCCAGCTAAAGCAAAATGAGGCAGATTTGCAAAAAGCCTTAGAAGAAAGCAAAAGAAAAGTAGGTTGCAAAAGGGAAGAAAAAGATGGCTGAGCCTGTTTGAGGCTGTTGATGTTGATGAAATAGATCTGGTCCATCAAGATAAAGACGTGATTGAAGAAGTGGAGTTCCAGACTCCCAAACCCAAGAAAGCTAAGACTTCCACTAAGAAGTCTATCTTTGTGTCAAAGTCTGGTGAACCATCCACCCTAGCAAAAAGGACCAGGTCTGTTGTTAAGACAAAATAATTGAAAATTGTTGAGGAAGAAGAATGGAGTGGAGAGGAAGAGGAAGAAGAAGATGATTCAGATACTGAGAAGGACAAGATGGCCAAGTTTGGCAAGAGGACAATTTTGAAGGGTAGACTCCTCAGGGATTTGGAAGAGGAAGGGATGGTGCTACTATTAGAGAAATTGGGATTGCAAGGCTGGAAAGACATGGTCCTTCAGATGGATGGAATATTGGCCAGGAGTGAAATTGTTGAATTTATGGCAAATGCTGCAGTGAAGGATGGACGGGTTACCAGTTTGGTGAAAGGGGTGCAAATCTCTTTCAATGTGAAGGAGTTGGGTGAAATTCTAGGTGTACCTGATGAGGGGTACAATGACTACACAAAGCTTAAGTGGCCAAGCCTAGAAAAACTTCCTACTGCCCTGTCCATTACCCAAAAATTCAGTGACAATGAAGAGAACTTGAGCCCAAGGCTGTGTACAAGAGTGAGATGAAGCCATCCCACAAGGTGTTGTTCGAATTTGTCAACAAGTGTGTTCTTCCTAGGCAGGAAAGTAAGCACATTGCCAACTTCATAAACTTGGTTCCGATGGAGTGTTTGGATAGTGGGAGGCAGATCAATTGGCATGGATTTATAATCCAGCTTCTTGATAGGGTTATAAATGGCTCCAAGACTCATGCCATTCCCTATGGCTTCATTCTCACAGCTGTGCTTGCACATTTTAAGGTGCCTCTAAAGAAGTGGGAGGTGGCTACAATCAAAGATCACTTTGGGGCAAATACTCTGATTGCTTGTGACTATGAGGTCCATGCCACTCCTAATGAACCTGGTTCATCCAAGAAGGTACCAGTCAATAGCAAGGTCAGAGCCTTTGTGCAGGAGAGTGGGGCAAAGGATGATGAGATTGAGAGGCTGAAGAAAAGGTTGGGCGAGGTGGAGATTGAGAGAGATGGTCTCAGAACTGATCTGTCAAGAGAAAAGGAGAAGAATGATGGCATTCTTCAAGATATGCTAAAACTTCTCCAAGCCAAAAACCAAGCACCTAATTCTTCCCAGCCTTAAGCTCTTAGCCTAGTGTAGATCCTTCAGTGACCTAGTTTGGGATGTTTTTTTTGCTCATGTTTTAAGTATTTTTATTTCTTTTTATGCTTTGTTGAAGAATCATATCAAGCATCAATGAAATTTGCTGGTTTTTGCTCTAACTGTTTGTTTATATTTCTTTGATGGTTAAAATTCTTAGCTTGATCGATGATGATTAATCTATGATTGCATTTGAAATAGCCCCAGTGGCC
Source organism: Nicotiana tabacum (assembly GCF_000715075.1). NCBI lineage: Eukaryota > Viridiplantae > Streptophyta > Magnoliopsida > Solanales > Solanaceae > Nicotiana > Nicotiana tabacum. The sequence goes on along the minus strand of NC_134094.1, from coordinate 62,100,276 downwards.
ATAAGTAAGTGTTAAAATCTGGGTATCGAACATTTTTTATGCAAACTTTTCGATGATGCCAAAAGGGGAAAAAAGGTTGTGCTTTACACTTTGAACAGTGATGTTTATAACCTAAAGAACCTGGTCCTTGATGATAAGTGATAAAAAGAAAAAATATTTCTAACATTGTGTTGATGTTGAGCTAAGTTGAAACAGAGCCTAAGCTTATGAAAAGCACAGAATTTGTCATTATCAAAAAGGGGGAATTTGTTGGCCTAAGTGAATGTTAGTTTTGAAGATTGACAAAGGAAGCTCAGACATGAACCAGGTCCATCCCTTGTGTGTATAGACACAGGCAGATTCGAGCATGTGGGATGCACGTGAAGGAGATAAGCTTATCTTGGTAAAATTTATATCTCCTGATTGAAAATATTGCATAATTGATAAGGAGAAGGACTCCTTAATCAAAGAGAACACTATCCAAGATAAGGGATGAGTTAGAAGTTGAGATCAACTAGAGCTCTTCCACCAAGAAAGAGTAGCATTAGAACTCTAGTTATTTCTTCATCTAATAACTCTATATATTGCAGGATCTTCTCATTCTACAGGGATGAACAAAGGCAGAAGTTAAACGTAAATTGAGAGCAAAATAGCAAGGCCTTTTTCAAGCAATTCGTGTGTGATTCAAGTGTGCAAACCTGAAGTTACATGAACCAGATAGAAGAACCAGCTCTAAGTGTGTGTCTTTTATTCTAGTTCAATTGTAGTAAGTGTTTTCATATTGTACCTTTCAGCTTTATCTAGAGGCAATTGTAATAGGTACTCAGAGTATTCAAGTTAGAGTTAACTTGAAGTTATCACAACAGTTAGAGACCGTTTGCCACAACGGGATTAGAGTTAATCCTTGGTTTACAAAAGTATTTTATTAATGCAGTTTTTGGCTCAGTGATTTAGTGGAAGAGTTTGGGAAAATCCTACAGGGAAGTAGGTCGTGGTTTTTTCACCTTTTGAGCCAGGTGTTTTCCACGTAAAATACTTGTGTTCTTTACTTTCCGCATTTACTATTTCAGTAATAGTAGGTTAAAGAACACATAGAAGAACCCGATCCTTCTATAATCAGTTTAGGCGAAAAATTAGGTACCACACAAACCACCCCCTCTTGTGTGGTATTGAAGTTAAAAAATCCTCCGGTCATCGCCGACGACTCCTCTGAGTTTGTGCCACCAAAGAGGTCTCCGGCAGCGAGCTTTAAGCTCCGTTACCAGACCCTTCGACCCCCGTTCCGACCATCACTGTTTGACTATGTTTTCCTTCTTCGTTGGAATATTTTTGCGCCTTACCTTTTGTCACAGTTATCTGGTTCACCACCAGTGATTTGGTTCTTGTTGCAGATCTGTTACGTTATTAACTTGGGACCTTGGTCATTGTTTCATCTAGCAACATTTTCGTTGCTGTGACGCCTTTGGCACTGTTTGGCCGTTGCTCCGTCGTTGGGATATTCACTGCTGTTACTATCTTGGTTGGAGAAATTCCCTTTTAAGTCTCAAAATGCTAAAGCTTGCAAACTATTAGCTAGAAATGAATAATCTAAAGCCATCTTTGACGTCTTATTTCAAAAAGAATAAAAGAAGAACTGGAGCTTGCTTGTTTCTCATTAGTCATTGTTGCTGTTATTAATCACTAATTATCCCTTTAATTCGTAAGGATACACTTATGGAATTTTGTTGCTATGGAGAAAGACATTTGGGGCCCACGATGGTAACTGTTACAGGGTCGATTTTTTTATATTGACAACAGTCACACAACAATGACTCAGCTCTCTTTCTTTTTCCCTCATGATTTGGCCGAACACTTAGATTATGAAAGTATATAGAAATGAGATTTACAGGAATTTCTTCCCAACATTGTATTTAAACTCGTGCTACCAAAAAGCACATAAAAACAGCCTTACAGAAAGGAGTCAAAAGCAACCAACACTCTACCTTGACAATCTGCTTAGCCAAAGAATATATAGGCAACCTTTTTGGCTCCAGCCTTATCTAAAACCTAGCAGTTGACATCCCCAACTGCAAGAGATTTTAAATTTCGAATTTCAAATAAGACAACTTCCCACAGCCCCACATAGCCACTGTGCTGAAAAATAGGAAACTGCTCCAACTGGCCAACTGCCCTGCATGTGCGTGGCACATGGGCACAGCCTTCGAATTTTGGTGCCAACAGGCCAACTTTGTCATGTCTTTTTGCCAAGACTTCATGCAGCATGTCTTTGAGCGCATGTGTGCCGCTGCCACTAGTCCAGCTCACCTATGACACTGCCTTGCCCGCGTCTATCTGCCTTGTCACGCCCTGCCTTAGCTTGCCTTAATTTTTTCAGCCTTTGCTATGCTTCTGCTGCCCGTTGTCTTTGCCTTGCCATGGCCACGCCAATTCCATGGTCTTGTTATGCCTTGGCACCTTAGCCACATGTCGTCATGCCACGGTCCATGCCCATCAACACCTGCCCATATCGGACAGCCTTGTCAACATGATGCCATAGTTATCATACCATAGTTATCATACCGTGCCGAGGTCCATCATGGAAATCCCTCATCATGCCTATGCCATGTTCGATCAATTAATCGGAGGGGCTAACAAACTTCCCCCACCAGATGAGTTCATCGCCCTCAATGAGGCAGAATCCATGTACGCGTTGATTTGATCCTGAAATTTCCATAGAGACGGTCCTTTCTCCCAAGTTGCATCACACTCTTGCTTTCCCGTCCATTAAACTAGGAACTCTGTCCGCCTGTTCTTCTTGCTTTGACCCAACGTACGATGATCCAAACTCTTCTTAATAGTCTCCTATTGGTTCCCCAAGTACACATAAGTATAAGTGACCGTCGAGTAATAAAGTGACTCGAAAGTCGGATGTCAAACCCACAGAGACTTAAATCAATCGTTAACTAAGCAAACTAAAATCAGTTAATTGTCCAAGATAATCAAGAGTGATGTTTTTTTATTAATCTACTATTGCAAAAATTAAACAAGTAACAACTAATTTATCAAGAGTGCAAATGTGTATGATGAGATTTTAATTCAGAGGAGATGAAAATTCCAATGTTGTGGTCGGTTTATCAATCCTATTAAGTTCAATAATCACACTTGTTAATCCAGATTATCTATGATTGCTAACTAACCGGATCGTTTATATGAATAGCATGTTCCCACAATACTACTCGCCTGTATGCATAAGAAGTAAGTTAATAAGATCTCTCGAAATGTCATAAGATTAATATGCCTTCGGTTAATATCACAAAATAAACTTTATAAACTTACGTATTTTTTGAGACCCATGAACAGATGATATAATAATAGGACACATGGGGAATCAAGAACATAGGCAACCCTAGTACTTCTAAGAATAGAGTCACTTGTAAAAGTTGCGTGTTTGCTCGTTTTGTTGTATCATATGTATCATGCCAAAAGGAAAGAAAGGGATAGCCTTAACATACCTTATAGAAATCTGTCCATTAATAATGCTAAACTCAGCTTACTGCACCTTAATCTACAACAACGATGTTAAAGCTATTGTCAAGCTACGAATGACTCTCGCATATATATAACGAAAGTAACTTAATCTGTAACAAAACGGGAAGCATTTCCCCTGATTTTACTGCTTCCTCAAGCCTGTTATAGGTGAAACAACAACACAATACAATCAGAAACTCAAAAACAACCTAACTACAATTTGGGACCTTTAGTACAACAAAAACCCAAATATATCATAACACACCCAATCAACAAGTTATCAATTAGCCCGAAATTGCAACGACGAGCGACCATCCCACTACCCTACCGCATGTGGCGTTTCTCCATGCCCTTTATCCTTCCAAACTCCATAAATCAGCAGCACAAGAGGCCAACACGAGTGGACTACAAAATAATCCACTACAAGTGGAATAAATCGAACTCACGACTTCTGATCACCGTCCTGTGAGTTCTAACTATTAGGAAACAAATTTATCAACCATCCTTGATATTTAAAAAGCTTAAATACAGCAAGTAGGTGTTATATTAACCATGAAGTACCTTCCAAAATTCAAACTACAAATAAAAAGAGCGGTAGTATAATGATACTTACGTCGTAAGGAGTGTTCTAATGTTATCGCTTCTTGATTTCATACCCGTGATGTTAATCCTTTTTGAAACCCTTGTGGAAAGCTTAAGGGTAAGTTTATGGGGCTTCTATATTCGTGTTCTTTCGAAAAGTGAAGAAAAAGAAGACTTAAGACATATATATATATATATATATATATATAAAGTCAAAGAGGTGCTAGCTTGACACCCTAGCATTGGCCCATTTTCAGATGCTTATATCTTTTTATCCGGACATCGTATGAATGAACGATTAAGAGTGTTGGAAACTAAATTCCAAGAACTTCATTTTGGTATATAATATGTCCCAAAAGACCTCATATAACACACGAAATGTATTTCTCAAAAAGCTTCGTTATAAGGCAAATCCTTAGTCGGTTTTTCTGCAACTTAAATCCGATTTTTTCCAAACTTTATATTTTATATCCAAACTTCATATATAGTCATATTATGACTTTACACTCATTTAAATCATGATTAACAAGTCTCATATTCATTATACATCACCTTGGGATGCACAAGGTGTAACAATCTTCCCCCTTAGAAACATTTGTCCTCAAATGTTAAACTCTCATAGATCTATAGAAATTTTGGCAGAGTCTCCTCTGTAACGGTACTACTACCTACCTGTCACGCAGCAAACCCAATAATACAAAGCCACACGGGGCCACAATAATCAATAACACCAATGGCATCACATGACCAATGGCAGTAACTAACATAAGAATCCAGTATTATATACACACCTAAAGGCTGTGATGTCTCAGTCCGATCCTCCTCCGGAAGAACAAACAAGTGAGGATACCTAGACTTCATGTCTTCTTCAGCTTCTCAAGTCATCTCCTCCACATTCGTGTTTCTCCAAAGTACTTTAACTGAAGTTACATCCTTAGTTCTCAATATCTGAACTTCACTATCTTGTATAGCAATGGGAGCTTCATCTATGATAAATGCTCTTTGACCTGAACATTGTCAACTAGAATGACTCTAGAAGGATCTACGATACACTTACGGAGTATAGACATATGAAAGACTGGATGTATGGACTCCAAGTTGGAAGGCAAGTCTAACTCATATGCTACCTGGCCTACTCTGCGTATGATCTTATAAGGTCCAATGTACCGAGGTCTAAGCTTTCCTTTCTTACCGAATCTCATAACGCCTTTCATCGGTGATACCTTTAGGAATACGCAGTCATCTACCTGAAACTACAAATCTCGTTGTCGATTATCAGCATTGGACTTTTGACGACTCTGAGCTGCTAATAGCCTTTCCTGTATAAGCTTAATCTTCTCAACTATCTATTGTACCAGCTCTGGTCCTACTAACTTAGTTTCCCCAACATCGAACCATGTGATAGGTGACCTACACTTTCGTCCGTAAAGAGTTTCGTATGGAGCCATCTGAATGCTAGAATGATAACTATTATTATATGTGAACTATATAAGCAGAAGATGATCATCCCAACTACCCCTGAAGTCTATCACACAAGCCCGTAGCATATCCTCAATTGTCTGAATAGTACGCTCAGCCTGACCGTCTGTCTGGGGATAAAATGGTGTACTAAGAATTACCTAAGTCCCCAATCCATTTTGGAAGGAACTCCAGAAATTAGTTGTTAACTGAGCACCTCTATCTGATATAATAGATATAGGGACACCATGAAGTCGTACTATCTCCTTGATGTAAAGCCTTGCGTAATCCTCTAATGAATACGTAGTCTTGACAAGCAGAAAATGGGCTGATTTTGGAAGTCTATCAACAATCACCCATATAGAATCGGATTTACGCCGGGTACGAGGTAAGCTATGATGAAATCCATATTAATTACTTCCCATTTCCAAGTCAGAATGTCTATAGCCTACAATAATCCACCGGGTTTCTGATGCTCAATCTTAACCTGCTGACAATTAGGGCACTAAGCAACAAACTCTGCTATATCCTTCTTCATTTCATCTCACCAGTATATTTTCCTAATATCATGATACATCTTTGTCGCTCCTGGATGAACAGAATAACGAAAATAGTGAGTCCCATAAACTTCCAGCGCAGCCCTACCACATTAATAACACATAATCGACCTCGATATCTGAGGACTCCATCTCCTGTAATCTCAAATGGTGTGTTCTCCTTTTGAGGGGCTGTATCTCTGTAATGAGCTAGCATATGATCCTCATACTAGCGTTCCTTCACTTCAGTTACTAAAGAGGGCATTGTCGTGTCCTAAATAGTAACTCCGGTATCACCTGAGTCTAATAATCAAACTCTAAGACTAGCTAGCTGATGAATCTCATGGGCTATCTCACTCTTTTCTGGTTGTAAATATGACAGTCTACCCATAGATCTATGGCTTAGGGCATCGACTACTATATTCGCCTTCCCTAGATGGTAAAAATATCAATATCATAGTCTTTCAGTAGCTCCAACCATCGCATCTGATGTAAATTCAATTCCTTTTGCTTGAAGATATAATGAAGGCTCTTATGATCCATATAAATATCAACATGAATGCCATTCAAATAACGCCTCCACATCTTTAGTGCATAAATAACTGCGGCTAACTCTAAATCGTGGGTCGGGTAATTCTTCTCGTGCTTTCTTAGTTCTCTAGAGGCATAAGTGACAACCTTACCATGCTGCATCAATACACAACCCAATCCAACGCCTGAAGCATCATAATAGATAGAATAACCATCGGTTCCTTCTGGGAGTGTCAGAACCGGTGCTGAAATCAATCTGTCCTTCAATGCCTAGAAACTCCGCTCACAAGCATAAGTCCACTAAAACTTAGTTTCCTTTTGAGTCAACTTTGTCAATAGTGCTGAAAGAGAAGAAAAGCCCTCTACAAATCTCATGTAATAACCTGCCAAATCCAGGAAGCTACGAACCTCCGTCGGTGTCGTAGGTCTAGGCCAAGTCTTCAATGCCTCAATCTTCTGTGTATCAACCGTGATTCCCTCACCTGAAATAATATGCCCAAGGAAAGCTACAAAATTCAACTAGAATTCACATTTCGAGAATTTTGCGTATAACTTCCTTTCTTGTAGAACTCTGAGCACAATACGTAAATGATCTGCATGCTCAGCCTCTGAACGGGAGTAAACCAAAATATCATCTATAAATACAATCATGAATAGATCTAGAAAGGGTCTGAACACATGGCTCATCAAGTCCATGAATACTGCTGGGGCATTGGTCAAACCGAATGACATAACATGAAACTCAAAATGTCCGTATCTGGTCCTGAATGCTATCTTCAGAATATCTTTCTCTTTAACCCTTACATGATGGTACCCAGACCTCAAGTCTATCTTCGATAAACACCTAGCACCTTGCAACTGATCAAATAAATCATCAATCCTCAGGAGCGGGTACTTATTCTTGATCGTCGCCTTATTCAACTGCCTGTAATCAATACACATCCACAAGGAACCATCTTTATTTCTAACAAATAACATAGGTGCTCCCCACAGTGATGTATTGGGTCTGATAAAGCCCTTTTCAAGAAAATCCCTCATTTGTTCTTTCAACTTTCTCAGCTCTGCAGGTGCCATTCTATAAGGAAGAATAGATATCGATTGAGTATCTGGTAATATGTCAATAGCAAACTCAATCTCCCGCTCTGGAGGAAGGCCTGGAAGCTCATCGGGAAAAACATCGGGAAACTCATTAACCACCGGGATAGGCTGAAGGGTTAGGGACTCTGCTTTCACATCCTGTACCAGAACTAAGTGATAAATATAGCCCTTTCTGATCATCTTCCTTGCCTTGAGATAGGAAATAAGCCTACCTCTCGGCGATGCAGTATTACCTTTCCACTCCAGAATTGGCTCCCATGGAAACTGGAACCGAACCATCTTTGATCTACAATCAACGTTAGCATAACAAGAAGCCAACCAATCCGTACCCATTATAACGTCAAATTCTACCATATCTAACTCAATCAGGTCTGCTACTATAGAATGACTATAAACTAATACTATACAATCTCTATATACCCATCTAGCTATCACTAGATCCCCAACAAGTGTAGACACTTCAAAAGGTTCAATCAACTCAGGTTCGATCCCAAACTTACTAGCAACCAACAGAGTGATATACGATAAGGTGGAACCTAAATCAATTAATGCATGTACATCATACGAGGAGATTGATAATATACATGTAACAACATCAAGTGACGAATCCTGATCATGTCAACCCGCTAATGCATAAATGCGGTTCTAAGGACCGCTCGAGCTAGATGCTCCATTTCTGCCTCTACCACGACCGGCTGGTGCCTATGAACCTTGCCTAGGGGCGTAGTGATGATGATGAACCAGCTACAGATCCTGCTGGTTGAACTATACCTACACCACCTCTCGACGGACAATCTCTCATAACGTGGCCTGGATAACCACAAGTATAACAAACACCCAACCCCATAAGGCATTTCCCGGCATACAGCTTACCACAGTGAGCACATCGTGGCAAGGGAGACCTCATCTGACTTGACTCACCCCTATACTGAGAACTAGAGGCCCTGAAACTCTTACTGGGCCCTGAATATGTGGAACAATCAAATCTCCTACAAGCAAACTGAAGGGGTGCACTAGCCGATGGCTGGGCTGGATACCTCAGGTACTGCTATCTCTGACCACCTCGAAACTCACAAGAAGGACATGAAGATCTCGCTCTCTTACTCTAGCCCCTATCATGCTCACAATCGGCCATCTGTTTCTGCTTACGCTCCTCTACACCCTGAGCGTATGCCTGAATATGAGAAATATCCATGCCTGGCTGAAATGAGACCGCCAACCATTAACCAGGTGCGACTCCAACCCCATCATGAACCGGTGAACCCGATCCTCCATATTAGCTACAATAGTGGGAGCATACCTAGCCAAAGAATCAAATTGAAGGCCGTACTCCCGAACACTCATATTAACCTGCCGAAGGGTCAAGAACCTATCAAATCTGACCCGTCTAAGCTCTGGTGGCAAATAATGACGATGAAAAGCCTCTGTAAACTCCTGCCATATTGTTGGAAGGGCATCCTCACCTCTGGACAACTCCCAAGACTTGTACCAATTAACTGCAACATCCCGAAATTTATAGGAAGCTAGCTCAACTGACTCAGTCGCAGTGGCCTTCATTACCCTCAAAGTCCTCTGCATCCTATCGATAAATACTCGAGGGTCCTCATTTAGATCTGCTCCAGTGAATACCGAAGGGTACAAATTAATGAAATCATGAACCCTCATACCGATGGCCCTATCTGCATGACCAATACCTACTTTATGGCGACAAGCCTTTGCAGCCACGACATCGAGTCAATAGCTAAATCGCATCTCTCATCTCCTGACCCAGTATATCTGGATGAGGAGCTGGGGGTACTGGGGCGAGCGCTGGAGCTTGTGCCCCTATCTCCTCTGGAGAGGGCAGGGTATGTGACATCTGAGATGGAGCCTCATTCTAAGACTCTCCCCGAGCCCTGGTAACTCGTGGTGCTCGACTCGTAGTCTCATCAACCATGGACATGCCCTTTTGGGTGGCTATAGCCTTCTTACGCATTGCTGAAAACATAACATATCATTAGGAAAATGAATCCTTATATCGCACGATCTAAGATAAAAAGGGAAGATATCATCCTATATGTCCTGCAACCTCCTATTTATAAGTATGGTGCACAACACACTCATAAACAGGACTCTACTAGACATGGTCTTGTAGACATCTCTAGGACATAACTACTCTAATACCACTTTTGAAACAACCCAAACTGATGGGCCATGACGAGTGCCCGAGTCCTACCTGTCGAACACCCCTAAGCATACGTCTAAGATATAAATATGAAATAGGGGGTAGGTCATGCATCACATCTGTCATTAAAATGTTAAATCATGTGAATAACATACTTGAGGAAACATACCGAAAAGACATATATACACATATATATGCAGAATACGGTAGGGCGAGCCGACAAGGCTGCTATGGACAACTATATATCAAAATAGAAGCCGACAAGGCCACATACTATCCAACTATACATGACTATCTATAGACCTCTAATAGAGTGTACAACTATATAAAGGATGGGACAGGGCACCGTCATACCCATATATGTATACAAAGATATCATACCCAAACCCAATAGTAGCTCTGGATCAAACGGAGCACACCAACTCTCGCTGAGCAAGGATCCTAAAAAGGGAACCGTCAGCCTGTCTACCTGCACCTGCAGGCATGAAACACAGACCCCCATGAAATAAAGGTGTCAATACGAATAATGTACCGAGTATGTAAGGCATAAAAATAAGTATATAAAAGAGATGAAAGAAACATAGAGTAAAGGACTCAACTTGTAAGTCTGAATAGCTTTGTGAATCATGAAACATTCATTATGTCATGCATATGCGTATAGATTTCATATCATGCATATGTATGTGCGTACATAACATCATCAAGCCTCTGAGGGCATCCTATCATATTATCTTGGCCTCAGTGGGCGAAATCATCAACGTATACCAACTGATTAGGTGGTGGTGCGTATATAACGCCGTAACCTTTTCCCATACCCCATATACATATAATATACGCGTATATAACGTCATCTAGTCATGGGACAATGTACATGTATAAATTAATGCAACGCATAAGAAGTAAGTCAATAAGATTTCTCGGAATATCATAAGATCAATATGCCTTCGGTTACTATCACGAAATAAACTTTATCAACTTACGTATTTTCTGAGACCCATGAACAGACGATATAATAATAGGACATATGGGGAATCAAGAACATAGGCGACCCTAGTACTTCTAATAATAGAGTCATTTGTGAAAGTTACATGTTTGCTCATTTTGTTATATCTTATGGATCAAGCCAAAAGGAAAGAAGGGATAGCCTTAACATACCTTATTGAAATCTGTCCAATAACAATGCTAAACTCAACTCACTGCACCTTAATCTACAACAACAACAGTGAAGCTATTGTTAAGCTACGAATGACTCTCTCATTTATATAACGAAAGTAACTTAATCTATTACAAAACGAGCAGCATTTCCCCTGATATTACTACTTCCGCAAGCCTGCTATAGGTGAGACAACAACACAATACAATCAGCAACTCAAAAACAATCTAATTACAATTCGGGACCTTTAATACAACAAAAAACTCAAATATACCATAACACACCCAATCAACAAATTACCAATTAGCCTGAAATTGCAACAATGAGTGACAAACCCACTACCTTACCACATGTGGAGTTTCCCCATGCCCTTTATCCTTCCAAACTCGATAAATCAGCAGCACAAGAGGCAAACACGAGTGGACTACAAAACAGTCCACTACAAGTGGAATAAATCTAACTCACGGCTTCCGATCACCGTCCTGTGAGTTCTAACTATTAGGAAACAAATTTATCAACCTTCCTTGATATTTAAAAATCTTAAATATAGAAAGTATGTATTTTCTTAACCATGAAGTGTCACGCCCCGAACTCGGGGTGCGCTACCGATGCTCAACCAAGTGAATTCGGTCAAGAAAACCTGTTAGATACTTTCCACCCAAACTCACTCATGAATAAAGAGAATACATATTTTCGTTAATTAGACAATAAGGAGATCATGTATACAATACCAATTCATTAACATCAGTTACTTCATTTTAAAGTCTCAAATTACACACATTTTCATGGTCTGAAGTGGAACAAGTAATTCAAACACAACATAACTCGTTTGACTTCCCCAATACTAATATATAACCCACACTATGTCTACGGAGCCTCAAATTGATTCAAAAGAGTGCTACGTTAGTGCTGGCAACAAGGCCCCAGCTATACCTCAAACACAAAACACAAGGAACAAAAGATACATGACCCCAAAATGATGTGGGGCTCACCAAGTTAGCTGGGAAGAGGGTGTACCGCTATCGCTGATCAACGTCTCATGTTGTGGAACCACATGCATCCATTGAAGATGCAGCGCCCCCGGCAAAAGGGACGTTAGTACATATGGAATGGTACTATTATGAATGACAAAACACCCTCTCAATAGAATGATTAATAGTACAAGCTAGAACAATCATAATATTATTGGAAGCCTCAAATAACATCAAGTCTCAAGTTAGGACCAAGACAGTGTTCAAATAAATTTCCATATTTGAAGTTGGGAGACTTTTAGTACCAATATGCCACCATTCACAATATCACCGTACTTTTAGCATGGAGTCCGATCACGACCCGATCGGTTAGGCCGTCTCATCTGAGACATCAACCACAATCACAATTTCAATTACAATTTCCAACTCAATCAACACCATGTGTGCGGCATGGCATCCGATCACGACCCGATCGGCTAGGCCGTCTCACCACAATGATGTATGGATCGACATCATCCTTTTCTACCAATCATCTCGTTTCATACTTCTTTCACATATTTTAATTTCATTGGCAGTTGTAGCCACAATTATAAAATCATTCTTCGCACGTCGGCCGTATTTAGTATTTCAAACTCACCTTTTTCACTTTCAAACATCATCATCATCATCAACAACAAGGCATTTCAAATCAAGGTTTTTAGTACACATATAAGCAATTAAGTATCTTAGGCACATAGAGATTTTTCACAAAATTTGGCATAATAGCCTCCATTTGAACTTGACTTTCAGTCGAAACTTTTTTAATGCATACCCTATACTTTGAACACATTCTCAAATGATAACATAACATGATAAAAGCATTTGGGATACATATTGAACATATATCTTTCAACACAATCTTATTTGAAATAACCAATTTTATAATGAACAACTCGGGACTTACATAAATTACATGAATACCGTGGGATTCAATTCTAAGAGAGGAATTTAGCCCACATACCTTGCTTGAGCTTCCCTTAAATTACCATAACGTCCCAACACTTTTAGAAATTCCAATCAATTAGAGATATAATAAAATCGAACCATAATTAGGCAGAGATTCATAGTGTTAGCACATTTGAGCATTTTATCAAACACTAGATGTGCAAATTGGTTACAAGGTTCTTCCACAAGATTTCTTTTACTTCACAACCCAATCTTTACCCATTGGGGCTCAACAATCTTTCCACACACCTTATTGGTACATGCATGTATACATAATACTCTCACACCCAAGAATCATACTCCCAATCACCCATCATTTACCCCAAACTCAAAATTGAAGACTAGGGTTAGAACCTTATCTCTTGAGTGAAGATCTTGTGAGATTTCCTTGTTGGATTTCAAAGCTTGGAAAAGATCTTGATGAACAAAGCACTTGAGCTTCTTCCTCTCTCTAGAACACTCTCACTTCTCTCTAAAAATATCAGATTTTTGCATTCAAAACGAGCCCCAAAGGCTATTTAGCAAAATGGGGTCGGGTTATAAAATCAAAAAATAGAGCCCCGTCATAGATCTTCGGTCGCACATGTGACCGCATAATACTTCTGTGGTCCGCAAAATGGGCCGTATATTGGCCCTCTGGAACTAGGCAATTCTGCCACTGTGCGATCGGTCTGCGGTCCGTAGACCTGTTATGCAGTCGCATAATATGCCGCAAAACATCCCTTTGGAAAATTTTATGCTGGGTCTATGATGGGTTATGTGGTCCACAAAACGATTATGCGGCCGCATAATGGACAGCATAATGGTTTGAAATTTTTGCCCATCTTACTGCTTCAGTCTGCGGCCGATATACGGTCCGTAGACCACCTCTGCGACTGCAGAATAGACCGCAAAAATGCCCTACACATCTAAAATTTTCTACAATCATCAACTCATAAGTCTACCTCGACACCACAAAACCTAAAATTCCTTTGCGAAATTTTACGGGGCCTTACATTCTCCCCCACTTATCATCATTCATCCTCGAATGAGGAGTAGAGTCCGCCCAGAACACTCAACATAATTCATTTCTCCTTTTACACATCATGAGCCCCCAATTTGACTAAATCCCAAATTTTTAAGAAATTTCAGGAGAGTCTCCCCTGTAATTGGGCCTATCCACCTGCCAGATAATCCCAGAAACCAATCCTAACAACATATACATAATCCGATGATGGAATATAACATAAAAACAACACCAACCGTGGCCTCATAAGCAATATATTACTAGAAAAGGAACACCCTTAGCATAAGCTGTACAAATGATACGTAATTCATAAGGAACAATTTCATAGAATGATTTCTAGCTATTAAAACAAATAAGGGTACTTCTTCTTCATTTTTTCCCCGGCCTCGCAGGTGGCCTCTTCAACCTATTGGTTTCACCATAATACTTTCACAGAGGTAATTTCTTTATTTCTCAACTTTCGGACTTCAATAATAGAAACTGAAATCTCTTCATAAGTCAATTCCTCCTTAACCTTAATAGTCTCAACCAGAACAATGAGTGTCGGGTCTCCAACTACTTTCTTCAATATAGACACATGAAATACCGGGTGCACTAATGACATCTCAGGTGGTAGCTCAAGCTTGTACGCTATCTCACCAATCCTCTGAATGATTCTGTATGTTCCGACATACCTCGGACTCAATTTCCCTTTCTTACCAAATCGCATTACACTTTTCACGGGGGAAACCTTCAAGAATAGCCAATCATCTTCTTTGAACTCCAAATCCCTATGACGAACATCTGAATAGGACTCCTGACGACTCTGAGTAGTTTCCAACCGTTCCATAATGATCTTAACCTTCTCCATAGCCTTGCACGAGGTTTGGTCCTATCAACTCTGCTTCCCCAATCTCGAACCACCCAATGGGAGATCTACATCTCCTACCATATAAAGCCTCAAACGGTGCCATCTGAATGCTAGCATGATAACTATTATTGTAGGGAAATTCTACGAGTGGCAAATGATCATCCCAACTACCTTTGAAGTCAAGAACACAAGTGCGCAACATATCCTCAAGCGTCTAAATAGTCCGCTCTACCTGCCCATCGGTCTGTGAATGAAAGGCTGTACTAAGATTCACCTGAGTACCCAAACCTTGCTGAAATTTCTTCCAAAAATTAGCCGTGAACTGTGCCCCCCGATCAGAAATGATAGAAATTAGAGTGCCATGCAACCTGACTATTTCATTGATATACAACTGAGCATATTGTTCCACTGTGTCGGTAGCCTTAACCGGCAAGAAGCGTACTGATTTCATGAGTCGATCCACAATCACCCAAATCGAGTCAAACTTACGAGGAGTGCGAATTAGTCCTACCATAAAGTCCATATTAATAATTTCTCATTTCCACATTGGAATTTCTATGTTTTGTGCCAACCCATTGGGCCTTTGGTGTTCGGCCTTCACTTGCTGATAATTTGGATATCTCGCCACAAATTCTGCTACATTCCTTTTCATAACATTCCACTAATAGACTTTCTTAAGATCATGATACATTTTTGTAGAGCCCGGGTGCATGGAATACCTAGAAGTGTGAGCCTCGATCATTATTCTCTCCCAGAGATCATATACATCTGGAACACATAGATGCCCTTGGTACCTTAGTGTACCATCACCCATGCCAAGAGAAAAGGCCATGGTCTTATGTTTATGAATCCCCTCTTTCAATTGTGCCAACAATGGATCGTTGTATTGCTTCTCCTTGACTTCCACAACAAGTGATGATTCAGTCCTATTTTGCACAATCACCCCTCCTTCACCAGAGCCCGCAAGACGAACTCCAAAACTAGCCAATCAGTGAACTTCCTTGGCTAATGGCCTTTGATATGCCTCTAAGTGTGCTAAACTACCCATAGATTTCCGGCTAAGAGCATCCGCCACAACATTAGCCTTCCCCGGATGATATAGAATATTGATGTCATAATCATTGAGTAACTCAAGCCATATTCTCTTCCTAAAATTCAATTCCTTTTGTTTGAAAATATATTGAAGACTCTTATGGTCCGTGAATATATCCACATGGACCCCATACAAATAATGACGCCACATCTTCAACGGAAAGACCACCGCTGCAAGCTCTAAGTCATGTGTTGATAGTTCTTTTCATGATTCTTTAGTTGCCTAGAAGCGTAGGCTATTAACTTTCCATGTTGAATTAATACACACCTAAGTCCGATTCTTGAAGCATCACAATATACCACAAACCCATCTGTACCCTCTGGTAGGGTCAATACCGGTGTCGTAGTCAATCTTGATTTCAACTCCTGGAAGCTTTTTTCACAAGCATCTGACCATTGGAACTTAACCGCCTTCTGCGTCAGTTTAGTCAACGGAGAGGCAACAGTAGAGAACCCTTCCACAAACTTCTTGTAATACAAAACTAAGCCTAAGAAACTGCGAATCTCTATTGGAGTTGTAAGCCTCGGCCAATTCTTTGTCACGACCCAAACCGATGGGCCGCGACGGGCACCCGGTACCATACTCAACCGAGTACCAACATAACATATCTTTTTGTATCATACTATCATAGATAACTGAGCCGGTGAGGCTGCCATGAGATAAGTAGAATACAAAATGAAATACCAATTTATACTTAATACATACGGGCATATAAGGCCAAAATGAGCACTCTAACACTGAACATAGGCCGACAAGGCCATACAATCTTTCATATACATGACACCTGTCTACCAGCCTCAAATAGTACATAACATCATAAAGGTAGGGGCAGAGCCCCGCCATACCAATCAACACATGTTCTAATCATACTGACCAAATAGCAACTCCGGAGCAAATGAAGTGCACCAACACCTTCTGCTGAGCTGATCGCCTACTTGGAGGACTCTCATCCTGTCTAACGGGACCTGTGGGCATGAAACGCAGTGTCCCCAGGCAAAAGTGACTTCAGTACAAATAATATACCGAGTATGTAAGGAATGAAAATCAGTAAACAATAGACATGAGAGAAACATGGAGTAAAAGACTCGACATGTATGTCTGTATAACTCTGTGAATCATTTCATATTTATAATGTCATGCATATGCATATAAATGTCATACCATGCATAGGTATATGCGTTCATAACATCATCGAGCCTCTGAGGGCATCCCATCATATAATCTCGACCACTGTGGGCAATTCATCAACGTATACCAGCTGATCAGGTGGTGGTGCGTATATAATGCCGTAACCTTTTCGATATCCCATATACATATATATACATACATATACGTGTATATAACGCCATATGGTCATGGGTCAATGTACATGTATAAATGAATGCAATGCATGAGAAGTACGTCAATAAAATCTGCATGAGAAGTACGTCAATAAAATCTTTCGGAATTTCATAAGACCATTATGTCTTTGATTAATATCATGAAACAAATTTTATCAACTTATATATTTTCTGAGACCCATGAACAGATGATAGAATAATAAGACACATGGAGAATCAAGAATATAGACACCCCTAATATTTCTATGAATAGATTCATTTATGAAAGTTGCGTATTTTGCTCGTTTTGTTTGTATCATTTGGATCACGCCAAAAATAAAGAAGGGATAGCCTTAACATACCTGAACCGATTCTTTTGACAATACCTTTAACACCATTGATTGCGACAACGCGTAACGGCGGATCGAAGTAGGAAAAAATCCATATGATATTCTTGAGAAAGATTGCACTGTACTCCTTTAAAACAACAACAACAACAACAACATACCCAGTTTGATCCCAACAGTTAGAATTGCAAAAATCCCGTTGCAAATTTTCTAAGAAGTCTCGTAATATATCCTCGGATAATTTCTTTTGCTGAAGGCTCGTTACTTGGAGGTTGGATGCAAGCATCTCCATTCTATATATTAAAGAAGCCTTTTGTTGAATTTTGATCATAATCTTATGTGACTTTTTATGAATTGGAGAAGTCTTGTATGGCTTTTGCTAAAGCACTCACGTTCGATTCCATATATTTGTGATTTTGAGGGCCTTTTATGGCTTATAACCAAGAGTCCATTTCAAGATGCCACATAGCTCATAACATCCTTAGTCACTTTAAGCTTGATGAAAGCTTTACACATGCTGCCACGTGGAGCACTCAAACTTATCTAAATTATGCTTAATTAACCACTAATCTCTTGATTAACTTGATAATCTCCACTAACCAATAATTAACCAATTACCCACATAATTAAGAATTATCTCAAATTACTTAAAATACTACTCACTTTTAACACACTTCATACACCTTACTATCATGGCCATGTTGTACCTTGTATTGTACTTGTCCATAAATACCGGGTATTTTAGCTCGTGTCATATTTTATCCAAAATGTCAAACTTTGACGAAATTAATTTTTTTCGATTTGCTTACCCTCTCACCTTCACGAATTTACTCATCACTTGTTTGAAATAGCATAATGCTTATAATCTCAAAATTATCCCATTCCCGAATTTACGACGAAATTTTAACGTACAAAAATGCGCGATGTAACATCTTATTTCCGAGCTTCCATCAATTTATTTATGGCATACTTTCACGTACAAAAATATGGGGTGTTACATCATTCCCCTCTTTGGAACATTCGTCCTCGAAAGTTGACTTATGCACTTATCATTTTCATAACCCATAGTTCTTGCGAATACTTTTAATATTCTCCTTGCCATTTAGGCTACTGTTCTTTGAATAAATACAAAGGCCAGGGCATTCCCCCTTTAAGCCTCATTCTCACACTACGACTTGTAGTCGGAATCCTTATATTCTCGTAACTGTTGCTACCTTTTATCATGCAACCTGTACAACCCTAACTTTGTATGTGCGCTTATGCGATGCTTCTCTCCTTTTTCCTCCAGTTCTTAGCTAATCTCTAGGCCTCACTTTGTGAATATATACAAAGTTATGTCAAGATGTCATCTGGGCGTCATTAGCTTTACTACATCTAAGTAGGCCATACTATACCATAACTCTTATTTCGATTTATTGTTACTGAGGTCTGCGACCAACTTCAGGTTACTCTCGTTGCTTATCCTATATTCATAAAGCTAAGTATTTTAATGCTTATTCATTACTATTCATCTTAAGTCTGATGGCCTAATCTCATCTCGTACTTTGTATCTTTTATCCATCCATTGTTGATTCACCTCAATGTTGATCTTACAATCTTCCATTAATAACTTGAAACTTCTTACGTAATACATTGCCGCTAGGGCTTATATTGAATCAAGGAATATTTGAAGTGATTTTCCTGATCCACCTGGGGGCGATACGATACTATACTTCCATAATCATATTTCATAGCATCCCAATGTGATTTACCTTACGTGGTATTTTAATCATGTACAATTTATGAAATCATTACTCAATCGAAGGCCCAAACATCATCCTTCATCTATCACAATTACACCTTCATTCTACTACAAGGGCAACATTCTATCTCTTTTAAATGCTACTAGTCTTAGACTCCTTTGAGTTCATTCAGGCTATACTGAGCTTTCTTATAACTTAAAGAAACCATCAGTTCTCTTGTTTTCATGGGCTTAATCCAGGTCCATTCTCATCACTTTCGCACTTGCCTTTTTCTTATCCTTACTCCTGTCTTCCTAAAACCTTGTCGCTTTACAATACTTTAGCTTGCGACCTACACATATCTATTTATACTACTCACAACCTTCCTTCAACTTGCCTGCACTATAAATTTCCTTATGTTATTCTGGAACATCAAGCGAGATATCACATTGTCTCAAACTCTTCTTTACTCTCTTAACTAGGCCTCTCGGTACCTAGAAACCATAGACTAGAAGATATGCCACTGACGATGCCGCTATCATTCCTGGATACTGAATCCCTGTGCTTCTAGCCTTCTATCCGAAGTATGAACTGTTCACAACCTTCTGTATTTGAGTATCTCATATGTTGTTTACCTTTGCCTTAAATCTCGCATCATATCTTCTATGTCTTTCATGACCTCTCTTCCACATAGGTACAATTCATATCCACAACTTGAAGCTTTTATTATAACACTTGCACCTTTGGTGCATGCACAATCTGGTGGGAGCTTCATACTCACTTCTTATAAGGCTGGTACTCTTCTAACTGGCTTTATCATAGAGCCGTCATAGAATATGGCTACTGTGCTATCTCTTTTGTACCTCTGATATTAAGAGTGATTCTACACTGTTCTTAATCATGATGTCTATAAATTTCTGGGTCCAATAATTAGACTCCTAATTTACTTCGTTGATGTAACTCTTTAGTTTCTTCTTCGTTTTGATCAACCTTCATGTACGCTTAAGCTATCTTCCGATCTGTGACTCCTGGTATTAGTTATTACTTTAGCCTTTCATGGACGCTATGTAAAATACCCATGATACAATCTTCTAACAATTCAATCCTTTGTCTATGACCTGGACTCAATTCTTTCTTTTAACTTATACCAGAATCTTCTACGGGTGTATGATTGTCAACATATATGTTGCATGGATAATACTCCGAAATCTTAAGTGCGTTCATAACGTAACTAGCTCTGGATCATTGATTGAATAATTCCTTTTGTTCCATCTCAACTTTCTTTAAACGTAGGCAATTTCTTTTCCTGGTCTTTCTGCCCCCTTGTTGCGTGCATAATTAACCTATCTTAGTGCCTATACATATTGGAGTTCCATACAACTCATATGATCGATCTGCTCATTCGTCTGTAACCTCCTGTCTAGCCATAACTAGGCTCTTCCTGAATCAACTGCTAACTACTCGTTGGCCCATTCTCATATCAATATTTCGCATAATCTATCTTGGGTTATATCATTTGTCTTGACTTACCTCTCGTACTGGCTCCTTATCTATCAATAACATTTCGGGCAGGAACCCTTATTTCCTCTCCTTGACATCGTGTTTGCCTAATGTTCTGGAATCGTAGCATATCTGTAGGCTTTGAATAAGTGCGATCTCATCCCTTTTTCATTTTTTATCACATTCTTCCATTACCATTCCATAATTACTAGAACCACTTAATAATGACTTAATACCACATCACTCCATATTTCCCCCTTTAGGGGAGTACTAAGAGTTGGAGCTACGACAACCTACCTATATATGTTTTACCTCTTTATCTTTGGCATCCTTTCACATCACCGATGACCCTTACTCGCCTTACGGTAATCCTTCTGTACCAAGGATAACAAAATTCCTTACTCGCGATGGTGACACTTAGTGCAACTAGCACATACAATCCCTTAAGCTTAACTTTGCTCACATTGCTTTCTTTAGGGAGGCGTCTTCCTGAATGACCATTCTCTGAATTTCTCATGAATCTTCTTCTGTTGTCCATTCTATTATCACAAGAATGCAATCTGAAATTCTGACCATTATCAAATCATTCAGTCCCTAATTCATGTTTAGTTTATCTCGTTCATCAGTCCATACTCATTTCTATTATTCTAGGGTCTAACTTTTCCTTTTGGTAATCGCGTTAGAGTCATGAACTTATTTCTCGAAATGAGGATATGACTGTATGGCCTATGCTCTTTTGTTGTCTTAAGGCCTTTCACCTCTTTTCTCTTCCTTCACTTCACTATAGATTCTGTAATACTGTCATCTTTTTGATCTACCGTTGTCATCCTTGTATCATATCTTACTCATAATGCTCCATTAACTCTTTTCTTATTTCCCGCTAACATTTATGTCTATCACTTTATTCTAAAAACTCGACAAGACATTCTTTTGCTTTTATCTCCCCTTTGCTCCATCTAATGGCTCTTCGGGTTGCTTAACGGTGTCGCTCTACTAGGGACGCAAGTCACACTAAGATAATATTTATCCCTTTCAGGCTTCCAGTGCCTATATTTGTAGTACTCATATCTAGTAGTACTATTTTAGAGTGCACCATCGGTGCGTCTCACAAGGAGATCTATTAGCACATTTGCAATATCCTTCGGAAGTGTCAACTAATGTTAACAATCCATCAACAATTTTGGGTTACGCTAACCCCAGCCGGATCCTGATATCCCGTCCTTCTCTTAAACCATATATATGTTAGCTCCCATAGGATATAACTGAGATAGATGTGGCCGATTGTACATACCTCTGTTACTGTTGAAGGTAACTCATAATGCTTATATTTCTCGACCTGAATTGTAAATACTGATAATTTTCATTAACTGGGCGCCTCACCCTTCCTCACCTTGCTTCTTTTACTTGCCATATGGTGGATAGATATTCTTGCCTTAAGCATCCTTATCAAGAAGCTTACACGTCTTAGTACACATATTCTGCTGAATACCTCATATTTATCCATCATAAGCACGATGCAAAAATCGAGTTCCTATAACTCAACTCTTTCACAACTATATCTCTTACCATCTTTCTGGATGTAGGCATCGTCATATTATGAATAAGATAGAGTTTATAAAATTGAGTTCTTACAACTGAGCTCTACCACACGATCTAGAGTAAGAAGAAAGAGTGACAGTCCTAAATTCCCTGTAGCCTCCTTCTTATAAGTGTGGTGCACAACACACCCATAAATAAGACTCTATTAGACACGACATGTAGACTCCCTAGGAAAAAACTGCTCTGATACCACTTTTGTCACGACCCAAACCAATGGGCCGTGACGGGCACCCGGTACCTTACTCAACTGAGTACCAACATAATGTATCTTTTCGTATCATACTATCATAGATAACTGAGCCGGAGAGGCTACCATGGATAAGTAGAATAGAACATGAAATACCAACTTATACTTAAGACATACGGGCATATAAGGCCAAAATGAGCACTCTTACACTGAACATAGGCCGACAAGGCCATACAATCTTTCATATACATGACACCTGTCTACAAGCCTCTAAGAGTACATAACATCATAAAGGTTTGGACAGAGCCCCGCCATACCAATCAACGCATGTTCTAATCATACTGACCAAATAGCAACTCCGGAGCAAATGGAGCGCACCAACACCTTCCGCTGAGCTGATAGCCTATTTGGAGGACTCTCATCCTGTCTAACGGGACCTGCGGGCATGAAACACAGAGTCCCGAGGTAAAAGGGATGTCAGTGCAAATAATGTACTGAGTATGTAAGGAATGAAAATCAGTAAATAATAGATATGAGAGAAACATGGAGTAAAAGACTCAACATGTAAGTCTGAATAACTCTGTGAATCATTTCATATTTATAATGTCATGCATATGCGTATAAATGTCATACCATGCATAGGTATATGCGTTCATAACATCATCAAGCCTCTGAGGGCATCCCATCATATCATCTCGGCCACTGTTGGTAATTCATCAACGTATACCAGCTGATCAGGTGGTGGTGCGTATATAATGCCGTAACCTTTTCCCATATCCCATATACATATATATACATACATATACGCGTATATAACGCCATCTGGTCATAGGTCAATGTACATGTATAAATGAATGCAATGCATGAGAAGTACGTCAATAAAATCTTTCGGAATGCCATAAGACCATTGTGTCTTTGATTAATATCATGAAATAAACTTTATCAACTTACGTATTTTCTGAGACTCATGAACAGATGATAGAATTATAATACACATGGGGAATCAAGAATATAGACACCCCTAATATTTCTTTGAATAGAGTCATTTATGAAAGTTGCGTATTTTGCTCGTTTTGTTTATATCATTTGGATCATGCCAAAAAGAAAGAAGGGATAGCCTTAATATACCTGAACCGATTCTCTTGACAATACCTTTAACACTATTGATTGCGACAACGCGTAACGGCGGATCGAAGTAGGAAAAAATCCATATGATATTCTTGAGAAAGATTGCACTGTACTCCTTTAAAACAACAACAACAACATACCCAGTTTGATCCCAACAGTTAGAATTGCAAAAATCCCGTTGCTAATTTTCTAAGAAGTCTCGTAATATATCCTCGGATAATTTCTTTTGCTGAAGGCTCGTTACTTGGAGGTTGGATGCAAGCATCTCCATTCTATATATTAAAGAAGCCTTTTGTTGAATTTTGATCATAATCTTATGTGACTTTTTATGAATTGGAGAAGTCTTGTATGGCTTTTGTAAAAGAACTCACGTTCGATTCCATATATTTGTGATTTTGAGAGCCTTTTATGGCTTATAACCAAGAGTCCATTTCAAGATTACACATAGCTCATAACATCCTTAGTCACTTTAAGCTTTACACATGCTGCCACGTTGGGAGCACTCAACCGTTTCTAAATTATACTTAATTAACCACTAATCTATTGATTAACTTGATAATCTCCACTAACCAATAATTAACCAATTACCCAAATAATTAAAAATTATCTCAAATTACTTAAAATACTACTTACTTTTAACACACTTCATACACCTTACTATCATGTCCATGTGGAAACTTGAATGGTACTAGTGCATAAATACCGGGGTTTTTTAGCTCGGGTCGTATTTTATCCAAAATATCAAACTTCGACGAAATTCATTTTCTTTGATTTTCTTATCCTCTCACCTTCACGAATTTACTCGTCACTTGTTTGAAATAGCATAATGCTTATAATCTCAAAATAATCCTATTCCCGAACTTACGTCGATTAACTTACGACGAAATTTTAACGTATGAAAATGCGGAATGTAACATCTCATTTCCGAGTTTCCATCAATTTATTTATGGCATACTTTCACCTACAAAAACATGGGGTGTTACATCTTCACATCTTCAAGAATGTGACAGATTCAAGCCAAGAATGTTACAGATTCAAGCCAAAATTCATATTTTGAAAACTTTGCATATAACTTGTGTTGATATAGGGTTTGCAGAACTACCCTGAGATGATCAACATGGTCCTCTCGACTTCATGAATATACAAGAATATCGTCAATGAACACTATCACAAAGGAGTCAAGAAAAGGCTTGAAGACTCGATTCATAAGATCCATGAAAGCTGCCGGAGCATTTGTTAGCCCAAAAGACATTACCAAAAATTCAAAGTGCCCATACCGGGTCTTGAAAGCTGTTTTCGGACTATCCTGCTCCCTGATCTTCAATTGGTGATATCCAGATCTTACATCGATCTTGGAGAAGTACTTGGCACCCTACAATTTGTCAAATTTATCATTTATCTCTGGCAGTGGGTACTTATTCTTGATTGTGACCTTGTTGAGTTGTCGATAGTTGATACACATTCTTAGTGACCTATCCTTATTCCTTAAAAAGAGAACCAGTGCGCCCCTAGGCGACACACTCGGCCGGATGAAACCCTTCTCTAATAAATCCTTCAATTGTTCCTTTAGTTCTTTCAATTCTGCTGGTGCCATCCTGGAGGGTGGAATAGATATAGGTTGTTTGCCTGGTATCACATCAATCCCAAAATCAATCTCCCTATCTTGTGGGATCCCAGGGAGCTCATCGGGAAAGACCTCCAGAAATTCATTCACAACCGGCACAGACTTAAGTTTAGGTTCCTCAACATCGGTGTCCGTAACCCGGACCAAATGATAAATACACCCCTTGTTGATCATCTTCGTGACCTTAAGGTAAGAAATAAACCTACCATTAGGCACCACATCATCCCTCTTCCACTCATTAACTGGCTCATTTGGAAATTCGAACCTAACGGTCCTGGTTCAGCAATCAAGCTTGGCAAAACATGAGTAAAGACAGTCGATCCACATTATTACATCAAAATCGACCATCCCCAATTCAATGAGATCGATCATGGTGTCCCGACCACGCAACGTGACAACACAATCCATATAAACCTGCGCGGCCAAAATAGACTCACCAATCGGAGTAGATACATAGAACGACTCATGAAGCTGTTCCGATTCTATCCAAAATTCTATAGCAACATAAGGAGTGACATATGATAAAGTGGAACCGGGATCAATAAGAGCATACACATCATGAGATTCGACAGTCAATATACCTATGACAACATCTTGAGAAGCCTTTGAATTCTGGATACCACTCATAGTGTGGAAACGGCAGGATCCCCCCAAACTATGTGCTCCACCCCTAGCTACATTACGCCCTGCGGGTGTTGGAGTGCCTCGAGCTGGAGGAGGTGTTGCGGATGTAGTAGCTGCACAACTGGCTGGCAGTGCCATGCCCCTGCCAGCACACTCAGGCTACCTTGCCTCAGGCTCTCAAACTCAGCTGCACGGACCTCCTTATTCTCAGTAGAAAATAAATGATCAATGAAGCCATCAACAAACTCACCCCATCTCGTCGGAGGGATCCCCTCCTCACGCGACTCCTCCCATAGCTCAAACCAAGAATATGCCACATCTTTTAGGTGGTAGGAGGCCAACTCCACTGCCTCTATCTCAGTAGCACACATAATTCGGAGAGTCTTGTGCATCTCATCAATGAAGTCTTGAGGGTCCTCCTCTAGGTTAGTACCCGTGAACACTGGAGGATAACTGAAGAAACCTGTTCACCATGGAACTAGCAGAATCCCCTAGTTGGCTGGATAAAGTAGGTGCAATATTCGATCTCTGAGCCTGGGAAGCCACAATCTGAGCCAACATCTTTATGGCTCCCCTAAGGTCCCCATCAGAAATACTGGGATCGGAAGCTGAGGCTGGAGGTGGAACTGGAATATCAGTTGGAGGAATCGATGCACCCTTAGTAGGAGTAGGAACTGGTGTAGTCTGAGCAGGAGTAGTAGAATCAGGCATTGTAGTAGTTGGGGAATTATCCTCACCCCTAGTGTGCTCACCCGCATCACCAAGTATAGGATCAACCGCCACTCCTGGGGTGACATTGGCTCTCTGGCCAGTTCTTGCCTTCTTCTTAGGTGCCATGTACTAAAAATTAGAGCAACACAGAAGTTAAAGGAGGAACAATCTTACAATCAGCTTTATCGCATGATCTAGAATATCAAAGAAGGGTGTTATCCTTAAATGCCTAAGTAGCCTCCTAATTATAGATGTGGTCAACAACACACTAATAAGAAGGACTCTACTAGACATGGATCTAAGACATCCTAGGACACTTTAAGGCCTTAGGCTCTGATACCAAGTTTGTCACACCCTGAACTCGGGGAGCGCGAGCGGCGCTCAACCGAGTGAACCCGGTCATGCAAGCATGTTTGATACTTTCTACCCAAACTCACTTATGAATAAAGAGAATACAAATTTTCGTTAATTAAACAATAAGGAGATCATGTATACAATACCAATTCATTACCATCAGTTACTTCATTTTAAAGTCTCAAATTACACACATTTTCATGGTCTGAAGTAGAACAAGTAATTCAAACACAACAAAACTTGATTGACTTCCCCAGCACTAATATACAACCCACACTATGTCTACAGAGCCTCAAATAGATACAAAAGAGTGCTATGATAGTGCTGGCAACAAGGTCCCGGCTATACCTCAAACACAATACACAAGGAACAAAAGATACATGACCCCAAAATGAAGTGGGGCTCACCAAGTTAGCTGGGAAGAGGGTGTACCGCTATCACTGATCAATGTCTCCTGCTGTGGAACCACCTGCATCCATTGAAGATACAGCGCCCCCGGAAAAAGGGACGTTAGTACATATAGAATAGTACTATTATGAATGACAAAACACCCTCTCAATAGAACAATTAATAATACAAGCTAGAACAATCATAATATCAGTGGAAGCCTCAAATAACATTAAGCCTCAAGTTAGGACCAAGACAATATTCAAATAAAGTTTCATATTTTAAGTTAGGAGATCTTTAGTATCAATATGCCACAGTTCACAATACCACCATACTTTTAGCACAGAGTCCTTTTCATACTTCTTTCACATCTTTTTATTTTATTGGCACTAGTGGCTACAATTATAAAATCATTCTTAGTATGTCGACCGTATTTAGTATTTCATGCTCACCTTTTTCACTCTAAAACATCATCATCAACAACAAGGCATTTCAAATCAAGGTTTTTAGTACACATGTAAGCAATTAAGAGTCTTAGGCACATAGAGATCTTTCACAAAATTTGGCATAATAGCCTTCATTTGAACTTGACTTGAAGTCGAAACATTTTTAATGCATAGCCCATACTTTGAACACATTCTCAAATGATAACATAACATTATAAAAGTATTTAGGATACATATTGAACATATATCTTTCAACACAAGCTTATTCGGAATAGCCAATTTTATAATGAACAGCTCGGGACTAACATAAATTACATGAATATCGTGGGATTCAATTCTAAGAGAGGAATTTAGCCAACATACCTTGCTTGAGCTTCCCTTAAATTACCACAATGTCCCAACACTTCTAGCAATTCCAATCAACTAGAGATATAATAAAATTGAACCATAATCAGGGAGATTCATGGTTTCAGCTCATTTGAGCATTTTATCAAACACTAGATGTGCAAATTGGTCACAAGGTTCTTCGACAAGATTTCTTTCACTTCACAACCTAATGTTTACCAATTTGGGCTCAACAATCTTCCCACAAACCTTATTGGTACATGCATGTATAAATAATACTCTCACACACAAGAATCATACTCCCAATTACCCATATTTTACCCCAAACTCAAAATTGAAGACTAGGGTTAGAAACTTACCTCTTGAGTGAAGATCTTGTGAGATTTCCTTGTGGGATTTCAAAGCTTAGACAAGATCTTGATGAACAAAGCACTTGAGCTTCTTCCTCTCTCTAGAACACTCTCACTTCTCTCTAACAATATCAGATTTTTGCCTTCAAAACAAGCCCCAAAGGCTATTGATCAAAATGGGGTCGAGTTATAAAAATAAGAAAATGGAGCCCCATCACAGATCTACGGTTGCATAAGCGACCGCATAATGCTTCTGCGGTCTGCAAAATGGGCCGCATATTGACCTTCCGGAACTAGATAGTACTGCCCCACTCTGCGATTGGTCTGCCGTCCGTAGACCTATTCTGTGGTCGCCTAATGCGCCGTAGAACTTCCCTCCGGTAAATTTCATGCTGGGCCTGCGATGGGTTATGCAGCCCGTAAAATGATTATGCGGCCGCATAATGGTCCAAAATTTTTGCCCATCTTACTGCTTGAGTCTGCGACCGTAGAATAGACCGCAAAAATGCCCTACACTTCTAAAAATTTTCTTTAACTCCCCAACGCACTGTCAACCTAAATATTCTACAATCATCAACGCATAAGTCTACCTCGGTAGCACAAAACCTAAAATTCCTTTGTGAAGTTTTATGGGGCCTTACATGAAGTACCTTCCAAATCTCAAACTACAAAGAAAAAGAGAGGCGGTATAATGATACTTACATGGTAGGGATATATATATATATATATATCAAAGAGTGCTAGCTTGGCACCCTAGTTTATTCGGACGTCGTATGAATAAACGGTTAAAAGTTTTGGAAACTACATTCTAAGACCTACAATTTGGTATATAATATATCCCAAAAATATCTCATAGAATACACGAAATATATTGCTCAAAAAGCTTCATTACAAGGCAAATCCTTTGTCGGATTTTCCGCAACTTAAATCTAATTTTTTCCAAACTTTATATTTTATACCAAATATCATATATAGTCATATTATGACTTTACACTTATTTAAATCATGATTAACAAGTCTAATATTCATTATACGTTACCTTGGGACGCACAGGATGTAACACTTGATCTGAGAGGATAACTCTCGAGAAGGTTCTAAAGAGCTCAAGATTCATATGTGGCATTTGGAGGATTTTCCCGGATTTGTATATGGATAAGATCTGACATTTGCATTGTATGGTGCCGGGACTTACGATATTACTGTATCACTATGTATTAGAAAGGTAAAAGGAATAAATTTAGATTCACAATAGGTCTCTTCAGAGTGGATGTCTCGGTTGTGGTAGTTTTGGGGTGCTCAAGAGGGAATACAATGGCTTATGGGCCTTAGGGCGGTGTGGTTTTGTGCTAGGATATCTTATGGTGAGCTTTGGGTAAGGATCGTGGTGTTCTGGCAAGGAGAAGTGTCAACTTGAGGGTAATTCGGAACGGACTCGGAGAAATAGGACATCTTAGTAGTAGGTTGGATCAGCACGGTAAAGGATATGATCGATTCTTTGGGTACTTATGTTGTGGTAAATCTCTACAGGTGTTTTGTGGAAATACTCTTGGGTTTGGCGACCTGCGTGACTTGGTTGTGTTAGAGGGATTCAATTCTAATTGCTTGGTTATGTGCAAATGGGTTTCAAATTGTTCTCGATGATTTCTACCATAATTTGAGATGGATATTATCTATTTGTATGAGGGGTATGTTTCGGGTTGTAATTTTCTCTTGGATGGGATCAAGTGAAAGGTTTCTGATTGAATCGGGTATGTATTCGCGACTCAGAGTTGATAATGAGATTCTCGTGCTTTTTGCATGATGGCATGATAGATGTGGTGCGTCCTGTGGGATTGAGATTTGCATATACAAGGTGGTGGTTCAGATTTTGAGAGAAGGTCATGAATTTTAGATAGCATGTACGGTTTCAGATGATTAGATAAATGCTATTACTACTCGGTATTGCCTGAGAAGGGTGGACATTTTAGAAGGCACACTGTGTTTTGACTTATGGATGCTTCATTGGTATTGCGGTACTCGCCTGGTTGATAGACTACTAGTGTTCTAATTTTGCTTTGTGGCACGAAAGAATTATAGAAGTATTTCTCGTAGGATGATTATGTATGAAGGATGTGTCAGTAACTTGAGTGGTCGAGTTGGGATTGGATACGGTGATTCTGGTATTCTAGGGATTTGGAGACAGGGATGTCTCATAGGTAAATTGTTCCTTGGTTGTGGACTGTGAAGGTATGAGCAAAGTTATACAACTAATAGTATGTTTTATGATTAGGTCATTGTAGACTCTTTGAGGATTATTTATCTATTTGTGGATAACCAGAGTTGATTTGGGGACCCAGTGGTAGGCCTAAGGACTACGCGTAATCTACACTAGGTCAGATTTGTTGACTCTGCATTGTTATTGTTGAGGGGTGTGTCACTCAGTTGGAGCTGAGGGTTTTGTGTTCCGATATGTTATATGTGTTACGCTTTTATGCTACAATGGGTTGTGATCTATTGGTTACTTGAACACATGGTGCGTTCTGTCTGGGTCTTGTGGCAAAATTTGAGCTAGATGGTTCTTGGAGTGTTGAATAGTTGATTACGCCTTGGTTATGGTCTTTTCAGGTTGTGGTATATTGTGTTATTCATTTCTCCACAGTTAGGGTCATGCACTTCATGTACTTGATGTCGAATTACGTGTGGTTGTTGATTTTGAGCATTGCAGCTTGAGGTATTTCATATGGACCAATGTTTGGATGGGGTCATGCATTGTAGTTGGGTTATATTGGGATATGATCCTTTGTGATAGATTCGTGTGTTTTGGTTCTAATATGTGTGATATGTTTGTAGCATTGCGTTTGTGGTGGTACTTGTTGAGATCACAGTACCGTTCTCTCATTTGAGTCATTTTCCATGTTTGAGTACATTTAAATTGTTGCTTATTAGTGTACGGATTACACAGTTTGTGGCTTTAGGTTTTATTGGTGTGGCATGTCAATAGAATGGTTGAGATGAGATCATTGAACCTAGAATGGGTACTATCGACTTTGATTACGGTATGTATGGAAGAATAATTTTAGAAGTTGGATTAGAATTTGGCTCCGGTTCTTGTCGGACAAGAGAGAGCTCCATGACTTGTTGATCTGATGAGTGACTATGAGATTTTGCATGTTTCTCTCACCATTGGCAGTGCATAAAGGGTTGGAACAAGGTTTTAGTTGATATGAGTTTGTTACCGGTGTCGGGCTTGTTTTTGGGAAGCTATTGTGGTCAGAAGTTACTGTTGTGGGTATGTGAGTTATGTGGTATATCATTTGACTACATCTTGGGTTATGGTTATTACTTGATACAGCTTGTTCAGACTTATACAGTGTGTAAATGCGAGATTCGTGTCTTGTGAGGAATTTCAGATGTTGGAAATTGGGTTCCAAGGATTATGGGCTAAGGTTGAAGGAAGAATCTTCGGTTATGTAGAGTTGACAGACTTATATGGATTGGGGTGATGTGGGATCACCCCCGGGTAAGTTCATGGTAAGGTTACACATTGATTGGATGACTTTGGAATAACTGTTGGCACGTTTGAGGACGAACGTATGTTTACGTGGGGGAGAATGTAATGACCCGACCGGTCGTTTTGAGCATTTGCATTCCATTCGATGGTTCAAGGGCATGAGTAGCTCCGTATGAGGTATTATGACTTGTTTGTATCGTCGATTTTTGTTTAATTTTTGGGTGATTCGGGATTGATTTGGACGAATGATTCTCATCTTAGAAGCTTTAAGTTGGAAGAGTTGACCAAGTTTGACTATTGTGTATTTGACCCAGGACCGGAGTTTTCATGGTTTCGTTAGGTTCGAATGGTGATTTTGGACTTGGTGTATTCCCGAATTTGCATTTGGATGTTTCTAGAAGGTTTTGACACTAATTGGCGAATGTTGGAAATTTGAAAGTTTTTAATGTTCATAAGTTTGACTGGGAGTTGACTTCGATGTTATCGAGTTCAGATTGTTGTCTCGAGAGTTAGAATAGGTTCATTATGTCATTTGGAACTTGTGTGCAAAGTTTGATTGTGATCCGAGTTGGTTAGGCATGAATCAGACACTTGGTTGGAAGTTTAGAAGTTTATGAACTTAAGCGAATTTAACATGTGATTTGGTCTTTGAACCTTTGATGTGATGTTTTTGTATGTGTTTTGAGACGTTCGATAGGTTCGGATAATGATTATGGACTTGTTGGGATGATAAGGGGTCCCGAGAGGTTTGGGTGAGTTTTGAACAAGTTTGATCATTTCGGCACCTTGGTGATTTTCTAGAGATGTAGGAGTGCGGAGGGCACTTTTAAAAGTGTTGAGGGCACGTTTGGAATGTTGAGGCAAAGCCTCAAGTGCGGCCACAAACCCTAGAGTGCGGAGGCATTGGTCAAAGTACGGACCGCACTGAGGACCGCAACATGAAATCTACAAGTTTGTTGGTCCAACTTCGGGTGCTTAAGCCTTGCAATCTATAAGGAATTTGGAAATGATCCAAAACTGAAAGTTGTATCTCGTTGAGTCTAGTTTCTAGAATATCAAACCGTTCATTATTTCAACATTTGTACAGAAAGTTATGGTCAATTTACTGAAGACTGGTAGTGCAGTTGGTACTGAAGTGCCGATGCGCAATATGGATTGCGGCCACATAACTTGGAACTGCGGACCATACAAAAAAGTGTGGTTAGCACTGTGGGAGATCAGATCTTGTACTATATAAATGGGATTTTTAGACTTTTATTTCATTCTTCACAACTTTAGAGACTTGGGAGCTCGGGTTTGAAGGGTTTCAACCTTGACCTTTATCTACAAGCTTGAGGTAAGTGATTCTAACATATATCTATGAGATTTACATGAATTCATCACTAGATTTAACATCAAAATATGGGATTTAATAAGAGTAATCAGGGTTTTGTCAAAACTTTTCTAAAGTGAATAATTGGGTTTTGAACATCGGTTCAGAGTCGGATTAGGATGAAATTAGTATGGTTGGACTTGTATTCGAATGGGTTGTCAGAATTGTAGTTTTGTCGGGTTCCGAGGTGCGGGCCTAAGTTTAACTTATTGGTTGACTTTGAGTAATTGATTAAAAATTCGACCTTTATCATTTGGGTTTGTTTCCTATGGTATTACTTGATGTATTTGAGTTGCTTTTGGCTAGTTTTGAGCCATTCAGAGGTTGTTACACGTGGAATGGAATTTTTTGAGTATCATTTGGCTTGCTTAGTATTGGATTTGGCTTGTTCGAGGTAAGTAACACTTCTAAACTTGGTGCTGAGAGTATGAACTCCTGAAATACATGATATGTCGATGTATTGCGGTGATACACATGCTAGGTGACGAGTGTGTGGGCATGCACCTGAGAAATCATGATTCTAGTTGACTATTAGACTATGACCAAACTTGTTTTGTTGTTATATCCTGTTATATCCATGTTCTCCCTACTTGTTTAATTATATGAGCTGTGAATCATATTAGAAATCATGTTTAGGCTATGCGCTTCAGTTGAGACCTAATAAAGCTAATTCTATTACTCGGAGTTATCTGCTCTTACTGTAATTATATACTCAGTCATAATTCTTCATTTGCATATCATATCTCAGTCTCTATTCATCACTCATTGTTACATCATATGTTATCATTGTTTGGGCTGAGTGGTACGAGATTATGAGCCTTTTAGACTTGATAGATTGATGACTGAGGTGGGCCTGAGAGCCGTGTTATGAGTGATATTTATGGGATCGGGCTGCATATCGCAGCAGTGATATTTATGGGATCGGGCTGTATGCCACAACAGTCATTATGGGATTGGGCTTCACGCCGCAACATGCCATATTGGCTTTATATTAGCGCTTGGGCAGAATCCGCCCCTCGGGAGTCTGTGTCACGCCCCAAAACTGAGGAGCGCGACCGGTGCTCAACCGAGTGAACCCGACTGAGCAAGCCTGTTAGATTTCATTCTACCCAAATTCACCCGTGAATAAAGAGGAGATGTACTCCGTTAATCAAATATTGAAGAGATTTCATTAACCGCTTCCATTTCATTCCCATTAACAGCATCATTCAATATTTCCAAAAACATATTGCCAAATACCAATAGTTCTAGTCCAATTCCCAACATCAAATACCACCCACAACCTGTCTACGGAGCCTCTAAGTACAACTGAAGAGTAATATGGAAATTTCGGCAACAAGGCCCCGGCTATACCTCAACCACAAAGTACATGAGAAAAAAAAGATACATGACACCGAAATGAAGTGGGGCTCATCAAATCAACTGAACAGAGTGTACTGCTATCACTGATCAATGCCACCTGCTGTAGAACCACCTGCATCCATTAAAGATGCAGCGCCCCCGGCAAAAGGGATGCTAGTACAGTCGAATAGCACTAGTATGTATAGCTAGAAATCCTCTTTCAAAATAGAATGCCCATAAGATCTATACGTGGAACACATAATATAATTTAATTGAAACAACCTGTACAAACAATGACAACAAAAGGGGCACCTATAATGTTCCCTATAATGTGTCTCATTAGACTTTCCTTAGTGTTCACATATCATATTATACACTTATACGTTTCAAAGACCGTTCATAGTGTTTATTCATAACGTACACCTATACCTCTTATACACAATGGACATATGCGTTTCATTGACCGTCCACAAGATTTCATATCACAATGGATTTCATAACACAATGTACCTATGCGTTCATAGATCGTCCACATGATTTCATATCACAATGCACCTATGTGTTTCATAGACCGTCCACAGGATTTCATATCACAATGGATTTCATAACAAAATATACCTACGCGTTTCATAGTCCATCCACAGGATTTCATATCAGAATGTACCTATGCGTTCATAGACCGTCCACAGGATTTCATAACACAATGTACCTATGCGTTTCATAGACCGTCCACAGGATTTCATATCACAATGCACCTATGCATTCATAGACAGGATTTCATATCACAATGCACCTATGAATTTCATAGACCATCCATAGGATTTCATAACACAATATACCTATGCGTTTCATAGACCGTCCATAGGGTTGCAGAACATATTGGAAACAAAAGTACAAATATGTACATCTCATAACCTTTCACACCACATACCACCTAATCCGTACTTTCAACCACTTACAACATTATTATTTCATTGGCTCTCTTGGCCGTATATATGATTCTTTATTCATGGCGCAATGGCCGTATTTCATATTCCACACTTTTATTTCTTCCCTTTCATAGATCATCATTATAAATATCAACAAGTAGAATATTTCGAAAATCACAACTTTAAGTTCATTAGTAATGAAGGCTTTAAACACAATCGATTTCTTTCCAATATGTAAGAATATGTAAGAACGCAAAACACATTGAAAATTACTTACAAAGCATAACATTAGCTAAAACAGCCACATATGGGCATCACTTGAGTTCATAACTTTTAGCCGATTATATTGTCGAAGTCAATATTGGAATAGTTGAGTCAAAGCTCATTTCATAATCTTTCTCACATTATTTCATTTTATTGGCACCATTGGTCACAAGTATAACTTTCACTATTGGCACGTTGGCCACACTTTATATCCCAAATTCGTTAATTTCACTTCCAACCATCTTTATAGGTTATCAACAATAAGACATTCCCAATCAAAACAATAGGTACACATATGAGCAATTAGATTCTTAAGAATATTGAGATTTTCTCACACAATTTGGCATACTAGCTTTCATTTGAAATACGATTCAAAGACACAACATTTTAATACACAATCCATATTTTGAAACTCACGGGAACATTATGGAATTCAATTCCAAGAGAGAAATTTTAGCCAACATACCTTGATTTGAGCTTTCCTTAAATTACTACAACGTTCCGAAAATTCTAGCAATCCCAATCTCTTAGATGAAGATCTTGTGGGTTTTCCTTGTTAATCTTCCAAGATCTGAGCAAGACTTGATGAATAATTAGCCTAGGGTTTCCTATCTCTCTAAAACACTCTCCCTTCTCTCTAAGACATCAGATGTTTGTTCAAAAATGGTCCAAAGCGTGTATTTAACGAAGTAGGGTCGGGTTTTAAAAACCCAAAAATGGAGCTCCAAAATAGGTTCTGCGATTTCATATGCGACCGTATAGTGGATATGTGGACCGCATATCGGTCGCATAATTGTTAACAAAAATAATCAAAAATCTGTCTGTGTATGTGGTCACTATGCGGTCGCATAATGCACCGCATAACAGTTATGCGGTCGCATAGTCGACCGCATAGCTGCTGCCAGATTTGGCCCTCTCCTGCTCACTTCTGTGGCCCGCAGAGTGATTATGCGGTCGCATAATGGACTGCATAAATGCACGTAAGCCTAGTCCGGCACAATGAAACATTATTTTCTTTGCAAAATTTATCGGGCTTTACACTTAAGTACTTCGAAATTTTTTGAGATGTTACAGTCTGACATACCAGCAGTGAGCGCATGTACCATATAGTGCTGAGTGGTTGTGTGTGATGAGTGGGAGTTTGAGGCAGACAGATTGAGTACTCTGAAAGTATGAGTACCTCGAATTATCACTATTACATTTGACATGCTTACTTGGCATATAGGCATAGAGATGTATTTTCCTTATGCTAGATGGTATATAATAATTGATTACTTGACATGCATATTGACATGTAAGCATAGAGATGTACTTTCCTCACGTTATCTGATAATCAAATATCTTATCTGTTGTTGAAAGTTTGGAAAAAATTACAGTTTTTCTGATATACTCGTATTTTGGTGATTTCAATGAATGATTTGGGGTTTCACTGTTATACCTGAAAAGCATGCATATTTTCCGTAACTGTAAACGAGTTGAACATAATATCTTTGAGTTATTACTTGCACTGCTTTTATTATATTATTACGAGTAGTTCTTGACTATTGGTGTTGGACTCTGACCATTTTTTCGAGCTCGTCACTACTTTCAACCTAAGGTTAGGTTTGTTACTTATTAAGTACATGGGGTCGGTTGTACTCATACTACACTTCTGCACCTTGCGTGCAGATCTTGGAACTGATGTTGCTGTGTATGGAGGGAGGTGGCACTAAAGATGTACCTGCGTTCTGGTTATAACTGCCTTTTGTCCTTGATAGCTTTTGATTTTTGAAGTACTTAAGAGCTATTAAGAAAGTCGATGTGCGCTAATTATATTATTTTGTGTGTAGACAAGGACTATTATATGAATGATATCAATTTATCATGATAATATATGTATGAGGTGCATTAAAAATGGTTTAGGTCTAAGAAGAGCCCCATGGCTAAGTCAAGTAGAAATATTTATGATGGAATAAAGTTTCACGTGAGTTCACACAAAATCTAGATTCAAACGATCATACCTCTCTTGATAGGAAGCGTTATATGGTGTGTTACCTATAAAATTAAATCCCTTTGAGTCTAGTTTCCAACAATTCAAACCGTTCGTCATTTGGACATTCCTACAAGAGGTTATGACCAATTTACCAAATGCTGCTAGAATGCCATTCTGCGACCATTATGCGATCGTAAAATGGTTACGCGACCGCAAACTGGTCGCAGAATGGACCAGAATAGCCCAGTTCTGGGCACCGAATTGTGTGACCATTGTGCGACCGCATAGTTGAATTCGGAGGGTTAATTTTCCTCTTTTCATAACCCGGCCCCATTTTGATAAATAGGCTTTGAGGCTTATTTTGGGGTATTGTTCTAAGGCTTTTAGAGAGAGTTAAGAGCATTTTAGAGAGAGAAGGAGGGAACCTAACATTATAATTATCCAATCTTGCACCAGTCTTCAAGAATCAAGGAAGCTAATCACAAGATCTTCATCTAAGAGGTAAGGTTCCATACCCTAGTTTCCAATTTCGAATTTGGGGAAAGGATGGTTGATTTGGAGTATGATTCTTGGGTATAAGAGCATTATTTATGCATGCTTGTACTAATAAGGTTTGTGGGAAGATTGTTGAGCTCAAATAAGTAAAGATTGTGTTGTGGAGTGAAGAAAATCTTATAGAAGAACCTTGTAGTTAGATTTGCACACCTAGTGTTTGATAAAATGCTCAAATGAGCTGAGATCATGAATATCTTCCTAATAATTGTTCAATTTTTGTTATGTCTCAAAATAGATTGGGATTGCTAGAATTTTCGGTACGTTGTAGTAATTTAACAAAAGCTCAAAGCAAGGTATGTTGGCTAAATTTTCTCTCTTGGAATTAAATTCCATAATGTTTCCGTAAGTTTCAAAGTATGGGTTGCGTATTAAAAGGTTATAGCTTTGAATCGTGTTTCAATGAAAGATAATATGCCAAATTGTGTGAGAAAATCTCAATATTCTTAAGAATCTTAATTGCTCATATGTGTACCTAAAGTATTAATTTGGAAATGTCTTATTGTTGATACTCTATAAAGATGGTTGCAAGTGAAATAAGTTAATTGAGGATATAGAGTGTGGCCAACGTGCCAAGAATTTAAGTTATGATTGTGGATAGTAGTGCAAATGATTTGAGAAGATGCGATAAAGAATATGAAATGAGCCTCGACTCAATTGTTTAAACAAATGGCTTCGAAGATAGAATTGCCTAAAAGCTTTTGTAGTCAATTCATGCCCATTGGTGGTTGCTTTAACTAATGCTTTGCTTTATAAATATATCTAGTGTGATTCGAGTTCTATATACTCATGTGTCGAAATTGTACATTGTCATTTCTGGGGAAGAGTGTTGCAAGAGTAAATGGTGTATTGACTGTTTATGATTTTTCATGTGTGTTTCTATTGTTGGTTGGTATGCCTCATTCTTTGGGAAGAAACCATTTGTGTTTGAAGTTCCCATTTCAAATGGATTGGAAGTATATGATTTCTGAAATTTTCTATATGTTGATATCTAATGGTGATCTTTGAAATTGAAAGAGGTGAAAGTGTGGAATATGAAATACGTCCATCATGCCAGGAATAAAGAATCTTGTGAATGGCCTAATGAGCCAAGGAAATATTGTCGTTGTGAATGACTGGAAATACTAATGAGAATTTATACAATGTGAAAGATGTTTAGGTGAGTAAAATTGTATTTATGATATTTCTGTTTGCAAATCAAATCAAAAAAATATTTTTGGGAGCATCATTCGCAAAACCGAGGAAGAGTGGGTCATAAGGCCCATACCTGAAACTACATGTGCCGGTGTAGGGGTGGATTGTGATATTATTCCCCTTAATTAGGATGAAACTGGAACCTTTATGGATTGGAAAAGTCTACCCACACAGCATGTGTGGGAAGGCAGCCTAGCTGTTCGGGTGGAGATCAGAAGCCATGTTACGCACATAGTGGTACTACTCTTGGTAACAACTTTCTATAGCATCACCTGTCAAACCATATTGTCTGTGGGGAGATGCCCTAGCCGATCGGGCGTGATCGGACTCCATGCTAACAAAGACGGTAGTATATTGGTGCTAATGATATCCCAACCAAAATTATATATGAAGTTCGTATTTTGAAAATTAATATGTTTTAACTGGACGTTTGGATATTGTTGATTGTGACTTGATGTTTCTATGTGTTTCCTTTTCTTATATGTGCATTCAATTTTGAAAGAGGACTTTTATCTATGCATACTAGTTCTATTCAACAGCACTAACGTCCCTTTTGCAGGGGGCGCTGCATCTTTAATGGATGCAGGTGGTTCTACAGCAGGCGGCATTGATCAGTGATAACAATGCACTCTTTTCAGCTGATTTGGTGAGCCCCACTTCATTTCGGGGTCATATATCTTTTGTTTTTCATGTACTGTGTTTTGAGGTATAGCCGAGGCCTTGTTGCCGGTATTTCCATATTACTCTTCTATTGTATTAGAGGCTCCGTAGACAGGTTGTGAGTTGTGGTTGATGTTGGGGAATTGAACTAGAAATGTTGGTATTTGGAAATCATGTTTTTCATTAATTCTATAAACTCGTAATATTTTGGAAATTATGAATGAAGCTACTAATGGGAATAAAAAGGAAGTTGTTAATAAATTTTTTTCAGTGTTTTATTAATGGAGTACATCTCCTCTTTATTCATGGATGAGTTTGGGTAGATGGAAATCTAATAGGCTTGCTCGACCGGGTTCTCTCGATTGAGCGCGGGTCGCGCTCCTCGAGTTTAGGGCGTGACAAACTTGGTATTAGAGCCTAAGGTTTTAACGTGTCTTAGGATGTTTCGAAGCCGTGTCTAGTAGAGTCCTTCTTATCGGTGTGTTGTCGACCACATCTATAATGAGGAGGCTACTTGTACATTTATGAATTTCACACTTTTTTGGTATTCCAAGATCGTGCGATAGAGCCCAAGGTAGGGAGCTAATTTTCACGTTGTGTATCATTTTTTTTCAAATGAGTAATCCACGAGTTCAAAACAATGAGAAGGGAATGACCGCGCCATTGAATCTGGAGGAGATTACACAAGAGTTCGTTGGAAGAATGCGTCGATCCGTGGAGGGATTAGAGGAACTTATTGCTAAGGGAAGTGTCCTTGTTCCTACCAATGTCACCGCACCACCAGATCATGTGGTGAGAGAATCTAAGAAACGAAAGAGGGTTGTTAGTGTCTATGAACCAGGTTGTGTGATTTGCAGCAAGCGACACTTAGGAATATGTTGGATGGCCCTTGAAATATGTTATGGCTGTGGAAAGAGGGGGCACAAGAAGAACAAATGCCCTAGATTTAGTACACCCGTCCCGTTCTGTCCGACATGTGGGAAGGAACATTTAGCGTCGTGTTGTGAGTATGCTCAGTAGCGTGTTAGGGGCGGTAGCTTTGGGCAATTCCAAAGGCCCACACAGCAATCCGGTACTGGAATTGTTACTCCCGCATTGGAAGCTTGGAGTAAGGATAATGGGGATGCTTATGATGTATGCAAAAAGGGTAAATATCAGGTCAGTGGGACGAGTCAGTTTAGCGGACCTCATTCCCGTTGTGTGAAGTGTGGGAGATGTCATCCGGGAGTATGTCACTATAATACATATGTATGTTACAAGTGTGGTATGAGGGGTCACATTCAGAGGGATTGTCATTCGTCTCGCCAGAGCATGGGCGGGGGTGCGACACAACCATCCAGTTCTATAGCTACTACATCCACAATGCCTACCCCAGCTAGAGGCACTATACTGCCCGCAGGGCGTGGAGCAACTAGGGGTGGTATTCAGAGCTCGGGAGGGCCCAACAAGTTTTATGCTATGAGGAGGCGTCAAAAGTTAAGGCTTTTCCAGATGTGGTTACAGGTATATTGACTGTCCAATCTCATGATGCGTATGCTCTTATTGATCCCGAATCCACTTTGTCATATGTCACTCCTTATGTTACTATGGAAGTTGGGATAGAACTAGAACAACTTTATGAGTTGTTCTCTGTGTCTACTCTTTGAACGAGACACATTATTCGTGAATCCACTCTATCACAAATTCTCTTATTTACGACCTCTTGTGGAACCAAGCTCTATAATTATGTCCTTGAATTGAGTTATAACTCTAGGATTAATACTTCCCACTTGCTTCCCTAAATTCTCAACGAGGGACTATATTGATGAATTTCTTACAGAACATTTTGATTCAAATGGATAACATCTGCTCACTTGTGCTTATGCATGCACTGTCATAAAGTTTACCTATCTGGCATAAAATCCAATGTAAGACAACCTAGTGTTAAGATCATTCTCGAGGAATTCTTTCTCTTCTGTGTATGTGGCTCCTATGGTTGGAACAA
The DNA here is from genome assembly GCF_000715075.1 of Nicotiana tabacum. Taxonomy (NCBI): domain Eukaryota; kingdom Viridiplantae; phylum Streptophyta; class Magnoliopsida; order Solanales; family Solanaceae; genus Nicotiana; species Nicotiana tabacum. The sequence continues at coordinate 62,057,964 of NC_134094.1, read as the reverse complement.
TCACTTTACTTCTTTATGAATAGTATCATAAATCCTTTTCACTATCTAGTAATATGAGAGCATATTTCAGCACCTATTATATGTGTAGCTTTCAATTGAAGGGGTCACTTGTACGCATAAAAGTTTCTCAGAGATTTGAGATTTTCAAAAAAAAAAAATACTTCGTCACAAGAAGATCTTTTTGTTCACCCATCTCAGTATGACTTTCATGTCCACCTAGATCATGTCCCAGTGTGTAACTCACTTTGCTCCTAGAATTGTAGTTACCCATGAAGTGGCCTAGTATTGCAACTTGAGAGTTGTTATGGCAAAAACATGTCTAGCTCACAACAAAATGTTCACTCTCTAACCAATACATGGTTTCATCTCAACATTAAGATGTCCTAGCTACATGATTTCACTTGTGTGTGGTTGAAAGTTAAACAACTTATGATGAGCATATTGATTTGAAAGACAAATTTTTCTTATCTCTAGTCCTCTCATATAGGATCAACTATCAGGAAAGGTTAAGATGTGAGAATGATAATAACCTCACAAGTGTTCAACTTCTTTTTCAACCTCATGGGTTTGTGGCATAGATTTCTTGTATCAAATACTGTTAAGAGTGTAATGCAACTTCATTTATCTTGAAACCCATATCACATTCAGAGTGTTAGAATATTCTCATTTCAAGTTAAACTGATTTTCCCTACAATCCAGGAGATGACTGGTGTCATGTACTTGGCCATTTCTCTTTGGGGCTTACTATTGCCGAACAAGGCACATATGGAATGAAATAATTGATGCTGTCCTTTTTTTTATGACTAATTTCTTTTAAATCTCAGAATCATGTACATGGTTCCCATATTATCAATGCCTACTAGGCAACTCCATGACTCGTTTGTTGAAACAATGATTTCACCACAACAAATCACCATGTCAGCGCTATTGGTAGTGACCTTCATGTCTCTTAGGATATAACCTCCAAAAATGCCGTGCTCCGCACGTTGATGGATTCTTGAATAGTTCCAGCCCAATCTCGAACCTTGTTGTTCCTATTTATAGTAAACCTATGGGGTTGAAGGTTCAAACATGTCAAAGAAGAAGCATCATCCCGTGATCAAATATATTGGATAGAAAATTTTATGGTAATATTAAAGCTAGCACATCTTAGAGTAACTGTTGGAGGTCGCCAAAGGTTTAGTTTGGATATTCGGCGTAGTGATTTAGAGTTGAAGAAAATGAACGGGTTATTCTCAAGATTTTCTCTATGAATATATTGGGTGAATTGTTAAGGAAGGTAAGGTATATGTAGTCACATTAGGCCCTATGAAATCTTGAAAGGAAATAGGCCAAACTATGAGTATGATGTTTCCCTATTATTGTTCTCCGTGTGCCCGGTGTTTCATGTGTCTATGTCTAAGAAGGTGAGGTTAATGGATATATTGTTAGGATTGATTTCTGGGAAGATGAGGTTAATGGATATATTGTTAGGATTGATTTCTGGGATTCTCTGACAGGTGGATATGCCCAGTTACAGGGGAAACTCTGTCGAAAATTTTAAGAATTTATAAAGATAGCCAAATCTTAAGGTCCATAAGTAAGTTGAAATTTTGGAAAGGATGTATAAGACCGATGTAGTCATAAGTGCCTATGTATAATGGTTGGAGGTAAAATGATGGTAAATCTATTCTTAGAAGGAACTTGTAAAACATTCGAGGACGAATGTTCTTAAGTGGGGGAGAATGTAACACCCCGAAAAATTTCGAAGTACTTAAGCGCTATTAAGAAAGTCGATGTGTGCTAATTATATTATTTTGTGTGTAGGCAAGGACTATTATATGAATGATATCAATTGATAATGATAATATATGTATGAGGTGCATTAAGAATGGTTTATGGTCTAAGAAGAGCCCCATGGCTAAGTCAAGTTGAAATATTTATGATGGAATAAAGTTTCAAGTGAGTTCGCATAAGACCTAACTTCAAATGATCATACCTCTCTTGATATGAAGTGTTATATGGTGTGTTATATATCAAATTAAATCCCTTTGAGTCTAGTTTCCAATGCTTCAAACCGTTCATCATTTGGACATTCCTACAAGAACATATGACCAAATTACCAAAGGCTGCCAGAATGCTATTTTGTGACCATTATGCGACCATTACGCGATCGCAAAATGGTTATGCGATCGCAAAATGGTTATGCGACCACAAACTGGTCGCAGAATGGACAAGAACAGCCCAGTTCTTGGCACTGAATTGTGTGACCATTGTGAGACCCACACACCAATTGTGCGGTCCATTGTGCGACCGCATAGTTGAATTCAAAGGGTTAATTTTTCTCTTTTCATAACCCAACACCATTTTGATAAATAGGCTTTGGGGCTTATTTTGGGGTATTTTTCTGAGCATTTTAGAGAGAGAAGGAGGGAACCTAACATTATAATCATCCAATCTTGCAGCAATCTTCAAGAATCAAGGAAGCTAATCACAAGATCTTCATCTAAGAGGTAAGGTTCTATACCCTAGTTTCTAATTTTGAATTTGGGTAAAAGATGGTTGATTTGGAGTATGATTCTTGGGTATAAGAGCATTATTTAGCTATGCATACTAGTGCTATTCGACAGTACTAACGTCCCTTTTGCTGGGGGCACTGCATCTTTAATGGATGCAGGTGGTTCTACAGCAGGCATCATTGATCAGTGATAGCAGTGCACTCTTTTCAGCTGATTTAGTGAGCCCCACTTCATTTAGGGGTCATATATCTTTTGTTTCTCATGTACTGTGTTTTGAGGTATAGCCGGGGCTTTGTTGCCGGCATTTTCATATTACTCTTCTATTGTATTAGAGGCTCCGTAAACAGGTTGTGGGTTGTGGTTGATGTTGGGGAATTAAACTAGAAATGTTGGTATTTGGAAATCATGTTTTTCATTAATTCTATAAACTTGTAATATTTTGGAAATTATGAATGAAGCAGCTAATGGGAATAAAAAGGAAATTGTTATTAAAATCTTTTTAGTGTTTTATTAATGGAGTACATCTCCTCTTTATTCATGGATGAGTTTGGGTAGAAGAAAATCTAACAGGCTTGCTCGGCCGGGTTCTCTCGGTTGAGCGCCAGTCGCGCTTCTCGAGTTTGGGGCGTGACAATTTATAAATTTATTTATGTATATTTCGAACAAATGATGTATTTATTTCATACTAGCTTTGTAAACTGTAAGTCTTATAAGTTCATGATTTGTACTACCAATCTTTAGGATTTTTATATAAAAGTTCAGTTATTTCATCATTATTTTCTCAGTAAACCTCATTTGAATTGCTGCACTCCTGGCGACACCAAGTCTAATGCCAACTTCTTCTCGCCTTTCATGAGGCCTCGCGTACCATCCATCTCGCGTCGTACAGTGCCATTCTAGAGTTGTAGCGAGATCATGCACGCTTCAAACCTCGCGGCGCCAGGGAAGGTCCAACTCAAATGAGATATGCACTTGTGAATACATGAAGATTGTCAAGAGCTCATGTGATGGTCTCAAGTCATCCATCAACATATACCATGGGAGAACAAGAAAAGGATATTGTCACTACATACAAATGATACAAATAAGTTCCAAGACTTTGATAACATGAAGCATGGAGAAAAGTTAATATCTATACTTAGATTATTTTTAGTTATCAACTTATGGCATATTGTCTATAAGTTGATAAATGTTTTAGCTAGATCGTACTTTTTTCATATTGTAAGCCATTATTTTTTTTGTTTTATTGATAAAAAAGACCACCAAGCTCCCAACTTAGTGGTATATTTGCTTTTAAAAAAAACCTCATTTGAATTGGATTGTTGTTAATTGGTTTATCTAGCGGGTTGAGTTAAGTGCCATCATGACTAGTTGGATTTTGGGTCGTGACAATAAGATAAATAGAGAAGACCAAAAGGCAAGAACAAGGGAATTACAACTGTTAAAATTACTAACATGTTACCCGATCAAGAGGTATAATCTGATTTCAAGACGAATGAGAAAGAGGAAGGCGAAAATCACAAGAACCAAGATATTAGGGAGAGAACTGTATACAGTCGAAATAGATTTCGGCCTTCGTACAATTAATCGAGTTCGAAACATAATCGATCGATGTAAGACTTCGAGGTGGGTTCCGAAGATGGTACAAACAAGCATCGAGTCCGAGTTACCGATCAATGTCGAGCTCGATATTATTATCAAGCTCGAAACCAAATCCAACTATGATGCAAAGTAAAGTTGTCGAGCTTATGATCCATAGACCGACCAACATTGACCCTGAATTAATTCAAGGGTCCAAGTCAGAATCGAGCTCAAGCCAAGATTGAGGGCTCGAGGCAAGACTAAAAACTCGAGTCAATATCGAGCTTATAGATAGGAGCCGTTGCAATCCCACTAGAGGAGAGAATCTTGGCATGAATTGTGGAAAAACTGATTTATCATGGGTCTCCCACTACGTATTTTTAATTATATCTAAAGTAAGATCCCCCTCTACTATAAAGATGATGTTTATCATTTCTGTAGGGGACAAGTTTTTGCTAACATTGTAATTCAAGCACCATATTCTCCTATAGTGAAGAGTTTTCTTCCATGCTTCTTCATTTGATTCCACTTGTTTAGTCCTAAAATTCATCTTCTTTACAACCTTGTCTATTTTTGCATTATTTACAATCCATACTTGATATTTCTATTTATCCTTACGATTTGCATTAAGGTACACCACATATCCTTAGAACTGTATACAAATTCAACTATATCCGTTTTTCGGGTAAACAGTTTGGCGCCCACCGTGGGGCTAAGGATAATAGTGGTTATTCGATACGAATCCGCAAAAACACACCATTATGTTTTGCGCGTGTTTCCGAAAATATCTTGGATTTCGGATTAGCAACGACTAACTACTAGTCAAATGGCCACACCAATCGACAACGAAGCCGGTCTTCAGGATGAGAACAATAATTTGACACTTAGTACCGAAAGACGACTTGTCAACACCATTGGAGCCCGAATCGGAGCGCCGATAGATATCAATTTGCATGTGACCATTGAGGCAAACCTACATTCTGAACCCGAAAATAGCATTCATGGTGGACCTCAGTCTGCAGCTCGTGATACCCATAACGTCGAAAATAGCATTTATGATTTTTGAAATGTTGCAAGCTCAGCAGGCAGCAATAGCTCGGTTGCAGAGCCTAACCCAGCTACAAAGCAGGCCGGAGCCCAATCCACCTCGAGAAATCACCCATAGAACGGAGCTGACCATAGTGAAGTCAAATGAGCAAGAATCGGGGACTACTCCCGAAATTGCTAAATTGCTCGAAGAACTCACAAAGTGAGTCAAAGCCAACGATAAAAAAGTAGAAACATATAACTGCAGGGTCGATCAGATCCCGAGAGCTCGACCAATGATAAAAGGGTTGGATTCAAAACAATTCGTGCAGAAACTTTTCCCCTCGAGCGCAGCCCCAAAACCAATCCCCAAAAAATTCCGTATGCCCGAAATTCCCAAATATAACGGAACGACCGAACCCAACGAGCATGTAACTTCTTACACATGTGCCATCAAGGACAATGATTTAGAAGACGATGAAATCGAATCTGTGTTATTAAAAAAATTCGGAGAGACCCTCTTGAAGGGAGCAATGATTTGGTATCACAACCTGCCACCATATTCCATTGACTCGTTCGCCATATTAGTAGATTCTTTTGTGAAAGCACATGCCGGTGCCATAAAAGTCGTAACAAGGAAATTAGACCTCTTCAATGTAAGACAAAAGGGTAACGAAATGCTAAGGGAGTTCGTATCTTGTTTTCAAATGGAATGAATGGATCTGCGACCAGTCACAGACGATTGGGTTGTTCAGGCTTTCACTCAAGGTTTGAACGAACGAAGTTCGACGGCTTCACGACGGTTAAAGTATAACCTGATCGAATACCCAGCCATCACATGGGCCGACGTGCAAAATCGGTACCAATCAAAAATTACGGTCGAAGATGATCAATTGGGGTCTGAACCTGCTGTTCGAAGCGATATTAATCGAGAACAAGGTCCGATCGGGGATCGATACCGACCATACAATGGAAATCACAGAGTCCGTGAATCGAGACATAACCCCGGGCAAAATAACAAAATAAGTGATCGAGGTCAAGGGTCCCCGCGGTTGATGAACAGGAGTAGGTTCGATAGGCTTGCCGGATCTAAGGAAGCGTCTCGGTTATCGGAATATAACTTCAGCATTGATGCATCCACCATCGTGTTGGCTATCGGATGCATCAAAGACACTAAATGGCCCCGACCCATGCAGACCGATCCTGCCCAGAGGAATCCAAATCAAATATGCGAATATCAAGGCACCCATGGCCACAGAACGGAAGATTGCAGGCAATTAAGAGAGGAAGTAGCCCGGTTATTCAACAAAGGGCACCTTCAAAAATTTTTAAGCGACAGGGCGAAGAACCATCTTAAAAATAGGGATTTCGGCAAGCAAAACCAACAAGAAGAACCACAGCATATCATTCACATGATCATCAGCGGCGCCGATACCCCTCAGGGACCGATGCTTAAACGCACTAAGACATCGATTGTGAGTAAAAATGATCTCGAACTCAAGATTACACACCCATAGGAACTTTTTCCTTCAATGATGAAGATGCAGAAGGAGTCATACAACCTCATAACAATGCACTGGTAATATCCATACTCATGAATAAAACTAAAGTTAAGCGTGTGTTGATTGATCCAGGTAGCTCGGCTAACATCATCAAATTGAAGGTCATAGAACAGCTCCGCCTGCAGGACCAGATCGTACCCGCAACCTTGGTTCTAAACGGATTCAATATGGCATGTGAAACCACCAAAGGCGAGATAATTCTACCGATAAACGTGGCCGGAACCATCCAAGAAAAATAGTTCCACGTGATCAAAGTCGACATGAGATATAACGCCCTTTTCGGAAGGGCATGGATCCACAACATGAGAGCTGTACCTTCGACCCTACACCATGTCCTTAAATTCCCAACACCGAGAGGAGTCAAAACAGTGTAAAGTGAACAACCAGCCGCAAGAGAAATGTTCGCCGTCGAGGAAGCGACACCAATATCCTCGCCTTCTACAGTAAAGGGATCGAGCTCAAAAGGGGAATGAGATATGAAATAGCAATCACAGATATCGGATTTGACCCAACCGGATAACCAGAAGATCGAAGAAGATGATGATCAGAGGATCCCTCGATCCTTCATGATTCCCGATGATTCCGACGCTACCAAATCAACGATTGAGGAATTGGAGCAAGTCACACTAATCGAGCACTGGCCCGAACGGAAGGTATACCTGGGAACGGGGTTGAGCCCCGAACTCAGGAAAAAACTTATTAAATTTCTTATCGATAACATTGATTGCTTTGCCTGGTCCCATTTAGATATAACAGGAATCCCACCAGACATGACGACACAACGGCTAAGCTTGGACCCTAGGTTCAGACTGGTGAAGCAAAAGAGAAGACCCCAGTCCGAGGTAAAATATTCATTCATAAAGGACGAGGTAACCAAACTTCTCAAGATAGGGTCCATTCTGGAGGTAAAATATACCGAATGGTTAGCCAATGTAGTTGTAGTGCCTAAAAAGGGGAACAAACTTAGAATGTGTGTGGATTATAAAGATTTGAACAAAGCATGCCCAACATCGATCGCATGATCGATGCCATGGCCGACCACGAGATCCTCACTTTTCTCGATGCCTATTCCGGGTATAATCAAAATTCAGATGAACCCGGAAGACCAGGAAAAGACTTCATTTGTCACTAAATATGGAATATATTGTTATAATGTGATGCCCTTCGGGCTAAAAAATGCAGGAGCTACTTACCAACGCGTAGTAAATAAAATGTTCGAAGAACAAATAGGTAAATCAATGGAAGTTAATATTAATGACATGCTAGTTAATTACCTGCGTGCAGAGGACCATTTGACCCATTTTCAGGAGACGTTCGAGATTTTGAGGAAATACAACATGAAGCTCAACCCCAAAAAATGTGCTTTCGGGGTCGGTTCGGGCAAGTTCCTTGGCTTCATGGTGTCACATCGGCGAATCGAGATTAACCCCGATAAAATCAAGGCCATCGAAGACATCACCATCGTGGACAGCGTGAAAGTTGTACATAGGCTAACGAGACGGATTGCAGCCTTAGGCCGATTCATTTCGAGATCGTCAAATCGAAGTCACAAATTTTTCTCTCTACTCAAAAAGAAGAACGATTTCGCTTGGATCCCGGAATGCCAACAGGCACTAGAGGAACTAAAACGATATCTATCGAGCCCACCACTACTTCATACTCCAAAAATAGACAAAAAACTCTGCTTGTACTTATCAGTATCGGAAATCACAGTAAGCGGTGTCCTAGTTCGAGAAAAGCAAGGTACGCAATTTTCCATTTATTACATAAGTCGGACCTTAGGAGAAGCAGAAACTAGATATCCGCACCTAGAAAAATTGGCACTTGCACTGATAAGCGCCTCTAGAAAGCTAAGACCGTACTTTCAATGTCGCCCCATATGCGTATTAACCACTTACCCGATTGTCCAAATGGGCCGTCGAACTTAGTGGGTACGATATCGAATATCAACCCCGTACGGCCATCAAGTCTCAAATTTTAGTAGACTTCGTGGCCGATTTCACGCCAACCCTTGTACCCGAAGTCGAAAAAGAACTCTTGTTGAAATTGGGTACGTCATCGGGGGTATAGACCCTTTTTACGGACGAGGCTTCGAATGTGAAGGGGTCCGGGCTAGGCATCGTTTTAAAGCCACCCACGGGTAACACTATTAGGCAATCTATCAAAACTACTAGGTTGACTAACAACGAGGCCGAGTATGAGGCCATGATTGCAGGTCTCGAGCTAGCTAAAAGCTTGGGAGCAGAAGTCATTGAAGGCAAGTGTGACTCTTTGTTGGTGGTAAATCAAGTAAACAAAACCTTCGATGTTCGAGAAGATAGAATGCAAAGGTATTTGGACAAATTGCAGGTCACTTTGCACCATTTCAAAGAATGGACTTTACAGCATGTTCCACGAGAGCAAAATAGTGAGGCCGATGCACTTGCAAATTTGGGATCATCGGTCGGGGAATGCGAGATTAGCTAGGGGACTATCGTTCAACTCTCGAGATCCATGATCGAAGAAGGTCATGCCGAGATAAATTCTACAAGCTTAACCTGGGATTGGAGGAATAAGTATATTGAATACTTAAGGAAAGAAAAGCTCATATCGAACCCCAAAGATTCAAGGGCCCTACAAACCAAAGTTGTTTGATTCACGTTAGCTTCAGATGGAATGCTATACTGAAGGACATTCGATGGACCATTGACAATATGCTTAGGTCCAGGAGATACCGATTATATCCTACGTGAGGTACATGAGGGCACTTGTAGGAATCACTCCGGTGCCGATTCAATAGTTCGAAAAATAATCAGGGGAGGGTATTATTGGATCGATATGGGAAAAGATGCAAAGGAGTTTGTTCGAAAATGTGACAAATGTCAAAGGTTTGCACCAATAATCCATCAACCCGGAGAGCAACTTCACTTAGTCCTATCCCCATGGCCATTCATGAAATGGGAAATGGATATCGTCGGCCCTCTACCATGGACCCCAGGTAAAGCTAAATTCATTTTATTTATGACTGACTATTTCTCTAAATGGGTTGAAGCACATGCGTTTGAGAAATTAAGAGAGAAAGAGGTTATAGACTTTATCTGGGATCATATCGTATGTCGATTCGGGATACCTGCCGAAATAGTGTGTGACAATGGGAAATAATTTGTCGGCAGCAAAGTGACGAAATTCTTCTAAGACCACAAAATAAGAAGGATATTATCAACACCGTATCACCCCAGTGGGAACTGACAGGCTGAATCAATGAACAAAACTATCATTCAAAACCTAAAGAAGAGGCTGAACGACGCTAAAGGAAAATGGAGAGAAATCCTACCCGAAGTCCTTTGGGCATATCGAACAACATCAAAATCTAGTACGGGGGAAACCCCATTCTCCTTAGTATATGGCTCCGAAGCCTTGATACCAGTTGAAGTCGGCGAACCCAGTGCCAAATTTTGATATGCAACAGAGGAGTCAAATAACGAGGCTATGAACACTAGCCTCGAATTATCAGACGAAAAACGAGAAGCTGCTCTCGTCCAATTGGCCGCCCAAAAGAAACGAATCGAAAAATACTATAATCAAAGAACCAAGCTCCGCCATTTTAAGCCCGGGGACTTAGTGCTAAGGAAAGTCACCCTCAATACCTAAAATCCAAATGAAGGAAAACTAGGACTGAATTAGGAAGGACCATATCAGGTTCTCGAAAACATAGGAAATGGATCATACAAGCTCGGCATTATAAACGGAAAACTACTATCAAGAAATTGGAATGTGTCGCACCTAAAATGATACTACTGCTAAGGTATGACCCTCCCATATTCGTTTACATTTCAAAACTAACCCCTGCAGGAGTCCGATCAGGAGCTAGGATGGATCCTTCAATACGAAGCCCTAGGTCTGAAAGCACGCGTTGCACTCTTTTTCCCTTAGACCGATTTTATCCCAAATGGGTTTTCTGGCAAGGTTTTTAATAAGGCAACCAGTGATCGTGCAGTACTTGGAAACAATACGACAGTATCCGAGGCCTCTTCACAATCGACCTCGAATACTGGGGGCATTAGCCCCTCGAATATATCAAGTTCTGATGCAAGAAAGTTATTTCGCAACAACGGGGTTCCAATAGGAAACATTGTAAGAGCCAAATGGTCAAAACGAACCATGCTCAGGTAGTTGGCCCGAGCCCTGATGCAAAACATGAACGCATGTATAATGACTTGCAAAGAAAGTTCTCCTCTTTACCAATATCTTATATCCAAGAAAAGTTCCTCTATTTTGAGATTTATTATGCAAACAGATTTAAGATAAATCTCTGAATCCGAGTAAGCATTCACTCGACCACTAAGACTACGGGCTACTTTTATTTCGAGTTCGAGCAAGCACTCACTCGACCATTACGCCTACGGGATACATTATTTCGAGTTCGAATCATTCATTTGACTACTAAGCCTAAGGGCTATTTTTTTTTGAGTTCGAGCAAGCACTCACTCAATCATCAAGCCTACGGGATACAATATCTCGAGTATGAATCATTCACTCGACTACTAAGCCTACGGGCTACTTTTATTTCGAGTTCGAGCAAGCACTCACTCGACCATTACGCCTACGGGCTACATTCTTTCGAGTTCGAATCATTCACTCGACTACTAAGCCTACGGGCTATTTTTATTTTGAGTTCGAGCAAGCACTCACTCGACCATCATGCCTACGGGCTACATTATCTGAAGTTCGAATCATTCACTTGACTTCTAAGTCTACTGGCTATTTTTATTTCTCGTTTGAGCAAGCACTTACTCGACCATCACGCCTACGGGCCACATTACTTCGAGTTCGAAATATTCACTTGACCACTAAGCCTACGGGCTATATTATTTCGAGTTCGAAATATTCGCTCGACCACTAAGCTTGTAGGCTACTTTTATTTCGAGTTCGAGCAAGCACTCACTCGACAATTATGCCTACGGGCTACATTATTTCGAGTTTGAATCATTCACTTGACTACTAAGCCTACGTGCTACATTTATTTTGAGTTCGAGCAAGAATTCACTTAACCATCACGCCTACGGGCTACATTACTTCGAGTTCGAATCATTCACGCGACTACTAAGCCTACAGGCTACTTTTATTTTGAGTTCGAGCTAGCACTCACTCAACCATCACGCCTACGGGATACATTATTTTGAGTTCGAATCATTTACTCGACTACTAAGCCTACGTGCTATTTTTATTTTGAGTTCGAGCAAGCACTCACTCGACCATTACCCCTTCAGGCTATATTTCTTCGAGCTCGAATCACTGACTCAAGTAATAAGCCTAAGGGCTACATTGTTTCAAGTTTGAGTAGGCGCTCACTCGGTTATAAAGGCTACGAAGTCCAAATTTGATTAAGTTTTTTAAATCCTTGTGAAAATATTCATAAGGCGTGAATAAAGTCTTCACAAGACAGGAAAAAAAATAGAATCAAGTCGGCAAAAAAGGGGATATTTTTATATACAAAAATTGTTTACATGATTGATTATAATGTAAAAATTAAGGACTAAGCTTCCTGGTCATCCCCAGGAGCGGTCTCTTCTCTATCGGGCTCCCCCCCATTCTCAGATCTGCTCTTACTCCTATCGTCATCATCATTGTCATCATCATCATCATCATCGGAAACCAAGGCTTCAGCATCGGCTTCAAGTTCTTTAGCCCTTTTTATCTCTTCAGCGAGGTCGAAACCTCGAGCATGGATCTCCTCGAGGGTCTCCCTCCGAGATCGGCCCTTAGCAAGTTCAGCGACCCAATGTGCTCGAGTATCGGTGGTCTCGGCTGCCTCTCTTGCTTGGACCTGGGTAGCTTCAGCATCGGCCCGATAAACGGCCATGAGTGCATCTGCATCGGCCTTTGCCTTTTCGGCATTAAATTCGGCCTTGGCTAGTACAGAGGCAAACCGAGCCTCAAGCTCCTCTATTCTTCTTGCTTGGATCGAGCTTTTATCCATCATTTTTTGAAGTTAGTTTTAGGCTGATGACAACTGGGATCGAGCAGTTTCTTTCTCTGCATCAAAGTGGTCCATTCCTTCTTTCCACTTCGAAGACTCCACTCTTATCACATCGACTTCTTCACGGAGTTTTCCGATCAACTCAATTTTCTGCTGCAGCTGTGAGACCGAAAGATTAGCCTTAGTTTCGGTATCAAGCCCATAGGCTTTTAAAAGCATTATTACCTGCTCGGATAGAGCGATCTGATCTTGGTGAGTCTTGGCCAACTCAGCTTGGAGGTCTTTTATTTCCTCTCCCCTTTGGCCCAAAAAGAGCTTTAAGGAGTTCCTCTCCTCCGTAACCCGTTGAAGCTCGGCCTCGTATCAACGCAGCTCGGTTTGGGACTGAGAACATAATTCTCGATGAACTGCCGCGACCTACAAAGAAAGAAGAAACGAAGTCAGAAAAGAAAAGTAAACTTAAAGGTAACGCCATATGATTTAAGGCCTACCTGATTCAAAGCCTGCTGCACTCCGTGAAAAAGATCTGATGCGTCACTTGTACTGGCAGTGTCTTCGACGCCGATGGTCACGAAAAGGATCCTCTCCATCATGAGGCCTATCTAATTTGAGAGCCCCCAAAGCTTGGGCTTCCCGAATCGCCCCTGCGGGAAAAGCAGGAAAGGTGGGCGAGACTTCGATTACTACTGCCCCTAATGAGTTATCTGGGGCATTATCTTCGGTTCGAAAAGATTCGGGAAGATCCCCTTCAGACATATCCCCCATCCATCGGTTTCAATGGGTAACATCTTTGATCTTCAGCAAGTCTGTTAGATACTTTCTACCCAATTAATCTATGATCAAGAAAAGTCATGATTTCATTAATTATACAATAGGAATCTCATTCATACAATCCTAAATTATTTCATTAGTCATTGTGTCTTTAAGTCTCAAAATACACATTTCTTATAGTTCAAGTGAAACATCTGATCAAGCACAACATAACTTGTTTAACATTCCCAACACCCATATACAACCCACATAGTGTTTACGGAGCCTCTAAAGATACAAAAGAGAGTAAAGATGGTGCCGATAACAAGGCCCCGACTATACCTCAAAAAGTGACCCTAATCTAAACAAAAGGTACAATACATGACCCCGGAATGAAATGGGACTCACTGAGTCTGCTGGGAAGAGGATGCAGCACTATCTGTGATCCACACTGTCTGCTATGTAACCACCTGCATCCATTTAAAGAATAGCACTAGTATGTATAGCTAAACACCAACTGAATAGAATGAATAATAATACAAGAGAAATAGTCAAGAATTCAATAAGGGCTTCAAATAATAGTAAAACAACAAGTTAAGGATCATATACATTTTAAAGATAATTTTCATATTACTAGATTGGGTGACCTTTCGTACCGATGTTCCACAATTCACAATACCTCTGTATTCTTACACGGAGTCCGATCTCATCCCGATCGGCTAAGACGCCTCATCTGAGACATTACCATAATTTCATTATAACTTTCCAGCACAGTACCACCATGTGTGGGCATGGCGTCCGATCACGGCCCGATCGGCTAGGCCATCTCATTGAGACATTAACCCTTTTCATAATTTCATCCACAATACCATCGTGTCCTTACACAGAGTACGATCTCGGCCACGACCGGCTAGGCCATCTCATTTGAGACATTACCCTTTTCAGTCAATCATCTCACATCGTACTTCTTTCATATACTTTTGATTCATTGACACTAGTGATTACGATTATAAAGTCATTCTTGGTACTTGGCCGTAATTCATAGTTCCAGACCCCTTTTCCACATTCAATATCATTATCAACAACAATAAGACTTCTGATTTAAGACATTAAATTCACATATGAGCAATTTGGGAATCTTAGGCACATAGAGGCTTTTCATACAATTTGGAAAAACAACGTTTGTTTCGATCTTGACATGAAGTCTTAACATTTCTAACACATATTCAACATTTTTAAACTCATCCTCAATAACAAGATAACATGATGAAGCATTTAGAATAAATATTGAATTTACATCCTTCAACACAAACACTTTAGAAATCACCAATTCTATAATGATCAAGGGCTTACTCCAATTACATGATCACCGTGGGGTTCGATTCTAAGAAAAAGGGGGTTTAGCCAACATACCTAAATTGAGCTCCTTAAAACTTTAAGATGTTCCGGAATATTAGCCACTTCAATCTATTTTAGCAATATAACAAAATTGAACCAAAATTAGGAAGATGAACATGGTTTTAGCTCATTTGAGCATATTATCAAACACTATGTGTGCATCAATGCATCAAGGCCCTTTTTGTGGAGGATTCCATCCTTCCCCAACCCATTTTCTACAATTTTTATCTCACAATCTTCCCACATACTACAAGGATATATGCATGCAAGGTAAGCACTCCCATCCCCATGAATTACCTTACTAATGGCCCATTCTAGTTACATTTTGAAATTAAGAGTTTGGGTGATATAATCTTACCTCATAGGAAGAAGACCTAGGTGCCTCTCTTGATAATCTTCAAGATTTTAAGTGAGAATTGAAGAGAAATGTGATGAAGATCACATCTCCCTCTAGGACCCTCTCTCTCACTCTAAAAATATCAGAAAATATGATCAAAATGGTCCATGAGATGTGTTTTAACGAAATAGGATCGGGTTTAAAAATCCCAAAAATGAAGCTCTGGAACGGGTTCTACGGTCGCATAAGGGACCACATAATGGTTATGCGGTCTGCAAAAATGACCGCGAAAATGGGGGGCCTGAACTGGAAAAGAACTGATCTGGTCTGCGGTTACTATGAGGCCCACAGATCTGTTCTGCGATCGCATAATGCACCGCAGAACGGTTGTGTGGTCGCATAGTGCACCGCAGAGCTTCCCTCCGAAAAATCCCAAGGCGGGATATGCGACAAGAATGCGGCCCGCAAAACGGTTATGAGGCCGCAATATGGTCGCGAAATTGGGCATCAAAATGCCCCAGAAATCTGTCCTACTCTGCAACCAGTCCGCGGTCCGCAAAGTTGTTCTGCGGCCACAGAATGGCCGCAGAAATGCATACTTATACCCAACAATTTCTACTATTATTAACCTCTACGCCTACTTTGGCATCACGGAACCCGAGTTTTTAGGAAAATTTTGACGGGGCCTTACATCCTCCCCCACTAAGATCATTCGTCCTCGAATGAGGATCAGAGTCCATTATTAGCACCTTTTGCAACTTAGTTAACATATCCTGCACTAGCAACCCCAAATTTAGCTAACTTTCTAAATTCTCAAAAAATTTGCCAGAGTTTCGTTTGTAACTAGGAATATCCACCTCTTAGAGAGCCCCAGAAACACATCTTACAAACATGTATAGAACCCAACGACATAGCATAACTCATAACCACACCAAACGCGGCCTCGTGTAAACAGCATATAATCAAAAGGAGCATCTTTACATTAACTGAGCAAGTGATACAAAACTCTTAGGCGACTGGTTCATAAAAGAAAGGATTACACAACTATTCAAATAAGTGAGGATACTTTTTCTTCATATATTCCTCGGCCTCCCACGTGGCCTCTTCAACCTACTAGTATCGCCATAACACTTTCACGGAGGCAATTTCTCTATTCCTCAACTTTCGGACTTGCCTATCAAGAATGACAACTGGAATCTCTTCATATGACATTTCTTCATTATACTCAATGGTCTCAACCGGAACAATAGCTAACAGATCTCCAACTACCATTTTCAACATAGACACATGGAATACCGGGTGCACTAATGACATCTCGGGTGGTAGCTCAAGTTTGTATGTCAACTTTGGCACCACGGATCCCGGGTGCACTACTATTATTAACCTCTACGCCTACTTTGGCATCACGAAACCCGGGTTTTTAGGAAAACTTTTACATGTCCTTACACTGCCAAACTTTATATCAAAGATTTATTGATTAACCATGAGTGGAATAAAGACAAGCTACTACACAATCTACAGTATTCTTGTAACGACACGATAGGTTGTTCTGAGTACTAACTCTCCTTTTTATGATTTGAGACCTTTTATAGCACTATTTGATGATTTATGACTTGAGGGCATGGTTCGTGTTAATTTTCGGAAAGTTTTAATGTGAATTTTTAAAGAAAACTTTAATCTTTGAAACTCAAAATGGCTAGAGTTGACCACTGTAAATAGTTTTGGTAACTGACATCAAATTTGTATTATGACAATTCCGCTAAATTCATATGACGATATTGGACTTGTACGTATGTTTGATTGTGGTCCCGGGTAATCCTAGGACGTTTCGGCACTTGATGTGAAAGTTAGATATTTGGAGTATGAACTTTGAAATTCTCTGAGTTTTGGTATTTGATTCTTTAATTTAGATGTTATTTTTATTATTTGAGCTTATGAGCGAGTTCGTATGATGTTATTACACTTGTGTGGATATTCGGATTAGAACTCGTGCGGCTTGGGTGAGTTTCGAATGAATTCTAGACTGATTTGCTAGGAATTGGGATTGTTGATGTTGCAGACCTTGTATTTGAGAGAATCTTCTCACAAATATGAGCCTGCATTTGCGAATGCTAGCTCGCCTTTGCAATGCTAGGTATGGACTAGGCAGCTTCGTATTTGCAAAGTTTTGGTAGCTTTTGCGAGGTGGTCGAACTTCACAATTGCGAGCCTCATGTCGCAATTGTGACACTAGAGAGTAGAGAGACAACTGATTTTGCGAGGGGCTGGTCCTTCGAGAATGCGAAGGCTTGATCGCATTTGCGATATCACAGGGGGTCAGACACTGTTCACATTTGCAATATGTAGTTTGCTTTTGCGAATATCACAATTGCGAATAAGATTTCGCAATTGCAATTCCTGTTGTTGGATAAATGGTTGGGATTTCGGGACTTAGCTCATTTTACTCCATCTTTGAGACCTAGACTCCACATAGAGGCGATTTTCGAGAGCAATTTCTTCCAAACTTTATAGGTTAGTAACTTTAATTTATTTTGGTTCAATCTTTATTACTTTTTCTTGGATTTTCACTATTAAATCTAATATTTTATAGAGTAGAAATAGGAGTTCGATAGAAACTTAGGATTTTGTAATTTAGGATTTGGAACTCAAGTTGAGGTCGAATCATGAAACAAATTACATATTTGGACTCGGGGATGAATTTGTTATCGGGATTTGGTCTTCATTTTGGATTTTGACCACATGGGCTCGGGTTGACTTTTTGTTGACATTTTCAAATATGTTAAAGATCAAACTTTTTTGATACTAGGATAGTTTCTAGAGCTTGTTTTGACTTATTTAAATAATATTTGACTAGATTTGGGTGGTTTGGAGGCCTATTCTAAAGGAAAAGTTATGTTGGATTGTTGATATTTTTCGGGAAGAGGTAAGGGTGCCTGGTTGTAACACCCCGGAAAAATTTAGAAGTACTTAAGTGTAAAGCCCGATAAATTTTGCAAAGCAAATAATATTTCATGGTGTTGGACTAGGCTTACGTGTTTGAGGATTGAGGAAAGTAAAGGAAATTTTTTGGCGAAAACGTACGTCTATGCGGTCCATTATGCGACCACATGATCACTCTGCGGGCCGCATAATGGCCGCAGAAGTGAGCAGGAGAGGGCCATTCTGGAAGCAGCTATGCGGTCGACTATGCGACCGCATAATAGTTATGTGGACAGCATAGTGACCGCATACACAGACAAATTTTTGATCATTTTTGTCAGTAATTATGCGACTGATATGTGGTCCACATATTCATGCGACTGCAGAACTGTTTCGGAGCTCCATTTTTTGAATTTTAAAACCCGACCCTACTTCGTTAAATACACGCAAAGGTTATTTTTGAGCAAATATTCTGATGTTTTAGAGAGAAGGGAGAGTGTTTTAGAGAGAGAGAGAGAGAACGCTGGGCTAATTATTCATCAAGTCTTGCTCAAATCTTGGAAGATTAACAAGGAAAACCCACATGTTCTTCATCTAAGAGGTAAGGTTCCATACCATAGTTTTCTATTTCGAATTTGGGTAGAAGATGGTTGGTTAGGAGTATGATTCTTGGGTATGAGAGTATTATCTATACATGCATGTACCAAAAAGATTTGTGGGAAGATTGTTGAGCTTAAATAAGTAAGGATTGGGTTGTATAGTGAAGGAAATCTCATAGAAGAACCTTGTGGTTAAATTTGCACACCTAGTGTTTGATAAAATGCTCAAAAGAGCTGAGAACACGAATATCTTCCTAATTGTTGTTAAATTTTGTTATGTCTAAAAATAGATTGGGATTGCTAGAATTTCCAGAATGTTATGGTAATTTAAGGAAAGCTCAATTGAGGTATGTTGGCTAAACTTTCTCTCTTGGAATTGAATTCCATAATATTCCCGTGAGTTTTAAAGTATGAGCTGCGTATTAAAATGTTGTGGTTTTGAATTGTATTTCAAATGAAAGCTAGTATGCCAGATTGTGTGAGAAAATCTCAATATTCTTAAGACTCTTAATTGCTCATATGTATACCTATTGTTTTGATTGGGAATGTCTTATTGTTGATAACCTATAAAGATGGTTGGAAGTGAAATCAGTGAATTGGGGATATAAAGTGTGGCCAACGTGCCAATAGTGAAAGTTATACTTGTGACCAATGGTGCCAATGAAATGAAATAATGTGAGAAAGATTATGAAATGAGCTTTGATCAACTATTTCAATATTAACTTCGACAATATAATCGGCTAAAAGTTATGAACTTAAGTGATGCCCATATGTGGCTGTTTTAGTTAATGATATGCTTTGTAAGTAATTTTCAATGTGTTTTGCGTTCTTACATATTCGTGAGCGGAAATTGTGTATGATTTTAACTTGTGCTTCGATTTTCAATCATTTTACTCCATTTATTGGAAAGAAATCGATTGTATTTAAAGCCTTCATTACTAATGAACTTAAAGTTGTGATTTTCGGAATATTCTACTTGTTGATAATTATGATGATGATCTATGAAAGGGAAGAAATGAAATCTTGTGGACGGTCTATGAACGCATAGGTACATAGTGATATGAAATCATGTGGACGGTCTATGAAACGCATATGTACATTATGTTTATGAACGCATAGGTACATTGTGATATGAAATCCTGTGGACGGTCTATGAAATGCATAGGTACATTGTGATATGAAATCCCGTGGACGGTCTATGAAATGCATAGGTACATTGTGTTATGAAATCCTGTGGACGGTCTATGAACGCATAGGTACATTGTGATATGAAATCCTGTGGACGGTCTATGAAACACATAGGTACATTGTGTTATGAAATCCTGTGGACGGTCTATGAACGCATAGGTACATTGTGATATGAAATCCTGTGGACGGTCTATGAAAGGCATAGGTACATTGTGTTTGAAATCCATTATGATATGAAATCCTGTGGACGGTCTATGAACGCATAGGTACATTGTGATATGAAATTCATTGTGTTATGAAACATTGTGGATGGTCTATGAAACGTATATATGAATTGTGTATAAGAGGTTTAGGTTTATGGTATGAATAAACACTATGAACGGTCTATGAAATGCATAAGTGTATAATATGATATGTGAACACTAAGGACGGTCTAATGAGACACATTATAGGTGCCCCTTTTGTTGTCCTTGTCTATACAGGTTGTTTCAATTACATTATATTATGTGTTCCACTTATAGATCATATGGGCATTCTATTTTGAAAGAGGATTTCTAGCTACACATACTAGTGCTATTCGACAGTACTAATGTCCCTTTTGCCGGGGGCGCTACATCTTTAAGGGATGTAGGTGGTTCTACAACAGGTGGCATTGATCAGTGATAGCAGTATACTCTTTTCAGCTGATTTAGTGAGCCCCACTTCATCTCAGGGTCATGTATCTTTTGTTTTTCATGTACTTTGTGGTTAAGGTATAGCCTGGGCCTTGTTGCCGGCATTTCCATATTACTCTTCAGTTGTACTTAGAGGCTCCGTAGATAGGTTGTGGGTGGTATTTGAGGTTGGGAATTTGATTAGAACGGTTGGTATTTGGCAACATGTTTTACATTAAATCTATAAACTCGTACTATTTTGGAAATATTGAATGATGCTGTTAATGGGAATGAAACCGAAGTGGTTAATGAAATCTCTTCAGTATTTGATTAACAGAGTACATCTCCTCTTTATTCACGGATGAATTTGGGTAGAATGATATCTAATAGGCTTGCTCAGTCGGGTTCACTCAGTTGAGCGTCGGTCATGCTCCTCGGTTTTGGGGCGTGACAATGGTTAACCTTGATTTGAGAGAATTATGATATGATTGATCTATTTTCTACGTGATTTGTGTGTGGTGAAGGCGTATATTCAAGGTGACGAGTGCATATGCGTTGTCATGGGTATAAGCATATAGGGTATTCTAGCTTACTTTATACCTTAAATTATGCCATGTCTTTTCCTTATTTCGTGCTTTCCTTTTTTATGTGCCCTTATCTAACATATGTTTTCTTGACACATATATGCCTTCACTTGTTAACTACCTTCCATTTTCACCTTCTTCTATTTTCTTTATGCTTTAATTAAACATATGCCTTTACTTGCTACACGCCCTTCTGTTATTAGATAGATGCTTTTACTTGCTTCATGTCCTTATTTGCCTTATTGTCCTTACTTGTTCCTTGCTTTACTATATTGTGTAATATGTGTTGTGTGACCTTAGATCGTTCTAGTGTTAAAAATTGTCTGATTCTTGTTGGTATATGTTGTGATGCTAGCTCTTGGATATTGCACTATTTGACCTTCCTTGTACATGCACGTACTTTCTTGTTGATTTTATGTGTTCTAGTTTCCTCTAATATTATGTTGTGAGACTTTCCATTTTGATTGTTACTAAGCATTTCCAAATGAAATGAAATACATTGGGATTGAGTTGCGTGCCGTAACAATATTGTTATTAATATTGGGATAGGGTTGCACGCCACAACTGTATGGACACTTATTGGTATTAGAATCTGGATCGGGCACCCCAATAGAAAGGATGCCTTGTAGTTATTCTTGGTTGTTATGCTTCCCTACCGTGTTGTGTTATGAGGATGTGATGTGATGATATTCTGGAGCCCTCTGTCATCTATTTTCTTATTCCGTTCATTATGTAGTTACTTGTTTCTCTATGTTGTTATTGCTTTTCTGCTTATTACTCGTAAGGGTTTATAGTGAGTGCCTTGTCATAGCCTCGTCACTACCTAGTCGAGGTTAGATTCGATAATTAATGAGTGCATGGGGTCGGTTGTACTCATACTACATTTGTACACTTCTTAGGCAAATCCCGATATTGGTCCCAGTAGTGTTCAAAGGTGATTGCTCGGATCCTTTTCTAGGAGACCAGAGGTAGTGTTGCTTGGCGTTCGCAAATCCTAGAGTCTCCATCCAATCTCTATTGTTGTTTTCTTGTATCAGACAGTGTTGCATTTCTTTTCAGACCTTATATATAGTATTCTAGTGACTCATGTACTCTGTGATACCAAATCTTGGGAGGTTATGTAAAGGGCATATAATTTAGACTTATGATCATTTGTATCTGTCATTTATTCTATCTCAATAAGCTATTATCTGTTAGACTAGATCTTTAATTGTTGTTAAGTGTTGGCTTTCCTAGAATCATTGTTTGGCACAATCACGACCCCATGGGTAGAAATTTTGGTCGTGACAAGTTGTATCAGAGCCTTAGGTTGCATAGGTCTCGTGAGTCATAAGTAAGCTTAGTCTTGATGATTGGTACGGAGATATCTATACTTGTCTTCCAGGGGCTATAAGGTTTTAAGAAACATGACTTTCTTTCTTTCTCTATCGTGCGCCTTTGTTTTATCATAAAGTTTGAATCTTTCTTCTCTTATTCTCTCACAAATGGTGAAAAATGTGTTTCGTCCGCAATTGATCAGGAGTCGAACCCCAGATTGTAGCCACTACCAATGGTAGGGGCCGGGGCTAGAGCAGAGGTAGAGGTAGAGGTAGAGGCAGAGCTCAACCTAGAACACACGCAATGGTACCCGTGGTCAAACCTCAGATAGCGTAGGATGACAAGATTCCAGTTCAGACTGAGCCAGTAGGACCAACTATGTTCCTAGAGGGGTTCATTGCTACTCCAATGTTTTAGCATGCCTTAGTCCACATGGTTGGCTTCATGGAGAGTATGGCTCGGGCCGGTGTGTTTCCTCTAGCACCAGCCGCTTCTTAGGCCGGTGGAGGAGTTCAGACTCCCGCAACTCATACCTAGAGCAGATGGCCCATGGTTATCAGACCCCGAGAGTTCTACTAGTTGGGGTGGTTCGGCCTATTGTTGCTACATAGCCCGGGGATAAGCCCGCAATGTCGGCTGATGAGCTGAAGATTTTGAACAGGTTCACCAAGTTGTTTCCCCTCATTTTAGCGGTATACCTTCTAAGGATGCACAAGACTTCTTGCACTGTTGCCATGAGATTTTTTGCATAACTTGGGACTAGTCGAGTCTAATGGAGTTGATTTCACTGTCTTTTAGATGCATGGTTCCGCCAAGAGGTGGTACCAGGTTTACAAGCTGGGCAGGCCAGCGGGATCACCTCCACTCATATGGGCTCAGTTTTTGCAGTTTTTATTGGAGAGGTTTATTTTCCCTCACTCATAAAGATGAGTTTCACAGTCAATTCGAGCGCCTCCAGCAGGATAGCATGATCGTTACTCAGCATGAGACTAGATTTGTTGATTTGTCTCGCCATGCAACTATCCTGATCCCTATTAAGAGGGAGAAGGTGTGGAGGTTCATAGAGGGCCTTACATATGGCATCAGACTTCAAATAGCTAGAGAGGCCTAGGTTGAGATTTATTTTACTCAGATAGTGGAGATTGCTAGGAGGAATGAGAGCATTAGAGATCGAGTGAGAGAGACGACCTCTGATAAAAGAATCTATAATTTTAGAGGATTTAGTGGTGCCTTTTTTGGAGGCAGGGGTTCCATTGGTAGAGGCCATTCTATCAGGCCGGTATAGTAAGTACTATATGTCACACAAGGTACATCAGGCAAATAGCGTTCTTACGGACCTTGTCTAGGAAGCTATCACTCATTGCACCTTTAGCTCCCATTAGTGCACAATCGTTTCAAAGCTACTATCGTGATGAGTCGGGTTGTCAGGGACAGCCTCAGATTAAGCAGCCATGCTAGCTGAGGAGCTTCTTTGAGTGTAGAGATGTAGGTCATATAAGGAGGCATTGCCCATATTAAAGAGCAGTATGGCATAGCAGGGTACTCGTGCCATAATTACGGCACCAGTCGCTTCACCACCTGCTCAGCCAACTAAAGGAGGGGGTCTTGTAGCTAGAGATGGAGGCCAATCAATTTGAGGTTGTGGCCAGTCAGTGAAAGGTCTTCCTAGAGGTTGAGGACAGGTTGGCGAGGCTCAGCCTTGTTGTTATGCATTTTCGGGTCATCCTGAAGCGGAGTCATCCGATGTAGTTATTACAGGTATTATCTTAGTCTCTCACAGAGATGCTTCTATGTTGTTTTATCCGGGTTTTACATATTCTTATGTGACTTCATATTTTTCATGGCACTTATGTATGCCTCGTGATTCTCTTGATGTTCGTGTTTCTGTGTCCACTCCGATTAGGGATTCTATAGTAGTCGATTGAGTATTTCGGTCTTGCGTGGTTACTATTAACAGTTTTGATATTAGGGTTGATATTTTGTTATTAGATATGGTGGATTTTGAGGTCATTCTTGGTATGAATTGTTTGTCCCGGTATCTCGCTATCTTGGATTTTCATGCCAAGACTATGACTAGCCATGGCGGGTTACCTAGATTAGAGTGGATAGGACCCTCGACCACTCTACTAATAGGGTGTTTTTGTATTTAAAGGCTCGGCGTATGGTTGAGAAGGAGTGTCTTAGCGTGTTTGGATTACATCCGAGATTCTACGGAGGTTCTTCCTATGGTTTCAGTACCAGCTATGAGGGAGTTTCCAAAAGTGTTTCTTGCAGACTTATTGAGAATTCCCCCCGATAGGTACACTAACTTTGATTTGATTTGGTTCTGACACTCAGCCTATTTTTATTCCACCATACCATATGGCTCCAGCCGAGTTGAAGGAATAGAAGGATTAGTTGCAGGATTTGCTTGATAAGGGATTCATTAGACTGAGTGTTTCACCTTAGGGTGCACTATTGTGTTTGTTAAGAAGAAGGATGGATCGATGAGGATGTGTATTGACTATCAACAATTTAACAAGGTTGCCTTAAAGAACAAGTATTTGTTGCCTAGGATTGATGATTGACTAGCTTCAAGATGCCAAGGCATTTTCCAAGATTAATTTGAGATCCGGATACTATCAGGTGAAGATTAGGGCATCAGATGTCCCCACGACAACTTTTAGAACTTGTTATGGTCATTAAAAGTTCTTGGTGATGTTGCTTGGTTTGACTATTGCTCCAGCAGCCTTCAGAGATTTGATGAACCGAGTGTTCAAGCCTTATTTTGATTCCTTTGTGATTGTCTTCATTGATGATATTCTGATTTACTCTCTATAATAGAGAGGATCATGAGCAACACCTACAAATTGTACTTCCGACTATGAAGGATCATCAGTTATATGTCAAGTTTTTGAAGTGAGAATTTTGGTTGGACTCAGTTGCCTTCTTTGGTCATGTTGTGTCTTCTGATGGTATCAAAGTGGATCTTAAGAAGATTGAGGCAGTTCAGAATTGGCCTAGACCTACTTCAGCTACATCGATTCGGAGCTTCTTAGATTTGGCGGGCTACTATTGCCATTTTGTGGAGGAGTTTTCATCTATTGCAGCCACATTGACTAAGTTGACTTAGAAGGGCACTCTTTTCAGATAGTATGACGAGTGTAAGGAGAGCTTTCAGAAGCACAATATTGCATTGACTACAGACCCAATGTTGGTGTTGCCCCCATGTTCGGGGTCTTATACTGTGTATTGTGATGCATCGCGTATTGAACTTGACACGATATTGATGCAGGATGGTAGAGTGATTAAGCATGCATCTCGTCAGTTGAAGCTCCACGAGAAGAAAAACCTTGTGTGTGATTTGGAGTTAGCAGTCATTGTGCACGTGCTCAAGATTTGGAGGCATTACTTATACACCATGCCATGTGAGGTCTACACTAATCATCTGTGTCTCCAGCACCAATTCAAGTAAAAAGATCTTAATTTGAGGCGGCAGAGATGGTTGGAGTTATTAAAAGACTGTGATATCACCATATTGTATCATCCGAGAAAGGCTAATATAGTGGTTGATCCCTTAAGTTGAAAGGCAGAGAGCATGTGTAGCTTGGCATTTATACCGGCAGTGGAGAGACCATTTGCCATGAATGATCAGGCTTTGGCTAACGGGTCCATGAGGATGGATATTTCGAAGCCTAGTACAATTCTTGCTTGTGTTGTGGCATGACCATATTTGTTGGAGTTCATCAAGACTCGCTAGTTTGATGATCCTCACTTGTTGGTGTTGAAAGACACTGTAGAGCGGGGTGGTTCTAAGAAGGTTGTGATTGGGGATAATGGTGTTATACGGCTTTAGGGCCAGATTTGTTTTTTGAATATTGATGGTTTGAGAGAGTTGATCCTTGAGGAGGCTTATAGCTCACGATATTCTATTCACCCATATGTCACGAAGATGTATCGTGACTTGAAGCAGCATTATTGGTGGCGGAAGATGAAGGAAGACATGACATGTCCCTTGGTGTTTGAATTGTCAGCAGGTAAAGTATAAACATCATAAACTAGGTGGTTTGACTCAGAAGTTGGTGATACCGAAGTGGAAGTAGGAGAGCATTACTATGGACTTTGTGGTAGGCTTATCATGGACCTTGAGGAAGTATGATACTATTTGGGTCATTGTTCTGCGCCTTTTATCCCAATGATGACTTCCTACTCTTCAGAGCGGTTGGCTAAGGTTTACATCAGGAAATTATTCATCTGCACGGTGTGCCAATTTCTGGCATTTTAGATTACGGCACACTGTTCAGTTCACACTTTTGGAGAGTTGTACAACATGAGTTGGGCATGCAGATTGAGTTGAGTATTGTGTTTCACCCTGGGCAATCTGAGCGGACCATTTAGATTTTGAAGGATATGTTGAAGGCATGCACTATTGATTTCGGAGGTCTGTGGGACCAGTTTCTACCTCTAGTAGAATTTTCCTATAATAACAGCTATCAGTCGAGTATCCACATGGTTACATATGAGGACTTATATAGGAGGCGATGTCGTTCTTCGGTTGGCTGGTTTGAGCCCGATGAGGTTAGATTGTTGGGCACAAATTTATTCATGACGCTTTGGAGAAGGTGAAATTGATTCAACAATGACATCATACAACACAGTCCAGGAAGAAGAGTTAAGCTGATAGGAAGTTTCATGATGTTTACATGAAGGGTGAGAAGTTTCTTCTCCGAGTTTTGCCTATGAAGGGTGTGATGTGATTTGGGAAGAAAGGCAAGTTGAGCCCGAGGTTCATTGGTCCATTTGAGAGCATTGGGGAGGTTGCTTATATGCTTGCATTCCCTCCTAGCCTAGCATGGCTACATCCGTTATTTCATATTTCTATGCTTCAAAAGTACCATGACGATAGGTCACATATTTTGGAATTCATCATGGTGCAACTTGATGAGCATTTGACTTATGTGGAGGAGCCGGTAGCTATTCTAGATCGGCAGGTTCAAAAGTTGAGATCTAAGGATGTTCCTTCAATAAAAGTGCGTTAGAGAGGTCAGCCAATTGAGGAGGCTACCTGGGAGTCCGAATCCGACATGATGAGTAGATATCCCCATCTTTTTTCCAGTCTAGGTACATTTCTACACCCGCTCGAGGACAAACGCTTCTATCGAGGTGGAGAATGTAACGATCCGATAGGTCATGTTTTGTACTAGATCCCCTTTTTTATGATTTAAGACCTATCATAGTGCAATTTGATGATTTATAACTTCCCAGCGTGGTCTATGTTAATTTTCGGAAAGATTAAATGTGATTTTTTAAAGAAAACTTGATTTTTGAACTTGAAAATGGCTAGAGTTGACCATGGTCAATATTTTTGGTAAATGACCTCGGATTATTGTTTTGATAATTCCAGCAGGTTTGTACGATTATTTTGGACTTGTACGCATATTTGGTTAGGGTCCTAGGTGACCCGAGGCCGTTTCGGCGCTTGATGTGAAAGTTAGAAATTTGAAGTATGAACTATGAATTTTGGTGTTTGATTCTTGAATTTAGATATTATTTTGATGATTTGAGCTTACGGGCGAGTTCGTAAGATATTATTATACTTGTGTGGATATTCGGATTAGAGCCCAAGGGGTTCATGTAAGTTTTGGATGCATTCCCGACTGATTTTCTAGGAATTGGGATTGCTGGTGCTGTAGACCTCGCATTTGTGAGAGTCTATTTGCAAATGCGAGCCTCACATTTTCAAGATTTTGGTTGCTTTTGCGAGGTGGTCGGGCTTTGAAATTGCGAGCCTCATGTCGCAATTGCGACACTATAGAGTAGAGGGACAACATCGCTTTTGCAAAGCTTTATTCGCTTTTGCGAGGGGCTGGTGCTTCGCAAATGCGAAGGCTTGATCGCATTTGTGACATCAAAGGGGCTCAAACACCGTTTGCATTTGCGATCAATGGTTTGCTTTTGCAAACATTGCAATTACAAATAAGAGTTTGCAATTGCGATTCCTGCATCTGGGTAAAAGATTGAGATTTCAGGACTTAGCTCATTTTACTCCATCTTTGAAACCTAGACTCCACATAGAGGCAATTGTGGAGAGCAATTTCTTTCCAAATTCATGGATTTTTACATTTAAATCTAAAATTTTATGGAGTAGAAATATGAGTTTTGGGTAGAATTTTAGGATATTGTAATTTCGAGATTTGGACCTCAAATTGAGGTTGGATCTCGAAACAAATCACATATTTGGATTCGGGGTGAATGGGTAGCCTGAATTTTGGTCTTAGTTTTGGATTTCGACCACGTAGGGCCGGGTTGACGTTTTGTTAACCTTTCCAAATATTTTAAAGACCGAACTTTTTTTTATAGTAGGGTAGTTTCTAAAGCTTGTTTTGACTTATTTGAGTAATATTTGGATGGTCTGGAGGCTTGTTCTAAAGGGAAAGCCGGGTTGGAGTGTTGATCTTGTTCAGGAAAGAGGTAGATATCGTGGTTAACCTTGATTTGAGTAAATTAGTATATGATTGGTCTATTTGTTAAGTGATTTATGTGTGGGGACAACATATATGCGAGGTAACGAGTGCATATGCATTGTCATGGGTATAAGCATACGGGGTATTCTAGCATACTTTATACCTTAAATTATGCCATGTCTTTTACTTATTTCGTGCTTCCATTTATTATATTCCCTTATCTGACATATTTATTTTTGATACCTATACGCCTTTACTTGTTAACTACCTTCACTTGTTACCTGCTTCTATTTGCTTTATGATTTAATTCAATGCATGCCTTTACTTGCTACGTGCCCTTTTTTTATTAGATAGATATTTTTACATGCTTCATGTCCTTATTTGCCTTATTGTCCATACTTGTTCCTTGCTTTACTATATTATGTAATGTGTGTTGTATGACCTTAGATCATTCTCATGTTACAACTATTTGAAGTGTTGTGTAGCATCGTATGATGTATTATGACTTGTGTGAATCATCGGTTTTGGTTTTCAGGTTATTCAGAATTGATTTGGAAGAATGATTCTCAACTAGGAAGCTTTAACTTGGGAGAGTTGACCAAGTTTGACTTTTTAGTACTTGACCTCGGATCGGAGTTTTGATGGTTCCGTTAGGTCCGAATGGTGATTTTGGACTTGGGCGTATGATCAGATTTGTATTTGGATATTTCTAGAAAGTATCGACACTATTTGGCGAAAGTTGAAAATTTGAAGGTTTGGAATGTTCATAAGTTTGATCGGGAGATGACTTTGATAATATCAGGTTCAAATTGTGGTTCCAAGAATTGGAATAGCTTTGTTATTTCATTTGGGACTTGTGTGCAAATTTTGAGTTCATTACGAGTTGATTTGATAAGGTTCGACACAAGTTTTTGAACTTGAAAGATTCAAAGTTCATTAAGTTCGATTTGAGGTGCGATTTGTGGTTTTGATGTTGTTACGCGTGATTTGAGGCCTCGAGTAAGTCCGTGTTATGTTATGGGACTTGTTGATATGTTCAAAAGGGGTCCCGAGGGTCTCGGGTGATTTTCAGATAGGTTTGGGTTGTATTGCGCTTGTTTTTTATGTTTCAACGACGTTTTTTTAAGCATAAATGGTACCACATTAAGCAAATGCACTCCAATTTCTATTTTGATTAAAACATTAGATCCGTATCATAATTTTTGAACCATAGCAATTAGAATCATCAAGTTTTGACATCGGATGAGGAATGTATGATCATTTTACTAAGAATTGTGTTGCTAGATTTTTCAGATTAATTACGAAATTGCCATTGCATTCGTATTTAAAAATCCGCACTATTTTCAAATATTGAAACCAACATATCTCCTTCATTATAAGGTCAAATGAAGTGATTCAAAAGTCTAACTTGACTAGATTTTCACAAGAAATCCATTAGAGGTATCAAAAGTGAGTTTCAGGATCATTTGTACAAGAAAAGATAAAGAACAGTTGGATAGAAACATTTAATATCGAGGGTTTGTTCATTTTATCATATTTTGAGTTGGGGAGCTCAGATTTGGGAAATTTTGGAGGTGATCTTTACCACATGGATTGGGATAAGTGCTCTATACTCGGTTTTTGTTAAATTTCATGAATCCATCTTCGTTTTTGGCATTTGATTGATAATTTCAAAGTGAAATTTGGGGGGTTTTGTCTAAAATTTTATAAAGTGAATTTTTGAGCTTCGAATATAGATTCGGAGTCATATTTGAGTGAAACTAGTATGGTTGGACTCATAATTGAATGGGTTGTCATATTTTATGAGTTTTGTCGGGTTCCGAGGTGCGAGCTCGGGTTCGACTTTTTGGTTGACTTTGGGCTTTTGATTAAAGATTCAACCTTTATCGATTGGATTTGATTCCTTTGGCATTATTTGATGTTCATGAGTTATTTTTGGCTAGTTTTGAGCCGTTCGGAGGTCGATACATGCGAGATGGCATTTCTAGAGTATTGTTTGACTTGCTCAGTATTGGATTTCGCTTGTTCGAGGTAACACTTCTAAACTTAGTGCTGAGGCTATGAACCCCTGAATATACATGTTATGTGTTTAGTGTTGAGGTGACGCACATGCTAGGTGACGGGCGTGTGGGCGTGCACCGTGAGAATTATGACTCAGTTGATTCTGCGGTATTGTATATTTATCTAATCATGTTTCTATCGATGCAATTTCTACGTGCTAGAGTAATTAGACTGTGATCCATGTTAGAAACCATGTTTAGGCTATATGTTCATCCTGTTGTGACCTACTGAGGTCATTTCTGCTGTCGAGTTATTTGCTTAAATTGAAATTACACATTCAGTCATATTCATTCCTTTGCATATCATATCTGAGTCTCTGTTATCATTTATTGTCACATCATGTTATCATTCTTTGGGCTGATTGATATGAGATTTGTGAGCTAAGAGACTAGAGAGATTGATGACTGAGTGAGACCGATGGCCTGATTGTGAGTATTATTTATGGGATCGGGCTGAGCTCCGTAGCAGGCTTTGTTGATTCATGCCATTCTTGGCTTATATTAGTGCTTGGGTAGGATCCGCCCCTCAGGAGTCTAACTTATCAGTAGTGAGCGCAGGTACCTACTGAGTGCGAGTGCTTGGTGCTAGTGCCGAGGGATTGGGAGGACTGAGTAACTGTGAGGACTGAGTAACGGGGAGGACTAAGCGAATTGATACTCCGAGAGTATGCATATGGTTTTATCACTGCGTTGTATTACAGTTGGCATGCATACTTGGCATGTAGGCATTGAGATGCATTTCCTCTTATTGTACGACATTGTGACATTCATGACTTCACATGCACATTGACATGTAGGCATAGAGATGTACTTTCCTCATGCCATCTGATAATAAAATATCTTATCTGTTGTTGAAAGTTTTTGGAAAAAATCACATTTTCCAAATTTATTTATATTTTTGTGATTTCGGTGAAAGATTTGGGTTTTACTATTATACTTGACAAGTATGCCTATTTTCCCAAAACTGTGAACGAGCTGAGCATCACATCTTTGAGTTATTACTTGTACTGCTTTATTTATATTATTACGAGTTGTTCCTTGCTGTTGGTGTTGGACTCTGACCGTTGTCCAAGCTCTTAACTACATGGAGTCGGTTGTACTCATACTACACTTCTGCACATTACATGCAGATTTTGGATGTTGATATTGCTGTGTATGAAGGGAGCTGGCATTGAAGATGTACCTGCGTTGCGGTCATAATTGCATCTTATTCTTGGTAGCGTTAGAATTATTAACATGTTCATATATATTTCAAACAAATGTTGTATTTATTTCATACCAGCTTTGTAAACATTAAATCTTAGAAGCTCATGATTTGTATCACCAGTCCTTGGAAAGTGTATAAAAGTTCGGTTATTTCATCATTTATTTTCTCAGTAAATCTCATTGAATTGGATTGTTGCTAATTGGCTTACCTAGCAGGTTGGGCTAGGTGCCATCACGACTAGTTGGATTTTGGGTCGTGACAGCTAGCTCTTGGATATTGCACTATTTGACCTTTCTTGGTGATTTTATGCATTCTAGTTTCATTTATATTATATTATGAGACTTACCATTTTGATTGCTACTAAGAATTTCCAAACGAAATGAAATATATTGGGATCCAGTTGCGCGCTGTAATGATATTGTTATTAATATTGGGATCGGGTTGCACGGCGCAACGGTATAGACATTTGTTGATACTGAAATTTGGATAAGGTTGCACACCACAATAGAAAGGATGCCTTGTAGTTATTCTTGGTTGTTATGCTTCGCTATCATGTTGTATTTTGAGGTTGTGATATGATGGTATTCTGGGGCCCTCTGTCATCTATTTTCATATCCCGTTTATTATGTAGTTACTTGTTTCTCTATATTGTTATTTCTTTTCTTAGTATTTCTCGTACATCTTTACAATGAGTGTGTTGTTATAGCTTCGTCACCACCTTGTCGAGGTTAGGCTCGATACTTACTGAGTACATAGGGCCGGTTGTACTCATAGTATACTTCTGCATTTCTTGTGTAGATCCCGGTGCTAGTCACAACAACATTCAGAGGTGATTGCTCAAACCTTTTTCCAGAAGACCAGAGGTAGAGCATCTTGGCATTCGTAGACCCTGGAGTCTCTTTCCTATCTCTATTCCTGTTTCCTTTTATCAGACAGTATTGCATATTGTTAGACCCAAAGAACCCAAGATATAGAATATATAGAATATGTATTAGAATGTATATCAGAAATAATTAGAATAATTCCATTACAAAAAGAATTTTATGAAAAAGCCTTTAACATTTGACTAAATAATAAATGAAATCAAGTAAAAATGAAGGGACCGTAAAAATGGTATCAGAGCTATAGATAAAAAATAAACAAAGAAGAATTTGCTGTAGATGAAAAAACATATGAAAATCAAGATGGATTAAAAATAAAAATAATATTTTCAAATCTAGGCAGAAGATATAAAAAGATAGGAGACCAATTATACCTAATGATAGAAAAAGAAACAGCAAGATTAGAAGATAGCCTAACAGCTATGACAAGAATAAGTAAAGAAAATGAAGAAATCGATAAGAAAAAAGAAATTGAAACTATTAAAAATCAAGCAAACAAGGAAATACAACAATTAGAAGAAATAAAAAACACAAAAATTATAGCACTAGAAAAAGAATTAAACATGTTAAAAGCATTATATGAAAATAAACAAAGAGAGAAAAGCAAAGAAATAGAATTAACAGATGAAATAAATAAATTTAAACAAATATTACAAACAGAAGAAACTCTCAGAATTGAAGAAATAGATAATAATATGGATGACCAAGAGTCAGAATCAAGCGAAATAAGTGAAACATATACAGAACTTTTAGAAAGTATAGAAAAAACAAAAAATGTAGAAGTAAATACAGGAGATGTAAAAATGGAAGAAAAACCTAGTACATCAGGTGTAAAAAATCCAAAAGGATTATACCCAAATTATTACACAGCTAACTATGAACAACATGATAGATATAATATACTATGGGATAGTAGATTAAATAAAAAATGGACACCAAAACCAATATCAGAACAATATAACTTTTTAGATCTAGATTGCGTAGCAGATATAAATAAAAAAATCCAACTATGGATAGGATATTTATCTAAACAATTGGTAGACAATAAAATAGGAATGGCAGAAACACCAGGATATATAGAAAGAACACTCATAGGAACAGTAAAATTATGGTTACACAACTTAACTAAGGAAAGTATAGATACTTTAAGAAGTAATAAAAAATTTAATGGCGAAACAGCAACAACAAATATAGAAATATTATACAAATATGAAATAGCCATAAGAAACGAATTTAGTAGTATGACTACAGAAATTGAAGAACAAAATAAAGAAAAACAAACAAATAGAAATTTAATAACAAAACTAGCAATATGTAATATGTGCTATATAGACGAATATACTTGTGCATTTAGAGAATATTATTATAAAGGAACATATAATACAGAAGAGAGCAAAGAAATAAGAAAACTATATTTCACAAAATTACCAGAACTTTTTAATTCTAAAATAATAAAAGACTGGAATGAAGCATGATTAACAGATACTTTAGGAGCTAGAATAAAATTTCTACAACAATGGTTTGTACAAATATGTGAAAAATATAAATAAGAAGCAAAAATAGAAAAAATATTAATAAAAAACTTAAGATGTTGTAAAAACAAAACAGCACCATAATTTGGATGTACAGATAATATATATAATAAAAAATGGAAAACAAAGAAATATAAAAAATATAAATCAAAATATAATAATAAAAGACCAAGAAAAAGATATTATGTAAAAAATTACCAGAATAAGAGATCATTTAGACCAAAAAAGAAACTAACAGAATGTACTTGCTATAACTGTGAAAAATTAGGACACATAGCTAAAGATTGTAAAGCACCAAGAAACCCAAAGAAAAAGCAAATAACCGAAATCATAATTGATGATGAAAAATATATGCAGATGGAATATATAGATTATGAACTAGATAGTGAAGATAGTATATATGAAATATCAGATATAGAAGATGAAATAGAAAATGAAATAACTAAGGAAGATGATGAAGTCTAATGACTGAAAAAGAAATAAAAATAATAACACGAGAAGAATATAAAGATGAAGAATCCTCAGAACAAAAGATTATATTTGATAATAGTATATTTGAACAAATAAAAGGAAAAGAATTAGACTTTAGTGTTGAAAAAATATTTGAAGTACCTACGATAAAAAATTGGTTTAAAAGACAAAAAGAAGAATATTATGTGGTGAGCCAAAAAGAACATATAATTGACTGTAAATATACAAAAGGAAAAGCTAAAATACCAATAATAAACAAAAGAATAATAAACAAAGAAATACAAGATATAAAAGCAAAAAATCCAATTAAATATGTACACCTAGGAGGAACTGAAATACTAATAAAAGCATGTTTTAGGGAAGGAATAGATACCCCTATAGAAATATATTTAGCAGATGATAGAATAATTCAACCTATAGAAAAAAGCATAATAAGTGCAATAAAAGGAAATCTCATATATCAAAAATTCAAATTCATAATAAGTGCCAATTATTCAATAGCAATAAACGATAGGAATATAGATAAATCATTAGTATTATACTGGAAAATGTCAGGAATAGAATTAACACCTGGAAGTAAGATATTTACAGCTAGATGTAAAAATCTATACGTCTTAACAACAAAACATAAAATAGCAGCAAAAAATAAAATTAATAAAATTAAAATAGAAAATCCGTTTGAAAGAATAGTTACAGTTATTGACAATAATGAATATAGTTATAAAGAAATTGACATGAAAGAAGATTTAGAAATAGTAAAAGAAAGATTAAGTACATCAAGTATACCAAACCAATTAACTTATGAAACACCAACATCATCAAGAATAAGTACATCAAGAAGAGAATATATAATCCCAAAAAATTTAATAAAAACACAAAAGAAAAAATAAATACATACCACTACTATATAACTGGAATCATGGAACAAAGAAAATATCAAATATTAATAAATACAGGACAAGAAGAAAACTATATTGCAAGAGAATTAGTAACAGAAACTGAAATAATAACTACTGAACAATTATGCCCTGAATTACCTAAAGAATTAATAATAAATGAAGAAATAACAGAAAATGAAATAATTATTGGAGGAATACCTTTAACGATACATTTTAAAATATGTCAAGAAAATGAAAACGAAAATATTACACTAGGAATAAAATAGTTAGAAAAGGTAAAACCATATAGTCTAGGAGATAAGCAATTAACCATAACATACAAAGATAAGAAAATAATAATAAAAAGAACAGAAGAATGAAAATATATATACTCGCAAAAATCATAGTAGAAGGATATTATAATAGATACTATACACCAATGATAGATACAGGAGCAGAAGCTAATATATGTAAATATAATTGTTTACCAACAGATAAATGGAAAAAATTAAAAACACCTATGGTAGTAACAGGATTTAATAATGAAGGTAGTATGATTAACTACAAAGCCAAGAATGTAAAATTACAGATATGGGATAAAATATTAACTATAGAAGAAATATATAACTTTGAATTCACTACAAAAGATATGTTACTAGGAATACCATTTTTAGATAAACTATACCCACATATAATAACAAGAACACACTGGTGGTTTACCACACCATGTAAAAATAAAGTAGGAGCAAAAAGAGTAAATAATAAACAACGAAAAACTACAGAATGGATACGAGGAAATGAAAAAATCACACAAAAATTAGAAAATATAAGTAAAAATACAACTACCCAATTAGAAATTATTATATTTACAATAGACAAAGTAAAAATAATCCAGAAGGAATTAGAAAAATTATATAATGATAATCCTCTAAAAGGTTGTGATAAACATAAGACAAAAATAAAAATAGAACTAATAGAAGAAAATAGCATAATAACACAAAAACCCTTAAAATATAACTTTGATGATTTAGCAGAATTTAAAATGCATATTAAAGAATTATTAGATAACAAGTATATACAAGAAAGTAATAGCAAACACACAAGTCCAGCATTTATAGTAAATAAACATAATGAACAAAAAAGAGGAAAAAGTAGGATGGTTATAGATTACCGAAATTTAAATGCAAAAACTAAAACATATAATTATCCAATACCTAACAAGATATTAAAAATAAGACAAATCCAAGGATATAATTACTTTAGTAAATTCGACTGCAAATCAAGATTTTACCATCTAAAATTAGAAGATGAATCTAAAAAACTAACAGCATTTACAGTACCACAAGGATTTTATGAATGGAATGTTTTACCATTTGGATATAAAAATGCACCAGGAAGATACCAACATTTTATGAATAATTATTTTAACCAACTAGAAAATTGCATAGTATATATAGATGATATATTACTATATTCAAGAATATAAGATGAACATATAAAATTATTAGAAAAATTTATACATATTATAGAAAACTCAGGTATAAGCATAAGTAAAACCAAAGCAGAAATTATGAAAAATCAGATAGAATTTCTAGGAATACAAATAGATAAAAATGGAATAAAAATGCAAACACATATAGTACAAAAAATAATCAATCTTGATGAAAACATAGATACAAAAAAGAAATTACAATCATTTTTAGGATTAGTAAACCAAGTAAGAGAATATATACCAAAATTAGCAGAAAACCTAAAACCTCTACAGAAAAAACTAAAAAAGGATGTAGAATATGGGTTCGATGAAAAAGATAAGGAACAAATAAGGAAAATCAAGATATTGTGTAAAAAACTACCAAAGTTATACTTTCCAGATGAAAATAAGAAATTTACTTATATTGTAGAAACAGATTCGAGTAATCATAGTTATGGAGGAGTTCTTAAATATAAATATGATAAAGAAAAAATAGAACACCATTGCAGATATTATTCAGGATCTTATACAGAACCACAAGAAAAGTGGGAAATAAATAGAAAAGAACTATTTGCATTATATAAATGTTTGTTAGCATTTGAACTATATATAGTTTACAACATATT
Source organism: Nicotiana tabacum (assembly GCF_000715075.1). Lineage (NCBI taxonomy): Eukaryota > Viridiplantae > Streptophyta > Magnoliopsida > Solanales > Solanaceae > Nicotiana > Nicotiana tabacum. Next base: position 62,020,024 of record NC_134094.1, on the reverse strand, counting down.
TATTGTAAGAACAGATAATACCCAAGTAAAATGGTGGATAACCAGAAAAGTACAAGATTCAGTTACAACAAAAGAAATACGCAGACTGGTATTAAATATATTAAACTTTACATTTACAATTGAAATAATCACTACTAACAAGAATGTTGTTGCAGATTACTTATCAAGACAAAGCTACCCAAACTGAACCAGATAATACAATGGAAAATCTACTCTTAGCCATGACTACACTTTGTAAGAAAGTGGAAAGTATGGACGAAGAGATACAGCTAATAAAGAAAACAGCTAGTAGTCAGCAGCATGACTCAAAAAATGCGGAGATAAGACGATCGGAAGTCTCTAAAATTCCAGAGCTAGAAGGTGACGTTGAGAAACACCTAAAAACTCATAACAGTTTGTTAAATGCAGTTGCAGGGAGCAGCACAGCTAGCAGTTCATCTGCAAAGAAGAAGGAAGAAATTAAACCTAGACACATAAATATAAATATGAATAATTTATTTTCAAAACCGTTCATACAGAAAAATATCCAAAATACCCAGAACGAAATATTCCTACCACCACAGATAAATACCTACAAAGAAAGTTTGAACCAAACCAAAAAGACATACAACCATATAACCCGTACATACATAGACAACATATAAAAAATAAAAAACTTTCTAAACAAAAACCCAAGATCCCAAACTACCCAGAATCCAAATGAAGATTATATTACCCATTATCTAACAGGATACAATAAACTAATAGCACTACCAAATACAAATGCAAAACTAGTAGCCACTTGCTACAATTACGGATTACTAGATACCGTATATACACAAACAGGACAGGAGATAGCTACCATACCAGAGTTACACAGAGCATTTATGCAGTACAAAAGAATAACTAAAGGAACATTATTCTATATACGATTTTATTCAGCTACAGCAGAGATATTATATGAAGAGATAAAGCCTATCATACAAGTTATCAAGATCGGACTTACAAGGGAAATGCTCGTACCAGAAAAAATAGAAGAACAAGAAGAGATAGAAAAAATAAATATTCCAGACTTTTATGCAAATAAAAGAATTATTGGAATATCTACTATACTAAATGAACTAGCAAACAACTACCTAAATCAGAATGCTATTTGGAGTTATTATTCAAGAGAACAAACAATGATATATTCAAATTGTAGAGAAATACGAGAAGCAGATATGGAAGAACTAAAACAGTGGGTCTTAAGTTTTTTAAAGCCAGAACAACCTATAACCACAAGAGCTATAAGGACGAATTTCATTTCTCCAGAATTATTAACAAGATATTGCAAGCTAATCAGTCACAAATATCCAGACCACATATGCTCAAAATGCAAAGGAGAAGATAATATTGTTCCAGACGTACAACTGGAATAAACAAAGAAGAAGACTGAAGAAGAAGACGACAAACTAGGCGAAAAAAAGCTATGGCAGACAAGATAAAGTGAAAGAATTACTAGATTCCTTTCTTTTCTTTTCTTTAATGTAAAAGTCGTAAAGTAAATAGTCTTTTACTTTACAAATAGTAAGAGTCAGTCTCATGAACAGTAAAGGTCGTTCATGAATAGTAAGAGTCAAGAGTCAGTTTCATGAACAGTAAAGGTCGTTCATGAATAGTCACTTTTGTAATATTTAAATAGGCCTTTCAATGATCAATAAAAAACAGGCTGCAACTTAGCAACCAAATCTCTCTCTCCTCTCCTCTCTCTAATATACTCAAAGATAAAAATACAGGAAAGCTAAGAATCAAGAAGCTATGGATAAACAAGAAGATATGAAAGCTATGGATCAACAGGGAGTTACCGAGAATCTACAAAAACAGGTATGTCATATTATAACTATGAGTAGCTAAACTAGTATATTCCTGATAATCTCTTACATGTAGATTATAATCATACATCATATAATAGTACTGTTATAAAAATCATCTTGAGAAAGTTTGCCATGAAAATATGCTAAGAGTAGGTAAGCCCAGACTATGCATCCTAAGGTTGAAACCGGTAGGCAGAGAAGCCGTTTAGGGGAGTAAACGAAGTTGAAGCGCTGTTAGGGTAACTGATTGAAGCAAAAAATCATGGTAGTGACCAGAAAAGATGATTAAAATAACTTATTATAATATGATGAATAATTATAATAGACATAGAGATTAAAGGGAATATGTTTAGCAAATCATATGATAAAATGAACACTTATTTAATAGATGATGATCTTAATTATAAAATACTTATACTGTATATACTAAGAAATATCAATAATGATGTAAGGAGAATAATCTACGAGAAATTACTTAAAATTGAAATAACAGAACTAATGAACCAAAATTGGACAGAATTAATTATACCAGAAACAGATTTATATGAATTAGACCTATATTTTGATAACACATGATGAATCATATATATCTACAATATTGGCAACAAATTACAGATAATATAGATTTACTAACAAACCTAGTAAAAAATAATATAGAAGAATATCAAAGAACCCAAGATATAGAATATATAGAATATGTATTAGAATGTATATCAGAAATAATTAGAATAATTCCATTACAAAATTTTTTTTATGAAAAAGCCTTTAACATTTGACTAAATAATAAATGAAATCAAGTAAAAATGAAGGGACCGTAAAAATGATCCCAAACTACCCAGAATCCAAATGAAGATTATATTACCCATTATCTAACAGGATATAATAAACTAATAGCACTACCAAATACAAATGCAAAACTAGTAGCCACTTGCTACAATTACGGATTACTAGATACCTTATATACACAAACAGGACAGGAGATAGCTACCATACCAGAGTTACACAGAGCATTTATGCAGTACAAAAGAATAACTAAAGGAACATAATTCTATATACGATTTTATTCAGCTACAGCAGAGATATTATATGAAGAGATAAAGCCTATCATACAAGTTATCAAGATCGGACTTACAAGGGAAATGCTCGTACCAGAAAAAATAGAAGAACAAGAAGAGATAGAAAAAATAAATATTCCAGACTTTTATGCAAATAAAAGAATTATTGGAATATCTACTATACTAAATGAACTAGCAAACAACTACCTAAATCAGAATACTATTTGGAGTTATTATTCAAGAGAACAAACAATGATATATTCAAATTGCAGAGAAATACGAGAAGCAGATATGGAAGAACTAAGACAGTGGGTCTTAAGTTTTTTAAAGCCAGAACAACCTACAACCACAAGAGCTATAAGGACGAATTTCATTTCTCCAGAATTATTAACAAGATATTGCAAGCTAATCAGTCACAAATATCCAGACCACATATGCTCAAAATGCAAAGGAGAAGATAATATTGTTCCAGACGTACAACTGGAATAAACAAAGAAGAAGACTGAAGAAGAAGACGACAAACTAGGCGACAAAAAGCTATGGCAGACAAGATAAAGTGAAAGAATTACTAGATTCCTTTCTTTTCTTTTCTTTAATGTAAAAGTCGTAAAGTAAATAGTCTTTTACTTTACAAATAGTAAGAGTCAGTCTCATGAACAGTAAAGGTCGTTCATAAATAGTAAGAGTCAAGAGTCAGTTTCATGAACAGTAAAGGTCGTTCATGAATAGTAAGAGTCAAGAGTCAGTTTCATGAACAGTAAAGGTCGTTCATGAATAGTCACTTTTGTAATATTTAAATAGGCCTTTCAATGATCAATAAAAAACAGGCTGCAACTTAGCAACAAAATCTCTCTCTCCTCTCCTCTCTCTAATATACTCAAAGATAAAAATACAGGAAAGCTAAGAATCAAGAAGCTATGGATAAACAAGAAGATATGAAAGCTATGGATCAACAGGGAGTTACCGAGAATCTACAAAAACAGGTATGTCATATTATAACTATGAGTAGCTAAACTAGTATATTCCTGATAATCTCTTACATGTAGATTATAATCATACATCATATAATAGTACTGTTATAAAAATCATCTTGAGAAAGTTTGCCATGAAAATATGCTAAGAGTAGGTAAGCCCGGACTATGCATCCTAAGGTTGAAACCGGTAGGCAGAGAAGCCGTTTAGGGGAGTAAACGAAGTTGAAGCGCTGTTAGGGTAACTGATTGAAGCAAAAAATCATGGTAGTGACCAGAAAAGATGATTAAAATAACTTATTATAATATGATGAATAATTATAATAGACATAGAGATTAAAGGGAATATGTTTAGCAAATCATATGATAAAATGAACACTTATTTAATAGATGATGATCTTAATTATAAAATACTTATACTGTATATACTAAAAAATATCAATAATGATGTAAGGAGAATAATCTACGAGAAATTACTTAAAATTAAAATAACAGAACTAATGAACCAAAATTGGACAGAATTAATTATACCAGAAACAGATTTATATGAATTAGACCTATATTTTGATAACACATGATGAATCATATATATCTACAATATTGGCAATAAATTACAGATAATATAGATTTACTAACAAACCTAGTAAAAAATAATATAGAAGAATATCAAAGAACCCAAGATATAGAATATATAGAATATGTATTAGAATGTATATCAGAAATAATTAGAATAATTCCATTACAAAAAGAATTTTATGAAAAAGCCTTTAACATTTGACTAAATAATAAATGAAATCAAGTAAAAATGAAGGGATTCTCCAGAATTATTAACAAGATATTGCAAGCTAATCAGTCACAAATATCCAGACCACATATGCTCAAAATGCAAAGGAGAAGATAATATTTTTCCAGACGTACAACTGGAATAAACAAAGAAGAAGACTGAAGAAGAAGACGACAAACTAGGCGACAAAAAGCTATGGCAGACAAGATAAAGTGAAAGAATTACTAGATTCCTTTCTTTTCTTTTCTTTAATGTAAAAGTCGTAAAGTAAATAGTCTTTTACTTTATATTTGTACAAACCATTGTTGTAGAAATTTTATTCTAGCTCCTAAAGTATCTGTTAATCATGCTTCATTCCAGTCTTTTATTATTTTAGAATTAAAAGGTTCTGGTAATTTTGTGAAATATAGTTTTCTTATTTCTTTGCTCTCTTCTGTATTATATGTTCCTTTATAATAATATTCTCTAAATGCACAAGTATATTCGTCTATATAGCACATATTACATATTGCTATTGAAAAAATATTTGAAGTACCTACGATAAAAAATTAGTTTAAAAGACAAAAAGAAGAATATTATGTGGTGAGCCAAAAAGAATATATAATTGACTATAAATATACAAAAGGAAAAGCTAAAATACCAATAATAAACAAAAGAATAATAAACAAAGAAATACAAGATATAAAAGCAAAAAACCCAATTAAATATGTACACCTAGGAGGAACTGAAATACTAATAAAAGCATATGTACTTAATCTTTCTTTTACTATTTCTAAATCTTCTTCCATGTTAATTTCTTTATAACTTTATTCATTATTGTCAATAACTGTAACTATTCTTTCAAACGGGTTTTCTATTTTAATTTTATTAATTTTATTTTTTGCTGCTATTTTATGTTTTGTTGTTAAGACATATAGATTTTTACATCTAGCTGTAAATATCTTACTTCCAGGTGTTAATTCTATTCCTGACATTTTCCAGTATAATACTAATGATTTATCTATATTCCTATCATTTATTGCTATTGAATAATTGGCACTTATTCATATACTTTGTGATACCAATATATTGTTTAGACCTATCATCATATGTATCTGTCTTTTATTCTATCTCAATATATTGTTACCTATTAAATTAACTCTTTATTTATTGTTAAGTGTTGGGTTGCCTATCCTTACGACCCCATTAGTGGAGATTTGGGTCGTGGCGATTCTCACCTGTTACAACATATTATTATGATTTTTTAATTTGTAGATAAAACATTAGAGACCAATCTCAGGAGGATTTCTTAATTTTGGACAAATCATTTGATGGAATCTTTTCCAATAAATCTGCTTGGCAGATTAAACATGGCACAACTTCATAACCTTCAAAGTTTCTTTTTTTTCATTGGATGCTTCTATTGTGGAAACTACCTCGAGATGATGTTAGGTATAGATTTAGAAATAATGTGGTTTCTAAATGTTGCTACTGCTACAATCCAAAATAAGAAATTACTCAACATTTATTTGTATATAGTGGTGTTGCTACTCATTTGTTGAAAAGCTTTGGTGCTCCTTTGGATTTCAATTATTAACCAGGCAACATCAAGAGTATTTTCACTGAATGGTGGCAATGTAGATCAAAGAACACGGTTCAAAAGTTGATCCTTCAAAGTACCCCTACTATAATTTGTTGGGAGATTTAAAAAAGTAAATGCTCTTGTAAATACAGGAAGAGAAAAAGTTCAGTCTTAATAGGATACATCATCAAATCAGTTGGTCTTAAGAATTGCATGTTAGATGTAGATTTTAATGATAAAAAATAATATATTATTGTATACAGGATCACTTGAGATGAAAAGAAGGATGCGAGCAAATCTATCAATGATGTACCGACGAAGACAAGAAAAGAAGGAGTAAAAGAAACAAGGAAAAAGACCTGTCAACAGAAGCAAGAAAGGAAGGTCCAAGATTAAAGCAATATGACAACCAAGATAATTGGTATATAGACGGAAGGACCAAGATTCACGGAGATCTGAACTATAATTGCGCCTACCCTGGTTGGTGAAGATATGTGTCGAAAAGAAAGGCTATCAATCCCGTGGATCAAGAAATAACTTAAGGACCAATTATAGGGGATCCTCTGTCGAAGAAGGAAAAGACTGCCAGTCATGGACCATATATGGAAGCTCCGCACTTATTCTTGGAATGAATCATAACATATTTAATTCAAAGGATCAATTCCCTTGGGATCGCAAATCTCTCAACGATCTGCCAAAGATACGTCAAGACAAGCTCAAGTATATAATGCAGACTTTCAAGGAAGAATCATATACTTTGATCATACCAACTTCATACTCTTGTTTCTACTCTAAACAGGCATTATAATCTTAGCAAAGTTTGTCGTGTAATCAGTATTGGTGAGGCATTGTATCGAAAATATCATGAGCGTACTTATATTCAAAAGTGAGTTGGTGTTCGGAGATAACATCACAATTGTACGAAACTTACAAAGGATCTTTGAAGAGAGAACACCTTTGCAACCCAAGGGGACTAGAGTATGATTCACATTGAATCCGAACTAGTATAAAAATTAGTGTGCCTTTAATTCCTATACTTTATTTTTGCTTTCAGTTATATTCCGTCTTTATTTTATTTTGACTAATTGGTAAACTAGTCAACTACTTAGGATAGAAAAAGAAAAATCGGTAATTCACCCCCTCTTGTACTTTCAATTGGTTTCAGAGCAGGTTTTTTATATTTATGTTTTGTTTAATAGCTAATGAAAAAAGATCATGTCAAACTAAGTAACTATTGGAGCACTCTTTAAAGAATGGATATCGCACGTAAGGCCAACATATTTCAATGGACAACACTTTTCTCATTGGAAGGTGCGACTGGAAATATATGCAAGGTCCTATGATGTCAAAGTGTGGCATGTTATCAAAAAGGGAATATATCCACTTCCAGCAGCAGGACAAACACCCGCTGATCCAGAAGATATAGATGACTACTCTGACGAGCAAATGGTTGTTGTTCAAGTTAACGCTAGGGCATGAAACTTTCTCTATAATGCTATAAGTAGAGAGGAATACGAGAAAATTTCAAGTTGTGATACCGCCAAAGAATTGTGTGACAAACTGGAAGTCACTTATGAAGGAACTAGCAAAGTAAATGAAACACGGATAAATTTGTTGGTTCACGACTATGAACTCTTCCAAATGAAAGAATGTGAATCCATTGAGAAAATGTTTGCAAGATTCATTGGTGATCTGAAAGCCTTTGATAAACCTTACTCAAGTGGTGAGCGGGTTCGAAAAATTCTAAGAAGTTTGCCTTCCACATGGCAGACAAAAGTAGTTGAACTTGAATGTTAAGATTTGGAAAAACTCTCATATGATGAACTACGTAGAGATCTCATAGAATTTGAGAAAATACATCTAAAAAAAAGCGTCAGGAAGAGAAGAAGAAAACAATCGCCTTCAAAACCATAATAGAAGGACTAAGAACGATATTAATGATGATGTAGAAGCTCTGGAAGAAGAAATTTTCATAGTGTCGAGAATAATGAATGTATTGATGAGAAGATACAAGAACACAAAAAAGGGAAGGATGCCATCTAGAATAATCAGATAATACAATGAACAAGACAAAATAATGGAAAGTGTTTTGAATGTGGAAGGTATGGCCATGTTCAAGCTGAATGCCCGGATCATAAAAGAAAAGTCTCCAGAGGATTCAATAAAAATAAATCATTCATAAGGTGGAGTGACAAAGATAGCTCAGAACATGAAGAAATAGCAAACATGTGTTTCATGACTAATTTGAAAAATGAGATGAACAAATAATCTGGTTGCTAGACTGATGAAGATGCATCAGACGATGAATGCAAAGAAGATGATGAAAATTTCTTCGTGCCACGAGGTGAAACAGGTGAGGTAAGACCTATAACTATGATAGATGTAACGAATTGCAGGATATTCTTGACCTTACCCTAAATGATCCTCAAAAAATGCTAAATGAATTAAAGAGACTCAATAGGGAAAAGAATGACTAGGAACTCAAACTTGAAGTCTGTGAAATCGAAAGAGACATTCTTCAAGATGAGGTTCAGGAATTGCAAATGCAACTTAATGGCATGCGCAAATCAAGCAGTCACAGTTCTGTCAAGTCTAACCTAGCGACTTACAAGCCAACTGGAAAAAGACATGTTAGAACTGAGTTCACAAGTACTAATACAAGTGCTAGATCAAAAAATAGATCAACCCCTGTGTGCTACTACTGTAACAAGGCTGGACATAAATATTTCTTCTGTAGATTTTATAAATCTAGTGCTTCAGGATAGATTTGGAAACCCAAAAATAGTCTTGATCCTAGTAGAACTAAGCGACAAGGACCCAAGCAAGCTTGGGTACCTAAAAGAAAGTAATTATTCTATTTGACAGGAACACTACAGAAAGAGTCGTAAAGAAAAATGGTATTTATACAGTGCGTGTGCCAGTCACATGACGAGTGATAAAAATCTATTCAAAGAAGTCACAAAAATTAATGGAGAAAATGTCAAATTTGATGATGATTCAAAAGAAAAGATCATTGGGACCGGCACAGTTCCATTCAGCAATAACTGTGATATTATAGAGGTATACCTTGTGGATGGACTCAACTACAATCTCTTGAGCATAAGTCAACTATGTGTTTCTGGATATGAAGTTACATTCAAGAAAATAGGAGTTGCCATTAAAGATGAGCCAAGTAAAATCATTCTGCCAGGAAAAAGGTATGGAAATGTATACATTCTAGATGGCATTGAAAACCTAGATGGTCATATTTGTTTGGCATCCATATCTGATGATCCATGGCTATGGAATAAAAAACATGGCCAAGCATGCATTTAATTCAAAAACTCTCCAAGCATGATCTGGTTATTGGCCTTCCCAAACTCAATTTTTTTAGAAATTATGTATGTGATGCATGCTAGCTTGGCAAACAAACTAGAAACTCTTTCAAAGCCAAAGACATTGTGTCCACAACCAAGCCCCTACAATTAATCACATGGACTTGTTTGGACCTAATAGAACTGCTAGCATTGGAGGTAAACGATATGTTTTTGTTATTGTTGATGATTAATAACGTTTTACATGGGTAATTTTCTTATCTTATAAAGATGAAGCCTTAAAAAATTTTGAGATTTTTTGCAAAAGAATTGAAAGAGAAAAGGGCTATCTCATCTCAACCATACAAAGTAACCATGGAGGGGAATTTGAAAGTAGAGCCTTTGAAGAATTCTACAACGATCAAGGATATACTCACAATTTTTTAGCCCCAAGATCACCTCAGAATGGGGTAGTTGAACGCAAGAATAGAATTCTGCAAGACATGGCCAGAACAATGATATTAGAATATTCATTTCTAAATTATTTTGGGTAGAATCAGTAAGCACAACATGTCATATCCTCAACAGATGACTCATAAGACTCATCCTGAAGAAGACTCCATATGAATCATGGAAAGGTAAAAGGCCTAATATAGGCCACTCTCATCCGTTCGGAAGTAAGTGTTTCATCAATAACAATGGTAAGGACAACCTTGGAAAATTTTGATCCAAGGATTGATGAAAGTACTTTTCTCGGTCATTCTATTAACAGTAGATCTTTTAGAGTTTACAACAAACACACTTTATCTATAGAATAATCAGTGCATGTTATATTTGATGACAATAACACTATGTCAGAGAAAGTAATCATTGCAGGTGATCAAGATGTCAGTCAAGAAACATCACAGTCAACTAATGAACCTGTTAGTAACCATATTTAACCACAAAATAAGTCAACTACTCTTGTAGTTGGAACGCGACTAAATGAATAGAGAAGCGAACTAGAATATCCTCAAAAGTTTATCATAGGAGATCCAAACGAAGGAATAAAAATCAGGGGAGCTCTCAAGAAGAAGGCAAACATCGCACTCATTTCTCAAATCGAGCCAAAGAAGATTGATGAAGCCTTAAAAGACTCCATCTGGGTGCAAGCTATGCAGGATGAGCTTGATCAATTCAATAAAACTCAAGTCTGGGAACTGTTACCTAAGCCAGCAAATGCTACTGTTGTTGAAACCAAATGGGTGTTCAAAAACACGTTAAATGAGGATAGAAAGGTAGTTAGAAAAAAAGCTAGATTAGTAGCTCAAGGCTATTCATATCAAGAAGGAGTCGGCTATGATGAAACCGTTGCTCCGGTAGCGCAGTTAGAATCAATTCGTATTATTCTTGCATATGCATCCTTTAAATACATATGCAAGAAGAATAAGTTCATCAGAGGTATATGTGAGGAGGTATATGTAGAATCAATTCGTATTCTTCTTAAATGGAGTTATTTATGAGGAGGTATATGTAAAACAACCTCTTGGTTTTAAAAACTCACAATTTCCTTACCATGTGTATAAGTTGACTAATGCCTTGTATGGACTCAATCAAGCTCCTCGAACCTTGTACGGAGGGCTTAGTTCATTCCTAATTGATCATGGATTCACAAGAGTTAAAGTAGATACTACATTATTTATCAAAAGATCGTCTAAAGGTAATCTCATTTTCCAAGTCCATGTTGATGATATTATTTTTGGAAGTGCTAACTCTCTCCTATGCAACGAATTTTCTAATCTCAAGTAGAGTGAGTTCAAAATGAATATGATGGGAGCACTCACGTTTTCCTTGGACTTCAAATTGATCAATCCGAGAAGGGAACTTTTATTTGTCAGATCAAGTACATAAAGGAATTAATTCAAAAATTCAGCATGAGCAATGCTAAAGCAATTGGTACACCAATGAGTCCTTGAACAAGTCTTGACAAATACGAGAAGGGAAATTCAATGGATGAAACAAAATATCATGGGATGATTGTCTCTTTACTTTATTTAACTACTAGTCGACTAAATATCATGTTCAGTGTGTGTAAATGTGTCAGGTTTCAGTCAGCTCTTAAGGAATCACATCTGACAGCAGTAAAGCGGATAATTCGTTATCTTATCGGAACTATTTCTTATGAACTATGGTATTCACGATCTAACAGTTTTAAGCTAGAAGGTTTTTCAGATGCTGATCTTGTAGGGGATAAAGAAGACAGGAAAATCACCAGTGGAACATGTCAATTACTGGGAAAGACATTAATATCTTGGAACAGCAAGAAACAAGGCTCAGTTGCACTATCCGCAACTGAGGCAGAGTATATTGACATTGGACAATGTTGTGCACAATTACTCTAGATGTCACATCAACTGGGTGACTATGAATTATTTTTTAAACCTATTTAAATATTTTGTGATAATTCTAGTGCTATATGCCTTTCAAAGAATCCTGTGCATCATTCTAGAGTTAAGCATATAGATATTAAGCATCACTTCATCAGAGATCATGTCATTAAGGGAGATATAGAATTATCTTTTGTTAGCACTATTAATCAATTAGCAGATATTTTTACAAAACCCTTGCTTGAAGATAGGTTTTGTACTTTGAGAGAATTACTTGGCATTGTTTCGCTTAATCTCAAAAATTATGACTTATGTGTTATTTGTAATTCTTTATACAGCTAATGTTTCCTTTTGTGTGTAAGAGTTCATTAATTGTGCTCCTCCATTTTCCCCTCTCTTTTCCTATTAGTCACAACTCTCTAGGAAGGAAAATAAATCATCATGTCCTTTCATTGATGCCTTTTTCTTTTCTGTACTCAACTGTCAAATCTCTTCTTTTTAACCCTTTCAATAACTCCCCTTCTTCATTCATCGGTCCTATCGCTCAGAAACCCTTCTCCAATACTCTTCAATGGAGAAACACTAAAAAATTTCCTCTGCCTCCACCCGAAAGAGTACTCGATCCAGGGCAAAACCCGCTTCTCAGCCCCCATAACCTGTAGATTTAGGTTTTGATCAGTCTGAAGGTTTTGCCTCCTCTCAGGTAGAGCCGTCTGATTATACTCACTATGTGAACAAGAAATCCCTTGGAAAATGACCCATGGAAGAACCTCCTGAATCTTTCAGCCCTAAGAAATCCATATTAGACCTTTCAAGCTCTCTGGAGTCAGACATCAATTTCTGGGATACTCCAAATAGGGACTCCTTTATTATCCTAAAAAAGAAGCTCATTGCCCATGGTAGAGTGATCGATCTGAATGACATGGAAGCCCTCAACTGTAAGGTAAAAGAGCTTTTTGAATTCCAAGGTTGGTCAAATTTCCTCTCTCTACCGCCTCCTAAAGTCTATGAATCCCTCGTTAGGATATTTTATGCTAATCTCCATTCTAACAAGCCTGATAAGTTGGAATATTTAGTTCTAGGGAAGCGCATTGTTCTAGATTGTACCCTAATTGACTTAATTTTTCAGTGTAAGTATTTTGGTTTTCCCACCCTTTTCAAAAATACCTAGCCTGAATATTTTGAAAATATCTTTGATCAAGCAAATTGTTGCATGGCCGAGTCCCCTCTGATTCCCTTCCTAACCAGTTAGGTCCCAGTAAGGTTAGTTTTGAAACTCGGGTTCTCGCTCACATTGTAGCAACAACCCATCTCCCTCGCACTGGTTCATTCTCCACTTTCTCTCGACGGGATATTTTTCTTGTTTATTGTCGAATGACCAAGCTTAAAATCAATTTGTCCTACTCGGTCATAAATTTTATGATCGAAAGTACTGATGACCCCATTAGTCTTCCTTATGGTATGGTTATCACTCATCTCTTAAAAGTCCATAACATCTCTATTTCTAATTACCCATTTGTCTCTGTCACAAAATCTTACAACACTAGTGTTTGTCGCAATGGGGTATGTTTGTATTAAGGGTACTTGGGTGAAGAAAAAGGAAGGAGAATTCAAGACAATTCAAATTGAATCGAAAGATAAAGCTTCTGGTTCTCATCTTGGTGTGAGTGATCTCGAACTTGTGGAGAACTTGACTGCCATTGACAACAAGCTGACCATCATCAAGGACCTTCTTGCCTCAATCCAATCAATCATTGGGGATATACATGCCATCTCCAAGGAAACATGGTCGTATGTATCAAAGATAAGGTTCAAGACTCTCAAGTTAGCAGAAAATACAGTCAAAACTTTCAAGGAGGTGCATGGCAGGATCGATGAGGTGTCTGTTTCAGTGAATGCTAGCTTTGATCGTTTGAAGGAGGCTATTTGTAATACTTTTACTTACTTTTGCATCATTAGTTGTGAATGGGAAGATGCTTAAGACAATTTGTTTTGTTGTTTTGGACTGGTGCACCAGTCATTGGATGTTTATTTTTCAACTATCACTATCTCTGCATGCCTATCACTGCACTTATGGTTGCATAGTTTGATTGCAATACTTCTGTCTGCAATGTTTTTTTTGTTGTTCTATGTTTATATAATCCTTTTTGCTGATGCCAAAAGGGGGAGAAATGAGTTTATAGTGTAGGTAGCATCAATTTTATGACTGCCCTGTTGAGGGGGAGTCAACTACAAGTATTTAGCAAGTACTACTTTGCTGAGGGGGAGTCAACCAAAGAGTCGACGACATCATGACAGAAGTCGACTACAACAGGAAAGTAAACTGCTTTTATATGTTATTTTGTCTTCATCAAAAGGGGTAGATTGTTAGATGTAGATTTCAATGATGAAAAATAACATATTATTTAGTGCAATATCACTTGAGATTAATAGAAGGATGTGAGCAAATCTGTCAATGATGTACGGACGAAGACAAGAAAGGAAGGAGTAAAAGAACCAAGGAAAAAGACCTGTCAATGGAAGCAAGAAAGGAAGGTCCAAGATTAATGTAATATGACAACCAAGATAATTGGTATAAAGAAGGAAGGACAAAGATTCACGGAGATCTGAACTATAATTGTGCCTACCCTGATTGGTAAAGATATGTGGCGAAAAGGAAGGCTATCAATCCTATGGATCAAGTAACAACTTAAGGACTAATTATAAGGGATCCTTTGTCAAAGAAGGAAAAGACTGCAGTCATGGACCATATATGGAAGCTCCACACTTATTCTTGGAATGAATCATAACAGATTCAATTCCAAGGATAAATTCCCTTGGGATCGCAAATCTCTCAACGATCTGCCAAAGATACATCAAGCCAAGCTCAAGTATATAATGCAGATTGGCAAGCAAGAGTCATGTACTTTAATCATACCAACTTCATACTCTTTGTTCTAATCTAAACAAGCATTGTAATCTTAGCAAAGTTTACTGTGTAATTAGTAGAGAGAAGAAAGAGAGAAAAATATTGGTGAGGCATTGTATCGAAAATATCACGAGCGTACTTAGATTCAAAAGTGAGTTAGTATTCGAAGATAACATCAACACAATTGTATGAAACTTTCAAGGAGCTTTGAAAAGAGAACACCCTTACAACCCAAGGGGATTGGAGTAGGATTCACATTCAATCCGAACCAGTATAATAATTTAGGTGTCTTTAATTTTTGCACTGTATTTCTGCTTTTAATTATATTTCGTCTTTATTTTAAGTCAACTAATTAGTAAACTAGTCAACTACTTAGGATAGAAAAAGAAAAATCGACAATACATCCCCCATTCCCATCTTGTACTTTTATTGCCTTGGCAAAACAATTTCCTAAATTGACAAACCTAGAAGTATATGTGTGAAGAGGTGGAAAATGATCCCAATTAAAAAATGTAAGGTGGTTACATAGCAGAAGTCCAATCATGGATGGTTGAAAGTCAACACAGATGGTAGCTACATGAATGAAAGTGGGAAAACAAGTATTGGATGCGTGATCAGAGATGTTAATGGAGATTTTGTAGCTACATTGTCCTTCATTGTCAAATATGAAACCAATAACATTACAGAAGCTTTAACGATCAATTTTGGTGCAAAATGGTGCATTACTCAAGGTATTCACAGTTCATTCAGAATATTCTAATTTTACTCCATGCCGATTTGTATAATGCATGAAGACAGATGCACTAACAACTTGAAGCTCAGGAAAATTACCCAGGACACTATTCAGACAATATGCCATGCTAATGTGCAATTCTCCCACTGCTTAAGAGAAACAAACCAAATTGCTGACTTCCAAGCTAAATCAACTGTAAGACAGGACAATAGCTCTGTATTCTCTTCTTTTTTATGATTCCTAGAGGGGCAAAAGGTCCTTTTCAATTGGATAAATTGCATATATCTTCTTTAAGAATTAGATATGACAAGGCTAACTTTAAAGTTAGTTAAATGTATAGTTGATAGATAGAGGTGGTTGTACTTTTTCTTTAATTAGGGGGCTAGCTTTCTCTCTATTCACCTCTATAATATTTTTGGAAAAGAAGTTTTGTGTTCATCTTTTTCTTGTATTGTATCAAATAGGTCAAGTATAGATATTTACCAGTAAAATAGTATAGTTAAATTTGTTACGTAGTTTATAGACAAGCGAACTAATTTGATCCTAAAATGATAAAGATATAAGATTAAAATTTAGATTTAGCAATTGAAATTGAAGAATTTGATAAGCCTGGCTCTGTGCACAATGTCTCTGAGGACAAAAGTGAAAGCAATAATAAAGAACAATAAAAGTTGCTTAATTGAGAGAATAAGTAAAATACATCATATGTATGCCATGAATTTCGTTTCTTACAATGACTGTTGAGCCTACTATTTATAACTTTATCTAAGAAAACACGATCCTAGGATCAAGCTTCTCTTAAATGATAATAAAAGAGTCATTGATGAATATGTAACGGCATGCTATGAATGCAAATATTCTCTGTAATGGTTTCTCATTTAATGTTGGAGAATATTCTCTCATTGAATGCTATCTAATGGCAAATGCTCTATCTGCTCCCATTAACTATGCTTTTTTCGGGATTAACCTGATATCGATTGCAGTTATTGTGTCCGGTACTGATTGTTAATTGACTCGCCTTTTTCCTATCTTTGGTTCCACATGCCATGCTACTATTTGATCATTTATTATAAACTAATTTTACCCAATACAAATAGTCCCTCTGTTTTTCGGTGACGTATCTTTGTGTTACCGGAAAGTTGGTGAAGATTCAATTCTTGGCGGTAAAGTTCTTGAATAGTCTCTAATACTTGAAAGGATGCACGTCTTCTCGTATTTAATACCCCAAACACGTGTTGCCCCATGATTCAGCAAAAAATTTCTTTGGTTTGGGAGGTAATCGTAACCACGATTTTTATAATCTGTAACTTCACTTCTACTCATTATTTTACTTCTATACTTCCAAATAGTTTCATAACTCTTTCTTGTTCTCTACACTCACTCTGCATCTGCTCAGAAAATTTTCCATCTTCTCCGACTCTCTTAGAAAAAGTTTTACTAACCCTTCATTACCATGGCTTCTTTCACTGCACTCTTTGGAAACTCTGGTCTTCTGTTCGGTGTAGGCCCAAAGAAAAACAAGGGCAAAGAAGATGATGTCGATTTTAAACCTCCCATTGTAAGCACCATCATACCAAAACATCTCAATACTGCTAACGACTTCCAAGAGAAGGCCACCTTTGCATCTTCGCGGACTTGGTTAGTTAGTAGGTATCCCTCCTCCATTCACTCGTCTAGTAACTCAACTGTGAAGGAGGATTGCAATTGCTCCAATTTTGAAATCCTCCCTTGGGTCGAATAAAGGGCTCGACCCCATAATTTTGGAGTTCTGCCACTGATGCCAGGTCTGTTAGCACAAGTAGGCCCATCTATATGGTGAACAATAGTTTGCCTTTTCCAACTGTGCACGGAGACTGGGGAAACCCTAACCCTTGCACACATATACTCTCCCAAAGTTTTCTGTGGGGGAGTAATAAATTTCAGCCAACATAGCTACCACGCTCTTCTCACCAGCGTGGATAATGATAATGATCGCAGGTGGATGAAGTGATTCGTCATTACCGCTACCATGGACATCATCTCGGCAACAACTCCGTCCATTCCTAAGTCGTAGAACCGCTTTCGTAAGTTTTCGATTTATTCGTTTCCTTCCTTCATGAAAAACTTATTTTTTGTTGTTGCTGATTTTCTTGTTTCTTTTGTTCCAACTACCAGATGGGAATTACCACGGGTTCAAGGATTGGACTAGTGGGTTCAGAAAATTTTAGAAATCACAAAACCAGAATTCTGCCAGTGGAAGGAAACGACCCTCAAATATGGGTGGAAGGAAAAAACTCATGGTAAACCGAGTCCTTCTTCCTCTTACCTTTGTACGAACATAGTTAACATTATGAAAAAGTTGCTAACTTCATTGTTTTCTTGATTTAGGAATTCCGTACTCTATCACCTGCCCCGAGGTCGACTTTAAGCTGACCCTGATGAGGCCAGGAGGGTGCTGCAAAGTGCCCTTGCTCGAAGCAGTGCTCACGAATCTGGTTCTTGTAAGGGTGCCTCCTCTTGGAGACCCCAGCCTGAGAAAAAGCAACCCAAAAGGCGACGCTCTGCCCCCATCCGTTGAACAAATAACAACAAGCACTACTCCTGCCGCAGCTGGTTCTCTTCCTCCCACACTGGCGGGTACTCGCCCGCCGAACACCAGCTGCTCCTTCACCAAAATAGCAACCACATCACCTCCACCGGCAGTAGACGATTGAGAAATGAATGCTTCCCCTTGCAATCTCCCGTCCATGAAAATTCCGGGCATGATTACTCAACCCCCTCCCTAGATCTCCGAGGAAGGAGAAGTGCCACTCTTTTGATTTTGAAGGAGTGTCATATTTTGTCCAAGCTGGTGGAGCTCACGAATTTATCTGAAGCCGTTGGCTTTAGAGAAAGATTGGAAGAAAATCTAGGGAGTGCTTGATAAATAATGATATGCACAGCGTGGCACAAATACCGTACTTGTTTGTGTATATCCGATTTTCCATTGACTTGCTATAATGATAATTCTAACTTTGATATTCCTTTTTAAATGCCAATTTGCTCGCTTCTGAAGGCCTGTAGAGATTGTTCCTCGATAAGTAAGGACTTGCCTTCGAGCGGGATTAACTATTTGCTAAATAGAGGAAACTTGTTGCGCGCCTTTCGATGTTGGAGGCAAAAGCTATTGAGATATTCGTGCTTGAGGCTCGGTTGTAGCAAAGAGAACAAGATAAAAAGGCCCACAACCAAGAAGCTACTCAGCTAAATGAACAACTTCAAGAGGCTACGGCTAAGTGGCTGAGATCCATGACGTTGTGCTTGCTGCTGCCGAGCGCGAGTGTGACTTCAAGGAGCAAATAAATAATTTTAAGGCAGATTTAAGCTCTAAAACTGAGGAAGCCAATGCTGCCGAGGAGAAGAGGGCCAATATGGAGGAGAGGCTTAAGAGGGCCATGGATCAGAACCGGATTCACTCAACTACAAATGTTGAGGTCGATTCTTGGCTTAGTGCCTAAAAATTCGAAAGGGACGGCGTTCAGGTCGAAATTGATAGACTCCAAGAAAAGCTCTAGGACCAAGAGGATTCCCTCATTTTTAGAAAACTTATGCCATATATTATATGAGGAGGAAAACCTTGGAAGTGGCCAAAGTGGGCATCACTAATATAGATGATTATATTGCCCAGACCCGAGAACTTGAGTTGTCTGCTCGTGAATGCCTTACCGCTCGACCTGTTGCAACTGACTCCTTGAGCCCTGGTTCTGGGTATACGGGGACCAAAGGGGAGATTGAGGAAGAAGGAGATTAAGGTCGCCAACCGGCAGCTGATCCACATTTCTCTACCGGGGAAAATGTAGATCCCTCTTTCCCTTTGGGTTCCGACAAAAATGATGCATAGTTTCTTTTTCTCTTCTTCTTTTTTTTTTTTTTTGTATTTTGTAAATGTGCCAAATCTTTCTTCAGATTTGGTATATGATAAATAAATAAAGAATTTTTTGCTTAAGTGTTGTGCAAAAATATTCCCTTTTAGTTGATTAAAGCTTCAGGTATATTTTCATCCGATAGCCTTGGATTTTGTGTATAAACTCTTCCGAAATCAACCCTTTACTATGATAGTTTCATAAGAGGGGGCCCTCTTATTCTTATGGTGCTCTTGAAGAGGATGTTTACTGTTCATTTCGGCATAAGCATTTGAAGTTTTTGTTAACTTTCAAATGATAAAATCAACTCATCATTTGGACAAGAAATAAGATAAAAATAAAAGGACTTTATTTTATTCCATCTATCTTTAAAGGTACATAGCATTCACTTGCTAAAGTAAAAACAAAACGGCTAATACATGTGGCTAACTTGTACAATTTATTTCTACGGGGTTGGTCATGCAGTCCCCGGCCCTGATGAGACATTATTGTTCCCGGTTCTAGCAGTTCCCAGTTTTTGTGGCATTTTTGTTTCCATATCTTATACTATCCCCCAGTGTTCGTATTATGCCCCGAACCTGGGGGGCGAGACCGGCACCCGGTGCCTCACCTATCCTTGCGTACCAACTTGCGAATAAGGGAATCTGAACATATAATGTCATACTTTGTCTATGGCCATATTGCAAGATAATTTGCGAAGCAAAATATAAAACTTAATGGAAGCTGACGCTGACTAAACATCAATATAAAGCTGGGCCGACAAGGCCGTCATAACTACTATAGCTGACAAACCAAAAAAATATACATACAAGGCCTACAAGCCCAACATACTGCACTAACTGACAGGATATGACTACAAGCCTTTACTGATGGATGTACTGTGATCGGAACAGGGCCTCCACCTACCCATAACCTATATACATATATACACAAGATGTACACAAAACTCTAGACCCGGCAACTCCGAAGGACGTGGAGTTTACCGATAAAGCTGCACTCAGGCAACACCTACTAAGGAGGTCTACCTGTCTGTCTGTCTGAACCTGCACGCATGAAATGCAGCGTCACCAGAAAAAGAGACGTGAGTATGAAATAACGTACCGAGTATGCAAGTCAATAAAATAACTGAAAGTTGAAACTGAACTGATAATATAATATCTGAAAGTAACTGGGAGTCAAAGATGATCTAGAGATATACTTACATGCTGATACTGGCTCAACTCTCTAAATATAGTAAATAAAATAAGTGTCCGGCCCTATAAGGCTCGGAACGTGTAACTACTCTACCATAGTAGGCTCCCTCACAGGCACTCGGCCATACTAGGCTCTGTATCTCGGCCATGCTAGACTCGCTCATAGGCGTTCGGCCACAGTAGGCTCGGTATATAATTTACCATATGATCAAAGATTGTCCAATAGGGGCCTGCCCACCGATTATAGCTCGATGGTGGGAAAAATACTATAATACCGTATATATATAGACCCTCCACTCTCTTGACTGGAAGAAGACAATATTCAATTGAATATGAAGTCCCGATAAGGGAAAACACCGTAAGTTATGAGACTAGGATAATGTATATAAATTCGGGAGTATGAACTTCCCTTTATGCCTCGTTATCAAACACATGTAGTTACGAGATCATGCCAAAATGAAGGAAGGGCTTAACCTTAACATACCTGGAGTAAGAAAAAATCCGTATGATATTCTTGAGAAAGATTGTATAGTGCTCCCTTGGAATTTGCAAATTCACGATGCCATTACATAATAACATCTTCGTATGAATTGTTGAAGTAACTAACGTTACTATTACAACATTATATTTACAGAAGCTCTCTTTGAATTGTAGAGATTCAAAATGGATTAAAGAGCTCTCTTTAATCTTTTGGGTGTGGGCCCCACTAGAATAATGACTAAGCTACAAGAAGAATTCTTTTAATTCCACCTTATAACTTAACATCCTTAGTCACATTTAGGCTTGATTAACTTCACACATGCTGCCACGTTAAGGATATTAATCAACCTTATTCAAATAAACTAATTAATTAGTTAATCTTTCACTAAAATTACTAATTACTCAATTATTCATATAATTAAAAATTATCTTAGATTACTTAAAATACTACTCACTTTTAACAAACTTTATACACCTTGCTATCATGGACATATGGTACCTTGGACCGTACTTTATCTCAAAATGTGGGGTATCGTAGCTTGGACCGTACTTTATCTCAAAATGTCAAACTTCGACGAAATTTATTTTCTTCGATTTGCTTACCCTCTCACCTTCATGAATTTATTCATCACTTGTTTGAAATAGTATAATGCTTATAATCTCAAAATAATCTCATTCCCGAACTTACGTCAAATAACTTACGACAAAATTTTAACATACGAAAATGTGGGATGTAACCTCTCATTTCCGAGATTCCATCAATTTACTTATGGCGTACTTTCACGTATGAAAATATGGGGTGTAACATCATTCCCCCGTTTTGAACATTCGTCCTCGAATGTTGACTGATGCACTTATCATTATCAAAACTTATAGCTCTTATGAATACCTTAATACTCTCCTTGCAATTTAGGCAATTGTTCTGTGAATAAATTCAAAGGCCAGGGCATTCTCCCCTTTAGGCCTCTTTCTCACACCACGACTTGTGGTCGGAATCCTTCCAATCTCATAATTGTTGCTACCTTCTATCATGTAGCATGTACGACTCTAATGTGGTAAGTCTGCCTATATGACTCTTCTTTCCCTTTTCCTCCAGTTTTTAGCCAATCTCTATGCCTCACTTTATAAACATATACAGAGCTTGGCAAGATATCCCTCTGGGCATCTATAGGCATAATGAAGTTCTTCGCTCGGTAATTTGTTGAACTTATGAATGTTGCTATATCTTACTTCATAGACCCGGTTATCCATTCGTATGACTTTACTGTATCTAGGTAGGTCATACTATACTATAACCCTTACATCGATTTATCATTACTGAGGTCTGCTACCAAACTCCAGGTTACTCTTTCGCTGCTTATCATATATGTATAAGTCTAAGTCCTTTAATGCTTCCTCAATACTGTTCATCTTAAGAATGACAGCCTACTCTCATCTCATACCATTGGTAATCTACCATTGATAACTTGACCTTTTATGTAACACTGCCGCTAGGGCTCACGTCTCATCGAGGAACATTTAAAATGATTTGACTGATCCACTTGGGGTGATACCATGCTTCCATAACCGTATTTCATCCCTTACGTGGGTATTTTAATCCTGCACAATTCATGAAATGTCCTTCTTCTTTTTTTTTTCTTCAAATCATCACTCAATCGAAGGCCCAAGCGTCATCCTTTATTTATCACAACTACACCCTTATTCCACTACCAGGGCAGCATTCCATTTCTTCTAAATGCTATTAGTCTTAGACTCCTTTGAGTTCATTCAGGCTATACTGAGCTTTCTATAACTTATAGGACCCATTCTCGTCACCTTCTCACTCATATTTCCTTATCCTTACTAATGTCTTCCTAAAACCTTGTCGCTCTATCATACTTTAGCTTGTGACCTACACATATCTATTTATCCTATTTGTAACCTTCCTTCAACTTGCTTGCCCCATGATTTGTTTATGTTATTCTGGAACATCAAGTGAGATATCACATTGTCTCTAACTCTTCTTTACTCTCCTGACTAGGCTTCTCGATACCTAGAAACAATAGGCCGGAAGATATTCCACTAATGACACCGCTATCCTTCCTGGATACTGAATCCCAACGGTTATAGCCTTCTATTTGAAGTATAGACTATTCACAACCTTCTGCACTTGAGTATCTCGTACGTTGTTCACCTTTACCTTACTTGCTTTAAAATCTCGCATCACATCTTCTATCTCTTTCATAACTTCCCTTCCACATAGGTATCATTCACATCCACAACTTGAACTTCTATTATGATACTTGCACCTTTTATGAGGCTGGTACTCTTCTAACTGGCTTTATCATAGAGCCGTTATATTTGGCTACTATATTGTTTCACTTGTACCTCTGATATTAAGAGTGATTCTGCAATGTTCTCAATCACGATGTCCATAATTTCCTGGGTCCAATAATCAAACTCTTGATTTACTTAGTTGATGTAACTCTTTAGTTTCCTCTTTCCTCTGATCAACGTTTATGTAGGCTTAAGCTATCTTCCGATCTGCGGCTCATGGTATTAGTTATTACTTTAGCCCTTCATGGACGCTATGGAATATCCATACAAATCTTCTAACAATTCAATCCTTTGTCTATGAACTGGGCTCAATTCTTTATTTTAACTTATACCGGAGTCTTCTACGGCTGTATGATTGTCAACATATATGCTGCATGGATAATACTCCGAAATATTAAGTGTGTCTATAACGTAGCTAACTCTTTATTGTTGATCGAATAATTCTTTTCGTTCTTTCTCAGATTTATTTAAATATAATATATTATTTTTCCTGGTCTTCTGCACCCTTGTTGTGTGCATACTTAGCTTATCTTAGTTCCCACGCATGTTGGTATTCCATACCACTCATATGATCTTGAATATCACTTCTGATTTTACTTCCTGTTTATTAGGCACGGTAGGTGCCACTTTCTTATGGAGTACATACAATGTTGTTGTGAGACTGTTGTTATAAGACCATTCCCTTTTTAGGCCACTGAGCTTAGGTTAGAGCCTTCTTTCTTATTTTCATTGGAAATCTTTTGTTGTAGTACTGAGGGATACCTACTGGCCCTAGTAAAGATGCGAGCTTATTACATCGTATACCCAATGGAATTCTTGATGTTCGTACTCACCTATAAAATTCCTTAGTTACTTACCTCCACACTTATGTGCTTGTACGGTTGCTCCTGAACTGAAGTTTTGACTATCTTCCCATAACACTCATACGGTATCTTTAATTACCCCAACTCCTATCTGAATATTTCTCAAGGTCACGATGTCATATCTGTGAGACTATATTCCCCATGTTGGGGTTCACTCTATTTATCTTGCACGATTTATTGATTTGTCTGTATCCTCTTACATAGTCATAACTAGGCTCTTCCTGAATCAACTACTAACTAATCGTTGGCCCACTCTCATATCAATATTGCGTGCAGTCTTTCTTGGGTTATTTCCTTTGTCTTAACTTACGTCCCGTACTAGGCCCTTATTTATCAACAACTTCTCGGGAAGGAACCCTCACTTCCTCTCCTTGATGTCGTGTTTGCATAATGTTTTGGAATCGTAGCCTATCTGTAGGCTTTGAATAAGTGCAATCTCATCCCTTTTTCATTTTTGTCGCATTCTTCCTTTACCATTCCAAAATTACTAGAACCACTTAATGCCACATCACTCCATATTCCCCCATTTAGGGGAGTACTAAGATTTAGTGTTACGATGATCTACATATAGATGTTTTATCTCTTCATCTTTGGCATCTTTTCACATCATCGATGACCCTTACTCCCCTTGCGGTAATCCTTCTGTACTAAGGATAACAAATTTCCTTACTCGCGAGGGTGATACTTAGTGTAACTGGCACATACATCCCCTTAAGCTTAACTTTGCTCACATTGCTTGCTTTAGGGAAGCGTCTTCCTGAATGACCATTCTCTGAACTTCTCATGAAAATTCTTCTGTTGTCCATTCTATTATCGCCGAAACACAATTTGAAATTCTCATGATGTCGACCATTATCAAACCACTCAGTCTGTAATTCATGTTTAGTTTATCTTGTTCACCAATCAATACTGGATTCTATTACTCTGGGGTCTAACTTTTTCCTTCTGGTAATCACGTTAGAGTCACGAACTTATTTCTCGAAATGAGGATGTGACTTTATGACCAATACTCTTTTGTTGCCTCAAGGCCTGTCAGCTATCGTCTTTTCCTTCCCCTGACTATAGACTCTGTAATACTATCATTTGATCTACCGTGGTCATCCATGTATCATACCTTACTCATAATGCATCATTATCTCTATTATTATTTCCTTGGTAATATTTCTGTCTATTACTTTATTCTGAAAACTCCAACAAGACATTATTTTGCTTTTAGCTCCTCTTTCTCCATCCCCTGGATCTTCGAGTTACATAACATTCTCGCTCTACGAGGGATGGGAGCCATACTAAGGTAATATTTATCCCTTCCCAGATTCCTGTGCCTATCTTGCCCTTCCAAGATTCCTGTACTATTTTAGAGTGCACCATCTGGGTGTATCACAAGGATATCTACTAGCACATTTGCAATATCCTTTGGAAATGTCAACTAATGACAAATAATCCATCCACCTTTTGGGTCACTCTAACCCTAGACGGATCCTGATATCCGTCCTTCTCTTATACTACTTCTGTTAGCTTCCATAGGTCATAAATGAGATGGGTGTGGTCAGTTGTACATACCTCTGTTATTGTTGAAGGTAACTCAAAATGCTTATATCTCTTTTCCTGAATTGTAGATAATGATCATTTTCACTAACTGGGTACCTCATTCCCTTCTTCACCTTGCTTCGTTTACTTGTTGAAACTTGTATCTATCTTCTACATCTCTTATTGCTTTTCACCATATGGATGGATAGATATTCTTGCCTTAAGGCTGTTGATCAAGAGGTTTACACATCTTAGTACGCACATGATCTACTGAAGACCTTACATTTACTCATCATAAGCATGATGCAAAATTGAGTTCCTCTGACTCAACTCTTCCACAAGCATATCTCTTACCAACCGTCTTTCTGGATGAAGGTATCATCGTCTTATGAATAAGATAGAGTTTAGGAAATTAATTTCTTACAACTGAGCTCTACCACACGATCTAGAGTAAGAAGAAAGAGTGACAGTCCTAAATTCCATGTAGCCTCCTGCTTATAAGGGTGGTGCAAAACACACCCATAAACAAGACTCTACTAGACACGTCTTGTAGACTCCCTAGGGCAGATCAGCTCCGATACCACTTTTGTCACGCCCCGAACCTGAGGGCGAGACCGGCACCCGTTGCCTCACCTATCCTTGCGTACGAACTTGCGACTAAGGGACTCTGAACATATAATGTCATACTTTGGCTATTGTCACATTGCAAGACAATTTGTGAAGCAAAATATAAAAATGAACGAAAGCTCACGCTGACTAAACATCAATATAAAGCTGGGCCGACAAGGCCGTCATAACTACTATAACTGACAAACCCAAAAAATATACATACAAGGCCTACAAGCCCAACATACTGCACTAACTGACAGGATATGTCTACAAGCCTCTACTGATGGATGTACTGTGATCGGAACAGGGCCCCGACCTACCCATAACGTATATACATATATACACAAGATATACATAAAACTCTAGACCCGGCAACTCTGAAGGACTTGGAGCTTACCGATAACGCTGAACTCGGGCAACACCTACTAAGGAGGTCTACCCGTCTGTTTTTCTGAACCTGCACGCATGAAATGCAGCATCCCCAGAAAAAGGGACGTCAGTACGAAATAACGTACCTAGTATACAAGGCAATAAAATAATTGAAAGCTTGAACTGAACTGATAATATAATAACTGAAAGTAACTGGGAGTCAAAGATGATCTGGAGATATACTTACCTGCTGATACTGACTCAACTCTCTCAATATAGTAAATAAAATAGGTGTACGGCCCTATAAGGCTCGGAACGTATAACTGCTCTACCGTAGTAGGCTAGCTCATAGGCTCTCAACCATACTAGGCTCTGTATCTCGGCCATGCTGGGCTCGCTCATAGGCGCTCGGACACAGTAGGCTCGGTATATAACTTACCATCTGATCAGAGGTTGCCTAATAGGGGCCTGCCCATCGATTATAGCTCGATGGTGGTGAAAATACTGTAATACTGTATATATGTAAGACCTCCGCTCTCTTGACTGGAAGAAGACAATACTCAATTGAATATGAAGTCCTGATAAGGGAAAATACTGTAACTTATGAGACTAGGATAATGTATATAAATTCGGGAGTATGAACATCCCTTTATGCCTCGTTATCAAACACATGTAGTTACGAGATCATGTCAAAATGAAGGAAGGGCTTAACCTTAACATACCTGGAGTAGGGAAAAATCCGTATGATATTCTTGAGAAAGATTGTACAGTGCTCCCTTGGAATTTGCAAATTCATGCTGCCATTACATAATAACATCTTCGTATGAATTGTTGAAGTAACTCAAGTTACTATTGCAACATTATCTTTACAGAATCTCTCTTTCAATTGTAGAGATTCAAATTGGATTAAAGAGCTCTCTTAAATATTTTGGGTGTTGGCCCCACTAGAAGAATTCTCTTAATGCCACCTTATAACATAGCATCCTTAGTCATATTTAGGCTTGATTAACTTCACACATGCTGCCACGTTAAGGAGATTAATCAACCTTATCCAAATAAACTAATTAATTAGTTAATCTTTCACTAAAATCACTAATTAGTCAATTATCCACATAAGTAAGAATTATCTCAAATTACTTAAAATACTACTCACTTTTGACACACTTTATACACCTTGCTATCATGGTCATATGGTACATTGTATGGTACTAGTCTATAAATACGGGGTATTGTAGCTTAGACCGTACATTATCTCAAAATGTCAAACTTTGACAAAATTCATTTTCTTCCATTTGCATACCCTCTCACCTTCACGAATTTACTCATCACCTGTTTGAAATAGCATAATACTTATAATCTCAAAATAATCTCATTCCCGAACTTATGTCGAATAAGTTACAACGAAACTTTCACATAATCCTTTTTTAGTGATGGAAGGAAAAGCTTGCCACCGAGCCAAAGTTTATTTAACTATCCACATAGTTGTTCACCATCGATGTGAAATTCCGTGCCTTGATATTTAAAGGTCTTTCCTTTGCTAATGCCACTCCCTTGCGTAGTATGCTTTTAGTTGCTACCTCGTTAAAAACCTTATTGAAAACCCCAATTGGAACAAAAACTGGACGAAGGAAAAAAGAGTGCAGCACATACGTTCAGTATTGATAGGATCCATCAGTAGTAATACCTATTGAGGTGAGTCACGTTTCAATTGCTGTGCAATCTAACTCCATCTTGATTTTCCAACTCATATAACCCTTTATCGGTGATAGTTGAAACCCAGTTTGGGCATTCCCATATTGGTCCCAGCTTTCCGAAGTTGACTGCCCGAGTGTTCAGAGTCACTTTTCTCAAAACCACATCTCCTACTTTGAAGTAGCGGATATTGGCCTTTTGATTATAATACATTTCCATCGTTTTATTTTGAGCCACCATCCTCACGTACGCCAAGTCCGTGTGTTCGTGTAGCAAGTCCAGCCTCACCAGCAAGCTTCATTATTTGCTTATTTGTTTGATTGGGAAAACCTTAAATTTGGTTCCCCCACTTCCACCGTTATCAGAGCCTCCATACCATATATGATAGAGAACTGTGTTTCTCCCGTGCTCGACTTTGTCGTCATCCGGTTTCAGGACATTTGCCTTTAGCATCTTCTAGCTTCTTTTTGAAGGTTCTGTATAATCACATTATTTGTTGATTTTGACTTACCATTAGCACTTGGATGGTATGGTGAAGATTTAATCCCATTGATTTTCAAATCTTCCAAAAATTCGGTGACCTTTGAGCCTATGAATTACGGTCCGTTGTCACAAGCAATTTCCTTCGGTACTCCGCATTGGCAGATTATGTGGTCCCATATGAAGTCCATCACTTTGCATTCATCGATCTTCTAGTAAGGACCTGCTTCAACCCATTTAGTGAAGTAGTCAGTTAAAACTAAAAGAAATATTACCTTTTTAGGACCTGGTGGTAGTGGACCAACTATGTACATCCCCCATTTCATCAATGGCCATGGGGACAATACCGAATGCAGGAGTTCTGCCGGTTGGTGTACCAACTGTGCATAATGTTGACATTTTTCGCATTTCTGAATGAATGCCTTTGCATCATGTTCCATCCTAGGCCAATAGTAACCTGCCCTGATCAACTTTAGAACTAATGAATTTGCACCAGAGTGATTCCCGCAGACTCCTTCGTGGACTTCCCTCATCATGTAGTCTTCCTCCAAGGCCTCCAGAGACCGGGCCAATGGTCATTGGTACGATCTTCTATATAACTGACCATCTATGAAGCAGTAACGAGCTAATTTGGTTCGTAATACTCGAGAAGCCTTTGGGTCTTCGGATAACTTGCCATGACGAAGGTAATCGACAAACTGATTCCTCCAGTCCCAAACTAAGCTAGTTGAACTGACCTCGCAGTAACCGTCCACATTCAATATTGAATGCAGAAGTTGAACAACTGTATCAGAGTCAAATCCTTTTATCTCTGTAGATGACCCTATATAAGCCAATGCGTCTGCTTCCATATTTTCTTCCCTTGGAATGTGTATGATTGACCATTCTATGAATTGTGCAAGCAATGCCTGAACCTTGTTCACATACTGTTGCATGCGCTCTTCTTTTGTGTCAAAATCTCGTACACGTGGTTTACTACCAGTTGGGATCACACTTTATCTCGATGATCTCAAAGCCGAGTCCCTGTGCTAGTTCAAGTCTTGTAACCAAAGCATCATACCCAGTTTCATTGTTAGTTAACGAAACGATTTTAATGGCCTGCTTCAGACTTTCCCCCAAGGGCGCTGACTAGAACTATCCAGAGACCAGACCCTTTTACATTGGTAGCTCCTTCTGTAATCAAGGTCCAAATTCTTGATACCATTTACAACACCAGCACTACTTCCTTAGCACCCAAGGGCATTAATCCGGGGCAGAAATCGGCTACAAAGTCGGCCAAAACTTGTGATTTGATCGCAGCCCTGAGATTGTACTCAACGTCGAACTCACTAATTTTGACAGCCCATTTAGCTAAATGGCCTGATAACTCAGACTTGTGAAGGACATTCTTTAAGGGAAAGGTTGTCACAACAACTATCGGATGGCAATGAAAATAAGGCCTAAGCTTTCGAGAGGCGACTACGAGAGCTAAGGCCAGCTTCTCGAGGTGCGTATAGCGAGTCTCGGCTCCCGATAATATTTTACTAACATAATAAAAGGGAAATTATGTACCTTTTTCCTCTCAAACTAAAACATCACTTACCGCTACTTCTAAGACCGCAAGATATATTAGCAAATACTCGCCTTCCCTCAGTTTTCACTGTAACATGGTGCTTGGTAGGTACCTTTTTAGGTCTTTCAATGTATGTTGGCATTCTGGGTCCACTTGAAATTTTTCTTCTTTTTGAGAAGTGAGAAGAAGTGATGGCACTTTTCTGAGGATCTGGAGATGAACCTGCTTAAGGCTACTAACCTACCGGTTAATCTTTGTACTTCCTTTACATTGGTTAATTGGTCCGGAACATCCTCGATGGCTTTGATTGTTTTCAGACTTACCTCAACCCCTCTTTGTGAGACTAGGAAGCACAAGAACTTACCGAAACTGACCCCGAACACACATTTGGAGGTGTTTTAAATGATCTCCTGCACTCAAAGACTTGACTAACATGTCATCAATTGGTGGAAACAACTTGTGAAAGATTAAATAATCCTTTTTTAGTGATGGAAGGAAAAGCTTGCCACCGAGCCAAAGATTATTTAACTATCCACATAGTTGTTCACCATCGATGTGAAATTCCATGCCTTGATATTTAAAGGTCTTTCCTTTGCTGATGGCACTCCCTTGCGTAGTATGCTTTTAGTTACTGCCTCGTTAAAAACCTTATTGAAAAACCCGATTGGAACTAAAATTGGACGAAGGGAAAAATAGTGCAGCAGATTCTTTCAGTATTTATAGGATCCATTAGTAGTAATACCTACTGAGGTGAGTCACGTTCCAATTGCTGGGCAATTTAACTCCATCTTGATTTTCCAACTTGTACAACCCTTTATCAGTGATAGTTGAAACCCAGTAAGGGCCTTCCTATGTTGGTCCCAGCTTCCCGGAGTTGACTGCCCGAGTGCTCAGAGTCACTTTTCTCAAAACCGCAGCTCCTACTTTGAAGTAGCGGAGATTGGCCTTCTGATTATAATACCTTTCCATCATTTTCTTTTGAGCCACCATCCTCACGTACGCCAAGTACGTGTGTTCGTCTAGCAAGTCCAACCTCACCAGCAAGCTTCATTGTTTGCTTATTTGTTTGATTGGGAAAACCTTAAAGTTGGTTCCCCCACTTCCACCGGTATCAGAGCCTCCACACTATATACGAGAGAGAAATGTGTTTCTCCCGTGCTCGACTTTGTCGTCGTCCGATTTCAGGACATTTGCCTTTAGTATCTTCTAGCTTCTTTTTGAAGGTGCTGGATAATCACATTATTTGTTGATTTTGCTTTTCCGTTAGCACTTGGATGGTACGATGAAGCTTTAATCCTATTGATTTTCAAATCTTCCAAAATTCGATGACCTTTGAGCCTATGAATTGCGGTCCGTTGTCACAAGAAATATCCTTCGGTATTCCGCATTGGCAAATTATGTGGTCCCATATGAAGTCCATCACTTTGCATTCATCTATCTTCTAGTAAGGACCTGCTTCAACCCATTTAGTAAAGTAGTTAGTTAAAACTAAAAGAAACCTTACCTTTCTAGGACCCGGTGGTAGTGGACCAACTATGTCCATCCCCCATTTCTTGAATGGCCATGGGGACATCACCAAATGCAAGAGTTCTGCCGGTTGGTGTACCAACTGTGCATAATGTTGACATTTGTCGCATTTCTGAATGAATGTCTTTACATCCTGTTCCATCCTAGGACAATAGTAACCTACCCTGATCAACTTTAGAACTAATGAATTTGCACCAGAGTGATTCCCGCAGACTCCTTCGTGGACTTCCCTCATCAAGTAGTCCGCCTCCGAGGCCTCTAGAGACCGGGACAATGGTCATTGGTACGATCTTCTGTATAACTGACCATCTATGAGGCAGTAACGAACTACTTTAGTTCGTAATGCCCGAGAAGCCTTTGGGTCTTCGGATAACTTGCCATGCCGAAGGTACTCGACAAACTGATTCCTCTAGTCCCAAACAAAGCTGGTTGAACTAGCCTCACAGTAACCATCCACATTCAATATTGAATGCAGAAGTTGATCAAATGTATCAAAGTCAATCCTTTTATCTCCGTAGATGACCCTATATAAGCCAATGCATCTGCTTCGATATTTTCTTCCCTTGGAATGTGTATGATCGACCATTCTATGAATTGTGCAAGCAATGCCTGAACCTTGTTCATATACTATTGCATGCGCTCTTCTTTTGTGTCAAAATTCTCGTACACGTGGTTTACTACCAGCTGGGATCACACTTTATCTCGATGATCTCAAAGCCGAGTCTCTGGGCCAATTCAAGTCCTGTAACCAAAGCATAATACTCGGCTTCATTGTTAGTTAACAGAACAATTTTAATGACCTGCTTCACACTTTCCCCCAAGGGCGCTAACTAGAACTATACAGAGACCAGACCATTTTACATTGGTAGGTCCTTCTGTAATAAAGGTCCAAATTCTTGATACCATTTCCAACACCAGCACTGCTTTCTTAGTAGCCAAGGGCATTAATCCGGGGCAAAAATCGGCCACAAAGTTGGACAAAACTTGTGACTTGATCGCAGTCCTGAGTTTGTACTCAACGTCAAACTCACTAATTTTGACAGCCCATTTAGCTAAATGGCCTGATATCTGAGGATTGTGAAGGACATTCTTTAAGGGATGGCAATGAAAATAAGGCCTAAGCTTTTGAGAGGTGACTACGAGAGCTAACGCCATCTTTTCGAGGTGCGTATAGCGAGTCTCTGCTCCCGATAATATTTTATTAACATAATAAATGGAAAATTATGTACCTTCTTCCTCTCGGACTAAAACAACACTTACCGCTACTTCTAAGACCGCAAGATATATTAGCAAATACTCGCCTTCCCTCGGTTTTGACAGTAACAGGGGGCTTGATAGGTGCCTTTTTAGGTCTTTCAATGCCTGTTGGCATTCTGGGTCCACTAGAAATTGTTCTTCTTTTTGAGAAGTGAGAAGATATGATGGCACTTTTCTGAGGATCTAGAGATGAACCTGCTTAAGGCTACTAACCTACCGTTTAATCTTTGTACTTCCTTTACATTTGTCAATTGGTCCGGAATTTCCTCGATGGCTTTGATTTTTTCGGGATTTACCTCAACCCCTCTTTGTGAGACTAGGAAGCACAAGAACTTACCGAAACTGACCTCGAACGCATATTTTTTCGGGTTAAGTTTCATGTTGTGCTTCAGCAGAATGTCGAAAGTCTCTTTCAGGTGTTTCAAATGATCTCCTGCACTCAAAGACTTCACTAATATGTCATCAATGTATACCTCCATTGTTTTGCCTATCCGATTTTCAAACATTTTATTAACGACCCTCTGATAAGTGGCTTCGATGTTCTTAAGCCTAAATGGCATCACATTATAGCAATATGTGCCAAAGTTTGTCATGAAAGAAGTTTATTCCTGATCCTCTAGGGTCATCTTGATTTGATTGTACCGGGAGTAAGCATCAAGGAAACACATTAACTCGTGCCCGGCCATATCATCAATCATTTGATCAATGTATGGCAATGGGAACGAGTCTTAAGGAACTCCTTATTTAAATCCTTATAATCTACGAACATTTTAAACTTGTTATTGTTCTTTAGAACTACAACTACATTGGCTAACCATTCTAGATATTTCATGTCCCGTATGGGACCGATATTGAGTAGTCGGTTTAGCTCTTCTTTAACAAACATGTTCCTGACCTCGGCAATCAGACGTTTCTTTTGCCTTACTGGTGGGTAGTTTGGGTCCAGGCTTAGCTTGTGCACGGACACTTCTAATGGGATACTTGTCATATCCGAGTGCGACCATGCAAAGCAATTTGTGTTAGCTTTTAGAAAATTTATATATTCTAACCTGAGTTTGGGATTGAGTCATGTTCGCATGTAAAACTTCCTTTCTAAAAATTCATCAAACAAGGCCACTTATTCAAGTTCTTCTGCGGTTGACTTTGTCGCATCCGTCTCTTCCGGTACCTTAAAATATCTCGGTACCTGGTGGGATTTTGATGACCCTCACCTTTATCGTCTTCATTTGAGAAGGGAGAAGGCATTAGTTCCTATAATTGCTATTTGTCGGGATCCTTCCTGTTGCTGCTGGAAATTGTTATTGCATTCATCTCCCTTGCTACTGGTTGGTCTCGTCTTATCTGCTTGATCCCTTCCAGTGTTGGAAATTTCAATAAATAGTGATATGTCAAAGGTACGACCTTCATCTCGTGTATCCACGACCTCCCAAGGATTACATTGTAGTCCATGTTGCCAGCTACCACTTCGAATAAGGTGGTCTTGGTTACCCCTTCGGCGTTCGTGGGCAGCAGGATCTCTCCTCGGGTTGTCACACTTGTCAAGTTGAATCCAGCTAAAAGTTTTGCCACTGGAATCATGCTTTCTGTCAGCTTTTCTTGCTCCAGCACTCTCCATTGGATGATGTTGACTGAGCTTCCTAGTTCAACCAAAACACGCTTAATTTTGAAATCTAAAACATTAAGACAAATTACTAGAGCATCATTACATGGCAGAAGAAGTTTGTCGGCGTCTTCCTCTGTGAAGGTGATATCATCTTTCGCGACTTTGTAGAGTCTCTTGTTGTGAATAAACCAATATCTTTATTTTCTTGGCCGCCGAGAAGGTTACACCATTAATTCATTCCCTCCTAAAATCATGTTGATAGTTAATCGAGCGGAGTCTTTTGCTGCCTTCGAAGGCTCTGCAATGTCCTAGCTTCGGCCGTAGTTGTTCTTGGCTCGATCACCTAAAAACTACCTTATATGGCCATTCTTCCACAAAGTCGCCACCTCTTCACGTAGATGCCGACAGTTCCCAATTCTATGGCCGTGAGTCCCATGATATTCACACCACAAGTTGGGATACCTCTGACAAGGATCGTATCTGATTGGCTTCGGGAACCGTGCTTCTTTGATATTCCTCATCACTGATACTAATTCCACTAAGCTGATGTTGAAGTTGTAATCTGATAACCTGTGATATGTGGAGTCCGGGGCCCCTGGTACCTCTTTCTCTTGTAATGACCTGCTGTTCTGGCCACGGTCGGGTCTACTATCAGGATCGAACCTATCCAAGGATCGAAACCCTTCACTATTACGTCCCTCGATTCTTTCATACGGCAGGAAACGACCTTTAGAAGACCACTGATCTGCATCGAAGTCGCTTTTATACTTGTTCTGGTTCTTGTCTCGGTCCCGTCCCTTGGTTGATATCGGAACCCGAGCTGATCGTCTTCTATCCTTATTTTTTACTCATAACGGTTATGGACATCCGCCCATGTAGTTGCTTAAAACTCGAGCAGGCTTTTATTTAGCTTTTGGGAGGCATCAGAGCTCCGTAGATTTAGACTATTTGTGAACGCCTCTGCTGCCCACTCATCTGGTACCGCTGGTAGCACAATCCTCTCTTTCTAGAGCCAGGTTACAAACTCTCGTAGCAATTTGTACTCGCCTGAACCTTCCTTTCTCCGGCATGAGCCTTAATAAATGAGTTTGCAAGCATCTCAAAAGATTCAATTGAATTTTTGGGTAAAAGAGAATACCATGTCAGGGGCCCCTTTGTGAGGGTTTTGCCAAACTTCTTCAGCAAGACTGACTTGATTTCATGTTGAGTCAAATTTTTCCATCTCACAGCCGTGTTGTAGGTTGTGACGTGCTCCTCTGGATCTAAGGTCCCATCGTACTTTGGTATGTCCGATATTTTGAACATCTTAGGAATCAACTCTGGTGTTGCGCTCGATTTAAATGGCTATTGTGTGTATCTTTTCGAATCCAGGCCTTTTAGTATTGGTGGTGCGCCTAGAATCTGATCCATCCAAGTGTAGAACTCCTTCGCATTTTGATCCATTCATTTGTTCATTTCTCTCATACACCTCAAAAGCTCAGTTTTGAAAGGGTCATTCTGTTGTCGTTGCAATATCCTCTACTGGTTCCTACGACACCTTCGAAATCGACTTCACCCCTTGGGGTGTTATTGTCGACCCCCTGAGCCATTTGCTTTGCAGGAGCACTGAGAGGGACTTCTGTTTGGATTATGGGAAGCACCTGACAATGCTCTTTTTAACTCCGTCATTACTCGGTCCTTCCTTGAGAGATGACTCATGATTGCTTTATGTTGTTCTCTTAAGATATTCACTATTTCCATGACATGTTCCTCCTCTACATCATTGGGAGTTGGTTCCCGCACATGTTGGAAAATCTGCACTTCACGAACCGGGGTTGTTTCGTCCCCTTCATTACGGGTGTCGCTAATTGAGTCATCATTTTGAGGCAAATCTTTGCGTCCCTCAACGTTGTATGTGATGTTGATATCATTAGTTGACATATCTGATTTCTTACTAAGGAAAAAATCAAACAACTTAGCGATAAATGAATGAATCAAAGCAATTATGCAACTGTCTAAGCCCCACGGTGGGCGCTAAACTGTTTACCCGTAAAATGATAAAGTTAAATTTGTTACGTGGTTTATAGACAAGCAAACTGATTTGATCCAAAAATGATAAAGATATAAGATAAAAAGTGAGATTTGCCAATTGAAATTGAAGAAGATGACAAGCCTGGCTCCGAGCGCAATGCCTTCGAGGGCAAAAGTGAATGCAATGATAAAGTGCAAATAAAGTTGTTTAATTGAGAGCAAAAGTAAAATATAGCTTATGTTTGCAGAAATTTGCATCCCTTATAATGGCTGCTGAGCCTGCTATTTATAGTTTTACCTAGGGAAACAAGATCCTAGGATCAAGCTCTTAAATGATATAATAGAGTTATTGATGAATATGTAACGGCAAGCCATGAATGCAAACATTCTATGTAACGGTTGCTCATTTAATGTTCGAGAATATTTTCTCAATGAATGTTATCTGATAGTAAATACTCGATCTGCTCCTGTTGACTACACTCCCTTCGGGATTTACCCGATATCGATTGCAGTTGTTGTATCCGGTACTGATTGTTACTTGATTTACCTTGTGCCAATCTTCGGTTCTACGTGTCATGCTACCATTCGACTATTTATTATAACTAATTTTACCCTATACAATAGCCCCTCTTTTGTTGGATATGCTAGATATAATACAAGATAATCAGATGTAATTTAGTTATAAAAAAAAAAGATCTTGTGTTTAAATTTAATCGCTAACAATATATATAGAAAAAATATTTTACATATGTTTAATTCAAGAAAAGAGAATAACGTGCAGATATGAGAAGTCTTGTTGCCAACCCAAACTAAATAAATTATACAAACCCATGGATGAGATAGTGTACACCGTGCAATATAATCTAACAAATAATCCAAATTAATTCAGCACTTACTAGTACTTTGATTGATTGGCCAAAGAGGGCATAATCTTTTATGAAGAAGGAACGAAATTAGAAAAAACAAATGTTGAACTTGAAAGAGAAAGAAGAACAAGTGTGCTACTAAGAATCGCTAATATTGGATAGGAGAGAGACGGAGACAGGGGCAGATCTAGAGGTATGGGTTTGGGTTTTCGAAAACCAAAGTAACTTTTGTCCAAAATATTTAGATGGGAATATCAATTCCAAAATGTGTTGTTGTCTATCTATGACCTGTTGATGCAAGTTCTAATCTCTTTAGGCCCTTTTACCTTTCCCTTTGTTTTATTCTTTGTTTTTTTTAATAAAATGTTACAAAACACCACTCGGTCTTATAGCTACACTTTTAGTTTGTTACTTATTTTATTTTTTTAAAATAAAACATAATAAATTACTAAAGCCAAACTAAAAAGAGAACCAAATCTCAATTTTCCAAATCAAGCATTGAAACAAAAAGGGCGAGAAATAAGAAGAGGTTAGGGTTTTAAAAGCCTTGCTGCGCTACTAGTTTAAACTGTGAGACAAAATTCTTTCACAAGAAAATAAAACAAAACCGGAGCCAAGTTTCGACTTTTGTCATTGCCACTTAAAGCCAGCCATTGCCAGGTCCTTCACTTTCCCTCCTTCATTTTTTTTTTCTTCTTTTCATTTGTTTGCCTCTTATATTACATTTTTTATTTTTTAAATATGTGTTGAATCGGTACTTGTTCCTTAGTCAAATTATTATGATTTATTAACTTAAGTTTGTTGTAGGAACTCATAAACTTTCAATCATGGATCCGCCTCTGGACGGAGATGATATTGTTGTTTAATTAGGCTAGAAAAGGATGTGGAGTTTTTCATGTTGGGATCTTTTTTATGGTTAAACATTATAGTACCAACACAGAAACAAGAAATTAGTGATAAACTAATGTGCATGAGGAATGTTATTGAGATGTCTGTTTCATTCATGTGCCAGAAACAACTCAATGAGAGTCTGGTAGAGAACACAAAGCTGGCCCAGCTGGGACTTAGGTGGGGGTTCAAGAGGGATGTCCTCGAGGCTAGAAGACTTTTTTTTTGCTATTTTATGCATTGATATTTGAAATTTACTGATCCGATTATATTATGCTACTCGAGAGATAAGACGCTTAAAAAGCTTTTCATTTTTGGTGCTCCAACTCAAAAAATTTTATTAAGGAAAGAGATATTCCAACTACCCGACCTCATCTCGGGAACCTAAGGGCAGATGACTTGTTACATCCGATGGAGTCTTTAGCTTTTGGGTTCTTTTGTCACTTGGCCATTGAACAGCCTTTCGCTGCCTTTTCTTCTTCAATGATTTCCTAAGATCATGCACAAATAGTAACTTCTTTTTTTGCTGGTTTTTTTTTTGTGGGTGTTGGGTGGTGATGATTAGAACTGTAATGATCCAAAAATTTCATTTAGTTGTGATGATATCTGACCCAACTCGCTAGGTAAGTCAACCAATAAATAATATGGACTAAGCCAAAATCATTAAATAAATATTGAAATAAAAATGCAAAAATTTAATATAACTATTCCCAAGGACATCTAGTACAAGTCATGATCAACTACGATTAAGATTAACGTTGTTGGTACGAAGAAATACAATATATATTTAAATATACATAAATAGAAACGTAGTAATCTAAGCAACCATGAACAAATGGCAGCTAATAACTGGAAGGCCGGAGTCTCGAACATGCATCCTCGAACGATGCAATCGCTAAGCTCCAAGATATCTTTACTCAAGGTGCAGAAGTGTAGTATAAGTACAAATGACTTCATGTACTCAGGGGGGTAACTTGATTAACCTTGGTGAAGTAGTGACGAAGTTTTTAAGTCAAACGATACTCAATAATTGTAACGATCTGACCGGTCATTTTGAACATTTTGCATTCCGCTCGGTGGTTCGAGGGCATGAGTAGTTTCGTATGATATATTATGACTTGTGTGTATAGTCGGTTTCAGTTTTCGAGTGATTCGAGATTTATTTGGAAAAATGATTCTCATCTTAGAAGCTTTAAGTTGGAAAAGTTGACAAAGTTTGACTTTTAAATATTTGACCCTGGATCGGAGTTTTGATGGTCCTGCTAGGTCCGAATAGTTATTTTGGACATGGGCATATGCCCGTATTTGCATTTGGATGTTTCTAGAACGGTTTGGGGCTAATTGGCGGAAGTTGGCAATTTGAAGGTTTGGAAAGTTCATACGTTTGACCAGGAAATGAGTTTGATGATATCGGGTTCCTAATATTTCCTCCGGAGTTGGAATAGATTCGCTATGTAATTTAGAACTTGTGTGCAAAATTTAAAGTAATTTCGGGTTGATTTAATATGGTTCAGTATGAGTTTTTTAAGTTGAATGTTCAAAAGTTCATTAAGTCTGATTTGAGGTATGATTTGTGGTTTTGATGTTGTTACATGTGATTTGAGGCCACAAGTAGGTTCATCTTATATTTTGGGACTTGTTGGTATGTTCGGACAGGGTCCGGAGGGACTCGGGCGTGTTTCAAATTGATTTCGGACCACTTTTCTCCATGATTATATTGCTAGTTTTCTGTTGTTGCTGATGTCCTTCACAACCACGAAGGACAGACTGCGATCGTGTAAAGTATATTGGAGCTGA
Source organism: Nicotiana tabacum (assembly GCF_000715075.1). NCBI lineage: Eukaryota > Viridiplantae > Streptophyta > Magnoliopsida > Solanales > Solanaceae > Nicotiana > Nicotiana tabacum. The sequence goes on along the minus strand of NC_134094.1, from coordinate 61,979,611 downwards.
GCATTTCACTTCTATGTGTTCGCAACATATGGGACGCGTTCGTGTAGCTTTAGCACATTCGCGAAGGTTGTTGAAGGTCCAAGTGCTTTGTGCATCGCATTCGCGGCAGGGCGTTTGAGATCTCAATGAGTAGTTTGAGCGGCGCATCGCATTCGCGAGGTCTTGGATGCAAATATGTAGGGCTAGTTGGGGCAGTGCATTTTTGTTCATCGCGAACGCGAGGATTCTTCCGCGTTTGCAAAAGGTATCCTGGAGTAGATCTATAAGTACTCTATTTCGGACCATTCGGTTATTTTATCACATTTTTAGTTATGGAGCTAGGATTTGGGCGATTTTGGAGAGGATTTTCACCACATGGATTGGGGTAAGTATTTTTGACTCAGTTTGATTATATTCCATAATTCCATCTTCGATTTTGGCATTTGATTGATAATTTTAAAAGAAACAATTGGGGGGTTTTGTCTAAAATTTCCTAAAGTGAATTTTTGAGTTTTAAACATCGATTCAGAGTCGGATTTGAGTGAATTTGTATGGTTGGACTCGTAATTGAATGGGTTGTATGATTCAGAGTCGTAATCGAGGTGCGGGCCCGGGTTGACCTTTTGGTTGACTTTGAGTATTTGATTAAATATTCGACCTTTATCATTTGAGTTGGTTTCTTTTGGTATTATTTGATATTTTTGAGTTGCTTTTGGCTAGTATCGAGTCGTTCGGAGGTCGATTTGTGGGGGATGGCATTTCTATAGTGTTGTTTGACTTGTTCTATATTGGATTTGACTTATTTGAGGTAAGTAACATATCTAAACTTAGATTTGAGGGTATATAACCCTGGGAACTATGTTTTATGAGAGGTCTTGTGGTGACGTACGCGCTAGATGACAGGCGTATGTACGTGCACTGGAGTGGTCATGATTAGAGGTGGCTTTTAGGATATTATTGGATTATTTGGCTATCATGCCTTGTTATATCCGTGTTTTCTAGACCTATATGATCATTTAAGTTTTGATTCATGTTAGAAATCATGTCTAGGCTATGTACTCTAGTTTGAGACTTGATAGGGCTATTCTTGCCATTTCTGAGCTATTTCCCCTAATTGTACACATACCCTTAGTCATCATTTTATATCCGTGTATGATATCTCTATCTCAGTACTTTCTTATTTGATTCCTCACATGTTGTTGATGCCTCCTATGTGTAACACTGTTGAACTTAGTATTGTGAGATGTATTTATCTGACACTTGAACAATTAATGACTGAGTTTAGGCCATAGAGCCGATTTGGTTTTGATTTCGAGGTGACGCGTACGCCAAGCTCATATTGGGATAAGTGCTATTTATTTGGGGAGACGCATGCACGGGCCCCACTATTTGGGCTACGTGATTATGATTAGCGTTTTGGCAGGATCCACCCCTCCAGATTCTGACATGTCAGCAGTGGGCACATGCACAGTATTTTGTATATGTGCTTTGATGAGGGCATTTATGCTAGGCACCTGTACAGTGCTAAGTGTTGATGTGTGATGGTTATGGCCTTGTGCGTGCTAAGTGTGGTTATTCCTGATGTTTTCACTGTGATGAGATTTAGTTGGTATGTATATTTGACATGTAGGCATAGAGATTTATTTTGGTCATGCTAGACGGTAATATGGCATATGATAACTTGACATGTATATTTGACATGTAGACATAGAGATGCGTTTTTCTCATGCTAGACGGTAATATGACATTTGATAATTTGACATATAGACATATAGATGTACATTCCTCATGCTAGACGGTATATGATAATTGATGACTTGAAATGTACATTGACATGTAGGCATATTGATATACTTTCCTAATGTTAATTGGTAAATGAAAATTCTTATGTGGTATTGTGAATTGGTAAATAAAATTCTTTTGATAAACTCAGGTTTAGTTGATTTCGATGGTAAGATTTGGACTTTAACTGTCACACTCAAAAGCATGTCTACATTTCTCGTAGCTGTGAATGAGATAAGCACATGTCTCTTAAGTTATTTACCTTTACTGTCTTCATTATATTATTACGAGTTGTTATTGGCTATTGGTGTTGAACTTTGACCTTCTTTCGAGCTCTTCACCACTTTCAATCTAAGGTTAGGTGTCACGACCCAAACCGATGGGCTGCGACGGGCACCCGATACCTTACTCAACCGAGTACCACATAACGTATCTTTTGTATCATTCCATCATAGGTAAATGAACCGGAGTATAGCGTGAGGGAATACACTTATACATATGATATACTGGCCTATAAGACCCCACTGAACATAGGCCGACACGGCCATACAATCTTTCATATACATGACATCTGTCTACAAACCTCTAAGAATACATAATTGTCATAAAGGTCGGGACAAAGCCCCGCCATACCAAACAATACACATCTAAATCATACTGACCAAACAAGCAACTCCGGAGCAAATGGAGTGCACCAACATCTTCCACTGAGCTGATCGCCTACTTGGAGGACTTTTGACCTGTCTATCGAGACCTGCGGGCATGAAACGCAGCGTCCCCAGGAAAAAGGGACGTCGGTACAAATAATGTACCGAGTATGTAAGGAATGAAAATAAGTAAATAATAGACATGAGAGAAACATGGAGTAAAAGACTCGACATGTACGTCTGCATAGCTCTGTGAATCATTTCATTTTTTATAATATCATGCATATGCGTATAAATATCATAAAATGCATAGGTATATGCGTTCATAACATCATCAAGCCTCTGAGGGCATCCCATCATATCATTTCGGCCACTGTGGGCAAATCATCAACGTATACCAGCTGATCAGGTGGTGGTGTGTATATAACGCCGTAACCATTTCCCATATCCCATATACATACATATATACATATGTATGCGTATATAACACCATATGATCATGGGTCTATGTACATGTAAACAAATGCAATTCATGAAATGCATAAGAAATACGTTACTAAGATTTCTCAGAATGTCATAATATGCATGTCGGATAAACTTTATTAAATACATATTTTCTAAGACCCATGAACAGAAGATATAATAATAATTCACATGGAGAATAAAGAATATAGAAACCCCTAGTATTTCTATGAATGGAGTCATTTATGGAAGTTGCGTATTTTGCTCATTTCATTTGTATTATTTGGATCATACCAAAAAGAAAGAAGGGATAGCCTTAACATGCCTGGACCGATTCTCTTGACAATCCCTTTAATACCGTTGATTATGACAACGCGTAACGGCGGATCGAAGTAGGGAAATATCTGTATGATATTCTTGAGAAAGATTGCACCGTACTCCCTTATAATTGGCAAATCTCACGTTTTGATATATGACCCTCACGTTCCTAAGACTTACAGTGGCTTTCCTTTGTTAAATGTATATGTGATCTCACATAAATTGTTGAAGTAACTCACGTTACTATTGTATTATGTGGTCTTGTATGAATTTCCAAACCCCCTCCTTTTGCTCTTGGCTTTTCCTTTCTATGTAACTCCCTTACCAAATGAATCTTGTTGTTAATAGAAGATAAGTGTAGGAATGACTAGTATAACTCCCTTTCCACGTGTTTGCATGGAATGGATTAGGATATTATCCATGTGTCATCTTAATTCAATGGTCTAAAGGCAAGAGTCACTTAGTTTGAAGGGGGGCTGCCACATAATGAAATTTAATCCTTATCCAATATATCCCTAATTAATTATGTAATATTCCATTACCCAATAATTAACCAATTACCCATATAATTAAGAATTATATTAACTTACTTTAAATACTACTCACTTTTAGCATACCTTATACACCTTAATATCATGTCCATGTGATACCTTGTATGGTATTAGTCCATAAATACCGGGTATTTTAGCTCGGACCGTATTTTATCCCAAAATGTCAAACTTCGATGAAAATAATTTTCTTTGATTTGCTTACCCTCTGACCTTCACTAATTAACACATCACTTGTTTCAAATAGCATACTGCTTATAATCTTAAAATAATCTCATTCCCGAACTTACGTCGATTAATTTACGACGAAACTTTAACGTACGAAAATGCGGAATATAACATCTCATTTTTGAGCTTATATCAATTTACTTATGGCATACTTCCACGTACTAAAATATGGGGTGTAATATCATTTCCCCCTTTGGAACATTCGTTCTCGAATTTTGACTGATGCACTTATCATTCTCATAACCCATAGCTCTTGCGAATACTTTAATACTCTTCTTGCCATTTAGGCAACTGTTCTTTGAATAAATCCAAAAGCTAGGGCATTCTCCCCTTTAGTCCTCTTTCTCACACCACGACTTATGGTCGGAGTCCTTCCAATCTTCTAACTGTTGCTACCTTCTATCATGCAGCCTGTACGACTTTGACTTTGTAAGTGCTCCTATGCGACTCTTCTCTCATTTTTCCTCCAGCTTTTACCCAATCTCTAGGCCTTACTTTGTAAACATATACAGAGCTTAATAAGATGTCCCTCTGGGCATCTATAGGTATACTGAAGTTCTTTACTCGGTACTTTATCGAACTTATGAATATTGCTATATCTTATTTCATAAGCCCGGTTATCTACCCGCATGACTTTACTGCATCTAAGTAGGTCATACTATACTATAACTCTTACCTCGATTTACCGTTACCGTTACTAAGCAACGTGATTGCTTCGAGCTTTTCATACGACTTGTTCCATGTTTTGTCGCAATTAACGTGTATTAGAGGAATTGTCAAGAGAATCGGCTCAGGTATGTTAAGGCTATCACTTCTTTCTTTTTGGCATGACCCAAATGATACTGAAAGAAACGAGCAAACGCACAATTTTCATAAACGACTCTATTCATAGAAATATTAGGGGTGTCTATATTCTTGATTTTTCATGTGAATTATTATTATATCTTTTGTTCATGGGTTTCAGAAAAATACGCATTTGATAAAATTTATCTGACAGGCATATTATTTTTATGACATTTCGAGAAAATCTTATTAACGTATTTCTTAAGGCATATGATTTTTATGACATTTCGAGAAAATATTATTAACGTATTTCTTATGCATTTCATGCATTTATACATATACATTGACTCATGACCAGATGGCGTTATATACGCGTATATATATATATATATATATATATATATATATATATATATATATATATATATATATATATATATATATATATATATATATATATATATATATATATATATATATATATATATATATATATATATATATATATATATATATATATATATATATATATATATATATATATATATATATATATATATATATATATATATATATATATATATATATATATATATATATATATATATATATATATATATATATATATATATATATACATAGTGGCCGAAATGATATGATGGGATGCCCTCAGAGGCTTGATGATTTTATGAACACATATACCTATGCATGGTATGACATTTATATGCATATTCATGACATTATAAAGATGAAATGATTCACAGAGCTATGCAGACGTACATGTCAAGTCTTTTACTCTATGTTTCTCTCATGTCTATTATTTACTGATTTTCATTCCTTACATAGTCGGTACATTATTTGTACTGACGTCCCCTTTGCATGGGGACGCTGCGTTTCATGCTCGCAGGTCTCGATAGACAGGTCGAGAGTCCTCCAAGTAGGCGATAAGCTCAACAGAAGATATTGGTGCACTCCATTTGCTCCGGAGTTGCTTGTTTGGTCAGTATAATTTAGATGTGTATGGTTTGGTATGGCGGGGCTCTGTCCCGACCTTTATAACATTTATGTACTCTTAGAGGCTTGTAGACATATGTCGTGTACGTGAAAGATTGTACGGCCTTGTCGGCCTATGTTTTGAGTTTATAAATGATCATGTTGGCCTATTAGGCTCGTATGTCACGTGTATATGATGATGTAATATGAAAGATACATTACGTTGGTACTCGGTTGAGTAAGGTACCGGGTGCTCATCGCGGCCCATCGATTTAGGTCGTGACAAAAGTGGTATCAGAGTAGTTCTGTCCTAGGGAGTCTACAAGTTGTGTCTAGTAGAGTCTTGTTTATGAGTATGTTGTGCACCACACTTATAAGCAGGAGGCTACAAGGCATTTAGGACTGTCACTCTTTCTTCTTACTCTCCTGTGGTAGAGCTGAGTTGTAAGAACTCAATTTCCTAAACTCTATCTTATTCATAATACGACGATGCCTATATCCAAAAAGACGGTTGGTAAGGGATTGAATACGGATATGGAAGAGTTGAGTCAGAGTAACTCGATTTTGCATCATGTTTATGATGAGTAAATGTAAGGTCTCCAGCAGATCATGTGTGTACTAAGACGTGTGAGCTTCTCGAAAAAGAGCCTTAAGGCAGGAATATCTATCCACCCATATGGTGAAAGGCAATGAGAGATTCAGAAGATAGATACAAGTTTCAACAAGTAAAAGAAGCAAGATGAGGAAGGGTACGAGGTGCCCAATTAATGATGATTATCATTATTCACCATTCAGGAAGGGAGATATAAGCATTTTGAGCTACCTTCAACAGTAGTAGAAGTATGTACAATTGGCCACACCCATCTCATTTATGCCCTATAGGGACTAACAATAGTAGTATAAGAGAAGGACGGGTATTAGGATCTGGCTGGGGTTAGAGTGACCCAAAATGATGGATGGATTGTTTGCATTAGTTGACATTTCTGAAGGGTATTGCAAACATGCTAATAGATGGTGCACTCTAAAATAATACAGCTAGATATGAGTACTACCAGGATAGGTACTGGAATCCTGGAAAGGATAAATATTACCTTAGTATGGCTCCCGTCCCTAGTAGACAGAAAATGTTAGGCAACCCGAAGTGCCAGTGGATGGAGCAAAGGGGAGCTAAAAGCAAAATAATGTCTTATTGAGGTTTTCAGAATAAAGTGATAGACATAAATGTTAGCAGGGAAATAAGAAGAGAGTTAATGTGATACATGGATGACAACGGTAGGACAAAAAAATGACTGTATTATAGAGTCTATAGTTAAGTGAAGGAGAAGATGAAAGGTGACAGGCCTTGATACCACAAAAGAGTAAAGGCCATACAGTCATACCTTCATTTCGAGGAATAAGTTCGTGACTCTAACGTGATTACTAGAAGAAAGAGTTAGACCCCAGAATAATAGAAATCAGTATGGGCCGGTGAACAAGATAAACTAAATGTGAGTTAAGGACTGAGTGACTGGATAATAGTCGGCATCATAAGAATTTCATATTACGTTCCGGCGACAATAGAATGGATAACAGAAGAAGATTCATGAGAAATTCAAAGAATGGTCATTCAGGAAGACGCTCCCTAAAGCAAGCAATGTGAGCAAACTTAAGCTTAAGGAACCGTATGTGCCAGTTATACTAAGCGTCACCCTCGCGAGTAAGAAAATTTGTTATCCTTGGAACAAAAGGATTTCCGCAAGGCAAGTAAGGGCCATCGATGATGTGAAAAGATGCCAAAGATGTAGAGGTAAAACATTTATACGTAGATTATCGTAGCACAAGTCTTAGTACTCCCCTAAAGGGGGGAATTTGGAGTAATATGGCATTAAGTCAGAATTAAGTGGTTCTAGTAACTATGGAATGGTAAAGGAAGAATGCGATAAAAATGAGAAATGGATGAGACTACACTTATTCAAATCCTACAGATATGCTACGATTCCAGAACATTGTGCAAGCACGAAATTAAGGAAAGGAAGTAAGGGTTCTTGCCCGAGATGTTATTGATAGATAAGGAGCCAGTACGAGATGTAAGTTAAGACAAAGGAAATAACCTAAGAATGATTTTGCAGAATATCGATATAAGAATGGGCCAACGAGTAGTTAGTAGTTGATTCACGAAGAACCTAGTTATGGCTAGATAAGAGGTTACAGACAAATCAACAGATTGTGCTAGATAAATATAGTGAACCCCAACATGGGGAATTCAGTCTCGCAAATATGACATTGTAATACTTGAGATATATTTAAATAGGAGATGGGGTAGTCAAAGGTACCGTAAATGTTACGAAAATAAGAGAGAATGCCACTGGGAAGACAATCAAATTATCAGCTCAGAAGCAACCCTACAAGTACAAGAGCATGTAGGTAAGTAACTACGGATAACTATAGGCGAGGAAGGACATCGAAAATTCCGTCGAGTATATGATATAATAAGCTTGCAACTTTACAAGAGCCAGGAGGTCTCCTTAAGTACTACATAGAAAGACTAGCCGAGGAAATAAGGAAGAAGGCTTCAACTTAAGCATAATGACATAAAGAAGAAATGGTCCTGTAACAATAGTTTCACCACAATATTGTATACACTCCACAAGAAAGTGGCACCGTCGGGGCTAATGAACAGGAAGTAAAGTTAAAAGTAATATTCGAGATCATATGAGTTGCACGAAAATTCCGGCGTGTGCGGGAACTAAGATAAGCTAAGTATGTATTCAACAAGGAGGCAGAAGACTAGGAAAAGTAATAGCTTACATTTAAAGAAAGTTCAAAAGGAACGAAAGGAACTATTCGATCAATGATCCAGAGTTGGTTACGTTATGAATGCACTTGCGATTTTGGTGTATACATATATGTTGACAATCATACAGCCGTGGAAGACTCCAATATAAGCTAAAAGGAAGAATTGAGTCCAGGTCATAGACAAAGAATTGAATTGTTAGAAGATTATATACTGGATATTCTATAGCGTCCATGAAGGACTAAAGTAATAGCTTAAGGCTACACGAAGGTTGATCAAAGGAAAGAGGAAACTAAAGAGTTACATCAACTAAGTAAATCAGGAGTCTGATTATTGGACCTAGAAAATTATAGAAATCGTGATCGAGAACATTGCAGGACCGGCCTTAATATCAGAGGTACAAGAGAGATAGTACAACAACCATAGTATATAACATCTCTACGATAAAACCAGTTAGAAAAGTAACAGCCTCATAAGAAGTCAATATGAAGCTCCCACCGGATTGTAGTATTATAATAAAGCTCCAAGTTGTGGATGTGAATCATACCTATGTGGAAGGGAGGTTATGAAAGAGATGCAAGATGTGATGCGTGATTTTAAGGTAATTAAGGTATAGGTGAACAACGTACGAGATACTCAAATGCAGAAGGTTGTGAATAGTCCATACTTCGGATAGAAGGCTAGAAGCATGGGGATTCAGTATCCAGGAATGATAGCAGCATCGTCAATGGTATATTTTCCAGCCTATGATTTCTAAGTACTGAGAGATATAGCCAAGAGAGTAAAGAAGAGCTAGAGATAATGAGATGTCTCGCTTGATGTTCCAGAATAATACAAGGAAATCTATGGTGCAAGCAAGATTGCGAGCAGTATAAATGGATATATGTAGGTCACAAGCTAAAGTATGATAGAGCGACAAGGTTTTGGGAAGACAGGAGTAAGAACAAGAAAGGGTGAGTGAGAAGGTTACGAGAATAAATAAGTTCTCGGTATTAAGCCCATAAAAATAAGAGAGCTGATGGGTTCTCTAAGTAATAGAAGGCTCAGTATAGCCTAAATGAACTCAAAGGAGTCTAAGACTAGTAGCATTTAGAAGAGATGGAATGTTGCCCTGGTAGTGAAATAAAGGTATAATTGTGACAGATAAAAGATAACGTTTGGGCCTTCGATTGAATAATGATTTGAAGAAAAAAAATGAGAAGGAGAAAAGATTTCGCGGGTGGCACGAGATCAGAATACCACCATAAGGTGAATCACACCGAGATACTATGAAATATGATTATGGAAATAACTTCAAATATTCCTCGATGCAACGTAAGCCCTAGTGGCAAGGTTTTACGTAAGAAGTTTCAAGTTATTAATGGTATATTGTAGATCAATATTGAGGTAAATCATAATGGATGGACAAAAGTCACAAAGTATGAGCTGAGATTAGGTCGTCATTCTTAAGATGAACAGTAACGAGGAAGCATTAAAGGACTTAGATTTATACATATGGATAAGCAACAAGAGTAAGCTGGAATTTGATAGCAGACCTCCGCAACGATAAATCGAAGTAAGAATTATGGTATAGTATGGCCTACTTAGATGTAGTAAAGCTAATGACGCCCAGAGGGACAGCTTGACATTATTTTTATATGTTCACAAAGTAAAGCCTAGAGATTGGCTAAAAGCTGGAGGAAAGAGAAGATAAGAGTCGCATAGGTGCACATACAAAGTTAAAGTCGTAAAGGCTGCATGATAGAAGGTAGTAACAGTTATGAGATTAGAAGAATTCCGATTACAAGTCGTGGTGTGAGAAAGAGGCTCAAAGGGGAAAATGCCCTGGCCTTTGGGATTCATTCACAGAACAGTTGCCTAAATGTCAAGAAGAGTATTAAAGTATTCGCAAGAGCTATGGGTTGTGAAAATAATAAGTGCATCAGTCAACATTCGAGGACGAATATTTCAAAGGGGGGAATGATGTTACACCCCATGTTTTCATATGTAAATTATGCCATAAGAAAATTAGTGAAAGCTCGAAAATGAGATATTACATCCCGTATTTTCGTACGTTAAAGTTTTGTCGTAAGTTAATCAATAAGTTCGGGAATGAGATTATTTTGTGATTATAAGCATTATGCTATTTCAAACAAGTGATGAGTAAATTCGTGAAGTTGAGAGCGTAAGCAAGTCGAAGAAAATGAATTTCGTCGAGGTTTGACATTTTTGGATAAAATACGGCCCGAGCTAAAATACCCGATATTTATGGACTAGTACCATACAAGGTACCCCATGGCCATGATAGTAAGATGTATAAGGTGTGTTAAAAGTGAGTAATATTTTAAGTAATTTGAGATAATTCTTAATTATGTGGGTAATAGGTTAATTATTTATTAATGGGCGATTAACAAGTTGATTAGCGAATTGTGGATAATTAACTAAGGTCTTTAAATGAGCTCCAGGTGTAGAAACGTGGTAGCCAATTATGTTCAAATTAATGACTCTTAATGTCACATGAAAGGTGGCAAAATTTGAAGAAATTATTGGCCAACTAAGCCATCAAGCGGGGCCCACTCCCAAAGGTTATGAAATCCTTTCTAAGTCATTTTGTAAATCTCTACAATAACAAGAAAGCTTCAGTCAAACACATAGAAACGTTACCATCCAAATCACTTTCTAATCCAAGAAACATAGAAACTTTAATTCACTTTCCAAATAGCAACGTTGTTGCAAAGTTCTTAAGGAAAAGTTTCGGCCAAGATTTTCTTTGCATAAGCAACGTGATTGCTTCGAGCTTTTGTTTTATCGCAATTAACGTGTGTTAGAGTAATTGTTAAGAGAATCGGCTCAGGTAAGTTAAGGCTATCCCTTCTTTCTTTTTGGCATGACCCAAATGATACTGAAAGAAACGAGCAAACGCACAGTTTCCATAAACGACTCTATTCATAGAAATATTAGGGGTGTCTATATTCTTTATTCCCCATGTAATTTATTATTATATCTTCTGTTCATGGGTCTCAGAAAAATACGTATTTGATAAAATTTATCCGACAGGCATATTATTTTTATGGCATTTCGAGAAAATATTATTAACGTATTTCTTATGCATTTCATGCATTTATACATATACATTGACCCATGACCAGATGGCATTATATACGCATATATATGTATATTATATGTATATGGGATATGTGAAAAGGTTATGGCGTTATATATGCACCACCACATGATCAGCTGGTATACGTTGATGATTTGCCCAAAATGGCCGAAATGATATGATGGGATGCCCTCAGAGGCTTGATGATGTTATGAACACATATACCTATGCATGGTATGACATTTATACGTATATTCATGAAATTATAAAGATGAAATGATTCAGAGAGCTATGCAGACATACATGTCGAGTCTTTTACTCCATGTTTCTCTCATGTCTATTATTTACTGATTTGCATTCCTTATATACTCGGTACATTATTTGTACTGACGTCCCTTTTGCCTGGGGATGCTGCGTTTCATGCCCGCAGGTCTCGATAGACAGGTCGAGAGTCCTCCAAGTAGGCGATCAGCTTAGCAGAAGATATTGATGCACTCCATTTGCTCCGGAGTTACTTGTTTGGTCAGTATGATTTAGATGTGTATGGTTTGGTATGGCGGAGCTCTGTCCCGACCTTTATAACATTTATGTACTCTTAGAGGCTTGTAGACATATGCCGTGTACGTGAAAGATTGTACGGCCTTATCGGCCTATGTTTTGAGTTTATAAATGATCATGTTGGCCTATTAGGCCCGTATGTCACGTGTATATGATGATGTAATAAGAAAGATACGTTACGTTGGTACTCGGTTGAGAAAGGTACCGGGTTCCCGTCGCGGCCCATCGGTTTGGGTCGTGATAGTAAGCTATTACTTCTTCTGTTCGTTTTGCAACTTGTTGCGTGCATACTTAGCTTATCTTAGTTCCCACGCATGCCGAAATTTTGTGCAACTCATATGGTCTCGAATATTACTTTTGGTTTCATTTCTCGCTCATTAGCCACGATAGGTGCCACTTTCTTATGGGGTGCATACAACATTGTTGTGAGACTGTTGTTACAAGACCATTTCCTATTTTGGTCACTGTGCTTAGGTTGAAGCCTTCTTCCTTATTTCCTCATCTAGTCTTTTGTTGTATTACTTAGGGAAGACCCTCTGATTCTTGTAAAGCTGCGAGCTTATTACATCGTATACCCAATAAAATTTTTGATGTCCTTCCTCGCCTATAATTATTTGTAGTTACTTACCTCCACGCCCTTGTGCTTGTAGGGTTGCTTCTGAACTGGTATTTTGACTGTCTTTCCAGTGCCACTCTTTTTTATTTCCGTAACACTCATGCGGTACCTTTAACTACCCCAACTCCTATCTGAATATTTTTCAAGGATCACGATGTCATAACTGCGAGGCTGAATTCACTATATTAGGTTTTACTATGTTTATCTTGCACCATCTGTTGATTTGTATGTATCTTCCTGTCTAGCCATAAATAGGCCCTTCCTGAATCAAGTACTAACTACTTGTTGGCCCATTCTCATATCAATATTCTGCGTAATCTTTCTTGGGTCATTTCCTTTGTCTTAACTTACGTCCCTCACAGGCTCCTTATCTATCAATAACATCTCGGGCAGGAACCCTTACTTCCTCATCTTGACATCGTATTTGCATAATGTTCTAGAAAGGTAGCAGATAGGTAGGATTTGAATAAGTGCAATCTCATCCTTTTCTCATATTTTTTTTTCCGCATTCTTCCTTCACCATTCCATAGTTACTAGAACCATTTAATTCCGCCTTAATGCCACATCACCCATATTCCCCCCTTTAGGGGAGTAATAAGAGATGGAGCCACGAGGATCTACCTATAGATGTTTTACCTTTTCATCTTTGGCATCTTTTCACATCACCGATAACCCTTGCTTGCCTTGCGGTAATCTTTCTGTATCAAGGATAACGAAATTTCCTTACTCGTGATGGTGACACTTAGTGTAACTGGCACATACAATCCCTTAAGCTTAACTTTGCTCACATTGCTTGCTTTAGGGAAGTGTCTTCCTGAATGACCATTCTCTGAATTGTTCATGAATCTTCTTCTATTGTCTATTCTATTATCGTCGGAAAGAAATTTGAAATTCTCATGATGTCATCCATTATCAAATCACTCAGTCTCTAATCCATGTTTAGTTTATCTTGTTTGCTAGCCCATACTGATTTCTATTACTCTGAAGGTCTAGCTTTTCCCTCTGGTAATCACGTTAGAGTCACGAACTTATTTCTTAAAATAAGGATATGACTTTATGACCTATACTCTTTTGTTGTCTCAAGGCCTATCACCTATTGTTTCTTCCTTCACCTGACTATAGACTCTGTAATACTGTCATTATTTTTTGATCTACCGTTGTCATTGATGTATCACACCTTACTCATAATGCTTCCTTATCTCTCTCCTTATTTCCCCGCTAATATTTCTGCCAATCACTTTCTTTTGAAAACTTCAACAAGACATTCTTTTGCTTTTGGCTCCCCTTGCTTCATCCATTGGCTCTTTGGATTGCCTAGCATTATCGCTCTACTAGGGACGGGAGCCATACAAAGGTAATATTTATTCCTTCTAGGATTCCAGTGCCTATCTTTAAACATTCTAGTATTCATATCTAGCTGTACTATTTTAGAGTGCACCATCTGGGTATCTCACAAGGATATCTATTAGCACATTTTCTATATCCTTCGGAAATATCAACTAACACAAACAATCCATTCACCATTTTGGGTTACTCTTACCCCAGCCGGATCCTGATATCCGTCCTTCTCTTATACTACTTTTGTTAGCCCCCTTAAGGCATAAATAAGATGGGTGTGGCCAATTGTACATACCTCTGTTACTGTTAAAGGTAACTCAAAATGCTTATATCTCTCTTCATGAATTGTAGATAATGTTCATCTTTACTAACTGGGTACCTCATACCCTTCTTCACCTTACTTCTTTTACTAGTTGAAATTTGTATCTATCTTCTAAATCTCTCATTGCCTTTCACCATAGGGGTGGATAGATATTCTTGCCTTAATGCTCCTTATCAAGAAGCTTACACGTCTTAATACACATAAGATCTGATGAAGACTTCACATTTACTCATCATAACCATGGTGCAAAATCGTGTTCCTCTCACTCAACTCTTCCACAGCTATATCTCTTATCAACCGTCTTTCTGGATGTAGGCATCATCGTATTATGAATAAGACAGAGTTTAGGAAATTAAGTTCTTACAACTGAGCTCTACCACACGATCTAGAGTAAGAAGAAAGAGTGACAGTCCTAAATGCCCTGTAGCCTCCTGCTTATAAGTGCGGTGCACAACACACCCTTAAACAAGACTCTACTACACACGACTTGTAGACCCCCTAGGACATAACTGCTCTGATACCACTATTGTCACGACCCAAACCGATGGGCCACGACGGGCACCCGGTACCTTACTCAATTGAGTAACAACATAATGTATCTTTCATATCATTCCATCATAGGTAAATGAACTGGAGTAAAGCATGAGGGAATAAACTGTCATGACCTAAACCGATGGGCCGCGATGGATGCCTGAGTCCTACCTATCGAACACCCTTAAGCATACGTCTAAGATAGAAACATGAATAGTATATGTGAGGGAAACCTGCCCAAAATACATATATAGATAGACATATGAAATACAGTGGGGCGAGTCGGCAAGGCTGCTATAGACAACTATATATATACCCAAAACTGGAAGCTGACAAGGCCACATACTATCCAGTTATACATAACTGTATACAGACCTCTAATAGAAAATATAACTGTACAAGGACGAGACTGGGCCGCTTCATACCCATATATATATGCAAGCATATCATACCAAAATCAAAAGCAGCTCCGGATCAAGTGGAGCACGTCAACTCTCGCTGATCGGGGATCCTAAGAAGGGGGACCGTCGACTTTCCTACCTGCACCTGTGGGCATGAAACGCAGGCCCCGGGAATAGGGCGTCAGTATGAATAATGTACTGAGTATGTAAGGCATAAAAATCAGTACATAATAGACATAGATGAAACATTGAATAAAGAATTCCGACTGTAAGTCTAAATCACTTTATAAATCCTGAAATATTTATAATGTCATGCACGTGCGTATAAATGTCTTGTTATGCATAGGTATAGGCGTACATAATATCATCAAGCCTTTGAGGGCATCCCATCATATCATCTCGGCAACTGTGGGAAAAATCATCAACATATACCATCTGATCAGGTGGTGGTGCGTATATAACGCCGTAACATTTTTCCATATCCCATATATATATAATATACATATATAAATAAGCTTATATAATTCCATCTGGTCATGGGTCAATGTACGTGTATAAATGAATGAAATGCATGGAAATATGTTAATAATCTTAATATTCCTTTCGGATAAACTTTATCAACTGCGTATCATTCTGAGACCCATGAACAGAAGATAAAATAATATGTCACATGGGGAATCAAGAACATAGAGACCCCTAGTATTTCTATGAATAGAGTCGTTTATGAAAACTGTGCGTTTGCTCGTTTCTTCTGTATAATTTGGATCATGCCAAAATGAAAGATGAGATAGCCTTAACATACATGGAGTAGGGAAAAATCCGTATGATATTCTTGGAAAAAGTTACACCGTACTCCTTTACCACCGCAAAATTTTACGTTGCTAAGGTGCTAATAGTTCTCGCTGGAATTGATTTGGTCGCAAGAAATTTTGTTGGATTGAGTTTTAGCGTCTGTTTTTGAAATGGTTTGAATTAGAAAGAAAGGTATATGATTTTCTTACTTTATTATTCTATGTCCAAATGAAATGAAACCAAGACTTGTAATAAGTCTTACACGTAAATAGACTTATGACTAAGAGAGTTACACGTAAGTAGACTTATAATAAGTCGTACTTTAGATGGCCACCTAAGACAATATGACTAAGAGTCATATGCCTTAGCAGTGTCTTGCTGCCCGGGGGGGAGAGGGGGAGGGGATTTTTAATCTTATCTTATAACTCATTAATTAATTAGGTAATGTCCCGTTATCCGATAATTAACTAATTACCCACATAATTAAGAATTATCTTAAGTTACTTAAAATTCTTCTCATTTTTAATATACTTTATACATCATACTATCATGGTCATATGGTACCTTGTATGGTACTAGTCCATAAATATCGGGTATTATAACTCGAACCGTATTTTATCCCAAATCGACAACCTTCAATGAAACTCATTTTCTTTATTTTGTGTATCCTTTACCCTCCATGGAACTTACTTATCGCTTGTTATAAATAGCATAAATACGTTAACTTCAAGATAATCTCATCCCCGAGTCTACGTTGATTAACTGAAGATGAATCTTTAACGTACGAAAACGCGAGATGTAACATAAACTTATACATATGACATACTGGCCTTTAGGACCAAAACGATCACTCGTACACTGAACATAGGCCGACAAGTCCATACAATCTTTCATATACATGACATCTATACACAAGCCTCTAAGAATATATAATTGTCATAAAGGTCGGGACAGAGCCCTGCCATACCAAACAATATACATCTAAATCATACTGACGGAACAAGCAACTCCGGAGCAAATGGTGTGCACCAACAACTTACACTGAGCTGATCGCCTACTTGGAGGACTCTCGACCTGTCTATCGAGACCTACGGGCATGAAACGCAGCATTCCCAAGCAAAAGAGCCGTCAGTACAAATAATGTATCGAGTATGTAAGGAATGAAAATCAGTAAATAATAGACATGAGAGAAATATAGAGTAAAAGACTCGACACGTACGTCTGCATAGCTCTGTGAATTATTCCATTTCTTATAATGTCATGCATATGCGTATAAATATCATACCATGCATCGGTATATGCGTTCATAACATCATCAAGCCTCTGAGGGCATCCCATCATATCATTTCGGCCACTGTGGGCAAATCATTAACGTATACCAGCTAATCAGGTGGTGGTGTGTATATAACGCCATAATCTTTTTTCCATGTCCCATATACAGATAATATACATATATATGCGTATATAACGCCATCTGGTCATGGGTCAATGTATATATATAAATGCATGAAATATAATGCTATTTGGTCATGGGTCAATGTACATTTATAAGTGCATAAAATGCATAAGAAATAGGTTAATAAGATTTCTCGGAATGTCATAAAAATAATATGCATGTCGGATAAACTTTATCAAATACGTATTTTTCTGAGACCCATGAACAGAAAATATAATAATAATTCACATAGGGAATCAAGAATATAGACACCCCTAGTATTTCTAAGAATTGAGTTATTTATGGAAGTTGCATATTTTCCTCGATTCATTTGTATTATTTGGATCATGCCAAAAAGAAAGAAGGGATAACCTTAACATACCTGGACCGATTCTCTTGACAATCACTTTAACACCGTTGATTGCGACAACACGTAACGGCGGATCAAAGTAGGAAAATATTAGTATGATATTCTTGAGAAAGATTGCACCGTACTGCCTTATAATTGCCAAATCTCACATTTTGATATATGACCCTCACGTTCCTAAGACATACAGCGGCTTTCCTTTGTTAAATCTATATGTGATCTCGCATGAATTGTTTAAGTAACTCATGTTACTATTGTATTATGTGGTCTTGCATGAATTTCCAAATTCCCTCCTTTCTCTCTTGTCTTTTCCTTTCTATGTAACTCCCTTACTAAATGAATCTTGTTGTTAATAGAAGATAAGTGTAGGAATGACTAGTATAACTCCCTTTCTACGTGTTTTCATGGAATGGATTAGGATATTATCCATGTGTTATCTTAATTCAATGGTCTAAAGGCAAGAGTCACTTAGTTTTGGGAGAGGGGGGAGGGGGGCTGTCACATAATGAAATTTAATCCTTATCCAATATATCCCTAATTAATTAGGTAATATTTCATTACCCAATAATTAACCAATTACTCACTATCATGGTCATGTGGTACCTTATATGGTATTAGTCCATAAATACCGGTATTTTAGCTCTGGCCGTATTTTATTCGAAAATGTCAAACTTTGACGAAAATTATTTTCTTCGATTTGCTAACCCTCTCACCTTCACGAATTTATCATCACTTGTTTCAAATAGCAAAATTCTTACAATCTTAAAATAATCTCATTCCCAAACTTACGTCGATTAATTTATGACGAAACTTTAACGTATGAAAATGCGGAATGTAGCATCTCATTTTCGAGCTTATATCAATTTACTTATGGTGTACTTCCACGTACTAAAACATGAGGTATAACATTAGGTTTGTTACTGATCGAGTATATGAGTTCGGTTGTACTCATACTACACTTCTGTACCTGATGTGCAAATCTTGGAGCTGATGCTGTCGTGTATGGCGGTGGCTTACATTGAAGAAGTACCTACTTTCCGGATATAGCTGCCACTTATTCTTGGTAGACCTAGTTTTGCAAATCTATGTATGTATATTTTGGACAGATGATATTTTTATTTTGTACCAGCTTTGTTACTTCTAAGTCTTAGAAGCTCATGATTTGTACTACCAGTCCTTGGGTTATTGTATAAAAGTTCAAATAATTCTTCATTTATTTCTTATAAATCTCAGTTAGATTGTATTGACTGTTAGTTGGCTTACCTATAGGGTTGGGTTAGGTTCCATCACGACTAGTTAGATTTTGGATCGTGACACTAATATAACATGCGCAGTTCATAAGCAAGAAAAATAACAAGAGAAAAGCCGAGTAACGGTATAAGAACCAAATAAGAGAAATAATAAACATGATTCTCAAACATAACAACCAAACCTTTCTCAATAAATCAAATATATAAGGAATAAACAATATCCATAAAACAGCATAAGTCACATCCACCAATCCGCACGATGCAAGGAATGTGTATATGATATCTAATAAAATGGCACGGCAACACCCTTCGTGCATTTATCTCATCCTCACCAAGCATATGTAAATATATAAAATCAAATGGCACGGCAACATCATTCGGTCGAATCTAATGTCACGGCTACACCCTTCATACATTTATCTCTCTTCTCACCAATCACATGTATAACAACACCAAACTAGGTAGAAGGCATATAGCTAATAGTAACAGTAAGGTAGAAGGCGTAGACATAAGAATAACACACAAGGTAGTAGACACAGGTAGATGATAGTAATAGAAGAGAAATAGAAGGCACGTAGATAGTAGTAGCAAATAATATAGAAAAAAGATATATAAAACAATAAAAAATAAGGTATGAGGCATATAGGCAACAGTGACAGGCAAGATATAATACGCTTAGTAACAATAACAGACAAGACATGGTGTACCCAAGTATCAACAATAGATCAAGTAGGTGGCGCATAGTAACATCAACAAACAAGGCAAGATGTACATGAGTAACACTAAAAATCAAGGAAAAGTTTATACATGTGTATATGAAGGAAAGATCAACACAATACATTGTATGTCTCTCATCCTCACCTGCACGAAAACACCATTCGTTCCATGAACTCTCATCCTTACTTGCATGAAAGTACCCTTTGGGCCAATAATAATAATAATGTCAAGAAGCATGAAAATACCCTTTGTGCATAAATCACTCTTCCTCACAAGTACGGAAATACCCTTTGTACGTAAATCACTCTTCCTCACGAGTACGGAAATACCCTTCATGCATAAATCACTCTTCCTCACAAGCACTAAAATCACTTGTAATGATCCGACCGGTCATTTTGTATATTTGCACCCTATTTCCTCTTTTGATTCTTCACACACGTGCATTTGTGGTTTTATGTCTTACGGGGTTGATTTATTTCGTTTCGGGACGGTTTCGGGTTGATTTAGACCCTTTGGTTCTTGGCTTAGAAGCCTAAGTTAGAAATGTTAACCAAACTTTACCTTTTGTGAAATGACCCCGGAATAATATTTTGATAACTCAAATAGTTTTGTATCGTATTTTTGACTTGGACGAATTCCTAGAATCGAATTCATAGGTTTGTAGGTTGATTTGTGTTATTTTGTCGAAAATTGGCAACTTGAGGTTTAGAAGTTTGACTGTAGGTTAACTTTTGGCTATCAGGTTCGGAATTTAGGTTTGGACATGGAATAAGTCCTTACGATGGTAGCCAGCTTCGCAATTGCGAAGCCTTTGTCGCAATTACGACTTTTGTTGAGGCGGTCAGGGTTCGTCAATGTGATCCTTGATTTGAAATAGTGAGGGTTCGCACGTGCGAACCCTGTGTCTAAAAAGCGACATCTGCAGCCTGACATAAGGGTTGGAAAGTCGGGATTTAGTCTCATTTCTCAAATTTTAGAACCCTAGACTCGATAAGATGCGATTTAAAGAGGGGATTTTTATCTACAAGTATTGGGTAAGTGATTCTAATCAATTTAGAACTATATTTTATTATTATATCTTAGACTTAGCATCAAATTTATGAGAATCAAAAAAGAAAATTGGGAAATTTTGTCAAGTTTTTGAAAAATGAAGAATTGAGTTTTGAGAGTCGATTTGGACTCGGATTTGAAAGAAAAATGCATATATGGACTTGCGGGGTTATAGGTAATCAGAATCTACCCTTGGACTCAGAGTTTTATTGGGCGAGCCCGGGATTGACTTTTGGTGACCTTTTGGGAATTTTGTAAAGATTAAAGCTTTATCTATTGTAATTATTTTTCTTTGCATTGTTTGTTGATATAAAGTCACTTTTGGTTAGATTTGAGCCGTGTGGAGGTGAATTTTAGGGGAAAAGGTAGTTTTGAGGGTTGAGTTGGCCTAGTTAAGGTAGTTATCTTGCCTAACTTTGTGTGGGAGAAGTACGCCTTAGGATTTGGATTGATTATGCTATTTGTGTTATGTGAAACTCATGTATGCAAGGTGATG
This sequence comes from Nicotiana tabacum, assembly GCF_000715075.1. Taxonomy (NCBI): domain Eukaryota; kingdom Viridiplantae; phylum Streptophyta; class Magnoliopsida; order Solanales; family Solanaceae; genus Nicotiana; species Nicotiana tabacum. Next base: position 61,958,143 of record NC_134094.1, on the reverse strand, counting down.
AGTGGGTACATGAGCTATATGTAGTAATAGACCGGTTTAGGTTATTTAGACTCTTTCCATGCCTTTAATTGAATTGTCATAACATGTTATATCCATCATTGTTAATCTACCCTTACATGTATTAATCTACCCTTACATGTTACTTTGCTCTTATAAGATCTAGTGAAGTTATTGTCTTCCTTATGGTCTTGTTACCTCTTGAATTGTTAAATCACTTTCTTTTGATATTGTTATTTCGGGGAATATCTTCTTGTTGAGTTATTGGCGTTGAAGTTGTAAAAGCCGTTGTCACATTGAGGTGGAGTTGTTAGTTGTTGAAATATCTTTCTTATTAAGAAATTCACATTCATTTTGTTATTGTTGACACTCTTGTACATGTTGTGGTTTAGACAAAGGCGATTTGTTATGGAAACATTGGTATTGTTGACTTGTTAGCAAGTTGTGGCATATGGGCACTTGTGGTGCGAATTTTGATTGTGTTGTGATATTGATATGCATGTGGTGGAATAAGGCTAGGGGTTGATACGCATGCGGTGAGATAAGGTAAGCTTGATACGCGTGTTGCTAGTAGGGGAACTACTTGAAGCCACGTGGTAAGATAAGGTGGACTAAAACGCGTGTAGATATTTTGGGAAACTGATTTTCAAAACTAAATTTAAGGCTCACGTAGTGATATAAGGAAAGATTGTGATTGAAATTGTAAAATGTGAATACGAGGCGGTACCTCAGTTGTGATTTTTGTTGTGCATTTCATATTGAAAAGCGTTATTCGTTGAACAATTATTGTTGCTTTTATTATTCCTTGTCTTTCCAGTTTGTCCGTATTTGATTATTCGTGGTTCTCATTATTTGCTTCCTTTTTATTATCGTTTGCTTACAATTCTATCATTGGTTTATGTTACTAAAGTACTTTGTTATCATTCAATGCTTCGGTTTCCATTACTTCCCGTTATATTTTTATTCCGTATAACTTGTCCTAGTAGGTGTCTTGACCTGGCCTCGTCACTACTCTACCGAGGTTAGGCTTGATACTTACCGAGTACCGTTGTGGTGTACTCATACTATGCTTCTGCATATTTTTGTGCAGATCTAGGTACGTCTGCCTGTGCTGGATGCTAGAGATTGATTGGTTAGCTACTTTCAGGAGACTTCAAGGTATAGCTGCCCGACGTCCGTATGCCTCGGACTCACACTCCATTATCTTCCCTTTTCTATTATTTCCTTTATTAGATAGTGTGGTAGTAGGCGTTTTTGAATATTCTGTATAGATTATGACTCAGTTCCATCAGATTTTGGGAGTTATTTTTCAGTTGTGTTGTTGAGATTTATTATGATAGTTTAATGGTTTAAATTTGACGTTTTATTATTATTTCCACTATTTTTCATTACATGTTAGCCTTACCTAGTCTTAGAGGCTAGGTGCCATCACGACATCCTAAGGTGGGAAATTGGGGTCATGACAAGTTGGTATCAGAGCTCTAGGTTCATATGTGTTACGAATCATTAGCAAGTTTACTAGAGTCTTGCGGATAAGTACAGAGATGTCTGTACTTATCTTCGAGAGGCTACGGGACTATTAGGAAATTCCACTTTATTGATTCTATATCGTGCGAATTGGTTGACTTCAAAATCTAAATTTTGTCTTTATATTCTCTCACATATGATGAGGACACGCACCGCTGGATCCGACAATCATACACCCGCGCTCCATGATAGAGCCGCGAGTGGCCGGGGCCAGGGCAGAGGACGAGGAGGGGCACATGGTGCAGCTAGAGAACCTGCCTGAGCAGCGATTGAGGAGCCGTCAGTAGCTCTAGTTGGGGGATAGGCACACGAGACACATGTTGTATCCCCTACACTTCAGGAGACCCTATCACAGTTTTTGAGCATGTTCGGCACTCTTGCTCAGGCAGGATTGATTCCCCTCACACCAGCTACATCTCAGGTCGGGGGAGGATCCCATACTTCTACAGGATATACTCTAGAGCAGCAGGTCTAGGTTGATCAGGTCCGGTGAGTTTTCCAGACATGCACCTACCTTGGTTTCTACAGTGAGAGAGCGAGTCCTCTGATTCATCGAGGGGCTTAACTATGGTGTTAGATTCAGCATGGCTCGAGAGTTGGAGACGGATACCCCATATAAGTGTGTGGTATACATTGCACGAAGGTTGGAGGGTACGCGAGGCCGTGAGAGGAAGTACAAGGAGGCCAAGAGGCCTCGAGATTTTGGAGGATATAGTGGTGCCCGCGCCGCAACTGCAGCCCGTCATGGCAGGGGCAATGTGAGCCGTCTAGTTCATTCGGCAGTTCTAGCTTCTTGTGGTGCTCCGGCTATTCTGAGGTCTTAGCTTATCCATTTCGCGCAGCCAATATCTAGTGCACCTCCTGCACAGGGTGTCTTCAGCGGTAGTGTAGCCAACCAGGCCAGGGCCAATTTCAGCAGCCACGCCCATTGAGAGCTTATTTTGAGTGTGGCGATACCAGGCATATGGTGAGGAACTATCCCAGGCATAGGAGGGGTGCACCTCTATAGGCTACCTAGGCTCCACGTATTCCATCAGGTCCACAGACTTCTCAGGCCATAATTGCTGCTCCAGTTATCACTCCACCTACACAGCCAGCTAGGGGTGGACGTCAAGAAGGTAGAGGTTGCCCTAGAAGGGGGAGGCCAGGCCAGATTATTTGCTTTTTCGGGTAGGACAGAGGCAGTCGCATCAGACGCAGTCATCACAGGTATGGTTCCGATTTGTCATAAGGATGCATCAGTCATATTTGATCCGGGATCCACTTATTCATATGTGTCGTCTTACTTTGCTCCGTATTTGAATATATCTCGTGATTCTTTGAGTTTTTCGGTTTATGTGTCCACACCTGTGGGAGATTCTCTCACAGGTGTGGACCGTGTGTATCAGTCATTTTTAGTTGTTATTGGTGGTTTTGATACCAAATTATACCTATTGCTACTCAATATGGTAGACTTTGATGTGATCTTGGGCATGGACTGATTGTCGCCTATCATGCTATTCCAGATTTCCACGCCAAGACTATGACACTGGCTATGCCAGGTTTGCCGCAGTTATATTGGAGGGATACAATGGATTATATTCCTAGCAGGGTTGTGTCCTTTCTAAAGGCCTAACAGATGGTTGAGAAGGGGTGTGATGCATATCTAGACTTTGTGAGAGATGTGAGTGCTGATACTTCTACCATTGAGTCAGTTCCGGCTGTGAGAGACTTCTCAGATCCAGCAGATCTTCTGGGCATGCCGCCCGATAGATATCGATTTTGGTATTAACTTGTTGCCGGGCACTCAGTCCATTTCTATTCCAACATATCATATGGCTTTAGTGGAGTTGAAAGGGTTGAAGGAGCAGCTGCAGGAGTTGGTTGATAAGGGTTTCATCCAGCCTATTTGGTCGCCTTGAGGTGCTCCGGTTCTATTTGTCAAGAAGAAGGATGGTTCTATGTGCATGTGTATTGATTATCGCTAGTTGAACAAGGTTACACTGAAGAACAAGTACCTATTACAGTGCATTGATGACTTATTGGACTAGCTACAGGGTGATAGAGTCTTCTCAAATATTGATGCAAGGTCAGGGTATCATCAGCTGAAGATTCGGGATCTGGATATTCCGAATACTGCTTTCAATACTTCGTATGGTCACTACGAGGTTATTGTGATGTCATTTGGGCTAACCAACACCCCAACAACATTTATGAACCTAATGAATAATGTATTCCAGCCATATCTTGATTCATTCATCATTGTGTTTATTGACGATATCTTAGTGTACTCCCGCAGTCGGGATGATCATGAGCAACTCTGAGGATCGTGCTCCAAACCTTGAGGGAGAAGAATTTTGGCTCGATTCGGTGGCATGTTTTGGGTCATGTGGTGTCGAGTGAGGGGATTAAGGTAGATCCGAAGAAGATTGAAGCAGTTTAGAGTTGGCCCAGATCGTCTTTAGCTACGAAGATTCGGAGTTTCCTTTGTTTGGCTGATTATTATTGTCGTTGTGTAGAGGGTTTCTCTTCTATTGCTGCATCTATGACTAGATTGACCTAGAAGGGTACTCTTTTTAGATGGTCCGAGGAGTGTAAGGTAAGCTTTCCAAAGCTCAAGACTGATTTGACTACAGCCCCAGTGTTGGTGTTGCCTTCGGGTTCGTGGTCATACACTGTGTATTGTGATGTGTCACATATTGGGCTCGACGCGGTGTTGATGCAAGACAGTAGGGTGATTACCTATGCATCTCGGTAGATGAAGGTTCATGAGAAGAATTATCCGGTCTACGACTTGGAATTGGAAGCTATTGTTCATGTACTGATGATTTGGAGACATTATCTGTACAGTGTCCCATGTGAGGTCTATACCGACCACCGAAGTCTCCAGCGTCTGTTAAAGCAGAAAGATCTTAACTTGCGGCAGTGGAGATGGTTAGAGTTTCTTAAAGACTATGATATCACTATTCTATATCATCTCGGGAAGGCTAATGTGGTGGTTGATGTCTTGAGTCGAAAGGCGGAGAGTATGGGTAGTTTTACATATCTACCGGCAACAGAGAGGGCATTAGCCATATATGTTCAGGCCTTGGCCGACCCATTTCTTAGATTGGATGTTTCGGATCCCAACCGGGTTCTTGCTTGCGTGGTTTCTCGATCTTCTTTTCACGAGCGCATTAGAGAACATCAGTATGACGACCCACATTTCTTTGTTCTTAAGGACACAGTATAGCAAGGCGACGCCAAGAAGGTTTCTATTGGGGATGACGTGGTGTTGCGGATGCAGGGTCAGTTATGTGTCTCCAATGTGGATAGGTTACGTGAGTTGATCCTTGAGAAGGCCCACAGTTCACGGTACTCCATTCATTCAGGTGCCACCAAGATGTATTAGGATTTGAGGCAACCTTATAGATGGAGGAGAATGAAGAAAGATATAGTGGAGTATGTGGCTCGGTTCCTGAACTGTCAGCAAGTGAAGTATGAGCATTAGAGGTCGGGTTGTTTGCTTTAGGGACTTGAGATTCCCGAGTGGAAATGGGAGCGTGTTACTATAGATTTTGCTATTGGGCTCCCATGGACTTTGAAGAAATTTGACGTTGTATGGGTGATTGTGTACAGGTTGACCAAGCGACTCATTTCATTCCGGTGGTGACTACCTATTCTTCAGAGAAATTGGCTCAGATCTATATCCGTGAGATTATTCGTCTCCATGGCATGCTGATATCCATTATCTCCGATCAAGGAACGCAGTTCACATTGCATTTCTAGAGAGCTGTGTAGTGTGAGTTAGGCAAACAGGTTGAGTTGAGCATAACATTTCACCCCCAGATGGACGGGCAGTCCGAGCGCACCATTCAACTCTTAGAGGATATGCTATATGCCTGTGTTATGGATTTCGGGGGTTCTTGGAATCAGTTCTTGCTTCTTGCATAGTTCGCCTACAACAATAGTTACTAATCGAGTATTTAGATGGCTTCTTATGAGGCCCTATGTGGGAGACGGTGCCATTCTTCAGTTGGTTGGTTTGAGCGGAGAGAGGCTAAGTTATTGGGCACGAATTTGGTTCGAGATGCCTTGGATAAAGTTATGTTGATATAGGACCGGCTTCTTACAACCTAGTTTAGACAGAAAAGTTATGCGGATCGGAAGGTTCGGGATGTAGCATTTATGGTTGGTGAGAGGGGTTTTCTCCGGGTTTCACCCATGAAGGGTGTGATGAGGTTCGGGAAGAAGGGCAAGTTGAGCCCTAGGTACATCGGTCCCTTTGAGATCCTTAAGAGAGTTGGTGAGGTGGCCAACAAGCTTGCATTGCCACCCAGCTTATCGGTAGTTCACCCGGTGTTCCATGTTTCTATGCTCCGGAAGTATTACGGTGATTCGTCCCATGTATTAGATTTCTGCTCAGTCCAATTGGACAAAGATTTGATGTATGTTGAGGAGCCAAAGGCTATCATAGACAGGCAAGTTTGAAAGTTGAGTTCAAAGTACATTGCTTTAGTGAAGGTTCAATGGAGAGGTCATCCGGTCGAGGAGGCAACAAGGGAGAGGATCACAAAATAAGGAGACTTTAGGTATGTCTCTATGCATGTTCGAGGACGAACGTTTATTTTAAAAAAGGGAGAATGTAACTACTCGACCGTTCATTTGTGTATTTGCGCCCCGTTTCCCCTTTTTGAAGATTCACACACGTGCATTTGTGGTTTTATGACTTACAGAGTTGATTGGTTTCGTTCCGTGAAGGTTTCAGGTTGATTTGGACCCTTTGGTTCTTGGCTTAGAAGCCTTAGTTAAAAATGTTGACCAAACTTTGACTTTGTAAAAATAATCCCGAAACGGTGTTTTGATGGCTTTGATAGCTTCGTATCATGATTTTAGAATTGTGCATATGCCCGGAATCGAATTCGTAGGTCCGTAGGTTGATTTGTGTTGTTTTGCCAAATATTGGCAATTTAAGGTTTAGACGTTTGACTATAGGTGGACTTTTGGTTATTAGGTTCGAAATTTAGTTTTGGGACTTGGAATAGGTACGTTATGCTATTTCGAACTTGCCTGCAAAATTTTGCATAATTTGGAGTTGATTTGATAGGATTCAGACACTTAGTTGCAATTCTAGAAGTTCTTGAATTTTACTTTGAAATTCATGCGTTTTGGTATCCAATTTATAGTTCTAGATGTTAGTTTTGGGTTTTGATCATGCGAGCGAGTTTGTATGATGTTCTTAGTCTTATGTGGATGTTTGGTTTGGAGCACCCAGGGCTCAGATGAGTTTCAGACGTGATTCAGAATGTTTTGGACTGAATCTGTAATTGCTTGTGTGTTGGTGCTCTGATGTCGCAATTGTGAGCACCAGCCTCGCAATTGCGAAGTGGGCAGGGGGTGGTCTGATGTCGCAATTGTGACCTTCCCCTTCGCATTTGCGATGTCAGCAAATCTGGGTTGGGGTCACATTTGCGAAGTTAGCAGTTCTGGGTTGGGGTCGCATTTGCGACCACTTAGTCGCTTTTGCAATGGCAGCCAACTTCGCAACTGCGAAGCCTTTGTCGCAATTGTGACTTATGTTGAGACTGTTAGGGTTCGCAAATTCGATCCCTGATTTGCAATTGCAATGCGAATCCTGTGTCGCAAATGTGACATCTGCAACTAGACATAAGGGCTGGAAAGTCGGGATTTAGTCTCATTTCTCACATTTTAGAACCATAGACTCGGTGGGAGGTGATTTGGAGAGGGGATTTTCATCTAAAAACATTGGGTAAGTGATTCTAATAAATTTTCAACCATATTTCATGATTATATCTTAGACTTAACATCAAATTTATAAGAATCAAAGAGGAAAATTGGGCAATTTTGTCAAGTTTTTGAAAAATGAAGAATTGAGTTTTGAGAGCCGATTTGGACTCGGATTTAAAAAAAAACATATATGGACTCGTGGTGTTATGGGTAATCAGTATCTACACCTGGGTTTTGACCGGGCGAGACCGAGGTTGTCTTTTGTTGACTTTTTGGGAATTTTGTAAAGATCAAAGCTTTATCTATTGTAATTATTTTCCCTTGCATTGTTTGATGATATTAAGTCACTTTTGGTTTTTGAGCCGTGTGGAAGCAAATTTTTGGGGAAAAGCTATTTTCGAGGGTTGAGTTGGCCTAGTTGAGGTAAGTATCTTGCCTAATGTTGTGTGGGGGAACTACCCCTTATAATTTGGGTTGATTGTGCTATTTGTGCTATTTAAAAGTCGTGTACGCAAGGTGACGAGTGGGTGCACGGGGTATATGTGGTAATTGACTGGTTTGGGTTATTTAGACCCTTTCCATGCCTTTAATTCAATTGTCATAACATATTATATTCCTCATTGTTAATATACTCTTACATGTGTTAATCTACCCTTACATGCTTTATTTGACATTGTTAACACTTGTTCTACCTCTTACGTGTTACTTTGCTCTTATATGCTCTAGTGAAGTTATTGTCTTCCTTATTGTCTTGTTACCTCTTGAATTATTAAATCAATTTTACTTGAAGTTGTTATTTCGAGGAATATCTTCTTGTTGAGTTATTGGTGTTGAAGTTGTAAAAGCCATTATCACATTGAGGTGGAGTTGTTAATTGTTGAAATATCTTTCTTGTCGAGAAATTCATATTAATATTGTTATTTTTGAGATTCTTGTACACATTGTGGTTGAACCATTGGGTATTTGTTGTGGTAACATTGGTATTGTTGACTTTTTGGCAAGTTGTGGCATATGGGCACTTGTGGTGCGAATTGTGATTGTGTTGTGATATTGATACGCATGCGGTAGTATAAGGCTAGGGGTTGATACGCATGCACTGAGATAGGGTAGGCTTGATACGCGTGTTGCTATTAAGGGAACTACTCGAAGCCATGCGGTGAGATAAGGTGGGCTAAAACGCATGTAGCTATTTCGGAAAAATAATTTTCAAAACTAAATGTAATGATCACGCCATGATATAAGGAAAGATTGTGATTGATATTGTGAAATATGAATACTAGGCGGTACGTCGGTTGTGATTCTTGTTGTGCATTTCATATTGAAAAGAGTTATTGGGTGAACAATTCTTGTTGCTTTTATTCTTCCTTGTCTTACCAGTTTGTGTGTATTTGATTTTTTGTGGTTCTTATTATTTTCTTCCTTATTATTGTCTTTTGCTTAAAATTCTGTCATTCATTTACGTTACTAAACTTCTTTGTTATCATTAAATTCTCCTCTTTCCATTACTTCTCGTTGTTATATTTTTGTTCCGTTTATCTTGTCCTAGTAGGTGTCTTAACTTGGCCTCATCACTACTCTACCGAGGTTAGGCTTGATACTTATTGGGTACCGTTGTGGTGTACACATACTATGCTTGTGCACATTTTTGTGCTGATCAAGGTACGCCTGTCCGTGTTGGACATAAGAGATTGATTGGTTAGCTGCTTTCAGGAGACTTCAAGGTATACATGTCCGACGTCTGCAGTCATCGGAGTCACCTTCCATTATCTTCCCATTTCTGTTATTTCCTTTATCAGACAGTCTTGTAGTAGACATTTTAGAATATTCTGTAGAGCTTATGACTCAGTTCCACCAGATTTTGGGAGTTATTTGTCAGCTTTGCAGTTGAGATTTATTATGATAGTTTAATGGTTTTAATTTGAGGTTTTTTATTTATTATTTCCACTATTTCTCTTTATATGTTAGGATTACCTAGCCTTAGAGACTAGATGCCATCACGACATCCTAAGATGTGAAATTGGGGTCGTGACATCACTCTTCCTCACTAGCACGGAAACACCCTTCGTGCAATCCACTCTTCCTCACCAAGCATATATATAAAATAGTACCAAGCAAGGCGGGAAGCATAAATAACATAAAGAAGATTGATTAAGCATAATACGCCACGTGAGAATTAATTATAACTTTTGCACCAATATGCGAGCCTACATTTCAAGAACCATAATGCTCAAGTATCTCAAAAAAAAAACATAAACATGATCTTTAGCATGAATATGAAAAACTCAAGTATCACAAGAATAATAGATATAGATATTTGTTCATGATATAAGTATGGCTACATCCGAATTAAGTATATCAACAATCTCAAGAATAGTCCATCATGTTCAATTTAAGATGTGTTAAGCTAAACCCATTATCTCTAGCATGGATATTTGTACTCATGTTATTATAGAAGCCAAGTAAGACATAAGTCAAGAAGATTACAAAGTTGAACAAGGCACAAAGAAGGATAAATTTTTCCCGAGCATGGATAACCCGAACACATGCATATATGCTCATCACCTCGCTTATGCATCACCCCCAAATGTAGAAAATAATATCATTTATTGGGAAAAATTCCCTCATATCAAAGCTAGGTAGGACACTACCTCATTGCAAAACAAGTTCAATATTCAAATACCGGTTTTCTTAGAAATACTCCTCAAAATGATCAAAACCTATCAAATATCATCTAAGGAAGTCAAATAATACTAAAGTATTATCTCCAATCAATAAAGGTAAAATATTTGATGAAGTCTCAAAAGTCAATAAAAAGTCAACCTGGACCCACATAGTCTAAATCCGATCTCGACACTAAATTATTATGACCCATAACTCCACGAGTCCAAATATATAACTGGTTTCAAGATACGAACTCAAATTGAGGTCCAATTTCCCAAAATTAGCTCTCTTAGAAACTAATTTCTACACTTTAAAATCCTAGCTTTAGGGATAAAATCTATGAGGAATCATGATATAGAGTTAAAATTAAGTTAAAAATACTAATCTTAGAAGTTGAGGTAAAAATCCCTTCAATAATCGGCTCCTCCCGAGGTCTTGGACTCAAAAATGAGGAAAATGAAGTCAAATTCTAATATTCAATATTTGAAGACCGTCGCGTCAGTGTCAATCGTGTACGCAGCCTACACCTCGCATTCACGAAGGCCAATGTCTATGGCTATCGCGTTCGCGCTTATGCTATCATGTTCATGATGGTTTCTCCCCCTCCCCCTCCCCCGCTAGCCTTCGCGTTCGCGATAGTGCCTTCATGCTCGTGAAGGTCAATCTCCCTAAGCTTCACGTTCGCATCTCTCCCTTTGCGTTAGCAAAGGGTAAAATCCCAGTGCCCCAACGTATTCAATGCAACGTCACACTACCTGTGCGTTCGCGAAGTGCTGCAATACAACGGCAAATTAGCTGCTACAAAATGGATCAAAATAGTCCGAAACCACCCCAAAACTCACCGAGCCCCTTGGGACCCATCTAAACAAGTATATAAACCTAAAATAATCTTGCTTGTAAGCTCAAAATAATAAAATAACATCAAATATCAAGAATCAGGCATCAAACCTCAAGAATTTTAAATGTTCATAACTCAAATTTCTAACTTTCGTCTAGAAGCGACGAAATGACCTTGGGTCACCCGAGACTTGAACTAAATATACGTATAAGTCCAAAATCATCTTCTAAATCACCAATTCTAAGTTATTTACACAAAAGTCAATCATTGGTCAACTCCAACAACTAGAGCTTCCAATCGTGAATTTTTCTTCCATAACTCCAAACCTATCAAAAATAAAAACCAACTGCACACGCGAGTTATAAATCATCAAATGAACCTACTAGAAGTCTCAAATTACAAAACAGAACGCTAGAACTCAAAATGACCAATTGGGTCATTACATTCTTCCCTACTTGAACATATCTTCATTCTCGAACGTGCCAAGAGTCATTCCAAAGACGTCAAATAGCTGAATAAACTCATCATACACATTCCAACAAGCGATCCCATGTTACCTCATGCATATTAATCTATTATTATATCTCGACTGGAGACCTTCTCTCTCAACCTCAGCTTTGTAAGCCTTCAACCTCAATTTTAATATCCGAAATTTCCTTCCAAAACCCAATTCCCACAATTACCTATACTGTATCAGACTTATTAATCGCTTTCAAGTCATAGAGGGACTATTAAACACAATCACGTAATATATCTGTAACGATCCGATCGGTCATTTTGAGCAATTGCACTCCGTTCAGCTATTTGAAATCTTGAGTAGCTTAGTATGATGCATTATGACCTATGTGAATCATCGTTTTTGGTTTTCAGGTTAATCGAAATTGATTTGGGAGAAAGATTCTCCACTAGGAAGCTTTAAGTTGGAAGAGTTGATCAAGTTTAACTTTTGAGTATTTGACCTAAAATCGGAGTTTTGATGGTTCTGTTAGGTTTGGATGATAATTTTTGACTTGGGTGTATGCCCGAATTTACATTTGGATATTTTTAGAAGGTTTCGGCACTAATTGGTGAAAGTTGAAAATTTGAATGTCTGTAATGTTCATGAGTTTGATCGGGAGTTGACTTTGATGATATCGGGTTAGGATTGTGGTTCCGGTAATTGGGATAGCTTTGTTATGTTGTTTGTGACTTGTGTGAAAAATTTGAGATCATTCTGAGTTGATTTGATATGGTTCGGCACGGGTTTTGGAAGTTGAAAGTTCAAAAGTTCATTAAGTTCAATTTGATGTGCGATTTATGGTTTTGATATTGTTATGCGTGATTTGACGCCTCGCGTAAGTCCATGTTATGTTATGGGACTTGTTGATATGTTTGGACGGGGTCCCGAGAGGCTCAGGTGAGTTTCAGATAAGTTTGGATTGTGTTGCGCTCGTTTTTGATGTTTCGACGTCGTTTCTTCAAGCATAAATAGTACCCCATCAAGCAAATGAGCTCCAATTTCTGTTTTGATTGCAACATTAGATCCGTATCGTAATTGTGGAACCATAGCAACTTAAATCATCAAGATTCGACATCATATAAGGAATTTATGGTAATTTTACTAAGAATTGGGTTGCAAGATTGTTTTTCAGACTAATTACGAAATTGCCTTTGAATTCGTATTTAAAAATCTGCACTATTTTCAAATATTGAAACCAACATATCTCCTTCATTATAAGGTCAAATGGATTGATTCAAAAGTCTACCTTTACTGGAATTTTACGATAAATCCGTTGGAAGCATCAAAAGCGAATTTCATGATTGTTTGGCATGAGAAACGACGTAGAACAACTGGGCAGAAACATATAATATCGAGAGTTTGTTCATTTGGTCATATTTTGAGTTGGGGAGCTCGGATTTGAGCGGTTGTAGAGGTGAGTTTCACCATATGGATTGGGTAAGTGTTCTATACTCGGTTTTGGTTATATTTCATGAATCTATCTTCATTTTGGCATTTGATTGATCATTCCAAAGTGAAACTAGTATTGTTGGACTCGTAATTGAATGTATTGTCGGATTTTGTGAGTTTTGTCAGATTCCGAGGTGCTGGCCCGTGTTTATCTTTTTGGTTAACCTTGGGCTTTTGATTAAATATTCCACCATTATCGATTGAGTTTGTTTCCTTTGGCATTATTTGATGTTCTTGAGTTACTTTTTTCTAGTTGTGAGCCATTCAGAGGTCAGTAGGTGCGGGATGACATTTTTGGAGTATCGTTTGGCTTGCTCGGTATTGGATTCGGCTTGTTCGAGGTAAGTAATACTTCTAAACTTGGTGCTGAGGATATGAACCCCTGAATATACGTGTTATATATTTGGTGTTGAGGTGACGCACATGCTAGGTGATGAGCGTGTGGGCGTGCACCGTGTGAATTATGACTCGGTTGACTCTGTGGTACTGTGTAGTTACCTAATCTTATTTGTATCCATGAAATTTGTATGTGCTAGTGTAATTGAGTTGTGATCCATATTAGAAACCATGTTTAGGCTATATGCTTATCCTGTTGGGACCCACTGAGGTCATTGTTGCTGTTGAGTTCTTTGCTTAAAGTACATTTACATACTCAGTCATATTCATTCATTTGCATATCATACCTCAGTCTATGTTATCATTTGTTGTCACATCATGTTGTCATTGTTGGGTTGATTGGCATGAGATATGTGAGCCCGAGAGAGTGGAGAGATTGATGACTGAGTTGGGGCCTGAGTCCGGATTGTGAGTGATATTGAGGGAATCGGGTTGCATGCTACAGCTGGCCCTACGGGCTTTATATATATTATTGATGGGATTGGGATGCATGTTGCAACATGCCACGTTGGCTGTATATGTATTATTATTATTATATCGATCGGGTTGCACGTCGCAGCAAGCCTTATGGGCTTTATATAGATTATTGATGGGATCGGGATGCATGCCGCAGCAGGCCATGATGGCTTATATTGGAGATTGGGCAGGATCCTCCCCTGCGGAGTCTGACATACCAGTAGTGAGCGCAGTACTTATTGATTCATGATGGGATCGGGCTGCGCGATGTAGTAGGTACTGAACAGTGCCGAGTGACTATTGTGCTGAGTGGTTGAGCGTGATGAGTGGGAGTGTGACACAGTGATATTGAGTATTCTAAGAGTGTGAGTACATGAATTCATCACTGTGATGCATTGCATTTGACATGCATACTTGACATACAGGCATAGAGATGCATTTTCTCATGTTACAAGGTTTTGTGACATTTATGACTTCACATGAACATTGACTTGTAGGCATAGAGATGTACTTTCCTTATGCTATCTGAGATTGAAACATCTTATATGTTGCTGAAAGTTTTTGGGAAAAATCACAGATTTCTGACTGAGTCATATTTTGGTGATTTCAGTGAAAGATATGGGTTTTACTTTTATACTTGAAAGGTATGCCTATTTTTCGGTAACTGTGAACGAGCTGAGCATCATATGTTTGAGTTGTTTCTTGTTCTACTTTTATTATATTGTTATGAGTTATTGTTGGCTATTAGTGTTGGACTCTGACTGTTGTCCAAGCTCGTCACTGCTTTCAACCTAAGGTTAGGTTTCTTACTTATTGAGTACATGGGTCAGTTGTACTCATACTATGCTTATGCACCTTGCCTGCAGATTTTGAAGATGATATTGCTGTGTATGGCGGGAGCTGGATTTGAAGATGAACCTGTATTGCGGTTGTCGCTGCTTCTCGTTCATGGTAGCTTTAGATTTATAAAAATCGTTTTATGTACATTTCAAACAGATGATGTATTTATTTCATACCAGCTTTGTAAACTCTAAATCTTAGAAGCTCATGATTTGTACTACCAGTCCTTGGAGATTTTTTGTATAAAAGTTCAGTTATATTATCATTATTTCTCTCAGTAGATATCATTTGAGTAGGATTGTTGTTAGTTGGCTTACCTTGTGGGTTGGGTTAGGTGCCATCAGGACTAGTTAGATCTTGGGGTCGTGACAAGTTAGTATCAGAGCTATAGGTTCATAGGTTCTTCGAGTCATGAGCAAGTGTCTAGTAAAGTCTTGCGGATCGGTATGATGACGTCCATTCCTATCTTCGAGAGGCTACAAGGCATTTAGGATAAACTTCCCATCTTTATTTCCTTATCGTGCGACATTGATTCAGCTTGAAGCGCATCTCTTTGATCAATGTTTTAAGGCTCTTTTGTGGAAGATTTCATCATTTCCCAACCCACTTTCTACCATTATTAGCTCACAATATTCCCACATACTACAAGGATACATGCATGCAAGTTAAGCACTCTCATCCCCATGAATTACCTTACTAATGGCCCAATCTAGTTACACTTTGAAATTAAGAGTTTGGGTGATAGAATCTTACCTCTTAGGAAGAATACCTAGGTTCCTGTCTTGATAATCTTCAAGATTTAAGTGAGAATTGAAGAACAATTTGACGAGGATCACTTCTCCCTCTAGGACCCTCTCTCTCACTCTAAAAATATCAGAATATATGTTCAAAATGGTCCATGGGGTGTGTTTTAACGAAATAGGGTCGGGTTTAAAACCCCAAAACTTAAGCTCCGGAACAGGTTGTGCGATCGCATAACCATTATGCGGACCGCATATCAGTTTGCATAATTATTGACCAATACGACCAAAAAACTGTCCGTGTCTGCGGTCATTATGCGTCCCGCATAACTGTTCTGCGGTCGCATAATGCACCGCAGAAAAGTTATGCGGTCGCATAGTCGACCGCATAATTGCTCTCAGACTGATCCAAAAACTGCTTCACTATGTAGCCATTATGCTGTCCGCAGAGTGATTCTGCGGTCGCATAATGGACTGCAGAAATGCGTAATTCTGCCAAACATTTTCCTTTACAACACGTAAAACCAATTCGGCACCACGAAACATTATTAACACTATTTTTCTTTTGCAAATATTTTACAGGGCCTTACATTCTCCCCCACTTAGGATCATTCGTCCTCGAATGAGGGTAAAAACAATATGTTATTAGCATCTTATGCAACTCAGTTTTCATACCACACCGACAGCCCCAAATTTGACTAACTCCCTAAATTCTCAAAAAAATTGCCAGAGTTTCATTTGTAACTAGGCCTATCCACCTGTCAGAGAGCCCCAGAAACACATCTTACAAACATATATAGAACCCAATGACATAGCATAACTCATAACCACACCAACTGTGGCCTCATGTAAACAACATATAATCAAAAGGAGCATCTTTACATTAACTGAACAAGTGATACAAAATTCTTAGGTGACAGGTTCGTAAAAGAAAGGATTACACAACTATTCAAACAAGTGAGGATACTTCTTCTTCATCTCTTCCTGGGCCTCCCACGTGGCCTCTTCAACCTGCTGGTTTTGCCATAACACTTTCACGGAGGCAATTTCTTTATTACTCAACTTTCGGATTTGCCTATCAAGAATAGCAACTGGAATCTCTTCATATGACAATTCTTCATTAACCTCAATGGTCTCAACCGGAATAATGAGTGACGAATCTCTAACTACTTTCTTCAATATGGACACATGGAACACTGGGTATACTAATGACATCTCAGGTTGTAGCTCGGGCTTGTACGCCACCTCACCGATTCTCTGAATGATTTTGTACGACCTGACATACCTGGGACTCAATTTCCCCTTTTTCCCAAATCGCATAATACCCTTCATGGGGGAAACCCTCAATCATCTTCTTTGAACTCCAAGTCTCTGCGACGAACATCCGAATAGGATTTCTGACGACTCTGAGCAGTTTTCAACCACTCCTTTATGATCTTAACTT
Organism: Nicotiana tabacum; assembly: GCF_000715075.1. Classification (NCBI taxonomy): domain Eukaryota; kingdom Viridiplantae; phylum Streptophyta; class Magnoliopsida; order Solanales; family Solanaceae; genus Nicotiana; species Nicotiana tabacum. The sequence continues at coordinate 61,941,590 of NC_134094.1, read as the reverse complement.
TTTCCATAGCCTAATGTACAAGGTCTAGCCCTTTCAACTCTGTTTCCCCAATCTCGAAACACCCAATGGGAGATCTACATCTTCTACCATATAATGCCTCAAACGGTGTCATCTAGTTACTTACATGAAAGCTATTGTTATAAGCAAACTCTATGAGTGGCAAATGATCATCCCAGCTACCCATAAAATCAAGAACATAAGCACGCAACATGTCCTCAAGTGTCTGAATAGTCCACTCCGCTTGCTCGTCGGTCTATGGATGGAAAGTTGTACTAAGATTCACCTGATTACCCAAACCTTGCTGAAATGTCCTCCAAAAATTGGCCGTGAACTGAGCCCCTCGATCGAAAATGATGGAAACTGGAGTGTCATATAGCCTGACTATTTCGTTGATATACAACTAAGCATATTGTTCCGCTGTGTTGGTAGATTTAACTGGCAAGAAGTGTGCGGATTTTGTAAGTCGGTCCACGATCACCTAAATTGAGTCAAACTTGCGCAGAGTGCATGGTAATCCTACCACAAAATCCATATTAATCATCTCTCACTTCCACATTGGAATTTCAATGTTCTGTGCCAACCCACCAGGCCATTGATGTTCGGCCTTCACTTGCTGACAGTTAGGACACCTTGCCACAAAGTCTGCCACATTCCTTTTCATGTCATTCCACAAATAGATTTCCTTGAGGTCGTGATACATCTTCGTAGAACCTGGATGCACGGAATACCTAGAAGCATGAGCCTCGGTCATGATTCTTTCCCGGAGACCATCTACATTCAGAACACATAGTCGCCCTTGGTACCATAGTGTACCATCATCCATGCTAAGAGAAAAAGCCGTAGTCTTATGTTTTTTTAATTCCCTCCTTCAATTGCACCAAAAATGGATCGTTGTATTGCTTCTCTTTGACTTCCACAACATGTGATGATTCGGCCCTATTTTGCACAATTACCCCTCCTTTATTAGAGTCTGTAAGACGAACTCCCAAACTAGCCAGTCGATAGACTTCCTTAGCCAATGGCCTTCTATATACCTCCAAGTGTGCTAAACTACCCATAGATTTCCGGCTAACAGCATCCTCCACAACATTAACTTTCCCCGGGTGATATAGAATATCGATGTCGTAATCCTTGAGTAACTCAAGCCATCTTCTCAGCCTCAAATTCAGCTCCTTTTGTTTGATAATATATTGAAGACTCTTGTGGTTCGTGAATACATCTACATGGACCCCATACAAATAGTAACGCCAAATTTTCAATGCAGAAACCACCGACGCAAATTCTAAGTCATGTGTTGGATAATTTTTTCATGATTCTTGAGGTGCCTAGAACATATGCTATAATTTTGCCGTGTTGCATTAATACACACCCAAGCCCAATTCTTGAAGCGTTGCAATATATGACAAATTCATCTGTACCCTCTGGCAAGGTCAACACCGGCGCTGTAGTCAACTTCGATTTCAACTCCTGGAAGCTCCTTTCACAAGCATCGAACCATTGGAACTTAACTACTTTCTGAGTCAATTTAGTCAACGGAGAGGCAAGAGTAGAAAACCCTCCACAAACTTCCTGCAATACCATGTTAAACCCAATAAACTACGAATCTCAGTGGGCATTATAGGTTTAGGCCAATTCTTTACTGCTGAAATCTTTTGAGAATAAACCTTGATTCCTTCTCTAGAGAAAACATGACCCAAGAATGTGATAGATTCGAGCCAAAATTCACACTTTGAAAACTTCGCATACAATTGGTGCCGATGAAGAGTCTGCAACACTGCCCTGAGATGATCGGCATGGTCCGCCTGACCTCGTGAATACACAAGAATGTCGTCAATGAACACTATCACAAAGGAGTTGAGGAAAGGCTTGAAAAGTCGATTCATAAGATCCATGAAAGACGATGGGGCATTTGTTAGTCCAAACGACATTACCATAAATTCAAAATGCCCATACCGGGTCCTAAAAGTTATTTTCAGAATATCCTGCTCCCTGATCTTCAGTTGGTGATACCCGGATCGTAAATCAATTTTGGAGAAGTATGTAGCACCCTGTAACTGATTAAATAAATCATCTATTCTTGGTAGTGGGTATTTGTTTTTGATTGTGACTTTATTGAGATACCGGTAGTCAATGCACATCCTCAATGCTCCATCTTTCTTCCTCACGAAGAGAACCGGTGCGCCCCGTGGCGACACATTCGGTCGGATGAAACCCTTCTCTAACAAATCCTTCAACCGCTGGTGCCATTCTGTAGGGCGAAATAGATACAGGTTGCATGCCTGGCATCACATCAATTCCAAAATAAATCTCCCTGTCTGACGGAATCCCAGGGAGCTCATCAGGAAAGACCTCCAGAAATTCATTCACAACTGGCACTGACTCGAGTGTAGGTGCCTCAGCAGTGGTATCTGTAACCCGGACAAAGTGATAGATACACCCCTTGTTAATCATCTTCGTGGCCTTATGGTAAGAAATAAACCTACCTTTCGGCATCATATTATCCCCCCTTCCACTCAATAACCAGCTCATTAGGAAATTCAAACCTCACAGTTCTAGTTCCGCAGTCGAGCTTAGCAAAACATGAATAAAGCCAATCTATTCCCATAATTACATCAAAATCAACCATCCCCAATTCAATGAGATCGGCCACGGTGTCCCGACCACGCATAGTGACAACATAGCCCCTATAAACTCGTGTGGCCACAATAGACTAGCCAACTGGAGTAGATACAGAGAACGACTCAGGAAGTTATTTCGGTTCTATCCCAAATTCCATAGCAACAAAAGGGGTAACATAGGACAAGGTGGAACTAGGATCAATAAGAGCATATACATCATGAGTTTGGACAGTCAATATACATGTGACGATATCTGGAGAAGCCTCTGCACTCTGGCGACCACTCATAGCATAGAAACAGCTGGGTCCTCCTGAAATTTGTGCACCACCCCTAGCTGCACCACTCCCTTCTGGAGCCGGAGGGCCTCGAGCTGGAGGGGGTGCTGAAGATGTAGCAGCCGCAGAACTGGATGGATGTGTTGTGCCCCTGTCCGCACCCTGGCGGGATGAACGGCACTCCCTCTGAATATGACCCCTCAATCCGCATCCGTAACATATAGATAAGTCCATGTAGCAAATCCCCGAGTGCATCTTCCCACTGATCGGCCCTAATGGTGGGGTCCCCTGCTGCAGGAATCTCCCTCCTGATCGGCCCTGATGGTGGGGTCTCCTAGTGCCCTAATTGGGCCTGAAGCGACTCCCCTGCTGCTGATTGTGCCCCGCTAGCGGTGCACTGGCTGAAGACTAAGCATGAGACTGGGTTGGCCCTGATGACCCTCCCCTGAAAGCTTATCTCCCCCCACCAAATGACTCCCCAAAGTTGCTCGCGGACCGAGCCTTGCTGGTACCCTCTCGCTCCCTCCTATTCTTCAACTTGTGGTCCTCTGTAGCTTGAGAAAATGCTACCATTTTTCCATTGTTCATGTCGGAATTTAGGGCAGCTATAGCAGCCTCATTGAAAACCAAGGGACTAAGGCCCTGCATAAACCAGCGCACTCTAGTCTCCATAGTAGGCAACATGAGAATGGCATATTTTGATAGACGCGTGAACTCCATGTGATACTCGCACACACTCTTACTCCCTTGCTTAAGATTCTCAAACTATGCGGTATGGGCTGCCCTAGTCTCGTCAGGCAAGAAATGGTCTATAAAGGCATCAGCAAACTCACTCCATCTCGCTGGAGGGCTCCCCTCCTCCCGAGAGTCCTCCCACAGCTCAAACCAAGAATAGGCCACCCCTTTCAGGCGGTAGGTAGCCAACTCCACTCCCTCCGTCTCAGTAGCGCGCATAACCCGGAGAGTCTTATGCATCTCATCAATGAAGTCCTGTGGGTCGTCCTGGGGATTAGCACCCGTGAACACCGGAGGATCCAACTGTAGAAATTTGTTCACCCTAGAACTAGTAGAATCCCCTTGCTGGCTAGAAGATGTAGGTGCAACATTTGACCTTTGGGCCTGAGAAGCCACTATCTGAGTCAGCATCTGAATAGCTTCCCTAAGATCCCCATAAGAAATACCAGAGCCGGAAGCTGAGGCTGGAGGTTGAATCGGAATGCCAGGTAGAGGAACCGTCGCACCCTCAGTAGGTATAGGAATTGGTATGACCTGGGCCGGTGTAGTGGAATCAGGTAGTGTAGTAGTTGGGGGATTATCCTCACCCCTCGGGTGTTCACCCGCTTCATCAAATAAAGGGTCAAATGCCACTCCTAAGGCAGCGTTGGCTCCTTGGCCAATTCTTGCTCTCTTCTTAGGTGCCATATACTGAAAGTTACAAGAATGCACGAGTTAGAGGAGGAACAGTTGCACATTTAGTTTCATCGCACAATCCAGAATATCAAAGAAGGGTATTGTTCCTAAATGTCCGAGTAGCCTCCAACTTATAGATATGGTCGACAACACATCGATAAGAAGGACTCTACTAGATACGGCTCCGAGACATCCTAAGACACTTTAAAACCTTAGGCTATGATACCAAGTTTGTCACGCCCCATCCTCGGGAAGTGCGACCGGCACTCAACCGAGTGAACCCAGCCGAGCAAGCCTGTTAGATACTTTCTACCCTATTAACCCATGATCAAGAGAAGACGAGATTGCATTAATTATATAGTAGGAGTCTTGTTCATACAATCCTAAATCATTTCATTAGTCATTTCGCTTTTAAGTCCCAAAATATACATTTCTTATAGTTCAAGTGGAACAAGTGATCGAACACAACATATCCTATATAACATTCCCAACACTCATATACAACCCACATAGTGCCTACGGAGCCTCTAAAGATACAAAAGAGAGTAAAGATAGTGCCGACAATAAGGCCCCGGCTATACCTCAAAAAGTGACCATAATATAAACAAAAGGTACAAGACATAACCCCGAAATGAAATTTGGATCACCGAGTCCACTGAGAAGAGGGTGCAGCACTATATGTGATCTGCATTGTCTGCTATGTAACCACTTGCATCCATTTAAAGATGCAGCGCCCTCGGCAAAAAGGACGTTAGTACTGTCGAATAGCACTAGTATGTATAGCTAAACACCAATTCAATAGAATCAATAATAATATAAGAAGAACAGTCAAGAATTCAATAAGGGCTTCAAATAATAGTAAAACAACAAATTAAGGACCATATACATTTTCAAGATAATTTTTATATTACTAGGTTGGGTGACCTTTAGTACCGATATTCCACAATTCACCATACCTCTGTACTCTTACACGGAGTCCATTCTCGGCCCGATCGGCTAGGCCATGTCATTTGAGACATCATAATATTCCATACACAATACCACCATGTTCTTACACAAAGTCCAATCTCGGCCCAATCGACTAGGCCATCTCATTTGGAGACATTGTCGCAATTGCATTCACAATTTCCGGCACATAGGGGTCTTTCATACAACTTGGCAAAACAACCTTTATTTCAATCTTGACATGAAGTCTTAACATTCCTAACACATATTCCTCATTTTAAACATATTCTCAAATGGCAAGATGACATGATGAAGCATTTAGCATAAACATTGAACAAACATCTTTCAACACAACCACATTAGGAAAAGCCAATTTGATAATGATCGAGGACTTACTCCGATTACATGAACACCATGGGATTCGATTCTAAGAAATGGGGGGGGGTAGCCAACATACCTCTATTGAGCTTCTTAAAACTCTAAGATGTTCCGGAACATTAGCAACTTCAATCTATTTAAGCAATATAACAAAATTGAACCAAAGATTAGGAAGATGAACATGGTTTTAGCTCATTTGAGCATACTATCAAACATTAGGTGTGCATCAATGTTTTAAGGCTCTTTTGTGGAAGATTCCATCATTTGCCAACCCACTCTCTACCATTATTAGCTCACAATCTTCCCACATACTACAAGTATACATGCATGCAAGGTAAGCACTCCCATCCCCATGAATTACCTCACTAATGGCCCAATCTAGTTACACTTTGAAATTAAGAGTTTGGGTGATAGAATCTTACCTCTTAGAAAGAAGACCTAGGTTCCTCTCTTGATAATCTTCAAGATTTAAGTGAGAATTGAAGAAAAATTTGATGAGGATCACTTCTCCCTCTAGGACCCTCTCTCTCACTCTAAAAATATCAGAAAATATGTTCAAAATAGTCCATGGGGTGTGTTTTAACGAAATAGGGTCGGGTTTAAAACCCCAAAAATGAAGCTCCAGAACAGGTTGTGCGATCGCATATTTAAAACACAAAAAATAAAGTTACGGAACAGGTTGTGCAATTGCATAACCATATGCAGACCGCATATCAGTCGCATAATTGCTGACCAAAACGAGCAAAAACTTGTCTGTGTCTGCGGTCACTATGCGGCCCGCATAACTGTTCTGCGGTCGCATAATGCACTGCATAAAAGTTATGTGGTCGCATAGTCGACTGCATAACAGTCCGCTCCACTTGTCCGTAGCGTCTGAATAGTCCGCTCCACTTGCCCGTCAGTCTGTGGATAGAAAGTTGTACTAAGATTCACCTGATACCCAAACCTTGCTGAAATTTCCTCCAAAGATTGGCCGAAAACTGAGCCCCTTGATCGGAAATGATGGAAACTGGAGTGCCATGTAGCCTGACTATTTCCTTGATATACATCTGAGCATACTGTTCGGCTGTGTCGGTAGATTTAACTGGCAAGAAATGTGCTGATTTCGTGAGTCGGTCCACGATCACCCAAATTGAGTCAAACTTGCGCGGAGTGCATGGTAATCCTACCACAAAATCCATATTAATCATCTCCCACTTCCACATTGGAATTTCTATGTTCTGTGCCAACCCACCAGGCAGTTGATGTTCGGCCTTCAGTTGCTGATAGTTCGGACACCTTGCCACAAAGTCCGCCATATTCGTTTTCATGTCATTCCACAAATAGACTTCCTTGAGGTCGTAATACATCTTCGTAGAACCTGGATGCATGGAATACCTAGAAGCGTGAGCTTCGGTCATGATTCTTTCCCGGAGACCATCTACATTCAGAACACATAGTCGCCCTTGATACCTTAGTGTACCATCGTCCATGCTAATAGCAAAAGCCGTATTCTTATGTTTTTGAATCCCCTCCTTCAATTGCACCAAAAATGGATCGTTGTATTGCTTCTCTTTGACTTTCACAACAAGCGATGATTCGGCCCTGTTTTGCACAATTACCCCTCATTCATTAGATTACGTAAGACGAAGTCCTAAACTAGCCAGTCGATAGACTTCCTTGGCCAATGACCTTCGATATACCTCCAAGTGTGCTAAACTACCCATTGATTTCCGGCTAACAGCATCCTCCACAACATTGGCTTTCCCCAGGTGATATAGAATATCGATGTCGTAATCCTTGAGTAACTCAAGCCATCTTCTCTGCCTGAGATTCAGCTCCTTTTGTTTGAAAATATATTGAAGACTCTTGTGGTCCGTGAATACATCCACATGGACCTCATATAAATAGTGACGCCAAATTGTCAATGCAGAAACCACCGCCGCAAGTTCTAAGCCATGTGTTGGATAATTCTTTTCATGTTTCTTGAGTTGCCTAGAAGAATATGCTATAATACACAACACATAAAGTTAATTCGGCACCACGAAACATTATTAACACTATTTTTCTTTTGCAAACATTTTACGGGGCCTTACATTCATATGGCCCGGTGATGCACTCGTCGATACGTGGCTCTACCGGTGTTTTCTCACCGGTCGGCCGCGATGAGGAGGCCTTTTCTTCTTGAGGAACGGTCTTTGATGTTTTTTCCATTGATATATGAGGTTTAAGGAAGAAGAAGGTGGAATTTGTGCTTTAATAAAAGATTGGCAACGGAAACCGGCAAAGTTGATGAACTTAAAGTGAATAGAAGTGCTTTTGAAGATTAGAAGAAATTTGAAAGTAAAGTTTGAGAAGATTATGAAGGTGGTCTATTTATAATGTCCACTTTGATAGTTTGAAAGCACTGGTGGCCGACCATCAACTGGCGTTAATTAATGACCTTGTAAACTGTGCAGACGCGACGCTTCAATCGCTTATGTCGCTTATATCATGATGTTGACGTCATAATTGATCGAGGTATTAAATCGAAGTCTCAAATTCGTTTCTTCTCGTTACACTCCAAAAAACGAGGGGACTATCTGTATACAGTCGGAATCGGGCATACCCGATTTTGTTGGCAGGGGAGTTGCCTCGAGGGTAACCTCATAATAGATCGGGCTCGAGCTCAAAGATAGAGCATCACGCCTGGAGATTGAAGTGTTCATTGAGATCGAGGTCAGCAACAATCGAGATCAAGCATGACTGACTTCGAGTAAGGTGTAATAACGGAATAGCGAGATATCAGTAACGGTCGAAGATCACGACGGAAATCCCGGAACAGATCAAATCAAAGCAGTTATTAGTGCCAGTCATGGGATCTACTTCCGTTATGAGGGTTGTACCTTATTTAGTATTCCTCTATTATATAGAGAGGGATCCCATTCACTTGTAAGGGGGACAATCATTATCCACTAATAAGAATATAGACATACGCTGCTTTCTTTGTTTTACTTATTGTTCATCGCTGTTTGTTCCATTCTCTACTGTTCTTATTAACTAACCTCGAGACTATCTCGAATCGAGGTCGAGTCATCATTTTCAGATCGGTTTGATTTATTTCATTGTCTAATTTATCTATTTAATTCGCTATTTATCAATTGGTACTGGTTTAAATTACATATCCTTAAAACCACAATATAAGTTTAATTGTTACTCAATTTTTAGGGTAAACAAATATATATGTGGTTTCTAGACAACTGAATTAATTCGGTTCTAAAGTAATAGAAGAATTGAATAAATATGCAATACTTAGCCTTGAGATGAAGATGAAATAGCAGAAACAGTAATTCCAGGAGCAGGGCTTCCGGGAAGAACATCACTGAAATCGAAAAGCAAGAAGATAAAATTGTATAAAGCTTTGAATAGATTATAGCGTAAGTTTGTCAAAAAATTCGTGTCCTTTACAATGATAACAAAGCTCACTATTTATAGCTGCACCTAGGGAACAAGGTTCTAGGATCATGCCCTTCTTTAATGTCAATTATGAAGGCCATTGAAGAATGTGCAACAGCGAGCATGAATGACAAATTCTTTGTAACGGGCATTATATTAAATGTTGTAGAATATTCTCCATTAAATGCTACCGGGTGGTAGGCATTTATTGCGTCTTTATGAGCACCATTCTTTCCGGTAACAGATGGAACAATTGTCTTCAGTTTTAGCTATCCTTTGCCATCAGCTCCACGTGTCACTCCCTTATGCAATCACGTAACATAGCATATTTTACCTTATACAGTGGTCCCCCTACTTTCCGATGACATAACTTTGTGTCACCGGGAAGTTAGTAGAAACATTCTTTTTGGCGGGAATTTAACTGACCCCCTCTGAAAAGATTCTCACGGTTGATTAGACGCACGTCTCTCCGTATTTAATGTCCCAAACACACGTCATCCCATGATTCAGCATTACTTTTGCTAGCTATCGACGTAATTATGGCTACGAGTTTAGCCGCCCAAACCTTTACTTATACGCATCAACCTCTTTTATTCAACCTCATAATTCTCCAAACTCTCTCAAACTTTCTTCATTCAACTTGTACTCTGTTCTTCAACCTTTTAATTCCCTTCATAAGAGAAAAGCTTTTCCTTCTTTTCTAACATAGAATGGCTTCTTCTTTAAATAATCTCAGTTCCTCAAAGAACAAAAGCAAAGCCGATGAAGGTGCTCCTAGTAAAGTGAGCACTATCATCCCCAGAAGTTTTGTCACAACTAAATACTTCGAAGAGAAATTTTCTTCTGCTAACCCTCGTACATGGGCCGTTGCAGATATTCTTCTTCCATCCATCCTTCCAATATTCCTACTATGAAGGAATATTGTCATTGCCAGGATTTAGACATTATCGCAGCAGATCTGGCTGAGCGGGTAACCTTACCCAAGAAGGATTTTACTTACTTCTATACGTACCCCTTCACTTTGGCTATGTTTTCTCTAAGTGGAGAGCTTGACTCCGTTATTATGGAGTTCTTCCTCTGCTACCAGGTATGTTTGGCATAGGTGAGTTCCTCCGTGTGGAGGACGATACTTGTCTTCGGCGCCTGTGCCAAGAAACGGGGGAGGAGCTATCCCTAGCTCATGTGATGAACCTTTATTCCCCCAAGATCTTCCATAGGGGGATGATTAACTTCAGAAAGTGAGGCAACCATGCACTGCTATCCAGCATGGATGATGATAACGATCGTGGGTGGATGGAATGGTTTGTTTCAGTTGCCACCAGTGACGTCATCCCGGCCTTAGCTCCATCTTTCCCAGAATTATGGAACTACACTCGTAAGTATATAGTTTGCTTCTGGTATTGTTAAAGACCATTCCTCGTCATTATTTGACTTTTCTGCCTTTACCTATCTCAGCCAACTCGGGCTCGCACCTGCGGCTCCTCCTTCGCTTCTGCAGGCTCGCACCTGCGGTTCCCACTCCGCAGGTGCGGTTACACTAGTAGCAGCAGCTTCAGCTGCAATTCCTCAACTCCCATTAAGCCCTTAAGCACCCGAAATCATCCTGAGGCCTCTGGGACCTCAACCAATTATACCAACAAGTCCTATAACCCGATACTAACTTAGTCGAACATTCCAATCCCTCAAAACAACATCAAAACACCAAATTACATACGGATTCAAGCCTAAAGAACTTCTAAACTTCGGAATTCCACAACGACGCCAAAACCTACCAAACCACGTCTGATTGACCTCAAATTTTACACATAAGTCAAAAATGACACCACTAACCTATTCCAACTTCTAGAAATCCAATCCGACCCCGATATAAAAATTTCCACTGCCGGCCAAAATCGCCAAAATTCCAACTTTCGCCAATTCAAGACTAATTCTACTACGGACCTCCAAATTATATTTCGGATGCGCTCCTAAGTCCAAAATCACCTAACGAAGCTAACAGAACCATAAAAATTCAAATCCGATGTATTTTTCCCAAAAGTCGACATCCGGTCGACTTTTCCAACTTAAGCTTCCAATTAAGATACTAAGTGTCTCAATTCACTCCAAAACTCAATATGCTTTCAATATATAACAGAAGTGAGCTAAAGCAATTAAACTAACTAAAGGTTTACATAATAACGGGGTGAAAACTCAAAACACAAATGCGGAATGATAGCCCGACATTGGGGTGTCACTAAGTCATGAGCATCTAACAGCCAATCTAGAAACAGAGTCTACTACAATCTGTGCCAAATACCAATACAAGAGAGAAAAGATAACAAGAAAGGAAAAACAAAGGACTGCGGACGCTGCAGCTACCTTGTAAGTCTCCGATAATCAGCTCGCGCATGAACTCAGCGACCGCTAAAACCGTATACACTTAGATCTGCACATGAAGTGCAAGGTATAGCATGAGTACAATCAACTCAGCAAGTAACAGAATTAAATAAGGAACTGAGAAGCAGTGACGAGCTCTAAAAATACAGATCATTTCAAAAGTTTTCAGTAAAAAGTGAACATGCTTTCAAATTCGGTGGTATAAATCAAATCAGTTCAAGTTCAAGTAAAACGGATATGAATCTTCTAGAATTTTCACAACAACAACAGACAGCAACTAAGTGCAACAATAAATAAAAGCAAGTACAACCTCTCAAGGCAGCAGTCACTCAACTTATCTCAACAGCTCAGACTCTCGGCTCTCAGCCCTCAATACATACTCTCAATAGTTACCTGTGCTCACTGGGGTTGTACAGACTCCGGAAAGGCTCATTCAGCTTAAGAGCTATATTGATGCGGCGTGCATCCCGATTCAATATTGTTGCGGCATGCAACCCGATCCAATATTGTTGCGGCATGCAACCCGATCCAATAATATTGCGGCGTGCAACCCGATCCAATATTGTTGCGGTGTGCAACCCGATCCAATAATATATATATATATATATATATATATATATATATATATATATATATATATATATATATATATATATATATATATATATATATATATATTGCTCGAAGGCTTGTTGCGGCGTGCAACCCGATCCAAATACCTCACAGCTCGCAGCTCGGCACTCAGACCCTATCTCAGTCACTAACCTCTCCAGCCCCTCGGGCTCACAGAATATTATAATAATTAGCCCAAATAGAGAATACAACAAGTATCAATAAGAAATGAGAGGGAACGGAGATATAACACACAAGTAAAACTGTAACTGAGTACAAGACAGCAATTAGCAGTCAATTCAACAAGTATACAACCACTGCGGGTCCCAACAGTGATATCATATGTCCTAAGCATGGTTTCTAACATGAAAGGTAGTCAATTGCTCAAAGCCCTCCGTTATTATCAAAGCCGAAGGAAAGGGGAAAAAATTTTAATCTACCAAGCATTCTCCTAGGTAGCGGTAAGCGCCGTTTTATTCCGTGAGGATGAAGGTAAGCAATCTCCCATTTATTACATTAGTAGAATTTTAGCTGGAGCAGAAACTCACTACCTTCATTTGGAGAAGCTCGCCTTAGCTCTTATAGTCGCTGCTCGAAAGCTGAAACCTTACCTCCAATGTAAACCGACAGCTGTGGTGACCACCGATCCCCTACGGAATATACTTCATAAACCCGAACTCTCAGGTAGTTTGGCCAAATGGGTCGTCAAAATGAGTGAATTTGACATAGGATATAAACCTAGGACTGTGATTAAGTCACAAGTTTTGGCCGACTTTGTGGCTGATTTTAGTCCAGGATTGCTGTCTCTGGCAACCAAATAAGTGGTGATGGTGTTAGAATTGACATCGAGTGTTTGGACCCTATTTACGGACGGAGCTTCCAACGGAAAGGGGTCCGGGCTTGGCATAGTGTTAACCACTCCTTCAGGAGAAACCCTAAGGCAGGCCATAAGAACGGTCCCTTTGACAAACAACGAAGTAGAGTATGAAGCTTTGATTGCAGGACTCGAATGGGCCCGAAGACTTGATTCCGAGGTCATAGAAATCAAACGCCACTTCCAGCTGGTGGTAAATCAGGTCTATGGCATCTTCGAAACCAAAGAGGAGAGCATACAATAATACGTAGTGAAGGTTTAGGCTCTGCTTGCTCGATTTCGGGAGTGGTCAATTATGCATATCCCGAGGTAAGAAAATGCAGAAGCGGATGCATTAGCTAACCTTGGTTCATTAATGTAAATGAAGGGATCCGATTCCGGGGTGGTAGTACAGATCATGCACTCGGTTATGGATGCAAATAGCTACTATAAGGTGAATACGACTAATTTGGTCTGGGACTGGAGGAATGAGATCATTGATTATCTCAAACACGGGAAGTTTCTTGAAGACTCCAAGGCATCCTCGGCGCGGCGCACTAAAGCAACACGATATAGCTTCAAAGGAGACAAACTGTACAGGAAATCTTTCCAAGGCCCGCTAGCCCGATTCTTGGGAGCCTGTGAAGCTAATTATGTTATGTGAGAAGTCTACAAAGGGATATGTGAAAATCATTCGGGCACAGACTCCTTAGTACTGAAACTGGTAAGGGCAGGATACGATTGGCCCCGAATGGGACAAGACCCCAAAGCTTTCGTGCAAAAATGCGATAAATGTCAACACTACGGACCACTGGTACATCAACCAGCAGAGTCATTGCACTTTGTTCTGTCTCCATGGCCGTTCATAAAGTGGGGAATGGATATCGTCGGACCACTACGGGTTGAAGCAGGTCCTTATGAGAAGATCGGTGAACGTGAGGTGGTGGATATTTTGTGGGAGAACATAATTTACAGATTTGGAATACCAAAATAGATAGCCTACGATAATGGGCCACAGTTTATAGGCGAAAAGATCACAAAGTTCCTTGAAGAATTGAAAATCAAAAGAATCATATCCTCTCCCTATCATCTGAGCACAAATGGTCAAGCGGAATCAACGAACAAAGTTATTATACAAAATCTTAAGGCTGCCTCCATGTTGGTCAATCTTTCAGCAGAGGCAACCTCACGATCGTATGCAGCAAGAACGAAACTTTGGACTTTAGCCAATTTGGCCCTTGCCTCTTCAAATTGAACCCTCAACGAGGCGATCTCTTGGCTAAGGGTATCTAATTCTTTCTCTCTTTGCAGCAAACGAGCCTCCAACACAACAGCCTTAGCAGCTTTGGCTTCCAGTTCTGAGAGACGAGCATCAGTTTGGTCTCGCTCGGCCAAAAGTTGATCCCGCCTGGAGGTAAGTTCTTCTTTTTTATGAATCAACCTCTAGAGGCCCTCGGAAGCAAGGAAATTGGCCATCGAAACAAGAAAGGCGAACACAAGATATACCAAATCAAAGACAGGAGAAATGACAAAGGAAATGAAGAAGTGTACCGCTACAGCGTTGTGCATAGCAATGTTCAACAAGCACTCTCCCGAGAGAGCCTGTATCTTTTCCCAATCTTTTTCTGAAGCCAAAGGCTTCAAATAGTTAGCAAGTTCCATCGGTCGGGACAGCAAATTGCATTCGGTAGAGACCGAGAGAGTAACGCTCCTCCTTCTTTTGTAGATCTTTTGAGTGGGCAGCATAATTTTGCCCCAAATTTCCATGAACCAGGGACTGGGGGAGAGAAACATTCTTTTCTCGGACAGATGCAACAAGTGGAGATGATGTCGCAATTGCTGGTAGAAGAGTTGGTGAAGAAGGAGATGAAGTTGATGGCGTTGAAGGGTGAGAAGCAGCTGCGGAAAATGCAGTGCTGGTTGATGGTTGCTCGTCAACCGAAGATGGCAGGGACCCGGTACTCAGCCTCACAATACCGGGCACAGTGACTGGGATCCGAAAACGGGAGTTGGCATTTTCCACCATTTCAAACTCCCCCCTAGAGCACCGAGGAATCATCCTCGGTTAGTATAGCTAACTCAACAGATTGAGCAGTCTGTTGCGTTGAGGAAGGTCACCGTCTTCTATGTTGAGAAGCCCCCTCCTCGTTATCTTCTCCATCATCATCAATCATCACGGTATCTATGGCTGACCCGGTGGAGAGCTCGTCACCATGACTTCCAGAGATGACTCGGGGGAAGCATTCTTCGCCCTCTAATTCTTTCCCCCCGGCCGCGGAAGAATGCCTTCTTTTTGTTTGCATGTTCTCCGTCCGGGGACTTCGAGAAAAAGCACTCGCACCAGAAGCAAGCCCGGAGATGCCTGTCTATGAAAAGGTCTTCTGCAGCAACCTCGTTGCATCATGCAGGATCAGCCAAAACGTCCTCATCGGGGACGATAACTGAGCCCTGGGGTAGAACTATATTCAACAGGAGAGAAGAATTGGATAACTTTCTCATAAGAAACGGTAAAGACAAGATGAGTTCAACATACCGTGATTTTTGTCCTTCCACCCTAATTTCAGGGAAAGCTCTTTCCACGTGCGGGTTTTGGGCGTAGTAACGTCCAAAATTTTCTGAACCCATTGGTCTAAGCCCTCAACCCTAGAGGGAACCCACAACTAATAAAAATGGCTATTCGACTTTACAGTCTCACGGGATGGACCAAGTCATAATCCCTCGCGGTGCACGTTATGAACGGAGTCTTTTCCTAATCCTCCGGGTTTATCTTAATCTGGTTGTACTCGGAATAAGCATCGAGGAAACTCATTAACTCATGCCTGGTCATTGCATCAATCATTTGATCGATGTTTTGCAGTGTGAACGAATCCGTTCGGCACGCCTTATTCAAGTCCTTATGGTCTACGCACATGCAAAATTTATTGTTCTTCTTAGGAACTAGTACTACATTAGCTAGCCAGTCCGGATACTTTACCTCTCAGACCGAACCGATATAAATTAGGCGAGTTACCTCTTCTTTGACGAATTTATTTTTTTGGTTATGCAATAGGTTGTTTCTTTTGTCTTACCGAAGGGATGCTGGCATCCAAGCTTACCTTGTGTATGGCTACTTCCGTCGGAATACCTGTCATATCTGCATGCGACCACATAAAATAATTGTCATTAAATTTAAGAAATTCAATAAATCCAGATCTAAGCTCGGGGTGCAGTCCTGTGCCCAAGTGGAATTTACTCTCCAAGAACTTTTCAAATAATGCTACTTGCTCAAGCCCTTCCGCTATGGACTTTGTTGCGTCCGTCTCTTCTGCTACCTGGAAATTTCTTGTCACCTAATAACATTCCGATGCCTTTTCCCCCTAGTTGACTTCACTTGATTCGAGATTAAGCGTTGGTTCCTATAATTGCTATGGCGCATGCTCATTCTCTTTGCTACTAGAGACCGAAATCGCATTCATCTCCCTTGCTGCCAGTTGATCGCCTTTAATCTGTTTAATCCCCTCGGGATTTGGGAATTTCAGCAACTAATGATACATTGAAGGCACGACTTTTATCTCATGCAACCACGGTCTTCCCAAAATAATGTTGTAACTCATATTACCGTGCACAACCTTGAAAAAGGGTCGTCTTCATCACCCCCTCGGCATTTGTGGGCAGCAGGATCTCTCCTCGGTTGTCACGCTTGCGAGGTTGAGTCCGGCGAGGAGTTTTGTGGTCAGAATGATGCTTCTGGTAAATTTACCTTTTTCCAATACCCTCCATTGTATAATATTGACCGAACTCCCTAGATCCACCAGAACACGTTTGATTTTAGAATCAAATACATTTAAAGAAATTACCAATGCATCGTTGTGAGGTAGCAATAGTCCATCTGCGTCTTCCTCCGTGAAAGTGATGTCGTCCTCAGCAACTTCCCGGAGCCTCTTATCGTGGGTTACCGTTACCTTTATCTTTTTGCTACCGAGAAGGTAACCCTGTTAATTTCGTTCCCCCAAAAAATCATGTTGATCATCTGGCACGAGGGATCATCTCCTGTTTTTGAGGGCTCCACGTTATCACGGTTGAGACCATAATTGTTTTTGGCCCGGTCACTTAAGAATTCCTTGAGATGGCCATTTTTCAATAGTGTTGCCACCTCTTCACCCAGATGTCGGCAGTCCCCAGTTCGGTGGCCGTGCGTCCCGTGGTATTCGCACCACAAATTAGGATCCCTCTTGCTGGGATCGAACCTTATCGGCTTAGGGAACCGTGCTTCTTTAATGTTCCTCATAGCCGATACCAACTCTACCACACTAACGTTGAAGTTGTATTCTAAAAGTCTGTGATAGGAAGGATCTCGAGAACTTGATACTTCCTTGTCCTGTAGCGATATGTTGTTTCGGCCGTGACAGGTTCTTCTATCGGTAGCGAACCTACCTACCATCCGTAAACCTCTGCTGTGTCCTTCAACCCGCTCGTTGGGAAAAAATCGTCCCCTCGAGACCATCTATCTGTATCGAAATCATCTTTTGATTTTTCTTTATTCTTCTCCCGGCCTTTTGCCGATGCCGGGATGCCAAGCTGATCATCCTCAATCCTTATCTTTGACTCGTACCGGTTGTGAACATCTGCCCAGGTTGTCGCTTAGAATTCGAGAAAGCTTTCCTTTAACTTCCGGGAAGCATTGGAACTTTTCGGATTCAAACCCTTGGTGAATGCTTCAGTCGCCCACTCATCCACAGCCAGGAGCAATATTCTTTTCTTCTGGAAGTGGGTTACGAATTCCCTCAGCAACTCGGACTCTCCTTGTGCAATTCTGAATATGTCGGCCTTCCAAGCATGCACCTTTTTTGCCCCGGCATGAGCCTTAATGAAAGAATCCGCGAGTATCTCAAAGGAATCTATGGAATGCTCGGGTAACAGTGAATACCACGTCAAGGCTCCTCTCGTGAGAGTCTCTCTAAATGTTTTCAGCAAAACAGATTCGATCTCGTGGGGAGCTAAATTGTTCCCTTCACCGCCATTGCATAGGTGGTAATATTCTCCTGAGGGTCCAAAGTCCCATCATATTTTGGCACGTCGGGTATTTGAAACCACTTCGGGATCAATTATGGTGTCGATAATAGAGTATAATTCTTTGTCTCCGGCCCTTTCAGCACCGGTGATGCACCTGGGATTTGGTCCATGCGGGCGTTCACTACCTTCATAAACCATATAAGTTCGTTTTTGAAGGGATCTCTCTCGTTGTTGTGACTAGATCTGCTCCCCCCGGCCCCATCGAAGCCGACCTCGCCCCTCAGGGTGTTTTGTTGACCCTCTATGTTGTTTGATTTGCGGGAGCACCGAGAGGAACTGGACCTCGTCCATTCGCGTTATTGGAAGCACCCGATAATGTCTGCTTTAATTCTGTCATAACCTTATCTTGCTGTCTGAGATGGCCTAGAATGACCTCCTAATTCTCCTGTAGGACCCTTACCGCTTCAACAACATGCTCATCTTTAGTATCATCAGGAGTCGCCTCACAGACATATTGCGGGTACCGTCTGCCATGGACTGGTGTGGCATTGTTTCCCTCATTGCGGGTATCACTGATTAAATCCTCGTGCTGAGGCTAGTCTCCTTGGGCCTCAAGATTGTGTGTGTTGTTAACACCATTATCTGCAATTTTTTTTTTATTTTTTTCTAAGAACAAATAATCAAAATACGTTTCTAAAAGAGGCAAGGACCAATTTAATTACATGGTTGTCTAGTCCCCATGGTGGGCGCCAAACTGTTTACCCGTAAAATAGCACAGTTGAATTTATACGTGGATTCTAGACAAGTAAATTAATTCAGTCCTTAAGTAATAGAAGAATTGAATAAATATGCAATACGTAACCTTGAGATGAAGATGAAATAGCAGAAACAGTAATTTCGGGAGTTGGGCTTCCGGCCACAACAACAATAAAATTAAAAAGCAAGAAGATAAAATTTTATAAAGGTTTAAATAGATTATAGCGTAAGTTTGCCAGAAAATTCGTGCCCTTACAATGGTAATAGAGCTCATAATTTATAGCTGCACCTAGGGAACAATGTCCTAGGATCATGCCCTTCTTTAATGTCAATTACGAGGGTCACTGAAGAATGTGTAACGGCGGGCATGAATGACAAATTCTTTATAACGGGCAGTAATGCTAAATGATGTAGAATGTTCTCCATTAAAAGCTACTGGGTGGTAGGCATTTATTTCATCTTTATGAGCACCATTCTTTCCGGTAATAGATGGAATAGTTGTCTTCAGTTTTGGCTATCTCCTGTCTTTGGCTCCATGTGTCGCTCACTTATGTAATCATATAACATAGCATATTTTACCCTATAAAATATATATATATATATATATATATATATATATATATATATATATATATATATATATATATATATATATATATATATTATAAATTCTTATATTGGATATAAAAAATACTTAAATTAGATTATTTGATCTTGATGCTTTTATTATTGAACCCACTATAATTTTAAAAGTCTGGATTTAGAATTTAATATTTATTATAATTTTAGTAATTTTTCGCATCGATACTTTGTATCGAAAATATTAGTTCGATTGAACCCAATAGTTATACTCTCTATCTACCATTAATTAAAAATGTATTTTAACGTGTGGTAACATGTAGTATGCCTTATTTTTTATTTTCTAATCAAACTTTTTGTCAATGGTTATCTATGAGATGATATGATAGTATAAAAATCCTTATGTATAAAAATTAAACTTTTCTTACTATTATATGTTATTTCACGGTGTTCGAAAAATAGAAAAACTAGAATAAACGGAAGCAAAGTCTTATATTTTGAGCCCACAAATTTCTTGGATGTCGTTAAGAAATTTAATCTCATCACAGTACCTGAGGTGCTGGATTATTTCGTCTCATGATAGAACACACACACAGACTAGTTTTTTTTTGTTGAGAAATTGCAGAAGTTCAAATATTTTAGTGCTTAAATATGAGGTCAGCTCTCTCTATTTATAGCCAACGAATGAATAAGATATGAAAAGGTGCCATCTTTCTCGAGAATTAATCAATCAATCAATTAGATCCTTTGATCAAATTCAAATGCAAATCTATTCTAAATCCAAAACTGATCGTCGATGACGATACGAAGGCTTGCCTTATTCACAACCTTTTAAGTTAGTGTAAAAGAACATTTTCACATAAGCCAACAACTTTCTTCTCTTTATTCTATATGGAACAACATTCCTTCATTTCCCATTCAGAAACTCAACACTTACCCAAAAACACTTTGCATTCACAATACTTTTTTCTCGTCGATATACTACAATAATAACATAAACAGATTCACTTCTTCAGCATTGAAAGTGAGCGTAAAATTAATATTTTGCTCAATTACAAATTATTTGTGATAAGTGATGTATTAACTTTTATATGTATCCATTTTATTTCATACAAGTCCCAACAATTTGAAGAATAGTTTGTTATGTATTGTTGGAACTTGGAAAGCATGTCGGTGGTGAAAGGCCACCTTTGTGCCTTTTAAGTCCTTGTCCTTTTATGTGTTTAGTTTAGAACACATACTGTTTTATGTGTGCAAATATATATATTAATATCAAAGACTTGGACTTAAAAGTCTATTTTATAGTTAGCCGGGTCAAACCTAAAATAAATAATTTTTATTTTTATTTATTTCTACAATTAAAATTTATTTTATTTGAATTTTAAATTTTAAATATATTTGAATAAACAGATGCGTCTGTTTGTGAAAGAACATATCTTTTTGAAAAGGTCCGATGGTAGCTCTATAAATAGAAGTACTTCCAACAAAGTGGATATAGAAAAATCTGCAAGTATATTCTTGGCTTGTTGCATCCTGAAGAAGATTGTTTGTATTTTCCCCATTTGTATACGGGCAATATAATCTTTAAGGAAATTCGTTCTTATGCCTCAAGCCTTCTTTAATTTTGTTTTCAATTATTATTTTTCTAACAATCTTAGAGAAGATACTTTGCTATGGAGAAAATTCTATCCACTGTTGAAAATCCAAAAGAGATCATCAAACACGACCGTTTTGATTGATCAAACATTACTCGCTGGAAGGACAAGATGATTTTCTTACTGACTGCTTTGAAAATCTTTTATGTACTTGATCAGCAATTGCTTGCATTGCTAGATCCCACACAAGAGGATTCTCAAGATGTGAAAGCAAAGAGGAAGAAATGTGAAGATGATGAACTGCTCTGACGAGGACATATTTTGAATACATTAATAGATCGTCTCTATGATCTGTATCAAAATTTGAAGTTTCCAAGGGAAATCTGGACGGCGTTGCAAACTGCTTATGTAATGACCCGGCCAGTTATTTTGAGTGTTGTAGCCCCGTTCCCCTATTTTCCTGATTATTCTGTGCTCAATCATTGTTATGTGACTTGCCGGGGTGGTTGATTTGGTTCCGAGGTTGTTTCGGAATGACTTGGGGTACTTAGTCCCAAGGTTAGAAGCCTAAGTTAAAAGAGTTGATCAGATGTTGACTTATATGTAAATAGCTCTGGATTAGAGTTTTGACGATTTCGATAGCTCCGTAGGATAATTTTGGACTTAGGAGTGTGTCCGGATAGTAATTTGGAGGTCCATAAGTGATTTTGGCTTGAAATGGCGAAAGGTGAAAAATTAGAAGTTTGGAAAGTTGAGATGTTTGACCGATAGTGGACTTTGTGGTTACCAAGCTCAGAATTTGGTTTCGGAAGTTGGAATAGTTCTGTTATGTCCTTTAGGACTTGTGTTCAAAATTTGAGGTCAATCAGAGTTGATTTGATAGGTTTTGGCATCGATCGTAGAAGTTAAAATTCCTTAGTTTTCATTAGGCTTGAATTAGGGTGCGAATCGTATTTTTATTGTGGTTTGAGGCCTCGACTAAGTTCGTATCGTATTTTAGGACTTGTTGATATAATTGGTTAAGATTTCGGGGGCCTCGGGAATGATTTGGATGGGAATCGGATTGAATTTGTGGACTTAGAAGTGCTGAAGCTAGGATTTATCGGTGTGACCGCACCTGCGAGGGATTGGTCACAGATGTGATCTCACAGAAGCAAGCTGGGAGTCACAAGTGCGGGCCTAAAGGGAGTTGGCCAGTTGTCACAGGTGCGAGGTGTATGCCGCATCTGTGAGCCTACAAATGTGTATTTGGTTCCGCCGAAGTGGAGGGTGAGCTAGGATTGGATGTCCGCAGAAGCGGACATTGTTGCGTAGTAGTGCGTCCACAAAATCGGGCTTTAGACCACAGAATATATGGGGTGGAGTTTAAGCGAGCTCCACAGATGCGGAAAATCGACCGCAGGAGCGGTATCGCAGAAGCGGAGAAATGGCCGCAGGAGCGAAAGGCCTGGAAAAACTTAAGTTCGAAGGGTTTGAAGTTTTTCTCATTTTATTCTTTGCAAGCTCGGAGTAAGGCGATTTTTGAGAGGGGTTTCGAGTATCTTTTTGAGGTAAGCCACTTTTGGTCATTTTTATTCAATAACATTGATTACCCATTGAATTTCCCTCCTAGTTTATGTATTTTTAAGGTGGAACTTTGAGAGTTTTGGGCTAAGGATTGGAAAGTTAAATTTGGGGATTTGAGTGATGATTTGACGTTAGAATTTGGTAAATTTGGTATAGATGGACTCGTGGTTGAATGGGTGTTCGGATTTTATAAATTTGTTGGGTTCCGAGACGTAGACCCGGGGTTGGCTCTTTCGAGTTGACTTTTTGACTTTTTATTAAGAACTTAGCATTTTCATATGGAATTGATTTCTATGGCTCGTGTTGATTGTATCAAATTGTTTGTGGATAGATTCGAGGCGTTTGGAGGCCGATTCGCGAGGCAAGGGCTTATTGGAGTATAGATCTGCATGGTTTGAGGTAAGTAACACTTCTAAACTTGGCTCTAAAGGTACGAATCCCTGAATTATGTGTTATGTGGTTGGTGTTGAGGTGACGCACATGCTGAGTGACGCACGTGTGGGCGTGCACCATAGAAATTGTGATCCGGTTGTTTCTGTGGTACTGTGTAGTCATCATACCTTGTAGCCATTCATGCGATCTCTATGTGTTAGAGTAATTGAGCTACCGATTCATATTACCATGTTAGGCTATATGTTTATCCTATTAAGACCCACTATGGTCAGTTCAGTTGTTGAATTTTTTGCTTAGATGATAAATTTGTACTCGGTCACATTTATTATTTGTATATCATGTCCTAGTCTCTATTACTATTATTGTTGTGTTATATATCATTGTTTGGGATAATTGGCATGAGATTTGTGAGCCCGAGAGACTGGAGAGATTGATGACTGAGTTGGGGCCTAAGATCCGGGCTGTGAGTGAGATTTGTGGAATGGGTTGCACGCCCAAACAAGCTTTATGGCTATATGTGGATCGAGTTGCACGCCGCAACAAGCCTTATGGCTATATGTAGATCGGGTTGCACGCCGCAACAGGCCTTATGGCTACATATGGATTGGGTTGCGTGATGCAACATGCTTCGTGGCTATACATGGATCGGGCTGCATGCCGCAACAGGCATCGTACACTGCTGAGTGACTAAGTGTGATGAGCGAGAATTGAAACAGTCAGATTGAGTGCTCTGAGAGTGTGAGTACGTGAGGTTTTCATTGTGCTGCATCACATATGGTATTCTTATTAGTATATAGATATAGAGATGTCATATTCCTCATATCAGTCGCACTGAGCATATTTTATATGTGTTGAATTTAACTGTTAAACCTGGAAGCATGTCTACAATTTATGTACTGTTAAACTCTGTATTTGTATTGTATTGGTTTAGCTCGTCACTACTTTCAGCCCAAAGGTTAGACTTGTTACTTATTGAGTTGGTTGTACTCATGCTACACTCTGCACTTCGTGTGCAGATCCAGGTATTTTTGGGCATAGTGGTTGGTGATCTTGGAGTTTTACTTGTTCGGAGATTATCGAGGTAGCTGCTTTGGCTTCCGCAGACCTTGACTCCCCTCCTATATCTCTTAGCTTTACTTATACTATTTTACCTTCTTAGAAAGTGTTTCAGACTATGTTATTTTATAGATACAAATGTACTTAGTGACACCCAATTTTGGAAAAAATTGTATTCGAGTCGCAGTTATCCATATCGGCTATTTATGAGTGTTATTACTGTTGAACTTACTTCATCTTATTTTTAATATAAAATGCCTAGTTTATTGTGATTGTAGGCTTGTTTAGTTTTGTGATACGTGCCATCACGACATGTTGAGTTTTGGTATCAGAGCCTAGGTTACATAGGTCTCACGAGTCATGAGCAGGTTTAATGGAGTCTTGCAGATCGGTACGGAGACGTCTATAGTTATCTTCGAGAGGTTGCTGAACCCTTAGGAAAACATCACTTTCTTGTGATCGTGTCTTGCAAATTTGTTGATTCTGGGAACTAAACTTCTATATTTCTATTATGATCTGTGAGGAGACGAGCTATCGAATCAGGTAGAAAGCCACCAGTACAACCAGCTAGGGCCACGAGAGGCCGAGTCCATGGTAGAGGCTGAGGTGCAGCTCGTATAGCAGCTAGAGCAGCACATGTAGACCCACCAGTTGCTTCAGCTAAGGAGTAAGTTCCATATGTGGTTGACCCGGTGGGACCAGCTCAGGCACCAGTTGTGCCCATCGTGATTCCAGGCCTTCAGGAGGCTATGGCCCAGATATTGACTATGTGCAATAGTATTGCTCAGGCAGCTTCAGTTCCAGCTGTGCCAGCAACTTCTCAGGCCAGGGGAGGTGCTCAAACTCCTGCCGCCCGTACTCCAGAGCATGTGATGTAGGGACTTCAGACATCGGGGGTATTACCAGCCCAACCGGTTGTTGTTGCTCAGACCCAGGTAGGTTCCGTTATGAGTGATGAGTAGAAGAAAAGATTAGAGAAGTTTGGGAGGCTCAAGCCTCCAACATTTAGTGGGTCTGAGTCTGAGGATGCTCATGACTTATTGGATAGGTTCCAGCAGATTCTTTGCACGACGGGTATTCTGGAGACTAGTGGGGTCTCATTTACTACTTTTCAGCTAATTGGGGCAGCCTTTAGGTGATGGGAGGACTATGAGCGGAGCAGGCCAGCCAATGTTGCACACTTTCATGGCACAAGTTCTTCGTTCTCTTCTTGGAGAAGTTTGTGCCACCAACCCACAGGGAGGAGTTGCGTAGGCAGTTTCAGCAGCTACGCCAGGAGGGCATGTCTGTGACCCAGTACGAGATGAGATTTTTAGAGTTGGATCGTCATGCAATCTGGTTGGTTCCCACATAGAGGGAGAGGATTAGGAGGTTCATTGATGGTCTCCACTATCAGTTACATTTTGTTATGACTAGGGAGAATGTATCGGATGCTAGGTTCGACGAGGTGGTTGATATTGCTTGATGACTAGAGTTGGTCCGTAGTTAGGAGCGTGAGGAGAGGGAGGCCAAGAGTCCTCGTCGTTCAGCCGGTTTCAGCGGTGTTCCTTCTGGGGATAGTTCTACCACAGTAGGGGTCGTCCTTAATGGCCCGCTCAGATGGCTCATCAAGTTCATCGTGGTGCATCAGCTAGCGATAGTTCATACAGTGCTCGCCCGAGCAGTCATCTCTCAGTGCTCTCCCAGCTTAGAGCTTATCTCATGCTCATTCAGTTCAGGTTTCATCTGCACCAGGTTCTTCTAGCAGGTATTCTAGTTCTCGGGGTCCGATGTAGTTCCCACCACCATTGGTGGATCGAGGTTGCTACGAGTGTGGGGAGCTTGGGCATATCAGGAGGCAGTGTCCCAATCTCCTGGGAGGTCTAATTCAATAGAGAGGTCAGGCTACGACTTCTACACCAGTCACTTCACCACCCGCACAGTCAGCTTGGGGTGGGGCTCAGGCAGCTAGAGGTCGCCCTAGAGGGGGAGGCTGATCAGGTGGCGGTCAGGCTCAATTCTATGCTATTCCTGACAGGCCAGAGGCCGTTACTTCAAACACAGTGATCAAAGGTATTGTCTCAGTATGCCCCAGGGATGCTTTTGTCGCGCCCCTTTTTCTCGCGAAAACGGGCTTCGACGTGTGACAACTCTATTGGATGGGAGATAGAGTGTTAGAAGTAAGAAAAGTTTCCACCTAACGATTTTTACAGTGCGTTAGGGCGCCTATTATGCAGATAACTCTGTTTGACTAGTCAATGCCACCAAAGATCGGGTAAAGGCTCAAAATACCTCAAAGAGAAGGTGTTAGGCACTCTTCGAGGTCAACAACTCTGGGTCCCGGCCGAACTTAAGACTATGTGGATTATAATTAGGCGAGACGATCAAATAAATAAAGAGAATAAAAGTTAAAAGAGTTTCATTATAACACAATGAGAATTGGTACAAATCTTAAGGACTACAAGGATACAACTATAACGGTCTATATTAGATGACAAAGTGAATAAAGGAAAGAGGGGTCCTATGTTTTTTAGCCTAAAGGATCACCTCGTGCAACATAAATAATACTTCGCAACTCCTTTTAGATAAGAATTGCTCATATTATTCAGCGGGCAAAGACTATTATCTCCTGCTACCCGATTACTATGTTAAAGTTGTTTACCTAAAGCATTCTAATTCAGTTCTAAGTCATGTCTTATGCGTGCACTACCAGTCCCATGCCTATAGTCCACGAGGCTTTGGACCTCTATTTGGGGTGGTTCTAGACTTACTTAGGCTGCTAAAAAATGAAAAAACTTGGCGACAGTCAAAACAAATAGGATTGCAGATAAAGACAATAAATGGCTCAAGTTGGCCTCCACATGTAAGCAACAAATGCATGCAGGCAGATTTTACATTAGGCAGTAGATAATCCCAGAATTGAGGCCAATTAGAGTCATTAAGACCTATAGACATGGTTTCTATGCGACTTTGATTTTAAGCGCACAAGCAGTGTTGATTATATTGGAACAATGAATTTACAGATTATAGGTGTTACAAATCCTATAGGCATAATCTCTAAATGAGGCAATAAATCCGTTTGAAAGCTTGAAATAATTACCCGCGTTTGATTTTATTAGCATACTTTCTAGGCGAATAACAACATCCTATAGGCAGGATTTCTAAGAGTTGGCAATTGAAACTGATTCTATAATACTTTGTCCCTATAGGCATATTTTCTAGGCGATGAATATGATAGAAATAACAATAACAATAGCTAATTAATCAATTAAGATCCTATAGACATGATATATAGATGAGGATCAGTAGGACATAAGTTAATAATAATCCTATAGGCATGGTATCTAATGAATATGCTACAGTTACGCAAATTTAGCAAACAGTTGTTGATACTGATTTCCTATAGACATGTTGTCTAATAATGCAAAGTAGTAGGCGAAGTAAAACAGGTTGAGTGTGTGATTCCCTATAGGCATGGTTTCTACTAGTGTACATGGAAACTAAATAGCATATATGATAGGTTGAATAAAATAACAAGTAAGTCATGTAAATCCTATAGGCATGTTTTTCTACCCTTTTATGCGAACATTAGAATATACCCATTTCTCTAATTTTACTAACACCCCAATTGCTTGTTATTATAAATTATTACAGGCCCAAAGAATATAAATATAAATATTACACGTGAATAAGGCTACAGGCCCAAGAGCAGGCCTGAAAAATGAAGATAACCCAGCGTTGCCTGGGCCTTCAACAAGCTCAATTTCCACAAATAGCATGCCCAGGTCCAAACATCTCTCAAACAGGAGACTATGTCCATCGGCATAGCCCAAAGTTACAAAGAAACTCATGCCAGGCCAAACAGTCACAAATTGACCACATGAGCCAAGTAAATTATCGAATCACACAAAAATGAATTAAGCAACCCCGTTTACAGATTCAACAAACATAATAAGAGAGGCAAGCTAAGTGTCAGAGACATCTTAAGTTCCACCAGCAAAGAGGGTGGCCAAAGGACCCCAAATCCTAGTGTGTCAGAGTTCACAGGAGTCTCAAATGGACTCCCAAGCAATGCTCACACTAGGGAGGTCAATAGAGAGAGTTTTGGTAGCCTTGGCTTTCAGCCGGCCAAGAGCGATAGATTCAGAATAATATAGATAACAGATGAGAGTGAGAGAACAGTGATTAAGTGATAGAAATTGAAGAGGTGCACTTGTACTTTTAGAAGCAGACATAGCAGAGTTGATTAAACATATAACATGCTAGTTAATAGAATCAACAAGACTTAGAGAACAGGTTGGTATTACAGGTTCAAACACTTAGCAAGAGATAGCACATTGGCAGGAAAACATATTGAGAGTTAGGGAATCGGGTTTTCTGATATCAACATATAAGGGTGCACAATGCCACACAAATTCAGAATAGAGGATTAACCTAAATGATTTCAAATGTTAGTCTAGTACAATGAAAGTTCTAGCATGACAGTTCTAATAATGTCCCAGATAGCATATCAACATACTCATGGTACAACTTGGCCAATATCATGAAAAACTTAATATAATGGGGAATAGATCATAGTACAGAAACTTATGGCATAAAACGGGGTAGATTAGCTACTCATTAACATACATAAGAGGAAAATGGGATGTTTATCTAAAATCTTAGGTGATGCTGAAGATCAGGATTACAAATAGCAAGGAAGCAGTATTACAACATAAAACCCATATAGTTGTGGCTAGTATACAAAGAACAGTCGATTAAACACAAGACTCATCACTAAATGATTCATTCAAAGTAGAGGGAGGTTTTCATAGAGTTTTAGTAGTATCCAAAGCAACGCATGAAGGGGATTCTATAACTAACAACAGATAGTCATGACAGTCAGATTTAAAAGAACACATAAGATAGACATGCATTGAATCTCAAAACTAAAACATGTTCAGATGCAAGAAAAATAAGAGGTACAAAACGGATTCCAAAAGAGAACAAGGAAATTCAACATAGAAGTGCAGGATATAGTGAAGAACACATATTATCCTAACGCAAACTAAGAACAAACTGGAATCTATCACATGTACTAAAATGCATTCAACTATCAAAGAATAAAGAATGACAGGGGAGTATTATAGCAGTGCAATATCAAGGATTCACAACTAACAAAGGAGTTAAATCATGCTCACAGAATTTTAAACGTCTTTAATACCTAGAACATATAGAGATATACAGAAGGAAAAATATTGAACATTGCCAGAGTTAAAGGCACTAACCTGTAGCAATGCGAGCAAAAGAATAAAGATTTTAGGATACTGGTAGCAAGACCCCAAATCTTCGATGCTTCAAAGTTCACAGGAGCCTCGTAAGGGCCCCGAGCAGTGCTTACACCGGAGGAGGTTGATAATATTATGGCCTTGGCTTTCAGCCGGCCTAAGAGCCAAGTGTTTCAGAGAAGTTGAACGAGTGAGGAAAATATATTAAGTGCAATAGAAGTGAGAACTTTTTTCTCTCCTTCAAAAGGGAATTGGGGATGAGTTTATATAGTGTTCAGTTAACCAAATCAGAAAAGGAAAACATCAATCGAATCACAAAAATAAGGAAAGAGTAACATGCGGAAACGATTTTGAATCGGATTAGGAGAAAACCCAAAAAACCCTAGTTGACAAAAATCAAAGATTGGCCGAGGATCTTGGTGAATCGGACCCATATAGCCTTGCTATAAATGTATATAGACGAAATATCGTCTGGATCCCTACGATTAACACTGATTCCCTTGATTCAAAGATTTATACTTGCCAAAATAGAGTAAGTACTGTGTAATACCCTAAAGAAGCAACCAGTAGCGAAGTAACATAAGTATGGTAAGTAAATAATGGGTGAATCCCATTGTTAACGGGATTAGGAGAGGGATTGGTGAAGGGCGGCGATTAGGGTTCTTCAGAGAAAAAGGGGGAGGGGGGGATTGAGGGGTTCAAAGGCGGCGAAAATGGAAAAATGGAATTAGGGTTAGGGTGATGGGATATAAGGAAGGTGGGAGAATTATTATGGGCCGTTGATCATTTGAGATCAACGGCCAGGATTTAAATGGGAGTGGGGCCGGTTCAAAACGGGTCGCGACCGGATTTATTAAGAGGGTTGTTTGGTTTGGGCTGATGAATGGTGTAATGGAGATAGGCCAGCTGCTTTAGGCCTGGTTTTGGTCCGAAATTAGCCTAAAATTGGGCTAAGAGTTAAATACACAAAATTATTTTAAATAAAAATAATTAATAAGTAATAAAATATTACTTATGTAATAAAATGACTGAAAATAATAACTTAACTTTTATAAAACAAAAATGCTATTGTAGCATGAATAATAATTGTAATTATGCATAACAATAGGCTATTATTACAAAATTACGTAAATAACTAAAATATATATATATAATTATATGAAATAATGTCAAATATTTTGAAACATGTACGTGAGTGTAAAATAACAAATTTGGATGATTACACTATTGTAAATAATTTAAGAAAATAATTAGTAAATATTAAAGTAATTTAAATGTAAGAAAAAATCAATTTTTTAAAAGATTTAAGATTATAAAAAGAATTATAGAAAATGCTTGTATAAATCTTGTAAATTAAGTAATGATGCAAAAATGATATTTTGAAAGTAGATATACTTATTTGAAAAATATGAGGGCAAAATTGGGTATCAACAGCTTCCCCTCTTTACTCAGGAATGATGGAAGATTTGTCAGGTAAAGAAAAATGATAACCAATTTTGGCTGAATTGAGTGGGAATGATGTGATTTGAAAAATGGGGTTGAACCCTGGTTCCTGAGTTGCCTACATATCTCTGGTGTTACGGGAATCAGGCCGTGTGTAGTTATGGATCCAACGGCGAACGAAACCGATGGAGTTGTGATAAGAATGGTCACATGTTTCGAAAAGGTTCTTTTGGGTAGGATATTGTTGTAAGTAACGGACAATTTTAGATGGGGTCATGAATGTGAATTTTGGATGTTACGAGTGTATGAGGTAAATGTTCGAACGATCGTAGAGTAAAAGGTAGTCAATTGCTAGTAGTCGGTTATGTTTGAAGCAATCGAAGGATGCGAATGCTGTGGACGGAAACCGGAACGAAGATTGCTCCCGTTTGCAGGACAATTACCTCTTGAATTACCTAAAAAACTTAAAACACGGTGCATGCGAATATATATGGGTTATTTAAAAGTGATGCAGATTCCCTTTGCACCATGAAGGTTGTCTTTGGACGGTGAGGATGATGTCCTTAGACCATGATGTCCTGGGCCATGAAACGTATGATAAGGGATTCGCAGGTCATGAAATGGTGTCCTCGGGATATGAGAATGGTGCCTCTGGACTATGACGCCTTTGAATAATGATGTGCAGTATCGAGAGATCCTCAGGCCATGGAATGGTGTCTCCCGGCTATGAGGATGGTGCCTTCGGACTATGACGCCTTCAGACAAGATGGCGATGTTTCAGCCCATGAAATGCAAGGATATGGCAGTATCGATCGTTTAATAAAAGAAACAAATGATGCTTAGTTATATGCGAGGACGGGACAAGACAAGGCTTAGTCTTGTATGAGATAAGGGTAGTGTTTAGCCCGATGCAAAGAAAGGAGACAATGCTTCGTCTAATGCAGGGAAAGACAGTGCTTAGTCTTGTGCAATTACAGAGGCAATTCTTAGCCTCATGCAAGAAGTGGAGACAGTGCTTAGTCTCATGCAAAGGAAGGGAGACAAGGCTTAGCCTCATGCAGGAATGGAGACAATGCTTAGCCTCATGTAAAGAAAGGCAGTGTTTAGCCTTATGCAATTATGGAGGCAATGCCTAGCCTCATGCAAGGAAAGGAGACAATTCTTAGTCTCATGCAAAGAATGGAGACAATGCTTAGTCTCATGAAATGAGAGGCAGTGCTTAACCTTATGCAATTTCGGAGGCAATGCTTAACCTCATGCAAGGAAAGGAGGCAATGCTTAGTCTCATGCAGGCATTGCTTAGCCTTATGCAATTATGGAGGCAATGCTTAGCCTCATGTGGGAAGTGGAGACAATGCTTAGTCTCATGCAGGCAGTGCTTAGCCTTATCCAATTATAGAGGCAATTCTTAGCCTTATGCAGGGAATGGAGACAATGCTTAGTCTCATGCAAGGAAAGACAATGCTTAGCCTTATGCAATTACGGAGTCAATGCTTAGCTTCACACAAGAAGTGGAAACAGTGCTTAGTCTCGTGCAAAGGAAGGGAGACAAGGCTTAGTCTCATGCAAAGGAAAGGCAGTGCTTAGCATTATGCAATTACAGAGGCAATTCTTAGCCTCATGCAAGAAAGGGAGACAATGCTAGTCTCATGCGGGGAAAGGCAATGCTTAGCCTTATGCAATTATTGAGGCAATACTTAGCCTTATGCAAGAAAGGGAGACAATACTTAGTCTCATGCAAAGGAAAAGCAGTGCTTATCCTTATGCAAGAAAA
Source organism: Nicotiana tabacum (assembly GCF_000715075.1). Taxonomy (NCBI): domain Eukaryota; kingdom Viridiplantae; phylum Streptophyta; class Magnoliopsida; order Solanales; family Solanaceae; genus Nicotiana; species Nicotiana tabacum. The sequence goes on along the minus strand of NC_134094.1, from coordinate 61,909,309 downwards.
GCGATGAGTGACAGTGAGAGATTGAAGTATCTCTTAGCTGGATGTGTTTACATTTGGTAATTTGTCATCATGAAGGTAGTGATTTGATATGCGTATGTATTTGCAAATATTGCTGTTTTATCGTGCCTGCATTCAAAAAAAAATCGTGAGCTTTGCGGGGGGAAGGTCGGTTCGTGCTCTTGACTCCTTGCTTTGCCTTCACTCTTGTCTTGCAGTCCTGTTTGAGTTACCCTTGGTAGCTTTCGACTGTCATGGAAACAAAGTTTTCAAAAAATATGTATGCATTTGACAAATTATTTGCAAAAATATAGTTGCTTGAAATGTATTGTAGTATGTGAGATCAAATAATTTAGATGGACCGGTGACTATGACACATTTAGAGACATTTCAACTCCTTATTTTTAGAATTTTGAGGGTCTTCAAAATTCTTCCCCAGTTTAAATGCATACTTCTGACAATGTTTTTTGGCTGTTCCGCAGATGACGAAGTTGGTTGAACTTGTGATCTTGCCCTAGTTTCTGATCATGGGAAAATGAAGATTTTATTAAGATGTGACCGAACCCACAGGGCTGCCTATATATCCCCTCTTAAATGGGAATCAGGTCAAGCGTAGTTCAGTTACATCAAGTGAAGAAGTGCGAACAATCCTAAACATAGTATCTTTTGACTGCATCTGAGTTGATAGGTTTCGGCCAAATCTCTCCGTCCATTTAAAAGTATAAGTTCTCCTCCCGTCAGTACCCGATGAACCATATAGGGACACTGCCATTTGGGTGAAAACTTCCCCTTAGCTTCATCTTGATGTGGGAAGATTCATTTTAGCACCAATTTCCCCGGTGTAAATTGCCTCAGTCTGACCCTTTTGTTGAAGGCTCTTGCCATCCTGTTCTGATAGAGTTGACCGTGACACACCGCATTCATTCTTTTACCATCAATGAGAGCTAGTTATTCGTACAGGTTCTGTACCCATTCTGCATCTCTGAGCTCAGCTTCTTGTATAATTGTTAAAGAAGGGATTTCTACCTCGGCAGGAATAACCGCTTCAGTATAATAAACCAATAGGTAAGGAGTTGCCCCAATTGACGTGCGAATCGTGGTACGATACCCGAGCAGAGCAAACGGCAGCTTCTCGTGCCATTGTTTGTAATTATCTACCATTTTCCTCAATATCTTCTTGATGTTCTTGTTGGCGGCTTCTACGGCTCCGTTCATATGCGAACTGTATGCTGTGGAGTTCTTATGCTTGATCTTGAAGGTTTCACACATGGACTTCATCAGATCGCTGTTGAGATTGGCGGCGTTATCGGTGATGATTGAATCTGGTACTCCGAACCGACAAACAATGCAATCCCAAAAAAAATATGCTACAGCCTTCTTAATTACGGCTTTGTAAGATCCCGCTTCAACCCATTTTGTGAAGTAGTCTATGGCCACTAGAATGAATCTATGCCCATTTGAAGCAGCGGGCTCGATGTCCATACCCCAATCCGAGAAAGGCCAAGGTGAACTTGTTGCATTGAGTTCATCGGGTGGTACCCGTATCATGTCAGAATGTATCTGGCATTTGTGGCACTTCTGAACATACTTGATGCAGTCTATTTCCATAGTCATCCAGAAATACCCCGCTCTTAGCATCTTTTTGGCTAAGGTGAAACCATTCATGTGTGTTCTGTAGGTTCCGACATGTATTTCCTCAAGCAATATGGAAGCTTTCTTGATGTAGACACCCCGTAATAATCCCAAGTCAGGAGTTCTTCTATTTAGAATTCCTCCACTTTGAAAGAAATGGTTGGCTAATCTTCGAAGCGTGCACTTCTGAGTATGGGTAGAGTGCTCTGGAAATTCTCTTTCTGGCAAATATTCCTTGATGTCATGGAACCACGGATTTCCATCGCTCTATTCCTCAACATGAGCACAATAAGCTGGTTGTTTATGAATTCCTATTGGGACAGGATCGATGAAGTTCTTGTCTGGGTGTTGTATCATGGAAGATAGAGTGGCCAATGCATCAGTGAACTCATTTTGAACTATCGAAACATGTTTGAATTCTATCTTTGTGAACCTTTTGATCAGCTCTTGTACACAGTGCAAATGTGGCAATATTTTGGTGTTTTTTGTAGCCCATTGTCCTAAAAACTGATGCACCAATAGATCGGAACCTCCCATTACCAATAGCTCTTGAACATTCATGTCAATGGCCAACCTGAGTCCCAAAATGCAAGCCTCATATTCTGCCATATTGTTGGTGCATGGAAACCTGAGTTTTGCAGATATTGGATAGTGTTGGCCGGTTTCTAATACCAAAACAGCTCAGATACCTACTAATTTGAATGTTGCTGCTCCGTCGAAGAACATTCTCCAACCATTATATGCTTCAGTGATATCTTCTTCCACGAACGACACCTCATCATAGGGAAAATACGTTTTCAATGCTTCGTATTCTCCGTCTACGGGATTTTCTGCCAGGTGATCTGCCAATGCCTGTCCTTTGACTTCCTTCTGAGCTACATAGCCGATGTCAAACTCGCTCAGTAATATTTTCCACTTTGCTAACTTACTCGTAAGCATGGGAATCTAAAATATATATTTCAGTGTATACATCCTCGATATAAGATATGTAGTGTATGCACAAAAATAATGCCTCAACTTCTGAGTTATCCATGTCAAAGCACAGTAGGTGCGTTCCAGCAAAGAGTACCAGGCTTCGTAGGGTGTGAATTTCTTGCTCAAATAATATATTGCCAGCTCGTTTCTTCCAGTTTCATCATGTTGTCCCAAAACGCAACCGAAAGCTCCATCTAGTACAGACAAATAAAGCAGCAGCAATCTTCTTGGCTCTGGTGGGACCAGAACGGGCATTTGGATAAATACTCCTTGATTTTGTCGAACGCTTTCTGGCATTCTTCAGTCCAACTTGTTGCAGCATCTTTCCTCAGCATTTTGAAGACCGGCTCACATAGCACTGTTGATTGTGCTATGAAGGGACTGATGTAATTAAGATGCCCTAAAAAGCTCATCACATCTTTCTTATTCTTCAGAGGTGGTAAGTCTTGGATTGCTTTGACTTTTGATGGGTCTAACTCAATTCCTTTGCGACTGACGATGAATCCTAATAATTTCCCGGGAGGGACTCCGAAAGCACACTTTGCAGGATTGAGTTTCAGATTATATTTACAAAGCTGATAGAAGAATTTCCTCAGATCCTCTATGTGATCCGTACTCCTTTTAGATTTGATGATAACGTTATCCACGTACACTTCTATCTCTTTGTGTATCATGTCATGAAAAATAGTTATCATGGCTCTTATGTAAGTGGCTCTGGTGTTCTTCAGGCCAAATAGAATCATTTTATAACAATATATTCCCCATGGCGTGATGAAGGCTATCTTTTCAGCATCCTCCTCATACATCCAGATCTGATGATACCTCACGAAGCAATCCACAAAGGATTGGAGTTTATGTTTGGCACAGTTGTCGATCAATATGTGTATATCAGGCAATGGGAAATCATCTTTGGGACTTGCTCTGTTTAGATCTCGGTAGTCAATACATACTCTGACTTTTCCATCTTTCTTCGGACTTGGCACGATATTGGCCAACCAAGTCGGGTACTTGACCACTCTAAGAACCTTGGCTTTGATCTGCCTGGTGACCTCCTCTTTTATCTTCAACTCATATCCGGCTTGAGTTTTTTGTGCTTCTGCTTTACCGGTGGACATGTAGGATTAGTGGGTAACTTGTGAGCTACTATGGATGTGCTCAAACCCGTCATATCATCGTAGGACCATGCAAAGATATCTTCATATTCTTTTAGGAATCTAATGTACTTTTCTTTCTCTGACGGTGATAGATGAATGCTTATGCATGTTTCCTTAACCAGTTCGGAATCCCCTAAGTTAACTGCTTCAGTTTCGTCTAAATTGGACTTTGGCTTGTTTTCAAAATTTTTCACTTCTCTGATGATTTCCTCAGGTATCGTATCATCTTCCAGGTCCTCTGATCACTATTCTTGTGTTGCGTTGTCTCATTACATGTCACAGTCAAAAGTTCATCGGGATAGGTAGTAATAATGCTGTTAAAAGAGAAAATGTAGAGGAGAATAGTAAATACGAAAAGTAGCAATGCATTAATTAAAATCTTTAAAACGTTAACAAATGTGGCTCGATGACTCGAGTAATTATTCAAAACAAAATACTGAAAATGTCTCAAATTCTTAAAAATAATTGATGTTAGTCTGCCAAGCTACCCAGGAACTCGACGGGCCCGGGATGGTGCAGCAGTCCACCTTTTGAGAACATCTCATTTCCCCATGGTTTGAATGGTAAGGTCTTCCTCCTCCTCCTCCTTAACTATCGCACTGCAATCCATATCTTCTTTATCCAGAAATAGTTTCCTCATGCCAGCTAAGACTTCATCTTTCTCAGATCCCCACATCATGTCAGCTTGATGAAATGTCTGGTGCAGAGGTGGCACTAGTTGTTCCAGCGGATAATAAGGACCACGCCATGGAGGCGACCAATCCTGGTACTCTTGCCAAGTATATTCATATCCGAGCCCAATAGTTGTGCCATGACTCTGCGGTTGTACGGGTTTGGTGATCCCTTGAAGGTTTTTGCCGAGACCCTTGCCAGGTCCATATCCTATCCATAGTAATATGCTTTCTATCTTGTTACTACACCATTGATCCTTTTCAATTGCGTTGACTCACTCAATGCGATGGTACGTTTCTCCACCCAGCTTCTTCATATTCTCGATGAATGGAACGATCTGATTGGTGTAGATGGGGTTTCTTCCATCCCGATGGATAATCACTTCTTGATGATTCCATTCAAACTTCATAGCCTTATATAGAGTAGAATCCACTGCCTCAGCGGCGTGTATCCAGGGTCGTCCCAACAATAGATTATAGGTAGCAGATATATCCAGAAATTGGAACTCAACATCAAATCAGGTCTGGTCCATTCATAGGTTGAGGTTGATTTCTTTGATTATGGATCTTTGGGATCCATCAAATGCCTTTACATTCATATTTCCCATCCGTATCTCGTGCAGGCCTTTACCCAACCTCTGTAGAGTATTCAGCGGGCATATATTTAGACTTGAACCCCCATCTATCAGGACTCTGGCGATGAATTTATCCTCAAATTGCACAGTGATGTGTAGTGCCCTATTATGACTTAGTCCTTCTGGTGGTAATTCATCCTCGTGAAAGGGGATTTTATGGCTTTCCAGTACCTGTCCGACCATGTTGGCCATCTCCCCACTAGTGATGTTGGTGGGTACATAAGCTTCACTCAGCACTTTCATCAAGGCATTCCTGTGTGTCTGGGAGTTTTGCCGCAGTGACAAGATGGATATCTGAGCGGAAGTTTTGTTCAGATGATCGACGATAGAGTATTCCCTTGCTTGTATCTTTCTCCAAAGGTCATCAGGTCCAGTCTCAACAACATGCGGCTTAGATGCAGCTTCTTTGCTTGTTCCTCCCAGGTGCTCAAGTGTATAGACTCTGCCACTTCTAGTCATGCCTTGAGCCGCACCTGTTTCCTCCATTTTTGCTTTTCCTTTTCTCCTTGCTTCCGCAACATAATCCCATGGGATAGCATCAGACTTGTAAGATGGCGTGGGGGCTACCATCACGGTGAATGGTGTAGTTACCTCGACTTCAAACGGTGCTTGGGTTTGTACCACAATGGGTGTGAGGGTGACCGGAGACGTTTTGGGATCATCCCTCTCCCGAATGAGTCCGATTGACCCCTCCGGATCCCATTCCTCGTCGATCTCTATCACATTCACTCACTCATCTCTATGATCCGGGAGAGGATTGTTACGAACATTTGATGCAACTTCCTTTGCATGTATGACCTTGGTGTCGATCAATGCCTGAATCTTATCTTTCAGTGTGCGGCACTCATCAATTGTATGACCCGTCATGCCTGAATGAGAGGCATATGTATTATTTGGGTTAATCCACTAAAAGGAATTCTCCATAGGTCAGGGATGGGAGTGACATAACCAACAGCCTTCAATATCTCATATAATTGGTCTATGGGCTCAGCGATTGGGGTGTATTGTCTAGGTGGTCTGCGGTCGAAGTTTGGTCGTGATATTTGGTAGTTTTGGTGGGCGGGTAATGGCGAGTGGTAGTATGCAGGTTGAGTGTTATAGGCATGGTAGGTGGTAGCAGGTTGTCGGTATCTGGGGGGTGAAGGCTGGTATGTGGGTGGATGCATTTGGTATATAGGTGGAGGTGTTTGGTATGTGAGAGAAGACTTAGGGCTCCTACTTCTTTCTTCTCCGAAATATCTCCCGATTGCAATGCTTTATCCGTGGCCTGCAGTGCCTTGAAATTTGTTACCATCCCACTCTTAATCCCTTCTTCTATTTTTTCTCTCAGCTTGATGATGTCGGAGAATTTATGATTTTCAATAACCATAAGCCTTTCATAGTACTGCGGGTCTTGACCTTTGACGAAGAACTTACTCGTTTGTTCTTTTTCAAGTGGGGGACTTACTTTCACGGCTTCAGATCTCCACCGAGTAGCATATTCGCGAAAGGTTTCTGTTGGTTTCTTCTTGAGATTTTGAATGTAGAAAACGTCTAGTGCGTTCTTTGTGTTGAATCTCTCCATGAAATCTGACGCCATGCTTACCCAATTAACCTACTTCTTCGGGTTCTGACTGATATACCAAGACAATGCATCTCCGGTGAGGCTTTGCATGAACAGTTTCATACGGATTCATTCATCTTTGCCCACTCCTACAAGTTTGTCACAATATGTCCTCAGATGCACTTTCGGATCACCAGTTCCATCGAACATTACGAACTTGGGAGGTTTGTAACCCTCCGGCAGTTCCAATGGCGTTAGATTAAACAGATAAATGATGTAATAAATTATCGAACCAATTAAGGGGAATGACCTAGGACTTAGTAACAGCTTAATGAAATGCCTGGCTTGGATCTCGGGCTCATACTAATGATGAACTGATGAACAAAAGTAAGAACTTTGAATAGCAGAGAAAATAAGAGTATATTTCCTTGATATATGTGTTACTCCATGCTATTCACTGATTCACCGCTGATACAGGCCGAGATTTACGTCGTGATATCCAGTTAGGCGCAGACATCACGTCCCATTGTTAGTTGTGTGCAGCTGCTTCATAATGCTCTCCAAAGTCTCAATCCTTAAATCAGACCTCGAGGATATGGCCATGATATCCCCGAGGGCAGGTGTTTGCCCGAGCCTTGAGATGAGGGGTTCTTCGTTCTGACTCCGATACATTACGGTCAACTTTCTGCTCCGCTTGGCCCATCGGGACGTCAAGTAATGCAGCGGACTCGGTTTTACCCGTATACAGATATAAAGTTGTGGCCACAACCGATGCCAGCCCTTTCTGTATTTTGTAATAGTGAGACTACCATGTGTGTGGCTTACAATAAGATATATAATGGGAAATCAAGACATAAAAGCATAAGGCACGCTTATATAAGAGAATTAGTCACAGATGGGATTATAACTATTGTGTATGTGAGATCAAATGAGAATTTAGCAGATCCACTTACCAAACCATTGACGAGAAATATAGTACAACAATCATGTGAAGGAATGGGGCTAAAACCTCTAAACTAAATACAAGCAACGGGAACCCAACTTTGAGTTAGTATACACTCTAACAAAATAAGTTCAATAAGGTAATAACAAGTTGCTTTGTGCTTAAGCACTGATCTCCTTTCAGAGCCTTAATTCTAATGTATTACGTATTGTTATGAGAGGAGTCAAGAAGTTAAATGTCTGAAATAACTAGGGCAAAATAAAAAATATCGTGGTGCAAACTGTTACATGAAGAGGTTGAATTAAATCTTAATGAAATTAGTAAATGTCTTTAGTAACAGGGACATTATACCTAATTTCACCTATATGAATATTGAAGTGGTGCCGCTTCCAACAAGGTTTAAGGGGTTGATCTTGTAAATATTCATGAAGTCATGATGAGCACATGGCCATAAACGTGTTGGATTTTCTTAGCAACTGTATAATATTGTGCGTGTGATATTTTCGGTTTTGACACAAGGAATTGTAGTTCAAACCTTTAACTTACCAATAATTTCGTCAAGACTTTAAGATATTTACACTAATAGAAAGTTCAAATCTAAATAAGATACTCTCCAATATGCATGATATTATGAGAAATATAACAAACTAGTGGGGATTGAAGAATAGTTTGTTATGTATTGTTGGAAAGCATGTGAGCATGTGAGTGGTGAAAGGGCACCTTTGTTGCCTTTTAATTCCTTGTCCTTTTATGTGTTTAATTTAGAACACATACTCTTATATGTGTGCAAATACATATATAATATATTAGTCTTTAGGTACGCGCGTTGCGCTTGTCTTCCGAGTCTATTTTATAGTTGGCCGGGTCGGATTTAAAATAAATAATTTTTATTTTTATTTATTTCTACAATTAAAATCTGTTTTATTTGAATTTTAAATTTTAAATATATTTAAATAAACAGATGCGTCTGTTTGTGAAAGAACATATCTTTTTGAAAAGGTCCGATGGTAGCTCTATAGATAGAAGTACTTCCAACAAAGTGGATATAGAAAAATCTGCAAGTATATTCTTGGCTTGTGTATCATGAAGAAGATTGTTTGTATTTCTCCAATTTGTCTACGGGCAATATATCTTCTTTAAGGAAAATCGTTCTCACGCCTCAAGCCTTCTTCAATTTCGTTTTCAATTATTATTTTTCTAACACAATTCACTATTCAGATGATTCACTATTTTCACGTCGGTCGTCGGCTTACTTCTCAATATATTTCACCGTACCTAGTTATTCTGCCAAGTTACTTTACTAAGATAACGCAATGTATCGGAAAAGGTCTTCACCCTGCTACCTCTTTAAATTACCGTAATATAACTGCTGGACGTAGACACGAGTGAAGTTATACTTTGTAATAAAATGACAAGATGTATTGCAATACTGAGCCTTCACTGAATTATTGTTGCATTTGATCCAATGCCAATCTATATCTCTTTTCTTAAGGTATGAAATATACGAACGTTGGTTTGCCACGGGCGGTAATTCTTGTGATAAATATTACCTCTAATTCTATTAGTAACATTAGTCCAATATTCTAGCACCATGCTCATTTGACCTTGAGTGTGTAGTTTCGATAAAATTGAAGCCTTACCAAATGAGTCTAGCAAAGTGTGCTAATTGATGTGATTCATTAATTAGTCATAAATTTCTGTTAGAAAGATGTATAGGAACATAGTTGAGATAGAATTACTTACATTATCAAACTCCTCTCCTTATTCTTTATTAATCTTAATGCACTAATTAGTAAATTCATTAACAAATCTTGGGTGAGGACTAGAATATCATAGAAACTGTGGATCGATATCATATCTTTCTTTCTTTTGACACGATACGTGCCCTTAATTTAGCCACTTCTCTAACTAAGCTAGTGGTACCAAACTTCTTAATTTGATTATAATCTCTCTCTTCCATCTCGTGCATCCTATTTTATTTTTCTATTGAGTCGATATTTTGATGATTTTGATGATCTTAGATTTCACATATATACAGGTTCACCATCTTAAACATCATTAGCTACTATTATCTCGATAATTTGTGCTTCTAATATTTGTCCATGTCTTGACTAGGAGGATCACTTTTTCAGATAAATTGCTTTCAAATGTATGAATTTTGCAATTTGTATCCCCATCCAATTTTGAGAATAAACAGGATTTAGTGGGAAGATATTTTGTTATTAAAATAGTGAGTGAGTGACAGTAGGGCCAAAGGGTACATATTCTGTCAGATATTTAACCTTAAAGGAAGCAAACACTATCAACTTCAGCCATTACAAGAGTGGGACGTTATTCCATTCAAGGAAACTTCACTTTAAATTAAGTCATTTGGTCGGACTGCACTACACTACCCTATAGCCACCACTTCTAATCTGCGCCCCAAAAAATAATACTAGTAGTAAATAAAAGGTCATATCAATAATAAGTGAAAGTTCATTATTCAATAGAGGGGACTTTTGCAAAGGCAAAATAGGGTTCTCCTCTTCTACCTTTGCGATTCTTTAGTGGAGTTTGGCTAAACGCACAATGGCTAAAAGCTTCACTCTTCCCTTCGACTGTTGGCTGCTTTTTTTTTTGATTCATTCACATCTTCAAGTGCTAAGTGACCAGTGAATTTGTTTCACTATCTCATCAATCATCATTTGTCACACCAAATATTGAATGAACGTTGGAGAGCTTTTACACTTAGTTTATCCAACTCTACAAGTAATACTCCCTCCCTTTCAAATAAAATTATCCTAGTTTGACACTATAAATTTTAATAAAGAAAGGGAAGATTTTAGTAATATGTGACATTAAATAAGTTATAATATTTGTGTGACAGTCTTAAACGTGTTATACATTTGTGTGGCTTTAAATATTTTCTATTAATGAAATATTAAAAGGTGTCAATATTTTTCAAACAGACTAATAACAAAATAGTGTTAATTTTTTTGTAACGGAGAGTAAGACAGATGGATATTATGTGATTGGTTAAATTTATTTATTTTTAGTTAGTGTAGATCTCAAGTTCAAGATCTAATAATAGACTATCTTTCGGTAGAGAAAGTGTTAACCCATTCAGTGGCTTCTCATCATTTTCCCGTGCTTTAGCGCTAAATCGATCTCTCCAATTTTGATTCACCTATTTGTATTTTTAATAATTAGGCCCATTAGAAGGAAAAAAAAAAAGCTCCTTTGAAGAATCCTTAACTTGTTTGTTTAACAAAGAAAGCAAAAGGACTGTTGGTAATCAAATTAATTTAATATTAGAGTGTTATTCTCGGGGCTCATTCCACCTCGTAAACTCGATTCAAATACATTAGAGCTTCTTTCCCCCAACTCCTACTTGACCTTTTCCTTCATTGCAGGAATAAAAAAGCACCTTTTATATTTTTTTCAATTAGGTGATCTTTTTATATTTTGGGGTTCTCTATAGTTTGATCATTTTGGACGATAGTCCCACTATTTCACCAACATGTTTGGCTTCTTTTAATTCTTTATCCAAAATTGCAATCATCTATTTTGATTCAAATTGCAATGATCTATTTTGATTCAATCTTGTTCAAGAAGGAGATAGCAAATGATGCTCACAACTAGGGGTGACAATATGGTTAAAAGAAAATAGTTAACCATCCATATTATCCATTAAAAAATGGGTTGGATAATAAACATTTTAAAAACGGGTCAAATATGGATAAGAACCATATTATCCATTTAGAAAATGGATAATCAATGGGTAACCAATGGATAACCAATGAGTTTAGCTTTTACATTTGTAAAACCTCAAATTGAAGGTTCATCAAGTTTGAGAGAATTCTCATATTATCCGCCGGTTAACCCGTTTTTTATCCGTATTAAATATGGGTCGGTTCAGATAATTTATTAATTTTTTCATTATACATTTTCGACCCGTCACATATCCGACCCGACCCAACCATTTGCCACCCCTACTCACAACCTATATGAATCTTTCACGGATCTCGTCTGGCTAGGGCTATAACTTTACACTAATGTCTGCGTTTGAGGTTTTCTTGGTCACAAACTAAGTCCTATCTCCACCAACCGTAATGTTATAGTCACTGTAGTCTATGGAGGAAAACAAAGATAAGAAAAGAAAGAAATCATTACTCACGTTGCTATTAATAGAAGGCTATTAAACAAGACAAAAATAACATAGTTATCATTTGCCCAAAAGAGGCAGGACATTTTAATAATTTTATTGACCGCCCACTATCGTGGGAAAATGAATTCTATTATTGAGTGTGAAGTGTGAACCCACGTGAAACTTTTCAATTTACCAAACTTCACAGATGAGCTTGGTTTTCTTTGCACTTAAACCATTTTTCCCGATACAATTACGAAAATATTTTCTAATCTGTTTCACATTATAAATTATCACGACCCAAAATCTCATCAGACGTCGTGATGACACATAGTCTCTAAAACTAAGTAAGCCGATTTTAATTACATTTTGAAGCGAAACTATTTGTTTTTGAATTGAATAAGTAACTAAAACTAACAGCGGAATAAATATGAATATACAACCTCCCAAGACTGGTAGTACTGAGTCACGAACTCTAATTGAATACATGGAATGATCACGAGGACCGAATATACAATATTGTTTGATTACAAATTAATAGTACAATGAAATGAAAATACTCCAAGGGACTGCGACGACCAAGCAACTCTACCTTGAATCCTTACGATCCCGCTTTAACTCTGCTCAAGTCCGATATCTCCAATACCTAACTCTGTACAAAAATGTGCAGAAGTGTAGTATGAGTACACTACGGTCGATAGAGACGAGGTACAGTCAAGACACTCACTAGTCTAATAACTTGTGCAATATAATATAAAAAATAACAGAAAACAAATAACATCAAGGCAATATAAGACAACCAATGATATGTACAGTAAGACAATAAAATTACCATTTAATATCGCTCAATAATTAATAAATACAATTACACTCGCTAAATCAAGTTCTTCAATTAAATATCTTTCAGATATAATTCTTACAAATAAAACTCTTTTCAAATATAATTTCGTCGAATAAATCTTCCAAATATAATTCTTTCATATAATTCTTCTTGAATAAAAATCCTTTCAAATAAATATTTTGCATATAATTTTTTAGATTAAAGAGTCACCATGTAACACCTCATTTCAAAATCATAAAAATACGGGTCTCAACCCATTTTTATATTTTTCGTAAACACGGGTCTCAGCCCATTTTTCATATTTCCACTGCACCTCGTGCCCATAATTAAATCATCATATTTACTCGGCACCTTGTGCCCTCATTTCATATCACAACTGCACGGACAATTTACTTGCCAAATATCATCATTATTTACTTACGGCACCTCGTGCCCACATTTCATTTTATAATCCGCCTAGCAATAGCCGCATGCTCTCAATTTCAACATAAATCAGATTGTTATCAATTTACTAATAACAAGATAAATTGCACAAGGTATAAAAATAAATACAAGAAAATCACAGCATCACATGAAAATCATTAACACCACAACCCCATATCATCACATATCGTCCCTGACAATAGCCACCCTTATCGCTCCTATTGCCATCCCTATCACTCCTATAGCCACCCTTATTGCTCCGCCCAGACAATATCAATAGCCACTCTTATCGCTCCAATTGCCACCCTTATCGCTCCTATAGCCACCCTTATCGCTCCGCTCAGATAATATTCCAACAAACACAATAACAGTAAAATGCCACCCTTATACCCACATAATATCAACGGTGAAAAGCCACCCTTATCTCCCCAAAATAATAACTCACACAATAAAATAATTTACACGAAAAATTATTACGGCAACATAATAAAAATCAATTCATATCACAATTTGCCCAATGGCCACAACCAAATTCCAAAGATATAACAAAATTAATTAATTTCACAACAAATAGCCCAAGGCTCCACACAATGTATATAATACCCAAAAACAATCAATAGAGATAGAAATTACTTAGCATAAAGCAAAGCCTTCATTAATGCAAATTTAGATAATTATATTAGCACTTCTTCTTAACCTTGCTTAATTAATTATTAGCAGAGGTAAAATCCATAGTGAAATCAAATTTCAAGAAATATTAACCACCAAACTCACGGAATTCACATAAATATACAAGTAATAATTTCATCAAATTGTCATATAAAAATAAATTCAACAACAAGGATTTACGCATGGAAAACAGATGATTTAATAATTATCCATGATTACCTAATTTACTATACAATAATGCCTAAGACTTTAATCCAATAAAAATTTGCACATATAAGACCGAGTACGTACTCATCACCCCGCATACACGGCTTTTCACATTTCACAAATGGCACATAAGACTCGATGCCTAAGGTGTAATTGCCCCACTCGAGGTTAAGCAAGACACTTACCTTTTTGAAGTTAGGCCGATATTCCAAAATAGTCTTCTCTCTTTGTTGAATCTCTGTGCACAGTCAAATGAGTTCACATAAATTAAAACGGAGGGAGTATTTAATTTGCATATGTGTGATCTCTATCAAAAAAGATAAATATGTTCTCCGTACAAAAAGACACGTTGACGCATAACGGTAAGAAAAAAAATATATACCTTGTGCTTGGTTGTCACAACCCAAAATCCCAGCCACGGGGGCTGTGATGGCCACGAATCATCTCGATCAGCCTAACAATATCCACTACCCGAGTGAAAGATATATCATCCTCGATCTCTCTGGCCATCTGTAGCCTGATGCCATAGGTAAGGCCATCTATAAACCCCCGCACCCTCCCCCTCTCAGTAGGGATCAAGATAACTGCATGGGCATGACAAAACCACAAATCTTGTCTCATACTGAGTAACGGTCATGCTGCCCTACTAAAGGCGCTCAAACTGATTGCGAAAGTCCTCTCTCTGAGTGAAGGAGATAAACTTCTCCAAAAGCAACTGTGAGAACTGGGCCCAAGTGAGAGGAGGTGAACCTGCTGGCCTGCCCTGAACATATACCAGCCACCACCTCTAGGAGAACCATGCATTTGAAACACTTTGAAGTTAACTCCGTTGGAATCCACTATATCCACGTTGCACAATATCTCATGGCAACAGTCCAAGAAATTATGGGGGTCCTCAGAAGGTGTACCACCAAAGTGAGGAGGAAATAACTTAGTGAACTTGTCCAAACTCTTCAGCCCCCCAGCTGACATCGCGGGTCTCTCCCCGGACTGTGTAGCAACAACAGGCTGAGCCTCCCTAACAGGTAGAACTGGTGGGGTCTGATACCTATGAGTCATCTGCTCTGGAGTATGAGTAGCGGAAGTCTGGGCCCCTCCTGCATCCTGAGAGATGGCTGGTGCCATAGGGAATATACTAGCTCAGGCCACACTCTCCATAAGACCAACCAGGCAGACTAGGGCAGCACGAGCTTAGCGATGAACCCCCCCGGGACCTGAGCTAGTCTTACTGGCATGGTAGGAATATGGATCTCCCCATCCTACTCTATTTGAGGCTCGACAATAGGTGATGTTGCGCGTGCTTTAGGCTGAGCTCTACCTCAGCCCCGGTCCTTTCCAGTTTAGTGGCTGCAACCTGGGGCTCCGGCTCCAGATCAACTGTGGATATCGTATGTTTCATCACCATTTGCGAGAGATTCAAAGAATAATGATTCAAACTCAGCGATATAATAAAGTTGCGCGATAGAGAAAGAAAGAAATGAAGTTTCCTAAGCCTTATAGCCTCTAGAAGATAAATATAAATGTTTCCGTACTGATCCTCAAGACTCTACTAAGCTTGCTCATGACTCATGAGACCTAGGCAACCTAGTGCTCTGATGCCAACTTGGCACGATCAAAAATTCCAACCACTGGGTCGTGATGGCGCCTAAGATCCGCTTGCTAGGCTAGTCAACATTAGCTAAAAAGTTATTAAAATTAATAATTTAAAAGCAAATGATTAAGAATATAAGTCTAAAATACTTTGTAATGTAATAATCTAAAACCAACACAGCCTAGTCTAAACACAAAAACTGGTATCACAAGTGCATGAGCGACTAGAGTACTACATATATGGTCTGAAATGAAAGACAACTATCTAAAATAACATAAATAGCAAAACAGATAGAAATGGTACTTTAGGGTCTGCGAACGCTTTGCAGCTCTACCTCAAGTGTCCTGGATGAGCGATCTAAGTAATGTCCACTAAATGCCGTTGGGATCAACACCATAATCTGCACAAGAAGTACAAAATTGTACAATGAGTAGACCCCATGTACTCCGTAAGTCCCGGGCCTAACCTCGATGAAGTAGTGACGAGGCTATGATAGGGCACTCACTATAAACCTGTACGAGTATAAGTAGAAAACAATAACAGAATATAGAAACATCAATTAACATGAAAACCGAAATAAGAAGTACACAACAGAGGGCCACAAAATATCATCAATGCTCAATTCCACAACACAATACTGTAACGGAATCAACAGCCAAGAATAACCATAATACAACCTCTCTATTACGGCGCACAACATGATCCACATACAATAACAATACCATTGCGGCGTGCAACCCGATCCCATATATAACATCAATACCGTTGCACCGTGCAACCCAATCCCATATGTAATCTCAATACCGTTGCGACGTGCAATCTAATCCCAATATCATATCAATATCGTTGTGGCGTACAACCCGATCCCACATATATATATTATAATACTACAACCAGTTACGATGTATCTCACAATGTAACACAAAAGGGAACTACACAAATAAAGTCTTTAAGACAGTTTAATATAAATAGTAGGGTGAATGGAAGAAAATAAGACAATTAACCAAGTAAAGACATAAGACAAGTAAAAGCGGTTAACTAACAACATACAAAAGCATAACACAAGTAAAGGCGATCAATAAATGAAGGCATGGATACATGGAACATATAACAAATTGAGGCAGGTAACTAATGAAAGCATGAATTTAACAAGTAACGGCAAGTAGCAATTAAAGCACAGAACGAGTAATAACATGGAACAAAAGAAAATATGGTATAAATGAAAACATGCAATTAAGTAGCCCGCCCTTCATGATTAACCTATGACAGCGCATATACACTCGTCACCTTGCTCCATCCCCACACATAAATCAAGTAGCAAATAGACCAATCAAGTCCTAATACCCTCAAGTCAAGGCTAACCACGACACTTACCTCTTTCCGGAACAAAATCAATAATTAGCCACTACTTTTCCTTTAAACAAGCCTCCAAACCAACCGAATCTAGCCAAATATCATACAAACAATCCAAAATAAGCTTTGGAAACTACCCACGAATGAAAAGTTCAATTTTGATCATAATTGAAAAAGTCAACAAAAAGTCAACCCGGGTCTACGTGGTTGAAATCCGAGATTCAAAATTTGTTTTCATTATCCATTCACCTCCAAACCCGGATACATGATTTGTTTCTAACATTAATTCTAGGTCTAAATATCAATTTTATAAAATTCCTAAATTCTACCCAAAATCCCTAATTTCTACCTTGAAATTCATAGATTTGATGAAGAAATACGTGAAAAAGTAATGGGAATTGTTGGAAAAAAAAATTAAAGTTACTTACTAATGAATTTTGGAGAAAATGCTCTCAAGAAATAGCCTCAATGGAATCTAGGGTTGAAAAATGGTGTAAAATGAGCTAAGTCCCAAAATTCCCCATTCTTACCCAGCTGCTAGTATCGTTCACAATTGCGATGTCCACAAATGTGAACCACTGATTGCAAATGCGATCAGTGCCACAATGCCTAGATGTCGCAAATGCGACCATTCCTTCACATTTTGCGAAGGACCCCGTCATCGCAAACGCAGCCAATGCTTCGCATTTGCGAAGCTGCCTGCCCAGTTCAATTGTCGAAAATGCATCTCCAAGATCGCAAATGCAACCTCCCACCAGTCCGCAAATGTGATCACTTCTTCACAAAAGCAAAGTCTTCAGTCTTCCATCCCATATGTGATTTGCGAGTCTCACATCGAAAATGCGAGGCTCACAATTGCGATCAGTTGCTCGCAAATGAGAAACCTCCAACGTCACACCAATAACTACTTTGCTTTAGCAATTCCAATATCAACCAAAACACATCCGAAAATCACCTGAGCCCCTCGGGCTCCTATCCGAATATTCATGCAAGTGTAATAACATTATACAAACTCGCTCGCTAACTCAAATCATCAAATAACATCAAATAACATCAAAATCAAGAATCAATCATCAAACTCAAGATTTTTAACTTAAAATCTCAACTTTTGCCAATTTTCACATAATGTGCCGAAACACCCTCGGGTCACCCGGTGTTGCACCCTATTTTGCATAGGTCAAAACAAGATTCAAATAGTGGTTCTTCTGTTGCTGATAAAAGAGAGATGCCACCTAATATTTTAAGGTATATTAGGTGTACTAATTTGTCTATAAGATTATTATCCTATTAATCTACTAACCAGTGAGATTTGGGTAAGGGTTCTTGTTCTTCTAAGGGGAAGGTGTTAGGCACTCCTTAAATTCGACCTAAGGTAGCTCCTTAGAACTTAGGCTAGGTTTAGAAAAGTAAATGTCTACATTCTCCCTAATTAAGTGGTTAAAGTCTGCAAATTATTCTGAGTTGCCAATTTTTACATAGAGTGCCAAAACACCCTCGGGTCAACTGGTGTTGCACCCTATTTTGCATACGTCAAAACAAGATTCAAATAGTGGTTCTTCTGTTATTCCTACCAAAGGAAATCAAGTCGCGGTGTAGTTTCGAATGTATAGAAATATTTTTTTGATGATTTTTATTACAAGAGTGAGACCGAACCCTACGTGGGTTGCCTACGCATCCTCCCATGGGAAGTCAAGTCGTAGTTCTGTTACAACAAAATCTAACTACACTGTCAACAAAACTTGACTCTTTTTGATTGTTTTATGTATTTTTGTTGTTTACTCTGTTGTCCTTTTCTGCTAAGATCAATGCTCCTCACGACAATACCTGATGGACCACATAAGGACCTTTCCAGTTTGGTGTGATTTGTTCTTTATCCTCTTCTTGATTAGGGAATATCTTCTTCAAAACAAATTACCCAGTGTGAATTACCGAGATCTGTTGAATGCATTGGCCATCCTATTTTGATACTGCTGACCATGACATACTACCTCCATTCTCATTTCATCGATGAGCATGAGTTGTTCCTGCCTGACACATATCCATTATGCATCATATAGTTTGGCTTCCTGAATGACTCTCAAAGATGGTATCTCGACCTCTACGAGTATCACAACTTCTGTGCCATATACCAACATGTATGGAGTTGCTCCAGAGGACGTTCTCATAGTGGTGCGGTAACCTAATAAGGCAAAGGATAGCTTCTCGTCCACTATCTTCCATAAGATCCTTTTGATGTTTTTATTGGCTGCTTCAATTGCTCCATTCATTTGCGGCCTTTAGTCTACGTAATTATGGTGGACGATTCTGAACTTCTTGTAAATCTCCCTCATGAGATCGTTGTTGAGATTGGCTGCATTGTCAGTTATGATCGGCTCTAGGATCTCGAATCTGCAGACTATGTTGTTACAGACAAAATATGCCACTACATTCTTCGTAACAGCCTTGTATGTAGAGGCTTCAACCAATTTGGTGAAGTAGTCAATGGCTACCAGGATGAAACAATGTCTGTTTGACGCTGCAGGCTCTATAGGTCCAATCACGCCCATGCCCCAAGCGTCGAACGATCAAGGAGAACCCATTACGTTCATATCATTAGGTGGAACCCGGATGAAATCTCCGTGAATCTGGCACTGGTGACACTTCTACACGTAACAGATACTCTCACTTTTCATGGTCATCAAAAAGTACCCGGGACTTAAAATCTTCTTGGCCAAAGTGAAACCAGTCATCCAGTAGTCTTGTTGCTTCAGCGACATCTACACATCTTAATAGACCCAATTCTGAGGTCCTCCTATACAAGACTTCCTCGTTAAGGAAAAAGTGATTTTCTAGTCTTCTTAGTGCTCGCTTCTTACCACTGGTGGCATTTTCTGGGTATTCTCTTGCTTCAAGGAACCTTTTGATGTCGCAGTACCACGGCTTATCGTCTAGCTCTTCATCTACATAGAAATAGTACGCATGCTAATATCGAACCACTATCTCGATGGGGTCCATGTAATTCTTGTCTGGATGTTGGATCATTGATGACAAGGTTGCAAGAGCATCGGCGAACTCATTTTGGTTTCTTGGAACATGTTTGAACTCAATCTTAGTGAACTTCTTACACAACTCTTTTACGCAGTGCAAATATGAGAGTCTCTTGACATTCTTGGTGGTCCATTCGCCCTGAACTCAGTGTATCAGCAAATCAGAATCTCCTATGACCAAAAGTTCCTTGATGTTTATGTTGACTGCCATTCTAATATCGAGGATGAATGCTTCATATTCTACCATATTATTTGTGCAAGGGAACCTTATCTTGGCGGAAGCCAAGTAATGCTGTCATATCTCAGAAATTAGGACTCCTCCAATCCCTACACCTTTGAAATCTGCAGCTCTGTCGAAAAACATTCTCCACCCCGAGTATGACTCTGCAATGTCCTCCCATGCGAACAACACTTGTTCATCAGGGAAGTATGTAGTAAGTGACTCGCAACCCTTGTCTACCGGGTTCTCCGTGAGATGATCGGCAATGCTTGTCCCTTGATAGCCTTTTGCGTCACGTACACAACATCAAATTCACTGAGAAGAATCTACCATTTGGCCAAATTTCCTATAGGCATTGGTTTCTGGAAGCTGTACTTGAGTGGATCGAGTCGGGATATTAAATACATGGTATATGCTGATAGGTAGTACCTTATCTTCTGAGCGATCCAGATCAAAGCGCAGCAGGTTCGTTCTAACAAGGTGTACCTGGCTTCATACGGTGTGAGCTTCTTGCTTAGGTAATAGATATCTTGCTCCCTCTTTCCAGTTTCATCGTGTTGTCTCAACACGCATCCAAATGCATTATCCAAAAAAGGACAAGTACATAACAATGGCTTCCCGATTTTTGGAGGAACTAACACTGGTAGATTTGACAAATAATCCTTAATTCTGTCGAAAGCTTTCTAACATTCTTCCTTCCACTTTGGAGCAGCGTCCTTCTTTAACAACTTGAAAATAGGCTCGTAGATTACTATGGACTGGGCTATGAATCTGCTGATGTGGTTTAATCTGCCAAGGAAGCTCATCACGTCCTCCTTCTTTTTAGGTGGTGGCAAGTCTTGAATGGACTTGATCTTTGAAGGGTCCAACTCTATCCCTTTCCCGCTGACAATGAAACCTAACAGTTTTCATATGGTGACTTCGAATGCACAGTTCAGAGGATTCAACTTCAAATTCTACCTCCGCAAACGTTTGAAGAACTTCATTAACTCACTCAAATGATCCGCACTCTTCCGAGACTTGATGATGAGATCATCCACATATACATCAATTTCCTTGTGGATTATGTCATGAAAGAGGGTCGTCATGGCCCTTATGTAGGTAGCACCGACGTCTTTGAGGCCAAATGTCATGACCCTATAGCAATAAACTCCCCATGGCGTGGTGAACATTATCTTCTCCACATCTTCTTCATACATCAGAATCTGGTGGTACCCGGTGAAAAAGTCCACGAACGACTACAACTCGTGCTTCGCACAGTTGTTGATAAGGTTATGAATATTTAGTAGAGCAAAATCGTCCTTTGGACTGGCTTTGTTGAGATCTCGATAGTCCACACGTATCCTAATCTTCCCATCCTTCTTTGGTACTAGTACAATATTTGCCAACCATGTAGGATAATTGGTGACTCTCACCACATTTGCCTTTATCTTCTTGATGACTTCTTCTTTTATACATAGATTCAAATTCGGCATAAATTTTTTGGGTTTTTGCTTGACTGGCGGTCTGGCGAGATCGGTGGGTACCGTTGTGAAATGATGACGGTCTGGCGCTACCAATTCTTCCTTCTGTTCTGTCTTCAGATGGATGTTGATACTAGTTTCATTCACGTCTTCTTCGTTTCCCAAATTGATTACTTTTGTTTCTTCAAGGTTGGGCTTCTTCTGGCTTTCTGGCTGCTCGATCTCTTGCGGGAGGTTCTTAGGCATCATGCTCTTATCGTATTTTTCATAGTCTGGATCGTTTTGCTCAAGGGTTTTGTTATATGTCATAATCACGGAACGCGAGTTTTTATCGATTTCATTACTAAAAAGGAAAACAAAGTATAAATAAGAGGTACACATGGAACTTACAATGATTTTAGGAAAATTAATTCTTTTATTTCATGAAAAGGAACGTCTCAGCGTTCAAAGAGGCAATTAACAAAAAAGTACAGGTACGGTTCAGGCCTCAATAGACAGTGCGTGTTTCAAAATTATTACAATTCCACACTACCGAGACTCCCGGCGAAGTAGAGGCGGGCTGGCGATCCAATTCTACAAGGTCTCTCCTTGTTCAACATCCCGAATAGTCGGAGTGTTGATATCTTCTTTGTCGCAATTTTCCTCAATCATGATCACGAACAATCTTTCTTCTCCATCAGTGATGTCATCCTTTGGTGGTGGGCTCTGACCCGTACCCGGAACACGCTCTGGTACAAAAGCCTTTTTCCTAAGTTTACCAGTTTAAGTCTTTCCAGTTGTAGGTTGATACCCCAAGCCAGCGGCACCTTTCTAACCTTTTGGTTCAATTGGCTCTGTTATCCCATGTGATCGGTCTCCCAGCCCAGTCCCTGGTCGGTACCCATACTTCATCATCTCTCTCATAGCTATCTTCGACATGTATGGCAACTGCATATCGTGGTTTTACTCACTCTTCTACATCTCTGTTGCCTGCATGATCTGGACCGCATGAAAGGCGACCCCATCTAATCGTTCTATGAAAGGGACCACATGCTCCAGGTAAGCTGACCGACTCCACTCCCCATGTATCACAATCTCTTAGCAATCCTAGTCGAATTTCATACATTGATAGAGAGTGGAAGGAACTTCCCCTGCCATATGTATCTAGGGCCTTTCCAACAACAGGTTGTACGAAGACAAAATATCCATCACTTGAAACAATATTGGAAACTCGACTAGTCCAATCTATAAGGTTAAGTAGATTTCTCCGATGACGTCATTCTGTGACCTATCGAAAGCCCTCACTCTTACATGGATTTATTTCACTTCCCTCAAATGAATACCCTAATCTCGCAGAGTAAAGAATGGGAAAATGTTTACTCCGGATCCTTCATCGACAAGTACTCGAGACACGACTTTATCCCCACACTTGACTGTGATGTGTAGAGCTCTGTTATGATCCATACTCTCCACAGGGTGTTCATCTCTCCATGTTTCCTTCGACCATCTTTCCAACGGTTGTACGAACATCTCGCTGGTAGTATTGCTTGGCACACTTTCTCCGCTTAGTACCTTCCCCAAAGCATCCCTATGACTGTCGGAGCTTATCAATAAATCCCTGATTGATATGCAAGCATGGGTCTTTCTCAGCTGTTCCTCCACGGAGTACTCTTTAATTGGCATCTTCCACAAAAAATCTGCCACCTCGGCATCTGTTATGTTTCTTCTTTGATTCTGTTCCCTAATCGGGTTCCCTCGGTTCACCTCCTCTGGAGCGTAACACTTTCTTGACCTCGTCATCTCGTGAGCAGATACGGAATCTCTCATTTACCTTTTCATTTTGATTGTTAAGTCTATGGCACTATTTTATATTCTCGACGCTCCTCATTTCTAATAGCTGCAGTGGATCGTTGTTGGTATATTTGGACAATCACAAGAGGTTTCAATTGTACAGTACTCAATAGAGTCTTTCGGGGTGGCACCCTTGTAGCTTCAGCATTCCCAATGGTGACGATGGTCCCCTTTATATCATAATCCTCGCCCAATGCAATAATGTTGGCTCCTTGATTTCTATAGTTTGGCAATGGATGACGATTTAAATTTGGCAGAGCCAGGGTACATTGGATGGAACCACTCTTGATTAGCAGCTCTAT
Organism: Nicotiana tabacum; assembly: GCF_000715075.1. Lineage (NCBI taxonomy): Eukaryota > Viridiplantae > Streptophyta > Magnoliopsida > Solanales > Solanaceae > Nicotiana > Nicotiana tabacum. The sequence continues at coordinate 61,885,708 of NC_134094.1, read as the reverse complement.
CTCATTTTTTAATCCATAGTAGTCCTTGGTATCATGCCTAAGAACACCCGAGTGGTAGGCACAAGGCTTGGTTGCGTCAAAATATTTGGAGGGTTGGTCGGGAATTCTCTCTTCCATTGGGTATATCAATCCATCTCTCTTCAGCCTTTCAAACAATTTAGCTAGGGGTTAAGTCATCGGAGTGTAGTTTCTGGGATTTCTTTCTTCAAGGTTTGGGCATGGCCGTGGTGCATAGGCGGGTCTATTTTGATGGGTGGTTTTTTGGACATGAGCATATGGTTGTGGTGGGTTTAGATTTATATGAACTCAGGGCGGTTTTTATTGAGGTTGAGCATTGTAGTACGGTTGGGCATTATATACCGGGGCGTAGGTTGGTTGATGTGCAGGATGGGTGTTTACAGGGTAGGAGTTGTTTCTGCGAGGAGGACTGGACTGATAGTAGGGGACAATCGCTGCTACTTCCTCCTTCTTCCCACTGCCTACGGAACTGGATTGTTTTGCCCTGCCGGCGGCTTACAATGCGTTCATTTACTGTATTTTGCCTGATTTGATTCCTTCTTCCGATACGTCACCCATCTTAACCAGTTCGGAAAATTTCTGACCCATCATCTTTACAAAAAAATTCCCTCTTGGGCCTTGATGAAATACTTGGTTAGTTCATTATCGTGTAGTGGGGATTGAAGTTTGGCAGCCTCTGATCTCCAGCATCGAGCGTACTCTTGAAATGATTCCTAGGATTTCTTCTACAAATTTACCAAATTGAACCTTGCTGGTATGATCTCGGTATTAAATTGGAAGGTATTCATAAAGTGCACTGCCATGTTCTGCCATTCTCTCAAATTCCTGGGGTCCTAGCGGGTATACCAAGTAAGTGCTTCTCCTATGAGAATCCTTATAAAACATTTCATTCTCAGTTTTTCATTCCGTCCTACCCCGACCAGCTTGTCGTAGTAGGCCCTCAAATGTGCATGGGGATCACCTGTTCCATTAAATATGTCGCAATTTGGAGGATCATACCCTGGGGGCATGTGAACATCAGGATGAGTACACAAGTCCTCATAATCTAGGCTCTTGCTCCCTCGAGCAACCTGGAGATTCTTTATATACTTTCTCAATACTCGTAACTGTTCTAACATTGAATCCTCTTCCTTGTATTTTGCTTATTTATCCTTCTCAGCATATTGGTTGATCTCGTAGGGCACTCTGACCGTGACGGGTGCGGTAAAGGTAGGCTCTGAAGTGGCATATACCGGTGGAACATATCGCTCATGTGCGGTGGTTTGTGGTTAGTTTGATTGTTGGAAAAAGTGATACTATCACGAGGAGAGGTGTGAACTAAGTTGGTGGTGACTGGTGGATTCTGTGGTGTTTGGACGTAATTTGGTACATAAGGTGTATATAGAGGGGGATTCGGCAGATTTGCGGGGTTTACTGGTTGTATAACTTGGGTTGTGGGATTTGTGGTGACAATGGTTGGATACTGGTTGCTGGTTAGGTGGTTGCGAAAGCGTCATCACGACCAAGTGTGCTAGCTCCCGGATATGCCATACTTTTCTCTTAGTGACTCCATTTCTCGCGCGATTCTCACAATATGCTCATCATTTCGGGTATCGTCCTTTTCCCCCGATTGCCCTGGGATGTTGGCTATTAGTAGAGTATTTTCAGCCGGGTCGTCGGTTGCAGACATCATCCCTTTAGATCTCAGATTGAACGGTGGCACAGCCAGCTTTACGTATCAACAAAAACTAACCTCTGTTTTTCGAGGGAGAAATAAATTGAGAAAGAGTAAGGAAAAGTTGAAGTCAGTTTCAGAAATTGCACAAACAAAAGCACATATAGTAGTTAGTTCACGTATTTAGATAAATGCATTTCCTAAGATACGTAAGACCTCTCTTTGCGGGAGGTAGGCCTATGTCGTGAATGTTTGACAAACAATAAGATTTTGACATATTTAGTTCTGGAGAAAATTTTGGTTTTTTATTGATAGGATTTGGATCATAATAGATTGGAGTTGTGGTTACAACATTGCATTTAAAAGTTTACAACATTACATGGGATCATATGTTTCCCTTAGGGAAATGAAAGTGGGGTACAAGGTAAAAGGAAATGAACCAGCCACTAATAATCGTCCTCGAAGTCACCTCCCAAGCTTTCTTCTTCAAGCTCCTTCTTAGGGTCCTCTTAATAGTAGGCTATAGTTACGTGTTTTAGTCACTTATTGCACTCTAATTCACTGCACTTTATTGATGTTTGATCTTTATAGTGTTTTGCTCTTATTGTGTATTTTATGCCTTGTAGGAGTGACTCTGAGCTATGTAGATGTTATGGAATGAATTCGAGTAATTTAGAGCTTTGAAATATGAGTAAAAGCCCAAGGGATCAAGTCAGAATCGTGTCCGGGGGTCGAGGACCAAGGATGGACGTCAAAAATAAAAGTTTGGTCCGTACTCTAAGAATTCCCCACTACCGCGGTGCATGGGGTGGCGCGTTGGGTGCCGCACTTGTGCAATCATCTGCTGCCTATCAGAAATTAGCTCTATGGATTTCCCCACTAATTCTCCGCGTGGCGCGTCGCACCATGCGGCGCACCTGTGCAAATTTTACAGAGTTATTTTCCTATTTCAGCTAGGAGAAGGTGGTTTTGTCTAGGCCCGACCCTACTTGGTATAAATACATGGAAAATGTTATTTTGAGGACTTTGGACACATATTCTACCTAAGGAGTCTAAGGAGGAGTTGGAAGAACACGATCACAAAGATTTCATCATCCTTTCCTCTCTCAAGACACGAGTTTGGATTGAATTTATGTTTTCCTCTACTTTAACTTTATTTGTGATGATTTGCTCCATATCTATGGAGTATTTCCCCTTTAGGGTTTGATGGATTTAGTGTTTTGATGATTGTTTGTGGATTATAACTCTAGTTTTATGTATTGAATCGTTTTGGATGATTTACTTATTGCATCTATATTCACTTGTTCATGTAATCAAGAGAGGCATAACTTGTGATATCTTTGCAGTATATTGTTTGTTGAGTTCATTAATTCTTCTTAGTAATCGAAAGAGGCTAGTTGAATCATTGATTAAACCTAGTTAGGAGAATAATCGAAAGAGGTTCTCCTAAAGACCAACCCACAATGCATTCTTGCATATCTTCACGTGCTTAAATTGGTTCATTTTGTGAGGTTAAGACTTAATCGAGAGAGGAGTTTTTGCTGAACGTTTGAACTGATAATTGAGTAAATTCGACAGACTCACTTGAACATTAGAAGTAAATTATCTAGAGTTATATCCCGAACAATTATCTTGCACCTATCCTATCAAAACCCTATATTCTACCATTGATAACCTTCTTTGCTTATTCCTTGCTTTGATTGTCATTAGTCAATAACTTTAGATTCTTAGTTAATTTTAGTTATATATCTTATAAATCTCAATTATTGATTCTCCTGGATAGCAACCAAGCTAGAAACTACGAGAATACTGTTTACATCCAATCCCTGTGGATACGATATTATACTATACTATATTTTAGTAGCAAGCATAATTTAGGAGTGTGTTTCGATCTCGTCAAATTTTGGCGACGTTGCCGGGGATTAACAATCAACAGTGTTTGAAGTAGTTTGTAGTGCTAATTCAGGAATTTTTATTTTTATTTTATTTTAATTTTCTCCTTTTACGTTTGGTGTTCTTTGGTTGGACGCAGGTTATAGGCTAAGATTGGTGCATGACTCGAGCTTCTACGAAAGAAGTGCTACCATACGAGCCAGAGATAGAAAAACAAATGCGATAGCTGAGGAAGGAAAGAGATCTCACCGAGACTTTAGAAAAGGTTGGGCAATCCTCAACCAAGAATCTATGGTCGGAAACGGTGATGATAATGTAGATTTGGCTGCAAGAGAGGCAGCCCGACAACGAGAAAAAGTTGCACGAGATGCTGAGGAAGCAGTTATTAGAGATGTGCACAACATCTATGACGAAGAGAGGGGTCACAGACTTAATCAACATCAACCCTTGATTGCAGACCAGTTTAGAAATATAGCTCCCAGGCATGGGAGACCACTGGACGATTATGCTAGACCAGTCTACAATCAAGGATTATCCAGTGTTAGACCACCTTCAATTGCAGCAAACAATTTCGAGTTGAAACAATGGTTGTTTCAAACCCTTCAGAGTTGTTGTGTCTTCAGAGGGAAGCCAAACAAAAATCCAAACACGCATTTAATGGACTTCGAGGAGATTATGAACACCTTTCAATACAATAGGGTGTCATAAGATGCAGTGTACTTAATGGCATTTGCCTTTTCATTTAAAGATGATACTAAGGAGTGGCTTCGAAGTTTACCCAGTGGATCGATCAGAACTTGAGAGGAGATGACCAAAAAATTCTGTGATAAATATATCTCATCAGCTAAGACGGGCAAGATTAGAAGAGAAATCCATAACTTCTGCCAGAAAGAGACTGAAACTGTTTTTGAAGTATGGGAGATATTTAAGGAGATAGTTAGAAAGTGTCAACATAGCGGAATTGAACTCTAGATGCAACTCCAGGATTTTTGGGAAGGATTGACATCGATCTCGCGTAGAATATTGAGCAATGCAGTTGGAGGCCCTTTGATGAAGAAGACTCCAGAGGGGATAGTTACAATTCTTGATGAGTTATCTGAAGATGCTAATCAGTGGCCCTCTGAGAGTGCTGAAAGAAGAAGATCAACTAGTGTTCACCAAGTTGATTCTAATACATCTGTGCAGGTACAACTTGATATTATGGCTAAAGAAATACTAAAGCTGACCTTAGCCTCGAGACAAAATGAGCCTCATGCAGCTTGTGATATATGTAGAAGAGGACACCCTACTCATGAGTGTCAAGCCTCAACTGAGGAAGTGAATGCTGTGGGAAATTATAATGCAATGAGTTAGAGGCACCCCATGTTTTTCATGTAGTTCACCTGGGGGTACTGCGAATGCATGGCAACAAAACAACTGTAGAACCTAGGGATAAGGAGCTCCTGGTTTTATGAATCAGCAGAGGCAGCAATTTCAGCCTCAATAGCCCATTCAGTGTGGCATAGAAGATCTTATGAAGGCCTTCATTCTATAAACTGATGAGAGGCTTCAAACTCATAGCCCAACTATACGTGAACATGGAACGGCTATCAAAGAACTAGGCGCTGGTTTTCAAAATCTGGAAAGTCAGGTTGGGTAGCTAGTGACTCTATTGTTTGAGAGGATTACAAGAACTCTCCCCGCTGATACTGAGAGAAATCCCAAAGAAACAGTGAATGCTGTAACTCTGAGAAGTGGGCAAGTGTTAAAAGATCCCACCCCGATCCAAAATGATGTGAAACTTGAAAAAGATAGTGGGGAGCAGTTGAAGAGTGATGTTAATAAAAAGAAGAAGGGCTAGATGAAAATTGAGAAAAAGAATAAGGGAGAAACTTCGAGAAGGGAGGAACATGATGAGAGCGAGCATATGCCACCTTTACCTTTTCCTCAAAAGCTATATAGAGAAAAGCTAGACAAGCAGTTTGGGAGATTTCTAGATGTGCTAAAATAGGTTCATGTAAACTTACCATTCACAGGAGTGCTCACACAAATGCATGCTTACACCAAATTCTTGAAGGAGATCCTTACAAAGAAAAGGAAAATCGAGGAGACCTCAGTGGTCAAGCTCAGAGAGTATTGCAGCGCGATATTGAAAAATAAACTCCCACACAAAAGTGTGAAGATCCAGGGAGTTTTACTATACCTTGCTCTGTAGGAACTATTCATTTTGATAAATCTTTATGTGATTCTGGTGCCTAAATTAATCTAATGCCTCTATCTATTCATAGGAAATTGGAGAACGAGATTGGAGAGATAAGGTCTGTACCCATATCTTTGTAGCTGGCAGACCAAATGACTATAATACCCGAGGGAATAGTGGAAGATGTGTTAGTTCGGGTAGATAAGTTCGTATTTCATGTAGACTTTATAGTAGTGAATATGGAGGAGAACAAGGAGTTCCCCCTCATCCTAGGAAGATCATTCTTAGCGATGGGTAGAGCAATATTAGATATACACGAGAGAAAACTCATGCTTAGAGTGGGTGAGGAGACTAACTTTTGAGATGAATGTAGCAAAGGGGGCACAAAAGAAAAAACCAGTTGCAAGTGTTGAGTAAAAAGTGAAGAGCTCGTCACCTCTTCAACTTCTCCCCCCTCCTCGTCATTGTTGTACTCAGGCTCTTCTTCGGGATCCTCCACCGGCTCTATTTCTAATTATCTTTATATATTCGACCGCCCGATCATCGTCCTCTAGTGGTGGCAATATATGGTCGACCGACCCTGGAACCACTTGTCGATGCATGGCAATGGTAAACAAGATAGTGGGGAAAATATCGTGATATATTTGTAGAGCTGCCGCTAATTCTTATTGTCCAGTCAATCCCTCTCTGCTAGGTCTGCAAACTCATCCTCCTCATTGAGCCACACGAATTATTCAGGCGTACATCAGGAATTCTGACCTATTGGCATCATGATCAAGTCATTCCATTCATATTGAAGTCTTCTCACCCTCGGGATTAGAATTTGTCTGTTGTAGCCATATTTATATAAAGCTATCCTTGACAAGAGGGGCATGTCTTAGATCAGACCAAATTGCCTTAGAACCCGTAGAGGTGCATATGGCTGAATTCCTTCAAGTCCTACTAACTCTATGAATTATTTTTTGGGGTTCCTCAAGATTTCCCTGCCACCTAACCATGAAAGCTTCCAGTTCACAAATTCTTCACTCAGATGGGTCAGCATGTCTCGCCACTCCTCTTGCTCGTGCGGCATCACCCAATCCTCATTCTCTCGTAGTAGCTCCTGATCATGTTACTGATGCCAATAAAATAGTCGACTGTTGCCTCTCTCTGAAAGAAATGTTTTGTGACCCATATCTAGAGTAGTAGGTTGCATCCTTTGAAAAAATCATATCCTCTGGAGTATGCTGACAGTGCTCGGAATGTCTCTGCTAATATCTTGGGAACAAGGGTGACTTGTAGATTCCTTCGAAAGGTTGCCAGGATCAGGGGAAGCAGGTTGATGTTGATTCACCCCTTTCTTTGCGGGAAGACTAGTAATCCCAACAATGCCAGAGAAAAGTTTAAGGGACGGAGACTCTCCCATGTCACTTGATCGCATTGAAACTCCTCCAGATGCCACTCATAACTTTCCCGGTGTCGTAATCTGTCGAATCGTTGGTCAAAGCTCACCCTTCCATCTTCGATGTTTCTCAGATTTCTGTTATTTTTCAAACCCCATGTATGAAGGAACCTGTGGTCGGGGATTACAACTGGCAGTATTGGTTTTCTCCCAGCAAATGGAAACTCCGTGAAGCTAGTGACTTCCTCCAATGTTGGTGTCAATTCATAATCGACGAACTGGAAAACCACCTAAGTTGGGTTCCAAAACTCTATCAATAACCTGGTAAGGACATTGTCGACTCGAATATTCATCAAAGCGGTCAGTGCTCCGAAGTGTGTTTTATTCTCATCTCCATGCTCTCGGCGAAAGTTTCTCCACCACTGTTTCATCTTGTGTGGTGCACCCATGACCATATTGATTTCGGGGATGTTGTGGTTGATTTCCATCAAAGAGGTGAAAGGGGTTTGGTAAGTATTTTCTCTGAATCTTTAGCGTCCTCTCTGGATTGGTTCGTCGTTCACAAAAGTCATGTTATTGGGTGCGTGACCCATTGATATTAAGGTGGCTTCCATAATCGTGGTCCGTACCAAAGATCGACTTGCCTAAGGTTTATGAGTATGACCTATGTTTGCTAGAATAGAGTGTTTCCTAATTTTGGAGTTGGAGTGTACACTGCGAGACGTTATATCAGACCTAACAAAGCCGTTCTCTGAAACTAGAGAATGTTAAAAAAAGGTTCGGAGGGGGTGTAAAAGACAACCCTTGCGTGTCATTTGTGTGTGATAGTTTACAGCCAAGACTCAATAGGAAAGAATGTGATGACATCGTATAAAGTAGTAACCGATAATTGGTGATAACAGTAACAATATTAAAAGCAGACACATATGTTAAACAAGTAAGACAAGTAAGCACATATTTGCAAAGTGAAGCACAGTTAAAGAAGCATATAAACAAGCATCTCCAAGTTTCAGATCTAGCCTAGGTCTACTAACGTTAGAACCTAAGTGTAAACTCCCCAGCAGAGTCGCCATGTTATTGCACCCTATTTTGCACAGGTCAAAACAATATTCAACTAGGGGTTCTTCTGTTGTTGATAAAAGAGAGTCACCACCTAATATTTAACGTATATTAGGGTACCTATTTGTCTATTAGATTATTATCCTATTGGTCTACTAACCCCTAAGATTTGGGTTATGATTCTTATTTTTCTAAGGGGAAGGTGTTAGGCACCCCTTAAAATCTACCAAAGGTAGCTCCTTAGAACTTAGGCTAGGTTCAGGGAAGTAAGGGTCTACATTCTACTTAATTAAGTGCTTAAAGTCTGCAAATTATCTTATGTTTTGTGTAAAATCTACCATTTTGAAAGAAGGTTGTGTATATGTAGTTTGGAAAAGGAGTCATAAGTTTTATAATGTTTATAAGTTATGAAAATCTTTTGAAATATTTATACCTACAAAGTTGAGCAAGACTTATAAAATAATGCTATGTTTTTAATATTTTGTCTCTTGAAACAATATGGCTATCGTATAATTTGGTAGAATAAAAGACTACTCGGAGATGTGTCACGGATATACCTTTGAAAATCATTTTCAATTGAAGCCATATTTCAAAAAATTCATTGAAGTTTGATAATTCTTAGTCTACCAGCCGTGTTTGGTTTTATTCTCCTTGAAAATCAGCCTTGTGAGTGTCATTTCAATTCCGACTTTTTAATAGAATGGTCGTTTGCTTTCAAATATGTATAAAACTCAAAACTTTATTGAAAATGGTTAGTGATAACATAAATGAAGTATTTTATTTAAAAAGTAAGTGATCAAAGTATCGAAATATTTCATGATATAAACTGAAATTCTTTCTTTATTTACCTATGGACTTTGGTTTGCCTAGGTTCCTAAAATGATCAAAATATAACATACGCATGCAATAATAATGTTAGTATCAAATACGTATACATAGAAATGAGAAGCCAAGTTTATCGTCTAAAAGGAAAGGGGAAAGAAAACTAGAGTCTTTGATATTGGGCAAGTGGACCAGGCCCAGCAGATCTTATGCAGTAGCAGACTCCATTCAGCAAAAAAGATCCTATACTGGAACTTGGGCCTGAGTTCGAAAGAGCTCAGCAGGCCCAATTCAATTATGGATACAAAAGAAAAAAAATTAGTGAAACTAACATGAGGCCCAACAAAATAAAATTGTAAAAAATAGACATGTTTAAAGAATACGGTGAAACCAGCTTTTATTTGCATTAATCCAAGATGATTAATAAGAGTCAATGACTAAAAAATCGGAATAAAGCCTTATTTATGGACAAGGTACCCTTCGAATTCCTGGCACTTCAGAGTTCACAATGGTCTCACAGACTCCGAATAATGCTTGTGTCAGGGAAGGGCATCTTTACCACAAACTCAGTTATATTCAAAATACCCTAAGCCACTCACACTTACTTTTTCTCAGATGTTTAAATACAAATGATGTATTCACTCGATAGTTAACATGAGAGAAGCAGTAGACACAAAAGGTTCATGTACACAAAGCTTAGAAGCTACGGAGAATATAATCAAAATGCAAAGACATGAACATTTTAAGATTACACCATTAACTTTAATATCAGAACCTAGAATATATAGGCCAACTACTACAAATACTTATAATGTCCAGTGACATCAGTGATCATTCATAGCATGTATCAGAATACTTAAGGAGACTGTCACACAGATGTAAAATAAAGAGTATTAGTGGTAAGCTGTGAGTAAGCTAATCCAAGTTCAAAATATCTAATTGAGTGATATGAACCTAGTGAACGATATGAGGAGATGAACTAATTAGTTCTGATGGACATAACATTTCAGGACCTTTATCTAGGTCTACAGTATATCAATAGTCATTGCAGTAGTCTTAAGCATAATCAAGAGTAAGCATATACATGATTAAGGCCTTACTCCACTAAGCACCTATACTAACAACCTTGTTCAACCAAGTAGAGACATCAAAGTATGCCAGATAGTCAGTCTTAATCTAATCCAAACTTAGTAGTATGATCACTTAGTCTATCAGGTTCTTAATCAACATCTAGATAACTTTGTCTTTATAGACAAGGATATCAACCCAATATAGGGCAGTGTTCATTTTAATAGGACAAGCAAGTATTAATAGGTTTGTTCAAGCATGTGAATGACAATAGTAGACTTCCATTTTTAAGTTCTACATTGTTAGGTTATTAAAGCAGGCAAGATTCAATTTACTTCTTTGACAAAATAGTATTCAAATAAGACACATGGTAGTTTATACATGAAGCTCCCTTGAATGCCAAACATGTAAAACGTTCATAAACATCACTGGGAAACACACAAGTATAGAAGTTAATAAGGATCAGTTAACTAGCATACAATGAGGTTTCTATAGAGTTTCAAGGTTACAGGACATATCAGACGATCAGGTAGCATGATAACTATGCTACTGGAACTTTAAAACTTGACCGAAAAAGACTCAAAATTTGAAATCTTTCAATGCTTTTAGGTAGATTCGTCTATGCTAAACTCTTGTTAGGTGTTGTTAGGTGAGAGCATTGGAGGCTCCTATTTATAGTGGCTATTGAAGCCTTAGGGTTCCAGATAATTCAAAATAGGTAGTGGAAGGTGACGATATGGTTGATGATGATAGAGTGGGAGTAAAATCAGAAAAACATAGAGGGAAATCAGTGAAGGAGTTTTACCTAAGCACAAGGATGGAAGATTCGATTGTTGAGAGTGAGGATCCATCGGTCAAATATCCAAGGTCAAGAGTTCATTGCGTTTGACCTCTAGACAATGAATAGTGATGATAAATATGAAGATATCAACCACGCATGCTCCGATTTGAAAGAACATAAGAGGGATTGATGGATTCTAGGTAACACGTTTTAGATCTAGGGTTTCAGATTAGGGTTTTGTATTTTAGTGATGAAATGGGAAAGAATCAGACTAGAGTCGTGGGCATAAGGGGTAGATTGAGTGTTGTGAGGTTCGAATTTGTGACCTTGCACTGATTTGTGCAAGGTTTCATGATTGATGGGCATGGAGGGTTTGGGAGAATAGACAGGAAAAGAGGAAAGAGGGGCGGCTGTTTTGGGAACGAATGAATTAAGGTTAGTAGTGTCTCTGGGTTAAAAATGCAACACGGGATCTGGGCCGTTGGATCATTTGATCAACGGCTCTGATAATTCAGGTCATATGGGTTTTTTAAAAAGTTATCAGGAAAATATTGGAGCCGTTAGATCTGTATGATACAACATTTGACGTAATATGTGGGGTTAAATTATAAATAGAAAACAGGAATAAACATGGACCATCGATGATTTGGATCGACGGCCCAGATCAACTCTGTTTTGACGGGTGACATGACACGATTCTATTGGCTCTCAGGAATTGGTTGGGATCACCAAGGTGGATGAGAGAGGTTGGTTCTGGACTAGCTCGGGTAGCATTGGGCCAACGTTTTGGGCTGGAATTGATTTAAAGAATAGCCACATTGTGTTTATTTAGACTTTTGCAATTGTAGCCTTTTAGTCTTTTAACCCCTTTAAAATTAACTTAATTTAGCTTAATTAATTCTAATTAAATGTGATAAAAATATAATTATAAAATACACTATAAATTACTCGTAGTTAATTAATTATTTAATAAAACACTTTATTTACCAAATTATGAGATTAATTTCGGATTAATTTAAACAATAAGTGATGTATTTAAAAATATCAAAGATTAATTTGTTAAATTATTGTAAAACTTGTGTAACGAAATATGGAGATAAATTTAATAATTTCAAAACATTAAGGGTAATATTTACTACCAAATTGTTAATTTAACACTATTAGTTACTAATTTCCTAATATATTTATATGAAAATAGGTATTATCGATTAGAAAATATTTTCACCACATTTACTCCAAATCATTGTCTAAATAATTTAATTTTAAAAGTGAGGGAAAAAATTGATCGTCAACATCCGGGACCCCAACCAAACATGTGCACAAGTCCATAACATCATACGAACCCACCAAAATCATCAAAACACCGCTCTGAGGTCGTTTACGAAGAACGTTGATCGTGGTCAACTAAAGCCTCATTTCAAGTCAAAAATCACATTTTCTTTAAAATTTCACATAATAGCTTTCCAAAAAAATGACACGGACCATCCAGATGAGTCATAACTCATCAAATAAAGCTACGGGAAGTCTCAGAATATAGAGAAAGGAGCTAGTATTCAAAACGACCTATAGGGTCGTCACATTCTCCACCTCTAAAAGAAACGTTTGTCCTCTAATGGACATAGAAATGTATCTAGACTGGTAAAAAGTGCGGGTATTTACTCCTCATATCAGACTCGAACTCCCACGTAGCCTTCTCAATCGGCTGGCCTCTCGATTGTACTTTCACAGAAGGAAAACTCTTAGATCTCAATTTTCGAACATGCTGGTTTGAATAGCCACCGGCTCTTCCTCATAGGTTAAATTCTCATCAAGTTGCATCGTACTAAAGTCTAAAACATATGACCTATCCTCATGGTACTTCCAAAGCATGGAGATATGAAATAACAGATGTACCCCTGCGAGGCTAGGAGGCAATGCAATCCTATAAGAAACCTCCCTAACCCTCTCCAAAATCTCAAATGGGCCAATAAAACTCAAGCTCAACTTTTCCTTCTTCCCAAACCGTATCACGCCCTTCATATGCAAAACTTGCAGAAGAACCTGCTCATCCTCCATGTAAGCCACATCTCGAACCTTCCGGGCCACACAACTCTATTCCTTTGATTGAGCTATACGAAACCGCTCCTGAATCTCCTAAACATTTTACTAAGCATCACGGACCAATTCTGTGCCCAACAACCTAGCCTCACCGGGCTCAAACAAACCACCCGGCGAACAACATCGCTTCCCATACAAGGCCTCGTATGGAGCCATCAGGATGTTCGACTGATATCTGTTGTTATAGGCGAACTCCGCTAGAGTTAAAAATTGGTCCCACTGTCCCCGGAAATGTATAAAGTATGCCCGCAACATGTCCTTTAGAATCTAAATAGTGCGCTCGGACTTTCTGTCAGTCTAAGGATGAAATGCGGTATTGAGTTTGATCTGCGTGCCCAACTCATGCTGCATGGCTCTCCAAAAATGCGATGTGAACTGCGTGCCCTGGTCAAAAATGATAGAAATGGGCACGCAATGTAGGAGGATATTCTCCTGGATGTAAAATTTGAGCCAACCATTCTGAAGAATAGGAAGTCATCAGTGGAATGAACTTGCGGACTTAGTCAACCAGTCACAGTAACCCAAACTGCATCATATTTCCTCAAGGTCCATGGAAAGCCTACCACCAAATCTATAGTGAGTCGCTCCCATTTCCACTCCGGTATTTCCAATCTCTGAGTCAACCCATCCTGTTTCTGATGCTCAAACTTCACCTGCTGGGAATTTAAACACCAAGAGACATGACCAACTATATCTTTCTTCATTTTCCGCCACCAATAGTGTTGTTTCAAGTCACGGTACATCTTCATGACACATGGGTGAATGGAATAGCGCAAACTGTGAGGCTCCTCACTTATCAACTCTCTCAACCCATCAACGTTCGGAATACAAATCCAGCCTTGAAGCCGGATAACACCATCATTTCCAATCACAACCTCCTTGGCACCACCCTGTTGCATCGTATAATTCAACACCAATAAGTGAGGATCATCAAACTGGCAAACCTTGATGCTCACCAATAATGATGATTGTGCCACAACATAAGCAAGAACTTGGCTAGGCTCCAAAATATCCAACATCAAGAATCCATTGGCCAAAGCCAGAACATCCATGGATAGTGGCCTCTCCATTGTGGGTAAATATGCCAAACTGCCCATGCTCTCAGCCTTTCTACTCAATGCTTCGGCCACTACATTGGCCTTCCTCGGATGAAATAATATGGTGATATCATAATCCTTCAGTAACTCCAACCATCTCTGATGCCGAAAATTAAGGTCCTTCTGCTTGAACACGTATCGGAGACTCCGATGGTCGGTATAGACCTCACATGGAATGCCGCATAGATAGTGCCTCCAAATCTTCAGCACGTGAACAATGGCTGCCAACTCCAAATCATGCACAACATAATTCTTCTCATGAACCTTCAACTTATAATATGCGTAGGCAATCACCCTATCGTCCTGCATCAATGCCGTGTCAAGCCTAATACGTGATGCATCACAATACATGGTGTAAGATCTTGAACTCGTAGGAAACACCAATACTGTGGCTGTAGTCAATGCAGTCTTGAGCTTCTTAAAGCTCACCTCACACTCGTCGGACCATTTGAAAAGAGCACCCTTCTGGGTAAACTTGGACAATGGGGCTAAGATAGATGAAAACCCCTCCACGTTTCGGCGATAATAACTCGCGACACCCAAGAAAAACAAAATCTTTGTAGCCGAAGTAGGTCTAGGCCAGTTCTAAACTACCTCAATCTTCTTAAGATCCATTTTGATACCCTCGGAAGACACAACATGGCTAAAAAAGGCAACTGAGTCTAACCATAACTCACACTTTAAAAACTTGGGATATAACTGACGATCCTTCAAAGTCTGAAGTACAATCCATATATGCTGCTCATCAATGAAGATGATCACGAGGGAATCCAAATAAGGCTTGAACACCCAGTTCATCAAATTCATAAAGGCTGATGGAGCACTAGTCAAGCGAAATGACATCACCAAGAACTTGTAGTGACCATATCGAGTCCGAAAAGATGTCTTAGGGATATACGATACCCTAATCTTCACCTGATGGTAGCCAGATCTCAAATCAATCTTGATAAACACTTTGGGACCCTGAATCCTGTCAAATAAGTCATAACACCTCGGCAACGGATACTTGTTCTTGATAGTGACCTTGTTCAACTGCCGATAATCTATGCATATCCTTGTCAGTACATCCTTTTTCTTTACAAACAACATTGGCACACCCCAAGGCGAGACACTAGGTCCAATGAATCCCTTGTCAAGAAAATCTTTCAACTGCTCCTTCAATCCTTTCTACTCAACTGGAGCTATAAGGTATGGTGGAATATAAATGGGCTGAGTGACCGGAACCAAGTCAATGCAAAAGTCGATATCCCTGTCAGGTGGCATACCCAACAAATCAGTAGGAAACACCTCTGGGAACTCACTCACCACCGGTACTGAATCTATAGAAAGCACCTCGGCACTAGAATCATAGATATAGGCCAATTACACCTCTTAAAACTAAAAATCATGAATGAATACAAAATTAGTCTACTAAATGATAAGAACAAGAGTGGGCTTACCATGTACTCTAGATTGGCTTACTATATCACTATCACTTAGACCATTTGTCCCATCTATCTGATTGTACAACTCATCCTATCATAAGATTCTGAACTGTTCCTATCAACCCTTGCTTAGTGATCTCTTATTTCATCATCATCGTTACTTATTATCAGAATACAAAGTGGCTCTTACGCGTAGCAAGGTAGACCATCCGTAAGGCACACTAGAAGATAACTATCTGGTGGCTTATATGCATAGCAAAGCATACGGTCTGTATGGCTCACAATATTCGTGTCGGACTATGCGTACACATGGGACCATCCATAGCCAAACTTTATCTTACATATGCGTTTCATTGACCGTCCATAGGTTAATCCTTTATTTTCCACCTACCCATTCATAGACTGTCCGTAGGGAACATACTTATGCATAAATAACATTACAACAACATGCAACAGTAAATATCTTATAAGCTCGGTACTCGTGTCTATAGCGTATAACTTCTTCTAGTACTTTTGGTAACTCTTAGTTCGTATTCGGCACTGAACAGGCCTGTTAGGATGGCCTCTACCAAATGAACCCCTGCCTCCAGACGAGGTACCACTGAAACCACCAAAATGACGAGGCCTCTTCTCGTTGTCATTTCTTTAATTTCGACACGAATCCTCTCGATCCGCCTAGCCATCTCCACTACCTGGGTAAAAGAGATATCATCCTCGATCTCCTTGTCCATCTGTAGCCTGATGCCATAGGTAAGGCCGTCTATAAATCTCTATACCCTCTCCCTCTCAGTAGGGATCAAGATAGATTCATTGCGTGATATATCCACAAATCTGGTCTCATACTGAGTAAAGGTCATGTTGCCCTATTGAAGGCGCTTAAACTGACTGCAGAAGTCCTTTCTCTGAGTGAAGGGAATAAACTTCTCCAAAAATGACTGTGAGATCTAGGCCCAAGCGAGAGGAGGTGAACTTGCTGGCCTGCCCTGAACATATACCTACCATTACCTCTTGGCATAGCCATGCATCTGAAACACTATAAAGTCAACTCCGTTAGACTCTACTATCCCCATGTTGCCCAATATCTCATGGAAACGGTCCATGAAATCCTGGAGGTCCTCAGAGGATGTACCACCAAATTGAGGGGGAAACAACTTAGTGAACTTGTCCAACCTCTTCATCCCCTCAGCTGACATCGCGGGTCTCTCCTCGGGCTATGTAGCAACAACAGGATAAGCCACCCTAACTGGTAGAAATGTTGGGGTTTGATACCCGTGAGACATCTGCTCTGAAGTGTGAGTAGCAGGAGCCTGGGCCCCTCCCCAACCTGAGAGATGGCTGGTGACATAAGGAACACAGTGGCTTGGGCCAGGCGAACTAGGGCATTCTGAAGCACTGGTAGCGATGAACCCCTATAGGATCTGAGCTGTTCCTACTGTGTTACACCCTATATTTTCGTATGTGAGAGTACGTCGTAACTCAATTGATGTAAGCTCAGAAATAAGAATATATTTGAAAGCACATAAAGTAAGTTAATCATGTTACCTTGGAGGTTACAAATCTTTAAGATTATGAATAACAAGTACCAAGAGGGTTGGAAAGCTTAGAAGCTAAACGAACAATAAGTTTCGTCGAAAGTCGATAAGTTTGGAATGTTATAATATGTACTTTGGGGTGATAGTAGAGTTATTAACATGATATGGAGGTTATTTTATGAGTTATTTTTGTCGTATGATAGTCGTGTGTTATGAAGTCAAGCAAGTTGTGTAACAAAAGTTGGCAAAGGTCATCACAAGTTACAATCATAAATGTACTAGGTCAAATGTAGCTTCGCTTTTCTCCTAATTTACTTTGAATTATGAGGTGATAAAACTACAAAATTGAATATCTATAAGTCTAGTTTCTAACACATTAAACCGTTCGTCAATACGACATCAGGGTAGAGAGATATTTGCGTTTTCGCGAGACTTCACAGGAAGCCCCTATGGGACCCACTTGGTCGTGGCCGACCTTCACTTGTTTTTATCTCGTTTTGGGGATGAGCTTTGCTCATTTTCTGTCCTACTTACATACTCACACACTTCAAACCCTCCCAAATAGTTCTCCCAAGGATCCAAGAAAATTTCAGAAAAATACACCATAATCCAATATCAAAGTTAGCCAAAGGTGAAGAATAACCCATCTACGGTGTTGTGATGTGAATAAGGATGATAGTGAGCAAAGTTAAGCTTAGGGTTCGAATTTTATCGATTGCCTAAGGTATGTGTAACATCTTTTTGATGGTTTTTAAGGTTAATTACACGTTGTTGTGGTGTTGGAGTGAAAGATTACAAGATAGCACTTGAAAGGGGAAGAGATGTTGTTATCTTTTGTTGGGTTGTTCTCTCTCTATATATATATATATATATATATATATATATATATATATATATATATATATATATATATATATATATATATATATATCTTAAGATGGATGGAAAATGGGGAAAATAACTTGATTATGATATGGTTTATGTTGTTATGTATTTATATATGTTTATCAAGTGAATTGGTGAAAGAAACATATGAAACTTGAGATTGGAAGTGAAGATTAGCTTAAGTCACTTCTATAGTGTTGTATTGCCATTGAGGGCTGTTGTAAGCTAAATGTAACTTGGATTTCGACATGAAGCTATTGTAGGAGGTATGTGGATTGTTTTCTTGCATGTGCTTAAGGTTATCTCGATGTTGATTAAGTTAAATGGATGGAGTAGACATGAACTAGTGATTAAAGTTGTTAATTGAGGATAGTTGGAGATGTGGATTGTTTCATTAGTTGTAAATATCTGGTATAAGGCTAGAATAATTGATTAGTGAATTCATTATCATGTTAACAATATTGTTAAGTTAAATTAAGGAGTATATAAGGGGTGATACAGATTCCAATCGGAGCTTTCCGCTTGTCGTGAAGTAGTTGTGACTTATTGTTGTTAAATGGTGTCATGTTATTGATATTTATATGTTGCTGGATTTCTCTTGTTGTTTTTGTTAACACATGGTATTGGAGGATGCCCTTGTTATAGGGGAGATGCTGCCCAACATAAAATATCGTTATTATCATGCCTTAACTCAGCACAAAGTTAAGGTAGGTTAAGGCTATCCCTTCTTTCCTTTTGGCATGATCCAGATGATACAACGAAACGTTTAAATATGCAACTTTCACAAATGACTCTATTCTTAGAAGTACTAGGGTTGCCTATGTTCTTGATTCCCCATATGTCCTATTATCATATCGTCTGTTCATATGTCTCAGAAAATACATAAGTTGATAAATTATATTTGTGATATTAACCGAAGGCATATTGATCTTATCACATTCCGAGAGATCTTACTGACTTCATTATTCATTGTATTCATTTATACATGTATATTGACCCTTGACCATATGGCGTTATATACACATTTATAATCTGTATATGGGGTATGGGGAAGGGTTACGACGTTATATATGTACCACCACCTGATCAGCTGGTATATGTTGATGATTTCGCCCACAGAGGCCGAGAGGATATGCTGGGATGCCCCCAAAGGCTTGATGATGTTAGGTACGCATATACCTATGCATGGTATGACATTTATACTCATATGCATGAAATTATAAATGTTTCATGATTCACAGAGCTATTCAGACTTACAGGTTGAGTCCTTTACTCCTTTTTTTCTTTCATGTCTTTTATATACTACTTTTCATTCCTTGCATACTTAGTACTTTATTTGTACTGACATCCCTTTTGCCTGGGGACGTTGCGTTACACGCCAGCATGTCCCGATAGATAGGTTGACAGTCCTTCTAGTAGGCTATCAGCTCTGCGAAAGGTGTTGGTGCACTCCACTTGCTCCGGAGTTGCCTATTTGGTCAGTATGATTTGGACATGTATTGATTGGTATGGCGGGGCCCTGTCCCAACCTTTATGACATTTATGTACTCTTAGAGGCTTGTAGATAGATGCCATGTATATGGATACTTGTATGGCCATGTCGGCCTATGTTTTGAGTGTACAAATGATCATGTTGGCCTTATAGGCCCGTATGTCACGTGTATAAGTTTCTATATCATGTTGGGTCATTCTATGTCTAGTCTTTCCTTATGTTTTATTCCGGTTATCTGATTACGGCCCTTCTGGCCCACTTACCCATGATGGTATGATAATAACGATATGTTACGTTGGCATTCAGTTGAGTAAGGCACCGGGTGCCCGTCATGGCCCTCCGATTTGGGTCGTGAAAAAAGTGGAATCAGAGCAGTTATGTCCTAGGGAGTCTACAAGTCGTGTCTAGTAGAGTCTTTTTTTATGGGCGTGTTATGCACCACACTTATAAGCAGGAGGCTACATGGCATTTAGAACTGTCACTCTTTCTTCTTACTCTAGATCGTGTGGTAGAGCTGAGTTGTAAGAATTTAAACTCCTAAATTCTATTTTATTCGTAATACAAGGATACCTACATCCAGAAAGACAGTGGGTAAGAGATTAAGTGTGGTTGTGGAAGAGTTGAGTAAGATGAACTCGATTTTGGACTATGCTTATGATGAGTAAATGTGAGGTCTTTCGCAGATCATGTGTGTACTAAGACGTGTAACCTTCTTGATAAGGAGCCCTAAGGCATGAATACCTATTCACCCATATGGTAAAAAGCAAAAAGAGAATCAAAAGATAGATACAATTTTCAACAAGTAAAAGAAGCAAGGTGAAGAAATTCAGGCAGAGAAATATAAGCATTTTGAGTTACCTTCAACAATAACAGAGGCATGTACAATTGGTCACACCCATCTCAGTTATGCCCTATGGGAGCTAACAGATATAGTCTAAGAGAAGGACAGGATATCAGGATCTAGCTAGGGTTGGAGTAACCCAAAATGGTGGATGGATTGTTAGCGTTAGCTGACATTTCCGAATGATATTGCAAACGTGGTAATAGTTCTCCTTGTGAGACACCCAGATGGTGCACTCTTAGAATAATACAATTAGATATGAATACTAGCATGTTCATAACATTCAGAAGACAGGCACTGGTCCTAGAAGAGATAAATATTTACCTTAGTGTGGCCATGTCCCTAGTCAAGAGAGAATATTAGGCAACCCGAAGAGCCAGTGGATGGAGCAAGGGGAGGTAAAAGCGAAAGAATATTTTATTGATGTTTTTAGAATAATGTGATAGACGGGAATATTAGCAGGAGAATAAGAAGAGAGTAAATAAAGCATTATGAGTAAGATGTGATAAATGAGTGATAACAGTAAATCAAAATATGACAGGATGACAGAGTTTATAGTCAAGTGAAGGGAAAGACAAGAGAAGACATACCTTGAAACAATAAAAGAGTATAAGCCATAAAGTCATATTCTTATTTTGAGAAATAAGTTGGTGACTCCAACGTGATTACCAGAAGGAAAACTTAGACCCCGGAGTAATATAAATCAGTATGGGCTAGTGAACAAGATAAACTGAACATGAATTAGGGACCAAATGATTTGATAATAGTCGGCATCATAAGAATTTTTGATATCGCATTCCGGCGATAATAGAATGGACAATGGAAGAATAGGCTCTAAAGGTCATTCAAGAAGACGCTTCCCAAAGGGAGCACTACGAGCAAAGTTAAGCTTAAGGGACTAAGTGTGCTAGTTACACTAGGTGTCACCCTCATGCGTAAGAACTTCAGTTATCCTTGGTACAGAAGGTATCAGTGAATATGTGAAAAGACGGCAAAGATGATAAGGTAACTATGGAATAGTAATGGAAGAATGTGGTAAAAATGTGAAAGGAATGAGATTGCAATTATTCAGATCCTACTTATATGCTATGATTCCAGAACATTATGCAAGCACGATGTCGGGGAGAGGAAGTAAGGGTTCCCCCCGGATGTTATTGATAAATAAGAAGCCAATGCGAGAGGTAAGGTAAGACAAAGGATATAACCCAAGAGAGATTACGCGGAATATAGATATGAGAATAGACTAACGAGTAGTTAGTAGTTGATTCAAAAAGAGTCTAGTTATGGCTAGATAAGAGGATACAGATAAATCAACAAATCATGCAAGATAAACGTAGTGAACCCCAACATAGGGAATTCAGTCTCGCAGATATGATGACATTGTGATCCTTGAGAAATATTCAGATAGGAGTTGGTGTAGTTAAAGGTACCGTATAAGTGTTGCAGAATTAAAAGAAAGTGTCACTGAGGAGACAGTCAAAAATTTCAGTTCAGAAGCAACCCAACGAGCACAAGGATGCAGAGGTAAGTAACTAAGGATAATTATAGGCGAGTAAGAACATCAAAAATTACTTCGGGTATATGATATAATAAGCTTGCAGTTTTACAGGAGTCATAAGGTCTCCCCTAAGTACTACCACAAAAGACTAGCTGAGGAAATAAGGATAAAGGATTCAACATAAGCATAGTAACTTGAAGAAGAAATGATCTTGTAACAACAGTACCACTACAATATTGTATGCACTCCATAAGAAAGTATCACCTATCGTGACTAATGAATGGGAAGTAAAAATCAAATGTGATATTTGAGATCATATGAGTTACAGGGAATTCTAGTTTTCGTGGACACTAATATAAGCCAAGTATCCATGCAGCAAGTGGCAGAACGACCAAGAAAAGTAATTGCTTATGTTTGATGACAACTGAGAAGGCACGAAAGGAAATCTATGGTGCTAGCAAGTTAAATGAAGGTTGCGAGTAGTATAAATTGATATGTGTAGGTCACAAGCTAAAGTATGGTAGAGTAACAAGGTTTTAGGTAGATAGGAGTAAGGATAAGAAAAGGTGAGTGAGAAGGTGACAAGAATCCGTAAGGCTTCGGAATTATGCCCATCAAAACGAGAGAGTTGATGGTTTTCATAAGTTATAGAAAGCTTAGTATAACTTGGATAAACTCAGAGGAGTTTAAGACTAGGAGAATTTAGAAGAAATGGAATACTGCCCTGGTAGTAGAATAGGAGTGTGAGTGTGATAAGCGATAAGAGGATGATATTTAGGAATATAGTCTTCGATTGAAGTAATGATTTAATGAAAAGGTATTTCATGAATTGCACGGGATTAGGATACCCCCATAAGATGAATCACATCAGGATGCTATGAAATACGGTTATTGAAGTATAGTATCGTCCCAAAGGTGGATTAGGAAAATCACTTCAGATGTTCCCCGATGAGATATGAGCCCAAGTGACAATGTATTATGTAAGAAGTTTCAAGTTATCAGTGGTAGATTATGGATCAACATTAGGGTGAATCAACAATGGATGGATAATAGTTACAAAGTATGATATGAGATTAAACCGTCATTCTTAAGATGAATAGTAATGAGGAAGCATTAAAGGACTTAGATTTATACACATAGGATAAGCAGCGAGAGAGTAACCTGGAGTTGGGTAGCAGACCTCGGTAATAATAAACTGACGTAAGTGTTATGGTGTAGTATGGCTTACCTAGTCGTAGTAAAGCCATAAGCATAGACAACCGAGGCTATGAAAAAGAGATATAGCAATAGTCATAAGTTCGACAAAGTACGGAGCAAAGAACATTAGTACACCTATAGATTCCTAGATGGATAGCTTGTCATAGTACTGCATATGTTCACAAAGTGAGGCCTAGAGATTGGCTAAAAGTTGGAGAAAAAAGGAGAGAAGATAGCATAGGCGCAGATACAAGGACAGAGTTATACAGGCTGCATGACAAAAGGTATCAACAGTTACGAGATTGGAAGAATTCCGACCACTCGTTGTGTGAGAAAGAGGCCTAAAGGGGGGAATGCCCTGGCCTTTGGATTAATTCACAAGACAATTGCCCAGACGGCAAGGACAGTACTTAAGTATTCATAAGAGCTATCCGTTTATGAGACTAATAAGTGCATCAGTCAACATTCAAGGACTAATGTTCCAAAGGGGGGAATGATGTTGCACCCTATGTTTTTGTACGTGACAGTAAGTCGTAAATCAATTGATGTAAGCTCAGAAATGAAATTATATTTGAAAGTACATAAAGTAAGTTAAGCATGTTATCTTGGAGGTTACAAATCTTTAAGATAATGAATAACAAGTACCAAGAGGGTTGGAAGGCTTAGAAGCTAAACGAAAAATAAGCTTCGTCGAAAGTCGATAAGTGTGGAATGTTATAACATGTACTTTGGGGTGAGACTGTTACACCCCATATTTCTTTTTATACGTGAAATTACGTCATAAATAAATTTTATGAAAGCTCGAAAATGAGATGTTACATCCCGTATTTTTGTACGTTAAAGTTTCATCGTAAGTTAATCGACGTAAGCTCGGGAATGAGATTATTTTGAGATTATAAGCATTATGCTATTTAAAATAAGTGATGAGTAAATTCGTGAAGGTGAGAGGGTAAGCAAATCGAAGAAAATGAATTTCGTCAAAGTTTGACATTTTGGGATAAAATACGGCCCGAGCTAAAATACCCGGTATTTATGGACTAGTACCATTCAAGGTACCACATGACCATGATAGTAAGGTGTATAAGGTGTGTTAAAAGTAAGTAGTATTTTAAGTAATTTGAGATATTTCTTAACTATATGGATAATTAATTAATTATTAGATTAGTGGAGAATTAATAAGTTTATTAAGGAGTTGGTGGATGATTAATTAGGGTCTTTGGATAAAGACTAAGGAACCAAACGTGGCAGCAAACCTTGTCCAAATTAATGACTCATAATTCTTATGATAAGGTGTCACATTCAGTGGCTTAGTCATTACAAAGTGTGGGGCCCACACCCACTTATATAAAAGGCCTATCAAATTACAAATTGAGATGCTTATATTTAGATGCAAGTAACTGATGGAACTCTTAAGAGATCTCTTATTTTATTAAAAGTAGGATGCTAAGGCTTTCTAAGTAAAGAATGGAGGTCCTGAAGGGTGAAATCGTGACTCTAAGGGAGTACGGTACAATCTTTTCCAAGAATATCATACGGAGTTTTCCCTACTCGATCCACCATTATGTGTTGTCGCAGTTGACGTGTGTTAAAGGGATTGTCAAGAGAATCGGCTCAAGTATGTTAAGTCTAAGCCCTTCCTTCATTTTGACATGATCTCGTAACTACATGTGTTTGATAAGGAGGCATAAAGAGAAGTTCATACTCCCAAATTTATATATATTATCCTAGTATCATAAATTACAGTATTCTCCTTATCGGGACTTCATATTTAATTGAGTATTGTCTTCTTCCAGTCAAGAGAGCAGAGAGCCTATATATACAGTATTGCAGTATTTTCATTACCATCGAGCTATAATCGATGGGAAGGTCCATATTGGGCAACCTCTGATCAGATGGTAAGTTATATACCGAGCCTACTGTGACCGAGTGCCTATGAGCGAGCCCAGTTGGTAGAGTAGTTATATATATATATATATATATATATATATATATATATATATATATATATATATATATATATATATATATATATAGAGAGAGAGGGCTAGACAACTATTTTACTTACTATATTAAGAGAGTTGAGTCAGTATCAGCAGGTGAGCATATCTTCAGATTATCTTTGACTCCCAGTTACTTTCAGTTATTATGTTATCAGTTAAGTTTCAGCTTTCAGTATATTGCCTTATATACTCGGTACATTATTTCGTACTGACGTCCCTTTTCTGGGGGCTCTACGTTTCATGCTTACAGGTTCAGAAAGACAGACGGGTAGACCTCCTCATTAAGTATTTTTCCAAGTTCAGCTTGATCGGTAAGCTTCATGCCCTTCAGAGTTGCCGGGTCTAGAGCTTTATGTACATCTTGTGTATATATGTATATATGATATGAGAAGGTTGGGGCCCTGTTCTGATCACAGTATATATATAAGTAGAGTCTTGTAGACATATCCTGTCAGTTAGTGCAGTATTTTGGGCTTGAAATCCTTTTATGTATATTTTGTTGGTTTGCCAGTTGTAGTAGTTATGACGGCCTTGTTGACCCAGCATTATATTGATGTTTAGCCAGCATTCGCAATTGTCTTGCAATGTGGCCCATGGACAAAGTATGACATTATATATTCATAGTCCCTTAGTCGCAAGTTGGTACGCAAGGATAGGTGAGGTACCGAGTGCCGGTCTCGCCCCCAGGTTCGGGGCGTGACAGAATTGGTATCAGAGCAGTTATATCCTAGGGAGTCTACAAGCCGTGTCTTGTAGAGTCTTGTTTATGGGTGTGTTGTGCACCACACTTATAAGTAGGAGGCTACAGGGCATTTAGGACTGTCACTCTTTCTTCTTATTCTAGTTCGTGTGGTATAGCTCCGTTGTAAGAATTCAATTTCCTAAACTCTGTCTTATTCATAATATGACGATGCCTACATCCAGAATGACAGTTGGTAAAAGATTGAATGTGGCTATGGAAGAGTTGTGTCAGAGGAACTCAATTTTTCATGATGCTTATGATGAGTAAATGTAAGGTCTTGAGTAGATCATGTGTGTACTAGGATGTGTAAGATTCTTGATAAGTATCCCTAAGGCAAGAATTCCTATCCAATCTTACGGTAAAGAGGAATAAGAGAATCGGAAGGTAGACACAAGTTTCAGCAAGTAAAGGAAGCAAGGTGAAGAAGGGTACGAATTACCTAGTTAATGAAGATTAACAGTATTTACAATTTAAGCAGAGAAATATAAGCATTTGAGTTACCTTCAATAGTAACAGAGGTATGTACAATTGGCCACACCCATCTCAGGTATGCCCTATGTGGGCTAACATAAGTAGTATAAGAGAAGGACGGATATCAGGATCCGGCTGGGGTTAGAATAACCCAAAATGGTGAATGGATTGTTTGTGTTAATTGACATTTCTGAAGGATATTGCAAATGTGCTAATGGATCTCCTTTGCGAGACACCCAGATGGTGCACTCTAAATTAGTACAGCTAGATATGAGTACTACAAAGATAGGCAGTGGAAGCCTTGAAGGGATAACTATTACCTTAGTATAGCTCTCGTCCCTAGTGGAGAGAGAATGTTAGGAAATTCGAAGAACCAATGGATGGAACAAGGGGAGCTAAAAGCAAAAGAATGTCTTGTTGAAGTTTTTAGAATAAAGTGATAGAAAGAAATGTTAGCAGGAAAAAAAAAGAAGAGAGTTAATGAAGCATTGTGAGTAAGATATGATACATGGATGACAAGGAAGATTAAAAAAAATGAAATGAATCACAGTATTACAGAGTCTATAGTCAAGTGAAGGAAAAACGAGAGGTGACGGACCTTGAGACAACAAAAGAGTATAGGCCATAAAGTCATATCCTCATTTCGAGAAATAAGTTTGTGACTCAACGCGATTACCAGAAGGAAAAGCTAGACCCCCAGAGTAATAGAAATCAGTATGGGCTGGTGAACCAGATAAACTAAACATGAATTAGGGACTGAGTGATTTGATAATAGTCGGCATCATGAGAATTTCAGAGATTGTGGTCCGGCGATAATAGAATGGACGACAGAAGAAGATTCATGAGAAATTCAGAGAATGGTCTTTCAGGAAAACGCTTCCCTAAAGCAAGGAATGTGAGCAAAGTTAAGCTTAAGGGACTGTATGTGCCAGTTATACTAAGTGTCACCCTCGCGAGTAAGGAATTTTGTTATCCTTGGTATAGAAGGATTACCGCAAGGTGAGTAAGGGTTATCGATGATGTGACAAGACGCCAAAGATGAAAAGGTAAAACATTTATAGGTAGATTGTCGTGGCTCCAACCCTTAATATTCCACTAAAGGGGGGAATATGGGGTAATATAGCATTAAGTCAGAATTAAGTGGTTCTAGTAATTATGGAATAGTAAAGGAAGAATGCGATAAAAATGAGAAAGGAATGAGATTGCACTTATCTAAATCCTACCGATACTCTACGATTCCAGAACACAATGCAAGCATGACGTCAAGGAAAGAAAGTAAGGGTTCCTGCCGAGGATGTTACGGATAAATAAGGAGCCAGTGCGAGAGGTAAGTTAAGACAAAGGAAATAACCCATGAAAGATTATGCGGAATATTGATATAAGAATGGGCCAACTAGTAGTTAGTAATTGATTCAGGAAGAGCCTAGTTATGGCTAGACAAGAAGATACATACAAATCAACAGATCGTGCAAGATAAACATAGTGAACCCTAACGTGGGGTAATTAGTCTCGCAGATATGACATTGTAATACTTGAGGTATATTCAAATAAGAGTTGGGAAAGTTAAAGGTACCGTATGAGTGTTACGGAAATAAAAGAGAATGCCACTGGCAAGACAATCAAAATATTAGTTCAGAAGCAACCCTACAAGCACAAGGGCATGGAGGTAAGTAACTACGGATAATTATAGGAAAGTAAGGACATCAAAAGGTCTGTCGAGTATACGATGTAATAAGCTCGCAGTTTTACAAGAGTCAGAGGGTCTTCCCTAAGTACTACAACGAAAGGCTAGCTGAGAAAATAAGGAAGAAGGCTTCAACCTAAGCATAGTGACCTAAAGAGGAAATGGTCTTGTAAAAACAGTCTCACTACAACAACGTATGCACTCAAAAGATGGACGGGAAAAAGAAAAAAGTCAAAAGATGATATTCAAGATCATATGGGTTGTATGGAATTCCAATATATGTGGGCACTAAGATAAACCAAGTATTCATGCAACAAGTGACAAAACAACCAGGAAAAGTAATTGCTTACATTTAAAGAAAGTTGAGAAGGAACAGAAGGAATTATTCGATCGATGGCCCAGAGTTAGTTACGTTATGAACACACTTAAGAGTTCAGAGTATTATCCATGCAGCATATCTTAACATTCATACAGCCATAGAAGACTCCGGTATAAGTTAAAAGAAAGAATTGAGCCCAGGGCTTAGACAAAGGATTGAATTATTAGAAGATTGTATCATAGATATTCCATAGCGCCCATGAAACGCTAAAGTAATAACTAATACTAGGAGCTGCAGATCGGAAGATAGCTTAAGACTACATGAAGGCTGATCAGAAGGAAGAGGAAACTAAAGAGTTTAATCAACTAAGTAAATCAGGAGTCTGATTATTGGACCCAGAGAATTATAGAAATCATGATTGAGAACATAGCGGAATCAATCTTAATATCAGAGGCGCAAGAAAGATAGCACAACAACCATATTCTATAAAGGCTCTATGATAAAGCCAATTAGAAAAGTACCAGCCTCATAAGAAGTCAGTATGAAGCTCCCACTGGACTACGTATGCGCTAGAGGTGCAAGTATTATAATTGAGTTTCAAGTTATGGATGTAAATCATACCTATGTAGAAGTGGGGTTATGAAAGAGATAGAAGATACGATGAGAGAGTTTAAGGTAAGCACGGTAAATGTGAACAACGTACGAGATACTCAGGTGTAGAAGGTTATGAATAGTCCATACTACGGATAGAAGGCTAGAAGTGTGAGGATCCAGTATCTAGGAATGATAGCGGCATCGTCAGTGGCATATCTTCCAGTCTATGGTTTCTAGGTACTGAGAGGTCTAGTTATGAGAGTAAAGAAGAGTTAGAAACGATGTGATGTCCCGCTTGATGTTCCAGAACAACATAAGGAAATCTATGGTGAAAGCAAGTAGATGGGAGGTTACAAGTAATATAAATAGATATATGTAAGTCGCAAGCTAAAGTATGGTAGAGCGACAAGGTTTTAGAAAGACATGAGTAAGGATAAGAAAAGGCAAGTAAGAAGGTGACGAAAATTGATAAGTCATCGGGATTAAGCCCATGGAAACAATAAAGCTGATGGTTTGTCTATGTTATAGAAAGTACAGTATAGCGTGAATGAACTCAAAGGAGTCTAAGACTAGTAGTATTTAGAAGAGATGGAATGATGCCCTGGTAGTACAATTAAGGTGTAATTGTCATAGATGAAGGATGACATTTGGACCTTCGATTGAGTAATGATTTCATGAATTGTACAGGATTAAAATACCCACATAAGGTAAATCACATTGGGATGCTATGAAATACGATTATGGATTGTAGATTAATTTTTAGGTGAATCAACAATGGAACACAAAGTATGAGATGATATTAGGCCATCATTCTTAAGATGAACAGTAATGAGGAAGCATTAAAGGACTTAGACTTATACATATAGGATAAGCAATGAGAGTAACCCGGAGTTTGGAAGCAAACCTCAGTAACGATAAATCGAAGTAAGAGTTATGGTATAGTATGCCCTATCTATATGCAGTAAAGTCATATGAATAGATAACTGGGTCTATGAAATAAGATATAGCAATATTCATAGGTTCGACAAAGTATCGAGCGAAGAACTTCAGTATACATATAGATGCCCAGAGAGACATCTTATCAAGCTCTATATATGTTTACAAGGTGAGGCCTAGAGATTGGCTAAAAGCTAGAGGAAAAAGGAGAGAAGAGTCGCATAGGCGCACTTACAAGGGCAGAGTCATACAGGCTACATGATAGAAGGTAGCAGCATCCACGAGATTGGAAGGATTCACACCACGAGTCGTGGTGTGAGAAAGAGGCCTAAAGGGAGGAATGCTCTGGCCTTTGGGATTCATTCACAGAACAGTTACCTAGATGGCAAGAGGAGTACTAAAGTATTCGCAAGAGCTATGGGTTATGAGAATGATAAGTGCATCAGTCAACATTCGAGGACGAATGTATTAAAGGGGGGAACAATGTTGCACACCATATTTTTTTTACGTGAAAGTATGCCATAAATAAATTTTATGAAAGCTCAGAAATGAGATGTTACATCCCGCATTTTTGTACGTTAAAGTTTCATCATATGTTAATCGAGGTAAGCTCGGGAATGAGATTATTTTGAGATTATAAGCACTATGCTATTTAAAACAAGTGACGAGTAAATTCGTGAAGGTAAGAGGGTAAGCAAATCAAAGAAAATGAATTTTGTCGAAGTTTGACATTTTGGGATAAAATATGGCCCATGCTAAAATACACGGTATTTATGGACTAGTACCATACAAGGTACCACATGACCATGATAGTAAGGTGTATAAGGTATGTTAATAGTGAGTAGTATTTCAAATATTTTGAGATATTTCTTAACTATGTGGGTAATTGGTTAATTATTGGATTAGTGGGGAATTAATAAGTTGATTAAAGAGTTGGTGGATGATTAATTAGGGTCTTTAGATAAAGACTAAGGAACCTAACGTGGCAGCAAACCTTGTCCAAATTAATGATTCATAATTCTTATGATAAGGTGTCAGATTTAGTGGCTTAGTCATTACAAAATATGGGTCCCACACCCACTTATATAAAAGGCCTATCAAATTACAAATTGAGATGTTTATATCTAGATGCAAGTAACAGATGGAACTCTCTAATTTAAGAGATCTCTTATCTTATTAAAAGTAGGATGCTAAGGCCTGCTAAGTAAAGAATGGAGCTCGACATTTCGTATGAAACTGCAGCAGCGTGAAATCGCGACTCTAAGGGAGTACGGTACAATCTTTTCCAAGAATATCATACGGAATTTTCCCTACTCGATCCGCCGTAACGTGTTGTCGCAGTTGACGTGTGTAAAGGGATTGTCAAGAGAATCAGCTCGGGTATGTTAAGGCTAAGCCCTTCCTTCATTTTGGCATGATCTCGTAACTATATGTGTTTGATAATGAGGCATAAAGAGAAGTTCATACTCCCAAATTTATATACATTATCCTAGTCTCATAAATTACGGTATTATCCTTATCAGGACTTCATATTTAATTGAGTATTGTCTTCTTCTAGTCAAGAGAGTAGAGAGCCTATATATACAGTATTACAGTATTTTCATTACAATCGAGCTATAATCGATGGGCAGGCCCCTATTGGGAAACCTCTGATCAGATGGTAAGTTATATACCGAGCCTACTATGGCCGAGCGCCTATGAGCAAGCCTACTACGGCAGAGCAGTTATATATATATACCGAGCCTTATAAGGCCGGACAACTATTTTACATACTACATTGAGAGAGTTGAGTCAGTATCAACAGGTGAGCATATCTTTAGATTACCTTACATACTAGGTACATTATTTCGTACTAACGTCTCTTTTCTGGGGGCTCTGCATTTCATGCGTGCAGGTTCAGAAAGACTGACAAGTAGACCTCCTCATTAGGTGTTTGCCCGAGTTTAGCTTGTTCGGTAAGCTCTATGCCCTTCGGAGTTTCTGGGTCTAGAGCTTTATGCACATCTTGTGTATATATGTATATATGATATGAGTAGGTCGGGGCCCTGTTCCGATCACAGTAGGCCTTTTATGTATATTTTGTATGTTTGCCAGCTGTAGTAGTTATGACGGCCTTGTCGACCCAGCATCTTATTGATGTTTAGTCAGCATTCGCAATTGTCTTGCAATGTGGCCCATGGCTAAAGTATGACATTATATGTTCAGAGTCCCTTAGTCGCAAGTTGGTACGCAAGGATAGGTGAGGCACCGGGTGCCGGTCTCGCCCCTCAGGTTCGGGGCGTGACAGAGACTAGGGTTCTTAACATGATAAGGAGGTTATTTTATGAGCTATTTTAGTCTTATGATAGTCGTGTGTTATGAAGTCAAGTAAGTTGTGGAATAAAAGTTGGCAAAGGTCATCACAAGTTACATTCATAAATGTGCCAACTATTAGGTCAAATGTTGATGAACGTTTCTCCAAATTTACTTATGTGGTGATCCACCTACCAAATTGAATATTTACGGATCTAGTTTCTAATGCATTAAACCGTTCATCAATACGATATCACGATAGAGAGATATTCGCATTTTTACGATACTGCGCAGGAAGCCCCTATGGGATCCACTTGGTCGGTGGCCGACCTTCGCTTGTTTTTATCTCGTTTTTGGGATGAGCTTTGCTCATTTTTCTTCCTCCTTCCATACTCACACTCTTCAAACCCTCCCAAACAGTTCCCCTAAGGCTCCAAACAATTTTTTAAAAAATACACCATAATTCAACATCAAAGTTAGCCAAAGGTGTAGAATAACCCCTCTATGGTGTTGTGATGGGAATAAGGATGATGGTGAGCTAATTTAAGCTTAGGGTTCGAATTCTATCTACTGGATAAGGTATTGTTAACATCATTTTGATGGTGTTTAAGGTTAATTACATGTTTTTGTGGTGTTGGAGTGAAGGATTACAAGATAGCACTTGAAAGGGGAAGAGATGTTGTTATCTTTTGTTGGGTTGTTTTAAGGCTATATATATATGTTGTTAAGGCTGGAAGTTTCCATGAACTATAAATGGATGGAAAATGGGGAAAATAACTTGATTATGATATGGTTTCTATTTTTATACATGTCTATATGTTTATCAAGTGAATTGGTGAAAGAATCATATAAAACTTGAGATTGGAAGTGAAGATTAGCTTAAGTCACTTCTATGTTGTTGTATTTCCATTGAGGGCTATTGTAAGCTAAATGTAACTTGGATTTTGACTTGAAGCTACTGTAGGAGGTATGTATATTGTGTTATAGCTTGTGCTTAAGGTTATCTTGATGTTGATTAAGTTAAATGGATGGACTAGACATGAACTAGTAAATAAAGTTGCTAATTGAGGATAGTTGGAGTTGTGGATTGTTTCCTTTGTTATAAATATATGGTATAAGGCTGTAATCATTAATGCATGACTTCATTATCATTTTAATGATACTGTTAAGTTAAATTAAGGAGTCTATAAGGGGTGATATTGATTCCAATCGGAGCTTGCCGCTAGTCGTGAAGTAGTTGTGACTTGTTGTTGTTAAATGGTCTCATGTTATTGATATTTATATGTTGCTGGATTTCTCTAGTTGTTTTTTTTTTATATATGGTATTGGAGGAGGCCCTTGTTATAGGGGAGATGCTTCCCAAATTTACATAAACGAGCTACTAGTTTAAGTTGAGGACTTAACCATTACTCAACACTGATTTTGAATCTCCTTATGCTATGGTAGATTGAGTTGAGTTGTTTGAAGAATTGCTTGGAAGGTATTAAGTACTTAACGGAGTTAGGTTATGTTAAGGATATCCCTTCTTTCCTTTTGGCATGATCCATATGATACAACAAAACAAGCAAACACGTAACTTTCACAAATTACTCTATTCTTAGAAGTACTAGGGTTGCCTATGTTCTTGATTCCCCATATGTCCTATTATCATATCGTCTATTCATGGGTCTCAGAAAATACATAAGTTGATAAATTTTATTTGTGATATTAACCGAAGGCATATTAATCTTATGACATTCCGAGAGATCTTACTGACTTCATTATGCATTGCATTCATTTATACATGTATATTGACCCATGCCCAGATGGAGTTATATACGCATATATAATAGGTATATGGGGTATGAGGAAAGGTTACAGCGTTATATATGCACCACCACCTGATCACCTGGTATATGTTGATGATTTCGCCTACAGAGGCCGAGATGATATGATGGGATGACCTCAGAAGCTTGATGATGTTATGCATGCATATACCTATGCATGGTATGTTATTAATACACATATGCATGACATTATAAATGTTTCATGATTCACAGAACTATTCAGAATTACAAGTTGAGTCCTTTACTTCATGTTTTTTTCATGTCTTTTATATACTACTTTTCATTCCTTAGATACTCAGTACTTTATTTGTACTGACATCCATTTTGCCTTGGGACGCTGTGTTTCATGCCCGCAGGTCCCGATAGATAGGTTGACAGTCCTCCTAGTAGGCTATAAGTGCTGGTGCACTCCACTTGCTCAGGAGTTGCCTATTTGGTAAGTATGATTTGGACATGTATTGATTGGTATGGTGGGGCCCTGTCTTGACTTTTATGATGTTTATGAACTCATAAAGGCTTGTAGACATATGTCGTGTATATGGATACTTGTATGGCCTTGTCGGCCTATGTTTTGAGTGTACAAATGATCATGTCGGCCTTATAGGCCCGTATGTCACATGTATTAGTTTCTATATCATGTTGGGTCGTCCTATGTCTAGTCTTCCCTTATGTTTTATTCCGGTTAGCTCATGACGACCCTTCTGGCCTACTTATCCATGATGGTATGATAAGAAAAATATGTTACGTTGGTACTCGGTTGAGTAAGGCACCGGTTGCCCGTCGTGGCCCTCCGATTTGGGTCGTGACATACTTGCGCGATCGAAACAGGGATCTCCTCATCTTGCTCGATCTCAGTCTCGACAACAAGTATTTATGTGCGTGCTCTAGGCTGAGCTCTACCTCTCCCTATGGCTCTACCTCGGCCCCAGCCCCTTCCCTGGTATTGGCTGCAACTTGGGACTCCGACTCCTGATCAGTTGTGGATGTCATACGTGTCTTCACCATCTATGAGAGATTAAGAGAATAATGATTTAAACTCCGCGATCGATAGAGTCGCAAAATAGGGAATGAATGAAGTGAAGTTTTCTAAAGCCTTATAGCCTCTAGAAGATAAGTAAAGACGTATCATTACCGATCCTCAAGACTCTACTAAGCTTGCTCATGACTCGTGAGACTTAGGGAACCTAGTGCTCTGATACTAACTTGTCACGACTCAAAATCACAACCTCGAGAGCCGTGATGGTGCCTAACATCCGCTTGCTAAGCAAGCCAATATTAGCTAAATAGTTATTCAATTTCACAATCTAAAAGCAAATGATTAAGAATCTAAGTTTGAAATACTTAGTAATGTAATAACCCGAAACCAATGCAATGTAGTATAAACCCAGACTGGTGTCACAAGTGCATGAGTGACTAGAATACTACATACAAAATCTGAAATAAAATACAACTATCTGAAATAACATAAACAGTAATACAGATAGAAAAGGGACTTTGGGGTCTGCGAATGCTGTGCATATCTATCTCATGTCTCTTGGATGAGCGGTCCGAGCAATCTCCACTAAACGCCGTTGAGACCAACACCGGAATCTGCATAAGAAGTGTAGAATTATAATACTGAAGACATGCGTTAGTATGAGCGTAACCTCGATGAAGTAGTGACGAGGCTATGACAGGGCACTCACTATATACTTTTACGAGTATAAGTGGAAAATAATAACGGAATAGAGAAACAACAATTAACATGAAAACCAGAATAAGAAATACCCAACAGAGGGCCCTAGAATATCATCAATGCAAGGTTCCACAACACAACGGTTCATAATCAAAAGCCAAGAATAGCCATAATTGAACTTCTCTGTTTTAGCGCGCAATACGATCCACACACAATAACAATACCATTACGGCATGCAACCTGATCCCATATGTAACATCAATACTGTTACGGCGTACAACCCGATCCCATTTATATAATCTCAATACTGCTGCGGCGTACAACTCGATCCCAATATCATATCATTACTATTGTGGCGTGCAATCCAATCCCACATATACATATTATAATACTACAACAAGCTACGAAGTATCTCACAACGTAACACAAAAGGGAACTAAACAAATAAAGTCTCTAAGATAGTTCAATTAAACAAGTAAAGACACAAGACAAGTAAAAGCGGCTATTTAACAACATACAAAAGCATAAAGCAAGTAAAGATGATAAATAAATGAAGACATGAATACATGGGACATATAATAAATTGAAGCAGGTAACGCATGAAAGCATGAATTTAAATAGTAATGACAAGTAGCAATTAAAGCACATAACGAGTAATAACACGGAATAAAAGAAAATATGGTATAAGTGAAAACATGCAATTAAGTAGTCTTCCACACATGCTTAACCATGACAATACATATACACTCTTCACCTTGTATATACACTGTCCCCATACATAAATCAAGCAACAAACCAATCAAGTCCTAATACCCTCAAGTCAAGGTTAACCATGATACTTACCTCTTTTCGGAATAAAATCAATAATCAACCACGACCTTTACTTTAGAACAAGCTTTCAAACCAACCGAATCTAGCCAAATATCATTCAAACAATCCAAAACAAGATTTAGAAACTACCCTTGAATGAAAAAGGTTCAATTTTGATCATAATTAAAAAAGTCAACAAAAAGTCAACCCGAACACACATGGTTGAAATTCGAGATTTGGATCAAATACTGATTACCCATTCACTCCCGAGCCCGGATACGTGATTTATTACCAAATTCGTCCTTAATTCGAGGTCTTAATCTCAATTTTATAAAATTCCTAAATTCTACCCAAAATTCCTATTTTCTACCTTGAAATTCATAGATTTGATGAAGAAATTTATGAAAACGTAATGGGAATTGATGGAAAGTAAATTAAAGTTGCTTACCAATAAAACTAAGAGAAAATGCTCTCAAGAAATATCCCCAATGGAGTCTAGGGTCGAAAAATATTGTAAAATGAGCTAAGTCCCAAACTTTTCCATTTTTACCCAGCTGCAAGTATTGTTGTTCACTATTGCAATGTCCGCATGCGAACCACTGATCGCAAATGTGATCGTTGCAACAATGCCCAGATGTCACAAATGCGACCCTTCCTTTGCAAAATTCGAAGGACTCCATCATTGCAAATGTGGATTTCACATTTGCGAAGCTACCTGCCTAGTTCAATTATCGCAAATGCGACTCCATGATAATAAATAAGACCTTCCACCTGTTTGCAAATACGAACACTCCTTCGTAAAAGCGAAGTCTTCAGTCTCCTACCCTATTTCACATTTGCGAGCCTGACATCGCAAATGCGAGGCTCTCAATTGCGGTCAAGTCCTAGCAAATACGAGACCTACAACTTCACACCAGCGACTACTTTGCTTCAGCAATTCTAAAATCAATCAAAACACATCTGAAACATAAGTATAATAATATCATCTCGGGATCCAACTCGGATATTCACACAAGTATAATAATATCATACAAACTCTCTCGCTTACTCAAATCATAAAAATAACATCAAAATCAAGAATCGATCATCAAAACTCCAGATTTTCAAACTTTTGCCAATTTTCACATAATGCGTCGAAATGCCCTCGGATCACTCGGGACCCCAACCAAATATACGTACAAGTCCAAAAATATCCTAAGAACCTACTGGAATCATCAAAATACCTATCTGAGGTCGTTTACCAAGAACGATGACCGTGGTCAACTTAAGCCTTAATTTAAGTCAAAAATCATATTTTCTTTAAAATTTCACATAATAGCTTTCCGAAAAATGACACCGACCACGCACGCAAGTCATAAACCATCTAATAAATCTATGGGAGGTCTCATAATATAAAGAAAATGAGCTAATACTGAAAATGACCTATCGGGCCGTCACATTGGTGCTCACACATGACCCTATTAGTAACACTAATCGGCTCCATTCCAGCGCGTCTTCTTAAGAATCCAACCCCTCCATCTTCTGTCATGCACTTGAGGAAGAAAATTAATCAAAATCAGTCTATGCTAATGAGGTGAAATCTCCTTCTTTTTTGAGCCCTAATTCGAATCGCCACAGCAATTCGAATGTTTAAAGCCCGACTCTCCACTCATAATGGGATGCCTATGGTCATTCCAAAGCTAGAGATTATTATGGAGTGAAGGCAGAAGAATGTCAACTAACAATTGTGGGCAAATATATTACGGACTGACCTCAATTTGAAAATATTAGATCCAACTTCGCAGAGAAAATTTCGGTAAAGAATAATGTTAAGATTGGTGTATATGATTTTTGAATTGTATTTCTAAATTTTACCAATGAAGATGATTTTAATTATGTGTGGTGGAGAAGATCGATTGAGATTGAAGGTCAAATAATGTTCCTTTAAAAATGGTCTCCAGATTTCAAACCAAAGGAGTATTTTCTTAAAGTTCCTATATGGGTCCTTCTGCCTGGTTTGCCTTTCCATTGCCATAGAACGAACTATGTGAAACAAATTCTTAGTTCTATTGAAATTCTACTATCAATGAATATGGCTACTGACCACAGAAATAGGCCTGGTATGGCGAAGGTTAAGGTGGAGGTCGATTTAACCAAACCTAAATTGAACTCAGTCTAGGTTGGATAATAGGAAGAAAGGAATCCTTTAAAATGATATACACAGAAGCTTGAATATGAGAGTTTTCCAACGTATTATAAACATTACAAGATTCTGGGACATTCTATCGTTCAATAAAGATTTGCTGAAAAGAACAAAATAAATAGTGACAATCAGGGAAATATTAAAATAGATCCTAAAAATCTAATGGTCAAGAAGACATAGGATAAATCGCAAAGCAAAAAAAAAAAAAAGAATATAAGGGAGATGGTGACAAAGCAGATACAAAAAATAAAGAATAATAAAAGAACAAGGAGACGAATAAGAGGGTGTTTGGATAGACTTAAAAGCTGGTCAAATTAGCTTTTAAGTACTTTTTAATTTTCTGGAGTGTTTGACAAAAAACAAAACCTGCTTAAAAAAAGCTAAAAAATGCTTTAAAAAAGTCAAAAGCAACAAGTTGGCTGACCCCAACTTCTCCGATTTTGGCTTAAAAGCCATTTTAATTTGACCAATAAAATTACTTTATTGTCCATTATAAGTTTTTGTAATATCAAAATTACCCTCAGTCAAATAAAATGCTAAAACCTCGTATTTATCCCCTTTTCTACACTTCTGAAGACAACAGTCATCTTCTTTCCTCTTCCTCTCTGCTTCATCTTCATTTTTCTGCATTTTACCTCAAGCATTTCAGCAGAAATCAATCCTCGTTGTAAGTTTTTGGTAAGGTGCATGATGATGTAAAAATGTAATTCATCCCTATAATTTCTATACTCACTTTAACATTTGATAAAGGCACTCATATAGCCTGGTCTTTTATGTATGGAGTAGTTTTATTTTTTAGATACAATAATAATTTATCTCCTCCTTTATGTATTTAAACTTTTGATATTATGATATTTTGGTTAGTGGGAAGTGGACGTGGAAGTGAGGCTTGAATCACAAGTCATACCAACTAGTGGCAAATTCAAGTAACTTGGGTCGGTTATCGAGAGGGAAGAAGAGATTGACGAGGATGTCACACACCGTATTGGGGTGGGGTGGATGAAGTGGAGGTTAGCATCTGGAGTTTTGTGTGATAAGAGAGTGCCACCGATACTCAAAGGTAAGTTTTACAAAGCGGTAGTTAGACCGTCCATGATGTATGGAGTTGAGTGTTGGCCTGTTAAGAACTCACATATCCAGAAGATGAAAGTAGTAGAAATGAGGATGTTGAGGTGGATGTGCGGACACACTAGGATGGATAAGATTAGGAATGAAGATATTCAAGAGAAGGTGGACGTGACTCCCATTGATGACAAGATGTGGGAAGCGCGACTCAGATGGTTCGGACATGTACAAAGGAGAAGCCCAGATGCCCTGGTAAGGAGGTGTGAGCAGCTGGCTTTGGAGGGTACGAGAAGAGGTAGAGGACGGCCTAAGAAGTATTGGGGAGAGGTGATCAGGAAGGACATGGTGAGGTTTCAGATTTTCGAGGATATGGCTCTTGATAGGAAGTTGTGGAGGTCGAGTATTAGAGTTGTAGGTTAGGAGGTATATAGTTGAGTTTCCCTTACTTCGTACCTTTGTGAGGCTAGTCTGGTAGGGTTTTTGTCGATGTCAACTAGTAGCAAGGTTGTGTCTTACTACTCTTTTATTTTCCATAGTGTCGGGTTTATGTATTGTCTATCGCGTTTACTTTGCATCTACTTTCTCATTTTCATTATGTTATTTTTTCTATGGTTTGTATTGGTGATATTGATATTGTCTCTTTTCGTTTTCATGAGCTGAGGGTCTTTCGAAAAAAGCCTCTCTACTCCCTCGAGGTAGGAGTAAGGTCTGCGTACACACTACCCTCCCCAAACCCCACTAGTGGAATTTCACTGGGTCATTGTTGTTGTTGTTTGTTGTTGATAGTTTGGTAAGTGTTCATGCCAAAATCCACTCTAAATCAGAAAGTCAACTAAAAAACAAAAAGAAAGCTTTGGAAAATAAAGAGCAAGATCCTTAAATTTTAAATGAGAACATATGCAAAAAGAAGAAAAAATAGAACATAATAGAAAACCCTTAGAACTTGACAACTACGTTGCCACTAGCTGCTGCTAGATTCTCTAAAAGAATTTGAGTTACTTAGGTTTTGAGGTTGGGCAACGTGAAAAATGGACGTTCAAGAATTATATTTGTAAAAATTATCTAAAGTAATCAATTAAATTAAAATTAAAATATAAATTATTTTTGATTTGGATTAATTCATAATTAAATAAATTATAGTAATCAACTCTTTTATAATGTAGTAATCAACTACTTTATTATGTTAATAACTTTAAGGATATTTCTGTCTTTTTAATAGAAAAAGTGCTTACCAGCACTTGTTTATCAAACACTTCAATAATATTTTTTAAGTTTCAGCACCTTTATCCAAACTGGTAACTACTTATTTATAAAACAAGCACTAGCACTTAAAAGCTACTTTTTTCAACTAATCCAAATGAGCTCTAAGTGTAATAACCCGACAGGTTATTTTGAGCATTTACATTCTATTCGATGGTTCGAGGGCATGAGTAGCTATGTATGAGGTATTGCGAATTGCGTGTATCGTCGATTTTCATTTTTGGGTGTTCGGGATTTATTTGGAAGAATGATTCTCATCTTAGAAGTTTTAAGTTGGAAGAGTTGACCATGTTTAACTTTTATGTATTTGACCCTGGACCAGAGTTTTGATGGTTCCGTTAGGTCCGAATGGTAATTTTAGACTTGGGCGTATTCCCGGATTTTTATTTGGATATTTCTAGAAGGTTTCGGCACTAATTAGTGAAAGTTGGAAATTTGAAGGTTTGAAATGTTCATGAGTTTGACTGGGAGTTGACTTCGATGTTATCAAGTTCGGATTGCTGTTCCGGGAGTTGGAATAGGTTCGTTATGTCATTTGGAACTTATGTGCAAAGTTTGATTGTGATTCGAGTTGTTTAGGCATGAATGAGACACTTGATTGGAAGTTTAAAAGTTTATAAACTTAAGAGAGTTTAACATATGATTTGGTCTTTGATCCTTTGATGTGATGTTTCCGTATATGTTTTGAGATGTTGGATAGGTCCGGATAATGGTTATGGACTTGTTGGGATGATAGGACGGGGTTCTGAGATGTTCGGGATGGTTTTGAACAAGTTTGAACATTTCAGCACCTTGGTAATGTTCTGGAAATATAGGAAGCGGAGGGCCCTTTTAGAGTGCGGAGGGCACTTTTGGAGTGCTGAGGCAAAGCCCGGAGTGTGGAGGCATTGGTCAAAGTGCGGACCGTACTGAGAGCCGCAACAGGAAATCTGTAGGTTTGTTGGTCCGATTTCGGAAGCTTATGCCTTGCAATCTATAAGAATTTGGAGATGAACCAAAACTAAAAGCTTTAGCCCTTTGAGTCTAGTTTACAGAATATCAAACCGTTCATCATTTGGACATTTGTATAGAAAGATATGGTCAATTTATTGAAGACTAGTAGTGCAGTTGCTGCTGAAGTACAGCCGCGCAATATGGATTGCAGCCGTAGAACTTGGAAGTGCGGACCACAAAAAAAAAAGTGCGGTCAGCACTGTGGGAGATCAGATCTTGTACCATATAAATTGAATTTTTGGACTTTTATTTCATTCTTAACCACTTTAGAGACTTGGGAGCTCGGGTTTGAAGGGTTTTAACCTAGACCTTCATCTACAAGCTTGGGGTAAGTGATTATAACATATATCTATGAGATTTACATGAATCCATCACTAGATTTAACATCAAAACATGGGATTTAACAAGAGAAATTGGGGGTTTGTCACAACTTTTCTATAGTGAATAATTTGGTTTTGAACATCGATTTGAAGTCGGATTTGAGTAATTGATTAAAAATTCGACCTTTATCATTTGGGTTTGTTTCCTATGGTAGTACTTGATGTATATGAGTTGCTTTTAACTAGTTTTGAGCTGTTTGGAGGTTATTACATGCGGTATGGTATTTCTAAAGTATTGTTTGGCTTGTTCGGTATTGGATTTGACTTGTTCGAGGTAAGTAACACATGTACACTTAGATTTGAGGGTATTTAACCATGGGAACTATGATATAATAGATGTATTGAGGTGATACACATGCTAGGTGACGAGCGTCTGGGTGTGCACCGGAGAAATCATGATTGTAGTTGACTATTAGACTATGGCCGGACTTGTTTTTGCTATTATATCTTGTTACATCCATGTTCTCCATACTTGTTTGATTATATGAGTTGTGAATCATGTTAGAAATCATTTTTTGGTTATGCGCTTATTTTGTTGAGACCTAATGATGCTATTTCTGTTGTTTTGAGTTATCTACTCTAACTTTAATTATATACTCAGTCATGATTCTTTATTTGCATATCATATCTCAGTCTCTGTTCATCACTCATTGTTACATCACATGTTATTATTGTTTGGGTTGCGTGGCACGAGATTATGAACCTTTGAGACTTGAGAGATTGATGATTGAGATGGGCCTGAGAGTCGTGTTGTGAGTGATAATTATGGGATCGGGCTGCACGCCGCATCAATGATATTTATGGGATCGAGCTGCACGCCGCAACAATGATATTTATGGGATCGAGATGCACACCGCAACAGTGATATTTATGTGATCGGGTTGCGCGCCGTAACAGTGATATTTATGGGATCGAGCTGCACACCGCAACAGTGATATTTATGAAGATGTAATAAAGAGCAATGCAACAAACAAGACAAGGTCAAATGACATAAAAGCACTCTATCTTACACTTAATTAAATAAATGGAGTATGAAAGAATTTCATTTTAAAATGAATGAACTTGTATAAGAAGTTGTTTAAGGAATGAGAGTATGTGATAATAGGTTATGATAATTAGAATATTTACAAATTGACTAAATAAATATTAATTAAAGAATACACTTTAAAAGAATTTGATTGATGTACAAAGATAAACTATTTAAGTGAAAATATAAATTAAAAAAGATTTACTTTACATGATTGGCAAAAGGTGAGAAAGAATAATCTTTGAACAACCTTTGCATATAATGAATAAAGTAAATGAATTAATTTGATGAATAGAGAATGGATGTGGTATAAGACGTGTCAAAATGTTTATGGCATAGAAAATTATCCCGTCAAAATAAAGAAATATTTGCGCTAAAGTGGGTTATCATTCAATGAGCAACTAAGACCATCTCGAGAGTCATGGTCCTGAAACACAAATTATGTGAGGCAAACCCAAATGACTACAAAGCCCAAGTCTCTCAAAATATAGTAAAATAATTCAACTAGGAGTGTTCGTCGGTCGGTACAGTACGGTATTTAGATATTTCGGTTCGGCATTTTTGGTATTCGGTTTTTTAAAATGCAATATCAATACCGTACCTAATTAAAATCGGTATGGTTCGGTTTTCTCCTTTCGATTTCGGTTTATTCGGTTTGGTAACTTTGGTTTATTCGGTTTGGTAACTTCGGTTTATTCGGTTTGAATACTACCTAGTGCATAGAGTCATAGACTATAATATTCTAAATTAAAGTACTCAAAAGTACAAAATTAAAAATATTTGTTGACAAAAGTTTTGTCTAAAACTAGCAAATATCAATCTTGAGAGAGAAAACTGTACATAAAAGAATAAATTTGATCATTAGAAATGTCTTGTTATTTGCTTAGTGTTAATTGATGAACATAGAAAATAAATGAAAGTAAAATTTTAAATTTTTATATTTATGTTATAATTAATAATATGTGTGTTGTGTAATATAATATATATTTCGGTACGGTATCAGTATTTCGGTATTTTATTTTAAAATACCAAACACCATACCTAATACCAATATGTTTTAAAATATAAGCCAAATACCATAACGAATACCAAAAGATCGAATACCAAATATCAAAATTTTTGATTTCGATACGGTAATTCGGTATTTATCAAATTATGTACAGCCCTAAATTCAACTACAACTTCTATACAAATTATATCTATCTGAAGTGCATCAATTAAAGAAGAATTTACATACAAGGAGGTTCGGAAAGCACGCTCATATAATTTTATGACAAGGACAAAATTATTTATTTTATTTTTTGAAGAAGATGACATGTTTTCATTTTTATGTATATGACTAATTTAATTAGTTAGGTATACACCAGTTCTAATTAATCAACCATTTTACAAAATATATTCAACATCCTATACAAACTTCAAGGATT
The DNA here is from genome assembly GCF_000715075.1 of Nicotiana tabacum. NCBI lineage: Eukaryota > Viridiplantae > Streptophyta > Magnoliopsida > Solanales > Solanaceae > Nicotiana > Nicotiana tabacum. Next base: position 61,841,107 of record NC_134094.1, on the reverse strand, counting down.
ACTTAACACACAATTTGCAAGTTAATTCGATTATTAACTAGATGCAATTTTCAAATTGTTCGACAAATAGATAAACATCAAAGCAAGCAAGCAAGCAAACACGACATCTATCTACTACTTTACTATACTTTACGTTTTGGGTATATCCGAGAACGGGAAGCACAAAGTGGGGAGCTTGACGAGAATTTATTTTTTCATCTTCGAGTGTCGTCTTCCAAAAGTAACTCCGTGTGATAGTGACTCGCAATACAAGATAAGTGAAATTATTAGTAAAGTATAAAGAAAAATAATAAACTAATTTATTTTTTCTTGAAATGACTTTATTAAAAGACGTTTTTGAAACATTGTCATTTAAAAATGATTTAAGAAAATACTTTCGAAAAATTATTTTTGTTTCTTTGAAAATGGCTAAGAAAAATACTTTTTGGAAAGCAATTCTCTTTAAATAAATGTTTTTTGAAGATATCTTTTGGAAAGTAGTTTTTGAAAAATAATTTTAAAATAATATAGAAAAATACTCTTTCGCAAATGACTTAAAAAAATATTTTTGAAAGCTCGGATGGTGTATGCCATATAACAATAAGACATTAGAACGTGAACGCCGCCATGGTAGCAACTTCGGTGGCCAACTGTGTTGCCTCCTGAAGTATGAATATTTACATTCGTCTTTTGTTTTTCTTTGGCTTTCGTCGTCCTCATATATATAGTTTGTTCCGAATCCGAGGGACGGTGTAGTATCTTATCCTTTATCAGTTAAAAATCATCACAAGGCCTCAAAAATCTTATTCTCATCGGCCCTCCGGTGCAACTTTGTTCAAAACCCAGCAAGCGACGTTACGTACTGTTTGATACAATTAGTAAATCCGTCTAAAGGACTGTCAACATCAAAACATTAATCCAGCAAACATAAAGAACCAAAGAGGACAATAATAGTGTTTACCCTAAAAACAAATAATAATTGAATTTATATGTGGTTTTAAGGACACGTGATTTTACTTGGCACAAACTGAGAAAATATGCAAATTGATATTGAAATTGACTGTAAAGAAAAATAAAAGCAAACCAAATGAGATGTGCAGCTTTGGCCCTCGAACCAAATGAAATAGCAAATGAAATATGTGCAGAGTAATAGAGTTTTGAGAACTTAAAGAAAAGAATAGTATATTGCTTTTTACTGTCTGAGTCCTCCTTTATAAATGATCAGACCCCCTTTATATAGTAGGGGAGTCTTACTCTTGATACAATTCTAAATACAGTAAGGATTCTCATGATAGGCTAATTAATCGGCCTCTTATTGATACGTACCGTAATTTCCGCCGAGATTCTTCTCCTAATTACGGCTATAACGGCTTTTTTGTTTATTGGCTCGATCTTGATCCTGGGCGATCTCGATCTTGGTCGATCTCGATCTTGATCGGTCTCTGGGTCTTCGAGTTCGATCTTGGCCGACCTCGATCTTGATCGGTCTCTAGGTCTCGAGATCGATAATATATAATTTGTACCATGGCTCGATATTACAATGATGAACCTTGGACCAGCATGTTTCAATCTCGATTAATCATACGAAGGGCAAAACTCGATTTTGACCGTATACAGATAGTCCCCTCGTGTCTCGGAAAGAAGATGATGAGAAACGATATGAATTTCCGGACTCTGACTTGGTGGATGATGATATCAACGACGAGCCCGATTATGGTGTAACAAACATCCCATCGGTCCACTTACCAAGGAATTAAATGTCTGTCAGTTGTTGGTCAGCCACTACCGGTTCTGAACAGTCATCACCAGACTATAAATATTTACACTTTCATCCTCATCCAAACTTTTCACTTAAAAGCTTTTTCTCTACTCTTGCATCTTCTTCAAAAACTCCCTTTGCTTCATAAATTTTACATCGCATACAACCCTAATTCTTGTTCCCTTTGTTCATCAATGGCAAAAACCTCCAAAACGGTGCCGCAAAAAGAGGCCGCTTCTTCATCACGACCCGCCAGCGACGAGGATGCGGCAGAGCCTCGCCCTGAAGAATTTGTTCCGGTAGGGTGCTCAACTGTCATCGATTTTAAGGTTGAAACACCTTTTTCGGTACCAGGCCGATGTGAGCCAATCTCGAGGTACCAGTGTTCAATCACCAAGAAAATTCTCGATAAAGTAAAATAGGAATGCAACTGGGGCGACAAACATGTGGTAGTCCCATCGCCTGAAGAATCAATTACTAACCACGTGGAAGGGTTCTTAAGTGTTTATAATTATCCTTTCATGTTGGGTTCATTAGACCTCATCACCATCGCCTTTTGCAAGAGATACGACATGACCCTTGGCCAAATCCACCCTTCTTTTTGGAGAATCGTGATTCTTCTTCGATTCTTCTCAAGCAAAATCAAGGGGTGTCTTTTCACCCTCGATCACCTTATGAACCTTTATAGTCCTAGATCGTCGACCCACCAAAGCGTCGTTCTCGAGTACAGACGAGACTCATGATCGGGGTTGGATGGGCCGATTTGTTTGAGTCAGAACCTTAGACCCGATCCCTGCCGATGACATGCCGTTTCCTGAGAAATGAAATATGAACCGTGAGTACTTATTTACCTTCGAGCATTTTAATTGTGACTGCCTTTCATTTTCTTGATCCACTTTTTCTTTCTTGTTACAGCCGTGGCTCGGATATCGGAAACGATTTCGGGTCTTAAATAATGGGTTGAAGGTTTAGTTCTGCAGAGATCGTACTCCGAGCATGCTTGGGTGGAACTATCAAAGGGTCGATGGGAGGTCCGCAGTCATGGTAAGTCTCCATTTTCCCTTTGTAGGACTTGGGAAGGATGTTTCCACGAGGCCCCCATCTGATGATGAAGAGGTCCCTTCCCCGAAGCAGGTTAAAGAGAAGAAGAGAAAAGATGCACCGAGTTCTCCGGTCTTGGAAAAGGAAAAATCGGGGAAGAAATATCGCAAGCCCAAGGGGGGCTCCGGTATCATGCCTATGGACTTGATTCGCCGATTAAGGAATGAACTCGAAGAAGGAGAGGAAAAATTAGCCTTTGTACGGGCTAATGCTGTGATACAACAATTCGAATCGGCAAAGGTAGATAAGGGAAACTTGGCCATAATTCCTGAACAAGGAAAAGCCGAGACTATCCCGTCTCGAGCTGAGATGGTTGAAGGGGAGACCGAGGGCAAGAATTCTCGGGCAGCAGAAGATATCTTGAGAGATGAGCTCGGGGTAATCGGCATTAGCGGATCCCCTCAGATTTCGGATGCTATGATTCGTGGGGCCAACATGTTGGAAGGTCGATCTTACGAGGGTATTCAAGAGTCGACTGATATCCATGGCTTTCTGGATAGGCTCGAGTCAGCTGCCTCGGAGGAGATTATCGGGTTCGGTGGATTATCGGTGCCGAAGAAAGCATCATGGTCGGGCTCTACTGGGTCTTCATCGATTCCAAAACTAGTGGACCGATTCTCGGCACCGAATGTTAATCCCGATTGTAAGCGGAAGATAGTGCTCTCCGTCCTAGTGGACGCCTGAATTTTCTCTCCCCTGTGGGGATTGCTAGTTACCTTAGGTTCTTGGTGACCGAAGACGATCAAAACGTGATGAATGCGGTAGGACCCGCTTGCCTTTTCAACGAAGCTCAACATGCTCTGAGTCGGGTAACTTCGATGGTATCTCTGCCGTTTCTTTTACACTTAGAGTTGTAGATAGTTCTAACATCTTTTTCCATGTTTGTAGGCTTCGGTGTTGCATCACGAGGCTTTCCTCCGAATCCGGGAGGAGCATGGGGCTGAAGTTCGGAACCTCATTGAGAAGAGTGAAACAAACTTCTTAGTGAGATGCTTCAGGCAGATTTAGCAACGACTCGAGATGATCACGAGGAAATGGATGAGCAGGTATTCCGCATTCTTCACGATAGTGAAGATGAATTGGAGATAACCACTAACGATCCGATTCTGCAGGTTCGGCAGAGGCTCGAACAGATTGGATGGCTCAATTGACAGGTAGATGAGCTACTGGCCGAGGTGGAAAATTTCAAAGAGAATATGGGTGTCATTGCCTTGAAAAAGGAGGCCATCCAAGCGCAATTGGAGTTTGCTGAGACACAGCTTCAGGCTGTAGAAGAGAATTCCTCGGTGCAGATTGAGAAGATTAAGGAGCTTCAGCATCGATTGGATTTGGCCACTTCTGATAAGGCAGGATTGGCCGGTGAACTCGAAGTGGCCAGATCCGAGGTGGCCGAGGCTAATAAAAGAGCTGATGTTAAAGTGGCCTAGTTCAGAATCGATGTTGAGGTTAACCAAGCCAAGGCCAAGAGCATGGTCAAATATGCTAAATGGCAGGCTCGGAGGGAAGCTCTCGAGGAGGTCAGTGCTCAGGGCTTCGATGTTGCGGCCGAAATTGAAAATGCCAAGGCAGAGGAAACCAGAGCCCGAAGGCTGGCCTTCCCTGAGGAAGACTCTAAGAGCTTGAGCGAATCTGAGGACGGAAAAAATCTCGAGGACGCAGCCTCCGATGAAGATCAAGCCACTTAGGATATTAGGTTTCTTGTTTTTCTTTTGTATCTTTTCTGGGGCCGATTCGGCCTTTTGTAAAAAACTTTTGAATATATATATAAGGATTTTCTTTCTTTTTTGATTCTTGTGTTTTTCTTATGCGAAGGTCGAAAATGCCTTAGCATAAAATTATGTCCGAGGTTTAGACAATTTGATTGGAATCAAACTAGTATAGCCCCTAGGTTTATTGATCGAGTGAGTGCTTGCTCGAACTAGAAGTAATATAGCCCTTAGGCTTTTGTAACAAAGGTTGTTTATGGCTTTCTCCCCTTTTCGGCTTGAAAATGTTTTTTATCATTTGTATTCGCAAAAAACTCGTAATGCCTCAGCACGAAATAAGGAATCGTTCAAGAGTTTGAACAATTTTGTACTTATTAGAGTTTTCGAGGCTTGATATTATTGAAGCCTTTTATGATTTTGCCGGGGGTAGCCTTTTTAACCGGTTTATGAAAGAATTCGGAGGCCTATTTTGTTACGGAATTCGGACGTCTACGATCTGTATTAATTTAGTCGTAGCCTCTTTACTTCGGGATTTGCCCCTTGGGGTTATTTTCCCATTTTATTTCAAGCTTGCCCTAAGAGTCAGTCCCCGAGTGGATTGGATGTGACCCATAAAAATCGAGGACTGCCTAAAAAGTCTTATGATCTCAGAGTTTTAATAATTCGATCTCGTTTATTTTTCATATGGCAGTCCCCGAGCGTGGGGGTAATTATCCGAACTCTAGTTATGATCGGACCTTAAGCCTGTTTACATAATAGGTCGAGAGTATGGAATTGTAAAGAAAAATACTTCTCTTTATAAATGATTATACATGCGTACATGTTCTGTGCCAGGGCTCGAGCAAACTATGCGGGCATGGTTCGTTTGACCGTTTGGCCCTTACAAATTTTTCCTATCGAGACCCTGCTGCCATGAAGTAACTTCCTCGCATCAAAGTTGACATTCGAGGGCAATGCCCCCCAGTGTTCAAGGTTGATTGTAAAGAAATATCGGATACTGTTGAATTGTTCTAAGTTAGCATGATCGATGGTTGCCTCATTCAAAACCCCACCGGAAAACCCATTCGGGACAAAACCAGTCTAAGGGAAAAAGAGTGCAACGCGTGCTTTCAGACCTAACGGCTTCGTGTCGAAGAATCCATCATTGTTTCTGGTCGAACACCTGCAAGTGTTAGTTTAAAATATAAATGAAAATGGAAAGGGCCATACCTTAGTAGTAGTATTGTTTAGGTGCGATACGTTTCAATTTCTCGGTAGTTGTTCGCCATGTATCGTGCCGAGCTTGTAGGATCCTTTTCCGATGATTTCGAGAACCTGGTACGGTCCTTCCCAGCTCGAACCCAGTTTCCATTCATTCAGATTTCGGGTGTTGAAGGTGACTTTTCTTAGCACCAAGTCCCCGATGTTAAAATGTCAAAGATTGGCTCTTCGATTGTAGTATCTTCCGATCCACTACTTTTGGGTGGCCAATCGAACGAGGGCGGCTTCGCGTCTTTCGTCCAACAATTCAAGGCTCGTATTCATGGCCTCGTTATTTGACTCCTCTGTTGCATATTAAAACCTGATTTTAGGTTCTCCGACCTCGACCGGGATCAGAGCTTCGGCTCCATAAACAAACGAGAACGATGTTGCTCCGGTACTGGATTTCGATGTTATGCGGCATACCCATAGAACCTCGGGTAGTATTTCTTTTTATTTTCCTTTGGCATCGCTCAATCTATTCTTAAGATTTTGGATGATGGTTTTATTGGTCGATTCAGCTTGTCTTTTCCCGCTGGGATGATAAGGTGTTGATAGGATCCTTTTCATCATGTGATCCTCGAGAAATTTAGTTTCTTTGCTGCCGATGAATTGTTTTCCATTATCACATACAATCTTGGAGGGCATCCCGAATCGACATATGATGTGGTCCCAAATAAAGTCTATGACTTCCTTTTCTCTGAATTTCTCAAAAGCCTGTGCTTCAACCCATTTAGAGAAATAATCGGTCATAAACAAAATAAACTGAACTTTACCTGGGGCCGACGGGAGAGGGCCAACGATGTCCATTCCCCATTTCATGAAGGGCTATAGGGACAATAACGAGTGGAGTAGTTCCCCGGGTTGATGAATCATGGGCACATGCCTTTGGCATTTATCGCATTTTCGCATGAACTCCCTTGCATCATTCCCCATATCGATCCAATAGTACCCTGCTCTGATTACTTTGTGGACCATCGATTCGGCACCAGAATGATTTCCGCAAGTGCCCTCGTGAACTTCTCGTAGGATGTAGTCGGTATCTCCCGGTCCCAAAGATATTGCCAACGGTCAATCGAACGTCCTTCTAAACAACATTCCTTCTTCGGACAAAGTGAACCTTGCTGCCGTTGTGCGTAGAGTTCTCGACTCCTTTGGATCCGATGGAAGCTTTCCATTATTTAAGTACTCTATGTACTTGTTTCTCCAATCCCAAGTTAAACTTATGTAGTTTATCTCGGCATGACCTTCTTTGATTATCGATCTCATGAGTTGTACGATAGTCCCCGAGTTGAGTTTGTCGTCCTCGATTGGCGAACCTAAGTCTGCAAGAGCGTTAGCCTCGCTGTTCTGTTCTCGAGGTACATGGTACAAGGTCCATTCCTTAAATCGATGTAAAGTCACCTTTAGTTTATCAAAGTACCTCTGCATTCGGTCTTCTCGAACTTCCAAAGTCCCGTTAAGTTGGTTTACCACGAGGAGGGAATCACACTTAGCCTCTATGACCTCCACTCCAAAGCTTTTAGCTAGTTCGAGACCTGCAATCATAGCCTCATACTGGGCCTCATTGTTAGTCAATTTTGGAGTTCTGATAGATTGTCTAACTACATTACCTGTGGGTGATTTTAGTATGATGCCTAGTCCGGACCCCTTTGCGTTCGAAGCACCGTCCGTAAAGAGGGTTCAGACTCCCGAAGATGTACCCGATTTTATCAGTAGTTCTTTTTCAACCTCAGGTACGAGGGCCGGCGTAAAGTCAGCCATGAAGTCTGCCAAGATTTGAGACTTGATGGAGGTTCGGGGTCGATACTCAATATCGTACCCACTGATTTGTGCGGTCCATTTGGCCAATCGACCCGAAAGCTCGGGTTTATGGAAAATATTTTGAAGAGGATAAGTTGTTATGACACATATTGGATGACATTGGAAATTCAGTTTTAGTTTCCTAGAGGCGCTTATTAAAGCAAGAGCTAATTTTTCGAAGTGGGGATATCTAGTTTCAGCCTCACCTAAGGTCCGACTAACATAATAGATAGAGAATTGCGTACCTTATTCTTCTAGGACTAGGACTCCACTTACCGCTATCTCCGAGACTGCCAAGTATAGGTAAAGTTGTTCGTCCACTTTTAGGGTGTGAAGCAGTGGCGGGCTAGATAAATACCGCTTTAGTTATTCTAAGGCCTGCTGGCATTCCGGAGTCCATGCAAAATTTCTCTTCTTCCTAAGCAGTGGGAAGAATCGGTGGCTCCTATCTGAGCATCTCGAAATGAATCATCCTAGGGTGGCTATCCACCCCGTCAGCCTATGCACGGCCTTTATATTATTTTTTTACCGTGATATCATCGATAGCTTTGATTTTATCGGGGTTGATCTCGATTCCCCGGTTGGACACCTTGAAACCAAGAAACTTGCCCGAGCCAACTCCGAATGCACACCTTTTTGGGTTGAGCTTCATAGTGTACTTCCTTAATATATCAAAAGTCTCCTGCAAATGCTTTAAATGGTCCTCTACTCGTAGGGACTTAATTAACATGTCATCAATATAAACTTCTATTGATTTTCCTATTTGTTCTTCGAACATTTGGTTTACTAGGCGTTGATAAGTTGCACCAGCATTTTTTAGACCAAATGGCATTACATTATAACAGTAGGTGCTGTACTTGGTGATAAACGAGGTCTTTTCTCGATCCTTCGGGTTCATCCGTATCTGGTTTTACCCGGAGTAGGCATCGAGAAAGCTGAGAGTCTCGTGGCCAGCCGTGGTATCAATCATACGATCGATATTAGGCAAAGGAAAATAATCGTTGGGGCATGCTTTATTCAGGTCTTTAAAATCTATACACGTTCTAAGTTCGTTTCCCTTATTAGGGACTACCACTACGTTTGCTAACCATTCGGGGTACTTTACTTTCCGAATGGATCCTATTTTGAGATGTTTTGTTACCTCGTCCTTGATGAAGGCATGTTTGACCTCGGACTGGGGCCTACTTTTTTGCTTTACAGGGCAGAATTTTAGGTCTAGGCTCAGTTTGTGAGTGGTAATTTCTGCTGGAATCCCTGTCATATCGAGGTGGGACCAAGCAAAGCAATTCGTGTTAGCTTTAAGGAAATGAATAAGTTTTTTCTTGAGCTAGAGGGTTAGCCCTGTGCCCAGGTATACCTTTCGTTCGAGCTGATGCTTGGCCAATGTGACTTGTTCCTGCTCTTCGATAGTTGACTTGGTGGCATCGGAGTCATCGGAAATTACGAAGGATCGAGGGATCCAGTAATCGTTATCCTCGTCGATCCCTTGCTCCTGCAATTGGGTCGAAGCCGGTATCTGTGGTTACTATTTGGCCTCCTGTTTTCACTTCAACTTCTTCGTTGATGAGAGTGCCGATACCGGTATCACTTCATCAACTGAAAATAATTCCTTGGCGGCGAGTTGCTCCCCGTACACTGTTTTGACTCCCTCCGACGTCGGGAACTTCAGAACTTGGTGAAGGGTCGAGGGTACTGCCCTCATGTTATGGATCCAAGGCCTTCCGAGCAGGGCGTTGTACCTCATGTCAACATCGATCACATGGAACTTTGTTTCTTGGATGGTCTCGGCCACGTTCATTGGCAAAGTAATTTCACCTTTGGTGGTTTCGCTTTGCCACATTGAAGTCGTTAAGTACTCGGGCTGCGGGCACAATTTGATCTTGTAGGCTGAGGTTCTACGACCCTCGATTGAATAATGTTGGCCGAGCTACCTGGATTAATAAAAATTCATTTAACTTGAATTTTATTCCTAAGGACAGATATTACCAGTACGTCGTTGTGGGGTTGTAAGATCCCCTCTGCATCTTCGTCATTGAAAGACAAGGTCCCTTCCGGTACGTAGTCTCAAGTCTGCTTTTCCCTCGTGCTCGACACCTTGGTGCGTTTGAATACGGACCCTTGAGGAATATCGACCCCTCCAACAATCATGTGGATAACGTGTTACGACTCTTCTTGCTCATTCTGCCTATTTGAATCTTTGTTCTTGAAATGGTTTTTAGCCCGATCGCTTAAGTATTCTAGAAGATGCCCTTCGTTGAACAAACGGGCTACCTCCTCCCCCAGTTGTCTGCAATCTTCTGTTCTATGACCATGGGTGCCATGATATTTGCCCATTTGATTAGGATTTCTCTGGGCCAGATCAGTCTATAGAGGTCGGGGCCACCTGGTGTCTTTGATGCGCCTGATGGCGGATACAATAGCTGATACATCAATGTTGAAGTTGTATTCCGATAGTCGTGGTGCATCTTTGTGTTCAATATTTCTATCGAAACCACTCTTACTCATGAGCCCTCGATAGCTCTGTCTTCGATCATTTCTTCTATCAGTTCGAACGGGGTTGCGTCCAGGCCCGTTGTTTCTCTGATCTCCACCGTATGGCTGATATCAATCTTTGTTTGATCGTGGTTCCCGGTCAATATCCCTTTTAACTCTGTCGATGGTCCTGGTTGGATAAACGGACCTGGATGGAGTCCCCAACTTGTACCGATTATGCACGTCGGCCCAGGTTACAGCTGGATATATGATCAAGTTCTGCTTCAACTGTTGTGAGGCTACCAAACTTCGTATGTTTAGGCCCTGAGTGAATGCCTGAATGGTCCAATCGTCAGCGACCAAGGGCAGATCCATACGCTCTATTTGGAATCCTGATACAAACTCTCTGAGCATCTCGTTGCCTTTTTGTTTTACTTTGAAGAGGTCCGATTTTCTAGTCTCGGCCTTTATCGCTCCAGCGTGCGCTTTGACAAAGGAATCTGTGAGCATGGCAAAAGAATCAATGGAGTTATGTGGTAAATTATGGTACTATATCATCGCCCCCTTTGATAAAGTTTCTCCGAATTTCTTCAGCAGTACAGACTCAATCTCATCATCCTCCAGATCGTTCCCTTTTATTGCACATGTGTAAGAAGTGACATGCTCGTTGGGGTCGGTAGTTAAATTATACTTTAGAATTTCTGGCATGCGAAATTTCTTCGGAATGAGCTTTGGAGCCATGCTCGGGGGGGGGGGGGGGGGAGGAGGCTTTTGTACGAACTTCTTTGAATCCAAAGCCTTCAAAATCGGTGGTGCTCCCAGAATTTGATCAACTCGAGAGTTATATGTTTCCACTTTTTTGTCATTCGCTTCAATCTTTTTCTCCCCCGATTCAATTCGCTTTGTCAGCTCCTCGAACATTTTCAAGATAGCGGGGTTGGTTCTTGACTCATTCGCATTTGACCTCCCCAGCACTGGTTCGGCCCTGTGAATAATTTATTGTGATGGCTTGGGTTCGACTCTACTCGGTGCGTGGTTCTGATTTTGAAGTTGTGCTATTGCAGCTTGTTGAGCCTGTAGCATTTCTAATATTATTCGAAGGCTGATACCGCCTTCTTTGCGGCCCTGTAAGTTCTAACCGGCTGATCGAACGTCAATGCAGATGTTATTTTCGGGGTCGACGCCCAGATTTGCATTCAGGGCAACATAGGAACTGGCATCGACGGGGTCTGCAACTGGTACTCCTTTGAGGTCAACTGGAAGCACTTCGTTTCCTGGGGCGGCTATGTTGTCGTTTTTGCCCTGAAAACCAAGGACGTTATCGATGTGTGTGGGTACTGCTTGAGAGTTTGACATGGTAATCCTGGAATAAAAAACTCTTACAAGAACAAGTGTAATGCAGTATGTGTTATGAAAATTAGCACCACGGTGGGCACCAAACTGTTTACCCTAAAAACGGATAACAAGTGAATTTATATGTGGTTTTAAGGACACGTGATTTTACTTGGCACAAACTGAGAAAATATGCAAATTGATATCGAAATTGATTGTAAAGAAAAATAAAAGCAAACCAAATGAGATGTGCAGCTTTGGCCCTCGAACCAAATGAAATAGCAAATGATATATGAGCAGAGTAACCGAGTGTTGAGAACCTAAAGAAAAGAATAGTATATTGCTTTTTACTGTATGAGTCCCCCTTTACAAATGATCAGACCCCCTTTATATAGTAGGGGAGTTCTACTCTTGATACAATTTTAAATACAGTAAGGATTCTCATAATAGGCTAATTAATCGGCCTCTTCTTGATACGTGCCGTTATTTCCAAGGAGATTCTCCCCCTAATTGCGGCTATAATAGCTTTTTTGTTTCTTGGTTCGATCTTGATACTGGCCGATCTTGATCTTGGCCGATCTCGATCTTGATCAGTCTCTGGGTCTTCGAGCTCGATCTTGGCCGACTTCGATCTTGATCGGTCTCTTGGTCTCGAACTCGACAACATATACTTCAAACTATGGCTCGATATTACAATGATGAACCTTGGACCATCATATTCCAATCTCGATTAATCATACGAAGGGCAAAACTCGATTTTGACCATATACAAACAATAACATCACGGCTAAAGAAATAAGTTCTGATGGGCATGAATAAGTTCTAATGGACCTAGAACTTCAACCGTTCCAAAGATGACCTAGAGCAATGGAGCTACAACTGCAAAGAACTAATAAAGTTGCACAAAATCAGTGGCAACGGAATCCATAATGAAAGAGCCGAAATAGCTTTGAGGAAGGGAAGAGATAATATGAGGTTCCCATCAAAGTTCTTCCATTTTTGAATCTGAGCTCGCCGGTTTCAATGGAGGTCGCTAGATTTTGCTATTTTTCGGCTAGATATGGAAATATTGAAGTAAAATCACACCTGCTAAGCAAACTAGTCAACGGCAAAGAAACGAAGAGGGGAGTAGAAGTGCGAGGCGACTCGCTGGAAAATGTAGATCCGGTTGGACTTGCGAGAAGATAGCTCACAAACATGACGAAAATGCAAAACTCGGCTAGATCTGAACATATCTAAAGTCTCAGGCTTCAAGTCGATCGGTTTATTAAATGCCAGCCTGCCGATCGTCACTTCCGGCGGCCGCGCGATAGCGGGGAGTGGGGTAAGTGATGAGAGAGAAGTTGGGAACATCGATAACTACCATGGCCGTCACCGGTCTTAACCTCCGACGGCGGCAGCAGCTATGGGACGATGATGGGGCTGGAGAGCCTTAAGGGGGGAGGCGGCTGCAGAGAGAAGGTGAGAGATGGGCCTTCTCTCTTATTTGTGAGGGATGATTATTATATCTTGTAGGGTTTTCTATGAGGTAAAAAATCTGATATAAAAAGGGAGAGGTGTGGTGTAGTGTGTAAGATTGAACAAGGACCTTCTTTACCCATTGGACAAAGAATACTATTATTATTTGCCTCATGGTTATTACCCATTGTATAAAATTATGGATTAGTCATGTCATGTCTATTTACATCACATGTCACGTCGCATCATATGTTATGTCAAATCACTTGAATTGTCACATCGGATATTGACGGGACATTAGGTCTGACTGGACTCGATTCGTATTTCTGAATTAAATTCTATCGGCTTCCAAGTATTTAATAGGCTGTGTTGTAAGTATTGAAAAATTATTATTTAATTAGAAAATCTTGTAGTATTTATTTAAAATGTAACTACTACAATTGTGTTTTAGTAATTATCATATTTATTTATTATTATTTTTATTTTTGAGAAAATAATAAATTGATAGAATATCCTAACGTTTGGATAAGGAATCATAACAAAGTCACCAAGTTGCTCAAGAATTTCTCTCTCTAGAAAATCGTCGTTGACGCACTGACGGTGACCTAACATGCACCTCTGCCGCCATGGGTAGAGGGAGACCTAAGAGAATGGTTCCGCTCACAAAACCGATCAAGGAAATAATAAGCAAAACTACAGTTACTGGGAAGGATAAGGTGAGAGATAATGAGGAAATGCATAGCCCTCAGATTTCAATGGAACAGTTGCAACAGATGGGTGAGATGTGGCCGCCTATGCAAGGAGTGAGCTCAACTCAATCAACTCCAATAGGAGGTGGAAGCCAAATTTCAATGCGAAACCAAATAAATGTGACATAAACTAGGGCTCCAATTGCAAAGATGATTGAGGCTAATATGGAGAATCAGATGAAAGTTGCAGAATAGCTTGGTACACACAAGACAATCACGATCCAGGAAGCCCAGATCCACAATCAATTGGATGCAGAGCAATAGAAGAACAAAAAGGAATGGGTGAATTTATTTGCTGGAAATAATTTAGCGGCAAGAGGTATGAGTCTCAAATTTGCTGCACCTATGATAAAGGTTGGTGAAAAAGTAGTCAAACTAGATAGTGAAGAAGTCGATCGAGAAATGGAAAAATGGAAGCATGTAATTGTTTTGTATGTAGTAGGATACTCCCCCTCAGTAGGAGCTTTGGATCGCTTCATTCCTGCTCAATGGAAGTTTTCTACCAAGACTAAAATTTACTTCCATACTTTGTGGTTAAATTTAACCGTGTGGAAGATAGGGATGTTGTGATATTGTCCGGTCCACACACTATAAGAAGTAAGCCTATCATTGTCAAAGCATGGTCACCCAACTTTGATTTTGATACAGAAGTGCTTCAGGCAATCCCTATAGGGGTCAAGTTGCCAAACTTGCCATTAAATTGCTGGAGTACGGACTCACTTAGCAGAATTGGTAGTTGCTTAGGAGTTCCACTCTTTACGGATAAATGCATAACTAAAGTTGAAAGGATCTCCTATGCTAGGCTATTAGTTGAGATGGATGTCACAAAGGCCATGCCTAAATCGATTAAAGTCATGGATCCGGCTGGGAAAATCTTTGACCAACAAGTTGCGTATGATTGGGTACCTGAATATTGCCCCACCTGCCTACAAGTTGGTCTTGTTTGCAAGACTGAGGTGAGAATAGCAAAGGCCATTCTTGTGGCAAATCAGCAACAACAAAGCCAATAATGGAATGGAGAAGAAAAGTAGAGCAAGAGAGGGTTGAAGCAGGTACAGAACAACAACCTCACAACAAGATACATGTGCAAACACAGCAAGAATTACAGCAAGTAAGCCCAAATGCTAATAATCAGGAGGGTGACAAAATGACATTCTTGGAGATAGTTAAAGGGAAATCAGCAGCAAAAGGTGCTTAATCCAAGACAAGGGAAACAACAGGGATTAATGTATTGAGTGGGTTCAATCCATTAACTATTCCAAAAGCTGGAGAGACACTGGACAACTGTAATAGAGAGAAAGGGCAATGTAGTTATCAAGGGGCTACTGGGGATCCACAACTCAAATAATCAACTAAATGTAGATCATATCATAGAATGTGAGGGGTATAAATAAAGTATATAAGCAAAAAGAAGTAAAGAAGTTTATACAGAATAATGATGTTGGGTTGATAGCAATACTGGAAAACAGAGTCAAGGAAGAGAATGCCAATAGAATAATAAAAAAAGATAGCAATTAATTGGAGGTGGTGTACAAACTACTCCTATAGTAACAAGGGTAGAATCTGGATATTATGGGACTCAAATAGAGTGGAGCTTGATGTAGTTGCTATGAGTGCTTGAGCCATTCATGGCATAGTTTGGATCCCTCAGATGCAAGTAAAGTTCACTTTGTCTGCGATTTATGGACTACATATAATTAAAACTAGGAAGCCACTACGGGAAGAACTGAGGAGTGTAAATAACTCTATGCAAGGTCCATGGTTAGTTATTGGTGATTTTAATGCAATAACAGATATGGATGACAGGCAGTTTGTGAACCCAATCCAGGAAAATGAGGTGAGAGATTTTAATGATTTTATAATATCAACTGGCATGGATGAACTACGTGCAGTACGAAGAAGATATACATGGACAAATGAACAGATTTATAGAAGGATAGATAGGGCTTTAGCCAATGTTTAATGTATTTTAACAGTAGCTTCGACAGAAGTAGTGATACTGAATCCTGGTTGTTTTGATCATACACCCCTGAGCATACAATTTGTAGAAGCTGTGAAGTTGAATCCAAGACCTTTCAGGTTCCTGAATTTCTTAGCAGACACAAAGACTTTCTAAGCATGGTGACAAATGCATGGGGCAGCCAGACAGGTACTAAACACATGGAGGCTATCTGGAGGAAACATAAGGTGATGAAGACAGCTTTGAATCAATTAAATCAAAGAGAATTTAGCAATATGGAGGAAAAGATCAATCACTATCGACGAAGGTTGAATGAAACACAATCACAAATATGGAACAACAATCACCCTAGTGAGCTGTTTACTATGGAAAAAGAATTGCAAAGAGAGATAGAGAAATGAAGTCTCGTGGAGGAGAGTATAACAAAGCAGAAGTCATGAACGAAATGGTTGGAACTGGGAGACGGTAACACTGCCTACTTCTTTGCCAATTTAAAGAGTAGGCAAGCTCAAAACAAGATCAAAAGCCTTGTCAATGTCACAAGATAAATTTTACAACAACTAGATAATATAGAAAAGGAGGCGACAAGTTTCTACAAAAAAATTACTTTGTAGTGCTGCTGCTCAACTACCAGTAGTGGATCATAACATCATGAAACGTGGTAATGGTTTAACAAGACAACATCAATTAAATTTGATAGCCCAGGTCACAAAAGATGAAGTGTACCAAGATCTTATGAGTATAGACGATCAAAAAGCTCCAAGATGTGATGGGTTCAATGCTTTTTTCTTTAAAAGAGCCTAGTTTGTGATCGAAGAGGAGGTGAGAGATGCAGTGATTCAATTTTTTACTAATGTGGAAATGTACAAAGCTATTAATTACACTACAATTACATTAATCCTAAAGGTCAAGAACCCATCAAAGTTGTCTGAATTTAGGCCTATCTCCTGCTGCACTATGGTGTATAAACTTATATCCAAAATCCTCACTAGAAGTATGGAGGGTGTAATGGACAGTCTAGTGGACAAAAAGCCAATCTGCTTTTGTTCCTAGCAGGGTGATCACTGATAACATTATACTGAGTCATGAACTTGTGAAGGAATCACACATAGATGTATGCTGAAAATTGATATAAGAAAAGCCTACCACTCAGTGGAATGACCATATATTGAGCAAATACTTAACTACATGCAGTTTCGAACAAGATTTGTCAAATGGATTATGTGTTATATACAGACCATTTCCTACTCAATTATTATTAGTGGAGATCATGTGGCACCATTTCAAGACAAAAAAGGACTGAGACAAGGGGATCCCTTATCTCATTTCTTATTTGTGCTAGTTTTGGAGTATTTCAGTCACAGTTTGAAGAGACTCAATGCTGTACCTATGTTCAAATTCCATCCAAGATGCAAGAAGCTACAGATTATTCAATTGGGATTTGTTGACGACCTACTACTATTCTGCCAGGGAGAACTAGAATCTGTCGACTTGCTATTCTAATATTTCTAACACTTCTCGCAGGTATCTGGATTGGCTGCTAATGTAGACAAAAGTTCAATATATTTTAGAGCGGTGAAGATAGAGGTTCAACAGGCTATCTTGCATGCACTACAATTCACAAAAGGAGAGATGCCATTTAGATACCTAGGGATTCCTATGAGTACTAAAAGGCTATCAATCATTTAGTGCAAGCCTCTTATTGACAAGATGTTGGCCAAAATCAAGTCATGGACTACATGATACTTATCATATGCTGGCATACTATGACTTGTAAATTCAGTGCTTTTCTCTATACAAGTATTTTGGTCGCAGGTGTTTGTTCTACCAAAAAAGGTGACATAACTAGTGGTGGCTACATGTAGGAGCTTCCTATGGATTGGTGGAAGTGAGATATCAAGGAAGGCATTTATAGCATGGGATAGACTTTGCTTTCCTAAGGCTGCAGGGGCCTCAATATCCTGAATATATATGCGTGGAACTTAACTGCTAATGGGAAATTGTTGTGGAATGTTTGCAGGTAAAAGGATAACTTATAGATCAAATGGATTCACTTTTACTATATAAAAAAAGGCACAGTATGGGAAACAAAAGCTACTCAAGCTTCACAGATGGTGCAGAAAACTTTCAAAACAAGAGCAATGTCTGATCAAATAGGGTTAACTGAAGATGAAGTAGCAGCTATGAACAACTATTCAACCAAGAAGGTGTATGAGCTTATTCGTGGAGATTTCCAGAAAATACCATGGAGAAAATTGATATGTAACAATACTGGATTACCTAAGTGGATGTTTATTCTATTCCTGGCATTACATAGGAGACTCGAAACAAAAGAAAGAATTGCACTAATTTAGATGATGTGGACTGTGTTCTATACCTCAAGGAAAATGAAGACATTGATCACCTATTGTTCGAGTGTGAATATGCAAAGCAAGTATGGTCCAAACTGTTGAATGGCAAGGCATCACTGGGAATGCTAGTAATTGGCAGCATGAAGTCACATGGGCAATGGAACATGCAAGAAGGAAAACTGCAGATCAAGAGATATATCGGATGACTTTAGCGAGAGGAGTATACCACCTGTGGCAAGAAAGGAATGCAAGGATCTTCAAGACTCAACAAAGAACTGTTGATCAAGTGACAAACCAAGTGATAAGAGAGATACATCAAAGAGCACATAGAATGCATAGGCTAGATAGGCATATGCCATTACTAGATTTCTATCCATAGAGGCTATTTGGGGAGCAGTAGAGTGTTGGCATCGATGTCCAGCAAGTTTGGGATTTAATGTCCAAACTGCTTTTTTATTTTATTTTCGAAGTTGTAAATATCTTTTTGAGTGGTAATATAAATAGTCAGTTACCAGAAAAAAATATCCTAACGTTTGAAAAATAGGACAATTATCAATAAGTTGTTTGAAATTTAGAAAAATGCAAAACAAATGGTAGTATTTAACCAATTGCAATAAAATAATACAAAATTCTCATATTTTGTTAAAATAGGAATAATTATCAATAAATTACATTAAAGTCAAATAATGTGCAAAATACTATATTTTTATCATTTTTGACTAGGAATCCTGCAGAAGTTAATTTTTATATATAGATGGTCAAAATTGATTGTCAACATGGATTATGGCAGTAATAGAGTATGTGTATTGTGAGTTATTGAATATTTTGTTCTATGTCTTTGAGCCAAGTGGGGGAGTCTATCATCGACGATTTGATTGCATGGTTATGTGTTGTATTAGTTTCGGTTTGAAGCATACTTGTGGCTCGGTTATGACGAACAGAGGTTGATCGAAGATGACTCGAGTAAGGAAATTTATGGATACGGGTTATATTACGTATTATGAATATATGGAAATCGTGAAATGATTTGAGTTGTTATTCATTAAGGATGTAGTGTGCATAGAGTAGGAATTTACTCGGTTGCATTAAGGCGGGGTTACTTCTTTGGGTGTTGTCGTGCTAATGGGTCACAATTCGTTCAGCCTGTTGGTCAGTGCAATTGAGACTTGAAGTTACGACCCAAACCGACGGGTCATGACGAGTGCCCGAGTACTACCTGTCGAACACCCCTAAGCATACGTCTAAGATATAAACCTGAAATAGGGGTAGGTCATGCATAACATCTGTCAACAAACTGTTGAATCATGTGAATAACATACGTGAGAAAATATGCCCAAAAGACATATATACATATTTATATGCGGAATACGGCAGGGCGAGCCGACAAGGCTGCTATAGATAACTATATATAAAAATAGAAGCCGGCATGGCCACATACTATCCAACTATACATGACTATCCACAGACCTCTAATATAGTGTACAGTTGTATAAAGGATGGGATTGGGCCCCGTCATACCCATATATGTATACAAAGATATCTTACCTAAGCCCAATAGCAGCTCCGGATCAAATGGAGCACACCAACTCTCGTTGAGCAAGGATCCTAAGAAGGGGAATTGTCAGCTTGTCTACCTGCACCTGCGGACATGAAACAAAGACCCCCAGGAAATAGGGGCATCAGTACGAATAATGTACAAAGTATGTAAGGCAGGAAAATTAGTATATAAAAGACATGAAAGAAACATGGAGTAAAGGACTCAACCTGTAAGTCTAAATAGCTCTGTAAATCATAAAACATTCATAATGTCATGCATATACGTATAAATGTCATATCATACATATGTATATACGTACATAACATCATCAAGCTTCTGAGGGCATCTCATCATATTATCTGAGCCTCAGTGGGAGAAATTATCAACGTATATGTAACGACCCGACTGGTCATTTTAAGTCTCTAGCATTTTGATCAGCATTTTGAGGCCTTGAGTAGCTTCACTTCAGGTATTATGCCGTGTACGTGTGTTCGGAATTGAATTTCGGGAAGTTTGGAGTTGATTTGAAAAGAAAATCTTAAATTCGGAAGCTTTAAGTTGGAAGAGTTGACTACTATTTGACTTTTGAGTAAATGACCTCAGAATTGAGATTTGAAGGTTCTAATAGGTTCGTATGATGATTTCAGACTTGGGCATATGTTCGGGTTGAGTATCGGGTGGTCCAAAAGCATTTCGGCGCCTATTATGGAAAATTTGTGACTTGTGTGTAAAGTTTGGCATCATTCCGAAATGTTTAAGTGTAATTCGGACGAGTTCAGTGAAGTTTGAAGGTTGGACAGTTGGAAGAAAGGTTTTTGGCAGTCGATTCATAATTTTGATGTTGTTTGACCTGATTTGAGGCTTTGACTAAGTCCGTATCGCATTTTGGTATGTGTTGGTACGTTTGGATGGGGTCCCGGGGGCCTCGGGTTTGAAACGTATTGGAATTCGAATAGGAGAAGTTGTTGTTGCTGCTGAAGACTAGTGTAATCGCACTTGCGGAAGAAGTGGCTGCAGGTGCAGTCATGCAGGTGCATATGGGGTCATCACAGGTGCGATTTTCGTGAAGAAGGTCTGGGGGTGCAGGTGCGAGGAAAATTCCGCACCTGCGAAGTCACAGATGTGGAGAAGGGGTCGTAGAAGCGGTGCTAGGTGAGAGGCTGTGGTTGCGCAGGTGCGAGGGAATTTCCGCACATGCGAGCTCATAGGTGAGGGTTGTTGGTCACAGAAGTGGGAAGGGTCCTTGGGTTGAAGGAGCGCAGAAGCGGACTCTTGTCCGCAAAAGCAAAGTGCTGGAAGTCAGGGGGTTTTCGCAGATGCAATGTTTGGACCGCACTTGCGGAACCTCAAATGCGGTCAAGTGACCGTACATGCGATGATCGCTTGGTTGAGGGCCTTGTGAAGTACATGGGTTTGGCTAATTTTCATTTTATTTCTTCTATGGGAGCCGAACTTGGAGCAATTTGGGAGCGTCATTTTCATCGTCAATCATGAGGTAAGTAATTTCTACAAGTTGTGAGTTAAACATACGAATTTGGGCTTGTAAATACATAAAATATTGTGGAAATTGTGAGATTTTAAGAGAAAACCTAGAAATTGGTATTTTTTTTTATTTTTACCACAAAATTGGACATGGAATAATAAATAAATTATATATTTGAGTTCGTGGTATTATGGATAAAGTTTATCTTAAAATATTTTCGGAATCCGAGCACGTTTGCCCGAGGGTTGACTTTATTGACTTTTTCAACGGAGTTGGAAAGTGTTATGTATTAATTAATTATGATGTTGGAGTATATTTTTATTGGCTTCCGTGATTGTTTGACTAGTTTCGGAACATTTGGCTTGGAGTTGAGTGTTAGAGTGGCGTTGGAGCCGGTTATGGAACTTCGGAGCGAGGTAAGTGTCCTGTTTAACTTTCTGAGGGGGAAACTACGCACTAGGTAATGTAATTGTTATTTGCTATTAGTTGTGGGTGCTATGTACGCACGAGGTGACGAGATTCCATACGTAGCTAAAGCATGTTTATGTCCGGGTAGACTTAGGACTTTACCATGTAATATGTGGAATATTTAAATTCATTCTGCTGGCTTAATTAATTAAAATTATAATTCAACTTGATTAAAAATATATACATATATATTAGGCCGAGCCTTATTATCTTGAGTTGTTGGCAAGTTATTTGAGGAACGGTAAAGGTTGTACTCACCTTGTGTTCATATACTGTATCGTAAGCTCATGTCTCGTAATTCGATGATTCCTTTACTTTATTGTGGTGCGGGCCGAACGCCTCAACAGGATTATGCACCACACTCTCATGGGAGCGGGCCATTCGCCTCGGCAATATAATAGATGCATCTATGGTTCGTGCCGCTCGACCCTCGGCCGTGTACACGTTATGATGGGATCGGGTCGATCGCCTCGGCAGTATCATATTCCTTCTGAGATTTGGCTGTACAACCTCGGCATAATCATGCGTTATATCGCTAGCAGTCCGAATATTCTCGAGACTTTCCTTCCACTGATACCTTGCATTTTATATGGGAATTCGTATCCGTTTGTTATTGACACTTGATATTTCTGAGCTGTCGAGATAGAATACGAGATTGAGAAATTGATATCGTTAAAAGAAATTTTTGAAGATTGTATTAGTTACAGATTTACCTCACTAGTAAGTGTCGATGTCGACCCCTCGTCATTACTTCTCCGGAGTTAGGCTAGATACTTACTGGTTACGCGTTGATTTACGTACTCTTGCTGCACTTCTACACTAAATGTGGAGGATCTGACAGGTTCATTTGATGATCATCTTGCCGCGTAGGCGCAACTGTTGAGGAGACTTCATGTGAGCTGCATTCCAGGCTATGCATCGCGGTCCACAGAGTCTCCATCGTACTATTTATTTTATCCTGCCTTATTTAAATTCTAGACAGATGTTGTATTATTATTGTACTCCTTAGTAAATACTCATGCACTTGTGGCCCCAAGTTTTGGGGGTACCTACTGGGTGTTCATTATTGTAGTTCGCGTAATTATTATCATTTCACCTTGTAATTTATACCTTATATAGAAATTGGAAAATAAAATCACGGGTTTTCTATGTGTACTAGATTTTACACTACTTATTCAATGGGATTCACTTTTTTGAAAATAATAAAATGAGTAACTAAGTTAATTAATCACTATTGGCTTGCCTGACGGCGGCGTTAGGCACCATCATGACCTATAGTGGATTTTGGGTCGTGAGAGTATACCAACTGATCATGTTGGTTATCTCATGTGAGCATGTTAGAGGTTGCGTGATGTTAATGAAGCTTCTACGAAGAATTCTACTTGCTACCCGGTAATAGGTCGAATATGTGATTCTGGCTGATGATTCGGAATGTTCATGAAACGTTTAACAAACGATTTCAAGAAATTTGGCGGGTTAAAGGTGTGAGGTCAAGGTAATTGAGAAGGAAAAATCTTTGTGGGTTCTGGGTTTATGTAATTGTAGCTTAAAGCTAAGTGGGGGAGCCCACCGTCTACGATTGGATCGCGTGGTTGTCTGCTTGTGCGGTTTCTGGTTATCGATGCATTGGTGGGTTATTATGACTAAGAAAATAAAACATAAGGGTAAGTCGAGTGAAGAACTTGATGAATGTTTGATATACTTCGCCTTATCGATATATGTGCAGTTTTGGAAAGACTCAGAGTTTATGCTTCTTGTGGATATGATGTACAAGGAAAAGAATTCAACCGGTTGCTTCTTTGAGAGGGTGTTCATGTGCTAGCAGAGCGTTGATGTTTGGTTATACCCGGGACTAGGACAGAGTGGGTGACTCTCAATAGTGGTTCTAATGGGTTCAAGGATGTAAGCGCGGTGTCTAAGGATTTTGGGTCCGTTGTGTGGTTAAAGATCGAGTTTTTGCAGTGGGTATTGAGACAATGTGATCTCGTGATTTGAGTCACTCTGGATGAGTGTTGATCGAGTTTCGTTATGTTTTTGAATGCAGCTATTACTATTTTTAAGGCAGGTCAAGAGTAAATCGGAGGAAGTTGGGTCGGTTGATAATGGTTTGAATCAACATGATTGAGGCAATGATCTATTCCTTGGGCGTGTTAATGTTATACATGTGATTTTTGGCGGTACGTGCGGGCTTGACAGCCACCGTAATTTGATTGATTTGGAGGTATTTGATTATAATGACCTATTATGTGTAGATGGATCCCGAAAGAGTTATGGTGGTTTAGACCACAACTTGAGGTTTGTATTTTCTGCGGTTATGGCAAATCGGTTGCCATCGTTCCTCTGAAATATGTTGAGTGAAAGGGGTTCTAGATAATGAAGTGTTTATTCTATTGATGGTTCAGGAGTTATGATGAAATTCTTGTACTCTCGCATAGCGGCATGATAGGTGTAGTGAGCTGCATGGGAATTGGAAGTTGAGGATCAAGGTTGCGGTTCGGTGTTGACAAGAATGTCACGAGCTCGGATGAGCAGAAAAGAATTCAGATAATCAGAGTAAGTTGGTATTTTCTTTTTAGTCACCTTAGGACGATGTCCTCTATAAGAGGCTTTGTGTACTAATTTGCGGATTCTCAATTTGCTTTATAGCAATAGCACTGTTGGTGGTATGGAGGTGCAGACCTTGCTACCTGGTGTGGAAGGTCGTGGGAGCGTATCACATATCACACTGGGAAATATGTATAAGCGAGACATGTTAATCACTTGATTGTTAAAGATTGAAACCAAGCATGGAGATTATGGTACCATCGTTAATGTGAGAATTTATGTTTGGAATGCGCTCTATTCCTTTGGTTGTAAACTATGGGAGTTTGTTCCGGATTGGAACGGCTACTCGTGTATCTCATGAGTAGGGCCATTGTGGATCCTCAAAAGGTTGTTGTCCCAATATGGTATAATCAGGATCGGCTTGAGGTCCGTTGGTGGGCTTAATGTGAATGTGTGCTCTATGTCAGGTCGGATCCGTTCATTCAGCATAGCATTGCTTATGAAGAGTCTTCGGGCGTTGGATGTTATTCTCGTCGTCAGTTATTCCATGTAATACTCTATTGTGCCATGTGGAGTGCAAGACGGCTTGATTATTCGCACATGTGTTGTTGTCCCATGTAGCTTGTGGTATTATACGAGTAGGATGGCTCTCGATGTCAGGCCCCGAACTTGGCGAGCACGACCGGCGCTCAACCGAGTGAAATCGGTCAAGCAAGCTTGTTAGATACTTTCTACCCAAACTAACTTATGAATAAAAAGAATACATATTTTCGTTAATTAGACAATAAGGATATCATGTATACAATACCAATTCATTACCATTAGTTACTTTATTTTAAAGTCTCAAATTACACACATTTTCATGGTCTGAAGTGCAACAAGTAATTCAAACACAACAAAACTTGTTTGACTTCCCCAGCACTAATATACACCCATACTATGTCTACGGAGCCTCTAATATATACAAAAGAGTACTATGATAGTGCCGGCAACAAGGCCCTGGCTATACCTCAAACACAATACACGAGGAACGAAAGATACATGACCCCGAAATGAAGTGGGGCTCACCAAGTCAACTAGGAAGAGGGTGTACCGCTATCACTGATCAATATCTCCTGCTGTGGAACCACCTACATCCTTTAAAGATGCAGCACCCCCAGCAAAAGGGATGTTAGTATATATGGAATTGTACTAGTATGAATGACAATACACCCTCTCAATAGAACGATTAATAATACAAGCAAGAACAATCATAATATCAGTGGAAGCCTCAAACAACATCAAACATCAAGTTAGGACCAACACAATCTTAGAATAAATTTCCATATTTTAAATTGGGAGATCTTTAGTACCAATATGCCACCATTCACAATACCACCATACTTTTATCACGGAGTCCGATCACGACCCAATCGGCTAGGCTGTCTTATCCGAGGCATCAACCACAATCACAATTTTAATTACAATTTCCAGCACAATCACCACCATGTGTGCGGCATGGCATCCGATCACGATCCGATCAGCTAGGCCATCTCACCACAATGATGTGTGGATCGGCAGCATCCTTTTCTACCAATCATCTCGTTTCATACATCTTTCAAATCTTTTCATTTCATTGGCACTAGTGGCCACAATTATAAAATCGCTCTTGGCACGTCGGCCGTATTTAGTATTTCATGCTCACCCTTTTCACTTTCAAACAACATCATCATCATCAACAATAAGGTGTTTCAAATCAAGGTTTTTAGTACACATGTGAGCAATTAAAAGTCTTAGCCACATAGAGAGTTTTCACAAAATTTGGCATAATAGCCTTCGTTTGAACTTGAATTGAAGTCGAAACATTTTTAATGCACAGCCCATACTTTAAACATATTCTCAAAGGATAACATAACCTGATAAAAGCCATTGGGATACATATTGAACATATATCTTTCAACACAAGCTTATTCAGAATAGCCGATTTTATAATGAACAACTCGGGACATACATAAATTACATGAATACCTTTCTTGAGCTTCCCTTAAATTACCACAACATCCCAACACTTTTAGCAATTCCAATCAACTAGAGATATAATAAAATTGAACCATAATTAGGGAGAGATTCATGGTTTCATCTCATTTGAGCATTTTATCAAACACTAGATGTGCAAATT
The DNA here is from genome assembly GCF_000715075.1 of Nicotiana tabacum. Lineage (NCBI taxonomy): Eukaryota > Viridiplantae > Streptophyta > Magnoliopsida > Solanales > Solanaceae > Nicotiana > Nicotiana tabacum. Next base: position 61,815,008 of record NC_134094.1, on the reverse strand, counting down.
GGTTACAAGGTTCTTCCACAAGATTTCTTTTACTTCACAACCCAATCTTTACCCATTGGGGCTCAAAAATCTTCCCACAATCCCCAAAGCACCCAAGAATCATACTCCCAATCACCCATCTTTTACCCCAAGGTCTAAATTGAAGACTAGGATTAGAACCTTACCTCTTGAGTGAAGATCTTGTGAGATTTCCTTGTTGGATTTCATAACATTGACAAGATCTTGATGCACAAAAACACTTGAGCTTCTTCCTCTCTCTAGAACACTCTCACTTCTCTCTAAAAATATCATATTTTGCCTTCAAAACGAGCCCCAAAGGCTATTTAGCAAAATGGGGTTGGGTTATAAAAATAAGAAAATGGAGCCCCGTCACAGATATGCGATCGCATATGCGACCACATAATGCTTCTGCGGTCCGCAAAATGGGCGGCTTATTGGCCCTCCGGTACTGGGCAATACTGCCACTCTGCGATCGGTCTGTGGTCCGCAGACCTGTTATGCAGTCGCATAATGCGCCGCAGAACTTCCCTTTGGAAAATTCCATATTGGGTCTACGATGGGTTATGCGGCCCGCAAAATGATTAGGCGACCGCATAATGGTCTGAAATTTTTGCCCATCTTACTACTTCAGTCTGCGGCCAATTTGCGGTCCGCAGACCAGTTCTGTGACCGCAGAATAGACCGCAGAAATTCCCTACACTTCTAAAGATTTTCTACATTCATCAACATAAAAGTCTACACTTCTAAAGATTTCCTAAAACTCCTTTGCGAAATTTTACGGGGCTTTACACACTCCCCCACTTAGGATCATTCATCCTCGAATGAGGAGTAGAGTCTGCATAGAACAATCAACATAATTCGTTTCTCGTTTTACACATTATGAGCCCCCAATTTGACTAACCCACAAAGTTTTCAAAACTTTTGGCAGCGTCTCCCCTGTAATTGGGCATATCCACCTGCTAGAGAATCCCAGAAACCAATCCTAACAATATATACATAAGCTGACGACACAATATAACATAAGAACAACACCAACCATGGCCTCATAAGTAATATATTACCAGAAAAGAAACACCTTAGCATAAGTTGTACAAATGATACGCAATTCATAGGGAATCATTTCATAGAACGATTACATAGCTATTCAAACAAATAAGGGTACTTATTCTTCATTTCTTCCTCAGCCTCCCAGGTGGCCTCTTCAACCTGCTGGGTTGCCATAACACTTTCGTGGAGGCAATTTCTTTATTTCTCAACTTTTGGACTTGCCGGTCAATAATAGAAACTGGAATCTCTTCAAATGTCAATTCCTTATTAACCTCAAAAGTCTCAACTGGAATAATGAGTGTCGGGTCTCCAACTACTTTCTTCAACATAGACACATGAAATACCGGGTGCACTAATGACATATCAGGTGATAGCTCAAGCTTGTACGCCACCTCACCAATCCTCTGAATGATTCTGTACAGTTCGACATACCTCGGACTCTATTTTCCTTTCTTACCAAATCGCATTACACCCTTTATGGGGGAAACCTTCAAGAATACCCAATCATCTTATTTGAACTACAAATCCCTATGTCGAACATCTGAATAGGACTTCTGATGACTCTGAGCAGTTTTCAAATGCTCCTTAATGATCTTTAACTTCTACATAGCCTGATGCACGAGGTCCGGTCATATCAACTCTGCTTACCCAATCTCGAACCACCCAATGGGAGAGATAAATCTCCTACCATATAATTCCTCAAACGGTGCCATATGAATGCTAGCATGATAACTATTGTTGTAGACAAATTCTATGAGTAGCAAATGATCATCCCAGCTACCCTTGAAGTCAAGAACACAAGCGCGCAACATATCCTCAAGCGTCTAAATATTCGGCTTTGCTTGCCCGTCAGTTTGTGGATGAAAGGTTGTACTATGATTCACCTGAATACCCAAACCTTGCTGAAATGTCTTCCAAAAATTAGCCGTGAACTGTGCCCCCCCATCAGAAATGATAGAAACTGGAGTGCCATACAACCTGACTATTTCTTTGATATACAATTGAGCATACTATTCCGCTCTGTCGGTAGCCTTAACCGGCAAGAAGTGTGCCAATTTCGTGAGTCGATCCACAATCACCCAAATCGAGTCAAAATTACGAGGAGTGCGAGGTAGTCCTACCACAAAGTCCATATTAATAATTTCCCACTTCCACATTGGAATTTCTATGTTCTATGCCAACCCACCGGGCCTTTGGTGTTTGGCCTTCACTTGCTAACAATTTGGACATCTAACCACAAAGTCCGCTACATTCTTCTTCATATCATTTAACCAATAGACTTCCTTAAGATCATGATATATTTTTTTAGAGCCCAGGTGCACGGAATACCTAGAAGTGTAAGCCTCGATCATGATTCTCTCCTGGAGACCATATACATCTGGAACACATAGATGCCCTTGGTACCTTAGTGTACCATCACCCATGCCAAGAGAAAAGGCCATGGTCTTATGTTTATGAATCCCCTCTTTCAATTGTGCCAACAATGGATCTTTGTATTGCTTCTCCTTGACTTCCACAATAAGTGATGATTCAGACGTATTTTGCACAATCACCCCTCCTTCACTAGAGTCCGCAAGAAGTACTCCCAAACTAGCCAATCGGTGAACTTCCTTGGACAATGGACTTTGATATGCCTCTAAGTGTGCTAAACTACCCATAGATTTCCGGCTAAGAGCATCCGCCACAACATTTGCCTTCCTCGGATGATATAGAATATCAATGTCGTAGTCCTTGAGTAACTCAAGCCATCTTCTCTACCTCAGATTCAATTTCTTCAGCTTGAAAATATATTGAAGGCTCTTGTGGTCCGTGAATATATCCACATGGACCCTATATAGATAATGACATCAAATTTTCAATGTAAATACCGCCGCCGCAAGTTCTAAATCATGAGTGGGATAGTTCTTCTCATGATCTTTGAGTTGCCTAGAAGCATAAGCGATCACCTTGCCATGTTGCATCAATACACACCCAAGTCCGATTCTCGAAGCATCGTAGTCAACACTGGTGTCGTAGTCAGCCTTGCTTTAAACTCCTGAATGCTCCTGTCGCAATCATCAGACCATTGGAACTTAACCTCCTTCTGCATCAATTTAGTCAATGGAGAGGCAAGGGTATAGAACCCCTCCACAAACTTCCTGTAATATCCAGCTAAGCCCAAGAATCTATGAATCTCTGTTGGAGTTTTAGGCCTCGGCAAATTCTTCACAGCTGCAATCTTCTGAGGATCAACCTTAATTCCTTAACTAGAGACAACATGACCCAAGAATGTGACAGATTCAAGCCAAAATTCACACTTTGAAAACTTTGCATATAACTTGTGCAGATATAGGGTATGTAGAACTACCCTGAGATGATCAACATGGTCCTCTCGACTTCGTGAATATAAAAGAATATCGTCAATGAACACTATCAGAAAGGACTCAAGAAAAGGCTTGAAGACTCGATTCATAAGATCCATGAAAGCTGCCGGAGCATTTGTTAGCCCAAAAGACATTATCATAAATTCAAAGTGCTCGTACTGGGTCCTGAAAGATGTTTTCAAAATATCATGCTCCCTAATCTTCAATCGATCTTGGAGAAGTACTTAGTACCCCGTAATAGGTCAAATAAATCATCTATCCTTGGCAGTGGGTACTTATTATTGATTGTGACATTGTTCAGCTGTTGATAGTTGATACACATTCTTTGTGACCCATCCTTCTTCCTTACAAAGAGAACCGTTGCGCCCCAAGGCGACACACTCGGCCGGATGAAACCCTTCTCTAATAAATCCTTCAATTGTTCCTTTATTTCTTTCAATTCTGTCGGTGCCATCCTGTAGCGTGGAATAGATATAGGCTGCATGCCTTACATCACATCAATCCCAAAATCAATCTCCCTGTCTTGTGGGATCCTAGGGAGCTCATCCGGAAAGACATCCGAAAATTCATTCACAACCGACACGGACTCAAGTGTAGGTTCCTCAACATCGGTGTCCGTAACTCACGTCAAATGGTAAATACACCCCTTGTTGATCATCTTCGTGGCCTTTAGGTAAGAAATAAACCTACCCTTTGGCACCACATCATCCCCCTTGCACTCAATAACCGGATCATTTGGAAATTCGAACCTAACGGTCCTGGTTCGGCAATCAAGCTTGGAAAAACATGAGTAAAGCCAGTCCATCACCATTATTACATCAAAATCGACCATCCCCAATTCAATGAGATCGGCCATGGTGTCCCGACCGCGCAACGAGATAACATAATCCCTATAAACTCGTGCGGCCAAAATAGAATCACCAATCGGAGTAGATACAGAGAATGGCTTATGAAGCTGTTCCAGTTCTATCCCAAATTCTATAGCAACATAAGGAGTGACATATGACAAAGTGAAACCCGGATTAATAAGAGCATACACATCATGAGATTGGATAGTCAATATACCTGTGACAATATCTAGAGAAGCCTCTGAATTCTAGCAACCCCTCATTGCATAGAAATGACTGGATCCTCCCGAACTCTGTGCTCCACCCCAAGCTGCACCATGCCCTGTGAGTGTTGGAGTGCCTGGAGCTGGAGGACGTGTTGCGGATGTAGTAGCTATAGAACTGGCTGGATGTGCCGTGCCCCTACGCGCACCCTAGTGGGAAAAATGACAATCTCTCTGAATGTGAACCCTCAATTCGCACCGGTAGCATATGGGTAAGTCCATGTAGCTTATTCCTAAGTGCATCTTTCCACACCTAGGGCATGGGGGCCTCCGCTACTGGTAGAATCTACCACCATGTCGACCCTGATGGTAGGAGCCCCTGTTGCCCTGACTGGGCCTGAAATGGCTTCACTGCTGCTGACTGGGTCCTGATGGCGGTGCACTAACTGAAGACTCAGCAAAGGACTGAGATGGTCCTGACGACCCTCCCCTGAATACTGACCTTCCGCCACCAAAAGAACCACCAAAGTTGCCCGCGGATCGGGCCTTATTGCTACCCTCTCGCTCCATTATGTTCTTTAATTTGCAGGCAACATGTAAATAGTATACTTGGACTCTAGCCTCCATAGTGGGCAATATGTAAATAGTTGTTCTTCAACCGGCGCACTCTAGCCTCCATAGTGGGCAACATGTAAATAGTATACTTGGACAGGTGCACGAATCTCATATGGTACTCCCACACACTCAGGCTATCATGCCTCAGGCGCTCAAACTAAGCGGCATGAGCTGCCTTAATCTCGGCAGGCAAGAAATGATCAATAAAGGCATCGGCAAACTCACCCACCTTGTCGGAGGGCTCCCCTCCTCACGGGACTCCTCCCATAGTTCAAACCAAGAATATGCCACCTCTTTTAGGCGGTAGGAGGCCAACTCTACTGCCTCTGTCTTAGTAGCACTCAGAACTCAAAGAGTCTTGTGCTTCTCATCAATGAAGTCCTGGGGTCCTCCTCTGGGTTAGTACCCATTAACAGTGAAGGATCTAACAGAAGAAACCTGTTTACCCTGGAACTAGCAGAATCCCCTAGTTGGCTGGAAGAAGTAGGTGCAATATTCGATCTCTGAGCCTGGGAAGCCACTATCTGAGCCAACATCTGTATGGCTCCCCTAAGGTCCCTATCAGAAACACTGGGACCAGTAGCTGAGGCTGGAGGTGGAACTGGAATATCAGTTGGATGAATCGATACACCTTTTAGTGGGCATAGGAACCGGTGCAGTTTGAGCAGGAGTAGTAGAATCAGGCAATGTAGTGGTTGGGGGAATATTCTCAACCCTAGTGTGCTTACTCGCATCACCAAGTATAGGATCAACCGCCACTCCTGGGGTGACATTGGCTCTCTGGCCAGTTATTGCCTTTTTCTTATGTGCCATGTACTTAAAATTAGAGCAACGCACGAGTTAAAAGGAGGAACAATCTTACTATCAGCTTTATCGCATGACCTAAAATATCAAAGAAAAGTGTTATTCCTCTTCATTATAGATGTGGTCGATAACACACCAATAAGAAGGACTCTACTAGACACGGCTCCGAGACATCCTAGGACACTTTAAAACCTTAGGCTCTGATACCAAGTTTGTCACGCCCCGAACTCGGGGAGAACGACAGGCGCTCAACCGAGTGAACCCGGTCAAGCAAGCTTGTTAGATACTTTCTAACCAAACTCACTTATGAATAAAGAGAATACATATTTTCGTTAATTAGATAATAAGGAGATTATGTATACAATACCAAATTTATTACCATTTGTTACTTCATTTTAAAGTCTCAAATTACACACATTTTCATGGTATGAAGTGGACAAGTAATTCAAACATAACATAACTTGTTTGACTTCCCCAATACTAATATACAACACACACTATGTCTCATTAGCCTCTAATAGATACAAAAGAGTACTATGATAGTACTTGCAACAAGGCCCCAGCTATATCTCAAACACAATACACGAGTAACAAAAGATATATGACCCTGAAATGAAGTGGGGCTCACCAAGTCAGCTGGGAAGAGGGTGTACCGCTATCACTGATCAATATCTCCTGCTGTGGAACCACGTATATCCATTGAAGATACAGCGCCCGCGGGAAAAAGGATATCAGTACATATGCAATAGTACAAGTATGAATGACTCTCAATAGAACTATTAATAATAAAAGCAAGAACAATCATAATATCAGTGGAAGCCTCAAACAAGATCAAACCTCAAGTTAGGACCAAGACAGTGTTCAAATAAATTTTCATATTTTAAGTTGGATATCTTTAGTACCAATATGCCACCATTCACAATACCACCGTAATGTTAGCACGGAGTCTGATCACGACCCGATCGGCTAGGCCGTCTCATCCGAGACATCAACCATAATCACAATTTCAATTACAATTTCTGGAACAATCACCACCATGTGTGCGGCATGGCGCCCGATCATGACCCGATCGGCTAGGCTATCTCACCACAATGATGTGTGGATTGACATCATCCTTTTCTACCAATCATCTCATTTCATACTTCTTTCACATCTTTTCATTTCATTGGCACTAGTGGCATCAATTATAAAATTGTTCTTAGCACATCGGCCATATTTAGTATTACATGCTCACCCTTTTCACTTACAAACATCACCATCATCATCAAACAAGGCATTTGAAATCAAGGTTTTTAGTACATGTGTGAGCAATTAAGAGTCTTAGGCACATAGAGAGTTTTCACAAAATTTTGCATAATAGCCTTCGTTTTAACTTGAATTGAAGTCGAAACATTTTTAATGCACAGCCCATACTTTAAACACATTCTCAAATGATAACATAACCGTATAAAAGCATTTGGGATACATATAGAACATATATCTTTCAACACAAAATTATTCGGAATAGCCGATTTTATAATGAACAACTCGGGACTTACATAAATTACATTAATACCGTGGGATTCAATTCTAAGAGAGGAGTTTAGGCGACATACCTTGCTTGAGCTTCCCTGAAATTACCACAACATCCCAACAATCAACTAAAGATATAAGAAAATTGAACCATAATTAGGGAGAGTTTTGTGGTTTCAGCTCATTTGAGCATTTTATCAAACACTAGAAGTGCAAGTTGGTTACAAGGTTCTTCCACAAGATTTCTTTCACTTCACAACCCAATATTTACCCATTTAGGCTCAACAATCTTCCCACAAATTTTATGGGTACATGCATGTATACATAATACTCTCACACCCAAGAATCATACTCCCAATTACCCATCTTTTACCCCAAACTTGAAATTGAAGACTAGGGTTAGAACCTTAACTCTTGAGTGAAGATCTTGTGAGATTTTCTTGTTGGATTTCAAAGCATGGACAAGATTTTGATGAACAAAGCACTTGAGCTTCTTCCTATCTCTAGAAAACTCTCAATTCTCTCTAAAAATATCAGATTTTTGCATTCAAAATGAGCCCCAAAGGCTATTTATCAAAATGGGGTCGGGTTATAAAAATCAGAAAATGGATCCCTGTCATAGATCTGGGGTCGCATATGAGACCGCATATACTTTTGCGGTTCGCAAAATGGGCCGCATATTGGCCCTCTGGAATTGGGCAATACTACCCCACTCTTGTAAGGCCCCATGAAATTTTTCCTAAAAACCGGGGTTCCGTGATGTCGGGTTAGGATAGAGGTTAATAATAGTAGAAAACATTTCTGTTGAACAGTGCGCTGGGGAGTTGAAGAAAAGTATTTGGCAGGAATAGGCATTTCTGCGGCCCATTATGGGGCCGCATAATCACTCTGCGGGCCACAGAATGGCCGCAGAGTGGAGCAGCTACTTGGGCCATTTTTTATGTTAACTTTGTGGCCAGTTATGCGACCGCACACCCATTTAGATGGCCGCACTTTGATCGCATAATCAGCCTTAGGATTTTCGTGGAGGGAGGTTCTGTGGTGCATTATGCGATCGCAGAACAGGTCTGTGGGGCACATAACTACTGCAGACCCAGTCAGATATTGTCCAGTTTTTGGCACCAAATTATGCGGCCGATGTGCGAATCACAAATCCATTCTGCGGTCGTATATGCGACCGCATACCCTGTTCCAGAGCTTTATTTTTGGGTTTTTAAACCCGATCATATTTCGTTAAAACATATGCCATAGTCCATTTTTGAGCATATTTTTGATATTTTTATAGTGAGAAAGAGTTTTAGAGTGGGGAAGTAACCTTCAACCTAATATCCAAGAATTCCTGCTCAAACCTTGAAGATTATGAAGAATGTCTTCATCCTAAAGCTAAGAGTCTATGCCCTAGCCCTTAATTTCGAAAATCTACTAAATAGGGAGTAATTGGCAAGACAACTTTTGGGTGTGGGAGTTGTTACCTTGCATGCATGTGTTATCAAATAATATAGGAAGGATGGGAGCTAAAAATGGTAGAGAATAGGTTGAGGGATGATGGAATCTTTCATAAAAGGGCCTTAAAAACCTTAATGCACACCTAGTGCTTGATAATATGCTTAAATGAGCTAGAATCATGATCATCTTCCTAATTTTGGTTCAACTTGTTATATTTCTAAAATAGATCGAAGTGCTAAGAATTTCGAAACGTTTTATAGTTTAAGTAAGATCAATTGAGGTATGTTGGCTAAACCCCCTTTTTCTCAGAATCGAATCCCACAGTGTTAATGTAATTGGTGTAAGTCCCAAATTGATCATTATAGAATTGGCTATTCCTACTGTGTTTGTGTTGAAGGATGTATGTTCAATATTTATTCTAAATACTTTATCATGTCATCTTTCCATTTGAGGATATGTTCAAAATGTGGAATATGTGTTAGAAATGTTAAGACTTTATGTCACGATCGAAAAAAGGTTGTTATGCCAAATTGTATGAAAAGCCTCTATGTTCCTAAGATTCTCAAATTGCTCATATGTGAAATTTAATTTCTTGAACGGGAAGCCTTATTGTTGTTGATTATGATAATGATGTTTGAATGTGGAAAGGGGAAGTAGAATTATGAAATACGGCTAAGTGCCAAGAATGTCTTTATAATGTGGCCACTAGTGCCAATGAATTGAAAGGATGTGAAAGAAGTACGATATGAGATGATTGACTGAAAAAGGTAATGTCTCGGGTGAGACGGCCTAGCCGATCGGGCCGTGATTGGACGCCATGCCGCACACATGGTGTTGAGTGTGCCGAAAATAATAATTGAAATTGTGGTTATGGTTGATATCTCAAATGAGATGACCAAGTCGATCGGGTCGTGATCAGACTCCTTGTAAGAATATGGTGGTATTGTTTATTATGGTATATCGGCTCTAATAATCACCCAACCTAATAACATAGAAATTGACTTGAGAACTTATGTGATCCTTATTTAATGTTTTAGTATTGTTTGAAGCTCTTATTGACCTCACGACTGTTTCCCCCTTGTATTATTATTCATTCTATTGAGATGGTATTTAGTTTTACATACTAGTACTATTCGACAGTACTAATGTCCCTTTTGTCGGGGGCACTGCATCTTTAAATGGATACATGTGGTTCCATAGCAGGCAGTGTTGATCAGCGATAGTGGTACATTGTAAGGCCCCGTAAAAATTTCCTAATATTTAAGTTTTTAAAGTGCGCCAACGGTATTTGGGAATAATATATTTGAGTGTTAAAGGAGACCTATGGGATAGAGCTACATAATTTTGAATTTATAATGTATGTTTAAGGTATGTTGGAACATACTAAGGAGTTTTGGGAATGGTAAGAACTTGTGTGGAACAAGTTGGACACATTAAGTGGAAAGGATATTTCAATTAGCAAAAGACCCGACTTCAAATGAATAGAACTCCCTCACTTTAATGACTGAAGTGGATCTACCTATCAAATTAAAGCTCTTTGAGTTTAGTTTCTAAATCATCAAACCGTTTGTCATTTGGATATGTATAGCAAAGGTTATGGCCATTTTACTGGACCTGTGTCATATGTGCGCCCAGATGTGCGGCCGCGCATTTTTTAGAGTTTCTGCCTCAGGTGCGTGGCCAATGCACGGCCAAATCTACGGCCACGGACGTAGGAACCCATTAAATAGCCCCAAGACTGGGTAGAGAGAGATATAAGTCATTTATTTGAGCTAGGGCTTGTATATCAAAGGGAATCCGCCCAACACCTCCCTCCCATGAACCAAGGTAATGTTTTTGGAGTAATTTTGGGTTGATTACTACTCCTAAACACTTGTATTAACAAGGATCAATCTTGAAGATCCATAGATTTTGAGTTGATCACTTCTCTACATAAAGTTTCTAGGAAATTTGAAATTTTCACAAATTCGTCACAAGAAAAACTTTTTGTTCGCCCATCTCAATATGTCTTTCATGTCCACCTAGAGCATACCCCAGTGAGTAACTCACATTGTTCCTAGTATTGTAGTTGCCCGTGAAGTGGCCCTGTATTGCAACTTGATAGTTATTATGGCAAAAACATGTCTATCTCATAGAAAAGTATTCATTTTCTCTAACCAATACATGATTTCATCCCAAATAATTAGATGTCCTAGCTATGTGGTTTCACTTGAGAAAGGTTGAAATTAGATGCTTCCAGATTTTTGCACATATCATGAGTATATTGATTTGAAAGACAAGTTTGTCGCATCTCTAGTTCTCTTTTATAGGATCAAGTATCGGAAAGGAGTTAAGCTGTCAGAACGATAATAATCTCACAAATGTTCAATTTGTTTTTCATCCTCATTGGGTTTGTGGCATAGATTTATTGTGTCAAATATTGTTAAGAGCGTAATGCAACTCCGTGTATCTTGAAACCCATATCACATTTTAGAGTGTTAGAATATTCTCATTTCGAGTTAAACGGATTTTTCCTATATTCCAAGAGGCGACTAGTGTCACATACTTGGCTAACTCACTTTGAAGTCTACTATTGCCGAACAAGGCACATATGAAATGAAACAATTGTTATTGTCCTTTTCATGACTCATTTCTTTTAAATCTTAGAATCATGAATATGGTCCCTACATTATCAATGCATACTAGGCAACTCTATGCCTCATTTGTCAAATCAATGATGTCATCATAATGATTATCCATGTCAGCACTATTGGTAGTAACCTCCATGTCTCTTAGGATATAACCTCCTGAAATGCCCTGCTCAGCACATTGATGGATTCTTGAAAAATTTCAGCCCAATCTCGGACCTCATTGTTCATATTTATAGTAACCTATGGGGGTTGAAGGTTCAGACATGTCGAAGAAAAAGCGTTGTCCAGTGAACAAACATATTGGATAGGAAGATTTATGGTAATATTAAAGCTAGCACATCTTAGAGTAATTGTTGGAGGTCGCCAAAGGGTTTAGTTTGGGTGTTCGGTGTAGTGATTTAAAGTTGAAGAAAGTGAACGGGTTATTCTCAAGATTTTCTCTATGAATATATTGGATGAATTGTTAAGGAAGGTAAAGTATGTGTAGTCACATTAGGCCTTATGGAATATTGAAGGAAATAGGTCAAACTATGAGTATGATGTTTTCCCATTGTTGTCCTCCATGCACCCGATGCATCATGTATCTAGGTTCTAGAAGGTTGATGGAAATCCTTTGCCTATCGTTACGGTGGAAACTATTGAAGGTGAAGTTAATGGGTAATTTGCTTATAAGAGGTACCTAGTTGTCATCCCTGTTAGATAAGTCCAAAAATTAAGATCTGCCCCTGTCAAAGTAAAGGAAGTATTCTCACATGCTTGTATAACCAAATGGTTGTGATTCAAAAGGGTACTTGTTATATGTTATGATTTTCATATGTGCAACTCATGTCTAGATACCACTTCTGTTAAAGTAATGCCCTTAATGTTAAGATCAGTGTTGTTGAAATATAATGTGATGCTTTGTTGAGTTATTGATATGTTGTTAGGGTGGTTTTGGTGATTCTCTGGCAGGTGTTTAAGCCCAATTACAGGGGAGACTCTGCCGAAATTTCTGAAAAGTTTTGGAGTTAGTCAAATTTGGGGGATTGAAATACTTGAACGAAGAGTCGAGTTATGTTAAGTGTTTTGGGACGGACTCTACTCCTCATTCGAGGACGAATGATCCTAAGTGGGGGAGAATGTAAGGCCCTGTAAAAAATTCCTAATGATTTAAGTTTTTAAAGTGTGCCAACGGCATTTGGAAATAATATGTTTGAGTGTTAAAGGAGACCTATGTGATAGAGCTACATAATTTAGAATTGATAATGTATGTTTAAGGTGTGTTGAACATACTAAGGAGTTTTGGGAATGGTAAGAACTTGTGTGGAACAAGTTGGACACATTAAGTGGAAAGGATGTTTCAATTGGCACAAGACCCGACTTCAAATGAATAGAACTCCCTCAATATAATGACTTAGGTGGTGATCTACCAAAATCTCTTTGAGTCTAGTTTCCAACGCATCGAACCGTTCGTTATTTGGATTTGTATAGCGGAAGTTATGGCCATTTTAATAGACCTATGTCATATGCGCTCCCAGATGCGCGGCCATGAAATTTTGAGAGTTTCTGCCTTAGGTGCGCGGCCAATGCGCATCCAAATCCGCGGCCGTGGATGTAGGAACCCGTTAAATAGCCCCAAGACCGGGTAGAGAGAGATATAAGTCATTTCTTTGAGCTAGGGCTTGTATATCAAGGGGAATCCGCCCAACACCTCCCTCCCATGAACCAAGGTAATGGTTTTGGAGTAATTGTGAGTTGATTACTACTCCTAAACACTTGTATTAACAAGGATTAATCTTGAAGATTCATAGATTTCCATTTAAATCCCCAAATTGGTCAAGAACACTACAAGTTGGGATTTTCATGAGTCTCACTACATGAGTTATGTCTACCATCTCCAACTAATATATGGGGATTATTTATGCATGGAATATGTGTTAAAACTTAGGGTATGGTGATTGGAAGCCACAAGTTCCCAATTTAAATACATAACCATTGCAGAGATGGAAAGGTGATTATTTGATGGAATTTTGTTGGTTGGGTGTGGATGGATAGTCATGTATGTAATGTTGGAAGTTCAGAATTGTTTAAGAATGATGATGGGATAAATTATTGGTAAATGGTAGTAGTTGGATGAACTAATTCTATGGTTAAGAGATGTAGAGATTCATGCCTACTAGGTGTTTGACAAAATGCCAAAATTACCAAAAACCTGAAAATATTTACTAATATTGGTCCAATTGAATTATGTTGATGTAGATTGAAGTTGTAAGAGTAGTTGGTGGTTTTAATATCGCTAAAGAGCTCCATCAAGGTATGTTGGCTAAACTTTCTCTCTTAGAATCGAATTCCATAATGTTTCCATAAGATCAAGTATGATTGGCTAAAGATTCCTAACTTCTATATTTCGGGTTATTCCCTATAAATTTGATTATCCCGAATGAGCCTTATATCGAAAGATAGATGTTCAAAGTATGGGTTGCGTATTAAAATATTGTGGCCTTGAATCGTATTTTAGATGAAAGCTAGTATGCCAAATTATGTGAGAAAATCTCAATATTCTTAAGCTTCTTAATTGCTCATATGTGTACCTAAAGTCTTGATTGGAAATTTCTTATCATTGCTAACCTATAAAAATGATTGGAAGTGACATCAGTCAATTGGGGATATAAAGTGTGGCCAACGTGCCAATAGTGAATGTTATACTTGTGGCCAATGGTGCCAATGAAATGAAATAATGTGAGAAAGATTATGAAATGAGCGTTGACTCAACTATTCCAAAATTGACTTCGATAATATAGTTGGCTAAAAGCTTATGAACTCAAGTGATGCCCATATGTGGCTGTTTTAGCTAATGCTATGCTTTGTAAGTATTTTTCAATGTGTTTTGCGTTCTTACATATTCGTGAGTGGAAATTGTGTATGATTTCAACTTGTGCTTCAATTACCAATCATTTTATTCCATTTATTGGAAAGAAATCTATTGTGTTTAAAGCCTTCATTACTAATGAACTTAAAGTTATGATTTTCGGAATATTCTACTTGTTGATAATTATGATGAGGGTCTATGAAAGGGAAGAAATGAAACTGTGGAATATGAAATACGGCCATTGCACCATGAATAAAGAATCATATGTATGGCCAAGAGAGCCAATAAAATAATAATGTTGTAAGTGGTTGAAAGTACGGATTAAGTGATAGTGGTGTGAAAGGTTATGAGATGTACGTATTTGTACTTTTGTTTCAAATGTGTTATGAAACGCATAGGTGTATTGTGTATGGAATCTTATGGACGGTCTATGAAACGCATAGGTATATTGTGTATGGAAACCTATGGACGGTCTATGAAATGCATAGGTATATTGTGTATGGAACCCTATGGACGGTCTATGAAACACATAGGAATATTGTGTTATGAAACCTTGTGGACGGTCTATGAAACGCATATGTATATTATGTTATGAAATCATGTGGACAGTCTATGAAACGCATATGTATATTGTAATATGAAATCCCGTGGACGGTTTAAGAAACGCATAGGTATATTGTGTTATGAAATCTTGTGGACGGTCTATGAAACGCATAGGTGCATTGTGTATGAGAAGTATAGGTGTAAGGTATGAATAAACACTATGGACATTCTATGAAACACATAAGTGTATAATATGATACGTGAACACTAAGGACGGTCTAATGAGACACATTATTAATGCAGACAATAGGTGCCCCCTTTTGTTGTCCTTGTTTGTACAGGTTATTTCAATTACATTATATTATGTGTTCCACGTATAGATCATATGGGCATTCTGTTTTGAAAGAGGATTTCTAGCTATACATACTAGTGCTATTCAACAGTACTAACGTCCCTTTTGCCGGGGTGCTGCATCTTTAATGGATGCATGTGGTTCTACAGCAAGCGGCATTGATCAGTAATAGCAGTACACTCTTTTCAGCTGATTTGGTGAGCCCACTTCATTTCGGGGTCATGTATCTTTTGTTTCTCATGTACTGTGTTTTGAGGTATAGTCGGGGCCTTGTTGCCGGCATTTCCATATTACTCTTCTATTGTACTTAGAGGCTTCATAGACAGGTTAGGGTTGTGGTTGATGTTGGGAATTGAACTAGAAATGTTGGTATTTGGAAATCATGTTTTTCATTAATTCTATAAACGCGTAATATTTTGGAAATTATGAATGAAGCTGCTAATGGGAATGAAATGAGAGTTATTAATGAAATATTTTCAGTGTTGATTAATGGGGTACATCTCCTCCTTATTCATGGATTAGTTTGGGTAGAAGGTAATCTAACAGGCATGCTGGGCCGGGTTCTCTCGGTTGAGCGCCGGTCACGCTCCTCGGTTTTGGAGCGTGACATACATCCTCTTCCCAACAGACTTGGTGAGCCCCACTTCATCCCGGGGTCATGTATTGTATCTTTTATTCATATTATTTTCACGTTTTGAGGTATAGTGGGGCCTTGTTGCCTGCACTATCATAACTCTCTTTTGTATCTCTTAGAGGCTCCGTAGACACTGTGTGGGTTGTACGTGGGTGCTATAAAAGTCAACAGATTATGTTGTGTTTTGATATCTTGTTCCACTCGAATCATAAGAAAGTGTGTATCTTGAAAAATAAAAATGATGTAACTAATGAGACGATTTAGTATTATATATATATATGATTTTCCTACTGTCTAATTAATGAAATCATGTCTTCTCTTGATCATGGGTGAGTTGGGTAGAAAGTATCTAACAGGCTTGCTCGACTGGGTTCACTCAGTTCAGCACCGGTCGTGCTTCCCGAGGTTGGACCGTGACAACTCTGTGATAGATCTGCGTTTCGCAGAACTTCCCTCCGGAAAATTTCATGCTGAGTTTACGATGGGTTATGCAGCCCGCAAAATGATTATGCGGCCGCATAATAGACCGCATAATGGTCAGAAAGTTTTGCCCATCTTACAGCTTCAATCTACGGCTGATATGCGGTCCACATACCAGTTCTGCGACCACAGAAATGCCCTACCCTTCTAAAAATGGTCTACAATCATCAACGCATAAGTCTACCTCGGCACGACGAAACCTAAATTCCTTTGCAAAATTTTACGGGGCCTTACACTCGAGATGCAGGACATTTATTGCACCTTAGTCGTGCCTGGGTTTTGTAGCGTATGGTGCTACCCGTCGGCCCAGGGTTGTATTTTTGCACTTGGCGTGCTTGTGGTCGATATTTGAGTATTTTGTAGGTATAAGCATTATGGTTTGATGGGTATTTCCTTATTTATTGTTATGTGTGGATCGGGTGGCATGCCTCCATGGGTTTGTTGTTTGGATCAAGTTGCACACCACAATGGTATCATGTGTGGATCGGGTTGCACTCCGCAACAGTGAGATATTGAGTACGGTTCCCTATATCTATTCTTATGTATTTTGTTTATCATTCTCTGAGAAGGGTTCATAGCATCTGTTCGACTGTTTTATTCGTTACGCGGGCTGGGTAATTCTTTTCTAGAGTTCGTTCCTCCTTATGTGTAATATTCAAGTTATGGCTTATCGGCGCATTTATGGTGTCATATGAGATCTTGGTCTGTGTTTGAGATGGCTTATTGCCTGAGCAGCTTGTACTGGGTGAAAAGAGATTATTGGACCTGAAATTAGTGCAATTAGATTTATATAAAGTATATTAAAGAGAAAATATCGTTATTCAGTTCAGAATGAGGTAATGGTTCTTGTCAGGAGGATAGTCTCTATGATTTGTTGATTCGGCAGGTGGTTATGAGTTTCTACATATCTCTTTCGTCATGGCAGTGTTACGAGAGTTGGAACCGGGCTTACATGTGTTGTGAGGTGTATTGCGGGCATTGGATTCGTGAAATTTTAGCTATTGTGGTCAAAGGATGCTATTATAGTCAAACGACTTATGTGGTTCATGGCGTGATTTCAACGGAGGAGCATGATCATGTTGATACAGTGTGTGGTGATTGATGAGGTGTTTGTATGTTAGAATTGGGTCTCGTGGAGAATTTCGGATGTTGGAATTTGGTTCTAAAGCTTGTTGGCTAAGGTTAGAGGAAGGATCTTCAATCTGACTCGAGCTAACGTGCTCACATGGGTTGTGGTGGCACGGGTAGGTGCACGAGGTGTTAAACAATGATTTTTGACAACTCCGAAGCAGTTCTTGGCACGTTCGAGGACAAACGTATGTTTAAGTAGGGGAAAATGTAACGACCCGATCAGTCATTTTGAGCTCTAGCTCGTCGATCAACGGTTTGAGGCCTTGAGTAGCTTCACTTGAAATATTATGACTTGTATGTGTGGTCGGAATTGAATTTTGGGAAGTTCGGAGTTCATTTGGAAAGAAAATCCTAAATTTGGAAGCTTTAAGTTGGAAGGGTTGATTAAGATTTAACCTTTGAGTAAATGACCTAGGAATCGGGATTTGAAGGTTCCAATAAGTTCGTATGATGATTTAGGACTTGGGCGTATGTTTGGGTTAAGTATCGGGTGGCCCAGAAGCATTTCGGTGCCTATTATGGAAAGTTGGCATTTTGGAAGTTCTAGAATTTCATAAATTTGGTTTGAAGTGGATTTTGATGTTATAGATGTTTGTTTGGAGTTCTGTACCTTGGAATAGGTTCGTATCATGATTTGTGACTTGTGCGTAAAGTTTGGCGCCATTACGGAATGTTTAAGTGTAATTCGAACGCGTTCGGCGAAGTTTGAAGGTTGGAAAGTTGGAAGAAAGTTTTTGGCCGTCGGTTCATAATTTTGATGTTGTTTGACATGATTTGAGGCTTTCACTAAGTCTGTATCACGTTTTGGGATATGTTGGTACGTTTGGATGGGGTCTCGGGGGCCTCGGGTTTGAAATGGATTGAAAATGGATTAGAATTCAGATTTGAGGAGATGTTGTTTCTATTGAAGACTAGTGTAATTGCATCTATGGAAGGAGTGGCTGCAGGTGCGGTCACGCAGGTGCATAGGGGATCGTCGCTTGTGTGATTTTGGTGAAGAAGGTCTGAGGGAACAGGTGCGAGGAAAATTCCGCACCTGCAAAGTCACAGATGCGGAGAATGGGTCGCAGAAGCAGTGCTGGGTGAGAGGCTGTGGTTGCACAGGTGCTAGGGAATTTCCGCATCTGCGAATTCGACGGGTGCGGGCTGTTGGTGGAAGAAGTGGGAAGGGGCCTTGGGCTGAAGGAGCGCAAAAGTAGAGGAATTCCGCATAAGCGAACTCTTGTCCGCAAATGTGAAGTGCTGGGAGTTAGGGGTTTTTTGCAGATATGGTGTTTGGACCGCACCTACAGAATCGCAGATGCGGTCAAGTGACCACAGGTGCGATGATCACTAGGCAAAGGGCCTTGTTAAGTATATGGGTTTGGCTTATTTTCATTTTATTTCTTCAATGGGAGCCAGCCTTGGAGCGATTTTGGAGCGTCATTTTCATCGTCCATTATGAGGTTAAGTAATTTCTACAAGTTGTGAGTTAAATATACGAACTTGGGCTTTGTAAATACATTAAAAATTATGAAAATTGTGGGATTTTAAGAGAAAAACTATAAATTGGTATTTTTGGATTTTTACCATGAAATTGGACATGGAATTAAGAATAAATTATATATTTGAGTTCGTGGGGTTATGGGTAAAGTTTATCTTCAAATATTTTCGAAATCCGGACACATGGGCCCGAGGGTTGACTTTATTGACTTTTCGAGCGGAGTTGGGAAGTGTTATGAATTAATTAATTATGATGTTGGAGTATATTTTTATTGGCTTCCGTGATTGTTTGACTAGCTTTGGAACATTTGGCTTGGAGTTGAGTGTTAGAGTGGCGTTGGAGCCAGTTATGGAACTTCAGAGCGAGGTAAGTCCCCTGTCTAACTTTGCGAGGGGTAAACTACCCCCAGGTGATGTAATTATTATGTGCTATTAGTTTTGGGTGCTACGTACGCACGAGGTGACGAGAGTCCGTACGTAGCTACAGCATGTTTATGTCCGAGTAGACTTACGACTTTACCATGTAATATTTGGAATATTTAAATTCATTCCGCTGGCTTAATTAATTGAAATTATAATTGAACTTAATTTAGAAATATATAAATATATATTACGCCGAGCCTTATTACCTTGAATTGTTGGCAAGTTATTTGAGGAACGGTAAAGGTTGTACTCACCTTGTGTTCATATATTGTATCATAAGCTCGTGTCCCGTAATTCAATAATTCCTTTCTTTTCTTGTGGAGCGGGCAGAACGCCTCAGCAAGATTATGTACACACTCTCATGGGAGCGGGTCATTCGCCTCGGTAGTATAATAGATGCATCTATGGTTCGTGTCGTTCGACCCTCGGTCGTGTACGTGTTATGATGGGATCGGGCCGATCGCCTCGGTAGTATCATATTCTTTCTGACATTTGTCCATACGACCTCGGCATAATGGTGCGTTATATCGCTGGCAGTCCGAATATTCATGAGATTTTCCTTCCACTGATGCCTTGCATTTTATTTGGGAATTCTTATCCGTTTGTTATTGGCACTTGATATTTCCGAGCTGTCGAGATAGAATACGAGATTACGAAATTGATATCGTTAAAAGAAATTTTGGAAGATTGTGTTAGTTACGGATTTACCTCACTATTATTGTTGTACACTTATCTGTTTATGATTTACCATATTGATTTCTTGGACCACTAGTAAGTGTCGATGTCGACCCTTCGTCACTACTTCTCCGGAGTTAGGCTAGATACTTACTGGGTACGTGTTGATTTACGTACTCATGCTGCACTTATGCACTAAATGTGCAGGATCTGACAGGTTCATTTGATGATCATCTTGGCGCGTAGGCGCAGCTGTTGAGGAGACTTTATGTGAGCTGCATTCCAGGCTACGCATCGCGGTCCACAGAGTCTCCATCGTACTATTTATTTTACCCTGTCTTATTACATTCTGGATAGATGTTGTATTGTTATTGTACTCCTTAGTAAATGCTCATGTACTTGTGACACCGGGTTTTGGGGGTACATACTGGGTGTTCATTATTGCAATTCGCGTAATTATTATCATTTCACCTTGTAATTTATACCTTATACGGAAATTGGAAAATAAAATCACGGTTTTTCTGCGAATACTAAATTTTACACTACTTACTTAATGGGATTCGTGATTTCGAAAATAATAAAATGAGTAACTAAGTTGATTAATCACCGTTGTCTTGCCTGGCGGCGGCATTAGGCACCATCACGACCTATAGTGGATTTTGGGTCGTTAGAGTATACCAACTGATCAGGTGATGGTACGTATATAACGCTGTAACCTTTCCCCATACCCCATATACATATAATATACGCCTATATAACACCATGTGGTCATGGGTGAATATACATGTATAAGTGAATGCCATCCTCGTGACAGTCATGTCAACTTTCTCAACCAATCCAAACTCAAATCGCAACACATATAACCCAGTGGTAGATAAGAAACCATCCACACAACATCATAAGGATCAAACATCCGTAGATTACTCCGCAGGTGACAATCCACTTGCGTAGCATCAAACTAACATCTCTCTATACCCTTTCACAGCCACAACTACTACACAATCACTTAATCTTCCTAAGTCTGAACTCATCAACAAGATATGAAAATCTACTTTGTTCCACAAGTGAAATAACATGAAAGAATCTCTCGAAAACCTTTATAACTCAAGACTGTATGACACATCGACAGAAATCGGGCATCCAATAGTCCTTTTCACATCTCAAGAAAACTCTTCCTGTCACATTCACACCATCGAAACACATCCGGCAATCACATCCTACTCGTCATTTAGCCATCCAACCACTCAACGAGCCACCAGTCCCACTCATAGGGACACCACTAGATGTAGAAGTCCAAAAGCGCATGCTCATACATTTGAAACTACAGAGCCTAAGTTGTAGTCCAGACCGGGCCTCAAGTCCTCCAGACTGGCCCATCACCAAAACACGGAAAACACATCTTGAACCTCGTTCATAGAATCACAAGCCGGCGATGTACATCTGATACCGAGCGCTTGAGTGTTAAGCTTGTAGAGTTTATCTCGGCATGACCTTCCTCGATCACGGATCTCGAGAGTTGAATGACAGTCCCCGAGCTGATCTCATCTTCCTCGACCGATGACCCTAAATTTGCAAGTGCATCGGCCTCACTGTTTTGTTCTCGAGGTACATGCTGCAATGTCCATTCCTTGAAACAGTGCAAAGTTACCTGCAGTTTGTCCAAAAACCTTTGCATTCTATCCTCTCGAACTTCGAAGGTTTTGTTTATTTGGTTCACCACCAGTAAAGAGTCACACTTAGCTTCAATGACTTCTGCTCCCAAGCTTTTAGCTAGCTCGAGACCTGCAATCATGGCCTCGTACTCGGCCTCATTGTTAGTCAACCTAGAAATTTTGATAGATTGCCTAATAGTGCTGCCCGTGAGCGGCTTCAAAATGATGCCTAGCCCGGGCCCGTTCACATTCGAAGCACCATCTGTGAAGAGGGTCCATACCCCCGATGATGTACCCAATTTTAACAAAAGTTCCTTTTCAACTTCGAGTACGAGGGTTGGCGTGAAATCGGCCACGAAGTCTGCTAAAATTTGAGACTTGATGGCCGTTCGGGGTTGATATTCGATATCGTACCCACTGAGTTTGACGGCCCATTAGGCCAATCGGCCTGATAGTTCGGGCTTGTGCAAAATATTATGAACTGGGTAAGTGGTTAATACACATATAGGGTGACATTGAAAGTATGG
Organism: Nicotiana tabacum; assembly: GCF_000715075.1. NCBI lineage: Eukaryota > Viridiplantae > Streptophyta > Magnoliopsida > Solanales > Solanaceae > Nicotiana > Nicotiana tabacum. The sequence continues at coordinate 61,792,793 of NC_134094.1, read as the reverse complement.
TCTTAACTTTCTAGAGCGCTTATTAGTGCAAGTGCCAATTTCTCCAAGTGTGGATATATAGTTTCTGCTTCTTCTAAGGTTCGACTTACATAATAAAAGGGAAATTGCATACCTTGCTCTTCTCGAACTAGGACACCACTTACCGTGATTTTCGATACTGCCAAGTACAAGTAAAGTTTCTCATCTGCCTTTGGGGTGTGAAGCAGTGGTGGGCTCGATAAGTATCGCTTCAATTCCTCTAATGCCTGTTGGCATTCCGGGGTCCAGGCGAATTCATTCTTCTTTTTGAGTAGAGAGAAATATCTGTGGCTTCGATTCGACGACCTCGAAATGAATCGGCCTAAGGCTGTTATCCGTCCAGTTAGCCTCTAAATGACTTTTACATTGTCCACGACGGTGATGTCTTTGATGGCCTTGATTTTATCGGGGTTGATCTTGATCCCCCGATTCGATACCATGAAGCCAAGGAACTTCCCCGAACCGGCCCCGAAAGCACATTTCACAGGGTTGAGCTTCATGTTGTATTTCTTTAAAATCTCCAATGTTTCCTACAAATGAGATAAATGGTCCTCTGCGCGTAGGGACTTAACTAGCAAGTCATCAGTATAAACTTCCATTGATTTACCTATTTGTTCTTCGAACATATGATTTACTAGGCGTTGGTAAGTAGCTCCTGCATTTTTTAGCCCGAAGGGCATTACATTATAACAGTATGTTCCATACTTGGTGATAAATGAAGTCTTTTCTCGGTCCTCCGGGTTCATTTGGATTTGATTGTACCCGGAATAGGCATCGAGAAAAGTAAGGATCTCGTGGTCGGCCGTGACTTCGATCATGCATCGATGTTAGGCAGTGGAAAAGAATCTTTGGGGAACGCCTTGTTTAAATCCTTATAATCTATACATATTCTAAGTTTGTTTCCTTTTTTAGGTACTACAACTACATTGGCTAACCATTCGGGATATTTCACCTCCCGAATAGACCCTATTTTGAGAAGTTTAGTTACATCATCCTTTAAGAATGCGTGCTTTACCTCGGACTGGGGTCTTATCTTTTGCTTCACTAGTTTGAACCTAGGGTCCAGGCTGTTATGCCCCGCAGTATTACATCGATGTTACGCTCCACAGTATTATATTACGACGATGTTACACCCTGTAGTATTGTACGTTAAAAATTGTCGTAAGATATTGACCTCAGTTCAAGGAAAAGATTATTTGGAGATTATAAGTATTATGCTATTTCAAATAAGTGATAAGTAAATTTGTGAAGGTGAGAGGGTAAGCGAATCGAAGAAAATGAGTTTTCATCGAAGTTTGACATTATGGAATAAATTACGGTCCAAGTTACAATACCCCGTATTTATGGACTAGTACCATACAAGGTACCACATGACCATAATAGTAAGGTATACAAAGTGTGTTAAAAGTGAGTAGTATTTTAAGTAATTTGATATGATTCTTAATTATGTGGATATTTGGTTAATTATGGATTTTGGGGTAAGATTAACAAGGTGATTAAGGAATTTTGGATAAAGACTAAAGGGCCCCAACGTGGCAGCCCATAAAGTCTTGATCAAAGCCTAATATGTGACTCTTAAGTGCATAAAATAGCTCGCACATTTGGAGAATTTATGTGGCCTAGTCATCACAAAAATGTGGGGTCCACACCTAAAAGATTAAAGAGATCTCTTTAATTCATTTTGAGTCTCTACAATTCAAAGAAGGTTTCAGCAAGAAAAATTTCATCCAAGATCATATATGACAGTAACGTAAGTTACTTCAATTCATACGATACTTCTTAGCATAATAGCAACAAGATTTTACGATTGTAAGGGAGTACGATGCAATCTTTCTCAAGAATATCATATGAATGTTTCCCTACTTCGATCAGCCATTACGTGATTTTGTCGCAATTGACGTACGTTAGAGGGTGTGTCAAGAGAATCGGCTCAGGTATGTTAAGGCTATCCCTTCTTTCTTTTTGGCATGCTCCAAATAATATAATAAAACGAGCAAAATATGCAATTTTTATAAATGACTCTATTCATAGAAATACTAGGGGTGTCTATATTCTTGATTCCCCATGTGAATTATTATTATATCTTTTGTTCATGAGTCTCAGAAAAATACGTATTTGATAAAGTTTATCCGAAAGGCATATTGATTTTTATGACATTCCGAGAAATCTTATTAACGTAATTCTTATGCATTTCATGCATTTATATATGTACATTGACCCATGACCAGATGGCATTATATACGCATATATTATATGTATATGGGATATAGGAAAAGGTTATGGAATTATATACGCACCACCACCTGATCAGATGGTATACGCTGATGATTTGCCCACAGTGGCCGAGATGATATGATGGGATGCCCTCAGAGGCTTGATGATGTTATGTAGGCATATACCTATGCATGGTATGACATTTGTACGCATATGCATGGCATTGTAAATATTATTGATTCACAGAGTTATTCAAACTTACATATTGAGTCTTTTACTCCATGTTTCCCATGTCTATTATTTACTAAAGTTTATTCCTTACATACTCGGTATATTATTTGTACTAACGTCCTTTTTGCTTGGGGATATTTCATTTCATGCCCACAGGTCCCAATAGACAGGTCGAGAGTCTTCCAAGTAGGCTATCAGCTCAGCAGAAGGTGTTGGTGCGCTCCATTTGCTCCGGAGTTGCTTGTTTGGTCAGCATGATTTAGACGTATATTGTTTGGTATGACAGGGCTTTGTCCCAGCCTTTATGACAATTATGTATTCTTAGAGGCTTGTAGACATATGTCATGTACGTAAAAGACTGTATGGCCTTTTCGGCCTATATTCAGTGTACGAGTGGTTTTTTTGGCCTTATAGTCCCGTATGTCTTAAGTATAAGTTGGTATTTCATGTTGTATTCTACTTATCTCACGACAGCCTCTCCGGCTCAGTTATCTATGATAGTATGATACGAAAAGATACGTTATGTTGGTACTCGGTTGAGTAAGGTACCGGGTGCCTATCACGGCCCATCGGTTTGGGTCGTGACAAAAGTGGTGTCAGAGCAGTTATGTCCTAGGGAGTCTACAAGCCGTGTCTAGTAGAGTCTTGTTTATGGGTGTGTTGTGCACCACACTTATAAGCAGGAGGCTACAGGGCATTTAGGACTATCACTCTTTCTTCTTACTCTAGATCGTGTGGTAGAGCTCAGTTGTAAGAACTCAATTTCCTAAACTCTATCTTATTCATAATACGATGATGCCTACATCCCGAAAGACGGTTGGTAAGAGATATAGCTGTGGAAGAGTTGAGTCAGAGGAACTCAATTTTCACATCATGCTTATGATGGGTAAATATAAGGTATTCAGCAGATCATGTGTGTACTAAGATGTGTAAACTTCTTGATAAGGATCCCTATGGTAAGAATACCTATCCACTCTTACGGTAAAAAGGAATAGGAGAATCGGAAGGTAGACACAAGTTTCGGCAAGTAAAAGAAGCAAGACGAAAAAAGGTACGAGCTACCCAGCTAATGAAGATTATCGCAGAGGAATATAAGCCTTTTGAGTTACCTTCAACAATAACAGATGTATGTACAATTGGCCACACTCATCTCATTTATGCCCTATGGGGGCTAATAGAAGTAGTATAAGAGAAGGTAGGATATCAGGATCTAGCTGGGGTTATGGTAACCCAAAATGGTGGATGGATTGTTAGCTCTAGCTGCCATTCCAAAGGATATTGCAAATGTGCTAATAGATCTTCTTGTGAGACACCCAGATGGTACACTCTAAAATAGTACAGCTGGATATGAGTCCTACAAAGATAGGCACTGGAAGCCTGAAAGGGATAAATATTACCTTAGTGTGGCTCCCGTCCCTAGTAGAGAAAGAATATTAGGCAATCCGAAGAGCCAGTAGTAGATGGAGCGAGGGGAGCTAAAAGCAAGAAAATGTCTTGTTGAAGTTTTGAGAATAAAGTGGTAGATATAAATGTTAGCGGTAAATAAGAAGAGAGTTAATGAAGCATTATGAGTAAGATATGATACATGGATGACAATGGTAGATCGAAAAGATAACAGTATTACAGAGTCTATAGTCAAGTGAAGGAAAAGACGAGAGGTGGCAGGCCTTAAGACAACAAAAGAGTATAGGCCATAAAGTCATATCCTCATTCCAAGAAATAAGTTCGTGACTCCAACGCGACTACCGGAAGGAAAAATTAGACCCCGGCGTAATAAGAAATCAGCGTGGACTGATGAACAAGATAAACTAAACATGAACTAGGGACTGAGTAATAGTCGGCATCATGAGAATTTCAGAGATTGTCTCCCGGCGAAAATAGAATGGACGTCAGAAGAATACCCTTTGAAGGCCATTCAGGAAGACGCTTCCCTAAAGCAATAAAGGTGAGCAAAGTTAAGCTTAAGGGACTGTATGTGCCAGTTACACTAAGTGTCACCCTTGCGAGTAAGGAATTTTGTTATCCTTGGTACAAAAGGATTACCGCAAGGCGAGTAAGGGTCATCGATGATGTGAAAGGACGCCAAAGATGAAGAGGTAAAACATCTATAGGTAGGTCGTTGTAGCTCCAACTCTTAGTACTCCACTAAAGGGAGGAATATGGAGTGATGTGGTATTAAGTCAAAATTAAGTGGTTCTAGTAATTATGGAATGGTAAGGGAAGAATGCGATAAAAAAATAAAAAAGGGATGAGATTGCACTTATTTAAAGCCTACAAATATGCTACAATTCCAGAACATTATGCAAACACGAAGTCAAGGAAAGGAAGTAATGGTCCGTGCCCAAGATGTTATTGATAGATAAGGAGCCATTACAAGACGTAAGTTAAGACAAAGGAAATAACCCAAGAAAGATTACGCGGAATATTGATATTAAAATGGGCCAACGAGTAGTTAGTAGTTGATTCAGGAAGAGCCTAGTCATGGCTAGATAATATGTTATAGAGAAATCAGCAGACCATACAAGATAAACATAGTGAACCCAAACATGGAGAATTCAGTTTCGCAGATATGACATGGGGACCCTTGAGAAATATTCAGGTAGGAGTTGGGGTAGTTAAAGGCACAGTATGAGTATTACATGAATAAAAGAGAATGTCACTGGGAAGACAGTAAAAATATCAGTTCAGAAGAAACCCTACAAGAACAAGGGCGTTGCGGTAAGTAACTACGGATATTAATAGGCAAGGAAGGACATAAAAAATTTCGTCGAGTATACGATATAATAATCTTGTAGCTTTGCAAGTATCAGAGGGTCCTCCATAAGTACTACAATGAAAGACTAGCTGTGGAAGTAAGGAAGAAGGCTTTGACCTAAGCTCAGTGACCTAAAGAGGAAGTGATCTTACAACAACAGTCTCACAACAACATTGTACGGAATCCATAAGAAAATGGCATCTACCGTGGCTAATGAACGGGAAGTAAAATCAGAAGTGATATTCAAGATCATATGAGTTGTATGGAATTCAATATGTATGGGCACTAAGATAAGCTAAGTATGCACGCAACAAGGAGGAACAATGACCAGGAAAAGTAATTGCTTACATTTAAAGAATGCTAAGAAGGAATGAAAGGAATTATTCGATCAATGATCCATAGTTAGTTACGTTATGAATGCACTTAAGATTTCAGAATATTATCTATGCAGCATATATGTTGAAAGAAAGAATTGAGTCCAGATCATAGACAAAAGATTGAATTGTTAGAAAATTGTATCATGGTTATTCCATAGTGCCCATGAAATGCTAAAGTAATAACTAATACCATAAGCCACAGATCGAAAGATAGCTTAAGCCTACATAAAGGTTGATCAGAGGAAACTAAAGAGTTACATCAACTAAGTAAATCAGGAGTTTGATTATTGGACCTAGAAAATTATGGACATCATGATTAAGACATTACAGAATCACTCTTAATATCAGAGATACAAGAGAGACAATACAGTAGCCATATTTTATAACGGCTTTACGATAAAGCCAATTAGAAGAGTACCGGTCTCATAAGAAGTCAGTATGAAGCTCTCACCGAATCATGTAAAGAGGTGCAAGTATTATAATAGATGTTCAAGTTGTGAATGCGAATTATACCTATACGGAAGGGAGGTCATGAAAGAGATGAAGATGTGATGCGAGACTTTAAGGTAAGTAAGGTAAAGGTGAACAACGTACAAGATACTCAAATGCAGAAGGTTATGAATAGTCCATACTTCGGATAGAAGGCTAGAAGTGCGGGGATTCTGTATCCAGGAATGATAGCGGCGGCGTCAGTGGCATGTCTTCCAGCTTATAGTTTCTAGGTATCGAGAAGTCTAATTAAGAGAGTAAAATAATAGTTAGAGATGATGTGATGTCTCGCTTGATATTCCAGAAAAGCATAAGGAAATCCTAGACTTATATATTGAGTCTTTTACTCTATGTTTCTCATGTCTATTATTTACTGATGTTCATTCCTTACATACTCGGTACATTATTTGTACTGACGTCCTTTTTACCTGGGGATGTTATGTTTCATGCCCGCAGGTCCCGATATATAGGTCGAGAGTCTTCCAAGTAGGCTATCAGCTCAGCGGAAGGTGTTGGTGCGCTCCATTTGCTCCGAAGTTGCTTGTTTGGTCAGCATGATTTAGACTTGTATTGTTTGGTATGACAGAGCTCGGTCCCGGCCTTTATGACAATTATGTATTCTTAGAGGCTTGTAGACAGATGTCATGTACGTAAAAGACTGTATGGCCTTGTCGGCCTATGTTCAGTGTACGAGTGGTTATTTTGGCCTTATAGGCCCTTATGTCTTAAGTATAAGTTGGTATTTCATGTTGTATTCTACTTATCTCATGACAACCTCTATGGCTCGGTTATCTATGATAGTATGATACGAAAAGATACGTTATGTTTGTACTCGGTTGAGTAAGATATCGGGTGCCCGTCGTGGCCCATCGGTTTGGGTCGTGACAAAGGCTTAGCCGATGCGTCGTTATATCCGGTGGGATCCATGTCATGTCTAAATGGGACCAAGCAAAACAATCTATGTTATCAATGAGAAATTGAATAAGCTTTTTCCTGAGTTCGGGGGTTAATCCCGTTCCCAGGTATACCTTTGGCTCGGGCAGGTACTCGATCAATATAACCTGTTCCAGCTCTTCGACCGTTGATTTGGTGGCGTCAGAATCTTCGGGAACAATAAAAGTTTGAGGGGTCAGAAAATCCTCCTCTTCTTCTTCTATCTCCTACTTCCCTGATTCGGTCGAGGCTGGTGGTTGTGATTGCTATTTGACTTCCTGTTTACCTTTGATGCTCGACCTTTCCGAGGTTGATAGTGTCGATATTGGTGTTACCTCATCAACCGCAAACATTTCCTTTGCAACATGCTGCTTCCCGTATACTGTTTTTACACTGTCCGACGTCGGGAATTTCATTATTTGGTGGAGAGTCGAAGGGACTGTTCTCATATTGTGGATCCAAGGCCTTCCGAGCAGGGTATTGTACCTCATGCCGCCCTTGATTACGTGGAACTTGGTATCTTGAATGGTTCCAGCCACGTTCACCGGTAGAATAATCTCCCCTTTAGTTATTTCACTGGCCATATTGAACTTGTTTAAGACCCGAGTTGTGGGAACGATTTGATTTTGTAGGCCGAGCTTCTCCACGACCCTCGATCGGATGATATTCGCCGAGCTACCTGGATTCACTAAAACAAGCTTAACTTGAACTTTGTTTAATAAGATAGAAATTACCAGAGCGTCGTTGTGGGGCTAAGAAATTCCTTCTGTTTCTTCGTTGTTGAATGATAAAGTGAATGATAAAGTTCCTTCGGGCACATAATCTCGGGTTCGTTTTTCCCTAGTGAGTGCTACCTTAGTGCGTTTGAATATGGGTCCATGTGGAATGTCGACCCCACCGACGATCATATGAATGACATGTTGGGGTTCCTCCTGTTCATTTTTCTTGTTGGCGTCCCTTTCTCTAAAATGATTATTGGCTCGATCGCTGAGGAACTCTCGAAGGTGGCCCTCATTGAATAGATGGGCTACCTTCTCCCTTTATTTCCGGCAATCCTCGGTCTTTTGACCATGCGTGCCATGATACTTGCGCATCAAATTTGGGTTTCTTTGGGAAGGATCGGTTTGTATGGGTCTGGGTCACCTAGTATCTCTGATCCTTCCGATTGCTGATACAATGCCTGATGCATAGATGCTAAAGTTATATTCTGATAACCGAGGTGCCTCTGTGGGATCGGCATACTTGTCAAAACCACTTTTGCTCATAAGTCCCCGAGAATTTTGTCCTCAATCACTTCTTCGATCGTTCCGGGCGGAATTATGTCCTGAACCATTATTCCTTCGATCTGTAGTATATGGTTGATATCGGTCTCTGTTCGACCATGGCTCCCTGTCGACGTCCCTATGGTTTTTAACGGTCGACGTGTTTGGATGTACTGAACCAGAAAGGTGCTCCTAATTGGTCATCCTCGACCCTGATCTTCGATTGATATCTATTATGCACATCTGCCCAAGTTACAGCTAGATACTCGATCAAATTTTGTTTCAACTGACATGATGCTATCGAACTCCACTCATTCAACCCTCGGGTGAAAGATTGAACGGCCCAATCATCTGTGACCAGTGGCAACTCCATGCATTCCATTTGAAATCGGTTCACGAACTCACTCAGCATTTCATTATCTCTTTGTCTTACCTTGAAAAGTTTTGATTTCCTCGTTGCGACCTTTATGGCCCCGACGTGTGCCTTTACGAAAGAATTTGCTAACATGGAAAATGAGTCAATGGAATTTGGTGGCAGGTTGTGATACCATATCATTGCTCTCTTCGAAAGGGTCTCTCCGAATTTTTTCAACAGCATAGATTCGATTTCATCATCTTCTAAATCGTTACCCTTGATGGTGCATTTATATGAAGTAACATACGCGTTGGGATCAGAGGTCCCATTATATTTTGGTATGTCTGGCATACGAAACTTCTTCCGAATAGGCGTCAGAGCCGCTCTTGGAGGAAACAACTTTTGTACAAACTTCTTCGAATCCACCCCTTTCATGATTGGTGGTGCCCCCCGGTATCTGATCAACTCGAGAGTTGTATGTCTCCATTTTTTTATCGTTTGCTTCGATTCTCTTCTCCTCTGATTCAATTCTTTTGGTGACCTCCTTGAGCATTTTCATTACCGTAGGATCAATCCCCGATTCATTACCATTCGACCTTTCCGGTACTGGCTCGGTACGGTGAGTAATTTCCAGCTAGACCCTATTCGGAGCTCTATGTTGATTTTGTAACTGAGCAATAGCGGCTTGCTGAGCCTGAAGCATCTCGAATATCACTTGGAAACTGACACCTTCGTCTCCTTTGCCCTGTGTTCCTTGGCCACTAGATCGGCCTTCTCTGCGTACACTCCCATCGAGATATGTGCCTAGGTCCGCATTTAGAGCAACGTGCGAATAGACATCGACTGGGTTGGCAACCGGTGCTCCCCCGAGATTAGCCTGTGGCACCTCGATTCCTGGAGCAATCACATTTTCGTTTTCACCGTGGAATCCGAGGCCATTATCACCGTGTGTGGATGCGTTTTGTGAGTTTGACATGTTTTAACCTGAAAGCAAAGATACTTGACAAGAACAAGCGTAAAATAGTGTGTTTTACCAGAATTAATACTGAATAATCACTATTATCCTTAGCTCCACGATGGGCCCAAATTGTTTACCCTAAAAATAAAGTAACAATTAAACTTATATTGTGATTTTAAGGATATGTGATTTAAACCAGTACCAATTGATAAACAACGAATTAAATAGATATATTGGATAATAAAATAAATCAAACCGGTCTGCAAACGATGCCTCGACCTCGATTCGAGATAGTCTCGAGGTTAGTTAATAAGAACAATAGAGGATGGAACAAATAACGATGAATAATAAGTAAAACAAAGAAAGCAGTGTATGTGTATATTCTTATGAGTAAATAATAATTGTCCCATTTACAAGTGAATGGGATCCCTCTTTATATAATAGAGGAATCGTAAATAAGGTACAACTCTCATAACGGAAGTAGATCCCATGATTGGCACTAATAACTGCTTTGATTTGATCTGTTCCGGGATTTCCGCCGTGATCTTCGACCGGTTACTGATACCTCGCCATTCCGTTATTACGCCTTACTCGAAGTCAGTCATGCTTGATCTCGATTGTTGATGGCCTCAATCTCAATGAACAGTTCGATCTCCAGGCGTGATGTTCTATCTTCGAGCTCGAGCCCGATCTATTATGAGGTTACCCTCGAGGCAACTCCCCTGCCAACGAAATCGGGTATGCTCGATTTCGACCGTATACAATATTAAACTGTACCGTTTTACGGATAAACATATTTCTGTTTTGTTTAATATATAAAGTCTGAAACTATTTAATATATATTGAGACATCTATAAAAAGTTGCAAAATGCTTTATAGTTGATGTATATCTTTCATCCATCAAAGCATTTAATGGGTGCATCGTACGCTAAAGTTTACCTTGTTTACCATTGGATGTAGAATGGCTACCTTCCCTCATTAGTGACTGTAGCAGAGGACCACCATTATAGATTAGAGCTTTAGCTTTTTGTGAAGAAAAAGCATGTGGGGCGCCTTTGATGCTCTATCATTTGGGCCCTACCCGTGCTCCCTCTGGAGTGTGGACCCCCTCTCCATCTCCAGATTCCTACGTCAACTCTTCACCCCCTCAAATTGAATGCACCAACCAAAGATGAGCTTGCATTTACATCCCTATAATAAGTCACTCCCAAATTACATTTATCAATTTCTAGCTTACAACATTTTAATTTCTTCCTTGGAGGAAAAATTATACTCCAATGTTTTGAACTTTAGGCATTTGATAATATTTGATTGAATTTGAAAAGAAGGATTTTGAAAGTATTGTGTTGGAACATGATAGTAGGTTCGATGTTGATTCAACTTGTATAACGATCTACTAATTCAGAATGAAAATTGAATGGTGTTTGTTCCTGCTACACAAAAGGGTATGATGAACATGTGAGTTCCAGTTATATTGAGGGGAGTGATTACATTATAATGCTCAAGTTAGCGACTGATTCAAATATCAACAAAACTAAAAAGAAATAAATAACTTAACGTAAAAGATCAAGTATAAAAAATGCATAATTAATTGCAAAGTGAAACAATACGTAAGAAATTTAGTAGCATATACATGGTTCTTTAAGAGCAATATCAACATCTGAAGTAGAAAACAAATGAATAAATTACATTAACAAGATCATATTCATAAAACGCTGCTCAAATACTCTAATGTAATTGTCCTCGTTGGATTTTCCAATTATTGTTCCCAACTTTTCTCACCAAAATATGGTACCCTAAAATACTTCGTAAACTGTAAAAAAGGTTCCGTGACATAATTAATTACATGTGCTTATTAGTCTAAGCGAAAATATCAAAACAAGATTGCTGATTTAGATTTAGCAATTCGCAATTTTAGGTTTACAAAATTTTCAAAACAATTGAAACTCAAAATGAAGATGCTTCAAGGATCATTTGTACCACCGAGACTATGTGCACGTTCTAATGGGCGTCGGTGTCGAACGCGAGCAAGCTTATATGAACCTTTTACATCACCGAATCTGTCGAGATCCAAAATCTCAATAGCGCCTAACTCGCTTATTAGGCAAGCTAACACTCTTCAATAATATTAGAAACCAATTATTAACTAGCATATGAAAGCGGAACAAGTCTCAAAATAACATTACGATATACATAAATCAAGACAAGGTACACACACGACTACAACTGTTATACAACTCTTCCAAGACCCGTTGTCATATTGTCACAAGTATCTAACAAGAGTAATAGTCACAACTGAATAATAACATCAATATAGAAAGAAAATAAATAGACAGCGAAAGATAAGTAGGTAAGGGGACTCCATGTGGTGTAGATCGAATTAAGTAAGGCAGCTCACCACGAAATCTCTAGCAAACACTTCTACTCAGCAGGATGGGTACCACTAATACCTGCCTCAGAGCCTACACAAAAATATACAGAAGTGCAGTGTAAGTACAAAGCCACGATATGTAGTAAGTATCAAGTCTAGCCTTGTAGTGGCGAGGGATCGACATCGACACTTACTAACAGTCCAATAATCAGACAAAAGTATAAATAAGATACAAAGTAAAGCATGATCATCAAATAGGTACAAAGGCTAGAAGTGCAGTGCATATGGAATTTAGGCATGCTTTGCAGGTAAAGAGAGATCAAATTAGATATCGAATATCTCAATCCTCGCATAACAACATGATATGTATCAAACCAATATAAAGCTACTGCATAAGTCTAAGATATATAAATATACATGCTCAGGATTCTTTTACACTACCTCACAACACAAATCCATGTGCCTGACACAGACCAAGTATTAAACCAAGCACCAAATCTGAGTACCTACGCTCACAGGGCTCAAAGTAACATGGGTAATCACCTGACTCCAGAGGGACGGATCCATATCCAAGCGTTGATCATTTTACAATCAATTATCAGTAACTCATAATCAATATCCGCTCATAGTGTTCTTAGTACCAAAATCCTCAACCTTTCTCAATATTCAACTCTCCAACTCATTCATATGTATATTAAATAATATAATTAAGAGGCATCAGAACATAACAATAAAAACATAGATAAAAGCTCATATGGATAAAAGATGGCTATGACTATTCATGTAATTCAATTTATCACAATAGTTTCATAACCTGTTTCAATATTTAAAGTGTAGTCCTAACATTTAACATGGGTTAACCAAGCTATTTAACGATCAAATCATGAGTAAAATAAGACAGGTGTATGACTACAACTTAATAAGAAAGCTCAACATGCCAAAATAATTCTTTATGCTCAATTTAATAAGTCATAACCTTAAGCATGTTTCTAAATTATAATATGAGTCATCACGTAGTCATATGATCAAATAAACATGGGCAATAAATTCACATAGTCCAAACAATGCATAATCATAAGTCAAACTCTACTGAATATGGTCATAACCTAGCTACGTATATACGCTCGTCACCTCGCATATATGTGGATCCTAAATCAAGTAACAAGTAGCAAATAGATCACCTATGGGGAGAATTTTCTCTTACAAGGATAGACAAGATACATACCTCTTCCGGTATGCTTCAATCAACAACAATCAATTTTCCTTTCAAATCCAACGCTAAACGACTCGAATCTAGTTAAGTAGTACTTAAATGAGTCAACACAAGCTTTAGAAATTGATTCTATAACACAATGTTTCAATCTTTCCAGAAGTCAAAAAGTTAACAAAAGTCAACCTCGGTCACGTGGTCCAAAATCTAAAATTGATCATAGATATAGCTCACCTATCAAGACCAAAAATTCTATCGGGACTGTATTGGCGCCTAACACTGCTTGCTAGGCAAGCCAACAACCAATGTGAAATAATATAAATAACTAAAGTCAAATAAAGATTCAACTAAAAACCTTCCCAAAATATGGTTTCATCGAGTACATGAGCTCTATAGAGTAACAAGTTCAAGATCTGATCAAAATACAATATTGTCTGAACGACTAACACTCATAATAGGGAAGAGGATACCTCGTACTCTCCAACCGGAATAGATGTCACCCTCTAGAAATCACATCTATCAAAAGCACCTAGATTTGCATATGAAGTGCAAGTGTAATATGTATACAACTAACCCCATATACTCAATAAGTAACAAGCCTAACCTCGGGTTAAAAGTAGTGACAAGCTTGGCAGGGTCCAATACTCACTTTCCACAGCCAACAATAGTAATAACAACATAATAATAACAAACGAAGAGCAGCTCAATAATATCAAGTTCAAATTTATCACATTAAGAGGAAATACGCATGCTTTCCAAATATCTCAGTCAAAGCATCAACTTTCAATGACATCAGATATAAACTAATTTGAGAAAATTACTACTCTATGTCTGCATGACAAGTATTCATGCAAAAACAAACAATATCACAGTTTAAATCTTCTAGTAAACACAATCTTGACACATACATGGTACCTGGCACAAATACCCCTAGATCATCACACAACCCCACTCAGCACTGTACGGGTGCCTAGTATAAGCCCCTCTCTAGCACGTATCAAGTGCCTGCACTCATAGAGCCCAGTGTAATATGGGTTATCACCTGACTCCTGAGGGGCAGATCCTAACCCAAGCGCGGATCGGGTGAAAAGTCAACGATCATCATAACTCAGCCCAAATGGCCTGGTGCACGCGTCACCTCACTATTGATACCACTAAGCCTAATAAAGGTCTGGCATACACGTCACCTCACTATCAATATCAACACAACTCTATGGCACGAGTTCAGTCATTAGTCCACTCAAATCTCAATATGCAAATATCTCACATTATTAAAAATCAATACACCGTACGAATTATACCAACGTGCCACAAATCCACTCAAACCCATGTCACATAAGTCAAGACACTAACAATATGTGAGATAACATGTAAGAAGTACACAGAGATAGTGATACAACAAGCAGATATAATATCATAACTGAGAAATATGACTACAACTAAGATAAACAGCTCAACGTATCAAAATAACCCTAACATATCTCAAACGGATAAGCACGTAGCCTAAGAATTAGTAATAGCTCAAGTATTCATACAAGAAGAGAAAATATGGTAACAAGGAAACAAGATAGAAAAACAAGGTACATAATAGTATAAAGCCTCCCCGGATCCATGGTGTACGTATATACGCTCGTCACCACGTATGTACGTCACCCCCAACATATATCAAATACCATAGCCAATGGGAAATACCCTCAAACCAAGCTTAGGCAAGACACTTACCTTAAACAAGCCAAATCAATGCTCCACAAATATCTTTCCACGCAAATTAACCTTGTAACAACGCGAATCTAGTCAAATAATATACCATCGTGGAAAATAATGCTAAAGGGAACAATAACATAGCATAAATGCTCGATCTTCAATCAAATATACAAAGTCAATCAAAACGTCAACCCGAGTCCGCACCCCAGAATCTGACCAAAGTAACAAATCCCAATTACCTATTTCAACACGAATCCAAATATATAAGTATCACCCAAATCCTACTTCAAATCAGGCTTCAAATCCCAAATAATCACTCTCTAAAACTCTATCACAAAACCCCCAATTTCCCCCTTAGATTTCATCAACCAAAAGCCAAAATTAAAGATAAAATAAGAAATAATAATCAAATCCGAGTTAAGAAAACTTACCCAATTCAGGTGGGTAAAAATCACCTCAATTCGAGGTTACAATCTCAAAATATGACAAAGTGAAGCCAAACCCTCGATTATAATATTCTGCCCAACGGTTAACACTTCTACAATCCCCAATTGTCACTTTTGCAACACCGTATTTACGAAAAAACACTCGCAGGTGTGGAACCCACTTATATCACCAACCTACAGCTTTTGTGCCATCCACCCTCTTCTGTGGATCCACTCCTACAAACAAATTATTGCACATGCGCATCAGTGCACTAACCTCTGCATCTACGGACTCACCTGCCCAGGCCCAGTTACTCTTTCACAGACTTCTCCATGCACCTGCGGCCAAAGATCCGCAGGTGCAACATACGAGAACCAATTCAGCCAACTTCTCCCAAATGATCTGAAACACTTCCAAGACCCCAGGGACCTCGTCCAATCATACCAGCAAGTCCTAGAACATCACCCAAACCTGTCCAAAGGCTCCAAATATTGTAAGTAATAAAAAAACCAAGAATCGTCGATAAAGATCAATATATTAAGTTCATAAATTTCCAACTTCAAACCACGTGTCCGATTCAAACCTAACCAATCCATAACGAACCCAAACTTTACACACAAGTTCCAAACGATAAAACGGACCTATTCCAATTCCCGAAATAACAATCTGAACCCGATAGCCTCATAGTCAACTTAGAGCCAAATCAACCTAGTAAACTCCGAATCAAAATCCGGACATATACCTAAGTCCAAAATCACCATACAAACCTATTGAAATCATCAAAACACAAATCCCAGGTATTTACGCAAAAGTGAAACCTTGATCAACTTTTATAACTTATGATTCCAACAATGGAGCTAAGTGTCCCAATAACTCGAAAAGCTACCAAAAATCGAATCAACCATCCCCCCAAGTCACAAAAATAATAAACAAAACATACAGGAAGTATCAAATAGGGCTAACGGGACTCAAATACAAAAAACGACCGTCGGATCGTTACATTCTTCCGCTATTAAACCATACCTGGAATATCTAAAAGATGAGGATATGTGCTTCGCATATTATGCTCAATCTCCCAAGTCGCCTCCTCTACCGGTTGACCTCTCCATTGGACCTTCAATGATGCAATATCTTTAGATCTCTGCTTCCAAACCTCCCTATCCAAAATGGTCATCGGCTTCTACTCATTTGTATAAGCCAAATTCTCATCCAATTGTACTGAAATGAAATCCAACACATACAAATGATCCTCATAGTACTTCGATATATGGAAACATGAAACACAAGGTCAATTCCCGACAAGCAGGGCGGCAAATCAAGTCTATAGAACACCTCACCAACTCTTTCCAACACCTCGAAAGGACCAATATATCGAGGGCTCAACTTGCCCTTCTTTACAAATCTAATCACGCCCTTCATAGGAGAAACTCGAAGAAGAACCTTCTCACCCTTCATGAAAGCCACATTGTGAACCTTCCTATTAGCATAACTCTTTTTCCTGGATTGCACTGTACGAAGTGGCTCTTGAATTAATTTCACCTTCTCCAAAGCATCACGAATCAAATCTGCGCCCAACAACCTATCCTTACTGGCTCAATCCAACCACCGGGAGAACGACATCGCCTCCCATATGAGGCCTCATGTGGAGCCATCTGGATTCTTGACTGATAGTTTTTGTTATATGCAAACTCCGCCAATAGAAGAAACTGATTCCACCAGCATCCGAAATCTACTACACAGGCTCTCACATATATCCTTCAAGATTTGAATGATCCGCTCGGACAGCCCATTCGTATGAGGGTGAAATGCAATGCTCAAATCAGCCTACGTGCTCGAATCATGTTGAACCGCTCTCCAGAAATGCGAAGCAAACTGAATGCCGCAATTCGAGATGATAGAAATAGGTACACCATGCAAGCGGAGTCATGACTGGGATGAAATGTGCAGACTTGGTTAGTTTGTCCACAATGAACCAAATAGCGTTAAATCTCCTCAGTATACGTGGTAAACCTACCACAAAGTCCATAGTGATGCCTCCCACTTCCACTCCGGTATATCTAACCTCTGAAGCAAACCACCAGGCTTTTGATGCTCATACTTGACTTGATGACAATTCAAACATGAAGCAACATTCAACAATGTTGAGAACACAAATCCGGCCCTGAAGCCGGATTACTCTGAACTATGAGCCTCCTCAAGAATTAACTCTCTGAACCCATACACATTGGGAACACAAATCCGGCCCTGAAGCCGCGACACACTATCACCACCAATAGTCACCTCCTTGGCACCACCACGCTGCACCGTGTCCTTAAGGACAAGCAAATGGGGATAGACATACTAATGAGCCTTAATGCGCTCAAACAAGGATGACTATGACACAATACAACCAAGACATTAGGAACACAAATACGGCCCTAAAATGAATGCTAAACGCCCCATATTCTATGTCTTTATGCTCAAGACATCTGCAATAACATTAACCTTCCCCGGATGATAGAGAATAGTGATATCATAATCCTTCAATAGCTCCAACCACCACCGCTGCCTCGAATTCAAATCTTTCTATTTAAATAAATACTAGAGACTCCGATGGTTAGTATACACCTCACAAAAAATGCCACAAAAGTAATGCCTCCAAATCTTAAACACGTGTACAATATAGCTGCCAACTCCAAATCATGTACTAGACAGTTCTTCTCATGGGGCTTCAGCTAGTGCGACACATAGGCAATCGCCCTACCGTCCTGCATCGATATACATATAAGGCCAACACACAAAGCACAACAATAAATCATGTACGATCCCGATCCCTAAAGCAAAACTAAAACTAGAGCCGTAGTCAAATTTTCCTTGAGCTTCTAAAAGATCCTGTCACACTCATCCAACCACCTGAAGGGAGCGCCCTTCTAAGTCAACTTAGCCAATGGGGCTGCAGTAGATGAAAATCCCTCTACGAAGCAACGATAGTAACCAGCCAAACCTAAAAGGCTCCTGATCTATGTAGCAGTAGAAGCTTTGGACCAACTCCAAACTACCTCAATCTTCTTCTGGTCCACCTTGATCCCGTCACTAGATACCACATGATCCGAGTCCAATCCAAACTCGCACTTGGAGAACTTAGCACACAACTTCTTCTCCCTCAAAGTCTGGAGCACGATCCTCAAATGTTGCTCGTGCTCCTACCTACTACAGGAATACACCAATATATCATCAATGAACACAATGACAAAAGAACCCAAGTAAGGCTGGAACACACTATTCATCAAATGCATGGAGGGTACTGGGGCATTAGTTAAACCAAAAGACATCACCAAAAACTTATAATGCTCATAAAGAGTCCTAAAAGCAGTTTTAGGTATGTCTGAAGCCCTAATCTTCAACTGGTGATATCCCGATCTCAAGTCAAGCTTGAGAACACCCTAACACCCTGAAGGTAATCAAATAAATCATCAATGCACAAAAATAGATACTTGTTCTTGATGGTAACCTTTTTCAACTGCTGGTAGTAAATACACATTGTCATAGAAGCACCATTCTTTTTAACAGACAATACTGGTGCACCCCAAGGTGACACACTAGGCCTGATGAACCCCTGATCCAGTAACCACTGTAACTGTTCCTTCAACTCCATTGGAGATATAGGATACGGAGAAATAGAGATAGGATGTGTTCCTGGTGCCAAATCAATGCTGAAATCAATATCCTAATAGGATGGCATGCCCGGTAGGTCTGCAAGAAACACATTTGGAAACTCCCTCACTACTAGAACTGACTCAACAGTATTAGTATCAACACTAATATCTCTCACAAAAGATAAATACGCCAAACACCCTTTCTCAACCATCAATTGAGCCTTCTAAATGAGATAACTCTGCTAGAAGTGTAACCAAGAGAACCCTTCCACTCCAACCTCGGCAACCCCAGCATAGCCAACGTTACGATCTTATAGTGACAATCAAGAATATCGTAGTACATAGATAACCAATCCATAAACAGGATCACATCAAAATCCACCATATTTAAGAATAGAAAGTCCACCCTCGTCTCAAAATCATAAAAAGTGACCACACAAGACCAATAAACTCTATCCACCAAAATAGAATCCCCAACCAGTGTAGATACATGAACTTGGGTAACAAACAAATACCGTGGCATATCTAGACAAGAAGAAAAGTATGATGACACGTATGAATAAGTTGAACCAGGATCAAACAATACTGAAGCATCCCTATGGAACACAGAAATAATACATGTACTAACAGCAGTACTCGATCTTCCCTAGAAATGCACAACATCTGGTCTGACCCCCAATAGACTGAGCTCCCTCTCTAGGACAACCACGTCCTGGATGACCTCCACCCCGAGCTGGCCGAGCGTGTTGTGTAGCAATGGGTGCAGGAATTATAGTCTTAACTGTCTGTTGCACTAGACCTCTTCGAAGACAAGGATAGTATTTCTTGACATGCCCAGGCCCCTACACTTATAGAAACCTCTGACCGAAAATGACTGATGGGCCTAAGTCAGACTCCGTGAAACAAAATACCCACTGAAAGAACTTGGTATGTATGAACCCTGAACGGATGGAGCGCGATGAGAACTCTGCACTAGAACTGCACTGAATGAAGACTACACGGAAGCTCCAGATGATGCACCAGTAAATCCACCTGAATGTTGGGACCTCTTGTCCCTACCCTGCATCATCTCTCTGGTTTCAATATGAATGTACTCAATACGACACGCTATCTCCATGACCTGGTAAAATAAAGGCCCGGTCTCTACGTTTCTAACCATATCAATGAGAATACGATGATGAAGACCCTCAATGAATATCCTCACTCTCTCTTCCTCAGTGGGAATCAAAATAGTAGCATGATGGGAGCTTTGTAAACCTCTTCTCATACTCCATAACTAATATCGGACCCTACTAAAGGTACTCGAGCTACCTCCTCAGATTCTCTCTCCTAGTGCGGAGCACAAAATGCTCCAAAAATACCCTGGAGAAATAAGCCCAGGTTAAGGTGATCCTGCTGGTCTGCCCAACTCATAAACCTACCACTACCTCTTGGATGGACCCTGCATCTAGAAGGCGGTGAAGTCAACTCCATTGGACTCAACTAGTCCCAAATTGCGTAAAATCTCATGACAACGATCCAAAATCCCCAGGGCATCCTTTGAAGGTGTGCCACTGAAGTGAGGAGGATTCAACTTTGTGAACTTATCTAGCCTCTTCAGCTCATTTGCTGACATCGGGGGCCTATCCTTAGGCTACACAATAACATTAGACTGACCTCCCCCAACTAGTAACACTCTGTTGGGTCTGATGACCATGGGCCACCTGCTCTGGGGTACGAGCTGAAGTCTGTGCTCCACCACTGCGTAGGAAGAAGCTGGGATAGTAGGAAATGCCCCGGCGAGTGCCAAAATCTCGAACAAACCAACCATGCATACCAAATCATTCGGAATTACTGGTGCAACAAGTAAACTTTGGGAAACCTGAGCTGGTATCTCCGGCTCAACATAATTATGAACCTGCTCCTCAACAGGAGCTACTGGTGGCTCTACACCAACTGCTCGAGCAGGGGCTCTAGATGCGGCATGTGCTCCACCTCTACCTCTGCCTCAGCCCCGACCTCTCACAGTCGTGGCCTGGGGTACCCCTGCTCGGTTGAACCAGATGAATGTGTCCTCACCATCTGTGCAGAATAGGAAAGGAACAATTCAAACTTAGGGATAAACAAATCCGCACGACAGACAATGAAAGAAAGAGAAGTCCCAACAACCCCTTAGCCTCTCGAAGATATAGACGTCTTCATACTGATCAACAAGACTCTACTAGACTTGCTCGTGACTAGTGAGACCTAAGCAACCTAGTGCTCTGATACCAACTTGTCAGGACCCAAAATCCTACCGGGGCCATGATGGCACCTAACACTGCTTGTTAGGCAAGCCAACAACTAATGTGCATAATTAAACTTAAATTACAGTATTAAATAGTCTCAAATGCGGCATAATATAAATAACTGAAAACCACACCAAAATCTAGTGTCATCGAGTACATGGAATATATGCAACACTGTAGCAATCACCTCTATCAAAAACACCTGGACATGCACAAGAAATTCAGAGTGTAGCATGAGTACAACCGACCCCATGTACTCAATAAGTAATAAGCCTAACCACAGACTGAAAGCAGTGACGAGCTTGGCAGGGTCAAATACTCACTTTTGACAACCAACAACAATAATAACAGCATAATATTAACAAAGAAAGAGCAACTCAATAATATCAAGTTCAACTTTATCACATTAAGAGGTAATAATCATGCTTTCCATATAACTCAGGTAAGGATCAACTTTCCAAGATGTCAGATATGAACTAGCATGAGGAAATTATGACTCTATGCTTGCATAACAAGTATTCATGCAAAAACCAATAATATCACAGTTTAAATCATCAAGTAAAAACAACCTCGACATATACATAGTACCTGGAACGAATACCTCTCGATCATCACACAACCACACTCAGCACTGTACGGGTGCCTGGTATAAGCTCCTTTCTAAGCATATATCAAGTGCTTGCACTCATAGGGCCCAAAATAACATAGGTTATCACCTAACTCCGGAGGGGCGGATCCTAGCCCAAGCGTTGATCAGATCAAAAGTTAACGATCATCATAACTCAGCTCAAATGGCCTGGTGCACACGTACGTCAGACCCCATATTAGGCTGATATGGGGTCTGACGTACGTGTCACCTCACTATCAATATCAACATAGTTTTATGGCCCAATTTAAGTCATTAATCCACTCAAATCTCAATATGCCATTATCTCACAGTATCAAAAATGAATATACTGCACAAATTATACCGACGTGCTACAAATCTACTCAAACCCATGTCACACAAGTTAGGATACTAATAACATATGGGTAACACGTAAGAAGTACACATAGATGGTGATATAACATGTGGATATAATATTATGACTGAAAAATATGACTATAATTAAGGCAAATAATTCAACATAGCAAAATAGCCCTATCATGTCTCAAACGAATAAGCGCATAGCCTAAGCATGATTTCTAGCATGAATAATAGCTCAAGTTGTCATATGAATAGAGAAAACATGGTAACAAGGAAGCATGATAGAAAAATAAGGCATATAATAGCCTAAAGCCTCCACGGATCATGAATAACTACGGTGTACGCATATAGGCTCGTCACCACGTACATACATCACCCCAACATATATTAGATACCATAGCCAATGGAAAAATACCCTCAAACCAAGCTTAGGCAAAATACTTACCTCAAACAAGCCAAATCAATACTCCACAAACGCCTTCCCACGCGAATTGACCTCCGAATCTAGTCAATAACACACCACAGTGTCAGATAATGCTAAAGGAAAAATAACGGAGCATAAAGGCTCAATCTTTAATCAAATATACAGAGTCAACAAAAACTTTAACCCTGGACCGCACCTCAAAAACCGACAAAAGTCGCAAATTCCTATCACACATTTAACCACGGGGTTCAAGTCCCAAATAATCAGTCTCCAAAACTCTAGCACAAAAACCCCAATTTCTCCCTTAGATTAAATCAAACAAAAGCCAAAACCAAACATAGAATCACGAGTAATAATCAAATCTGAGTTAGGAACACTTACCCAACCCAAGTGGGTGAAAATCCCCTAAATAATCTCTCCAATTCGAGTTCTCAATCTCAAAATATGACAAAATGAAGCCAAACCCTCGATTATAATATTCTACCCAGCGATTACTACTTATACAGATCCAACTGTCGCATATTTGACACTGCATCATTGGAAAAACCCTCGTAGATGCAGAGCCCACTTAAACCGCTGACCAACCGCTTCATCCAACCATCTGCTTATGCGGATCAACTCCTGCGAACAAAACATTACACTTGCGTAAGCGCATCTGCGCACTAACTTTCACATCTGCGGACTCCTCCTCGCAGCTGCGACCCACACCTTCGGCCAAAGTTCCGTAGGTGCGACACACCAGAACCAGTTCTGCCAACTTCTCCCAAATGATTCGAAATCCATCTGAAACATTTCCATACCCCCTTGGACCCCGTCCAATCATCCCAGCAAGTCCTAATACATCGCGCAAACTTGTCCAAAGGCTCCAAACAGTATAATTAGCATAAAAACAAGAATCTTTGATGAATATTAATCTCTTAAGTTCATAAACTTCCAACTTCAAACCAAGTGTCTGATTCAAGCCTAACCAATCCGAAATAACCCAAACTTTGCATACAAGTTTAAAATTATAAAATGGACCTATTCCAATTCTCGGAATAACAACCCGAACCCAATAACACCATAGTAAACTCCCGACCAAACTTATGAACTTTCCAAACCTTCAAATTTCCAACTTTCAACAATTTAAGCTAAATCAACCGAGGAACTTCTAAATCCAAATCCAGACATACTTCTAAGTCCAAAATCACCACACGAACCTATTGAACCCATCAAATCATAAATCCGAGGTCGTTTACGCAAATGTCAAACCTTGATTAACTCTTATAACCTAAGCTTTCAACAGTAGAACTAAGTGTCCCAATCACTCCAAAACCTTCCCGAAAATGAAACAGCCATCCCTGCAAGTCATAAATAATACATAAACATACGGGAAGTATCGGATAGAGGAAACGACACTCAAATTCACAAAAAAACTGGACGGGTCGGTACATTACCCATAATCCCACGATTCCAAATAAATAATCAGATTCCAAATCGAAGTCCAATTTCATAATCAAAACCCACAAAAACACCCTCTTAAGGTCATACCGAAACCCCTACTTCTATATTTTAAATCCTTGTTTTGGGGGTTAAATATCCATGTAGATTCTTGAAATATAATCATAAATGAGTAAAAATTATTTACCCTCTTGCCTTGTGTGAAAATCCTCTAGCAAAATTATTTTCCATGTTTGTTTGGCTTAAATATTTTGGAAAATATTTTCCTTATGAATTCATTTTCCTCCAATTAGAGGAAAATATTTTCCTTATCAAGAGAAGAGAAAATATTTTCTAAAACTCCTTATCAACCTTTCCCACCTTCACCCACCCACCCCACACCCTCACATCCACCCACCTAACCCCACCCCCTCTCTCCAAAGTTATGAGTTCGGAGATTTATGTGTTTGGAAGTTTACGGATTTAGAAATTATAAAGTTTAGGAGTTCGAAATTTTGCGGTTTCGAAAGTTTAGCTGTTCGAAAGTTTATGAAA
Source organism: Nicotiana tabacum (assembly GCF_000715075.1). Lineage (NCBI taxonomy): Eukaryota > Viridiplantae > Streptophyta > Magnoliopsida > Solanales > Solanaceae > Nicotiana > Nicotiana tabacum. The sequence goes on along the minus strand of NC_134094.1, from coordinate 61,768,223 downwards.
TTTATGGGTTCAAAAAGGTCCACCCCGCACAATTTTTTTTAATACTTTTTTTGTGATTTTAAATTTCTATTTTTTCATTTTTCTACACCCCCTCCCCTCCCCCTCCCCCCCCCCCCCCGCCGCCGCCCCTGCCCCCTCCCCGTCCCCCCCGGGAAAATAAATATTTTATTAATATATTTTTAGTTTTAATTTTTTTATCTTTTGGTTTATAGGTTCGAAATTTTACAAGTTCCAAAGTTATGAGTTTGGACGTTTATGTGTTTGGAAGTTTACGTGTTTAGAATTTATAAAATTTATGGGTTCGAAATTTCCGATTTCGAAAGTTTAGCGGTTCGAAAATTTATGAAATTTGTGGGTTCGAAAGGTTGTTGTTCGAAAGTTTATGACTTCATGTTTATTGTATCTAAATTATTTATGACTACTTTTGAGAAGTTATTTTCCTTAGTTTGCATACCAAACACCGTAAAATGAATAAGATTACTACTTGTTTTCCAAGAAAATATATATTTTCTTGGAAAACAAGTAGTAATCTTATTCATTTTCTTAGAAAATATTTTCCATGGAAAACATTTCCGTTATACCAAACACACCCCAAATCTAGAGTTCAAAATATGAGAAAATGGACAAATCTCGAAATCTCACCTTAAATAGTTTGCCCAGGTATACCCTTCGCGATTGCGATTCCAATGCTCCACGATCATAAAGCACAAAATATTACTACCAGACAAGCCCTTCTATGCGATCGCGATAGGGCCCACGTGGTCGCGGAAGCCAACAGCCCAACCTTCCGTGAATGCGAGATACCCACCGCGAACACGAAAACTAACTCCCCTGGCTAGTCTCTTCCTCTTAGCAAATGCGGATGAATCCACGCCAAAACGATGACCACGTGCCCACAAGCATATGCGATTGTTACCTTCAGTTCACGAACGTGATTCACAAAGCCCAACTGGCCAAATCCTTCTCTGCGACCGCAAGGCACTGCAACGCATCGGCGAAGAGTTTCTCTAAACTCAAACAAAATAGTCTAAAACCACCCTGAATCACACCGAGCCCCAAAGGACCCCTTCCGAAAACTTTATATACTTCCTATAAAATTGCGTGAGGGCTTGAAACATTGAAAATAACCAGAAAACCAAGAATCAAAAATCAAATCCATCTCTTAACTTTCAAACATTCTAATTTTGCCGATCGCGTCCGAATCACACTTAGACACTCCTGATTACAACCAAACTTTGCACACAAGTTCATATCAATCATTAGGACCTATCCGAGGTCTCAAAACCACGATCAGACTCGCTAATACCAAAGTCAACTTCCGGTATACCTTATGAACTCTCCAATTTTTGAAATTGTTAACATTTGACAAATAGAGTCAAAACTTTTTAGGAACATCCCAAATCAAATTTGAACATACATCCAAGTCCAAAATCACCATACAAACCCACTGAAACCATCAAAACTTGATTCTGATATCGTTTACTCAAAAGTCAATCCTAGGTCAACTCTTCCAACATAAAGCTTCCAAATTGAGGATTACTCTTCCAAACCACTTTCGAACCTCTGGGAAATCAAAACCATCCTTGATTGAAAATCAGAATGCATCATATAAATCTAGTAGAGGTCTCAAACCACTGAACAGAAAGCTAAAGCTCAAAACGACCGATCAAGTCATTACATTCTCACCCTCTTAATCATACGTTCAACCCTAAATATGCCAAGAATCATTTCAAAGCCATCAAATAACTTATAAGCTCCTCATACACACACACCTATTAGTGATCCCATGCCAACTAAATCCATATACTTCCATCAACATATTCCTGACTAAAGATTCTTCCTTCAACCTTAGCCTATAATCTTTTGGACCAAATTTTAATACCCGAAACTTCCTCTAGGATCCGATGTTTGTATATTTATACTATATTAGTCCCTATAAGCTGCATCAAGTCATAAATATACCCCTAAGATGTAACCACACGGTTCCCATAACTCATATTCCCATAGCAATATCTTCTGACAATAATAAATTTCCATAGGTCACGTTTTCTAGCCATAGAATCAGCCATTGATGCTTACAAATGGATAGACTTCGTACATCACATCCTCTTAGGGTGCGGCCCTTCCTCGGACACTATATAAATGTAGGATGCTTCGCGCATCGGGCTGTCCTACGAAACCCGGTACCATTAATATGCCTCATATGAAACAAAACCTTGTTCTAAACCTTCACACCACTTCTAATAATGAAAGAAACATGTAGAAACTTATAACATCTCATCAATTAAAAAGTCATAGAGTTCTCTCGCCCGTCAAGAACCATTGATAAATTTTGAGCTGACTAATGGCAGTCTTCTTCGAAACATACCTTATCCAAATTTGGTTGCACTAATTCTAGGTCTAATAACCTCATCTCACCCAGTACAAGATGCTCTACCGACATGCCACACCAAATGCTACCTAGACCTTTATACGACGTGATCTATGCACCAAACAGTCAACAACTCAAATATGACCAATACTGGAAAGAGACCAAATAAGAGAACTATCCCATACATTTAACAAATATAACAACAAAAGAATCACGCTATGAACCCCTCTCATAAAGGTGAAACAAAACACCCAAAATAAACGCAAAGAATCATATTCAATATAATATTGTTATTGCATGCAACCCGATCCGTCATCATATCGTTGTGGCATGCAACCCGAACCACAATCCTCATACTTACCAAACATATGTGTATCAACAACAAGTACATAAAGTGCATAAACATAGCCATGGGGAGACGGATAACATAATATGCTACGGGAAAGGTAAGCACAACTAAGGTGCAAAAGTAAATGATTATTTCAAGAGTCATCTCGTCCATATATTTCCACATGGCCTAAACAAAACAACAACATGTGTGTTAGTTGTCTCACAAATCATCATAGAATAAGAGAGTAACACATAAAATATATTAGGGCATGAATTCGATCAATACTACTCGATGACTCATCTATAGTAATTGTTGCACTGAGCAGGAAAATCCAATCCAGTATAAAACGTTCTCATTAGGTTATGATAAGCCCCAAAATCGATTCAAACCATTCAGAAATAGGTAAATAACCTTCCAAAAATCGACAATGGCCCTATCCATGACACATACAATTAGCCGTCTAACCCTCAACACACTTTCATAGTCCATAACCAAAGGGATAGTCTACCTATAAGAACATCCAATCTCTAAACCTTAAGAATGCAAAAATCTCCATACCTGATCTATAACTTTACCGCTTAAATGACTACCATACCATGCACACACAATAACTTTATGAGAAATACTCCTATAAATATTCTGCGTCAAGTAGCAAAACATGAACGCCAATGACTACCAACCATGTCATTTCTGTAAACTAGTCAAGCATTTGCAAATACACAATGCGTCTTCTATAACACACACCATTCTAAAGCGATACAAGATAATGCTAGCATTCTCTTAAGCATCTGAAATCTCTCATGCTGTCTAGAACTCATGAACTTCCTTTTGAAACTAAACTACAACCTGGTCCATTCAATTCCAATCCCAATCCCACACAGTTCACCGCATCTATCATACTATTATATGAAAAATATTAGAATCCCATCATCAACTCTGAGTCACAAGTAGGATGGCCCTCCTCATAAACACTCTATCTACCAGAAACCTTCCACATAACTTAATTCAGGAGAGAATCATAACATGCAACAACCTTTTCATACCCGTAGAAGACATCAACCTTAAGTCGTCGTTAAAACCATTGTAAACTCTTCGAAACCCATTTGCACATGACCAAGACATCAGGACTAGATCCTTCTAAATCAACCAAGTCTCCCCGTCTACCAAGTCCAAAAGTCCAATCGCAATATTGCTTGTGATGCCATATCATACAATGGGAATTAATCATTTTTTTACCATGCCAATCTAAACCGCTGCTATACTGATCCCGCTCCTTTAAATTACTCATGACTTGCCTTCAAGGAAACACTTCTCTTTACTAGTACCCTGTGGTCCTCAACCAAAACTCATCTCATGTGATCCCAACATATAACTATATCGTCCTAAGACCGTAAGCCACTTTATCCCTTTTCATGCACCCAAAAGTACCTTGAACCGAAATGCTCGCTCTGAAAAGACCTTCCATGAATCTTAAGCAGTTTCTTCCATCTCTGAAACACTACATCACAGAACCTGTAATGATACAGAAATACTCCAAGTCTCTTTCAAAACCAACGCAAATCTCAAATCCTTAGCCACACAATGAATCTGGATATCCTTGGTTACCATTCTTGGATCTTGAACCCACTAGAACCTTTCCCGAGAGTCACCCACTTTGTCCTAGTCCGGAATGCATAGCCAAACATGCCAAATACTAGTTCTCCGTTAGCATATGAATACTCCAAAAGAAGTAACCTCGTCCTTAAGAAACCGCATGAAATCCTTTCCTATTACATACTACATCCACAAAGAATATCAAATATGAGTCATTACACAACCTCCATATATCAATAAGGTGTAATATATCATGCATCTAATAAATTCCTTTCTTGAATCATCCTCGAGTCATCCTTCTCAAGTCATAACTAATCCTCAAGCATACCTTTGTCTAGAAACTACAACAACACATGACCATGTGATCCAATCGTCGGTGGTAGACTCCCCCACTTAGACTTAAGCCACAATCACGTCACCCAAGAACCTACAATGAATTATCCTCCATAGCCACCATGATCTTGCACTGTTACTCAGCCGAATTTGTCATAAGCTCATGTTGCACTAACCATAACACATCCCAAATTATCCACCCAAATGCACACTCAACCTAGTGAAAGTCATGCCATCCTCCTTAGGCGATCTAGACACGCATCGTAGTACATGCATCCCACTAGATAGAAGGTAAAACTCTTCATAGGAACTTCATAAAAAATTATACAACCTCTAACCTTCTCTCAGGAGAAATCCCACATCTTTCACCTTATATCGACATCTTTATGTGACCTTGCCATGGGTACCACTATGTAATCAATTGATTCCCCTGTGTCTACATCATCCAACGACTGTAAGAATCTCTTTTATTCGACCAATAAATGACTGAAAAGTCCATCAACACCTCCAAAATTCAAGATTGTATTGCAGACCAAGATGATAATCAAGCATTCATATTGCCTTTGTATCTCAAGCAAACCCCTGTCGTCATATTCGAACTCTCTAAATGTAAGAATTCATCACCAGAATGAAATGTACAGACTTGGTAAGTTGTCCACAATGACCCAACTAGCATCAATCTTTCTCAAGGTCTGTGGCAACCGTACCACAAAATCTATAATGATGCACTTTCACTTCCACTCTGGTATAGCCATCTTCCGAGGAAAACCACCCGATCTCTGATGCTCATACTAACCTGCTGACAATTCCAATATCACAAAACTTGTCCAATAATTTTCTTATTCCTCCCCTGCCACCAATGTTGTTTTAAATCACGATGCATCTTTATAGCACTTGGATGAATAGAATACCTCGAACTATGAGCCTCTTCAGGAATCAACTCCTTCAAACCATTCACATTAGGAACACAAATTAGACCCCGAAGTTCCAATATGCCATCATCATCAATGACCACCTATTTAGCACCACCTCATAACAGTGTGTCCTTAAGGACAAGCAAATGAGGATTATTATACCAACGAGCCCTGATGTGCTCAAACAAGGACGACCGTTTAATCATGCAAGCAAACAGTCTACTCGGTTCAGAAATATCCAATCTTACCACACTATTAGCCAAGGCCTGCACACCCATAGCCAAATGCCTCTCCTTCTCTGGGAAGGATGCCAAACTACACACTCTCTTATGTCACAAATTCAAATCCTCCAGCTTGAACAAATACTGAAGACTTTGATGATTAGTATAAACCTCACATGACACACTATATGAATAGTTCCTCCAAATTTTAAGTACAACCACAATAGCTGTCAATTCCAAATCACGAATCGAGTAATTCTTCTCATAGGACTTCAACTGTCGTGACTATTATGCATTAACATCATGCCAAGATAAACGCGTGAAGCATCACAATATACTATGTATGGCTCTGAACATGTGGGAAACACCAACACTAGGAGTATAGTCAAAGAAGTCCTGAGCTTCTAAAAACTCTCTTCACACTCATCAAGCCATCTAAAAAGAACACCTCTCTGAGTCAACTTTTTTAATAGGTCTGCAATAGATGGAAATCCCTCCACAAAGCAACGATAGTAAGCATGTCCTTATAACATAAGGGAAGATCATCCCATACTACATCTGCAGCATCATTACAACTCACGGTGCTCAACTGATATCGAGTATTTAGAATCGCATACGAATGAATATGAAGGAACTGAAGATATAGGCTTCAAGCTGAAATAAAGTCAAACGATAAGAAATTTAAGAAAAGGGAAAGTTCCTAAAGCCTTATAGCCTCTCGTGGAAAGATACTGAGGTCTCTGTATCGATCCATTAGATGTCACTAGACCTGATCATGACTTGTGAGATCCTTAGAACCTAGAGTATTGATACCAACTTGTCACGATCCAAAATCCCACCATAGGTCGTGATGGCGTCTAACTCGCTTACTAGATAAGCCAACACTCATCAACAATATTAGAATCCAAATATTAAGTCATTAACAGGGATATGAAGTAGATATAAAAGCGGAACAAGTCTCAAAATATCATTATGATATACATAAATCAAGATAGGGTCTACACACGACCATAACCCAAGACTCAGTGTCAGATTGTCACAAGAATATAATAAGAGTAATAGTCACAATTGTACGATAACATATGCCTAGAAAGAAGATAAATAGATAGAGAAAGATAAGTAGGGAAGGGGGACTCCATGTGCTGCAGATCGAATCAAGTAAAATAGCTCACCACAAGTGTCTGACAAACACTCCTACTTAGCTGGATGGGTACCACTTTACCTGCCTAAGAGCCTGCAAAAAAAATATGCAAAAGTATAGTATAAGTACAAGATTATGATACTCAGTAAGTATCAAGTCTAGCCTCGAAAAAGTAATAGAGAGGGGTTGACATTGACACTTACTAACAGTCATAATCAAGTAAAAGCATAAATAAGATACAAAGTAAAGTATGGTAACATTAAATAGGTACAAAGGTTAGAGGTACAATGCATATGGAATTTAGGCATGCTTTGCAGATAAAGAGTGAGATCAAATTAGATATTGAATACCTCAATCCTTTCATAACAACATGATAGTATCTACCAATATTTATAAAAAAAAACGTCAGGCATGAATCTAAGATATATAAATGTGCATGGTCAGGATCCCTTCACACTACCTCACAGCACAAATCTATGTGCCTGATACAGGCCACGTGTCCAAACCAAGCACCAAATCCTAGTGTCTACACTCATAGGGCCCAAAGTAATATGGGTAATAACTTGACTTTGGAGGGATCCAAATACAAGCGGAAAGAGGAACACAATAGCATCACTCATAAATCAATATCCGATCATCATATCTCCTTTGTGCCAAAAATCTCAACCTTTCTGAATATCTAACTTTTCAACTCATGCATATGTATATAAAATAATAATTAAGAGGTATCAGAACATAATAATAGAAATGCGGATAAAAGCTCATATCGCTAAAAAATAGCTATGGCTATTCATGTAATTCAGTTTATCACAATATTTCCATAAGCTATTTAAATATTTAGACTCTAGTCATAACATTTAACATGAATAAATCAAGCCACATAACCACCAAATCACGAGTCAAATTAGACAAGCGTATGACTACGATTTAATAAGAAAGCTCAACATGGCAAGATAATATATTATGCCCAATTTGACAAGTCATAACCTTAAGCATGCTAATAAACCATAATTATGAGTTATCACATAATTAGACAATCAATGAAATATGGATAATAAATTCATATAATCCAAACAAGGCATAATCATAAATCAAACTCTACCGGATATGGTCATAACTTAGCTACTATAGACACTCATCATATCGCGTATACGTGGCTCCTAAATCAACTAAAAAGTAGCAAATAGATCACCTATAAGGAGAATTCCCTCTTACAAGGTATGCAAGATACTCGACTCTTTTCGGCAAGCTTCAATCAATAGCAACAAATTTTTTTGTTCTAATCTAATACCAAACGGCTCAAATCTAGTCAAATAGTACTTATATGAGTCAATACAAGCTTTAGGGATTGATTCTATAACAAAGAAATCAATCAATAACCCAAAATCAAAATTCAACCTCGGCCCTGCGGCCTGACATCTGAAATTGATCATAGATATAGCTCAAGCATAACTCCTTAATTTTAAAAAATATGATTAGATTCCAAATCGAGGTCAAATTTCATAATCAAAACCCCCACAATTACTTTCTTAAGTTCTTACCAAAAATTCCATTTACTACACTTTAAATCCTTATTTTAAGGGTTAAACATCTATGTAGATTCTTGAAATATAATCATAGATGAGCAGAAATTACTTATCGTCTTGCCTTATGTGAAAAACCTCTTGCGAAATCTCTCATCTCCAAGTATAGGATTCAAAATACGAGAGAACGAGAAAAAATACTGAAATCACAAATTAAATTGTTTACCCAGGTATACCATTCGCGATCGTGAAGTATTGGATCGCAATCGCGAAGCACATATTTGCTGCCAAACAAGCCCTTCTACATGCTAGTTACCCGTCTCCGAGTCAGTCTCTTCCCCTCCGGACGAGTCTCTTCCTCTCTTCGAACGTGGACCTCTCCATATGAACGCGATGACCGCCTGCCCACAAGCCTACATGATTGTGACCTTCATTCTGCAAGCATGATGCACGAAGTCCAACCGGCCAAATCCTTCTCCGTGATCGTGAGACTTTCTCACGATTGTGAAGCACTGCAATACACCAGCAATCAGTTGCTCCAAACTCAACCAAAATGGTCTGAAACCACTCCCGAATCACACCCGAGCCCCCTGGGATCCTGTCCACTCATTCCAAAACGTTCATATACTTCGTACAAACTTTTCCCAAGGCTCAAAACATAAAAAATAATCATAAAATCAAGAATCGAAGATCAAATCCATCTCTTAACTTTCAAACATTCCAATTTTGCCAAATGCGTCCAAATCCCGCATAGACAATCTGGATTACAACCAAACTTTGCATATAAGTTCATATCAACTATTAGGACCTATCCATCATGTCAAAATCATAATCGAAGTCTGATAACACCAAAGTCTACTTTCGGTCAAACCTATAAACTCTCCAATTTTTCAAATTGCCAACTTTCGATAAATAGAGTCAAAATCTTATAGGAGCATCCAAAATTAAATTCGAACATACGTCTAAGTCCAAAATTACCATATGATCTATTGAAATTACCAAATCTCGATTCTGAAGTTGTTTACCCAAAAGTTAAACTTAGGTCAACTCTTCCAACTTAAAACTTCAAAATTGAGAATTACTCTTCCAAACCACTTTCGAACCTCTCGGAAATCAAAACCAACCATACTCGCAAGCTATAATACATCATATGAACTACTCAAGGTCTCAAACAACCAAATGAAATGCTAAAACTCAAAACGCCGATCGGATCGTTATAGAATTCCAATCGAGCTTGTTATAATATCGAGCCGAGTCGAGTCGAGTAGAGTCCAATCGAGCTTGATGAAAGTTCGAATCGACAAGCCCAAGCAGTGTCTTTAATGTCTAGTTACATGCGTGGTACTACACCATTAGAAAAACAAATTAAAATCATAATACGTTAGTTGATAAGAAATATAAGTATTACTAGTTTAAATTGGTGATTGCATTCAACCGTGATTGAATTGTATATAATTAGTTTAATTTAGAACTTAAATTCAAATGAGGTTAACTTAATATTTAACATAAAATAAATCTTTTAAGCAAATAACGATAATAAAAAAAATGAAAAAAAGCAGCAATCTCAAAATTTGCACAATATAAATTTGCTTTAATTCTTTATGTCAGAGGTGCCCAAAGCTAGAAGCAAGATCTCAAGTAGAATATTTAAATCTTTTAAAAAAATTTAATTTAAAACTATAATTACATTTCGTATCACCCATAAAGTAGTCTTATTTAATCACGTGTTGATATTTTAATTACATTGAATTATTTAAAAAAGTATAAATTCAAAAATTTATAGTATTATTAATTAGATATATTACTAATTCATTTAAACATTAAGTTTAATTGATGAATTTTGTTTTAAAGTTATCATTACATGATTAAAGCGAGCTAACCGAACTGAATCGTGTTTGGTTCGATCGAGCCCCAGCGTGATTGAGCAGAGATTTGACCGAGTTTTAACCAAGTCTATTTTAGCTGAGTCGAGCAAAAATTGTTTTAAAATGAATCAAGTCGAACCAGGCTGTAATCAAGTCAGCTCAGCTCGTAGCCGAGACCTACTTATCAAATGGTGTCATTTAAAGTGCATCCGAATAGTAACCTGGACCCTTCGTATTTATATAAGTTAACATGTGAGAAACAGAATTCACCAAAGGAAGTTTATAATTTCGTTGTTCATATTTCGCACGACTTCCGTTCAAATAGTAATGTGGAGGACAAAATATACACGTAAGAAAGGTGCGCCTTCAAGCTACTTCACGCTGCTATTGAAGGTTGAATATTCATACAATGAATTTTAAATACTGAATATATAGGTGACAAAATTAGCTCATATTAACCTGTTTTAATCCACTCATTTAACACTCCTAACTGAAAATAGTATTCTCTAAATGTTTACCCGAAAAATGGATAGAGTTGAATTTGTACATAGTTCTAAGGATATGTGATATAGCATAATACAAATCGTAAGGATAAATAAAAATATCAAATATGGATTGCAAAGAATGCAAAATAAACAAGGTTGTAAAGAAGATGATTTTTAGGACTAAACACGATGAATCAATTTATGAAGCTTAAAAGAGTAACTCTTGAATATAGGAGAATATAGTGGTTGAATTACAATGTAAGCGAATAACCCTGTTACACAAATAATAATCATGTCCTTTCTAGTGGAGGGATCCTACTTTAGATATAATTAAAAATACATAGTGGGAGACCCACGATAAATCATCTTTTCCATAATTCCTGCCAGGATTCTCTCCTCTAGTGGGATTGCAACGGCTCTTGTCTACGAGCTCGATATTTACTCGAGCTCTCGATCTTGACTCGAGTTTGATTCTGATTCGGAGCCTTGTATTGATTCGGGGTCAGTGTTAGTCGGTCTCTGTCTCATAAGCTCGATAACTTCACTTTGCATCATAGTTCGATTTGGATTCGAGCTCGTTAATGATATCGAGCTCGACCTTGATCGGTCCCTAGGGCTCGAAACCTAATGCCCTGACTTCGGACCTCAACCTGATATTATGAAGACTCTCTTCGATCCAATTTATTATCATTTTGACCGGTTCGTACGAAAGTTGAAAACGGTTTTGACCGTATTCAGATAGTCCACTCGTTTCTCAGGAAGGATATGGCGAGAAACGATATGATTTTCCAACGGTTCGATCAGATATATGCTGACGTTTGCATCGAGCTCGACCATGACGTACGTGATAGCTGTCCCATCGGTTCAGTTTATCGAGACATCAAATGCGTGTGAGACGGTGGTCGGCCACTGCTGATATTGAACCGTCGCTGTTTAATCTATAAATAACCCTTCTTTTCACTATTTTTTTACTTTTAGATCTCCAAATATTCTAAGTTCCTTTTCGCATCTTCTGAGTTTTCCGTCTGCAAATTTGTGATTTTTACTGCAAATTCCTTCTCAAAACACTAAATACTCCCGTTCTTCGTTTATAGAATTTTAGATGGCAAAAACGTCTAAAATTGTTCCGCAAAAAGAGACCGCTTCTTCATCTCGACCTGCCGGTGACGAGGATGTCGAGGAGCCCCGCCCTGAGGAATTCGTTCTGGTTGGGTGTTCGACTGTAGGTGATTTCAAAATTGAAAAGCCTTCTCCGGTACCGGGTCGGTGTGAGCCGATGTCGAGGTACCAATGTTCAATTACCGAGAAAGTTCTCGAGAAAGTCATACAAGAATGCAATTGGGATAATAAACTCATAGTAATCGAATCAATTACTACCCACGTCGAAGGGTTCTTAAGTGTTTATACTTATCCTTTCACGTTGGGCCCTCTAGACCCCGTCACCATTGCCTTTTGTAAGAGGTACGACGTGACCCTTGGCCAGATCCATCCTTCCTTTTGGAGGATAGTGATTCTTTTTCGATTTTTCTCGAGCAAGATTGAGGGGTGTATCTTCACAACCAATCATCTTATGTGCCTTTATAGTCCCCGACTTTATCGAGGAGGGTTGATCAAGCTTGCTCGTCGAGCAACCAAAGTGCCGTTCTCGAGCATAGATGAGACTCTGGATCGGGGTTGGATGGGCCGTTTTGTTCGAATCAAAACCTCGGATATGATCCCTGCCGATGACTTGCCATTTCCCGAGAAATGGAATATGAGTCGTGAGTAAACGTTTCTCTTTGCCCATTTTGATGTTGTGATTGCCTTTCATTTTGTTGATCCATTTTTCTTTCCTTATCACAGCCGTAGCTCGGATGCCGTAACCGATCCCGGATCTTAAACAATTGGTCGAAGTTCTGGTACTGCAGAGACCGTACTCCGAGCGTGCTTGGATCGAATTATCAAAGGGTCGATGGGAGGCCCGTAGTCATGGTAAATCTCTTTATCGAAGAGATTTTTTACTTGCTCTGAGAGATTTTGTTCTTATTTATTTACTTGCTCCCATTTTCCCCTTTGTAGGACTCGGGAAAGATGTAGTCATGAGGCCCCCATCTAGTGATGAAGAAGTTCCTGCCTTGAAGCAGGTAAAAGAAAAGAAGTGAAAAGACGTACCGAGCTCCCCGAGCTCCCCGAGCTTGGAAAAGAAGAAACCGGCTAAGAGATCTCGAAAGCGGAAAGGGGGGCTCTTGTGTCGTGCCTTCGGAAATGGTCCGCCAATTAAGGGATGAGCCCGAAGAAGGAGAGGAGAATTTAGCATGTGTACGAGCTAATGTTGTGATTCAACAGTCTTCCGATTTGGCGAAAGCAAATTAGGGAATCCTGGCCATAATCCCAGAACAAGAAGAAGCCGAGATTATCCCTTCTCGAGCTAAGATGATCGAGGACGGGACTTCTCGGGCAGTAGAAGATATTTCAAGGGATGAGTTCGGGATAGTTGATATTAGCGGATCCTCTCAGATCTCGGATGCCATGATTCGAGAGGCCAGCATGTTGGCGGATCGGTCCTATAAGGGCATTCAGGAGTCGACCGATATCCACGGTTTTCTGGAGGGGCTTGAGTCAGGTGCCTCGGAGGAGGTTACCGATTTTGGTGGAATACCGATACCCAAAAAAGCATCGTGGTCGGGTTCTACTGAGCCTTCATCGGTTCACAAACTGGTGGATCGATTCCCAGCCCCGAGTATCGATCCCGACCGTAGGCGGAAGATAGTGCTCTCCGTACCTGAAGATACCCGAATTTTTTCTCCCCCCGTAGGGATTGCCAGTTACCTTCGGTCCTTGGTGATCGAAGAATATCAATCAGTGATGAATGCGGTGGGGCTCGCCTGTCTCTTTAACGAGGCCCAACATGCTTTGAATCGGGTAACTGTGATGGCGTCTTTGCCGCTTCTTTTACACTTAGAATTGTAAGTAATTGTAATGTTTCTCCTTCTATTTGTAGGCTTCGGTGTTTCATCACGAGGCCTTTCTTAGAATCCGGAAGGAGCATGATGCTGAGGTTCGGATCCTTACTGAGAAGAGTGACTCGTACAAGCTCTTTAGTGAAAAACTTCGAGCAGAGTTGATAGCAGCTCGGGAAGAGCACGAGGAGATGGTTGAGTAGGTATTCTGAATGTTACATGATAGTGAAGATGAAAAAGTGATAACCACTAACGATCCGATTCTGCAGGTTTGGCAGAGGATCGAGCAGATTGGACGGTTTAACTCACAGGCAGATGGGCTACTGGCCGAGGCAGAAGAATTTAAAAAGAGTATGGATATCCTTGCCTCGAAAAAGGAAGTTGTTCAAGCTCAATTGGAGTTGTCTGATGCCCAACTTTGATCTGCGAAAGAAAATGCTTTGGGGCTGATCGAGAAGATGAAAGAGCTTCAGCATCGGTTGGATTTGGCCACTTTAGATAAATCAGGTTTGGCTAATGAACTTGAAGTGGCCAGATCTGAGGTGATCAAGGCCAATAAAAGAGCTGATGCCAAAGTGGCTCAGTTCAGGATCGATGTTGAGGTTAACCAAGCCAAAGCCAAGAGCATGGTCGAACATGCAAAATGGCAAGCTCGGAGAGAAGCTCTCGAGGAGGTTAGTGCTCAGAGATTCGACGTTGGGGCCGAGATTGAAGTTGTCTGGGCGGAGGATAACAAAGCTCGAAGGTTGGCCTTTCCTGAGGAGGACTCCGATGACTGGGGTGAGTCTTAGGATGAGGAAGATGCCGAGAACACGGCCTCCGATGAAGATCAGGCCATTTAAGGCCTTAGGTAGTTTGTTGTTTTCTTTTGATACCACTTTCGGTCTTTGTATAAAGAACTTCCTTTTGGCTGAGTTGCCTTTGTACAAAATTTGTAAATATAAATTTTTCTTCCTTTTGAAGCAAAATAGCCTTTTAACCTAAATAGATAGTTTGAATTTTAATCACTATTGCCTTCGGGCTTTGTGGGTAGTTCCCTTTGCTTTGTCGGGCTCGAATAGCCTTCAGCCTTAAATAATCGAGTGTTCTCTTGAACTCGAAATAATGAGTAACTTACTCGAAGTAATATAGCCCATAGGCACTGATTGGTCGAGTGGATGATTTGCCCGAACTCGAAGTAATAGTTAGCTTGTAGGCTTAGTAGTCGAGTGAGTGTTTGCTCGACCTCGAAATAATGTAGCCCGTAGGCTTAGTAGTTGAGTGAGTGATTGCTCGAACTCGAAATAACGTAGCTCGTAGTCTTAGTAGTCGAGTGAGTGATTCGAACTCGAAGTAATATATCCCGTAGGCTTAATGGTCGAGTGAGTGTTTGTTCGGACTCAAAATAAGAGTAGCCCGTAGGCTTAGTAGTGATTCGAACTCGAAGTAATGTAGCCCGTAGGCTTAATGGTTGAGTGAGTAATTTCTTGAACTCAAAATAAGAGTAGCCCGCATGATTAATAGTCGAGTGAGTGTTTGTTCGGACTCGAAATAAGAGTAGCCCGTAGGCTTAGTAGTGATTCGAACTCGAAGTAATGTAGCCCGTAGGCTTAATGATTGAGTGAGTGATTTCTCAAACTCAAAATAAGAGCAGCCCGTAGGCTTAATAGTCGAGTGAGTATTTGCTCGGACTCGAAATAAGAGTAGCCCGTAGGCTTAATAGTCGAGTGAGTGTTTGCTCGAACTCGCAATAAGAGTAGCCCGTAGGCTTAGTGGTCGAGTGAGTGATTGAACTCGAAATAATGTAGCACGTAGGCTTAATTGTCGAGTGAGTGTTTGTTCGAACTCGAAATAAGAGTAGCCCGTAGGCTTAGTGGTCGAGTGAGTGATTGCTCGAACTCGAAATAATAGTAGCCCATAGGCTTAGTGGTCGAGTGAGTGATTCGAACTCGAAATAATGTAGCCCGTAGGCTTAATAGTCGAGTGAGTGTTTGCTCGAACTCGAAATTAGAGTAGCCTGTAGGCTTAATAGATAGTCCCCGAATGAGAATGGTTGCTCAAACTCAAGTTGATGTAGTCCTTGGGCTTTATAGTTGAGTGAGTGTTGCTCGAACTCGTTGATTTACTTTAAGCTTGTTTGCATAATAAATCTTGAAATAGAGGAATTTTTCTTGGATATAAGATATCATTAAATTTTTTTTTTTTTTGGTAAGTCATTTTACATGTGTTCATGTTTTGTGTCAAGGCTCGGGCCAACTATATGGGCATGGCTCGTTTGACCATTTGGCCATTACAATTATTCCTGTTGAGACCCTGTTGTCATGAAATAACGAAGTACCTTCCTTTGCATCGTTCTTGATAATCATCGTTGATATGTTCAGTGACAATGGTATGCCCCCAGTATTCGAGGTTGATTGTAAGGAGGCCTCGGATACTGAGGTTTCATGTTGAATAATCCATCTTTGTTCCTGATTGAATTCATTAATCCTCGTCTTTGGTCGAACATCTGCAAGGGTTAGTTTCGAAATATAATTGAATAGGGGAGGGGATTACCTTAGCAGTATTATCGTTTTAGCTGTTTATCACACCTAGCTTGTAGGATTTCCATTATACGGCCGGTATCTGTCTCTGATCGACCTCTGTTCTCGATTGGCAGCCCTTTTAATAACGGACCCAGAACCTAACTGGTGGTCTTCGACTATTATTTTTGATTGATATCGATTATGCACATCGGCCCAAGTAATATCTGGGTACTCAATCAGGTTATGCTTCAGCCGCCGTGAAGCCGTCGAACTTCGTTCGTTCAAACCTTGAGTGAAAGCCTGAACAGCCCAATCATCTGTGATTGGTGCCAGATCCATTCGTTCCATTTGAAAACGAGATACGAACTCCCTTAGCATCTCGTTATCCTTTTTTCTTACCTTGAACAGGTCCGACTTCCTGGTCTCGACTTTTATGGCCCCGGCGTGTGCTTTTACGAAGGAATCTGCAAGCATAGCAAAAGAATCGATAGAATTAGATGGCAAATTATGATACCATATCATTGCTCCCTTTGACAGGGTTTCACCGAATTTCTTCAATAATACGGATTCGATCTCATCATCCTCTAGATCGTTCCCTTTGATGGCACATGTGTATAAGGTGACATGCTCGTTGGGGTCGGTAGTTCCGTTATATTTAAGAATCTCGGGCATGCAAAACTTCTTTGGGATCAGTTTAGGAGCCGCGCTTGGGGGGAAAGGCTTTTGTATGAATTTTTTGGAATCTAATCCCTTCAATATTGGTGGTGCCCTCGGGATCTGATCAACCCTGGAGTTGTATATTTCTACCTTTTTGTCGTTTGCTTCGATCCTCCTTTCTCTCGATTCTATTTGTTTGGTCAGTTCTTCGAACATCTTAGCAATTTCGGGATTAGTCCCCGACTCCTGCTCATTTGATTTTACTATAGCTGGTTCCGTTGTATGGGCAATTTCTTGGGGTTGACTTGGCTCTGGTCTACTCGATATCTGGGTTTGACTCTGCAACTGAGCTATTGCTGCCTGTTAAGCTTGCAACATTTCAAAAATCATACGCAAAATGATGCCGTTTTCCTCGACGATATGGGAATCTCGAGCTGCAGATCGAGTGCCACCATGAATGCTATTTTCAGGTTCAGAATGTAGGTTCGCCTCAATGGCCACATGCGAATTGATGTCTCATCTTGAAGACCAGCTTCGTTGTCGATAGGTAAGGCCATTTGATTGATAATTGGTCGTTGATAATCCGAAATCCAAGATACTAAGCGCAAAATGGTGTGTTTTTGCAGATTCGTATCAAATAACCACTGTTATCCTTAGCCCCATGGTGAGCGCCAAACTGTTTACCCAAAAAACGGATAGAGTTGAATTTGTACGTAGTTCTAAGGATATGTGATATAGCTTAATACAAATCGTAAGGATAAATAGAAATATCAAATATGGATTGCAAAGAATGTAAAATAAACAGGGTTGTAAAGAAGATGATTTTTAGGACTCAGCAAGATGAATCAATTTATGAAGGTTAAAAGAGTAACTCTTGAATATAGGAGAATATGGTGCTTGAATACAATGTAAGCGAAGAACCCTGTTACATAGATAATAATCATGCCCTTTATAGTGGAAGGATCCTACTTTAGATATAATTAAAAATATATAGTGGGAGACCTACGATAAATCAGCTTTTTCATAATTCCTACCAGGATTCTCTCCTCTAGTGGGATTGCAACGACTATTGTCTACGAGCTCGATATTGACTCGAGCTCTCGATATTGACTCGAGTTCGATTCTGATTCGGAGCCTTGTATTGATTCGGGGTCAGTATTGGTCGGTCTCTGCCTCATAAGCTCGATAACTTCACTTTGCATCATAGTTCAATTTGGATTCGAGCTCGATAATGATATCGAGCTCGACATTGATCGGTCCCTAGGGCTCGAAGCCTAATGCCCTGACTTCGGACCTCAACCTGATATTATGAAGACTCTCTTCGATCCAATGCATTACTATTTCGACCGGTTCGTACGAAGGTTGAGAACGGTTTTGACCGTATACACTAAACATTATCAAGAGAGATGATATGCGATAATACTGTAACGATATAAGTAAAACACCATTGATTCCAAATTCTTGTAAAGCCACCATACCTTATTTATGTATAAATTAGTAACAAAATATATATGCTAATAACTTGAGTGCCTAACTTAAGCAAATTGGCAGGAAGGAATCAGGGAGTACAAATTCATTCTTTTTTACCCAAGAAAG
This sequence comes from Nicotiana tabacum, assembly GCF_000715075.1. Taxonomy (NCBI): domain Eukaryota; kingdom Viridiplantae; phylum Streptophyta; class Magnoliopsida; order Solanales; family Solanaceae; genus Nicotiana; species Nicotiana tabacum. Next base: position 61,749,753 of record NC_134094.1, on the reverse strand, counting down.
GAGAAGAAATGGTAATTCCAAGATTTAAACATTATAATGGCACCTTATCTTGCTCTGTCGATATATTCTTGTAAACATCATAAAAGGCAAGTCATCTGTTGTTGAATTTGTTCTCTGTTTGACATTTTCAGCTAACTCAAATTTACTTGTTTGGATGCATTTTTAACGTTTTATTGAACAATGCAAAAACTTATGTACTTTTCTTGTTTAGCGAAAATAGCGAGAAACAATTTTAAGATTGAAATCTTAACTCGGACTCTGTTAAAAACATGAAGGAGTGGTTGAAAATCACGGGATTGTTCTTGCACGTTTGGTATCGCCGGAAATTATATCTTGATAAAATCTTTTTTCCGGATTCGATTACTTTAAGTAAAATATATTTCACTAAACGAGTGAGAATATGACTTTTTATCATTTATGAACGTTTTTATTTTCCTTTATAAGTATCACAATTTTTACTCCAAATCATTTGTTTCAATCTAACATCAAAATTTTTTGTTAACCTTTAATACTCTAATCATCACAAAATATATATTACACCTTATATATTTTCCACATTATATTACTCCCATCTTTGACTATGTACCCAAAGAAATTACCTAGCTAGAAGATGTCACAAAGTTTTTGCGCAAATTGTTTTATTATAATCGTTTATGAGGAGGATGTATCATGTATGTCATTGTACACGTTGATAAATAATATACTTTGTCTTAAAACTTACATTGATTTTCATGATTAATAAACAATTGTGAAAGAATTAGGTCTCTTGGAGAACAGTGATAAGACGCTGAAGCTGATTGTTAATGCAAGTCGGAGTCTTTGAAGGATTTACTTTGTGGGCTACAAGCATTATGCTAGCTAAAAATATTCGTGGTCAACAAGGTTTGATTAATATAGTTACACTTGCAAGGAAAAGACACAAGGAAAAATAAAGAAAGGCATGTGGAGTTGGAAACAAATAAGCAAATCGAATGCTAGAGAAATTGTTTTCGAAATATTCTAGGTTTTGGATTATTGATTGAAGACAGCTTTAGCCAATCCCACTCCTATATAATGCATCAAGTTGTTGTTGCTTGAGTTGGAGACTTGCAATGCCATTTCATACAATCACATCAATTACTCTTGGTCAGAGGCGGATCCAGAATTTAAATCTTATGGGTTTAATTTTAAGATTTTTAATATTGAACCCATTATATTTTTAAAGTTATGGGTTCATATCTACTATTTTTGTAATTTTAATAAATTTTTACATACAAATTTTTACTCCGCGTCGAAAGTTATGGGTTCAGTTGAACCCGTAGCCAGTGAGCTACATCCGCCTCTGCTCTTGGCAAATAGCAATTCACAGCGAGAAGGTGTTTCTAAGGATTCATGCTGAGCAACTGAATAACATGTTCCTGAAGTCAAAGCTGCTTTAGTTCTTTAGTTGTTTAGATTGAGTCATTGCTCGCTAATTGTAACCTATTTTGCTTATTTATAAGTTTAATCATAGGTAAATAATTCATAAAAGTTTATTTAGCTTTCTAAGCTAGAGTATATAAACTTGAAATGGGATTGGAGTAGTTGTAGGGGTTAAGATACTAGAGTTAGGCCTCATTTGTTTGCACTTAATGGAGGTCTGAATCTTAATCATTCAGATATCAGACATTAAGTGCGTTTGTTTTTAAAATCTGAATCATAATTGTTCAGATCTTAATCGTTAAGTGTGTTTATTTTTTTTACTTCACAACCACTTAATGGGTCTGAATAGGTGTGTATCATTAAGATATATAACAGAGACTTAATTTCATTAAGATGCTATCATCCATATTCATTATTAACTGCCGTCACCGCCTACCATTATCAACTAGCAACATGCCACTCATCACTACCATCATCCTCAATCATAGCAGTCATCATTGTCGACTACCACCACCCACCATCTCCACCACTCCCACCACTATCATTCTCAATGACATCAATACTCATCCGCCTCAACTACCACAACTAACCACCCCATCACCATCAACAACCATAGCTGGCACTGCCCACAATTATAAACTACCACCACCCACCACCATCTTCCTCAATCACAACTACCACTACCACCACCCGCCATTATTAAATATCACCACCACCACTACCATCCTCAATCATAATAGCTACCACTACTAATCACCACTAGCTACTATCCCCAAAACTAACACCATCAACTAAATTTACCACCAACCGCTGCTTTTAGTCGGTATTCACAAGTACTACTATTAGCCATCACCACCAACAACTATCGTATTTTAAAAAGCTATATATTTTAGTGATGGAATATTAGATTAATTAATATTTTATTTGAATTTTATGTTTATTAATTTTCAAATAAACGTAAATTTTATACATTCAGATGTTAAAAAATCAAACAATCTTAATCATTTAGTATTCAGATCTTAATACACATCTTAACATTCATATGTATATTCATATTCTGATGTCTTAATCCTAATACACATTTTGATATTCAGACGTGTATTCAGATTCAGGCGTCTTAATCTAAAAAAAATAAATGAGGCCTTAGTCCCTTTTGGTTATGAATTGTAATCTAAACTAGTTCCTCAAAGTTAGTAAAATTTTGAGGTAAATCTATGATGGTAGGTCGTGATTTTTACTCCATTGAGTAAGGAGATTTTCTATGTAAAATGTCTTGTTTACTTTGATTTCCACACTTTACTTTCAGTTTTGTGTCAAAATAGTTAAGCAAAAGAAGCTCTTTGACACCTAAAAATCAAGTAAGATACCAATTCACCCTTCCTCTTGTGTCTATGTGTATCCTAAAATAACAATGGTATCTAATCATGTTCTTTCAAAGTAAGGCTAACATCTTGAAAGGGTCCGAGATGGATGCACCTCCAGGCATTCAAGAAGGATAATCAACCACAAAACCACCAATATTCAACGAAAAGTATTATGGATGGTAAAAAGAAAGGATGCGAGATTTTCTGGAAGGCAAAGATTTAGAACTCCAAGTTATTATTCAAAAAAGTTCTACGGTTCCCATGGCAAAAGACGATAAGGGTATAATAACCGGCCCTGAACCCGTGAGCAGTATAATGATGAACATGTCAAGGATGTTCAGAAGAATGTCAAGGCAAAAAATATAACAACCCGACTAGTCGTTCTAAGAATTTGCATCCAGTTCGATGGCTTGAGTTCATGGGTAGCTTCATATAATATATTATGACTTGCGTGTATGGCCGGTTTTGATTTTCCAATGGTTCGAAGTAGGTTTGGAAGAACGATTCTTAACTAGAAAGCTTTAAGTTGGAAGAGTTGACTAAGTTTGACTTTTATGTATTTGACCTCAGATCGGAGTTTTGATGGTTCTGGTAGGTCCGGATGGTGATTTCGGACTTGGGTGTATGCCCGGATTTGTATTTGGATGTTTATAGAAGATTTTGACATTATTTGGCGAAAGTTGGTAATTTGAAGGTTTGTAGAGTTCATAGGTTTGACCGGGAGTTGACTTTGATATTATTGGGTTCAGATTATTGTTTTGGAAGTTGGAATATGTTCGTTTAGTCATTTAGGACTTATATGCAAAATTTGGGTTCATTTCGGATTGATTAGGCTTGAATCGGACGCTTGATTCGAAATTTGAAGTATATGAACTTAAAAGATTGATCTTGATCGATGATTTATGATTTTGACATTATTATGTGTAATTTAAGGCCTCTAGTAGGTCTCCGTTATCTTTTGAAACTTGCTGGTATATTCGAACAGGGTCCCGAGGGGCTTGGGTAATTTTTGGGGTAGTTTTAAACCATTTCGGAAGATGATTGCGTTACTACTTTCTGCTATTTTCTGATGCCCCATTTGTTCTTCGCAATCGCGAAGATGAAGTCCTTTATAAAGTACTTCAAAAGTACTCTGTTTTCTGATGCCCCATTTGTTCTTTAGATACCAACTCGGTTTTGATTACATTCCAAGATTCTATATTCGATTTTAGTATGTGAATGACGGTCCTAAAAGAGAAATTGGGGGTTTTTGTCTAAACTTTTCTAAAGTTAAATATTAGATTTTGAACATCAATTCGGAGTCGGATTTGAGTGAAATCAGTATGGTTGGACTTGTATTCAAATGGGTTGTCAGATTTTATGAGTTTTTTTGGGCTTTAAGGTAGAGGCTCGGGTTGACGTTTTGGTTGACTTTGAGTAATAAACTAAAGATTCGACCGTTATCATTTGTGTCTGTTTTCTTTGGCATTATTTTATGTTTTTGAGTTGCTTTTGACTAGTTTTGAGTCGTTCGGAAGTTGATTCGTGCGGGGTGGCATTTTTAGAGTATCGGTTGGCTTGCGCGTTATTTGATTTGACTTTCTTGAGGTAAGTGGCATATATAAACTTGGAATTGAGGGTAAATATCCTTGAGAACTATGCTAATTGAGATGGGTTGGGAGTGACACACGTGCTAAGTGATGGGCGCGCGTGTGTGTACCGAGGTATTCATGTTCCGGGTAGTTCTTAGGCTATTATATACCTTGTTTTGCTATCATGCTCATTTGATATCAAATTTTCTCCATCTATGAGACTACATGGGATATTATTCATGCTAGAAATTATGCCTAGACTACCTGCTCAATTGTTTGGTATTTTTGGTATTTTTAGCTATTTGCCTTAGCTATAGTCATACTATACAGTCTTGGTAGTTACATCTGCATGTTATATATTTGTCTCTGTGCACTTTTAATATGTTGTCTCATATGTTATTTGTGTCCTTGTACGTGACACTGGTCTGAACTATATATGAGACATATTGTGATATTCCGTGTTAAATAGTTGGATTGTGTTTCGGCGAGAGGTTTGCATATTGCGACTTGAGAAAATTGATGACTGATGTGGGCCATAGAGCCGTATTGATATGGATACGTGGATCGGGTTGTATGCCACCATGGTTTTATCGATATTGAGGTGACATGTATGCCAGGCCCCATATTGAGCTAAGCTGTATTGATTTGAGGCTACGTGTGGGACCAGTCTCCACTAGTTGGAGTATGTGATTATGATTAGCGCTTGGGTAGGATCCACCCTTCTGGTGTCTGTTGCACCCTATTTTGCACTGGTCAAGACATGATTCAATTTGTGGTTTCTCTGCTGTCGATAAAAGAGAGTCGCCACCTAATATTTAAAGGTATACTAGGGTACCTATTTAATTACTAAGTCATATTTTTATTAGTCTACTAACCGGTGAGGTTATGGGTAAGGGTTTTTGTTCTTCTAAGGGGAAGGTGATAGGCACCCCTTAAAATCTACCTGAGGTAGCTCCATAGGATTTAGACTAAGTTTGTGATTATTTACTTATAAAAGGCTTTGACTAGTGATAAGGAATGCATCAATAAATTAAGAGCTAGGGAGGGAACCCCACTTGAGCTCGATGCTCCCTATCGATCCCCCGACACTTCAAAGTTCCCAAGGGACTCAAGGCCCAGGGCAATGCTTGTGCCGGGAAGGGCAGTCCAATCTAGAGTCAAACTCCGCTCCCAAATGCTCTTAATCACTAGCTACATGTTCTTTTTACGGGTTTAAATACTAATGAGGTCCTTCCAACGCAAACTAAGTAATAACGTATCACATACCACAAAATATATATACTTTCCTCTTAATGAAAATAACACAAGAGAGTACAAATTACTATTAATACTAAATAGGGAACCACATATTAAGAACACCTAAAGGGAGAGTGGCTGAGTGCAGAATACACATTGATAAAAAGAGGCTTCATAATCACACCATTGTAGGAATGAGTCATTAAAGCATAACATATTCAAACATGTATTGATAACATTACTTGGAGCCTCAAGGACATCAAGGTAGATTCAAACCAACAGTTATGGTCAGCTAGTGCCATAGAAATGTTATCAAAGTTATGGGATTAAACTCTTATCATGATTACATTTTCACAGGTTCAAGTATGGGACTCCTGAAGTCACAACAGGGTCACGCTTCTAGTAGTATTAGCAAGTCAGTGTGTTTATATAATATCAACAAAGGAGCTTCATAAGGTTTGAGAGTCAAGTTTAACTTCAGGTTAACTGTAAATAGGAGGACTAAGCATCACTCAAATCAGAACATGGTGTTACATAGTTAAGAAATATTCAGTCAACTGTTCATAGGCAAGGTAAGTGAGATAGTGATCTCATACACATTACAGAACCAAATTGATCATGCAAATGAAGAAAGGAAATGGGAACATTGTATCACACAAGTTCAATTCAAATATAGGTCTAACTTAACAAGTAAGTATGGAGTGACCATGCTTCAATTCTTAAAACTATAAATTGACTATAATAGTATGTCTAAATACTACTTTCATGGAGGATAATTCTAATGCTAGATGCATGTAGACTTTACAGAAATTCAACAGGGGCTCAAAGAGATTAAAGACATTTATGAATTGCACATATGTGTGAAGATCTCCACTGACTATGGAACAAACACGCTTAGTTGTGCAGCAATTACTAGTTGACTTTATCCAAACAAATCATGACTTACTTTGAGAAGAGGAAAATAGTTTAACCTTACCGAATATACATGCAGCAAATATTCATAAGAAGAAAATAACTTGATGCAAATGAGCTTGTTTCCTATGCATACAACAGTTGAGCATGATCATGAGAAAGTTATAGTGATAGCCCAGCAATTACCCCTAGAGTCAGTGGATACAGATTCAGATAAGAGAAGCATCTAAACACTTGAAATCTTTCAACTTAGTTTGGTGATATGGGCATATTGGTTTTTCAGGAGTATATCAGTTAAGGTTACCAAATAATGAAATCAACCATAAGGCAAATAAGGTGCAGGAAAACAAGATGAAATCTTAGCAGAATCATCAGTGAAGGAAAAAACATGAACTTTAGATGAGCATGATTGGTTCAACAATAATGATAGCTGAAACAAAGTAAAAGACTATGGTGATAACTCAGTAAAATAATTGGATAAACACAAGCAGAGACACTTCATGTTTAGGCTCAAGGTTAAGAGGCAAGAAGATATAAGTCTTGAATAAGTTGAGGTTTCATCTTAGCAATAACTATCAGGTAGTAAACCTAGCTTCCAAAATTCAAAAAATTACTGAAGTGCAATAAATATAGGTGAGTTTATTGTAAGTCACGAAGAACTATGAAGTTTGTATTGAACATAAACATGTAAGAATTCAGGCATAGAGACAGTAGGAAAACTTAGAACAAAGATCAATAGTTGTCATTTACCTAATTGATAATAGAACAAGTTGATCATAAAAGATTATCAGACTAACAAAAACATAAATATCAAACATGTCAAACACATGCAGCATAACTAAAATCTACAAAAACTTAACATATCTAAATCATTCAGAGAGATGAACATAAGAAAAGAGGGAGAAAGGTGCTGACATTCTTAAGGGTAGCATACCAAACGAATTCCTTTGTTGTTCAAAGATCCCAGAAAATTTCATGCTTGAACCAGCAAAGAACTCGACAAAAGGGAGGAAGACAGTAAGAAAAGCTAAGACCAGAAACCCTAATGTGCTTAGTGTTTTTGTGCTTAGTATGTTCAGTGTTAGGTTCTCTTGGTTGGTATATGTTAGGTGAAAGCATTGAAGATTGCTATTTATAGTGCCATTTAAGGCCTTGGAGTTTCAGTATTCAAACCAGGATAGTAGAGAGTGACGATAAGTTGATGATGTGAGCATAGTCGAGTAAAATCAGAGAGAACAAAGGAAAATCAATGTTTGTGGACCGTTGATCTAAGAAATGGACGGCCCAGATTGTGAGTATGGGAGACAAGTGACGTGGCATGTTGTGATTGGTTGAGAGGTAATGGCAAGGATTGCCAACAGAGATTGGGAGGATTGTTTGAGTTTGGTATTTTCGGACATGGGCTTGCATTTGGGCCAAAATTAATTTAAAAGATGGCCAAATTATATTTGATTCAAGAATTGCAATTGTAGCCTTTTAGTCTTTAACCCTTTTAAAATCAATTTAAATAAGCTTAACAATTTCAATACATGTGTGGTGAAATTATAATTACTATATGTTACTAATTATTTTAATTAATTATCTATAAATGACACATATTTCGAATTATAGCACTAATTTCAAAATATTAACATAGTAAACTAATTCATTTGAAATTAAAGAGTAATTTTGTCAAATTATAAAACCTATGTAATGCATATACAGAAGTTATTTTTATAATCGTAAATACATTTGTAATTACACAATATTAGTATTATGTGATTAATTTTGAAACTAATACTTAATTAATTTATAAAAATAGATATTCATTAATAAAAAATACTTTTAAAGTATATATTATAAATTGTTAAGCGTGAATAAATTAATTTTAAAAGGGAGGGTCAAAATTGGCCGTCAACAGCCGCCCCTATTTAACCGGAGACTATGAAAGAGTTTTCGAGTAAAGAAATTGAACCAAAGCTAATTTTGTCCCGACTTTTAGGCAGGTATTGCAGGAAATGAGGATGGTGAATTGCAGGATGGAATAGAGGAAGAATTTGGAAAGATTTAGGAATATTGGGGCCGAATTCTGACTTTGAGTTGCTTACAAACCTCGGGCTTAACGAGGATCAGACCTCATGTAGTTCTGGAGTAGGGACTTTGGGGAAGCGGCATTCGCAGGAATTTCCCCAGTATCGTATTGGGACGATGCGACGAGACGGAAGATTGGTCACTCATGATGGCTTGAATTTTGCGGCCTGATTTGAATGATTCAAAATTTTGAGCTCACTGGTCATCTTGAGCTGAGATCTTGGGCCCTCTACTGGGTTGGCTGTCCCCATGGCGTTGTAGTTCGGTCTGCCGCTAAAAATTAGTTCCACGCTGCGGTGTTTATTCCTTCAAAACAAAATGAAATACAGACATTCCAATATATTGTAATGCAGAATATACTAAGATTGCCACGCCCCGTTTTCTCGCGAACGCGGGTTTCGACATGTGAGTACTCTTTTAAATAGGATTAAAAGAGGAGAGTCGCCACCTAATGATTTTGAGGTGCGTTAGGACACCTATTTGTGAATAACTTTTTTTAACTAGTGAACGTCACCAGAGATCGGGTAAGGGCTTAATTACCTCAAAGAGAAGGTGTTAGGCACTCTTCGAGGCCCACAATTATGGGTCCCGGCCGAACTTTAGACTATGCGTATAATGTAATTAAGCTAGGTGACCAAATAAATCAAAGGGAAATTCAGAAATTATAGAGTATTATTAAAACATGTGAGAATAGGTACAAGTCCTAATAACTATAAAGGTACGAACTGTATTGATCTATGTTAAATGACTAAGTGTGAATAACACGGACATAAAAGGAGGGGGGTCCTAAGTATTTTAGCCTAAATGATCATCCCGTGCAACATAAATAATACTTCGCAACTCTCTTAAGGTAGAGGTTACTCGTATTATTCATCGGGCACAGACTATCATCTCCTGCTACCCGATTACTATGTTGAATTTGTTTACTTAGAGGCGTTCTAATTCAATTCTAAGTCGTACCTTATGCGTGCACTACCCGTTCCATGCCTATGGTCCAGGAGACTTTGGACCTACTATCAGGTGGTTCTAGACTTTACATAGGTTGCTCAAAATAATAAAACTAGGCGACAGTCAAAACAGATATGACGGCATCCAATAGCAATAAAAGGCTCAAGTTAATCTCCACCCATAAGCATAAAAGCATGCAAACAGATTTCTGGTTAGGAAGTCGACAAAATTAAGACATACTAGAATCATTAAGTCCTACAGGCATGATTTTTATATAATTTGAACCACTCAACAATTAGTGGGAATTCCTATAGGCAGGATTTCTAGGTGACCAGTTTTGATGAAGAAGCTATTTAATACATAGTTCTTATTAAAGAATCATATAGTCATGCTTTCTATGTGTAGTAGCATCCTATAGACATGATCTCTAAATGATTCGCATCTGGGCAGTGAAGTAGTTGAGAATGCAGAATTATTCAATTGCCTCTATAGGCATGTGTTCTAGACGGGCTGTATGACAAAAGGAGGATAGTAGCGATGACAACTTAGGTAATTTATATTGGAATTATATGGACATGGTGTCTAGATGAGTCACATATTTGAAAGAAATACCAAAGCATACAATTTCAGTTATTTGTATTGATCTCCCGACTCTCCCTTTTCTCTAATTTCCCCATCATTCAGTTTTACAAGTTATTACAGACCATATTGAACAAGCATAGACCCAATTACAAATATAGAATAGCCCAGTAATACATCCGGGCCTTCCAATATGCTTAGAACTTTGCACGGACAGCAGGCCCAAACTCCAGATGCGAACATTGCATTGCAAACCTCCGGTACCGAAGCAGGCCCACCATACCAGGCCTAAATAAATAACATACTTATCCAAAGGGATGCCGAATTCAGCCTTACATGTGACAAAATACTCATGGGATTGATTAGCAACTTTCCCACTTAACTCGTAAGGCTATAACTAATCAGCAATTCTAGCCAAAACACATGGACAAGAATACACGAAATACAGACAAGTTCACAAGGAAGACTCATGCTTGCATTTTCGGAAACAAAGCTAAAGTAATAGAATTGACCATCATAGGATAGTGAACTATTTCAAAAGAGTCTCAAAAGTAAACTGATTTAGAATTATCCTAAAAGAACCTTAGACACGAGATTTAAACATGAAAATCTAACAGTCATAGACAAGAACAAGTAGAGCATAACCTTCACATAAAAATTTTAACATGAAAGCTTAGTGAAAACAACATAATAGAACAGATTCATGATCGAGCAACAACTTAGTTGAGAATGAGAAAACTTTAACATGCTGAGTATCAATTACAATACCAGAAAAAACTTATAGTAAGCAAAACATGTCAACTCCACATCAGTTGAACAAGCAAGCATCAAACCTTATGCTAGTTGGTCACATATAGGAGAAAATATTGCTTATGATATTTACTCTAAAGTTCTTGATTGATACTGAGGAACACAATATCGGGAAAGTCAGGAACACAATAGAGTTACAAATTTCATGGGAAAAGATCATAGCTGGCAGTAGAATTCCATAAAGACAACAGGTTAGGCATGAACATCTCAACATGAATTAGAACACATTCTGGGTATGAATTGGTTATTCATTGTAAGGCCCCATAAATATTTTTTTTCCTAATAACCCGAGTTCCGTGATGCCAAAGTAGGCGTACAGGTTAATAATAGTAGAAATTCTTCATGGCGAGCTTGCTCACCGCGGTTCGGACTTTTTGGATTGATTAGTGCGCTGGGAGTTGAAGGAAAATGTTGGGCAGAAGTATGCATTTCTGCGGCGATTCTGCAGACCGCAGACTGGTCACAGAGTTGGGAAAATTTCAGGGGCATTTTGATACCCAATTTCGCGGCCATTATACGACCGCATAACCGTTTTGCGGGTCGCATTCTTGTCGTATATCCCGCCTTGGGATTTTTTGGAGGGAAGTTCTACGGTGAACTATGCGATCGCAAAACCATTCTACGGTGTATTATGCGATCGCAGAATAGGTCTGCGGGCCGCATAGTGACCGCAAACCAGATCAGTTCTTTTTCAGTTCTGCCCTCCCCATTTTCGCGGTCATTATGCCGATCGCATAACCATTATGCGGTCGCATATGTGACCGCAAAACCCATTCCGGAGCTGCATTTTTAGGATTTTTAAACCCGATCCTATTCCGTTAAAACACACCGCATGGACGATTTTGAGCATATTTTCTGATATTTTTAGAGTGAGAGGGAGGGTCCTAGAGGGAGAAGTGATTTTCATCTAATTGTTCTTCAATTCTCACTTAAATATTGAATATTATCAAGAGAGGCACCTAGGTCTTCTTCCTAAGAGGTAAGATTCTATCACCCAAACTCTTAACTTTAAAATGTAACTAAAATAGGCCATTAGTAAGTTAATTCATGGGAATGGGAGTGCTTACCTTGCATGCATGTATCCTTGTAGTTTGTGGGAAGATTATGAGCTAATAATGGTAGAGAGTGGGTTGGTAAATGATGGAATCTTCCACAAAAGAGCCTTAAAACATTGATGCACACCTAGTGTTTGGTAGTATGATCAAATGAGCTAAAACCATGTTCATCTTCCTAATTGTGGTTCAATTTTGTTATATTGCTAAAATAGATTGAAGTTGCTAATAGTACGGAACATCTTAGAGTTTTAAGAGGCTCAATAGAGGTATGTTGGGTAAACCCCCTTCTTCTTAGAATCGAATCCCACAGTGTTCATGTAATTGGAGTAAGTCCTTGATCATTATTGAATTGGCTTTTCCTTATTTGGTTGTGTTGAAGGATGTTTGTTCAATATTTATGCTAAATGCTTCATCATGTTATTTTGCCATTTAAGAATATGTTCAAAATGCGGAATATTTATTAGGAATGTTAAGACTTCATGTCAAGATTGAAATCAAGGTTGTTTTGGCAAATTGTATGAAAGGCCCCTATGTACCTGAGATTTCCCAAATTGTGCCTATGTGAATTAATGTGTTGAATGGGAAGCCCTATTGATGATGATAATGATAATGATATTTGAAGGTGGAAAAGGGAACTGGAACTATGAAATACGGCCAAGTGCCAAGAATGACTTTGTAATCGTAATCACTAGTGCTAATGAATTGAAAGTATATGAAAGAAGATCCATGTGAGATGAGTGACTGAAGACGGTAATGTCTCAAATGAGATGGCCTAGCCGATCGGGCCGAGATCAGACTCCGTGTAAGAACACGGTGGTATTGTGAATGAAATTGTGGTAATGTCTCAAATGAGATGGCCTAGCCGATAGGGCCGTGATCGGATGCCATGCCGCACATATGGTGGTACTGTGCCGGAAATTATAATAAAATTGTGGTAATATCTCAAATGAGATGGCCTAGCCGATCGGGCCGAGATCGGACTCCGTGTAAGAATACGGGGGTATTGTGAATTGTGGAATATTGGTGTTAAATATTACCCAACCTAATAATATGGAAATTGTCTTGAAAACGCACATGATCCTTAACTTTTTGTTTTACTATTATTAGAAGCCCTTATTGAATTCTTGACTGTTCCTCTTGTACTATTATTCATTCTATTGAGTTGGTGCTTAGTTTTACATACTAGTGCGATTCGACGGTCTAACATCCCTTTTGCCGGGGGCGCTGCATCTTTAAATGGATGCAGGTAGTTACATAGCAGACAGTGTTGATCACAGATAGTCCTGCATCCTCTTCTCAGCGGACTCGGTGAGCGCCATTTCATTCCGGTGTTATGTATTGTACCTTTTGTTTATATTATGGTCACTTTTGAGGTATAGCCGGGGCCTTTTTGCCGACACCATCTTTACTCTCTTTTGTATCTTTATAGGCTCCGTAGACACTATGTGGGTTGTATATGGGTGTTGGGAATGTTAAACAAGTTATGTTGTGTTTGATCACTTGTTCCACTTGAACTATAAGAAATGTGTATTTTGAGACTTAAAGGCACAATGGCTAATGGAATGATTTAGGATTGTATGAAGGATATTCCTACTGTATAATTAATGAAATCATGTCTTTTATTGATCATGTGTTAATTGGGTAGAAAGAATCTAACAGTCTTGCTCGGCCGAGTTCACTCGATTGAGCGCCAGTCGCGCTTCCTGAGAATGGGGCATAACAAACTTGGTATCAGAGCCTAAGGTTTTAAAGTGTCCTGGGATGTCTCGGAGCCGTGTGTAGTAGAGTCCTTCTTATCGATGTCTTGTTGACCACATCGATAAGCTGGAGGCTATTCGGACATTTAGGAACAATTCCCTTCTTTGATATTCTGGATCGTGCGATGAAACTAAATGTGCAACTGTTCCCCCTCTAACTTGTGCATTTCTTTAACTTTCAGTATATGGAACTTAAGAAGAGAGCAAGAACTGGCCAAGGAGCCAATGCTGCCTGAGGATAATCGCCTGACTGCTACACTACCTGATTCCACTACACCGGCCCAGGCCACACTAGTTCCTACACCTACTGAGGGTACGACAGTTCCTCCACCTGATATTCCGATTCCACCTCCAGCCCCAGCTTCCAGTTCTGGTATTTCTGATGAGGATCTTAGGGGAGCTATTCAGATGCTGATTCAGATAGTGGCTTCTCAGGCCCAAAGGTCGAATGTTGCACCTACACCCTCTAGCTAGCAAGGGGATTCTAGTGGTTCCATGGTGAACAGGTTTCTGCAGTTGGATCCTCCGGTGTTCACGGGTGCTAATCCCGAGGAGGACCCACAGGACTTCATTGATGAGATGCATAATACTCTCTGGGTTATGCGCGCTACTAAGATGGAGGGAGTGGAATTGGCTGCCTACCGCCTGAAAGGGGTGGCCTATTCTTAGTTTGAGCTGTGGGAGGACTCTCGGGAGGAGGGGAGCCCTCCAGCGAGATGGAGTGAGTTTGATGGTGCCTTTATAGACCATTTCTTGCCTGCCGAGACTAGGGCATCCCGTGCCGTAGAGTTTGAGAATCTTAAGCAAGGGAGTAGGATTGTCTGGGAGTTTCACATGGGGTTCGCGCTCTTGTCAAAATATGCCATTCTCATGTTGCCTACTATGGAGGCTAGAGTGCGCCGGTTTTTGCAGGGCCTTAGCCCCTTGGTCATCAATGAGGCCGCTATAGGTGCCTTGAATTCAGACATGAACTATGGGAGAATGGTATCATTTACTTAAGCTACAGAGGACTGCAAGTTGAAGAACAGGAGGGAGCGAGAGGGTACCAGCAAGGCTCGGTCTGCTGTCAACTTTGGGGAGTCATTTGGTGTGGGTAGATCAGCTTTTAGGGGAGGGTCATCAAGGCCAACCCAGTCTCATGCTCAGTCTTCAGCCAGTGCATCGCCAGTGGGGCAGAATCAGCAGCAAGGGAGTCGCTTCAGGCCTAATCAGGGCAGCAGGGCACCCCACCATCAGGGCCGATCAGGAGGGAGGTTCCCGCAGCAGTAGAGGCCCCCATACCCCAGGTGTGAGAAGATGCACTCGGAGATTTGCTACATGGACTTACCTATATGTTATGGGTACAGATTGAGGGGTCATATTCAAAGGGAGTGTCGTTCATCTCGCCAGGGTGCGGACAGGGGCACATCACATCCATCCAGTTTAGCAGCTGTTACATCTTCAGCACCCCCTCCAGCTCGAGGCCCTCCGCCACCAGCAGGGAGTGGTGCAGCGAGGGGTGGTGCACGGAGTTCAGGAGGAAGCAGTCATTTCTATGCTATGAGTGGTCGCCAGAGTGCAAAGGCTTCTCCAGATGTCGTCACAGGTATATTGACTGCCCAAACTCATGATGTATATGCTCTTATTGATCCCGGTTGCACCTTGTCCTATGTTACCCCTTATGTTGCTATGGAATTTGGGATAGAACCGGAACAACTTCCTGAGCCATTCTCTATATCTACTCTGGTTGGCGAGTCTATTATGGCCGTACGAGTTTATAGCGGTTATGTTATCACGGTGCGTGGTCGGGACACCATGGCCAATCTCATTGAATTGGGGATGGTTGATTTTGATGTAATTATGGGAATGGATTGGCTTTATTCATGTTTTGATAAGCTCGACTGCCGAACTAGAACTATGAGGTTTGAATTTCCTAATGAGCCGGTTATTGAGTGGAAGAGGGATATGTGATGCCAAAAGTTATGTTTATTTCTTAACTTAAGGCCACAAAGATGATCAACAAAGGGTGTATTTACCATTTGGTCCGAGTTACGGACACCACTGCTGAGGCACCTACACTCGAGTCAGTGCAAGTTGTGAATGAATTTCCAGAGGTCTTTCCTGATGAGCTCCTTGGGGTTCCACCAGACAGGGATATTGATTTTGGGATTGATGTGATTCCAGGCACGCAGCCTATATCTATTCCGCCCTACAGAATGGCACCAGCAGAATTGAAGTAACTAAAGAAACAGTTGAAGGATTTGTTAGAAAAGGGTTTCATCCGACCGAGTATGTTGCCATGGGGCGCACCAGTTCTCTTTGTGAGGAAGAAAGACGGATCACTGAGGATGTGTATTGACTACCGGCAGCTCAACAAAGTCACAATCAAAAACAATTACCTACTACCAAGAATAGATGATTTGTTTGATCAGTTACAGGGTGCTAGATACTTCTCCAAAATTGATTTACGATCCGGGTATCACCAATTGAAGATCAGGGAGCAGGATATTTCGAAAATTACTTTTAGAACCCGGTGTGGGCATTTTGAATTTCTGGTAATTTCTTTTGGGCTAACAAATACCCCTGCAGCTTTCATTAATCTTATGAATCAAGTTTTCAAGCCTTTCCTCGACTCCTTTGTGATAATGTTTATTGACGATATTCTTGTGTATTCACGAGGTCGGGAGGACCATGCCGATAATCTCAAGGCAAAGTTGCAGACTCTTCATCAGCACCAATTGTATGGGAAGTTTTCAAAGTGTGAATTTTGGCTCGAATCTGTCACATTCTTTGGTCTATTGTCTATAGAGAAGGAATCAAGGTTGATCCTCAAAAGATTTTAGCAATGAAGAATTGGCCTAGACCTATAACGCCCACCGAGATTCGTAGTTTCTGGGGCTTAGCAGGGTATTACAGGAAGTTTGTGGAGGGGTTCTCTACTCTTGCTTCTCTGTTGAATAAATTGATTCAGAAAGCTGTTAAGTTCCAATGGTCCGATGCTTGTGAAAGGAGCTTCCAGGAGTTGAAATCGAGATTGACTACAACGCCGGTGTTGACCTTACTAGAGGGTATAGATGAATTTGTGGTATATTGTGATGCTTCAAGAATTGGGCTTGGGTGTGTGTTAATGCAACACGGCAAAGGTATAGCCTATGCTTCTAGGCAACTCAAAAATCATGAAAAGAATTATCCAACACATAACTTACAACTGGCGGCGGTGGTTTTTGCATTAAAAACTTGGCGTCACTATTTGTATGGGGTCCATGTGGAGGTATTCACGGACCACAAGGGCATTCAATATATTTTCAAACAAAAGGAGCTGAATTTGAGGCAAAGAAGATGGCTTGAGTTGCTAAAGGATTACGACATCAATATTCTAAATCACCCGGGGAAAGCTAATGTCGTGGAAGATGCTCTTAGCCGAAAATATATGGGTAGTTTAGCATGCTTGGAGGTAAATTAAAGACCATTGGCCAAGGATGTCCATCTATTGGCTAGTTTGGGAGTTCGTCTTACGGACTCTAATGAAGGAGGGGTAGTTGTGCAAAAATAGGGCCGAATCATCGCTTGTTGTTGAAGTCAAAGAGAAGCAATACAACGATCCATATTTGGTGCAATTGAAAGAGGGGATTCAAATACATAAGACTATGGTTTTTACTCTTGGCATGGATAATGGTACACTAAGGTACCAAGGGCGACTATGTGTTCCGAATGAAGATGGTCCCTAGGAACGAATCATGACCGAGGCTCACGCTTCTAAGTATTCTGTGCATCCAAGTTATAGGAAGATGTATCACAACCTCAAGGAAGTCTATTGGTGGAATAACATGAAAAGGAATGTGGCGGAATTTGTGGCAAGGTGTCCGAACTGTCAACAAGTGACGGCCGAACATCAACGACCTGGTGGGTTGGCACAGAACATAAAAGTTCTTATGTAGAAATAGGAAATGATTAATCTGGACTTTGTGGTAGGATTACCTCACACTCCGAGCAAGTTGGCTCAATTTGGGTGATTGTGGACCGACTCACGAAATCAACACACTTCTTGCCAGTTAAATCTACCGACACAGCGGAATAGTATGCTCAGTTGTACATCAAGGAAATAGTCAGGCTACATGGCACTCTAGTTTCTATCATTTTTGATCGAGGGGCACAGTTCATGGCCAATTTTTGGAAGATATTTCAGCAAGGTTTGTGTACTCAGGTGAATCTTAGTACAACTTTCCATCCCCAGACCAACGGGCAACCAGAGCGAACTATTCAGACTCTTGAGAACATGTTGTGTGCTTGTGTTCTTGATTTCAAGAGTAGCTGGGATGATCATTTGCCAGTCATAGAGTTTTCTTATAATAACAACTTTTATGCAAGTATTCAGATGGCACCATTGGAGGCATTTTATGGTAGGAGATGTAGATCTCCCATTGGGTGATTCGAGATTGGGGAAGCAGACTTGATAGGGCCAGACCTTGTGCATCAAGCAATTGAAAAAGTTAAAATCATAAAGGAGCGGTTGAAAACTGCTCAGAGTCATCAAAAATTCTATTCGGATATTCGTCGCAGAGACTTAGAGTTCAAAGAAGATGGCTGAGTATTCTTGAAGGTTTCCCCCATGAAGGGTATTATGCAGTTTGGGAAAAAATGGGAAATTGAGTCCAAGGTATGACGGGCCATAAAACATCATCCAGAGGATCGGTCTGGTGGTGTACAAACTTGAGCTACCACCCAAGATGTCATTAGTGCACCCGGTATTCCATGTTTCTATGTTGAAAAAGGTAGTTGGAGATCCGTCAGCTATTGTGCCAGTTGTGACCATTGAAGTTTATGTAGAACTGTCATATGAAGAGATTCCAATTGCCATTGTTGATAGGCAAGTCCGAAAGTTTAGGAATAAAGAAATTGCCTCTGTGAAAGTATTATGGCGAAACCAGCAGGTTAAAGAGGCCACGTGGGAGGCCGAGGAAGAGATGAATAAGTAGTATCCTCACTTGTTTGAATAGTTGTGTAATCATTTCTTTTTATGAACCTGTCGCCAAAGAATTTTGTATCACTTGTTCAGTTAATGTAAAGATGCTCCTTTTTATTATATATTGTTTACATAAGGCCACGGTTGGTGTGGTTATGAGTTATGCTATGTCATTGGGTTCTATACATGTTTGTATGATGTGTTTCTGGAGCTCTCTCACAGGTGGATAGGCCTAGTTACAAATGAAACTCTGGCAAATTTTTTGAGAATTTAGAGAGTTAGTTAATTTGGGGTTGCTAGTGTAGGATATGTTAATTGAGTTGCACAAGGTGCTAATAATGGACTCTGATCCTCATTCGAGGACGAATGATCTTAAGTGGGGGAGGATGTAAGGCCCCTTAAAATGTTGTTTCCTAAAAACCTGGGTTTCGTGATGCCAAAGTAGGCGCAGAGGTTAATAATAGTAGAAATTCTTCGCGGCGAGTTCGGACTTTTTGGATTGATCAGT
Source organism: Nicotiana tabacum (assembly GCF_000715075.1). NCBI lineage: Eukaryota > Viridiplantae > Streptophyta > Magnoliopsida > Solanales > Solanaceae > Nicotiana > Nicotiana tabacum. Next base: position 61,730,600 of record NC_134094.1, on the reverse strand, counting down.
GCGCTGGGAGTTGAAGGAAAATGTTGGGGAGAAGTATGCGGCCATTCTGCGGCCGCAGAACCACTCTGCAAGCCTCAGACTGGTCGCAGAGTGGAGTAGATTTCTGGGGCATTTTGATGCCCAATTTCGCAGCCATTATGCGACCGCATAACCGTTTTGCGGGCCGCATTCTTGTCGCATATCCCACCTTGGGATTTTTCGAAGGGAAGTCCTACGGTGCACTATGCGACCGCAGAACCGTTCTGCGTTGCATTATGTGACCGCAGAACAGGTCTGCGGGCCGCATAGTAACCGCAGACCAGATCTGTTCTTTTCCAGTTCTGGCCCCCACATTTTCACGGTCATTATGTAGTCACATATGCGACCGTAGAACCCGTTCCGAAGCTTCATTTTTGGGGTTTTTAAACCCAACCCTATTCCGTTAAAACACACCCCATGGACCATTTTGAGAATATTTTCTGATATTTTTAGAGTGAGAGAGAGGGCCCTAGAGAGAGAAGTGATCTTCATCAAATTCTTCTTCGATTCTCACATAAATCTTTAAGATTATCAAGAGAGGCACCTAGGTCTTCATCCTAAGAGGTAAGATTCTATCACCCAAACTCTTAATTTCAAAATGGATCTAGAATGGGCCATTAGTAAGGTAATTCATAGGGATGGGAGTGCTTACATTGCATGCATGTATCCTTGTAGTATGTGGGAAGATTGTGAGCTAATAATGGTAGAGAATGGGTTGGGAAATGGTGAAATCTTCCACAAAAGAGTTAAAACATTGATGCACACCTAGTGTTTGATAGTATGCTCAAATGAGCTAAAACCATGTTCATTTTCCTAATTTTGGTTCAATTTTGTTATATTGCTAAAATAGATTGAAGTTGCTAATAGTATGGAACATCTTAGAGTTTTAAGAGGCTCAATTGAGGTATGTTGGCTAAACCCCTTTCGTCTTAGAATCGAATCCCACAGTGTTCATGTAATTGGAGTAAGTCCTTGATCATTATTGAATTGGTTTTTCCTAATGTGGTTATGTTGAAGGATGTTTGTTCAATGTTTATGATAAATGCTTCTTCATGTCATCTTGCCATTTGAGCATTTGTTCAAAATGTGGAATATGTGTTAGGACTATTAAGACTTCATGTCAAGATTGAAATAAAGGTTGTTTTTCCAAATTGTATGAAAGGCACCTATGTGCCTGAGAATTCCCAAATTTCTCACATGTGAATTAATATCTTGAATGGGAATCCCTATTGATGACGATAATGATAATGATATTTTAAGGTGGAAAAGGGAACTGGAACTATGAAATACGGCCAAGTGCCGAGAATGACTTTGTAATCATAATCACTAGTGCCAATGAATTTAAAGTATATAAAAGAAGTTCGATGTGAGATGATTGTCTGAAGAAGGTAATGTCTCAAATGAGATGGCCTAGCTGATCGGGCCGAGATCGGACTCCGTGTAAGAACACGGTGGTATGGTGAATGAAATTGTGGTAATGTCTCAAATGAGATGACCTAGCTGATCGGGCCGTGACCGGACACCATGCCGCACACATGGTGGTACTGTGACCAAAATTATAATGCAATTGTGATAATGTCTCAAAAGAGATGGCCTAGCCGATCGGGCCGAGATCGGTCTCCGTGTAAGAATACATGGGTATTGTGAATTATGGAATATTGGTGCTAAAGATCACCCAACCTAATAATATGGAAATTATCTTGAAAACGCACATGATCCTTAACTTGTTGTTTTACTATTATTTGAAGCACTTATTGAATTCTTGACTGTTCCTCTTGCATTATTATTCATTCTATTGAGTTGGTGCTTAGCTTTACATACTAGTTCTATTCGACGGTACTAACGTCCCTTTTGCCGGGGGCACTGCATCTTTAAATGGATGCAGGTGTTTACATAGGAGACCATGTTGATCACAGATAGTGCTGCATTCCAGGGTCATGTATTGTACCTTTTGTTTCTATTATGGTCACTTTTGGAGGTATAGTTGTGGCCTTGTTGCCGACACCATCTTTACTCTCTTTTGTATCTTTAGAGGCTCCGTAGACACTATGTGGGTTGTATATGGGTATTGGGAATGTTAAACAAGTTATGTTGTGTTTGATCACTTGTTCCACTTGAACTATAAGAAATGAGTATTTTGAGACTTAAAGGATCAATGGCTAATGAAATGATTTAGGATTGTATGAATGAGATTCTTGCTGTATAATTAATGAAATCACATCTTTTCTTAATCATGGGTTAATTGGGGTAGAAAGTATCTAACGGACTTGCTCGGCTGGGTTCACTCGGTTGAGCGCTGGTCGCACTTTCCGAAGATGGGGCGTGACATTCATAATAGTACAGGATAAGGCAAAAAACACAAACTCAGAATAAGCAACAGTAATAAGCATTCGAGCACATAAATTAGCAGGCATGCTTAAGAAGGTAGAATCAAGGTAACAAATAGGCAAGTTGAACCACTAGAAGGCATAGAGCCTTAAGAAGAGCTTCAAAACATATAATGGCATGTGATTCATACAAATTCTTAGAGACATAGATATGCAGAACATGAATACAAACAGAAAGAAAATCAAATTGCAAGAGTCATATATACAATACCAGTTACAGAAGAACAAATAAACAAGAGGAGTAATTTCAGCAACACTTCAGTGTTAATAGCAAACATACAGTAGAACCCATGAATCTCAGTGTGTCACAGTTCCCAAGGGTTTCAAATGAACCCTGAGCCGTGCTCACACTGAGAAAGGTTCGAGAATTGAATTCTGGTGGCCTTCCAAGAGCCAAAGTTCAGAACAATATAGAATGAGAGAATAAGAGAGTAATAGTAGTTAATTTCAGTAAATAAGCCCTTTAAAGGGAATTAGGGGAGGGGTTTATATAGTGGTAGAATTAGGCAAATGAACAAGGAAAAAAATCAAGTAAACACAAACAAAAAGAGTAAAATCTCGCATGCAAGTCTGTAAAGTAACTAGAAAGGAAAGAAATCAAACTCCAAACCCTAGTCAGGATTTAATACTAAAAATAAATCGGCAAACTGGTATGAAGAATCAGGCTTTTCTTTGTATATGGATGAGATATTATCCTAATCTCAAAGATAGAGGTTGATTCCTGTCTGATATAGAGATGGTATTTGCCAAAATTGGGCAAATACCTAAGTAATACCATAACCATGTAACCAGTAGCAAAGAAACCCAGATATGGTAAGCAAATAATGGTAGAATCCCATTATCAACAAGATTATGAGAGGGAGTTAAGGGTAGGCGGCTATGGTTCTTCGGAAGAGAGAAATGGAGGGTTAAGAGCATTTAAGGGCGGCGGCATAGAGAAAATGGGTTAGGGTTTCAGGGGGTTTGGGTAATTAAAGTGAGGGAGAGGCGAGAGGTGGGGCGTGTTGGAGAACGGGTCCCGACCTGGTTAAGATTAAAGGGTCGCCTGGTTTGGGCTGGGGAAATTGGTCCAGGGATTTTCGGAGTTTGGGCCACTAATGTGGTCAAACAAATTGGTATAATTTGGGCTATATTTTAAATACACAAAATTGTTTAAATAAAATAATTAATAAATAATAAAATATTACTTATGCAATAAAATTATTGTAAATAATAACTTAACATTATAAAAAATATAAAACTTCTATTTTAGCATGAATAATGTAATAATTGTAATTATGCATAGCATATAGGCTATTATTGCAAAATTATGTAAATAGCTTTAAAATACCAATATAATTATATGAAATGAAGTAAAGATATTATGAAACATATATGTGGATGAAAATAAAAGATTTGGATGATTTAATCATTACAAAATATTTTAAGGGGTAATTAATGCAAATTCAAGTGATTTAAATGCAAGAAAAATCAATTGTAAAGCTTTAAAAATTATGAAACATTAAAGAAAACACTTATATAACTCTTGTAAATTAATTAATGATGCAAAATGCTATTTTGAAAGTATATATATATATTATTTGAAAAAATATGAGGGCAAAATTGGGTATCAACAAGTACCCCTCTTTACCCGGGAATGATAAAAGAGTTGTCGGGTAAAGAAAATGATGACCAATTTTGTCCAAAGTGAGTGAGGAATGACGTGTTTTAAAAAAATAGGGGTCGAACCCTGGTTCTTGAGTTGCCTACATAACCCTGGTGTTACGGGAATCAGGCCGTGTGTAGTTCTAGATCCAGCGGTGAATGAAACCGATGGAATTGTTATAAGAGTGGTCGTACACCTCAAAAAGGTTCTTTTGGGTAGGATAGTGTTGTAAGTAACAGATAATTTTAGGTGCAGCTATAAATGCGAAATGAACGTTATATATGTACGAGGCAGATATTTGAACGGTTATAGAACAAAAGGTAATCAATTGCTGATCATTGGTTACGTTTAAGGTGATCGAAGGATGTGAATGTTTTGAATGGAAACCGGAGCGAGAATTGCTCCTGTTTGTAGAAGGCTTCCTCCCGAGTTACCTTCAAAAACTTAAAACACGATTCATGCGAATATATATGGGTGATTGCGAAAATTTAACCATGATGCAAATTCCCTTTGGACCATGAGAGTTGTCTTTGGACGATGAGAATGGTGTCCTTAGACTATGATGTCCTGGGCCATGAAGTGTATGATAAGGGATTCGCAGGCCATGGAATGGTGTCCTCAGGCCATGAGGATGGTGCCTCTAGACTATGACGCCTTTGAATAATGATATGCAATTTTGATGGATCCTCCGGCCATGGCATGATATCTTCGGGCTATGAGGATGATGCCCTCAGACTATGACGCCTTCGGATATTATGGCGATGTTTCAGCCCATGAAATGCAAGTATGCGGTAATATCGATCATTTGATAGAGGAGACAGACGATGCTTAGTCATATGCGTGAATGAGACAAGACAAGGTTTAGTCTTGTATGAGATGAGGGCAGTGCTTAGCCCGATGCAAAGAGTGGAGGTAATGCTTAGTCTCATGCGAAGAATGGAGACAGTGTTTAGTCTCATGAAATGAAAAGCAGTGCTTGGCCTTATGCATTGTAGAGGTAGTTTTTAGCCTCACACAAAGAATAAAGATAGTGCTTAGTCTCGTGCAAGGAAGGCAGTGCTTAGCCTTATTCAATGTAGAGGCCGTTCTTAGCCTCATGGAAAGAATGGAGACAGTGCTTAGTCTCATGCGAGGAAGGCAGTGCTTAGCCTTATGCAATATGGAGGCAGTGCTTAGCCTCATGCAAAGAATGGAGACAGTGCTTAGTCTTATGCAAGGAAAGGCAATGCTTAGCCTTATGCAATGTGGAGTCAGTGCTTAGCCTCATGCAAAGAATGGGGACAGTGCTTAGTCCCATGCAAGGAAAGGCAATGCTTGGCCTTATGCAGTGTGGAGACAGTGCTTAGCCTCATGTGACGCGAGGGCAGTGTTTAGCCTATGCAAGGAGTAGAGACAATGTTTAGTCTCATGCAAAGGAAGGCAGTGCTTAACCTTATGCAATGTGGAGGTAGTGCTTAGCCTTATGCAACGTGAGAGAAGTGTTTAGCCCTATGCAAGGAATAGAGACAATGTTTTGTCTCATGTAAAGGAAGACAGTGCTTAGCCTTATGTAATGTGGAGGCAGTGCTTAGCCTTATGCAAGGTGAGGGTAGTGTTTAGCCCTATGCAATGATAAGGGTAGTGTTTAGCCCTATGCAAGAAAAGCAATGACTAAGTGCGAGAGGATAAAGCATTTCTTCACTTGACGTGTTTGCGTTTGGCGACTTTTGTTATCATAAAGATAGTGATCTTGCTGTGTATTTATTTGCGACCATTCCTGTTATGTTCATTGTGCCTGCGTCCAAAGAAAAAGCGTAAGTTTTGCGAGGGAAGGTTGGTTCGTTCTCTCGATTCCTTGCTTTGCTTTTGCTCTTGTCTGAAGGTCCTTCTTGAGTCATCCCGGGTAACATCTGGCTGCTATATATAAAAATAAAGTTTTCGAAAAACATGCATTTGTGATAAACTGCTTGTATAAAAATGTAGTTGTTTTGAATTATGTGATAATGCATGAGAGCAGACAGTTTGTTGTATTGATGAATGTGACACACTTTTGAGACATTGCAACTTCCTTAACTCAGAATTTTGAGGAACCTCCTCAAAATTCTGCCCCATTTTAAATGCGTACTTCTAGCGATACATTCCGTGGCGGTTCCAAACATGATGAGATCGGGCAAACTCGAGTTCTTGCCCCAATTTTTGACCGTAGGGGGAATGAAGATTTTATTATGATGTGACCGAACCCACAGGGGTGCTTACGTATCCCCTCTTTAACGGGAATCAGGTCAAACGTAGTTCAGTTATATCAAATAGAGAATGCAAACATAATCTTAAACATAGTATATCTTGACTGCATCCGAATTGATAGGTTTTGGCCATATCTCTCCAAACATTTCTGCAAGTATAAGTGCTCCTCCTGTTAACACTCAGCTAACAATATAAGGGCCTTACTACTTGGGTGAGAATTTCCCCTTTGCTTCATCCTGATGCGGGAAGATCCGTTTCAACACCAATTGCTCGGGTATGAATTTCCTTGACCTGACCTTTTTATTGAAAGCCCTTGCCATTCTATTCTATTAGAGTTGACCATGACACACTGTGTTCATTATTTTCCTATCAATGAGAGCTAGTTGTTCGTACCGCCTCCATACATATTCTGCGTTGCTGAGCTCGACTTGTATAATTCTTAAGGAAGGGATTTCCACCTCGGTGGGAATAACAACTTCAGTACCGTAGACCAGTAGGTAGGGAGTTGCCCCATTTGAGGTATGTACTGTGGTGCGATACCCGAGTAAAGCAAACGGTAGCTTCTCGAGCCATTATTTGTAAATATCTACCATTTTCCACAATATCTTCTTGATGTTCTTATTGGTAGTTTCTATGGCTCCGTTCATTTATGGCCTGTATGCTGTAGAGTTCCGATGCTTGATCTTGAATGCTTCGCACATGACTCTTATCAAGTCAATGTTGAGATTGGCGGCATTGGCTATAATGATTGACTCATGTACTCCAAATCGACAAATGATGCGATCCCAAACAAAATCCGCTACTACCTTTTTAGTTACAACCTCATAAGATGCGGCTTAAACCCATTTCGTGAAGTAGTCTATAGCCACCAGAATGAACCTGTGTCCGTTTGAATTAGCGGGTTCAATTGGTCCGATGACATCCATACCCCAAGCAGAGAAGGGCCAGGGCGAACTTGTTGCATTGAGTTCGTTGGGCGGCACTCATATCATATCAGCATGTATCTGGCATTGGTGACACTTTTGAACATATTTGATGCAGTCTGTTTCCATAGTCATCCAGAAATACCCTGCTCTTAATATCTTCTTGGCCAGAACAAAACCGTTCATGTGGGGTCCGCAAGTTCCGGCATGTATTTCCTCAAGCAATCTAGATGCCTCCTTGGCATCGACGTATCGCAACAATCCCAAATCAGGAGTCCTTCTATGCATAATTCCTCCGCTTCGGAAGAAATGGTTGGCAAATCTTCAAAGCGTGCACTTCTGAGTGTGCGTAGCATGCTCTGGGTATTCTCCCTTTTCTAAGTATTCCATGTGTTGTGAAACCACAGATATTTGTCATCTTTCTCCTCAACATGAGCACAATAAGTTGGATGCTTATGAATTCCTATTTGGGATAGGATCGATGAAATGCTTGTCAGGGTGTTGTATCATGGAGGATAAAGTGGCTAATGCATCTGCAAACTCATTATGAATCCTTGGAATATGCTTAAACTCTATCTTTGTGAATTTCTTGATCAACTCTTGTACACAATGCATCTATGGTAATATTTTGGTTCTTCGTAGCCCATTCTCCTAGAACCTGGTACACCAATAGATCTGAATCTTTGATTACCAGCAACTCCTCAACGTTCATGTCAATGGCCAACCTGAGTCCCAGGATTCAGGCCTCATATTCTGCCATATTGTTGGTGCACGGAAACCTGAGTTTTGCGGATACCGAATAGTGTTGACTGATTTTTGACACTAAGAAAACTCTGATACCCACTCCTTTGAAGTTTGTTGCTCCGTCGAAGAACATCCTGCAACCATCGTATGCCTCAATAATTTCTTCTCCCACAAATGATACCTCATCGTCGGGAAAATACGTTTTCAATGGTTTGTATTCTCCATTTACGGGATTTTCTACCAAGTGATCCGCCAATGCTTGCCCTTTGACTGCCTTCTAGGTTACATAGATGATATCAAACTCACTCAGCAATATCTGCCGCTTTGCTAGTTTGCCCGTAGGCATGGGTTTATGAAAGATGTATTTCAGCGGATCCATCCTGGATATGAGATATGTAGTGTATGTATAGAAATAATGCCTCAACTTCTGGGCTATCCATGTTAGAGCACAGCAGGTGCGTTCCAATAAAGAATACTGGGCTTCACAAGGCGTGAACCTCTTGCTAAGATAATATATCGCCTGCTCCATCTTTCCAATTTCATCATGTTGTCCTATAACACAACCAAAGGCCTCATCTAACACAGACAGATAAAGCATCAGTGGTCTTCCTGGCTGGGGGGGGGGGGACCAACACGTGCGATTTGGATAAATACTCTTTGATTTTGTCGAAGGCTTTCTCGTAGTCTTCAGTCCAGCTTGTTACAGCATCTTTCCTCAACATTCTGAAGATTGGCTCACATATCACCATCGATTGTGCTATAAAACAACTGATATAATTGAGGCGCCCGAGAAAACTCATCACATCTATTTTATTCTTTGGCGGTGGCAAGTCCTGGATAACTTTGATTTTTGACGGGTCTAACTTGATACCCTGGCGACTGACGATGAAACCTAATAATTTTCCAGCAGGGACTCCGAAGGCACATTTTGCAAGGTTCAACTTCAAGTTGTATTGTCGAAGCCGATCGAAAAATTTCTTCAGGTATACTATGTGATCCGAACTCCTTTTAGATTTGATGATAACATCGTCCACGTACACTTCTATTTCCTTTTTTATCATGTCATGAAAGATAGTCATCATAGCCCTCATGTAGGTGGCTCCAGTATTCTTCAAACCAAATGACATCATTTTATAGTAACATATCCCCCATGGTGTGATAAAGGCGGTCTTTTCGGCATCCTCTTCATCCATCAAAATCTGGTGGTATCCTGCGAAGCAATCCACAAAGGATTGGAGTTCATGGTTAGCGTAGTTGTCAATCAGTATATGTATGTTAGGCAGCGGAAAATCATCTTTAGGACTTGCTCTGTTCAGATCACTGTAATCGATGCATACTCTAGCCTTTCCATCATTCTTTGGAACTGGCACAATGTTGGCTAACCAGGTCGGGTATTCGACCACTCAGAGAACCTTGTCTTTGATTTGCTTGGTGACCTCCTCTTTTATCTTCAAACTCATATCTGGCTTGAACTTTCTAAGCTTCTGCTTTACCGGTGGACACATGGGATTGATGGGTAGCTTGTAAGCTACTATGGATGTGCTCAAACCAGTCATATCATCATAGGACCATGCAAAGATATCCTCATACTCCTTTAGGAATCTGATATACCATTCTTTCTCTGACGGTGATAGATGAATGCTTATACGAGTTTCCTTGACTGTTTCGGAATCCCCTAAGTTATCGGCCTCAGTTTCCTCAAAATTAGACTTTAGTTTGTTTTCAAAATTTTCTACTTCTTTGATGATTTCCTCAGGTATTATATCATCTTTGAGATCATCCAAATCACTGTCCTTATGTTGCGTTGACTCATTACATGTCACAGTCGTAGGTTCATCAGGATATGTAATAATTATGCTGAAAAGAATGTAGAAAGATAATGATAAATATGTAAAGCAATAATGCATTAAAAATACTTTTAAAATGTCAACAAGTATGACTCGATGGATCGAGTAATTATTTCAAACAAAATACTGAAAATGTCTTAAATGCTCTAAACTACTTGAAAATAATTCATGGTAAATTTCCAGGCTACCCAGGAACTCGGCGAGCCAGGGATGGTGCAGCGGTCTAGTTCTTGAGAATAACTCCTTCTTCCATGGTTTAAATAGTTAGTTTCCTCCTGCTCCTCCTCAACAATTGCACTGCAATCCATGTCTTTTTCATCTAGAAACAGCTTCCTCTTGCCGGCCAAAAGCTCATCTTCCTCAGACCCCCACATCATGTAAGCCTGATAGAATGTCTGGTGCAAAGGTGGTATGGGTTGTTCCAGCGAATAATAATGGGAATGCCACGGCGGTGTCCAATTCTGATATTCTTGCCATGTGTATTCATATCCGAGTCCAAAGGTCGTGCCATGATACTATGGTTGTACGAGTTTGGTGATCCCCTGAAGCTTTTTGCCAAGACCTTTGCCTGGTTCATATCCTGTCCACAACAATATGCTTTCTATCTTCTTCGTCCACCATCAGTCCTTTTCAATTGCGTTAACCCATTCAATGTAATGATATGTTTCTCCCCCCAACTTCCTTCTATTTTCGATGACTGGAACGGTCTGATTGGTGTAGATGGGGTTGCTCCCATCTCCATGAATGATCAATTCCTGATGATTCCACTCGAGCTATACAACCCAGTGTAGAGTTAAAGCCACTGCCCCGGCTGCATGTATCAATGGTCGTCCCAATAATAGATTGTAAGTAGCAGATATTTCTAGCACTTGGAACTTAACATCAAACCAGGTCAGACCCATCTATAGATTGAGGTTTATTTCTCCGATAGTGGCTCTCTGAGATCCATCGAACGCCTTCATATTTATGCTTCCCATTCGTATATCGAGCTGGCCTTTACCCAATCATTTTAGAGTGGTCAGTGGACATATATTCAGACTCGAACTTCCATCTATCAAGACCCTAGAAATGAACTTATCTTCGAATTGCACTGTGATGTGCAATGCCCTGTTGTGACTCAATACTTCTGGTGGTAACTCATCTTCGTGGAAGGTGATTTTGTGGCTCTCCAATACCTGTCCGACCATGTTAGCCATCTCTCCACTAGTGATGCCGGTGGGTACACAAGCTTCAATCAACACCTTTATCAAAGCATTTATGTGCGCGTCTGAGTTTTGCAACAATGATAAGATGGATATCTGAGCGGGAGTTTTGTTCAAGTGGTCAACAACAGAGTACTCCCTTGCTTGTATCTTCCTCTAGAGATCGTCAGTGCTAGTCTCAACAATAGGCATCTTAGGTGTAGCTTCTTTGCTCGTTCCTCCCAGATTCTTAGCTGTGTAAACTCTGCCAGTCCTAGTCATACCTTGCGCGGCACCTGTTTCTTCCATTTTAGCTTTTCCCTTTCTCCTTGCTTCTGACTCGAAAGATGGTATGGGAGCTACCATTACCGTGAGGGGTGTAGCTAACTCAACTTCAATTGCTGCCTGGGTTTGAACCACAACTGGCGTGAGGGTGATAGAGATGTTTTAGGAGCGTCTCCCTCTCGAATGAGTCCAATGGATCCTTCTTGATCTCACTCCTCATTAGTTTCTATCGCATTCACTACCTTACCTCTGTGATCCGGGAGAGGGTTGTTGCGAACATTTGGTGCAACTTCCTTTGCTTGTATAACCTTAGTGTCGATCAACGTATGAATTTTATCTTTCAACGTGCGGCAATCCTCAATGGTATGATCCTTCATGCCTGATCCTTCATTGGGAGGGATTTTCCACAACAACAGCAAGAATATGGGTGACGTAACCAGCGGTATTTAGTCTCTCATACAGTTGGGCTATGGGTTCAGCAATTGGGGTGTACTGTCTGGGCGGTCTGTGATTGAAATTAAGACGTGGCTTTGGGTAGTTTTGGCGGGCGGGTGGAGGTGAATGATAATATACAGGTTGAGTGTAATATGAATGGTAATATGCGGTCTTTCTTTGAAATACCTCTTGATTGCAAAGCTTTATTCGTGGCCTGCAGTGCCTCGAAATTGGTGACCATCCCATTCTTAATTCGTTCTTCTATTCTTTCGCCTAGCTTGATGATGTCAGAGAACTTGTGATTTTCGATAACCATCAACCTTTCGTAATACTGTGGATCTTGAGCTCTAACAAAGAACCTGTTCATCTGTTCTTCTTCAAGCTCTGGCCTTACCTTCGCGGCCTCTGATCTCCAACGAGCATCATACTCGCGGAAGGTTTCTGTCAGCTTCTTTTTGAGGTTTTGAATGTTGAAAATGCCTGGCGCGTATTTGTATTAAACCTTAATCTATCCATGAAACCAGATGCAATACTCACCTAGTTAACCCACTTCTTTGGGTTTTGACTGATGTACCAAGAAAAAGCATCCCCTGTAAGGCTTCGCATGAACAGTTTCATGCGAATTTGTTCATTCTTACCCACTCCTACAAGCTTGTTACAATATGTTCTCAGATGCACCATTGGATCACCAGTACCATCAAATATTTCGAACTTGGGAGGTTTGTAACCCTCTGGCAGTTCCACATCCGGCTGAATGCACAGGTCCTCATAGTTTAAAACTTCAACGCCTTTCCCCTCTTCAACACACTGGACTCTCCCTGTGAGCTTCTTGAGTTCCTCTTCCATGTTTCTAATGAGCAGGTCCTTCTCAGTTGATTTGGGTATGTATAGGCTCTGCTGTGGGGTATGGGGTAAGGTTTCCACATATCTCAGGTTACTTTGATGAATTTCCTGAACTTGTGTATGTGGGTGGCCATTGGTCGATGTTTGGCGATCGGGAGTGGGTTATGGTGCATTTTGGGGAGTGTGATAAGTGGTGGTTTGCGGGTATTGAGTTGGATAATAATGGTGTTGTTGAGGGGTTGGCACTGAAGGTGGGTTAATGTTTTGGGGAGATGCGGGATTATGATACTGGTGTTGTGCGGGAGGATTCGAAACTATGGGTGGTGGATTCTAATTTTGTGTGTTTTATTGTGGTGTTTGGTTCTAGGTAGTGGGGTTTTATTGGTTAATGCCGGGAACATCGAGAGTGAGGGAGAGGTTTGCCAGATTTTGGACCTGCTCAAGATCGCCCTTTAATTCCAAGATTTTCTATTCCAAAAGTAAGACCAACTTATTCTGCCCAGAGTACTTCTGCCTTCGTAAGTTTCAACGTTTTTTGTTGTAGCAGCATTATCTTTCCTGATACCGCTTAAATCATCCATTTTCTCTTTGCCCTTGCTTTTACTTTTCAGGTCGCTAGGTAGAGGAGGAGATGGAGGACCTCTGGATCTAGTGTGGTACACTGATGATGCCAGTATGCACGAACCAACCTTTGGGAATGGGAATAATAAAAAAAAGAAAAAAAGCAAAAAGATAACCAAGTCAGTAAGGTGAAATAAAAGAATGTTCGCAATATTTAAACATGTTTCGAGTTACCTTTTATAGAGCTGTACCTAAAATAGGACTCCCCTACTATATAAAAGGGGCCTAATAATCCATTTGACACATTGGAACACACATTGTAAAGCAATACATTATTACTTTCTCTATCTTTAAGCTCTTGTTCTTTTTTGATCGACACCGGTCGTGGTGAGCCCGGCTCGAGAGCGATTATTCCATCAAAGCTGAAACTACCCAACTCGTGTGGTTTGAATTTATTTTATCTTTATTTATCCCATAGCAACTTAGTTTATCGCTTTGTTTAATTGTTATCCGATTTCGTGGGTAAACAATTTGGCGCCCACCGTGGGGCTAAGGATAATAGCAGCAATTTGATATAAATTTCGGTAACACACCCTATTTTACACTCGTTCTTTGAAGTGTCTTTGATTCCAGGTTAGAATCAAAATGTCAAACCCTCAGTCCGCCCCTCTAAAAATGGATGCAGAGTCTAGCCACCATAACGGAAAACAGATGTAGCACCTAGTAACGAGGTGCCCCCAGTCGATCTCGGCGGAATTCTGGTCGCAGACCCTATCGACGCCAATTCACATGTAGCCATCAACATAATTTTGCCTACCGATCCTGAGAACAGTGTGCACAGGGAAGTCTGATTAATTGCGTAGAATACGCACAACGGTGGAAACTATGAGATCAATTTGCAGGTGATCTTTGAAATGTTATAGGCTTAACATGCAGCGATAACCCAATTGCATAACCAAAGCCGAGTGCCGAGCAGGGTTGAGCCCGAGCCATCCCGGGAAGTCACCTACAAAAATTAACTGATCACGGAGAGGCCGAATGAAAATGAATCGGGGACCAACCCCGAGATCAAAAAAATGCTCGAGGAATTAACAAAACGGATAGAATCAGGGGAGAAGAAGATTGAAGCCAATGACAAAAAGTTTGAAACCCAAAATTCCAGGGTCGACCAAATCCCAGGAGCACCTCCGATATTGAAGGGCCTGGATTCTAAGAAGTTTGTTCAAAAACCTTTTCTTCCGAGCACAGCGCCAAAACCGATCCCAAAGAAGTTTTGCATGCCCGAGATTCCTAAGTACAATGGAACGACCGACCCAACTGAGCATGTGACTTCCTACATATGCGTCATCAAAGGAAATGATTTGGAGGATGACGAGATCGAGTCTATCCTGCTGAAAAGCTTTGGGGAAACTTTGTTCAAGAGAGTTATGATATGGTATCACAACCTACCTCCTAATTCTATTGACCCGCTTGCTATTCTTGCAGATTCCATCGTAAAAGTACATGTCGGGGCTATAAAGGTAGAGACTAGGAAGTTAGACCTTTTCAAAGTGAAGTGGAGGGATAATGAGATGCTCAGGGAATTTGTGTCCCGATTTCAAATGGAACGGTTAGACTTACCTCCGGTCGCGGACGATTGGGCCGTTCAAGCCTTCATCCTGGGACTTAATGCTCGAAGCTTGTTGGCTTCACAACAGTTGAAACAAAATTTGGTGGAGTACCCGGCTGTCACTTGGGCCGACGTGCATAATCGGTATCAATAAAAAAGCAGGGTCGAAGACGATCAACTCGTGGCCCCTTCTGGGACCATTTATCCCGTCAGAACAGTCGCTATAGTCAGGAGAGATGTTGGTTATGAACCAAGGTCAAACAGGGATCGATATCAGCCATACAATGGAGAACGAAGAGGTAGTGGATCTGGGCGAAACCCCGTGAAAAGTGAAAGAAGAAGTGATCGAGGTAAAAAAAACACTAGGGACTCATGAGCAAAAACAGTTTCGATAGGCCCATTGGGCCGAAAGAAGCACCAAGGCTATCGGAGTACAATTTTAACGTCGACGCCGACGCCATCGTATCCGCTATTGGACGTCTCAAAGACACCAAATGGCCTCGACCTCTATAATCCGATCCAACCCAAAGGGATCCTAACCTAATGTGAAAATATCATGGTACTCACGGTCACAAGATGGAAGATTGTCGAGAATTAAAAGAGGAAGTACCCCGGCTTTTCAATAACGGGCATCTCCAAGAGTTCTTGAGCGATCCAGCCAAGAACCACTTTAGGAACAGAGATTCTGGTAAACAAATCGAACTGGAGGAACCACAGCAAGTCATTAACATGATCATTGGTAGGATTGATGTTCCCAGGGGCCGATTCTAAAGTGCACCAAAGTATCTATCACAAGGGAAAAACGGACTCGGGATTATGTTCTGGAGGGAACCTTGTGTTTCAACGATGAAGACGCTGAGGGGATCATGCAGCCCCTTAATGATTCACTGGTAATATCAGTATTCATAATAAATCTCGAGTTAAGCGTGTGTTAATTGATCTAGGTAGCTCGACCAACATCATCAGATCGAGGGTCGTGGAACAGCTCAGCCTACAAGATCAGATCGTGTCTGCAGTACGAATCAAAAAATGGGTTCAACATGGCATGTAAGACCACTAAAGGGGAGATAATTTTACCAGTGAACACCGCCGGGACCGTTCAAGAAATAAAGTTCTATGTGATCGAAGGGAATATGAGTTACAATGCTCTATTTGGAAGACCATGGATTTACAACATGAGGGCGGTACCCTCGACTCTACACTAGGTGTTGAAGTTCCTAATGCCGGGAGGAACTATCAAGCGGATGTTAGGTACCATCACGGCTCTGAAGTTGGGATTTCGAGGTGTGACATCAAATCTAATACTAGCTACTTGGCTATCCATTTTTCTTTGCAGTTTCTTCACAAATGCAACAAACAGATCAAATATCTTCTCTTTAGTATCAAGAAATAAAGTCCATGTAAACTTAGAATAGTTAGCAACAATCACATAAAATCTTTTCACCTCTACTTTGAACTCTCATTGGACCATATAAATCTATGTGCAGTAGTTCCAAGGGACATGAGAAGTTTACCACTTTCTTTGATTTGAAGGAGGACTTGATATATTTACCTTTTGCAAAAGTATCACAAACTTTGTCTTCCGTGAACCTGTATTTGGACAAACCAATAATCTGGTTCTTTAATATCAACTTGTTCAGTAGTGAAAAACTTACATGTCCTAGCTTTTTGTGCCATATCAATAAATTTTTATTGAGTGCACTAAGACATGTTAGTTTATTTTCAAGAGAGGACACAATTTCAGCTTTGTAAATATTTTTGTGCCTTTTTCCTCTAAGAACCAGGTTTCAAGGATTTAGATTACCAACAATACATATTCCAAAAGTAAATAAAACCTAGTTCCCTCTATCACACATTTGAATACTCATCACGTTATATTTCAGACCTTTAACATAATATACGTATTCTATTGCATGGTAGTAGGATTTACACCTTACCTATAACAATGATATCTTCTTTCTTACCATTACAAAATCCCATACCCCAACCTCGATAGGCTATCAGTGATTCTTTTTTGTCATATGTTAAGAGTAAGCACTACCATGTAACACATATTCATGCTTCCCCTCAACCTTAGCTTGCAAATAATTTAAGGGTTAGATTTAGGAATCCAAACTAGCTTGAGTCCCTTTCTTTGAGTAAAAATATGAATCAAATTCTTTTTAGCCCATCCTGAAAGTCTTGTACTTTTCAAGGAACAATTAGATTATATAATTTTCCTTTTCTCAACATAATCAATATTTTTCTGAATTGGTTTGAACTTAGTCGTGCTTGAATCTTTGAAGTGCTCATTATTACCACATTTTGCGCATAATCAATTTTCAGGAATAAGGACATAATTATTTTTGGAGTTATATGGAGTCTTGACCTTTTTATGTCCTAGTCCTTTTATCATTTCTATTGCAGCTTGCATGTAAGGCAGTTAGTATCTATGAGAACCTCATCCATCATATAGTATGTTGTTATTCATACTTAGTCTTATGCAAATTCTCTTGAAGCACCATATTTTTCTCACATTCAGCATAGAAATTACTTTTAACCTTTTTCAATTTCTAAATCTCGCTAGTGTGACTCTTTCCCTTAGCAAGAGTATCAAGAAGCTTTTTACTTTTACCCTCTAAAACTCACTTTTTATTATATAGAGTGAGAAATCTTTAATAGTGTTTTTCAGGTTTTCGTTACTTGCTTCTAAGCCTATGTTATAAAACTTATAACGAGTTATTCCTTTTCAGTACATAAACTATGATAGGCATCAATTAAGACATAAGACAACGAACCTGGTTTCTTTTTATAGTAAGTTTGAATCTTTTCTTAAATATCATAAAAATTTATCTTAGTTTGATCATCTTCCGCATCTAAATCAGAATTCGCCATCAAGGGAAGAACGTCTTCATTATCTGGTTCAGGTTCATCCTTGGACATCAAGGACCGATCTTCGTCATCACATTATCATCGGATCCATGACTAGAGGTATTTTTAATTGCAATCAACTCCTTTTAGAATCTTATTTGCTTTTTTTTTGTCATCTTGCTTCCAGGAACCCGATTATTCTTTTGCTCTTTTACTTTATTAGGATTATTTTATTTCCACTTAGTCTCTCATATTGGGTAATTTCCGATAAAGTAATTGCGACTTTCACACATATAGCACTCATCAATATTACTTTTTTCTGGAGCCTTAGTTTTGGAGGTGCTATCCTTATTGTGGAATTTAATTTTTCTAATCATCTTTTAGAACCTGTGTCACTAGTGCCATGTCATCATTGTCAATTTCTAGCTTTTCAATGGCCTAGAGAACTAGGTTCTTATCTTTCCAAAGCTCTGCCATCTAGTGATCTTGATACTTCTTTAGCTCATAAGTGTTCAAGTTTCTAATAAAATTGTCATTGTTTATTATCTCAAGATTCCTAGCTTGAGTGATTATGTTGACCTAACTTTACCAAGAGGCTATCACTACACTTAGAATCTTGCTTACGATCTTATTCATAGAGATGATTTATCCAAACGATATTAACTTATTAGTGATCGTTGTCAACCTAATATGCAACTGTTGTATGGGTTCCCCCTTCTTCATTTTGAAAAGTTTATATTCCCTTTTGAGCATGTCAATCTTGGACAGTTTGACTTGGTTTGTTCCTTTGTGAGCAGTCTGCAAGGCTTCCCAAATTTTTTAGTATTAGTGCATACAGAGATTCGATTGTATTCATTAGGGTTAATGCAATATATTAAGATCATTTTTGTCACTACCCAAAATCTATCTAGTCGTCATGACCTCTAACCTAACCCGCTAGGTAAGCTAAGTAACATTCAACACAACTCAAATGAGAATAGTAAGAGTGAATGAGTAAAATAAATGAATCTTATACAAACTCGCAAGGATTGAAAGTACAAGTCATGAGCTACTAAGACTTTAAATTTGCAAAGCCAATACGAAAAATAGCTACATCATCTGTTTGAATATACATAAACAGAACTCAAATCTAGAACTACCAAGAACAAGTGGTAGCCATGTCCAGACAACTGGTACATCTTCAATGCCAGCTCTATCCATGTCTAGTAATATCAGCATCAAGATTAGCACACAAGGTGCAAAAGTGTAATATGAGTACAACCAACCCCATGTACTCAATAAGTAACAAGCCTAACCTCAGGTTGAAAGCAGTGACGAGATCGGAAGAAGGCCAGTATCCAACACCAATAGCCAATAACAATTCGTAATAGTTTAATGAAGACAATAAGGGTATATAACTCAAGAGATGAAATGCTCAGCTTGTTCACGTATACCGAAAAGTATACATGTTTTTCATGTGAAACAATTAAAGTCCAAATCATACACAGAAGTCTCAAAATATTGAGTTATAAAAGAACTGTGATTCTTCCACTCTTTCATCAACAAATAAGCCTTTTCGTTTACCAGTTAGCATGCGGAAAGTACATCTCTATGCCTGCATGGCAAATATACATGTCAAGTAATCATATGTCATATCACTGTCTAGAATAAGGAAGGTATATCTCTTTGTCAACATGTCAAATAATCAAATGTCATGTTACTGTCTAGCATAAGAAGTGTACTTCTCTATGCCTATATATCAAATGTACATGTCAGGTAATCAATGCCATATCACTGTCTAGCATGAGAAAGGTATATCTCTATGACTACATGTCAAATATACATGTCAAGAAATCTGTTTCACAGTGAAATAACTAAATACACACAATCATAGCACACTCTAGCTTCCTGGATCAAATGACAACTTTATCACACACAATATATATATGTCAAATCAACAATATCAGCGTGGATCCATTAAAATAATAACACTTAGCACTATACGAGTGCCTAACATAACTGCCCATCATCGAGCATGTGTATATAACATTGTGCCTGCGCCCACTGCTGGCATGTCAGACTCTAAAGGGGCGGATCCTACCCAAGTGCTAGTCATAATCAATTAGCCAAAATAGTGGAGCCTGGTGCATGCGTAGCCTCATACTTTTCATGACACAAACCTATGGGCCGCGACGGGCACCCGGTGCCTTACTCAACCGAGTACCAACATAACGTAACTTTCTTATTACATCATCATATACACGTGACATACGGGCCTAATAGGCCAACATGATCATTAATAAACTGAAAACATAGGCCGACAAGGGCGTAAAATCTTTCATATACATGACATCTGTCTACAAGCCTCTAAGAATATATAATTGTCATAAAGGTTGGGATAGAGCCCCGCCATACCAAACAATACACATCTAAATCATATTGACCAAACAAGCAACTCCGGAGCAAATGGAATGCATCGACATCTTCCGCTGAGCCGATCGCCTACTTGGAGGACTCTCGACCTATCTATCAAGACATGCGGGCATGAAACGAAGCGTCCCCAGGCAAAAGGGATGTCAGTACAAATAATGTACCGAGTATGTAAGGAATGAAAAACAGTAAATAGTAGACATGAGAGATACATGGAGTAAAAGACTCGACATGTACACCTGCATAGCTCTGTGAATCATTTCATTTTTATAATGTCATGCATATGCGTAAAAATGTCATACCATGCATAGGTATATGCATTCATAACATCATCAAGCCTCTGAGGGCATCATATCATATCATTTCGGCCACTGTGGGCAATTCATCAACGTATACCAGGTGATCAGGTGGTGGTACATATATAACGTCGTAACCTTTTCTCATATCCCATATACATATATATATATATACGCGTATATAACGCCATCTGGTCATGGGTCAATGTACATGTATAAATGTATGAAATGCATAAGAAATACGTTAATAAAATTTCTCGGAATATCATAAAAATAATATGCATGTCGGATAAACTTTATCAAATACGTATTTTTTGAGACCCATGAATAGAAGATATAATACTAATTCACATGGGGAATCAAGAAAATAGACACCCTTAATATTTCTATGAATAGAGTTATTTATGGAAGTTGTGTATTTGCTCATTTCGTTCGTGTCGTATAGATCATGCCAAAAGAAAGAAGGGATAGCCTTAACATACCTGAACCAATTCTCTTGACAATCCTTCCAACACACGTCTTTTGTGACAACTCACGTAACGGCGGATCGAAGTAGGGGAAAATTCATATGATATTCTTGAGAAAGGTTACACCGTACTCCCTTAGAATCGCGAAATCCCGTTGCTATAACATTACGTAGCCTCGTATGATTTTTGTAGCAAAATCACGTTGCCAATATTTTGAATAAGTTGCTGAATCTTTCCTTTGAATTGCAAACAAATATCACGCCGCCAAGATAAAATTTGTCTTTGAACTATTGTTGAAGATACTTATGAGAATCTTGCTAAGATTTCTCATGGAAATCTTACGTTACATATGATCTCTCTTTGTGAGAGATGTCTTTTGTAAACATTGATGTGGGCCCACCACATATCCTCAATCTTGATACATGATCCATATGACTTAAGAGTCATATATTTAGAGTGGCTTGCTGCCACGTGGGGTGGGGGAAGATTTTATTCTTTATCCACTTAACTTATTAATTTATTTAGGTAATATTTTTTTTTACCCGGTAATTAACCAATTACCCACATATTTAAGAATTATCTCAAATTACTTAAAATATTGCTCATTTTTAGCACACCTTGTACACCTCACTATCATGGTCATGTGGTACCTTGTATGGCACTAGTCCATAAATACCGGGTATTTTAGCTCGGGCTGTATTTTATCCCAAAATGTCAAACTTCGATGAAATTCATTTATTTCAATTTGCTTATCCTCTCACCTTCACGAATTTAATCATCAATTATTTAAAATAGCATAATACTTATAATCTTACAATAATATCATTTCCGAACTTACGTTGATTAACTTACGACGAAACTTTATCGTACAAAAATGCGGGATGTAACATCTCATTTTCGAGCTTCCATTAATTTATTCATGGAGCACTTTCACGTACGAAAATATGGGGTGTAACATCATTCCCCCCTTTGGAACATTCATCCTCGAATGTTGACGGATGCACTTATCATTCTCATACTGATTCCCAACGCTTCTAGCCTTCTATCTGAAGTATGGACTATACACAACCTTCTGCATTTGAGTATTTCATACATTGTTCACCTTTACCTTACTACCTTAAAATCTTGCATCGTACCTTCTATCTCTTTCATGACTCCCTTCTACATAAGTATAATTCACTTCCATAACTCATTGCTCTATTATAATACTTGCACCTCTGGTGCATACACTATCTGGTGGGAGATTCGTACCGACTTCTTATGAGGCTAGTACTTTTCTAACTGGCTTTATCATAGGGCCGTTATAGAATATCGTTGTTGTACTTTCTCTCTTGTACCTCTGATATTAAGAGTGATCCTGCAATGTTCTCAATCACGATTTCTATAATTTTCTGGGTCTAATAGTCAGACTCCTGATTTACTTGGTTAATGTAACTCTTTAGTTTCCTCCGGGCTTCCTTTAAACGTAAGCTATTACTTTTCATGGTCGTTCTGCCACCTTATTGCATGCATGCTTAGCTTATCTTTGTTCCCACATATGCCGAAATTTCTGTGCAACTCATATGATCTTGAATATTACTTTTGGTTTCATTTCCTGCTCATTAGCCACGCTAGGTGCCACTTCCTTATGGAGTGCATACAATATTGTTGTGAGACTGTTGTTACAAGACCATTTCCTCTTTTAGTCACTGTGCTTAGGTTGAAGCCTTCTTCCTTATTTCCTCAGCTAGTCTTTCATTGTCGTACTTAGGGAGGACCCGCTGACTCTTGTAAAACTACAAGCTTATTACATCGTATACTCGATGGACCTTTTGATGTCCTTCATTTCCTATAATTATCCGTAGTTATTTACCTCCACGCCTTTGGGCTTGTAGGGTTGCTCCTGAACTGAAGTTTTGACTTTCTTCCTAGTGAGACTATCTTTTATTTCCATAACATTCATACGGTACCTTTAACTACCCCGACTGCTATCTGAATATTTCTCAAGTAATATAATGTCATATCTGCGAGACTGAATTTACCCATGTTGGGGTTCACTATGTTTATCTTGCACGATCTGTTGATTTGTCTGTATCCTCTTGTCTAGCCATACTAGGCTCTTCCTGAATCAACTACTAACTACTCATTGGTTCATTCTCATATCAATATTCTGTGTAATCTTTCCTGGGTCATTTCCTTTATCTTAACTTACGTCCTGCACTGGCTCCTTATCTATCAATAACATCTCAGGAAGGAACCCTTACCTCCTCTCCTTGACGTCGTGTTTGCATATTGTTCTGGAATCATAGCATATCTGTAGGATTTGACTAAGGACAATCTTATCCCTTTATCATTCTTATCACATTCTTCCTTTATTAATCCATAGTTACTAGAACCACTTAATTCTGACTTAATACCACATCACTCCATATTCCCCCCTTTAGGGGAGTACTAAGAGTTGGAGCTACAATGACCTACCTGTATATATTTTACCTCTTCATCGTTGGAGTCCTTTCACATCATCGATGACCCTTACGCGCCTTGCGGTAATCCTTCTGTTCCAAGGATAACAAAATTCCTTACTCGCGATGGTGACACTTAGTGCAACTGGCATATACAGTCCCTTAAGCTTAACTTTGCTCACATTGCTTTCTTTAGGGAAGCATCTCCTTAAATGAACTTTAAAGGTTATTCTTCTGTCGTCCATTCTATTATCGTCATGACGCAATCTGTGAAATTCTCATGATGTCCACTATTACTCAGTCTCTAGTTCATGTTTAGTTTATCTTGCTCATCAGTCCATGCTAATTTTATTTTTATTACTCTGGGGTCTAACTTTTCATTTTGGTAGTCATGTTGGAGTCACGAACTTATTTATCGAAATGAGGATATGACTTTATGGCCTATACTCTTTTATTGTCTCAAGGAATGTCACCTCTCGTATTTTCCTTCACTTGAGTATAGACTCTGTAATACTGTTATCTTTTTTATCTACTGTTGTCGTCCGTGTATCACATCTTACTAATAATGCTTCATTAACTCTCTTCTTATTTCCCGCTAACATTTATGTGTATTACTTTATTCAGAAAACTTCAATAAGACATTCTTTGCTTTTAGCTCCCCTTGCTCCACCCCAGGCTCTTCGGGTTGCCTAACATTCCCATTCTACTAGGGACGGGAGCCACACTAAGGTAATGTTTATCCCTTCAAGGCTTCCAGTGCCTATCTTTGTAGTACTCATATCTAGCTGTACTATTTTAGAGTGCATCATCTGGGTGTCTCACAAGGAGATCTATTACCATATTTGCAATACCCTTCGGAAATGTCAACTAACACAAACAATCCATTCACCATTTTGGGTTACTCTAACCCTTGTCAGATCCTGATATCCCGTCCTTCTCTTAAACTACAATTGTCAGCCCCCATAGGGCATAACTGAAATGGTTGTGATCAATTGTATATATCTCCGTTACTGTTAAGGGTAACTCATAATGCTTATATTCCTCTGCCTGAATTTTAAATACCGATAATCTTCATCAACTTGGTACCTCGTACCCTTCTCACCTTGCTCCTTTTACTTGTTGAAGCTTGTATCTACCTTCTGAATCTGTCGTTACTTTTTACCATATGGGTGGATAGATATTCATGCCTTAGGGATCCCTTTCCAGAAGCTCACACGTCTTAGTGTGTACATGATATGCTGGAGACCTTACATTTACTTATCATAAGCATGATGCAAAAATTGAGTTCCTTTGACTCAACTCTTCCATATCTATATCTCTTACCAACTGTCTTTCTGGATGTAGGCACCGTCGTATTATGAATAAGATAGAGTTTAGGAAATTGAGTTTTTACAACTGAGCTCTACCTCACGATCTAGAGTACGAAGAAAGAGTGACAGTCCTAAGTGCCCTATATCCTCCTGCTTATAAGTGCGGTGCACAACACACCCATAAACAAGACTCTACTAGACACGGCTTATAGACTCCCTATGACAGAACTGTTCTGAAACCACTTTTGTTACGACCCAAACAGATGGGCCGCGATGGGAACCCAGTGCCTTACTCAACCGAGTACCAACGTAACCTATCTTTCTTATTACATCATCATATACACGTGACATACGGGCCTAATAGGCCAACATGATCATTAATAAACTCAAAACATAGACCGACAAGGCCGTACAATCTTTCATATACATGACATCTGTCTACAAGCCTCTAAGAATATATAATTGTCATAAAGGTCGGGACAGAGCCCCGCCATACAAAAAATACACATCTAAATCATACTGACCAAACAAGCAACTCCGGAGCAAACGGAGCGCACCGACATCTTCCGCTGAGCTGATCGCCTACTTGGAGGACTCTCGACCTTTCTATCCAGACCTGCGGGCATGAAACGCAGCATCCACAGGCAAAAGGGACGTCAGTACAAATAATGTACCGAGTATGTAAGGAATGAAAACCAGTAAATAATAGACATAAGAGATACATGGAGTATAAGACTCAACATGTACGTTTGCATAGCTCTGTGAATCATTTCATTTTTATAATGTCATGCATATGGATATAAATGTCATACCATGCACAGGTATATGCGTTCATAACATCATCAAGCCTCTGAAGGCATCCCATCATATTATTTCAGCCACTGTGGGCAATTCATCAACGTATACCAGTTGATCAGGTGGTGGTGCGTATATAACGTCGTAACCTTTTCCCATATATATATATATATACGCGTATATAATGCCATCTGGTCATGAGTCAATGTACATGTATAAATGCATGAAATACATAAGAAATACGTTAATAAGATTACTCGGAATATCATAAAAATAATATACTTGTCGGATAAACTTTATCAAATACATATTTTTCTGAGACCCATGAACAGAAGATATAATAATAATTTACGTGGGGAATCAAGAATATAGAAACCCCCAATATTTCTATGAATTGAGTCATTTATGAAAGTTGTGCATTTGCTTATTTCGTTCGTGTCGTATAGATCATGCCAAAAGAATGAAGGGATAGACTTAACAATGCTGAACCGATTCTCTTGACAATCCTTCCAACACACGTCTTTTGCAACAACTCACATAATGGCGGATCGAAGTAGGGAAAAATCCATATGATATTCTTGAGAAAGGTTGACCGTACTCCCTTAGAATTGCGAAATTTCATTGCTATAACATTACGTAGTCTCGTATGATTTTTGTAGCAAAATCACGTTGCCAATATTTTGAATAAGTTCCTGAATCTTTCCTTTGAATTGCAAAAACATATCACGCTGCCAAGATGAAATTTTTCTTTGAACTATTGTTGAAGATACTTATGAAAATCTTGCTGAAAATTCTCATGGAAATCTTACGTTACATATGATCTCTCTTTGTGATAGATGTCTTTTGTTAACATTGATGTGGACCCCACCTTATGTGGTGGCTTAACCACATATCCTCAATCTTGCCACATGATCCATATGACTTAAGAGTCAAATATTTAGAGTGGCTTGCTTCCACGTGGCGTGGGGGGGAAGATTTTAGTCTTTATCCACCTAACATATTAATTTAGTTAGGTAATATTCCGTTACCCGGTAATTAATCAATTACCCACACAATTAAGAATTATCTCAAATTACTTAAAATATTATTCATTTTCAGCACACCTTGTACACCTCACTATCATGGTCATGTGGTATCTTGCATGGCACTAGTCCATAAATACTGGGTATTTTAGCTCGAGCCGTATTTTATCCCAAAATTTCAAACTTCGACGAAATTCATTTTCTTCGATTTACTTATCCTCTCACCTTCACGAATTTACTCATCACTTGTTTGAAATAGCATAATACTTATAATCTTACAATAATCTCATTCCCGAACTTACGTCGATTAACTTACGACGAAACTTTATCGTACGAAAATGCGGGATGTAACATCTTATTTCCGAGCTTCTATTAATTTATTCATGGCGCACTTTCACGTACAAAAACATGGGGTGTAACAATACTAGTACAGCTTATCCGAACATGGGGCCTAGAATACACATCACCTCAATATCGATAAAACTATTTTGGCGTGCAACTCGATCCACATATCCATATCAATACGGTTCTATGGCCCACATCAGTCATCAATATGCTCAAGTCTCAATATGCAGACATCTCACAGAAACAAAATCCAACTATATAACATGGAATATCACGTACAATGACACCAATAATATACGAGACATCATATCAAAAGTGCACAGAGACAGAGATATAACATGCGGATATAACTACCAAGACTGTACAGTGTGACTACAGCTAAGGCAAATAGCTCAACATGGCGAAAATAGCCTTATCATGTCTCAAACAATTGAGCAGGTAGCCTAGGCATGATTTCTAACTCGTAGGCTATCAAAGGAGCATGATAGCAAAACAAGGCATATAATAGCTTAAGAACTACCTGGAACATGAATACCTCGGCGCACGCACCCGCGCCCGTCACCTAGCACGTGCATCTCCCCCAACCCATATCAAATATCATAGTTCTCAGGGGTATTTACCCTCAATTCCAAGTTTAGATACGTTACTTACCTCAAGCAAGCCAAATCAAATACCGAGCAAGCCAACTCATACTCTAAAAATACCATCCCGTGCGAATCAACTACCGAATGGCTTGAAACTAGTCAAAAGCAACTCAAAAATATCAAATAATGCCAAAGGAAACAAACCCAAACAATAAAGGTTGAATCTTTAATCAATTACTCAAAGTCAACCAAAAAGTCAACCGGACACGTACCTTGAAACCCGACAAAACTCACAAATTCCGATAACTCATTAGATACGAGTCCAACCATACTAATTTCACTCATTCCGACTCCGATCGATGTTCAAAACCCAATACTTCACTTTAGAAAAGTTTAGACAAAACCCCCAATTTCTCTTTTAGAATCATCATTCAAATACCAAAATCAAGGATAGAATATGGAATATCTTCAAAATCGAGTCAGAAATACTTACCCCAATCCATGTGGTGAAAATCGCCTCCAAAATTACCCAAATCCAAGCTCCATAACTCAAAATATGGTAAAATGACCAAAACCTTCGAAATAGAGTACTTTATACACTGCTCCAGGGGTACCCTCCGCAAACGCGGAAGAAGCCTCGCGTTCGCAAAGCACAAACTCACAATGCCAGAATTTACACTACGCGTTTGCGGCACCACCCTCGCGAATGCAATGATTAAACATCTAGACCACCGTGAACGTGGACAATGCATCGCGAACGTGAAGAAGAATCCATCAAGACTACCCAGCCGAGCTCAACTCTACGCGAATGCGAACGCGAAGCTTAAGGCCTCAACCATCGCGAATGCGATCCCTACATCACGAATGCGAAGAATCCCAACCTATGACACTACGCTATCACGACTTCATCTTCGCAATCGCGAAGAACAAATGGGGCATCAGAAAACAGCAAAAACCAGCAATGCAATCAACCTCCAAATGCAAATACGGGCATACGCCTATGTCCGAAATCACCATCCGAACCTACCAACCATCAAACCTCTAATCCGAGGTCAATTAAACAAAAGTCAAAGTTGGTCAACGCTTCCAACTTAAAGCTTCCTAGTTAAGAATCATTCTTCCAAATTGACTCCTAACCACTGGAAAAAACCAAAACTGACCATACACGCAAGTAATAACACATCATATAAAGCTACTCATGAACGCAAGCTGCCGAACTGCATGCAAATTCTCAAAACGATTGGTCGGGTCATTACATTCTCCCCCCACTTAAACATATGTTGGTCCTCAAACGTGTCAAGAGTCACAACACAACCATCAAATCACTATATAAAATCACCATACACAGAATCATAGGTGATCCCATGTTACCCAAGTCCATATAATCTTGACAACACAACCTAACTGAAGATCCGTACCTCATCCTTAGCCAATAAACCTTAGAATCTAATCTTCAATATCCGAAAACCAATACAAAACCCGATTCTCACATCTATACACTGCATAAGTCTGAACTGGCTATATCAAGCCATAACCACAACCCAAGATCTAATCACATGATATACTGCATGACTCAGATTCTCCTAGCAATAACTTCCGACCACAATAGTTGCTCAATAACAATTCTAGTACCGGTAACAAACCTCATATCAAATAAAACCTCATTCTGAACGTTAGTGCACTGCTAATGATGATAGAAACACGTAGGTACCAATCACCACTCATCATATGAACAAGTTGTGGAGCTCTCTCGCCCGCCAAAGGCCATATCTAAGTTCTAAGCTGACTACCAGCACTACTCACCCAAACATACCTTAATCAACCCAATACCCCTCATCCCCAGTATAATAACCTCATCTCCTACAATACAAGTTGCTTGGCCAATAAGCCACACCAGCACAACCTCGAACCACATACCGTGTAATTCGTGCGCCAATAGGCAAAACTCGAATACACCCAATAAGGGGAAAGAGAATCAAATGAGAGAACTGCCCCCCAAGCTCAACAGATACAACCACAAGCGCAATGCTATAAAGCCATCTCACTATGGAGAGACAAAACACACAGAAGAAACACAAAGGATCATATCCCAACATAACTTCGCCACGATGCGTGACCCAATCCTAACACCGGTCCACATAGAGTACCTCGAACCATGATGCTCAAAACCAATAACCATGGGCATATCCACAACAAATATGCAAAGTGCATGACCATAACCATGGATAAATGAATAGCACAATATACCACTAATAGAAAGACCATAACTAAGGCGCAATCAACCATTCAACACTCCAAGAGCCTCTTTGCTCGAATTCTTCCACAAGTCTCAAACAGAACTGCATCATGTGTGTAAATAGTCAACAGTCTCACAACTCATAGTAGCATAGCAAAGAAGCACCCTGAACATATCAAGAACGAATAAGATCAACTCTAATCGATGGTACACCCTTTGCAAATAGATATGCTGAATAAATAATTTCGACCTGATGTAGTGTCACGCCCCGAACCTGGGGGGTGAGACCGGCACCCGGTGCCTCACCTATCTTTGCGTACCAACTTGCGACTAAGGGACTCTGAACAAATAATGTTATACTTTGTCCATGGGCCACATTGCAAGATAATTTGCGAACGCTGACTAAACATCAATATAAAGCTGGGCCGACAAGGCCGTCATAGCTACTATAACTAGCAAACCAACAAAATATACATACAAGGTTTACAAGCCTAACATACTGCACTAACTGACATGATATGTCTACAAGCCTCTATTGATGGATGTACTATGATGGGAACAGGGCCCCGACCTATCCATAACATATATATACATATGTACACAAGATGTACGTAAAACACTAGACCCGAAAACTCCGAAGGATGCGGAGCCTACCGATCAAGTTGAACTCAGGTAACACCTATTGAGGAGGTCTATTCGGCTGTCTGTCTGAACCTGCACGCATGAAATGCAGCATCCCCGGCAAAAGGGACGTCAGTACGAAATAATATACCGAGTATGTAAGGCAATAGAATAACTGAAAGCTGAAACTGAAAGTAACTGGGAGTCAAAGATAATCTGAAGATATGCTTACCTTCTGATACTGACTCAACTCTCTCAATATAATAAGTAAAATAGCTCTCTGGCCTTATAGGGCTCGGTATATATAACTGCTCTGCCGTAGTAGGCTCGCTCATAGGCGCTCGGCCATACTAGGCTCTATACCTCGGCCATTCTGGGCTCGCTCATAGGCGCTCGGCCACAATAGGCTCGGTATATAACTTACCATCTGGTCAGAGGTTGCTCAATAGGGGCCTGCCCACCGATTATAGCTCGATGGTGGTAAAAATACAGTAATACTGTATATATATATATATATATATATATATATATATATATATATAGAACCTCTTCTCTCTTGACTGGAAGAAGACAATACTCAATTGAATATAAAGTTTCGATAAGAGAGAATATTGTAATTTATGAGACTAGGATAATGTACATAAGTTAAGGAATACGAACTTCTCTTTATGCCTCTTTATCAAACTCGTGTAATTACAAGATCATGCCAAAATAAAGGAAGGGCTTATCCTTAACATACTTGGAGTAGGGAAAAATACGTATGATATTCTTGAGAAAGATTGCACCGTACTCCCTTAGAATCACAAAATCCCGTTGCTATTATAATATGGAGTCTTGTGTGAATTTCCAAATTCCCTCACCTTCATTCTTGGCTTTGACTTTCTATATAACTCCCTTACCAAATGAATTTTAATATTAATTCAAGATAAGTGTAGGGATGACTAATATGACTTCCCTTTCTACGTGTTTGCAAGGAATGTATTAGCATATTATCCATGTGTCCTCTTAATTGATTGTCTAAAATCAAGAGTCATTATCAAATCTTTCTCCAATGGCTGCCACATGGGGGGTTTGTCTCCACCTACATTTATCCACAAATCCTTAATTACATGGTTAATCTCCCATTAAACTAATAATTAACCGATTACCCACGTAATTAAGAATTATCTCAAACTACTTAAAGTACTACTTATTTTTAATACACCGTATACATCATACTATCATGGTCATGTAGTACCTTGTATGGAACTAATCCATAAATAAGGGGTATTGTAGCTTGAACCGTATTTTATCTCAAAATGTCAAACTTCAACGAAATTCATTTTCTTCCATTTGCTTACCCTCTCACCTTCACGAATTTAGTTGTCACTTGTTTGAAATAGCATAATACTTATAATCTCCAAATAATCTTGTCCTTGAACTGATGCCAATTATCTTATGACAAATTCAACGTACAATACTACAAGATTAACATCGTCGCTGCAGAGCGTAACATCCACGTAATACTGCGAGGCGTAATATGTAGAATACACATTCTCCTTAGGCCTACCTGTGGCCTCTAAATCGATTCCGATCCTCCCAAAATAGGTAGATAACGTTCCTAAAGGTCCACCAAAACCTAACCAGAACATCTACCATTAGCTGTCTAGCTCTGGACATATCTTCATAGTGCACAACCAAGGAATAGTCCACTTCCGAGACTCCTAGTCTCCAAATCACAAGAATATAAAGATCTCCATATCTGATCCCAACTCAACCACCCAAATTACTGACAATCTCTCAATCACAATCATATCACGAAGAATATTTCCATAATTCTTTCGTGGTGCATAGCAAACATCCAACATTAATAGTCGAGCAACCAGGTGCCTACCATAATACTAGTCAATCATGCGCAAGTCAAAACATAGTGCACCTTTGAAATTGCGCACCCTTCTCAGGTTATATCAAATAGCACTAATGTTCTTCTAATCATCTGAACTCGTCCATATTGTCTGGAACTCATAACCTTCCCTTAAAAACCGAATCACAAACTTGTACATGCACATCTCAATCCCACATGGCCAATCGCCTCTATCATACAATAATATGAAAGCACAAGAATCCCATTATCAACTCTGAGTCACAAGAAGTATAAATACTAAATCAGCCAAAAACCTTCCACTTGATCTCATCTAGGAGACAAATCACAACGTGCAACAAACTCCCCATGCCTATATAAAATATCCACCTCAAGTCGTTGTAGAAATCATCGAAAACTCTTCAAAACCCATTAGCACAAGACCAAGACATCAGACTGAATCCCTCAAACTCCACTAAGTCACATAGGTCACCAAACCTCAGAGTATTGCTACAAAATGCCGGTAAAGGCTCACCGCGTCATAAAAACTGAAAGAACCGATCCATTCTATTGTTATACTGATCCAAACCACTACCAAGCTGACTTTTTTCTTTGAATCCTTCTTGACTTGCCTCTAAGTTAACACTCCTTCTTGCCAGCACACCAAGATCCTTGACCAAAGCTCATCACAAGAGACCCTAGCATGAAACCACGCCGTCCTAAAGCCCATAAGCTGATTTATTCCTTCTTATTTCCAACCTATCTTATTTCTAACCTAGTTCTCTTGTAAAAAGTCTTGTGTAATAAAATGTCTTCTTCTAGATAAGTCTCTTATAGTTTCTTCCTCCAAAATATGGGGATATGGCTGGTTTATATTTTAATGTAGAGTCTCAAACTACTTTAGTAGTTGAAGAAAATTGCTCTAGTAGTCGAGGAAGATTACTCTAGTAGTTGAGAAAGATTGCTTTAGTAGTTGAGAAACATTGCTTTAGTCGTTGTTTCGTTAGGAGTGCATATATTTTCCGAGTTCGCTGTTGATGGCCTAGTTGTGGCAAGGGACGCCTTTTGTGAGCCTCCAGCACCCCCTTGTAGGAAGACTATAGTGCGAATGATCCAATCACTATTGAGTTAATCCAATCTCTACGAAGGTAATCCAATCTATATTCTAATAATTCAATCTCTACTTTAGTATTTTACTAATCTTTATGATTCCCGATACTACACCCACCCCCTGTAAGGTTGCTTCCTTAACCTTTCCGTTATTGAAATGTATAATCCTTAATGATATGGAAATACCGAGAGTTCCGACACCATCCAATCCAAATCTCAGATCTTAGCCTTTTTACAAATCCAGTAATTTCCCAAATGCCACACATGAATTTTGAACCCTTTAGAACCTTCTCAAGAGTGTTCCACCCTATTATAATCTCAAATTCACCGCCAAAACGAGCCGAACGACCTGTGCTCCATTAGCACCCAAACACCTAAAGAAGTACTCCATATCTAAGCAACCGAATGAATCCCCGCTCCATTCACACTACTGCCACCACGAATAACAACTTGAATCACTCCAAGATTTCCATATATCCATTAAGTGTAATACATAATGCATCCAGAAATTTCTCTACTCGAGTCATCCTTTAAATCAACCTCTTCGAATTATAATCAATCCCCAAGTATGCCCGTAACCATAACTTAACGTAATACATTACAATACAGTCTTATCATCGATAGCAGACTCCCCCTTGGCTTGAAGCCATAGAATATAACATCTGATAACCCACAATACCTTTAACCTATAACTTCCATAACCACATACCGTAATTTTAGCCAAATCCTTCATGACCTCATGTAGCACAAATCATAAAACAAAAGTACCTCAAATTATCTACTAAGCTAACATTCACCCTCTTGGCAGCCAAGCCAACTTCCTCAAGCGATCAAAACTCAAATTGCAACACATATAACCCACTTGGTTGAAAGAAACTCTCCACAAAACATCGTGAAAATCACACATCCATCGACTACGCGGCAGGTGATGACCCACCTGCATAGCCTGAAACTGGCATCTCACTACATCCCCATCATGGTCACAACCACTAAGCAATCTCTGTTTTCGCGAGTCTGAACTCATCAACAAGTAATAAGAATCTACTTCATTCCACAAATGAGCAACATGAAAGATCCCTCAAAAACACTTAAAACTCAAGACTGTACAATACTTAAAATAGAAATCAAGAACCCAATAGCCCTTTTCATATCCCAAGCAAACTCTTCTCATCACCACCAAGCCAACCGAACACATTCCACAGTCACATCTCATCATATAGCTATTCAACCACTCACTGAGCTATCAATCTAACTCCTAGGGACACTATCGGGAATATAAGTCCAAAAGCACATACCCATACAATTGAAACTACTGAGCCCAAGTTGCGGTCTGAGCTAGGGCCTCAAGTCCCCCAGATTGGCCAATAACCAAAATGCAAGAAACACATCTCGCACCTCATCCATGATATCGCAAGATGACATCACACTACTGGCACCGAGTGCTCAAAATAATATACGAGTGAGTGGAAGGAATTCAATAAGATACACTTCAAGCTGAATCAATGCCGCACGATAAGGAAATTAAGATGGAAAATTTTCCTACATGCCTTGTAACCTCTCGAATATAGGTATGGACGTCAACATACCGATCCGCAAGACTCTACTAGATATTTGTTCATGACTCTTAGAATCTATGAACCTAGTTCTGTGATATCAACTTGTCATGACACAAAATCCATCTAGTCGTGATGTCCCCAACTCGCTAGGTAAGCTAAGTAATATTCAACAGAACTCAAATGAGAATAATAAGAGTGAATGAGTAAAATAAATGAACCTTATAGAAACTCCCAAGGATTGGTAGTACAAGCCATGAGCTACTAAGACTTCAGATTTACAAATATTGTATGAAAAATACATACAATATCTGTTTTAATATATATATATATATATATATATATATATATATATAAAAACATAACTCAAATCTAGAACTACCAAAAATAAGTGGTAGCCATGTCAGGACAAAGGGCACATCTTTAAGGATAGCTCTCGCCAAGTGCAGCAATATCAGCTGTCAGATCTACAGCAAGGTGCAGATGTGTAGTATGAGTACAACCGACCCCATGTATGTAATAAGTAATAAACCTAATCTCAAGTTTAAAGCAGTGACGAACTCGGAAGAAGATCAGTGTCCAGCACCAATAGCCAATAACAATTTTTAATAGTATAGTGAATACAATAAGGGTATATAACTCAAGAGATGAAATGCTCAGCTTTTTCACATATACAGGAAAGTAGAATTGCTTCTCATGTACAAAAGTTAAAGTCCAATGTTACACCCCATATTTTCGTACGTGATAGTACGTCGTAAGTCAATATATGTAAGCGTAGGAATGAGATCATTTTTGAAAGTACATAAAGTAAGTTAATCATGTTAATTTGGAGGTTATAAATATTTAAGATCGTGAACTGCAAGTACCAAGAGGGTTGGAAGTCTTAGAAGCTTAACGAATTGAAGAAAAAAAGTTTCGTCGAAAGTTGACAAGTTGGGAATGTTATGAGGTTGTGTTATGAGTTATTTTAGTCTTATAGTAGTCGTGTGTTATGTTTTAAAGTCAAGCGAGTTATGAAACAAAAGTTGGCATAGGTCATCACAAGTTACATTCATAGAGAGAAATTTACATTTTCACAAAACTGCGCAGACTTGTAGGTAACAAGTTGGCTTATCACCTACTTGCCCAAAGGAGAGGCCTCAATTAAAAGCTCCAAAAGTGACCAGAGAGGGGCGGACAAGAGGCGAATTTAAAGGTCTTATTAACTCATTGCTTTCCCTCATTTCTCAGACCAACAAAATAAGATTTAACCCGTGCAAATCCTCCCAAAAGATCCCACACAAACCCTAGGTAATTTCGGGTAATACGATGTGATTCTAGTGGTGACAACCACGAACAACTTGCTAGTTTCTCTTTCTCCTTCTTTTAGCTGCATTAGGGGACTGGCTTTTGATGAATAAGGATTAGGTTTAGTGGGTTATACTCAGTTCAAGGTAAATATATGCTTCTCCTTCCATTATCTGTGCTTCTACGAGTTGTAACTTGATCATAAAGACTAGACCTAGCGAGTTTCGAAAGAGTGGTATGTTGTTTATTGTTGCATTACTGTTTGCTGGTTGTGAACTTATTTTTAAGTTGAATTCATAGCTGGTTTATAGGATAAGAGGCTTAATTATGTATTGTTGGTTGTGTTGCTCAATTTGAAAAAAAATACAAGTTGAAACGTGTTTTAGTAAACTGAAAAATCACTCTTGAGTTGCTGAACTTGTGGGACAGTTTTGTGGGCTGGTTCGTGTTGCTGTTGGGTTGTCTCTTTTGCTACTATTTTTATGGAGTTTGGGAGGTGATATGGTGTGGAGAAACACCATATAATGGCAAGGTGGTTGGCTGGTCGTTCATCGTTACACTTTCGGTTTGTCGTTTTGTGTATGAACTGAGTGGGGTATGTGGGCTATTTTGTGTTATTTTCTTATAAATATAAGGTTGGAAAATGATGTATACATGTTTTTATTAGTGTGTTCTTGTTGGTGGTGGTGTTATGTCGAATTGGGAGGAAGTAAAGATTATAGAGGAGATGTTTCCTGTTTTATTATAAAATAAGCTTGTCGTTTGTTGTGCGTAGTTGTACCTTCCGTAACATAATGATAATATTGTTATCGTTGTTGTAGATTAAGGTGCAATGAGACGAGTTCAACGTGGTTATTGGATAGATTGTGATAAGGTATGTTAAGGCTAAACCTTTCCTTTATTTTATGCATGATCTTGTAAATACATGTGTTTGATAACGAGACATAAAGAGAAGTTCGTATTCCTTAATTTATTCACATTATCCTAGTCACATAAGTTACAATATGCTCCCTTATTGGGACTTTCTATTCGGTTAATATTGTATTCTTCAGGTCAAGAGAGCAGAGGGTCTATATATATATATATATATATATATATATATATATATATATATATATATATATATATATATATATATATATATACAGTATTATAGTATTTTCACGACCATCGAGCTATAATCAGTGGGCATGCCCCTATTGAGCAGCCTCTGATAAGATCACCACCATCAAGCTATATTCGGTGGAAAGGCCCCTATTAGGCAACCTCCGATCAGATGGCAAGTGAAATACTTGTTACACCTCATGTTTTCGTACGTGAAAGTATGCCATAAGTAAATTGATGTAAGCTCAAAAAGGATGAAATCCTTCTACAAGGCTAAGGAAGGTTTATCGAAGTATTTGGTAAGTTAGGATGAATGATACTTTTCAATCACGATTTAAATGAGTTTAAAGTTGTGATATGGATATATATGATGTTTGGATATGAAATATAAAGTTTGGGAAAAAATCGGATTTAAGTTACGAAAAAACCGACTAAGGATTTCCCTTGTAATAAAGCGTTTTGAGCAATACATTTCATGTGCTATATGAGGTCTTTTTGGGACATATTATATACCAAAATTAAATCTTAAAACCTAGTTTCCAACGGACAGAACCATTTATTCATATGACATCGGGGAAGAGAAATATGGATTTTTAAAGTAGGGTCGCCAAGTCACGTTGCGCACTTCGGAGAAACTGGCAGGTTTATAGGCCAAGTTGCGATGCCATTTTCTCCCAATATATTGAGATTTACATGGACATATTATATATAATTAAGTCAATATGTGTCTAGTTTCCAACGCTGCACAGTTTGTCAATACAATATCGGAATAGAGAGATACAAGTGTCCGATGTGGCACTGCTCAAGCTGCCAAGCAGGCAGCTTACCCACCAGCTTGGAAAATTGAGGAGGTGGTCTTATCCCCTAATATATCGTCAACAATACAGATGTTACTCAAAAAAAACCACTCTCAAGATCTCCAAAATCATCCCTAACATATCTCAACATCACAAGAACCCAACTCAAGGAAACAACAACTCAAATCGTCATCAAAGATGTTAAAGAATACAAGAGAATGCTTCTATGGTGTTGTGGTGTGATTGAGGGCAATTGTGAGCTATGTTGATATAGGGTTTCTAGTTGTAGCTGCTGTACAAGTTATGTATAACATCATCTTGACTGTGCCTAAGTTTAATCTTGTGTTAGTTGTGTTGTTTGAGTGAAAAATCATAAGATAGCACTTGAAAGAACATGGGATATGGTTGTCTTTTTGGTTGGACTGTTTTGTTGCTAAATATATTGTTTGTGATGGCTGAAAATTGTGAGAAATAATTTAATAATGTTGTGTCTGATGTTGTTAAGCTTTTCTAGGTGTTAATTAAGTTGACTGGAGAAGAAAAGATGAAACACATGTGATTGACAATAAAAATTAAGGTGCTAGATGTATGGGGCTGTTTGGAAATTATTTTGTCAATGTTTTAAACTAGAAATAATATGGTACATATAAGTATGATGTTCTGAAGGTTGTAAACTAATTTTTGGAATAAGATTTGGATTCAATTTATATCTTGTTATGAGTAAAAACAAGCTTGCCGCTTAATATGATTGTTAAGATAATCAGAGAAACTCATATTGGATTGTATCGTTGTTGTTGCTATTGTTGTTTATAGTTTTTCTTGTTGGTATGTCTTTGGGTTGTATTAAAAATAGGGGAGTTGCTGTCCGATTTTCCTTAAGTCATATGACTAACCAAATACGATGGTATGACATTATATGTTAACGACAATATCATTTCACTTGTTGTAGATGAAAGAAGTTGTGTTGAGCTTGGTTGAGTAATAAGGATGAGATCATACATGTATGTTAAGGCTATTCCTTCTTTCCGTTCGGCATTATCCAAGTAACGATACATAAACGTAATGTTATTTCATAAATTGTTCTACTTTTAGTAACTAAGAAGGTCTACGTTATTCATTCCTATAAAATGATATTCAAGCATGTCTAAGTATGTATCTAGTTCCCTATTGGAGGTATTTGATAAAGATGTTAATGTTTTTAATATAGTGATGCATGCATCTTCATGCATTTACCACCGTGCTACGGCCGGTCGGGCAGTTACCAGTGTTTGGGCAGTTATGTATCATTATTTACCACCGGTTGGGCAGTCATGCATATTCATTTACCATCGAGATAAGGCCGGTAGGGAATTTTGGCATTTACCACCGAGATACGGCTGGTTGGGCAATTACACATTTACCACCGAGCTATGGCCGGTCGGCCAATCATTCATTTACCACCATGCTACGGCTGGTCGGGCAGTTATCACTGATCAGTTGGGCAGTCATGCACCATACGATACGGATAAGAGCCTAGAAAAGAAGCATTATATATATTAGTATAATAAGTATGCATATACGGTGACACTTCACAGATTCAGGTTGATTCTTATATGTCTTTAGTTAATGTTGACTTAATATTATGTTTCAGTTCCGCCTTATATACTCGGTATATTATTCGTACTGACGTCCTTTTGTTGGGGACGCTGCATTCATGCCTACAGGTATAGATAATCAGTTTGACGAGTCCTCATAGTAAACGAGATTGGAATTCAGCGAAGGATTGGTAAGACTCCACCTCATTTGGAGTGCAGCCGAGTCTATGAGTCATCGTGTCAAAGTTTTGCTACAGACTTATGCATAGGCTGGTATCCTGTCCCATTTGATATCAAATAATATTAGAGGCTTTGTAGACAGAGGTACATTTTTTACAGTATGTCAGATGCCTTGACGGCCCATATGTATTCATGTTTTAAGAAAAATGGTTCAGTGATACAGCGTTTCCCTATTTATGGTTATACGTTACGAGTTCTGGCCATGTTGGCCCATGATAGTTACAAATAAAAAAAGAGTTATAGAGTGTTTCGCTCGGGCCAGTACGGCACCGGGTGCTAGTCACACCTCCCCGTGTTTGAGGCGTGACAAAGTGGTATCAGAGCAAGTTGTGTCCGAGGGAGTTTACAAAGCCGTACCTAGTAGAATCTCTCACTTATGGGTGTGTTGCGTGTCACATTTATAATTCAGAGGCTATAGGGCATTTAGGAAATGTTACCCTTCTTTGTTTTCCAAATCGTGTCATAGAGCTTTGCAGTAAGAAGTCAGTATGGAGCTTTCGCCAGATTTTGTTTGCACTAGAGGTGCAGGTATCATAGCAGAGCTTTAAGGCGTGGATGTAATTTTTTCTTATGTGGAAGGAAATTATGAAAGAAACAAAATATACGATGCGAGATTGAAAGGTAAGTAAGGTAAAGGTGAAGAAGATACGAGATACTCAAGTACAAAAGGTAATAGTCTAGACATCAGATAGAGGTTGGGTTTTAGTTTAGTTTACAAACGAGAGAAGAGTCGCATAGGCGTATTTACAATGTCAGAGACAATTACAAGATTGGAAGGATTCCGACCACAAGTCGTGGTGTGAGAAAGAGGCCTAAAGGGGGTATGCCCTGGCCTTTGGAATTATTCACAGAACAGTTGCCTAGATGTCAAGAAGAGTTGTAAAGTATTCGCAAGAGCTATAAGTTATGATAATGATAAGTGCATCAGTAAACATTTGAGGATAAATGTTCCAAAGGGGGGAATTATGTTACACCCCATGTTTCCATACGTGAAATTACGCCATAAGTAAATTGATGTAAGCTCAAAAAAGATGTAATCCTTCTACAAGGCTAAGGAAGGTTTATGGAAGTATTAGGTAAGTTAGGATGAATGAGACCTTTTAATCATGATTTAAATGAGTTTAAAGTTGTGATATGGCTATATATGATATTTGGATATGAAATATAAAGTTTGGGAAAAAAATCGGATTTAAGTTGCGAAAAAACCGACTAAGGATTTGCCTTGTAATGAAGCGTTTTGAGCAATACATTTCTTGTGTTGTATGAGGTCTTTTTGGGACATATTATATACGAAAATGAATTTCTTGGAACCTAATTTCCAACGGTCCAAACCATTTATTCATATGATATCGCAGCAGAGAAATATGGATTTTTAAAGTAGGGTCGCCAAGTCACGTTGCAGCAATTCGGAGAAACTGGCAGGTTTATAGTCCAAGTTGCAACGCAGTTTTCTCCCAATATATTGAGATTTACATGGACATATGTATATAGAATTAAGTCACTATGTGTCTAATTTCCAACGCTGCAAATCATTTGTCAATACAATATCGGAATACAGAGATACAAGTGTCTGAAGTGGCACTGCTCAAGCTGCCAAGAAAATTGAGGCGGTGGTCTTATCCCCTTATATCTGGTCAACAATACAGATGTTACTCACAAAAAACCACTCTCAAGACCTCCAAAATCATCCCAAAAATATCTCAATATCACAAGAACCAAACTCAAGGAAACAACAACTCAAATCATCATCAAAGATGTTAATGAATACAAGAGAATACTTCTATGGTGTTGTGGTGTGATTGAGGGCTATTGTGAGCTAAGTTGAGATAGGGTTATGAGTTGTAGCTGTTGTACAAGGTATGTATAACATCATCTTGATTGTGCCTAAGTTTAATCTTGTGTTGGTTGTATTATTTAAGTGAAAAACCATAAGATAGCATTTGAAAGAACATGGGATATGGTTGTCTTTTTGGTTGGACTGTTTTGTTGCTAAATATATGGTTTGTGGTTGCTGAAAATTGTGAGAAATAATTTAATAATGTTGTGGCTGATGTTGTTAAGCTTTTCTAGGTGTTAATTAAGTTGATTGGAGAAGAAAAGATGAAAAACATGTGATTGACGATAAAAATTAAGGTGCTAGATGTATGGGGCTGTTTTGGAAGGTATTTTGTCGATGTTTTAAACTAGAAATAATATGGTACATATAAGTATGAGGTTCTGAAGGTTGTAAACTAATTTATGGAATAAGATTTGGATTCAATTTATAACTTGTTATGAGTAAAAAGGAGCTTGCCACTCAATATGATTGTTAAGATAATCAGAGAAACTCATATCGGATTGTATCGTTGTTGTTGCTATTGTTGTTTATAGTTTTTCTTGTTGGGCTGTCTTTAGGTTGTATTAAAAATAGGGTAGTTGCTGTCCGATTTTCCTTAAGTCATACGACAAGCCAAATACGATGGTACAACATTATATGTTAACGATAATATCATTTCACTTGTTGTAGATGAAAGAAGTTGTGTTGATCTTGGTAGAGTAATAAGGATGAGATCATACAGGTATGTTAAGGCTATCCCTTCTTTCCGTTCGGCATGCTCCAAGTAACGATACGTAAACGTAATGTTATTTCATAAATTGTTCTACTTTTAGTAACTAAAAAGGTCTACGTTATTCATTCATGTAAAATGATATTCAAGCATGTCTAAGTATGTATCTAGTTCCATATGGAAGTATTTGATAAAGATGTTAATGTTTTTAATATAGTGATACATGCATCTTCATGCATTTATCACCGTGCTAAGACCGGTCGGGCAGTTACCACCAGTTGGGCAGTTAGGTATCCATATTTACCACCGGTTGGGCAGTCATGCATATTCATTTACCACCGAGCTAGAGCCGGTCGGGCAGTCTGGCATTTACCACCGAGATACGGCCGGTTGGGCAGTTACACATTTACCACCGAGCTATGGCCGGTCGGCTGGTCATGCATTTACCACCGCGCTACGTTTGGTCGGGCAGTTATCACTGATAAGTTAGGCAGTCATGCACCATATGATACGGATAAGAGCCTAAAAAAGAAGAATTATATATATTAGTATATTAAGTATGCATATACGGTGACACTTCGCAGATTCAGGTTGATTCTTATATGTCTTTAGTTAATGTTGACTTATTGTTATGTTTCGGTTCTGCCTTATATACTCGGTAGATTATTCGTACTGACGTCCTTTTGTTGGGGACACTGCATTGATGCCTGAAGGTATAGATAATCAGTTTGACGAGCCCTCATAGTAGACGAGATTGGCATTCAGCGAAGGATCGGTAAGACTCCGCCTCATTTAGAGTGCAGCCGAGTCTATGAGTCATCATGTCAAAGATTTGCTACAGACTTATGGGTAGGGAGGTACCCTACCCCATTTGATGTCAAATAATATTAGAGGCTTTGTAGATAGAGGTACATTTTGTACAGTATGTCAGAGGCCTTGACGGCCCATATGTATTCATGTTTTTAGAAAAATGGTTCAGTGATACAGCGTTTCCCCACTTCTGGTTATACGTTACGAGTTCTAGCCGTGTTGGCCCATGATAGTTACAAAGAATAAAAGAGTTATAGAGTGTTTTGCTTGGGCCAGTACGGCACCGGGTGCCAGTTATGCCCCCCAGGTTTGAGGCGTGACAAAGTGGTATCAGAGCAAGTTGTGTCCTAGGGAGTTTACAAAGCCGTGCCTAGTAGAATCTCTCACTTATGGGTGTGTTTCGCGCCACATTTATAATTGAGAGACTATAGGGCATT
The DNA here is from genome assembly GCF_000715075.1 of Nicotiana tabacum. Taxonomy (NCBI): domain Eukaryota; kingdom Viridiplantae; phylum Streptophyta; class Magnoliopsida; order Solanales; family Solanaceae; genus Nicotiana; species Nicotiana tabacum. The sequence goes on along the minus strand of NC_134094.1, from coordinate 61,687,225 downwards.
TAGGAAATGTTACCCTTCTTTTGTTTCCAAATCGTGTCATAGAGCTTAGTCGTAAGAAGTCAGTGTGGAGCTTTCGCCAGATTTTGTATGCACTAGAGGTTCAGGTATCACAGCAGAGCTTTAAGTAGTGGATGTTATTTCTACTTATGTGGAAGGAAGTTATGAAAGAAATAGAAGATACGATGCGAGATTGGAAGGTAATTAAGGTAAAGTTGAAGAAGATACGAGACACTCAAGTACAAAAGATTATAAATAGTCCAGACATCAGATAGAGGTTGGGTTTTAGTTTAGTTTACAAAGGAGAGAAGAGTCACATAGGCGTATTTACAAGGTCAGAGACAGTTACGAGATTGGAAGGATTCCGACCACAAGTCGTGGTGTGAGAAAGAGGCCTAAAGTGGGGGAATGCCCTACCCTTTGTAATTATTCACAGAACAGTTGCCTAGATAGCAAGAAGAGTAGTAAAGTATTCGCAAGAGCTATAAAGTATGATAATGATAAGTGCATCAGTAAACATTCGAGGACGAATGTTCCAAAGGGGGAAATGATGTTACACCCCATGTTTCTGTACGTAAAAGTACGCTATAAGTAAATTGATGTAAGCTCAAAAAGGATGTAATCCTTCTACAAAGCTAAGGAAGGTTTATTGAAGTATTAGATAAGTTAGGATGAATGAGACTTTTTAATCATGATTTAAATGAGTTTAAAGTCGTGATATGGCTATATATGATGTTCGGATATAAAATATAAAGTTTGGGAAAAAAATAAGATTTAAGTTAAGGAAAAACTAAGGATTTGCCTTGTAATGAAGCATTTTGAGCAATACATTTCATGTGTTATATGAGGTCTTTTTGGACATATTATATACTAGAATAAAGTTCTTGGAACCTTGTTTCCAATGGTCCAAACCATTTATTCATATGACATCGAGGTAGAGAAATATGGATTTTTAAAGTATGGTCGCCAAGTCACGTTGCCGCATTTCGGAGAAACTGGCAGGTTTATAGTCCAAGTTGCAACGCAGTTTTCTCCCAATATATTGAGATTTACATGGAGATATTTATATGGAATTAAATTACTATGTGTGTAGCTTCCAACGCTGCAAACCGTTTGTCAATACGATACCGGAATAGAGAGATACAAGTGTCCGAAGTGGCACTGCTCAAGCTGCCAAGCAGGCAGCTTACCCACCTGCTTGGAAAATTGAGACGGTGGGCTTATCCCCTTATATCTCGTCAACAATAAATATGTTACTCACAAAACACCACTCTCAAGATCTCCAAAATCATCCCTAACATATCTCAAAATCACAAGAACCAAACTCAAGGAAACAACAACTCAAATCATCATCAAAGATGTTAAAGACTACAAGAGAATGCTTATATGGTGTTGTGGTGTGATTGAGGGCTATTGTGAGCTAAGTTGAGATAGGGTTTCGAGTTGTAGCTGCTGTACAAGGTATATATAACATCATCTTGATTGTTTTAATCTTGTGTTGGTTGTGTTGTTTGAGTGAAAAACCATAAGATAGCACTTAAAAAAACACAGGATATGGTTGTCTTTTTGGTTGGTCTGTTTTGTGTATAAATATATGGTTTTTTGGTGGCTGAAAATTGTGAGAAATAATTTAATAATATTGTGGATGATGTTGTTAAGCTTTTCTAGGTGTTAATTAAGCTGATTGGTGAAGAAAAGATGAAAAACAAGTGATTGACGATAAAAATGAAGGTGCTAGATGTATGGTGCTGTTTTGGAAGGTATTTTGTGGATGTTTTAAACTAGAAATAATATGGTACATATAAGTATGATATTCTAAAGGTTGTAAACTAATTAATGGAATAATATTTTTATTCAATTTATATCTTGTTATGAGTAAAAACGAGCTTGCCGCTCAATATGATTGTTAAGATAATCAAAGAAACTCATATTGGATTGTATCGTTGTTGTTGCTATTGTTAGTTATAGTGTTTGTGGTTGGGCTTTCTTTGGGTTGTATTAAAAATAGGGTAGTTGCTGTCCGATTTTCCTTAAGTCATACGACTAGCCAAACACGATGGTACGATATTATATGTTAACGACAATATCATTTCACTTGTTGTAGATGAAAGAAGTTGTGTTGAGCTTAGTTGAGTAATAAGGATGAGATCATATAGGTATGTTAAGTCTATCCCTTCTTTCCATTCGGCATGATCCAAGTAACGATACGTAAATGCAATGTTATTTCATAAATGGTTCTACTCTTAGTAACTAAGAAGGTCTACATTATTTATTCCTATAAAATGATATTCAAGCATGTCTAAGTATGTATCTAGTTCCCTATGGAGGTATTTGATAACGATGTTAATGTTTTTAATATAGTGATACATGCATCTTCATGCATTTACCACCGTGCTAAGACCGGTCGGGCAGTTACCACCGATTGGACAGTTATGTATCAATATTTACCACCGGTTGGGTAGTCATGCATATTCATTTACCACCGAACTAGGGCCGGTCGGGCAGTCATGCATTTACCACCGAGATACGGACGGTTGGGCAGTTACACATTTACTACTGAGCTAGGGCCGGTCGGGCAATCATGCATTTACTACCGCGCTACGGCCGGTCAGGCAGTTATCACTGATCAGTTGGGTAGTCATGCACCGTACGATATGGATAAGAGCCTAAAAAGAAGCATTATATATATTAGTATAATAAGTATGCATATATGGTTTCACTTAAGAGATTCAGGTTGATTCTTATATGTCTTTAGTTAATGTTGACTTACTGTTATGTTTCAGTTCCGCCTTACATACTCGCTATATTATTCGTATTGACGTCCTTTTGTTGGGGATGCTGCATTCATGCCTGCAGGTATAGATAATCATTTTGACGAACCCTCATAGTAGACGAGATTGGCATTCAACGAAGGATCGGTAAGACTCCATCTCATTCACAGTGCAGCCGAGTCTATTAGTCGTCGTGTCAAAGTTTTGCTATAGACTTATGGGTAGGCCGGTACTCTGTCCCATTTGATGTCAAATAATATTAGAGGCTTTGTAGACAGAGGTACATTTTATACAGTATGTCAGAGGCCTTGACGGCCCATATGTATTTATGTTTTAAGAAAAATGGTTCAGTGATACAGCGTTTGCCCACTTATGGTTATACGTTACGAGTTGTGGCCATGTTGGCCAATGATAGTTACAAAGAAAAAAAGAGTTATAGAGTGGTTCGCTCAGGCCAGTACGGCACTGGGTGCCAGCCACGCCTCCCCAGGTTTGAGGCATGACAATAACATAGGACTGTGGTCGAGCACCTATGAGTGAGCCCAGAATGGCCAAGATACGGAGCCTAGTATGGCCAAGCGCCTATGAGAGAGCCTACTACCGCAGAGCAGTTACATGTACCGAGCCTTATAGGGTCGGACAATAATTTTACTTACTATATTTAGAGAGGTGAGTAAGTATCAACAGATAAGCATATCTTCAGATTATCTTTGACTGCCAGTTACTTTCAGTTATTATATTATCAGTTCAGTTTCAGCTTTCAATTAGTTTGTTGCCTTACATACTCGGTACATTATTTCGTACTGACATCCCTTTTGCTGGGCATGCTGCATTTCATGCCTACACTTCCTGATAGACAGCTTGATAGACCTTCCCAATAGACAGAGTCAAACAACAACTTGGCTGGTGAGCTCTACTTCCTTGGAGTTACCACGTTTAGACCTTGGAGTCCATCTTATATATACAGGTTTGATGGGTAGGTCGACGCCCTACCCCGACTATGATACAATTCAGTTATATCTAGAGGTTTGTAGACGAGTCCTGTGTATTTTATATACCAGTATTGTTGCCTTTCCAAGCCTGTGTATATGTTTAGTTTGGCATTGCTTGTTGGAGACATTCATGGCGGCCTTGGCGGCCTACACAGTTATGTATATGAGCTTTTAGGTATGTTTACCCCTCAAATGAGAGAGATTTCTTTTCAGATGATTCAAAATGTGGCCCCATCGGCCTCGATTGGTATTGTCAGCTTGCAGGTAGGCCTCGTCGGCCTAAGTTGAGGGATACCCCTCAAGAGTTTACAGTTATGAAGTGGTACGCTCGAGCCGAGTATGGCACAGGGTGCTGGCCACGCCTCCCCAGGTTTGGGGTGTGATATCCAAATCTTTCACGGAAGTCTCAAATGTTTGAGTTATCAAAGAATTGTGATTCTTCCACACAATAAGCAGCAAATAAGCCTTTTAGTTTACCAGTTAGCATATGGAAAGTACATCTCTATGCCAACATGGAAAATATACATGTCAAATAATCAAATGTCATATCACTGTCTACTATGAGGAAGGTACATCTACTGGCCTACATGTCAAATATACATGTCAAGTAATCAAATGTCATGTCATTGTCTAGCATGAGGAAGGTACATCTCTATGCCTACATGCCAAATGTACATGTCAAATAATCAAATGTTATGTCACTGTTTAGCATGAGAAAGTTACATCTATGTGCCTACATGTCAAATATACATGTCAAAAAATATGTTTCACAGTGAAATCATTAATTACACACAATGTTAGCACACTCTAGGTGTCCGGATCAAATGCCCCACTTCATCACACACAATATATACATGTCAAATCAACAATATCACCATGAACCCATTAAAATAATCACACTTAGCATTGTACGGGTGTCTGGCATAACTGCCCATCATCGAGCACGTGTATATAACACTGTGTCAGCGGCCACTACTGGCATGTCAAACACTGTTGACGGCCAATTTTGACCCTCCCTTTTAAAATTAATTTATTCACGCTTAACAATTTACAATAAATACTCTAAAAGTTTTTTTCTATCAATGAATATCTATGTTTATAAATTAATTAATATTAGTTTCAAAATAAATTACATACTACTAATATTGTTTAATTACAAATATATTTACTATTATAAAAATAACTTTTGTATATGCATTACATAGGTTTTATAATTTGAAAAAAATTATTCTTTAATTTCCAATGAATTAGGTTACTATGTAAATATTTTGAAATTAATGCTTTAATTCGAAATATATGTCATTTATAGATAATTATTTAAAATAATTAATAACATATAGTCATTATAATTTCACCATATTTTTATTGAAATTGTTAAGTTTATATAAACTGATTTTAAAAGAGTTAAAGACTAAAATGCTACAATTGCAATTCTTGAATCAAATGTAATTTGGCCATTTTTAAAATTAATTTTTGCCCAAATGCAAGCCCATGTCCTAAAATACCCAACCCAAACAATCCTCCCAATATCTATTGGAAATTCTTGCCATTACCTCTCAACCAATAACGATCTGCCACGCCACCCGTCTCCCACACTCACAAAACAAACAAAAATCATCTGGGCCATCCATTTCTTAGATCAACGGTCCATAATTTTAACTTTATTTCCACTTTAATTTTAAAACTCTCAGAAGACTTAATCCTCACCGTTGGATCAATAAGATCTAACGGACACCAAAACTCCCCATAAAAGTTTAAAATCCCTAAATATCAGGCCCGTTGATCCAAAAGATCAACGACCTAGATCAAATCATTCAACCATAAATCAGAGATGAATAAACCCCATCTCCCAAAACCCTAATCATTTCCCCTTTTAACCGCCGTCCTCCTTTCCCTTTCTTCTCTATTCTCTCATCTTCCCTAAACTCCATCAATCAACCGACCTTGCACAAAGTAGTGCAAGGTCGTAAAATCAATCTCAAATCATCTCGTTTGCCTCCCATATCCACGATTCTTGCTGAATCTTTGCCTATTCCATCACCGAAATTCAAAACTCCCAAATCCAAACCCTAACCTTAGAGATGAAACTTCAAATCGCTATTGACCTTTCAAATCCATGGCATGAATGGTTGTTCCTTTTGTTCTTACACTCTTAGTCCCGTCGTTCTTTCCTTTTTCGCCATTCGATCTCAAAACCTTAATAGAAGAAATCAGACCAAAAGGTGCAACTTCAAACTCGCTTGATTTCTTCTTTCGTCCTTTCAAATCAAAGCGAGTAGGAGATGCTAGCTGGCTTCATCATCAATATTTGACACCCAGAGGTCAAAATGACCTCTAGGTATTAGGGTTCTGACTGGTGGTTCCTTGTGCTTCAACGTTATGCCGCTCATACCTCTCCACTCAGGTAAACTCAAACACTGATTTCCCCTCTGTTCTCTCTGATTTTACCCGACTATGCTCACATCATCAACTTAACGTCACTCTCTACTATCCTGGTTTGAATGCTGAAACTCTAAGGCCTTAAATGGAACTATAAATAGCAGTCTTCAATGCTCTCACCTAATATAAACCAACCAAGAGAATCTAACACTTAACACACTATGCTCAAAAACACTAAGAACATTAGGATTTCTAGTCTTAGCTTTTCTTACTGTCTTCCTCTCTTTTGTCAAGTTCTTTGCTGGTTCAAGCTTGAAGTTTTCTGGGATCTTTGAGCAACAAAGGAATTCATTTGGGCTGTTTCCCTTAAGAAGGTTATCACCTTTCTCTCCCTTTTCTTCTGTTCATCTCTCTGGATGATTTAGATATGTTAAGTTTCTGTAGATTATAGTTATGCTGCATGTGCTTGACATGTTTGATATTTATGTTTTTGTTAGTCTGACAACCTTTTATGATCAACTTGTTCTATTATCAATTAGGTAAATGATAATTATTGATCTTTGTTCTGAGTTTTCCTACTGTCTCCATGCCTGAATTCTTACATGTTTGTGTTAAATACAAACTTCGTAGTTCTCAGTGACTTACAATAAACTCACCTTTGTTTATTGCACTTCTGTAATTTTGTGAGTTTTGGAAGCTAAGTTTACAACTTGATAGTTATTGCTACGATGAAACCTGAACTTGTTCAAGACTTATATCTCCGTTCCTCTTAACCTTGAGCCTAAACTTGAAGTGTCTTTGCTTGTGTTTGTCTAATTATTTTACGAAGTTATCACCATAGTCTTTTACTTTATTTTAGCTATCATTATTATTGAACCAATCATAGTCTTTTACTATGATTCTACTGAGATTTCATCATGTTTCCTTGCACCTTATTTGCCTTATGGTTAATTTCATTATTTGGTAACATTAACTGATATACTCCTGGAAATCCAATATGCCCATATCACCTAACTATGTTGAAAGAATTCAAGTGTTTAGATTCTTCTCTTCTTTGAATCTGTATCTACTGACTCTGAGGGTAATTGTTGGGCTATCACTATAACTTTCTCATGAACATGCTCAACTGTTGTATGCATAGGAAACTGTCTCATTTGCATCAAGTTATTTTCTTCTCATGAATCTTTGCTGCATGTATATTCTGTAAGGTTAAACCATTTTCCTCTTCTTAGAGTAAGTCATGATTTGTTTAGATAAAGTCAACTAGTAATTGATGTGCAAGCTTGTTTGTTCCATAGTCAGTTGAGATCTTTACACATATATGCAATACATACCTGTCCTTAATCTCTTTGAGTCCCTGTTGAATTTTTGTAAAGTCTGCATGCATCTAGCATTAGCTCATCCTCCATGAAAGTAGGATTTAGACATACTATCAATTGATAGTTTTAGGAATTGAAGCATGGTCACTCCATACTTACTTGTTAAGTTAGACCTATGTTTGAATTGAACTTGTTTGATACAATGTTTCCATTTCCTTTTTTCATTTGCGTGATCAATTTGGTTATGTAATGTGTATGAGATCACTATCTCACTTACCCTGCCTATGAACAGTTGACTAAATATTGCTAGCCTCTTTACATAACTTTGTAACACCATGTTTTGATTTGAGTGACGCTTAGTCCTCCTCTTTACTATTAACATGAAGTTGAACTTGACTCTCAAAATGTTGATATTATCTAAACACACTAACTTGCTAATACTTTTAGAAGCATGACCCTATTGTGGCTTCAAGAGTCCCATATTTGAACCTATAAAAATGTAATCATGATAAGAGTTTAATCCCATGACTTTGATAACCTTTCTGTGGCACTAGCTGACCATGACTGTTGGTTTGAATCTGCCTTGATGTCTTTAAGGTGCCAAGTAATGTTATCAATACCTGTTTGAATATGTTATACTTTATTGATTCATTCCTGCAATGGTATGATTATGAAGGCTTTTTTTATCTATATGTATTATGGACTCAGCCCCTCCACCTTTAGGTCTCCTTGATATGTGGTTCCCCATTTAGTATTAATAGTAATATGTACTCTCTTATGTTATTTTCATTAAGAGGAAGGTATTGTGGTAAGTAATAATTTAGTTCTTAGTTTATATTGGAAGGGCCTCATTGTCATTTAAACCCGTAAGGAAAACATGTAGTTAGTGATTAAGGGTATTTGAGAGCAGAGTTCGACTCTAGGTTGGACTGTCCTCCCCGGCACAAGCATTGCCCTGGACCTTGAGTCCCTTCGGAACTTTGAAGTGTCGGGGGATCCAAAGGGAGCATCGACCTCCAGTGGGGTTCCCTCCCTAGCTCTTAATTTATTGACGCATTCAGTGTTTTAAGGGTTTAGTGTTTAATGACAACGAAAGGTTTCCAATGTGAATTATTTGTTGAGTAAAGCCACCACATTAATGTATAATTTCCTCTATCATATTAATCTTATTCTTTCTTCAACTATTTGTTTGTGTATTGGTTATGTACATCAAAGTATTATTTGTAATTAGTATGTTTCTAATGACCTTCTTATTTTTTGACATGTACACCTATTTGGGCCTCTGAGTTCTTGATGAACTCAGGCCCAATTCCAGCCTCATTGAACCGCGTCCAGGAGTCCAAAGTCAGCTGTGTGCGCTTTTCTTTACTGCTGGGCGTACCTTCTTGAGGCTCAATCACAGAGTCCAGTCCTCTTTTCCTTAACTCCTTTATCATTATTACTGCCTCGTTAATTTAGTTTACTGCTTCTACTAATTTAATATTAGTTGTATTTGTTATGTCTTTATTGTTGTTTTATCTTTTATGTATATAACACTCATATATTAGAACACATACCTTTATTTCACGCCTTAGTATGATATGAACTTAGGCAAGCCTTAAACAACATAGGATTGCAAAGGGACATTAGTTAGAAGAAGACCCTTAACTCACTAATTTTAATCTGCTCGCTAATCATTATGTTTTTGACTCATCCTTCTTTCTTTTAAAGATTTCGAAGTCCAGAACTTGGTAAAACATCAACTCTATTTCAAAAAGGAAAAAATTAGATTTCAGCTTCGTTTTCAAAAGGAAAATCATAACTTCGAAGAATTGTCGCCTTTAAGGAATTTTGGGTAAATAACCCCCTTCTTTGAAAATCCTCCGAATCTAAGGTAATTCTAGATACACTTTCTTACAAAACATCCGTTTAGCATTGTGTAAACCCCCCACCCCCCAAATCAAAGTATTTTCATAATTCAATCCTATTATATAAACTTATAAAATCTAGACCACTTATATACCAATTTCAAGACTCTTTTAAGATCTCTTATGAATCTCTTCATAAACGCATATCCCTCTAGGACCTCACATTCTTTCTATCAATATCATACTCAGGTATATAGTAAGCAGCGCTCCTTATCACTAGTCAAAGCCTTTTATAAGTAATTGATCCTAAACTTAGTTTAAATCCTATGGAGCTATCTTAGGTAGATTTTAAGGGGTGCCTAACACCTTCCCCTTAGAAGAACAAGAACCCTTACCCATAATCTCACCGGTTAGTAGACTAATAAAAACATAACTTAGTAATTAAATAGGTAACCTAGTATACCTTTAAATATTAGGTGGCGACTCTCTTTCATCAACAATAGAGAAACCACAAATTGAATCCTGCCTTGACCAGTGCAAAATAGGGTACAACAATATGGAGACTCTGCTGGGGATACACACTTAGGTTCTAACCTTAGTAGATTTAGACTAATTTGGCTTCTAGATTTATTTGTACATTGCTTTGATTATGATCAATACTGCAATTACATGATTATATGCCTTATATACTCTTTACAATTACCTGCTCTCTATGATCATTTTGCTATATTGCTGCTACACCCTTGCTTGCTACTGCTTTATATATACTGCCATCCCATCTCTTCCAATCGAGTCTTGGCCGTACACTATCAAACACAATGACACGCGAGGGTTGTCTTTTACACCCCTCTAAACCTTATTTTCAAAACTCTTTACTTTAGAGAATGGCTTTGTCGGGTCAACATACATAACTCCTCACAGTTCTCAGTCCAATTCAAAAGTAGGAAACACTCTACTCTAGTAAAATAGGTCATACTGCATAAACCCCAGGTGAGTTGGTCTCAGGCACCAACACATAATTAGAAAAGCCACCCTGATGTCAGCGGGTCATGCACCCAGTGGCATAATTTATGTGGAAAGACAAACAAACATGACAAGACACTTACGGATCCGAAGCAAACACTTACCCAAATATTTTTCTTCTACCCACCACAGAAAATGGAAATCAACCAGAACATCCCTGAAATTAGCATGGTAATGAGAGCACTACATAAGCTGAAAGAGTGGTGGAAGAATATTTGTCGTGAAACTGAAGACGAAGTTCGGACACACCTTGGGGCATTAACCGCATTGATGAACATCTGAGCAGATAGAGTACTCACTCGCATGTTGATAGAATTTTGGGATCGAGCTAAAGTGGTATTCAAATTTGCCGACTGTGAGCTGATACTGGCATTGGAGGAAGTCATAAGTTTTACAGAGCTTCCATTCAACGGAAGAAAGCAGTACTACCAGCTAATATGCCTAGCTATCGGTTCTTGGATGCTCTAGGTCTTACCAATAGCAGAAGTCTCAGAAGTATCGAGGACGGGTGTCACGACCCAAAATCCACTAAAGGTAGTGATGGCGCCTAACACCGCCGTCAGGAAAACAACATTGAATGATTAACTTAATTACTCATTTTAGTATTTTGAAATCATATGTTTTATCATTAAATAGTGAGAAATAGAACTTACAGGGTAAATAATGATAATTTCACAACTATAATAATGAACAACCCATAAGCACCCCCAAAACCTGGTGTCACAAGTGCGTGAGCCTCAACTAGAAAATATAATAAAATATATCTGTCTAGAATACAAATTAGACAGGAGAATATAAATAACTCTGATGGAGACTCTATAGGCTGCGATCGCAACATGAAATGCAGCTCACGGTAAGTCTCGGCAATAGCAGCGCCTCTGCGCCTAAAAGACCACCCGATATTTGTATATATATATACACCTGCACAAAAATGTGCAGCAAGTGTTGCATGAGTACCTAAATCAACGCGTACCCAGTAAGTATCTAGCCTAAACCCAGAGAAGTAGTGACGAGGGCTAGACATCGACACTTACTAGTGGTCCAATAAGACAATTATAATAAGAAGTAAACAGATATAGAGCAGAGTAAACAAACAAAATAAACAAGTATAAATACGTGATACAATCCTCCTCTCTAAAATAGGCTCAAGCTCTCAATTGCCAATTACCTCCTCAACCGGAGCGCATATATATATAATGGACCTCACTAGATAGGTCGTCATCATTTAAATTAGGAAGACTCATAGATATTACGCATGATTCCATGAAAGTATTTTATAGAAATGCCGAGGCGTATGGCCCGTTCCCATCATAATATGTGCATTGCCGAGGGTTGAACGGCATGAATCATAGATGCATCTATTATATTGCCAAGATGAATAGCCCGCTCCCATGAGAGTGTGGTACATAATCCTACCGAGGCGAACGGCCCGATCCCATTAGAATAAGAAGCTTTAACGTGTCCATGACCCCACTCACGAATAAACGTCTGAGTTATAATTTTAAGGAAAACCTTTCGATGAAAACCCATAGCGCGGGAAAAATCCGTAAGAGGAACACAATTATTCAGCGGCTAATCATGAAATTCATCAAATCTCTATAATAGCAAGTCTATCACTCTACGCATGTCTAGTCTCAAGTCATAATGCGAAATAAAGGAATTAAACGAGCAAAGATAACCCCTATAGTACAAGTATAGCATGGTGTGAACCTAAGTCTACCCGAACAGTAACATGAATCTAGCTACGTACGGATTCCCGTCACCTCGTGCGTATGTAGCCCCCGCAACAAATAACACATATCATATAATTCACCTAGGGGTAGTTTCCCCCTCACAGAGTTAGACATGAGACTTACCTCGTCTCAAAGCCCACTTTCCAGTCCCAATTTAGCTCTAAAGCCCCAACTTGGTGTCCGTTCAATCTGAAACTAGTCAAATAACGTGCAAATTAATCAAAATATACTCCAATACTTAAAATTTAACAATTTATAAAAATTCCCAACTCCGCTCGAAAAGTTGGTAGTGGGGCCCACGTCTCGAAATCTGACAAAACTCACAAAATCTGATAACCCATTCGATTACGAGTCCAACCATACTAGGTTCACTCAAATCCGACTCTGAATCCACATTCAAATCCCAAAAAATCATTTTTATGAAATTTCTATAATTTTTCCCAAATTTCCATTTCAAAATACTAATTAAATGATGAAAACAATGATATATTCATGTATATTAACCAAATACGAGTTAGAATCACTTACCCCGATGAATTTCTTGAAAACCCCATGAAAAATCGCCACAAACCGAGCTACCAAAGTTCAAAAATGAAAAATGAGATGAAACCCTCGTTCATATAGTACAATATTTTGATCCCTCATTGTGCTGACCGCACATTTTTTTATGCGGCCACACATCCCAGGTTCTGCGGCGGCAATCCAAATAGTGCAGCCGCACTTCAGCAGCTCAGCATTACCAGGCTTCAGTAAATTGGCCATAACTTTCTCTAAAAATGTCCAAATGATTAATGGTAACATTTTAGAAAACTAGACTCAAAGGGCTACAACTTTCGTTTTTGAATCATCTCCAAATTCCGTGTAGATTAAAAGATATAAGCTTCCGAAGTCGGACCATCGAATCTGCATAAACCTAAATTCTGCGGCCGCGAGAGAAATTTTGCAGTCTGCACAATTCCTCTGCGGTCCGCACTTTTCCTTTGGGCTCTACACTTTTCCTCTGCCTCAGCACTCCAAAATGTGACCCCCACACTTCAAAAGTTCAACAACAACATCAGAGTGCCGAAATGACCAGTCTCGCTCAAAACTCACCCCGAAACACACCCGAGCCACTTGGGACCCCGTCCGAATGTACCAACAAGTCCTAAAACGTCATACGAACTTAGCCGAGCCCTCAAATAACATCAAACAACATCACAAACACAAATTACACTCCAAATTAAGCCTAATGAAAACTACCAAATTTCAAACATCTACATTCAATGTCGAAACCTATCATATTAACTTTGATTGACATCAAATTTTGCACACAAGTCATAAATGACATAACATACCTATTCCAAATTTCTAGAATCGGAATCCGAACCCGATATCAAAAAGTTCACTCCCGGTCAAACTTCCCAAAAATCATCTGATTTTCCAACTTTTGCCAATTAATGTCAGAATGACCTACGGACCTCCAAATTAACATCTGAAAATGCTCCTAAGACCAAAATCACCATACGGAATCATTCCCAGGCTCAGAATCCCAAATGGACATCGATCACATCAAAATCCACTCCAACCCAAACTTAAGAAATTCTTAAACCATCAAAATGCCAACCTTCCGTAATAGGCACCGAGATACTCCCGAGCGACCCGATTCTCAACCCGAACATACGCCCAGGTTCGAAATTATCATACGAACTTATTGGAACCTTCACATCTTGATTCCGAGGTCGTTTACTCAAAAGTCACACATTAGTCAATTCTTCCAACTTAAAGCTTCCGAAATTAGAATTTTCTTTCTAAATCTACTCAGAACTTCCCGAAATTGCATTTCGATCACACGTACAAGCCATAATATTTAAAGGGAAGCTACTCAAGGTCTCAAATCGCCGAACAACGCGCTAAAGCTCAAAACGACCGGTCGGGTCGTTACATTCTCTCCCACTTAAATATACGTCCGTCCTCGAACGTGCCAAGGGCTACTCTGGAGTTATCCAAAATCACTGTTTAACACCTCGTGCACCTACCCGTGCCACCACAACCCGGTTGAGCATATTATCTCGAGCCAGACTGAAGATCTTTCCTGCTACCTAGAAACAAGTTCTAACATCCGGAATTCTCCACGATACCAAATTCTAACACACGAACACTGTATCAGTCACCAGACACTGAACCCAACATGACAATGCTCCTCCGCTGAAATCACACCCATGCACCACATAACTCATTTGCCCAAGGCAATCTCACCCAAGCACAACAACTGAAATTTTCCCTGACTCGAAGCCCGTAGTATACCTCATAACATATATAAGCCCTGTTCCAACTCTCGCAATACTGCCATGACGAAAGAGATGTGTAGAAACTCATAACCATCTGCCTAATCACCAATCATGGAGTCTCTCCTCCTGACAAGAACCATTACCTTATTCTGAACTAAATAACAATATTTGCCCTATAATATACCCTTCCTAACTCCGATCGCATTGATCCTATGTCCAATAACCTCGTCTCGCCCAGTACAAGCCGCTCAAGCAATAAGCCATCTCAGACACTGCCAAAAGTCTCATATGACGCCATCAATGTGTCGACAGGCCATGACTCAAATATGATATATAAGGAAAAACAAAACCTGGGAAAGAACTACCCAACACACATAACTAATACGACAAACGAAAAGATGTTATGAACCTTTCTCAGAGAATGAGAAACAAAATGCATAAGAGTAGATATAGGGAACCGTACTCATCATCTCGTTGTTGCGGCGTGCAACCCGATCCATACGTGATACCGTTGCGGCGTGCAACCCGATCCAAACAACATATCCATGGTGGCGTGCCACCTGATCCACACATAATAATAAGTAAGGAAATACACATCAAGCCATAATGCTAATACCTATGAAATACCCAAATATTGACAACAAGCACGCCAAGTGCAAAAACACAGCCCTGGGGAGACGGATAGCGTCGTATGCTATGAAACCCAAGCACAACTAAGGTGCAATAAATGACCTGCATCTCAAGAGCCATCATGCTCTCACAACACCACAAACTTCATGGGATCTCAATACTTGTGCGAATAATCAAACAGTCTCACAACCCACGTGGAACAATAGAGATTACATGGAATGGCTGACGACGGAAATAACATCCAAGGCTCGAAGACTCCTCCGTAAGCAATGCTATGTTGAAATGAACACATTCATATTTAGATCCATCCACGGACCTCAAGCCGATTTTGATTGTACCGTACTGGGCTAATAACCTTTCAAGGATCCATAATAACCTTTTCTCATGACACACAAGAACAACCGTCAATTCTGCAACAAACTTCAACAGTCTGCGACCAAATGAATAGAGCGCCCTTTAGGCATAAATTCTCATATTAGTTGTAGTACCATAACCTCTATACTCGGTTTCAATCTTTAATAAATCTAGTGACTACATGTCACACTTATACAATCTTCACGTGGGATACGCCCCCACGATCTTCCCCAGTAGGTAGCAATCCATACCACTAGCCATACTAGTGTTGTAAAGCAAATTGAGAATTCGCAAATCAGTATACAAAGCCTCTTACACCGGACACTGTTCTCAGGTGATGCTATAGAAAATACTAGCTTACTCCAAACATCTGAATTCTTCCCTGCTCATCCGAGCTCGTGACATTATTGCCAACGCAAAACTGCCACTTTGATCCTCAACTTCGAATTACCATGCCGCTCAATGCACCTAACATGCCACAACGCTAGAGTACAAGAATTTCATCATAGCTCCTGAACCACTAATATAATAAACACTTTATCGTATAGAAACCTTTCACTTAACTCATTTCAGGAGAACCATTGCAACACGCGATTGAATTTCCATAACCGTAGAAAATACAAACCTCAAGTTGTGGTCTAAACCACCATAAATCTTCCGAGATCCATCTATACATCACAAGCCTTAAATAATCGAATGCCTCCAAATAAATCAATTTACGGCGCCCGTCAAGCCTCGCACGTGCCGACACCAATCACTTGTATAATTTAACACGCTGAAGGAACTGATCATTGCCACCATCATGCCGATTCAACCATTGCTAACCGAACCAACTTCTTCTAATTTACTCTGGACTTGCCTTAGAAATAATAATAGATCCATTCAAAATATAACGTACTCAATCCGCACTCATCTCGAGTGACCCAATTCACGAGACCACATTGTCTCAAAACCCACGAACCATCTCATTCCCTTCGTGTGCGCATAATAGCATCTTCAACTGGAACATCCATTCTGATAATTCTGCTACGAATTCGGAATTATTTTCTCCCATTTCTCAAATGTTGCACCGCAGACCGATGATAACATAGAACACTCCAAGTCCCGTTCATAATCCACTGCAAAAGCTTGATACTTAACCACACTACAAACTCGAAATCCTTAGGCACCGCACTTTAATTTTTGAACCCACTAGGACCGTTGTTGACAGTCACCCACTCTAACTTGGTCCTGAATATAATTAATTCCAAGGCTCTACTAGCACATGAACACCCTCTCAGAGAAGCAACCGGCTGTATTCCCTTCCATGTACATCACATCCACACGAAGCATAAACTCTGAGTCTTCCCAAAACCTGAACATGAATCGATGAGGCCAAATATAGTACACATGTTACACCCCATATTTTCGTACGCAAAAGTATGCCATAAGTAAATTTGATGAGAGCTCAGAAATGAGATGTTACATCCCGCATTTTCGTATGTTTAAGTTTCGTCGTAAGTTAATCGACATAAGTTCGGGGATGAGTTTGTTTTGAGATTATAAGCATTACGCTATTTCAAACAAGTGATAAGTAAATTCGTGAAGGTGAGAAGGTAAGTGAATCGATGAAAATGAGTTTCGTCGAAGTTTGATAATTTGGGGGATAAAATACGGTCCAAGCTATAATACCCCGTATTCATGGACTAGTGCCATACCAAGTACCACATGACCATGATAGTAAAATGTATAAGGTGTGTTGAAAGTGAGTAGTATTATAAGGAATTTGAGATAATTCTTAATTAAGATGATTGGTGGTTAATTGTTGGGAATGGATAACAACCAATGTGGCAGTCCAACCTTCAAACTAATGACTCTTAAATGAAATTGAAAGGTGGCAAATTAAAGGTGTGTGGGTAATCCACCATATGAAGTGGGCCCTGTTATACCCCATATTTTCGTACGTGAAAGTATGTCATAAATAAATTGATGAAAGTTTGGGAATGAGATTTTTTTTGGAATTATAAGCATTATGCTATTTCAAACAAGTGATAAGTAAATTCGGGAAGGTGAGAGGGTAAGAAAATCGCAAAAAATGCATTTCGTCACAATTTGACATTTTGGGACAAAGTACGGCCCGAGCTAAAATACCCGGTATTTATGGACTAGTACCATACAAGGTACCACATGGCCATGATAGTAAGGTGTATAAGGTGTGTTAAAAGTGAGTAGTATTTTAAGTAATTTGAGATAATTTTTAATTATGTGGGTAATTGGTTAATGAGAGATTAATTAGTTAAATAATAAATTAGAAAATAATTAAGATGTTGGATAAGGCTTAATAAACCCTCCCAAACATGGCAGCCCAAGAATATTGATTTAAGTGACTCTTTAGTCACATTGCTAGATGGCACACTTTGGGAAACATGTGGGCCCCACATAAAGACCAACCATTTATAGAAATTTCATCACCTCACGGTTGGAAAAATCTAACCATTTCTAAGAAGAATCTCATCAACATTATGAATGAAGGCCATGCTACGGATGGAGCTCCATAGCTCACTGAAAATTTCATAACACAATATAGTGTGAGATTTTGCAAATTTAAGGAATACGGTGCAATCTTTCTCAAGAATATCATACTAATATTTCCCTACTTCGATCCCCGTTACGTGTTGTCGCAGTTGACGTGTGTTAGGGGGATTGTCAAGAGAATTGGCTCAAGTATGTTAAGTCTATCCCTTCTTTCTTTTTGGCATGATCCAAATTATACAAACGAAACAAGCAAAATACGCAACTTTCATAAATGACTCTATTCATAGAAGTAGTAGGGGTGTCTATATTCTTGATTCCCCATGTGAATTATTATTATTTCTTCTGTTCATGGTTCTTAGAAAAATACGTATTTGATAAAGTTTATCCGAAAGGCATAATGGTCTTATGATATTCCGAAAGATTTTATTGACGTACTTCACATGCATTGCATTCATTTATACATGTACATTGACCCATGACCAGATTATATATATATATATATATATATATATATATATATATATATATATATATATATATATATATATATATATATATATATATATATATATATATATATATATATATATATATATATATATATATATATATATATATATATATATATATATATATATATATATATATAAAAGGTTACGGCGTTATATACGCACAACCACCTGATCAGCTGGTATACGTTGATGATTTGCCCACAGTGGCCGAAATGATATGATGGGAGGCCCTCAGAGGCTTGATGATGTTATGAATGCATATGCATGGCATTATAATAATAAATGATTCATAGAGCTATTCAGATATACATGTTGAGTCTTTTACTCCATGTTTCTCTCATGTCAATTGTTTACTGGTTTTCATTCCTTACATACTCGGTACATTATTTGAACTGACGTTCCTATGTATAAGTTTGTATTCCCTCATGCTTTACTTCGCTTCATTTACCTATGATAGAATGAAATGAAAGATACATTACGTTGGTACTCAGTTGAATAAGACACCGGGTGCCCATCGCGGCCCATCGATTTGGGTCGCTATAAAAGTGGTATCAGAGTAGTTCTGTCCTAGAGAGTCTACAAGCCGTGTCTAGTAGAGTCTTGTTTATGGGTGTGTTGTGCACCACACTTATAAGCAGAAGGCTACAGGGCATTTAGGATTGTCATTCTTTCTTCTTACTATTGATCGTGTGTTAGAGCTTAGTTGTAAGAACTCAATTTCCTAAACTCTATCTTATTCATAATACGACGATGTCTACATCTATAAAAACGGTTGATAAGAGATATAGCTGTGGAAGAGTTGAGTCAGAAGAACTCCATTTTGCATGATTCTTATGATGAGTATGTACTATCGGCCGCACCTATCTCAGTTATGCCCTATTGGGGGTTAACACGTGTAGTTTAAGAAAAGGACAGGATATCAGGATCCGACTGGGGTTAGAGTAACCCAAAATGATGAATGGATTGTTTGTGTTAGTTGACATTTTCGAAGAATATTACAAAGGTGCTAATAGATCTCCTTGTGAGACACCCAATTGGTGTACTCTAGAATATTATAATTAGATGTGAATATGAGCATGAAAAAAAATCAGAAGATAGGCACTGAAAGCTAGGAAGGGATAAATGTTACCTTAGTTTGACTCGCGTCCCTAGTAGAGTGAGAATGTTAAGCAACCTGAAGAGCCACTGGATGGAGCAAAGGGGAGGTAAAAGCAAAAGAATGTCTTATTCGAGTTTTCAGAATAAAGTGATAGACATAAATGTTAGCGGGAAATAAGAAGAGAGATAATGAAGTATTATGAGTAAGATGTAATACATGGATGACAACAATAGATCAAAACGATGACAGTATTACAGAGTGTATACTCAATTGAAGGAAAATACGAGAGGTGACAGGCCTTGAGATAGCAAAAGAGTATAGGCCATAATGTCATATCCTCATTTTAAGAAATAAGTTCGTGACTCCAATGCGACTACTGGAAGGAAAAGTTAGACCCAAAAATAATAGAAATCAGTATGGGCTGGTGAACAAGATAAACTAAACATGAATTAGGGACTGAGTGATTGGATAATAGTCGGCATCATGAGAATTTCAGATTTTGTTCTGGCGATAATAGAATGGACGATAGAAGAATAACTTTTAAAGGTCATTCAGGAAGACTCTTTCGTAAAACAAGCAATGTGAGCAAAGTTAAGCTTAAGGGACTGTATGTGCCAGTTATACTAAGTGTTACCCTCGCGAGTAAGGAATTTTGTTATCCTTGGTACAGAAGGATTACCGCAAAGTGAGTAAGGGTCAACGATGATGTGAAATGACGCCAAAGATGAAGAGGTAAAACATCTATAGGTAGGTTGTCGTAGCTCCAACTCTTAGTACTCCACTAAAGGGGGGAATATGGAGTGATGCGGTATTAAGTCAGAATTAAGTGGTTCTAGTAATTATGAAATGGTAAGGGAAGAATGCGATAAAAAAATGAAAAGGGATGAGATTGCACTTATTCAAAGCCTACAGATATGCTACGATTCCAGAATGTGATGCAAACACGACGTCAAGGAAAGGAAGTAAGGGTCCCTGTCCGAGATGTTATTGATAGATAAGGAGCCAGTGTGAGATGTAAGTTAAGACAAAGGAAATAACCCAAGATAGATTACGCGGAATATTGATATGAGAAATGGCCAACGAGTATTTAGTAGTTGATTCGGGAAGAGCCTAGTTATGGCTAGACGAGAGGTTACAAACAGATCAGTAGATCATGCAAGATGAACATAGTAAAACCCGATATAGTGAATAATACTTGAGAAATATTCAGATAGGAGTTAGGGTAGTTAAAGGTACCATATGAGTGTTACAGAAATAAAAGAGAGTGCCACTGGGAAAACAACCAAATATCAAGTTCAGAAGCAACCCTACAAGCATAAGACGTGGAGGTAAGTAACTACGGATAATTATAGGCAAGGAAAGGACATAAAAAGGCCCGTCGAGTATACAATGTAATAATCTCACAGCTTTACAAGAATCAGAGGATCCTCCCTAAATACTACAATGAAAGACTAGCTGAGGAAATAAGGAAGAAGGCTCCAACCTAAGCACAGTGACCGAAAGAGGAAATGATCTTGTAACAACAGTCTCACAACAATATAGTCAGCACTCTATAAGAAAGTGACGCATATTGTGGCTAATGAACAGCGAGATCATATGAGTTGCACGAAAACTTCGGCACACAATAAGGAGGCAGAAAGACCAGGAAAAGTAATAGCTTACATTTAAAGAAAGCTGAGAAGGAATGAAAAGAATTATTCGATCAGTGATCCAGAGTGAGTGATGTTATGAATTCACTTTAGATTTTGGAGTATTATCCATGCAGCATATATGTTGACAATCATACAGCTGTAGAAGACTCTAGTATAAGTTAAAAGAAAGAATTGAGTCCAGGTCATAGACAAGGGATTGAATTGTTAAATGATGGTATCACGGATATTCCATAGCGGCTATGAAAGACTAAAGTAATAACTAATACCAAGAGCCGCAGATCGTAAGATAGCTTAATCCTACACAAAGGTTGATTAGAAGGAAAATGAAACTAAAGAGTTACATCAATGAAGCAAATCAGGAGTCTGATTATTGGACCCAGAATATTTTAGACATCATGATTAAGAACATAGCAGAATCACTCTTAATATCAGAGGTATAAGAGAGATAGTATAACAACCATATTCTATAACGACTCTACGATAAAGCCAATTAGTAGAGCACCAGCCTCATAAGAAGTCAGTATGAAGCTCCCACCAGATTATGTATGCACTAGAGGTGCAAGTGTTATAATAGAGCTTCAAGTTGTGGATGTGAATTATACCTATATTGAAGGGAGGTCATAAAAGAGATAGAAGATGTGAGGAAATATTTTAAGGTAAGTAAGGTAAAGTTGAACAACGTACGAGATACTCAAATGCAAAAGGTTGTGAATAATCTGTACTTCAGATAGAAGGCTAGAAGTGCGGGAATTCATTATCCAGGAATAATAGCGGCGTCGTCAGTGGCATAACTTCCAGCCTATGGTTTTTAGGTATCGAGAGGTCTAGTTAATAGAGTAAAGAAGAGTTTGAGACGATGTGATGTCTCGCTTGATTTTCCAAAATAACATAAGGAAATCTATGGCGCAAGCAAATTGAAGAAAGGTTGTGAGTAGTATAAGTAGACATGTATAGGTCGAAAGCTAAAGTATGGTAAAGTGACAAGGAAGAAGACATGAGTATGGATAAGAAAGGGCGAGTGAGAAGGTGATGAGACAGATAAGTCCTCGGGATTAAGCCCATGTAAACAAGAGAGCTAATGGTTTTTCTAAGTTATAGAAAGTTCAGTATAGCCTGAATAAACTCAAAGGAGTCTAAGACTAATAGCATTTAGAAGAGATGGAATGTTGCCCTGGTAGTAGAATAAGGGTGTAATTGTGATAGATAAAGGATGACGTTTGGGCCTTCGATTGAGTAATGATTTGAAGAAAAAAAAGGATTTCACGAATGGCATAGGATTAAATACGGTGAATCACATTGGGATGCTATGAAATACGATTATGGAAGTACAGTATCGCCCTCAGGAGGATCCGGAAAATCACTTCAAGTGTTCTTTGATACAACATGAGCCCTAGTGATTACGTAAGAAGTTTCAAATTATCAATGGTAAATTATAGATCAACATTAAGGTGAATCAACAATGGATGGATAAAAGTTACAAAGTATGAGATGAGATTAGGCCATCAGTCTTAATATGAGCAATAATGAAGAAGCGTTAAAAGACTTAGCTTTATGCATATAGGATGAGCAACGAGAGTAACCTAGAGTTTGGTAGCAGGCCTCAGTAACGATAAATCAAAATAAGAGTTATGGGATAGTATGGCCTACTTAGATGTAGTAAAGCTAATGAAGACTAGAGGAACATCTTGTCATATTTCTGTATATGTTCACAAAGTGAGGCCTAGAGATTGACTAAAGGCTGGAGGGAAGAGTCGCATAGGCGCACAAACAAGGAAAAAGTCGTACATGCTGCATGACAGAAGGTAGCAAAAGTTCTAAGATTGGAAAGATTCCAACCACAAGTCATGGTGTGAGAAAGAGGCCTAAAGTGGGGAATGCCTTGGCTTTTGGATTTATTCAAAGAACAGTTGCCTAAATGCCAAGAAGAGCATTAATGTATTCACAAATGCTATGGGTTATGAGAATGATAAGTGCATCAGTCAACATTCGAGGACGAATGTTCCAACGGGGGGAATGATTTTACACCCCATGTTTTCGTAAGTGAAAATATGCCATAAATAAATTGATGAAAGATAGGGAATGAGATTTTTTTTTTGGATTATAAAAATTATGCTATTTCAAACAAGTGATGAGTAAATTCGGGAAGGTGAGAGGGTAAGCAAATCGAAGAAAATGAATTTCATCAGAATTTGACATTTTGGGACAAAATATGGCCCGAGCTAAAATACCCGATATTTATAGACTAGTACCATACAAGGTACCACATGGCCACGATAGTAAGGTGTATAAGGTATGTTAAAAGTGAGTAGTATTTTAAGTAATTTGAGATAATTCTTAATTATATGGGTAATTGATTGATTATTGGTTAATGGAAGATTAATTAGTTAAATAAAGAATTAGGGAATAATTAGGATGTTGGATAAGGCTTAATAAACCCTCCCAAACGTGGCAGCCCAAGAATATTGATTTAGGTGACTCTTTAGTCACATTGCTAGATGGCACACTTTGGGAAACATGTGGGCCCCACTTAAAGACCAACCATTTATAGAAATTTCATCACCTCACGGTTGGAAAAAGCTAATCATTTCTAAGAATAATATCATCAACATTATGAATGAAGGCCATGCTATGGATGGAGCTCCATAGCTAACTGGAAATTTCATAACACAATACAGTGTGAGATTTTGCAATTTTAAAGAATACAGTGCAATCTTTCTCAAGAATATCATACGAATTTTTTCCTACTTTGATCCGCCGTTACGTGTTGTCGCAGTTGACGTGCGTTAGGGGGATTGTCAAGAGAATCGGCTTAGGTATGTTAAGGCTATCCTTTCTTTCTTTTTGGCATGATCCAAATGAGACAAACGAAACGAGCAAAATACACAACTTTCATAAATGACTCTATTCATAGAAGTACTAAGGGTGTCTATATTCTTGATTCCCCATGTGAATTATTATTATTTCTTATGTTCATGGGTCTTAGAAAAATATGTATTTGATAAAGTTTATCCGAAAGGCATAATGGTCTTATGACATTCCGAAAGATTTTATTGACGTACTTCTCAAGCATTGCATTCATTTATACACGTACATTGGTGTGTGTGTGTGTGTGTGTGTGTGTGTGTGTGTGTGTGTATATATATATATATATATATATATATATATATATATATATATATATATATATATATATATATATATATATATATATATATATATATATATATATATATGTGTGTGTGTGTGTGTGATTTGGGAAAAGGTTACGATGTTATATACGCACCACCACCTGATCAGCTGGTATACGTTGATGATTTTCTCACATTGGCCGAAATGATATGATGGGATGCCCTCAGAGGCTTGATGATGTTATGAACGCACATCCATGACATTATAATATTAAATGATTCACAGATCTATTCAAATATACATGTTGTGTCTTTTACTCATGTTTCTCTCGTGTCTATTGTTTACTGATATTCATTCCCTACATACTTGGTTTATTATTTGTACTGACATCCTTATTGCCTAGGGACACTGTGTTTCATGCCCGCGGGTCCCGATAGATAGATTGAGAGTCCTCCAAGTAGGCTATCAGCTCAGCGGAAGGTGTTGGAATGCTCCATTTGCTCCGGAGTTGCTTGTTTGGTCAGTATGATTTAGACGTGTATTGTTTGGTATGGCGGGTCTCTGTCCCGACAATTATGACAATTATGTGTTCTTAGAGGATTGTAGACAAATATCATGTACGTAAAATATTGTATGGCCTTATCGGCCTATGTTCAGTGTACGAGTGGTTATTTCGGTCTTATACGCCGTATGTCTTATGTATAAGATGGTATTTCATGTTATATTCTACTTATCTCACGTCTGCCTCTCCGGCTCAGTTACCTATGATAGTATGATATGAAATAATACGTTATGTTGGTACTCAGTTGAGTAAGGTACCGGGTGCCCATCGCGGCCCATCGGTTTGGGTTGTAACAGGCCCACATCAATTCAAACACAAATTTATGACCATTTTACTTCATTTGGCCCTTTGGATCTTCAAGAGATTCAAATATATTGCTCTTTCTATTAGAAAGTCGCGTTAGTATATCTTGAAAGAATACATATCATTTTCCTACTACAATACCAAATAAACATGATGGAACACTTGGTAGGCATTTGGTTTATGTTACTGTTGTGAGTGAATTTGGTGTGATCTCATTCTTGGAAAGCCTATTATAAACATTCACCCTTCATTTGGTATGGATAATGAGTTAACAAACGTTCAACACCCTTAGTTAAGGATAATTCTTTGGGAATTCATGCCTTGAGGATAATTCTTTTGAATATGATCCAAGTTTAAATGTTCATCTATGACCTTCTCGAGTTCTTATGAGCAATTAATGTATGTTAAGGCTATCCCATCTTTCTTTGGGCATGATCTACACGACACAAACAAAGCGAGCAAATGCACAATTTCCATAAATGACTCTATTCATAGAAATACTAGAGATGCTTATGTTCTTGATTCCCCATGTGTCATAATATTCTATCATCTATTCATGGGTCTCAGAAAATACTTAAGTTGATAAAGTTTATTTCATGATATTAATCAGAGGCATAATGGTCTTATGACAATTCCGAGGTATTTTATTGACGTACTTCTTATGCATTGCATTCATGTACATTGACCCATGACCAGATGTGCATTGACCCATGACTAGATGGCGTTATATACGCGTATATATGTAAATATATGTATATAGGATATGGGAAAAGGTTACGGCGTTATATACGCACCACCACCTAATCAACTGGTATACGTTGATGATTTGCCCATAGTGGTCGAGATGATATGATGGGATGCCCTCAGAGGCTTGATGATATTATGAACGCATATACCCATGCATGGTATGACATTTATACGCATATGCATGACATTATAATATTAAATGATTCACAGAGCTATTCAGATATACATGTTGAGTCTTTTACTCCATGTTTCTCTCATGTCTATTGTTTACTGATTTTCATTCCTTACATACTAGGTACATTATTTGTACTAATGTCCCTTTTGCCTGGGGACGCTGCGTTTCATGCCCACAGGTCCCGATAGATAAGTCGAAAGTCCTCCAAGTAAGCTATCAGCTCAGCGAAAGGTGTTGGTGCGCTCCATTTTCTAGGGAGTTGCTTATGTGGTCAGTATGATTACGACATTTATTGATTAGTAAGGCGGGGCCCTGTCCCGAGTTTTATGACATTTCTGTACTCTTAGAGGCTTGTAGACATATGTCGTGTACGTGAAAGATTGTACGGCCTTGTCGGCCTATGTTCAGTATACGAGTTATCATTTTGGTCTTATAGGCCAATATGTCCTATGTATAAGTTTGTATTCCCTCATGCTTTACTTCGCTTTATTTACCTATGATAGAATGACACGAAAGATACATTACGTTGGTACTCAGTTGAGTAAGGCACCGGGTGCCCGTCGCGGCCCATCAGTTTGGGTCGTGACAAAAGTGGTATCAGAGCAGTTCTGTCCAAGGGAGTCTACAAGCCGTGTCTAGTAGAGTCTGGTTTACGGGTGTGTTGTGCACCACACTTATAAGCAGGAGGCAACAGGGAATTTAGGACTGTCATGCTTTCTTCTTACTCTAGATTGTGTGGTAGAGCTCAGTTGTAAGAACTCAATTTCCTAAACTCTATCTTATTAATAATACGACGATGCCTAAGTCCAGAAAGACAGTTGGTAAGAGATATAGCTATGGAAGAGTTGAGTCAAAGGAACTCGATTTTTGCATCATGCTTATGATGGATAAATATGAGGTATTCAGTAGAACATGTGTGTACCAAGACGTGTAAGCTTCTTGATAAGGAACCTCAAGGTAAGAATATCTATCCACCCATATGGTGGAAAGTAATGAGAGATTCAGAAGGTAGATACATGTTTCAACAAGTAAAAGAAGCAAGATGAAGAAGGGAACGAGGCGCCCAATTAATGAAGATTATCAGTATTCACAATTCAGGCAGAGGAATATAAGATTTTTGAGTTACCTTCAACAATAACAAAGGTATGTACAATTGGCCACACCCATCTCATTTATGCCCTATGGAAGCTAATAGAAGTATTATAAGAGAAGGACGGATATCAGGATCCGACTGGCGTTAGAGTAACCCAAACTGGTGGATGGATTGTTTGCGTTAGTTGACATTTCCGAAGGATATTGCAAATGTGCTAATAGATCTCCTTGTGAGATACCCAGATGGTGCACTCTAAAATAGTACAACTAGATATGAGTACTACAAAGATAGGCACTAGAAGCCTTGAAGGGATAAATATTACCTTAGTGTGGCTCCCGTCCCTAGTAGACAAAGAATGTTAGGCAACCCAAAGAGCCAGTAGATGGAGCAAGGGAGCTAAGAGAAAAAGAATATCTTGTTCGAGTTTTCAGAATAAAGTGATAGACATAAATGTTAGCGGGAAATAATAAGAGAGTTAATAAAGCATTATGAGTAAGATTCGATACCTGGATGACAACGGTAGAAAAACAAATGATGAAATGACAGTATTGCATAGTCTATAGTCAAGGGAAGGAAAAGATGAGAGGTGCCAGGCCTAGAAACAACAAAAGAGTATAGGCCATAAAGTTGTATCCTCATTTCGAGAAATAAGTTCGTGACTCCAACGCGACTACCAGAAGGAAAAGTTAGACCCCAAAGTAATAGAAATCAGTATGGATTGGTGAACAAGATAAACTAAACATGAATTAGGGACTGAGTGATTTGGTAATGGTCGGCATCATGAGAATTTCAGATTTCATTCCAGCGATAATAGAATGGACACCAGTAGAAGATTGATGAGAAATTCAGAGAAAGGTCATTCAGGAGGATGCTTCCCTAAAGCAAGCAATGTGAGCAAAGTTCGGCTTAAGGGACTGTATGTGCCGGTTATACTATGTGTTTTCCTCGCGAGTAAGGATGAGAAAATGCGAGTGAGAAGGTGACGAGAATGGATAAGTCCTCTGGATTAAGCCAATAAAAACAAGAGAGCTAATGGTTTCTCTAAGTTATAGAAACTTTAGTATAGCCAGAATGAACTCAAAAGAATCTAAGGCTAATAGCATCTAGAAGAAATAGAATGCTGCCCTGGTAGTGGAATGAGGGTGTGATTGTGATAGATAAAGGATGACGTTTGGGCCTTCGATTGAGTAATGATTTGAAGAAGAAAAAAAGGGATTTCAAGAATTGTATAGGATTAAAATAGCCACGTAAGTGAATCACATTGGAATGCTATAAAATACGGTTATAGAAGTATAGTATTGCCCCTAGGTGGATCAGTCTAATTACTCCAGATGACCCCGATGTGACGTGGGCCCTAGTGG
Source organism: Nicotiana tabacum (assembly GCF_000715075.1). Classification (NCBI taxonomy): domain Eukaryota; kingdom Viridiplantae; phylum Streptophyta; class Magnoliopsida; order Solanales; family Solanaceae; genus Nicotiana; species Nicotiana tabacum. The sequence goes on along the minus strand of NC_134094.1, from coordinate 61,658,766 downwards.
TAATGTATTACGTAAGAAGTTTCAAGTCTTCAGTGGTAGATTGTAGATCAACATTGAGGTGAATCAACATTGGATGGATACTATTTACAAAGTATGAGATAAGATTAGACCATCATTCTCAAGATGATTAGTAATGAAAAAGCACTAAAGGACTTAGATTTATGCATATAAGATAAGCAACAAGAGTAAGTTGGAGTTTGGTAGCAGAGCTCAGTAACGATAGATCGAAGTAAGAGTTATGGCAGTAAAGTCATACGGATGGATAAATGGACCTATGAAATAAGGTATAACAATATTCGTAAGTTCAACAAAGTACCGAGTAAAGAACTTTAGTACACCTATAGATGCCCAGAGGGACATCTTGTCAAGTTCTGTATATGTTCCCAAAGTGAGGCCTAGAGATTGGCTAAAAGCTGAAGGGAAGAGTCGCATAGGCGCACATACAAGGCAAAAGTCGTACAGGCTGCATGACAGAAGGTAGCAACAGTTACGAGATTGGAAGGATTCCGACCACAAGTCGTGGCGTGAGAAAGAATCCTAAAGGGGGGAATGCTCTGGCCTTTGGAATTAATCACAGAACAGTTGCCTAGATGGAAAGGATAATACTAAAGTATTCGGAAGACATAAGTTATAAAAATGATAAGTACATTAGTCAACATTCGAGGACGAATGTTCCAAAGGGGGGAATGATGTTACACCCCATGTTTTTATACGTGAAGTACGCCATAAGTAAATTTGATGAAAGCTCGAAAATGAGATGTTACATCCCGCATTTTCGTATATTAAAGTTTCATCGTAAGTTAATCAAGATAGGTTCGAGGATGGGATTATTTTGAGATTATATACATTACGCTATTTCAAACAAGTGATAAGTAAAATCGTGAAGGTGAGAGGGTAAGTGAATCGAATAAAATGAGTTTCGTCGAAATTTGGCAATTTGGGATAAAATACGGTCCAAGCTATAATACCCCGTATTTATGGACTAGTGCCATACAAGGTACCACATGACCATGATAGTAAGATGTATAAGGTGTGTTGAAAGTGAGTAGTATTATAAGTAATTTGAGATAATTCTTAATTATGTGGATAATTGGTTAATTATTGGTTAGTGGGAGATTATTAAGTTAATCAAGAGATTAGTGATTAATTAAAGAATATTTTGGATAAGCTTGAGGCATGTGGTTAATTCACCACATGAAGTGGGCCCACATCCATTCAAACACAAATTTATGACCATTTTACTTCATTTGGCCTTTTGGATCTTCAAGAGATTCAAATATAGGGCTCTTTCTATTACAAAGTCACGTTAGTATATCTTGAAAGAATAAATATCATTTTCCTACTACAATACCAAATAAACATGATGGAACACTTGGTAGGCATTTGGTTTATGATACTGTTGTGAGTGAATTTGGTGTGCTCTCATTCTCGGAAAGCCTATTATAAACGTTCAAACTTCATTTGGTATGGAGAATGAGTTTACAAACGTTCAGTACCCTTAGTTAAGGTAATTCTTTGGGAATTCTTGCCTTGAGGATAATTCTTTTGAATATGATCCAAGTTTGAATGTTCATCTACGACCTTCTCGGGTTCTTATGAGCAATTAAGGTATGTTAAGGCTATCCCATCTTTCTTTGGGTATGATCTATACGACAAAAACGAAACGAGCAAATACACAATTTCCATAAATGACTCTATTCATAGAAACACTAGAGATGCTTATGTTCTTGATTCTCCATGTGTCATATTATTCTATCATCTGTCCATGGGTCTCAGAAAATACTTAAGTTGATAAAGTTTATTTCATGATATTAATCAGAGGCATAATGGTCTTATGACAATTCCGAGGTATTTTATTGACGTACTTCTTATGCATTGCATTCATGTACATTGACCCATGACCAGATGGCGTTATATATATATGTATACGGAATATGGAAAATATTACGGTATTATATACGCACCACAACCTGATCAGCTGGTATACGTTGAAGATTTTCCCACACTGGCTGAGATGATATGATGGGATGCCCTCAGAGGCTTGATGATATTATGAACGCATATACCCATACATGGTATGACATTTATACGCATATGCATGACATTATAATATTAAATGATTCATAGAGCTATTCAGACATATATGTTGAGTCTTTTACTCAATGTTTCTCCCATGTCTATTGTTTACTGATTTTCATTCCTTACATACTCGGTACATTATTTGTTCTGACGTCCCTTTTGCATGGAGACGCTGCCCATCAGTTTGGGTCGTGACAACACATCCCTCAAATCCTTTGCTCGAATTACCGCTGATGTTTTCCTTCCTTAGTCGTAATAGCCCACCAATACACCGATAACCAGAAACCTCACAAGTAGACAACCACACAATCCAATCGTAGACGGTGGGGCTCCCCAACTTAGCTTGAAGCTACAATTACATAACCCTGGAACCCACCAAGATTCCTTCTTTCCCATTGACATCAACTGAAAGTCCGGCAATACATTTTAAACTCGAAGGCATGTTACATCCAAATAAAATCCGTGGACCTAGTCACCGTCCATTATGATTCCCAAATTGCTCTAAACTTTCCTCAAGGCGTGAGGATATCCTACAACAGATCCCATATGCTACTCTGCCACTCTCTTTTAAACAACTTCTTGACTTCTGCTATTCATACTTGACCTACTATTAATCCAACCATCGCGAGACTCCTTCCACCATGTCCTTCCTCATCCTTCGTTGCCTAAAAACTACCTCAAAGCAGAAATCCATATCTGTGGCACCTGATCTAACCAATTGCTACCAACTCTAAGCCTCCTCGAAGATCATCTTTCTCGAGCCATTAGCATTAGGAATGCCAATTCGATTCTGAAGCCAACATACACCTGCCATATCTGACAACATCCTACCCCGAAGGCAATTCAAAGAAAACAATAACACCGGGGAATCTTAATGCTTTCCAACAAGGACGACGACACGACATCAAAATGAGAATTCCACCACACTCGGGAGCATCAAGTCTCGCTACTCCATCAACTAAAACCTGAGCATTCATAGGCCGATTGTCCTTCCTCCGCTGTATTTAAATGTTGAACCCCTAAATTATGCACTGAGATATCCTCCTTTCAAGTCATTTTACCCCCTGGCGCATAAACAAGCACCCACCGATACATTAATACCGTGCGTTTGCAACGCACGGACCCTATAGCAATATGTGTGTAACCTCAAAACCATAGGCAGTACATATACTGACCCAAGATGATAGAACACCCTTTCGCAAAGTGACAATAATAGCCTTCCCGAACACGCAGGGCACAATATCCTGCAGCACCAATAAAACTCCTTGGTGCCCAATTGGCACGAGCACTCAACATTGTATAAGAATGAGTAGGAAGTAAATAGAGGTACAAGCCTCAATGGAATAAAACCGTATGATAAAAGGAATCAATAAGGGAAGTGCTCCTAACAGCCCTGTAGCCTCTCGAAGATAAGTACAGACGTCTTCGTACCTATCCACAAGGCTCTACTAGACTTGCTCATGACGCATGAGACCTAAGTGAACCTAAGGCCCTGATACCAAGCTGTCATGACCCAAAATCCACTAAAGGTCATGATAGCGCTTAACACCGCCGTTAGGCAAGCCAACATTGAATGATTAACTTAATTACTCATTTGAGTATTTTGAAATCATAGTTTTTATCATTAAATAGTGAGAAATAGAACTTATAGGGTAAATGATGATAATTTCACAACTACAATAATGAACAACCCGTAAGCACCCCCAAAATCCGGTGTCACAAGTGCATGAGCCTCAACTAGGAAATTATAATAAAATACAACATCTGTCTGGAATACAAATTAGACAGGAGAATATAAATAACTCTGATGGAGACTCTGTAAGCTATGGATCAGAACATGAAATGAAGCTCACGGTAAGTCTCCGCAATAGTCACACCTCTATGCCCAAAAGACCACCCAACATATATGTACTTGCACAAAAATGTGCAGCAAGTGTAGCATGAGTACATAAATCAACGCGTACCCAGTAAGTATCTACCCTAACCCCAGAGAAGTAGTGATGAGGGGTCGACATCTACACTTACTAGTGGTCCAATAAAACAGTTATAATAAGAAGTAAATAGATATGGAATAGAGTAAACAAACAAAATAAACAAGTATAAATACGTGATACAATCATCCTCTCTACAATAGGCTCAAGCTCTCAATTAGCAATTGCCTCCTCAACCAGAGCATATATATATAATGGACCATACCAGATAGGTCGTTATAATTCAAATCAGGAAGACTCATAGATACGCTGACTTCTTATCAAATATTATGCATGATTCAATGAGAGTATTTTATAAATATTCCGAGGCATACTGCCCGATCCCATCATAATTTGTGCACTACCGAGGGTCGAACGGCATGAACTATAGATGCATCTATTATACTACCGAGGTGAACAGCCCGCTCCTATGAGAGTGTAGTTCATAATTCTGCCGAGACGAACGACCCGGTCCCATTAGAATAAGAAGATTTAGCGGGTCCTTGACCCCACTCACGAATAAACGTGTGAGTTATAATTTTAAGGAAAACCTTTCGATGAAGACGCATTGCGCGGGAGAAATCCGTAAGAGAAACACAATTATTCCGTGGCTAATCATGAAACTCATCAAATCTCTACAATAGCAAGTCTATCACTCTACACATGGCTAGTCTCAAGTCGTAATGCAAAATAAAGGAATTAAATGAGCAAAGATAACCCCTATAGTACAAGTATAGCATGGTGTGAACCTAAGTCTACCCGAACAGTAACATGAATCTAGCTACGTACGGATTCCCGTCACCTCGTGCGTATGTAGCCCCCGCAACAAATAACACATATCATATAATTCACCTAGGGGTAGTTTCCCCCTCACAGAGTTAGACATGAGACTTACCTCGTCTCAAAGCCCACTTTCCAGTCCCAATTTAGCTCTAAAGCCCCAACTTGGTGTCGTTCAATCCGAAACTAGTCAAACAACGTGCAAATTAATCAAAATATACTCCAATACTTGAAATTTAACAATTTATAAAAATTCACAACTCCGCTCAAAAGGTTGGCAGTGGGGCCCACATCTCAGAAACTGACAAAATCTGATAACCCATTCGATTACGAGTCCAACTATACTTGGTTCACTCAAATCCGACTCTGAATCGACATTCAAATCCCAAATATTTATTTTTATGAAATTTCTACAATTTTCCCCAAATTTCCATTTCAAAATACTTATTAAATGATCAAAATAATGATATATTCATGTATATTAATGAAATCCGAGTTAGAATCACTTACTCCGATGAATTTTTTGAAAATCCCATGAATAATCGCCACAAACCGAGCTCCCTAAGTCCAAAAATGAAAAATGAGATGAAACTCTCGTTCATATAGTGCAAAAATCTGATCCATCTTTGTGCTAACCGCACATTATTTTGTGCGGCCGCACATCCCAGGTTCTGCGGCCGCAATCCAAATAGTGCGGCCGAACTTCAGCAGCTTTGCACTACCAGGATTCAGTAAATTGACCATAACTTTCTCCATAAATGTCCAAATAAAAAATAGTATACATTTCAAAAACTAGACTCAAAGGGGTACAACTTTCGTTTTTGAATCATCTCCAAATTCCTTGTAGTTTAAAAGATATAAGCTTCCGAAGTCGGACCATCGAATCTGCAGAAATCTAAATTCTACGGCCACAAGAGAAATTCTGCGGTCCGCTCAATTCCTCTGATGTCCGCACTTTTCCTTTGCGGTCCGCACTTTCCTCTGCCTCAACAATCCAAAATGTGCCCCCCATACTTGCAAAGTTCTAGAACAACATCAAAGTACCGAAATGAATAGTCTCGCTCAAAACTCACCCCGAAACACACCCGAGCCACTCGGGACCCCGTCCGAATGTGCCAACAAGTCCTAAAACATCATACGAATATTGTTGAGCCCTCAAATCACATCAAACAACAAAAAAAATACAAATCGCACTCCAATTCAAGCCTAATGAAAGCTAACAATTTCCAACTTCTACATTCAATGCCGAAACCAATCAAATCAAGTCTGGTTGACCTCAAATTTTGCACACAAGTCATAAATGACATAACAGACCTATTCCAAATTTCCAGAATCAGAATCCAACCGCGATATCAAAAAGTTCACTCCCGATAAAACTTCCCAAAAATCATCCGAATTTATAACTTTCGCCAATTGATGTAGGAATGACCTACAGACCTCCAAATCAACATCCGGACATGCTCCTAAGACCAAAATCACAATACGGAGCCATTCCCAGGCTTAGAATCCCAAACAGACATCGATCACATAAAAATCCACTCCAACCCAAACTTAAAAAATTCTTAAACCTTCAAAATACCAACCTTCCGTATTAAGCACCGAGATACTTCCAAGCCACCCGATTCCCAACCCGAACATATGCCCAGGTCCGAAATCATCATATGAACCTATTGGAACCTTCAAATACTGATTCTGAGGTCGTTTACTCAAAAGTCACATATAGGTAATTCTTCCAACTTAATGCTTCCGAAATTGGAATTTGCTTTCTAAATATACTCCGAACTTCCCAAAATTCCATTCCGACCACATGTACAAGCCATAATACTTGAAGTGAAGCTACTCAAGGCCTCAAAACGCCAAAAAATGCACTAAAGCTCAAAACGACAGGTCGGGTCGTTACAACGGGTGTGTTAGCCTCGACCAGATGTTCGACAGGTTTGGGCACCGTGAACGCTACGAATGGTATTCAAGGGAATTCCAATGTGACGAGGCGACATAAGAGATCCTCAAGCCTATCACTTTCACAATGACACTGCTGAGATTATTGGTCTTCCCACAGGGAACGGGCCATATAAACATCAACCCGTTACCAGTGGTCCTAGCTACCTTTCACGAAAATCTTCAAGCTACCTTGGCATCGATGGTATTAGGCGAGATGCTAAGAGCTTTATCCGCCTGTGCACGAGGATTCAATTTCTTCAAAGGATGCAACCCGCTACTACCGATTTGAGCTACTGAACACTTTTTCCAATAGGAGGCTACTATCGACTACTTTGTAGGTATCGGTAATATGATCTGCAGCCACAATGAAAGAATGAGGCATTGGATCTCCCCACATGGGCAAGAAGAATGGAGGGAAACACTGACTAATCTGACAGGAGAATGGATCAATTAGAAACTCTCTTGGTTAGGTGGTAGAGTTATTCTGAGGACTCCGCAAAAGTACTTCACTGAGTTGATCGGATTAGAAAGCATTCAACCATACTCACCTCTGCGGGTCCTCAGACAATTTGGCATGATCCAAGATGTGCCCCTACGGATGAGGACGACGCTGTATGAGGATGACTACAATGGCCAAATCCCAATTCCCAAGATAAGGAGGCTGCAAGAATAGTGGAATGAACGGGTAATAACGCCTATAGGTCAAGATTTATGGTGAACCCCCGAATTATACGTCTGGATTAACGATGAAGAAGAACTGGCCCGCCTGAGCAGAGAGGGTATAGCTTGGTTAGAGGATGTGGTGGTTGCCTTACAGATTTACCATGAGATCCTGCCACACTATCTTGTGACCACATCAATGCATCGTAAGATGGTCCCGGGATCCATTGACCATATGTTGCCACTGGCTGAAGAGGATGATCGGGTGGTAGAATGCATCCAGATAGAGTCAAGCACATAACTAGAAGAAGGGACAGAGGAGGAGTCTGAATTCAATGATGATGAGAAAGAGTTTGAGGAAGACTCGGAGGAGGATCCGGAAGAAGAGCCAGAAGAAGAAAAGGGCACAGGAAGCGACTTAGGGGATGGTTTTTAGAATTTGTTGATTTCCCCTCCTTTCCCCACTTTGTACCCATATTCCTAGTTCACTCTTTTACTTTGCAAAAAGGGCGAATTGTCTAAGCCCATGCAAATCTATGATATAATCTTTGTTCCTACTTGTATCAGCCTAAATTATCAATGAAAAACGAAATTGCTTCATATCTAAATATGTCGAGTCTAAATGACTGTCAAACATCCGTGAACTAGGCCTACCTCCGGAAATGAGAGGTCCCTACGAATTTTAGGAACACGCTAGCTGTAATGCATGAATTATCTACTCTATGTGATTTCCTACTCATATAAATGAAGAAACTGACTCTAGCGCTATTTCTTTTCTTTCTTCTTATTTTCTTTTGCTATATTATTACCCAAAAAAATAGAAAGTTTGTTTGTGTCGACTAAAACTGGTGGAGCCACCATACAATCAAAGGTTTAAGGGAAAGATGTCAGTTGCAGAAGACCCAGCTGAATATGCTCTGGTCATAGCCGACAGCCCGGGGCGATCGGGGGAATAGGACAGTACTAGAAATGATAAGAAAGTGGCCTGAATGGCCCAAGAAGTGGAAAGCAGAGGTCTCAGTAGTCGTCCCCTACTATCAAACTAACCCATCTCATGGAAGCACCTCTTATTCCCCAAACAATCACTCACCTCCACCTACATACGCTCCAACCTATAATACCAAACCATACTACCACCCTCAACCATAATACAACCCTCATCGAGCCAACAACAACCAAAACCCACAATGACCATATGCTCTTGTCCTAACCACTACTCACCAAAACTGGCTCGTGTTTGTACCACGTCCTCCTCCCAACTTTGAAGAAAGGGGTCATAGAACCTATACCTCGATTGTTGAGCCTCTAGCCCAATTGTTTGAAAGGTTGAGAAGAGAAGAATTAATATACCTAATCGAGGGAAGTGTTCCTGAACATCCCTTAAAATATTTTGATGCCACTAAGAGATGCGTGTATCATTCTAATGTACCGGGGCAAGATACTGAAGACTCTTTCAAGTTAAAAAATGAAATTGAAACCTTGATCAAGAGCGGAGCCATCCATTGCACTCTAGCACCACCTAGTATGAGCCGCAATACATTGTCAAATCATAGAAACCAGGGATCCAACATGATCACATTAGACGAAGAATTTGACTTGAAGGGAACTATTGTCACTATAGGAAATGCAAAAGCAACAAGGATCCCTCCTCAAAAGGTCCCATCATTATAGTACAACTAAATCCTACAGTGATAGTGCAAACTTATCCGCAGCAACCCGCCAGTGCTACTCATGGTGAAGAAGATCGGGAATACAAAATCATCTTATGGACCTATTAACAAAAGGGAAAGGCAAAAATGTCAGACTCTACTGCAGCCCATTGTATGACTAGGTCTGGGAGATGCTACGCCCCTGAAGAGGTCAATCGAGGAAATTCGGGGAGAAACAATTCCAAGGAGGAACATAACAGACCCAGAAGTTTCTGAGTTCTGGAAGAGAATGTCAAGCAAAGAGTATTCCGTGGAAGAACAGTTGAAGAAAACTCCAGCACAGATATCCATCATGGATCTATTGATAAATTCGGATAGCCATAAGAACAATTTGTTGAAAGTGCTAAGTGCGGTAAATGTACCAAGTAACACCACCAGCGAGGCATTGGCTGTGATAATTGGGAATATGGTAGAAGCAAACATGATCACTTTCAGAAGAGGTGAGCTTCATGTCGAAGGCACAAGTCACAACAAGGCTCTTCATATCACTGTCAAATGCAGGGACAAAGTGTTATCTTGAGTGCTTGTCGATAGAGGATCAGGAGTCAACATTTGTCCGCTCTCCACCCTGCAAGATGTTACACCCTATTGTTTCGTACGTAAAAGTGTGTCGTAAGCAAACTAATGTAAGACCAAAAATGAGATCATCTTTGGAAGTATATAAAGTAAGTTATAATGTTACCTCAGAGGTTACATATGTTGAAGATCATGAACAATAAGTACAAAGAGGGTTGGAAGGTTCAGAAGCTAAAGGAATTGAAGAAAATAATATTTCGTCGAAAGTCGACAAGTTGAGAATGTTATAACATGTACGTTTGGGGTGAGACTAGGGTGCTTAACAGGATAAGGAGGTTATGTTATGATTTATGTTAGTCGTATAATAGTCGTGTGTTATGTTTTGAAGTCAAGCAAGTTGTGGAACAAAAGACGATGAAAGTCATCACAAGTTACATTCATAAGTTTTACTAAAACTTTGGGTCACATATAGCTGCAATTTTATCCCAATATACTTAGAATTATGGGGTGTTCCACCCATCAAATTGAAGATCTATGAGTTTAGTTTCTAACGCATTGAACCGTTTGTCAATATATATATATATATATATATATATATATATATATATATATATATATATATATATATATATATATATATATATATATATATATATATATATATTTGCGACAAATAATGAAAGACTTCTAGGTGACAAGTAGGTGTGTTACCTACTTCCTTAAATGAGAGTCCGAAAATGGGCCAGTTCGGGTCGGCCAAAGAGGCCTTTCAAAGGCCTATTTCTATCATATATTATACTGATAATAGGGCATAATAACCAGACATAAGCTCTGCAAAAAAAAAATCCTTCTAAAAATTGCCCACAAACCCTAATTGATTTTCTCTCCCTTTCAAGTTCTAATTGGAGGTAAAACCCAGAGTTTGAAGAACCAAGTTAGGAGCTGAGTTATCCAACAAATAAGGTACGTTTACTTCTCTATTTCATCAATTTTTATCTGCTGTAAATTCATGTAAGTCATTCTATATTTGTAAGAACTCACGAGACGGTGATCGGAAGCCGTGAGTTCGAGTTATTCACTTGTAGCGGACTGTTTTGTGTTATAGTTGGGCAGCGTGTTTTACTACTGTTTTGTGGAGTTTTGGAGGAGTAAAGGTGTGGAGAAATACCACATAAATTCAGGGTGGTGGGCTGGTCATTCTTCATAATATTTTCGGGTTGTTTGACACTACTACGGTGGTCGTTTTGAGTAAGAAGAGATTGGGGTGTGTTGGGCTATTTTGTAGTATTTTGTGGTGTATATAAGGTTGGAAAATAATGTATATATGTTGTTATAGTTTTTTTCTTGTGTTGTTGGTTTTATCTTGAATTTGGAGGAAGTAAGGATTATAGGGGAGATGTTGCATGTTTTAATACAAATAAGCTTGTAATTCGTTGTGCGATAGTTGTACCTTTCGTAACTTAATGATAGTATTATTATCGTTGTTGTAGATTAAGGTGCGATGAGTCGAGTTCAACTTGGTTATTGGAAAGATTGTGATAAGGTATGTTAAGGCTAAGCCCTTCCTTCATTTTGCATTGATCTCGTAACTACATGTGTTTGATAACGAGGCATAAAGAGAAGTTCATACTCCCGAATTTATATACATTATCCTAGTCTCATAAGTTACAGTATTCTTCCTTATTGAGAATTTATATTCAATTGAGTATTATCTTCTTCCAGTCAAGAGAGCAGAGGGTCTATATATATACAATATAACAATATTTTTACCACCATCGAGCTATAATCGGTAGGTAGGCCCCTATTGGGCAACCTCTGATTAGATGGTAAGTTATTTACCGAGCCTACTGTGGCCGAGCACCTATGAGCGAGCCCGGGATGGCCAAGATACAGAACCTAGTATGGCCGAGCGCCTATGAGCGAGCCTACTATGGCCGAGCAGTTACACGTACCGAGCCTTATAGGGCTGGACATTTATTTTACTTACTATATTGAAGGAGTTGAGTCAGTATCAGCAGGTAAGTATACCTCTATATCATCTTTGACTCGTACTTACTTTCAGTTATTATATTATCAGTTCAGTTTCAGCTTTTAGTTATTTTATTGCCTTACATACTCGGTACATTATTTCGTACTGACGTCCCTTTTATGGGGACGCTGCATTTCAAGCGTTCAATTTCAGATAGACAGACGGATAGACCTCCTTAGTAGATATTGCCCGAGTTCAGCCTAATCGGTGAGACACCTACTGCCGGTCTCCCCCCCAGGTTCACGGTGTGACAAACTTCATATTAGAGAAGTTCTGTCCTAGAGAGTCTACAAGCAGTGTCTAGTAGGATCTTGTTTATAGATGTGTTGTGCACCACATTATATAAGTAGGGAACTACAGGGCATTTCGGAGTTGGTTACCCTTTTTCCAAATCTAAATCGTGTTGTAGAACTGCGTTATTTGAAATTTGAGTTAAACTTATGTGTTGGTGTTTGCATGCACAGATGACGGTGACTAGGAAGACTACGGCTAGCCAGAGGAGAGATACAGCAGCAGGTGAGGGGACTAGCAGGGTACCCCCAGTAGATGGGGCCCAGTCTGAGGCTCAAGGTGAGACCCCTACTCAGCCATTACCGGCTCCTCCACCAACTACGAAGATTCCTAGGGATACCACACATCCAGTTCCCCTTCCACTCCTATCAGATAAGGTCTTGAGGAGTGCGGTTCATTTGTTGACACAGTTGGTAGCTACACAGCAATAGGCTAGGGCATCAGCTAGTGCAGGATCTTCTGAGGGGTCTGGGAGTTTAAGGGTTCTAGCGTTTATTGCTTTGAATCCCCCAGAGTTCACGGGGACAGATCAAAGGGAGGACCCGCATGATTTCATAGATCAGCTTCACATGATCTTTCGGGTTATGCATGCCACGTAGAAAGAGGCAGTTGAGCTAGCAGCTTTTCAACTCTAAGATATAGCCATCCTTTGGTATGAGGGATGGGAGAGGTCCGGGGGACGTGATGCACCTCTAGTTGTTTGGGAGAATTTTTTAGATGCCTTCCTTGACCGGTATTTACCGCGGGAGATCCGACAGACTCGGGTCGATCAATTTCTAGCCCTCAAGCAGGGCAATATGAGTGTTCAAGAGTATAGTCTCTGTTTTGACTCATTGGCCAGATATGCATCATCCATAGTTGGTACTATGCGGGACAGGATCCACAGGTTTATAGCAGGGTTGGTCCCAGAGTTGACCGAGGCATGCACTACCGTTACATTGCAGGATAGTATGGATATCTCCCGGATTCAGGCATTCGCCCAGAATATAGAAAGGGGTAGGCGTCTGCAACATGGTACAGAGAGGACTGAGCAAGGATAGCGTAAGATGATGTGATTTCCCAGGTATCAGGAGCAGTCTCAAGGTAGTTATAGGCCCCAATACTTTGGACGGCCACCTAGGCCTTTGCCACCTCAGTTACAGGGTTACATGTATGAACGCTATACTCAGTCAGGACCAGGTGAGAGCTCACGGGCGTCGGGTTTGCAGCAACAGTGAGGTTCAGGGTAGACATGGTCATTTTCGCCGCGGTGTGACATATGTGGTAGAGGATACTTGGGCCAATGACGAGTAGGTTCTGATGATTGTTGTACATGTGGGCGTCCGGGGAATATGATGCGAGATTGCCCAAATAGAGATTCTAGGGGTATGGCATAACCAGCGAGTTCAGCAACATGATCATCTATGTCCGTGCATCCTTCAGGGCGCGAGTCTTAGTCTTCGGCTGGTAGAGGTTGAGGCAAAGGTAGAGGTTCCAGTTCAGGTGGTAATCAGAACTGTATTTATGCTTTTGCGGGTTGACAGGACCAGGAGTCTTCACCAGATGTTGTGATAGGTATATTGACCATTTGCTCTCACGATGCTTATGATTTGATATATCCAGGATCTAGTTTATCGTATATTACCCCATTTGTCGTGGGGAAGTTTGGTATAGTAACTGAAATACTAAGTGATCCTTTTGTAGTATCTACACTGGTCGGAGGACCGATTATTGCTAGACGGGTTTACCGAGGTTGTACGGTGACAGTTTGTAGTCGTCAGACCTCAACCGACCTTTTTGAGCTAGAGATGATGGATTTTGATGCTATCATGGGCATGAAATGGTTGGCACCTTGCTATGCCAGAGTTGATTGCCGAGCAAGGGCAGGCAAAGCCGACTATTCAGACGCTTGAGGATATGTTGTGTGCTTGCGTCCTAGACTTTAAAGGTAGCTGGGATGACTATTTACCACTCATAGAATTTACCTACAACAATAGTTATCATGCTAGCATTTAGATAGCACCGTTCGAGGCTTTATATGGAAGGAGATGCAGATCTCCCATTGGGTGGTTCAAAATTGGGGAAGTAGAGTTGATAGGGCCATACCTCATGCATCAGGCTATGGAAAAAGGTAAAATCATTAAGGAGTGGTTGAAGACTGCTCAGAGTCGTTAGAAAACCTATTCGGATGTTCGTCATAGGGATTTGGAGTTCAAAAAAGATGATTGGGTATTCTTGAAAGTTTCCCCCATGAAGGGTGTGATACGGTTTGGTTAGAAAGGGAAATTGAGTTTGATGTATGTCGTACCGTACATAATCATTCAGAGCATCGGTGAGGTGGCGTACAAGCTTGAGCTAACAACAACCAATGATGTCATTAGTGCACCCGGTGTTTCATGTATCTATGTTGAAGAAAGTAGTTGGAGACCCGACTCATTATTCCGGTTGAGACCATTGAGGTTAATGAAGAAATGTCGTATGAAGAAATTCCAGTTGACATTCTTGATAAGCAAGTCCGAAAGTTGAGGAATAAAGAAATTGCCTCCGTGAAAGTGCTTTGGCGAAACCAACAGATTGAAGAGGCTACTTGGGAGGCCGAGGAATAGATTAAAAAGAAGTATCATTACTTGTTTGTATAAGCTATGTAACCTTTCTATAAAACTGTCGCCTATGGATTCTTGTATCACTTGTTCAGTAAGGTAAAAGTGCTTCTTTCTAAATATATTGTATGTGAGGCCATGGTTGGTGGTGTTATGAGTTATGTTACGTTATTAGATTATATATATGTTTTGAGGGTGTTTTTCTGGGGCTCTCTGACATATGGATAGACCCAGTTACATGGGAAACTTTGGCGAAATTTTTGGAAATTTAGGGAGTTAGTCAAATTTGGGGCTGCTAGTGTGTGGTATGAAAACTCAGTTGCATAAGATGCTAATAACATATTTTGACCCACATTCGAGGACGAATGATTCTAAGTTGGGGAGAATGTAAGGCCCCGTAAAATTTTGCCAAACAAATCAATGCACTTAGGGATAAAGGAAAAGTTTTGGCCGAAAGATTTGTTTCTGCGGTCCATTATGCGACCGCAGAATCGCTCTGCGGACCGCATAATGGCCACAAAGTGAGGTAGGAGAGGGGCAATTTTGGATGCCATTCTGCGGTCGACTATGCAACCGCAGAACTGTTCTGCGGTTTATTATGCGATCGCAGAACAGGTTTGCAGGCTGCATAGTGACCGCAGACCCAGGCAGATTTATGGCCAGATTTGGACACCAATTATGCGGTCGATATGCGATCCGCATATCGATAATGTTGTTCCAGAGCTTCATTTTTGTATTTTTAAAACTCGACCCTACTTCGTTAAATACACGCTTTGGGCCATTTTTTAGCTAAAATCTAACATTTTAGAGTGAGAGAGTGCCCTAAAGGGAGAAGGTGTTCCTCAATAATTGTTCTTCAATTCTTGCTCAAATTTTGGAAGATTAAGAAGGGAAACTCACTAGGTCTTCATCCTACATTTAAGATTCTACACCTTAACCCTCAATTTCGAATTTTGTCTAGAAATAGGTAATTAGCAATATAATGTTTGAGCATTAGAGTTGTTTATTTTACATGCATGTGTTATCAAAGGGTGTAGGAAGATTGTTGAGCTATGAATGGTAAATATTGGGTTGTGGGATGATGGAATCCTCCATAAAAGGACCTTGAAACCTTAATGCACACCTAGTGTTTGATAAAATGCTCAAATGAGCTAGAACCATGAGCATCTTCCTAATTTTTGTTCAATTTGTTATATTTCTAAAATAGATTGAAGTTGCTAATAATTCCGGAATATTTTAGAGTTTAAGAAAGTTCCATTGAGATATGTTAGCTAAACTCTTCTTTAAGAATTGGAACACCAATACCCTTGTAAGTTCCAAGATATTTATTTCAAGTTGAGTATTCCAAACAAGTTTTGTGACAAAGATATATGTTCAATTCGTGTTTCAAGTGCTCTTATCATATTGTGTTATAAATTGAGGATGTGCTCCAAACTATGGATTGTGTATCTACGTGTTATGATTCTAAGTCGTGATTTATGTGGGAATCTATTATACAAAATTGTGTAGAGATTGTGATTGGGGTTACACCTCCACCCGCATATATTAGGGTGAGGCAGCGGGGCTGCTTTGTGTGGAAATGGGTATTGTGTTTACATCTCCACCCGCATATATTAAGGCGAGGCGGTGGGGCCGCTTTGTGTGGAAATGGGTATTGTGTTTACACTTCCACTCGCATATATTAGGGTGAGGCGGCGGGGCCTCTTTGTGTGGAATTGGGTATTTTATTTACACCTCCACCAACGTATATTGGGATGAGGCGGCGGGGCCACTTTGTGTGAAAATGGGTATTGTGCTTACACCTCCACCCGCATATATTGATCTGAGGCGGCGGGGCCGCTTTGTGTGAAAATGGTTACAGAGGTCCTCATCTTAAATTCTATAAATGTTAATGACAGCTCTTGATAAACTTGCTTTGGTTTAAACGGCTCTATATGTTATTCTATTTTTCCCCTGGTTCATCATATTCATATTGTACTTTCGAGTTCTTAAATTGGTGTTTGGTTTTCCATACTAGTACTATTCGACATGTACTAACGTCCCTTTTACCGGGGGCGCTGCATCTTTAATGGATGTAGGTGGTTCTGCAGCGGAGGATACTGACCAGTGATAGCAGTGCTCATTGTTCTCATCTGACTTGGTGAGCCCCATCTCATTTTGGGGTTGTGCATCTTTTGTTTCGTATGTGCTATCGTATTTTGAGGTATAGCCGGAGCTTTGTTGTCGGAATTATCATTGTACTCTTTTGTATTTTAGAGGCTCCGTATACATAGTGTGGGTTGTGTATTAGTGCTTGGAAAGTCAAACTATGTTGTATTACTTGTTCTATTTAAGACCTTAAATGATGGAACTATTGGTAATGTATTGTAGACATGAACATCTTCTTGTCTAATTAACGAAGATGTGTATCCTATTTATTCATAGATGAGTTTCGGTAGAAGAAAATCTAACAGTCTTGCTCGACTGGGTTCACTCGGTTGAGCGTCGGTCGCGCTCCCCGGTTTTGGGGCGTGACAACCCAATTGAGGGAAAGGTTCCTAAACATCCCTCCAAATATTTTTATGCCACTAAGAGATGCGTGTATCATTCCAATGTATCGGGGCACGATACAGAAGACTGTTTCAAGCTGAAAAATGAAATTGAAACCTTGATCAAGAGCAGAGCCATCCATTGCACTCCAATGCCACCTAATGTGAGCCAAAACCCATTGCCAAATCATCGAAACCAGGGAGCCAACATGATCACATTAGACAAAGAATATGACCTGAATGGAACTATTGTCACTATAGGAAATGCAGAAGCCGCAAGGATTCCTCCTCAAAAGGCTCCCATCATTACAGTACAACTAAAGCCTACAGTGATAGTTCAAACTTATCCGCAGCAACTCGCTGGTGCTACTCAAGGTGAAGAAGATCGGGAATAAAAAACCATCCCATGGACCTATCAGCGGAAGGGAAAGGCCAAAATGATAGACTCTGTCGCAGCCTATGGTATGACTAGGTCTAGGAGATGCTAAGCACCTGAAGAGGTCAATCGAGGAAATCCGAGGAGAGAACAAATTCCAAGGAGGAACATAACGGACCCAAAAACTATTGAGTTCTGGAAGAGAATGTCAAGCAAAGAGTATTCCGTGGAAGCACAGTTGAAGAAAACTCCAGCATAGATATCCATCATGGATCTATTGATGAGTTCGGATAACCATAAGGACACTTTGTTGAAAGTGATAAGTGGGGTAAGTGTACCAAGTAACACCACCAGTGAGACATTGGACGTAACAATTGGGAAAATGGTAGAAGCAAACATGATCACTTTCAGAAAAGATGAACTTTCTGTTGAAGGTGCAAGTCACAACAAGGCTCTTCAAATCTCTATCAAATGCGGGGACAAAGTGGTATCTCGAGTGCTAGTCGATGGAGGATCAATAGTCAACATTTGTCCGCTCTTTACCTTGCGGGAGTTGGGAATTCATTTGAGGGAGGTCAAGGAAAGCCACGTAAGGGTGAGGGCCTTTGACGGTTCGCAAAAGGATGTTATTGGGGAAATTTATCTAGCCTTGCAAATTGGGCCGGTCGACATTCCAGTGCTATTTCAAGTGATGGACATCTCCTCTTCTTATAATTTGCTGCTAGGCAGACCCTTGATACATATGGCAGGGGTTGTACCGTCTACCTTGCACCAATGAATAAAATTCGAGTGAGGATGCCAGGAGATCGTGGTCCATGTCTAGTGGGGTCACTCCGCCTATGTATGTTGTCCCATTCATTGAGGGACTAGACGGAGTCGCCTTTCATGCTATAGAAATCATGCAAACTACCAAGGTGGAGTAGACTGAACAGAATCCGGGAATGCAATCACCGTACAGATCCAAGATGGCCATGAGGGAGATGATAAAATATGAATACAAGCCAGGAATAGGGTTGGGAGCCAAGTCAGATGGGATCAAAGAACCAATTGAACACAATGGGCTGAAAGGAAGGGCTGGTATAGGATATCGGCCTCCAGAAGGGAAAACTCGAACTATTAGCTCCGGGAAAAAGGTTTTTGTGCCAAAGCAAGTTTCAAGTCTGGGATAGAGTTCAACACTCGAGGATGATATCATTGATAGGATGGGAAAGTTGTTCCTGAATATGATTGAAGAGTGTTGTGAAGGAACTGACATCAAGACAACGACTATCAAGGATGCCGAACTAGGGGAAGAGCAGCAAAACTGAACAGCCAGTCCATCTTTGGTTCGCCGGCAGTCTTGGTAGTATAGAACTGTAAAAGTTTTCTTTTGAAAAGAGTACAGTCAATTGAGGCATGTACTGTGTCTATACCCTTTTGTTATTTTCCTCTTGTTAACTCTTAAGACGTTCCTCTTTTGACACTATAAAAAGAATCTCTTTACTAAATATTGCAACTCTATTTTGCTTCTTTATTTATACCTAGCTTTTCTTTTCCTTAATCAAACCGATAAAAAACCGCGTTTCATGATTATGACATATAATGAAATCGCCGAGCGCAATGATCTGGATTACAAAGAATATGACGAAAGTATGATGCCAGACAATCTCCCGCTGGAGATCGAACAGCTGGGGAGTCAAAAGAAGCCCATCCTCGAAGAAACAGAAGTAGTCAATCTTGGAAGCGAAGAAGACGTGATAGAAACAAGAATCAACATTCACCTAGAAGCTGAGCAGAAGGAATGAATGATTGAGCTCCTCCGGCAATACGATGATGTGATCGTATGGTCCAATGATGACATGTCGGGATTAAGCACCGACATTGTCTCGCATTGACTACCTACTGACCCTACGAGACCGCTGGTCAAGCAGAATCCAAGGAACTTCAAACCTGATTTAAGTTTGAGGATAAAAGAAGAGTTGACCAAACAAATATAAGAAAATGTGGTGAGGGTCACCAACTATCCAAGCTAGTTGGACAACATCGTCCCAGTGCACAAAAAGGATAGAAAGATCAGAATATGTGTGGATTATTAAGATCTTAACAAAGCTAGTCCAAAGAACGATTTACATGCAGGGACGTGTGGACCCCACATGAACGGGTTCGCGTTAGCCAAGAAGATTTTGACAGCTGAATATATTTGGATGACTATGGAAAGCGACAGCATCCGCTATGTGCAGAAGTGTCACTAGTGCCAGATTCACGGATATTTCATCCGGGTTCCACCAAATGAGTTAAATGTAATAGGTTCACCCTGTCCTTTCTTCGCCTGGGGCATGGACGTGATAGGACCCATAGAGCCTGCAGCGTCAAACAAAAATTGGTTCATTTTGGTAGCCATCGACTATTTTACCAAATGGATCGAAGCATCTACTTACAAGGTCATCACAAAAAAGGTAGTGACAGATTTTGTCCGGAACAACATCATTTGCAGATTTGGGATACTAGAGTCTATCATCACTGACAATGCTGCAAACCTTAATAGCGACCTCACGAGGGAATTCTGTGAAAAGTTCAAAATCATCCTCCGCAATTCCATAGCCTACAGACCACAAATGAACGGGGCAGTCGAGGCAGCTAACAAGAATATCAAGAGGATTCTGTGGAAGACAGTGGACAATCACATACAATGGAACGAGAAATTACCTTTTGCTTTATTAGGTTACCAGACTACCATGAGAACATCTACTGGGTAAATACCATACATGTTGGTATACGGCATCGAAGTCATTCAAGAAGAAAAAGTGGACGATGCAGAGTGGGTACGTGTCAGGCATGAACAACTCATGCTCATTGACAAGTGGCAAGGTCACTAATCACACTGTGATAGGCTACACCCTGGACTTGAGCATCTTTCCTCCTCTTTTTATATTCGCAATCGGTTTTCGACCTCCGAACTCAATTCCTACTTAACTCTCCAACTTTTACTCGGACATCAAAGTTCTACTTTATTCATTTTAGCTCTAAAAATGCGTCTTAGCTTAGAGTCAAGACCTACAAAATAGAAATTGCATATTAAGTATAAATTCTTCACATTTTAGCTTAAACACAATTAAAGTGCACTCAATAATAGGTGCAATGTAGCCAAAAAAACGCATATTTCTAGCCTACCATCAACACCTCACACTTAAACTATTGCTCGTCCTCGATCATTACAAAGTACACCTCAAAGAGGGATGACCTTTTCAAGTAACTCTCCTAACTCGTCATGCCAAGAATAATTAAAACCGATAGAGTGCCCTGCCACAACATCCTAGGCTCAAGACTCGACTCAAAAGAATCAGTTTTCTCAAACTCGCTCACTTACTCCAACAAAGAAGCAAAACAAAATCACCTAGCATTCGCAAGTCATGTGCCCCTTAAAACAAATAAATTAGAGTAGCCCCACCAACATAAAATTCAAGAAAAGTTAGGGACTCTGAATAGAAAGAATTAATTTACTCACTCTCATAATAAAATTCATGTACCATAAAAGATGTATCATAGGCTTGGTCGTGGTGTAATACTCCACGAATTCAAGTTCATCTAGTCTAAGATCGAGTAGGACTTAAGTTGGTTGTAATGTAGGCTGCGGGATTGGTAGATACAATCTGGATAGTAGTGACTATACCTCCTTAAGTAATTTAAATACATAAAACATCAAAAGTTAGACTCCACACTTGTGTTGCATAAAACTTTCCAACTTCAAAGTATACTAATACTAAATTCCCTTTTCTTTAAGCACAAACATAGCAAGAGTTACCATTAGCAATGAATTTTTTTTTTCTAATCTACATAAAACACTTATTTGTTTTTTTTTTTTTGTTTTTTTTACTTTTTTAGCTTTTCTTTTTCAATTCCTTACAAGTGGCTCTCACATTTCTTTAAAATAGTGCACGTTTCTCCAATTTTATAGGTTCTTCTTAAAAATCAACAAACCTCCACTTAGCTCTTTCAAGCTCAAAATAATTTTATGTGCTCATGAGAGGTAAATAGTTTAAAAAGATGGTCAATTCAAATAAATGGGCTAGACTTATAGTGTGGTTTCCACAGAAATACGATTACAGGCTCAACAGGCCTAACAAGGATACATACAATTAAGTGGATATTCAGGCATATATTTGGCTCAACAAAGAGAATGCCTATACCACTTCCTGGACACAAGACTACCATTTTGCTTTGCAAACGCTCAAGGAAAGTTCTAGACATCAATTGACATGCACAGAATATCAACAAACAACCTCACTTACACATTAGTACACAATCGACTATGGTATGGATCTATCCTGACTCTCTCATCAAAGCAGCAAAGAAAAATCAAGCATTTATAGCACTTATACTAAAGTTAAGATATGAGTCAAGATGTCATAACTAAGGTACTCATTGTTCTAAGGCACAAAAAAATTACCTTTAATTAGCACAACAACGCAAGATTATCTACTCCTAAAAAAAATAACTGACTATACCCAGGCCAACAAAACCCTTAGAAAATAACCGCAACACAAAAAAATCAAGAGGAAAATATTACACTACCTAATGTTTTTTATTCAAAGTGAAAAAAAAAACTTACAACAACAAAAGACATATTTTTGGATTTTTTAAATTCTTTTATTATTTTAATAAATAACTAAAACAATAAAGAAAGCATACAAAATAAAACAAACACATATATACTATCCCCACTCCACACTTTAATTTTGTCATATCCCTATGACATAAAAATAAAAGGCAAGAGAGAGAGGAAACTCCCTTGAAATATTTAGTCTGGTCTGAAATAATATCGGAGTCTATTTTGAATGCCCGACCAAGTACACACAACCATGCCCAAGATATTTTTCTCTATCATCCAGCTCCGTCAAGACATCCGCCTTAAAACCAGAGTATACGGTTGTAACAACCCGACCGATCTTTTTAGGTATTTGAGCCCTATTTTTCCATTTAATGCCTCTTGAATGTTTTGTTGTTGTTTTGTGACTTTCAGGGATGATTGGTTTGATTTTGGAAAGGTTTTGGAATGAGTTGGAACACTTAGTTCCATGGTTAGAAGCTTAAGTTATAAGAGGTTACCAAGGTTTGATTTTTGCATGAATAAGCTCGGAATAGTGTTTTGATAGTTTTGTTAGGTTTGTACGATAAGTTTGGACTTTGACATATGCTCGGATTTGTATTTAGAGGTTCCTTGGTTGATTTGGTTCTAATTGTCGAAAGTTTGAAGGTTTGGAAATTTCATAAGTTTGACTGGGAGATGACTTCGAGTCTATCGGGCTCGGATTGTTCTTTCGAGAGTTGGGTTTGTTTGTTATTTAAAATTTGTGTGCAATGTTTGGGTTTATTTTGGGTTGGTTAGGATTGAATCGGACGCTTGGTGTGAAGTTGGAAGTTTACGAACTTAAGAGATTGATCTTGATCGACAATTCTTGATTTTGATGTTAATTTAAATGTTTTGATCCTTTGAATAGGTTTGGTAAAGGTATTAGGACTTGCTGGTGTGATTGGACAGGGTCCCAGAGGCCTCACGTGTGTCTCAAACGGGTTTCAGAATATTTTGAAGTTGGATGGTAGTTCTGGTTCTGGTGTTTCGCATCTGCGAGGTTTGGTCCGCATTTGCGAGTCCTCAGAAATGGACATGAGTTCATAAAAGCGAGGTTCGCTAGGAAGCTGGAAGTCTGTATCTGTGGAGTATTCAGCGCATAAGCGAAGGCGCATTTGCAAGGTCTATTGCTCAGGTGTGGCTCCGCAGAAGCGGGACTTGGCGTGTAGAAACAAATGGTTAGAACTTTTAGTAAGCTCGCAGGTGCGAGCATTAGTCCGCAAAAGTGGCGTTGCAGAAGCAACAATTTTGTCTGCATAAGTGGAAATCGTTGTTGAGGGTTTGGCTTCATTTTATCATATTTTGAGATCGAGAGCTCAGATTGGGGCGATGTTTGAGGCAATTTTCATCCACTTGGATTGGGTAAGTAATCTTAACTCGCATTTGATTATTATTCATGATTCTATCCTTAATTTTAGCTTTTGGTTGATGAAATCTAAAGGAGGAAATTAGGGGGTTTTGAGAAATTTTGGAGAATGAATAAGTAAGATTTGAACCCCGATTCGGAATCGGATTTGAATGAAACTAGTATATTTTGACCCGTGTTGCAATGGGTGATCGGGATTTGTGAATTTTATTGGATTTTGGGTGCAGCCTCATGTGGACGTTGTTGACTTTGTAATTTTAATTAAAGATCAAGTCTTTATGCTCTGTACTATTTCCTTTAGCATTATTTGGTACCGTGGAGTGTTATTTGACTAGATTCGCACCGTTTGGAGGTCGATTCGTGTGGGAAGGCTTTTTTGTAGTATTGATTCACACACTTTGAGGAAAGTAACTTGTCTAAAATAGTTTGAGGGTAATATTCCTGTTAGCTATGGTATTTGATATATAATGGGGGTGACACACATGCTAGGTGACAAGCGTATATACGTACGCTGGGGTTATTCATGATCCGACTATTTCTTAGGCTATTATGTTCCTTGTTTGCTATCATGCCCCGTTGTTTCCGTTATTTCTCCACTTGTATGACTACGTGAGCTATTATTCATATTAGAAATCATATCTAGACTATGTATTTATCTGTTTGGGATATGATAGGTCTATTCTCGGTATATTGAGTTGTTTGCCTTCATTATAGTCATATTCTCAGTCATGATGTTGCATCTGCGTATTATGCCTCTGTCTATGTGCATTCTTTGTATGGTATCTCACATATTTTAGGTGCCCTTATATGTGTGACACGAGTTGAACAGAGTACTGTGAGATGTGAGCATTTGAGACTTGAGCGGGTGATGACTGATCTTGGGCCATAGAGTAGATTTGATACTAATTATGAGGTGACGCATGCGCCAAGCCCATATTGGGCTGAGTGGTGTATATTGTGAGGTGACATATATGCCATGCCCCATATTGGGCTAAGTGATATTGATCATTGACTTAGATTCGATTAGTGCTTGGGCTAGGACCCGCCCCTCTGAAGTCAGGTATTAACATGTGGGTGTAGGCACATGTGTCATATATGTGCTTGGTGAGGGACTTATATTGGGCACTCATATAGTGCTGAGTGTGGTTGTGTGTGATGATTGAAGGGTCTTTGTGGCAGGCACTATACACATTGTGAGATTCGGTATTCTAGATAATTTATCTTCGATATTGTTGATTCTAGCATGTATACTTATCATAAAGGTATTGGTTTCTGTTCCTTCTCCCATGCTAATTGGTACTTGATGTCTCTATTTCATGTGTAGAACATAGAATACCACTACATAAGATCGGTTGTACTCATACTACTCTCTGTACTTTATGTGCTAATTCAGGTAGTGCTGAGAGAGATGATCTCTAGAGAGTGGCACGGCACCAGGTTGTTTTGTGATTTTGAGGTACTTGCTGCTCCATTCACGGGCCTTGAAGTCCCTTTTTCTATTAGTTCATGTTATTACTGTTCCATCGTTCAGTAAGTACTTTAATTTTAGTCCAAACTTTGTATTTAAACTTTGTAGGCTCATGTACTCGATGACACCAGGTCGTGGGATGGTTTTTTTAGTTGCATAGTCGCTATTGACTTTAGTTATTTATTATTATTCCACTGTTGAGACTAGTTAATACTGTTATTTAATTTTATTTATGCTTACTTATTTTTTGCTTGCCTAGCAAGCTGTGTATGGAACCATCACGACTTCGGTGGGATTTTGAGGTTGTGACAAGTTGGTATCAGAGCACTAGGTTGCTTAGGTCTCACAAGTCATGAGCAAGTCTAGTAGAGTCTTGCGGATTGGTACGGAGGTGTCTGTACCGCAGAGCAGGTGGCCCATAGTTATCAGACTCCCGCAGTGTTACCACTTGGGGGAGTTCAGTCAACTTTTTCCGCGCAGCCTGAGGATAGGCCCGCGATGTCAGCTGATGAGCTGAAGTGTTTAGATAAGTTCACAAAGTTGTATCCTCCTCACTTCGGTGGTACACCTTCAAAGGATGATCGGGGATTCTTGGACTGTTATTTGAGATTCTGCGCAATTTGGGACTAGTTTAGTCAAGTGGGGTTGACTTCACGGCTTTCAGATGCCAGATCCGACTAAGAGGTGGTGGCAGGTTTATGAGTTGGGTTGACCAACAGGATCACCTCCTCTTACATGGGTTAGTTCTCCAGGGTCCTTTTGGAGCAGTTTATGCCACACACCAGGAGAAAGGAGTTGAGGAGGAATTTTGAGTACCTTCAGCAGGGTTAGAGGTCATTTACTGAGTATGACTCATCATGCTACTATTTTGTCTCATCAATAGGGTTGGAGCAGTTTACAGAGTTGTCTCGTCATGCTACTATTTTGATTTCCACTGAGCAGGAGAGAGTAAGTAGGTTCATTGAGGGTCTTCACCCTAGTATTCGCCTTGCTATGGATAGAAAGACTGAGATCGAGACTTCATATCTAGGTGGTAGATGTGGTGTGTCATGTAGAGCGCATCTGGATAGAGACTAGAGAGATGATGTAGGGTAGGGACAAGAGGTCCTGACGTTCAGGTAGCTTTAGTGGTGCCTCATCTTGGGGCTGAGGTTGATTTGGGAGAGGCCATTCTAGTAGGCCAGTTTATAATTCACCACCACCGTCAAGGAGCTTCCATGTAGTCTTCATTTAGTGCACTTCCAGAACAAATTCATATCATGCTCCATTTGTTTGGGGTTCATCAGTACCAGGTTCTTCTAGTGCTTATTCTAGTTCTCGAGGTCCGACTCAAGCCCCCAAGTTATTTTTGGTCAGAGGATGCTATGAGTATGGAGACCTAGGGCATGTCAGGAAATATTGCCCCCATCATTGCAGAGGTTCAGTCCAGTAAGGAGGTCGAACTATAATTCATATACCGATTGCTACACCACCCACTCAGCCAGCTTGGGGTGGAGGTCATCAATGACGTGGTCATCCTATAGGGGGACCTCAGTCTAGTGGAGGTTTATGCCAGATGATATGTGTTCCCAAGGAGGACGTTTCATTTGATACAGTGATTACATGTATTGTTTCTATGTGCCACAAAGATGCTTCAATATTGTTTGATCCTAGTTCTACTTGTTCATATGTGTCATCATACTTTGCTTCTTGTTTGGATATGCCTCGTGGTTCTCTTGATGCTCCCGTGCATGTGTCTACACATGTTGGTGATTCTATTGTGGTGGATCGAGTTTATTGGTCATGTGTGGTCACTATTTGTGGTTTTGAGACGAGGGTGGGCTTTTTTTTATTAGATATAGTAGATTTTGATGTGATCTTTGGTATGGATTGGATATCTCCATACCATGTTATTCTGGATTGCCATGCTTAGATCGTGACAATGGCTATGCGGGGTTGCCGAGGTAAGGGTTCTCTTGGTTGAATTCCTAGCAGGGTGATCTCATTTTTGAAGGCTCAACAGATGGTTGAGAAGGGATATTTGGCATATTTAGCCTTTGTCAGAGATGTTTGTGTTGATACTCCTACTGTGGAGTCAGTTCCAATAGTGATGGAGTTTCTAGATGTGTTTCCTGCAGACCTACTGGGCATGCCACCCGATAGGAATATTGATTTTGGCATCGATTTAGCACCAGAAACTCAGCTTATCTCTATTCCACCTTATTGCATAGCTCAAGCGGAGTTAAAGGAATTGAATGAGTAGTTGAAATAGTTGTTGGATAATGGGTTCATCAGGCCTAGTGTTTCACCTTGGGATGAACCAGTGGTGTTTGCTAAGAAGAAGAATGGGTCTATAAGGATATGTATTGACTGCAAGCGGTTGAACAAGGTGACCATCAAGAACAATTATCCACTGCATCACATTGATGATTTGCTTGATCATCTTCAGGGTGTCAGGGTGTTCTCGAAGATTGACTTGAGGATCGGGTATCACCAGTTGAAGATTATGTGCGTTATGAATTTTCGGTGATGTGTTTTGGCTTGACTAATGCCCCAGTAATCATATATTTGATGAACAATGTGTTCCAGACCTATTTGGATTCTTTTGTTATTGTGTTCATTGATGATATATTAGTGTATTTCTGTAGTAGGGAGGACGATGAGCTGCATTTGAGGATCGTGCTTCAGACTTTGTGGGAGAAGAATCTATATGCTAAGTTATCCAAGTGTGAGTATTGGTTAGACTTGGTGGGACTCTTGAATCATGTGGTATCTTGTGATGGGATCAAGTGGACCCGAAGAATATTAAGGTAGATCAGAGTTGGCCCAAACCTTCTACCTCTACAATCAGGAGCTTCTTGTATTTGGCTAGTTATTACCGCCAATTCGTAGAGGGATTTTCATCTATTGCGGCTTCAAAAGCTTAAGACAGCTTTGACTACATCTCTAGTGTTGGTTTTTCCTTCGGGATTGGGGCCATATATGGCCTATTGTGATGCTTCACGGGTTGGCATTGGGTGTGTATTGATGCAGGACGGTAGAATGATTTTCTACACGTCGCTCTAATTGAGGCCCCATGAGAAGAACTATCAAGTGCATGATTTGGAGTTAGAAGTTATTGCACATATGCTCATGATTTGGAGGCATTACTTATATGGCATGTCTTATGAGGTGTACATGGATCATCGGAGTCTCCAACATCAGTTTAAACAGAAAGATTTGAATTGGGGTAGCGGAGATGGCTGGAGCTTTTGAAGGATTATGATATTACTATTTTTTATCATCCGGAGAAGGCTAATATGGTGGCCGACGCCTTGAGTAGGAAGGCAGAGAGTATGGGAGGTTTAGCACTCATTCTAGTTGTGGAGAGGCCCTTAGCTATGGATGTTCAGGCTTTGGTCAACATGTTCATGAGAGTGGATAATTCAGAGCCTAGCAGGGTCCTTTCTTGTGTTGTATCTCAGTAATTTTTGTTTGAGCACATTAAAGCTTGTCAGTATGACGATTCCCACTTACTTGTCCTCAAGGACACGGTGCAGTGAGGTGGTACTAAGGAAGTGACTATTGGTGATGATGGTGTATTGCGGCTTCAGGGCCAAATTTATGTTCCTAATGTGGATGGGTTGAGAGAATGATCTTTAAGGAGGCTCATAGTTAGCAGTATTCTATTAACCCAGGTGCTACGAATATGTATCATGACTTGAAGCAGCATTATTTGTCATGCCCCAAACCTGGGGAGGCGTGGCTGGCACTCGGTGCCGTGCTGGCCCGAGCGAACCACTCTGCAACTCTATTTTGCTTTGTAACTATCATGGACCAATATGGCCACAACTCTTAATGTATAATTATAAGTGGGCAAACACTGTATTAATGAACCATCTTTCTTAAAATATGAATACATATGGCTGTCAAGGCCTCTAATATACTATACAAAATGAACCTCTGTCTACAAAGCCTCTAACATTATTTAACATCAAATGGGATATGGTACCGGCCTACCCATAAGTCTGTAGCAAAACTCTGACATGATGACTCATAGACTCGGCTGCACTCCGAATGAGGTAGAGTCTTACCGTTCCTTCGCTGAATGCCAATCACGTCTACTATGAGGGCTCGTCGAACTAATTATCTATACCTACAGGCATGGATGCAGCGTCCCCAACAAAAGAACGTTAGTACACATAATGTACTGAGTATGTATGGCATAATTGAAACATAACATTAATTAAAGATATATAAGAATCAACCTGAATCTCTGTAGTGCCACCGTATATGCATACTTATTATACTTATATATATAATGCTTCTCTTTGAAACTATTTCTATTATCCATATCGTATGATGCATGACTGCCCAACTGATCAGTGGTAACTGCCTGACCGGCCGTAGCGCGGTGGTAAATGCATGACTGCCCGACCGGTCGTAGCTCGGTGGTAAATGAATATGCATGACTGCCCAACCAGTAGTAAATAATGATACATAACTGCCCAACCGGTGGTAACTGCCCGACCGGCCGTAGCTCGGTGGTAAATGAAGATGCATGTATCACTATATTATAAACACTAACATCTTTATCATATACCTCAATAGGGAACTAGCATGTCTATCATTTTACAGGAATGAATAACGTAGCCCTCCTTAACTGCTAAGAGTAGAACTATTTATTAAATAAAATTACGTTTATGTATCGTTACTTGGATCATGCCAAAAGAAAGGAGGGATAGCCTTAACATACCTGACGTAGGAAAAATTCCATATAATATTCTTGAGTCACTTCAATAAATTAAGTACATCTTCAATATTATCAACCCCATCTCACAAAGTTTCAATCTTTTTAACAAATCTTCATCTAATTCTACAATAGAAAAGAACAATCAAGAAATTCCCATCATCTACTTGGGTTGAGCAACCTCACTATTCTGCCTTAAATGTATCCAAACCCAATAACCCGAGTTAGTTCAACTACTACAACACAGCTTTCTATTAATATATATCCTAGGCTAGAGGTATTAGATCAGGAAAGATCCAAATTAATATGCCTCGTTGTTCTGTGATTTCTTCATAAGTGTAATAATAGTAATACATATCGAAGGCAAAGGTATAAAATATATACAAATTTCCCGTGTCAACTTAAAGAAAAGGTTGATTCGTTATCTTGTCAACATCATCTGAAATTGAATCAGCAGTATACCTACAACCTAGCAATTGAAAAGATTTGCAAACTTCAATCTTAAGTCTTGTTATAAAAATCTAGAAAGAAATGAGGAAACAACTGAGATGCAGCTTCATAATGTACGAGTCATTTAACGGACCATATGGGGCTGCCACGTTATGGTCTTTGAGGATTTATCCAAGATCCTAATTAATCATTCACTAATTATTAATTAACTAGTTAATCTCTCATTAACCAATAATTACCCAATTATCCATATAATTAAGAATTATCTCAAATTACTTTAAAATACTACTCACTTTTAAAAAACTTTATACATTTTACTATCATGGTCATGTGGTACCATATAAAAACAATACATACACTATTATTTCATTAAAACATCCATATAAAAATACATATATTTTCTCAACTTTTAATTTTTCTAATCTCATATAAAGAGTAAAACTTTTCGTACGCTTAATTCTTAAAATAATAATAAGATAACCTTCTTTTCTTGTGCGATAAAAATCTCATAAACTTTCTTATATTATGAGTATAATTTACCATATCCAAAAATAGTAATAATGGTAACTATCCCAAAATTATACTTATAAAACGTTTACTAAAATATTCTACTTAAAAAAAATACCACACTAACATAATATCTAACGGTATCAAGGTTGTTAAACTTACGGGGTCTTATAATAACATAGTCATAAATCCTCTATAATCTCATGAATGATCTTAATCCCTTCAAGCTCATATAGATTACTACGACTTATCCTAATATTAAGGTACGAGATGTAACATTATTGGTGGCGGAGGATGAAGAAGGACATTGTTTGGCATGTTGCCCGATGTTAGAATTATTAGCAGGTCAAGTATGAGCATCAGAGTCTGAGTGATTTTCTTCAGAAGATTTAGATACGAGAGCGGAAGTGAGAGCGCACATCAGTATGGACTTTGTGGTACTTTTTTCACGGATGTTGAGGAGATTTGATTCATTGGGTCATTGTGGATCGATTGACCAAGTCGGCGCATTTCATTCATGTCATGACTTCCTATACTTTAGACCAGTTGTCTAGGATCTACATGAGGGAGATTGTCCGCCTGCATGGTGTACATATCTCTATCATCTTGGACCACGACAATCAGTTTAATTCGCACTTTTTGAGGGTGATTCAGCGTGATTTGGGGCCACATGTTGAGTTGAGTACTGCATTTCACTCTCAGATGGATGGGCAGTCTGAGCCTACCATTCAGATTTTGGAGGATATGTTAAGGGCATGCATTATTGATTTCAGACATTAGTGGGCCACTTTCTACCTTTAGCGGAGTTTGCCTAAAACAACAGCTATTTGTCGAGTATCCAGATGGCACCATATGAGGCCTTATGGGGGAGGCGATGTCGTTCTTCAGTTAGTTGTTTTGAGCATGGCGAGGCTAGGATAGGCTATTGGACATAGATTTAGTTCGTGATGCTTTAGGGAAGGTGAAATTGATTCAAGAGAAGCTTCGTACAATATAGTCCAGGCAAAAGAGTTATGTTGATAGGAAGGCTAGTAATGTGTCATTCATAATGGGTGAGAAGGTCCTACACAGAGTTTCACCCATGAAGGTTGTGATGCGATTTGGGAAGAAGGGCAAGTTGAGACCTCGGTATATTGGTCCTTTCGTGGTGTTACAGTGAGTTGGTGAAGTGGACTACAGACTTGCTTTGCCACCCAGCTTATCGGGAGTTCACCCAGTTTTTTATGTTTTCATGCTTCTGAAGTATTATGAGGATCAGTCTCATGTGTTAGATTTTAATTCAGCACAGTTGGATGAGAATCTGGCTTATGAAGAAGAGCCGATGGCCATTTTGGATAGGCAGGTTCAGAAGTTGAGTTCTAAGGATACTGCATTAGTGAAGGTTCGGTGAGGAGGTCAATCGGCCGAGGAGGCGACTTGGGAGACCGAGCATAATATGCAGAGCAGATATCCTCACCTTTTTGATATCCCAAGTATGATTCTAAACCTGTTTGAGGACGAACATTTATTTAAGGGGGGAGAATGTAACGATCCAGCC
The DNA here is from genome assembly GCF_000715075.1 of Nicotiana tabacum. Classification (NCBI taxonomy): domain Eukaryota; kingdom Viridiplantae; phylum Streptophyta; class Magnoliopsida; order Solanales; family Solanaceae; genus Nicotiana; species Nicotiana tabacum. The sequence continues at coordinate 61,626,663 of NC_134094.1, read as the reverse complement.
AATCATTTTATGCATTTGATCCATGTTTCCCTATTTGGTGCTCCTTGCATGTTTGGTTGTTGTTTTATGACTTGTTGAGATAGTTGTTTAGGTTTTGGGAATGTTTTATAATTAGTTGGAATGCTTAGTTCCATGAAGCTTTAGTTATAATAGTTGACCAAGATTTGACTTTCATGTAAACGACCTCAGATCGGTGTCTTAATAGCTCCAATAGGTTGGTACATTTGGACTTAGGCATACGTTCAAATTTGGATTTGGAGGTTCCTAGGTTGATTTGACTCTAATTGCCGAGAGTAAAAAATTTAAAGTTTTGAAAAGTTCATAAATTTGACCAGCAATTGACTTTAAGGCTATCGGATTCGGATTGTTATTTTAGCAGTTGGAATAGGTTTTTTTTTTGTCATTTGAAACTTGTGTGCAAAGTTTGGGTTCATTCTGGGTTTGTTAGGCTTGAATCAAACGCTTTGTGTGAAGTTGGAAGTTTATGAACTTAAGAGATTGATCATGATCGACGATTCCTGGTATGATATTAATTTCATTGTTTTGATCCTTTTGATAGGTATTAGGACTTGTTGGTGTGATTGGACAGAGCCCTAGGGCCTCGAGTGTGTTTTGGACGAGTTTTGGAACATTTTGAAGTTGGATTGCGAAGCTGGAAGACCACATATGTGAAGGATTCAGTGCAGAAGCAAAGGTTCATGTGCGAGGCCTGTTGCACAGGTGTGGCCCAGTAGAAGCAGGACTTCACATGTAAAAGCAGATGGTTGAAACTGTTAGAGAGCTCGTAGGTCGAAGCATTTGTCCGTAGAAGCGACAATTTTGTTAGTAGAAGCAAAACTCGTTGGGCAGAATATTACAATTGAGGGTTTGGCTTCATTTTATCATATTTTGAGATTGGGAGATCGGATTGGGACAATATTTGAGGCAATTTTCACTCACGTGGGTTGCGTAAGTGTTCTTAACTCGGATTTGATTATTATTTGTGATTCTATCCTTGAATTTGGCTTTAGGTTGATGAAATCTAAAGGAGAAAATTGGGGTTTTTAAAGAAATTTTGGAGAATGAATAAGTGAGATTTTAACCCCAATACAGAGTCGAATTTGGATGAAACTTGTATATTTAGACGCGTGTTGGAATGGGTGATCCGGATTTGTAACTTTTGTCAGGTTCCGAGGTACGAACCCGAGTTGACCTTTTGGTTGACTTTGTGTTTTTTATTAAATATTGAACCTTTATGCTCCGATATTGTTTTCTTTAGAATTATTTGACACTGTGGTGCGTTATTTGACAAGATTCACGCCTTTTGGAGGTTGATTCACGTGGGAAGGAATTTTTGGAGTATTGATTCACACACATAAAGGTAAGTAACATGTCTAGACTTGGTTTGAGGGTAATTTTCCCATTTTTTAGGGTATTTGATACATATTGAGGGTAACATACATGCTAGGTTATAAGTGTATATGCGTACACCGGGGTTACTCATGATTCGAGTAGATCTTAGGCTATTATGTGTCTTGTTTTCTATCGTGCCTCGTTATTTCCGTATTTTCTCCATTTGTATGATTTCGTGAGCTATTATTCATGTTAGAAATTATGTCTAGGCTATGTGCTTTTCTGTTCGAGACATAATAGGGCTATTCATACTATATTAAGTAGTTTGCCTTAATTATAGTCATATTCTCCGTCATGATGTTACATTCGCGTATTATGCCCTTGTCTATGTGCATTCTTTGAATGTTATCTCACATGTTGTTGGTACCCTTATATGTGTGGCATGAGTTGAGATGAGTACTGCGAGATGTGAGCATTTGAGAATTGAGGGGGTAATTACTGATCTTGGGCTATAGAGTCGATTTGATACTGATAGTGAGGTGACGCGTGCAACAAGCCCCATATTGAGCTGAGTGGTGTTGATTGTGAGGTGATGCGTGCAACAATACATATATTAGGCTAAGCACTTTTGATCATTGACTTAGATCCGATCAGTGCTTGGTCTAGGACCCGTTCCTCTGATGTCAGGTATTAACCTCTGTGTGCATGTACATGGGTCATATATGTGCTTGCTGAGGGACTTATGTCAAGCACTTGTATAGTGCTAAGTGTGGTTGTGTGTGATGATTGAAGGGTATTTGTACCATGCACTATACATGTGTTGAGATTTGGTGTTCTGGATAATTTAACAGTGATATTGTTGATTCTAGCATGTATACTTATCATGCAGGTATAGGGCCGTGTCCCTTCCCTCGTGTTAATTGGTAATTGATGTCTCTATTTGATGTGTAGAACCTGGAATCCTAGTTAAATTGATAAAACCATGTTTAGGTAATTTCTGTTGGAAGAATTTATGCCTTAACTGTTATTTTTTTAAAAGCATACTTATTTCTTCTCTTATTGTGAAAAGGTTTGATTTGAAATTGCTTGAGCTACTTTTCCTTTTGGCGTTATTATACCGTTATTGTTGTCATTTGCTATTGGAAATGAGTATTGGACCTTTCCAAGCTCGTCACTACTTTTAGCGCAAGGTTTGGCTTATTTCTTATTGAGTACATGAGGTAGGTTGTACTCATACTATACTTTGCACTTTATGTGCAGATCCAGGTGTTGCTGAGAAAGGTGATTGCTAATGAGTGGCACAAGTACTTATTTTTTTGGAGATTTTGAGGTAGCTGCTACTCTGTTCGCAAGCCTTGAAGTCCCTTTTTCTTTTAGTTCATGTTATTCATGTTCCATCTTTCAGACAATACTGTATTTAAATTTTGTAGACCTCATGTACTCGATGACACCAGGTCGTGGGATAGTTGTTTAAGTTGCATTGTTGCTATTGACTTCAGTTTTTATGATTATTCCATTGTTGAGACTATTTATTACTGTTATTTAAGTTTATTTCTGCTAATTTATGATTAGCTTGCCTAGAAAATGGTGTTACACACCATCAAGGCTCCGGTGGGATTTTGGGGTTGTGACAATAGTTGACTCCACTTTAGGGGTATTTATCGTTTTCTTCATCTTAAACACCACTCTTTCTTCACCTACTCTTAGCATGGTATGTCATTCTTGAATGTCCAGTATGACTCTACCAGTGACTAAGAAGTATCTCCCTAAAATTAGAGGGACCTCCTTATTCTCCTCCAAGTTCATCACAATAAAATCCATGGGAAATGAAAAAATTATTCACTTGAACTAGTATATCTTCAACTATTCCTTCAGGTATAGTTGTGGTCCAATACATCTGCTGTAAAGCCACAGGTATAGATTTGATTGCTCCAATCTCTCCTTCAAGATTCCTAAAAATAGAAAAGGAAATTAGATCAATAAAAGCACCTGAATCACATAATGTTTTTTCAAATTTGGTACTCCTTTAAGAACAAGGTATGATAAAACTCCTTGGATCTCCACATTTCTGAGGGGGCTTATTTTGCAGAATAGCAGTTTACTGAGCATTGGGCTTAACCACTAATGTCTCTTCCACTTTTTTCTTGCCTGATAAAATTTCGTTCAAGAACTTGACATATGTTAGCATTTGAGAGATTACATCGGTGAAAGTTAGATTGACATATCTTCTTAAGCGCTTCTGAAAAATAGCCAAATTGATTCTCCAACTTATTTCTTTTGAGCTTCTGAGGAAAAGATTGAGTAGACATATATTTGGTTTCCTTACTCTCTTCATTCACTCTTTTTTTTTTCTTTCTTCTTCCTTGTAGGAATACATCTTAAAGAAACTCCAGTTTTACTCTTCTTATTTAGATCATCCTCTTGTTCTACCCTCTCGATCCTCATTAAGGTCGATCAAATTCATTTTACTTCTCAAGGATACTACCTTGATTGTTTCTTTTGGGTTCCATTTAATGTCACTCGGTTGAGTTACTGGAGCCCTCTCAGACAGCATGTTAGCAATCTGCCACATTTTCTTTTTATGGTTTCGGATGGCAACATCACGAGTTTCAAATTTCTCCTCCGACTTAACATTGAAAGTCCTCCTCAAATCCTCAAAACTTGATTGATTAGGCTGTTGCGGCTGGTATTGGAGCCTCTGTTGAGTTTGAAAACCTGAAGATACTTGTACTTGAGGTCTAGGATTACTCTATTGCCATGCATTCAAGCTACCACTAGGAGGCTCCATGAAAATATGGGATGCCTTTGTCCCACAGAATTGAAATTATTTCTATCTTGGTAGTTGCCTCTATCAAAGTTACCCACAACATAAATCGATTTATCTATTACTACAGCCTAATAATCGTGTATTGGGTGGACCATTCCATATAAATTGTAAGCCATTTGTGGCTCATTTTGTACCTTATCTAAGGTCAACTTACTGATTTCTTTGGCCTATGAATCAATCTAAGCTTGCATGGAAGTGGTGGAATCTACTTGATGTACCTCAATCGGTTTTCTCCTCTCATTTCCATTCGTGGGCCATTGATTTTCATCTAGAGATAATTCATCCAAAATAAAAATAATCTCCTCAGGATTATTCTTCATAATAATCCATCTCAGAAATTTTGAAGTTGCATCCACTGTTCGATTCCATTGTATGGGCATCTTCTTACTAGCTCCTTGAACCTTTATCATGCCTCGAAAACCATTTATGTCTTTTTATGGATGAAATTATGGATCTCTCTCCTGAATTTTCTTATTTTTGCAGTAGAGAGGTATTTGTCAAGAAATGATTTATCATATCCATCCATATCCAAATTGACCTAGTCGGCGGAGTTCGCAGCTAGTACTTGGCATCATCTTTTATTGAAAAAGGGAATGTGCTTAAAGAGATAGAATATGTGATACAACATTGTACTAGAAAGTTTTCATGGTCTTATCAAAGTCAAATAAGTGAGTATTTCGATCTTCATTGGGTTCGCCCCGAAATATGCAATTATTCTGAATGGTTTGAAGCAGTCCCTGCTTCATTTCAAAGTTATTCACTGCAATCGGTGGATGTCTCACACTGGAAAGTCCTTGGTTGTAATTGGCCTAGCATAGTCTCCAAATAATCATCCAGGACTGGGTGCAGCATTTTCAAATTGATCTTGAACCAAAGGCCGATTCAGATCAACAGTTTCAGTAGCTCTAAGAGCTACTTCAACAGCTGCCCACGTGGCTGCTTCTATTTCGGTTGCTTCTCTTGCAGCTAGGTCAACTTGTCCATCCCCGTTATTTACTATATTCTTTTGAGTTAAAGACTGTCCCCAAGAATTTTCTAGTGTGTTCTTTCTCTTTTCTCAATTGTCGCACGCATTTCTCATTCTCTGGATCGTATAAGAATCATTTCCCTAGATGAATATCAAATCATACACCAAAGAATTCAAACATGTCACCTGCAAACACAAAAGAACATGTGAGTAGAAAATAAAATAAAAATATCGGTTCCTGAATTAGCACCAAATACTATTTCGAACACTATTGATCGTTATATCCACATCTTTGACGAGCACAAAACCAGTGTATAAATTAAATACCGCTAGTCAAAGATAGTATAGTTTATGTATATGGGTTGGATTAAATAATGTTCTAGTAACTTCTAGCTTAATGCTATCTAGGATGATTAACTCATTAATTGAAGTTGTTTAATGACTATAATTATCAAATTAAAATTATAAATAAGTAAAATCGATCACAGGAGACTACATAATTGAGCTAAGATGGGTTGTTATTAATATGAGAAATAACGACAACGACAGGATAAGTGCAAGATAGTTATTCGAGATATAAATCTGTTTAAATTCACTTCTAATGTTCATGCTCACGAATTCACTAGATGATTAGCTTAATCATAAGGTCAAGATCCTTCTCTCGAACAAGTCTAAACTATACGTGATAAACTAATATGAAGCATTGTCAAGATATACAAGAAGACATTAATTGATTAGTCTTTAGAAAAACGCCTCTCGAATATTCTCCTGACTTAGTTTAATCAATAAGTCAAAAATCTCTTTTGATTACCTAGAAGAATCAATAAATTAAAGAAATCAAAATTCTGCAACGGTAATCACTAACACATTCCTCTTTCGATTAAATAAATCGATGAACAAATTCCCATTCAATTAAAAGCTACATAAACGAATTTATGCAATTAAACAAGAGTTAAAATCCACAAATAATGCTCCAATACCATACCCGTCAAAACGCAGGGAAGAACTATTCTACAGATATGGAAACATTCATCATAAATAAGTTAACACCAAGTATTAGTTGAAATTTTGATAAAATCTCATGTCTCCTTGCCTTAGATGCTCTCCAAAACTCTCCTAGGTAAAGTCCTCGTTCAAATACGTATTTATCAAGTGTATTTATACCGCGTAGGAGTTATCTTCGACCAAAATTCCCTTAATGGTTCAAAGTAGGATTGCACAAGCCAAAAATGGCTTGCCATACCGTGGCCCATGTCAGGTAGCACGATATGGATGTGGAAAAGTTTTGATACCTCTAATTTTGTCTCATCTAATGCCAATTTGTCTTGTCCCCCGGTTGGGCACGGCATCATGAACGTCATGATAATCAGAAACTTAGAAGCTTGTTTCTTTTGCTTCAGATGAGAATTTCAACAAGCCACCTCGCGTGGCACGTCACTAAGCACGCTGTGATAGGCCATATTCTGTCTTTGAGCGATTTTCCTCCACTTTATTTATATATGTACTTGGTCTTCGACCTCCAAACTTATTTCTGGCTTAATTTTCGAACTTCTACTCAGAATTCAAAGTTATACTTTATTCATTCTAGCTCCAAAATCTATCTTAGCTCGAAATCAAGACCTACAAAATAGAAATCACATAATAAGTAAACATTCCTCACATTGTACCTCAAATACAATTAAAGTACACACTATAATAGGTGCAATATAACCAAAAACTCATATTTCAAGCCTACCATCAAGACTATTGCACCATTGGCAAGAATGAAGGCTATATAGATGCTTATCGTTGAGGGTTCAACTGCATAAAATGGATGTTAAAAGAACATATTTAAATGGGTATCTGAAGGAAAACGTATTCGTGAGTCAACCTCAAGGTTTTGAGAGTTATGATTTTCTTGATGATGTTTACAAATTGAAAAATACACTTGTAATGACCCAACCGGTTGTTTTGTGTATTTGAGCCCCGATTCCTCATTTGAATACTTCTCGTGTGCTTGATTGTTGTTTTTTGTTTTACGAAGATGTTTGGTTTGGTTCTGGGAAGGTTTTGGAGTGAATTGGAACATTTAGTTCATTTGTTGGAAGCTTCAGTTGTTAGAGTTGATCAAGGTTTGATTTTTGTGTAAACGATCTCGAATTCATATTTTGACGGTTCCAATAGGTTTGTATGGTGATTTTGGACTTAGTCGTATGCCAGGCTTTGGAATTGGAGGTTCCTAGGATGATTTGGCTCTATTTGTCGAGAGATGGCAATTTAAAGATTTAGAAATTTCATAAGTTTGACCATGAGTTGAATTTACGGCTATTAGGTTCAGATTCTTATTTCCGAGCTTGAAATAGGTATGTTTTGTCATTTGAGACTTGTGTGCGAAGTTTTATTTCATGTCGAGTTGGTTTGGTATGAATCAGATGCTTAGTTGTGAAATTTGAAGTTCATGAACTTGGAGCCTTGCATGATGTGTTTTGGTGCTTAATTCTTGATTATGGATGTTATTTTGATCATTTGAGCTTATGAGCAAATTTATATACTTGTGTAGATGTTTGATGTAGGGCCCGAGGGGCTCGGGTGAGTTTTCGATTGGTTTCAAATTGGTTTTGGGAAGGTTCATTTTGCCACTTCTGCCGACCTCGCAATTGAGATGGTCTGCTCGCAATTGCAAAGGTTCGCATTTGCGAAATCTAGATCACATTTGCAATAATGGACTGCGCGATATCTGCATTTGCGAATGGGTTATCGCATTTGCGATGCTTAGTCGAATTTGCGACATTCCTGGTCGCATTTGCAAAGACTGAGGCTGAGGGAGTTAGTTCGCATTTGCGAACCATTTCTCGCATTTGCGAGGATCGCAATTACGCACCCCTGGTCGCATTTACGACTTTTGTAGCTTCTTAATAGGAATTTCGGGATTTTAGACCATTCTCTCATATTTTGAACCCTAGACTTGACGAGTGACAATTTTTGAAGAGGATTTTCATACAAGGCTGCCTCTATGTAATGCAGTTTGCTAAGAAGGAGAAACCACCTAAAAGAAGGACCCCTACCACTAGGATTAAGGAGAAATCCATTCTTGAGAAGGCTTTTGAAGCAAACATGAATAAGAGGAAAGAAAGGAAGGAGAGTGAAGAGTTTAGGCTAAGGGATGAGTCTAATGTGGAGGCAATAGACTTATAGAGTGATGAAGAAGAGAACATAGCAGAGGTCCCTCTAAAGAGGAAGAAGAAACCAAGTTCTTCTGGAACTGCGAGTAAAGAGAAGAGGACTCCAAAGAAAAGAAAGGAGAGTGATCCTACTAATAAAGGAACATGTTCCAATAAAAGGAGTAAAACAAAAAAAAAGTTACCTATGTGGGCAAAGTCATGTAGTTTGATGGATACTATGTTGAGGGGCAGGGTAATAGGCCATGAGATCATTGGAGCCGGGAATGAAAGAATTGGTGCAAAACCTGGATTTTTAAAAGTTGAAACATTTGTTTCTTTGTCCACTTCCAGAAGTACATGAGGAGGAAGTGTCCCAATTTTACCTCAAGTTTCAGTTGTTAGAGGATAACACTGTGAGCACCACGGTTAAGAAAGTTGAAGTTACCTTCAATGCTGACGGTCTGGGACACACTTGAGGGTTCCTACCAATGGGTTTGACACTTATGCTGAAGATAGGTGAAGAGGAGAAAATAAGGCATACTTGACTGCCAAGTACACGCAAGGGAGAGAAGTTGATGAGGCCAAGGTGTATAAAGGGAGAATGAACCTGGTTCATAAACTTCTATATGAGTTTGTGAATGAGTGTGTGATGTCGCGCTCAATGAGAAAGAATGAGGCCACTGCCTTGGATCTAGAAGCGGTGGAATTGAAGTGCTTGATAAGAATATATTGTTAAACTTGCCATTATTAATGATCAAAGATATGGCTAGGGTAGCCAATCCATCTGCGAAAAAATATGCATTTTCTTATAGGTTCTTGGTTACTCAAAGTATTTTCTCACTTTAAAGCCCCGTTGGGAGTAAGTAAGAAGGGGACTAAAAAGGACATGTTGACAAGCAACACTTCAAGAGTATGATCTCCTTGAGAAACAACCAAGTTCCAAGAGCAACAGCCTAATCGCTCAGTTGATCGATGATCTGGAGGGTGCCAAGGAGGAGAATAAGAGGCTGAATCAGGAGATTGCCTCTTTGAAGGATGAAAATCGGCGGCTGGTGGAAAAATACAGAAAGATCAAGCAGCTGGCACTACTCGCCTTGACAAGATATTGGGAAGTCCCTACATCATAACATATGTCTTGCAGGAAAAGTGCTGATAATGAAACGGGTTCTTATGCTGAAGTTGCACATGGGTTTGTCATCATCAAAAAAGAGCAACTTGTAGAGCTAAGATTATATTAATTTTAATGATTAACAAATAGTTGCGAAAGAACTAGGTCTCTTGAAAAACGTTGATCAAAAGCTGGAAGTTGATTCCTAATGTAAGTCGAATTCCTTCAAGGATTTACTTCATAGGCTACGAGCATTATGCCAACTAGAGGAATTCATGGTCAATAAGGTTTCACTAATATTATTACACTTGCATAAAAAAGCACGTGAAAAAAGGAAGAATGACATGTGGAGTTGGAAACAAATAAGGAAACCGAATCCTAGATGGATTATTTTCCTTAATCAAAATATTCTATAGTTTAGAATATTAATTGAAGAAGGTAATTCGGCCAACTCTACTCCTATAATGCATCAAGTTGGAGACTCACAATACTATTTGGCACAACCATAGCAATTACTCTTGGCAAATAGTAATTTACAGCAAGAAAGTGCTTTTTCAAGGATTCAAGTTGAGCAACTGAAAAACCTAATCCTAAAGATAAAGTTGCTTTAGTTCTTTAGTTGGAGACTCACATTGCTATTTGGCACAACCATAGCAATTACTTTTGGCAAATAGCAATTTACAGCAAGAAAGTGCTTTTTCAAGGATTCAAGCTGTGCAACTGAAGAACCTAATCCTGACGATAAAGTTGCTTTAGTTCTTTAGTTGTATAGATTGAGTCATTGTTTATTAGTTATAACTTATTTTGCTTATTGAGAAGAGTAATCATAGGTAAAGAGTTCTGAAGAGTTTGTTTCGTTTTTTGGGCCAGAGGTTATAGTCTTGAAAGGGGTAACTATAATTGGATTGATTGTAGGAGTTAAGGTACTAAAATTAGTCCATTTTTTAATTGAATTGTAACCTAAAACTGCTCTATGAAGTTAGTGATATTTTTAGACAAATCCTACGATGGTAGGTCGTGATTTTTACCCCCTTGAGTAAAGAGGTTTTTCATGTAAAATTGTTTGTGTACTTTAATTTTCGTACTTTATTTTTAGTTTTGTGTTAGACTAGTTAAGTCGAAGAAATCAGGTTCTTTGGCTCGCAAAAATTAAGTAAGACACAATTCATCTCGTCTTGTGTGTAAGTGAATCCTAAAATAAGTGTTTGTGGGTGCAATATCGTTAGACATAAGTTTTGATCAGTGGCACAAACACCTGCCAAACTTTGACTAAGACATTGACGGGGTTCTTAATTATGCTGTTTTGATCACGTAATTGCATCAACTTAAGTAGTCCCCCATTTTCAGTTCAGGTATTATTTCCAAGGAAAACTATTCTCTTAGCATTTTCATTTTACTTTCTTTTGTCATGTTTGTTTCATCTGGTACTACAGCCGACACTAGTATTCTGTTTGGTGCATTTTCAGCATAATAGCTAACTGGGAGAAAAACTATATCTCAATACTCCTCGTATTTTGCTAATTTTATTTTATCAATGTGATGAGTAACAAAGAGATATTGAAATTATTACTTTGTTGGCCTCATTAAACTAGTAGAAATTGGAGCACCCAAGGAGATATATATATTTTTTCCTGTTAAAGTAGATCGAATTTAAATCTCAAAGAGGTTTTATGTATAGTCAAGATTTTAGCGAATATCATAGACAATCAAGAACATAGTACTAACCATAAGTTATAATCGAATGAAAATTGTTAAGTCATGAAAGATTGTTGTTTACCCTCAAAATTGGATAACAATTAAATTTGTAATTGGTTTTAAGGATACGCGGATTAACTTGATACAAAGCGATAAATTAAGTTACTATTGAATAAATAAAGATAAAATAAATTCAAACCACACGAGTTGGATAATTTCAGCCTTAGTGAAATAGCCATTCTCGAGTCGAGCTCACCACGACCGATACAGATGAAAAAGATACAAGAGCTAAAGACAAAGAAAATAAATAATGAACCAGTACCGGAACACCCTTTGAAAATGTTCATCCCCCGGGATGCTTGGTCAACGTCGATTTCAAGGTTGAAAGGCCTTCTTCCGTACAGGTTCAGTGTGAGGAGGTCTTGAGATACATCTACTCGATTACCGAAGAGGTCCTCCCTACGGTCCAAAAATACTATAACTGGGCTGATAAAGACATAGTGGTCCTCGACCCCGAAGAGGCCATTACCACATATGTCGAGGGATATCTAAGTGTTTACACTTATCCCTTTACATTGGGCCCGGTAGACCTGGTCATTTTGGATTTCTGCAAGAGGTACAATGTATGCCTAGGCCAGATTCATCCATCACTCTAGAGGATCGAGATCCTCCTCCGATTTTTTGTGAACAAAATCGATGGGTGCTCGTTCACCATTGATCATTTACTTCTCTTATACAGTCCCTGAATCTTCCGGGGAGACTGACAAAGCTTGTGCATCAGGCCCATAAAGCCCCGTTCTCAAGTATTAATGAGGACCGGGATCGAGGCTGGCAAGGTCGTTTTGTCCGCGTGAGGACTTTGGACTTGATCCCGGCTAAGTACAGGCCATTCCCCGAGAAGTGGAACACGTCACGTAAGTAGAACTTACTTTCGAATATTTATATTATACTTACTTCTCTGTTCCTTATCGGTGCTTTGTGCTAATGCAGCCGTCACTCGGGTCCCAAATGTTGTCCCTTGACTCAAGGAGTGGGTCGATGGTATCGTTTAACATATTCCCTACTCCGAGTGCTCGTGTCGTAAACTCTCGAAGTGCCGTTGGGAGACCCGTTCCCATGGTGAGACTTCATTCCCGAGTAGGTTGTATTAGGATTCTCCTTTTAGCATTAAGTCCTTACTCCCTTTATTCTTTTTGCAGGCTTATCTAAAGATGTCGAGCTTAGACCTCCAGTCGTTGGCGAGGACTTACCTGCTGAGTCCCCTCCTCCGAGACAAGCTAAAGAGAGGAAAAGGAAGAGGTCTCCGAGTTCCTCGATCTCGGAGAAAAAGAAAACAAGGAGAAGGCCAGTGCGCAAGTCAAAATAAAACACAAGCTCCCGAGCACCAGCTTCGGATTAGCTCTACCAGCTAAGGGACGGATCCGAGGGAGAAGAACCTTTTATTCTGGTGGCCCGCGAGCTGTCGCAGCTCGAAGAGCAGGGGGCCTCTGAACCAGAGATCCATGAGGCCGATCTGCCCCAATCTAGGGTGGCCGATGAGGAGACCGGGGACGAGGTTTCGCGGGATGCGGGCAGTGCCCCAAAGGAGGCACTCGGCATGATAGACATCACGAGTCACCCTCGTTTACCAAGTCCATGTACAACGAGGCCCAAACAGTAAAAGAGCGACCCAACGAGGGGGCCCACGGAGCAAACGATCCCCTCCACTTCTTTTTTGATAGCATGGATTACACCGCCACGGAGGACGTCACCGGATTAGGTGACTTAGAGGTACCGACGAAAGGTCCGTCCTCGGGGGCAGGTGGGCCTTACTCGAGCCTGAAACTGATCAACCGGTTCCCTGCCCCGAGTGTGGATCCTTATCGGAAGCGGTCCATTATCATCACTGTTTCGGAGGATGCTCGGGTTCTTTCTGCCCCCGCAGGGGTGGCCAGTTACCTCCAGTGCCTGGGGACCGAACAAGACCAGGCCAAAATGAACGAGGTAGACGCGCCCTGCTTGTTCAAAGAAGCACAACAGGTGCTGAACCGGTTAACTCTAGATAACTCCTGATGATTTAAACTTCTCCTTTGATACTTGAACCAATTCATTGATAATCTTAATATTTTCCTTCGTATTTGTAGGCCTCGGTGCTTCACCACGAAACTTTCTTTTGGTATCAGGATGAGCTGAACCAACTCGAAGCCGAAGTCAAAGAGCTTGCTAAGAAGAGAGATACATACAAACTTCTCAGCGAGCAACATGAAGGAGAGGCTAAGAACCTTCAAGATGAGTTGGAAGCGGCTCGAAAAGAACACGCTGACCTGGTTGAACAGGTAAAAATCTTTGAAGTTAGTGACTATGAGCTAGACATGGTTACTAATGGTCAGAACCCGCACGTCCAATAGAATATTGGTCGGATCAACCAACTCCAAGCCGAGAAAGATGCAATCAAGGTCGAGACCGAAGAGTGGAGAGGCAGGATGGACCATCTAGCCTCGAAAATAGAGACTGCCCAGGCACAGTTGACCTCGGCAGAGGCCCAACTTCGAGCGACGAGGGAGAAGGCTGAGGTACGGTCCCAAAAAATTGAGGAGCTCCAGTCTAAAATAAGCTCGGTTGTTGCCGATCGAGAGGCCCTTGCCAAGGAGCTTAAAGCGGCCAAGTCGATGGTTGAAGTAACCAAAGCCGATACTGATGAGATGGTGGCGCAGTATAAAGTCGATGCTGAGGTAGCCCAGGACCGCCTGAAAGATATTGTCGAATACGTGAAGTGGCAGTCCCAAAGGGAGGCCCTCGAGGAAGTCCATGCTCGGGGTTTTGATTTGTCGGCCGAGGTCGAAAGTGCTAAGGGGTTTGAGGCCGAGGCCATGAAGTTGGTGTATCCCGAGGATGAAGAAGCTTCCGAGGATTCGAGCGGATCTGGGGGCGGAGAAGACTCCGATAGTCCCGGTGATGTGGCGGGCTCCGTCGGAGACCAAGCCGTTTAAGTGCCTTGTAGATTTTCCCTTGTTTTTGTACCTTTGTACTTTTTTGTTGAGGTCGCTTGGCCTTTGTAAAGATCTTTATATATATATATATATATATATATATATATATATATAAGGCTCCTTTTCCCTTCGACAGTTTTTAAGCTTGTTTCCTTTCGCTCTTTTCTTAAGATTGTAAAGATATCGGATGCCTTAGCACGTAATAATTAGGTCTTGTTCGGAGGTTCGAACGGGCCTTGCTCTCGATATTATTTTGCTTAAGACTTGTGGGGGGCTTGGTATGACCGGAAGCTTTTCCCAAAGTACTTAGAATATTTTAGATTACAATTTACCGAGAGTAGCCTTTTGAACCTATTTAGGAATTTTGAAGGCCTAATGTTTTGGTTACGGATCTCGGACGTCTCTGACCCATTCTAGGGAGGCTGTAGCCTTTCTAGTTTGGGTGTTGCCCAGTGGGCTTGTTACCCCGAGTCGTCTGGTCTTAACCGCGACAACCGTCCCCGAATAGGGATGGCCGTAGCCTTAAAAGTTTGGGCACTACCTTATAAGCTTTGTTCCCCCAGGCTTCATTATCCCGGGTTGTCCGAACCTGCCCTGGGCGGCAGTCCCCGAGTGAGGTGGCCCTTGGGCTCGATGTATTTAGGGGATCAAATGTAAGAAAGAAAAATTTTCAAGGGACAAAATATTTATCCGCAAGGTAGAAACTTCCTTTTATTTTTGTGCGTAATATACAAAGTTACACATGTGTTCAAGCTTTGTGTCCGGGCTCGGGCGGTCTATGTGGGCACGGTTCATTTGACCGTTTGGCCCTTACAGTAAATCCTATCGATCGAGCCTAGACTATTAGAGCACAAAATTTCTTTACTTGCCAAAATCATTATCCGAGGGTGATGCCCTCCAATGTTCGAGGCTGATCATAGAGAAGCCTCGGATACTATTGATGTGATCCTTGACATTGATTCACAACCGGTCTTTGATTCTAAGTTATCATGATCCACTGTTGCCTCGTTAAAAATCTTGCCCGAAAACACATTTGGGACAAAATCGGTTCAAGGGAAAAAGAGTGCAACGCATGCTTTCAGGCCTAAAATATTGTATCGTTCTTTGACGGTCACCTGTAAGTGTTAGTCCAAAATGCAAATAAATAAAAGAAGTAAACGGGATCGTACCTTAGCAGTAATATTGTTTCAAGTGTGTTATGTTCCAGTTGTTCGGTAGTCGCTCGCCGTTCATCGCTCTGAGTTGGTACTACCCTTTTCTGCTGATTTTGATAATTTGATACGGACCTTCCCAATTTGACCCCAGCTTCCCTTCGTTCGGGTTCAGGGTGCTTAATGTGACCTTCCTCAACACTAAGTCCCCAACATTGAAGTGTTGGAGGTTGGCTCTTCGATTGTAATACCTCTCGATCCATTATTTTTGGGCGGCCAGCCGGACGAGGGCGGCTTCGTGCCTTTTATCTAACAGTTCCAAGCTCGTATTTATGGTCTCGCTATTCTTCGATTGCATATCGAAACTTGAGACTCGGTTCTCTGACTTCGACCGGTATTAGAGCTTCGGCACCGTAAACCAACGAGAACGGGGTGGCCTCGGTACTGGACTTTGAGGTCATACAGTATGACCATAAGACTTCGGGCAAGATTTCTTTCCATTTTCCTTTAGCATCGGTCAATCTCTTTCTGAGGTTTTGAAGTATGGTTTTGTTCATGGACTCCGCTTGCCCGTTCCCCCTAGGGTGATAGGGTGTTGACAGGATTCTTTTGATCTTATGATCTTCGAGAAACTTGCTTACTTTGCTGCCGATGAACTACTTCCCATTGTCACACATAATCTCGGCCGGCATTCCGAACCGACATATTATATGGTCCCAGATGAAATCAATGACTTCCTTCTCCCTGACTTTCTCAACGCCTGGGCTTCCACCAATTTAGAAAAATAGTCAGTCATAAACAATATAAATTGAGCCTTACTGGGTGCCCATGGAAGGGGGCCGACGATGTTCATCCCTCATTTCATGAACGGCCAGGGTGACAAGACCGAATGTAGCAGCTCCCCGGGCTCATGAATCATAGTAGTATGCCTTTGACATCCGTCGCATTTTCATGCAAACTTCTTTGCGTCTTTTTCCATATCAATCCAATAGTAGTCGGCTCTGATTATTTTCTGAACTAATGATTCGGCGCCTGAATAATTTCCACAGGTGCCTTTGTAGATTTCCCTCAGAACATACTCAATGTCTCCTGGTCCTAAACATATTGCTAGTGGGCCATCGAATGTTCTCCAGAACAGTGTACCGTCTCCGGACAGGCTGAATCGAGCCACTTTCGTACGCAGAGTCCTCGATTCCTTAGGGTCCGAGGGCAGTTTTTCAGTCTTCAGATATTCTATATATTTGTTCTCCAGTCCCAAGTTAGGCTTGTTGTGTTTATATTGGTGTGACCTTCTTCCACTACCGATCTCATGAGTTGTACAACCGCCCCCGAGTTGAACTCATCGTCATCGACCGACGATCCCAAGTTAGCAAGGGCATCGGCCTCGCCGTTTTGATCACGAGGCACATGTTGTAGAGTCCACTCCTTGAACCAATGTAATGTTACCTGCAGTTTATCCAGGTATCTTTGCATTCGTTCCTCTCTAACTTCGAACGTCCAATTAACTTGGTTCACCACAAGGAGGGAGTCGCACTTAGCTTCGATCACCTCTGCTCCAAGCTTTTGGCCAATTTGAGACCTGCAATTATGGCCTCATACTCGACCTCATTGCTAGTTATTTTTACGGTACTAATAGATTGTCTAACTACATTACCTGCGGGTGGCTTCAATACAATTCCAAGTCCGAACCCCTTTGCGGTTGAGGCACCGTCCGTAAAAAGGGTCCAGATTCCTGAAGAAGTCCTCGAGTTTAACAATAACTCTCTTTCAACCTCGAGTATTAGGGCCGGCATAAAGTCGGCTACAAAGTCTGCCAAAATTTGAGATTTAATGGCGGTTTGAGGCCGATATTCGATATCATACCCGCTGATCTCTACGGCCCATTTGGCCAACCATCCCGAGAGCTCGGGTTTATGCATTACATTCCTTAACGGGTAAGTGGTTACAAAATATATGGGGTGACATTGAAAGTATGGTTTCAGCTTCTTAGAGGCGCTTAGCAAAGCGAGCGCCAATTTTTCTAGGTAAGGGTATCTAGTTTCGGCCTCACCTAAAGTCCTGCTAATGTAGTAAATTGGAAATTGCGTACCTTTCTCTTCCTGGATTAGGACTCAACTTACCGCTATCTCCAATACTGCCAAGTACAGGTATAGTTGTTCATCTGTCTTTGGTGTGTGAAGCAGCGGTGGGCTCGATAGATATTGCTTGAGCTCCTCCAAGGCTTGTTGGCAATCCGGGGTCCATGAGAAGTTACTCTTTTTGTTTAACAGTGAGAAGAACCGGTGGCTCTTGTCGGATGACCTCGAAATAAATCGTCCCAAGGCGGCTATGTGTCCGGTTAACCTTTGTACGGCCTTCACGTTGTCCACAATAGTGATATCTTCGATGGCTTTGATCTTATCGGGGTTGATCTCGATTTTTCGGTTGGATACCATGAATTCGAGGAATTTACCGGACCCGAATCCGAATGCACATTTCTCCGGGTTCAGCTTCATATTGTATTTTTTCAATATGCCAAAGGTTTCCTGCAAATATTTCAAATGATCCTTTGCTCGCAGGGACTTAACCAACATATCGTCAATGTAAACCTCTATCTATTTTCCTATTTGTTCTTCGTACATCCGATTTACTAGGCATTGGTAAGTGGCGCCAGCATTTTTTAGTCTGAACGGCATCACGTTATAGCAGTAGGTGTCGTACTTTGTGATGAAGGAAGTTTGTTCCTGATCACCCGTGTCCATCCGAATTTGGTTGTACCCGGAATAAGCATCGAGAATACTGAGGATCTCATGGTCGGTCGTTGCATCGATCATGCGATCGATGTTAGGCAAAGGGAAAGAGTTCTTGGGACACGCCTTATTCAAGTTTTTATAGTCTACACATATTCTTAATTTGTTTCCTTTTTTTAAGACTATTACTACGTTTGCTAACCAGTCCGGGTATTTAACCTCCCGGATGGACCCTATTTTAAGGAGTTTAGATACCTCATCCTTGATAAAATCATGTTGACCTCGGACTGGGGTCTCATCTTCTGCTTGACCGGGTGGAACTTCGGGTCCAGGCTTAGCCTGTGAGTGGTTATTTCCGGCAGGATCCTTGTCATATCAAGGTGGGACCAAGCGAAACAATCTTCGTTAGCTATAAGAAATTGAATGAGTTTTTTCCTGAGCTCGGGATTCAACCCCGTGCCTAGGTATACCTTTCGATTGGGCAAGTTTTCGATTAGTACAACTTGCTCCAGTTCCTCAACCGTTGATTTGGTAGCATCGGAATCGTCGGGAGCTATGAAAGACCTGGGAACCCCGTAGTCGTCATTCTCACCCATCTCCTACAACTCCGGTTGGGACGGAGTCGGTGTTAGTAGTTGATATTTGGTTTCTCCCTTGGTGACCAGACCCAGCTCCTTCGGTGTCGAAAGTGTGTATATCGGGACCACCTCGTCGACCGCGAGCATCTTTTTTGCGGCGGGTTGTTCTCCGTAAACTATTTTTATTCCTCCCGGCGTCGGGAACTTCAACACCTGGTGCAGAGTCAAGGGCACAACCCTCGTGTTGTGAATCCATGGTCTTCCGAACAAAGCATTGTACCTCATATCCCCTTCGATCACATAGAACTTTGTTTCCTGAACGGTCCCGGCGGTGTTCACCAGTAATGTTATCTCTCCTTTAGTGGTCTCACATGGCATGTTGAACCCGTTTAGGACTCGAACCGCATGCACGATCTGATCTTGTAGGCCGAGCTGTTCCACGACCCTCGATCTGATGATGTTGGCCAAGCTACCTGGATCAATTAAAACAAGCTTAACTCGAGATTTATTCATAAGTACTAATATTACCAGTGCATCATTGTGGGGTTTCACGATCCCCTCAGTGTCTTCGTCGTTGAAGGACAAGGTTCCCTCCGGCACGTAATCACGAGTCCATTTTTCCCTTGTGATGGATACTTTGGTGTGCTTCAGCATCGGCCCCTGGTTAACATCAACCCCACTGATGATCATGTTAATGATGTGTTGAGGTTCCTCCTACTCGATCTGTTTGCTAGAATCTCTATTCCTGAAATGGTTCTTGGCTCTTAGGAACTCTCGGAGTTGTCCGTTGTTGAATAATCGGGCTACTTCCTCTCTTAATTGTCGGCAATCTTCTATTTTGTGGTTGTGAGTGCCATGATATTTGCACATTAATTTAGGATCCCTTTGGGCTGGATCGGAATGTAGAGGTCGAGGCCATTTGGTGTCTTTGATGAGTCCAATGGAGGATACAATGGCAGCGGTGATGACCTTAAAGTTGTACTCTGATAGCCTTGGCACCTCCTTATGCTCGATGGGCCTGTCGAAACTATTTTTGCTCATGAGTCCCCTATTGCTTTGACCCCGATCACTCATTCTTTCACTTTTCATGGGGTTTCGCCCAGATCCGCTACCTTTTCGGTCTCCATTATATGGCTGATACCGATCCCTGTTCGACCTCGGTTTATGATCAACGTCTCTCCTGACTCTGTCAACGGCTCTGACTGAGTAAACTGACCTACAGAAGGGGCCCCGAGTTGATCGTCTTCGACCCTGAGTTTTGATTGATACCGATTATGCACGTCGGCCCAAGTGACAGCCGGGTACTCCACCAGATTTTATTTCAAATGTTGTGAAGCCAACAAGCTTCGAGCATTGAGTCCCTGGTTGAAGGCTTGAACGGCCCAATCGTCCGCGACCGGAGGCAAGTCCATCCGTTCCATTTGAAATCGGGACACGAATTCCCCGAGCATCTCATTATCCCTCTGCTTCACTTTGAAAAGGTCTGACTTCCTAGTCTCGATCTTGATAGCCCCGGCGTGTGCTTTTATGAAGGAATCTGCAAGTATAGCAAACGAGTCAATAGAATTAGGAGGTAGGTTGTGATACCACATCATAGCTCCCTTGGACAGAGTTTCCCCTAACCCTTTCAGCAGGACAGACTCGATCTCATCATTCTCCAAGTCGTTCCCTTTGATAGCGCATATGTAGGAAGTCACATGCTCATTTGGGTCGGTCGTTCCGTTGTACTTAGGAATCTTGGGCATGCGGAACTTCTTTGAGATCGGCATCGGGGCTGCACTCAGAGAAAAAGGTTTTTGAACAAACTTCATGGAATCCAGGCCCTTCAATATCGGAGGTGCTCCTGAGATTTGGTCGACCCTGGAATTGTAGGTTTTCACCTTTTTGTCATTGGCTTCAATTTTCTTCTCCCCTGATTCTATCCGTTTTGTCAATTCCTCGAGCATTTTTATGATTTCGGGGTTGGTCCCCGATTCATTTTCATTCGGCCTCTCCGTGATCGGTTCATTTCTGCGGGTGACTTCCCAGGATGGTTCGGGATCAACCCTGCTCGGCGCTCGGCTATGGTTCTGCAAGTGGGCTATCGCTACCTGTTGATCCTGTAACATTTTGAAGATCACCCGCAAATTGATCCCATCGTTTTCACTATTGTGCGTATTCTGGGCAATCCAACGGACTTCCCTGCGAACACTGTTCTCAAGATCGGTAGGCAAATTTGTATTAATGGCCACATGCGAACTGGCGTCGATAGGGTCCGCGACCGGAACCCTGCCGAGATCGACTGGGGGCACCTCGTTACCAGGTGCTACATTGTTGTTCTCGCCATGCTGGCTGGACTCAGCATCTATGTTTAGAGGGGCAGACTGGGGGGTTTGACATTTCGACTTTGACCTGGAATCAAAGACACTTCAAAGAACAAGTATAAAATAGGGTATATTACGGGAATTTGCATCAAATTACCGCTATTATCCTTAGCCCCACGGTGGGCGCCAAACTGTTTATCCTCAAAATCGGATAACAATTAAATTTATAAGTGATTTTAAGGATATGCGGATTAACTTGATACAAAGCGATAAATTAAGTTACTATTGAATAAACAAAGATAAAATAAATTCAAATCACACGAGTTGGATAGTTTCAGCCTTAGTGAAATAGCCACTCTCGAGCCGGGCTCACCACGACTGGTACAGATAAAAAAGAAACAAGAGCTAAAGATAGAGAAAATAATAATATATTGCTTTTGAGTGCATGTTACAATATCCTTCATGAATTATCAGACCCCCTTTATATAGTAGGGGAGTCCTACTTTAGGTACAACTCTATAAAAGGTAAATAATATTCTGATTCACTGATTGCCGGTTCCTTATCGATACGTACCGAGATCCCCGCCGTGATATTCGGTCGGTTACGGATATTTCGGCTTTCTGTTGGCTATGCTGGATTGTCTGACAATGTTCTTCGAAGTCGTTCGAGGCTAGGATCGATTCTGGGACCATGGCCTCGATATTATCGAGGGCAGGCGTCATGTCCCCGGGTTCTGGTCCGGTAGGACAGTGGCTCGATTTCGGTCCCTTGCCGCCATGTCTCGATCCTGGCTTATTTTATCGGAGGCCGGGATATACCATGAGCTCAATTTCACCCGCATACAATTGCGATGTTAGAAGCTCCACAGAATATGCGGGGAATAAGCTTTACTTTTAAGCATTTTATGTTCACAAGTACTTGCATTCGAAAGGCGAGGTACTTATAATTTCAAAGCTAGTCCCAAATAAGCAAAAATTGTTAAAATAAAATAAAAAATAGCAAATATTGTTGTACAAAAGCAAGTCGCCTTGATTTCGTGCCTAACTAATTAATAGCCCCCATATATGATTAGATGTCATGCGCAAATATACAACATTAATTTTCAACTGGTCAGAGACATAAATAAGAATATTTCCAGGTATTTTCAACGATTTTTATGTTTATCGAAATCATAGAGAATAATTAAAATATTAATTTTTTTCTTGAATCGTTTAAGAGTTGTAATATTATGTTATTAGAGTAACATAAGACTAAATTCTCGACTCAAAACTTTCAGCTAAGTTGTATGATTAAATTATAGTTTTAGCGGCCAAATTGATAAAAATAGTTTGTAAAGGGTAATAATATCTACTCCCTCCGATCCACAATAAGTGATTTTTTTACATTTTTTTTTTGTGGTCCAAAATAAGTAATTTTTTCAGATTTCAAGAATGAATTAATTATTTATTTGCTACATTGTCGTTGGAGTAAATAATGTTGGAGTATGTGTTAGGGGTGTTTATGTGAAGAGATAGTTAAAGTTAATATGGTCAATTTCATTGTTAATTAATGTTAAACAGTAAATTTCTTAATCTGCGTAAAAACATCCAAAAAATCACTTATTGTGGACCGGAGGGAGTAAATATTATTGATTCATATATTTCAGAGTGTCAAAAACAGTACTAATCTGCACTTGGAGCCTCAAGCTCGACAAGTCCTCTAATGGAGGAAGCTTGTAGAGAGAAGAAGAAGAGAGCATTTTGGATAAAATGAGTGTATATCTTTATTTGCAAATCCTCGAGAAGACTATATACAAAGCTATACAAAGCTCCACTAACTCCACTAACTAACTCTTAACTTACCAATAGGTCGCTGCCACGTCACCTCTAACTAACCAACCTGCTAACTAACTATCAGCTAACAAACTATTAACAGACTATCACTAACAACTAACAATATAAATCATAATACTCCCCCTCAAGCTGAAGGGTACAAAATATTTAGCACACCAAGCTTGCCTAGAAGATATAGGTGCTGAGCTTGACATAACCTTTTGGTGAGCAAGTCAACTAGTTGGTCTCGAGTGTTTACCTAGACTGTCTTGACAACACCATCTTTGATCTTGTCTCGAATGAAATGATCGTCAATTTCTATATGCTTCGTACGCTCATGGAAGATGGGATTAGCTGCTATTTGCATAGAAGACTTGCTGTCACTAAACACTGTAATTGGGGTCTGGATGGTCACTCCGAGCTCCTTGAACAAACCAAGCAACCAAGTAACTTCCGCTATAGCTGAAGCTGTGCTTCTATACTCAGCTTCAGCAGAATTGCTGGACATTGTTTGCTACTTTTTTGACTTCCAAGATATTAAGGATTCTCCAAATTTAATGGCATAGCCTGTGACTGATCTGCGGGTATTTGGGCATGCTGCCCAGTCTGAATCACACCAACAACTTAACTCAGTAGCAACCCCAGCTTTCAGCCATACACCTTGACCTGGAGCATTCTTCAAATATCTCACCATTGGAAGTGCAGCTTCCCACTGTGATCTCTTAGGATGCTGCATGAATTGGCTCAATGTTTGGACAGCATAACTGATGTCTGGCCGTGTAATTGTAGCATACATAAGCTTCCCAATCAGCTTCTGGTACAATGTAGGATCCTGCAATGTTACATCTCCCATAATGCCTGTGATCTTGTCATATTCCACTGTAGTCATCTTCAGCTTGGTTTCCATAGGAGTGATAGCAGGTTTGGCTCTACTGAGGCCCATATCATAGATTAGCTCAAGTACATATTTTCTTTGGTTTAGTATAATGCCAGATTTTGATCTAAGAACCTCAATGCCCAAGAAGTATTTGAGTTCCCCTAAATCCTTTAGTTTGAATTTCTGATGGAGCACCTGCTTGGCTTCAATGATCAAGTCTGCATTGCTACCTGTAATGAGCAGATCATCTACATAGACTAAAATGACCATTATGCCACCCTTTTTCTTCAAGGTGAATAGGGAATAGTCATGACTACTCTGAGCAAATCCTGCTTCAAGCAATGCCTCTATCAATTTTGATGTTCTATTGCCTAGAGGCTTGCTTAAGCCCATATAAGGAGTTGAGTAACTTGCAAACCTTCTGCTCCCCCTGTCTCCTAAAACCTTCAGGTAGTTCCATGTACACTTTCTCACAGAGATCATCTTGAAAGAAAGCATTATGCACATTCATTTGGTACAAATACCATCTTTTGGACACTGCTAGTGCTATCACAAACCTGACTGTGACCATCTTGGCCATAGGGGAAAAAGTGTTATGATAGTCAAGGCCTTCCTGCTGACTGTACCCCTTGGCAACCAACCTAGCCTTAAACCTCTCAACTTCTCCATTGGCATGATATTTGATCTTATATACCCACTTAGAGCCCACAGTGTTCTTTCCTGTAGGTAAATCAACAACTTCCCAAGTGTGATTGTCCCGTAGAGCTTAGATTTCTTGTTCCATAGCTTGAATCCATCTAGTGTCTTTGGCTGCTTGTCTGAAAGTCTTTGGTTCCACCAGGCTTGAAAATTTAGACAAGTAGCTGCAGTAATTGGGGGCAACATTATCACAAGAGAGATAATTTGCCAAAGGATATCTACTGGAAGCTTTGTTTGGTGCTATGTAGTCCTTCATCCAAATGGGCTCTTTGGACTCCCTAGTAGATCTTCTGACAACTGCTGGTGGTATTGGTGTTGTTTCTGCTACCTGTGGTGCTATCTCCTGCATTGTCGCTTCCTGTGATATTGCAACTTGTTCAGGTTCAGCACTTTCAGTGACTGATTCTTCAGGTTCAAGATTATCAATTGTATTAGGTGTGTTAGTTGTAGTAGTAGGTGTTTGGACTTCTTTTACATCCTGACTTTGTACATTATTAGGCATGTCAAGAAACCAGGATTTCTCTGTGTCTAAGTTTGCAGCAAAAGAAAATTCTGATTCCTTGAAAACTATATCCCTACTCATAAACAATTATTTGCTATCCAATTCTAGCAATAGATAGCCTTTCTGTCACTCAGAATAGCCCATAAGAACTGCAGGTCTAGCTCTTTCAACAAACTTATCACCTTTGGGTATAGTGGTTGCATAACATAAGCATCCAATTACTCTCAAATGCTTCAGAGATGGAGACTTAGAGTATAGCATTTCATAGGGACTCTTTCCTTTGATGGCTACAGATGGTAGCCTATTAATCAAGTACACAACAGTTGTAACACAAATGCCCTAGTACTTAGTTGGCATTTTGGACTGAAACTTTAAAGCTCTTGCTACCTCTAATATATGTCTATGTTTCCTCTCCACAACACCATTCTGTTGTGGAGTATGTGTGCAAATACTCTAATGTATTACACCTAGATCTTGCAAGAGCAATTTACATTAAGAATTAAAAAATTCTGTTCCATTGTCAGATCTTATTATCTTCACCATAGTCCCAAATTGATTTTTAATCATCAAGAGAAAGTTCTTAATAGCAACAATGACTTCTGATATAAGCTGTAGTAGATGAATCCATGTATAATGACTAAAATCATCTACAATAGTCAAGAAGTAGCATTTCTTATCATAAGTAGCAACTTTATAAGGGCCCGAAAGATCCATATGAACAAGAGCAAAAAGGAATTCAGTTCTAGAATTGCTAGTAGGAAATACTAGTCTAGCTTGCTTAGCTAGTGGGAAAACAGAACACTTATTCAATACTTCATTATTTACAACACTTTCTAAGTTCATACACTTCATAACAGTTGGTGAGGGATGTCCAAGCCTAATATGCCATAGTCTGCAGTCTTCTCCTTTTACTGCAGCAGCCAACCTCTGATTCTTGACCTTATTTTTGCCAATTGCTTCTCTCAACATGTACAGTCCAGCATTTTCCTTACCAATCCTCTTCACCCTGCCACTGTAAAGGTCCTGAAACAAGACAAAGTCAAGAAAGAAATTGACTAAACATGAGAGCTGCCTGGTTACCTTTGATACTGACAACAAATTGAATTTGAAGTCAGGTATGAATAATACATCACTAATGGACTCAGTTCCAAACAAACAAGATTCACTAACACACGAGATTGTAACCTTATCTCCTGTAGGCAGACTATCCTTAAAGGCTTTCCTAATATGAGTTTCATCTTTCAATAAGTTTTCAGTTGCTGCTATGTGGTTTGTAGCACCTGAATCGACAATCCATTCATTTGCAAAGCTGCTAGTCATTAAGCAAGTAGCAATACCTATCATATTAGCTTGAGCATCATTGTTGTCTTTGCTTAGCAGTCCCAGAATTTGTTTGTATTGATCCTCAGTGAAGTATGGTCCTTTTCCAGCTAAAGTAGTCTGTAAATCAGCACTTGTTGAAGAACTTTGGGATTGAACCTCAACACTTGCAGCATTTCCACGTACATTATTCATAACATTGATAGATTGTTGATTTCCAAACTGTCCTCCAAAATTGTCATTACCTCTACGAGGCTGTCCACCAAAGTTGCTATTATTAAACTTCATCTTTCCTTTAAAATCTTCAGGATATCCTATGATTTTGTAACAGTTTTCCTTTGTGTGACCTCTAAGCCCACAGTGCTCACACTGCATAAAGGGCTTTTTTCCCATGTAACCTTGACCCCTGCCAACTTGCATTGCCATCGGATCAATTTTTTCATTCAAACCAGAAGATGAGTATTGGGACTCATCCTCAATTACCATAGCATACGCCTGATTAAGAGATGGCTCATTTGATTGTAGCAAAATTTATCTCCTAGCTTGGTCATAAGAGTCATTTAGGCCACTTAGAAATTGTAGCAACCTTTGTTGTTGTAAGTGTTCAGCATACTCTCTTGAATTAGAGGCATGTACCATGGCATCATACTCATTCCACAAACCTTTCAACTTAGTGAAGTAAGTAGAAATAGAGTTTGTACCTTGAGATAGAGTAGCAATAACTCTGTGAATCTAAAAAATTCTCATGCGATTGACCTTGTCAACCCCTTCTCTTAGATCTTCCCAGACCATATGAGCATTTGAAGCATACGCAATTCCACTAAGGAGCTCTGCCGATACTGTGTTCATGAGCCATGAGAGAACAATTGCATTACACGTTTCCCACTGTTCAAGCAATTCAGTCTCACATGACTCCTTTGAGCAGGTGCCAGTCACAACCCCTAGCTTTCTCATCCCCAATAATGTGATCTTCATCGTCCTGCTCCAAAGACCATATTTCTCTGATCCTGTTAACTTCACAGGGATTAGAACAATGCAGGGGTATCGGATGGACCAAGGTATAGTGGATGTGTATAGGAGATTGCTGTTTCTGCCATTGAAGAATTCAATTTTCAAAAAAACACTCAGTGAATGAAGGATCGATAGACTCAAGGATGTTGTAGATTACACTGATAAATATGCACAGATTATCAGTAGCTCCCGCTCTGATACTATGTCAAAAACAGTGCTAATCTGCACTTGGAGCCTCAAGCTCGACAAGTCCTCTAATGGAGGAAGCTTCTAGAGAGAAGAATAAGAGAGCATTTTGGATAAAATGAGTGTATATCTTCATTAGCAAATCCTCGAGAAGACTATATACAAAGCTATACAAAGCTCCACTAACTCCACTAACTAACTTTTAACTTACCAATAGGTCGCTGCCACGTCACCTCTAACTAACCAATCTGTTAACTAACTATCAACTAACAAACTATTAACAGACTATCACTAACAACTAACAATACAAATCATAATAAAAGTATATAAAAATAGACTCTCTGCAGGTAAGCGAGTTAATCACTACGACATCAGTCAAGAATTTAACACGTAGCATTTAGAGTACCCGTTTACACATCAGCTCTAAAGATTTCCTATTTACCAAACACCCAGACCCAGCACCAAATCAATTCTTCATCTAAAACTAAACAAAATCATGAATGCAACATTTTGTCTAGATTGTACATGAAAAATGTTTTAAATACAAATGCTCAAAATATTTACTCCTATCAAAGTCTTTAAATAATCAGAAACTTGTTAAATTTACGGTGTGTAGGGTCTCACAACATATTCCTTTAAGAAAAAAGGATTAAGAGACACATAAGGAAAAGGGGATGTTTCTATTTTCTTTTTCGGGTTTTTGTGGGAGACCCATTGGGTGGCTGGTGGAAGTTTTTAGATCAAAATAACAGTCTTTCTTGCCGAAGCTACCAAAAGCAAATCTTATTTGCCGTAATACAAAAACACAATATTTAACTTGATTCGATCAATTAAGTTATATCTATGGGTAGAAATGAACATCCAAATCCAAAAGAGTACAAAAACATTCGAAGAATAATCTCATAAAATTAGATTCAGAGGAGTGATTATCTCATAAAAAAAATTCTCCCTAAACAAAAAAGGCAATCAGATGCACGAAGCATCCTAAATTCACACAGGGTCCGCGGAAAGGACGCACCTCGAGCGTGTGTGATGTAGGCGACCTATCTTAGTTCAAGTATTAGTGAGTGGTCATAGGGAGATAACTTTACCGTTGCTACAAGGCTCCTTTTCAAATTTTCTCCCTAACCAAAATTCGGTAATACCCTTATCTTATATTTGAACTCAATTTTCTTAGCACATTCTAATGTAAAACTTTGTTCACACGTCTAATAACAAGAAACGGGACATTTGTGTATTGCTCCCTCCGTTTCAATTTATGTGAACCTAATTGACTCGACACAAAGTTTAAGAAAAAAGAGAAGACTTTTGAACTTGTGTAAAATGAGGCACATATATTTTGTGTGGCTGTAAATCATTGCATAAAGGTAAATTATTTTCAAATATGGAAAGTGTCATTCTTTTTGGCATGGACAAAAAAAAAGAAAATCGGTTTAAATAAATTGAAACGGGGAGTAACTCTTGTGCAAGAAAAATGTACGAGTACTGTTGTGCTTACTATGGTTATATCTACATGTACATAATAGATATGTATCTATTATTGCATGTATGTATAAAAAGATCGATACAAAGAAAGGTCTGAGAACAAAAAGGGGTTTTGTGCTTTTGTGAGTTTCAGACTTTGAGTTGTTGGGGAGAGAAGAAAAAAATGGGAAGGGGTAGGGTTGAGCTTAAGAGAATAGAGAACAAGATCAACAGGCAAGTGACCTTCGCTAAGAGAAGAAATGGACTTTTGAAAAAAGCTTATGAGCTTTCTGTTCTTTGTGATGCTGAGGTTGCTCTGATCATCTTCTCCAATAGGGGAAAACTGTACGAGTTCTGCAGTAGCTCTAGGTATATATTTTTACAAGAAACAAAAAATGAATATATTACGTATAGCTATCTATATCTATGTACACATACATATAGTCCTTTTTTCTCTCTGTAGATTCTGTTTCCTTGTTGTTGTTTTGAGATCTAAATAAGTATAGGAGATTTTGTGAGAAGTGATAAAAGTATTTCTCTTTTTTTCTGTGTAGAGTGTATTTACCATTTTTGTGAATGTTTTGGAGTGTATAGGACTTTGTGCTTGTGGGTGTTGTTAGATCTGCAAGAGGAAACCATGAAAAGAAGATAAAATTTCTATATCTATGTTGATTTTCTGTGTTGAGGGGTTGTGGTTTCTTGCTAGCTAGTCTCCTCCATTTTGTGTTCTTTCTACTCATTTTGATTGGCTTTTTTATTTCCCCTTTGACCTCATAAACAAAATTAAATAGTGCTCTTTGCAGCGAAAATGGTCTGATATATTGCCTGTTGATAATATCTATAAAGCTCTTGAGCTATGTACAGTTTCTTCTTCTTTTACCATTTTCTTTACCTTCAAATTAAAGAAGCATTTCTTGAAACTTATTCTGCTAAAATTTTAAACGTTGAGGCTGTTGTTGGTAAAAGCTTAAGTTTTAGTCTACATCTCTAATTCATTCGGCTGTTTCTTTGGAAATATTCCACTAATAAATTTAGGGTTCACTTTTAAATGCATCAATATAGCTTTTGGATCGTGTTGGTCACAAAGTTCCTACCTTTAGGGTTTTTTTCAACCCTAATTTTTTCCTTTATCTGAACTTGTTTCTAATTTTTTGTTCTGATCATTTACTCTTGATGGAACATCTTCAAGCTTGGATTCTCTTCTTCTTCTTTTTCTTTATGCTTTTTAGTTTTTTTTTTCTTAAAGCCATTGCCGTAGCATTTCTTTTTCACCCTTTCTCTGAAATCTCAAAAGCAGCTAAAAACTGGACTTTAATCAATTTGGTTCGCTGGTTACTCCGGAGCTCTTTGATGGACAGCCCTTCAAAAATCAAGATATTGGAATCTCTCTCTCTCTCTCTCTCTCTCTCTCTCTAGTCTTAAGAGAATTTGACTTGATGTTAATTATCAGCTTATTTATCTAGATTGTCGATCTCTAAGTCTTCACTTCTTTTGCTAGGATGAAACAATCTTATATCCAGTCACACTGGAAGTCTTTTGGTTTATTTCCTAATCTCTCTGAAAATCTTTCAAACGTGATTTTACATTACTAGGATATAGAGAGGGAAATGAAAAGTGACGGCTACGCGAAAAACAAGTCTGAGATGAAAAGAAGTATTCGGTTGTGTTTAAATCTGTGTAAGAATGCAAAAAACTTTTCAGATTTTCTGAGGGTTGAAAATCAGGTACCAAGTTAACAAGATGAAAAAATATAGATCTATTATTAACTTCATAATGAAAACGAATACACATATTTTGCTTTAGGATTATCTAATTGTATTGTGAACTGAAGAATCATAAGCTTGTGACAATGAAACAGCATGCTCAAGACATTAGAGAGGTACCAGAAGTGCAACTACGGAGCACCAGAGACCAATATATCCACACGAGAAGCACTGGTAAATGTTTATCTTCCAACTAATTCTTCTTTAATTAGTGAGTGTTCTTGCTATTAGGACATAATTACGGTTGTTCATTTCAAGAAAGTTTCCATCTCTATATGTTAGAATGATTTAAAAAAACACTATAGGTTGAATAGCAATTATTATCGAGGAAAAAATAATTTAATTTAACAATCCAACTTCCTTCCACTTTTATATTTTTGCAAAGGTTAGTGAGATTAACAATAGTTTAAGAACAGAAAGATATTGTAATGTGAAGGGAATGAAAACTGGGTAGTGAAGAATATCCTTCAAAGTTTTCATTATTTTGAAACCAAACATAGGGTTTAAAATAACGGATCTATAAAGAAAAGATTTATTCCATCCAAGTCATGAAAAAAGTCCTATCCATTGTGTGTTTGACAAAGAAGTGTCCCAAAATTCCAATGATCCCTGCCACTCAATACAAAATCATATTCCCTCCGTCCCAATTTATGTGATACCATTTGACATGACATGAAGTTCAAAAAATAAAAGAAAGAGTATACTTGTACTCTAAAATAAGCGTTAAATATTTGTGTGATTATAAATAATTTTTTAAGCATAAAATGAAAAATCTTAAAATTAAATTAATTTTAAACATAAAAAGTTGACATTTGATGTAATATAATAAAAAGAAAAGGTACCACATAAATTTAGACAAAAGGGGGTAATAAAAATAAGG
Organism: Nicotiana tabacum; assembly: GCF_000715075.1. Classification (NCBI taxonomy): domain Eukaryota; kingdom Viridiplantae; phylum Streptophyta; class Magnoliopsida; order Solanales; family Solanaceae; genus Nicotiana; species Nicotiana tabacum. Next base: position 61,595,350 of record NC_134094.1, on the reverse strand, counting down.
GAACACTTGGATTCCAAGGGAACAAATCAAGAAGTTTTAAATTTGTGAAGTCATTTGGATGGACAAAAATCAACCTTTTTATAGTGAAAAGCTGCTATCTGAGCATTTGAGATTTTGATCTGCATCGAGGTTTTTAAATCCAAATGAAGGGTTATATCAAGTCCTATGAATATAGCTATTTACACTGACATTTCAGTTCCTTTTTATTTTCCCAGCAGAATACAATGATCATATCCATTTTTGACTTGCTGCACTATATGAAAACCAATAATCTGTATTTGGTATATGCAACCGTTGGAACTATGTCATTTTGAAACCAAATTTATACTCCACTGTTCCATAGTTGTTGGGCGTTGATCCTTGTTATATGAAACTTAATATATGGGGGGGGGGGGGGGTTCTTTCTAGTGAACAAATATTGGGATCGGATAAAGATGAAGATAAGGATGGATGATAAATTTAATACAATATTTTGTAACTACATTATATCCTATCTTCCTATATAAATTGTTGCAATCCTAGCTGCTCACTTGTACATGTATATTAAGAGAAATATAACGTAAGTTAGTAATATATTTTCTCATGTTCTTTCTTATGAGTTATGTTATAGTATCAGAGCCATTGTCTTCCGGCTTCACTAAGCATGCATGTCAAAGCACACAAAGAAATCCTTTCCATCTTTTCCTTCCTTGTTACCCTTATTCATTTTATCATTCGGACTTCTCTCAATTATGCTCACCACTTTATTTCTATAAAACTAACATCTACCAATTTTGTCTTTTGGAACTCTCTGCCAGTAGCATTCTTAAGAGGCCAAAAATCTTGGTTGTCACATGAGATTTCCCTTGCCCAGTTGCCCTCCCTTCACGTCCAAGTTGATGGAAGTGATGAATTTCAACCTAACCCTGAGTATGATCATCACCGGATCCAACAAGACCAACTAATCATGAGTCTTCTTATCTCTTCATTATCTGAACAAGTCCTACCTTTTTAAATGGGAGTAATTAGAACTTGTCAGAAGAAATATCGTAAGTATCATAACATGAATAATCTAGTGACGTGAATTTTGAAGGTGCTAGAGAGTGTGTTCTAGAGACATTAACAACAACAACAACAATCCAGTATAATCTCACTAATGGGGTGTAGAGAGGATAGTGTGTACGCAAACCTTACCCCTACCCTGGGGTAGAGAGGCTGTTTCCGATAGACTCTCGGCTCCCTCCCTCCAAAAATTTTCCACCTTGCTCTTGGGGTGACTCGAACTCACAACCTCTTGGTTGAAAGTGGATGGTGCTCACCAGAGCAACCCACTCTTGTAAGTGTTCTAGAGACATTGCTGGAAAGTATTTCAATCTAGTAGACCATTTATTATTGCCAATGGTTACAGGAAATAAGTAGCCAACAAGAGTACTTGAAGCTTAAAGCACGTTATGAAGCATTACAGCGATCACAGAGGTATATAACAATGGTATTGAGAAGAAAGCTTCATTTACTTTCTTCATTTATGAAATGTGTTTTAGCTAAAAGAACGCTTTCTGATGTTGTGTCAATAGGAATCTTCTTGGTGAAGATCTAGGCCCTTTGAATAGCAAGGAACTTGAATCACTTGAGAGGCAGCTTGATATTGAGAAGAAAGCTTCATTTATGAAATGTGTTTTAGCTAAAAGAACGTTTTCTGATGTTGTGTCATGAATAGAAATCTTCTTGGTGAAGATCTTGGCCCTTTGAATAGCAAGGAACTTGAATCACTTGAGAGGCAGCTTGATATGTCACTGAAACAGATTCGATCAACTCGGGTAAATTTGACATATAGCTAATCAATAATTTTAGTATTAAAATATTGCTGCATGGTCATTAACTCATAAACACTTGCACTGACCACTAGTCTCAACTTTTTCCAGACTCAGTTAATGTTGGATCAACTTACAGATCTTCAGAGAAAGGTACATAAGTTTATTTTATTATTCCTGACTAGTAAAAAGAATCATTGTGTTTTCCTAGCTACTTAAAATCATCATTATATGGCGACGATCTTCCATTTGGCAGGAACATGCATTAAACGAAGCAAACAGAACCTTGAAACAAAGGGTAAGTGCAATTTCCCTTCTTTTCCCCCTTCCTAGGTAACGCAATTACTACTGAATTGTTGCTACAGCTTAAAACAAAGGGTTTCGTGTGAGTGTGTTTGAGGGAAATGACGAGAAAGGAATAGTTTAATTCTATATATACACTAACAGTTAATCGTCTGTAAATTAAAAGAGATGAATAATCTAATAACTAAAATAGGTTACCTGTTGCATGTTAAATACACTAGTAGTGTAAAACATTGTACAGTCGATGTATGTAAATTTAATTCACGAATTAATTGCGATGTCTTACTTATTGATCCCGTCACTAAACTCTCATTGGAAGTGACGGTTTCACCAACAGAAACAATAATTAACGTTTCTTCTCTTAGTCATAGTTGTTTCATGAGAATATGAGCTGTTGTATATGCAGTCGTCTTCACTTGGTTATATGAGGGTTTGGAATGGTTTAATTTGCAGTTGATGGAAGGAAGCCAACTAAATCTGCAGTGGCAGCAAAATGCACAAGATGTGGGCTACGGCCGGCAAACAACTCAAACTCAGGGCGATGGCTTTTTTCATCCTTTGGAATGTGAACCCACTTTGCAAATTGGGTACGTTCTCAATATTTTGGATCTTTTTCAGTTTGCTTTTTAAAGCATTCATGGGGCACTTTGACTATCATAAAGATTAAGAGGTAAATATTCAATATTCTGCTGCGTGAGATAAATTAAGTACGTCGTATTATTAAAATTGTGATATATTTAGTTGAAAAGCTGCCGCGAATAATACCATTTCATATTGGAAGAAATTCATCATCCGATATGATGAAGTTGACCTAGCAGAGGGTAATTATGTTCGCTATGTTGCATTCTATGCTATACAATCTATCATTTGTTCAAAGTAACTGTAGAGTATGTGCCACTTCATCTAAATTCTTCAAAATATACCAAAAATTATAACTATTGTACCAAATATTCCACTCATATTTGAGGACATGTAACATTATATATAGAGTGATTGTTACGTTTACTTTAACAACTGATTTAAAGTAAATGAAAATTCGTTACTTGACCTAAGTTCTATACTTACATTTCTTTTTTCAAATATTGGCAGGTATCAGAATGATCCAATTATAACAGTAGGAGGAGCAGGGCCCAGTGTGAATAACTACATGGCTGGCTGGTTGCCTTGAAATTAAGTTCATTTCTGATAAGATTGATTATATAAACTTATGCTCAATGCTTTTCCTATCATAAGCACTCTCCTAATTTGTGTTATATGTTGTTTGCCGAATTCTGGACTAATTGGGGATCCGTAAGACAGACCCGTTATTGTTACTTAATCATAAACTAGATTTCCCTGAGTGTGCTTAATCAGTAAAGGTTATTACTTTCCTCCGTTTTCTTTTGGTCAGTGTCAAACTCAGTCTGATTTTAATACTACATCTTAAGGTCTTGGCTCCCAAAGTGCAGATTTCCAGCACACTGACCAGCCTTTAGCCAAGTTTATTTGGGTTCTCGAACTTATAATTTTTAGGCCCATGCCCTTTTTCAGAGTGTCTCTCCAAAACTGGCTATGAGTGCTTTCTGTAGAGAAATTTCCACTCACTGCTTCCTCTAATATTCTTTCTTTAACACATTATAGAGGCTTATCACTAATGTCTACTGACTTATATTATGTCAACTTTTATTGAGTCTTTAAATTGTTAGAAACCCGTTATACCTAGAGCTAGAAGCTTATGAAGATGATCATTATTGATTGGTATTACCAGCTGCCTTAAAATCGTAAGTTCAGAAGTCCCAAACTTTATTAGGAAACAAGCGTAGGTGCAGTGCACGGGCCATTTTTAATTTCCATTCATGCTTTGGGCCTATTAGTAAATGGAAGTTAGCTGTGATGCAGTACATTCTTGTTGTGAAAGAAGTCAGTTAGTGAAAATTTTCGCAGCTCTGGAACACCAGATATAGCAATTTTTCATTTTGATACTGAATTACAATTGTTTCTTCAATTGTGCATGATAGAATTTTTTGGACCGAGTTCAGAATAAAGTTGGTCTTCTTTGGTATTTATCCGATGTTATTGATTTAACTTTCCACCTTGAGGGCTATATTTATTGGAGTTAGAGATCGATGTTGAATATTTTAGGGAGTTTTATAGCTTTACCCACAAAAACTAAACTAATTACTATTGCCTACTCATTGATTTTTCTACCTATCAAACTAATTATCCTTCCTACCCATTGCAGCTTTTGTAGGTAATTATTTCTCTCTTTTTTTTTCTCATTTTCTTTTTTATTTCTCTGTTTTTTTTTCTTTTCTTTCTTTTCCCCTTTTATTTTTCTCCTTTTTATTTATTATTTTTTTCTTTTTTCTTTTTTTCTGTTCATATATTATTTTTCATAATCATATTATTCTTTATTTTCTTTATTCACCATAATCTGATTTTATACTCAATTTGGCTCGTTTCTTTTCATTTTTATATTTTTATTTTCCTTTCCGTTTGTTTATTTTTTTAATTTCGCATTCCTTTTCTAATTTCATTCAACTTTTTAAAATTTCTTTTCTTTCCCATATTACTATTTTATGTCTTCCGACACCTACTTATACAATGAATATTATTTTCATGGAACTCCATCAAAAAATTCATTTAAGAAAATATTTGCAAGGACGTAGTTGGAAAAATTGAAAAAGAAATGTAAAAATAACTTATTGATTACGGTATACTGTTATATTATATTGTATACTACAATAGTATAATGTTACTACTGTAATCATGACTTTAGCTTTGCATAATAGCACCTAGATGATTCAACAAATAACAATCAAAGTATACTATTATGGTATATTGTATACTATTACACTATATTGTTGCAGTATATTGCATATTATTATAGTATACCGTTACAGTATATTATATACTATAACAGTATACTGTTGCAGTATAGTTATATACTCCTACAGTATATTGTATACCGTAGTGGTATACTGTTAGGTAACAATGTTCTTCGTTCTTCGATCATTACAGTATATCATTGCAGTATATTGTATACTATAATAGTATATTGTTGCAGTATAGCTATATGCTCCTACAACATATTGTATACCGTAGCGGTAGACTATTGGGTAAATGTGTTCTTCTTCGATTTTCAGTTGAAAAATTCGAACTCAATCACCTCAAATCAGCTCCAACTGCGATCAAATTTTAGTATGAACTTTCAGAAGGTACTATAAGCAATATTTAATAACACCCGCTTTGAATCAAACAAGAAATCTGCAAAATAAAAATTTTAAATTCAAGAGCTTCAAGCCCAACAATGGTGGATATTCAAATACACATAAAAATTCAGATCCAGGAAGCTTACTTGAAGGTACTATAAGCAATATTTTATATCGCCCACATCGAATAAAACAATAAATCTTAAAAATAATATTTTAAATTCATGAGCTTCAAGCTCAACAATGGTGGGTCTTTATACATATACTAAAATCAGATATGGTAAATGTCAAGACCCGGAATTTCTGCCCTCGGGATCGTGATGGCACCTAACAATTCACTCGCTAGGCAAGCTAACGTTAACTATATCTATTAACTATTTTTTTAACAATTTTCAAATTAAATGACAATAATAAAACTGAATAGTCTGAAATGAGGTGATAAACTAATAAGCGACGAAATCCAAATACAAATCCCGGAACTGGCGTCACGGATACATGAACGTCTAGAACACTAAAGATAATGGTCTGAAATAAACATAACTGTCTGAATCAAAATAAACAGCTAAATAACGTAGAAGAGGACTTCAGGGCTACGGACGCCGTGCATCTATATCTCAAGTCTCCACTGATAGCTAGATCCGAGCAAACCTCACTCAGCGCAGCTGGGACCAACTCTAGTATCTGCACAAATAGCGCAAAGTGTAGTATGAGTACAACTTATCCCATGTACTCTGTAAGCAATGATCTGTACGCAATAATAATAATAACAGAAAAGACATGAATGGAAATAAAGTAGTTAATTCATAACAACGAACTCAAAATCCAATTACCAGAGAGCCCAGAATAACAAGTCATATAAACTCGTCTCAATTACCGAGGCCAATCCAATACTCACAAATAAATATAACTTTATACAATCCATTGCGGCACGCAACCCGATCCCACCATATCATCATCTGTCAATATCATAATCCGTCCTTATTCCACCATTTCAACTCATTACCTATTAATTTTCGTTGCAGCGTGCAACCCGCTCCCCAAATAATTTTAAATTATAATAGCAATTTAACAACCAAAATTTACAAGAAGTTCTACATCAAGAGATGTACGAAGTAACAAATAATAACATGATAATCAAGAATCTCTAACAACTCGAATGCCTCAACTTTACCAACTCAATGGTATCTACCAATTAACAACTCATACAAATAAAACTACATTGTTGAAGGCAACAAATGTTATGAAACTATTAGACAAGCAAGACATGGGAAAATTTAGATATCCAAGAAAAGCAAATAGGGACAAGTAGCAAATAGGCATGGAATTATAGAAGGAATGGACAATTTAATACAAGTATAACTAAATGGCAAGTAGCAAATATGGCATGAAAGTCAAATAAGCATGTAGCAATTAAGGTATGAAACAAGATATACTATGAAGTAACAAAGATAGGGAAGTAAGTAACGTAACGGTGCATGTACACTCGTCACCTCGCATATACGCCGTTTCACATGTTATTCACATAACATGTAGTTCAAGGGTTCCTAATTCCCTCAAATCAAGGTAAGACCCAATTCTTACCTCGCTAACTCAAGCAATCAATCAACCACGATCTTGCTTTTTGAACAAGTCTCCAAACCAACCAAATCTAGCAAATTATTGACCAAATAATTCAAAATAAGCTTTAGAAAGTACCCACAAATGAAAGAGGTCCAATTTATATTATTTTTTAAAAAGTCAACCCTAGGCCCGCTTGGTCAAAATTGAGATTCGGACCAAAACTCGATTACCCGTTCACCCTCTAGCCCGATTATGTGATTTGTTTCGAAATCCGACCTCTATTAGAGGTCTAAATCTCAATTTTACAAAAATCCTCAATTCTACCTAAATCCCTAATTTCTATCATGAAAATCCTAAATTTGATATTGAAATCTCATGAAATGTAATGGGTAATTGAAAAGAAATGGATTAAAGTCACTTACCAATGAATTTAGGAAGAAACTTCTCTTGAAAAATCGCCTCTAGGGTATTTAGGGTTGAGAAATTGTGAGAAATGAGCTAAGTCCCATTTTTCCCTCTTTTACCTAGCTGCGGATGTTGCAATTGCGATGTCTTGTTCGCAATTGCGACCACCGCAAATACGAGAGAAGGGTCGCAAATGCGAACCCTGTCTCAAAGCTATAGAAGTCGCAAATGCGACATTTGGTTCGCAAATGTGAACACCCAATCTTTGCAAATGCGGACCAATCCTTCATAAATGTGAAGGTAATCCCAAGACACACTGAGTCGCAAATGCGACTCTGTCATCGCAAATGCAACCACTGTTCATTTGCAATTGTGAACATTATGCTCGCAAATGCGAGCATACCCAGTCCAGCCCATGCTCGCAAAGGCAAGGTCTGCAGCAGAGCACCAGCACCAGAAGTGCACCAACTATTCCAACCTTAACCAAACTTATCCGAAAAATGCCCAAAACGTACTCGAGCCCCTCGGGCTCCAAACCAAACATGCAGAAAAGTGTAATAATATCATACAAACTTGCTCGTGTAATCAAATCACCAAAATAACATCTAAATCTACGAATCAATCCTAAACACGAATGAACTTTCAAAGTGAAACTCAAGAACACTAGAATCACATTAAAGCATTTGAATCATGTCAAATAAACTCCGAATTGAATCACATTTTGCATACAAGTTTCAAATAGAAATGCGGAACTATTCCAAATTTCAACATAAAAATCCGAACCCGTTAGCTAAGAAGTCAACTTTTGGTCAAACCTTATAATTCTTCAACTTTGAAAAATGCTAGTTTTTGGCAAAATGAGTCAAAACAAGTTAGGGACTTCCGAATTAAATTTTGGGAATACGGCCAAGTCCCAAATCACGATACAGACCCACCGGGATCGTTAAAATAATGATCTGTGTCCGTTTATAAAAAATATTGATCGTAGTCAACTCAAACCATTTTAAAGGCAAAAATTCACATTTTCTTCAAATTTTCACATAAAGACTTTCTGGAATAAAACACGGACTACGCACGTAAATCAAGAAGTACTAAATGGAGCTAATTGAGGTCTTAGAACACGGGAATAGAGGGTAAATCTCAAAATGACCTATCGGGTCATCACATTTTCCACCTCTAAAATAAATATTCGTCCTCGAACGGACATAGAAAAGTACCTGGACTGGTAAAAAGGTGTGGGTATCTACTCCGCATATCGGACTCAGACTCTCTCGTAGCTGCCTCGATCGGCTGACCTGTTCACTGCACTCGAACTGAAGGATAACTCTTAGACCTCAACTTTCGGACATGTCGTGCTAGAATGGCCACCGACTCCTCCTCGTAAGTCAAATCCTTGTCCAATTGGACTGAGCTGAAATCTAATACATGGGACGGATCACCGTGATACTTCCAGAGCATGGACACATGGATCACCGGATGGACTGCTGATAAACTAGGTGGAAATACAAGCTTGTAGGCCACCTCACCCACTCTCTCAAGAATCTCAAAAGGTCTGATATACCTAGGGCTCAACTTGCCCTTCTTTCGAAACCTCATCACACTCTTCATGGGTGAAACCCGGAGAAACCCTCTCTCCAACCATGAATTCAACATCACGAACTCTACGATCGACATAACTCTTCTACCTAGACTGAGCTGTGCGAAGTCGATCCTAAATTGTCGTAACTTTTTCCAAGGCATCCTGAACCAAATCAGTACCCAACAACCGAGCCTCTGCCGGCTCAAACCAACTAACTGGTGAGCGACACCGCCTCCCATATAGTGCCTCATAGGGAGCCATCTGAATACTCGATTGGTAGTTGTTGTTGCAGGCAAACTCCACAAGCGGCAAGACTTGATCCCAAGAACCCCCGAAATCCATAACACAGGCATGCAGAATATCCTCTAATATCTGAATAGTACGCTCGGACTGCCCATCCGTCTAGGGGTGAAATGTTGTACTCAGGTCAAACCGTGTGCCTAACTCATACTGTACGACCCTCCAAAAGTGTGATGTAAACTGCGTGCCCCGATAAAAAATGATGGACACTAGCACACCGTACAGATGCACAATCTCACAGATATAGATATCAGCCAACCGCTATGGAGAAAAGGTAACTGCTGCCGGAATAAAATGCGCCAACTTGGTCATCCTATCCACAATCACCCATACATCATCAAATTTCTTCTGAGTCTGTGGGAGCCCAACAATGAAGTCCATAGTAATACGCTCCCACTTCCACTTAGGAATCTCAAGCCTCTGAAGCAAACCACCAGGCATCTGATGCTCGTACTTTACTTGCTGACAGTTCAAACACCGAGCTACATATGACACTATATCCTTCTTCATCCTTCTCCACCAATAATGCTGCCTCAAATCCCGGTACATCTTGGCGGCACCCAGATGGATGGAATACCGCGAACTGCGGGCCTTCTCAAGAATCAACTCACGAAGCCCATCCACATTGGGCACACAAATCCGACCCTGCATCCGTAAAACCCCATCATCTCTAATGGTAACCTGCTTGGCATCACTGTGCCACACCGTGTCCTTAAGGACAAGCAAATGGCGGTCGTCATACTGATGCTCTCTGATGCGCTCATACAAAGAAGACCGAGAAACTGTGCAGCAAGAACCCGACTAGGCTCCGAAACATCTAACGTCACGAACTGGTTGGCCAAAGCCTGAACATCTGATGCTAGTGCCCTCTCACTAACATATACGCAAGGCTAACCATACTCATAGCCTTTCTGATCAAGGCATCTGATAGCATCCTAGGAAGCTCAAATCTATTCAAGGACAAGAATAAAGCTTTGGAATCTCAAAGAGGGCCTTTAACAAGATGTCAATCTAAAGAGTTGCAAAACAAGGTTATTAGACTTCAAGTGCAAATAAAGAAGTTGTTAATTGGGATGGAGAGCTCAAGGATAAAGGATATGAGTTGTCTAGGTGTTATAATTATTTTATGGTCCAAATTCATGTCCAAGAAAAGGTGGATTAGATCCCAAAAGACATCCTCTGAAGAAGGTCCAAATCAGGCCACTATTGGACCTATTTGGAACCTAAAAATGTGTCCAAACTTGCAGCCCAATAAGTCCTACATGAAGTTACGTTTTTATAACATAAAAAGGACTTACTTGCTGCCCAAGAAAGGTTCAATAGGCGTGATAGAAGTTGGGTACAAGTTGGTGCCAAGTTGCTTGCAAGTTGCCTTCAAGATTTCCAAGATCCTATTCATGATTGGTTTGGGACTTTCAAGATTCTATCCAAGATTGGTTTTAACTTATTTTCATATATTTTGGTACTAGATTTATTGCTTTCCTAGGTAGTTAAGGTTATGTTTTCCTTTTCCTAAGATTGTTGGAGTTACTTTCCAAGATTGACTTGGTTTTTGTTTCCTAGTATTTTTCCTTTTCCTAACGTATTTGGACTTGTTGTCCAAAGTAGTTTAGGACTTTATTTCCTTGTTTTTAGGTACGAATTTCATGACCCGCTCTCTATATAAAGGGTTTTCTTCTTTGTTTTTAGATTTGAGATATTATAGACTATTATCAATAAAAATTGTGAGATTTTTCTTGTACTCTTGTGTGTGGCTACTCTTGGATTTATTTTTCAACCTTCAAGACTCAACTTAAGGTGGTAAGATTAAACTCTTTTAAAATCTTAGATCACTTTTAGGTATTCAAGAAAGGTGATAAGTTTAGGCTTATTGTTGTTATTGTTATTCAAAAGGGTCGGATTTCACAATCTATCTCTTGTTTTTAATTCTTTACCAAAGGCGATTAGTTCTTTGTTAGCTAATTGTTGTTGTTAGGATTCAACTTCAAGAATAGACTTCTTGAATTCAAGAAACTCTTTCTTGAATTCAATCTATCTTTAATTTTCCGTTGTTTTTTTGTTTCTTTATATTTTTAAGCTTCCGCACGTTTTTTGATTTTCTTTAGTAATTCTTGGACCCCTATCCTGTTACCATCAAGTGGTATCAGATCATAGGCTAATAAAGATTTAAATCTTGATAATTTTGGGAGGTTCTTGAGCAAAACAAAACCAAAAACAAAAAAAAGCAAAAATCAGCCCAAAGAAAAGCATTATGGCTCATTATTATTTGTAGAATTCAAATGTTATTTGGTTTCCAAGTCAAGAAAGGAAACAAGAAGAGGGAATCCTAGTTCTTGAAGATTAAGGTAATTTCTTTCCTTATTCTTGTGGGTTTTGGGTTTCCTAAATTCTTTCCTCTTTTTTTTCTACATAACCAACTCCTATTCTTTCAAGGTTTGGTCCTTCACTTTCCTTTTCTTTTTTTAACTCCACATTCTTATCACTAAGGGTTGTGACTAGTAAGGTTTATTAATAAATCTAAAGATTAACGATCAAGAGTTGCTTTGAGTGGAAAAAGGCAAGAGAGGCGAGAACATTAGAGGAAATAGCCAAATTTGAGAGATACATAATTCTTCTAATCTTTGTTCAAGATGTTTCAAACATGTAGTTATAGTGAAAGGAGGCGAGCTATGGCTCAACAACTTGAAAAGTCGAACTTACAATATACCGAATGGAAGGAAGATAATGGTAAAATTATTTTTCAAATAAGAGCTAAAGTGATGTCTGCGATTTGTGCCCTTGGAATTGACAAAGAGTTTGGCTATAACTCAATTAGCACTTATATGGTTGAAAAATTAAACTTGATAAGCATATTGAACCCTACATGTTGAGAGAATTAAAGGTAGATAAAAGAGTGTTATTACTATTCTCTATTGGAAGGTATGAGGATGCGATCTGGTGTGATGTGATTCCCATGAATAATTATCATATCTTATTGGAAAAGCCATGGTATGCCTATAGAATAGCTTCATATAATATGAAAAAAAAATAGATACTCTTTTGAGGTTAACGGGAAGAAACTTATTCTTGGACCTTTGACTCCCTCAAAAATTTATGAAGATAAAAAGACTGTTAAAGAGAATATGGAAAAATATGAGAGAAAAAAGAATGAAAGGAGTAAGGGAGTACAGGTTGACATCCCAACAGAGGAAAAAGGAGAGGTTGTATTGAGTGAAGAGAATGGGATGTCAATTGAGAAAAAGAGTAAGGTTGAGGAAAAAGAAAAGAGAGAAGGCAATGAGATAAGAAAAGTCTTTGAGGTAGATAGAGAAAAACAAGAGGGTTTGAGTAAAGAAGAAAAAAAAAACTTTAGTGAGAGAAAAGAGGCTAAGGGTGAGGGAAAAGTTAGTTTTGTGATAAAAACCAAAGAGAGTGTAAGCAAGAATAAAATTTCTTTACTTCCTAACCGATTAACTCATTCTTGTTTTAGTTTTTGTGATTTTGTGCAGCCACGTGTTGAAAGATCTTTTGAAAGGAGAGGTGAGGCGTGAGAAATGGTGGCAAAGGATCCAATTGGATTCCAACATGAATTAGGCGAAATTAATTCTTGTTGGATGTTGGAAGATAAAAGCTTGGTTAAATTCTTTGTTATTGAACCTTTTGGCTATTTTAATTCTTATTTACAGGTTTATGACATGGAGTTTCCTAAAGCCATTGCTAAGATGGAATCATTGCATAAAAGAATACAAGGTGATGTTGTTCCATTAGTAAATAAGTCCAAGTATGATATGTATAATTGGTTCATTCACATTCTTGGCCTTCCTAGAACACCTAAGGTATTTTTGGAGGTAATGAACTATACTCTTATTTCTTATGTTGGTGACTTTATAATTTTTGTGGATGATGATATTTTGATGCATATCAAGTCATTAACTGTAATATCTAAGTTAAAGTGCAAGAGTAATTTGCTTCCTTTTGAAATTGAGTATGACATAGATGATTATGCATTTCAATTTGGTGGAAAAGGGCATGAAATTTATGAGAAGAGGCTTGCTAATGAGTTAAATGTTCTTTCTTCTCTTATTCAAGTGTCTAATAAATTTTCATGTGATAAATTGCTAGAATGTGAGTTTTGTTGTTTGATGGGAAGTCATTCCTCTAGGCATGTTGATTGTGAGCCTGTAAAAGTGTTTACTACTAGTAAAGAGGATATGCATAATTATTGTGACGTTAGTGATCAAATACTCTTTCATGAACCTATCTATGACTCTTTCTGTGACAGTTTGAGCAATTATGTAGAATCCATTGATGTTGCGAATATTATTGGGGAAAGTTATAATCATGAGCTTGAATGTATTGAAATTTATATTTTGGAATTTATGGGTTCTTCTGACCTTTCTGAGAATTTATGTGCTTCTTTGAATAACTTACATGTAGAAGAATCCATGGGATTTATAATTGATACTTGGCTATATCATAAGAGTGTCTTATTTGATACATGTGGCAGAAATACTTGTATTAAATGGATGCATGACCAATATTTAGTAATTTCTTTGGCATGCACATGTTTGGACTATCTTATTGACAAGATCGCATTGCAAATTTCATTACATAGTGCATCTAAGAGAGGTTTTTATTGGACAACTCTAAGTAGGTATAAATTTTATTGGGATGATGATGTACATATGCTTTATAAAGGAGTTTTTACACCTAATAGGCTTAATTGGGTTAAGTGAACACATGGTCACTATCTTGTTTTATTCCTACCATTTTTTCAAATTAGTGCCATTTACTAGTGCGTAGCTTTTTTTCTTGCAAGGTCGAAATTCGAGGACGAATTTTCTTCAAGAAGAGGGGAATGATAGCATCCTAGGAAGCTCAAATCTATTCAAGGACAAGAATGAAGCTTTGAAATTTCAAAGAGGGCCTTTAACAAAATGTCAAGCTAAAGAGTTGCAAAACAAGGTTATTAGACTTCAAGTGCAAATAAAGAAGTTGTTAATTAGGATGGAGAGATCAAGGATAAAGGATATGAGTTGTCTACGTGTTATAATTATTTTATGGTCCAAATTCATGTCCAAGAAAAGGTGGATTAGATCCCAAAAGACATCCTCTGAAGAAGGTCCAAATCAGGCCACTATTGGACCTATTTGGAACCTAAAAATGTGTCCAAACTTGCAGCCCAATAAGTCCTACATGAAGCCACGTTTTTATAACATAAAAAGGACTTACTTGCTGCCCAAGAAAGGCTCAATAGGCGTGATATAAGTTGGGTACAAGTTGGTGCCAAGTTGCTTGCAAGTTGCCTTCAAGATTTCCAAGATCCTATTCATGATTGGTCTGGGACTTTCGAGATTCTATCCAAGATTGGTTTTAACTTATTTCTATATATTTTGGTACTAGATTTATTGCTTTCCTAGGTAGTTAAGGTTATGTTTTCCTTTTCCTAAGATTGTTGGAGTTGCTTTCCAAGATTGACTTGGTTTTTGTTTCCTAGTATTTTCCCTTTTCCTAAGGTATTTGGACTTGTTGTCCAAAGTAGTTTAGGACTTTATTTCCTTGTTTTTAGGTATGAATTTCGTGACCCCCTCTCTATATAAAGGTTTGTCTTCTTTGTTTTTAGATTTGAGATATTATAGACTATTATCAATAAAAATTGTGAGATTTTTCTTGCACTCTTGTGTGTGGCTATTCTTGGATTTATTCTTCAACCTTCAAGACTCAACTTAAGGTGGTAAGATTAAACTCTTTCGAAATCTTAGATCACTTCTAGGTATTCAAGAAAAGCGATAAGTTTAGGCTTATTGTTGTTGTTGTTATTCAAAATGGTCGGGTTTCATAATCTATCTCTTTTTTTAAATTCTCTACCAAAGGCGATTAGTTCTTTGTTAGCTAATTGTTGTTGTTAGGATTCAACTTCAAGAATAGACTTCTTGAATTCAAGAAACTCTTTCTTGAATTCAATCTATCTTTAATTTTCCGTTGTTTTTTTGTTTCTTTATTTTCTTTTAGCTTCCGCACGTTTCTTGATTTTCTTTAGTAATTCTTGGGCTCCTATCGTGTTGTTATCAGCATCTGCCACCACATTGGCCTTCCCGGGATGATACAAAATGATGATATCATAATCTTTTAGCAGCTCCAACCACCTCCGCTGCCTCAAATTGAGATCCTTTCGCTTGAACAAATACTGAAGACTCTAATGATCCGTGAACACCTCAGATACATGCCGTAGAGGTAATGTCTCCAAATCTTCAATGCATGAACAATGGCTACCAACTCCAAGTCATTAACATGGTAATTCTTCTCGTGAACCTTCAACTGCTGTGATGCATATGCAATAACCCTGCCATCCTGCATTAATACTGCATCGAGCCCAACATGCGGTGCATCACAATATGTATAGGATCTCGAACCCGTGGGTAATACCAACACCGGGGCTGTAGTCAAGGCATTGTGAGCCCGAGAGACCGGAGAGATTGATGACTGTGTTGGGGCCTGAGGGCCAGATTGTGAGTAATATTGATGGGATCAAGCTGCACGTCGTAGCAAGTGTTATTGATTCATGATGGGATCGAGGCTGCATGCCGCAACAAGCTTTATTGATTCATGCCATTATTTGCTTATTATAGCGCTTGGGCTGGATCTGCTCCTCCGGAGTCTGCACACCCACAGTGAGCGCAGTTGCTATTGATTCACGATGGGATCGGGTTACGCGCCGCAGCAGGATTGATTAGCATTTGGGCTGGATCTGCCTTGTATAGTACTGGGTGACTGAGTGTGTTGAGTGATTAAGCATGATGAGTGGGAGTACGAGACAGTGAGATTGAGTACTCTGAGAGTGTGAGTATATGAGTTCATCACTGTGATGCATTGCATTTGACATGCATATTTGACATGCATACATAGAGATGCATTTCCTCATGCTACCTGATTTTGGTGACATTCATGATTTCACGTGCACATTGATATGTAGGCATAGAGAAATATTTTTCTCATGCTGTTTGATAATGAAACATCTTATTTATTGTTGAAAGGTTTTGGAAAAAATCATAGTTTTTCTGACTTACTCATATTTTGGTGATTTTGGTGAAGGATTTAGGTTTTACTTTTATACCTGAAAAGCACGACTATTTTCTGTAACTGTGAACGAGCTGAGAATCATATCTCTTAGTTATTTCTTTTACCACTTCTATTATATTGTTATGAACTGTTGTTGGCTATTGGTGTTGGACTCCGACCTTTGTCCCAGCTTATCACTACTTTCGACCTAAGGTTAGGTTTGTTACTTAATGAGTACATAGGGTCGGTTGTACTAATACTATACTTCTGCACCTTGCATGCAGATTTTTGATGTTGCTGTGTATGGCGGGAGCTGGCATTAAAGACGAACCTGCGTTCCGGTCATTGCTGCCTTTTGTTCCTGGTAGCTTTAGAATTTTTAGTATGTTCATGTATTTTTCAAACAGATGATGTATTTATTTCATACTGGCTTTGTAAACTCTTAATCTTAGAAGCTCATGATTTGTACTACCGGTCCTTGGGAATTCTTTGTATAAAAGCACAATTGTATCATCATTACTTCTCTTTATGAAACTCTACGGAATTGGTTTATTGTTAATTGGCTTATCATTGGATTTTGGGTCATGACAACTGGATTATGAGTAGTATTTATGGGATCGGGCTGTATGCCGCAAAAGGTTTTATTGATTAATGATGGGACCGGATTGTGAATTGTAGAGCCAACAGCGTTAGCAGTGAAGTTTCAAAAAGGCCTCCAGCTTAGCATCCACACCTGAGCGCGTCAAAGTTGAAAGAATAGAGCTTGGATGTGAAGCATCCACTCTAACATCCGATGCTGGGAATTCCAGGCAGAAGTGGACATGAAGCATCCACCTTAGCATCAATCCTTGAAGCTGACTCGGATTAGGAAAATAGTAACTTTGACCCACGACTTTTGTACAAAATATATAAAGGAAAAAACGTAGCTTTTAGGTCATCTAACACACTTGAAAAGAAGAGAAAAGTCATCACAGAGTTCGGAGACCATGGAATTCCTCTTGAGTCCTTTTTCCCTTCTTTTGTTGATTTTTGTATATTCTTGGGAATTACTTGATATTGCTACCATGACTATGCATGGCTAAACTCGTTATTCTGGGGTTATGGTGTTACATGAATGTTGATATTTGGATATTGATTTGATAAGTTAACTTATCATATTGGGTTGGTTTGTCACGCCTCAAACCTGGGGAGGCGTGGCCGGCACCCGGTGCCATACTTTCACCGAGCATACCACTCTGTAACTATGAACCTTGGAGGGGTAACCCTCAACTTAGGATGATGAGGCCTACATGCAAGCAGATAATACCAACCAAGGCCGACAAGGCCGTACGCTGAAATCATGTGAAGATAATATCTAACTCACCTAAAGGGTAAATACACCCGCACATATATACATAACTATTCAGGCCAACGAGGCTGCCCTGAATGTACAAAAATAAATATGTACACAGGTCCGGCAAGGCCACAATACTATCATACAAAACATATAGGACTCGTCTATAATCTTTTAGAGATAATAGAACTGTATCATGGTCGGAATAGGGGCCCGACCTACCCATCAAGTCTGTTTACACAAAATTGACTCCAAAGTCTAGACCTGGTAATTCCAGCGGAGTGGAACTTACTAATCAAGCTGATGTCTGGCTCTATCTACTGTGAAGGTTTATCCGGCTATCTATCAGCACCTGCAAGCATGAAATGTAGCGCCCCCTGCAAAAGGGATGTCAGTACAAAATAATGTACCAAGTATATATGGAAATAGAATAACTGAAAACTGAAATTGAACTGACGTACATAGTAATCTGGAAGCCAAAGAATTCTCTGAGACATACTCACTAGTTCCGCCTCAACTCAATGTAATATAGTGATATCTGTCACGCCCCATCCTCGGGAGGCGCGACTGGTGCTCAACCGAGTGAACCCGGTCAAGCAAGCCTGTTAGATACTTTCTACCCAACTCACCCATGATCAAGAAAAGACGTGATTTCATTAATTAGATGGAAGGAAGTTCATACATACAACATTAAACCATTTCGTTAGCTATTTAGCCTTTTATTCTCAAAATACACAGATTCTTATAGTCTGAGTGGAACAAGTGATAAGACACAACATATACTTGTTTAACATTCCCAACACCCATATACAACCCACATAATATCTACGGAGCCTCTAAAGATACAAAAGAGAGTAAAGATGGTGCCGGCAACAAGGCCCCAGCTATACCTCAAAAAGTGACCACAATATAAACAAAAGGTACAATACATGACCCCGGAATGAAATAGGGCTCGCCGAGTCCGCTGGGAAGAGGATGCAACACTATCTGTGACCAACACTATCTGCTATGTAACCACCTGCATCCATTTAAAGATGCAGCGCCCCCGACAAAAGGGACATTAGTACCGTCGAATAGCACTAGTATGAAAAGCTAAACACCAACTCAATAGAATGAATAATAATACAAGAGGAACAATCAAAAATTCAATAAGGGCTTCAAATAATATTAAAACAACAATTTAAGGGTCATATACGTTTTCAAGTCAATTTCCACATTATTAGGTTGGGTGATCTTAAGCACCGATATTCCATAATTCACAATACCTCCGTATTCTTACACGGAGTTCGATCTCGGCCCGATCGGCTAGGCCATCTCATTTGAGATATTACCATAATTTCATTATGATTTCCATCACAGTACCACCATGTGTGCGACATGGCATCCAATTACGACCCGATCGGCTAGGCCATCTCATTTGAGACATTACCACAATTTTGTTATAATTTCCAGCACAGTACCACCATGTGTGCGGCATGGCGTCCGATCACGGCCTGATCGGCTAGGCCATCTCATTTGAGACATCAACCATTTTCACAATTTCATTAACAATACCACTGTGTTCTTACACGGAGTCCGATCTTGGCCCGATCGGCTAGGCTATCTCATTTGAGACATTACCTTTTTCAGTCAATCATCTCACATAGAACTTCTTTCATATACTTTCAATTCATTGGCACTAGTGATTACGATTACAAAGTCATTCTTGGCACTTGGCCGTATTTCATAGTTCCAGTCCCCTTTTTCCATATTCAAATATCATTATCATTATCCACAACAATAAGGCTTCCCATTCAAGACGTTAAATTCACATATGAGCAATTTGGGAATCGCACATAGAGGCTTTTCATACAATTTGGCAAAACAACCTTTATTTCGATCTTGACATGAAGTGTTAACATTGCTAACACTTATTCCACATTTTTAACATATTCTCAAATGGCAAGATGACATGAAGAAGCATTTAGCATAAACATTGAACAAATATCCTTCAATGTAACCACATTAGGAATAACCAATTCAATAATAATCAAGAACTTATTCCGATTACATGAACATCACGGGATTCGATTCTAAGAAGAAGGGGGTTTAGCCAACATACCTCAATTGATCTTCTTAGACTCTAATATAATCCGTAATTCTTAGAAACTTCAATCTATTTTAAAAATATAACAAGTTAAATCAAAAATTAGGAAGATGATCATGGTTTTAGCTCATTTGAGCATTTTATCAAACACTAGGTGTGCATTAAGGTTCTAAGGCTCTTTTGTGGAAGATTCCATCATTTCCCAACCCACTCTCTATCATTTTTTAGCTCATAACCTTCTCACATACTTCAAGGATACATGCATGCAAGACAACAACCCCCACACCCAATAATTTCCTCTCTAATTACCCCATTTTTGAAAAATTTCGAAATTAAGAGCTAGGACATATATTCTTACCTTTAGGGTGAAGACTTCCTTTGTTAATCCTCAATGATTGAGCAAGAATTGATGGATAATGGTTAAAGATTGCTCCTCCACTCTAAGAACTCTCCCTCTCACTTTAAAATATCAGAAATATGCTCAAAATGGTCTATGGGATGTATTTTAATGGAATAGGGTCGGGTTTAAAAATCTCAAAAATGAAGCTCTAGAACGGGTTCTGCGGTCACATATGCGACCGCATAATGGTTATGCGTTCCGTGAAATGACCGCGAAATTGGGGTGCCAAAACTGAAAAAAAGTTGCTCTGGTCTGCGGTCACTATGCGGCTCGCAGACCTATTCTGCGGTCGCATAATACATCGTAGAAAGGTTCTGCGGTCACATAGTGCACCGCAGAACCTCCCACCGAAGAATTCCAAGGCGGGATATGCGACAAGAATGCGGCCCGCGAAATGGTTATGCGGTCGCATAATGGTCGCGAAATTGACATTGCCCCACTCTGCGACCAGTCTGCGGTCCGCAAAGTGGTTCTGCGGCCACAGAATGGGCTGCAGAAATGCCTACTTCTGTCCAATATTTTCTTCAACTCCCCAACGCACTGTTCAATCAAAAAAAAAAGTCCGAAATTAACCTCTACGCCTACTTTGGCATCATAGAAACTGGGTTTTTAGGAAAAAATTTACGGGGCCTTACAATATCATAGCTAGCCGGCCACATATTGGACTACATGTATCTCTCACTGACCAAGTGGTCAGGCAACATCAAACTCTCACTGACGGTAAGGCCAGCCAAATATAAACTCTCACTGATCATAAGGCCAGGCAATAATATCTCTTACTGACCAAGTGGCCAGGCAATAATATCTCTCACTGATCAAGTGGCCATGCAAATATAAACTCTCACTGTCCAAGTGGCCAGGCTATATTGTCGCGACCCCAATTTTCCACCTTAGGATGTCGTGATGGCACCTAATCTCTGAGACTAGTTAAGCATAACATTTAATAATAACTTAACAAAAATAATCAATAGAAATTCTAAAGCAAGGCTGATAAACTCAAATAAACTCCCAAAATAAGATCTCAATAACATCTCTCCCAAAACAGGTGGAACTGAGTCATAAGATGTTACATACCATACCTTAGCATTAGGATGTGCCGTAGTAAATCCACATGAGTTCGAAGGGATTATGTCTATTAGGAGGTTATAGAGGGTTTAAGACATTATTATTATGAGATCCTATAAGTTTACAACCTTGATACCGTTAGATATTATGTTAATGTGGTATTTTTTTTAAGTGGAGTATTTTAGTAAAAGTTTTATAAGTATAATTATGGATAGTTACCATTATTACTATTTTCGAATATGGTAAATTATACACTTAATATAAGAAAGTTTATGAGATTTTCTTTATTGTAAAATAGAAATTTTTTTCTCACAAGAAAAGAAGGTTATCTTTTTACCATTTTAAGAATTAAGCGTACGAGAATTTTTACTCTTTATATGAGATTAGAAAAATTATAAATTGAGAAAATATATGTATTTTTTTACATGGATATTTTAATAAAATAATAAGTGTATGTATTTATTTTATATGGTACCATATGACCATGATAGTGTGATATATAAAGTGTGTTAAAAGTGAGTAGTATTTTAAGTAATTTGAGATAAATTTTAATTATGTGGATAATTGATTAATTATTAATTAGTGGTTAATTAAGGCCTTTTGGATAAAGACCAAAATGTCACGTAGTAGCAAGGCCATGTCTAAATTGCGACTCTTAAAATTGAGTGATAGATGGCATATTTATTAATATGTGGCAAGATTTGAGAATTGGACAAGTCTTCTAACATGAATCATATACCATTTTGGGAAAAGGAGACCATTAAATGTCTTAAAAGACATGAATTAATCAGATACCATTTTAGGAAAAATGGAACCATTATGTCTTAAAGACATGAATCACATCTCCATTTTTTTTAAAACGTGAGATTTCAAGAATTCAAAATATGATAGTATCTTCAACACTTCAAAAACAAAAACCCCGAGATTTCAGAGCACCATAATTAACGTGAGATTTTACAATATTAAGAGTGTACAGTATAATCTTTCTCAAGAGATTCGATTCATATATGTTAAGGCTAATCCTTCTTTCTTTTGGCATAATCCGAGTAACGATACGTAAACGTAATGATATTCCATAAGTGGTTCTACTCTTAGCAGTTAAGGATGTCTATATTATTCGTTCCAATACGATCATGCTTATCAACTTGAGGACATTAATTACGTGTAGTAGTTGGCATCCTGTGTTCATGACTTTTCTGAGATTTGTTAAGATCACATTCTAGCCCCTCTATGTGTTCTGGGAACGATCTTATTCCAATTTAATCCTTAATTTTAATACCTTTAATGATATAGAGAAAGCAAGAAAAGAACGGAGACAGATTTGATATAATAAGATATTAAGATGCTCTGACCATATTCATACTTATTTGCAGCTTACTTGACTAAGTGGGTGAGAGAAAATTATAGGTCAGTTTGGTTGTGTACTAATTACACAGATTTGGTGCTTCATTTTTGGAGTGTTTCTATAGATATAATTTTCATTTCACGGATATTACTCCGAGCAGAAGGCTTCCACTAAAAAAATAATTTTCATTTCATTTGGTTTCTTTTGTAGTCAGTAGCCTAAACTACAGTTGTATTTCCTAACGAAGTATGGCAGTCATACATTTACTATCGTGCTATGGCCGGTTGGGCAGTTACATATTTACCACCGAGCTATGGCCGGTCGGGCAGTCATGCATTTACCAGCGCACTACGGCCGGTTGGACAGTTATGTATTATTATGTTAATGTGGTATTTCCTTTTAAGTGGAGTATTTTAGTAAAAGTTTTATAAGTATAATTTTGGATAGTTACCATTATTACTATTTTCGAATATGGTAAATTATACACATAATATAAGAAAGTTTATGAGATTTTCTTTATTGTAAAGATAGAAATTATTTTCTCACAAGAAAAGAAGGTTATATTTTTACCATTTTAAGAATTAAGCGTACGAGAATATTTACTCTTTATATGAGATTAGAAAAATTATAAGTTGAGAAAATATATGTATTTTTTTACATGGATGTTTTAATTAAATAATAAGTGTATTTATTTATTTTATATGGGACCATATGGCCATGATAGTGTGATGTATAAAGTGTGTTAAAAGTGAATAGTATTTTAAGTAATTTGAGATAATTTTTAATTATGTGGTTAATTGGTTAATTATTAATTAGTACTTAATTAAGGCCTTTTGGATAAAGACCAAAATGTCACGTGGCAGCAAGGCCATGTCCAAATTGTGACTCTTACAATTGAATGATAGATGGCATATTTATTAATATGTGGCAAGATTTGAGAATTGGACAAGTCTTCTAACATGAATCACATACCATTTTGGGAAAAGGAGACCATTAAATGTCTTAAAAGACATGAATCAATCAGATACCATTTTAGTAAAAATGGAACCATTATGTCTTAAAGACATGAATCACATCTCCATTTTTTTTTATAACGTGAGATTTCAAGAATTAAAAATATGATAGTGTCTTCATCACTTCAAAATGAAAACCCCAGAATTCAGAGCACCTTAATTAACGTGAGATTTTGCAATATTAAGGGAGTACGGTATAATCTTTCTCAAGAGAATCGACTCAGGTATATTAAGGCTAATCCTTCTTTCGTTTGGCATGATCCAAGTAATGATATATAAACGTAATGATATTCCATAAATAGTTCTACTCTTAGCAGTTAAGGATGTCTATGTTATACGTTCCCCTACGATCATGCATATCAATTTGAGGACATTAATTACATGTAATAGTTGGCATCCTGTGTTCATGACTTTTCTGAGATTTATTAAGATCACATTCTAGCCCCTCTACGTGTTCTGGGAACGATGTTGTTCCAATTTAATCCTTAATTTTAATACCTTTAATGATATAGAGAAAGCAAGAAAAGGACGGAGACAGATTTGTTGTAATAAGATATTAAGATGCTCTGACCACATTCATACTTATTTGCAACTTACTTGACTAAGTGGGTAAGAGAAAATTGTAGGTCAACTTAGTTGTGTACTAATTACACAGATTTGGTACTTCATTTTTGGAGTGTTTCTATAGATATTATTTTCATTTCACGGATATTACTCCGAGCAGAAGGCTTCCACTAAAAAAATAATTTTCATTTCATTTGGTTCCTTTTGTAGTCAGTAGCCTAAATTACAGTTGTATTTCTTGATGAAGTATGGCAGTCATACATTTACCACCGTGCTATGGCCGGTTGGACAGTTATATATTTACCATCAAGCCACGGCTGGTCGGGCAGTCATGCATTTACCACCGCGCTATGGCCGATCGGACTGTTGCCACCGGTTGGGCAGTTATGTATTATTATTTACCACCGGTTGGGCAGTTATACATTTACCACCGAGCTACAGCCGGTCGGGTAGTTACCACTGATCAGTTGGGTAGTCATGCATCATACGATATGGATAATAGTCTCAAAGACAAGCATTATATATATAAGTATAATGAGTATGCATATACGGTGACACTCCAGAGATTCAGGTTAATTCTTATATGTCTTTAATTAATGTTGAATTATGGTTATATTTCAGTTCTGCCTTACATACTCAGTACATTATTCGTACTGACATTCTTTTGTTGGGGACGCTGCATTCATGCCTACAGGTATAGATAATCAATTTGACAAACTCTCATAGTAGACAAGATTGGCATCCAATGAAGAATCGGTAAGACTCCACTTCTTCGGAGTGCAGCCGAGTCTATGAATCATCATGTCAGAATTTTGCTACAGACTTATGGGTAGGCCGGTACCCTGTACCATTTGATGTCAAATAATCTTAGAGGCTTTTTAGACAGAGGTTCATATTGTACTGTATGTCAGAGGCCTTGACGGCCCATATGTATTCATGTTTTAAGAAAAATGGTTCAGTGATACAGTGTTGACCACTTATAGTTATACATTACGAGTTGTGGCCATGTTGGCCCATGATAGTTACCAAAAAAATAGTTGTAGAGTAGTTCACTCGGGCCAGTGCGGCACCGAGTGCCAGCCACGCCTCCCCAGGTTTGGGGCCTGACATAAGATATATAGAATAATCTAGAATATCTACTACAACACTGTCTGAATAAGAAATACAACAAAATGAAAGATAAGGGAAGGTGACTCCGAGTCCTACGGTCACCGAGCCAGTATACCTTGAAGTCTCCGGATAACAGCTACAATCAAACACTAACGTCCAACACGAGCAGACAAACCTGGATCTACATAAAAAGATGTGCAGAAGCGTAGTATGAGTACACCACAATGGTACCCAGTAAGTATCAAGCCTAACCTTGGTAGAGTAGTGACGAGGCCAGATCAAGACACCTTCAAGGACATAATAAACAGAACAAAATATAATAACGAGAAGTAATGGAAAGCGAAGAAATAAGTGATACGAAACAAGTTAATAACATATGCTAATGACAGAATTATAAGCATATATCTAACATAAACGTAGCGATTAAAGAAACCTCATTAGTCAGATACGGGCAAAACTGATCAAACAAGAAGAATAAAAATAACAAGAAGTGTTCCGCAAATAACTCTTTTCCAACATGAGATGCACAACAAGAATCACAACCGAATCACCGCCTCGTATAAGACATGAATCACAACCGAGGTACAGCCTCGTATAAGACATGAATCACAACCGAGGTACCGCCTTGTATAAAACAAGAATCATAACAGAGGTACTGCCTCGTATTCACATTTCTCAATTTCAATCACAATCTTTCCTTATATCACCGCGGGAGTCTTACATTTAGTTTTAAAAATCATTTTTTCATAAATAGCTACCCGCGTTTTAGCCCACCTTATCATACCTCGTGGCTTCAAGTAGTTCCCCTACTAGCAACACGCATATCAAGCCCACCTTATCTCACCACATGCGTATCCACCCCAAGCTCTATACCACCACATGCGTATCAATATCACAACATAATCACAACTCGCACCACAAGTGTTCATATACCACAACTTGCCAAACGAATCAACAATAACAATGTATCCCCAACAAATAGCCCATGGCTCAATCACAATATGTGAAAGAACCTCAACAATAACAAAATACAAGTGAATAGCTCAATAAGAAGACATCTCAACAATTAACAACTTCGCCTCAATGTGATAACGACTTTCTCAACTTCACCACCAATAACTCAACAATAAGATATTTCACGAAATAACAACCTCAATTACAAGTAATTCAACAATTGAAAGATGTAACAAAACACAAGGAAGGCAATAACTTCAACTAAGCATGTAAGAGCAAATTAGCAAGTAAGAGATGAACAAGTATTAACAATATCAATAAAGCATATAAAGGTAGATTTTCACATGAAAGGGTGGATTAACAATGAAGATATAACATGTTAAGACAATTCAACTACAAGCATAAAAATAGTCTAAATAGCCTAAACCGGTCAATTACCAAATATAGCTCGTGTGCCCACTCGTCACCTTGCGTACATGGCTTTCACATAACATACTTAGCACAAACAAACCAATTCCT
The DNA here is from genome assembly GCF_000715075.1 of Nicotiana tabacum. Classification (NCBI taxonomy): domain Eukaryota; kingdom Viridiplantae; phylum Streptophyta; class Magnoliopsida; order Solanales; family Solanaceae; genus Nicotiana; species Nicotiana tabacum. The sequence goes on along the minus strand of NC_134094.1, from coordinate 61,568,795 downwards.
AAGGGATAGTTCCCTCCCCCCCCAAAGTTAGGCAAGATACTTACCTCAACTAGGCTAACTCAACACTCCAAAACCGCTTTCCCCTAAAATTTGCCTCAGCTCAAATCTAACTAAAAATGACTTAATATCATCAAACAATGTAAGGAAAAACAATTACAATAAAATGCAATCAATCAAAATCAAGAAAAAATATATAAATAGTAAATCAAGATCTATATGGATCCTTATCTTTATCTCTATCCACAGAGATACCTATCTATATGGAAAGAGATCTATCTATGAATCAGCCTAGATTATCCTCTATCCGAATAGATATGTCCCTATGAGTGACTACATTGATCTTTATATGTTTTGGCCACGTCCCTTTCCACTCCGAAGAAGAAACACAGCAAGGCAGACCCGTCTTTCCCGATCGGGATGACAATTAATGTTTGGATAAAAATCCTTACTTGTCCTTCCTTGAATTAAGACTTGAATGATGCAAAAACTCAGTTTTTAACTTTTTGAATCAAATTCCTTATTTTATTTTTTTTAATTCACAATTACAATTATAGTCTGTCTCTGTAAGGTGAAAGTGGAATTTATCCTTTATTTTGTACTTTCCATTCACTCGGATTTCTTCCGTTTCATCGATTTTGTCCGGATCCCGCCTTTCCTCTGAAAAAAGGGAAGGAGAAGGATAAATATCTTGTTCAATGGATCCCTCTTGTTCCTGTTTAGCCCCCTTCATTTTGGAAGCCGTTTCTATTTCTACATCTCTTTCTTCCTCACTTTCCACCCTTTCTTCTATTTTTGAGGCTTCTTTCAGTTTCTTAGTAAGAATGGGTGAGGTATTCTGCCTAAATAGTAGATACAGGTAATAAATAAGAGAATACTAAATATTGGAGCCAAAAGCTCGGCCTCTGACTCCGCTTGCCTCTACTTTTCATGTGAAGCGTACAAGTCTAGTTTAGTGGGATTTACTTCTAATGACAGGAATTCTTTTCCATCTCCCGTGTCAAAGTCAACGTCTTAACATGACTTCTTGAGCTCAGTTGATTCATGAAGTAGTAGCTCTGGATCGAGAGTTGGATGCTTACCTTATTATTATGAAATGAAAAGGAGAAAGAGCTCCTTTTATAGATGTTGAGGTGAGTAGGGGGGGGGAGGTTGCTAGCTAGCTGGGTAGCTCGTGCAATCAAGGAAAATGCCTTCGATTTATTTTTTCAAAATGAAAAAGTAAACTACCTTAGTAAGCTAGCTTTGGTTTCTAAGCAAGCCGGGCACTACGCTAGGACGTGGATCTATCATGACGAGAATGGACTTCTCTGTAATGTAATGTAAATGTAATAGAAGAGGTAGAGTCCAATTCCATACCCTTCTCGACCAGACGAAGGAGATATGGATTCCATTTAGGCGGGTCAGGTCTTGGCTTGAACCTGTGTTCTCCTGGGTCGGAGGCGAGAACTTGAAAGTAAATCAATCAGTGGTGGGGTGTTCATAGAACAGAAGGCCTCTCCCAAGGAATGGCATATTTGGATGGAGTCTCGCTTTGATACTGGGGAGATGAGATCCATAGATCTCGATAGAGTCTCTCTTATAGAGGAAGAGCCTTACATAGTTGATCGGATCAGATAGCCCTTCCTTGGAATCCAATGCACTAACTCCTAGAATCTCCATTCATGCCCACCTACCGACCAAGGAAGACGCTAACGATCCCTAAATTGAGGGACTACGAGCTTTCAATCCCTTACAGCTGCCTTCCAAGCCCTTCCACTGCACGAACTACCAATCGCCCCACTATCTGCTAGTCTGGTTCGACTCGAACTTCTGTCATGTCAAGCTTCCTGACCTACTTTGTACCAGCCGGTATTTTGTTTACTTCGGGGTACTGACTAGGCCTGCTCAATGCCCTACACCCTTCTCTTGAGCACTTCATTGAGCATTTCTCTTCAAGAAAAGCAAGGCCGGACACATCATACTCTTCGCGGATTGTGTCATGTCAATTTTCATAGTGAATTTCTTGCGTATCCACTCTGAAAGCGAGAGCTCGAGTCGGTGGGAAAGGAGAATCAATAAGATAGGATGCTCTGTCCCAACTAACAAGAGTAGGAAGATTCCAGCTTTGAATCTTGTGCTTGATGGTGATCATTTCTGCCACATCATAAAAATAGAGCTATGATCTTTACACTTTTCTAAAAAAGTCAACAAAAGTCAACCCGGGGCTCGCCCGGTCAAAACCTAGGTCCAAGGTTAGATTCCTACTACTCATAACTCCACGAGTCGATATTTGTGATTAGTTTCAAAATCCGAGTCCAAATCGACTCTCAAAACTCAATTTCTCATTTTTCAAAAACTTGACAAAGTTACTCAATTTCTCCTCTTTGATTCACTGGATTTTGATGTTAAATCTAAGATATATTGATGAAATATAGTTGGAAATTAATTAGAATTACTTACCCAATGTTTGTAGGTGAAAATCCCCTCTCCAAATCGCCTCCTACCGAGTGTAGGGGTTCTAAAATGATAGAATATGTTGAAAAAATTCCGACTCCCAGCCCTTTTGTCCAGCTGCAGGTGTCGCATTTGCGATGCGAACCCTCACAATTGCGGATCAGGGATCGCATTTTCAAACCCTGACAACCTCAATAATTGTCGCAATTGCGACAAAGGCTTCGCAGTTGGGAAACTGTATATCTTCGCAAAAGCGAACAATTTTTCGCAAAAGCGACCCAAACCCCAGGCCTGCTGACTTCGCAATTGCGAAGGGGCTAGTCGCAATGGCGACATCAGAGAACCCCCTGTCTCCTTAGTAATTGCAAGGGTGGTGCTCGCAATTGCAATAACAGAGCACCAGCAACACCATCAACTCCATTTTCCAGTCCAAAACATTCCGAAACATGTCCGAAACTCATCCGAGCCCTTGGGGCTCCAAACCAAACATCTACACAAGTCTAAAAATATTATACCAACTCCCTGCGATCAAAACACAAAAATAACTTCTAGAACTACAGATCGGACACAAAAATACATGAATTTCAAAGAAAATTTCAAGAACCTCTAGAATTGCAACTAAACATCTGAATCATATCAAATCAACTCCAAACGATACCCAATTTTGCAGACAAGTTCTAAATAGCATAACAGACCTATTCCAAGTCCAAAAACCAAATTATAATCCTAATAGCCAAAAGTAAACCACAGTCAAACTTTACAACTTCAAATTCCTAAATTTCGGCAAAATAACCCAAATCAACCTACGGACTTCTGAATTCAATTTCGGGAATACGCCCAAGTCTAAAATCATGATACGAAGCTATTGGAGCCATCAAAACACCACTCCGTGGTCGTTTTCACAAAAGTCAATCATTGGTTAACATAAATTACTTAGGCTTCTAGCCAAGAATCAAAGGGTCCAAATCAACTCGAAATCTTCCCGGAATGAAACTAATCAACCTGTAAGTCATAAAACCAGAAACACATATATGTGAAGCATCAAAAGTGGAAACAGGGCGCAATTATAAAAAATGACCGGTCGGGTCGTTACATTCTCCCACTTTTAAAACACACGTTCATCCTCGAACGCGCATAAGGACATACCTGAAGTGATGAATAGATGAGGATAACGACTTCGCATATCATTATCGGTCTCCCATATCTCTTCCTCGACTGGATGACCCCTCCATTGGTCCTTCACTGAAGCAATGTTCTTTCATCTCAACTTCCGGACATGTCTGTCCAAAATAGCCACCGACTCCTCAATATAAGTCAAATCCTTGTCCAATCAGACTGAGCTGAAGTCTAAAACATGAGACGGATCACCATAATACTTTTGGAGCATAGAAACATGGAACATCGTATGAACTGTAGATAAGCTAGTGGCAACGCAAGCTTGTAGGCCACCTCACCAATCATCTCAAGGATCTGAAAAGGTTCGATATACCTAGGGCTCAACTTGCACTTCTTCCCGAACCTCATCACACCCTTCATGGGTGAAACCCGGAGCAAAACTAGCTCTCTAACCATAAATGCAACATCACAAACTCTCTGATCAGCATAACGCTTCTGTCTAGACTGGGTTGTACGAAGCCGATCCTGAATTAACTTGACCTTCTCCAAGGCATCTCGAACCACATCCGTGCTTAACAACCTAGCCTCTTCCTGCTCAAACCAACCAACTGAAGAACGACACCGTCTCCCATATAGGGTCTCCTAAGGAACCATCTGAATACTCGATTGGTAGCTGTTATTGTAGGCAAACTCCGCTTGCGGCAAGAACTGATCCCAAGAACCCCCAAAATCCATAACACAGGCATGCGGCATATCCTCTAATATTTGAATGGTGTGCTTGGACTGTCCGTCCGTCTAGGGGTGAAATGGTATACTCAACTTAACCCATGTGCCTAACTCACGCTGCATAGCTCTCTAAAAATGCGATGTAAACTATGTGCCCCGGTCAGAGATGATGGATACCGGCATGCCATGAAGTCGGACAATCTCGTGTATATAGGTCGTCACCACCAGAATGAAATGAGCCGACTTGGTCAACCTATCAAAAATCACCCATACAGTGACAAATTTCTTCTGAGTACGTGGGAGCCCAACAACGAAGTCCATGGTAACACGCCCCAATTTCCACTAGGGAATCTCAAGTCTCTAAAGCAAACTGCCCAGTCTCTGATGCTCATACTTCACTTGCTGACAATTTAGGTACCGAGCTACATACTCCACTATGTCTTTCTTCATTATCCTCTACCAATAATGCTGCCTCAAATCCTGATGCATCTTAGAGTCACCCGGATGAATGGAGTACCGCGAACTGTGAGCCTCCTCAAGGATCATCTCACGCAACCCATCCATATTGGGCACACATAATCGTCCTTGTATCCGCAACACCCCTCATCTCCAATAGAAACGTCCTTGGCATCACCGTGCTATATCGTGTCCTTAAGATCAAACAAATAGGGGTCATCATACTGATGCTCACTGGTGCAATTGTATAAGGAAGACGGAGAAACCACGCAAGCAAGAACTTGTCCGGGCTCCGAAAGATCCAATCTTACAAACTGGTTGGCCAAGGCCTGATGATCCATGGCTAGTGGCTTCTGTGCTATTGGTAGATATGCTAAACTGCCCAAGATTTCCGCCTTTCGACTCAAGGCATCGGCCAACACATTGGCTTTCCCGGGATGATATAGAATGCTGATATCATAGTCTTTAAGCAACTCTAACCATCTCCGCTGCTGCAAGTTAAGATCTTTCTATTTGAATAGATGCTGTAGACTCTGGTGGTCGTTATAGACCTCACATAGGACACTGTATAAATAGTTCTTCCAAATCTTCAATGCATGAATAATAGATGCTAATTCCAAGTCGTGGACCGGATAATTCTTCTCATGGACCTTCAACTGCCGAGATGTGTAGGTAATCACCCTACCGTCTTGCATCAACACCACGCAAAGCCCAACACATGACGCATCATAATACATAGTGTAATACCCCGAACATGTAGGCAACACCAACACTCGGGCTGTAGTCAAAGTAGTCTTGAGCTTTTGAAAGATCGCCTCACACTCCTCGGACTAGCTGAATGGAGCACCCTTCTGGGTCAACTTGGTCATAGGTGCAACAATGGATGAGAAACCCTCTACGAAACGGAAATAATACCTGGCCAAGACTAGGAAACTTTAAATCTCAGTAGCTGAAAATGGTCTGCGCCAACTCTGAACAACTTCAATCTTCTTCGGATCTACCTTGATTCCCATATTAGACACCACATGACCCACAAATGTCACCGAATCAAGCCAGAATTCACACTTTGAGAATTTTGCATACAAATTCTTCTCTCTCAAGGTCTGGAGCACGGTCCTCAGATGCCGCTCATGATCTTTCCTACTGTGGGAGTACACCAAGATGTCATCAATAAACACAATGACGAATGAATCAAGATATGACTGAAATACATTATTCATCATGTGCATAAATGCTGCTGGGGTCATATGATATGGTGGGATAGAAATTGGCAGAGTGCCTGGTAACAAGTCAATACCAAAATCGATATCTCTATAGAGCCGCATGCCCGAAAGATCTGCTGGAAATACATATGGGAAGTCTCCCACTACAGGAACTGACTCAACGGTAGGAGTATCAGCATTGACCTATCTCACAAAGGCTAGATATGAATCACACCCCTTCTCAACCATCCGCTGGGCCTTTAGAAATGACATAACCCTGCTAGGAACATAATACGATGTACCCCTCCACTCTAACCATGGCAAACCTGGCATATCCAATTATTACGACCCAAATTTCTCACCGACGGGACCGTGATGGCGCCTAACATTTCACTTGCTAGGCAAGCCAACGTTAGAAAATCGTTAAACCAATTCCTTATTTCCATTTATTAAATAACAATAATTAACTAATATGAAATATAAGAGGTGCGAAATTTTATAAAACTGTATTAATTACTACCGCCCGGATCTGGAGTCACGATTCTGAGCATTCTAGAATTTAATACAAGTAATAGTTTGAAAGAAATACAACTGTCTGAATGAAAGAAAACAATAGTAACATAAAAGGTAGACGGGGACTTCAAGGTCTGTGAATGCCGATAGATCCACCTTGAGTCTCCGGATAGCGGACCAATAGCAAAATCTCGATCAACCTGAGCCGGTATCAAAGTCTGCACAGAAAGTGCAGAGTGCAGCATCAGTACAACCGACCCCATGTACTGGTAAGTGTCAAGCCTAACCTCGACGAAGTAGTGACAAGGCTAGGACAAGACACCCACATATAACCTAAACAGTAAAATCATGCTAGTGGCAACAACAGTACATAAAGAAATAACGCAGAAATAATAGGAAGGGAACATACAGTGGGGGAATACAACATAAAGAGTGAGAACAATGAAAAGACAGAATTAAACCAAAAATCCTTAAATGAATTGAGCAATTAAAATAGCAAGAAAAACTGTACGGCATCACCCTTCCTGCTTTTACTCTAAACCTCACCAAATAAAGAAATAGAATGGCACGACATCACCGTTCGTGCATTTACTCTCAACCTCACCAAATAAATAAATAGAATGACACGACATCACCCTTCTTGCATTAAACCTCTCATAATATACACGGCATCACCCTTCGTACTTTTACTCTCTTCCTCACAATATAAATAGTTCATGCACGGCATCATCCTTCGTGTTTTACACTCTTCCTCACCATATAAATAAATCACGCACGGCATCACCTTTTGTGCTTTATACTCTTCCTCACAATATAAATAAATCATGCACGGCATCACCCTTCATGCTTTACACTCTTCCTCACAATTCACAGAATCAATAACAACGGATAGAGAGAAGTTTCACAAAGAAATCAATATTTCATCAATGATTACTTTCACAATTTAACATCTTAACCTTGAATCAATATTCACAATTTTATCAACCTTGGTAGAACCGGATACAAGTCTCCCAACATTTCAACAACAACAATAAGTATGGATAACAAGATTTAAGACTACAAATTTGCAAGAATGGAATTTTACTCGCATGCTATGACTCGACCACAACGCATAGATGCTCGTCACCTCAACTATACATCGTATACAACAACAAAACACGTAGCAAATACTCACACAATACCTATTCCCTCAAGCCAAAGTTAGACACAATACTTACCTCGCTCCGAAGGCCACTTAATTCTCAATCACAGCTTTTTCTTTGGAATTCACCTCCAAACCACTCGTATCTATTCAAAAATGACTCAATAATATCAAACATTGCTAAAGGAATCAACTTTAATGAATAATTACAGATTTTCCAAATTTTTCTCAACTTTAATGAATAATCAACTGAAATATTGGGAGACTTGTATCCGGTTCTACCAAGGTTGATAAAATTGTAAATATTGATTCGAGGTTGAGATGTTAAATTGTAAAAGTAATCATTGATAAAATATTGATTTCTTTGTGAAACTTCTCTTTATCCGTTATTATTGATTCTGTGAATTGTGAGAAACAGTGTAAAGCACGAAGGGTGATGCCGTGCATGATTTATTTATATTGTGAGGAAGAGTATAAAGCACGAAGGGTGATGCCGTACGTGATTTATTTATATGGTGAGGAAGAGTGTAAAGCATGAAGGGTGATGCCGTGCATGAATTATTTATATTGTGAGGAAGAGAGTAAAAGCACGAAGGGTGATGCCGTGCATATTATGAGAGGTTTAATGCACGAAGGGTGATTCTGTGCCGTTCTATTTATTTATTTGGTGAGGTTGAGAGTAAATGCATGAAGGGTGATGCCGTGCCGTTGTTTTTCTTTATTTGGTGAGGTTGAGAGTGAAAGCACGAAGGGTGATGCCGTGCAGTTTTCGTTGCTGTTTTAATTGCTCAATTCGTTTAAGGATTTTCTGTTTAATTCTGTCTTTTCATTGTTCTCACTCTTTATGTTGTATTCCCCCACTGTATGTTCTCTTCCCATTATTTCTGCGTTATTTCTTTATTTACTGTTGTTGCCACTAGCATGATTTTACTGTTCAGGTTATATGTGGGTGTCTTGTCTTAGCCTCGTCACTACTTCGAGGTTAGGCTCGACACTTACCAGTACATGGGGTCGGTTGTACTGATGCTGCACTCTACACTTTCTGTGTAGACTTTGATACCGGCTCAGGTTGATCGAGATTTTGCTATTGGTCCGTTGTACGGAGACTCAAGGTGGATCTGTCGGCGTTCACAGACCTTGAAGTCCCCGTCTACCTTTTATGTCACTATTGTTTTCATTCATTCAGACAATTATATTTCTTTCAGACTATTACTTGTAGTAAATTCTAAAATGTTCGTGAATCGTGACTCCAGATCCGGGTGGTAGTAATTAATACAGTTTTATAAAATTCCGCACCTCTTATATTTCATCTTAGTTAATTATTATTTTTTATTGAATGGAAATAAGGAATTGGTTTAACGAGTTTCTAACGTTGTCTTGCCTAGCAAGTCAAATGTTAGGCGCCATCATGGTCCCGTCAGTGGAAAATTTCGGGTCGTGACACCAATGTCACAGTCTTGGCATGAAAATCTAGAATAGCATGATAGGGCGACAACCATTCCATGCCCAAGATCACATCAAAGTAAACCATACTGAGCAACAATAGATCAACTTTTGTCTCAAAACAACCAATAATATATAAAAATATGACTGATACACACGGTCCACAACAATAGAATCTCCCACAGGCATGGACACATAAACATAAGAACTCAAAGAATTCTAAGCAAAGTAAGATAACACATATGAATAAGTGGATTTCGGATCAAATAAGACTGATGCATCTCTAAGACAAATCGAAACTATACCTGTGATGACTGCATCTGATATGGCTACTTCCGTCCTACCCGAAAAAGCACAAAATATGGCCTGGCCTCCCCCTCTAGGATGACCTCTACCCACCTGTCCCCACCCCTAGCTGGTTGTACGGGTGGAGCGACAACCAGAGTAGCAACCATGGATTGTGAAGTCTGTGGACCTGATTGAATCCGTGGAGCCTGAGTAGTCTGTGGAGGTGCCCCCTTCCTGAATCTGGGGCAGTCCGTCACCATATGACGGGTATCACCACACTCAAAGAAAGATTTGGTGGGTGTGGGCGCTAAGACTAGCTGGGGCCTAGTCCGCTGGACTAACCGCTGAAAGCACCCCGTGTAGGAGGTGCTGTAACGACCCGGCTGGTCATTTTGAGAATTTAAGACTCGTTCAGCGGCATAAGGCTCTGAGAAGCTTCGTATTATATGTATTGACTTACGTGCATGGTCGAGTATAGTTACCAGATAATTCGGAGTGATTCGGGACACTTAGTCCCTAAAACCGAAGCTAAAGTCTTAGGATTTTGACCGTAGTCAGAACTGTATCAAGACGACTTCGGAATGGAGTTCTGTCGGTTCCGTTAGTTCCGCTGGGTGATTTTGGACTTAGGAGCATGTCCGGATTGTGTTTTTGAGGTTTGTAGCTCATTTAGGCTTGAAATGGCAAAAGATGAATTTTTGGAGATTTGGAGCGGAGGTGGACTTTATGATATCGAGGTCGGAATGCAATTTCTGAGAGTTGGAACAGCTCCTTTATGTTATTTGGGACTTGCCTGCAAATTTTGACGTCATTCCGGGTTGGTTTGATTGGTTTCGGCATGACTTTTCGCAATTGAAAGTTTTGAAAGTTCATAAGTTTGATTCTTGGTTAGATTCGTAGTTTCGAGGTTGTTTGATATGATTTGAGACTTCGAGCGAGTCCGTGTTCTGTTTTGGAACTTGTTGGTATGTTTATACGGGGTCCCGGGGGCCTTGGGTGTGTTTCGGATGGGCTACGTGCCATTTTCTTCTATTTTTGGACTGCTGATATCTGTCATCTGGTTTACTTAATCGCGTTCGTGTCCCTTCCTTCACGTTCGCGAAGAGTAATTTTGGAGGAGGAATTCATTGTTCTTCGCGTTCGCATGATCACGTTCGTGATCGCAAAAGTCTGCTTACTCTTTCTTTGCGTTCGCATCTGTTCCTTCTCGTTCGCATAGTAGAAATTGGGAGTTGGGGGTTGTTGGCTATTTCTTCTTTGCGTTCGCGTCATTCTTCCCGCGTTCGCATAGGTTCTGTTTCTTACCCTTCGCGTTCGCGTGCCTTAGCTCGCGTTCGCGTAGGGTTATCAAGGCAGCCTGCATTTTTCTTCTTCGCGAACGCGATCCTTTCTCCGCGTTCGCGATGCTTTCGGACCTGGGTAGAATATAAGTTTTGAGCGATTCCTTGTGGGGTTTTCAAGCAAATCGATTGGGTAAATGTTCTTCACCTAGAATTTATTATATTTCATGATTTTATCTTTATTTTTATCATTTAATTTGTGCTTTGAGTTGGGGAAAAATTTGGTTTTTGAAGAAAATTTCCAAAATGAAAAATCATGATTTGAGGGACAAATTGGTATCAGAATTTGATAATTTTAGTATGGTTGAACTCATATCGGAATGGGTGTTCGGGTTTTGTGAAATTTGTCATGTTCCGAGGTGCTATCCCGGGGGTCGACCTTTGGACCGATTTTTAGATTTTGATAAAGATTGAGGGTTTATGGTCCGGAATAGTTTCTTACGAGTTTTATTTGTGCTTTGAAGTTATTTTGGTTAGATTTGAGCCGTCTGGAGATCATTTCACCCGAGAAGTTTATTTTTGAGTATCGATCTGTCTTCTTTGAGGTAAGTATCTTGCCTAACTTCGTGTGGGGGAACTACCCCTTAGGTTTTGAGTATTCTATGCTAATTATAGTCCGTGCACGCGAGGTGACGAGTATGTGCCCGAATTTATTTGTGGAAAATTGGCCTTTAGGGATTCTTAGGTCCTTGTATTCACTGAATATGCAGTTGTTCTCATTACGATTACGTTTCTTAATTTTCAGTTTCACTTCTACCCGCTCTAATTGGAATTAATTGCTTCATGATCCACTCTTGTTATTCATTTGATACATATGTGCCTTAATTGATATACCCAAATAAAAATTTATGTTTTCATAAGGAAGCCATCGAAGGCTTTCCACAAATTGAGATTTGGCCGTAGAAGGATCGAATTGTAAATTGTTATCTCTTCTATTGTCGAGTTGTCTTTTCCCTAACTGCTTATCTTTATCTGAAATTATAATTATCTCTTCTGTAATTGTTCATCCTTAATTGAGGCAAATAATTATCCTTATACTGCTTATCCTTAATTGAAGTCGTTGTATCTCTTTCTTAATTGCCAATCTTAAAAGAAGTTAGATATCCTATATTTTAGTAGACTTGTCCTTATTTGGAATTATTTGTCTTGTGTTAGCTCTCTCATTGTCGAACTGTACATTGTGGCCCGTTGTTACATAATAATTCCTTTCTTATTGAGTTGCTCTTATTATGACTAGCATTTTCTATTGTTGCTACTCCTTGTGAATTAGTTCCTCCGTTTCCTTGAGTTCTGGAATTTCTAAGTTTACTTATTTGTCGTACCATTGTATTATTGTCATTGTTGTTATTGTATATATTATGGTAATACACGAGGTTTCTGCCGTGCTATTGTTGTTATTGTGATGCACGAGGTTTCTGCCGTGTGGTTGTGGTTATTGTGATGTATTAGGGTTTTGCCGTGTGATTGTTGTTATGTGGTTGCACGAGGTTTCTGCCGTGCTATTATTACTATTGGTATTTGCACATGCGGCGTGACAATGCATGATACATATATATATATATATATATATATATATATATATATATAGTTGCGCATGTGGCGAGACATGGTGAGAACATTGTTATGCACGTGTGGCGAGACAAGGCGGGCACTTACTTTATTATTGCACACGTTGCGAGACAAGGTGGGTTGTGTCAGGGATTGATTTGTGATGGCTTGGGGGCATTCTTGTTGTGGATATTTGTGTAGTGGTACCCTTACCTGTGTGAGCTTTATCTTGTTAAAGCTGTGAGAAAATATTCTACGTGCTGTCCATTCTATTTCTTTATGCTTATTTGCTGGTATGGACTATGTTAGGACACTTGCACAATCATACACGTAGTTAAGCACTCTTATCGAATAAAAGGTGTTCTTGATATTGTTGAGCATAGATGCTCACCCTTGTTTACTTGCCTTCTATGTGAGAATGGCTCTATTGGCACATGAGTCATCAGTGCGGTTATGAAGTGTAATAAGGGCACAGGATGCCAAGTGTTAGGGTTCAGGTATTAAGACTCGTGAGTTGTGATTTGTCCGAGGTTCGATACCTCGTTGAGTTTGTGTCACGACCCAAACCGATGGGCCGCGACGGGTGCCCGAGTCCTACCTACCGAACACCCTTAAGCATGCGACTAATATATGAACATGAATAACATCTGCTAAATTACGAGAATAACATGTGTGAGGAAAACCTATCCAAAAGACATATATACATATACATGAGAAATACGTAGGGCGAGCCGGCAAGGCTGTTATAGACAACTACATGTCCAAATCTGGAAGCCGAAAAGGCCACATACTACCCAACTATACATGACTATCTACAGACCTCTAACAGAATACACAACTGTACAAGGATGGGACTGGGCTCCGTCATACCCATATATGTAAACAAACCTATCGTACCAAAATCCAAAACAACTCCGAATCAAATGGAGCACACCAACTCTCGCTGATCAAGGATCCGAAGAAGAGGGCCACAAGCATGATATTTGGTTCAACATGGCTCGATAGTTAGAGTAACATGTTTTGTTTTAGTAGGTGGTAGGGATCGCTCGCCGTGTAGAGGGCATGTCGGATCAGGAGAGAGAGAACAGGCGGGGCAATGAGAGAGACTACAGGAAAGATCAGGACAGAGAGGACAGAGAGGCGAGAAAGTCTCGTAGACCGGAGAGATCTACTGGTCCTTATTTTGAAGGCAGGTATGACATGGTAGATGTTTTGTGGGTCACCTACTTCAGTTTGCACTTCAGGCTTCGCACAGTGTTTCAGGTGTTCATGGGCCTCAAAGTACCCGTACTGCACATTTTTCTTAGCCACACTAGCAGTGAGGTTGCTTCGAGTGTGGAGATACCAGCCACATGGTGAGAAATTGTCTTAGACCCCGGACAGGTGTGTCACAGCGGAGCATTCAGGTGAGTAGAGGGTGCCCAAGACGGGAATGCTCGGCCCGTTGATGAGTTTCATATAGTAGGCTTGACGCCGCTGCGCCAGATGATGTCATATAGGTATGCTTTTGATTTGTTACAAAGGGGCACCATTCGTATTTTGATTCGGTTCTGCTTATCAGGGCGAGTTCCCCTATTTGTTGTTCTACCTATGGGTGAGTTCATGACTTAGCATCCTGTATATGTGTTTGCCCCTATTTGTTGTGAGTTCATGACTTAGTATTCTGTATATGTGAGTTCCCCTATTTGTTGTTCTACTTATGGGTGAGTTCATGACTTAGTATTTTGTATATGTGTTTGCCCCTGATGAGAGACTCTATGAGTGGTTGCCCGTGTCTATTCATTATTGAGAGTTTCGAGGCTAGAAGTGAATTCATGTTGTCTATTATGGTAAGTTTAATGTGATTCTTGAGTAATTGGTTACGATTTATGATTTGATACTCTATCGTGGTGAGAGTTTAGTAAGTGTTGTGATTTTATTGGCTGAACTGAGTTAGTGGAAGATTTCAATTAGTATGATGTGTATTCGGCTTGTGATTCAGAGTTGAGGGTGAGACCCTCGCGATTCCATCTGATTTGATATGTTTGAGCCGGGCTGCGTGCCGCGGTGAAAGGTTATACCATGATGAGATCCTTATGATTTGTTCATGTACTTTGATTTTTTCCTTTTGAATTGATTCATAGTATGGTACTGTTAGAGAGTTGTGCCTGTCGGGCTTGTTTGATATTTCCCTTATGTGTTTCTCTTTACATATTCAGTCATTTTCATTCTGTGCTTCTTGTGTTTTAGCTTGCGGGGTGTGTGCCTGGTGGTGTTAGTTGTGACTTGTTGATTCAGGTGTATAGTTAAGAGGTCTTCATGTTTCGTGCATCGTTGTCAGTATTGTGGAGGTTTGAAACAGGGTTCTAACGGATATGAGGCTAATTGTCGGTGCTAGTTTTGATTGCGGGCAACTACTGTAATGAGAAATGTTATTATGGCCTATGTGTGGTGTGTCTTGTTGTGTGGTTGTACCTTGTGGGTGTAGGCATGAGTTGTTACAGCTGGTTGAGACCGATACCAGTTATGGATTTAGAATCAGGTCTTTTGAAGATAAATGGAAGGTGAAAATTTTGACTCTAAGGCTTATCGGTGTTGGTAGAAAGGATAAATTACAGTTGAGATGGTCTCGTCAGGCTTATGTGGATTGGGGTGATGTGGGGTCACCCGCGGGTGTATGTTGGATATGTGCATTGAGTGATTTGAAGACTTCGAGGCGATTCTTGGCACGTTCGAGGACGAACGTTTGTTTAAGAGGGGAAGGATGTAACGACCCGGCCGGTTGTTTTGAGAATTTATGTCCCGTTCGGTGGCATAAGGCTGTGAGCAGCTTCGTATTCTATGTATTGACTTGCGTGCATGGTCGAGTTCAGTTACCGAATGATTCAGAGTGACTTGGGATACTTAATCCCTAAA
Organism: Nicotiana tabacum; assembly: GCF_000715075.1. Lineage (NCBI taxonomy): Eukaryota > Viridiplantae > Streptophyta > Magnoliopsida > Solanales > Solanaceae > Nicotiana > Nicotiana tabacum. Next base: position 61,553,694 of record NC_134094.1, on the reverse strand, counting down.
ACAGAAGCTTAAGTCTTAGGATTTTGACCGTAGTCTGAACTATATGAAGACGACTCCGGAACAGAGTTCCGTCGGTTCCGTTAGCTCCATTGGGTGATTTTGGACTTAGGGGCATGTCCGGATTGTGTTTTGGAGGTCTGTAGCTCATTTAGACTTGAAATGGCAAAAGTCGAATTTTTGGAGATTTGGACCGGAGGTGGACTTTATGATATCGGGATCGGAATGCAATTTTTGAGAGTTGGAACAGCTTCGTTATGTTATTTGGGACTTGCCTGCAAAATTTGACGTCATTCCGGGTTGGTTTGATTGGTTTCGGCACGAGTTTTCGAAGTTGGAAGTTTTGAAAGTTCATAAGTTCGATTCTTGGTTCGATTCCTAGTTTTGACGTTGTTTGATGTGATTTGAGACCTCGAGTGAGTCCGTGTTTCGTTTGGGAACTTGTTGGTATGTTTAGACGGGGTCCCGGGTGCCTCGGGTGTATTTCGGATGGGCTACGGGCCATTTTCTTCTATTTTTGGACTACTGATATCTGTCATCTGGTTTCCTTAACCGCGTTCGCGTCCCTTCCTTCGTGTTCGCTAAGAGTAATTTTGGAGGAGGAATTGATCGTTCTTCGCGTTCGCATGATCATGTTCGCGATCGCGAAAGTCTGCTTTCTCCTTCTTCGCACTCTCATCTGTTTCATCGCGTTCGCGTAGTAGAAATTGGGAGCTGGGGACTGTTGGCTATTTCTTCTTTGCGTTCGTGTCATTCTTCCCACGTTCGCATAAGTTCTGTTTCTTACCCTTCGCGTTCGCATCCCTTAGCCCGTGTTCGCGTAGGATTATCCTGGCAGCCTACATTTTTTTCTTCTTCGTGAACGCGATCCTTTTTCCGCGTTTGCGATGCTTTTAGGCAGAATATAAGTTTTTCCAAATCGAGGGCTAAGCCTTTTTTATCATATCTTGACTTATAGAACTCGGTTTTGAGAGATTCCTTGTGGGTTTTTCAAGCAAATCGATTGGGTAAGTATTCTTCACCTAGAATTTATTATATTCCATGATTTTATCTTTATTTTTATCATTTAATTTGTGCTTTATATTGTTGTTCTTTCGCTGTGGGTTGTTAGTGGTTTATGTAGTTTCCTCACTATTTTCTATGGTAGTATTGTTGTTTATAGTTATTGCTCTTACATCTATTTTTCTATTTCTTACGATGTTGTTAATATTTTTTATCTTCTATTGCTGTCACTGACCTATTATCTATTGTTTATTTTTCTTCTTCTCGAGTCGAGGGTCTTTTGGAAACAGCATTTCTACCCCTCTGGGGGTAGGGGTAAGGTCTGCATACACTCTACCCTCCCCAGACCCCACTTGTGGGATTATACTGGGTTGTTGTTGTTGTTGTTGTAATTTGTGCTTTGAGTTGGGGAAAAAGTATGTTTTTGAAGAAAATTTCCAAAATGAAAAATCATGTTTTAAGGGACAAATTGGTATCAGAATTTGATAATTTTAGTATGGTTGAACTCATATCGGAATGGGTGTTCGGGTTTTGTGAAATTTGTCATGTTCCGAGGTGCGGTCCCGGGGGTCGACTTTTGGACCGATTTTTAGATTTTGATAAAGATTGAGGCTTTATGGTCCGGAATAGTTTCTTACGAGTTTTATTTGTGCTTTGAAGTTATTTTGGTTAGATTTGAGCCGTCCGGAGATCATTTCACCCGAGAAGTTCATCTTTTAGTATCAGTTTGTCTTCTTTGAGGTAAGTATCTTGCCTAACTTCGTGTGGGGGAACTACCCCTTAGGATTTGAGTCTTCTATGCTAATTGTAGTCCGTGCGCGAGGTGATGAGCACATGCCTAGACTTATTTGTGGAAAATTGTCCTTTAGGGATTCTTAGGTCCTTGTATTCACTGAATATGCAGTTGTTCTCGTTACGATTATGTTTCTTAATTTCCAGTTTCACTTCTACCTGCTCTAATTAGAATTAACTGCTTCATGATCCACTCTTGTTGTTCATTTGATTCATATGTTCCTTAACTGAAATTGTTATCTCTTCTATTGTCGTGTTGTCATTTCCCTAACTGCTTATCTTTATTTGAAATTATAATTATCTCTTCTGTAATTGTTCATCCTTAATTGAGGCAAATGATTATCCTTATACTGCTTATCCTTAATTGAAGTCGTTGTATCTCTTTCTTAATTGCCAACCTTAAAAGAAGTTAGATATCCTATATTTTAGTTGACTTGTCCTTATTTTGAATTATCCGTCTTGTGTTAGCTCCCTCGTTGTCGAACTGTACATAATGGACCGTTGTTACATAATAATTCCTTTCTTGAGAAGTTGTTCTTATTATGCCTAGCATTCTCTATTATTGCTACTCCTTGTGAATTAGTTCCTCGTTTTCCTTGAGTTCTGGAATTTTTGAGTTGATTATACCATTGTATTATTATCATTGTTGCTGTTGTATTTGTTGTGGTGATGCACGAGGTTTCTGCCGTGCGGTTGTTGTTATTGTTATGCATGAGGGTTCTGCCGTGCGGTTGTTGTTATGGGGTTGCACGAGGTTTTTGCCGTGCTATTTTTACTATTGATATTTGCACATGCGGCGTGACAAGGCGGGATATATATATATATATATATATATATATATATATATATATATATATATATATATATATTAGATGCTCACCATTGTTTACTTGCCTTCTATGTGAGAATGGCTCTATTGGCACATGAGTCGTCAGTGCTGTTATGAAGTGTAATGAGGGCGCAAGATGCCAAGTGTTAGTGTTCAGGTATTGAGACTCGCGAGTTGTGATTTGTCCGAGGTTCGGTACCTCGTGGAGTTTGATGACTAAAACCTGATGTAAAAGCGGTTGTAGTTGCTGAGTTATTACTTGTCCTTGCTGTATTTGTAATTCCGGATTTAGGTTGTGTTCCATTCACTTTTTTGTGTCATTTTATGTTATTCCGCGGATACTTGCTATTTCCTTTCTTATTGCCATTACTGTATTGTCAGCCATATTGCATAGTCTTTATGTAGATATCATATTTCTGTTGTTCATATACTTATAAATGTTCAGTTTATTAGACCAGTGGGTGTCTTGACTGTTCCTAGTCACTACTCCACCGAGGTTAGTCTTGATACTTACTGGGAACCGCTGTGGTGTGCTCATTCTACACTTCTTCACATTTATGTGCAGATCCAGGTATTTGTTTGTTAGCAGCTGTGCGGGTCGTTGCTGTGGAGACTCAAGGTAAAACTGCTGCTGCGTTCACAGGCTTTGGAGTCACCTTCAAGTTTTCGTTTTGTACTGTTTATTCTTATTTTTTGACAATTGTATTTAGAAGTTTTCTAGCAAACACTCCGCAGAGATTATGACTTGTACTACCGGTTTTGGGAAGTGTAAATTTGGAGAGATTTCTATTTCAAATTGTTAGATGATATATAATAATATTGTTGTTTCAATTAATGTTAGGCTTTCCTAGTACCTAAGACTAGGTGCCATCACGATACCCAAACGGAGGGGAAATTGGGTCGTGACAGGTGCACTAGAAAATGGCTGAGCAAAGTGCGCAACTTGAGACCTCGGAATAACTGGAGCACCACTAGAAGCTAGAAGTGCTGAATGAACTGGACAGCTCACATAGCCTCTACCATGATGGGCTGCAACTAGGGCGCGAGCACTACTATATACGCCAGAATCTCGAAGCCTCTTGACCTCCCGTTCCTTTATCTCATGGCCCCGCATACCCTCCAATCTCCGTGCGATCTCTACCACCAACTGATACAGAGTATCTGTATCTAACATTGAGCTATGCTGAATCTAATACCATAGTTGAGCCCCTCGATGAATCGATAGATTCGCTCTCTGACTGTAGAAAACAAGGCAGGTGCATGTTTGGACAAATCCCTAAGTCAGACAACATACTCTAACACTGTCATAGTAACCTGGCACAGCTGCTCAAACTCCGCACTCCATGCATCCCGAAGGATCTGGGGAACAAATTCTCTCAAGAACATCTCTAAAAATAGAATCCATGTAAGTGAAGCTGCATCGGCTGGGCTACCTTCCTCGTAAGGCTGCCACCACTGATACACTGCTCTTTATAGCTAGAATGTAGTAAAGGCAACTACGCTCTTCTCTAGAAAATGATGGCACTTCTCTAGAAAACACGGAGAATACGATGGCACTTCTCTAGAAAACCATGTGCATCCTCTAAAGCTATTCCATTGTAAGTAGGATGATGATACTTCTTGAACCTCTCAAGTCTAAGCTGCTCCTCCTTAGATGCCACTGATCTAACTTCGGGCTGAACCGGAACAACAGGCTGCGCTAGCATAACCTCTGGGACCTAATAACCATGGATCCGCTGCTCTAGGGTACGGGCCACGGGAGTCTAAGCTCTTCCCCTAACTTGAGATGTGGCTGCTGTAAGTGGAATCAGTCCCGCCTGAGCTAGATTACCAAACATGCTCAAGAACTGTGCGAGGGTATCCTTAAGTGCAGGGGTGGAAAGAGGCGCCTTGGGTGCCTGCACCACAACTGGAGCTACATGTGGCTCCTTTAACGCAGCTCGGGCAGGTGCTCTAGCCGCACCACGTGCCCCTTCTTGGCCTCTGCCTTGGCCTCGACCCCTTGTGGCTCTAGCAGGGGGAGCATATGTCTGATTATCAGATCCAGTAGTGCGTGTCCTCACCACCTGTGAGAGAATAAAAAGTCAAAGATTTAGATTTCCAAGTCAACCAATTCAAACGATAAGGAATCAAAAAAGAGGTGTTTTCCTAACAGTTCCGTATCCTGTCGAAGATAAGTACAAACGTCTCCGAACCGATCCGCAAGACTCTACTAAACCTGCTTATGACTCGCAATAACTATGAGCCTAGAGCTTTGATACCAACTTGTCACGATCCAAATTTTCCACCTTAAGATGTCGTGATGGCACCTAGTCTTTAAGACTAGGTAAGCCTAATATTTAATAATAACTTAATAGAATTAATCAACATAAATATTAAAGCAAGACTGATAAACTCAAATAAACTCCCCGGTTCAATCTTTTTGGATTGAACAATACGCTGGGGAGTTGAAGGATAATGTTGGGAAGAAGTAGTCATTTCTGCGGCACATTCTACGACCGTAGAACCACTATGCGGACTGCAGAATGGCCGCAGAGTGGAGCAGTCTTTTGGCCCATTTTTAATGTCATTTTTGCGGCCCATTATGCGACTGCATAACCATTTCGCGGGCCGCACTCTTGTCGCATATCCCGCTTTTGAAATTTTCGGAGGGAGGTTCTGCGGTTCACTATGCGACCGCAAAACCTTTCTACGGTGCATTATGCGACCGTAGAACTGGTCTGCGGGCCATATAGTGACCGCAAACCTGGTCAGTTCCTTTCCAGTTTTGGCACCCAAATTTTGCGATCATTTCGCAGACCGCATAATCATTATGCGGTCGTATATGCGACTGCAAAACCTGTTCCGGAGCTTCATTTTTGGACTTTTTAAACCCGATCCTATTCCGTTAAAACACATCCCATAGACCATTAAGAGCTTATTTTAGATACCTTTAGACTGAGAGAGAGAGTCCTAGAGGGAGAAAGTGATATTCATCAAATATTTCTCTTTAATTCTTGCTTAAACCTTTGAAGATTAGCAAGAGAAGCACCTTAGGTCTTCATCCCAAGAGGTAAGATTCTATCACCAAGCTCTTAAATTCAAAATATAACTAAATTGGGCAATTAGTAAGGTAGTTCATGGGGATGGGAGTGCTTACCTTGCATGCATGTGTTCTTAAGGTACGTGGGGAGATTGTTAGTTCAAGATAGAATAGAATGGGCTGTGGGATGGTGACGTCTTTCATAAAAGGGCCATGGAACCTTAATACACACATAGTGTTTTATAAAATGCTCAAGTGAGCTAGAATCATGATCGCCTTCCTAATTTTAGGTTCAATTTTTGCTATATTGCTAAAATAGATTGAAGTTGCTAATATTCCGGAACATCTTAGAGTTTTAAGAAGCTCAATTGAGGTATGTTGGCTAAACCCCCTCTTCTTAGAATTGAACCCCATGGTATTCACGAAATCGATGCAAGTCCCAAATTGAACGTCCTAGAAATTGCTATCCCGAATGTGCTTGTATTGAAAATATATGTGTAATATGTATTCCCATGCTTTCATAATGTTATCTATCCATCTGAGGAAGTGTTCAAAACTTAGAATATGTGCTAAAATTGTCTAGACTTCAAGTCAAATTCGATTAAAGACTGCTATGCCAAATTGTGTGAAAAGCCTCTATGTGCCTTAGATTCTAAATTTCTCACATGTGAAATCAAAAGTCTTGAATGAAAAATCGTGATGTTATTGATCATAATAATAATGCTTGACTGTGGAAAAGAACTTGAATCATGAAATACGGCCAAGTGCCAAGAATAACTTTATAATTGGGGCCACTCGTGCCATTGTATTGAAAAGATGGGAAAGAAATATGAAGTGAGATGACTGATTGAAAAGGCGTGATGTCTCAAATGAGATGGGTTACTCGATCGGGCCGAGATCGGACTCCGTGTAAGAACACGGTGGTATTGTGGATGAAATTGTGAATATGGTTGATGTCTCAAATGAGATGGCCTAGCCGATCGGGCCGAGGTCGGACTCCGTGTAAGAACACAGTGGTATTGTGAATTGTGGAATATCGGCACTAAAGATCACACAACCTAATAACGTGGAAATTGATTTGAAAACTTATGTGATCTTTAACTTGATGTTTTAAGATTATTTGAAGATCTTATTGAATTCTTGACTGTTCCTCTTGTATTATTATTCATTCTATTGAGATGGTGTTTAGCTATACATACTAGTGCTATTCGACGGTACTAACGTCCCTTTTACCGGGGGTGCTGCATCTTTAAATGGATGCAGCTGGTTACATAGCAGACAATGAGGATCGCAGATAGTGCTGCATCCTCTTCTCAGTGGACTCGGTGAGCCCCATTTCATTCCGGGGTCATATTTTGTACCTTTTGTTTATATTATGGTCACTCTTTGAGATATAGCCGGGGCCTTGTTGCCGGCACCATCTTTACTCTCTTTTGTATCTTTAGAGGATCCGTAGACACTATGTGGGTTGTATATGGGTGTTAGAAAGGTCAACGGATCATGTTGTGTTTTGGGCTCTTGTTCCGCTCAGTCATAAGGATGTATGTATTTTGAAACTTAACAATGATGTAACAAAATGAAACGACTTAGTTATGTATATATGTATGAACTTTTAACTGCCTAACTAATGAGAGCGTGCCTTCTCTGGATCATAGGTGAGTCGGGTAGATAATGTCTAACAAGCTTGATCGACCGGCTCCACTCGGTTGACCGCCAGTTGCGCTCCCCGAGGTCGGGGCGTGACAAAAATACAACATAATGAAAGATAAGGGAAGGTGACTCCGAGGCCTGCGAACGCCGAATAGGTATACCTTGAAGTCTCCAAATAACAACTACAATCAAACACTAACGTCAAGCACGAGCAGACGTACTTCGATCTGCATAAAAAGATGTGCAGAAGCGTAATATGAGTACACCAAAATGGTACTGAATAAGTATCAAGCCTAACCTCGGTAGAGTACTGATGAGGTCAGATCAAGACGCCTACTAGGACATAATAAATAGAACGAAATATAATAACGAAAAGTAATGGAAAACGAAGAAATAATTGATACGAAACAAGTTAATAACGTATGTTAATGACATAATTGGAAGCATAGAGATAACATAAAGGAAGCGATTAAAAAGAACCTCATTAGTCAGATACGGGCAAAACTGATAAAACAAAAAGAATAAAAATAACAAGAAGTGTTCCGTCAATAATTCTTTTCCAACATGAGATGCACAACAAGAATCACAACCGAGGTACCGCCTCGTATTCACATTTCTCAATTCCAATCACAATCTTTCCTTATATCACTGCGGGAACCTTACATTTAGTTTTAAAAATTATTTTTCCTGAAATAGCTACCTGTGTTTTAGCCACCTTATCACACTGTATGGCTTCAAGTAGTTCCCCTACTAGCAACACGCGTATCTGTTACACGCCATGTTTCCGTATGTGGAAGTACGCCATAAGTAAATTGAGATAAGCTCGGAAATGAGATGTTACATTATGAATTTTTGTAGGTTAAAATTTCGTCGTAAGCTAATCAACATAAGATCGGGAATGAGATTATTTTGAGATTATAAGCATTATGCTATTTCAAATAAGTGATGAGTAAATTCGTGAAGTTGTGAGGGTAGGAAAATTGAAGAAAATGAATTTCGTTGAAGTTTGATATTTTGGGATAAAATACGGCCCGAGCTAAAATACCCGGTATTTATGGACTAGTACCATACAAGGTATCACATGGCCTTGATACTAAGGTGTATAAGGTGTACTTAAAGTGAGTAGTATTGTAAGTAATTTGAGATGATTCTTAATTATGTGGATAATCGGGTAATTATTGAATTTAGTGGGAGATTAACAATTAATTAAGATAATTGGTTGCTAATTATTGGATAAGATCCTTAACATGGCAGCAAGCCACCCAAGACCTATGACTCTTAAATCTTGTGGATTATGTGGCAAAGATGAAGGATATGTGGTTAAGCCACCACATAAAGTGGGGCCCACATTCATGTATAAGAAATCTAAACTTAAGAGTCTTAAACTTACGAGTCTTATGACTCGCGTTATTATCCACATCCACATCACATTATTATCTATAACTTAAGAGTCTTATGACTCTTAAAGAATCTCATCACGTTATTTGGGTCATTTAATATGCATCTGCATATAGCATATAAGCAATGCAAGACCTTCAACAATTCAAATCAAAGTGAGATTTTGCAATTATAACGGAGTACGATGCAATCTTTCTCAAGAATATCATACGAATTTTTTCCTACTCCGATCTTGCCATTACGTGTTGTCGCAATTGACGCATGTTAGAGGGATTGTCAAGAGAATCGACTTAGGTATGTTAAGGCTATCCCTCCTTTTTTTTTGGCATGATCTATGCGACACGAACGAAATGAGCAAATGCACAACTTCCATAAATGGCTCTATTCATAGAAGTATTAGAGATGCCTATGTTCTTGAATTCCCATATGTCTTATTACTCTATCGTCTGTTTATGGGTCTCAGAAAATACGTAAGTTGATAAAGTTTGTTTCATGATATTAATCAGAGGTATAATGGTCTTATGACGTTCCGAGAGATTTTATTGATGTACTTCTCATGTATTGTATTCATTTATACATGTACATTGAACCATGACCAGATGGCGCTATATACGCGTATATATGTATATATATGTATATGGGATATGGGAAAAGGTTACGGCGTTATATATGCACCACCACCTAATCAGCTGGTATACGTTGATGATTTTGTCCACAGTGGCCGAGATGATATGATGGGATGCCCTCAGAGGCTTGATGATATTATCAACACATGTACTTATGCACGACATGACATTCATACGCATATGCATGACACTATAAGTATTTCATGATTTACAGAGTTGTCCAGACTTACAGGTTGAGTCATTTACTCTATATTTATTCCATGTCTTTTATGTACTTATTTATTTGCCTTACATACTCGGTACATTATTAGTACTGACGTCCCTTTTTGCCTGGGAACGCTGCGTTTCATGCCCGCAGGTCTCGATAGACAGGTCGAGAGTCCTCCAAGTAGGCGATCAGCTTAGCGGAAGATGTTGGTGCACTCCATTTGCTTCGGAGTTGTTTGTTTGGTCAGTATGATTTAGATGTATATTGTTTGGTATGGCGGGGCTCTATCCCGACCTTTATGACAATTATGTATTCTTAGAGGCTTGTAGACAAATGACATGTATATGAAAGATTGTATGGCCTTGTCGGCCTATGTTCAGTGTACGAGTGATCGTTTTGGGTCTTATAGACCAGTATGTCATATGTATAAGTTTATTCCATCATGCTTTATTCCGGTTCATTTACCTATGATGGAATGATATGAAAGATACGTTATGTTGGTACTCGGTTGAGTAAGGTACCGGGTGCCCGTCGCGGACCATCGGTTTGGATCGTGACAGTATCAAGCCCGCCTAATCTCACCGCATGCGTATCAACCCCAAGCCTTAGACCACCGCATATGTATCAATAGTACAACATAATCACAACTCGCACCACAATTGCCCATATACCACAACTTGCCAAAAGATTCAAGAATAACAATTGTTTCACAAGAAATAGCCCATGGCTCAACCACAATGTGTACAAGAACCTCAACAATAACAAAATAAAAGTGAATAGCTCAATAAGAAAGATATCTCAATAATTTACAACTTCGCCTCAATGTGATAATGACTTTCTCAACTTCAACTAAGCATATAAGAGCAAAAGTCAACCATTGGTCAACATAAATAACTTAGGCTTCTATAGCCAAGAATCACAGGGTCCAAATCAACCTGAATTCTTCCCGAAATGAAACTAATCAACCTCGTAAGTCATAAAACCATAAACACACATGTGTGAAGCATCAAAAGTGGAAACGGGACGCAATTACACAAAATGACCGGTCATGTCATTATATTCTCCTCCTCTTAAAATAAATGTTCATCCTGGAATGTGCATAAGGACATACCTGAAGTGATGAATAGATGAGGATAACAACTTCGCATGTCGTTCTCGGTCTCCCAGATCGCTTCCTCGAACGTATGACCCCTCCATTGGACCTTCACTAAAGCAATGTTCTTCGATCTCAACTTCCGGACATGTCTGTCCAAAATAGCCACCAGTTCCTCAATATATGTCAAATCCTTATCCAAACAGACTGAGCTGAAGTATAAAACATGAGACGGATCACCATAATACTTCTGGAGCATAGAAACATGGAACACCATATGAATTGCAGATAAACTAGGTGGCAATACAAGCTTGTAGGCCACCATACCAATCATCTCAAGGATCTAAAAAGGTCCGATATACCTAGGGCTCAACTTGCCCTTCTTCCAAAACCTTATTACACCCTTCATGGGTGAAACCTGAAGCAAAACTCGCTCTCCAACCATGAATGCAACATCACGAACTCTTCGATCGACATAACTCTTCTATCTAGACTGGGATGTACAAAGACGATCCTAAATTAACTTGACCTTCTCCAAGGCATCTCAAACCACATCCGTGCTTAACAACCTAGCCTCTCCCGGCTCAAACCAACCAATTGGAGAACGAGTCCGTCTCCCATATAGGTCTAGGCAAACTCCGCATGCGGAAAGAATTGATCCCAAGAATCCCCGATATCTATAACATAGGCACGAAGCATATCCTCTAATATCTGAATGGTGCGCTTGGACTATCCGTCCGTCTGGGGGTGAAATGTTGTACTCAACTCAACAGGTATGCCTAACTCATGATGCATAGCTCTCCAGAAACGCGATGTAAACTGCGTGCCCCAGTCAGAGATGATGAATACAGGCACACCATGAAGTTGGGCAATCTCGCGGATATAGGTAGTCACCACCAGAATGAAATGAGATGACTTGGTCAACCTATCCACAATCACGCATACAATGTCAAATTTCTTCTGAGTCCATGGGAGCCCAACAACAAAGTCCATGGTAACACGCTCCCACTTCCACTCGAGAATCTCAAGTCTCTAAAGCAAATCGCCCGGCCTCTGATGCTCATACTTTACTTGCTGACAATTTAGGTACCGGGCTACATACTCCACTATGTCTTTCTTCATTCTCCTCCACCAATAATGCTACCTCAAATCCTGATGCATCTTAGCGTCACCTGGATGAATGGAGTACCGCGAACTCTGAGCCTCCTCAAGGATCATCTCACGTAACCCATCCATATTGGGCACACATAACCTTCCCTGTATCCGTAAAACCACGCCATCTCCAATAGAAACCTCATTGGCATCGCCGTGCTGGACCATGTGCTTAAGGATAAGAAAATGGGGGTCGTCATACTGACGCTCACTGATGTGATCAAATAAAGAAGACCGAGAAACCATGCAAGCAAGAACTTGTCTAGGCTTCGAAACATCCAATATGACAAACTAGTTGACCAAGGCCTGAACATCCATGGCTAGTGGCTTCTGTGCTGTCGGTAGATAGGCTAAACTGCCCAAGCTCTCCACCTTTCGACTCAAGGCATCGGCCACTACATTGGCTTTCCTGGGATGATATAGAATGGTGATGTCATAGTCTTTAAGCAACTCTATCCATCTCCGCTGCCACAAGTTAAGATCTTTCTATTTGAACAAATGCTGTAGAATCTGGTGGTCGGTATAGACCTCACATGGGACACCGTATAAATAGTTCTGCCAAATCTTCAATGCATGAACAATAACTGCCAATTGCAAGTCGTGGACCAGATAATTGTTCTCACGGACCTTCAACTGCGGAGATGTATAGGTAATCACCCTACCGTCTTGCATCAACACCATGCCAATCCCAACACGTGGCATATCATAATACATAGTGTAAGAACCCTAACCCGTAGGCAACACCAATACTCGGGCTGTAGTTAAAGTAGTCTTGAGCTTTTGAAATCTCGGCTCACACTCCTTGGACCATCTGAATGAACCACCCTCCTGGGTCAACCTGGTCATAGGTGCAACAACGGATGAGAAACCCTCTACGAAATGACGATAATACCCAGCCAAGCCAAGGAAAATCCGAATCTAAGTAGCTCAAGAAGGTCTGGGCCAACTCTAAACTGCTTCAATCTTCTTCGGATCTACTTTGATCATACACTCGACAAGACATGACCCAAAAATGCCACTGAATCAAGCTAGAGAATTCACACTTTGAGAATTTTGCATACAAATTCTTCTTTCTCAAGGTCTGGAGCACGGTCTTCAGATGCTGCTCAGGATCTTCCTGACTACGGGAGTACACCAAGATATCGTCAATAAACACAATGATGAATAAATCAAGATATGGCTGAAATACATTATTCATTAGGTGCATAAATGCTGCTGGGGGTCATACGATATGGTGGGATTGAAATGGGTAGAGTGCCCGGCATCAAGTCAAAACCAAAATTGATATCTCTATCGAGCGGCATGCTTAGAAGATCTACTGGAAATACATCTGGGAAGTCTCTCACTACCAGAATTGACTTAACGGTAGGAGTATCAACACTGATGTATCTTACCAAGGCTAGATATGCATCATATCCCTTCTCAACAATCCGCTGGGCCTTTAAAAGTGACACAACCTTGGTAGGAACATAATCCAATGTACCCCTCCACTCTAATCGTGGAAAACCTGGCATAGCCAATGTCACAGTCTTGGCGTGAAAATCTAGAATAACATGATATGGCGACAACCATTCCATGCCCAAGATCACATCAAAGTAAACCATACAGAGCAACAATAGATCAACTTTGGTCTCAAAACAACCAATAACAACTAAATATGACCGATGCACACGGTCCACAGCAACAGAATCTCCCATAGACGTGGACACATAAATAGGAGAACTCAAAGAATATTGAGCAAATTAAGATGACACATATGATTAAGTGGATCCCGAATCAAATAAGACTGATGCATCTCTATGACAAATCGAAACTATACCTATGATAACTAAGTCGGATGCTATCGCCTCCGTCCTAGTAGAAAAGCACAAAATCTGGCCTGGCCTCCCCCTCTAGGACGACCTCTACCCGCATGTCCCCACCCCTAGCTAGCTATGCGGGTGGAGCGGCAGTTGGAGCAGCAACTATGGATTGTGAAGTCTGTGGACCCGACTAAATCCGTTGAGCCTGAGTAGTCTATGGAGCTGCCCATTTCCAGAGTCTAGGGTAGTCCCTCACCATATGATGGGTATAACTACACTCAAAGCAAGCTCTCGGTCGGTGTGGCTGCTGGGACTGGCTAGGGCCTGGTCGGCTGGACTAACTGCTGAAAGCACCCAGTGCATGAGGTGCATTGGAAAGTGGCTGAGCAAAGTGCACAACCTGCCTCGGAATATCCGGAGCACTACTAGAAGCTAGAAGTGCTGAATGAACTAAACGGCTCACATAGCCTCTACCATGGCGGGCTTCAACTAGGGCACGGGCACCACTATATTCATCAGAATCTCGAGGTCTCTTGGCCTCCCGTTCCTCTCTTTCTTGGCCTCGCATACCCTCCAATCTCCGTGAGATATCTACCACCTATTGATAAAGAGTATCTATCTCCAACTCTTGACCCATGTTGAATCTAATACCATAGTTGAGCCCCTCGATGAATCGACAGATTCACTCTCTGACTATAGAAACTAAGGCAAGTGCATGTCAGGACAAATCACTAAATCAGACAACATACTCTGACACTGTCATAGTACCCAGGCGCAACTGCTCAATCTCCGCACGCCATGCATCCCGAAGGTTCTAGGGAACAAATTCTCTCAAGAACATCTCTAAAAACAGAGTCCATGTAAGTGAAGCTGCATCGGCTGGGCTACCTTCTCGTAAGCCCGCCACCACTGATACGCTGCTCTTGACAGCTAGAATGTAGTAAAGGCAACTCCGCTTGTCTCTACAATACCCATGATGTGTAGAATACGATGGCACTTCTCTAAAAAACCATGTGCATCCTCTGAAGCTATGCCAGTATAAGTAGGATGATGATACTTCTTTAACCTTTCAAGTCTAAGATGCTCCTCCTCAGATGCCACTGCCCTAACCTCAGGCGGAACCGAAATAACAGGCTGTGCTGGCATAACCTCTGGGACCTGATCAACATGGATCCGCTGCTCAAGGGTACGGGCCGCGGGAGTCTAAGCTCCTCCTCCAGCCTGAGATGTGGCTGGTGCAAGTGGAATCAACCCCGCTTGGGCTATAGTACCAAACATGCTCATGAACTGTGCGAGGGTATTTCTTATGTGCAGGGGTGGAAACAGGCACCTCGAGTGCCTGCCCTCCAACCGAAGCTACTGGTGGCTCCTCTATCGCAGCTCGGATAGGTGCTCTAGCCACACCATGTGCCCTTCGGCGGCCTCTACCCTGGCCCCGACCCCTTGTGGCTATAGCAGAGGGCGCGAGTGTCTGATTGTTGGATCCAACAATATGTGTCCTCACTATTTGTGAGAGAATAGAAAGTCAAAGATTTAGATTTCAAAGTCAACCAATTCACACGATAAGGAATAAAAAAAGAGTAAATTTCCTAACATTTCCGTAGCCTCTAGAAGATAAGTACACACGTCTCCGTACCAATCCGCAAGACTCTACTAAACCTGCTTATGACTCGCAACACCTATGAACCTAGAGCTCTAATACCAACTTGTCACGACCCCAATTTCCCACCTTAGAATGTCGTGATGGCACCTAGTCTCTAAGACTAGGTAAGCCTAACATTTAATAATAACTTAACAGAATTAATCAACAAAAATATTAAATCAAGACTGATAAACTCAAATAAAATCCCAAAATAAGATCTCAACAACATCTCTCCCAAAATCGGTGGAACTTAGTCATAAACTCTACAGAATAATCTAGAATAGCTACTACAACACTGTCTGAATAAGAAACACAACATAAAGAAAAAAAAGGGGAAGGTGACTCCAAGGCCTGCGGATGTCGAGCAGGTATACCTTGAAGTCTCCGTATAACAACTATAATCAAACACTAACGTACAACACGTGCAGACATACCTGGATCTGCACAAAAAGATTTGCATAAGCATAGTATGAGTACACCAAAATGGTACCCAGTAAGTATCAAGCCTAACCTCGGTAGAGTGCTGATGAGGCCAGGTCATGACACCTACTAGGACATAATAAATAGAACAAGATATAATAACGAGAAGTAATGCAAAGGGGAGAAATAAGTGATACGAAACAAGTTAATCACATATGCTAATGATAGAATTGTAAGCATAGAGATAACATAAATAAGCGATTAAAAAGAACATTAGTCATATACGGGCAAAACTAATAAAATAAAAAGAATAAAAACAACAAGAAGTGTTCTGCCAATAACTCTTTTCTAACATGCGATGCACAACAAGAATCACAACCGAGGTACCGCCTCGTATAAGACAAGAATCACAACCAAGGTACCGCCTCGAATAAAAGAAGAATCACAACTGAGGTACCGCCTCGTATTCACATTTCTCAATTTCAATCACAATCTTTCCTTATTTCACTGCAGGAGCCTTACATTTAGTTTTAAAAATCATTTTTCCCAAAATAGCTACCTATGTTTTAGCCACCTTATCACACTGTGTGGCTTCAAGTACTTCCCCTACTAGCAACACACGTATCAAGCCCGCCTTATCTCACCGCATGCGTATCAACACCAAGCCTTAGACCACCGCATGTGTATCAATATCACAACATAATAATAGCTCGCACCACAAGTGCCCATATACCACAACTTGCCAAACGATTCAAGAATAATAATGTTTCTACAACAAATAGCCCATGGCTCAACCACAATGTGTATAAGAACCTCAACAATAACAAAATAAAAGTTAATAGCTCAATAAGAAAGATATCTCAACAATTAACAACTTCGCCTCAATGTGATAATGGCTTTCTCAACTTCAATAAAAATAACTCAACAGTAAGAAATTTCACGTACGAGGCTTTGTATGGGCGTAAGTGCAGATCTTCTATAGGGTGGTTTGATGTTGGAGAATCTGGGTTACATGGGCCAGACCTGGTTCAGCAGGCCATAGAGAAAGTAAAGCTTATCCGGGAGCGACTGTTGACAGCTCAGAGTCATCAGAAGTCATATTCTGACGTGCGGCGACGAGACTTAGAGTTCAGGATTAATGACTGGGTATTCTTAAAGGTATCACCTATGAAGGGCGTGATGAGGTTTGGCAAGAAAGGCAAGCTTAGCCCACGGTATATTGGGCCTTATAGGATCATTCAGAGAGTGGGCCAAGTAGCTTATGAGTTAGAGTTGCCCTCAGAATTGGAGTCTGTCCATCCGGTTGACAATAACTTCAACTAAGCATATAAGAGCAAATTAGAAAGTAAGAGATGAAAAAGTATTAACAATGTCAATAAAGCATATAAAGGTAGATTTGCACATGAAAGGGTGATTAACAATGAAGATATAACATGTTAACACAATTTAATTACAAGCATGAAAAGAGTCAAAATAGCCTAAACCGGTCAATTACCAAATATAGCCCGTGTATCCATTCATCACCTTGCGTACACGGCTTTCACATAACATAATTAGCACAAACAAACCGATGCCTAAGGGGTAGTTCTCCCACACAAAGTTAGGAAAGACACTTACCTCAACTAGGCCAACTTAACCCTCGAAAATCGCTTTTCCCCTAAAATTTGCCTCAGCTCCAATATAAACAAAATTGACTTAATATTATCAAACAATACAAGGGAAAACAATTACAATAGATAAAGTTATGATCTTTACACTTTTCCCAAAAAGTCAACAAAAGTCAACCCGCGGCCGCCCGGTCAAAACCCGGGTCCAAGGGTAGATTACGACTACCCATATCCCCACGAGTTCATAAATGTGATTATTTTTAAATCCGAGTCCAAATCGACTCAGATCTCAATTTCTCAATTTTCAATAACTTGACAAAGTTTTCTAATTTTTCCTCTTTGATTCACATGATTTTGATGTTAAATCTATTATATATTGATGAAATATAGTTGGAAATTGATTAGAATCACTTACCCAATATTTGTTGATGAAAATTCCCTCTCCAAATTGCTCCTACCAAGTCTAGGGTTCTAAAATGAGAGAATATGTTGAAAATATCCCGACTTCCAGCCCTTTTGTCCAACTGCAGATGTTGTATTTGCAACACAGGGTTCGCATTTGCAAACCCTCACAATTGCGGACTATGGATCGCATTTGTGAACCCTGACAACCTTAACAAGCCTACTTGATGCCTTCTACCCAACCTTACCCAATAACAATAAAAGAACCATTAACAAGAGATAAGCATGGGAAGGGTAAATGTTCCACATTCATTCTCCGTTACTCAAAGGATATTCATTTTACAATTTTCAAAATATTAAAAGTTCATAATTATGAGGGAAAAACATATTTGCCAAATACCAACACTTTTAACTCATTACCCAACACCGTACACCACCCACAACATATCTACGGAGCCTCTAAGTACAACAGAGGAGTAGTATGGAAGTGCCGATGACAAGGCCCCGGTTATACCTCAAAACACAAATATGACGTCAAGTGACATAAGGCCGGGAATAGAGTAGGGCTCACCGAAACCTACTAAGTAGAGAGTAACTGCTAATGAGGATCAAAGCTGTCCGCTGACAAACCACCTGCATCCATTGAAGATGCAGCACCCCCTAAAAAAGGGACGTTAGTACATATGGAATAGTACTAGTATGTGAAGCTAAATGTCCTCTTTAGAAATAAAATGCCAATATAAGAAAGGGAAAACCATGGAGCAACAAGTAACAATCAATGATATCCAAATGCCAAGTTAAATCATAATAATTTTCAAAATACAAAAATAATATCATTTTTGGTTGGGAGATCATTAGCACCGATATACCACCATTTTGTTAGCACGGAGTTCGATCACGCCCGATCGACTAGTCCATCTCTCCACAAACAATGTGGATTGACATGTGATGCGAAAGAAAGGTGTTACCAAGAGTAGGAACTACCATGCGCGCAACATGGAGTCTGATCTCCACCCAATCGGCTAGGTCGCCTTCCCACATATGCCGTGTGGATCGCATTTATCATTTCCAATTCACTGCTATCATCAATCTCATCCTAATTAAGGGGAATAATCTCATCATATCAATATTTAAGTCTCATCCCAAATAAGGGGAATAATCACAATCCACTCTTACACCTGCACGTGTAGTTTCGGGTGTGGGCCTTACTGCCCGCCCTTCCTCGGCTCACTAATGATACTCCCAAAAATATTTTGTTTTGCACACAAAGGAAGCAGAAATACAAATACATTCACCTCCTGACCTTTCACACCGTATATAGTTTTATTAATACTTTCAACCACTCACAACATCATTATTTCATTAGCTCTCTTGGCCATACATGTGATTCTTCATCCAAGGCACGATGGCCGTATCTTATATTCCACGCTTTTATTTCAAGTTAAAGGATTATGCTAATGATAGAATTGTAAGCATAGAGATAACATAAATAAGCGATTAAAAAGAACATTAGTCATATACGGGCAAAACTAATAAAATAAAAAGAATAAAAACAACAAGAAGTGTTCTGCCAATAACTCTTTTCTAACATGCGATGCACAACAAGAATCACAACCGAGGTACCGCCTCGTATAAGACAAGAATCACAACCAAGGTACCGCCTCGAATAAAAGAAGAATCACAACTGAGGTACCGCCTCGTATTCACATTTCTCAATTTCAATCACAATCTTTCCTTATTTCACTGCGGGAGCCTTACATTTAGTTTTAAAAATCATTTTTCCCGAAATAGCTACCTACGTTTTAGCCACCTTATCACACTGTGTGGCTTCAAGTACTTCCCCTACTAGCAACACACGTATCAAGCCCGCCTTATCTCACCGCATGCGTATCAACACCAAGCCTTAGACCACCGCATGTGTATCAATATCACAACATAATAATAGCTCGCACCACAAGTGCCCATATACCACAACTTGCCAAACGATTCAAGAATAATAATGTTTCCACAACAAATAGCCCATGGTTCAACCACAATGTGTATAAGAACCTCAACAATAACAAAATAAAAGTTAATAGCTCAATAAGAAAGATATGTCAACAATTAACAACTTCGCCTCAATGTGATAATGGCTTTCTCAAATTCAATAAAAATAACTCAACAGTAAGAAATTTCACGAAATAACAACTTCAATTACTAGTTATTCAACAATTTAAAGATGTAACAAAACACAAGGATGACAATAACTTCAACTAAGCATATAAGAGCAAATTTGAAAGTAAGAGATGAAAAAGTATTAACAATGTCAATAAAGCATATAAAGGTAGATTTGCACATGAAAGGGTGATTAACAATGAAGATATAACATGTTAACACAATTTAATTACAAGCATGAAAAGAGTCAAAATAGCCTAAACCGGTCAATTACCAAATATAGCCCGTGTATCCATTCATCACCTTGCGTACACGGCTTTCACATAACATAATTAGCACAAACAAACCGATGCCTAAGGGGTAGTTCTCCCACACAAAGTTAGGAAAGATACTTACCTCAACTAGGCCAACTTAACCCTCGAAAATCGCTTTTTCCCTAAAATTTGCCTCGGCTCCAATATAAACAAAATTGACTTAATATTATCAAACAATACAAGGGAAAACAATTACAATACAAGGGAAAACAATTACAATAGATAAAGTTATGATCTTTACACTTTTCCCAAAAAGTCAACAAAAGTCAACCCGCGGCCGCCCGGTAAAAACCCGGGTCCAAGGGTAGATTACGACTACCCATATCCCCACGAGTTCATAAATGTGATTATTTTTAAATCCGAGTCCAAATCGACTCAGATCTCAATTTCTCAATTTTCAATAACTTGACAAAGTTTTCTAATTTTTCCTCTTTGATTCACATGATTTTGATGCTAAATCTATTATATATTGATGAAATATAGTTGGAAATTGATTAGAATCACTTACCCAATATTTGTTGATGAAAATCCCCTCTCCAAATCGCTCCTACCAAGTCTAGGGTTCTAAAATGAGAGAATATGTTGAAAATATCCCGACTTCCAGCCCTTTTGTCCAACTGCAGATGTCGTATTTGCGACACAGGTTTCGCATTTGCAAACCCTCACAATTGCGGACTATGGATCGTATTTGTGAACCCTGACAACCTTAACAAGCCTACTTGATGCCTTCTACCCAATCTTACCCAATAACAATAAAAGAACCATTAACAAGAGATAAGCATGGGAAGGGTAAATGTTCCACATTCGTTCTCCGTTACTCAAAGGATATTCATTTTACAATTTCCAAAATATTAAAAGTTCATAATTATGAGGGAAAAACATATTTCCCAAATACCAACACTTTTAACTCATTACCCAACACCGTACACCACCCACAACATATCTACGGAGCCTCTAAGTACAACAGAGGAGTAGTATGGAAGTGCCGATGACAAGGCCCCGGTTATACCTCAAAACACAAATATGACATCAAGTGATATAAGGCCGGGAATAGAGTAGGGCTCACCAAAACCTACTAAGTAGAGAGTAACTGCTAACGAGGATCAAAGCTGCCCGCTGACGAACCACCTACATCCATTGAAGATGCAGCACCCCCTACAAAAGGGACGTTAGTACATATGGAATAATACTAGTATGTGAAGCTAAATGTCCTCTTTAGAAATAAAATGCCAATATAAGAAAGGGAAAACCATGGAAGCAACAAGTAACAATCAATGATATCCAAATGCTAAGTTAAATCATAATAATTTTCAAAATACAAAAATAATATCATTTTTGGTTGGGTGATCATTAGCACCGATATACCACCATGTTGTTAGCACGGAGTTCGATCACGCCCGATCGACTAGTCCATCTCTCCACAAACAATGTGGATTGACATGTGATGCGAAAGAAAGGTGTTACCAAGAGTAGGAACTACCATGCGCGCTACATGGCATCCGATCTCCACCCAATCGGCTAGGCCGCCTTCCCACATATGCCGTGTGGATCGACTTTATCATTTCCAATTCACTGCTATCATTAATCTAATCCTAATTAAGGGGAATAATCTCATCATATCAATATTTCAGTCTCATCCCAAATAAGGGGAATAATCACAATCCACTCTTACACCTGCACGTGTAGTTTCGGGTGTGGGCCTTACTGCCCGCCCTTCCTCGGCTCACTAATGATACTCCCAAAAATATTTTGTTTTGCACACAAAGGAAGCAGAAATACAAATACATTCACCTCCTAACCTTTCACACCGTATATAGTTTTATTAATACTTTGAACCACTCACAACATCATTATTTCATTAGCTCTCTTGGCTATACATGTGATTCTTCATCCAAGGCACGGTGGCCGTATCTTATATTCCACGCTTTTATTTCTTTACTTTCAAGGATTATCGTCACTAATATCAACAAATAGAATATTCTGGAAATCACAACTTTAGGTTCATTAGTAATGAAGACTTTAAACACGATGTATTTCTTTCCAAGAAATGGAGTAAAATGATTGGCAATCGAAGCACAAGTTAAAATCATAAACGAGTAACACATCATTAATTCTTGAAATACTTTTCCCCAAAAGGGCAATACACTATTTCAACTCATGAATATGTAAGAGCTCAATACACATTGGAAATACTTAAGAACAATATCATTAGTTAAAACAGTCACATTTGTGCATGACTTGAGTACCTAAGATTTTAGGCAAATCTATTTTCGAAGTTAATTTGGAACAGTTAAATAAAGGCTCATTTCATAGCCTTTCTCACATCACTTCATCTCCTTGGCACCATTGGCCACAAGTATAACTTTCATTATTGTCATGGTGGCCACACTTTACATCTCCAACCCACCTCTTTCACTTTCAAGCATCCTTATAGATTATCAACAACAAGGCATTTCAAATCAAGACTTTAGGTACACATATGAGCAACATAAGTTTTTGACGTATGGAGTATTCTTTCCAAGTTAAACATAATGGACTTTTATTTGAAACACGACTCAAAGCCATAAATTTTATTTCACAAATCATTCTTAAACACATTCCCGAAGGATAACATAATGTGATAGGAACATTCGGAACACATTTTGAGTACATAATTCTCAACACTTTGCTTACTCTGGACAATCGAATTTATTGGGAACAACTCGGAACATGGGAATATGGAGCTTGAGCCAACCATACTTGAAACTTATGGGAACATCATGTAATTCAATTCTAAGAGAGTAGTTTAACCAACATACCTTGTTTGCGCTTTCCTTAAGTTACTACAACGTCAACACTCCTATCAATAAGAATCTATAGGAAGATGCGAAAATTGGTTAATAATTACAAGGATTCCCATGGTGTAACCCTCTTAGGAATTTTGTCAAACACCTAGTATGCAAAATAGACTACAAAGCTCTACAATGGTAATCCCTTCTTCCCTCAACCAATTTCAACAAGAAACTAATCAAAATGGTTCATTAACCCCACATACTACAACCTATTGTCACATGCATGGCCTATTTCCAACCCCACAATATACTTGAACTCATAACCTATTGCATGAAAGCTTATGAGTAGGACTTATCCGGATAGATGATAATCTAGTGGTTGGCTTCCTTGATTCTTTAAGATTGGTGTAAGATTGGGTGATAAGAATGCTAGATTTCCTCCTTCCCTCTCTGAAATACTCTTATCTCTCTCTAAAATCATCAGACATTCACTTCAAAATGAGCCCCTAAGGCTATTTATCAAAATGGGGTCGGGTTATAAAAATAGGAAAATGGACCCTCCAAACTCAGGTCTGCGGTCGTAGAATGGACCGCCTAACAGATATGCGGCCCGCAAATGGGCCGCAAGAAAGATGCCAAGAACTGGGATGGTCTGGACCGGTCTGCGACAAGTCTGCGGTCCGCAGATCACTTATGCGGCCGCAGAGTGGACCACAGAATCACTCTCCAAAATTCTTTATGCTAAATATGCGACGGAAATGTGGACTGCAAAATGGATATGAAATTACAGAATGGACCACAAAACGACCTTTGAAATCAACCATTCTTCTGCTCAACTCTGCGACGGGTATGCGGCCCACGAAGTGGTTATGCGGTCGCGAAACTGACTGCAGAATCGCCTTCTTCTGTAAAAAAGTTTCATCAACTCCTTAGTGAATTCTTTAACCACTACCTTCGGATACATAAGCCTACCTCAGCACCACAAAACCTCAAATTCCTTGGCGAAATTTTAAGGGGCCTTACACCTGTCACCTTCACAATTGCGAGGCTGGTGCTCGCACTTATAATAACAGAGCACCAACAACACCAGCAATTCCATTTTCAGTCCAAAACATTCTGAAACATGTCTGAAACTCATCCGAGCCCTCGAGGCTCCAA
This sequence comes from Nicotiana tabacum, assembly GCF_000715075.1. NCBI lineage: Eukaryota > Viridiplantae > Streptophyta > Magnoliopsida > Solanales > Solanaceae > Nicotiana > Nicotiana tabacum. The sequence goes on along the minus strand of NC_134094.1, from coordinate 61,529,655 downwards.
GCCAAACATCTACAATGTCTAAAAACATCATACAAACTCGCTCTCACGATCAAAACACAAAATTAACATCTAGAACTATGAATCAGACACCAAAACGCATGAATTTCAAAGTCAATTTCAAGAACCACTAGAATTGAAACTATACATCCAAATCCTATCAAATTTACTCTAACGATACCAAATTTTGCAGACACGTTCTAAATAGCATAACGGGCCTATTCCTATTCCCAAAACAAAATTACGATCCCCATAGCCAAAAGTCAACCTACGGTCAAAGTTTTCAACTTCAAATTGCCAAATCTTGACACAACAACACATATCAACCTACGAACTTCTGAATTCGATTCCGGATATACGCCTATATCCAAAATCATGATATGAAGCTATCAGAGCCATCAAAATACCGTTTCGGGGTCGTTTTTACAAAAGTCAACCATTGTTCAACATAAACAACCTAGGCTTCTAGCCAAGAATCTGTCACGACCCAAAACTCAACATGTCGTGATGGAATTATCATGGTACTAGGAAAGCTGATATCCACAAATAACTATGTATTTTTAAAGTGAAAACAAGGTGAAACAGGTTTAACATTAATAACTCTCATAATTAACCGATCATGAAAATACCGCAACTCAATAGAAAATCCACCATGATGCGGGTGTCACTGGGTACATGTGTATCTAAATGACAATACAATCTAAATGCTAAAAACAACTATCTAGAAGGATAGAACAATGCTAAAATAAAAGAAAAGAAGGAGAGTCGAGGTCTGCGGACACCAAGGCAGCTACCTCAATAGTCTTCAAACAGATACAACTCCAAATATAAGAAACCGCCGTGTGCAGAAGTACCCGAATCTGCACACGAAGTGCAGAGTGTAGTATGAGTATAACCTACCCAATGTATTCAACAAGTAACAGGAATAACCTTGGGCTGAAACCAGTGACGTGCTCAGAAAGGTACAATCCAAATCCAGATAATAATAGTAATAAATCAGAAAGAAATCCAATAATACATTTGTAGACAGTTCAGAAATGTACACATGCTTTCAAGTAATTAACAGTTTTAGCTCAACACGGATAAAATATGCCAAGAATGACTGATATGAGGAATGTTACATCTCTATATCTATATGTCAAAAGTGCATGCCACATGTAATGCATCACAATGATAACCTCACGTACTCACACTCTTAGAGTACACATTCTAACTATCTCAACTCACTCATTACACTTAGTTACTAAGCACTGTACAATACCTGCATTAACTGCTACTATGTCAGACTCCGGAGGGGAGAATCATGCCCAAGCGCTAATAAAACCTACTGCGATGCACAACCCGATCCCATCGTGAGTCAATAATACCTGCTGCAGCATGCAACCCGGTCCCATCAAGAATCAATAATACCCGATGCGGTGCGCAGCCTGATCCCATCAATATCACTTATAAATAGGCCCTCAGCCTCACTCAGTCATCAATCTCTCCAGTCTCTCGGTCTCACGACACTCATGCCAATCAACCCAAAACAATGATACATGATGTAACAATAAATGGTAACAGAGACTGAGATATGATATGCAAATGATGAATGCGACTGAGTATATAACTGCAATTTAAGAAAATAACTCAACAACAAAAGAACGACCTCTGTGGGTCCCAACAGTACCATCATATAGCCTAAACATGATTTCTAACATGAATCAGAGCTCAAATTCTCTAACACATGGAGTAAACATGAATACTAGCAAGATTATATAACTACAAAGTTCCACGGAATCAACTGAGTCACAATTTCTGCGGTGCGCGCCCACACACCCGTCACCTAGCATGTGCGTCACCTCAACACCAACCACATAACACGTATTTTAGGTATTCATACCCTCAAAACCATATTTAGAAGTGTTACTTACCTCAAATCGCACAAATCCCTACTCCAACAAGCCCTTACCTTGCGAATTAGCCTCCGAACGACTCGAATCTAGACACAAACAACTCGATAAAATCAAGAAAAGCTATAGGAATCAGTTCTATATGATAAAACTAAGTTCTTTAACAAAAGTCAAAAAGTCAACCTGGGGGCCACGTCGCAGAATCTGACAAAATTAACAAAATCAGAACACTCATTCAACCACGAGTCCAACCATACCAAAATTACTCAATTCCGATCTCAACTCGACCTTCAAATCCTCAAATTATAGTTTCTGAAATTTCTACAATTTTCCCCAATTTTTCCAACCCAAAACACTAATTAAATGGTAAAACAATGATGGATTCATGTATATTAACCAAATCCGAGTTAGAATCACTTACCCCAATCAATTCCTTGAAAATCACTCCAAGAATCGCCCCAAACACGATACAGAGCCATCTAACTATGCGATCGCGGACTCCTTCACGCGATCGCGAAGAACAATCGCTTGGACTTCCCCAAACGTCTTCCTTCCTTCTTCGCGGATGCGACCTAACAAACGCGTTCGCGTAGTACTGACTCCCCAAGCTTCGTGATCACAGACCCATTCTCGCGATCGCATTGAACAAACTTTCACCAGTCACCAAACAACTCTTTGCATTTGCAAACTTCCACTAACAATCGAGTATAAAAAAAACCAGCAACAGTCATGACAGCTACTTCAGCAAATCTTCGAAGTCAAATTTCAATTCGTTAACCATCCGAAATCTACCCGAGCACCCTGGGGCCTTAACCAACTATACCAAAAAGTCCTAAAATATCATACGAACTCGCTCGACGCCTCAAATAACATCAAACAACACTATAATCAGGAATCGCACATCGATTCAAGCTTAATGAACTTATGAACTTCTAACTTCCAAAACTAATGCCGGAACATACCAAACTAACTCCGATTGACCTCAAATTTTGCACACAAGTCATAAATAACACAACAGACCTATTCCAACTTACGGAAACACAATCCTAGTCCCGCAAAAATAAAGTCAACTCTCTGTCAAACTTCTCAACTATCCAAATCTCAATTTTCCAACTTTTGCCAATTCAAGCCAAAATCACCACGAATTGCCAAATCAATACCTGAACACACCCCTATGTCCGAAATCACTATATGGAGCTATCAAAACCATCAAAACTCCATTCCGGAGTCATTTACTCATAAGTCAACATCCCGTTAACTCTTTCAACTTAGGCTTCCAACCTTGGAACTAAGTGTCCTAACTTATTTCGAAACATCGCTGGCAGGTTACATAACAACAAATTAACACAAAATAGGCAATAAATGGAGGAACGGTACTATAATACTCAAAATGACCGGCCGGGTCGTTACATCCTCCCCCTCTTAAACAAACGTTCGTCCCCGAACGGGTCTAGAATCATACATGGAGTCTTAAATAGGCATGGATATCTGCTCCACATGTCCCGCTCGGTCTCCCAAGTAGCCTTCTCAACTGGCTGACCTCTCCACTTCAACTTCACTGAAGCTATATTCTTTGACCTCAACTTCCAAACCTGCCGATCCAAAATGGCCACCGGCTCCACATCATAAGTCAAATCACCATCTATTTGAACCATGCTGAAGTCCAAAACATGAGACGGATCGCCGAAATACTTCCGTAGCATGGACACATGAAATACTAGATCAACACTCGATAGACTAGGTGGCAATGCAAGCTCGTAAGCCACCTCTCCAATCCTCTCAAGCACATCAAAAGGGCAAATATACCGAGGACTCAACTTGCCCTTCTTCCCGAATCTTATAACACCCTTCATGGGTGAAACTCTGAGCAATACCTTCTCCCCCACCATGTAAGCAACATCACGAACCGTCCGATCGGCATAGCTCTTCTATCTAGACTGCACCGTGCGGAGCTGATCCTGAATCAATTTAGCCTTTTCCAAAGCATCCTAAACCAAGTCAATACCCAGTAGCCTAGCCTCACCCGGCTAAATCCAACCAACCAGAGACTGACACCATCTCCCGTACAAGGCCTCATACGGAGCCATCTGAATACTCGATTAGTAGCTGTTACTATAGGCAAACTTTGCAAGCGGCTAAAAATGATCCAAAGAACCCCCAAAATCCATGACACAAACGCGTAGCATATCCTCCAATATCTGAATGGTGCACTCGGACTGTTCGTGTGACTAACGCTCGATGCAGTACCCTCCAAAATTGTGATGTGATCCGTATCCCTCGATCTAAAATGATGGACACCGGCACACCGTGAAGGCTAACAATCTCGCGGATATAGATCTCAGCCAACAGCTCCGAAGAATAGGTAGTCCCAACTGGAATGAAATGCCCCGACTTAGTCAACTGGTCCACGATCACCCAAATAGCATCAAACTTCTTTAAAGTTCGTGGGAGCCCAACTATGAAGTCCATGGCGATGCGCTCCCATTTACACTCCGGAATCTCAAGCCTCTGAAGCAAGCTGCCTGGCCTTTGATGCTCGTACTTCACCTGCTGACAATTCAAGTACAGAGCTACAAACTCCACTATATCTTTCTCCGTTCTCCTCTACCAGTAGAGCTGCCTCAAGTCCTGATATATCTTTACGGCACTCGGATGAATGGAATATCGCGAACTGCGGGCCTCTTCAAGAATCAACTCACGTAACCCATCTACATTGGGCACACAAATGCGACTCTGCAAATGGAGGTTATCATCTTGATGAACCGTGTTGAACTGTGTCCTTAAGGAAACGCAAATGGGGGTTATCATACTAATGATGTCTGATGCGATCATACAAGGAAGACTGAGAAACCGTACAAGCTAGAACCCAACCAGGCTCTGAAACATCTAACCTCACGAACTAATTGGCAAAGGCCTGAACATCCGATGCAAGTGGTCTTTCACTACTAGGAATAAATGCAAGGCTACCCATACTCACCACCTTCCTACTCAATGCATCGACTACCACATTGGCCTTCCGGGATGATACAAAATGTGGATATCATAGTCCTTTAGCAGCTCCAACCATCTTCGCTATCTCTAATTTAGATCCTTTTGCTTGAACACGTACTGGAGACTCCGATGATCCATAAATACCTCTCAAGACACACCGTAGAGATAATGCCTCCAAATCTTCGATGCATGAATGATGGCTGCCAACTCCAAATCACGAGCAAGGTATTTCTTCTCATGAGGCTTCAACTGGTGTAAAGCTTAAGCAATCACTCTATCCTCCTGCATCAAGACACACCCAATACCAATCCGAGAAGCATCACAATACACTATATAAGAACCCGATACTGAAGGCAAAACTAGAACATGAGCTGTGCTCAAGGCAGTCTTGAGCTTCTAAAAGCTCTCCTCACACACATCGGACCACCTGAATAGAGCACCCTTCTGGGTCAACCTGGTCAAGGGCGTTGCAATAGACTAGAAACCCTCCACGAAGCGACGGTAAAATCCGGCAAATCCGAGAAAACTCTAAATCTCAGTAGCTGAAGACGGTCTGGGCCAACTCTGAACTGCCTCTATCTTCATTGGATCCACCTTAATCCCCCCACTAGACACCACGTGCCCCAAGAACGCCACCAAACTGAGCCAAAAACTCACACTTGGAGAACTTGGCATACAACTTATCCTCCCTGAACCTCTGTATTGCAATCCTTGGATATTGTGCATGCTCCTCCTGGCTACGTGAGTACACCTGGATATCATCAATAAATACTATGACAAACGAATTAAGATATGGCTGGAATACACTGCTTATCAGATGCATGAATGTTGATGGGGCATTGGTCATCCCAAAACACATCACAAGGAACTCATAGTAACCATAGCGGGTCCTGAATGCCGTCTTGAGAATATCCGAGTCCCGAATCTTAGAGAACACTCTCGCTCCCTAAAGCTAGTCAAATAAGTCATCAATGCGCGGCAAAGGATACTTGTTCTTAATTCTAACTTTCTCAACTGCCTATAGTCGATGCACATCTGCATAATACCATCATTCTTCTTCATAAACAGAACTGGTGCACCCCAAGGCAACACACTAGGCCTAATGAACACCTTATCAAGAAGCTCTTGAAGCTGCTATTTCAATTCCTTCAACTCTGCTGTATAGTATGGAGGAATAGTAATGGGCTTAATGCCCGGCACCATATCAACACCAAAATCAATGTCCCTGTCGGGTGGCATGCTCGGCAGGTCTGCAGGAAATACATCTGGAAAGTATCGCACTACTAGAATAGAATCAATAGTAGGAGTATCAGCAACAACATTCTCACAAAAGCCAAATATGACAAACACCCCTTCCCAACCATCCGTTGGGCCTTTAGGTATGAAATCACCCCACTGGTAACATTGTCCATAGAACCTCTCCACTCGATCCTAGGTAACCCTGGCATCACCAACGTCACGGTCTTAGCGTTACAATCCAAAATAGCATCACATGGGGACAACCAATCCATACCCAAAATCACATCAAAATTAACTGTACTAAACAATAAGAGATCAACTTTAGTCTCCAATCCCCCAATAGTTACCACACACGATCAATACACACAGTCTATGACAATAAAATTGCCCACCGGCGTAGATACATGAATAGGTGAAACTAAGGACTCACGGGGCATTTCAAAATAACAAGTAAAATAAGATAATATATATGAATAAGTGGAACCAGTGTTAAATAAGGTGGCAGCATCCCTGTGGCATACTGAAACAATACATGTGATCACTGCTTCTGAAGCAACGACCTCTGACCCGGCAGGGATAGCATAGCATCGAGCCTAACCGCCACCTAATCGGCCTCCCTCTCTAGGGCAACCTCTAGCTATTTGGGCCCTACCCCGAGATAGTTGAGTGGGTGGTGATGTAACTGGCGCGGAAGTTGCAGCTTGACTCCTCTACTGAACTGGACTTCCCAAATGATGGGCACAATACCTCTTCATATGACCAAACTCTCCATACACAAAGCAACCTCGCTCCGACAATGGAGGCAAGTACTGAAGCAGACCCCGAGAACCAGAAGAACTACTAGAGGGACCTGACACAAATGAACCCTGAATTGATGGAGCACGAGATAAACTCTGAGTTGGGAGGGCAGTGAGAGATGACTGACCCAGACGAGCATTGTATAAACTATGGCAAGTTGATGCACCACGATGAACCGGACATGCCATCTGTGCGGGTCTATAAGGACAATCCCTGCTGTGGTGGGACTACCCTCTAGAAGAAACATTGCTGAAACTATCCAAACCACGAGGCCTCTTGGCCTCCCTCTTCTCACACTCCTGATTACGGACCTACTCTAGCCGCTGAGCAATATCAACCACCTCATCAAACCTAGCACCTGATGCGATCTCTCGAGTCATGAAAAACGTAGTCCATAGTTGAGGCCATTAATGGGCCTCCAATCCTCTCCCTCTCTATGGGAACCATCCAGATTGCGTGACGATCCAACTCTGAAAATCTCATTTCATACTGGGTCACGGACAAACCCTCCTGGCGTAGCTGCTCAAACTACCTACGCAACTCCTCCTTGTGGGTATATGGTACAAAATTCTCCAAGAAGAGAACGAAGAACTCATGCCACGTAAGTTGTGCAGCATCGAGCGGCCTGCTCAACTCATAGGTCTCCCACCATGTGAAGGCTGCCCCCGACAGCTGAAATGTAGCAAATGAAACTCTACTAGTCTCCAGAATACCCGTCGTGTGATAAATCCACTTGCATCAATCTACAAAATACTGATCATCCTCTGACTCAGACCCACTAAATAATGGAGGCTTGAGCCTCCCAAACCTCTCTAGCCTCTTCTACACCTCATCAATCATAAGGGGACCCATTTAGGCCTGAGCAACTACAAATGGCTGGGTTGTTAGTACCCCTGGTGTCTGAAGTCCCTACACCACCTACTTTGCAGTACGAGCAGCAGGAATCTGAGCACCTCCCTCAGCCTGAGAAGTGGTTGGTGCGGCCTAAATTGAAACCGCTCGAGCAAGGCTAGTGCATACAGTCAATATCTAGGTCAGAGCCTCCTGAAGACCACGATCACAGTGGGCATAACTTGTGCCTAAATTGGTCCCACCGCATCTACAATCTGCTCCTGAGCTGGAGCAACTGGTGGATCTATAGGTGCTGCCCTAGCTACTGTACGAGCTACACGTCGGCCTCTACCACAACCCCGGCCTCTCGTGGCCCTAGCTGGTGGTACTGGTGGCCGTTCGCCCGATCCAGTAGCACGTGTCCTCACCATCTGTAAGAGAATAGAATAACAAAAGTTTAGTTTCCCGAATCAACAAATTCGCCCAACAAGAATACAAGAAAGTGAAGATTTTCCTAAGGGTTTGGTAGCCTCTCAAAAATAAATACAGATATCTCCGCACCGATTCGAAAATCTCTACTAAACCTGCCCATGACTCGTGAGACCTATCTAACCTAGGCTCTGATATCAACTTGTCATGACCCAAAACTCAACATATTGTGATGCAGCCTATCATGGTACTAGGCAAGCCGGCATCCATAAATAACTACACATTTTTAAGTTGAAAACAAGGTGAAATACCGCAACTCTTATAATTACCCGTTAATGAAAATACCGCAACTGAATACAAAATCCCCCAAGATGCGGGTGTCACTAAGTATTTGAGCATCTAAATGACAAAACAATCTAACCGCAAAAAACAATTGTCTAGAAGGATAGAAGAGTGCTAAAATAAAAGAAAAGAAGTAGAGTCGAAGTCTGCGGACGCCAAGGCAGCTACCTCAATAGTCTCCAAACTAATGCAGCTCCAAATCTAGCAACCAAGAAGTACCTGGATCTGCACACGAAGTGCAGAGTGTATTATGAGTACAACCAACCCAATGTACTCAGTAAGCAATATGATTAACCTTGGGCTGAAAGCAGTGACGAGCTCAGAAAGGTACAGTCAAAATCTAGATAATAACAGTAATAACTCATAAAGAAATCCAATAATCAGTTTGTAGACAGTTCAGAAATGTAGACATGCTTTCAAGTAATTAACCGTTTAAGCTCAACATGGATAAAATATCCCAAGAATGATTAATATGATAAATCTTATATCTCTATATCTACATGTCAAAAGTGCATGCCACATGCAATGCATCACAATGATAACCTCACGTACTCACACTCTTAGAGTACTCAAGCTGACTATCTCAACTCTCACTCATCAAACTTAGTCACTCATTATTTTACCGTACCAGTGCTCACTGGCAGTATGTCAAACTCCAGAGGGGCGGATCGTGCCCAAGCACTAATATAACATGTTGCGGTGCGCAACTCGATCCCATCGTGAATAAATAATACCTATTGCGGCGTGCAACCCGTTCCCATCATGAATCAATAAGGCCCATTGCAGTGCGCAACCCGATCCTATCAATATCACTCACAAACAAGCCCTTGGCCTCACTCAGTTATCAATATCTCCAGTCTCTCGGGCTCACAACACTTATGCCAATCAGCCCAAAACAATGATACATGATGTAACAATAAATGGTAATAGAGACTGAGATATGATATACAAATGATGAATGTGATTGAGTACATAACTGCAATTTAAGGAAATAACTCAACAGCAAAAGAAAGACCTTTGTGGGTCCCAACAGTACCAGCATATAGCCTAAACAATATTTTTAATATGAATCACAACTCAAATTCTCTAACACATGGAGTAAACATGAATAATAGCAAGATTAGATGACTACACAGCTCCACGGAATCAACCGAGTCACAATTTCTGCGATGCACGCCCACATGCCCGTCACCTAGCATGTGCGTCACCTCAACACCAACCACATAACATGTATTTCAGGGATTCATACCCTCAGAACCAAGTTTAGAAGTGTTACATACATCAAACCATGCAAATCCCTACTCCAACAAGCCCTTGCCTAGCGATTTGTCCTACGAACGACTCGAATCTAGCCACAAACAACTCGATACAATCAACACAAGCTATAGAAATCAATTCCATATGATAAAGCTAAGTTCTTTTTCAAAAGTCAACTCAAAAAGTCAACCTCAGTCCCACATCTCAAAATTCGACAAAATTAATAAAATCCAAACACACATTCAACTACAAGTCCAACCATATAAAAATTATTCAATTCCGATCTCAACTCGACCTTCAAAACCTCAAATTATTGTTTATCAAATATCTACAATTTTCCCTGATGTTTCCAACCCAAAACACTAATTAAATGGTAAAAAAATGATAGATTCATGTATATTAACCAAATCCGAGTAAGAATCACTTACCCCAATTAATTCCTTAAAAGTCCCTCCAAGAATCGCCTCAATCCGAGCTCCCAAATTCCAATTATGAAATAATACTCTAACCCTCATTTTTGAATATTATATTATGCTCACGTGCTCCTCTTCGTGATTGTGGAAAGTCCCTTGCGATAGCGGAGAACAATAATTATGTTGCCCTCAAAGAACCCGTCACGAACGCAATTAAACCATCTCGAACGTGATGCATAGATCCATCAACCTATGCGATCGCGGACTCCTTCACGCGATCATGAAGAACAATCGCGCGGACTTCCCCAGCCTCCTCCTTCCTTCTTCGTGGACGCGACCCAACAAATGCGTTCGCGTAGCACTGACTTCCCAAGCTTCATGACCGCAGACCCATTCTCACGATTTCATAGAACAAACTTCCATCAGTCGCCAAACAACTCTTCGCGATCACGAATTTCCACTCGCGATCGCGTATAAGAAAACCAGCAGCTGTCATGACAACAACTTCAGCAAATCTTCCCAGCCAAATTTCAATCCGTTAACCATCTGAAATCTACCCGATGCCTCCAGGGCCTCAACCAAACATACAAACAAGTTCTAAAACATTATACGAACTCGCTCGAAGCCTCAAATAATATCAAACAACACTAAAACCACGAATCACATATCGATTCAAGCCTAATGAACTTATGAACTTCTAACTTCGAAAGGTAATGCCCAAACATATTAAACAACCTACGATTGACCTCAAATTTTGCACAAAAGTCATAAATGACACAACGGGCCTATTCCAACTTCCAGAACCACAATCTGAGTCTGTTAAAAATAAAGTTAACTCTCGATCAAACTTCTCAACTCTCCAAACCTCAACTTTTCGAACTTTTTCCAATTCAAGCCAAAATCACCTATGGACCTCCAACTCAATATTCGGACATACTCCTAACTCCAAAAGCACCATACTGAGCTATCAGAACCATCAAAACTCCATTCCGTAGCCATTTACACATAAGTCAACATCCAGTCAACTCTTTCAACTTAGGCTTCCAACCTTGGGACTAAGTGTCCCAACTCATTCCGAAATATCCGTAGAACTAAACCAACCACCCTGGTAAGTTACATAATAACAAACAAACACATAATAGGAAATAAATGGGGGAACAAGGCTATAATACTCAAAACGATCGGCCGAGTAGTTATAGAATCAAAGTGTCCAAATCAACCTGAAATCTTTCCTGAACGAAACTAATCAGCCCCGAGTCACAAAATCATAAACACACATGTGTGAAGCATTAAATGGGTAACAACCAAGAATAATAATAATAATATATATATATATATATATATATATATATATATATATATATATATATATATATATATATATATATACACGATGATGTATGTCCTGTGTATAGTCGAATGTATGGAGGTACATATGTAACTCTCTATCTTTGTCCAACATCATGGAATAACACAAAGCATATGGGAACCCCTCTCAATTATATACGATGGAAATATACGGAAAGATGTAATAGCTACTGAGACACGAGCTCTATAATATGCCTTTCTCGTATAATATTCATCCAATTTGTACTTACTATGGATTCATACCAATGAAAGAAAAGGGATAGCCATTTCATACCTTATCACAATTTGTCCAATAACCTCATTGAAGTTATCACACCTTAATCTACAACAGCGATAATAATGATATCGTTAAGCTACAAAGGACACAACTATTGTACAACAAATGACAAGCTTATTTTATATTAAAACGAGCAGCATCTCCCATATTTTTGTTACATACCCATGTCCTATATTGCAGAAAAACCCAACCAACAACCAATAGATGTACGGAATACAACCAACACAATAGTACGTTGAACGTCAAGCTCGGTTCATGTCTAATAAAACTACATTGTCAAACCCTCTTTCCCCCTTCTTTCTTTTTTTCCAGGAAAATATTGATAATAACAATACAATATACTCAGATTATTTCATACATTTTCCAACCATAAAATGCTAGAAGAACACCTCCCATATAGTCTAACAATCGAGAACAACATAACTATTTTCAGATTACTAGAAACATGTTTCCAACTTCTCTTTCTCATTTCTTTCAAATCGATTAACACAACCAATAACACATAAATAAGCTTCTTCTCATGCAAACCAGCCATTAATTCACTTAAAAAAATAAGCTTCCAATAACTCATAGAAGCTTAGACAAAGGAAGAAGAAGCATAAATTCAACTCACACCACTTAGAGTCAGCCGAAACATAGGCTCACCCAACTTGAATAAACCTCCAACGTAGCCATAAAAAAAGAGAAAAAGAAACCAGCAAGCACTTCGGGTTTGTTCGGCACTAGAATCACTTGAATCCCTTGAAACCACTTAGGGTTTTTGTGGAATTTCTCAGAGAAGTTTGCAGGGGTGTTTCCTCTAACTTTAGGCTCATAAAGATGAGTGGAATAATGAATGAAATACCTTAAAAAGTACCCTTTGGCTGACCCCAACTAGCCCCATTTTAGGGACTTATTTGATTCTTTCATTTAAGCAAGTAGGTGACACACCTACTTGTCACCTATGCAGTCTCGCAAAAATACAAATATCTCCCTACTTCGATGTTGCATTGACAAACAATTTAAGGCATTTGAAACTAGACTCAAATAGCTTCAATTTGGTAGATGGATCACCCCGTAACTCTAAGTATATTGCGAGAAAAGCTCAGAGACATTAGATCCAAATTTTAGTAAACTAATGAACATAACTTGCAATAAATTTTACTGACATTTATTTTACAACTTGTTTGACTTCAAAACTCAACATACAAATTGTTAGTACTCTATGTTCGAATATAATTTTTGCAAAAATAAAATAAAACAGAAATAAAAACAGAAGAATTAAAAGTTCCGAGCCCAATAGAAAATTATGTTTCCTTAAGGAATTTAATCCCCTCACTATTGCCCAAGGTTGGAAGGGAAGCCTTGACGTAACTGGTACTACCACGTGACCAGGAGGTCACAGGTTCAAGCCCTGGAAATAGCTTCTTACAGAAATGCAGGGTAAGACTGCATATAATAGACCCTTATAGTCCGGCACTTCCCCAAACCCCGTGCTTAGTTGGAGCTTAGTACACAGAGCTGCCCTACCCTTTAACTGTTGCCCAAGGTTATTGGAATAATTCCTCCCACGATAGAATAGAATAACTATTCTGTAATACTGGCAATGAAATGACAGAATTTTGTCGAACTTAACAAACAGCAGTAAACCACACTGATGCTTACGTTTTGCTTTGAAAAAATAATGTAGAGATGTAGAAGAGAGATGGGAGAGTTTGCAGATTTTTGGTCGTGAAAAATGAGGCTAAGCCTCTGTATTTATAACCAACAGAGTTGAGTCCCAACATTTGCAAAGATGCTTGTTCGTTGACAAGGTGTATATTCGACAAAAATTATTTAAATTTCTATTAAAGGAATAGTTGGTCGCAAATTTGACCGTTGGCAAAATACTGCCGCGAATTTCCAAATTAGTTTTCTCGCACAAAAATATCAGAAAAGAAAAAAATTAAATCACGGAAAAATAAAATAAATTTGGTCCAAAAAATCTATCAATCAATCATATCAATAGGCGAAATTCGAAGCCGAAGCCGAAGCCGAGCCGAGCGAGCGACGATGACGACGATGCGATACACCACTTGTAATGACCCAGCCGGTTGTTTTGAGAACTAGCATCCCTTTTGGCTGCTTAAGGTCTCGAGAAGCTTTGTATTATATGTTATGACTTGCGTGTATGGCCGAGTGCAGTTTTCAGATGATTCTGGATCAATTCGGAAGAAGGATTCTTGTTTTAGAAGATTAAGCAGTAAGAGTTTACTCGAGTTTTGACTTTTATGTAGACGACTCTGAAATGGTATTTTAATGATTCTAACAGCTTTGTATGGTGATTTTGGACTAAGGCGTGTGTACGAATTTTGATTTGGAGGTCCGTAGGATAATTTGAAGCATTTCGGCAAAAATTGGAAATTTGAAGTTTTTGGATGGTTGAGAGGTTTAACCGAGAGTTGACTTTGGTAATATCTGGATCGGATTTCGATTCCATGAGTTGTATTAGCTCCGTTATGTAATTTGGAACTTGCATGCAAAATATTACGTCGTTCTGGGTTGATTTGATATGTTTCGGCACAAGTTTTGGAAGTTAGAAGATTTGAATGTTCATAAGTTCGATTCGCGGTGCAATTCATAATTTTGACATTGTTTGATGTGATTTGAGGCCTCGCCTAAGTTTGTATTGTGTTTTAGGATGTGTTGGTATATTTGGTTGAGGTTCATGGGGGGCCTCGGGTGTGTTTCGGATGGGCTACAGGCCATTTCTCTATGTTTTTGGACATCTGTTGCTAGTGCCTGATTTCCTTCTTCTGATCGCAAAGTTGCAGTAGCGATCGCATAGCCTGTTTTGTAAATGATCAATTTCCTTCTTCTCGTTCGCTGTGAAAGCTACACGATCGCGAACGTGTGGGTTCTACTTCTTCGCGTTCGCACTCCTTTTTTCGCGTTCGCGTAGAGCTTCCGGTGGGACAGTGTGATGTCTTCTACGCGATCGCATACCTATTTATGCGATCGAGTAGTGCATTTTTTGGGAAGAGGAATTTTTTATATGCCATCGCATCATTTCTTCCACGATCGCGATGTGTAAATCGTTGGGCATCAAAATATATTTTCCAAAATCGTGTGTTTTGTCCATTTTTCATCTTCTGAGCTAGAGACCTCAGATTTGAGCTATTTTTGAGGGGTTCTTCACGTGGTTGATTGGGGTAAGTGATATTTACCCAATTTTGATTTTATTTCATGGTTTTATCTTTTTCTTATCATTAAATTAGAGAATTAAGTTGGAAATTTGTAAAATCTTTCAAGAGTGTAAAATGATGATTTGAACGATGAATTTATATCGGAAGTTGATAATTTTGGTATTGTTGAACTCGTATCGGAATGAGTGTTCGGGTTTTGTGAATTTTATTGGGTTCCGAGGTGCGAGTCTGGGATCGACTTGTGGGTTGACTTTTTAGTTATTGTTAAAGATTGAAGCTTTATTATCCGAAATTGTTTCCTATGAGTTTTATTTATGATTTGAAGTTATTTTGGCTAGATTTGAGCTATCCGGAGGTTGTTTCACTCGAGAAGGTCATTTTAGAGTAACGGTGTAGCTTCCTTGAGGTATGTATCTTGCCTAACTTTGTGTGGGGGAACTACCCCTTAGGATTTGAGTCTTTGGTGCTAATTGTGTCATGAGAAGGCCGTGTACGCAAGGTGACGAGTATGTGATCTGGCTTATTTGTAGAAATTTGACCGTTTATGGCTCTTAGTTTCTTATGTCCATTAAATATGAATTTGTCTTGTCATGTGAAATTCCTCATTTACTAAATTCACCTTTACGTGTCTTATTTGCAATTATTTACTTCATGTTTTACCCTTATTGTCGATTAAACTCTTATGTGCCTTAAATGAAGTTGTTGCCTCTTTTATTGCCATGCTATCCTTTCTGTAATTATTTATCTTTGGTTGAAGTTATTATTATCTTTTTCGTAATTTCTTATAATTAGTTGAAGTTATTATTATCTTTTCCATAATTTGCTTATCCTTAATTAAATTTTTTGTATCTCTTCCGTAATTGCTCAACACTAAATGAAGTTTTGTTATCCCTTATCAATGTTGACTTATCCTTATTTGGAATCATTGATTCATGTTATCCCTCTTATCGTTGAATTATACTTTTGTGGAATCATTGCTACACATTATCCCTTCCTTGTTGAGCTATTCTTGTTGAGACCATTATTCCCTGTTGTATCTTTCTTTGTGAGCTCGTTCTTCCGTCTCTTTGTGTTTTGAAGTTCTTGAGTTGATTTACTTGCCGTATTCTCGTATTATTGTCGTTTGTTGTTGTTGTATTCAATGTTGTTGAACCGAGGGCTATGTGTGATTGTGATATTGAAACTGTTTTAAGTAAATGTTGTGGCATGTGGGCACATATTGTGAAAGTCATTTATTTGAGTTGTTATGTTTTGGCATACGTTGTTTGCATGAGGTTTCTGTCATTCTGTTATTATTGCGTTTGCACGAGGTTTCTGCCGTGCCGTTATTGTATTTGCATGAGGTTTCTGCCGTACTGTTGTTATTGTGTTGCACGAGGTTTCTGCCATGCTGTTATTATTATTGATACGCATGTGGTGGTATAAGGTCTGGGTGTTGAAACGCATGCGGTGAGATAAGGTGGGCTTGAAATGCTTGGCTAGTAGGAGAACTACTAGAAGCCATACGGTGTGATAAGGTGGGATAAAATGTGGGATGCTATTTCAGGAAAAATGATTTTCAAAAACTAAATATAAAAGCTCGCACGGTGATATAAGGAAAGTTTGTGATTCATTTTATGATTTGAGGCTACAAGGCGGTACCTCGGTAGGGCTCTTGTTGTCTTTTCCTCAATCTTTTGTACTTGTCTTTGATTGTTGTCTCCTTAGCATACTATAAATTATCTCCCTCCGTGTTGCACTATTTGCTTAGTTCTATGTAGAACATTTCGTGGTGATCGTTTCTTATGTGCTATTCAATGTCTCTATTCTTATTCGTTGACTTGGATTGTGGTAGAACACTTGCATAAGCATACACATAGTTAAGTCACCCATATTGGCTTTAGAAGATGAAGGCTGAAGTCATTGACCATTATACGTACTCCTATCTACCTGCCTTTTGTGTGAGGAATGTTCGATTGGAACATGAGTCATCCATGCGGTTATGAGTTCTAATGTGGGAACAAGTTGCCAAGTGATTAGGGTTCATGAATTAGGACCCGTGAGTTGTGATTATGAGATTCGGTACCTCGTGGAAATGCTTGAACAGATCTTGTATAAAGGCGGTTGTTCTTATTGAGTTGTTGCTGGTCTTCCTTTTGTTTGGTTTCACTGGACTTAGACTGTGATCAACATACTCTACAACATTATTAACTGACTGCTTCCTGTTAAAGATTGATATTACTAGAATATCATTGCAAATATTGTTTTGTATTCTTTATCCTGCTTAGATTTATATTAATATTGTTTCTCTGTTAGTTAACCTTCACACTTGTTCAGGTTGTTTAGTCCGGTAGGTGTCTTGACTGTCCCTCATCACTACTCCACCGAGGTTAGTCTTGATACTTACTCGGTACCGCTGTGGTGTACTCATACTATGCTTCTGTACATTTTTATGCAGATCTAGGTGCCTCGGTTGTTGTTGATTATTAGCTGACTGGTCAAGCATTGCTGTGGAGACTCAAGGTAAACCTATTGTCGCGTTCGCAGTCCTCGGAGTTACCTCTGATATTTTACTTGTACTGTTTAATTCTATTCCGAACAGTTGTATTTAGGGCTTTTCTAGCAAACTCAGTAGAGATTATGACTTGTACTACTGATTTTGGGACTGTAAGTTGTGTATAAAGATTTATATTTCATATTTATTATTTGATGGTTGAATTCTTCTTTTAATTCAGTAAGTGTTAGGCTTACCTAGTCTTGGAGACTAGGTGCCATCACGACATCCCATGAAGGGAAATTGGGGTCGTGACAAGTTGGTATCGGAGCTCTAGGTTCATAGGTGCTACGAGTGATGAGTGAGTTTAGTAGAGTCTTGCGGATCGGCACGGAGACATCTGTACTTATCTTCGGGAGGCTACAAAACTATTAGGATAGTTTCACTTCTTTCATTCCTATTATGGGAGTTTATTGATCTCGAATCATGGGAGGATACGAGCTGCAGTTACCGACAAAGCTGCCCCTAAAGCCGGTGTTGCAAAGGTCCGAGGCAGAGGTAGAGGCAGGGGCCGAGGAGGAGCATGTGACGTAGCTAGAGCACCTATCAGAGCAACAGTTGAGGAGCCATCAGTAGCTCCGGGTGGGGAACTGGTACCGGAGGCACCTGTTGTTACCCTAGGACTTCAGGAGACATTAGCACAGTTCCTGAGCATGTTTGGTATAGTGGCTCAGGCGGGGTTGATTTCGGTTGCACCATCTACTTCAAAGATCGGGGGAGGAGCTCAGACTCTCATTGCCCGTACTCCGGAGTAGCGAGTCCACGTTGGTCAGATCCTAGGAGTCATGCCGACATAGTCTGTTATTCCAGTTCAGCCCATGGTTAGGGAAGCAACACCTGAGGAGGAACAACTTAGACTTGCATGGTTCAAGTCACAAGCACCAATGAGTCGTGATAGAGGCAGAGGCGGAGCATCTAGCTCAAGCGGTCCTCAGAATCGCATTTATGCGTTGGTAGAACGACAGGATCAGGAGTCATCGTCTGATGTTGTTACAGGTATATTATCAGTCTCATCATATTATGGATATTCATTGATTGACCCAAGTTCCACCTTATCATATTTTACTCTGTTGGTTGCTAGTAAGTTTGGAATAAAACCTGAATTGGTTAAACCTTTTGAGGTGTTTACACTTGTTGGGGACTTAGTAATAGCTATGCGAGTATATAGGGGTTGTATAATAGTGGTTCATAGTCGATCTACCGTAGCGGACCTAATCGAGTTAGATATGGTAGAATTTGATGTTATAATGGGTATGGATTGGTTGGCTTCTTGTCATGCCAACGTTGATTGTAGATTAAAGATGGTCCGATTCTAATTTCTAGGGGAGCCTGTTTTGGAACGAAAAGGTAATACGGCATCGCCGAGAGGTAAATTTATTTCCTATATCAAGGCAAGGAAGATGATCAGAAAAGGGCTGTATTTATCACTTAGTTCAGGTTCGGGATGTGGAGGTAGATTCACCAACCATTCTGTCCATTCATGTGGGTAATGAGTTTCTCGATATTTTTCCCAATGAGCTTCCGGGTCTTCCGCCAGAGCAAGAAATTGAGTTTGCCATTGACCTACTACCAGATATTCATCCAATATCTATTCCTCCCTATAGAATGACCCCCGCAAAGCTGAAAAAGTTGAAGGAACAACTAAAGGACTTGCTTGAAAAAGGCTTTATCAGACCTAGTACATCACCGTGGGGAGCACCTGTGTTATTTGTATGGATGAAAGATGGTTCCTTACGGATGTGTATTGATTATAGTTGAATAAGATGATAATCAAGAATAAGTACCCGTTCCCGAGGATTGATGATTTATTTGATCAGTTGCAAGGTGCCAAGTATTTCTCAAAGATAGACTTGAGGTCCGGGTACCATTAGGTAAGGGTTAAGGAGAAAGATATTCCGAAGACAACATTCAGGACCAGATACGGGCACTTTGGGTTCGTGTTATGTCGTTCGGTTTGACCAATGCTCCAACAGTATTCATGGATTTGATGGACCGTGTGTTTAGACCCTTTTTAGATCTGTTCGTAATTGTATTTATTGATGATATATTGGTGTATTCTCGTTCAGAGGATGAGCATGCAGATCGTTTGCGTACTGTGCTCAGAGTTCTACAAAAAGGGAAGTTGTATGCAAAATTCTCTAAATGTGAATTCTGGTTGAACTCTGTAGCTTTCCTTGGCCATATCATTTTGGGTGAAGGTATCCAGGTTGATACACAAAAGATTGAGGCAGTAAAGACTTGACCTAGACCCACAACACCGACGAAGGTTTGTAGCTTTCTCGGTTTGGCAGGTTATTACAGGAGATTCGTAGAGGGATTTTCGTCCCTTTCAGCACCTTTGACAAAGTTGACTCAGAAGGGAGCAAAGTTTTAATGGACTGATGCTTGCGAACAGAGTTTTCAGGCATTGAAGAACAAATTAACTTCAGGACTGGTTCTAATGCTCCCAGAAGGGACCGATGGTTATGTTATCTATTGTGATGCCTCGGGCGTTAGGTTGGGTTGTGTACTGATGCAACATGGTAAAGTTGTAGCTTATGCTTCTAGACAACTAAGAAAGCATGCGAAGAATTACCCGACCCATGATTTAGAGTTAGCCGCAGTGATTCATGCACTAAAGATGCGGAGGCACTACTTGTATGGCATTCATGTTGATATCTATACGGATCATAAGAGCCTCCAGTATATCTTCAAGCAAAATGAATTGAATTTACATCAAAGGAGATAGTTGGAGCTACTTAAAGATTATGACGTTGATATTTTATATCATTCGGGGAAGGCGAACGTGGTAGCCAACGCCCTCAGGCGTAGATCTATAGGTAGCCTATCATATTTACAGCCAGAGAAGAGGGGAATAGCCCATGAGATTCATCAACTAGCTAGTCTTGGAGTTCGGTTACTGGACTCAGGTTATATTGGAATTACTATACAGGATACGGCAACATCTTCTCTAGTAACTGAAAAAAGGAACGCCAGTACGAGGATCCTGTGTTAGTTCATTATAGGGATACCACCCCTTAGAAGGAGAAGACACTATTTGAAATTACAGAAGATGGGGTCCTCAGATATCGAGGACGATTATGTATCCCTAATGTTGCAGGGCTGCGTCGGCAGGTTGTGGGAGAAACTCACTATTCTCGTTATTCTATCAATCCAGGAGCGACAAAGATGTATCATGATATCAGGGAAGTATATTGGTAGGACGGAATGCAAAAGGATATAGCGGAGTTCGTTGCCCAGTGCCCTAACTGTCAGCAGGTTAAGATTGAGCATCAAAAACCCGGTGAATTATTGCAGGCTATGGAGATTCCGACTTGGAAATGGGAAGTAATCAATATGGATTTCATCGTAGGCTTACCTCGTACCTAGTGTAAGTTCATTTCTATATGGGTGATTGTTGATAGGCTTACAAAATTAGTCCATTTTCTAGCCGTTAGGACTACATATTCCGCAGAGGATTATGCAAGGCTTTATATTAAGGAGCTAGTACGACTGCATGGTGTCCATGTATCTATTATCTCGGATAGAGGAGATCAATTTACAGCAAATTTCTTGAGGTCCTTCCAAAGAGGATTGGGGACTCAGGTAAGTCTTAGTACAACATTTCATCCCCAGACAGACGGACAGGCTGAGCGTACTATTCAGACACTTGAGGATATGTTACGGGCTTGTGTGATAGACTTTACAGGTAGCTGGGATGATCATCTGCCGCTTATTGAGTTCGCATATAATAATAACTACCATTCCAGAATTCAGATGGCTCCATACGAAGCTCTTTACGGACGGAAGTGTAGGTCGCCTATAGGGTGCTTCGATGTTGGGGAAACTACGTTAGTAGGACCATAATTTGTACAACAAGAAATCGAGAAAGTTAAGCTTATACAGGAAAGGCTATTAGCAGCTCAAAGCCGTCAGAACTCTTATGCGGATAATCGACGGCAAGACTTGGAGTTTCAGGTTGATGGCTGGGTATTCCTAAAGGTAACACCGATGAAAGGTGTTATGAGGTTTGGTAAGAAAGGAAAAATTAGCCCTCGGTACATTGGGCCATATAGGATCATACGCAAAGTAGGCCTGGTAGCATATGAGTTAGACTTGCCTTCGGACTTGGAGTATGTACATCCAGTATTTCATGTGTCTATGCTCCATAAATGTATCAGAGATCCTTCTAGAATCATGTCAGTTAATGACGTTCAGGTCACAGAGCATCTATCATTTGAAGAAACTCCCATTGCTATATTAGACAGACATGTTCGGAGATCGAGAACTAAAGACGTAGCTTCGGTGAAAGTACTTTGTAGAAACAATAATGTGGAAGAAATGACTTGGGAGGCCGAAGAAGACATGGAGTCTAGATATCCTCACTTATTTCCTCTTCTAGAGAAGGGTCCGACTGAGACATCACAACCTTAAGGTACGTGTACGGATTCTTGTGTTAGTTATTGTCATTGGTCGTGTGAGGCCATTGTCGTTATCGATGATTGTGGTCCTATGTGGCATTGAATTATTGAGTTTCTAAGGAAGAGTTAGTAGTAGTATTGTTACAAAGGCAACTCTGTCAATGTTTATATAGATCCCGGGGAGTTAAACATTCGAGGACGAATGTTTCTAAGTGGGGAAGGATGTTACATCTCGCATTTTTGCACATAAAAGTTTTGCCGTAAGTTAATCGACGTAGACTCGGGGATGAGATTATCTTGAGGTTATAAGCATTTATGCTATTTATAAAAAGCAATAAGTAAGTGCGTGGAGGTTAAAGGGTAAACGAATCAAAGAAAGTGATTTTAGTCGAAATTTGTCGATATAGGATAAAATACGGTCCGAGCTACAATACCTGGTATTTATGGACTAGTGCCATACAAGGTACTACATGGCTATGATAGTAAGGTTTATAAGGTATGTTAAAAGTGTGTAGTATTTTAAGTAAGTTGAGATAATTCTTAATTATTGGGTAATTGGTTAATTATTGGGTAATGGGATATTACCTAATTAATTAAAGATTATTGGATAAAGATTAAATCCCCCCAATAAGGGAATTACGTGGCAGCCCCCAAACCTTATTACTCTTAAGTCGTTGTAGAATAGTTGGCAAGATTTAAATCGTTATGAATTATGTGGTGGCTGCATATCCATGTATATAATATATCTCTAACTTTAGAGACATGGATGGATAAGCAACGTGAATCACAAACTCATTCTCATAAGCATCTGATGAGGATTCAAACGTAAATGTTGTGTGTTACAAACGAAAGTCATATAAGCAACGCCCAAGACCTTTAACAATTCAAATTAACATGAGATTTTGCAATTTTAAGGGAGTACGGTGTATTCTTTCTCAAGAGAATCGACTCAGGTATATTAAGGCTATCCCTTCTTTCTTTTTGGCATGATCCGTACAATACAAATTAAACGAGCAAAATACGCAACCTTCATAATTGACTCTATTCATAGAAATAGTAGAGGTGCCTATGTTCTTGAAGTCCCATGTATCTTATTGTCACATCTTCTGTTCATGGGTCTCAGAAAATACGTAAGTTGATAAAATTTATTTCATGATATTAATCAGAGGCATAATGGTCCTATGATGTTTCGAGAGATTTTATTGACGTATTTCATATGTATTTCATTCATTTATACATGTACATTGACCCATGACCAGATGGCATTATATACGCGTATATTATATGTATATGGGATATGGGAAAAGGTTACGGCGTTATATACGCACCACCACCTGATCAACTGGTACATGTGATGATTTTGCCCACAGTGGCCGAGATAATATGTTGGAATGCCCTCAGAGGCTTGATGATGTTGTGTACACCTATACCTATGAATGACATGATATTTATACGCTCGTGCATGACATTATAAATGTTTCAGGATTTACAAAGTGATTTAGACTTACTGGCAGAATTCTTTATTCCATGTTTCATCTATGTCTGTTATGTACTGATTTTTATGCCTTACATACTCAGTACATTATTCATGCTGACGCCCTATTTCCTGGGGCCTATGTTTCATGCCCGCAGGTGCAGGTAGACAAGCAAACAATCCCCCTTCTTAGGATCCTTGATCATCGAGAGTTGGCATGCTCCATTTGATCCGGAGCTGCTTTTGATTGTGGTACGATATGCATGTATACATATATGGGTATGAGGTGGCCCAGTCCCGTCCTTGTACAGTTGTATATTCTATGAGGTTTGTAGATAGTTATGTATAGTTGGATAGTATGTGGCCTTGTCAGCTCGCCCTATGTATTCTGCACGTATATGTACATATGTCTTTTGGGCAAATTTCCCTCATGTATGATATTCTCATAATTCAGCAGCTGTTATTCATGTTCATATATTAGTCGCATGCTCAGGGGTGTTCGACAGGTAGAACTCGCGGCCCATCGGTTTGGGTCGTGGCAATTATTATCTGACTGCTTTCTGTTAAATATTGATGTTATTAGTGTATCATTGCATGTATATTTTTGTATTCCTTATCCTGCTTAGCTTTTATATTAATATTGTTTCTCTGTTAGTTCACCTTCACACTTGTTCAGGTTGTTTAGTCTGGTAGGTGTCTTGATTGTCCCTCGTTACTACTCCACCGAGGTTAGTCTTGATACTTACTGGGTACCGCTGTGGTGTACTCATACTACGCTTCTGCATATTTTTTCGTAGATCCAGGTGCCTCGGTTATTGTGGATTATTAGCTGACTGGTCAAGCATTGCTGTGGAGACTCAAGGTAAACCTGTCATCGCATTCGCAGGCCTCAGAGTCACCTCTGATGTTTTACTTGTACTGTTTAATTCGATTCCGAACAATCGTATTTAGCGATTTCCTAGCAAACTTAGTAGATCTTATGACTTGTACTACCGGTTTTGGGACTGTAAGTTGTGTATAAAAACTTTTATTTCATATTTATTATTTGATGTTTGAATTCTTCTATTATTTAAGTAAGTGTTAGGCTTACCTAGTCATAGAGACTAGGTGCCGTTACGACATCCCTTGGAGGGAAATTGGGGTCGTGACACCAATTCTTCTCAACTCTTTAAGATCTTGAAGGTGTGCTTCTCTGTATAAGCACAAGAATTTTCTTTTCATTTTCCGATGAGGGACATAGTGCCTTAGTAAAAGAAACATTTCAATCTTTTTGTTTGCCTCTAAATCTTTTTCCTCCGATTCCAATTCACACCTCTTTATTTAATTAGATAAAAACCCAAAAATTCCCCACATGAATGGAGAATGGCTATTTGAAAATATGCATGCATAAAAAACTGTATGATTTACAAACAAGGATTAATCGCATCTAGATAAGTAGGTTTCCTTTTGAACTTTCCTTAGTGAACTTATGTCAGATATACTCGGTCAATCGGTAAATTTAATATCTTTAGACCGTCGAACTTTGGTGTATACCTAGACAGCCATAAGTCACACAATCAACCCTTTAACCGTCTTTGGTTCTCATTATTGTGTTCGTTTCAGCCATGAACACCGCCTGGTTCATAAGTGCATAGAGAACTGGCCTTACAGAATTCTCCTTGAAGTGGCGTACACTTTACACTTATATATGTGGTTCCTAAATATGTTATCCAATAGATACACTGTTTGATATACTCCGTATCAAACTTAGAAAACATTAAAAAGCCTTAATGCTTTATTCTTGGTGCTGAACATTGTCTTTGCCACGAGAATGGATCAAAGTTTTATATGACAATGTTGAATCGTCATTAGTGACTTTGTTTGATCTATTTGAACCTAGATCTTGGGATCTCCAGTCTTCTAGGTAGAGTTACAACCACAATGACTTATCCTTGGCCATAGTCCCATTCACTTTGATGATTTATCAACCGCCTCTCTAGTTATTCCTTTTGTAAGCGGATCCGTCACATTATCTTTTGACTTTACGTAGTCATCTTGATAATTCCACTAGAGATTAGTTGCCTAATGGTGTTATGTCTTCGTCGTATGTGACGAGATTTACCTCTATACATAACTCTCCCAACCCTTCCTATTACCGCTTGACTATCGCAATCTATGCATATAAGAGTTACTGGTTTGTGCCATTCAGCTTCTTCTCCAGCCTTATCTTACGCTATAAACTCAAACTCCATTGTAGAGCGAGCGATACATGTCTGTTTGGATGATTTCTAAGATACTACTCCTCCACCAATAGTAAAAACGTATCGACTTGCGAACTTTGTTTTTGATGATCCAGTGATCCAATTTGCATCACTATATCCTTCAATTACCACATGATACTTATTGCAGTGCAAAGCATAATCTTGGGTACATTTTAGATACCCCACAACTCGTTTCATTGCCATATAATGAGTTTGGTCGGGATTACTTGTGTAACAACTCTGTTTACTTACTGCACAAGATATATCAGGTTCTGTACAATTCATGATGTATATTAAACTTCCCAACAATCGAGCATGATCAAGTTGAGATCTACTCTGGCCTATATTCTTTCTAAGAGAAACATTTACATCAATCGGGGTATTTGCAAGTTTGAAATATAAATACTTAAATTTTTCAAGTACCAATTTAACATAATGAGATTGAGACAATTTCATACCTTGAGGAGTCCTAGAATAAAATCAGCAACTCCTAAGTCTTTCATATCAAACTTGCTAGCAATCATACGCTTAGTAGCATTTATATCCATAATGTCTTTTCTCATCATTATCATATCATCAACATATAATCATACAATGACTATGTGATTTGGAGTGTTCATAATTTAAACACATTTATCACACTGATTAATCTTAAACCCATCTACCAACATTGTTTGGTCAAATTTCACATTCCATTGTTTGGGCGCTTGTTTCAATCAGTAAAGTGACTGAACAAGTAGGCACACCTTCCTTTCTTTTTCGTGAACCACGAACCCTTCAGGTTGTTACATATAAATTTCATCCTCCAAATCTCCATTTAACAAGGCTGTCTTCACATACATCTCATGGATTTTAAGGCTATACACGGCGGGTAACACTATTAACACCCGAATAGATGTAATACTCGTTATCGGAGAGTATTTATCAAAGTAATCAAGACCTTTTCGTTGTCTAAACCCTTTGACAACTAATCTTGCTTTATATTTGTCAATAGTACATTTAACTTTCATTTTCCTTTTGAAAATTCACTTAAAACCCAAAGGTTTATTTCCTGGAGGAAGATCAACCAATTATCAAGTATGATTACTTAATATGGATTCTATCTCACTATTGACTGCTTCTTTCCAATATTGTGCTTTTGAAGAAGACATTACTTCTTTAAACGTTTGAGGCTCATTTCCAACAAGCATGTCAGAAAATATGGTCCAAAGAAAGTATTTATCCTCTGTCGTTTACTACATCTTGGATTTTTCTCACTAAACGTACTTCCCTTTGCTTCTTCTTGAGGTCGCTAAGATTTTTCACTACAGACTCACATTCATTTTTATACTGATAAATTTTCTCAAAGAATTCAACATTATCTAATTCGATTATCATATAAATAAGAATGTTGGGATTTTCTGATTTATGAACTAGAAAACGATATGCCTTACTCAATCAACGGTTTTCGGTCCAATTTTTACCATTTTGGGTTTAGGAACTTGCACTTAAGCCAAACACCCCCACACTTTAAAATATTTTAAGTTGGGTTTCCTTTCTTTCCATTTTTCATATGGAATGGATTACATTTTGCTATGGGGAACTCAATTGAGTATTCGGTTAGCTCTAAGAATAGCTTCCCCCACAAGTTCTGAGGTATACCAGAACTTATCAACAAGGCATTCATTATCTCCTTTAACATTCTATTCTTTCTTTCTGCAATTCCATTAGATTGCGGTAAGTAGGGGCAATTGTTTGGTGAATAATGCCATATGCCAAACACATTTCTTCAAAAGGAGATTCATATTCACCACCCCTATCATTTCTTAGCATTTTGATATTTTTGTTTAGTTACATTTCAACTTCATTTTTGTATTGCTTGAATGCATCAATTGCTTCATCTTTACTATTAAGTAAGTAAATATAACAATATCTAGTACTGTCGTCAATAAATGTTATGAAATACGTTTTCCCACCGTGAGATGATATTGACTTCATGTTGCAAATAACAGCGTGAATTAAGTCTAAAGGATTTGAATTTCTTTCAACTGACTTATAAGGATGTTTAACATACTTAGATTCCACACATATTTGATATTTCAAATTATCGCATTAAACTTTAGGCAATACTTCCAAGTTAAATATTTTTCCTATAGTTTTGAAGTTGATGTGACCTAAACGTGCATGCCATAAGCTATTTGACTCATGTAAGTAAGAAGAAGCTTGAACTTTATTGATATCAATAACTAATACCTTCAACTTGAAAAGGCCCTAAGTTAGGTAACCTTTTCCTACATAGACATCATTCTTACTTATTAGAACTTTTTTAGAAAGAAACACACACTTAAATCCATTCTTGATAAGAAGTCTAGCAGAGACCAAGTTCTTGCGAATTTCAGGAACATGGAAAATATTGTTTAGAGTCACAACTTCGCCCGAAGTCATCTTCAAAGATATCTTTCCAACTCCTTCAATTTTGGTTGTTGCAGAGTTTTTCATAAAGATAGTCTCGCCAACACTGTGGGAACATAAGAGGCAAATAACTCTTTGTTAGCACAAACAAGGCGAGTGGCTCCAGAATCAATCCACCACTCCTTGGGATCTCCTACCAAAGCTGTATTCAGATAGCATGGCATATAAGTCGTCCATTTCATCATTCTTGTAACGACCAGACCGGTCATTTTACTTTCTAGAATCCCATTCCCCTAAATAAGACTTCCCGTACTTGCTTTTACTGATTTATAACTTGCGGGGATAGTTGGTTCGGGATTTGGAAGAGTTTGGATTGAAATTAGAACACTTGGTTCCTTAAGGTTGGCTTAAAAAGCCAAGTTTGACTTCGCTCAATATTTTGAGTAAACGACCTCAGAATAGGAATTTGATGGTTCCAATTGGTTTGTAAGATGATTTTAGACTTGGGCGTATGTTCGGATCGGGTTTTGGATGACCCGAGAGCGTTTTGGCGCCCAATAGTGAAAGTTGGTTCATGAAGAACTTTGAAGTTCTTTAAATTTGGTTTGGAGCGTGTTTTTGTGTTATCGAGGTCCAAATTGAATTCCAGGACCGGGAATAGTTCCGTAATGTCATTTAAGACTTGCATGCAAAATTTGGTGTCATTCCGAGTAGTCTAAGCATGATTCGGCACATTTGGAGGATTTGAAAAACTTGAAGTTCAAAGTTTGATCCAATTTGGTTTTGGGTTGTGATTCTTGAATTTATTGTTGTTTTATGCATTTCAAGAGTTTGAGTAGGTCCGTATTATGATTACAGACTTGTTGGTGCCTTTGTATGGGGTCCCGAGGGGCTTAGGAGTGTTTCGGACCGCCCGAAGCTAAATCTGAGAAACCAGATTTTCCAGTTCTGGTTTCCTTCTTCGCGTTCGCGAGAGGGCCACCGCGTTTGTGAAGAAGTATTTGGGGCAGTGGGCAAATTGCCCTTCGCATTCGCAGTCAGGCTCACATGTTTCACGAAGCCATGTGAGCCTAGGCCTTCGCGTTCGTGAACCCCACTCGCATTCGCGTAGGGGAAATTCGGCTAGGGAGGGCCAGTGAACTTTGCTCTTCGAGTTCGCAAAAGAGCGGTCGCGTTCGTGTTGCTCAGTCAGCATAGGCCTTCGCGAACACGAGACTTCTTCTGTGTTCGCGAAGAATGGCATCGCAGCTGGGCATAAGCTTGTTTTAAATACGGGACTTAGGCATTTTTCTCACAGTTTTCACACATTTGGGCGATTTTAGAGCTTCAAAAAAGGGAGATTTCAACCTAGCTATCGAGGGTAAATAATTCCTACCTAATGTGAGTTAATACATAGATTATGGGTAGATTTTAACATGTAAATTTGTAGAGTTCATGGGTTAGATGGAAAACCTAGATTTTTGATAAAAATGAGATTTAACCACGAAATTTGTTATGGAATTTAGTAAAAATCATATATTTATGTTCCTAAGGTTATGGGTAACAACTTTCTTTAAATATTTCTGAAATCCGAGCATGTGGGCCCGGGGTAGATTATGAACTTTTCAGCATAGATTGATTAGTTTATGTAATGTTTGACTAGCTTCGAGTCGTTTGGCGTCAAATTTGGAGGTTTGAGCGCGTTCTTGAATTTGGAAGTAGGCTTTGAGACGAGGTAAGTCTTCTTTCTAACCTTGTAAGAGGAAATTAACCCCATAGGTGAATTAAATAAATGTTTGTACCTAATTGTGGGGGCTACGTACATACGAGGTGACGAGAGTCCGTACGTAGCTACTATTATGCTATTGTCCGGGTAGTGTAGGACCCGTATCATGCTATACTTGGAATGTTTGTTCCCTTACTTGCTAATATAATCACTTAGTCATGATAGAAATTGATAAAAGAATTGTATAAGATTAAATTCACTTACTTGAAGGTTTGTATGAGATGCTTGACTGTAAATGAGAAACTTGTGTTTTCTTGAAAATAATTGTTATTTGTGGATCGGGCCGAGCACCTCGGTAGTAAATACATGCATCTATGGTTTGCGACGTTCGACCCTCCAGCAGTGCACAATTTATATATTTTGTTGGATCGGACCGTATGACCTCGGCATAATTGTTCATGTTAAATATTTGGAACTCTCCGTGATTTATACTGCTTAAATGCCTGGAAATGTAAGTGGTTAAATGAGATGACCGAAATTGAAATTTTAAATTTATGAAAGAAGTACTTATCTCTTCCTGTTATTGAACTGTCAGAATTACTCATGTTACATATACTTAGCATAACACTTTAATTACATTATTATTGGCCTTAATAAGTGTCAAGTCGACCCCTCGTCACTACTTCTTCGAGGTTAGGCAGGATACTTACTGGGTACATATTGTTTATGTACTCATACTATGCTTTTGTACTTAATTGGTGCATCTAGTTACCTGCCTGGCGCGCATACTTGATCTTGGACCGAGACTTCACGGTGAGCTGCCCCTTCTAAGTCGTTCAGCAGCATGCCGGAGTTTCTCTTTTGTTTTTATCTGTCTATTCTGTTTCAGACAGTATGATAGTCATCTTTTGTATATTCTACTAGTTGCCCACACACTTGTGACACCAGATCTTAGCACGTATTAGTAGACTTTGATTTTTGGGTTGTAATTCAATAGTTATAACTGCTTTTAGATGTTTCCTTTTATTTGCCTTTGTTTGCCTTTATTTTCCCACACACTTGTGACACCAGATCTTGGCACGTAAAAATCCTTTATTTATCAAATGCTTTATATGTAAGTAAAGCTAAATGTCGTAATTGCTTAATAAACAAAAATGGGAAATCACTAAGTTGTTCACTGTTGGCTTGTCCAGCAACGGTGCTGGATGCCATCACGGCCTGACATGGAGTTGGGTCGTGACAACATGGTATCAGAGCTCTAGGTTCACGTAGGTCTCACAATTTATGGGCAGGTCTAATAGAGTTTTCCGGATCGGTGCGGAGAGGTACGTACTTATCTTCGAGGGGATATAGGATGTTAGGACACTACTCTTTATTCATCTCCTATCGTGTGATTGATGGTACACTAAGTTTCTTTCTTCTATTCTCTCATAGATGGTGAGGACGCGTACGTCGGACGTTCCAGACCTGGGATGAGCTGCTCCTCCCATTGCTAGAGGCCGAGGCAGGGGCCGGGGAGGGAACCAACCCGAGGTAGGGGACGGGGGTGTCCCAAAGCTGCCCCAGTAGCACCACCAATGGATCCAATGGAGGATCCCATTATTGAGGAGCAGGGCGAGGTGCCTGTCGCAGAGCCAGCCACGTTAGATTTCGTGACAGCACCGGGCTTTTAGGAGGTCATGGGCCGTGTGATGCGGTTCATGGACACCATGACTCGGGCTGGTTTATTTCGAGCAGATCCAGCCACATCTCAGGTAGGAGGGGGAGCACAGACCCCTACTGCTCAGGCTCTCGGGCATGCAGATGCGGTATATCAGATTCCGGGTGCATTACCCATGGGCGGAGCCCAGCCAGTTGCGATGGCTACACCTGAGCCTAGACTGACTGCGGTCAGTGATCCGCAGAAGTTATTGGACAGATAGACTAGGTTACACCCTCCTAACTCCGTAGGCGAGCGTCATGAGGATGCCCAGGATTTCATTGATAGGTGCAGGGATAGACTACGCAACATGAGGATACTGGAGTCTCATGGGGTTGACTTCACTACTTTCCAGCTTGAGGGCAGGACCCGTGGATGGTGGCAGTCTTATCTTCTTGGCAGACCAACAGGTTCTCCTCCTATGAATTGGAGCAAGTTCACACATCGTTTCCTGGATAGGTCTATTCCACCCTCCGAGAGGGAAGAGTTACGGTATTAGTTTGAGCATCTTAAGCAGGGTGATATGTCAGTGACCGACTATGAGGTGAGGTTTTCTGAGTTGTCTCGCCATGCACTTATGATACTTCCTACCGATGCAGAGAGAGTATGAAGGTTTGTTGTGGGGCTGCACTCCAGTATTAGGGCCAATATGGCCCGAGAGGTTGAGATGGGGATTTCTTATCAGCTGGTTTTAGAGATTGCTCAGAGGATTGAGGGCAGATGCATCAGGATAAGAGGGCTAATTTCTCTGGAGAGTTTAGAGGTGCCCCGGCTAGGGGCAGAGGTCAGTTGGGAGTGGTCAGCTTAGCAGGCCCCCATATTCATCACCACCACCTCCTCGAGGTGCTCCAGCATGCCCCTATTTCAGCACCATGACAGAGAGTTATTACCTCCCACCAGCTATCCAGCGTTCTTCCAGTGGGAACTCAGGTCACCAAGGTTCTTCCAGCTCCTATTTTAGTGCCATGCCGGAGAGTTCATACCGCCCACCAGCTATTCAAGCTTCTTCTAGTGGGTCGACAGGACATCAGGGCAGTAGATGGCCACACCGAGGGGCTGTTTCGAGTGCGAAGATATCGGTCACATGAGGAGATTCTGCCCCAGGCTTCAGGGGAAGGCAGTGCAGCAGGGCCACCAGCCCATGATTTCAGCACCGGCTGTCCGGCCTCCCAGAGGTGGAGGGTAGGCTGGTAGGGGCCGTCCTAGAGGTGGAGGCCAGGCAGGGGGAGGCCAGTCAGCTGCTGTTCAGTCAGGCGGGGGCCAGCCCGCCTGCGCTCCAGCCAGATTCTATGCTTTTTCGGCCAGACTAGATGCATTGGTC
Organism: Nicotiana tabacum; assembly: GCF_000715075.1. NCBI lineage: Eukaryota > Viridiplantae > Streptophyta > Magnoliopsida > Solanales > Solanaceae > Nicotiana > Nicotiana tabacum. Next base: position 61,496,894 of record NC_134094.1, on the reverse strand, counting down.
TCAGATGCCGTGATCACAAGAATTAGTTCTGTATGTGGTAGGGATGCTTCGTTATTATTTGATCCAGGGTCTACCTATTCATATGTGTCATCTCTATTTTCTCATTTTCTAGATATTCCTCGTGAGTCCTTGGGTACTCCTATTTATGTGTCCACTCATGTGGGCGATTCTATGGTTGTGGATTGGATCTACCGGTCCTGTGTGGTCACATTCTGTGCTTACGAGACTAGGGCGGACCTTCTGTTGCTTGATATGATCGACTTTGAGGTCATCCTGGGCAAGGACTGGTTATCCCCATATCACGCCATCCTTGATGGTCATATCATGACTATTACCTTAGCGATGCCAAAATTACCGAGATTGGAGTGGAAGGGTTCCTCAGTTAGTACAGCTAGTCAGGTCATCTCCTTTCTGAAGGCTCGACATATGGTCGAGAAGGGTTGTTTGGCTTATCTAGCTTATGTTTGGGACACCACCGCAGAGTCTCCGATGATTGATTCAGTGCAAGTAGTCCGGGAGTTTGCCGATGTGTTTCCTTCTGACCTTCTAGGCATGCCGCCATATCATGATATTCATTTTTGTATCGATTTGGCTCCAGGTACGCAGCCTATATTTATCCCACCGTACCGTATGGCTCCGAAAGAGTTGAAGGAGCTGAAAGAGCAGCTTGAGGAGTTATTAGCAAAGGGGTTTGTCGGACCAAGTGTATCACCTTGGGGTGCACCAGTGTTATTTGTGAAGAAGAAAGATAGGACTATGCGGATGTGCATTGATTACCGCCAGTTGAACAGGGTTACCATCAAGAACAAGTACCCGCTGCCACGTATCGATGATTTGTTTGACTAGTTGCAAGGTGCTAGGGTGTTTTCTAAGATTGACTTGAGATCGGGGTACCATCAGTTGAAGATTCGGGACTCAAATGTTCCGAAGACTGCCTTCCGTACCAGATATGGTCATTATGAGTTTCTAGTGATGTCCTTCGGCTTGACTAATGCCCCAACAACATTCATATATTTGATGAATAGAGTGTTTAGGCCTTATATTGATTCCTTTGTTATTGTGTTCATTGATGACATCTTGATTTACTCACGTAGCCTGGGGGAGCACGAGCAACATTTGAGAGTGGTACTTCAGACATTGCGAGAACAGGAGCTATATGCTAAGTTCTGCAAATATGAGTTTTGGCTAGAGTCTGTGGCATTCTTGGAGCATGTTGTATCATGGGAGGGTATTAAAGTAGAACCCAAGAAGATTAAGGCAGTTCAGAGTTGGCCTCGTCCCACTTCGGCGACTAAGATAAGGAGTTTCTTGGGGTTAGCAGGCTATTATCGCCGGTTTGTGGAGGGCTTTTCATCCATTGCTGCACCTTTGACAAGATTGACCCAGAAGGGTGCCCCGTTTCATTGGTCCGATGATTGTGAGGTAAGCTTTCAGAAGCTCAAGACAGCTTTGACTACAACACCGGTTATAGTGGTGCCTTCTGGTTCGGGGATGTATACTGTGTATTGCGACGCTTCACGCATTGGCTTGTGTTGTGTATTGATGCAGGAGGGGCGAGTTATTTCATTGCTTCACGTCAGATGAAGCCCCATGAGAATAATTATCATGTGCACGATTTGGAGTTAGCCGCGATTGTTCATGCTCTTAAGATATGGAGGCATTATCTGTATGGGGTGCCATGTGAGGTTTATACTGATCATCGCAGCTTACAACATTGTTTCAAGCAAAAGGATCTCAATTTGAGGCAGTGTAGATGGCTCGAGTTACTGAAAGATTATGACATCACCATTCTTTATCATCCGGGCAAGGCAAATGTGGTCGCGGATGCCATAAGCAGGAAGGCATGGAGTATGGGTAGCTTGGCATTTATTTCAATGGAGGAGAGGCCACTAGCTTTGGACATTCAGTCCTTGGATAACCGACTTGTGAGGTTGGATATTTTAAAGCCTAACCGAGTTATTGCATGTGTTGTTGCTTAGTTTTCATTATTGGGGCAGATCAAGACCCGAGAGTTTGATGATCCGCACTTGACAGTTCTTAGAGAGACAGTACTATAGGGTGGTGCCAAAAAGGTTTCTATGGGCGAGGATGGTGTTCTACGACTCCAGGGTCGTCTAAGTTTTCCTAATGTCGATGGCTTGAGGGAGAGGATCCTAGAGGAGGCACACAATTCTCGGTATTCTATTCATGTAGGTGCTACGAAGATGTATCATGACATGAGACAACATTATTGGTGGCGGCAGATGAAGAAAGACATAGTGGAGTATGTAGCTAGGTGTCTAAATTACCAGCAGGTCAAGTATGAGCACCAAAGTCTAGGTGGCCTACTTCAGCAGATGACTATACCTAAGTGGAAATGGGAGCGCATCACTATGGACTTCGTAGTTGGATTGTCGCGGACCTTGCGGAAGTTTGATGCAGTTTGGGTCATTGTCGACAGATTGACCAAGTCGGCACACTTCATTCCGGTTGTGACTACATATACTTCAGAGAAATTGGCCCAGATATATATTAGGGAGATAGTTCGGTTGCACGGTGTGCCTGTTTCCAAAGTGAGCTGTAACTATGAACTTCTTCCTAATTTGTGTTCAATTTTGCTATATCTCTAAATATATCGAAGTGGCTAATATTTTCGGAACATTGTAGTAATTTAAAAGGCTCGAGGCGCAGTATGTTGGCTAAACTTCTCTCTTAGAATTGAATTCCCACGATGTTCTTGTAAGTCCCGAGTTGTCTATTATGAATTGACTTTTCTGAATAAGTTAGGTGTCGAAAGATGTATATATATGAATATGTTAAAAATGTGTTCTAGAATATTCTTATCATATTATGTTATTCTTCGGGAGAGTGTTAAAAGTATGAGTATGCATTAAAATGTAGTGACTTCAAGTCAAGCCCAAATGAAAGTGATCATATCAAATTGTGTAAGAAATCACTCAAATGTGTGCTTAGAGTCTTGAGTAGAAATGTTTGTTGTTGACAATCTGTGATGATGCTTGAAAGTGAAATGGTGAGCATGAATTATGAAGTACGGACAACGTGCCAAGAATGACATTGCGTTAAGGCCAATGGTGCCAAAAACATGAATGACATGTAAAAGAATATGAACTGAGTGGTAAATCCTTTTAATAATAAATGCCTAGAGAGTATTGTTTAGCCACCGAGGAAGTGTAGGTGGGAACAACCTAACCCCGAAACTACATATGCTGGTGTAGGAGTGGTTGAGGGATAAATCCTCGTGTTAATGTGATGAGATTATTTCCCCTCATATGTGATGCGATTGGTGTGTTTAGATGTTTCCCTTTAAATGGGATGAGAATATTGCTAGCGAGATGTGATGTAATGTCGGCCCACGTGGCATTGTGGTGAGACGGCTTAGCCGATCGGGCTGAGATCGGATGACATGCCGCGCACATGGTGGTATTGTAATTCTATGTCTTGGGGGAGACGGCTTAGCCGGTCGGGCTGAGATCGAACTTCATGCTAGAACGAAGTGGTATATCGGTGCTAAAGATCTCCCAACTTAAATTACTGAAACTTACTTGAAATTTACCTTTCCCCTAACTTTCACACCTTGATACTGTTTGAGTCTCTTATTGATTCATGTTTTTCTTCTCCGTTTACTGTTACTCGTTCTATTGAGAGGGTAGTTAGTTTTACATACTAGTACTATTCCATATGTACTAACATCCCTTTTGCTGGGGGGCGCTGCATCTTTAATGGATGCGGGGGGTTCAATAGCAGGTGGTGGTATTAATCAGTGATAGCAGCACACCCTCTTCTCAGCTAACTTGGTGAGCCCTACTTCATTTTCGGGTCTTGTATTTCTTGTTCCATGTATATAGTGTTTTGAGGTATAGCCGGGGACTTATTGCCGCCACTGTCGTAGCACTCTTTTGTTTCTTTTACAGGATCCATAGACATAGTATGGGTTGTATCTTGTTTTGGGAAGGTTGAACTAAAGTAGTTGTAATCATATCATCTGTACCACTTTAACTACGAATGTATAGTGTACTATTTTTGGAAATGAACTAGTGTTATTCATATGACCTCTTACTGTCTAATTAATGAAATATATTCTTTTCTTTATTCATGGGTGAGTTGGGTAGAAGGTATTGTAAAGGCTTGCTTGACCGGGGTATCTCGGTTGAGCGTCGGTCGCGCTCCACAAGGTCGGGGCATGATAAGTAATATCTAATCTCACAAATCTATTTGTCAAGGCCTGAACATCCATAGACAAAGGCCTCTCCTCAGCTGGAATGAATGCCAAACTCCCCATACTCTCTCCCTTTCTACTCAAGGAATCCGCTACCACGTTCACCTTACATGGATGAAATAAGGTAATGATATCATAATCCTTAAGCAACTCAAGACACCTCTGCTCCCTCAAATTTAAATCATTATACTTGAATAAGTGTCGAAGACTGCAATGATAAGTTTAAACCTCACATGACACACTATACAAGTCATGCCTCCAAATCTTAAGAGCATGCACAATTGTTGCCAACTCTAAATTATGAACTAGATAATTCTTCCAACGAGGCTTCAAATGTCGTGATGCATAAGAAATCACCCTACCATCCTACATCAATATCGCGCCAAGAGAAATGCGTGAAGCATTATAATATGTCGTGTATGGCCCTGAACCTATATGGAACACTAAGACAGGGACTGTAGTCAAAGTAACCTTGAGCTTCCAATATCTCTCATGACACTCATCAGACCATCTAAAAGGAATATCTTTCTGAGTCAACTTAGTCAATGGAGCTGCAATAGATGAAAATCCCTCTACAAAATGATTATAGTAGCCTACCAAACCATAAAAACTCATGATCTATGTAGCTGTAGTAGGTTTAGGCCAATTCTGAACCACCACAATCTTCTTGAGATCAACCTCAATACCATCATCATACACTAGGTGACCCAAGAATATAACTGAATCCAACCAAAATTCACACTTAGAAAATTTAGCATAAAGTTGCTACTTCTTCAAGGTCTAAAGTACAATCCTCAAATATTGTTTATGCTCCTTCCTACTACGACAGTAAACCAAGATGTCGTCAATGATCACAATCACAAAACTGTAAGGCCCCGTAAAATTTTACCGAAACCCGGGGTTTCGTAGTGCCAAAGTAGGCTTAGGTGTTGACGATTGTAGAGATTCTTTACGGCTTGCAAGCTCGTCACGTTACGGACATTTTGGTTTGAATAATGCACTAGGGATTAAAGGAATTTTTTTTGCAGAAAAAGATATTTATGCGGCCCACTATGCGACCGCAGAATCACACAGCGGGTCGCAGAATAGCCGCAGAGTGAAGCAGAAAACTGGAAAAGTTTGGATGACATTTTGCGGTCAACTCTGCGACCGCAAAACCATTTCGTGGGCCGCACATTGACCACAGAACCAGCATGAAAATTTTTCGGAGGGAGGTTCTGCAGCGCATTATGCGACGGCAGAACAGGTCTGCGAACCACAGAATTGCCGCAGAATGGGGCAGAGTTGCCCAGTTCCGAAGGGCCATTTCACGGACCGCATAATCATTATGCGGTCGCATATGCGACCACAAATCTGTGACAGAGCTCTTTCTTTTAATTTTTGTACCCGACCCTATTTAGATATATTAGAGTAAAGGACCACTTCTTAAGCAAAGGCATACATTCTAGAGAGAGGTAGTGCCAAGGAGTGAGGGGGGGAAGTTCCTAAGCTCATCATCAATAAATTCTTGCTCAATGTTGAAGAAATTGTAAGAAGAATTCACTAGGTTTCATCCTATAGGTAAGTTTCTACACCATAGCCCTCAATTTCGTGATTCTAATTGAGAATGGGTAATTAGTAAAACAATTCTTGGGTGTGGAAGTTATTTATTTTACGTGCATGTACCATCTTGGGTAGTTGGAAGATTATTGAGCTCTTTTGGGTAAGCTTTGGGTAGTATGATGATAGAATCCACCATAGGAAGACCTTGGAATCTTAATACACACCTAGTATTTGATAAAATGCTCAAGTGAGCTAAAATTATGAACTCCTTCCTAATTTGTGTTCAATTTTGCAATATCTCTAAATAGATCGACGAGGCTGAGAATTCCAGAATATTGTAGTAATTCTAAAAGCTCGAGGCAAGATATGTTGGCAAAACTCCTCTCTTATAATTGAATTCCCATGATGATCTTGTAAGTCCCGAGTTGTCCATTGTGAATTGACTTTTCTGAATACGTTTGGTGTCGGATGATGTGTGTGTGTGTGTATATATATATATATATATATATCCAAATATATTACGGAATGTTCTTATTAAATTGTGATACTCTTCGGGAGAGTATTTGAAGTTTGAGTATGTATTAAAATGTTATGACTTCAAGTCAAGTCCAAATGAAAGTGATCACATCAAATTGTATAAGAGATCATATGTGCCTAGGACCCTATTTGCTCAAGTATGTGATTAAAGTCTTAATTTTAAAGGCCTTGTTGTTGATTATCTATGATGATGATTAAAAATGGAATAGTGAGCTTGAATTATGAAGTACGGCCAATGTGCCAAGAATGATATTATGTTATGGCCAATATTGCCAGTAAAATAAATGACATGTAAAAGAATATGAATTGAGTGGTAAATACTTTTAATAATAAATGCCTTGGGAGTATCGTTTAGTCACCGAGGAAGGGTAGGTCGGAACAACCTAACCCCGAAACTACACGTGCCAGTGCAGGAGTGACTAAGGGGTAAATCCCTGTGAATGTGATGAGACTGTTTCCCCTTATATGGGGTGAGATTGGTGTGTTGAGAAGTTTTTCCCTTTAAATGGGATGAGATTATTGCTAGCGAGATGTGATGTGATGTCAATCCACACGGCATTGTGGTGAGACCGCTTAGCCGTTCGGGCTGAGATCTTACGCCATACTGCGCACATGGTGGTGTTGTGAGTGTACGTTTCACGGTGAGACGGCTTAGCCGGTCGGGCTATGATCGGACTCCTTGATAAAACACAGTGGTATATTGGTGCTAAAGATATCCCAACATATATTACCAAATCCTATTTGAAATTTACCTTTCTCTTAATTCGACACCTTGATGTTGTATTGAGTCTCTTATAGATTTCATAGTTTATTCTCCGTTACTGTTGCTCGTTCTATTAAGAGGGTGTTCAGTTTTACATACTAGTACTATTCCATATGTACTAACATCCCTTTTGCTGGGGGCGTTGCATCTTCAATGAATGTAGATGGTTCCATAGCATGTGGCATTGATCAGTGATAGCAGCACACCCTCTCCTAAACTGATTTGGTGAGCCCCACTTCATTTCGGGGTCCTGTATCTTTTATCCTTCTACATAGCTTTTTGAGGTATAGCCGGGGCCTTATTTCCAGTACTGTCATAGCACTCTTTTGTTCCATGTTAGAGGCTCCGTAGACATAGTATGGGTTATATCTGTTTTTTGGTATGTTAAACTAAAAGTGTTGTAATTGTATCATCTGTTCCACTTTAACTATGATTGTACAATGTACTGTTTTGAACATATATTAAGGACGTAACTAATGGAAATGAAATTGTGTTCTTCACATGACTTCTTACTGACTAATTAATGAAATATATTCTTCTCTTTATTCTGGGTGAGTTGGGTAGAAGGTATTGTAAAGGCTTGCTTAGCCGGTATATATCGGTTGAGCACTGTTCGCGCTCCCCGAGGTTGAGGCGTGACAAAAACATTCCAAATAAGGTTTAAATACATGGTTCATCAATTTAATGGATGTCGCTAGAGAATTAATCAAATCAAATGACATAACCAAGAAATCATAATGACCTAACGAGTCCTAAAAGTCATCTTAGGAATATCCGAAGTCCTAATCTTCACCTAATGATAACCCGATCTTAAGTCAATCCTAGAGACAACCTTAGCACTCTGGAGCTGATCACACAAATCATCAATTAGAGGTAAACGATGCTTATTTTTTATAGAAAACTTGTTCAACTTCCTATAATCAATGCACATCGTCATAGTACCATCCACCTTCTTCACAAACAACACTGGTGAACCCGAAAGAGAAACACTCGGTCTAATGAACCCTTTTCTAAGCAAATCTTGAAACTGCTCCTTCAACTCCTTAAACTCATTTGGAGCTATGCGATATGGTGGAATAGATATGGACTTAGTGTTTGGGATCAAGTCAATACCAAATCAATATCTCTATCTAGTGTCACATAGTAGATCAATACCAAATACCTCCAGGAACACCCTCACGACCGATATTGAATCCATAGGAAGAACCTCTGCACTAGTATCCTGAATAAAAGCTAAATATGCTAGACCCCTTATCAACCATATGCTGACCCTTTAAACATGAAATCACCCTACTTGTAGAATGTCCAAGTGACCCTCAACACTTTAATCTAGGAAACTTTGTCATGGTTAAAGTCACAGTCTTGGTGTGACAATCCAAGATAGCATGATACGGAGATAGCTAATCCATACCAAGAATCACCTCAAAATCCACCATGTCAAATAATAATGGATCTATCATCATATCATATCTATTAATAATAATTGCACAAAATCGATAAATCCAATCCTCTACAATAGAATTTCCAATAGGCGTAGACACAAAAATAGGAATATCTAAAGTATAATGAGACATACCCAAATATGATTCAAAGCAAAATGACATATATGAATAAGTAGAACATGGATCAAACAATACTGAAGCATCTCTACGAAAGACTGAGACAATATCTATAATGATTGCATCGTATGCCTCTGCCTCAAGTCTATTAGGGAAAGCATAAAAATGAGCCTGTCCTCCATAGGTCTATCCTCCTCCTCAATGACGACCTCTAGTTGGCTGACCTCCACCCCTAGCTGGATGGCCTCCACCCCTAACTGGCTAGGCAGGCGGTGTGGCAAATAGAGATGGAATCATAGCCTGAGTACCCTGAGACATAACATCTTGAAGCCTATGGCAATATCTCCTAATATCCCTCAAATCTCCATACTAAACGCAACCTCTTTATTGGCATGGCTGATGGGACTAAGTCTAACCTTGACGTCCCGAATAACCACCATACGAACCATAAGCTATAGAGTAATATAGGATACCTACCATGAAAAAGTAACTAAAGTACCATGAAAAGTCTGAAGTTCGGAGTGAACTGGCCTAACAAAATAGCCTATACCAAAAAGGCCCTTGCCTCCAAACGAGGAACCACCGAATCCCCCTGAATGACGAGGCCTCTTATTCTTCACTGCCTCTCTCCCCTGAACACGGATGCACTTAATCCTTTGTGCTATCTCCACTGCCTGCTGAAAAGTAGTCCTTGTCTCAATCCCCCTAGCGATATTGAGCTTAATTAATAAGCTCCTCAATGAAACTTCTCATATTCTTAGTCTTAGTAGGAATCAAGAATGTTGCATAACAAGACAACTCAATAATACTCATTTTATACTCAGTAACTAACATGTCGTCCTAACGTGGATGCTTAAACTGGCTACCTAAGTTATCTCTCCTAGTGAATGGAATGAACTTCTTCAAGAAGAGAGTAGAAAACTAAGTCCAAGTGAGAGATAATGAACATGTGTCACCTAACCCAACCTACTAGGTAAGCCAAATAACGTACAATACAACTCAAATGAGAATAATAGGAGCCAGTAAAGAAACTACTGAACTTCTATACAAAATCCCAAGGATTGTTAGTACAAATCACGAGCTTCTAAGATATATAATTTATAAAGCTAGTACAAAATAAATGCAATATATGTTCGAAATATACATAAACAGATTAACAAATCTAACGCTACCAAGGACAAGTGAAAGCTATATCTGGAAGAACAGTTACATCCTCAATGCTAGCTCTTACGTACACAACAACATCAGCTCCAAGATCTGCACACAAGGTGCAGAAGTGTAGTATGAGTACAACTGACCCCATGTACTCAAGAAGTAACAAACTAACCTCAGGTTGAAAGCAGTGACGAGCTCGGGATAAGGTCAGAGTTCAACACCAGTAATTAGTAGCAACACAGGATATGATGATGATAGTAGTAGTAAATAATTAAAAGGAATTTTCATATTCGGCTCATTCACAAATACGGGAAATTAGACATGCTTTACAAGTTTGCAATTAATGCCAGAGTCTTTCACCGAAATCATTAAAATATGAGCTTATTAGAAAACTGTGACTTTTCCCAAACTTTCACCAACAAATAAAATATTTCATTTACCAACTAGTATGATGGAAATACATCTTTATGCCTACATTTCAAGTATACATGTCAAGTCAATAACATCATGTTGCCATCTAGCATGAGAAAAATACATCTCTATGCCTACATGTCAAATATGCATGTCAAGTCAATATCATCTGTTTAGCAGCTAGCATGAGAAAAATTCATCTCTATGCCTACATATCCAATATACATGTCATGTCATATCCTAGTGAAATCATCAAGTACACTCACTCTCAGCACACTCAAGGTGCTGGCTCAAATGCCCCTCACCATCACAACAATCACTCAGCACTGTATGGGTTCCTGACACAAAAGACCATCACCAAAGCACGTGTATATATCACTGTGCCTACGCCCACTACTGGTATGTCAGACTCCGGAGGGGCAGATCCTACCCAAGCGCTAATCAAAAGCCAATATGGCCTGTTGCGGTGTGCAACCCGATACAAATAGTAATCAATAGCTAATAAGGCATGTTGCGGTATGCAACCAGATCCAAATATCATCAATAGCCAATAAGGCCTGTTGCGGTGTGCAACCCGATCCATAATATATTCAATAGCCAATTGGCCTGTTGCATCGTGCAACCCGATCTATATATACTCACAACACGGCTCTACGGCCCATATTAGTCAACACCGTCTCAAGTCTCAAGGGCTTACAATCTCATAGAACTCAGCCCAAACAATATCACATATTGAAGACAACAACACGTATGATGTAGCAAAAAATTAATGTACATAGCAAAAGAGGAATCATGACTAAGAAAATAACCACAGTTAGAGAATACCTCTCAAAATAGCAAGAATAGCTCCATTACGTCTCAACCAAATAAGAACATAGCCTAAACATGATTTTTAACATTAATCATAGCACAAATAATCAAGCGAGTAAAGAAAACACGATATAATAAAGCGTGATAGTAAAACAAGACCAACAATAGCTTAAAGTCCACTAAAATCATGAATATCTCGATGCACACACAGAGCTCATCACCTATCAAGTGCGCCACCCCAACACCTCTCAAATAACATAATTTCTAGGGTTCATTACCCTCAAGTGCATGTTTAGATATGTTAATTACATCGAATAAGCCAAATCAAATACTAAGCAAGCCAAACAATACTCTAGAAATGCCATCCCGCATTACTCAACCTCTGAATGGCTCGAATCTAGCCAAAAGCACTTAAAAACATCAAATAATGCCAAAGGGAGCAAACTCATACAATAATGATCGAATTTTTAAACAAATACTCAAAGTCAACTTGGGACCGCAGCTCAGAACACGACAAAACTCACAAATTCTGATAACCCATTCAATTACGAGTCTAATCATACTAATTTCACTCCAACCCGACTTCGTATCGATGTACAAATCTCAAATATTCACTTTAGAAAAATTTAGATAAAACCCCTAATTTCTTCAGTTCAAATCCTTAATTTAGGGGTAATAATCCATGGGAAAACAAAATATAATCAAAACAAAGATCAAATTACTTACCCTCAAGATTTGGGTGTTTATCTCCTCCAAAATCGCCTTGTCCTCCAAGAACTCAAAAGTAAAGAAAATAAACTCATATTTTCGAAATTAAATGTTTTAATGCAATGCCAGTCGTCCTTCTTCCCGATCTTGGTAGCCAACCTCGCGATCATGATTCCAAAAATGGACAGCATAATTTTACCCTTCGCGATTGTGGCCTTTTCCTCGCGATTGCGATGAACAAATTCCATTAACCCTTCCCAAACTCTTCCGAGATAGCCTGTAGTGTATTACCATACCTTTTTGTATTACTATAATTTTTTGTACGAAACTCCAAATTATAAACGATTTGATATTCTAAAAACTAGAAACAAAGGGCTACAATTTACGTTTTTGGATCACCTCCAAACTCCCTATAGGTTGCAAGATATAAGCTTACAAATTCAGCTTCGTGACAACAGAATTTCTTTTTCGCGAATGCGTAGCTTCCTCTACGAACGCGATTCACAGGTCTAAATTTTGCATTTTACTTTTTGCGGTAACGACCCAGTGTTTCACGATTGCGATGTACACCCGTGTAGCTAAAAACCAGCAATTGAAAAGGGCCTAAAAATGGTCTGAAACTCACCCGACAACCTCGGAACCCTATCCAAACATACCAACAAGTTCCCAATTATAATACAGACCTACTCAAGGCCTCAAATCACACATAATAACATCAAAACCATGAATCATTGATCAAGATCAATACAGACCTACTCATGGCCTCAAATCACACATAATAACATCAAAACCTTGAATTGTCGATCAAGACCAATCTCTTATGTTCATAAACTTCAAACTTCGAACCAACCATCCAATCCAAGCCTAACCAATCCGGAATCCGACAAAACCTTGCACACAAGTCCCAAATGACAAAACAAACATATTCCAACTTCTGAAACAACAATCCAAACCCGATAACATCAAAGTCAACACTCGGTCAAACCTATGAACTTTTCAAACCTTCAAATTGCCAACTTTCGCCAAATAATATCGAAACCTTCTAGAAACATCCAAAAATACAAATCAGAGCATACGCCCAAGTCTAAAATCACCATCCAGATCTAATGGAACCATCAAAACTTCGATTGGAGTTCAAATACACAAAAGTCAAACTTGGTCAACTCTTCTAACTTATAGCCTCCTAGTTAGGAGTCTTTCTTCCAAATCAATCCGGATTCACTCAAAAACCAAAAACCAACGATACACGCAACTCATAATACACCATATGAAGCTACTCATGACATCAAACCACCAAACTGAATGCAAATGCTCAAAATGCCTGGCCAGGTCGTTACACCCTGCTGGTCTACTTTGCTCAAAAGTCTGCCACCACCTTTTGGCTGGCCTTCTGAAATGAAAAGTACCGAAATTAACTCCATTGGACTCCATAAGCCCTAAATTATGCAAAATCTCTTGACACCTATCCAAGAAGTCATGAACATCAATTGTACGATCACCGTCAAAATGTGGAGGATCTAATTTCAATAGCCAATCTATTATCTTCTATTCATCAACAGACATAGCCGACCTTACCTCCGGCCTAGTTGCAGCAATAGGTTGAACAGTCCGAACCGGTCGAATAACAAGAACTCCTTAGAATCTGAAACATAGTAGTTGCCTGGTCTGGACTGTGAGTAGCTGGGGTCTGTGCTCCTCCTACTGCCTGAGAAGCAACTGGGACCATAGGAATCTTTTCGACCTGTGCCAAATTGTCGAAGGAACCTAAGATGGACCCGGTGAAAAAACTTGATCTCAAACCCGGTCCACCATTGGAGCTACAAATGGCTCCTCAGATGCTACTCTAGCACAAACATGAATAGGTGCAGGTGCTCCACCTCTAGGTACTGTTGCAGGTGCCCTGGTCTAGGCTCTAGCCCTACCTTTTCCCTGACCTCTACCTCGAGTATTGGCTGTAGCTAAGGCGGCAGCTCCTTCTTAGCCGTTGCTGATGCACGTGTTCTCACCATCTGTGAGATAATAGAAGAGAAGATTCAAACTTCAAGATGGATAAATTTGCACGATAGAAAAAGAAAAAGGTGAAGTTTTCTAAATGTCCCAAAGCCTCTCGGGGATAAGTATAGATGTTTCCATACTAATCAACAAGACTGTATTAGACATGCTCATGGCATGTAGAACGAATGAAACTAGAGCTCTAGCACCTACTTCGTCATGATCCAAAATCCCACCAACGATCGTGATAACACCCAACCCCAACCCGCTAGATATGCTAACAATAATAATCAACCAAATCAAGACAATAAAGGACAATGTACTGATGTCACATAGATCTTCTAAGATAAATGCAAATGATTCATAATACTAAAATACTATTTGGAATAAGATAACAACATGATAATAAAAAGAAAGATGACTTAAGGGGTATGTGGTCGATCAAGCAGCACTACCTTGAATATCCTGAGTCAACAGGTACTGGGCACCCTCCCAAAATCCACTAGAGCTATGCCATAATTTGTAAATAATATGCAAAAGTATAGTATGAGTATAAAATAAACGTATACTCAGTAAGTATCAAGTCAAATATTTAAGAAATAGTCGTGAGATTTTGATAAAAATGTTATACTCACCTTCTCAACTTGAACAATCCGTATGTATGTCAATGAGGTGCAAAATAAGAGATAGAATAAGCATGCTTCTCAAACAAGATAACCTAAATACAATTCAATTTCTAACTTCACATATAAATATAGTATGCACCAAGTACACTCACTCTTAGCACACTCAAGGTGCTTGGCACAAAAGCCCATCACCAAAGCACGCGTATATATCACTGTGCCTATATCCACTACTAGTATGTTAGACTCCGGAGGGGCAGATCCTACATGGTGCTAATCAAAAGCAAATATGGCCTGTTGCGGTGTGCAATCCGATCCAAATAGTAATCAATAGCCAATAAGGCATGTTGCGGTATGCAACCAGATCCAAATATCACAAACAGCCAATAAGGCCTATTGTGGCACGCAACCAGATCCATATAATAATCAATAGCCAATAGGCCTGTTGCAGCGTGCAACCCGATTCATATATACTCACAACACGGCTCTACAGCCCACATTAGTCAACACCCTCTCAAGTCTCAAGGGCTTATAATCTCATAGAACTCTGCCCAAACAATATCACATATAGAAAAAAACAACATGTATGATGTAGCAAAAGATTAATGTATATAGCAAATGAGGAATCATGACTAAGAAAATAACCGCAGTTAGAGCATACCTCTCAAAATAGCAAGAATAGCTCCATTACGTCTCAACCAAATAAGCACATAGCCTAAACATGATTTTTAACGTGAATTATAGCTCAAATAATCAAGCGAGTAAAGAAAATAGGGATATAATAAAGCGTGATAGTAAAACAAGTCCAACAATAGCTTAAAGTCCACTCAAACCATGAATATATCGATGCGCACACACAACCAATCACCTATCATGTGCGCCACCCCAACACCTCTCATATAACATAATTTCTAGGGTTAATTACCCTCAAATCCATGTTTGGATATGTTGCTTACCTCGAATAAGCCAAATCAAATACTGAGCAAGCCAAACAATACTCTAGAAATGCCATCCCGCATGATTCAACCTCCGAACGGCTCGAATCTAGCCAAAAGCAACTCAAAAACATCAAATAATACCAAAGGGAGCAATCCCATACAGTAGTGGTCGAATCTTTAAACAAATACTCAAAGTCAACTCGGGACCACACCTCGGAACCCGACAAAACTAATAAATTCTGATAACCCATTCAATTACGAGTCCAATCATACTAATTTCACTCCAACCCGACTTCGTATCGATGTACAAATCTCAAATATTCACTTTAGAAAAATTTAGAAAAAAACCCCTAATTTCTTCCGTTCAAATCCTTGATTTAGGGGTAATAATCCATGGGAAAACAAAATATAATCAAAACAAAGATCAAATTACTTACCCTCAAGATTTGGGTGTTTATCTCCTCCAAAATCGCCTTGTCCTCCAAGAACTCAAAAGTAAAGAAAATAAACTCATATTTCCGAAATTAAATGTTTTAATGCAATGCCAGTCGTCTTTCTTCCCGATCTTGGTAGCCAACCTCGCGATCATGATTCCAAAAATGGACAGCACAATTTTACCCTTTGCGATCGTGGCCTTTTCCTCGCGATTGCGATGAACAAATTCCACTAACCCTTCCCAAACTCTTCCGAGATAGACTGTAGTGTATTACCATACCTTTTTGTATTACCATAATTTTTTGTACAAAACTCCAAATTACAAAGGATTTGATATTCTAAAAACTAGAAACAAAGGGCTACAATTTATGCTTTTGGATCACCTCCAAATTCCCTATAGGTTGCAAGATATAAGCTTACAAATTCAGCTTCGTGACAACAGAATTTCTTCTTCGCGAATGCGTAGCTTCCTCTACGAACGCGATTCACAGGTCCAAATTTTGCATTTTACTTTTTGCGGTAACGACCCAGTGTTTCGCGATTGCGATGTACACCCGTGTAGCTAAAAACCAGTAGTTGAAAAGGGCCTTAAAATTGTCTAAAACTCACCCGACACCCTCGGAACCTTGTCCCAACATACCAACAAGTTCCAAAGCATAATACAGACCTACTCAAGGCCTCAAATCACACATAATAACATCAAAACCACGAATCATCGATTAAGATAAATACATACCTACTCAAGGCATCAAATCACACGTAATAACTTCAAAACCATGAATCGTCGATCAAGATCAATCACTTATGTACATAAACTTCAAACTTCGAACTAACCATCCGATTCAAGCCTAACCAATCCGGAATCTTACAAAACCTTGCACACAAGTCCCAAATGACAAAACAAACATATTCCAACTTCCGAAACAACAATCCGAACTTGATAATATCAAAGTCAACACTCGGTCAAACCTATGAACTTTCCAAACCTTCACATTGCCAACTTTCGCCAAATAATATCGAAACCTTCTAGAAACATCCAAAAAAACAAATCCGGGCATACGCCCAAGTCTAAAATCACCCTCCGGATCTAATGGAACTATCAAAACTTTGATCTGAGGTCAAATATACAAAAGTCAAACTTGGTCAACTCTTCCAACTTAAAGCTTCCTAGTTAGGAGTCTTTTTCCAAATCAATCCGGAGTCACTCGAAAACCAAAAACCAATGATACACACAACTAATAATACACCATATGAAGCTACTCATGACATCAAACCACCAAACTGAATGCGATGCGCAAAATGCCTGGCCAGGTCGTTACACCCTGTTGGTCTACTCTGCTCAAAAGTCTACCACCACCTCTTGGCTGGCCTTCTGAACTAAAAATTAGTGAAATTTACTTTATTGGACTCCATAAGGCCCAAATTGTGCAAAATCTTATGACGCATATCTAAGAAGTCATGAGCATCAATTGTACGATCACCGTCAAAACATGGAGGATCTAATTTCTTTAGCCGATCTATCATCTACTATTCATCAACAGACATAGCGGACTTTACCTCCGGCCTAGTTTCAACAAAAGGTTGAACAGTCCCAACTGGTGAAATAACAAGAACTCCTAGAGTCTGAAACGTAGCAGTTGCATGGTCTGGACTATGAGTAGCTGGGATCTGTGCTCCTCCTCCTACCTAAGAAACAACTGGGACCATAGGAATCTTCCCGACCTATGCCAAATTGTCGAAGGAACCTAAGATGGACCCGGTGGAACAATTTGATATAGAACCCGGTCCACCATTAGAGCTACAAATGGCTCCTCAGAAACAAATCTAGAATGAGCATGAGTGAGTACAAGTGTTCCATCTCTAGGTACTGTTGCAGGTGCCTTGGTCTGGGCTCTAGCCCTACCTTTGCCCTGACCTCTACCTCGAGTATTGGCTGCAACCTAAGGAAGAAGCTCCTTCTTAGCCGTTGCTGATTCACGTGTTCTCACCATCTGTGAGATAATAGAAGAGAAGATTCAAACTTCAGGATGGAAAAAAGTCGCACGATAGAAAAAGAAGAAAGTGAAGTTTTCTAAATGTCCCAAAGCCTCTCGGGGATAAGTATAGATGTTTCCATACTAATCAAAAAGACTGTATTAGACATGCTCATGGCATGTAGAACGAATGAAACTAGAGCTCTAGCACCTACTTCGTCATGATCCAAAATCCCACCAACGATCGTGATAACACCCAACCCCAACCCGCTAGATATGCTAACAATAATAATCAACCAAATCAAGACAATAGAGGATAATCTACTGATTTAACTACATAGATAACGCATAAATACATCTCAATTCAACAATACCAAAATGAGGAAAATCCAAGAACAACTCCCAAAACGCGGTAGTACAAAGTGATGAGCTTCTAAGATAAATACAAATGATTCATAATACAAAAATATTATTTGGCATAATATAACAACATGATAATAAAAAGAAAGATGACTTAAGGGGTATGCAGTCGATCAAGCAGCACTACCTTGAATATCCTGAGTCAACAGGTACTGGGCACCCTCACAAAATCCACTAGCGTTAATGCCATAATTTGTACAAAATATGCAAAAGTATAGTATGAGTACAAAATAAACGTGTACTCAGTAAGTATCAAGTCAAATATTTAAGAAATAGTCGCGAGATTTTGATAAAAATGTTATACTCACCTTCACAACCTGAACAATCCGTATGTATATCAATGAGGTGCAAAATCATAGATAGAATAAGCATGTTTCTCAAACAAGATAACCTAAATACAATTTGTCACGACCCAAACTGATGGGCCGCGACGGGCACTCGGTGTCTTACTCAACCGAGTACCAACGTTACATATCCTTCTTATCATACTGTCATTGGATAATGGGCCAAACGGGCCGTCATAGGCTAACTAGAATAAACATAAGGGAATACTCAATATAAGAAAACTCAATCTGATATAAAAACTTATACATTTGATATACGGGCCTATAAGGCCACAATGAGCCCTCGTACACTGAACATAGGCCGACAAGGCCATACAACCTTTCATATACATGACATCTGTCTACGAGACTCTGTAATACTGTCATATTTTGATCTACCGTTGTCATCCATGTATCGTATCTTACTCATAATGCTTCATTAACTCCTTTCTTATTTCCCGCTAACATTTATGTCTATCACTTTATTTTGAAAATTTCAATAGGAAATTCTTTTGCTTTTATCTCTCCTTGCTCCATCTACTGGCTCTTCGGGTTGCCTAACATTCTTTCTTTACTAGGGACGGGAGCCACACTAAGGTAATATTTATCCGTTTCAAGGCTTCCAGTGCCTATCTTTTTAGTACTCATACCTAGCTGTACTTTTTTAGAGTGCCCCATCTGGGTGTCTCACAAGGAGATCTATTACCACATTTGCAATATCCTTCGGAAATGTCAACTAACACAAATAATCCATTCACCATTTTGGGTTACTCTAACCCCAGCCGGATCCTGATATTCTGTCCTTCTCTTAAACCATATTTGTTAGCTCCCATAGGGCATAACTTAGATCGGTGTGGCCAATTGTACGTACCTCTGTTACTGTTTAAGGTAACTCAAAATGCTTATATCTCTCTTCCTGAATGGTAAATAATGATATTCTTCACTAACTGGGTACCTCGTACCCTTCTTCATCTTGCATCTTTTACTTGTTGCAATTTGTATCTATCTTCTAAATCTCTCATTGCCTTTCACCATAGGGGTAGATAGATATTCTTGCCTTAAGGCTCCTTATCAAGAAGCTTGCACGTCTTAGTATCCACATATTCTGCTGGAGACCTTACATTTACTCATCATAAGCATGATGCAAAATCGAGTTCCTCTGACTCAATTATTCCACAGCCATATTGAATCCCTTACCAACCGTCTTTCTAGATGTCGGTATCGTTGTATTACGAATATAATAGAATTTAGGAATTTTAATTTCTACGACTGAGCTCTACCACACGATCTAGAGTAAGAAGAAAGAGTGGCAATCCTAAATGCCATGTGGCCTCCTACTTATAAGTGTGGTGCACAACACGCCCATAAATAAGACTCTACTAGACACGGCTTATAGACTCCATAGGACAAAACTACTCTGATACCACTTTTGTCACGACACAAACTGATGGGCCGCGACGGGCACCCGGTGTCTTACTCCACCGAGTACCAACGTTATATATCCTTCTTATCGTACTGTCATTGGCAAATGGGCCAAACGGTCCTTCATGGGCTAACCAGAATAAACATAAGGGAATACTCAATATAAGACAACCCAATCTGATATAAAAACTTATACATTTGACATATGGGCCTATAAGGCCACAATGAGCCCTCGTACACTAAACATAGGCCGACAAGGCCATATAACCTTTTATATACATGACATCTGTCTACAAGCCTCTAAGAATACATAATTGTAATAAAGGTCGGGACAGAGCCCCGCCATACCAATCAACACATGTCGTAATCTTACTGACCAATAGCATCTCCGCAGCGAATGGAGCGCACCAACATCTTCCGTTGAGCTGATAGCCTACTTGGAGGACTCTCGACCTGTCTATCGGGACCTGCGGGCATAAAATGCAGCCTCCCCAGGCAAAAGGGACATCCGTACAAATAATGTACCAAGTATGTAATTAAGTATATAAAAGACATGGAAGAAACATGAAGTACATGACTCAACCTGTAAGTCTACATAACTCTGTAAATCATAAAAAACTTATAGTATAATGCATATGCATATGAATGTCATGTCGTGCATAGGTACATGTGTTCATAACATCAGCAAGCCTCTGCGGGCATCCCATCATATCGTCTCGGCCACTGTGGGCAAAATCATCAACGTATACCAGCTGATCGGGTGGTGGTGCGTATATAACGCTGTAACCTTTTCCCATATCACATATACATATATATATACATATATACGCGTATATAACACCATCTAGTCATGGGTCAATGTACATGTATAAATGCATGAAATGCATAAGAAATACGTTAGTAAGATTTCTCGAAATGTCATAAATATCAATATTCCTTTGGGATAAACTTTATCCAATACGTAATTTTTTTGTGAGACCCATGAACAGAAGATATAATAATAATTCACATAGGGAATCAAAAATATAGACACCCCTCTATGAATAGAGTCATTTATGAAAATTGTGCGTTTACTCATTTCATTTGTATTGTATGGATCATGCCAAAAGGAAAGAAGGGATAGCCTTAACATACTTGAACCGATTCTCTTGACAATCCCTTTAACACCGTCTTTTGCGACGAAACACGTACCGGCGGATCGAAGTACGAAAAAATTCATATGATATTCTTGAGAGAGATTGTATCGTACTCACTTAGAATTGCAAAATCCCGTTGCTATTACGCAATATAACTTCGTATGAAATTCTTGAAGCAAATCACGTTGCTATTGAAAATATGATCTTTGCTGAAGCATTTACGTTGCTATGAAGATGGATATATCTCTCTTTTGATTTTTATCCTAATTATGTATAACGTTTGAATTAAAGAAGATGTAAGTCTCTTATTTTGTGAATTAAAGAAGCTTTTAAGCCTTGGTGGTGTGGGCCCCACTTTGATAAGCATGACTTGGCCACAAAGTCCACAAAATGAGCAACCTATTTTAATGACTAAGAGTCACTACTTGCTCTTTAAATCAAGACCCCTTGGCTGCCACGTTGGCCTCCTTATAATTATCCAACAAATGTCTCTTAAATATTTATCCAAAAATCCAATAATTAACCAATTACTCACATAATTAAGAATTATCTTAAATTACTTAAAATACTACTCACTTTTAACACACTTTATACATCTTGTGTAACATGGTCATGTGGTAACTTGTATGGTACTAGTTCATAAATACCGGGTATTATAGCTTGCACCGTATTTTATCCCAAAATGTCAAACTTCGCCGAAACTCATTTTCTTCAATTCGCTTACCCTTCCACCTTCACAAATTTACTTATCACTTGCTTGAAATAGTATGACACTAATAATCTCAAAATAATCTCATTTACGAACTTTCATCAATTTACTTATGGCGTACTTTTACGTACGAAAACATAGGGTGTAACACAATTCAATTTCTAACTCCACATATAAATATAGTATGCACCAAGTACAATCACTCTCAGCACACTCAAGGTGCTGGCTCAAATGCCCCTCACCATTACACACGCAATCACTCAGCACTGTATGGGTGCTTGGCACAAAAGCCCATCACCAAAGCACGTGTATATATGATTGTGCCTACGCCCACTACTGGTATGTTAGACTCCGGAGGGGCAGATCCTACTCAAGCGCTAATCAAAAGCCAATATGGCCTGTTGTGGTGGGCAACCCGATCCAAGTAGTAATCAATAGCCAATAAGGCATGTTGTGGTATGCAACCAGATCCAAATATTACCAACAGCCAATAAGGCATGTTACTGCGTGCAACCAGATCCATATAATAATCAATAGCGAATATGCCTATTGCAGCGCGCAACCCGATCCATATATGCTCACAACACGGCTCTACGGCCCACATTAGTCAACACACTCTCAAGTCTCAAAGGCTTACAATCTCATAGAACTCAGCCCAAACAATATTACATATAGAAGACAACAACACGTATGATGTAGCAAAAAATTAATGTACATAGCAAATGAGGAATCATGACTAATAAAATAACCGCAGTTAGAGCATACCTCTCAAAGCAACAAGAATAGCTCCATTGCGTCTCAACCAAATAAGCACATAGCCTAAACATGATTTTTAACGTGAATTATAGCTCAAATAATCAAGCGAGTAAAGAAATAGGGATATAATAAAGCGTGATAGTAAAACAAGTCCAACAATAGCTTAAAGTCCACTCAAACCATGAATATCTCGATGCGCACACACAACCAATCACCTATCATGTGCGCCACCCCAACACCTCTCATATAACATAATTTCTAGGGTTAATTACCCTCAAATCTATGTTTAGATATGTTACTTATCTCGAATAAGACAAATCAAATACTGAGCAAGCCAAACAATACTCTAGAAATGCCATCCCGCATGACTCAGCCTCCGAACGGCTTGAATCTAGCTAAAAGCAACTCAAAAACATCAAATAATGCCAAAGGGAGCAAACCCATACAATAATGGTCGAATCTTTATACAAATACTCAAAGTCAACTCAGGACCGCACCTCGGAACCCGACAAAACTCACAAATTCTTATAACCCATTCAATTACGAGTCCAACCATACTAATTTCACTCAAACCCGACTCCGTATCGATGTTCAAATCTCAAATATTCACTTTAGAACAATTTAGAAAAAAACCCCTAATTTCTTCCGTTCAAATCCTTGATTTAGGTGTAATAATCCATGGGAAAATAAAATATAATCAAAACAAAGATAAAATTACTTACCCTCAAGATTTGGGTGTTTATCTCCTCCAAGATCGCCTTGTCCTCCAAGAACTCAAAAGTAAAGAAACTAAACTCAAAATTCCGAAATTGGATGTTTTAATGCAATGCCAGTCGTCCTTCTTCCCGATCGTGGTAGCCAACCTTGGCATCACAATTCCAAAAATGTATAGCACAATTTTACCCTTCGCGATCGTGGCCTTTTCCCCGCGATCGCGATGAACAAATTCCATTAACCCTTCCCAAACTCTTCCGGGACAGCTTGTAGTGTATTACCATACCTTTTTGTATTACCATAATTTTTGGTACAAAACTCCAAATTACAAACGATTTGATTTTCTAAAAACTAGAAACAAAGGTCTACAAATTTTTTTTGGATCACCTCAAAATTCCCTATAGGTTGCAAGATATAAGCTTATAAATTCAGCCTCGTGACAGCAGAATTTCTTCTTCGCGAATGCGTAGCTTCCTCTACGAACGCGATTCATAGGTCCAATTTTTCCATTTTACTCTTCGTGGTAATGACCCAGTGCTCCGCGATTGCGATGTACACCCGTGTAGCCAAAAACCAGCAGTTGAAAAGGGCCTAAAAATGGTATGAAACTCACCCGACAACCTTGGAAACCTGTCCAAACATACCAACAAGTTCCGAAACATAATACAGACCTTCTCAAGGTCTCAAATAACACATAATAACATCAAAACAACGAATCGTCGATCAAGATCAATACAGACCTAGTCAAGGCCTCAAATCACACATAATAACATCAAAACCACGAATCGTTGTTCAATATCAATCTCTTATGTACATAAACTTTAAACTTTGAACCAACCATCCGATTCAAGCCTAACCAATCCGGAATCCGACAAAACCTTGCACACAAGTCCCAAATGACAAAATAAACATATTCCAACTTTCGAAACAACAATCCAAACCCGATAACATCAAAGTCAACACTCGGTCAAACCTATGAACTTTCCAAACATTCAAATCGCCAAATTTTGCCATATAATATCGAAACCTTCTAGAAACATCCAAAAATACAAATCCGAGCATATGCCCAAGTCAAAAATCACCATCGGGATCTAATGGAACCATCAAAACTTTGATCGGAGGTCAAATACATAAAAGTCAAACTTGGTCAACTCTTCCAACTTAAAGTTTCCTAGTTAGGAGTCTTTCTTCAAAATCAATCCGGAGTCAATCGAAAACCAAAAGCCAATGATACACTGCCACGACCCACTTCCCCACCATTTGGGTATCGTGATGGCACCTAATCTTAAGGACTAGGTAAGCCTAACAATAATTAAAACAACGACGTTATTTAAATAGAATCTCTTACAATTCCCAAAACCGGTAGTACAAGTCATAAGCTCTACAGAGTATTTGCTAGAAAACTTCTAAATATAACTGTAAAGAAATAAGAATAAACAGTGCAAAATGAAAAGTTGAAGGTAACTCCGAAGCCTGCGAACGTAGCAGCGGGTTTACCTTGAGTCTCTACAGCAACAGTCCACACAGCTAGCTAACGAACAAGTACCTGGATCTGCACAAAAATGTGCAGAAGAGTAGCATGAGCACACCACAGCGGTGCCCAGTAAGTATCAAGACTAACCTCTGTGGAGTAGTGACGAGGAACAGTCAAGACACCCACTGGTCTAATAAACTTAACAGATATAAGTACACGAACAACAGAAGTATGATGTCTACATAAAGACTATGCAATATGGCTCACAGTACATATATGACAATCAGGAAGGGAACAACAATTATCAGCGGAATTTCATGAAATGACACAGAAAGGTGAATGGAACACAACCTAAATCCGGAATCACAAATACAACAAGGATAGATAATAACTCAGCAACTACAATCACTTTTACATCAGGTTTTAGTCAGCAACTCCACGAGGTACCGAACCTCGGACAAATCACAACTTACGGGTCTCAATACCTGAACTCTAACACTTGGCCTCCTGTGCCCTCATATCATCTCATAACCGCACTGACGACTCATGTGCCAATAGAGTCATTCTCACATAGAAGGCAAGTAAACAAGGGGGAGCATCTATGCTCAATAATATCAAGAACACCTCTTATCCGATAAGAGTGCTTAACTACGTGTATGCTTGTGCCAGTGTACTACCATAGGCCATATCAGCAATTAAGCATAAGGAAAAAGAACGGACATCACATAGAATATTTTCACACAGCTTTCACAAGATAAAGCTCACGCAGGTACGCATACCACTATACAAATATCAACAACAAGAATGCCCCCAAGCCACAAATCATCACAAATCACCCCTGACTCAGCCTACCTTGTCTCGCCACGTGTGCAATAGTAACATAAATGCCCGCCTTGTCTCGCCACACATGCATAAAAATGTTCCAACCTTGTCTCGCCACATGCGCAACCCACACACACACACACACACACACACATACACATATATATATATACACACATATCCCGCCTTGTCACGTCTCATGTGCAAATATCAATAGTAACAATAGCATGGCAGAAACCTCGTGCAACCCTATAATAACAACCGCACGGCAGAAACCTCGTGCATCACAATAATAAAATCTGCACGGTAGAAACCTCGTGCATCACCACAACAAGTACATCAGCAGCAATGACAATAATACAAAGTACGACAAGTAAATCAACTCAAGAACTTTAATTCACAAAGAAATGGTAGAACCAATTCACAAAGAATAACCACAGTAAAGAATGCTAGGCGTAAAGAAAACAACTCAACAAGGGGAAAACTAAGGTGTAGCAACGATCCCACAATATACACTTCAACAATAGGAAAGCTAACACGAATACAATAATGCCAAATAAAACAAGTCGACTAAGATATAGGATATCTAAACTTCTTTTAAGCTTGAGGAAATTACGAAGGATATTCAACAATTCAATTAAGGATAAGCAGCGGAAAAATAATCATAACCTCAATTAAGACTGAACAATTATAGGATGAGATAATATAAATTCCAAATAAAGATAAGCAGTTATGAAAAGATTGCATGGCTATAAAAGAGATAACAGATTCAATTAAAGCACATATGAATCAAGTAACGATAATAGTGGATCATAAAGCAATCGATTCTAATTAAGCAGGTAGATGTGAATCTAGTAATTAAGATATATAATCATAACAAGAACAACTGCATATTCAATGAATACAAGGACCTAAGAACCGTAAAAGGATAATTTTCCACCAATAAGTCCGTGCACGCACTCGTCACCTCGTGTACACAGGCTACAATCAACATAGAAGACTCGAATCCTAAGGGGAAGTCCCCCACACAAGGTTAGGCAAGATACTTACCTCGAACCAAGCTCAATCAGTCTGTAAGAATGTCCTTCTATCAATTATCCGACTCCGAATGGTCCAAATCTAGCCAAACACAATTGCATATCATGAATACAACCATAGTAGACTCATCTAATTAATGAAATTAATATTTTAACAAAAATTCCGAAATTCGCTCTAAAAAGTCAACCCGGGCCGACGTCTCAGAATCGGGTAAAAATCACAAAATATGAACACCCATTCACTTACGAGTCCAACCATATAAAAATTACTCAAATTCGACCACAAATCCCCTTTCAAAACTCGAAATATTTATTGAAGAAGTTCTTCAAATTTTCCCCAATTTCAACCCCAAAAATCCGAAACTAAAAGGAGAAAACAACTATAGATTAATGGAATACAACCAAAAACGAGTTAGGAATCATTACCCAAAAGCTTCCTCTGAAAATCCCTCGAAAAATCGCCAAATTCCGAGCTCTTAAGTCCAAAAATGAAGAATGAAATCAAACCCTCGAATTTCTCTTTTTTGCACAGGCGTGACCGCACCTGCGACATAATTAGCCGCATCTGCGCGACCGCAGGTGCGCATCTCCAAACCGCACCTGCACTTCCTCTCGCTTCTGCGCGCCAAAATCCTCTCCTGCGGAGCCGCTGATACGCAAAAATTCTCTGCATCTGTGGAGGCTGCCAAGTCCAGCTCTTCTCGCACCTGCGCCTTTACCTTCGCACCTGCGCCCAAGGTCCGCAGGTGTGATTACACCAGAACTTAGACCTCCCCTAATGAATGGAAATCATTAGTAACTCGTCCGAAAAACACCCGGGGCCCTCGGGACCCTGTCCAAATATACCAACAAGTTCTATACCCTAACACGGACCCGCTTGAGGCATCAAATTACATCAAACAACATTAAAACTTCGAATCGCACCATGAATCGAACTTATAAATTTTCAAATCTTTCAACTTCTAAAACCCGTGCTGAAACCTATCAAATCAACCCGGAATAACGTCAAATTTTGTAGGCAAGTCCCAAATAACATAACAGAGCTGTTCCAACTCTCGGAATCATATTCTGACCCCGATATCAAAAAGTACATTTCCGATCCAAATCTCCAAAAAATTCGACTTCCGCCATTTCAAGCCTAAATCAGCTACAAACCTCGGATTTACAGTTCGGACACGCTCCTAAGTCCAAAATCACCCAACGGAGCTAATGGAACTGACGAAACTCCATTCCGGAGTCGTCTTCACATAGTTCCGACTACGGTCAAAATCCTAAGACTTAAGCTTCCGTTTTTAGGGACTAAGTGTCCCAAATCACTCTAAAACATCTGGTAACTGAATTCAACCACGCACGCAATCAATACACATAATATGAAGCTGCTCAGGGCCTTATGCCACCGGACGAGACTTAAATTCTCAAAACGACCGTCCGGGTCATTACATCCTTCCCCTCTTAAAAAAACGTTCATCCTCGAACGTGCTAAGAATCGCCTTGAAGTGTTCGAATCACTGAAAGTACATATCCAACATACACCCGTGGGAGAATCCACGTCACCCCAATCCACATAAGCCTGATGACACCATCCCAACTGTAATTCATCCTTTCTGCCAACACCGATAAGCCTTAGAGTCAAAATTCTCACCTTCCATTTATCTTCAAAAGACCCAATTCTAAATCCATAACCGGTATCAGTCTCAACCAGCTGTAAAAACTCATGCCTGCATCCATAAGGTTCGACCACACAACAAGACATACTATACATAGGCTCATAATAACATTTCTGATCACATTAGCTGCCCGAAATCAAAACCAGCACCGACAATTAGACCCATATTTGTTAGCAACCCGTTTCAAACCTCCACAACCTTGACAATGATGTAAGAAACATGAAGACCTCATAACTATACACCCGAGTCAACAAGTCACAGCTAACACCACCGGGCACACACCCCGCAAGCCAAAACTTAAGAAGCACGTAATGAAATTGACTAAATATGTTAAGAGAAACACAAAAGATAAATATCAAGCAAGCCCGACAGGCACAACTTTCTAACAATACCCTACTAGGAATCAATTCAAAAGGAAAAAAATCAAAGTACATGAACAAATCATAAGGATCTCATCCTGGTATCACCCTCCACCGCGGCACGCAGCCCGGCTCAAACATATCGAATCACATGGAGTCGCGAGGGTCTCACCCTCAACTATGAATCACAAGCCGAATATATATCATACCAATGGAAATCTTCCACTAATTCAATTCTGCTAATAAAATTACAACACTTACTAAACCCTCAACCCGATAGAGTATCAAATTACAAATCGTAACTAATTTACTTAGGAATCACATCAAACCTGCCATAATGGACAACATGAATTCCTTCTAGTCTCGTAACTTTCAAAATGAATAGAAACAAATGATAGACACATGCTACCACTCATAGAGTCTCCCAACAAGATTAAACACCTAAATATAATACTAAGTCATGAACTCACCCATAGGTGGGACAACAAGTAGGGGAACTCGCCCCGATAAGCAAGACCGAATAAAAATACGAATAGTGCCCCTCTGTAACAAATCAAAAGCATACCTGTATGACATTATTTGGTGCAGTGACCTCAAGACTACTATATGAAACACATCAACGGGTCGGGCTTTCCTCTCTTGGGCGCCCTCTACTCGCTTGAATACTCCACTATGACACACCTATCTGGAGTCTAAGACAATCTCTCACACTATGGATGGTATCTCCACACTCGAGGCAACCCCTCTGCTGACGTGGTTATGGGAACTATGTGGTACGGGTACTCGGAGACCAATGAGCACTTGAAACACTGTGCGAAGCCTGAAGTGCAAACTGAACTGGCTGACCCACAAAACCTCTACCATGTCGTACCGTGCCTCCAAAATAAGGACCAGTAGATCTCTCCGATCTCTGAGGCCTCCTCACCTCCCTGTCATTTCTCTCCTGATCTCGCCTGTACTCTCTCTCATGGCCTCGCCTGTCTTCTCTCTCCTGGTCCCACATGCCCTCTACTCGTTGGGCAATCCCAACCACCTGCTGAAACGCAACATCTGACTCTAACTCCCGAGCCATGCTAAACCGAATTTTATGCCTGAGTCCCTCAATAAATCTGCGGACACGCTCTCTAACTTTGGCGACCAAAGCAGGCGCATGCCTGGCCAAATCACTAAATCTCACGGCATACTCTGATACTAACATAGTGCCTTGGCGCAGCTGCTCAAACTCCGCGCACCATGCATCTCGAAGGGACTGAGGTACAAACTCTCTCAGGAAAATCTCTAAAAATAGAACCCACGTAAGTGAAGCTAACTCAGCTGGGCTACCCAACTCATATGCCTGCCACCACTGGTAAGCCGCTCCCCTGAGCTGGAACTTAGTAAAAGCAACCCCGCTCGTTTTCACAATACTCATAGTACAGAGAATGCGGTGACACTCTTCCAGAAAACCCTGTGCACTTTCTGAAGCCAAACCACTGAATGTAGGACGGTCATATTTCTTGAACCTTGCAAGTCTAGGCTACTCTTCCTCAGATGATGCTGCCCTGACCACGGGCTGAACTGGAACCATAGGTTGTGTCGCCATGACACCTGGAACCTGACCAACATAACCTCACTGCTCTGGGGTGTGGGCTGCGGGAGTCTGGGTTCCTCCCTAGGTTTGTGAAGTAGCTGGTGCAACCGGACTCAACCCCGCCTGAGACAATGTACCAAACATACTCAGGAACTGTGCTAAGGTCTTCTGAAGTCCGAGGATAATAACAGGCGCCTCTGGTACCTGCTCCCTAACTGGAACTACTAGCGGCTCCTCGACTGCTACTCTGGTAGGTGCTCTGGCTGCGACACTTACTCTTCATCAGTCTCTGTGTCGTCTATAATTGTAGCTCGTGTCCTCACCATTTGTGAGTGAATAGAATGATAAAAGTTCAAACTCCGAGATCAATAAGCTCGCATGATAGGAATAAAAGAAGTGAGATTATCCTAATAGTTCTGTAGTCTCTCGAAGATAGGTACAGACGTCTCCATACCGATCCGCAAGACTCTACTAAACTCGCTTATGACTCGTAGCACCTATGAACCTAGAGCTTTGATACCAACTTGTCACGACCCAATTCCCCTCCATTGGGTATCGTGATGGCACCTAGTCTTAAGGACTAGGTAAGCCTAACAATAATTAAAACAACGACGTTACTGAAATAAGAATAAATTGTGCAAAATGAAAAGTTGAAGGTGACTCTGAAGCCTGTGAATGCAGCAGCAGGTTTACCTTGAGTCTCCACAGCAACAGTCCACACAGCTAGCTAACGAACAAGTACCTAGATCTGCACAAAAATGTGCAGAAGAGTAGCATGAGCACACCACAGCGGCGCCCAGTAAGTATCAAGACTAACATCTGTAGAGTAGTGACGAGGAACAGTCAAGACACCCACTGGTCTAATAAACTGAATAGATATAAGTACACGAACAACAGAAGTATGATGTCTACATAAAGACTATGCATGTGGCTCACAGTACAGAAACGGAAATCAGGAAGGGAACAACAATTATCAGCGGAATATCATGAAAATGACATAAAAAGGTGAATGGAACACAACCTAAATCTGGAATCACAAATACTGCAAGGACAGATAATAACTGAGCAACTACAACCGCTTTTACATCAAGTTTTAGTCAGCAACTCCACGAGGTACCGAACCTCGGACAAATCACAACTTACGGGTCTCAATACCTGAACTCTAAAACTTGGCCTCTTGTGCCCTCATAACATCTCATAACCGCCCTGACGACTCACGTGCCAATAGAGTCATTCTCACATAGAAGGCAAGTAAACAAGGGGGAGCTTCTATGCTCAACAATATCAAGAACACCTCTTATCCGATAAGAGTGCTTAACTATGTGTATGCTTGTGCAATTGTACTACCATAGCCCATATCAGCAATTAAGCATAAGGAAAAAGAACGGACATCACGTAGAATATTTTCACACAGCTTTCACAAGATAAAGCTCACACAGGTACGTATACCACTATACAAATATCAACAATAAGAATGGCCCCAGGCCAGAAATCATCACAAATCACATCCTGACACAGCTCACCTTGTCTCGCCACGTGTGCAATAGTAATATAAATGCCCTCCTTGTCTCGCCACACGTGCATAAAAATGTTCCTACCTTGTCTCGCCACATGCGCAACCCACATATATATACACATATCCCGCCTTGTCGTGCCTCATGTGCAAATATCAATGGTAACAATAGCACGGCAGAAACCTCGTGCAACCCCATAATAACAACCGCACGGCAGAAACCTCGTGCATCATAATAATAAAATCCGCACGGTAGAAACCTCGTGCATCACCACAATAAGTACATCAGCAACAATGACAATAATACAAAGTACGACAAAGAATAACCAATTCACAAAGAACTTTAATTCACAAAGAAATGGTAGAACCAATTCACAAAGAATAACCACAGTACAAAATGCTAGGCGTAAAGAGAACAGCTCAATAAGGGGAAAACTAGGGTGTAGCAAAGATCCCACAATATACACTTCAACAACAGGGAACCTATCACGAATCCAATAATGCCAAATAAAACAAGTCGACTAAGATATAGGATATATAAACCTCTTTTAAGGTTGAGGAAATTACGAAGGATATTCAATAATTCAATTAAGGATAAGCAGCGGAAAAATAATCATAACCTCAATTAAGACTAAACAATTATAGGATGAGATAATATAAATGCCAAATAAAGATAAGCAGTTATGAAAAGATAGCATGGCTATAAAAGAGATAACAGATTCAATTAAAGCACATATGAATCAAGTAACGATAATAATGGATCATGAAGCAATTGATTCTAATTAAGCAGGTAGATGTGAATCTAGTAATTAAGATATATAAACAAAACAAGAACAACTACATATTCAATGGATACAAGGACCTAAGAACCCTAAAGGGCCAACTTTCCACAAATAAGTCCGTGCACGCACTCGTCACCACGTGTACACGGACTGCAATGAACATAGAAGATTCGAATCCTAAGGGGAAGTCCCCCACACAAGGTTAGGCAAGATACTTACCTTAAACCAAGCTCAATCAGTCCGTAAGAATTTCCTTATATCAATTATCCGACTCTAAATGGTCCAAATCTAGCCAAACACAATTGCATATTATGAATACAACCATAATAGACTCATCTAATTAATGAAATCAATATTTTAACAAACATTTCGAAATTCGGTCTAAAAAGTCGACACGGGCCCATGTCTCAGAATTGGGTAAAAATCACAAAATATGAGCACCCATTCACTCACGAGTCCAACCATATAAGAATTACTCAAATCCGACCACAAATCCCCTTTCAAAACTCGACATCTTCGTTGAAGAAGTTCTTCCAATTTTTCCCAATTTCAACCCCATAAATCCGAAACTAAATGGAGAAAACAACTATAGAGTAATGGAATACAACCAAAAACGAGTTAGGAATCATTAACCCAAAGCTTCCTCTGAAAATCCCTCGAACAATCGCAAAATTCCGAGCTCTCAAATCCAAAAATGAAGAATGAAATCAAACCCTCGAATTTCTCTTTTCAACCCAGGCGTGACCGCACCTGCGACATAATTAGCCGCATATGCGCGACCGCATGTGCTCACTTCCAAACCACAACTGCGCTTCCTCTCGCTTCTGCGCGCAAAAATCCGCTCCTGTGGAGTCGTTGATGCGCACAAATTCTCCGCATCTGCGGAGGCTTCCAAGTCCAGCTCTTCTCGCACCTGCGCCTTCACCTTCACACTTGCGACCATTGCACCTTCACCCAAGGTCCGCCGGTGCGATTACACCAGAACTCACACCTTCCCAAAACCATGAAAATCATCTGCAACTCGTCCAAAAAACACCTGGGGCCCTTGGGACCCCGTCCAAACATACCAACAAATTCTATACCCTAACACGGACCCGCTCGAGGTCTCAAATCACATCAAACAATGTCGGAACTACGAATCGCACCATGAATCAAACTTATAAATTTTCAAATCTTTCAACTTCTAAAACCCGTGCTGAAACCTATCAAATCAACCCCCAATGACGTCAAATTTTGAAGGCAAGTCCGAAATAACATAATTGAGCTATTCCAACTCTCGGAATCACACTCCAATTCCGATATCAAAAAGTCAACTTCTGGTTCAAATATCCAAAAATTTGACTTTCGCCATTTCAAGCCTAAATCAGCTACAGACCTCGGATTTACAGTCCGGACACGTTCTTAAGTACAAAATCACCCAACAGAGCTAATGGAACCGACAAAACTCCATTTCGATGTCGCCTTCACATAGCTCTGACTACGGTCAAAATCTTAAGACTTAAGCTTCCGTTTTTAGGGACTAAGTGTCCCAAATAAATCTAAAATATCCTCTAACAGAATTCAACCGTGCACGCAAGTCAATACACATAATATGAAGCTGCTCAGGGCCTTATGCCACTGGATGAGACTTAAATTCTCAAAACGACCGGCCGGGTCGTTACATATACGCAACTCATAATACACCATATGAAGCTACTCATGACATCAAACCACCAAACTGAATGCAAATGCTCAACATGCCTGGCCAGGTCATTACACGCTGCTGGTCTACTCTATTCAAAAGTCTGCCACTACCTCTTGGCTGGCCTTCTGAACTGAAAAGTAGTGAAATTAACACCATTGGACTCCATAAGCCCCAAATTGTGCAAAATGTCATGACACCCATCCAAGAAGTCATGAGCATCAATTGTACGATCAACATCAAAATGTGGAGGATCTAATTTCTATAGCTGATCTATCATCTTCTATTCATCAACAGACATAGCAGACCTTACCTCCGGCCTAGTTATAGCAATAGGTTGTACATTCCCAACTGGTGGAATAACAAGAACGCCTAGAGTCTGAAACATAGCAGTTACCTTATTTGGACTGTGAGTAGCTGGGGTCTGTGCTCCCCTTCCTGCCTGAGAAGCAGCTAGGACCATAGGAATCTTCCCGACCTGTGCCAAATTGTCGAAGGAATCTAAGCTGGACCCGGTGGAACAAGTTGATCTCGAACCAGGTCCAGCACTGGAGCTACAAATGGCTCCTTAGATGCTGCTTTAGCACAACCATGATTAGGTGCAGGTGCTCCACCTCTGGGTACTGTTGCAGGTGCCCTGGTCTGGGCTCTAGTCCTACCTATACCCTGAGCTCTACCTCGAGTATTGGCTGCAACCTAAGGCGGCACCTCCTTCTTAGCCGTTGTTGATGCACGTGTTCTTACCAGCTCTTAGAGAATAAAAGAGAAGATTCAAACTTCAGGATGGACAAAAGTCGCACGATAGAAAAAGAAGAAAGTGTTGTTTTCTAAATGTCCCATAGCCTCTCGGGCATAAGTATAGATGTTTCCATACAAATAAATAAGGATCTATTAGACATGCTCATGGCATGTTGAACGCATGAAACTAGGGCTCTAACACATACTTCGTCACGATCCAAAATCCCACCAACGATCGTGATAACACCCAACCCCAACCCGCTAGGTAAGCTAACAATAATAATCAACCAAATCAAGACAATAAAGGACAATCTACTGATGTAACATAGATAACACATAAATACGTATCAATTCAACAATACCAAAATGAGGAAAATCCAACAACAACTCCCAAAACTCGGCAGTACAAAGTGATGAGCTTCTAATATAAATACAAATGATTATGTCCTTCTTGCGGAAGTGACTTTGTCACTCATCTCGGCATGCCTCTTGATTCGGATCTTTTTCCATCTTGACTTTGGATTTGTGGTTTGTCATAAATTATGGAACTTCTTTGTGTTAAGTACGAACTAGTAAGTCATATTTAATATGGTTCTTGATTCTCTTGACTATTGGGTTTCGGCCCTACTTGATTTGGGACTTCGGTGCATCATGATATCTAATTATACTTAGTGTGATGGTATGGCGAACATATTCGGTGAAAATGGATATTTGTCAAACTCTCTTAGATTGATGTTGTGCGCTTTCTTGTTGAATCTTGGACATTGATATTGACATTTTGAAATACTTCAAGGTTTGATATTAGATAATTTTATATATTTGTTTACTTGCTTTATATTTTATGTTTTATTTGGGCTACCCATCACTAAAAAGGTAAAATTAGAGAATCTAATGGCTCCAAGACTACAAGTTTGTACACTGCTATGATTTATGCTTAGCGATAGTTATTTTCTATCGTAGGTAATGTGCGAGAAGAGATTTGAAGAGGGCTTTTGGAGTAAACTTTTTTGGAGATTCTGTGAAGATCACATTTGCATATCGATCTAGGTTTTCTATAGGTTTGGGACTTGTACATGATCTATATATCACACTTATGTTTGTAATTTTGGTGACTTGGTTAATCTCAAGACCATAAGCTTGTAACTTAAATTTGGTGACTTGTTTTTCTGTTTTAGGGTGTGTTAACAACCCATGTCTTGTAATATGGTTAATTTACACTTTGTCTTGTAAATGTGTACAAAGCAGAAGACTAGTTTTACTCTTATACTCACTAGTTGAAATTCATGTACAATATGAACCTGCAGTGATGTTAAACGAAAAGTACAATTTCGTTAGGAAGTTGCTTTAACGTGTTTATTTTTCAAGAAGGGTTGTATCACATTATTTTTATACTTTGACATTGTATTTCATTTATGAAATTTTATGAAGTGTATTTTCAAAAATAAAAATATTGCATTTTGTACCGTTATCACATGGACCTATTTCCGCTACTAAATTATTATGAATTTTCTTTTTAGATTAACATCTTCTGAACGTTGTAAGTAGTAAATTAGCTTCTTTCATAAGTAGCACCTTCCCAAAGGAGTTGCTAAATGTTTTGGTATCAGAGCTTTATATTTGTGATTCTAGGACTATTGTTGTAACTGATTACTGTACCTGTTTGAATACAATGAAAAATGAGTTTCTAGATTTAAAGCAAAGGGGTATGTCTATTGGTGAATATCAACAAATGTTTCTCAATATTGCTCGTTGTGATGGATGTATTATCAATGATGAAAAAGATAAGTGCAGGCGATTCCAATATCATTTGAATAATTCTATCTGAAAGTCTTTCGCAGTCCTGCAACATGAAATTTTTTCCAAACTAGTTACAGCTACTCTTACTTGGGAATGAATTGACAAGGAACAAGCTAGTAGAAATAAAAACAGGTTTAGAAAAACTAATTCAGATTATGGCGGTCCCTCCAAAAGGGAGAACTTTGAGAATTCCAAGACATGTGGTGTTCACATATAAGCTCAGCATAAGCAAAATAGATTAAAGTTTTCTACTGCTGGCACTCCAAGCTATGTCAAGGCAAGGCTCGTATACTCATTTGTGCGCAGTGTGGAAAGAATCACTATGGTACTTGCAGGAAAGCTTCTGGGGCTTCGATCCCAAAGTGAAGGATTGTCCTAATCTTAACCCCATTTCTTCTCCGCATACTAAAGGTTCAGTTCAAAAACCTACTACCGCTCTTTTTCTACGGAATAGAGGTGCAACATTTAGAAATAACCAAACAACAGGTGCAGGTGGAGCTAATCAAACTAGTGGGTCAAGAGCTACAACACGAGCTTATGCTATGAGACAGAGGGATGACCAAGATGGGGCAGGCAGGGTTGTTGGTAAATTTTACTTATTTAGCTTATGTGTTGTTACACTATTTGATCCTGGTTCTATACATTACTATATTTACACATCACTTATTTTTCCTTAAAATGTGAAATCCGTGAGACCTGATTGTGGTATTCTTGTCAAAAGTCCTTTGGGTCAGCTGGTTATTTGTAATTAGATCTATTGAGGTTGTCCCTTCGTTATTCAAAATCTAGTCTATCCTGCTGATTTTATTGAAATTCCTTTACAAGACTATGATTTCAACATCGTTATGGATTGGCTTCATAGATACAGTGCAGTAGTTGATTGTAGGTCAAAACACGGGAACTTTAAAGCACCTACAACTTTACGCATTGTTATTCAAGTTGAATGATAATTTACATCGCGACAAGAAAGATGATTAGTCAAGGTTGTGAAGCTTATCTTGCTCATATAGTTGATGCACACCTAGAAAGTCCAAGCCTTAAAGATATACCAGTTGTATGTCAATTTCCTGATGTTTTCCCCGAAAATTTTCCTCGGTTGCCCCCGAAAAGGGAAGTGAAATTCCTATAGAGGTTATTCCTGGAACTACTCCTATTACTAAAACTTCATACCGAATGGCTCCAGCAGAATTAAAGGAGTTAAAAATTCAATTTCAAGAACTTCTTGAGAAGGGTTTTATTCGCCCAAGTGTTTCTCCTTCGAGAGCTCCTATTTTATTTGTGAAAAAGAAAGATGGCACTCTTCGGCTTTGTATTAATTACAGGAAATTGAATAAGGTAACAATTAAGAATAGATATACATTATCTAGGATCGATGATTTATTTGACCGGCTAAAGGGTGTTAGGTTGTTCTCAAAAATGTATTTGAGGTCTGGGTATATCCAAGTGCGAGTAAAGTAGCAAGATGTTCCTAAAACTGCGTTTAGGACTCGGTATGGTCACTATAAATTTTTGGTGATGCCATTTGGGTTGACAAATGCTCCTGCAGTGTTCATGGATTTAATGAATTGTGTATTCAAGCCTTATCTTGATTAATTTGTGGTGGTTATTATTGATGATATTTTAATATATTCAAAGAATAGTGAAGCTCATGATAAACATCTCCGGATTATCTTGCGAATTTTGGAGGAGAAAAATCTCTATGCTAAACATTCCAAATGTAAATTTTGGCTTAGTGAAGTGGCTTTTTTGGGACATCTTGTGTCTACTGAAGGTGTGAAAGTTGATCCTAGAATGATTCAAGCTATTGTTGAATGGAAACCGCCGAAAAGTCCAAATGAAATAAGAAGTTTGTTGGACTTAGCGGGATACTATAGAAGGTTTGTCAAAGGCTTCTCCATTATAGACTCTCCTTTGACTAAACTTTTGAGGAAGGACGTGAAGTTCGTGTTGGATGAAAAATGCCAAGAGAGGTTTGAAAACCTCATATCATTATTGACTAAAGATCCTATACTTACTCTACCAATGGAAGAGAAAGAGTATGCGATATATAGTGATGCTTCTCATCATGGTTTGGGTTGTGTTTTGATGAAAGAAGGAAAGTAGTTTCGTATGCCTTTCAAAAATTGAAATCACATGAGTTGAATTATCCTACTCACGACCTTGAGCTTGCTGCCATAGGGTTTGCATTGAAAATTTGGAGACATTACTTGTATGGAAAAAAATTCATATATTCACTGATCGTAAGAGTTTGAAGTACTTGGGAACACAGAAAGAGTTGAATTTGAGACAGCGTGGTTGGCTTGAGCTTATGAAAGATTAAAACTGCACAATTGACTATCATCCGGGTAAAGCCAATGATGTTGCTGATTCTCTAAGTCACAAATCCTTTGCCGGTTTATCTCTATGTCCATTGCCTTTGTTTCTCGAATTAAGAGCCATGAATGCTTATCTTGC
This sequence comes from Nicotiana tabacum, assembly GCF_000715075.1. NCBI lineage: Eukaryota > Viridiplantae > Streptophyta > Magnoliopsida > Solanales > Solanaceae > Nicotiana > Nicotiana tabacum. The sequence continues at coordinate 61,457,858 of NC_134094.1, read as the reverse complement.
ATTTAAAGCTGATGGTACTATTATTGCTAGTTTTCAAATCAAGCCAGTTCTACTTGAACATGTAAAAGAAGAACAGAAGTTGGATGAGAAGCTTGTGAAACTGATCAAAGAAGTTCAAAATGGTGAAAAGATTGATTTTAAATTAAGGGACGATGGTGTCTTAATTTATCAAAATAGGTTATGTGATCCAAAACATGACTAATTGAGGAATGAAATTTTGAGTGAAGCACACACTTCACCATATGTAATGCATCCTGGAGGTACTATAATGTACCAAAACATCAAATAACACTACTGGTGATGGGGAATGAAGAAAGACATTGCAGAGTTTATCTCTAAATGCTTGATTTGTCAATAAATAAAGGCCGAGCATCAGTTCCAGCTGGTTTGCTACAACTCTTATCCATACCAAAGTGGAAATGGGAGAGAATGACGATGGACTTTGTTTCTAGGCTTCCATGCACTCAAAGAAATCATGATGCAATTTGGGTTATAGTGGATATGCTAACCAAGAGTTTTCATTTCTTGGCAATCAGAGTGGACTACACACTTGAACGTTCAGCAGAATTGTTCGTTAATGAGATCTTGAGGTTGCATGGGGTTCTGGAATAGCTTGAAAGATGCTTTGGGTACTAGGTAGAATTTTAGTACTTCTTTCCATCCTCAAACAGACGGTCAGTCAGAGAGGGTAATATAAATCATGAAAGATATGTTTCGAGCATGTATTATTAAGGTTGACCGTAGTTGTGACAAACACTTAGCCTTGATAGAATTTTTTTATTGTGACAAACACTTAGCCTTGATAAAATTTTCTTATATTAATAGCTATCAGTCAAGTAATGGCATGCGTCCCTATGAAGCTTTATATGGGAGAAAATATAGAATGCCTCTTTGTTGGAACGAGGTTGGTGAAAGAAAATTGGTGGGTCTTGAGATTGTTCAACAAACTAAAGATAAGGTAAAAATCATCAGGGATCTCTTAAATATTCCTTTAGAAGTCTTATCCTGATCTTAAGAGGCATGAAATTGAGTATCATGCGGGTGAAAAGGTAATTTTAAAAGTTTCTCCATGAAAGAAGGATATGAGATTTAGCCAAAATAGTAAACATAGTCCTCGATTTATTGGACCTTATGAAGTCCGTAGGAGAGTTGGCCTAGTTTCTTATAAATTAGCTCTTCCACCCGAGTTAGACAAGATCTATAACATCTTCCTTGTTTCTATTCTTAGAAGATACAGCTCAAATCCATCTCATGCTCTTCCTGTTGAATCTATTGAGGTCAATCCTGATTTGACATATAAAGAATAACCAATCTAAATCTTAGCGCGTGAGATAAAAAAAAGCTTAGAAATAAGAGAATCCCTTTAGTGAAAGTCCTTTGGAGAAATCATTCTGGCAAAGAAGTTACTCAGGAGTAAGAAGAGAATATGCGAGCTCGATATCTACATTATTTTTTGGGAGTAGTATAAGGTAAATTTTGGGATGAAATTTTTCAAGGGGGAGAGAGTTGTAACATCCCAAAGTTTTAGACTAATATTTGCATTCTCAATTGACCATCTATATATTGAGGATAGATTTACTTCGCACTTCCTAAACGTGAATTTGAAGATATATGAAAATTGCCTACTTTAGATTGTGTTAATATGTGCAAAGAAGTTTCCAGGTGTTGCTATTTAATACTTAACATCATTTTGATAATTTTTTATTAATTACAATAGATATATATATAAGGTTTTGGGCAGCAAACCTTCTATTAATCAAAAGTTTATATTTTACTTTAGCGACATGCTTTTCCATAACCTCCTCTCATATTTCATTCCTTCATGCCAAAGGAAACCTCAACCCTCTCTCCTTCTTATCACCCGAAATACTACATGAAAACCATCAGAAATTTTCACTAAACCAACCAGCCAAGCTAGTTCTTGGTGAAGCTCAAGTTTCTCCTCTCTTTTGTGGTAAGTTTCTAAACCCGTTTTTATACTAGATAACTGTTAGTGTTTTCCTCATATCTCCTTGTATGACACTTCGTTTTATGTGAGCCAAGCATTTCTGGAAATCTTTTTCATATCTCTATAACTTTTGTTCAGGCACCAAAACCTAGTTTTGCTTATCTTTACCCTAAAAGGGGTGGTAAGGTACAGGGCAGGTACTGCCCAGATTGTTTGTTTTACCAACCCTCTATGTACTACTTCTAGTATTTTAAGCATAACGCTTTGTGCAGAATCAATATGGGGGTGATTCAAGACTCTCTGGTACCCTAAGACATATATATACAACTTTCATGAAGACAATAAAGTTTAGTTTTTCCATTTACATCTTCTGAACTTAGCCACAACACAAGACAGTGGACCGTCCATAATTTCTTTTTCAAATATTTAGTGTGATCTTCATCGATATCATGTTTAGCTCGACATGTTGAAATCACTGAACTTATATAGATATTTGATTATATATTTAAGGTATATATACCCTTGTAAAATAATAGGGGAAATATTTGTGGAAGTAAACGGATTTGGTTGGTCTATGGCGTAGACGAATCGAACATCCTCAAGTTGTGGTTGAATTGTTTTGTGGTAAAACACCAAGGTTTGTGTATAAACTTGAAGTTTTACTCTTATTACATGCTGGAATGTTTTGAAATAAGTTGATATTTTATTTCCCATGTCTTCAATTTATATCGTTGTATTAGTGTTATATAAAGTACTGTAAGATATTCGCTAACTCGCCCACTTGTACAGATTGCTTGATCATTTTGAATCCTTATAAGGACTTTGTCCTTCTTGTGGAAGTGACTTTGTCACTAATTTCGGCATGCCTATTGAATCGGATCTTTTGCCATATTAACTTTGGATTTTTGGTTCGTCATAAATTATGGAACTTGTCTGTGTTCTGTACGAACTAGAAAGCCACTTTTAATATGGTTCTTGATTCTCTTGACTTACTTGATTTGGGACTTTGGTCCATCTTGATATCTAATTATACTTAGTGTATTGGCATGACGTACAAATTGGGCGAAAATAGATATTTGGCAAACTCTCTTGGATTGATGTAATACGCTATCTTGACACTTGATTCTTTAAGATTGATATTGATATTTGGAAACACTTCAAGTTTTGATATTCAATACTTTTGATATATTTATTTCATTGCTTTAAATTTATTTTCCATTTGGGCTACCTATGACTGAAAAAGTGAAATTGGAGAATGTAATGGCACCAAGACTAAAAGTTTGTGCACTGATAAGCTTTATACTTAGTGATAGTTGTTTTCTATCGTAGCTAATGTGCGAGAAGAGATTTGAAGAGGGCCTTTTGGAGTAGACTTTTCGGGAGTTTTTGCGGAGATCATATTTGCATATGCATCTAGGTTTTGTATCGCTTTGGGACTTGTACATGATCTATATGTCATACTTGTGTATGTAATTTTGGAGGCTTGTTGAATCTTAAGGTCATAAGCTTGTAGCTTGAATTTTGTGACTTGTTTTGCTATTTTAGGGTATGTTAACAACCCTCGTCTTGTAATATGATAAATTTACACTTTGTCTTGTAAATATGTACAAAGGAGAAGACTAGTTTTCCTTTTTTACTCGGTAGTTGAAATTCATGTACAATATGAACATGCAGTGATGTTAAAAGAAAAGTACAATTTATTAAGAAGTTGCTTTAACGTGTTGATTATTCAATTAGTGTTGTGTCACATTATAGGGATACTTTGACATTCTATTTCATTTAAGAAATTTTACGATATGTATTTTCAAAAACAAAAATATTGTACTTTGAACTATTATCGCATTGGCATATTTCTGCTACTAAATTATTAGGAATGTCCTTTTTAGATTAATATCTTCTGAATGTAGCAAGTAGTAAATTATCTTGTTTCATAAGTAGCACCCTCCCAAAGGAGTTGCTATAATGAATCTATCCCTGATGACCAAAATAGCCATCAGAAGAACACTGAATAGATGTAGTACAGAACGAACTCACTGGGAGAGCACTGAAAGATTATAGATCTGGAGTGCTAAAAAATGATCGAGTCGCAGTACCACGGGATCCATATTTTGTGCAATGAGTCGGCCTACCAAGATGAACTCTGTTGAAGTGACCTCTAAGTCTAGATGACGTGCCATTGAAACTACTAGATAGACGAGGCCTCTTGTCTCTATATATCATCGCCTCTCTCCCTTAACTATGGACACGCCTGATCCTCCGAGCTATCTCCAACACCTTATGAAAAGTAGTCCCGATCTCTTACTCTTGGGCCATAGCAATCCTGATACCATAAGTCAACCCCTCGATGAATTGCCTCACCTTCTCTACCTCGATGGGAATAAAAAAAGCAAGACAATACTCTGTGAATCTCGCCTCATACTCAGTCGCAGTCATGTGATCCAATTGAAGGCACTCGAACTGACTCCTCAACTCATCCCTCCTGGTATGGGGGATATATCTCTCGAAAAACAAATGCGAAAACTGAGTCCAGGTGAGTGGAGATGAACTAGTTGGCATGTCCAGCTCATAATTTTGCCACTATCTCCTTGTAGCCTCTCTCAACTGAAAGGTAGTGAAGTCCATACCATTGGACTAAGACCAAGCCCAAATTGCGAAGCATCTGGTGGCATCTATCTAGAAGTCCTTAGCATCCTCTGAAGCATCACAAGCAAAATGAGGAGGATGTAACAAACCTATGAATCCTCTTATGCTTCTTATCAGTCATAGTAGGCTTAACCACGAGTCTAGCTGCAAATATAGGCTGCCCTCCACCAGGTGGCAATACGTCCGGCATTTGAAACATCTTCGCAGCCTTATTTAGAGTACGAGTGACAGAGGTCTATGCTCCCCCTCTAGTATGAGATGTGGCTGGAGCCACCGGAACTATTCCAGCCTAAGTTAGGGCATTAATAAAGCTGACCATCTTGGCCATAGCTTATTAGAATTATGCCACGAAAACCCTCTGGATGCTGAGTTGGCGCTTGGGCCTTAATGTGATCGTCAATACCTTGATCCTCTACCTGATCCGTAGGTGGGTCCATTGATACTACTCCCCATGCCTTGGGCTACAATCAGCGCTCTATCTCTCGCCACAACTGTGCGACCCCTGGTAGGAGCCTTGGCCCTACCCCGGCCTCTTTTTCACCTGGCTACATCTTGTACTACCTCTTTGTTACATGTTGCTATTACTGAAGCGCACGTTCTCACCATATGTGAGAGATTAAAGTGTCACGCCCCAAACCTGTGGAGGCATGGCTGGCACACGGTGCCATATTTGGGCTGAGCGTACCACTTTCTAACTGTGAACTCTGGAGGGCGACGAGGCTTACATGTGAGCTGAAAATACCAATCAAGGTTGTCGAGGCCACCATGAATGTCTACAACTAGCAATACCAAACTAACATGTGCACAGGGATGGCAAGGCCACAATGCTGATATAGAAAATATACAGGACTCATCTACAAGCCACTAGAGATAACTAAATTGTATTACTGTCGGGAAAGGGACTCGACCTACCCATCAAACCTATATATATCAAATGGACTCCAAGGTCTAGACCTGGTAACTCCGAGGAAGTTATCACGCCCCAACCTCGAGAGGCACGACCAGTGTTCAACCGAGTGAACTCGGCCGAGCAAGACTGTTATATACTTTTTACCCAACTCACCCATGATAAGAGAATGCATGTTCTTATTAGCTAACCAGTAGAAGGACCATATGCGTAGACATTACCAAACCATTTCATTTTGCTACGCCTTTCAGTCTTAAAATACACATATTCTTATAGTCCGAGTGGAACAAGTGATCAAACACAACATAACTTGCTTAACATTCTCAACACCCATATACAACCCACATAGTGTCTACGGAGCCTCTAAAGATACAAAGGAAAGTAAAGATGGTACTGACAACAAGGCCCCGACTATACCTCAAAAAGTGACCATAATATAAACAAAAGTACAATACATGACCCCGGAATGAAATGGGGCTCACCGAGTCCGCTGAGAAGAGGATGCAACACTATCTGTGATCAACATTGTCTGTTATATAACCACCTGCATCCATTTAAAGATGCAGCGCCCCCGGCAAAAGGGACATTAGTACCGTCGAATAGCACTAGTATGTAAAGCTAAACACCAACTCAATATAATGAATAATAATACAAGAGGAACAGTCAAGAATTCAATAAGGGCTTCAAATAATATTAAAACAACAAGTTAAGGATCATATACGTTTTCAAGTCAATTTTCATATTATTAGGTAGGGTAATCATTAGTACCGATATTCCACAATTCACAATACCTTCGTATTCTTACATGGAGTCCGATCCCGACCCGATCGGCTAGGTCATCTCATTTGAGACATTACCACAATTTCATTATGATTTCTAGCACAGTACCACCATGTGTGCGGTATGGCACCCGATCATGGCCCTAAATGCTAGGCCATCTCACTTGAGACATTACCACAATACCACCGTATTCTTACATGGAGTCCGATCTCGGCCCGATCGGCTAGGCCGTCTTATTTGAGACATTACCTTCTTCAGTCAATCATCTCACATCGTACTTCTTAACAATTACAAATTCATTCTTGGCACTTGGCCGTATTTCATAGTTCTTGTTCCCTTTTCCACGTTCAAATATCATTATAATTATCAACATCAATAGGGCTTGCCATTAAAGATATAAATTCACATATGACCAATTTGCGAAATCTTAGGCACATAGAAGACTTTCATACAATTTGTCATAACAACCTTTATTTCGGTCTTGACATGAAGTTTTAACATTCCTAACACATATTCAACATTTTTGAACATATTTTCAAATGACAAGATGACATGATGAAGCATTTAGAATAAACATTGAACAAATTAGGAAAATCCAATTCAATAATGATCAAGGACTTACTCCAATTACATGAACACCGTGGGATTCGATTCTAAGAAGAAGGGGGTTTAGCCAACATACCTCAATTGATCTTCTCAAGTCTAAAATGATCCTGAATTCTTAGAAACTTCAATCTTTTTTAGAAATATAACAAGTTGAACCAAAAATTAGGAAGATGAACATGGTTTTAGCTCATTTGAGAATTTTATCAAACACTAGGTGTGCATTAAGGTTCTAAGGCTCTTTTGTGGAAGATTCCATCATTTCCCAACCCATTCTCTACCATTTTTAGCTCACAATCTTCCCACGTACTTCAAGGATACATGCATGCAAGACAACAACCCCCCACAGCCAATAATTGCCTCTCTAATTACTCTATTTTTATAAGACTTCAAAATTGAGAGCTAGGGCATAGATTCTTAACATTAGGGTGAAGACTTCCTTTGTTAATCCTCAATGATTGAGCAAGAATTGGTGGGTAACGGTTAAAGATTGCACCCCCACTCTAAGAACTCTCCCTCTTAATCTAAAATATTAGAAATGGCTCAAAATGGTCCGCGAAATGACCGCAAAACTGGGTGCCAAAACTGGAAAAAACTGACCTGGTTTGCAGTCACTATGCGGCCCGCAGACCTGTTCTGCGATCGCATAATGCACCGCAGAACGGTTCTGTGGTCGCATAGTGCACCGTAGAACCTCCCTCCGAAAAATCCCAATGCGGATATGCGAAAAGAATGCGGCTCGCGAAACTGTTATGCGGTCGCATAATGGCCGTGAAATTGGTCATCAAAAATGCCCCAGAAAATCTGCCCCACTCTACGACCAGTCTGCGGTTCGCAGAGTGGTTCTACGGCCGCGAAATGGGCCGCAGAATGGGCCGCAGAAATATGTACTTCTTACCAACATTTTCCTTCAACTCTCCAACGCACTGTTCAATCCAAAAAGTCGGAATCACGGCTCGCAAACTCAGAGCAAACAAATTCTACTTATATAACCTCTACGCCTACTTTGGCATCACGGAAATCGGGTTCTTCTAGGAAAACCTTTACGGGGACTTACGTCCTCCCCCACTTAAGATCATTCGTCCTCGAATGAGGATGAAGGTCCATTATTAGGACCTTGTGCAACTCAGTTATCATACCATACACCAGCAACCCCAAATTTAACTAGCTCCCTAAATTTCCAAAAATTTCGACATAGTTCCCTTTGTAACTAGGCCTATCCACCTGCCAGAGAGTCCCAGAAACACATCTTACAAACATATACAAAACTCAACGACGTAACAAACTCATAACTATACCAACTGCGGCCTCATAAGTAACACGTAATCAAAAGGAACACCTTTACATTAACTGAACAAATGATACTAAATTCATAGGCGATATGTTAATAAAAAGAAAGAATTACATAGCTATTCAAACAAGGATACTTCTTCTTTATTTCTTCTTTGGCCTCCCACGTGGCCTTTTCAACCTGCTGGTTTTGCTATAATACTTTCACGGAGGCAATTTCATTATTCCTCAACTTTTGGACTTGCCTATCAAGAATGGCAACTGGAATTTCTTCATATGAAAATTCTTCACTAACCTCAATGGTCTCAACCGGCACAATAGCTGACGGATCTCCAACTACCTTCTTCAACATAGATCCATGGAATACCGGGTGGACTAATGACATTTCGGGTGGTAGCTCAAGCTTGTACGCCACCTGGCCAATTCTCTGAATGATTTTGTACGTCCCGACATACCTCGGACTCAATTTCCCCTTTTTCCCAAACCGTATAATCCCCTTCATGGGGGAAACATTTAAGAATACCCAATCATCTTCTTTTAACTCTAAGTCTCTACGACGAACATCCGAATAGGATTTTTGACTACTCTGAGCAGTTTTCAAACGTTCCTTTATGATCTTAACTTTTTTCATAGCCTGATTTACAAGGTCTAGCCCTATCAACTCTGCTTCCCCAATCTTGAACCACCCAATAGGAGATCTACATCTCCTACCCTATAATGCCTCAAATGGTGCCATCTGAATACTAGCATGAAAGCTGTTATTATAAGCAAAATCTATGAGTGGTAAATGAGTCAAACTTGAATTGAGTCAAACTTGTGCGGTGTGCGAGGTAATCCTACGAAAAAGTCCATATTAATCATTTCCCACTTCCGCATTGGAATTTCTATGTTTTGTGCCAACCCACCAGGCCATTGATGTTCGGCCTTCACTTGCTGACAATTAGGACTTCTTGCTACAAAGTCCGCCACATTCCTTTTCATGTCATTCCACCAATAGACTTCCTTGAGGTCATGATACATCTTTGTAGAACCTGAATGCACAGAATACCTAGAAGCATGAGCTTCAGCCATGATTCTTTCCCGGAGACCATCTACATTCAAAACACATAGTCGCCCTTTGTACCTTAGTGTACCATCATCCATGCCAAGAGCAAAAGCCGTAGTCTTATGTTTTTGTATCCCCTCCTTCAATTGCACCAAAGATGGATCGTTGTGTTGCTTCTCTTTGACTTCCACAACAAGCGATGGTTCGGCCTTATTTTGCACAATTACCCTTCCTTCACTAGAGTCCGCAAGACAAACACCCAAACTATCCAATCGATGGACTTTCTTGGCCAATGGCCTTTGATATACCTCCAAGTGTGCTAAACTACCCATAGATTTCTAGCTAAGAGCATCAGCCACAACATTGGATTTCCCCGGGTGATATAGAATATCGATGTCGTAATCCTTGAGTAACTCAAGCCATTTTATCTGCCTCAAATTTAGCTCATTTTGTTTGAAAATATATTGAAGACTCTTGTGGTCCGTGAATACATCCACATGGGCCGTATACAAATAGTGACGCCAAATTTTCAATGCAAAAACCACCGCCGCAAATTCTAAGTCATGTGTTGGATAATTCTTTTCATGATTCTTGAGTTGCCTAGAAGAATGTGCTATAACTTTGTCGTGTTGCATTAACTCACACCCAAGCCCAATTCTTGAAGCATCACAATATACCACAAATTCATATGTACCCTCTGGCAAGGTCAACACCGGCGTTGTAGTCAATCTCAATTTCAACTCCTAGAAGCTCCTTTCACAAGCATCAGACCATTAGAACTTAACTGCTTTCTGAGTCAATTTAGTCAACGGAGAGGCAAGAGTAGAGAACCCCTCCACAAACTTCCTGTTATATCTTGCTAAGCCCAAGAAACTACGAATATCGGTGGGCGTTATAGGTCTAGGTCAATTCTTTACTGCTGAAATATTTTGAGGATCAACCTTGATTCCTTCTCTAGAGACAACATGACCCAAGAATGTGACAGATTCGAGCCAAAATTCATGCTTTGAAAACTTCGCATACAATTAGTGCTGATGAAGAGTCTGCAACACTGCCCTGAGATGATCGGCATGGTCCTCCCAACCCCATGAATACACAAGAATATCGTCAATGAACTCTATCACAAAGGAGTCGAGGAAAGACTTAAAAACCCGATTCATAAGATCCATGAAAGCCGCTGGGGCATTTATTAGCCAAAAAGACATCAACAGAAATTCAAAATGCCCATACCAAGTCCTAAAAGAAGTTTTCGGAATATCCTGCTCCCTTATCTTCATTTGGTGATACCCGGATCGTAAATCAATTTTGGAGAAGTATCTAGCACCCTGTAACTAATCAAATAAATCATCTGTTCTTGGTAGTGTGAATTTGTTTTTGATTGTGACTTTGTTGAGTTGCCGGTAGTCAATACACATCCTCAGTGATCCATCGTTCTTCCTCACAAAGAGAATTGGTGCGCCCCATGGTGACACACTCGGCCGGATGAAACCCTTTTCTAACAAATCCTTCAATTGTTCCTTTAGTTCCTTCAATTCTGCTGGTGCCATTCTGTTGGGCAGAATAGATATAGGTTGCGTGCCTGGCATCACACCAATCCCAAAATCAATCTCCCTGTCTGGCGGAATCGCAGGGAGCTCATCAGGAAAGACCTCTGGAAATTCATACACAACTGGCACAGACTCGAGTGTAGGCGCCTCAGCGTTGATGTCCGTAACCCAGACCAAATGATAGATACACCCCTTGTTAATCATCTTCGTGGCCTTAAGGTAAGAAATAAACCTACCCTTCGGCACCACATTATCCCCCTTCCACTCAACAACTAGCTCATTTGGAAATTGAAACCTCACAGTTCTAATTCAGCAGTCGAGCTTATCAAAACATGAATAAAGCTAATCCACTCCCATAATTACATTAAATTAACCATCCCCAATTAATTGAGATCGGCAACGGTGTCCCGACCACGCACCGTGACAACACAACCCCTATAAACCCGTGTAGCCATAATAGACTCGATAACCAGAGTAGATACAGAGAACGGCTCGGGAAGCTGTTCAAGTTCTATACCAAATTCCATAGCAACAAAAGGGGTAACATAGGACAAAGTGGAACCGGGATCAATAAGAGCATATACATAATGAGTTTGGACAGTCAATATACCTGTGATGACATCTGGGGAAGCCTCTGTACTCTGACGACCACTCATAGCATAGAAACAGCTGGGTCCTCCTGAAATCTGTGCACCACCCCTAGCTGCACCACGCCCTACTGGAGCCGGAGGGCCTTGAGCTGGAGGGGGTGCTGAAGATGTAGCAGCTGCAGAACTGGATGGCTGTGTTGTGCCCCTACCAGCACCTTGGCGGGATGAACGACACTCCCTCTGAATATGACCCCTCAATCCGCACCCGTAACATATAGGTAAGTCCATGTAGCAGATCCCTGAGTGTATCTTTCCACACCCGAGGCATAGGACCTTCCACTGCTGCGGGAATCTCCCTCCTGATTGGCCCTGATGGTGGGGTACCCTGCTACCCTGATTGGGCCTAAAGCAACTCCTCTGCTGCTGATTGTGCCCCGCTGGCGGTGCACTGGCTGAAGACTGAGCATGAGACTGGGTTGGCCCTGATGACCCTCTCCTAAAAGCTGATCTTCCCCCACAAAATGACTCCCCAAAGTTGCCTGCGGACCGGGCCTTGCTGGTACCCTATCGCTCCATTCTATTCTTCAACTTATGGTCCTCTGTAGCTTGAGCAAATTCTACCATCTTCCCATAGTTCGTGTCAGAATTCAAGGCAGCTGTAGCGGCCTCATTGATAACCAAGGGGCTAAGAACCTGCACAAACCGGCTCACTCTAGCCTCCATAGTAGGCAACATGTGAATAGCAGATTTTGATAGGCGCGCGAACTCCATGTGATACTCCCACACACTCCTACTCCCTTTCTTAAAATTCTCAAACTCTGCGGCATGGGCTGCCCTAGTCTCAGCAGGCAAAAAATGGTCTATAAAGGCATCCGCAAACTAACTCCATCTCGCTGGAGTGCTCCCCTCTTCCCGAGAGTCCTCCCACAGCTCAAACCAAGAATATGCCACCCCTTTCAGGTGGTAGGAATCCAACTACACTCCTTCCGTCTCAGTATCGCGCATAACCCGGAGAGTCTTATACATCTCATCAATGAAGTCCTGTGGGTCCTCCTCGGGATTAGTACCCGTGAACACCGGAGGATCCAACTAAAGAAACCTGTTCACCCTGGAACCACTAGAATTCCCTTGTTGGCTAGATGAAGTGGGTGCAACATTTGATCTCTGGGCTTAAGAAGCCACTATTTGTGTTAGCATCTGAATAGATACCCTAAGATCAAGGAGATCAGAAATACCAGAACCGGAAGCTGGGGCTAGAGGTAGAATCAGAATATCGGTTGGAGGAACCGCTGCACCCTCAGTAGGTGTAGGAACTAGTGTGGCCTGAACATGTGTAGTGAATTCAGGTAGTGTAGCAGTCGGGGGATTATCCTCACCCCTCGGGTATTCACCCGCCTCTCCAAGTAAAGGGTCAACTGCCACTCCCAAGGTGGCATTGGCGCCTTGGCCAGTTCTTGATCTCTTATTAGGTGCCATATACTGAAAGTTAAAGGAATGTACGAGTTAGAAGAGGAACAGTTGCACAATTAGTTTCATCGCACGATCCAGAATATCAATGAAGGATATTATTCCTAAATGTCCAAGTAGCCTCCAACTTATAGATGTGGTCGACATCACACCGATAAGAAGGACTCTACTAGACACGACTTTGAGACATCCTAGGACACTTTAAAACCTTAGGCTCTGATACTAAGTTTGTCATGCCCCAACCTCGGGAGGCGCACCAGCGCTCAACCGAGTGAACCCGGCCAAGCAAGCCTGTTAGATACTTTCTACTCAACTCACCCATGATAAGAGAAGGCATGTTTTTATTAGCTAACAAGTAGAAGGACCATATGAATAGACATTACCAAACCATTTCATTTTGCTACTTCCTGTTAAGTTTCAAAAAGGCATACATTTTGTGATTTAGTGGAACAAAATCCAAAATACAACATAATCCGTTTGACCTTTCTAGTACCCATGTACAACCCACATAGCGTCTACGGAGCCTCTAAAGATACAAAAGAGAGTCAAGATGGGGCCGGCAACAAGGCCCCGACTATACCTCAAAAGTGACCACAATATAAACAAAAGCCATAATACATGACCCCGGAATGAAATGGGGCTCACCGAGTCCGCTGGGAAGAGGATGCAGCACTATCTGTGATAAACACTATCTGCTATGTAACCACCTGCATCCATTTAAAGATGAAGTGCCCCCGGCAAAGGGGACATTAGTACCGTCGATAGCACTAGTATGTAAAGCTAAACACCAACTCAATAGAATGAATAATAATACAAGACGAATAGTCAAGAATTCAATAAGGACTTCTAATAATATTAAAACAACAAGTTAAGGATCATATATGTTTTCAAGTCAATTTCCATATTATTAGGTTGGGTGATCTTTAGTACCGATATTCCACAATTCACAATACCTCCGTATTCTTACACGGAGTCTGATCTCGACCCGATCGGCTAGGTCATCTCATTTGAGACAGTACCATAATTTTATTGTGATTTCCAGCACAGTACCACCATGTGTGTGGCATGGCTTTCGATCACGGCCTGATCGGCTAGGCCATCTCATTTGAGATATTACAACAATACCACCGTGTTCTTACACGGAGTCCGATCTCGGCCCAATCGGCTAGGCCATCTCATTTGAGACATTACCTTCTTCAGTCAATCATCTCACACCGTACTTCTTAACAATTACAAAGTCATCCTTGGCACTTGGCCATATTTCATAGTTCTAGTTCCCTTTTCCACGTTCAAATATCATTATCATTATCAACATCAATTGGGCTTCCCATTAAAGATATAAATTCACATATGCTCAATTTAGGAAATCTTAGGCACATAGAGGACTTTCATACAATTTCGCATAACAACCTTTATTTCGGTCTTGACATGAAGTTTTAACATTCCTAACACATATTCCACATTTTTGAACATATTCTCAAATGGCAAGATGACATGATGAAGCATTTAGAGTAAACATCGAACAAACATCCTTCAACACAACCACATTAGGAAAAGCCAATTCAATAATGATCAAGGACTTACTTAAATTACATGAACACCGTGGGATTCAATTCTAAGAAGAATGGGGTTTAGCCAACATACCTCAATTGAGATTCTCAACTCTAAAATGATTCGCAATTCTTAGCAACTTCAATCTATTTTAGAAATATAACAGGTTGAACGAAAAATTAGGAAGATGATCATGGCTTTAGCACATTTGAGCATTTTATCAAACACTAGGTGTGCATTAAGATTCTAAGGCTCTTTTGTGGAAGATTCCATCATTTCCCAACCCACACTCTACCATTTTTAGCTACCAATCTTCCCTCATACTTCAAGGATACATGCATGCAAGACAACAACTGCCCACATCCAATAATTGCCTCTCTAATTACCCCATTTTTATAAGATTTTGAAATTGAGAACTAGGACATAGATTCTTACCTTTAGGGTGAAGACTTCCTTTGTTAATCCTCAATGATTGTGCAAGAATTGATGGGTAATGGTTGAATATTTCTTCCCCACTCTAAGAACTCTCTCTCTCACTCTAAAATATCATAAATGTGCTCAAAATGGTTTATGGGGTGTGATTTAACGGAATTGGGTCAGGTTTAAAAACCAAAAAAATGAAGCTCCAGAACGGGTTCTGCGGTCGCATATGCGACTGCATAATGGTTATGCGGTCTGAGAAATGAGCTCAAAACTGGGTGCCAAAACTTGAAAAAACTGACCTGGTCCGCGGTCACTATACGGCCCGCAGAACGGTTCTGCGGTCGTATAGTGCACCGCAAAACCTCCCTCCGAAAACCCCCAAGGCAAGATATGCGACAAGAATGCGACCCGTGAATCGGTTATGCGGTCGCATAATGGCCGCGAAATTGGGCATCAAAAATGCCCCATAAATCTGCCCCACTCTTCGACCAGTCTGCGGTCCGCAGAGTGGTTCTGCGGCCGCAGAATGGGCCGCAGAAATGCGTACTTCTGCCCAACATTTTCCTTCAACTCCCCAACGCACTGTTCAATCCAAAAAGTCCAAACTACAGCTCACAAGCTCGAAGCAAAGAATTTCTACTAATATAACCTCTACGCCTTCTTTGGCATCACGGAAATCGAGTTCTTTTAGGAAAACTTTTACGGGGCCTTACGGAAGTGGAGCTTACCAACCAAGCTGATGTTTGACTCTGTCTACTGGGAACGTCTATCCAATTGTCTATCCGGACCTGCAGGCATGAAATATAACATCCCCAGCAATCGGGACATTAGTACGAAATAATGTACCTAGTATGTAAGGCAACAGAATAACTGAAAGCTGAAACTAAACTAATAGTATAATAACTAAAAGTAACTGGGAGTCAAAGATAATTTGAAGATATGCTTACCTGCTGATACTGACTCAACTCTCTCAATATAGTAACGAAATTGTTATCCGACCCTATAGGTCTCAGTACGTGTAACTGCTCTGCGTAGTAGGCTCACTCATAGGTGCTCCGCAATACTAGGCTCTGTATCTCAGCCATTCGGGGACTCTCTCATAGGCGCTTGCCCACAGTAGGCATGGTATATAACTTACAATTTGATCAGAGGTTGCCCAATAGGGGCCTGCCCACCGATTATAGCTCGATGGTGGTGAAAACACTGTAATACTGCACAATAGGGACCTACTTACTGATTATAGCTCGTTGTTGGTGATAATACTATAATACTGTATATATATATATACACACACACACACACACACACACACACACACACACACACACACACACACACACTTTAGTAATCAATGGAAGAAGAGACTACCTTACAGAATATAAAGTCCCAACAAGGGAGAATATTCTAACTTTTGAGACTAGGATAATGTACATAAATTCAGGAGTACGAACTTCTATTTATATCTCGTTATCAACAACATGTAGTTATGAGATCATACCAAAATGAAGGAAGGGTTTAGCCTTAACATATCTTATCACAATCTGTCTAATAACCATGTTGAACTTGTTTCATCGCACCTTAATCTACAATAACGATAATAATAGTATCACTAAGTTACGGAAGGTACAACTATCGCACAACTACAACAAACTAATTTTATAATAAAACGAGCAGCATCTCCCCTATAATCTTTACTTCCTCCCAATTTGACATACAACCAACAACAACAATAACACAACAATAACAACATGTATATATCATTTTCCAATCTTATATCCATCACAAAATACAAAAAAACAGCCCACACACCCCAATAACTTCATACACAAAACGACAATCTTAGTAGTGTCAAACAACTCAAAAATGTAACGACGAACAACCAGCCCACCATTCAACCATTATGTGATGTTTCTCCACGACACTTTTCCTCCAAACCTCCATAAAAAAGTTTCAAAATGGACAACCCAACAACAACACAAAACAACCCATAAAAAAGTCCACTGCAAGTTGAATAACTCGAACGCACGGCTTCCGATCACTATCCCATGAGTTCTTACAATTATATAACGAATTTATCTTCTTGTCCGGCAGAAAAAATGGATGAAAGAGGTCAGAATACGTATCTTATTTGGTGAAGATCTCAGCTCCTAACTTGGTTCTTCAATCCTTAGGTTTTCCTCCAACTAGAACTTGAAAAGAAGAGAAAATCATTTAGGGTTTTGTGTTGAATATTTGGGAGAAGTTTATAGGGGTTTATCTCTGATTTTTGGCCCTACAATGAGTGGAATATATGAAGTAAATCAGCTCATAGGAGCGCTCTTTGGTCAACCCCAACTAGCCCCATTTTCGACATATTTGGTCCTTCCATTTAAGCAAGTAGGTGACACACCTACTTGTCACCTATTCAGTTTACGCAGTCTTGCAAGAACAAAAATATCTCTCTACTCTGACATCGTATTGAAAAATGGTTTAATGATTTGGAAACTAGACTCATGGATCTTAAATTTGATGGGTGGATCACCCCGTAACTCTAAGAATATCATGTGAAAATCTCATCTACATTTGACCATATTTTCAGCACATTTATGAATGTAATTTGTGATGACCTTTGCCAACTTTTATTCCACAACTCGCTTGACTTCAAGACATAACATACGACTATGATGCAACTAAAATAACTCATAACATAAACTCCTTATCATGTTAAGTACCCTAGTCTCACCCCAAAAGTACATGTTCTAACTTTCCTAACTTGTCAAATTTTGACAAAACTTATTTTCTTCAACTCATTTAGCTTGTAAGCCTTACAACCCTCTTGGCAGTTGGTATTCATGATATTAAATATTTGTTACCTACACAGTAACATAATTAACTTACTTTATATACTTTTAAAGATGGTCGCATTTATGAGCTTACATCAATTGACTTATGACGTACTCTCACGTAGGAAAACGCGGGGTGTAACATCATTCCCCTCCTTGGAACATTCGTCCTCGAATGTTGACTGATGCGCTTATCAGTCTCATAACCTATTGCTCAAGTGAATACTTTAGTATTGTACTTGCCATCTAGGCAACTGCTCTGTGAATAAATCCTAAAGCCAGGGCATTCCCCTTTAGGCCTCTTTCTCACACCAGGATTTGTGGTCGGAATTCTTCCAATCTTGTAATTGTTACTACCTTCCGTCATGCAGCCTGTACGACTCTGTCCTTGCATGTGCACCTATGCGACTCTAATGTCCTTTTTTCCTCCAGCATTTAGCCAATCTTTAGGCCTCACTTTGTGAATATATTCAGTACTATGACAAGTTGTTCCTCTGGGCATCTTTAGGTGTACTAAAGTTGTTTTCTCAGTACTTTGTCGAACTTACGACTATTGCTATATTTTGTTTCATAGGCTCGGTTATCTATCCTTATGGCTTTACTGCATCTAGGTAGGTCATACTATACCATAACACTTACTTCGGTTTTTATTATTACTGAGGTCTGCTACCCAACTCCAGATTACTCTCTCGCTGCTTATCCTATTTGTATAAATCTATGTCCTTTAATGCTTCCTCAGTACTGTTCATCTTAAGAATGACAGCCTAATCTCATCTCATACTTTGGAACTTTTATCCTTCTATTGTTGATTCACCTTAATGTTGATCTATAATCTACCACTGATAACTTGAATCCTTTTAGTAACAAATTGCCACTAGGGCTCATGTCTCATCAGAGAACATCTGAAGTGATTTTTTTGTTCCACCTAGGGGCGATACTATACTTCAATAATCGCATTTCATGGCATCCCAATGTGTTTAATCTTATGGGAGGTATTCTAATCCCGTGCAATTCATGAAATTCTTTTTTAAAATCAATACTCAATCAAAGGCCTAAACGTCATTCTCTTATCATTTATCACAATTACATTCTTATTCTACTACCACGGCAACATTCCATTTCTTCTAAGTGCCCCTATTCTTAAACTCCTCTAAGTTCATTCAGGCTATACTGAGCTTTTTATAAGTTAAAGAAACCATCAGCTCTCTTGTTTTTATGGGCTTAATCCCGAAGCCTTACTTATTCTTGTCACCTCCCCAATCACCTTTTCTTATCCTTACTCCTGTATACCTAAAACCTTGTCGCTCTACCATACTTTAGCTTGGGACCTACACATATCTATTTATACTACTCGCAACCTTCCTTTAACTTGCTAGAACCATAGATTTTCTTATGTTATTCTGGAACCTTAAGCGAGACATCATGTCGTCTTTAACTCATGTTAACTTTCTTAACTAGAACTCTCGGTACCTGGAAACCATAGGCTGGAAGATATGCCACTAACGACACCACTATTATTTCTGGATACTGAATCACGGCGCTTCTAGCCCTTTATCTGAAGTCTGGTCTATTCACAACCTTCTACACTTGAGTATCTTGTATCTTCTTTACCTTTACCTTTCTTACCTTTAAATCTTGCATTGTATCATCTGTCGCTTTCACAACCTCCCTTCAACATAGGTAGAATTCACGTCTACACCTTAAAGCTCTACTATAATAGTTGCACCTCTGATGCATACACAATCCGGTGAAAACTTCATACTGACTTCATATGAGGCTGGTAACTTCTAACTTGATTTATCCTAGAGCCATTACGGAATATGGTCATTGTACTATCTCTCTTGTACCTCTAATATTAAGAGTGATTCTACAATATTCTGAATCACCATTTCTATAATTATCTGGGTCTAATAATCAAACTCCTGATTCACTTAGCTGATGTAACTCTTTAGTTTCCTCTTCTCTCTCAGCCTTTAAGTAGGCTTAATCTATCTTCCGATCTGTGGCTAGGGGTATTAGTTATTACTTTAGCCTTTCGTGGATGCTATGGAACATCCATGATATAACTTTCTAACAATTCAAGACTTTGTCTGTGACATGGACTAAATTTTATCTTTTAACTTATACTGGATTCTCCTAAATTTGTATGAATTTCAATGTACATGATGCATGGATAAGACTCTAAAATCTTAAGTGCGGTCATAACGTAAGTAACTTTGGGTTATTGATTGAATAATTCCTTTCGTGCCTTCAAAGCTTTCTTTAAAATTAAGCAATTACTTTTCCTGGTGGTTCTGCCACTTGTTACATGAATACTTGGCTTATCTTAGTGCCCACATATATTTGAATTCGTGAAACTCATATGATCTAGAATATTATTTTGATTTTACTTCTCTTTCATCGGCCACGATAGGTGCCACATAATTATGGAGCGCATACAATTTTGTAGTGAGACTGTTGTTACAATATCATTTCTTCTTCAGGTCACTATGCTTAGGTTGAAGGTTTTTTCCTTATTTCCTCAGCTAGTCATTCGTTGTAGTACATAGGGCAGGCCCTCTGACTCTTGTAAAGGTGCGAGCTTATTACCTTGTACAACCAATGAAATTTTTGATGTTCTTACTGGCCTATAATTATCCTTAATTACTTACCTCCGTGCCCTTGTGCTCGTAGGGTTGCTTCTGAACTGAAATTTTGATTGTCTCCCTAGTGGATCTCTTTTATTTCTGTAACACTTATATCGTACCTTCAACTACCCCAACTCATATCTGAATATTTCTCAAGGATTATGATGTCATATCTGCGAGACTCAGTTACCTATGTTGGGTTCACTACGTTTACCTTGCACGATCTGCTAATTTATCTATATGTTCTGAATAAATGCAATCTTATCCCTTTCGCCTTTTTACCATATTCTTCCTTTACCAAAGCATAGTTACTTGAATCATTTAACTCTGACATAATACCATATCACACCATCTTCCTCCCTTAGGGGAGTACTAACATTTAATGCTATGAAGATTTACTTCACACCATCTTCCCCCCTCTTCATCTTTTGTGTCTTTTCACATCTTCACTGACTCTTACTCGCCTTGCGGTAACCCTTTTGTACCAAGGATATTAAAATTTCCTACTCAGGGTGACACCTAGTGTAACTGGCACTCTTAGTCGCTTATGCTTAACTCTGCTCATAGTGCTTGTTTTAGGGAAGAGTCTTCCTCAATGACCTATAAAGGTTATTCTTCCGTTGTCCATTCTATCACTGCCAGAATGCGATCTCTAAAATTCTCAATATGCCAACTATTATCAAATCCTTCGGTCCCTAAATCATGTTCGATTTTGTTTTCTAGCCCATACTAATTTTTATTACTCCGGGGGTCTGACTAGCCTTCTAGTTATCATGTTGGATTCACCAACTCATTTCACGAAATAAGGATATGACTTTATGGAATATAAACTTCTATAGTCTCAAGGTCGGTCTCCTCTTGTCTTTTCCTTCACTTGACTATAGACTCTATCATCTTGTCATATTTCGATTTACTGTTATCACTCATTTATCACATCTTACTCATAATTCTTTATTTGCTGTCTTCTTATTCTCCTGCTAATATTTCTTTCTATTACCTTATTCTGAAAACTTCAACAAAATATTCTTTCGCTTTTAGCTCCCCTTGCTCCATCCACTAGCTCTTCGGGTCGCCTAACATTCTCTCTTTACTAGGGACGAGAGCCATACTAAGGCAAATATTTATCCTTTTAGGATTCCACTGCATATGTTTTGAAATTCCTGAACATTCTAGTATTCATATCTGGCTGTACTATTCTAGAGTGCACCACCTGGGTGTCACACAAGGAGAACTATTACCACGCTTACAATATCCTTTGGAAATATCAGCGAACGCTAGCAATCCATCCACCATTTTTAGTTAATCTAATCCTAGTTGGATCCTCATATCCCATCATTCTCTTAAACTATATTTGTTAGCTCCCATAGGGCATAACTGAGATGGATGTAGCCAATTGTACATACCTTTATTACCTTTGAAGGTTAATGAGAATGCTTATATTTCTTTGTCTGAATAGTAAACATTGATAATCTTCACTAACTAGGTACCTCGTACCCTTCTTCATCTTGTTTATGCTACATGTTGAAACTTATTCTTTTACCTTCTGATAGATCCATGGCTTTCTATTCGTGGGGTATGTTAGATATTCCCGTCTAAGGGTCTTAAGAAGGAAATTTTCACATATGGTATGCACGATCTAGTAGGGCCTCAAACTGGGCCACATCGTCAAGAACTCTCCATCTAGTAGTGACCTTACCTGCTGCTGTATTAGCCCTCTAGCTAGCTATAATCTTTCTAGTTGCAAGTATCTTTGTATCATTAGCAAACATAAGTCCTGGCTCGAACCCTTATGACTCAGCTCTATCGCATGATTAGGATTTGAAAGGAGGGTAACGGACTCATAAATACCTTGTAGCATCCTGTTTATATAATGTGGTGCACAACACATCTATAATACTAGACACAACTTGGGCCTCGACCTACCCGTCAAACTTGTATATATAAAATAGACTCTAAGGCCTAGACATGGTAACTCCGAAGAAGCGGAGCTTACCAAACAAGCTGATGTTTAACTCTGTCTATCCAACTGTCAATCAGGACCTGCAGGCATGAAATTCAGCAGCCCCAGCAAAAGGGACGTCGCTACAAAATAATGTACCGAGTATGTAAGGCAATAGAATAACTAAAAGCTGAAACTGAACTAATAATATAGTAACTAAAAGTAACTGGGAGTCAAAGATAATCTAAAGATATGCTTACATGCTGATACTGACTTAACTCTCTCAATATAGTTAGTAAAATTGTTGTATGGCCCTATAAGGCTTGGTACGTGTAACTGCTCTACCGTAGTAGGCTCGCTCATAGGAGTTCGACCATACTAGGCTCTGTATCTCGGCTATTCTGGGCTCGCTCATAGGCGCTCGGCCACAGTAGGCTCGGTATAAAACTTACCATCTGATCAGAGGTTGCCCAATAGGGGCCTGCCCACCGATTATTGCTCGATGGTGGTGAAAATACTATAATACTACCCAATAGGGGCCTGCCCAATGATTATAGCTCGATGGTGGTGAAAATACTATAATATTGTATATATATAGACCCTCTACTCTCTTGGCTGGAAGAAGACAATAGTTAACTGGATATAAAGTCCCGATAGGGGAAATTTGTAACTTATGAGACTAGGATAATGTACATAAATTCAAGAGTACGAACTTCTCTTTATGTCTCGTTATCAAACGCAGGTAGTTACGAGATCAAGCCAAAATGAAGGAAGGGTTTAGCCTTAACATACCTCATCACAATCTGTCCAATAACAACGTTGAATTCGTCTCGTCGCATCTTAATCTACAACAACTATAATAATACTATCATTAAATTATGGAAGGTACAACAATCGCACAACGAACGACAAGCTTATTTTATAATAAAACGGACCGCAACTCCCCTATAATCTTTACTGCCTCCCCATTCGACCTAACACCAACAACAACAAGAACAAAACAATAACAACATGTATACATCATTTTCCAACCTTATCATCATCATAATACAACAAAACAGCCCACACACCCCCATCACTTCATACACAAAACGACAATCTTAGTAGTGTCAAACAACCCGAAAATGTAACGACGAACGACCAGCCCACCATTCAACCATTATGTGGTGTTTCTCCACGACCCTTTTCCTCCAAAACTCCATAAAACAGTTTCAAAACAGACAACCCAACAACAACACGAAACAACCCATAAAAAGGTCAACTACAAGTTGAATAACTCGAACTCACGGCTTCCGATCACCGTCCCGTGAGTTCTTACAATTATAGAAAGAATTTATCTACTTTTTGGGAAAAAATGGAAGAAAGAGGTCAGTATAATTACCTTATTTGGTGAAGATCTCAGCTCCTAACACGGTTCTTTAACCCTTAGGTTTTCTTCCAACAAGAAGTTGAAAAGAAGAGAAAATCATTTAGGGATTTGTTTGAATTTTCGGGAGACGTTTATAGGGGTTTATCTCTAATTTTTGGCTCTATAATGAGTGGAATACATGAATTAAATCATCCCTTGAAAGGTCCCTTTGTCCGACCACAACTAGCCATTTTCTTGAAATTTTTGGTTCTTTTCATTTAAGCAAGTATGTGACACATCTACTTGTCACCTATTCAGTTTCGCAATCTTGCAAAAATACAAATATCTTTCATTTAATGAATTGGAAACTAGACTCGCAAATATTCAATTTGATGGGTGGAGCACCCCATAACTCTAAGTATATATGGAGAAAAGCTCATCTACATTTGACCTAATTTTCAGCATATTTATGAATGTAACTTGTGTTGACCTTTGCCAACTTTTGTTCCACAACTTTCTTGACTTCAAAACATAACATACGACTATGGCACGACTAAATAACTCATAACATAACCTCCTTATCATGTTAAGAACCCTAATCGCACCCCAAAAGTACATGTTATAACATTCCCAACTTGTCGACTTTTGACGAAACTTATTCTCTTCAATTCGTATAGCTTCTAAGCCTTCCAACCCTCTTGGTAGTTGGTATTCATTATCTTAAATATTTTTAAACTCTATGGTAAGATGATTAAGTTATTTTATGTACTTTCAAAGATTATCTCATTTCTGAGCTAACATTAATTGACTTATGACATACTCTGACGTATGAAAACGTGGGGTGTAACAAGAAGAGAAAAGCTTAGACATAGACAATAATCAATGCCCGATAAGGAATGAAGAAATGGAAAATTCCTAAATCCCTATAGCCTCTAGCAGATAGATAGTGATGTCTCTATACTGATCCACATGACTCTACTAGGCTTGCTAGTGGCCTAGAGCTTTGATACCAACTTGTCATGACCCAAAATCCCACCAAAGGTCATAATGGTGCCTAACTTGCTTGCTAGGCAAGTTAAAAGCCAATAGAAATAACAAAAGCAAGTTATTAAGTTACTTAACAAGATGTGATATAAATATAAGAGTGGAAATAATCTCAAGCTAATATAAAGATACAAATATCCGAGCTAAGGTCTAAACAAGAACACAACTGTCTGGCAATGGCCCAAACTCAGTGTCACAATATCACGGGCATCTATAAGTGTGAATCCTGTCTAACAATATAGCAATATCTGTCTGAATGAAACAAAAGATAGAAATAGATAATCAAAGGAGGGGGACTCCATGTGATGCAGATCGGACAATAAGGCAACTCACCACGAAGTCTCCAAAGCAAGTTTCTATATAGCAGGACAGGTATGACTGGCCTGGGCCTCAAAATCTGTATAAAATGAGCAGAAGTGTAGTATTAGTATTAAACCACTGTACTTAGTAAGTATCAATTCTTGCCTCGATGAAGTAGTAACGAGGGATAAACACTAACACTTTCTATCAATTTAATAAGCAAGCCAAACATAAAACAAAATAATTACTAAGGGATGATATCATCAAATGTGTACAAGGCAAATGCACAACAATATTTGATATTTAGACATGCTTTTCAGGCAAGGAAATAAAAACAAGTCAATATCTCAATTTCTTCCAAAATCATGATATAAACCAATCAATATGTATATATGAGAGCTACTGAATGAATCTAGAATGCATATGCATGCTGATGATCAAATCTCAACACCTCACAGTTCCACTCCATATACCCGACACTGGCCAAGTGTCCAAACGAGCACCAATATGGGTGTCTGCGCTCATAGGGCCCAAAGTTACATAGGTATTCACCTGACTTCGGAGGGATGGATCCATATCAAAGAGTTGATGCAGTGTACAACCTGATCCACTGATAATACTAAAATCTATAATCAATATTTGCTCTGTCCATAGTGCCAGAATTCTCAACCTTCCTCAATATCCACTCTCCAACTCATGTAAATGCATATGAGATGACAAAATAATAAGATGCAGAGGAATATTACCATGAATAAGTGATTTTTATAGCTAATAATGTAATTCAACTTTCTGTAATAATGCATTTTGCACATTTAATATTCTTAAGTCCGATCATGATATCCAATATGAGCAACAAGTGTCAACAATCACCACATAATAAGTCAAGTACGACAATCGCATAGATATGGCTAAAGTAGAAAGTCCCACATTGTGAAAGAAGTCCATCAAGTTCAAATCAACAAGTCATAATTCTAGCATAGTCTCTTAGCATGATTTAACACTCATCACATGGTCAAAGAATCCAGGAAGCATGGATAACAATTCATAAAGTTTCAACAAGGCATAATATAAGCCTAAGATTAACTAACTATGGTCATAACCTTACCACGCAAATATGCTCATCACATCGCATGTACGAAAGACCTAATTGAGGTATCTAATAGAAAATGGATCACCTATGGGGAAAATTCCATCTTACAATGATAGACAAGAGACTTTCCCCCACCAAGTAACAAATTTAACCTTCCAAAACAGCTTTTCTTTTCCAATCAACCTCCAAACGCCCCGAATCTAGTCAAATACAACTCAATAACATCAAAAAGTGTTATATAATTAGTCAAATACAACTCAATAACATCAAATCGTGCTATAGAAATCAACTCCAAACAATAAAGCTCAATCTTTAATCAAATCCCCAAAATTCAAAAAAGTCAACCTGAGCCGGCATGGTCAACACCCAGGTCAATGGGTAGATCCCTACTACCCATAATCCCACGAGTCCAAATATGTGATTAGATTCCTAAAGCGAGTTTAAATTGACCCTCAAATACCCAAAATTCACCCTCTTAAGTGGAAGACAAAACCCAATAACATCAAATAATGCCATAGGAATCAAATTGAAATGATAAAGGTCTAGTTTTTAATCAAATACTCAAAGTCAACCAAAACAACCACAGGCCTGACTCCCCAAAACCCAACAAAACTCACAAATTTCGAACACGCATTCGAATACGAGTCCAAACTAAGTGTTTCGTCCAAAACCAACTCCAAATCGGGGTCCAAATCTCCATTTTTCACTTTAGAAAATTTTGGCAAAACACCAATAATACACTTTCTTAACTTTCAAACTAAACCCCTCTTTTCTTCTTTAAGATTTCTTGATTTAGAGCCAAAATCAATGATAGATTCATGTTATAATCATAAATTCGAGTTAGGTTTACTTACTCCAGTGAAGTAGATGAAAACTCTCTCAAATTGCCTCTTCCTAAGCTCCCAAACCTCGTGAAAAAAGTAACTAAAGTCCTAAAAAAGAAAATAAAATGCAGCAGTTGTCCTAGCCTGAATCAGATCCTAGATGATCCCGAAACTCACCTTTGATAAGCCCCATAAACCCTACGAGATTACACCCAAGATAGAATTTTGCATCACCCAATTTGACTTGAAAATTGAGGGAGATATGATATTTTGAAGTTTTAAAGGAAGGATGAAAATTTTAGAGACATAATCGGTATTTTTGGAATGGCCACACCAGAAAAATCATCAATCGTAAAATCTTTGTTTTAGCACCCAAAACTTATTCAGAACTTTCCGGACACAAACCATATATGCATTTCAATCATAAAACACGCTAAGAACTTGCTCGCGCACTAAAAAGATATTGACTGTGGTCAAACTCAAATCCTTAACTTAACTAGTCTCTCAACCCATGATCAAAAACACACCCAAGCCCCTCGAGACCCCATTCTATTGACTGTGATCAAACTCAAATCCTTAACTTAACTAGTCTCTCAGCCAATGATCCAAAACATACCCAAGTCTCCCGAGTCCCCATCAATTCATAACAATAAGTACAAATACATTATACAAATCTATCCAAGGGCTCAAAACTTCCACGGGAACATCACAACAAAGAACCGAGGCTCATACCGAATATAATTTCTCTTAACTTATTTAATCTTCATTCCTTCAAAAGAGTGTCTGAATCACACTTACGCACTTCGGGTTACTTCCAAACATTGCACACAAGTTCAATTCAACTATATAGACCTATCCAATGTCTCGAAACAACAATTAAATTTGAATAACATCAAAATCAACTTTGCGTCAAACTTATGAACTCTTAAGTTTTTCAAATTGTCAACTTTCGGCAAATAGTGTCGAATTCTTGTAGAAACCTCCAAAACCAAATTCGAACATACGTACAGGTCCAAAATGATCATACGAACCTACCGGAACAATCAAAATCCGATTCCGAGTCCATTTTCCCAAAACCCAACTCATCCATCTTAATGCTTCCAAATCGAGAGTCATTCTTCAAATCAATCCCAAACAACTCGAAAACCAAAATCCACCATACACGCAAGTCATAATACATCGTATGAAGCAACTCAAAGTTTCAAACTACCGAATGGAACGCTTAAGCTCAAAATGACCGGTCGGGTCATAACATTCTCTCCCGCTTCAATGTATAATCGTCCTTGAACGTGCTAAAAGTCATTCCAAAGTCATCAATTCACTATATAAGCTCACCATAAACTATACCCATGAGTAATCCTATGCCACCACAATCCATATAACTCAATTAGCTCAATCTCAACTGAAGATCCTTTCTTCAACCTTAGCCAACAAACTTTAGGACCAAATCCCGTCATCCAAAATTCCTTATAAGATCCGATTCTCACATAGACATCATGTACAAGTATCAGCAAGCTGCGTCAAGTAATATCTATATTCCGATTATGTACCTACACGATGTACCACATAACTCATATACACATAGTAATAACATCCGACAACAATAGAAGCTCATCACCAAACCCGGTACTGGTAATATACCTCATATCAAATAGAACCTTATTCCAAACATCTAGAACATTGCAAATGCTAAAAGAAATATGTAGAAATTCTTAACCACCCACCAATCAACAAATCATGGAGCTCTCTCGCCAGACAAGGACCGTTGCCAAATTCTGAGCTGGCTAATGACTTTATTCTTCAAAACTTACCTTAGTAAAATCCGATTGCTCCAATTCCAGGTCTAATAACCTTGTCTCACCCAGTACAAGATGCTCGACCGACATGCCACATACAATTCCAAATAAAGAAATATATGAAACAATACGCACCCAACAAGTAACAATTTGAATACAACCAAAGATGGAAGTAGAACCAAATAAGAGAACCACCCAACAAGTTCAACAAATACCACCACAAAGCACATCGCTATGAACCCATCTCACAAGGGAGAAGCAAACCACATATAGTAACCACAAAGAATCATATCCTAGCATAACTGCATTATGGCACGTAGCCCTATCGAAACATAAGGATCCACATGGAATACCCATCTAGCCATAACGCTCTCAATCAACAAACACATGCGTATCAACAAAAAATGCACAATGTGCATGACCATAACCATCGAGAAACGAATAGAACAATATGCCAAACATAGGGAAAAGCACGAATAAGGCGCAATAAGAAAATCAACACCCCAAGAGCTATCTCGCTCAAATATCACCACAAGGCCTAAACAGAACCACATCATGCGCGTGAATAGTCATGTAGTCTCACAACCCATCGTAGCATAAGAGAGTAACGTATGGAACATATCAAGACACGAATGAGATCAACTCTAGCTGCTGACTCACCCCCAAAAATTGATGTGCTGAGTAAACAACCCGATCCCATGCAAAATACATACTCCTGCTAGGCCTACCAACGGACCCCAAATCAACTCCGATCATGCCAAAATTGATAAATAACCTTCCAAAAGTGCAAAGTAATTCTATCCATAACACATAACATCAGCCGTCTAACTCTTAACATATCTTAATAGTCCATAGCCAGGGAATAGTCTGCCTTTGAGTACATCTAGCATCTAAACCTCAAGAGTTCAAGAATCTCCATATTCACTCCAAACTCCACCACTCAAACGACTGACATATCACTCATACGCAATCATCTCATCGAAAATAGTCACATAAATCTTCTGCGTCACGTAGAAAAATTTAAACGCCAGCAGTCAACAACCAAGCGATTACTGTAACACTAGTCAAGCATCCGCAGGTCAAGATATGTTTTGTCTTCTTTAATGCACACCCTTCTCAGGTGATACCAGATAATGTTAAAATTCTTCTAAATATCTGAAACCGCCCATGCTATCTAGAACTCAGGACCTTCTCTTCAAAACTAAACTGCAACCTTGTATGTGAAATCTCAATCCCACACGGTGTAGCGTATCTATTATGCCATCATATGAAAAATACAAGAATCACACTATCGACTCTGAACCACAAGTAGGATAAACACCCTATCAGTTCAAAACCTTCTACTTAATCCAATCCAGGAGAACATCACAACATGTAACAAACTTCTATACTCATAGAAGACTTCAACCTTAAACCATTGTCAAAACCATCACGAACTCTTCGATACCCGCTAGAACCTAGCCAAGCCCTCAGAACTGGGTCTATCCAATAAACCAAGCCACGCAGACTACCGAACCCACAAGTACCTCAAATGGAAATGCTCGATCTGAAGAGACCTTTTGCAAATACGGAGGTATTTCCTTTATTACTCTAACACAGTAATGTGGAATCAACAATGATATAAAATACTGAAAATCTCGGCACCACCCAATGCAAACCTCAGATCTTAGCCATGCACTAAACTAGAAATCCTTAAACACCACATATACATCTTGAACTCATTAGAACCTTCTCGATAGTCATCCACTCGCTCCAATCTCTAATGCGCAGCCAATACACACCGAACAACTTATGCTCTACCACCATATGTATATCTAAAACAAGCAACAAAGTTATTCCTTTTCCTTGCACACTACATCCGTAACAAATATCAAATTCGAATAAGGCTAAGATTTCCATATACCCACAAAGTGCAGTACACCATGTGTCCACCAAATTCCTTGCTCGAATCATCCTCCAATTCATCCTTTTCCAAGTTATAACTAATCCACAAGCGTCCCTTAGTCCAGAGAGTGATATAACACATAACTATGCGATCCGATTATCAATAAAACACTTTCCCACTTGGCTCGAAGCTGAAGAACACATCATTTGTAACCCACAGTACCCTTCCTACATAGCTGCCTTGATCCCGCATTGTTAATCAGCTGAATACTTCATAAACTTCTGTAACTCCAGTCATAAAACACTCCAAAGACTCTGCCAGGTGCATACTCATCCTTGTGATTGTCAAGCCATCTTCCTCAAGTGCTTTGAAATGATAGTATTTGCATTCCACTGAATATGAGCCTCAAACAAAACATATACCCTCAAATCCCACCAGCTAGCCTCCAATCGACACCTTCCCATGACCCTAGCATGGTCAAAATAACTAAGCAACCAATTAAATTGACGAGTCTACACTAGTCAACTAGATATAAGAATCAACTTCATTAATCAAATGAACAACCGAAAGATCGAACGACACACCTACTTCTCAAAAGTGTTCAACACATTGAGATGATTATCAAGTATCCATAGCTCTTCGCATCCTATCGGCAACACCACAAGCGATTGGTTCACCACTGATATTGAGTGCTCAATATCACATAAAAGTGAATAGAAGGAAATTAAAGTTATAAGCTTCAAGCTGAAATAAAGAAAGATGGGAAGTTTCCTAGATGCCATGTAGCCTCTCGAATATAGGTATGGACGACATCATACCGATCTACAAGACTCTACTAGACACTTTCTCATGACTCATAGAACCTATGAACCTAGAGCTCTAACACCAACTTGTCACGACCCAAAATCCCACCGAGTCGTGATAGCACCTAACCCAACCCACTAGGTAAGACAAACAGTAGAAGTCACTACTATAATGAGAAATCATCAACATTATTAATAAACCTGTGAAAGAGTTCAATACAACTATCCCGAGGAATGGTAGTACAAGTCATGAGCCACTATGATTTAGATTTACAAAGATGTCAAAAGAAGTTAGTACAACATCTATTTGAATGTTACATAAACAGAAAGGAGGTCCTGATCTACCATGAACAAATGGTAGATCGAATATGGGATGCAACTACGACTTCAATGCCAGTCTTCGTCATCCAGAGCAGCTCGACTCCTAGAATCTGCATGCAAAGTGTAGAAGTGTAGTATGAGTATACCACGATCGGTAACCAGTAAGTATTAGGACTAACATCGGTGAAGTAGTGACGAGGTTCAAATCATGTGATACTTACTAGTCAAAATAACCTATGAAATATATCAAAGACTGGAAACAGAAAGTATAGCAAAAAAATAATAACAATAATCTTATCAAAACAAGTGATAACAGTTCAATACAAGTAAAGACTCAGCTTCAACAACAAGTCATCTAATAGAATCATACACATATGGCACATTGTGCCCACATTATCACTCACACTCGCACGGCAAAGACCTCGTGCCAAAACATAAGTCACACCTGCATGGCAAAGACCTCATGCCACAATATAAATCATACTCACATGGCAAAGACCTCATGCCAATAGTAATCACAGTCGCACGACAAAGACCTCGTGCCAATATATATCACACTCGCATGGCAAAGACCTCATGCCAATATCAATCACACTCACACAATAAAGACCTCATGCAATATCAATCACACTCGCACCACGAATACCTTGTGCCAATACTAATCACACTGGCATGGCAAAGGCCTCGTGCCAACATCAATCACACTCGCACAACAATGACCTCGTGCCAATATCAATCACAATCGTACGACAATGACCTTATGCCAATACCAAAACAATCCGCTGAACATGTCCACATATGTCAGAATAATCACAAAACAATAATGCCAAGTGTTATCAAGGATATGAGTTCATAATATATGAACCAAGTGCACAAGGACATGAAAATTGTAAAAATGTGGATAGTTATTTAACATATAACGCATTACTATGGCTAAAACAAGTGTATTGGTCATGTTCAGATAGCCATCGAGTGATTAAGCATGTTTCATAGATAGTCCATCCTCAAAACTAAGGCATAATAATAGCCTAAGGCGTAATCCGGTCACAAGTTACACGTAGCACTCGTATACACGCTCGTTGCCCCATTTCACATTACACAAATGGTCAAATAAGGCCAAATCCTAAGGGGTATTCCCCACACAAGGTTAGGCAAGATACGTACCACCAACAAGTGAAGTCAATACTCTAAAAATGCCTTCCCGTATGAATCGACCTTCAAACGGATCGAAACTAGCCAAAAAAAATATAATAACATCAAATAATGCCATAGGAATCAAATCCAAACGATAAAGGTCAAATTATTAATCAAATACTCAAAGTCAACCCGAGTCCGCAACTAGGAACCCGACAAAACACACAAATCTCGAATACACATTCTAATATGAGTCCAAATATACAAGTTTCATCCAAACCCACTCCAAATCGCAGTTCAAATCTCCATTTTTTACTTTCGAAAAGTTTTGCCAAAATGTAGTTTCTTATTTTTCTAGCCAAAACCCTTTTTTCTTCTTTAAAATACCTTGATTTAGAGCCAAAATCAATGATAGATTCATGTTATAACCATAAACTCGAGTTAGGTTTGCTTACCCCAATAAAGTCGATGAAAACTCCCTCAATAATTGCCTATTCCCGAGTTCAAAAACCTTGTGAGAAAAAGTAACTAAATTCCAAAACGATAAAAAAAATATAGTAGTTGTCCCAACACGAATCAGATCCTAGATGATCCTGAAACTCACATTTGATAAACTCCACATAATTCTTGCGAGATTACACCCAAGATAGCCTTTTGAATCACCCAATTTGGCCTTAAAATGTGGGAGATATTATGTTTTGAAGTTTTAAAGAAGGTCTGAGAATTTCAAGTAGATAATCGGTATTTTTGAAATTGTCACACTAGAAAAATTAGCAATTGCAAAATCTTCGTTTTAGCACCCAAAACTCATTTGGAACCTCCCGGATACAAACCATATATGCATTTCAATCATAAAACATTCTATGAACCTGCTCATGCACCCAAAACATCGGAAAGAAGTTATCTTGACCCGATATTGATAGTGGTCAAACTTAAATCCTTAACTAGTCTCTAAACCAGTGATCCAAAATATACTCGAGCTCCTCGGGACCCCATCCAATCATACCAACAAGTTCAAATACATTATAAATACTTATCCAATGGCTCAAAAGACCCATGAGAAGATCACAACAAATAACTGAGGATCAAACCGAATAGAATTTCTCTTAATTTATAAAATCTTCATTTCTTCAAAAGGGTGTCTCAGTCACACTTACACACTTTCAGATTACTTTCAAACTTTTCACACAAGTTCAATTAAACTATATAGAACTATCCAAAGTATCGGAACACCAATTGAAGTCGAATAACATCAAAGTTAACTTGTGGTCAAACTTATAAACTTTTAAGTTCTTCAAATTGCCAACTTTTGACAAATAGTGTCGAACTCTTGTAGAACCCTCCAAAACCAGATCCGAACATACATACAAGATCAAAATCATCATACGAGCTTATCAGCATAATCAAAACCTGATTCCAAGTCTATTTACCCAAAAGTCAACTCTTCCAACTTAGAGCTTCGAAATCGTTAGTCATTCTTCCAAATAAATCCTACACCACTCGAAAATCAAAACTAACCATACACACAAGTTATAATACAACATATGAAGCTACTCAATGTTCAAACGACTAAATGGAATGTTAAAGCTCAAAACGACCGGTCGGGTCGTTACATATCAAGAGACGTTATGCATAAATAATCAAGTAAAGGTGCACGGGTTAACATATAGAGAAGATACATACCGTGATTCTATTCTTCAGTCAAAGCAGCGAATAGAGAAGATATGTATAAGAGGCATTTATACTTTCCCGCACTAGCATATAGAGAAGCTAAGCGATAAAATCATATATACACCCAAGGTTTTTGCATATAGAGAAGATATGCAAAAACCAAATACTGATCCTTATACCGCGTGTAGGTCATCAAGAGAGAAACATAAGAGGACGACACTAGGGGGATGGATCCTTATCCACACACTGCACGAATAACTCACATGCCATAATAACAACCGCACGAACCACTCTTATGCTATGATAACTCAACATGCATGGACCACTGAAGTGATCTCAATCCAATCTATCACACAAAAAGCATATACAAGAATACATGTATACAAGCTATAGATATTTAATCACTTACTCAAGGACTGATGAAAAGTAGCATGCTAAAGTGTATGCAAGTTCAAAGTGTCTACTATCGCTCAAATTAGACAGAAATATCAAAAAATAACAATTGTCATGTTTGAACAGGAATCAACTTACACATGGTCTCTAGCATGATTCAAGAAGTTCACGAAGTCATACAAACATATGAAGCATGATAGCGGCAAGCATAGTATCCAAAACAAGGCATAAAACAACCTAAAGACTACCCCAAACATGGATAAGACCTAGTGCATGCAATACATTCACATAGCCCCATTTTTACGTCACCCTCAACGCATATTCATCATCAACAATTCAAACATCTGGTCCCTCGAACCAAGGATAGGCAAGATACTTACATTAAACGAGTGAAAATCAATACTTCAAGAATGCCTTCCCTCGCAAATCTGCCTCCAGACGGCTCAAATCTAATCAAATAATGTGCCATGACGTCAAATATTGCTAAATGAAATAATTATGGAGCATAAAGGCTCGATCTATAATCAATTTCACAAAGTCAACCAAAAATTCAACCGGGCCCGTATCCCTCAACCCGGAAAAACTCACAAATCCTGGCTGCCTATTTGAATACGAGTCCAAATATACAAGTTTCATCCAAATCCAACTCCAAATCGGAGTTCAGATCTCAATTATTCACTCTCCAAAACCTAGCACAAAAACACCAATTTTTCTCTTTCAAATCCATGTACAAAGGTTACAAATCCATGGGAAATTGAGATAGATAATCAAATCCAAGTAGAATATACCTACCCTAAAATTTCCCCAAAAATTGTCTCTAGCTGAGCTCCAAAACTCAAAATAATAAAAAAATGAGCTAACCCTCGAAATAAAAGAGATATGCCATGGACCTTGCTTTTGCGGCTCTTAGTGTCGCTTCTGTTCATTCACTTCTACGCAACAACCTCTGACGAAGCGGTGCTTCAGCTCCAAGCTCCAGCCCGCATCCGCGCCAATCCCCTCCATAAGGGAATGTCGCACTTGCATACCTAACCTCACCGGTGCCACACACCATCACCAGAACTGCCCTCTCAACACCAAAATTGGTATGTAAACTATCCGAAACAAACTCGAGCCCCCCACGATCCCATCCAATCATAGCAACAAGTCTGGATACCTAATCCAAACTTATAACAAAGCTCAAAACATGACAATAACATCTACAATAATGAACACACATCAAAACTCTCGTTGCATAACTCTTAAGTTCAAGAACTTCTAACCTTCCAACAGAGCATCTAATTCATGCCTAACCAACTTGGATCACAATCAAACTTTTCACACAAGTTCAAAACCACTAAATGAACATATTCCAAGATCCAAAACCACAATCTGAGTCTGATGTTATCAAACACAACTCCCTATCAAACCTATGAACTCTCCGAACTATCAAATTGCCAACTTTTAACAAATAGAGCCAAAACATCCCAAGAACCTCCAAATCTAAATCAGTACATACGCCTAAGTCCAAAATTACCCTACGAACCTACTAGAACTATCAAATGACCAATTCGAGGTCGTCTACTAAAAAGTCAAATATTGGTTAACTCTTACAACTTAAGCTTTCAAAAATAAAACAAAGAGTTCTAATGATATTTAAACCTTTCTGATACCAATCATTCTCAAACCTTCCCGATACAAACCTAAATATCACTACAAATAATCAAACATCAAATACACATACAAGAAAATAACAAATAGGGGAACATGGCTCAAATACAGAAAACGACTAGCCGGGTCGTTACATGTGATTCTCCCTAAATTGAGTTAAGTGGAAGGTTTCTAGTCGAGGGAGAGTTTATGAGGAAGACCATCATACCTTTGATTTCTAGTCGGGGTTCTTGTATCTTCATATAATAGCATGATAGATACGACGAGCGCAAAAACAACACGAAATTAATGCTCGCTAGCCAAAGATAGTATAATTATGATTATCGTCTCCACAGGGATTGGATTTAAACAATGCTCTAGTTATTCCTCATTTAACTGTTATTCATGATGATCAAAATTGAGTGGAATGATTACGAAGTATGATTAACTACTGAAGTAAAGCAATTGACAGTTGACTGCAAAGAACTAGAGATTCACAAAATTGGTTTATTATCAATGTGAGAAATAAAGGTTTTGATAGGATAGTTGCAAGATAGCTATTTGGGATTTAACTATAGTGTAATTCACTCTAGTATTCTAATGATTCTCATGAATTTACTTGATGATTAGTTCAAACATGTAGTCAAGACTCCCCTCTCGATTAAATCTTAACTCTACGAGGATAACCAATATAAGCACTGTGAAAATATGCAAGCATGCGTTAATGGATTAGTCTTCAAGAAAATGTCTCTCAAATATTCTCATAACTTGATTTAATCAACAATTCAACAAGCTCTTTTGATTACTTAAGAGAATAACTAAATTAAACCAAACAAAATAATGCAAAGATAATCACCAAAATATTCCTCTTTTGATTAAATAAACCGGTGAATAAAGTTGCAATAATTCAAAACTCTATAAACTAATTCAAGCAAGAACTAGAGTTAAAATCCACAAATATTTATCAAAACACCATATATGTCAAATCCTAAGGTAAACTACTCCACAATCACTAAGGAAGTCATCACAATTATAATTAAAGAGTATGAAAGCATCAATATAACGTGACAATCCAAACTTCCGTATTGGATTGATTGAAATATGATAAAATCTTGTGTCCATTAGCCTCCAATACTCTCCCAGAGCTTCCAATGTGAAAAGTCCCTTTAAAATATATTTTTGTGTATTTATACCATGTAGGAGTGGGCCCGGGCAAACCTACACTTTACAAGCCGAGACAGGAAAGTACCCAGAGAAAATCGTACAGGCGCGCCGCGTCGTGTGCCACCCCATGCGGGGCATGAGTGGGGAAGTTCAGAGAGCGAGTTTCTGACAAGTAGTAGGATATTTCACTGCCGCGCCGCCCCATGCGGCGCAACAGTGTGTTTTTTATAGATTATTTTTGTTTCCTCGATTTTTGATATCCAGACGCGGTCCTCGACCACGAAACGCGATCCCGGTTTAATTCCTTGTGCTTTTACTCAGACTTCAAAGCTCCAAATTGTTCGAATAAGCTTCCGATTATTTTTTTAACTCGAAATCACTTCCCGCAAGGGATGAAAACATATAATAAGTGCAATACACTAACATTTAAGCTCAAACACAAGTAAAATGCAGTAATTGGAGTGCAATCTATGACTAAAACATGGATTTCTTGCCTACCATCAACACCCCATACTTAAACCATTGCTTGTCCTCGAGCAATGAAACTGCAATTCACATAGAGACGACCTTTTCATCAGACAACATCCCTAACGCATTATGCCAAGGATAATTAAAGTAGATTAAGCACCATATTATAACATCCTAGCCTCAAGACTTGACTCACAAACACCATGTATTTTCCAAAAACCTGCATACTTATAACATAGAAGCCATAGATATTACATTTCTTTCAGAAGTCATGTTCCCTCACACAATCAATAGTGAGTAGTTCCACACACAATAAAGTTCGAAAACAATTAGGAACTCAAGATAGAAAGAATTAACTCACTCTCAGAAATAAAATTCATGTGCTACAGAAGACGTAACATAGGCTTGCTCGTAGTGTAATACTCTACTAATTGAGCTCATTCGTTCCAGGATCAAGTAGGACTTTAATTTGGTTGTAACGTAGGCTGTGGGACGAGTATGATATATTTTGGATAATAGTGACTACACCTCCTTGAGCACTTTAATATATACGATTTCACCAATTAAAACTCCACACTTATGTTGAACAAAACCTCAACTTTCACATCATATTAACACCAGCTCCCAATATCTTTAACCACAAACAAGATGAGAACTACCACTAGCGAGGAATCGATTTTTTTCCTAATACATACACAAACTCTCTTTTTTTTTCTTTTCAAAGTTCTAATTTTTTTTCAAACAACTTCTTTTTTTTTCTTCTTTCGATCACTTACAGGTGGATCTCACAAATTTCAAATAGTGCAGCTTTCTCCATTTTTCTCAGCTCCACTCAAACAAAAACCGATCATACCTCAACTTAGCTTTTAACAAGCTCATAACAAATTCAAGTGCTCAAGAGAAGTAAAAGGTTCCAATAGATGGACAATTCAAACAAAAAGGGCTCAGGCTTGTAGTGTGGTTCCCAAAGAAATAGAAACACAAGCTCAACGAGGCTAACTAGGATATACATTAATTAGGTAGGTAAAAGCATATAATTGGCTCAACAAAGAAATTCCTATATCACTTCCTAGACTGAACAAGACTACTATTTCACTTTGCAAACGCATGGGGACAAGTTCTAAACATCAACTGACATACACAGAATATAAAAAAAATATCACATACATATATTGGCACATAACTCACTTAGGATCGGATCTATCCCGACTCTCTAGTCAAAGCAGTTAGGCAGAGTCAACATCAAATAATTTAAAGCACTTATAGATGAGTCAAGAACAAAGCTTAGGCGTCATAACTACGGCACTCACTGCTATCAAGGCACAACAAAGACAAAAAATTATCTCCATTTAGAACCATAGCACGAGACTTCATTAATCCTATCTAAAAAAAACTAACTACACGCGGTTCAAGTAAAAATCCTTGAAAAATAACTGCGGCACAAAGAAAAACCAAGGGGGAATTTTTACACTATCTATGAAAAAAATAATAATAAAAGACATATTTTTGGATTATCAGAATTTTTTTATTTTGTTTTTGTATTTTTGTTCAACTTTAATCCCTCAAGACGACAGTGGAGGAAATACATCATCGAGAAAAGTCAATTTTTTTCCAACTAATAGTAACGAAAAAAAGAAAAAAAAAACACAATCATACATATACATATTTACACCCCCACCCCACACATTAAATTGTGGCATGTCCCCATGACACATAAAGAAAAAACAAGAAGTAAAGGAAACTCCCCTGAATTTTTTCTATTTTCGAGAACTTATGAACTCAACCTTAATTCTGAATTCATTCCTTGTTTGTGCTCTTTGGGATTCTTTGTGGAGCTCGTTAGGCCAAAGTCCTATAAGGATATCTGCCAGCCCTACTCTTTTCTTTCTTTATTGGCCTCATTTCGAGCGGCGAATCATTCCTGTAGTATAAGTCTCAACTTGTTTCTGCATTCTTTCACAGGATCAATCTATGCATATTCTTGTAAATCCACAAAAATAAAATCCACAAAAATAAAATCCACATGATCAAGGTTAGAATAAGAAAACAAAGAAGAAAGGTCATGTTAATAGTCATGTGGTATGTCCTAGACCATTTATTTCTCATTCTCTTCTACTGATGGTTGTAAATGTGGAAATGTGGATGGGGGTTTGAACTCTTCCTGTATTGCTTCAAAATCAACAAAAGCCTCATTTTCAATCATCTCAATTGAATTAGAGTATTCTTGTAGAGTGATAACTATTCTTTGTAGATGCTCATCCTCTTGGGTAGGTTCATTCTCACAGGTATCTCCTTCATATATTCACTATCACAATGCAATGAGCTTTCTAAAAGTATACTTACTATTTGACTCACTTGCATTGTTAGGTTCTTAATGGCTTCAGCATTTTGTATAAGTCCTTCTTGATTTTGTATAAATCATTCTTTGACACCATTCATGAACTTATATATAAGCTCTTCTAACTACCATTCTCTTCTTGAGGTGGTTGTCTCATTTCGCTTTCATTCCACTCATAATAAGGGTATTCATTCCAACCAGAGTTGAGATTGTGCCCATAAGAAATGTCATACCTATACGGACTAGAAACAAAGTGAGACTTTTCAAAAGATGAACCATTGGAGGAATACTTACTTGCTTGACAGTCACAATCCATAGATGATTTCCACCACATTTTAAACAAATATCCGATTCGTGATAATGTTCAACTGCTAACTCTGCAACTATTTTCTTAGCCTGGTTATACTCCATCTTCACATCATTTAGAGTTTAATACCAAGAATATTTTCTTCAAGTTTTCTCCTAGCACTTGTCAGGTACTACAAACGAAATCTTGAAGAGAAGTTAACTAATAAAAACAAATAAAATAATAATAAGAAAATAAACTAATTCCCGAATTAGCACCAAAAATTATTTTGAACACTATTAATTACCAATCCCTGGCAACGGTGCCAAAATTTGACGAGCGCAAACACAACACGAAATTAATGCACTCTAGCTAAATATAGTATAGTTATGATTATCCTCTCCACAGGGATACGATTCAAACAATGCCCTTGTAATTCCTGGTTTAACTGCTATTCAGGATGATCAAAACTGAGTGGAATGATTACAAACTATGATTAACTACTAAAGTAAAGCAATTGACAATTGACTGCAAAGAACTAGAGATTTGCAGAGTTGGTTTATTATCAATGTGAGAAATGAAGGTTTTGACAGGATAGGTGCAAGATAGCTATTTGGGATTTAACTCTACTGTAATTCACTCTAATATTCTAATAATTCTCATGAATTCACTCGATGATTAGTTTAAACGTGTAGTCAACACTCCTAAATCTTAACTCTACGAGGTGAACCAATATAAGCACTGTGAAAATATACAAGCATGCGTTAATGGATTTGTCTTCAGGAACATGTCTTTCGAATATTTTCCTAACTTGATTTAATCAACAATTCAACAAGCTCTTTCGATTACTTAAGAGAATCACTAAATTAAAGCAAACAAAATAATGCAAATATAATCAACAAAATATTTATCTTTTGATTAAATAAACCGGTAAATAAAGTTGCAATAATTCAAAACTCCATAAACGAATTCAAGCAACAACTAGAGTAAGAATCAAGAAATCTTTATCAAACTGCCACATCCCTCAAACCCTAGGGTTAATTACTCCATAATCATCGAGGAAGTCATCACAATTATAATTAAAGAGTAAGAAAGCATCAATCTAATGTTACAATCCAAACTCCTGTATTGAATTGATGGAAAGATGATGAAATCATGTGTCTTCTGGCCTCAAATGCTCTTCCAATGCTTCTAAGGTCAAAAGTCCCTTCACAAATGTCTTTTTGGTGTATTCATATATTGTGGGAGTGGGCCCGGGAGAAACTACCCTTTCAAAGCCGAAACAGGAAAGTACTATGAGAAAATCATACAGGCGCGCCGTGCCATGTGCAGCACCATTCGGGGCATTAGTGGGGAAGTTTAGAGAGCGAGTTTCTGACAGGCAGCATGATTTTTCACTGCTGCTCCACCTTATACAATGCGGTAGTGTGTTTTTATAGAGTATTTTTGTTTCTTCGATTTTTGATATCCAGACGCAGTACTCGACCCCCGAACACAATACGAGTTTAATTCCTTGGGCTTTTACTCAGACTTCAAAGCTCCAAATTGTTCGATTAAACTCCCAATTATATTTTTACACAAAATCACTTCCTATACGGCATAAAACACATAATAAGTACAATACACTAATATTTACATTCACACATAAGTAAAATACAGTAATTGGTGTGAAAACTATGACTAAAACACGGGTTTCTAGCCTACCATCAAGCTACTGTGAGCTGTGTGGAATTGAGATTGAATGAACAAGGTTGTGGTTCAGTTTTTGAAGGAAGGTCATGAGTTCCAGTTAGCAGGAGAGATTTCAGATGTTCAAGAGAATGTTGCCATTATTTTTTATCGCCTAATAATGGTGTGTGTTGTACAAGATGCATTGTGTATGGAGATTCTTTTATTCTTGAGATTTAGAGATTGGATCTACTTAGGGACATACTAT
This sequence comes from Nicotiana tabacum, assembly GCF_000715075.1. Lineage (NCBI taxonomy): Eukaryota > Viridiplantae > Streptophyta > Magnoliopsida > Solanales > Solanaceae > Nicotiana > Nicotiana tabacum. Next base: position 61,415,246 of record NC_134094.1, on the reverse strand, counting down.
TGTTTTAGTCGCGGACTATGAAAATGCATTGAGGGTTAGACAGCTGATTGTAAGAGTCATGGATATGGTCATTGCGGAATTTTTTAGTTGCATCATAGTCGTATATTATGTTTTGAAGTCAAGCGAGTTGTGGAACAAAAGTTGGCAAAGGTCATCATAAGTTACATTCATAAATGTGCTGAACATTATGTCAAATGTAGCTAAGCTTTTCTCCCAATATAGTTGTAATTACAGGATAATTCACCAACCAAATTGAAGATCTACGATAATGCATTAAACCGTTCATCGATATGACATCGTTGTAAAATATATCCACAAAAAGGAACTAGTTGGGGTCGGCCAAAGAGCCCCTTTAAGGGCAGATTTCCTTCATATATTCTACTCATTATAGATCCAAAAAAATTAGAGATAACCCCCTGAAAACTTCTCCCAAGAATTCAACACAACTGCCAAGCCAAATGCTAATTGATGAAGGAGTTGGAAGAGATGAGAAGTAAGGGGGAGCATATTGTAGTTAAGGGGAGAAGGAGAATGTATTATGGAGGAATGAGTCAAGGTATAGGGAATGGATATCACATTACACTTCCTACTCAAATCCTTAGGGAGGACAGAAGGAAGGATGTTTTATCTAACATGTTTGCTGATTTTGCAGGTACTTGGGAAGGGGTTTGGCTCTATGTTTTGTCAAAACCTATTAGGGAGGTATTAGTATATTTTATACTCATTCCCTATAGGTGCAACCACTACATAGGTCAGCCTAAATATTTACCCAAAAAGGCAAAGAGAAGTCTGCACACAAGCCTAATCAACCCGATCCACATCTATGTCCAGTATGGAGGAAACGCGAAGGATTACACCATGGGATGAAAATATCTTTGCATCTACTACTTCCTAAGGATCACACAAGGTAATAATCACATAGTTCATGAAGCCACAATGGCCAATGACACGTGCAAGAATGCACTACTGCCCAGACAATGTATGTTTGACCATGGAACTTCACATTTTTGGACGGGTCATTTTAACAAGTGTTGGAGGATCTTCCAGGTATATTGTGCATCTATCACACATGAGTAACCTAGCTGTAATAGGTTTACTACTAGATTGACCAGGTATGAATACGTAATAAGGAGGCAAAGTCGAAACAATGCCTCTACTGCCTTGGCTTGGACTTGCGTTATAGAATGCATTGCGTGTAAATCGCCTCAAAGGAAGTCAGTGTCAGCCTTAAATCTCAATTGCAGACAACAAATGGAGTTGCCTGATGATCAAGATACCAAGTGCACTTGCCCAAAATCAAACGCAAAGAAGGCCAGCTTTCCAAAATGATTTTGCAAGTTGTGTCCAAATAGGCCGTCTCAAAGTTTATGGCTTTTTGTTCTTTTTGTACAAGCAACTGATTGTTTTACACAAGACTTTGATAATAGGTTCCATGTACTTTCATTTTTTACGCACTTACATTTGTAAGACCTCCAGACACATATTACTTTATTTTTGTTAATTTTAATAAAAAAATACCATTAGGCAACTAGCTTAGTGGTATATTTGCTTTTAAAAAAATAAGAATTCAACACAAAACCCTAAATGATTTTCTCCTCTTTTCAAGTTCTAGTCGAAGGAAAACCTAAGAGTTGAAGAACCAAGTTAGGAGCTGAGATATTCACCAAATAAGGTAAGTATATGGCCCTATTTCATCCTTTTTTCTACTGGAAAGGTAAAGAAATTCATTCCATAATTGAATGAACTCAAGGAATAGTGATCAAAAGTTGTTAGTTTGAGTTGTTCAACTTGTAGTGGACTGTTTTGTGGGTTGTTTTGTTTTGCTGTTGGGTTGTCTCTTTTGCTTCTGTTTTTATGGAGTTTGGGAGGAGAAAGGGTGTGGAGAAATACTACATAATGCCAGGGTAGTGGGTTGGTCATTCATCGTTACATTTTTGGGTAGTTTGACACTACTATAGTTGTCATTTTGTTTATGAAGTGATTGGGGTGTGTTGGGCTATTTTGTGGTACTTTGTGATTGATATAAGGTTAGAAAACGATGTATATATGTTGTTATAGTTTGGTTCTTATTTTTGTTGGTGTTGTCTCGAATTGGGAGGAAGTAAAGATTATAGGGGAGATGTTGCCCGTTTTAATATAAAATAAGTTTGTCGTTCGATGTGCAATAGTTGTACATTTCATAGCTTAACAATAGCATTATTATCGTTATTGTAGATTAAGGTGCGAAAAGATGAGTTCAACATGGTTATTGGACAGATTGTGTTAAGGTATATTAAGGCTAAACCTTTTCTTCATTTTGGTATGATCTTGTAACTACATGCATTTGATAACGAGAAATAAAGTGAAGTTCGTACTCTTGAATTTATGTACATTATCGTAGTCTCATAAGTTATAGTATTCTCCCTTATCTGGACATCATATTTAGTTAAGTATTGTCTTTTTTCAGTCAAGAGAGAAAAGAGTCTATATATTTACAGTATTTTCACCACCACTGAGCTATAATACATGGGCATGCCCATATTGGCTAGTGTCCGATCAGATGGTAAGTTATATACCGAGCCTACTCTGGCCGAGTGCCTATGAGTGATCCCAGAATTGCCGAGATATCGAGCCTTGTATGGGCGAGTGACAATGAACGAGCCTACTACGATAGAGCAGTTATGCGTATCGAGCCTTATAGGCCCAGACAGCTATTTCACTTACTATATTAAGAGAGTTGAGTCAGTATCAGCATGTAAACATATCCTCAAATAATCTTTGACACCCAGTTACCTTCAGTTATTATATTATCAGTTCCGTCTCAACATTTTATTATTCTATTGCCTTGCATACTCGGTACATTATTACGTACTGACATCCCTTTTTGCTGGATGCTGCATTTCATGCATGCAGGTCCTGATAGACAGCTGGATAGACCTTCCCAGTAGACAGAGCTAAACATCATCTTGGTTGGTAAGCTCCACTTCCCCGGAGTTACCAGGTCTAGACATTGGAGTCCATTTTATATATACAGGTTTGATGGGCAGGGTCAATGGGCAGGGTCAATGGTGTTGCTGTTGGGTTGTCACTTTTGCTACTATTTTTATGGAGTTTTGGAGGATAAATGGTGCGGAGAAACACTACATAATGGCAGGGGGTTGGTTGGTCGTTCGTGTCACGCCCCAACCTCGGGGAGTGCGACCGGCGCTCAACTGAGTGAACCAGGTCGAGCAACCCTATTAAACATTTCCTACCCAACTCATTCATAATCCAAAAAGGAAACACATCACCATTTGTTAAATAGGGGAGAGATCAGTTATATAAATAAATAAACGTTGCTAGTCCATTTTTCATTATATACATTATGCCATAGTTAAGTTTCCGAAATACAACTTAGTCCAGTGACCACTCTGATACCCATACACGACCCACATAAATGTCTACGGAGCCTCTAATGATACAAAAGACCAACATGACCATGTCGGCAATAAGGCCCCGACTATACCTTAAAATATGAAAACTTCTACAAACGAAGGACTACATGACCCCAGGAGGAAATGGGGCTCACCAAGACTACTGAGATGAGTGTGAGGGAGAGCACCACTATCTGCCATCAGCGCTATCTACTATGGAACCACCTATATCCATTCAAAGATGTAGCGCCCCCGGCAAAAGGGACGTTAGTACTGTCGAATAGTACTAGTATGTAAGGCAAACACCAATCTTAGTAGAATGAACAGTGAAACAAGGAGAAGGCAGTCATAATAATCAATAAGTTCTTCACACAAATACACAGAAACACCAAGTAAGGATCACATAGTTTCCGATTCAATCTCTCCATCTTTTTAGGTTAATAATCTTTAGTGCCAAATGCAACAACTCACAATGCCTCCGTGATTTTATATGGAGTCCGGTCTCGGCCCGACTGGCTAAGCCATCTCAAGTGAGACATATCTATATCCACAATGTAAATCAATAATTCCAACACAAATGCCACCATGTGTACAACATGGCGTCCGATCTCGGCCCGATCGGCAAAGCCACCTCACTTGAGACATAACCTCCTTCAATTGTTCACTCAATTCACATTTCTTTCCCATCTTTCGTTACATGGCACAACCAGCCTCATTTATTAAGTAGTTCTTGGCACTTGGGAACATTTTACAATTCAAGTCTTTTCCCTTTCTATCCGTTAAAATAACATCATCATTCATGTCGATAAGCACCATCACATAAGGCATTGCACACATAAGGGAAGGAGCTTGGAAACAACATAATTACGTTCTCAAATAGCATGATGATATGGTAACCATCTAAAACAATTAGGGAACATGAATCTTTCAATCCAACACACTAAGGCAAACAATTCTAGTATAATCAAGTCAGAACTTACACCTATTATTCGGACACCAGGAGTTCGATTCTAGGAAGAAGAGAGTTAGCCATACATACCTCAATTGCGCTTCTTTAGACTCTACAATTATCCGGAACCCTTAGCAACCTCAATCTATTTTAGCAATATACAAATTGAACCCCAGAATTAGTAAAAACGTTCATGGTTCTAGCTTACTTTTTACCCACACTCTTTATCACACACGTATGCAAGATAAACCACCCTCATACCCATGAAGTATCACCCTAGTACCCCATTATAGCTATGTTTGAAATTAAGAGCTGGGGTGATGAAGTCTTACCTTTTAGGGTGAAGAATTTTGGTGCTGTATTTGAATATTTCCAAGGCTTTGAGTGATGGTTGAAGATCAATTTGATGAAAAATTAGGCCCTCCCTCTATAACCCTCTCTCTCACTCTAGAAATATCATAAATGAGCTTTAAAATAGACTAAAGGTGTGTTTTAACGGAATGGGGGTCGGGTTTTAAATTAAGAAAATAGGTACCCGACACAGGTCTGCGGTCGCATATACGACCGCATAATGGTTATGCGGTCCGCAAAGTGACCACAGAAATAGCCCTCAGGGGCCTAAACTTTCGGCCCAGGTATGCGACCAGTATGCAGTCCGCATACTTGTTCTGCGGTCGCGTAATGCACTGCAGAACTCCCTCCGCAAAAACCCAAGAGGGATTATGCGACCGATATGCGGTCCGCATATCGATTATGCAGTTGCATAATCGATCGCAAAACTTACCTCAAATTGGCCAAACTTTCTGCTTCACTCTGCGACCATTATGCGGTCCGCAGAGTGATTATGCGACCGCATAATGGGCCGTAGAAATGCTTTCTTATGCTAAACATTTTCCTCTAAGTCCGTAGGGTACTGTTCAATCCAAAAAGTTCGAACCACGAAGAATTTCTACTATAGTAACGTAGGAATCTATCTTGGCACCACGAAACCCCGAGTTTTTTGTTAAACTTTTTATGGATCCTTACAATTCGTCGTTGCATTTTTGGGTTATTTGACACTACTATGGTTGTTGTTTTGTGTTTGAAGTGACTAGGGTGTGTTGGGATGTTTTGTGGTATTTGTTGATTGATATAAGGAGATTGATATAAGGATGTAAAATGATGTATATATGTTGTTATCATTGTTTTCTTGTCGTTGTTGGTGTTGTCTCGAATTGGAAGGAAATCAAGATTATAGGGGAGATGCTACAGTTTTAATATAAAATAAGCTTGTCGTTGGATGTGCAATAGTTGTAACTTTCATAGCTTAATGATAGCATTATCATCTTTGTTATAAATTAAGGCGCAACAAGACGAGTTCAATGTGGTTATTGGATATATTGAGTTAATATTTGTTAAGGCTAAACCTTTCCTTCATTTGGCATGATCCTGTAACTGTATGTTTTTGATAACAAGATATAAAGAGAAGTTCGTAATTTGGAATTTATGTACATTATCCTAGTCTCATGAGTTGCAGTATTCTCCCTTATCGGGACTTCATATTCAGCTAAGTATTATTTTTTTCAGTCAAGAGAGCAGAGCATCTATATATATACAATATTACAGTATTTTCACCGCTATCAAGCTATAATCGGTGGGCAGACTCCTATTGGGCAACCTCTAATCAGATGGTAAGTTATATACATAGCCTACTATGGTCGAGCGCCTGTGAGCGACCCTACTATTGCAGAGCAATTATACGTACAAAGCCATATGGGGTCAGACACCTATTTTACTTACTATATTGAGAGAGTTGAGTCACTATCAACAGGTAAGCATATCTTTAGATCATCTTTTACTCCTAGTTACTTTCAGTTATTATATTATCAGTTCAGTCTCAGCTTTTATTTATTCTATTGCCTTACATACTTGGTATATTATTTCGTACTAACGTCCCTTTTGCCGGGGACGCTGCATTTAATGCATGCAGGTCCTGATAGACAGCTGGACAGACCTTCCCAGTAGATAGAGCGAAACATCAACTTGGTTGGTAAGCTCCACTTTCCCAGAGTTACCAGGTCTAGACCTTGGAATCCATTTTATATATACAGGTTTGATGTGTCGATCGAGGCCCTATCCCGACCATGATGCAATTCAGTTATCTCTAGAGGCTTGTAGACGAGTCCTATATATTTTGTATACCAGTAGATGTTAATGGCGGCCTCGTTGACCTGCACAGTTATATATATGAGCTTTTAGGTATGTTTACCCCTCAAATGAGAGAGACTTTATTTTTAGATAATTTAGAATATGGCCCTGTTGGTCTTGATTGGTATTTCCAGCTTGCAGGTAGGCCTCGTTGGCCTATCTTGAGGGCTATCCCTCTAGAATTCATAGTTATATAGTGGTACGCTCGGGCCGAGGATGGCACCAGGTGCCATCCACGCCTCCCCAGGTTTGAGGCATGACATAACTACATCGTATGAGGTTCTAGGTGGCATCGAGTGTGTCTTGTCATTAGTTCAGCTTGTACTGGGTGATACAGAATTATTTGACTTTGAATTGGTGCAATTGGACTTGGATAAGGTTCATTTGGAAGCATAATGTCATTAGTCAACTCAGAATTTGGCAATGGTTATGTCGAACAAGAGAATTCCATGATATTTTTATTTGATGGGTGGTCATGAGCTTCTACACGCCTCATTCATCACTAGCAGTATTGTGAAGGTTTAGAACTAGGTTTATTTGATATGAGATATATTACCAATACCGGGTTTGGTAATGGGCACTTATTTCGGTAAGAATATATAACTAATATATGAGCTATGGGGCACATCGTGTGGTTACATCTTATGAGTGTATTTATGGCTTCATACAACCTGTAGGGGTTTGATGTAGTGCATATATACAAGAAACAGATCTTGGAAGGATTTCGGGATAGTGAAATTTGGTTCTAAGTTTTATAAGCCACGATTGAAGGAGGAATCTTCAGTCAAAATTGGGTCAATGGATTTATATGGATCTAGGTGGCATGGGATACTCATGGTTCCTTGAATTTTGAGACGTTATCTTCAGTCATAACGACCCGACCAGTCATTTTGAGTCCTTGAATTTTGTTATGTGATGTGGGACCTAGCATGGCTTCATATTATGTATTTATGACTTGCGGGTATGATTGGTTTGGATTTATGAGAGGTTCAGAGGTAGTTTGGAAGAGAGATTTTTTATTATGGAACCTTTAAATTGAACGAGTTGACAAAGTATTGACTTTTGGATAAGCAGACTCGGAATCGGGATTTGATGGTTACAATAGGTTTGTATGGTAATTTTTGACTTGGGCGTGTGTTCGGATTTGGATTTGGAGGTTCCTAGAAGGTTTTGGCTCTATTTGTCAAAAATTATTAATATGAAGAATTGAAGAGTTCATGAGTTTGACATATAGTTGACTTTTAGGGTTATCGGATTCGTATTATTTTTTCGGGATTATGGATATGTCCATTTTGTTGAATGGAACTTATGTGCAAAGTTTGGTTGAGATTCGAGGTGTCTAGGTATGAATCGGGCGCTTGGAATGAACTTAAGAGAAACTTAATATGTCATTTTGCCTTTGAGCATTTTTTAGCACTTTGATGATACTCTAGAGCTTTAGTGGTGCGGAGGGCAATTTTTGGACTACTGAGGACACTTTTAGAGTGCTGAGGCCAAGCCTCAAGTGCAGCAGCTACCTCCCGAGTGCGGGGGCAATGGCAAAAGTGCAGATCGCACAGAGGGTCGCAACAGGAAATCTACAGGTTTACTGGTCTGAGTTTGGAAGTTTATATCTCCTAATCTATGAAGAATTTGGGGATGATCCAAAAAACAAAAGTTATAGTTCTTTGAGTCTAGTTTTCATAAATTCAAATCACCAATCACTTGGACATATTTACAAAGCGTTATGATCATTTTACAGAACGCTAGAAGTAGTCACTACTTGATTGCAACCGCATTGCGGCCGCAATGCTTGGAGTGCGGTTGGAAGTGTGGCCTGCACTATGAGATCAAATTTTTGTATATAAACGGAATTTGAATTCGTATTTCATTCTTCACCACTTTAGAGACATGAGAGCTCAATTGTGAAGGGTTTTAACCTAGATCCTTATCAACAAGCTATGTTTATGATATTTACATGAATCTATCACTAGATTTAACATCAAAACATGGGAATTGAACAACCGAAATTTGGGATTTTTGTCCACAAATTAAGAGAATGTATTTTGGGGTTTTGAATACCTACTTGGACTTAGGTTTGGAATCTAACAACATAGTTGGACTCGTGTAGTTATGGATCATTAGAATTTGCTCGTGGACTCGAGTTTTGACCATGTGGGCCCGGGTTGACTTTTGTTGTGTTTTGGGGAATTCTTCAAAGATCAAAACTTTATTGATTGGGGTTGCTTCCTATAGCATTAATTGACTTGCTCTAATGATGTTTGGTTAGAATTGAGCCAGATGGACATGATTTCTCAAGGAAAGATATTTTGGAGCTTTAGACTAGCCCGGACGAGGTAAGTGTCCTGTCTAGCTTCTATTGAGGGAATTTTCCTAATAAAATGATAGTGTTTGCTACATGGGGGATACTGTATATATGAGGTGATGAGCATATATACATGTGCCATGGGTATTCATGCTCGGGGTAGATTCCAGACTACATTATGCCTTGTTTGGATTGTGTATTCTTCTTCTATGTTTTACTTGATTGAATGACTGCGTGAGCACGATAAACCATGCTAGAAATAATAATTAAGTTAATGATACCTTACTGTTACACCCCATATTTTCGTACGTGAGAGTACGTCGTAAGTTAATTGACGTAAGCTCAGAAGTAAGATTATAATTAAAAGTACATAAAGTAAGTTAATCATGTTACCTTAGAGGTTACAAATATTTATGATCATGAATAACAAATACCAAGAGGGTTGGAAAGCTTAGACGCTAAAACTAATTGAAGAAAATAAGTTTCGTCGAAAGTCGACAAGTTTGGAATGTTATAACATGTACTTTTGGGGTGAGACTAGGGTCCTTAACACGATAAGGAGGTTATGTTATGAGTTATTTTAGTCTTATAATAGTCGTGTATTACTCTTTGAAGTCAAGCGGGTTGTGGAAAGAAAGTTGGCAAAGGTCACCACAAGTTACATTCATAATGTGCTGAAATTAGGTTAAATCTAGCTTAGCTTTTCTCCAAAATGTATTGGATTATCCACATACCAAATTAAAGGTCTATGAGTCTAGTTTCCAACATATTAAACCGTTCGTCGATACAATGTCAGAGTAGTGAGATATTTGAGTTTTTGCAAGACTGTGCAAGAAGCTCCCATGGGGCCCACTTAGGCGGTGGGTGATTCTCCAACCTTTAAAGATCGGGGAAAGGCTCATTTGGGGCCAATATTCGACCCAACCAGACCCTATACTCTCCCAAATGACTATCAAAGTAGTCTCCATGATTCTAGAGTGAAACCCAGAGATAAAAACATGAATCCAATGCTAGAAATCTCGTGGTGCTTCCTAGATCGTAGTTCTTCATCTTGTGGCTGTTTTGGAGGATCCTTAAAGTGATTTAACCTCAGATTTCGTGTTGTTCTTGTTGATTAAGGTAAGAATCAATCTCTACCTCATATATATTCTAGTTTTAAGGAGAAATACAAGGGTTCACATACCAACTTGAACACAAAAGTTGATTCAGGAAGAGAATACAACTCCTATAGTGTTGTGGTGTGATTGAGGGTTGTTGTGAGCAACACCAGTTGGGGATTTCAAGTTGTATCTACTGCCTAAGGTAAATAAATCAGGTTCTTGGTTTTTCTTATGGTTAATCATGTGTTGGTTGAGTTGTTTGAGTGACAATCTACAAGATAGTAATTGACATAGCATAAGGAATCGTTATCTTTTTTGTGGGCTGTGTTGAGGCTATATATATAGTTTATTGTGGCTGGAAATTGTTATAAATAGTTTGATTGTGTTTTGGCTGCTTTTTTAAGCTTATCTATGTCCTAATTCAGTTGATTGAAGGAGATAACATGAAAAATAAGAGGTTGACGATAAAGGTTAAGGTGTTAGGCGTGTGGACTATTTTTGAAGATTATTCTTATGATGTTTAGGGCTGAAAATGATATGGTAAGCATAAGTATGATGTTATAGATGTTGTAGGCAGATAAATGGTAAGGGAATTGGATTAAATTATATTTTGTTAATTGTAAATCGAGCTTGCCGCTCAAAATAGTTGTTGAAGTAATCAGAGAGCTTATTGTGAATTATATTGTTGTTATTTGGGCAGTTTGGCGACTTTTAGTAACTTAGACGATGTAGTAAGAATAGGGTAGTTGTTTTCTGTTTTCTTATAGAATATTGATTTTGAAATATGAGAGTTACAATGCGTATATGATGACGACGAAGTCGGTTTACTCATTGTAGACCTAAGAAGATCATATTGAGCTTAGTTGATTATTGGAGAGAAGATTGCAAATGTATGCTAAGGCTCTTCCTTCTTTCTTTTGGAATGATCTAAAGTGCAATAAACATAAACGATATGCTATTTCATAACGGATCTACTCCTAGCAACTAAGGTTGTCCATGTTGTTCTTTACTTATAAAGTTATTCTAAGCAAATATGTATGATCCTTGAATCCTATTGAGGTTCATATTGATGGTATGGATGTCCATAATGTTAATCTAAGGTGCGACGACCTTACGTCACTCCAAAAGGTTTAGAATGTGATTCCATGAGTCCAACGTGCATTATATATATGTATCTATTTTACTCTGCCGAGCAGTGCTATAGTTGGAAGGGTACGACACCTGTTGTGAAACCACAGATCAGTTGGATTTTACCAAGCTCCATGTGGCCGGGTACGATTCTACCGAGCCTTATAATGGCCGGGTAATTTTTCATCGAGACTATTACGGTTGGGTACGATATGATGGTGATGATGCCTACAGAGGCGTGTGTTTTTAAAAGTTTATGTATGTGTATATATATATATATATATATATATATATATATATATATATATCATGCATTTTATGTCAGTAGCCCTCAGAGGCACTCAGATATTACATGTTGTATCTTCTATATCTCTCTTTACATTACTATTCTTATTTAGGCTTTCCTGCCTTATATACTCGGTACTTAATTCGTACTGATGTCCCTTTTGTCTAGGGATGCTGTGTTTCATGCATGCAGGTCCCGATAGATAGGTTGACAGTCATCTTAGTAGGCTATCAGCTCAGCGGAAGGTATTGGTGCACTCTATTTGCTCCGAAGTTGCCTATTTGGTCAGTATGATTTGGACATGTATTGACTGGTATGTCGGGGCCCTGTCCTGACCTTTATGATGTTTATGTACTCTTAGAGGCTTGCAGACAGATGTCATGTATATGGATACTTGTTTGGCCTTTTCGGCCTATGTTTTAAGTGTACAAATGATCATGTCAGCCTTATAGGCCCATATGTCATATGTATAAGTTTGTATATCATGTTAGGTCATCCTATATCGAGTATTCAATTATGTTTTATTCTTGTTATCTCATTACGGCCTTTCCAGCTCATTTACCCATGATAGTACGATGACAAATATATATTATGTTGGTACTTGGTTGAGCAAGGCACCGGGTGCCCGTCGTTGCCCTTCGGTTTGGGTCGTGACACTTACTTAGGGAATAATGATCCATTCTTTAAGATTGATGATATACTTGATTTGGTCATAGTCACACATTACATTATGAACACACACGTGCACATGTTATTGTTGTGATATGCCTAAAAATGTTGTTTGGGCACGATGATTATTTGGATGATGGGTTACATGTTGAGAACACAACCAAACATACAGATAGGCATACATCTTATCTAGAGATCATCTCTTGTACACATGCAACAATCAGGCATAGTTATTTCTCCGTCCAGGTATATATTATATTTGTATCTCTTATTCATATGCATTCATTTTTACATATGGTTCTCTAATATGGACTGAGATTATGGAAAGAGGTTTTTGCCATGCGAGTATTGTGATATTGATATAATTATAGTACAAGGTTTCCACCGTGACAATATTGTGATATTATTATTATTATGGCACTAGGTTTCTGCTGTACGGATATTGTTATTGTTATGGCGCGAGGTTTCTGCCGTGAGGTTATGGTGATATTGACATTATTGTTGGCATGAGGTTTTTACCATGCGGTGCACGAGGTTTCAGCTATGCAGCATATGGATATGGATCTATCCCCCTAGGGTCGCCCTCTCATGAAAACATTTTCCGTTATACCAAAATGGGCAACTCTCTATTCTATTTATAGCTAGGGTTCCAAGATTGGAATATGAGCATAGCCATGTGAGGTCATATGATTCAAGTGTCAATTATTCAAAATTGAGTTTAACTAATTTTCATTTTTGGTACTATAAATAGTTCATGTTGTAGTAGATAACTTGCCTTGTTTTCAACATTGTAAATTTTACCTTCTCTTTTGATAGGGTACACACAGGTTGTGAGAAACCGACGGGTTTCAGGTTGATTGTGGTATTGGATCTGATGTGATGAGTTATTGAGAATAAAGTTTGAAGCTTTTAGCATTCAAGTGAATCCTTTGAGCATATTCATGAATTTACATGCTTTATGCATGAATATCTTCTATATATGCTAGTTTATGCATTTTACATATGCAAGAGATTTGTTACTGAGTTGTTGGACACTTGGACTCATATAAAAATTTCCACAAACATGCCATTGGAAATATATTTGAAATTGGATCATTGATATGTATAAAGTACCTTCATATAGAAGTATTTGAGAAAATGCTACTTGGTGCATGTCTCTTTTGTAAGCGGATTTGGTGCAAGTTGTATTGGCTTTGACATGTTTAATTGAAAGAGCTTGCTTATTACACCTTCTTTAATTGTGCACTTGTATTTTGATATCCGTTGTTCTATGACTATTTCTTATGGATACTCTTCAATACTATGTATGTTATTGAGCTACATATGATATATAAGGGGAGAATCATTTGGCGAAAAACCTCGTCACAACTTCACTGAGGTAAGTCAATACACTTATTGAGTACATGGGGTCCGTTGTACTCGTACTATATTTCTGTATTTTGTGTGTAGATCTGGAGCTGAACTGCTGTGGAAGACAAATGCTAGCATTGAAGACGTACCAACGTTCTAGACGCAATCTACCTCTTTGTTCATGGGAGTTTATGATTTGCAATCTATTTATGTATATTCAAACAAATGTTGTATTTTCTTCTTACAAGTGTTCTAAATCTAAATCTTAGTAGCTCATGACCTATCCTACTTGTCCTTGGGATATTTGTATTGAATTCCACAATCTTATTCATTATTTATTGATGATTCCTTGCTAGAGTTGTACCATATGTTGTTTGGCTTACCTAGAGGGTTGGGTTAGGTGTCATCATGACTTGGCGGGATTTTGGGTCGTGACATAGTCATACCTTATGTCATGATTTCTTAGCTGCATCTTTATTTATTATGTCCGTATGTAGTTTATTTGTTATTTCTTGAACATATACATATATCCTTTGAGATGGAGATGTTGATACGGATTGGTATGATTATGACATTATGGGACATTATGAGCGGATTGATACTGATATTTTTGTGGCACGATGGTTTATGACATGCAGTCATTGTGATGTCGATAAGTTATGGCACGACAAATTTTCGTGCGGCACACAGGATGTGCTAAATATTGGTTATGAATGAGTCTTGAGCATGTATGATTATCATAAACTCATATAGAAGCATTCATATAGTGCTACTTGGTGCATATCATCTTTATATGTGGACTTAGCAATTGAATTGTGTTTTGGCTATTTTGTTTGAGAAGCATGCTTATCCTATCTCTGATTTTGCATGTCTTGGTCACACCCATTATTCTTGGTTATTTTCTATGATTTCATGCTATAATGGACTATTCATATTGAGAACATGATATCATGTTTTTGTCAAAATCTCATCACGACTTCTTCGATATTAGACTTGATACTTACTGAGTACATGATTTGTTTGTATTCTTACAAAACTTCTGCATATATTGTGCAAATTCTGGCATAGGCACACTAGTGGATTTCAGGAGGGTGCCCAGTAGCTGACTTAGGAGAGTCAAGGTAGTACTTATTAATCGATCGTAGACCCTTAAAGTCACCTTTCATTTCATTATCATAATGTTATCTTATTCCAGATAATATTTTTGTATTTTATCTTAGAAGCTCATGAATTCGTACTATCGGATTTTGGGAATTATTGTAGTATTTTTCCAATGGTTGATGTTGTGAAATTTATCATGCTTTATTTATATCATGACAGTAGTTTATCCTTTATTTAACATCTTTTTTATTTGGATGTTGGTTTACTTAGCAGGTTGGGGTTAGGTGCCATCACAATCTTCGGTGGAATTTTTGGTCTTGTCAAACTTGTTAGGGCTAAGGTAGGGGGCACCATGAGATACATATGGTGGCGATGGTATAGGTCAACGATTTGGAAACTCCCACTTAAAATATAAAAGGGTTGTTAAAAGAATTAAGTTATATTATGTTCTCTTTATGAAATGCTTTGTTGTATTACATTACTGATTATTCTCTCATGTTTTCTGTTACATATGCCTTGTACTTCATTTATTTTGAGGGAAATTAGCTTTACATATGAGTACTATTTCACATGTACTTACACCCCTCTGCCGAGGGCGCTGCATCTTTAATGGAATCAGGTTGTGCTTTATTGGACAATGTGGATCCTTGCTAGGTGCATCTCTCAATCCTGCAATCACTTGGTGAGACCCATCTCATCCGGGGTGTTTCTTTTTAATGTTTCAGACTATGCTTATTATTTTGGTTATAGCCAATTCCTTGTCACCGACATTACTTCTTTCCTTCCATATTGTCATAGAGGCTTCATATCCACATGTAGGTGTGGACTATGTATCTTTTGGTTACATTCTATTAAAGTCTCATGACATGTATAATAACTACTCTATTATGTAATATTTTTAAACTAACGAAAGACAACATTTTAAATGTATGATTTATATGTTTAAGTCTTGCACGGGTTATGGATTGTAAGTAAAGGTATTAATGGTCTACTTAATCATATGTTTAAGGCACCAGGGTGCCGTGTCTCACTCCCCAAGGTTGGAGCGTGACAAACTCGGTATCAGAGCCTAAAGTTTATGAGTGTTATATAATGTATAGGAGCCGTGTCTGGTAGAGTACTTCTTATTGGTGTGTTATCGATCATATCTAAAATTGAGAGGCTACATGGCATTTAAAACTGTTAACATTTATTTAATACACTAGATCGTGCAATAGAGCTTGACCCTTAGAATGATTCTAACTCGTGCGTTATTTCAATTCTCAAAACATGGTGCCAAAGTATAAGATCAAGAATAGTCAAAGGACCATTGTCATTTTAGATGTGTCATTCAATGATGCAGCCAATGCTCCGGGTGTCCAAACAGGGGATGGAGGTTGTTCACCAACTTAGAGATAGCACCTGAAGAGGATCAAGTGCCTTCTCCATCTCTTTCTATGACTACCATAGATCCACCTCTAGTCTTCTTTCCCACGTAGAGTGCTCCTAATAATGACCTTATCGAATCCATACAGTTGTTCACTCAAATTGTGTCTTCCCAAGCTCAGCAACCTTATAGCAAGCCATCTTCAACTACTCAACATGAGGATTCCACCATTTCAAGAGCGGATAAGTTCCTTAAGTTATCTCTTCCAGTGTTATCGAGTACCAAGCGGAAGGAGGATCCCAGATGTTTTTGGATGAGACGCAAAAAGGCCATTCGTTTCATGCATGCTACTGAAATAGAGGTCGTTGAGCTAGCCTCTTACAGATTGAAAGATGTGGCCTCTTACCCAAAATAACCAACCGATCATGATGGCGCCTAACTCACTTCCTAGGTAAGCCAAGCATAACAAAAACGAAATGTAAATACAGAATTAACAGAAATAGTACAAGTCTAAGGCCAATTAACATAAAAAACAGCGTCGATAAATAACAAATCGCCCAGAACTGCTAAATACAGAGTCATGAGCTCTAAAATAGAAATACAAGTCTAAAATACAATAAAAATACTATCAAAAAGAAATAGCAGTACTAAAGAAAAGAGATGCCAAGACGACAGTCGAGATGCAGCTCTACCTCGTCTCTCCAAGATGACTCGGCAACAAGGCTCGTATACTAGTGACTCGGTCCAACACCTAGATCTGCATAATTAAGTGTAGAGTGTAGTATGAGTACAACCAACCTCATATTTTCACGACCCAAAATCCAACCCGTCGTGATGGCACCTAACCCAACCAGTTAGGTAAGCCAAATAACAATAAAACACAATATAGTAATAATGCTATGAGTCAAGAAGAAAATAACTGATTTTTTATACAACTTCCCAAGGACTGGTAGTACAAATCATGAGCTTCTAAGATTTCGAGTTTACAAAGCTAGTATGAAAAAAATACATCATCTGTCCGAAATGTACATAAACAGATATTCATAAGTCTAAATCTACCACGAATAAGAGGCAGCTATAACCGGAACGCATGTACATCTTCAATGCCAACTTCTGCCATACACAGCAACATCAGCTCCAAAATCTGCACACAAGGTGCAAAAGTGTAGTATAAGTACAACCGACCTCGTGTACTCAATAATCAACAAACCTAACCTTAGGTTGAAAGCAATGACGAGCTTGGACAACGGTCAGAGTCCAACACCAATAGCAAACTATAACTCACAACAATATAATAAAAGTAGTACAAGAAATAACTCAAAGATTTAATGCTAAGCTCGTTCACAATTACGGGAAATAGACATGATTTTCAAGTATAACAGTAAAAGCCAACTCTTTCACCAAAATCCCGAAAATATGAGTAAGTCAGAAATCTTTGTTTTTTTTTCAAAAACTTTCAACAACAGATAAGATGTTTAAATCTCAGATAGCATGAGAAATGTGCATCTCTATGCCTGCATGTCAATGTGCGTATGAAATCATGAATGTCACGAAACCGTGTAGCATGAGGAAATGCATCTCTACGCATGTATGTCAAGTATGCATGTCAAATGTAATGCATCACAATGATGAACTTATGTACTCACACTCTCGGAGTACTCAATATCGTTGTCTCACACTCCCACTCATCACCCTCAGTCACTTAGTGCACTCAGTCACTCAGCACTATACACAGCTCGATCCCATCATAAATCAATAGAACATGCGCTCACTACTGGTATGTCAGACTCCGGAGGGGCGGATCCTGCCTAAGCGCTAATATAACCTGCTGCAACGTGCAACCCAATCCCATTGTGAATCAATAATACATACTATGGCGTGCAACCCAATCCCATCATGAGTCAATAGTATTTGTTGCGGCGTGCAGCCCGATCTCATCAATATCACTCAAAAACAAGTCCTCGGCCCTACTCGGTCATCAATCTCTCTAGTCTCTCGGGCTCACAAATCTCATGCCAATCATCCCAAATAATGTTAACATGATGTGACAACAAATGATAAAAGAGATTGAGATATGATATGCAAATGAATGAATATGACTAAGCATGTAATTGCAATTTAAACAAATAACCCAACAACAACAATGACCTCAGTAGGTCCCAACGTAATAAGTATATAGCCTAAACATGATTTCTAACATAGATCACAGCTCAATCACTGTACCACGTAGGAATTTCATGGATAGAAACAAGATTATGTAACTACACAGTACCACAAAATCAACCGAGTCATTATTCACACAGTGCACGCCCACACGCCCGTCACGTAGCATGTGCGTCATCTCGACACCAACGCATGACATGTATATTAAAGGATTCATGCCCTCAGCACCAAGTTTAGAAGTGTTACTTACCTCGAACGAACTGAATCTAATACCGAGCAAGACAAACAATACTACAAAAATGCCATCCCGCACATATCCACCTCTGAACGACTCGAAACTAGCCAAAAGCAACTCAAATACATCAAATAATGCCTAAGGAAACAAACCCAATTGATAAAGGTCAAATCTTTAATCAAAAACCCAAAGTTAACCAAAAAGTGAAACCAGGGCCCGCACTTCAGAAACCTACAAAACTCATAAAATCCGACAACCCATTAGATTATGAGTCCAGCCATACTAGTTTCACTAAAAGCCGACTCCGAGTCGATGCTCAAAAATAAAATATTTACTCTATGAAACTTTAGACAACCCCCCCTAATTTCTCTCTTTAAATCATCAATCTAATGCCAAAAATGACGATAGATTCATGAAATATAATCAAAACTGAGTAGAGAAGACTTACTATAATCCATATGGTGAAAATAACCTCAAAAATCGCTTCAATACGAGCTCCATAGCTCCAAATATGATCAAATGACCCTAACCCCCGAAATGGAATTTAATAGAGTCTACCAAGTTATAACACTTCGCGAACGCGG
Organism: Nicotiana tabacum; assembly: GCF_000715075.1. NCBI lineage: Eukaryota > Viridiplantae > Streptophyta > Magnoliopsida > Solanales > Solanaceae > Nicotiana > Nicotiana tabacum. Next base: position 61,396,431 of record NC_134094.1, on the reverse strand, counting down.
ACAATCCCACGCGTTCGCATAGAAAACATTCTCACCAGCTAAAATTCCTCTTACGCGATCACAACATCACAACCGCAAATGCGATGGTCAATCTCCTAGAGCTACGCGATCACATTCCACACTATGCAACCGTGAAGAACAAACGCCTAACATACTTAGGCCCTCCTTCCTTATTCGCGAACGTGTCGCTAGACTCCCGAATGCGTGAACAATTGTCTCAACCATCGCGAACACGTCTCTGGACTCGCGAACACGATGAACAATCTTCCCGAGCAATCAAACAACTCTACGCGATTGCGATCTACTCTACGGGATCAAAAACAAGGAAACTAGATGCCAGAACTCAGCAGAAACCAACAATGCCAAAATGAAGAAAAATGTTCTGAAAATAATCTGAATTATGCCCGAGCCCCTCGAGACCCCGTCCGAACTTTCCAACAAGTCCCTTAACATATCACGGACCAACTCGAGGCCTCAAATCATGCACAAAAACATCAAAACCATGAATTGCACCTGAAATCAAACTTAATGAACTTTTGAACTTTCAACTTTCAAAACTCGTGCCGAACCATATCAAATGAACTCAGAATGAACTTATATTTTGTGCACAAGTCCCAAATGACATAATGAAGCTATTCATATTCCCGGAACCATAATTTGAATTCGATATCTTCAAAGTAAACTCTTGGTCAAATTTATGAACATTCCAAACCTTCAAATTTCCAACTTTCGTCAATTAGTGCCGAAACCTTCTAGAAATATCAAAATGAAGTTCTACGCATACGCCCAAGCCCAAAATCATCATCCAGACCTAGCGTAATCATCAAAACTTCGATCCGAGGTTAAATAATAAAAAGTCAAACTTGGTTAACTCTTCTAACTTAAAGCTTCAATCATGAAATTCATTCTTCCAAACTAATTCCGAAACACATTAAACCAAAACTGACGACTCACACAAGTCATAATACATCATACGAAGCTAATCAAGACTTCAAATAGCTGAACAAAATGCAAATGCTCCAAAATGACCGGGCGGGTCATTACACTTATACTCAGCAAGTATGATAATTAACCTCTGCGAGGTAATAGAAGTAAGGATTATAAATGATACTCGCTAATCACTTATACAGTTCATAATTCCAAGAAGTACAGAATAGTAATATGATCAGGGGATGAATCACAGATACAAACCACCTTGGTGCACACAATAACTTAACGTACTCTGCTCAGTCAACAATTTTAGAATATAAAGAAGATATGCAAACAAATCAGGTAAACAACCAAAGAAATTGCAAGTAAAGATGAAATGTAATAACCAAATCAAACATTGGCCAGATTTTCGTTAGAATTTCCATAATTGTACCAGACTATTGATCTGTTTCCTCAAACCGCGTGTACACCATCAAGAAGGAACATGAGATGGTGACCCTAGGGGGGTCGCACGGATAACTCACGTGCTGCACGAACAACTCACGTGCTAATAATATCAACCACACAGACAACTCACGTGGTGCACGGACAACTCACGTGCCAATATCACAATCCGTCCGGCGTGGTCACATGATCAATATCGCAATCCGCCCAGCATGGTAACATGCTCAATATCATAATCTACCCGGCGTGTTCGCATGCTCAATATCATATTCTGCCCGGCATTGTCACAGGCTCAATATCACAATCCGCCCGGCGTGGTGATATGATACCACTCTAACCCATATCACATAGAAAGCAAATATACAAGAAAACTTGTACATGATCAATGAACATCAAATTTCATACTCCTAGACTAGTATAAGTGACATGCTAAGGTGTATGCAAGCGCAAAATGTGCTATCACAGCTCAATCAGGCAAATATATCACGAACGTAGCAATTATCATGTTTAATTTGGAGATTAACCTCTATTTAACCTCAAACATGGCTCAAATAGCTCACAACATGGGTACAAATATAAGAAACATCACAACATTAGGCTTAGCGACCAACTCAAGGCATATCACATCCTAAGAACTACCTCGGGCTTGAAAGATATCCCGATGCATGGACATGGGCTCAACCCACACATGTGCGCCATCCATAGCACGTAGCTATCACCAATAACTCAGGCAACTAGTGCCTCAACCATGTTTAGGTAAGATACTTACCTCGAGCAAGCCGAATCAACCCTCTACTAAGCCCTTCCCGCGTGAATCAACCTCCGGATGGCTCAAATCTAGCCAAAATAACTTAATGATATCAATAGAAGCCATAGAAAATAACTCCAAACAATAAGGCTAAGACCTTTATCAAAAATTAAAAAGTCAACCCCGGGCCCGTACCTGGAATACATCAAAATTCACAAATTGTGAACACCCATTCCAATACAAGTCTAAATATATGTGTTTTATCCAAAATCCTACCTCAAATCGACCCTCAAATTGTCAATTTATACTTTAGAAAAGGTTTTTGCTAAAATCCCAAATTTCATCACTTATATTCACTGTTACACCCCATGTTTTCGTATGTGAGAGTACATCGTAAGTCAATTGATGTAAGATCATAAATGATTTAGCATTTGGACCTCTATATTGGATGGTTTCTAGACTTAGCTTATGCTGCTCAGAAATGATAAAACGAGTTTCCAAAATGGTTCATTACAAAGCAGACTTCTAAGGGAATGCTATTCCATTGAAGCTCGAGGAACAACATATGTGGCATCAAAAGATTATTGTGGAGAAAGATACCATCGAGCCAGACAGGTATCATGCCGGCCATGTGTACTTCTACCCATCATGGTTGGTCGATGACATAGCAGGAGAGGTCAAGCCAGGGGTTGATTTGAGAAATAGGGACATAGACGACGCTGCTGAAGCACAAGTCAAATACAGGAGGTTGCGCAAAAGGGTCTTTGAATCTAAGGCTAGGCATTTGGAACAACATAAAGTGGACATGGAAGCAATCAATGAATGGAGGGGAATCGCTACTAAATCAATAGAAATGTTGGAGTATTTGGAGCAGGGTTTGATGGAACTTGAGGGAAAGATGAGGAAAAGGGTCTCGGATTGTCAGAACACAGAGGGAAATGGAGGAGGACATCAAGCAAGGGCATATCTGCCATTGGACATGTACGGCCTGGGTAGTCTAATTAACGGGGCTAAGAAAGCCAAGCTTGGAGAAGGTCTCTCTAGGACCGAGTAGATTAAGAATGATGTTTTCTAGATTCGTTTTAGAATTTGATTGTAATAAGGCAAATGCCACTAGTGACTCTTTATAATTATTATCGTTTTAGTAGAGATTTGGTCTATTTATCATATTAATGAAATGACGCAGTTATCGGCATTGAGTTTTCTCTAAAGCTATATGTCGCTAGGCCTACCTCTGGCACGATGAGGTCCCCAAATTAGGACGTGAATTTATAATTCCGCAATACATGTTTAAATATCGTAAATATCCTTTTAATACTCCTTACTGACTTGTTTACCATTTGTTTTTCTTCATTTCTTTGTTTATTCCCATCCCCTAAGGTTGGTTCGTGTATACTGGCATTATTAGCATCTCATACCAGATCTAGAGGACCTCCACCTCCTCCTCCTCCAATTGATCCCAAGAATAAAGTAAAAGCTAAGATGGACAATATGAGTGGTATCAGGAAAGATAACGATGCGCGCGCCGAGAATGTCGAAACTTCAGATAGTCGAAGTACTCCGGTGCAAAATGACTTGGTTTTACGGCTAGAGCAAAAGATACTGGAGTTACAAGGGGAACTTAAGCGGGTCCGTAACTCGACAAACCTTTCCCTTACCCTGAATGTTCCCGACATCAACCAACAAAATGCCCAAAACCCAACACCTCCTCAAAATACACAAAACTAGCACCCGCAAAATCCTCCCGCACCTCATCAATACGCCACGCGTCCCCAAAATCCTAATCCTCCAGCAGTACCAACTCCTTCACAGCATCATCATCATCATCATCCGACCCAGTACCCACAAACTACCGCCTACCACACTTCTCAAAATGCACCACAACCTACTCCTGATCCCCAAAACTGAACCAATGATCACCACTACACCCAAATCCCTAGAGTCCACCAAAGTAACCCCATATACGTGGAAACCTTACCCCACACTTCACAACAAACCCCGTATACACCGTAATCCGCCGAGAAGGACATGCTCATCAAGAACATAGCTGAAGAACTTAAGAAGCTTACAAGTCGAGTCCAAGGTGTTGAAGGTGGTAAAGGGATCGAAGGTTTGAACTATGAGGATTTATGTATTCAACCGGACGTAGAACTGCCAGAGGGTTACAAACCTCCTAAGTTCAAAATGTTCGACGGGACAAGTGATCCAAAGGTACATCTAAGGACGTATTGCGACAAGCTCGTAGGGATTGGTAAAGATTAAAGAATCTGCATGAAGCTGTTCATGAGGAGCCTCACTGGAGATGCCCTATCCTAGTACATCAGTCAAAATCCAAAGAAGTGAATTAATTGGGTAAGCATGGCGTTAGATTTTATGGATCGGTTCAGATTCAACACAGAGAATGCAACAAACGTCTTCTATATCCAGAATCTTAAGAAGAAGCCGACAGAAACTTTTCACAATATGCTACTTGGTGGAGATCAGAGGCTGCAAAAGTAAGGCCAGCATTGGAAGAAGAACAAATGAACAAATTCTTTGTTCGGGCCTAGGATCCGCAATATTATGAGAGGTTGATGGTTATTGAAAATCATAAATTCTCCGACATCATCAAATTGGGAGAAAGAATAGAAGAGGGAATCAAAAGCGGGATGGTAACAAATTTCGAGGCACTCTAGGCTACGAACAAAGCCTTGCAGCCAGGGGGTATATCTAAAAACAAGGAAGTAGGGACTGTGATGGTAGCCCAAGGTCCGAAATCTCCTCTCATATACCAAACACCTCCACCCACATATCAGCCTTCACCTCCTAGATATCAACAACCCGCTTCCGCCTACCACACTTACAACACTCAGCCAGCATATTACCACTGACCACCAGCCAGCCAAAACTACCAAAACCCCAGGCCAAATTTTGACCGTAGGCCGCCCAGACAATACACTCCTATTGCCCAACCTATTGACCAGTTGTATGAGAGATTGAAAGCTATCAGTTATGTCACTCCTATTCCCGCTGTCGCCATGGAAAATTCCTCTCAATAGGTCAATCCGAATAAGACATGTGCCTACCAATCAGGCATAAAGGGTCACACTATTGATGAACGCTACACTCTAAAGGATAAGATCCAGATGCTAATTGATACCAAAGTTATACAGGCAAAGGAGACTGCACCTAACGTCCGCACCAATCCCCTCTCGAATCACAAGGGCGAGGGGGTAAATGTGATAGAAACTGATGAAGAATGGGACCCGGAGGGGTCAATTGGGCTCATTCGAGAAGAGGATGATCCCAAAATGCCTCTAGTCACTCTTACGCCTATTGTGCTACAGATAGAGTCACCGATTGAAGTTCTGGTAGCCGCACCGACTCCGTTCGAGGTTGAAGTAACAACGCCCTCAGCCACGCCAACTCCGTTCGAAGTAGAAGTGACCACACCATTCATCATAATGGTAGCACCCACACCATCCTTTAATTCCAATATTGTGCCCTCGGACTATACTGCAGAAGCTAGAATAAACTGGTGCAGCACAAGGTATGACCAGAACTGGTAGGGTTTACACGCTCGAACATTTGGGGGGAACAAGTAAAGAAGCCGCTTCCAGTCAGCCTATCATTGGGATGGCCCGGATGATCTTTGGAGAAAGGTGCAAGCAAGGGAGTATTTTGTGGTTGATAATTTGAACAAAACCCCTGCTCAGATATCCATTCTATCACTATTGCAGAATTCTGAGGCACATAGGAACGCGTTGATGAAAGTGTTGAATGAGGCTTATGTACCCAACAACATTACCAGTGGAGAGATGTCCAACATGGTAGGACAAGTATTGTAAAGCCATAAGATCACTTTCCACGAAGATGAATTGCCACCAGAAGGGTTGAGCCATAACAGGGCATTGCATATCACAGTACAATGCGAAGACAAATTCATTGCCAGGGTCTTGATAGATGGGGGTTCAAGTCTCAACATCTGCCTATTGACTACTTTGAAGAGGTTAGGTAAAGGTTTGCATGAGATACTAGCAGGAACTATGAACGCAAAAGCGTTCAATGGGTCTCAAAGGGCCACAATCGGAGAAACCAACCTCTGCCTACAAATGGGTCCAACTTGATTTGATGTTGAATTCCAAGTGCTCGACATATCCGCCTCATACAATCTGCTATTGGGACGACCTTGGATACACGCCGTTGGGGGTGTAGCGTCTACTCTGCATCAGGCTGTGAAGTTCGAATGGAATCATCAGGAGGTGATCATTCATGGAGACGGGAGTAACCCTATTTACACCAACCAGACTGTCCCGGTTGTAGAGAATAGAAGGAAGTTATGGGGAGAGACTTACCATCGCATTGAGCGTGTTAACACGACCGAGAAGGAAAAATGGTGGAGTAGTAAAATAGAAAGTATATTGGCATGGACAGGGTATGAACCCGACAAGAATCTCCAAGGGATCACCAAACTAATACAGTTAAAATGTCACGGCACGACTTTTGGACTGGGATATCGATACACCTAGCACGAGTATCAGAATTGGTCACCACCATGGCATGGTCCTTATTATCCTCTTGAGCAGACGATACCACATTTGAGCCAATCCTTCCATCAAGCTGATATGATGTGGGGATCCGAAGAAGATGAAGCGCTAGCTGGTTTATCGAATCTATTCTTGGAAGATGAAGACATGGACTGTAGTGTAATAGTTGAGGAGGAGGAGGAAGAAGGCCTCGTCATCCAGACAGTGGAGAAGGGAGATGTTCTCAGGAACTGGACTGCCACACCATCAAGGGCCTGCCGAGTTCCGGGGTAGCCTGGCTGCTAGTGTCATTTATTATGAAAACAATTCTTATGAGCATTTTAAAAACATTTTTAGTATTTTGTTTTGAAACATTTGTTTGAATCATTAAAAATCGCTTTTGTCTGACATCTTGATAATTATCAATGATTTGCTATTTTATTATTTATTACTATTCTCTACATTTTTCTCTTTACAGCATTACTATTTCTTATCGTGATGAACCAACAACTGTGACATGTAATGAGACAATACAATATAAGGATAGTGACTCGAAAGAAATAGAAGAAGAGGATATAATACCCAAGGAAACTGTTAGAGAAGTTGAAGATTTTGAGAACAAGCCAAAGTCCAACCTGGGCGAAACTGAGATAGTCAACTTGGGAGATTATGAAACAGTCAAAGAAACTCGCATAAGCATTCACCTGTCATCATCAGAGAAAGAACAATACACTCATTTCCTGAAAGAATATGAAGACATTTTCGCATGGTCTTATGATGATATGACTGGTTTGAGCACATCGATAGTGGCTCATAAACTACCCACCAACCCAATGTGTCCGCCAGTAAAGCAGAAGCTCAGAAAGTTCAAGCCAGATATGAGTCTAAAAATCAAAGAAGAAGTCACCAAGCAGATCAAAGCTAAGCTTCTCAGAGTGGTTAAATATCCAACTTGGTTGGCTAACATCGTGCCAGTTCCGAAGAAAGATGGGAAAGTCAGAGTATGCGTCGATTATCGGGACCTAAACAGAGCAAGTCCCAAAGATAATTTCCCATCACCCAACATACATATACTGATCGACAACTGTGCTAAGCATGAACTCCAATCCTTTGTGGATTGCTTCGCGGGATATCATCATATCTGGATGGATGAAGAGGATGCTGAAAAGATAGCTTTTATTACACCGTGGGGGGTGTACTGCTATAAAATGATGTCGCTTGGTCTGAATAATGCTGGGGCCACTTATATGAGGGCCATGACAACAATTGAACTACGCTCGACCTAATTCCCATTTAAGAGGGGATATGTAGGCAGCCCTATGGGTTTGGTCACAATTCAATAAAATTTTCATTTTCCCCACAACCAGAAACTGGGGCAGAATTTTGAGGAGGACCCTCAAAATTCCGGAACAAGTCTAGCCAACGTCATCATATGCAGAACGGTTAGAGAATCGCCTAAGTAAACTGCGGCAGAATTTTGAGGACGACCCTCAATATTTTAAGGAAGCCGCAATGTCTCTAAACTGTCACGGTCATTGGTTCATCTAATTTATCTGATATTGCATACTAATGTATTTTAAATAGCTACATTCATCATATGCACGCACATTTTTGAAAACTTTATTTTTATGAAACAGCCAGATGCTACCCATGGTAACTCAAGCAGGACTTCAATACAGAGCAAAGCAAAGAAGGCAGGTGGAGGCACGAACCAACCTTCCCCCGTAAAACTCACAATTGTCCTTTGGATGCAGAAACAAGAAATATTTCGGGCACACCTCAGAATCACTGTCTTCATAACGACAAAGATGCCAAGCGCAAACACATTTCCAGCTAAGAAATATTCTGCTACTACTTATTCTTTGTTCATTGCATGAGACTAAGCATTGTCTCCATCTTGCATGAGGCTAAGCCCCGCCTCCTTAATTGCACAAGGCTAAGAACTGCCTTCCCCTGCATGAGACTAAGCATTGTCTCTATTTTGCATGAGGCTAAGCGCTGCCTCCTTAATTGCATAAGGCTAAGCACTACCTTCCCCTGCATGAGACTAATCATTGTCTCCATCTTGCATAAGGCTAATCCCCGCCTCCTTAATTGCATAAGGCTAAGAACTGTCTTCCCCTGCATGAGACTAAGCATTGTCTCCACATTTACATGAGGCTAAGCCATGCCTTCTCAATTGCATAAGGCTAAGCACTGCCTTCCTCTTCATGAGACTAAGCATTGTCTCCATTTTTGCATGAGGCTAAGCCCTGCCTCCTTAATCGCATAAGGCTAAGCACTGCCTTCCCCTGCATGAGACTAAGCATTGTCTCTATTTTTGCATGAGGCTAAGCCCTGCCTCCTTAATTGCATAAGGTTAAGCACTGCCTTCCCCAGCATGAGACAAAGCATTGTCTCCATTTTGCATGAGGCTAAGACCTGCCTCCTTAATTGCATAAGGCTAAGCACTGCCTCCCTCTGCATGAGACTAAGCATTGTCTCCATTTTGCATGTGGCTAAGCCCTGCCTCCATGTTGCATAAGGTTAAGCACTGCCTTTCCTTGGATGGGACTAAGCATTGTCTCCCATTTTGCATGAGGCTAAGCCCTGCCTCCTCAATTGCATGAGACTAATCATCGTTTCCCACTTCGCATGAGGCTAAGAGTTGCCTCCCTAGTCGCATAACCAAACGTCATGTCTTTGCATCTCATGGGCTGAAACATCTCTGTCCAAAGGTGTCATAGTCCGAAGGCATCATCCTCATAGCCGAAAGACACCATGCCATGGCCTGAGGATCTCTCAATATTGCACATGATTATTCAAAGGTGTCATAGTTCAGAGGCACCATTTTCATAGCCCAAGAACATCATTTCATGGCATGCGAATCCCTTATAACCCAATTCATGGCCCAGGACGTCATAGTCTAAGGACATCATCCCCATCGTCGAAAGACTGATTTCATGGTCCAAAGGGAATTTGCATCATGTTTAAATTATCGCAATATACACCTGCATGCATTGTATTTAATTTTTGCAGGTAATCCAAGGGGTAACCGTTCTCCCAACGGGAGCAATCTTCGATCCAGTTTCCGATCAATATTCACACCATGTAACTACCTCAAATACAACCAACCAACATCCGTTACCCATTTCCACTTGATGACCGTTCAAATACCCATAACCGTTCCAAGGTATATTGTCCTACCCACAAGAGCCTTTCCGAAGCATACGACTATTCCTACAACAACTCCATCGGTTCAGTTCACCGTTAGATCCAGAACTACAATACAACCCGATTCCCGTAACACCAGGGATATGTAGGCAACTCAGAAACTAGGGTTCAGCCTCCATTTTTCAAATCACCCCATTCGGTCAAAATCGGTCATCATTTCTTTACCTGGCAACTCTTTCATCAGTCCCGGGTAAAAAAGGGCAGCTGTTGTTACCCAATTTTCCCTCATATTTTCTAAAAATGCATATATACTTTCAACATGGCATATTTGCATCATCATTTAGTTTACAAACCTATATACACACACACACACACACATATATACTTTTAAAATAGTATATTTGCATTATCATTTAGTTTATAAACCTATACAAGCCTTTTTTCATAATTTTCCATAATTTTTAAAGGCTTTAAATCAATCTCTTTCTTCATTTTATTATATAAATATCCAATAATTATCATTCAAATTATTTTTCTGATGATTTAATCATCCAAACTTATCATTTATACCAACATGTATATTTTTAAATATTTTACTATATTTTTCATAATTACATTTGCATTTTTAGGCTAATCGCACATTTTGCAATAATAGCCTATATTCATGTATAATAACATTATTTATGCAAAAAATAACTTTTTATATTTTTATAATGTTAAGTTATTATTTTTAATCATTTTAGTACACAAATGATATTATTTGTATTCATTAATTACTTTTATAAATTATCGTTGCTAATATGTTGGGTATTTAAAAACTAGCCTAAAATCCTACCTATTTTCGGACCAACAAAGGCCCAAAGCCTAATACACTAGACTAAACAACCCCCAGCCCAAACCAAATTATCCCAACCCCCAATCCGGTCGCGACCCATATCTAACCCATCCCATTAACTACCCAAACACCTAACCCTAACCTCACTCTCCCCTCATCTGCCACCCTGATATCCTCTCAACCCCTTCTCCCTCTCTCAAGAACCCTAGCCGCCGCCCCCTAAATCTTATCCTAATTCCACCTAATATGGGATTTCATGGCTATTACTTACCATACTCGAGCCCCTTCTGGTACTGGCTACTCTCCTATAGTGCTTGCCTAAACATGGCAAGCAGATCTCATCAAAATCAAACCAAAATCGGTTCAAATCCCTGATTTTTGAATGTTATTCCATCTATGTTCATCCTATGCTACTGTGAGTCCAAATATTTGTTTATATTATATTGATTCTTACTTACCCTAAAACTAGGGTTTTCAGATTTCCTTAAATTAGAACAAATTGGTTCGATTCTTTGATATTTTGTGCTATTTGTGTCTATATTCATCCTATGTTACTATTTTTGTGTATATTCTGGTAATAGTTTTTTTCCTAAAAACTAGGGTTTGATTGACTTCTCCTAAATTCATTCTGAATCAGTTCCGCATGCTATTCTTTCCTTTTTCTTTAAGATTGATTGATTGTTTTTCCTTGTGTGTATGTTTAGTTTTGCTACTATAAAAACCCATCCCCCTACCCCTTTCTGGGAAAGACTGGAATCACTATTTTCTTACTAAAAACTGAAGTTTTATACTCTATACTTGTTCACTATTCGATTATGTATGGTTCTTGGCCAGCTGAAAGCCAAGGCCGCCAGACTTCTACTTTTTCTGACCTCTCTTGGGTGTGAGCACTGCCTGGGTTCTTGAAACCCTTGGAACTTGACACATTTAGGACTCTAGGTCCTTACTGCAATCTTTTTCTTGTTTATCGAACAGTCACTGGTTAGTTTCTAACTTTCACAATGTTTATTATGTTCTAATTAGCATGTTCTCTGAACTGCATGATCTAATGCATTTCTTTGACTCTTTTTTGCCTAATTCTGCTTGTGATTGCTAGCTTAATAATGCTTTGCACCTAACTTACTTCATTTAGACAGAATGAAGCTTGTTTAGTTTGGTGTTGTTGATAATTTGAATGTTCTGCCTTGATTATATGGTTTAATCCATGTTTCTCTGCCTAATTCTGAACTTCTAATGGCCAATTGATGTTATTAACCTTCCCTCACTTTGTTTAAGACCTTACTCCGAATGTTGTATGCTCCTATGACTATTATTGCCACTATATGTGTTCTTGCCACGACTAATCTGTACCCCTAATGACTTGTGATCTTTTAAAACTAATCTCATTTGATTAATATCCTCTATGATACCTTATCCTATTTGTGTTATACTGTCTAAACCTGAGTTAGTATAATCTGATCCATTAAGTCATAAACTGGTTGCATTACTTGATTTTACTAGACTAATGCCCTTGCTTGTTAACTTTGCAATCCTAAAATCTTTGTCTCTTAGCACATGTCACCCTACCCATTGTATTAATTTGCTTTTGGAGTTCATTATGTGATTATCCTATAGTGTTTGCAAATGCTTTTCCAAACTTATTATCTTTATCATTTGTTTCTATCAACCTCCCTAGTGTGATCACTGCCCTGGGTTCTTGAAGCCATTGGGAACTCTGACACACTAGGGTCCAGGTTCTTTGCCACTTTTCGTAATTGCTCAACATTGCCCCTTTTTACCTATTGGATAAACCAGTTGGTTTGTGTAAATGGCTATTCTTCTGTGACTTTTGATCAAGTTATGGCTATTGGATGTGGGTTAGTTTGTGTAAATGGAGTTTGTATTCTGGGCAATTGTGAAACTGTATGGATGTGGTATTGAAGGCCTAGCCAGGATGGGTATGCGTTGGGCCTGCCTTAGGCCCCCTATAGCTATTATGTAATTCTGTAATTTATTTCACTCATTGGGCCAGTAATAATGTTGTAATAACAATTGGGGTGTTAGTAAAATTGGAAAAAGGAGTTTATTTTAATATTTTCATGAAACGGGTAGAAATCCTGCTTATAGGTGTTTACTTTGCTCGAACATGTTCTGCTATTGTGTGTATTAGATAAACTGCCTATAAGTATTTAATTCGTTTAACATATTCTGTTTCTACATGCTAGATGTCATGCCTATAGAAAATAAAATGACCAATGTCTCAATGTGCATTACAGCATATTCATTAGGTGCTACGACCATAGGGTTCTGTTAATTTATGTTCTACCAAATCTGCATTTTAGAAATCATGCCTATAGGGTTTAATTGGTTAATGTGTTGTTGTTATAATTGCTCATTTAGGAAACATGCCTATAGGAGCTAAAATCAGTTTCAATCGCTAATCGTAGAAATCTTGCTTTAAGTGCTAAAATTGAACTTTCAACACTGTTTCATTGCTTAACTCTGCCGCTATTAGAAAGCATGCCTATAGGATCAAACCGGGTAATTATGAATATCTCCTGTTATTATCACTGCCAACTACTGCGCAGATCACCTAGAAATCATGTCTATAGGTTTAACCACTTGTAATATGTAATTTCAACAATCAGCTCGCAATACCAGATTCCCTAAAATATATAGTTGTTCAGAAATCACGTCTATAAAGGTAGCATCTTGCATCTAAAACTGCCTGCATATTTGAATCCCAAGGTGACATAGAAACCATGTCTATAGGGCCTAATGGCTTTAATTTGCCTCAATCCTAAAATTGTCTAACGTTTAATGTGAAAATTTGTTCGCGTACATTTGTTGTCTAAGTATGGAGGCTAACTTGAGCCCTTAATTGCTTTTACATGAAGTCCAACTTGTTTTGTATGTCACCTAGTTTTATCATTTTTGAGCAGCCTCAACTAAGTCTAGAAACCATCCAAAATAGAGGTCCAAACGCCTCCTGGGCCATAGGCATGGGACGGGTAGTGCACGCATAGGGCACGGTTTAGAATCAACTAGTGCGCTTTAGGTAAAAACTTAAAGATAGTAATCGGGTAGTAGGATATGATAGTCTGTGCCCGCTTAATAATACAAGTAACACCCCACCTCGAAGGAGTTACGAAGTATTATTTATGTTGCACAGGGTGATCCTTAAGCTAAAAAACTTAGGACCCCTCATCTTGTCTTTAAACCAATTATCTGTGTTTACTCAAGGACTTTCTAATAATGATTTTATTTTTAAAACTTCTTGTTTTTCTCTCTGACTATTTGACTAATTCATATAATTCAAGTTCGGTCGGGACCCACAGTTGTGGGCCTCGAAGAGTGCCTAGCACCTTCTCTTCTAGGTAATTTGAGCCCTTACCCGATCTTTGATGGCGCAAACTAGTTAAACAAGAGTTATTTGCAAATAGGTGACCTAACGCACCTCAAACCCATTAGGTGGCTACTCTCTCTTTTAACACTTTCCTTTAAAAGAGTTGTCACGTGTCGAGACCCGATTTCGCGAGAAAGAGGGGTGCGACAGCTAGTCACATTATTTTTATAGCACCTCAGGAAATTGCCCGCAGACGTTATTTGCAATGTATCTTATACAACCCATATCCTTCTCGGTGAGCGAGATAGTACCACCATACTCAAAAGCAACTTTAATCTCTCGTGCTCTAACTCAAGATCTTCTGTCCAACATGAACCGCAAACTTTACCAATCCCAGTTTCACTTGGTTTACTATATCAATAATGGCACCATAACTTAAGTATAAAAACTTTGTTATCCACTCTGAATCACAAGTAGGATAGCATCTCATTGTCTAGAAGCATAAAACGTAGCTTAACTCATGAGAAAATCACAAACATGCAAAAAACTTTCCAAGACTACAGGCAATATTATCTTTATAGTCATGGTCAAAACCATCAAAAGCTCTTAGAAACTCACTTATTCATAAATAGACCATTGGAAATAAATCTCTCTCTAATTCAACCAGTCACATAGACTGTCAAACCCAAAAGTCCTACCACCTGAAGCGACTGTAACACCAAATTATTCAAAACACAAACGATCATTTCTATTACAATAATGCTCCAAGCTATTGCTATACTAGCATAACTTCTTTAAGATTTCTCTTTATCCGCTTATAAGGCATCATTTCTCATTCCCAAAATACTGTGGTATTTAACTAAAACTCATACTCGATACGGAACTACGTCATTATAACATCCATGGGCCATTTTATCACTCTTAACATACACTAAAGTACCTCAAGCCGACAAGTTCACTCTTAAGAGCCCTCCAATACCCAACTCAAATTCTCAAACAAGGAAAGCACTCGGTAAATCCTTAAGTATCATATCTTAGAACTTGAACCCAGTAGAACTATTTTTGAGAGTCAGCCACTCTACTCTAGTCCCCGATTCATAACCGTACGTGCTGAGCAACTTGTGTTCCCTTTGTATATAATCTCCCTAAAAGGAGCCAGTTCTTCCTTAGGTGACCGAATGAATCCTTCCTCATTCCACATTATATGCACAAACAATAACACACCCGAGTCATCCAACAATCTTAATAAATCAATCAGGTGTAGTACATCACATATCCGGCAAAGTTTTGTCCAAGTCATCCTTGATGTCACCCTTTTCATGTCATAACTAATCCACAAGTGTACCTTAATCCAGGAACTATAATAACACATGCACATATGATTCACTTGTTGATAGGAGGTTGTCCCACTTCACTTAAAGATATAATCACATTATTCGAGAACATACAATAACTTTTTCTCCATAACTACCATGACCTCGCACTGGTAATCTGCTAAACTTTGAATAAGATCATATGGTGTTGAGGGTAGCACATCTTGCAACATCGGTCGAATGTTCCCATCTCCTTGTGACTATAATATCACCTTGCTCAAGCCATTCAAACTCTTACTATCACACAACCACTCCGATGGATACGAGGAAATCATATAATAAGGAGCTATACAAAACTTGTATCTCCCAAACCAAATATAATCTTACCTATCCTTGGGGGTCACCATCTCACGGTAATCTTACCATGGCTACAAACTCCATGTGATCAACTGATCATCTCAAATTTACATACGTCCACAAGATGTTAGAATCTATTTCATCCAATTAATAAACTGCTGGAATCCCATAGATACGTCTATGTCATAAAACAACAGTAGTCAACTGGGTCGATGTATAAGCATTTCCAGTTTCCCTTTTGTAACAACCTAACTGGTCATTTTGAGTTTTAGCATCTTGTTCCATGATTTGAGCCTTTTTGTAGGTCTATTTGATATTTTACGCAAGGCCCCGTAAAACTTTTTGCAAAAGAAAAAAAATAATAATAATGTTTCGCGGTGCCAAATTGGTTTTATGTGTTGTGGGTTCGGACTTTTTGGGTTGAACAATGCACCAGAAAGAAAAGGAAATTCTTGGCAATATTATGCATTTCTATGGTCCATTATGCGACTGCAGAATCACTCTGCGGACTGCATAATGGTCGCAAAGTGAGGCAGTTATTGGGCCAGTTTGGATGAGTTTTGCGGTCGACTATGCGACCGCATAACTGTTCTGCGGTTCATTATGCGACTGCATACCATGTCTGCGAGCCATATAGTGACCGCAGACACGGACAATTATTTTTGGCTGTTTGATCACCGATTGTGCGACCAATATGCGGTCTGCATATCGGTTATGCGATCGCAGACCTTGTTCCGGAGCTTCATTTTTGTGGTTTTTAAACCTGACCCTATTCCGTTAAAACATACCCCATGGACAATTTTGAGCATATTTTCTGATATTCTTAGAATGAGAGAGAGGGTCCTAGAGGGAGAAGTGATATTCATCAATTGTTCTTCAATTCTCACTTAAAGCTTGAAGAGTATCAAGAAAGGAACCTAGGTCTTCTTCCTAAGAGGTAAGATTCTATCACCCAAACTCTTAATTTCAAAGTGTAACTAGAATGGGCCATTAGTAAGGTAATTCATGGGGATGTGAGTGCTTACCTTGCATGCATGTATCCTTGTAGTGTGTGGAAAGATTGTGAGCTAAAAATGATAGGGGTTAGGGAAAAATGGAATCTTTAACAAAAGAGCCTTAAAACATTGATGCACACCTAGTGTTTGATAGTATGCTCAAATGAGCTAAAACCATGTCCATCTTCCTAATTTTGGTTCAATTTTGTTATATTGCTAAAATAGATTGAAGTTGCTAATAGTCTGGAACATCTTAGAGTTTTAAGGAACTCAATTGAGGTATGTTGGCTAAACCCCCTTCTTCTTAGAATCGAACCTCACAGTGATCATGTAATTGGAGTAAGCCCTTGATCATTATAGAATTGGAGATTTCTGACGTATTTGTGTTGAAGGATGTAAGTTCAAAATCAATTCTAAATATTTCATCATGTTATCTTGTCATTGAGGATATGGTTAAAAATGTGGAATATGTGTTGGAAATGTTAAGACTTCATGTTAAGATCGAAATAAAGGTTGTTATGCCAAACTGTATGAAAAGCCTTTGTGTGCCCAAGATTTCCAAATTGCTCTTTATGTGAATTTAATGTCATTAATGGGTTGCCTTATTGATTTTGATAATGATATTGAATGTGGAAAAGGGGTCTGGAAATATGAAATACGGCCAAGTTCCAAGAATGACTTTGTAATCATAATCACTAGTGTTAATGAATTGAAAGTACATGAAAGAAGTACGATGTGAGATGATTGACTGAAAATGTAATGTCTCAAATGTGATTGTGGTAATGCCTCAGATGAGGCGGCCTAACCGATTGGGCCGAGATCGGACTCCGTGTAAGAACACGGTGGTATTGTGAATGAAATTATGGTAATGTCTCCAATGAGATGGCCTAGCCGATCGGGCCGTGATCAGATGCCATGCCGCACACATGGTGGTACTGTGCTGGAAAATTATAATGAAATTATGGTAATGCCTCAGATGAGGCGGCCTAGCCGATCGGTCCGAGATCGGACTCCATGTAAGAATACGGGGGTATTGTGAATTGTGGGATAGTAGTGCTAAAGGTCATCCAACCTAGTAATATGAAAATTGTCTTGAAAATGTATATGGTCCTTAACTTGTTGTTTTACTATTATTTGAAGCCCTTATTGAATATTTGACTGTTATTCTTGTATTATTATTCATTCTATTGAGTTGGTGTTTAGCTATACATACTAGTGCTATTCGACGGTACTAACATCCCTTTTGTCGGGGGTGCTGCATCTTTAAATGGATGCAGGTGGTTACATAGCATATAGTGCGGATCACGGATAGTGTTGCATTCTCTTCTCAGCGGACTCGGTGAGCCCCATTTCATTCCGGGGTCATGTATTATACCTTTTGTTTATATTATGGTCACTTTTTGAGGTATAGCAGGGGCCTTGTTACCGGCACCATCTTTAAACTCTTTTGTATCTTTAGAGGCTCCGTAGACATTATGTGGGTTATATATGGTTTTTCAGAATGTTAAACAAGTTATGTTGTGTTTGATCACTTGTTTCACTTGAACTATAAGTATGTGTATTTTGGGACTTAAAAGCGAAATGACTAATGAAATGATTTAGGATTGTATGAATGAGATTCCTACTGTATAACTAGTGTAATCACATTTTTTCTTGATCATGGGTTAATTGGGTATAAAGTATCTAATAGGCTTACTCGAACGGGTTCACTCGGTTGAGTGCCGGTCGTGCTTCCCGAGGATGGGGCGTGACAAACTTGGTATAAGAGCCTAAGGTTTTAAAGTGTCATAGGATGTCTCGGAGCCGTGTCTAGTAGAGTCCTTATTATCGGTGTGTTGTCGACCGCATCTATAAGTTGGAGGCTACTTGGACATTTAGGAACAATACCCTTATTTGATATTCTGGATCGTGAGATGAAACTAATTGTGCAATTGTCCCTCTTCTAACTCGTGCATTCGTTTAACTTTCAGTATATGGCACCTAAGAAGAGAGAAAGAACTGGTCAAGGAGCCAACGCCGCCTTAGGAGTAGCAGTTGACCCTTTATTTGATGATGCGGGTAAACACCCGAGAGGTGAGGATAATCCTCCGACTGCTACACTAACTGATTCCACTACGCCGGCCCAGGACACACCAGTTCCTACACCTACTAAGGGTGCGACGGTTCCTCCACCTGGTATTCCGATTCCACCTCCAGCCTCAGCTTCCGGCTCTGGTATTTCTGATGGGGATCTTAGGGGAGCTATTTGGATGCTGACTCAGATAGTGGCTTCTCAGGCCAAAAGGTCGAATGTTGCACCTATATTTTCTAGCTAACAAAGGGGAACCTACTAGTTCTAGGGTGAATGGATTTTTGCAGTTGGATCCTCCGGTGTTCACGGGTGCTAATCCCGAAGAGGACCCACAGGACTTCATTGATGAGATGCGCAAGACTCTCCGAGTTATGCGCGCTACTGAGACAAAAGGAGTGGAGTTGGCTGCCTACCGCCTGAAAGGGGTGGCCTATTCTTGGTTTGAGTTGTGGGAGGACTCTCGGGAGGAGGGGAGCCCTCCAGCGAGATGGAGTGAGTTTGCTGATGCCTTTATACACCATTTCTTACATGCCGAGACTAGGGCAGCCCGCGCCGTAGAGTTTTAGAATCTTAAGCAAGGGAGTAGGAGTGTGTGCGAGTATCACATAGATTTCGCGCGCCCGTCAAAATATGCCGCTCTCATGTTGCCTACTGTAGAGGCTAGAGTGCACCGATTTTTGCAAGGCCTTAGCCCCTTGGTTATCAATGAGGCCGCTACAGATGCCTTGAATTTGGATTGTGTTGTCACGGTGCGCGGTTGGGACACCGTGGACAATCTCATTGAATTGGGGATGTTAAATTTTGATGTAATTATGGGAATGGATTGGCTTCATTCATGTTTTGCTAAGCTTGACTGCCGAACTCAAAGTGTGAGGTTTGAATTTCCAAGTGAGATAGTTGTTAAGTGGAAGAGGGATGATGTGATGCCGAAAGGTAGGTTTATTTCTTACCTTAAGGCCTTGAAGATGATTAAAAAGGGGTGTATCTATCACTTGGTCTGGGTTACGGACACCGATACTGAGGCACCTACACTCGAGTCAGTACCTGTTGTGAAAGAATTTTCGGAGGTCTTTCCTGATGAGCTTCCTAGGATTCCTCCAGACAGGGAGATTGATTTTGGGATTAATATGATGCCAGGCACGCAGCATATATCTATTCCACCCTACAGAATGGCACCAGCAGAATTGAATGAACTGAAGGAATAGTTGAAGGATTTGTTAGAGAAGGGTTTCATCCGACCGAGTGTGTCGCCATGGGGCGCACCGGTTATCTTCATGAGGAAGAAAGATGGATCACTGAGGATGTGCATTGACTACCGGCTGCTCAACAAAGTCACAATAAAAAACAAATACCCACTACCAAGAATAGATGATTTGTTTGATCAGTTATAGGATGCTAAATACTTCTCCAAAATTGAGTTACGATCCGGGTATCACCAATTGAAGATCAGGGAGCAGAATATTCCGAAAACAGCTTTTATGACCCGGTATGGGAATTTTGAATTTCTGGTGATGTCTTTTGGGCTAACAAATGCCCCAGCGACTTTCATGGATCTTATGAATTGGGTTTTCAAGACATTCCTCGACTCATTTGTGATAGTGTTCATTGATGATATTCTTGTGTATTCACGAGGTCGGGAGGACCATGCTGATCATCTCAGGGCAGTGTTACAGACTTTTCATCAGCACCAATTGTATGTTTCAAAGTGTGAATTTTGGCTTGAATCTGTCACATTCTTGGGTCATGTTGTATCTAGAGAAGGAATCAAGGTTGATCCTCAAAAGATTTCAGTAGTAAAGAATTGGCCTAGACCTACAACGCCCACCGAGATTTGCAGTTTCTTGGGCTTAGTAAGGTATTACAGGAAGTTTGTGGAGGGGTTCTCTACTCTTGCCTCTCCGTTGACTAAATTGACTTAGAAAGTAGTTAAGTTCCAATGGTCCGATGCTTGTGAAAGGAGCTTCCAGGAGTTGAAATCGAAATTGACTAAAGCGCCGGTGTTGACCTTGCCAGAGGGTACATATGAATTTGTGGTATATTGCGATGCTTCAAAAATTGGCCTTGGGTGTGTATTAATACAACACGACAAAGTTATAGCATATGCTTCTAGGCAACTCAAGAATCATGAAAAGAATTATCCAACACATGACTTAGAACTGGCGGCGGTGGTTATTGCATTGAAAGTTTGGCGTCACTATTTGTATGGGGACCATGTGGATGTATTCACGGACCACAAGAGTCTTCAATATATTTTCAAACAAAATGAGATAAATCTGAGGTAGAGAAGATGGCTTGAGTTACTCAAGGATTATGACATCAATATTCTATATCACCCGGGGAAAGCCAATATTGTGGCGGATGCACTTAGCCGAAAATCTATGGATAGTTTAGCACACTTGGATGTATATCAAAGGCCATTGGCCAAGGAAATCCATCGATTGGCTAGTTTGGGAGTTCGTCTTACGGACTCTAATGAAGGAGGGGTAATTGTACAAAATAGGGCTGAATCATCGCTTGTTGTGGAATTCAAAGAGAAGCAATACAACGATCAATATTTTGTGCAATTGAAGGAGGGGATTCAAAAACATAAGACTACGGCTTTTGCTCTTAGCATGGGTGATGGTACACTAAGGTACCAAGGGCGACTATGTGTTCCGAATGTAGATGGTCTCCGGGAAAGAATCATGATCGAAGCTCACACTTCTAGGTATTCCGTGCATCCAGGTTCTACGAAGATGTATCACGACCTCAAGGAAGTCTATTGGTGGAATGGCATGAAAAGGAATGTGGCGGACTTTGTGGCAAGGTGCCCGAACTTTCAGCAAGTGAAGGCCGAACATCAACGTCCTGGTGGGATGGCACATAACATAGAAATTCCAATGTGGAAGTGGGAGATGATTAATATAGATTTTGTGGTAGGATTACCACGCACTCCGCCCATGTTTGACTCAATTTGGGTGATCGTGAACCAACTCACGAAATCAGCACACTTCTTGCCAGTTAAATCTACCGACACTGCAGAACAGTATACTCAGTTGTATATCATGGAAATAGTTAGGCTACATGGCACTCCAGTTTCTATCATTTCCGATCAAGGGGCTTAGTTCACGGCTTTTGGAGGAAATTTCAGCAAGGTTTGGGTAATTAGGTGAATCTTAGTACAGCTTTCCATCCATAGACCGACGGGCAAGCAGAGCGGACTATTTAGACGCTTGAGGACATGTTGCGTACTTGTGTTCTTGATTTCAAGGGTAGCTGGGATGATCATTTTCCACTCAAAAAGTTTACTTATAACAACAACTTCCATGCAAGTATTCAGATGGCACCGTTTGAGGCATTATATGGTAGGAGATGTAGATCTCCCATTGGGTGGTTCGAGATTTGGGAAGCAGAGTTAATAGGGCCAGACCTTGTACATCAGGCTATGGAAAAAGTTAAGATCATAAGGGAGCGGTTGAAAACTGCTCAGAGTCATCAGAAATCCTATTCAGATGTTCGTCTTAGAGACTTAGAGTTCAAAGAAGATGATTGGATAATCTTGAAGGTTTCCCCCATTTATGGTATTATGCATTTTGGGAAAAAGGGGAAATTGAGTCCAAGGTATGTCGGGCCGTACAAAATTGTTTAGAGGATCGGTGAGGTGGTGTGCAAGCTTGAGCTACCACCTGAGATATCATTAGTACACCTGGTGTTCCATGTGTCTTTGTTGAAGAAAGTAGTTGGAGATCCATCGCTCATTGTTCCGGTTGAGACCATTAAGGTTAATGAAGAATTGACATATGAAGAGATTCCAGTTGCCATTCTTGATAGGCAAATCCAAAAGTTGAGGAATAAAGAAATTGCCTCCGTGAAAGTGTTATGGCGAAACCAGCAGGTTGAAGAGGCCACGTGGGAGGCCGAGGAAGAGATGAAGAAGAAGTATCCTCACTTGTTTGAATAGTTATGTAATCCTTTCTTTTACGAACCTATCGCCTAAGAATTTTGTATCACTTGTTCAGTTAATGTAAAGATGCTCCTTTTGATTATATGTTGTTTACATGAGGCCACGGTTGGTGTGGTTATGAGTTATGCTATGTCGTTGGGTTCTATACATGTTTTTAAGATGTGTTTTTGGGCTCTCAGATAGGTGGATGGGCCTAGTTACAAATGAAACTCTAGAGAAATTTTGAAAATATTAGGGAGTTAGTCAAATTTCGGACTGCTGGTATGTGGTATGAAAACTGAGTTGCATAAGATGCTACTAACAAATTTTTACCCTTATTCGAGAATGAATGATCCTAAGTGGGGGAGAATGAAAGGCTCCATAAACGTTTTGCAAAAGAAAACAGATAATAATAATGTTTCGTGTTGCCGAATTGGTTTTATGTGTTGTGGGTTCGGACTTTTTGGGTTGAACAATGCACCGGAAAGAAAAGGAAATATTTGGCAGTGCTATGCATTTCTGCGGTCCATTAAGCGACCGCAAAATCACTCTGTGGACCGCATAATGGCCGCAGAGTGAGGTAGTTATTGGGCTAGTTTGGATGAATTTTGCGGTCGACTATGCGACCGCATAACTGTTCTGCTGTTCATTATGCAATCGCAGAACAGGTCCGCGGGCCGCATGGTGACCGCAGACACGGACAGTTTTTTTTTTCTGTTTGCTCACCAATTATGTGGTCTGGAAATCGGTTATGCGATCGCAGACCTTGTTCCGGAGCTTCATTTTTGGGGTTTTTATTCCCGACCCTATTCCGTTAAAACACACTCGATGGACCATTTTGAGCATATTTTCTAATATTCTTAGAGTGAGAGAGAGGGTCCTAGAGGGAGAAGTGATCTTCATAAGTTGTTCTTCAATTCTCACTTAAATATTGAAGATTATCAAGAGAGGAACCTAGGTCTTCTTCCTAAGAGGTAAGATTCTATCACCCAAACTCTTTATTTCAAAGTGTAACTAGAATGGGCCATTAGTAAGGTAATTCATGGGGATGGGAGTGATTACCTTGCATGCATGTATCCTTGTAGTGTGTGGAAAGATTGTGAGCTAAACATGATAGAGAATGGATTGGAAAAAAAAGGAATCTTCCATAAAAGAGCTGTAAAACATTGATGCACACCTAGTGTTTGATAGTATGCTCAAATCAGCTAAAACCATGTCCATCTTCCTAATTTTGGTTCAATTTTGTTATATTGCTAAAATAGATTGAAGTTGCTAATAGTCCGGAATATCTTAGAGTTTTAAGGAGCTCAATTGAGGTATGTTGGCTAAACCCTCTTCTTCTTAGAATCGAACCTCACGGTGATCATGTAATTGGAGTAAGCCCTTGATCATTATAGAATTGGAGATTTCTAACGTATTTGTGTTGAAGGATGTAAGTTCAATATTTATTCTAAATTCTTCATCATGTTATCTTGTCATTGAGGATGTGTTTAAAAATGTGGAATATGTTTTGGAAATGTTAAGACTTCATGTCAAAATCGAAATAAAGGCTGTTATGCCAAATTGTATAAAAAGCCTTTGTGTGCCCAAGATTTCCAAATTGCTCATTACGTGAATTTAATGTCTTGGATGGGGAGCCTTATTAATTTTGATAATGATATTGAATGTGGAAAAGGGGTCTAGAACTATGAAATATGCCCAAGTGCCAAGAATGACTTTGTAACCGTAATCACTAGTGTCAATGAATCGAACGTACATGAAAGAAGTACAATGTGAGATGATTGACTGAAAAAGGTAATGTCTCAAATGAGATTGTGGTAATGCCTCAGATGAGGCGGCCTAGCCTATCGGCCCGAGATCAGACTCCGTGTAAGAAGACGGTGGTATTGTGAATGCAATTGTGGTAATGTCTCCAATGAGATGGCCTAGCCGATCGGGACATGATCGGACGCCAAGCCGCACACATGGTGGTACTCTATTGGAAAGTTATAATGAAATTATGGTAATGCCTCAGATGAGGCGGCCTAGCCGATCGGGCCGAGATCGGACTCCGTGTAAGAATACGGGGGTATTGTGAATTGTGGGATAGTGGTGCTAAAGGTCACCCAACCTAGTAATATGGAAATTGTCTTGAAAATGTATATGATCCTTAACTTGTTGTTTTACTATTATTTGAAGCTCTTATTGAATTCTTGACTGTTCTTCTTGTGTTATTATTCACTCTATTGAATTGGTGTTTAGCTATACATATTAATGCTATTCGACGGTACTAATGTCCCTTTTGCCGGGGGCGCTGCATCTTTAAATGGATGCAGGTGGTTAAATAGCAGACAATGCGGATCACAGATAGTGTTGCATCCTCTTCTCAACGGACTCGGTGAGCCCCATTTCATTTTGGGGTCATGTATTGTACCTTTTGTTTATATTATGGTCACTTTTTGAGGTATAACCGGGGCCTTGTTGCCAGCACCATCTTTTGCTCTCTTTTGTATCTTTAGAGGCTCCGTAGACACTATGTGGATTGTATATGGGTGTTCGGAATGTTAAACAAGTTATGTTGTGTTTTATCACTTGTTCTACTTGAACTATAAGAATGTGTATTTTGGGACTTAAAAGCAAAATGACTAATGAAATGATTTAGGATTGTATGAATCAGATTCCTACTGTATAACTAATGTAATCACGTCTTTTCTTGATCATGAGTTAATTGGGTAGAAAGTATCTAACAGGCTTGCTCGGCCGGGTTCACTCGGTTGAGCGCCGGTCGCGCTTCCCGAGGATGGGGCGTGACATTTTATGACTTGCGTGTATGATTGATTTTGGTCCCAAGAGTTTTGGAAGTTATTTGGCGCGCTTTGTTCCTAAATGGAATATTTAAGTTGGAAGAGTTGACCAAGATTTTACTTTTGGGTAAACAAACTCGAAATCGGGTTTTGATGGTTTTGATAGGTTCATATGATGATTTTGAACTTGTAGGTTTGTGTATATTTGGTATTGGATGTTTTTGAAGAATCGATGCCATTTGTCAAAAGTTGGCAATTTGAAGAACTTAAGAGTTCATATGATTGACCAAGAGTTGAGTTTGATTTTATTGGACCATGATTGGTTTTCTGAGACTTTGGATAGGTTTATATACTTGAATTGAACTTATGTGCAAAGTTTTGAAGTAATCTTAAGTGTGTAAGTATGATTCGGAAGCTCTTGTGGAAGAAAGAAGATTTAAGAACTTAAGAAAAATTCTATTTGGTTTGAGCCTCGATTCTTTGTTGTGATGTTTCCGTGGGTGTTTTGTTCCTTTTAACAAGTTCATATAGGGTGTTTTGACTTGTATGAATGATTGTATGGAGTTCTGAGGGGATCAGGTGAGTTTTGGCGCATTTGGAGCAAGTTCCAGAAGACTTGAGTTGCTGAAACATGGCTTTTCTATAGATGAACTTACTTCAAAAGAGTATTTATTCCAATATATAAAGTATTTTGTGATGAGGTTTTGATGATATTTTATCCCTTTAAGTCTAATTTATGGTTGTTCAAACCGTTTGTCATTCCAACTTTTGTACATGAAATTTTGGCCATTTTAACAATAAGGGGTGGGGTCAGTAGAGATTATTGGACTATTTTGGTTCGCGGTGGATTATGCGGCCCGCAACGAGGAGATGCAGCCAGAAAAGAAGGTACGTGGTCCCTTCAGCTTTTTTTTGATAACTACTTCTAGGATCTATCTAAATCCATGTTTTGTGATTTTTATTTCAATTTCCAACTTTTGGAGCTTTTGAGAGGTTTGAGGCTTGGGTTGCACCTACAAGCGTGGGGTAAGTGATTCTAATGTAAATCTATGGTTTATACATGAATGTATCACTAGATTTAACATCAAAATGTGGATTTGAACAAGAGAAATTTGGAATTTTTGTCTACAACTTAAAAGAGTGTATTTTCGAGTTTTGACATTGATTAGCACTCATATTTGAAATATAATCATATATTCGGATTCATAGGGTTATGGGTCATTGTGATTTGGTCTTGGACTCAGTTGTTGAACATATGGGCTCGAGTTGACTTTTGTTGACTTTTTGGAGCTTTATCGTTTGGTGTTGATTTCTAAAGCTTTGTTTGACCTTATTGAGTATTATTTGGCTACATTTGAGCCGGTTGGAGGTGATTTCTGAAGGAAAGGTGGTTTGGGAAGATTGATATAGCTTGCAAAAGGTAAGTATCTTGCTTAACCTTGAATTGAGGAATATTTTGCTAGGAAATGACTTTGTATGCTATTTGCTATGTGTTGGGAGTCATGTATATGCGAGGTGACGAGCGTATATACATGTGCCATGGTTTATTCATGCTCGGGTTAGGTGTATGATTTGATTTGATAAAAAGTTCTAATTATGACATGCTTTAATTGTTGGTATGACTACATGAGCTCTCTCAATCATGATAGAAGATATGTTTAGGCTCGATGTGCCTTGTTCATCATAACTGGATATTTTGACAATTTACATGCTCTAATCAGGACATCTTTTAACTGTTGTATGACTATGTGAGCATCCTTATTCATACTTAGAGATCTTGTCGATGCTTATGATTCTTTCTTTGGACATGATTATTCATTCTTGATATGCTATGCTAATTTATTCAGCCTTAGTCATACGTTACTCTCATGATCCTACATCTACATGTTTACTCCTTACGTCTTTGTGCACCATTCATATATTATCTCAAGCGCACATGCATACATCCCTACATACGGATACAGTGTTATGGCATATAATGTGTGAGTTAATATGATTTTTATACTGTGAGATACTTGGGAAAATTGAGACTCGTGAGAAGATTGAGGTGTTATAGCACATGGGTTATCCGTGTGGATTATTATGATTCGATTGGGTTGCACGCTGCAATAGTATTATGATTGGATAGGGTTGCATGTCGCAACAATGCTTAAATATGGATCTGTCCCTCCGGAGTTGAGTGATTACCCATGTTACTTTGGGTGCTGTGAGCGCAGGCACACGGATTTGTACTTAGCGAGGGAAGTTATGCTAGGAACCCATACAATTCTGAGTGTGTATGATTGTGAGGGGCACTTGTGCCAGACCAGTGTGTGTGTGTGTGTGTGTGTATTGGTGTTGATTCAGTGGAGTGGATTGAGTCTTGATCATGCATTAACATCCTAGACTCGTGTAGAAATATATATATATATATATATATATATACACACACACACACACACACACACACACATACACACACAGAGATATGCACACACATATCATCGACATATGCACATTCATGCATTTTTCATATGCATGGGACTTGCTGGTGGATTTTTGGAGACCTAGAGTGTGTCAGATTTGATGTATATGTAGAGTCTTTATCATGCATTGACACTTAGACTCATCTTGGAGCATTCATATAAGTTTTATTTGGAAATTGCCAACAAAATGGACATTTATCATGGGTAAGTCCTTTGCAATCATGTAAGAGTACTTGAATTAAAGCTACTTGGTGTAAACTGTGTTGATACGCGGATTTGGTATATTTGTACATGATTTGATCTGGTTATTTAAAAGGCATTCTTATTCCCTTCTTCTTGAATTGTGTACCTTATTGTTTACATCCTATCTTGTTTGGCCGTCCATTAGATATTTCCCAGATATTATACATGCAATTGAGCTGCATAAGTTATATATAAAGTGATTATCTTTTGAGAAAACCTCGCCACTGCCTCGTAGAGGTTAGTTTTGATACATGCTGAGTACATGGGGTCGGTTGTACTCGTACTACACTTCTGCACCTTGCGTTCAGATTTTGGAGCTGAGTTGTTGTGGAAGACAAAGTCTAGCTTTAAAGATGTACAATGTTCCAGTTGCAAGATACCATTTTGTTCATGATATTTTAGGGTTTATACTTCTATTTATGTATATTTAAGTATATATTGTACTTTCTTCATACCAGTGTTGTAAATCTTAATCTTAGTGGCTCATGACTTATACTACCAGATCTTGGGAATACTTGTATTGATTTTTGCGTTCTTATTATATTATTTTCTTGATGACCTTAAATTTTAACTACGATACATCTTTGTTGGCTTACCTGGCGGGTTGTGTTAGGTGCCATCACGACTTGGTGGGATTTTGGATCTTGAGAAGTTGGTATCAGAGAAAATATCTAATAAAGTCCCTCAAATAACTATGATGACGTCCATAATTATCTTCAAGAGGATACATGGCATCTAGGAAACTTCTCTTTCTTTCACATTCTTATCATGCGACTTTGTTTCTTTTGAAGCCTAAATCTTCAGTTTCTTACTCTTCCATTAGTATGGGATGTTGAGCACTTGATATCAGTTGTGCATCAATGGATTTTGATGTCGTGGATGGGATGCAAGATGTTTTTCGGTGTTATGAGGGTAGGCTAGTCTAAAAGACTTGTGGCTTGGTGTCGACCGCAACTTTGGCTCGACAGATTCAGTTAGGTGAGTATGTGAGATTGGACTTTTATGTCCGGTAGTGTCCTTGGTGGTGGGATTTATGGCACAATGAGAGGCAAGATAGCTATGTAATGAGTATTATGTGCCTAATGGATACCCTTAAAGAGCTTGGATATGATAAGAAGGATCTGCTTGAGATACGAAAGGGATATGGATGCTTTATTATCATCTTGGTGTGTAATACAATCTTGAGTTTTGGGATGTGTGGATGGACCTTTCAGTTGTTCCTTGGAGGAATGAAACAGATTCTTATGACTCGGGGACAAGTGTAGACCCGAGAAGATCAATTTATTACATAGTGGTTATAACTATCATAAGGACATAGAAGATGTTGAATTGAGGCTAACAGGTAGGTCATCTCCTATGAGAAGGCTGAAGTTGATGATATCTTATGAGGGTTTTATGAAGAGTTTTCCTTCTACCCAGTGGAATGTATGTACTATGAGAGAGTTTGGATCGCCTGAGGAAGAAGGTACGTGTTGCACCCCGGATTTGTACGTTGATTTTGTCGTGAGTTAACTAACGTAATATCGTAGAATTTATGATGCCCCTATAAGTTTAAGGAAGGTTTTGAACAAGTATTAAGTAAGTTTTGTAAGGTTTCGAGGTTAAACGAATCAAAGAAAATACTTTTCGATAATGTTCACCGAAGGAAAGTGGATTGTAATAGTTCGTACTTTTGGGGTAAGACTATGACTACTTAATATTCTAAGAAGGTCTTTTTATGAGGTATTTAATCATACAATAGTCGTATGTTAAATTTTGAAGTTAAGAAAATTGTAAAACAAAAGTTGGCAAAAGTCACCGCATATTACGTTCATAAGTTTGCTGAAATTTTGGTCAGAAGTCTCCATAATTTTCTCTCAAACTACTTGGAGTTATGGGGTGATCTACCCAATAAATGAAACGTCTACGAGTATAGTTTCCAATGCACTAAACCTTTTGTCTATACGACATCGGAGAAGAGACATATTTGCATCTTCGTGAGATTGTGCAGGCATCCCCTTTGGGACCTACCTGAGGTGGTGGAAAATCCCAACTTCTTATTTAGGCTATGGCGTCATCCTCATTCACCATTTTAGACAAGATATGAGTTTAGACAGCCCCATGAACCTCTCTAAACAGATTCTCATGCTTCCTAAGAAAATCTAAGGCTAAACCACCCAAGCCCAACACAAAAAGTCTTTTAGAGCCTGAGAAAAATACTTCTATGGTGTTGTTGTTATTGTTTTGTTTAGGGTGATTTCAAGTTAAAAGAAGCTTTGTTCCAAGGTATTTATTGCTGTGTGAGGTAAGATGCTTATCCTCCCACTTATATTTGAAGTGTATCTATGTCCTAGCTAAGTTTTACGGATAGAAAAGTGCAAGATAACACCTAGTTGTTGTGTATGAAGTTATTAGGGTGTGTTAGGATGTAGTCAACAAGGTATGTTAAGCATATACCGTTCCTTCTTTTTGCATGAATCCAACATAAACGAATGTCCCGCCAATATAACTATTCTTGTTAAGTTAGAGATGCTCATGTCCTTCAATTCTATGGAAAGGTTTCTTTAATCTTGTTTGTCCCTTGTCGGGAGTACGTCTTTATGTCATAAAAACTATCTCTTAGTATATTGTGTATACTCTTATTGATAATAAAACGTAAAGTATTAAGTCACATAAGGATAGTCGGAGGTGTAACGACCTTACATCACTCCGACGAGTTCAGAATATTCCTTATGATCCTCATGCATGCACATACATACATATGTATGTATGTATGTATGTATGTATGTATGTATGTATATATGTATGTATATATGTATGTATAATGACAAGCCTGTTATATATGCAACTAAAAATTAGTTACTTATGATGATGATAATGATAATTCTGCCCATAGAGGCCCGATGGCGCTATATGCGCGTATATATGGTATATGAATCTTCATGGTGTTACATACGTGTATATATTGTATCATTGCATAATGCATATCATGGCCCTCAACGGCAATTCAAAGTTTCAGGTTGACCCTTATTGTCTCTTACTTATATTCATGTCTCTGTTTGTTTTTTCTGCCTTACATACCAGTACATTCTTTCGTACTGGCTTCCTTTTGCTGGGGGCACTGTGTTTCATGCCTGCTGGTCTAGGTAGACAGGTTGAAATATGATATCTAATTCTGTGTTGGTGTGATGTACTCCATTCTTCTTGGAGTTATTGTAGTGTGTAGGTATGCTATGAGATTCATGTATATATGCATTTTGGGTATGGCAGGGCCTTGTCCCAGCCTTATTGTCCGATATGTTGATCTTAGAGGCTTGTAGACTAGGATTGTATGTCTTGATATCATGTATGGACTTGCTGGCTTCTCTATTGGTCAGCTGACCCATATAGTGGCCTTTTCAGCATTATGTAGGTATATATGTTTTGGGTTGCTTCCCCCCTCCCCTCCCCAAACCCCTTTCAGGCTGTATGATCAGATGGCCTTCCGATGGTCATTCTATGGCCTTGTGGACCTTATATGAGTTATTATCATTTTGTCTATGGATTAAATATGACACGAGCTTGTTAGCCCAATCCTCTGTATGTTTAGAGTATGAGTTTAGATGTGGTTTGCTCGGGATAGTAAGGTGCCGGGTGCCCGTCGCGGCCCATCGGTTTGGGTCGTGACAAAAGTGGTATCAAAGCAGTTCTATCCTAGGGAGTCTACAAGTTGTGTCTAGTAAAGTCTTGTTTATGGGTGTGTTGTGCACCACACTTATAAGCAGGAGGCTACAAGGCATTTAGGACTATCACTCTTTTTTCTTACTCTAGATCGTGTGGTAGAGCTCAGTTGTATGAACTTAATTTCCTAAACTCTATCTTATTCATAATACGACGATGCCTACATCCAGAAGGTCTAAGGTTAGTCGGGAGATTGAGGTAGGATCGAGAGGGGATGCGAGTAGTACGCCCTCCATTGAAATAGTCCAGGAGAATCAATAAGATAGGATACTCTGTCCCAAGTAACAAGAGTAGGAAGATTCCATCTTTGAATACCCGTCAGAGGATCCGAGTGAGTCACCTTCACAGGTATATCCGACTCCAGTAGTACTAGAGGAGTTGAAGGAAGCTCCCATATCCTCAGTTCGACCACCGGCTTCATTTGATATGGAGTTAAGGAGAGCAGTGCATATATTAACACAGTTTGCTGCCTCCCAGGTGCGGCGTCACTTAGAGCATCTGATAATGATAGACCCTTTGAAGGGTCAGGGAGCTCACAGCCTCAAGAGTTCATTGGTCAGGGACCACTGATATTTACAGGATTCGACCTAGATGAGGGTGATAGGCGGGCCAAGAGGGCCAGGATAGTTAATGATTACAGAGGATTACCGAGTAGTCGTGAGCTGCAGTTGTATGGTTAGTAGGCTAGATCTTCACGGCAGAGTTTTCATGATTAGAGTTCTCGAGTAAGGCTGAGACAGGGTTTGTAGGCATCGATATGTAAGGTTTAAGGTGGTACAGGTCGAGGGAGGCCACCTCGGCCATTTTGTAGTCAGTGTAGTCAGGCGCATGCTAGATCGTTTCGTAGGAGTACGAGGGGTTGTTTTTGGTGTAGGAGTCAAGGTCATAGTATTTAGAGATGTCCCGGGTTCGGTCGCAGAGATAGGGACAAGAGCAGAGATGGAACCTCGAGCTTCGTTGCTGTTTGAGGTGATCTGATGGGTGTAGGTATATTAATGGTTTCTTTGCCAAGACATCTACTTCTTGCAAACTTAGTATCGACCTATTTCATGTTATGTAGTGTTGACACCTAACTCTTAGGAGTCCATTCCACACTATCATTATGGGGTTAGGATAGTCCAACGGAGATAAGTTGTGGATATGAAAGTAGAAACCAAAATAGAACTTACAGTCCAAACGATAGTCAGGATCACACTTGTACACTAGAGGATTGATAAGGTTTAGAGCCCTCAGATGATATGGTGATAGATATACAATCTGTTTTCTCCTCCCAAATAATTATGCTAGATAGTTCATGGACCTACGATATCATGTTACCTCGATTGTTGTAAGAAAATCCAGGTTTGGGGGAAAACTATAACTTGGAGATAAGTTATAAGAATAGGGTGCGGAAGGCATCATTGAAATATTCAACAATCCATGAAAATCTACCCACTTCACGGTGGACTTCGTCAATTAGAGAAAAATGGAAGGAATACACTACATATGCATATCCCAAATTGAAGCATATTGCCTAAGATGAATAAGGAGATGGTCCCCAGAATATCGTTAAGGGGAGATAGGTTACTTAAATAGAATCATGCGATGACTTTTGCCTGACCATTAATATGTTTAAGAAGATCATGTAAGGTGGCATACCTAGAGTGGTGATTCTAAGTCATTTATAAGGATTGGGTCATCCAAACAGTAGTAGGAGTTGACATAGGCCCTTCGTCCGTACGCAAAGGAGTCGTACCGCCACTTTTCGATGAGGGTTACATTTATTTGTGCTAGTAAGATAAGGTATGCTATAGCCATTGGGTTGATAGGACCTTTGGACTCATTATGCAACATGTTAAAATTCCAAACACCTTCTAGATGAGAATAGGTTATTGGGGCCAATTGACGGCGAGAGTTTTCAGGACATTTGAAGGATGGTTGTAAGAAATGTGAGAAAAGTTAGCGAGTGCTGATATAATGAAGTACCGAGGCTGCAATGTGTTTTGCTTAATGACAGATAGGCAGAAGGATTATGACAAAAAAAGATAGAGTGAATGAGATTATAGTTATTCAAATTTCACAAATATGAGGTTACTCTGGAATGGTCTTTAAGAACCAATGGTATAGAAGAGACAATAAGGACCTTCTAGCCAGAAATACCAAACCTCCAATACTCAGGATGCTAGTGTAAGGAGTAAATCGAGACAAGAGACACCGCCCCAGGTAAGTCGGAAATGAGACGTAAAGGTAAGACGATTGAGTGATTAGTTGAAGGAAGACCTAATTATGGCTAGACAATGAAAGTCGACGAGTCATTATACAAAACTATGAATTAGATCTAAACTTGCTAAGTATTGGTCCTGCGACACATATAGTCACGTCTCCCAGACAGTATTATGATAGGAGAAATAATGGGTAAAGCTCAATAGAAGCATATAAAGATTGAAAAGGGGATAATGAGCCCAGGATACAAGCCCAGGATTCTGCTTACTTTATGGAGTTATTACCTATTGCTCCATGTTGTTAATTGTTGTTCTCGTTCTTATTACAAGTATTGTAGCATCATTTTTACCATGTTCAACTTTATATTTTTCCTTGTTCGTTTTATATTCATACTTGTACAGGTTATTAAGTCTAGTAGGTGTTTTGACTGTCCCTCGTCACTACTTCACCGAGGTTAGTCTTGATACTTACTGGGTACCACCGTGGTGTACTCATGCTATGCTTTCTGCACTTTTTTGTGCAGATCCGGGTACTTCAAAATTTGTTAAATATTAGCTTGTTGATCAGACATTACTTTGGAGACTCAATGTATACCTGGCGTCGCGTTCGCAGGCCTCGGAGTCACCTTCTGAAGTTTATCTTGTACTGTTTATTTCTATTCCCAAACAATTGTACTTAGAGATTTTCTAGTGAACTCAGTAGATCTTATGACTTATACTACCGGTTTTGGGAGGTTATGTATCTACCTTGGATTGTTGGCTTATTATAGAAATTTCTATTTCATACATAATAGTTAATTGGTTAAAATCGGTTATTAATTCAGTAAGGGTTGGGCTTACCTAGTCTTAGAGACTAGGTGCTATCACGATTACTAAGGAGGGAATTTGGGTCATGACAAGTTTGTATCAGAGCTCTAGGTTCATAGGTGCTACGAGTCATAAGCGAGTTTCGTAGAGTCCTCTGAATCGCTACGGAGACATCTGTACTTATCTTCGAGAGGCTACGGAACTAGTAGGAAACTTCACTTCTTTCGTTCCTATCATGCGAGTTTATTGATTTTGGAGTTTGAGTCTTTGTCATTCTATTCTCTCACAGATGGTGAGAACACGAATTGCAGTTACTGATGATGTTGCCCCCAAAGCAGGCATTTCTAGGGTCCTGGGCAGAGGCCGAGGAGGAGCACGCGCTACAACTAGAGCACCCGCCAGAGCAGCAGCTGAGGATCCACCAGTAGCTTCGATTGGGGAACAGGTACCGAAGGCACCTGTTGCTATCCCCGGGACTTCAGGAGACTTTAGCACAGTTCCTGAGAATGTTTAGTACATTGTCTTAGGCTGGATTGATTCCGGTTGCACTAACTTCATCACAGACCGGGGGAGGAGCTAATACTCCCGCCGCCCGTACTCCAGAGCAGCGAGTCCACATTGGTCAGGTTTCAGGTGTCATGCTAGCACAACCTCTTATTCTGGTTTAGCCTAAGGTCAGGCCAGGGGCATCTGAGGAGGAGTAGTTCAAGAAGTATCATCCTCCTACTTTCACTAGCTTAGCTTCAGAGGATGCACACGGTTTTCTAGAGAGGTTCCATTGTATTCTCCGCACCATGGGTATTGTGGAGACAAGCGGGGTGGCTTTTACTTCATTCACCTATCGGGATTGGCGTATGGGTGGTGGCGGGCTTATGAGGAGGGTAGCCCAGTTGATTTAGCTTCACTTTCATGGACTCAATTTTGAGAGATGTTCTTGAGAAAGTTCATTCCCCATACCCTTCGGGATGCATGGCGCGCGGAGTTCGAGTAAATGCGCCATGGTACTATTTAAGTGTTAGAGTATGCTGTTAGATTA
Organism: Nicotiana tabacum; assembly: GCF_000715075.1. Classification (NCBI taxonomy): domain Eukaryota; kingdom Viridiplantae; phylum Streptophyta; class Magnoliopsida; order Solanales; family Solanaceae; genus Nicotiana; species Nicotiana tabacum. The sequence continues at coordinate 61,360,599 of NC_134094.1, read as the reverse complement.
AGTGATTTGTCCAGGCATGCACCTGCTTTGGTTTCTACAGTTAGAGAGCGAGTCCGCAGGTACATTGAGCGACTCAGTAATGGTATCCGATTCAGCATGGCTTGGGAGTTGGAGATGGATGTTCCGTTTTAGTTGGTGGTAGAGATTGCTCGTAGATTAGAGAGTATGTGGGGTAAGGAGAGAGAGAGGACATGGAGTCTAAAAGGCCTCGTGGACCGGGAAGAGCTGCTGATTTCTATTTTTGAGGTAGGGTGCATCATGGTAGAGGTTTTATACGTCATCCAGTTCAGTTTGCACTTCCGGCTTCACGTGTTGCTTCAGACATTCATGGGTCCCAGAGTACCCGTACCAGACAGCTTCCACAGCCACGTCAGTAGAGAGGTTGCTTTGAGTGTGGAGATACTAGCCACTTAGTGAGAGATTGTCCCAGACTTCGGACGGGTCATTACATTCTCCCTCTCTTAAACAAATGTTCGTCCTCGAATGTGCCAAGAATTTTTTCGGAGCCATCAAATCACTATATGAACTCACCATGCACATACACACGGGTGATCCCACGTCACCCCATACCACATAAACCGACAACGTCATCTCAACCGAAGATTATTCCTTTACTCATGCCGATAAGCCTTAGGATCAAATTCCCACATCTAACAAGGGCCCTATTATCACACAAACACACTGTAAAATCCTCAACTAGCTACAACAGCTCATGCATACACCCACAAAGCATAACCACCCAACATAACACATCATCCATATGCCATAGAAATAACTCTGACCTTAATAGCCGCCCATCACCAAACCCGGTACCGGCAAACAAACTCATATCGACTAGAACCTTGTTCCAAAAATTCACAATGCCAAAAATAATGCAAGAAACATGTGAAACTTATAACTACTCATCCGATCAACAAGCCACCTCAAACTCTACTTGGGCACAAACGTCGCAATCGAAACCCAACAAGCACAACTCGAATGTGACTGAATATGAAAAAAGGAACACATGAGAGAACTGTCAAACAAGCCAAATAGGCACAACTCCTCACAGATACAATACTACGGATCCAATCCACAATGAATAAGCAAGACACACGCAACAACCACAACAAATCTTACCTTAATACGACCTATCTATGGCACATCGCTCTGCACAAACACACCTATACATCAAGAACACCAGGTCCTCATCCTTAACTCGGAACAACAAGTAAGGTAAACATCTCATCACCTAACACACCCTATCAACTAACCCTGTAGAACCAAAATCACAATACAACACAAACTTATCATACCTGTAGAACACTCAGATCATAAATTATGGCAAAACGACCTAGAAGTCACGTCAAATCCTACCGTATTTAACTAACAAAAAGTCCACCCAAGCCTCATGACCCTCAATAGCAACCAAACCAAAACAATAGACACAGGCTATCACAATAAAATTCTCAGTGGGCATGAACACATGAACAAAGCACAAGGATGACAAAAAACAACCATATCTGAAGCAAGGTAGGATGAATCTTACCAATAAATAGGATCAGACCAAAGTAACATAAATGCATCTCTATACTCAACTGAAATCATACTTGTAAGGACATAATTTGGTGCATCGGCCCCTGCCAAATGAGAAAGATCGTAACAATGGTCCCGGCCTGTTACACCCTATATTTTCGTATGTAAAAATGCGTCGTAAGCAAACTAATGTAGGACAAAAAAATGAGATAATATTTAAAAGTATAAAGTAAGTTAATCATGTTACCTCTGAGGTTACAAATATTGAAGATCATGAACAACAAGTACAAAGAAGGCTGGACAGTTCAGAAGCTAAAGCAATTAAATAAAACAATGTTTCATCGAAAGTCGACAAGTTGGGAATGTTATAACATGTACCTTTGGGGTGAGACTAGGGTGATTAACATGATAAAGAGATTATGTTATGATTCATATTAGTCGTATTACATCCGTGTGTTATATTTTTAAGTCAAGCGAGTTGTGGAACAAAAGTCGATGAAAGTCATCACAAGTTACATTCATAAGTTTTACTGAAACTTTGGGTCAAATGTAACTGCAATTTTCTCCCAATATACTTAGAGTTATGGTGTGTTCCACACATCAAATTAAAGATCTATGAGTCTATTTTCCAACGCATTAAACCATTTGTCAATACGACATCGGAGTAGAGAGATATGTGCATTTTTGCGATACTGCGCAAGCTGCTAGGTGACAAGTAGGTGTGTCACCTACTTGCTTAAATGAAAGCCCAAAAATGGGCCATTTCGGGTCGTCCAAAGAGGCCTTTTAAGGGCCTATTTTCTTCATATATTAGACTTAAAATAGAGCATAATAACCAGACATAAGCTCTGCAAAGAATCCTCCCAAAAATTTCCCACAAACCCTAATTGATTTTCTCTCCCTTTCAAGTTCCAATTGGAGGTAAAACTTAGAGTTTGAAGAACCAAGATAGGAGCTGAGTTATCCAACAAATAAGGTGAGTTTACTGCTCTCTTTCATCCATTTTTTCTTCTGTAAATTCATGGTAAGTCGTTCTATACTTGTAAGAACTCACGGGATGGTGATCGGAAGCCGTGAGTTCGAGTTATTCACTTGTAGCGGACTGTTTTGTGGACTGTTTTGTGTTGCTGTTGGGCTGCGTGTTTTATTACTATTTTGTGGAGTTTTGGAGGAGGAAGGGGGTTTATAAACACCATATAAATGTAGGGTGGTTGGCTGGTCGTTCGTCATAACATTTTCGGGTCGTTTGACACTACTACGGTGGTCGTTTTGTGTACGAAGAGATTGGGGTGTGTTGGGCTGTTTTGTAGTATTTGATGGTGTATATAGGGCTGGAAAATGATGTATATATGTTGTTATTGTTCTGTCCTTGTATTGTTGGTGTTATCTTGAAGTTGGAGGAAGGGCATATTATAGGGGAGATGCTGCCCGTTTTAATACAAAATAGGTTTGTCGTTCGTTGTGCGATAGTTGTACCTTTCGTAACTTAACGATAGTATTATTATCATTCTTGTAGATTAAGGTGCGAAGAGGTGAGTTCAACTTGGTGATTGAAAAGATTGTGATAAGGTATGTTAAGGCTAAGCCTTCCTTCATTTTGGCATGATCTCGTAGCTACATGTGTTAGTAATGAGACAAAAAGAGAAGTTCATATTCATGAATTTATTCACACTATTCTAGTCTCATAAGTTACAATATTATTCCTTATCGAGACTCTATATTCAATTTTAGTATTGTCTTCTTTCAGTCAAGAGAGCAGCAAGCCTATATATACAGTATTACAGTATTTTCATTACCATCGAGCTATAATCGATGGGCAGGCCCCTATTGGGCAACCTCTGATCAGATGGAAAGTTATATACCGAGCCTACTGTGGCCGAGCGCCTATGAGCGAGCCCAGCATGGTCGAGATACATAGCCTAGTATGGCCGAGCGCCTATAAGCGAGCCTACTATGGCAGAGCAGTTATATATACCGAGCCTTATAAGGCCGTACAATTATTTTACTTACTATATTGAAGGAGTTGAGTCAGTATCAGCAGGTAAGTATATCTCCAGATCATCTTTGACTCCCAGTTAATTTCAGTTATCATATTATCAGTTCAGTTTCAGATTTCAGTTATTTTATTGCCTTACATACTCGGTACATTATTTCGTACTGACGTCCCTTTTTTGGGGGCGCTGCGTTTCATGTGTGCAGGTTCAGACAGACAGACGGGTAGACCTCCTCAGTAGGTGTTTTCCGAGTTCCGCCTGATCGGTAAGCTCCACGTCTTTCGGAGTTGCCAGGACTAGAGTTTTGTGTACATCTTATGTATATCTGTATATATGTTATGGGTAGGTCGGGGCCCTGTTCCGATCACAGTACATCTATCAGTAGAGGCTTGTAGGCATATCCTGTTGGTTAGTGCAGTATGTTGGGTTTGTATAAATTGGTGGTTTGTCAGCTGTAGTAGCTATGACGGCCTTGTCGGCCTAGCTTTATATTGATATTTAGTTAGTGCTAGTTTCCATTCAATTTTATATTTTGCTTCGCAAATTGTCTTGCAAGGTGGCCCCATGGCCAAAGTATGACATTATGTGTTCAGAGTCCCTTAGTCGCAATTTGGTACGCCAGGTTAGGTGAGGCACGGGGTGCTTGTCTCGCTCCTAGGTTCGGGGCGTGACACGGCCTCCCCTTCTAGGGTGACCTCCCAGCCTAACCTCCACCCCTAGCTGGCAGTGCAGGTATAGCAGCAACTGGAGTAGAACTCGTAGCCTAAATACCCCATTGTGGCACATCTGCCCGGAGTCTGGGACAATCTCTTACCATATGGATAGTATCTCCACACTCAAAGTAGCCTCTCCGCTCACATGGCTATGGAAGTTGTCCGGTATGGGTACTCTGGAACTCATGGATATCTGAAGCACCACGTGAAGCCTCAAGTTCAAACTGAACTGGCTGACCCATAAAACCTCTACCAAGATGTACCCTACCCCCAAAATAGGGATCAGTATATCCTCCTGGTCCCCGAGGCCTATTATCATCTCTGCCCTCTCTCTTCTAGCCTCGCATACCCTCTAATCGACGAGCGATCTCTACTAGCTGCTAAACGGAACATCCATCTCCAACTCTCGAGCAATGCTTAATCGGATACCATAACTGATCCCCTCAATGAACCTGCGAACTCGCTCTCTAACCGTAGAAACCAAGGCAAGTGCATGCATGGACAAATCACTGAATCTAACAGCATACTCTGACACTAACATAGTACTCTAGCGCAGCTGCTCAAACTTTGCGCGCCATGCATCCCAAAGGGTTTGGCGAACAAACTACCTCAAGAACATCTCTGAAAACTGAGTCCATGATAGTAAAGCTGCATCGGCTGGGCTACCCTGCTCCTAAACCCGCCGCCACTGATACGCTGCTCATAATACCCATGGTGCGGAGAATACGGTGGCACTCCTCTAGAAAACCATGTGCATCCTCTGAAGCCAAACCATTAAAAGTAGGAGGGTGATACTTTTTGAACCTCGCAAGTCTAAGCTGCTCCTCCTCAGATGTTGCTGCCCTTACTGCGAGCTGGACCGAAACAATAGGATGTGCTGGCATGACACCTGGAACCTGACCAATGTGGACTCGATGCTCTGAGTATGGGCGGCGAGAGTCTAAGCTCCTCTTCCGGTCTATGAAGTAGCTGGTACAACCGAAATCAATCCTGCCTGAGCCAATGTACCAAACATGCTCAGGAACTGCGCTAAAGTCTCCTGTAGTCCCGGGGTAGAAACAGGCGCCTTCGGTGCCTGTCCCTCAATCGGAGCTACTGGTGGCTCCTCAGCTACTGCTTTGGTAGGTGCATCTACAACATGTGTTCCTCCTCGGCCTCTGCCTCTGTCTCTACCCCGGCCCCTAGCAAAATCGGCTCTGGGGGCAGCATTATTGGTAACTGAAACTCGTGTCCTCACCATCTGTGAGAAAATTGAATGACAAGGGCTCAAACTCCGAAATCAATAAGCTCGCACGATAGGAATGAAAGAAGTGAAATTTCCAAATAGTTCTATAGCATCTCAAAGATAAGTACAGACGTCCCCGTACTGATCCGCAAGGCTCTACTATCTCGCTTATGACTCGTAGCACCTATGAACCTAGAGCTCTGATACCAACTTGTCACGACCCCAACTTCCTTTTGTAGGATGTCGTGGTGGCACCTAGTCTGACTAGGTAAGCCTAACACTTACTAAATTAAATTACAGGATTTAACCAAAAATAACTATTAAGCATGAAACAAACATTTCTATAATTATCCAACAATCCCAAGTACAATACAATATCCCAAAATCGATAGTACAAGTCATAAGCTCTACTGAGTTCACCAGGAAATTTCTAAATACAACTGTTCCGAAATAGAAATAGACTATACAAAGTAAAATATCATAAGGTGACTCCGAGGCCTGCGAACGCGATGGCAGGTATACCTTGAGTCTCCACAGCAATGTCCGATCAACTAGCTAATGATCCAAAAACTCCGAAGTACCTGGATCTGCACAAAAATGTGCAGCAAACGTAGCATGAGTATACCACTGCGGTGCCCAATAAGTATCAAGACTAACCTCAGTGGAGTAGTGACGAGGATCAGTCAAGACATCTGCTAGACATAACAACATGTACGAGTATAAATGTGAAACTAACAAGGAACAATACCAATATAAAGCTAAGCATGATAAACGACAATAATACTTGCAACATAAAACTAGCAGCAATAATCATCAACAAGGAAAAAATTGGTAATAACACTGTAGGGTAAGCTGGATACAGTTTAACTCCGGTGGAACCAAGTAAGGAAAAAAGTAACAACTCAACAAGAACAACCTCTTTCACACAAGATCTATTTAAGAATTTCCTCGAGGTACCACACCTCATAATTACAATTCACGGGTCCCAATTCACAACCTTAACCACTTGCCATCTCGTGCCCACATTACAAATATCAATCGCATGGACAACTCACGTGTTGTACGGACAACTCACATACCAATACCATTAACACCTCATATTTTCAAGGATAACTCACGTGCTAAGGGAGTGAACATATCTCATATCTGCACGAAAAACTCACGGACGACTCACGTGCCAATAGTACAACTCTCACACAGAAGGCAAGTAAACTAGAATACATGTAAATGGTCAACAAGCATAAGAATTCATCTTCTTAAACTGATATGAGTGGTTAATTACGTAGTATGCTTGTGCAAGTGTTCTATCACAACTCAAGTCAACAAGTAAGAGCAAAAACAATGAATGGTACATAGGGAACAACACAACGAAACGTAAAATGCATAACTCACACAAGGTAGGTACACCAATACATAAATATCATCAATAACAATGTCCCCGGGCCATCAATAGTCATCACAAATCATCCTTGACATAGCCCCCCTTGTCTCTCCACGTGCACAACACTAAAGTAAAAAACTCTGCCTTGTCTCGCCGCATGTGCATAATAATATTCATCCCTTGTCTCGCCACATGCCCAAACCCACATATATATAGCCTGCCTTGTCACGCCGCATGTACAAATATCAATGATAATAATAGCAAAGACAACTCACGTGTGAACACCCCGACAATCCTTTTAACAATATCATGTGTGCCAAAACATTACAACACAATATAATGACTTGCACCACATGTGCCCATATACCACAACATTTCCTTAAAACTATTCTAATACCACATCCACACATAGCCCTTGGCTCAACAACAATGAGTACAACAAAAAGGGAAACAATAACCCGAGAGTATGGCAAGTAAATCAACACAAGAATTTCAAACACAAAGAAATGGAAGAACGAGTTCACAATGGAAGATATAACATGTAATAATGGTTTAAAATAATAATAACTCAACAATGAGAGAGATAATGTGTAAAAACGATATCAAATAAGAATGATTCAACAATAAGAGTGATAACATGTAAGAATGACCTCAAATAAGAACAACTCAACAATAACAATGATTTCAAATAAGAATAAGTCAACAAGGGAAGAGATAACAATAACATCAATTAAGGATGATCAACTATATGAGAGATAACATGGCAATAAATGAGGTAACAACCTCAATTAAGGCATGGAAGAGTATATTTGTCAATTAAGGGTAGAACATGAACCAATTAACTTCAATTAAGACATGTAAAGGTAAATTTAGCAATGGAAGATTCAACATGATAAGACAACTTCATTTTTAATGTACATGAAACCTAAGAGTCTAAGTCGGTCAAATTTCTACATATAAGCCGTGTACACACTCGTCACCTCAGGTACACATCTTTCACGTAGTTCAAATAATGAAAACAAACCAATTCCTATGGGGTAGCTTCCCCTACACAACGTTAGGTAAGATACTTTCCTTTGGTCTTATTTGATAGTCCGGAAAAATATTAGGCGATAGGGGTCCGGAGGTCCCGGGACCACTCGGAAGGCGTGGGATATAACACACAAAAATATGGGAATCGCGCGGAATTCTAGTTGTTTGGCCGAAAAACGCAAAAAATGAGGAACGATCATGGCGGGGCGGATACTATGTGATGTTTGGCATATTTCGATATGTGTTGATGTTACTTTGCCCATGTTTTAACCACTTTTTGATGTTATTTAATCTTTAAAACACCCAACATGGTGTAATTATTGGTTTGATGACTAATTAAGTTATGTGTGACGATTTAAGGTGTTCGGAGTGCAAAATATGAAGAAAAGGTGGTTTAGCCAGAGGAAGAAGGGTTGGATGCGTCGCATCCAACCTAGGAAAACATCATCCTGCATGCAACCTTAGCAGTGAAGTTGGGCCATAGCGTCCGCCATCGCGTGCGAAACTGGGAAGTAGAAGAGAAGGCTGGATGCGTCGCGTCCACCATCGTGTGCAAAGCTGAGAAATAGAGGACAAGGTGGATGCGTCGCATCCACCTTCGCAGAAAAAAAATTGAAATGGAGGACAAGGTGGATGCGTCGCATCCACCTTAGCATCAATCCCTGAAGCCGAATTGGACTAGGAATAGGAGAGCTTTGGCCCACGACTTTTGTACGCAATATATAAGCTAAAAACGCCTCTTTTAAGGGATCTAACATATTGGGAAGGGGGAAAAAAGCCACGAAAAAGCTGTGGAGGCCGGAATTCATCGAGTTTCATCTTTCTCCCACCAAACTTAGTAATTTTTATGTTTCTTTATATGATTTGTTGTTTGGCTACCATGTCTATGTGGAGCTAAACTTCACGTTCTAGGGTTGTGGTTCTTTCATGAATATTGTTATTCGGATATTGATTTTGACTTCTTGATTTATCATATTAGTTTATTTATTCAATCTTGCACTTAATTATTTAATTGCTTGATCACCAATTGAATATTATCTACGAATCTAGAATTGAACGCGAAAGTGGGAATCCTATATTGCATACAGGATTGAGTAGGGCAAGTTCTTGAACTCGGGCATCGGGGAACGGATTCGTAGTTAGGATAGACATATACCTAATTGCCTTGCTTGGTTGATTTACAGGAATTATAAATGCGTTCTTGTTGATTCTAACTCCATAGACATATAGGCGTTAGGTTAGCTTGAATAGGCGAGTAAGAACTCGACAGATTCTTATGAGCATTAATCCTGTCAACCAATAAGCTAGATAAATTAGTCGGTAAATTCAATTGAAGAATACAATAGGATTGTTAGATAGCCCATAACCCTAGATCGTTTTCATTACATTGATATCATTAAAATCTGCTCTTTCTCTGTTCAAAGTTTATTATTTATATTTTTCTTAGTTAATTAGTTTAGAATAAAATATTTTTGGATTTAATTCTTGTTTAGATAATTGGGATAGTCTAATTTAGTTAATAGTTAATCATAAGTCCTCGTGGGTTCGACATCCGACTTTTAGTCACTTTATTACTTGACGACCGCGTATACTTGTGTGAGTGTGTTTGGTCGCAACAAGTTTTTGGCGCCGTTGCCGGGGACTTAGAAATTAGCTACGTGACTAAGTTAAGCTTTTATTAGATATTTGTTTTCAAGTTTTAATTTTCAGTTTGCCTGGTTTGTGCCAACGCAGGGTTTTCTCTCGAATGCAGAGGAGTAGAAGTGCAAACAACCTCATTCCTCTTGATCCAGAAATCGAACGAACACTACATAGAGTGAGAAGGGAACACGAAGCTAGAACGAGAATAGAAAGAGATTTGGACATCGCAGTCCAACCACAGCCAATAGATATGGCAGGCAATGAAGAGCGTCCGGTAATTGAAGCCGCAAGGCCCAATCTTGCGAATATGACTCAGGCTATTGTGAAGCCTGATATCACTGGGCATTTTGAACTCAAACAGTACATGGTACAGCTGATTCAGTCCACAGGACAATATGTGGGTCTATCTCATGAGGACCCGCAGAGGCATATTCAGAACTTCTTGGAAATCACGGACACTTACAATTATCCGAACGTCTCCAAGGACTATGTCAGGCTGACACTATTCCCTTTTTCACTGTTGGGGGAAGCTAAAGAATGGTTGCAAAAGGAGCCCGCGAACTCTATCCACACTTGGGATGATCTAGCAAGGAAATTCCTGATCAAGTTTTTCCCAACTAAGAAGACAAAGTCGTTGAGGAGCCAAATTCTTGGGTTCCAACAACGGGATGGCGAGACACTTCGTCAAGCTTGGGAAAGATACAAGAAACTACTCAGAGACTGCCCGCATCATTGTCAAACTGATGAGGTATTGGGTCACACTTTTGTTGATGGGTTAGATGAAGCATCAAAGATGAATCTTGACTCAGCTTGTGGGGGTAGTTGCATGGCAAGACCGTATAGTGAAATACAACTCCTGCTAAATAATTTCACTGCTAATGACCATAATTGGCAAGGAGAGGGGGATTCACGAAGGGGAATTAAACAGAAGGCCGCCGGTTTGATTGAGCTTGATGACTTTTCCGCCATGAGAGCCGATATAGCAAAATTGGCAAATCAGATGAATAGAATGACAACACAACAAATGCAACATGTACAGCAGATGTCTATTTGTTGCGAACTATGCGGAGACAGTCATATGATTGACATGTGCCCCACGAATCCTGAATCTATATACTATGTGGGGCAACAAAACAGAGGTCCTATGAATCAACATGCGCAATATGGGAACACTTACAACCCAAACTGGAGGAATCATCCTAACTTCTCATGGGGCGGAAGTCAACAGAATCAGTATAGGCCTCAAGGGAATTTTACTCAACCTCAGAAGCCACCCCAACAAATGGAAGAAAGTACGAATGACTTGCTGAAAAAGTTGTTACTAGACAATCAACAGCTCAGGACCGATTTCAGAAATCTTGAGAGGCAAATGGGGCAGTTAGCAGCAAACCAAAATACTAGACCTACAGGCTCACTTCCCAGTGATACAGAGAAGAACCCTCAAATTAATGCAGTTACACTTAGAAATGGGAGGGAACTAGAGGAAGTGCCAAGGAAGATAAAAGAAAAACCTATACCTGGGTTGACACCTAAGGCAACACAAGAGTCAAAGGAAGATGATGCAAGTTCAGAGCGAATGGAGGTTACAAGGCCACCACCACCTTTCCCCCAAAGATTGCAGAAAAGGAATGACGATCGCATGTTCAACAAATTTCTCTCCATGTTGAGTCAGGTTCAATTAAATATTCCATTAGTGGATGTACTTCGTGAAATTCCAAAGTACGCTAAGTACATAAAAGACATAGTGGCTCATAAGAGGAAATTGACTGAGTTCGAGACGGTTGCACTTACTGAGGAGTGCACATCAAGGGTCCAAAACAAGCTTCCCCAAAAGCTTAAGGACCCTGGCAGCTTCACCATTCCAGTACAAATCGGTAATATTAACGTGGGACGTGCTCTGTGTGATTTGGGTGCAAGCATAAATCTGATGTCGTTATCCTTGTTTAAGCAATTAGGTCTGGGAGCTCCGAGACCAACCACCGTGATGTTGCAATTAGCTGATAGGTCCATAGCCTACCCCGAAGGAGTGATTGAAGATGTGCTGCTGCAAATTGGAAAATTCATCTTCCCAGCTGACTTCATTATTCTAGACTTCGAGGCTGATGAACAAGTTCCAATCATATTGGGACGACCTCTCTTGTCTACTGGCGATGCAATAATTAAAGTGAGAGAAGGGAAAATGATTATGAGAGTGGACAACGAGGAGGCAGTCTTCAATGTCTACAAAGCAATCCAACTCCCCCGCCACTATGAGGAGCTCTCTATGATATCTGTGGTGGAGGTGGATGAGAAACTTCTTAACACGAGTGTATATCTAGGCGACTGTTTAGAAAAAGCAATCATGATGTTTGATAGCTTGGAGATGGATGATGAGGTTGAGGAGATGAAGGGAATCCTAGATACATCATGTGGTTACATGCAAGGAATAATCCCGTTTGAGCCCCTGAATAGGCCAAGTGGCCCCCCACCAAAGCCGTCAATTGAAAAAGCTCCAAATTTGGAACTTAAACCCCTACCCCCTCACCTTCAATATGCTTATTTGGGAAGTTCTGACACTTTACCTGTTATTATTTCTGCTCACTTGTCTAAATTACAGGAAGAAAAGCTATTAAGGGTGCTACGTGAGCACAAGCGAGCAATTGGGTGGACAATGTCTGACATTAAAGGCATTAGTCCAGCTTTCTGCATGCACAAAATCCTTATGGAGGACGGACACAAGCCAAGTGTAGAACACCAACGCCGACTAAATCCAATCATGAAAGAAGTGGTAAGGAAAGAAGTGATTAAGTGGCTTGATGCAGGTATTGTATTTCCAATCTCTGATAGTAAATGGGTAAGCCCCGTTCAATGTGTGCCGAAGAAAGGGGGATAACCGTAGTAGTTAATGAAAATAATGACTTAATTCCTACAAGAACTGTAACTGGATGGAGAATTTGCATAGATTACAGAAAACTGAACAATGCCACCCGGAAAGACCACTTTCCCCTTCCTTTTATTGACCAAATGCTTGATAGATTAGCTGGCCAGGAATACTACTGTTTCCTGGATGGTTATTCGGGGTATAATCAGATTGCTATAGCCCCAGAAGACCAAGAGAAAACTACATTTACATGTCCTTATGGCACGTATGCGTTCAAGAGAATGCCCTTCGGTCTTTGTAATGCACCTGCGACTTTTCAAAGGTGTATGATGGCTATTTTCACTGACATGGTTGAAAGATATGTAGAAGTATTCATGGACGATTTTTCTGTGTTTGGATGTTCTTTTGATAGTTGTTTGATGAACCTTGATAAAGTGCTAGCTAGGTGTGAAGAGACAAACTTGGTGCTAAACTGGGAAAAGTGCCATTTCATGGTACGTGAAGGTATAGTTTTGGGGCACAAGGTTTCAAAAGATGGTCTACAGGTGGATAAAGTAAAGGTGGAGACGATCGAAAAATTGCCCCCGCCGACATCCATCAAAGGCATTCGCAGTTTCTTGGGTCATGCAGGTTTTTATCGTCGTTTCATTAAAGATTTTTCGAAAATTTCTTTCCCTTTGTGCAGGCTTCTAGAGAAAGACGTTACCTTCAAGTTTGATAATGCATGTCTGAAAGCATTTGAGGAGCTGAAGGGAAGATTGGTGACTGCACCAATTATCATTGGCCCCGATTGGGCACAACCATTTGAGTTGATATGCGATGCAAGTGACATAGCAATTGGAGCGGTGTTGGGGCAAAGGAGGGATAAAATCTTTCACTCCATTTATTATGCAAGCAAAACTATGAATCCAGCTCAGATAAATTATACAGTGACTGAAAAGGAGTTGCTTGCAGTGGTGTGGGCGTTTGACAAGTTCAGATCCTATCTAGTGGGAACCAAAGTCATCGTCTACACAGATCATTCAGCTATCAGATACCTATTTGAAAAGAAAGACGCCAAGCCGAGGCTGATTCGTTGGGTCCTCCTCTTGCAAGAATTTGACTTAGAGATCCGAGATCGAAAAGGGACAGAAAATCAAGTGGCCGATCATTTGTCCAGATTAGAGAGCCGGAGCTGAAGGAGGGTCAATTAAAGAAACATTTCCGGATGAGCAAATATTAGCAATCACCTCAGGTGAAGCCCCATGGTATGCAGATTATGTGAATTTTATCGCAAGTGGGGTAACGCCACTAGAATGGACAGCTGACAATAGAAGAAGATTCCTACATGATGTAAGGTTCTACGTGTGGGATGAGCCATTCCTATATAGGCAGTGTGCAGATCAGTTGGTGAGAAGGTGTGTTCCTGAGGAAGAGATGAAGGCTATACTACATGACTGCCATGCGTCACCATATGGAGGTCATCACGGTGGGGATAGAACCGCCCAAAAAGTGCTACAATCAGGTTTTTATTGGCCAAAATTGTTTAAGGATGCACATGCCTTCGTTAAAAATTGTGATAGATGCCAAAGAACTGGAACTATCACGAGGAAGCACGAGATGCCCTTGCAAAATATACTGGCGGTAGAACTTTTTGATGTTTGGGGGATTGATTTTATGGGACCATTCCCATATTCTAACGGACACAGATACATCTTGGTGGCGGTCGACTATGTTTCTAAGTGGGTAGAGGCCATAGCTCTTCCTACTAACGACGCAAAAGTTGTGGTAGGCTTTGTAAAGAAGCACATCTTCACACGTTTTGGGACCCCAAGAGTGTTGATAAGCGACGGGGGAACTCACTTTTGTAACAAACTGCTGAATAATATTCTTGCAAAATACGGAGTCAAGCACAAAGTTTCCACTGCCTATCATCCCCAAACGAGTGGTCAAGTAGAAGTTTCCAACAGAGAGGTCAAGTAGATTTTGGAAAAGACAGTAAGTATGAATAGAAAGGACTGGGCCGGGAAGCTGGATGACGCATTATGGGCATATCGCACTGCGTACAAGACCCCAATAGGCACTTCTCCGTACAGGTTGGTTTATGGGAAGGCCTGCCATCTGCCCGTCGAGCTTGAACACAAAGCATATTGGGCGATTAAAAAGCTAAATATGGAGATGGACTTGGCCGGTGAGAAGAGATTGCTACAACTCAACGAGCTTGATGAGTTTCGATTGCATGCGTATGAAAATGCCAAATTGTATAAAGAGAAGACCAAAAGATGGCATGATAAGCATATCCAACATCGTGAGTTTGAACCAGGTCAAGAAATTCTACTGTTTAATTCAAGGCTAAAGCTTTTTCCAGGAAAGCTTAAATCTCGATGGTCGGGTCCGTTTGAAGTGGTTAGTGTGAAACCTCATGGTGCGATAGAATTGTTTGATAAGGGGTCCAATACGACATTCTTGGTAAATGGCCAAAGAGTAAAACACTATTGGGGTGGTGACATTGCACGTCACAAGACCACAATGGATTTAGTGGAGGCATGAAGAACATGTTGCGTCGTGCCGCGACGTTAAATCAGGCGCTTCTTGGGAGGCCACCCAAGTTAGTTAGTTTATTTTTATTTTATTTTTAAAATTTTTTTTCTTTCTTTTCGTAGGACATAGATCTTATTCAAAAAAAAAAAAAACTAAAAAGTTCCCTAGATATGAGTAAAAAAAAAAGAAGAGAAAAATCTGGAAAAAAAAAAGAAAGAAAAATATAAATGAATAAATTGTTATCTTGTTCTTGCTAGTGGGTATGAACTAAAGTAGTGCTTAAAGAAAAAGGGACTGTTTTGGGGGTGATATTGTTTGTGAAATTGAAGTGGGGTTGAAGAAAAAAAAATGCTTAAAGTAATTTTGTGATGTATTAAAGTGCTTAGGAGGGTGAGTCACTATTCCTTAAATATATCCTACCCGTCCCTTAGCCCACATTACAACCATGAAAAAGTCCTAATTGATTTTAGATCGAGCGAGCTTACATTAGTAGAGATTTACATTAAGGGCAAGCCTATGGTACCAACTACATGCATGTGACTTCTTTTGTGAGAGTGAGCGATTTTCTTTGTGAGCATGAGATTCGAATGTGTGGATTGATTCTACTCTCTCTGCTTTTGTTGTGAGGGCACATGGTTTCACGAGGGATAGGTAACATTATTAGACTTCTCTATGATGTTGGTTGTTCAAGCCATGAGTGCATAGTGACATTGAGTCAGTTTTTGAGGTTAGGATTGTTGTGAGCATGTTGTCTTTGTTCGAATATTTTTAAAGAATGGCTTAAGTAAAGGGAAGGGTATGTGATGCATAGCCTAGACCCTAATTGTTGCAAATAACCACGGTCAGAGGTGCAGTGTGCTTTGAATGATAAGAGCTTAATTTTGTTTCGTCTACTATAGGATGGTTTGTTCGAGGACGAACAAAGGTTTAAGTGTGGGGTAGTGATGTTTGGCATATTTCGATATGTGTTGATGTTACTTTGCCCATGTTTTAACCACTTTTTGATGTTATTTAATCTTTAAAACACCCAACATGGTGTAATTATTGGTTTGATGACTAATTAAGTTATGTGTGACGATTTAAGGTGTTCGGAGTGCAAAATATGAAGAAAAGGTGGTTTAGCCAGAGGAAGAAGGGTTGGATGCGTCGCATCCAACCTAGGAAAACATCATCCTGCATGCAACCTTAGCAGTGAAGTTGGGCCATAGCGTCCGCCATCGCGTGCGAAACTGGGAAGTAGAAGAGAAGGCTGGATGCGTCGCGTCCACCATCGTGTGCAAAGCTGAGAAATAGAGGACAAGGTGGATGCGTCGCATCCACCTTCGCAGAAAAAAATTGAAATGGAGGACAAGGTGGATGCGTCGCATCCACCTTAGCATCAATCCCTGAAGCCGAATTGGACTAGGAATAGGAGAGCTTTGGCCCACGACTTTTGTACGCAATATATAAGCTAAAAACGCCTCTTTTAAGGGATCTAACATATTGGGAAGGGGGAAAAAAGCCACGAAAAAGCTGTGGAGGCCGGAATTCATCGAGTTTCATCTTTCTCCCACCAAACTTAGTAATTTTTATGTTTCTTTATATGATTTGTTGTTTGGCTACCATGTCTATGTGGAGCTAAACTTCACGTTCTAGGGTTGTGGTTCTTTCATGAATATTGTTATTCGGATATTGATTTTGACTTCTTGATTTATCATATTAGTTTATTTATTCAATCTTGCACTTAATTATTTAATTGCTTGATCACCAATTGAATATTATCTACGAATCTAGAATTGAACGCGAAAGTGGGAATCCTATATTGCATACAGGATTGAGTAGGGCAAGTTCTTGAACTCGGGCATCGGGGAACGGATTCGTAGTTAGGATAGACATATACCTAATTGCCTTGCTTGGTTGATTTACAGGAATTATAAATGCGTTCTTGTTGATTCTAACTCCATAGACATATAGGCGTTAGGTTAGCTTGAATAGGCGAGTAAGAACTCGACAGATTCTTATGAGCATTAATCCTGTCAACCAATAAGCTAGATAAATTAGTCGGTCAATTCAATTGAAGAATACAATAGGATTGTTAGATAGCCCATAACCCTAGATCGTTTTCATTACATTGATATCATTAAAATCTGCTCTTTCTCTGTTCAAAGTTTATTATTTATATTTTTCTTAGTTAATTAGTTTAGAATAAAATATTTTTGGATTTAATTCTTGTTTAGATAATTGGGATAGTCTAATTTAGTTAATAGTTAATCATAAGTCCTCGTGGGTTCGACATCCGACTTTTAGTCACTTTATTACTTGACGACCGCGTATACTTGCGTGAGTGTGTTTGGTCGCAACAACCCACAGAGGTCTTATTCCTATTGAAATGGCAGATTCCGACTACCCATGACCCCACAAGTTCATATATGCGATTAGTTTCAAAATCCGAGTCCAAAACGACTCTCAAACTCAAATTCGTTTTTTTTCAAAAACATGACAAATTTTCATTTTTATATTGCAATCTAAGATATGTTGACAGAATATGATTAGAAATAGATTAGGATCACTTACCCAAAGTTTGTAGATGAACTTCTCTCTTCAAAATCGCTTCTACCGAGTCTATGGTTCCTAAATATGAAAAGTATGACTAAAATCCCGTCCCTCGCCTTTTTGTCCAGTCGCAAATGCGACCTGGGGTTTGCTAATGCAAACCTCGCAAATGCATAGAAACCATCACAAAAGCGGAGTCCTTCACACCTATGCTACAGTCGCAAATGCGACATTTCGTTCGTAATTGTAAACCAGTGACACACTGCAGAAGAGATCAGGATGATCGCAATGCGAACCAAGACTACCTAGTCCCCCATCGCAAAGGCGAACACTGGATTCGCAAATGCACACCTATCAGACATCAAAATTGCGATCCAAAACTCACAAATGTGAGACTAAGGCATCAGATCACACCATAAAAAATTCAAACTCTTCCAACACTCCGAAATGCATCTGACACTCACCCGAGCCCTTGGGGCTCCAAACCAAACATCGACACAAGTCTAAAAACATAACACGAACTCACTCGGGCAATTAAATCATCAAAATAATGTCCGAAACAATCAGACCTCAAAACACATGAATTCAACATGAAACTCAAGAACTTCTAAAAACACAATCGCACGTCTGATTCCTATCAAATGAACTCGGAATGACGCCAAACATTGCGGACAAGTTCCAAATGACAAAATGAACCTATTCCAAGTTCCGAAACAGAAATCCAAACATGATAGCTATGAAGTCAACCTACGATCAAACTTATCAAAATCCTAAACCTTTAAATTGCCAACCTTTGGCAAAACAAACCAAATCAACCTACGGACCTCCGAAATTGACTCCAGGCATATGCCCAAGTCCAAAATCACGATATGAACCTATTAGAGCCATAAAAATACCATTCCGGGGTTGTTTTCTCCAAAGTCAAACCTCGGTCAACATTTTCAACTAAAGCTTTTAAAGCGAGAATCACTCATCCAAATTCATTCCGAACCATTCGAAAATCAAATACTACCATGCACACAAGTCATAATACACAATATAGAGCTATTCAAGATCTCGAACAACTGAACAAAACCTTAAAGCTCAAAATAATTGGTTGGATTGTTACATACTACAGGTCAATTACACATGGCAAGTACAACTATCTGTAACAAAGATCAACTTAGAGGTATTAGACTCAAGCAAACTCAACATCCGCAGACATGGATCCTTATAATAACATTTGACAATGAAATTACAGCAAAGCACATAATACATAACGATATTTGACTCACAAATTTAATAGAAACGTAAGTCATGTTTTTCAATTTTCATAAGAGTTCAGATAGTAGTGGCGTATATAATGCACATAAACACAAACAAGCGAATAGATAATCTAAACATATTCATATAATAATATGTAATGACCCGACCGATCGTTTTGAGTATTTGCATTCAGTTAGGTCGTTTGAGGTCATGAGTAGCTTCGTATTATGCATTATGACTTGTTTGTATGGTAGGTTTTGGTTTTTGAGCATTTTAGGATTGATTTTTAAAAATGGTTCTCATTTAGATGCTTTAAGTTGAAAGAGTTCACCAAGTTTGACTTTTACGTATTTGATCCCGAAAAGGGGTTTCGATGGTTTCGTTAGGTAGGGATGGTGATTTTAGACTTAGGTTTATGCCCGAAATAAGAATCGAAGGTTCCTAAGTTAATTTGGCACTTGTTGGCGAAATTTGGCAATTTAATGGTTTAGAATTTTCTTAAGTTTGACCATGGTTTGAATTTATGGCTAACGGATTAATATTTTGGTTTCAGAACTTGGAATAGGTCCGTTTTGTAATTTGTGACTTGTCTGGAAAATTTGGTATCATTCCCAGTTGGTTTGGTAGGAATCGGACGCGTGGTTGTGATTTTAGAAGTTCTTGAAGTTCATTGTGATTTTCATGTATTTTGATGTCCGATTAGTTGTTCTGGATGCTATCTTGGTGTTTTGATTGCACGAGAGATTTGGTATGATTTTCTTTAGACTTATGGGGATGCTTGGTGTAGAGCCCCAGGGGCGTGGGTGAGTTCCGGATTGGTTTCAGATTATTTTTGTTAACATTTCATGTGTTGGTTCTAGTTCCATCGTGTTTGTGATGAGTATGTCCCAAATGTGATCATCACATTTGCGGAGGTTCTATCGCAATTGCGATTAAGGTCTGCGTGGTAGGGACCTCGCATTTGTGAGGAGTACTTCGGATTTGTGAAAACATGTTGTTCTCTTTTGCAGGCAAATTGTCGCTATTGTGACGGGCAGCTAGGGAGAAGGAGCATTGCATTTGCGATGTATTTTGTCGCAAATGTGACATTGGCAGTGTCAGTCAGGGGTGGCTTTTGCGAACAATTGTTCGCTTTTGCGGTGTTCGCATTTGCGATCCCCTAGTCGCAAATGCGAAATCTACACCTGGTAATACGTTTTGTATTTCAGGACTTAGTCTCATTTTATCACTTTTTGAGCCCTAGTTTTGGTGGGAGGCAATTTTGAGGATAGATTTTCATACCAAACTATTGGGTAAGTGATTTTGATCATATTTCAATTATATTACGTGATTATTTATGAGAATTAACATCTAAATCATGATATTTGAAAAGGAATTTTGGGATGTTTTACTATGTTTTGAAAAATAAAAATTTGAGATTTGAGAGTCGAATTGGACTCGGATTTGAAGACAATACATATATTGACTCGTGAGGTTATGGGCAGTCGAGATCAACCCTTGGACTGGGGTTTTGACCACACGATCCCAGGGTTGACTTTTTGGGAATTGTGTAAAGATCTTAACTTTATTTATTGAAATTGGTTTCTCTTGCATTATTTGATGTTATTAAGTTGATTTTGGTTAGGTTTGAGCCGAGTGGATGTGAAATTTAAAGGAAAAAGCTATTTTGGAGTGTTGATTTAGCCGAGTTGAGGTAAGTATCTTGCATAACTTTGTGTTTGGGGAGGGGGGGACTACCCTGTAGGATTGAGCTTATTTGCACTATTTCAATTATGTGAAAGACGTGTACAAAAGGTGATGAGTGTGTACACGGGATTATATGTAGAAATTGACTGGTTTAAACTATTAGGTTAGTTATACATATTTAATTGTAGTTGTTATTAGCTTTATACTGATATTCTGCACATGTTATTATGTCTAGTAGGTGTCTTGACTTGTACCTCGTCAGTACTCCTCTGATGTTAGTCTTGATACTTACTGAGGACCGACCGTGGTCTACTCATACTACACTTCTGCACAATTTTTTGCAGATCCAGGTATTGGAGATAGCGGGCTCAAGCAGAGTTAGTTTCTTGATCGCGAGGATTTAGGGTAGAGTTTCTTGGTCGTCGCAGTTCCTTGGAGTCTTTTTCTTTACATTTATATTGTCAAATAACTATCCAAATTGTATTGTATTTTTAGACATTTGTATGTATCCAGCTAGAGTTCGTGACTCTGTACTACCTAGTCTTTGGGATTGTAGTGATTATCACCGTGTTGGCATGTATCACCTTTAAATTTCTTGTTTAATCTGTTTAACTGGTGTAAGTGATTGCCTTACCTAGTTTTAGAGACGAGGTGCCATCACGATCCTTAAGGTGGGATTTGGGGCGTGACAAGTTCGTATCAGAGCTCTAGGTTCATATGTTCTACGAGTCACGAGCAAGTTTAGTAGAGTCTTGCAAATCGGTACGGAGACATCTGTACTTATCTTCGAAAGGCTACGGAACTATTAGGAAATTCCATTTCTTTCATTCTTTATCATGCGACATTGATTTAGCTTGAAGCATATATCTTATATTTCTTTACATCCACTCATATATGATGTTGCACACTCGGTATCACTTGTGCACTATTTTATGATGCTGCGGATGGGCTATAAGGCTGCTATGGATGCTCGATCATTGTCTCGAGGTGTTGTCTGCTGAGTACACGAATGTATTGGTAGATCTTTTAGTTGTTCACGTGTGTTGTGCAACGGGTTCTGGTACCTTGTTAGTGAGTACGAGATTGGGAGGATTTGATAGATTGCGTAGTTGTGTTGATCGTGGTAGGGTCATGGGAGAATGTTGATTGGAGGCTGGTCGGAGGTATTAGAGGTTATGTGTTTTGTATGGGACTTCTATTCAGAGAAAGGTACATATTATCATTCAAGGCACTTGAGGAAGCGGGCATGACTGTCATAAGGATGGATATGCGATTAGTAGATGATTTGAGGTATCTTATGATTGGTGCTATAAGAGCTTATGAAGGCTAGTATTATGGATCATCGGATGTTGTGTATTACGGCTTCATGCCGAGTGGGGGAGTCTGCTATCAACGATCGGTTTGCATGGATATATTAGTTTTGGTCTTAGATATATATGTCGTAAGGGAGGATTCCCCAAAATATGCACATGGCTAAGATCTGAGGTTTGCATGGGTTAGTGTTGAGACTTTCGATATTTCTATGCCATTATTAATTCTACATTTCAGTATACGATAGGTTAGAGAAATAGTTTCAGATTCACTGAAGGTCTCTTCAAAGTGATTATCTCAGTTGCAGCATTATTGGGTGCTTTAGGGAAATATAGTGGTTTATGGGCATTCAGAGAATAACTACCTATTTTGGGTGGATTGGAATTAATATGGAGGCCACGGGTAGGCCTAACAAGAATGTGTGTTCAACATTGGGTCGAAATTGTCTACTCGGAACATTTATTGTGGAGGAGTGTGATATCGGTCGGAGTGGATCTTATTCATGTTCTAATGTATTTCATGTCTTACTCTACTTTGCTATAATGAGTTGTGAGATTGTTGACTATCTACACACATAATGCAGTTATGTTTGGGTTGTTGAATGGTTGATTGCACCTTGGTTATGGTCTTCTTGTTTATGGTATATACTGATGTACGTATCTTTATGATTATGGTCATGTGCTTCACATGTTTGTTGTTGATATGCATATGGATGTGGATTGTAAGCATCATGGCTCGAGATGTCCCATGGGGACAGGTGTTCAGATTGGATCACGCATCGTAGCGGTGTTATATTGGGATATGAGCCTTCATGTTTATTTCGTGTGTTTTGGTTTTTCCTTGTGTGATGGATTGATGGCATTGCGCTTTATGGTGGTATCTATTAAGATTGAGTGTCAGTGCTCTCATGTGTTTCTTTTCCCATATTCAGCCATATTCGAGTTGTGCTTGTTAGATCCAGATTGAGATGTATGTGTCTAGGTGGTGTTTGGTGTAGCTTGTTGGTCGGGTGAGTGTTTATGATTTTTCACGTGTTTTTTATATCTTTATCAGTGTTGCGAAGATTTGGAACAAGGCTCTAGTCGTTATGAGGCTATTTACCGGTACTGGATTTGGTAATGGGCACCTATTGTGGACACACTTGTTGCTATGGGGATATAGGTGATGTGTTACATCATGTGGTTATACCTTATAGATGTACGCATGAGTTGTTGAAGTTGGTTGGGGGTTGGTACAATATATTTGCGTGGAAATCGGGTCTTTAGGGGATGATCAGATGTTGAAATTTGGTTCTAACGCTTATCAGTATAGGTGGAAGGAATAATCTTTAGTCAAGATGGTGTTGTCGGGCTTACATGGATTGGGGTGATGTGGGATTACCCGTATGTATATTTATGGTGAGTTATACAGTGATTTGATGTCTTTGGAGTGACTAATGGAACGTTCAAGGATGAACATATGTTTAAGTGGGTGAGAATGTAATGACCCGACCGGTCATTTTGGGTATTTACATTCAGTTAGGTGGTCTGAGGTCACAAGTTGCTTCATATTATGCAATATGACTTGTGTGTATGGTCGGTTTCGGTTTTCGAGTGTTTCGGGATTGATTTGGAAGAATGATTGTCATTTTAGAAGCTTTAAGTTGGAAGAGTTGACCAAGTTTGACTTTTGCATATTTGACCATGGGTCGGAGTTTCGATGGTTCTGTTATGTCCTAATGGTGATTTTAGACTTAGGCGTATGCCCAGAATTGGATTCGGAGGTTCCTAGGTTAATTTGGCACTTGTTTTCAAAAGTTAAAAATTTAAAGGTTTAGAATTTTTCTAAGTTTGACCATGGGTTGACTTTATGGACATCGGGTTAATATATGGGAATCGGAACTTGGAATTGGTCTGCTTTGTCATTTGTGACTTATCTGCCAAATTTGGTGTCGTTCCGAGTTGGTTTGATAGGAATCGGATGCGGCGTGGTGTTTGTAGAAGTTCTTGAGGTTCATTGTGATTTTCATGCGTTTTGATGTCCGATTCGTGGTTTCGGATATTATCTTGGTATTTTGATCACACGAGCGAGTTCTTATTATGCTTTTAGACTTGTGGGGATGCTTGGTGTGGAGCCCTGGGGGCTCGAGTAAGTTTAGATTAGTTTCAAATTGTTTTTGTTAACATTTCATGTGCTGGCCCAGGTTCCATCGCATTTGCGATGAGTACGTCGCAAATGCGATCATCATATTTGCGGAGGTTTTGTCGCAATTTCGACTAAGGGCTGCTTGGGAGGGACCTTGCATTTGGGAGGAATTCTTCGCTTTTGCGAAATCTTGTTGTTCACTTTTGCGGGAAAATTGTCGCTTTTACGGGAAAATTGTCGCTTTTGCGACGGGCAGCTGGGGGAAGAAGCTTCGCATTTGCAAAGTATTTTGTCGCAAAGGCGACATTTGCAGTGTCAGTCAGGGGTCGCTTTTGCGAACAATTGTTTGCTTTTGCGGTGGTCGCACTTGCTAACCCCTGGTCACAAATGCGACATCTGCACCTGGTTATATGTTTTGTATTTAGAGACTTAGTCTCATTTTATAACCTTTCGAGCCCTAGACTCGGTGGGAGGTGATTTGGAGGATAGGTTTTCATAGCAAACTATTGGACAAGTGATTTTGATCCTATTTCAATTATATTACATGATTATTTATGAGAATTAACATTTAAATCATGATATTTGAAAAGAAATTTTGGGATTTTTTACTATGTTTTGATTTTTTTTTTTGAGATTTTAGAGTCGAATTGGACTCGGATTTGAAGACAAAATACATATATGGACTCGTGAGGTTATGGGCAGTCGAGATCTACCCTTGGACTGGGGTTTTGACTGGACGAGCCCAGGGTTCACTTTTGGGGAATTGTGTAAAGATCTTAACTTTATTTATTGAAATTGGTTTCCCTTGCATTATTTGATGTTATTAAGTTGATTTTGGTTAGGTGTGAGCCGAGTGGAGGTGAAATTTAAAGGAAAAAGCTATTTTTGAATGTTGATTTGGCCGAGTTGAGGTAAGTATCTTGCATAACTTTGTGTTTGGGGAGGGGGGGACTACCCTGTAGGATTGAGCTTATTTGCACTATATGAATTATGTGGAAGACGTGTACATGAGGTGATGGGTGTGTACACGGGATTATATGTAGAAATTGACTGGTTTAAACTATTAGGTTAGTTATACATATTTAATTGTAGTTGTTATTAGCTTTATACTGATATTCTGCACAAGTTATTATGTCTAGTAGGTGTCTTGACTTATACCTCGTAACTACTCCTCCGAGGTTAGTATGGATACTTACTGGGTACCGACCGTGGTCTACTCATACTACACTTTTGCACATTTTTGTGTAGAGCCAGGTATTGGTGATAGCAGACTCAGGCAGAGTTAGTTTCTTGATCGCGAGGATTCAGGGTAGAGTTTCTAGGTCGTCGCAGTTCCTTGGAGTCCTTTTCTTTACATTTATACTGTCAAATAACTATCTGAATAGTATTGTATTTTTAGATATTTTTATTTATCCAGCTAGAGACCGTGACTCTATACTACCTAGTCTTTGGTATTGTAGTGATTATCACCGTGTTGGCATGTATCACCTTTATATTTCTTATTTATATTAAATTATGCTTCATAATATCTTGTTTAATTTGTTTAACGGGTGTAAGTGATCTCCTTACCAAGTATTAGAGATGAGGTGCCATCTCGATCCTTAAGGTGTGATTTGGGTCGTGACAAGTTCGTATCAGAGCTCTAGGTTCATAGGTTCTACGAGTTACGAGCAAGTTTAGTAGAGTCTTGCGAATGGGTACGGAGACGTCTGTACTTATCTTCGAAAGGCTACAGACCTATTAGGAAATTCCACTTCTTTCATTCTTTATCGTGCGGCATTGATTTAGCTTGAAGCATATATCTAATATTTCTTTATATCCACTCATATATGATGTTGCACACTCGGTATCACTTGTGCACTATTTTATGATGCTGCGGAAGGGCTTCAAGGGGGCTATGGATGCTTGATCATTGTCTCGAGGTGTTGTCTGCTGAGTACACGGATGTATTGGTATATCTTTCAGTTGTTCATGTGTGGGGTGCAGCGGGTTCTGGTACCTTGTTAGTGAGTACGTGATTGGAAGGATTTGATTGATTGCCTAGTTGTGTTGATCGTGGTTGGGTCATGGGAGAATGTTGATTGGAGGCTGGTCGGAGGTATTAGAGGTTATGTGTTTTGTATAGGACTTCTATTCAGAGAAAGGTACATATTATCATTCAAGTCACTTGAGGAAGCGGGCATGAGTGTCACGAGGATGGATATGCAATTAGTAGATGATTTGAGGTATCTTATGATTGGTGCTATAAGAGCTTATGAAGGTGTAGCACCCCAGAAAAGTTTGAAGTTATTAAGCTCTATTAAGGAAGTTGATGTGTGCTAATAATATTATTTTATATGCAGAAGAGGGCTATTAATATGATGGATATCAATTGGATATGATAATAAGTGTACAAGGCATATTATAAGTGATGTGGGGTCTAAGGAGAGGCCTAAGTCTAAGTCATGTTGGAAAATTACATGATAGACTAAAGTTACAAATGAGTACGCATAAAACCAAACTTTGGATAAATATTTCTACATATATATATATATAAGGAGTTATGTGATGAAAAACCTATCAAATGAAAGATCATCGAGTCTAGTTTCTAATGCTTCAAGCAGTTCGTCATTTGGACACTCCTACAAGAAGTTATGACCTAATTACAAAATGCTAGCAGAATGTGTCACTACCGCGGCGCGCCTGTGGGGATTTCTAGAACACTTCAAAATTTCATTTCTAGGCAAATTTTTCACTACCGCGCCGCGCGGCGCGGCGCGGCTGTGCAAATTTAAGGAGTTTTACAACCCGACCCCATTTTAATAAATAGCCTTTGGGGCTTTATTTGGGACAATTTTATGGTGAGTCTAGAGAGAGGTGAGAGAATTTTAGAGAGAGAAGGAGAAAACCTAACCTCCCAATCATCTAATCTTGCACCAATCTTCAAGAATCAAGGAAGTCAATCACTAGATTATCTTTTGTCCGAGTAAGTCCTACTTCTAAGCTTTCATACAAGAGGTTATGAGTTCAAATATATTGTGGGATTGGAAATAGGCCATGCATGTGACACAAAGTTGTAGTAAGTGGGGTTAATGAACCATTTTGTGTAGTTTCTTGTTGAAATTGGTTGAGGGATGAAAGGATTTCCATTGTAGAGCCTTGTGGTCTATTTCGCATGTTAGGTGTTTGACAAAATTCCTAAGAGAGTTACATCATGGAAATCCTTCTAATTATTAACCGATTTTCACTATCTTCCTATAGATTGTTATTGCTAGAAGTGTTGGGGCATTGTAGTAACTTAATGAAAGCTCGGACAAGGTATGTTGGCCAAACTTTCTCTCTTGGAATTGAATTCCATAATGTTTTCGTAAGTTTCAAAGTATGGGTTGCGTATTAAAATGTTGTGGCTTTGAATCGTATTTCAAATGAAAGCTAGTATACCAAATTGTGTGAGAAAATCTCAATATTCTTAAGACACTGAATTGCTCATATGTGTACCTAAAACCTTGATTGGAAATGTCTTGTTGTTGATAACCTATGAAGGTGGTTGGAAATTAAATAATTGAATTGGGGATATAGAGTGTGGCCAACGTGCCAAGAATTTAAGTTATGATTGTAGCTAGTAGTGCAAATGATTTGAGAGAATGCGATAAAGAATAAGTAATGACCCTCGACTCAACTGTGTTAAAAGTGATTTGGAAAAATAGAATTTGCCTAAGAGCTTTTGTAATCAATATATGCCCATTAGTGACTTCTTTAACTAATGCTTTGCTTTATAAATATGTCCAATGTGATTCGAGTTCTATATACTCATGTGTTAAAATTGTACATTGTGATTTCTGGGGAAGAGTATTGCAAGAGTAAATGGTGTATTGATTGTTTATGATTTTTCATGTGTGTTTCTATTGTTGGTTGGTATGCCCCATTCTTTGAGAAGAAACTATTTGTGTTTAAGGTTCCCATTACAAATGGATTTGAAGTATATGATTTCTGAAATATTCTATATGTTGATATTTGATGGTGATCTTTGAAATTGAAAGAAGTGAAAGTATGGAATATGAAATACGGCCATCGTGCTAGGAATAAAGAAACTTGTGAATGGCCAAATGAGCCAAGGAAATATCGGCATTGTGAATGACTGGAAATACGAATGATAATTTATACAATGTGAAAGATGTTCAGGTGAGTACAATTGTATTTATGTTACCTCTGTGTGCAAATTAAATCAAAAATATTATTGGGAGAATTATTAGCAAAACCGAGGAAGGGTGGATCACAAGGACCGCACCTGAAACTACACGTACCGGTGTAGGGGTGGATTGGGATTATTCCCCTTATTTGGGATGAAATTGGAACCTTTGGGAAATTGTGATATTACTCCCCTTAATTGGGATGAAACTGGAACCTTTGTGGATTGGAAAAGTCAACCCACACGAAATATGTGGGAAGGCGGCCTAGCTGATCGGGTGGAGATCGGACGCCATGTTGCACACATGGTGGTACTACTTTTGGTAACAACTTTCTTTTGCATCACCTGTCAAACCACATTGTCCGTGGGGAGATGGCCTAGCCGATCGGGCGTGATCGGATAACAAAGACGGTGGTATATCGGTGCTAATGATCTCCCAACCAAAATTGTATATGAAGTTCGTATTTTGAAAATTATTATATTTTAACTGGACATTTGGATATTGTTGATTATGACTTGCTGCTTCTATGTGTTTCCTTTTCTTATATGGGCATTCTATTTTGAAAAAGGACTTTTATCTCTACATACTAGTGCTATTCGACTGTACTAATGTCCCTTTTTCCGGGGGCGCTTCATCTTTGATGGATGTAGATAGTTCTACAGTAGGAGGTATTGATCAGTGATAGCAGTACACTCTTTTCAACTCATTTGGTGAGCCCCACTTCATTTCGGGGTCATGTATCTTTTGTTTGATGTTCTACTTGTGTTTTGAGATATAGCCGGGGCCTTATTGCCGGCATTTCCATATTACTCTTCAGTTGTACTTAGAGGCTCCGTAGACAGGTTGTGGGTGGTGTTTGATGTTGGGAATTGAATTAGAACGGTTTGTATTTGGCAGCATGTTTTTCAATAAATCTATAAACTTGTACTATTTTGGATTATTGAATGATGTTGTTAATGGGAATGAAATGGAAGTGGTTATTGCAATCTTTTCAGTATTAGATTAACGGAGTACATTTCCTCGTTATTCAAGGATGAATTTGGGTAGAATGAAATCTAACAGGCTTGTTCAGCCGGGTTTACTCGGTTGAGTGCCGGTCGCGTTCCCCGAGTTTGGGGCGTGACAGAAGGCTAGTATTGTGGATCATCGGATGTTGTGTCCTACGGCTTCACGCCAAGTGGGGGAGTCTGCTATCAATGATCAGATTGCATGGTCAAAGTAGTTTTGGTCTGAGGTATATATGGCGTATAGGAGGATTCCATAAACTTTGCACATGGCTACGATCTGAAGTTTGCATGGGTTAGTGTTGAGACTTTCGGTACTTCTATGCCATTATTAATTCTACACTTCAATATACGAGAGGTTAGAGAAATAATTTCAGATTCACTGAATGTCTCTTCAAAGTGAGTATCTCAGTTTCATCATTATTTGGTGCTTCAGGGAAATATAGTGGTTTATGGGCATTCAAAGAATAACTACCTATTTTGGGTGGATTGGAATTAATTTGGAGGCCATGGGTAGGCCTAACGAGAATGTGTGTTCAACATTGGGTCGAAATTGTCTACTCGGTAGAGTTACTATGGAGGAGTGTGATATCGGTTGGAGTAGATCTTATTCGTGTTCTAATGTGTTCCATGTGTTACTCTACTTTTCTACGATGAGTTGTGACATCGTTGACTATCTACACACATGATGCAGTTATGTTTGGGGTGTTGAATGGTTGATTGCACTTTGGTTATGGTCTTCCTATTTGTAGTATATAGTGATGTACGTATCTCCATGATTATGTTCATATGCTTCACGTGTTTGTTGTTAATATGCATATGGTTGTGGATTGTAAGCATCATGGCTCGAGATGTCCCATGGGGACCAGTGTTCGGATTGGCTCACGCATCGTAACAGTGTTATATTGGGATATGAGCCTTCATGTTTATTTCGTGTCTTTTGGTTGTTCCTTGTGTGATGGATTGATGGAATTGGGCTTTGTGGTGGTATCTATTGAGATTGAGGGGTGGCGCTCTCATGTGTTTCTTTTTCCATATTCAGCCATATTCGAGTTGTGCTTGTTGGATCCGGATTGAGATGTATGTGTCTAGGTGGCGTTTGGTGTAGCTTGCTGGTCGGGTGAGTGTTTATGAGTTTTCACGTGTTTCTTATATCTTTATCAGTGTTGTGAAGATTTGGAACAAGGCTCAAGTCGTTATGAGGCTATTTACCGGTACCGGAGTTGGTAATAGGCACCTATTGTGGACACACTTGTTGCTATGGGGATATGGGTGATGTGTTATGTCATGTGGTTATACCTTGTGGATGTACGCATGAGTTGTTGCAGCTGGTTGGGGGTTAATACAATATGTTTGCGTGGAAATCGGGTCTTTGGGGGATGATCAGATGTGGAAATTTGGATCTAATGCTTATCCGTATGGGTGGACGGAATAATCTTCAGTCAAGATAGTGTTGTCGGGCTTACATAGATTGGGGTGATGTGGGATCACCCGTACGTATGTTTATGGTGAGTTATACAGTAATTTGATGGCTTTGGAGTGACTAATGAAACGTTCAAGGATGAACATATGTTTAAGTGGGAGAGAACGTAACGACCCGACCGGTCGTTTTGGGTATTTGCATTCAGTTAGGTGGTTTGAGGTCACGAGTTGCTTCGTATTATGCAATATGACTTACGTGTATGGTCGGTTTCGGTTGCGAGTGTTTCGGGATTAATTCGGAAGAATGGTTGTCATTTTAGAAGATTTAAGTTAGAAGAGTTGACCAAGTTTGACTTTTGCATATTTGATCCCAGATCGGAGTTTCGATGGTTCTGTTAGGTCCTAATGGTGATTTTAGACTTAGGCGTATGCCCAGAATTGGATTCGGAGGTTCCTAGGTTAATTTGGCACTTGTTGGCAAAAGTTAAAAATTTAAAGGTTTTGAATTTTACTAAGTTTGACTATGGGTGGACTTTATGGATATCGGGTTAAGATCTGCAAATCAGAACTTGGAGTAGGTCTGCTTTGTCATTTATGACTTGTCTGCCAAATTTGGTGTCATTCCGAGTTGGTTTGATAGGAATCAGATGCGGCGTGGTGTTTGTAGAAGTTCTTGAGGTTCATTGTGATTCTCAT
The DNA here is from genome assembly GCF_000715075.1 of Nicotiana tabacum. Taxonomy (NCBI): domain Eukaryota; kingdom Viridiplantae; phylum Streptophyta; class Magnoliopsida; order Solanales; family Solanaceae; genus Nicotiana; species Nicotiana tabacum. The sequence continues at coordinate 61,329,529 of NC_134094.1, read as the reverse complement.
ATGTTTTGATGTCCGATTCGTGGTTTCGGATGTTATCTTGGTATTTTGATCGCACGAGCGAGTTCTTATTATGCTTTTAGACTTGTGGGGATGCTTGGTGTGGAGCCCCGGGGGCTCGGGTAAGTTTGGATTGGTTTCAAATTATTTTTATTAACATTTCATGTGCTCGTCCTAGTTCCATCGCATTTGCGATGAGTAGGTCGCAAATGCGATTATCACATTTGCAGAGGTTTTGTCGCAATTGAGACTAAGGGCTGCTTGGGAGGGACCTCGCATTTGGGAGGAATTCTTCGCTTTTGCGAAATCTTGTTGTTCGATTTTGCGAGCAAATTGTCACTTTTGCGGGAAAATTGTCGCTTTTGCGACAGGCAGCTAGGGGGAAGAAGCTTCGCATTTGCGAAGTATTTTGTCGCAAAGGCGACATTTGCAGTGTCAGTCAGGGGTCTCTTTTGCGAACAAATTGTTCGCTTTTGCGTTGGTCGCATTTGCAAACCCCTGGTCGCAAATGCGACATTTGCAGTGTCAGTCAGGGGTCGCTTTTGCGAACAAATTGTTCGCTTTTGCGTTGGTCGCATTTGCAAACCCCTGGTCGCAAATGCGACATCTGCATCTAGTTATATGTTTTGTATTTTGGGACTTAGTCTCATTTTATAACCTTTCGAGCCCTAGACTCGGTGGGAGGTGATTTGGAGGATAGATTTTCATACTAAACTATTGGATAAGTGATTTTGATCCAATTTCAATTATATTACATGATTATTTATGAGAATTAACATCTAAATCATGATATTTGAATAGAAAATTTGGGGATTTTTTACTATATTTTGAAAAATGAAAAGTAGAGATTTGAGAGTCGAATTGGACTCGGATTTGAAAACAAAATACATATTTGGACTCCTGGGATTATTAGTAGTCGGAATCTACCCTTGGACTCGGGTTTTGATCGGGCGGGCCCGGGGTTGGATTTTGTTACCTTTTGGGAAATTGTGTAAAGATCTTAACTTTATTTATTGATAGTGGTTTCTCATGCATTATTTGATGTTATTAAGTTGATTTTAGTTAGATTTGAGCCGAGCCCAGGTGAACTTTAAAGGAAAAACTATTTTTGAGTGTTGATTTTGCCAAGTTGAGATAAATCTCTTGCCTAACTTTGTGTGGGAGAAACTACCCCATAGGATTGAGCTTAATTGCACTATTTGAATTATGTGGAAGATGTGTACATGAGGTGACGAGTGTATACATGGGCTTATATATGGAAATTGACCGGTTTAAACTATTAGGTTACTTATAAGAATTTAATTGTAGTTGTTATTACGTGTTATCTCTTTCATTGTCAAGTTATTCTCATGCTTTTTGTCGTTATCGTTGTTGCATGTTCTAACTTTCATTGTCAAGTTTACTCTTATATGCTTTAATTGAAGTTGTTATTATATGTTCTATCTTTCATTGTCAGGTTTACTCTTATATGCTTTAATTGAAATTGTTATTACATGTTCTGTCTTTCATTGTCTAGTTTACTCTTAAATGCATTTAATTGAGGTTCTTATTACATGGCATATCTTCCATTGTTGAGTTTATTCTTATGCATTTAATTGGTGTTGTAGTTATTGAGAGCTATTAACCTTATAATTGAAGTTATTTTTTTATGGAATATCTATCGGTGTTGAGTTATTTTTGTTCCATTGTGTTATTGTTGAAACTCTTGTATACATTGTTGTTAAGCCGTGGGCTATGCATTGTTGTGATATTGGTATTGTTGTTTTTGTAATGTTGTGCCATATGGGCACGTGTGGTGCGAGTTAATATGTTATGTTGTTATGTTTTTGGCACATGTGGTTCTATTGAGCGGATTATTGGGGTGTTTGCATGAGGTTTCTGCCGTTCTATTATTATTATTATTGATATTGCACATGCAGCGAGACAATGGGGACTAAATTTGTATGTATCGGATTTGCGCATGGGGTGAGACAAGGTGGGATAATTGTTGATGCGCGTGTGGCTAGACAAGGCGGGCATTTACTATATTGTTGCACATGCGGTGAGACAAGGGGGGCTATATCAGGGATAATATGTGATGGCATAGGGGCATATTCTTGATGATATTCGTGTGGCGGAGTGACTTCCTTATACGTGTCATGCATATTACGTGATTTGTTGTGTTGTTTCCAATGCGCTACTCGGTGTCTTCGATATTACTTGTTGACTTGAGTTGTGATAGTACACTTGCACATGCATACACCGTAAAATATCATTTATACCAGTCGAGGAGTGTGAAACTTGATGTTCATTGACCATGTACATGCATTCTTGTATATCTGCTTTCTCTGCTATATGATTGGACTGTTAGCCGGTGACAACGCCGGGAAAGTTATGATATTGAGCCCGTGATCATGCCGAGCGGATTATAATATTGAGCATATGACCATGACGGGAGAATCATGATATTGAGCATGTGACCATGTCTAGCGAATTGTGATATTGAGCCTGTAACCATATCAGGCGGATTGTGATATTGAGCATGTGACCATGCCGGGCGGATTGAGATATTGGCACGTGAGGTGTCTGTGCAGCACGTGAGTTGTCCATGTGGTTGTGCTTGATAATATGGGCACGAGGTGCCATGTGTGATTTGTGATTTGGGACTCGTGACTTATGGTTATGAGGTGTGGTGCCTCGGGGTGATTTTTGTTGTAAACCTTGTATTAGAACGGCTTGATTATTTGGTTGTCATTTGTTTTCTTTAATTGATTTCACTAGTACTTTAATTGTGTTCTGATTACTTTACTATTTTATCACATGTTTATTCCTTGTTGTCATATACTGATTCTTACTTCCATTATTAACTTTATACTAATATTCTGCGCAGGTTATTATGTCTAGTAGGTGTCTTGACTTGTACCTCGTCACTACTCCTCTGAGGTTAGTCTCGATACTTACTGGGTACCGACCGTGGTGACTCATACTAGACTTTTGCACATTTTTGTGCAGATCCAGGTATTTGAGATAGTGGACTCATGCAGAGTTAGTTTCTTGATTGCGAGGATTCAGGGTAGAGAATCTTGGTCGTCGTAATTCCTTATAGTGCTTTCCTTTACATTTATACTGTCAAATAACTATCCGAACAGTTTTGTAATTTTAGATATTTGTATGTATCCAGCTAGAGTTCGTGATTTTGTACTACCTAGTCTTGGTGATTGTAGTGATTATCGTTGTGTTGGCATGTATCACCTTTAAATTTCTTATTTAAATTAAATTCTGTTTCATAATATCATGCTTAATTTGTTTAACTGTTGTAAGTGACCGCCTTACCTAGTTTTAGAGACTAGCTGTCATCACGATCCTTACGGTGGAATTTGAGCCGTGACACAATCAAACTGTAGGATTCAAGAGCACTAACTAGTTGCAAAGAGAAACGAGCAAAAATTAGAAAATCAGAGTTTCAGCAGTGGTTCATCAGCAGCGATTGAAGGAGAACAGCGAGAATCTCAAGGTCTCCGGTGCATCAGAGTTCAAAGAAGTCTCAATGGGATCTGAGCAGTGCTTGCATCGAAGTAGGCTCTTGAATGGTACCCAGGGTGGCCTTGGCTTCCAACTGGCCAAGAACACGATTAACAATAGTAGTGTTTAGAGAATCAGAACAAAATAGGATCAATATGAGGGAGAGAGATTATGACTAAAAAGTCTGCCCTAAAGGGAAATCAGGGAGGGGTTTATATAGTGTTTGATTCACACAAATCAAAAGGAAAACACCAATTAATATCACTGAATGAAGGAATGAATCACATGTAAAACATATTTGAATCGGATTAGGACAAGAATATACGCAGAAGGTCAATCGAAAATTATTCAGCAATTTGGGTTGCCAGACGAGTAAGGATTTTCCCCTAAATGTACCAAGCCACGATTCCGTATAGAATCAATATTCCAAAAATGCATTGAATCTTCTTATTCGATACTTGCCATGTTCAGGAAAGTATCGTTAGCTTTTCACGCAAATATGCCATAAAAAGGCAAGTACCAGAGAAATGAGGAACCAAGAAAGGTAATAACATCATAGTAGAACCACAGGTCGATTCCAATCCAGGAAAGGAAAGGAAATATCATGTCGGCTAGGTTTGGGAGGAGTATGGTTTACATATGAGAGGATTTGAGGGCGGCTGAAGTGGGAAAATGAGGAGTAGGGTTTAGTTAGGAGATATATGGAAAGGGATGGGGCTATTGTGGGTCGTTGATCTCTTAAGATCAACGATCGAGATTATAAAAAGGTAAGTGGGGCAGATAGCGGGTCGTGGACAGGTATATGGTATTGGTATATTTTGTTTGGGCCTCAGATGGGTAAGTTGGCTTGGACCATATTTGCTCCGAGTTCCAGCCCTACATTGGGCCATAATTTAAAACACATGAAAAATTAATAAAATAAATTATAAAATGGTTAACAAAAATAATGAAATGCTACTTATGGAATTAACACTTTAAAAATAGTAGATTATAATTGTAAAAATATAAAAATACTATTTTGACCTAAATATCATATTAAATGTTGTTATTGTAAAATATGGGCTATTATTGCAAATCAATATGCAAATGGTATAAAAATGCAAATAAAATTGTGTGAAATGATGTAAAATAAAATAAAATATGCATAGAAATATAGATAACTAGTTTGGACAACTAACCACTCAGAAATAATTTTAAAGAAATAATAAATAAATATTTATCAATTAAAATACTAGATTCAATTAAAAATACTTATAATATGAATAAAATAATTTGTATAAACTTCCATGATAATAATTTGATAAAACGTGTTGTGAAGATAATAGATTAATATTTAAAATATGTCATGGAATAGTAGTGCAAGGAAATATTCTATAAATAATATTTAAAAATATATAAAAATCTTATGAATATACTAGTTAAGTGGAAAATATGAGGGCAAAATTGAGTATCAACAAATACATGGGAGCATTAAACATGAATAGGAGGTCAACTTCTAGTCTCATTTGAATTATACAAGCATGGCATCTAAACATGATAGTACACATTGAGAATGAATAATACTTATTCAAACTATTAAGACCAACAATATTTAACCACATTACATAAAGATCTTCTAGATAGTGTCCTCAAATATCAAAGGGTCATGAGATGACAAGAATACTTGTTTACAGTTACATAGAAAAAATGGGCATGTGATTGCAAGTCAACATTTATATATTCAAGAAAATAGGATCACATATTAAGCTCTAAAGTATAAACATGCCAATCTAGGTAGACAAAGTTTGACATATTCAGATTATCATGATAAGCAAAACATATCTGCTAACATAAATCATTCCACTTAGATGAACAGAACAATGTAGTACGATAAGCATGATTATCAACCAGAACCACTCGGCTAACTAAGCAGATCAACATGATAATATAGGCATGATTATAAATGGGGGTCATTCAATTAGCTAAGCATAAACAACATGATAATATAAGCATGAGGATCGTTCAAGCAGGATAACATAATGATATAGGCATGAGAATGTTTCAATTAGGTAAACAGAACAATATGATGGTATAAGCATAAAAGTTAATAAGAATCATTCAATCAGCTTAAGTAGAACAATTTGATAACATAATAATGGGAATCAATAAGCATCATTTAATTAGAAGAACAACAGGATAAACCAAACATGGTAGTCAACAAAGAAATCAATTAGTTTAATCAACATAAGGAATCAAACATGACTGTCCACAAGGAAATCGACAACTACACATAAGAAACTATAAAGCAAAATCGATTACAAAAATGAAATTAGAGGTTTGTTGACCTTCTTTAGGGTAGCAAACCAAGTAACTGTCCTTAGTCGTTTAAGAATCAAAATTCAAAACCAATTCCCAGTAGATAACTCGAGCAGAAAAGAAAAGAGAAAAAGGAAATTAGAGAAGTTTTATGAGTACTTAAGTATGGAGCATTTATTAGGTCTTCCTTATTGTAGCTGTGTGTTTGGTGAGGGCATTAAAGCCCTCTATTTATAGATACAATTGAGACTTAAGGTTTCATTCAAATTTGAAAAATAAGTGGAAGGTGACGATGAACGTTGATGAGAACAAGAAGGGAAAAATGAAAACAATAGAGGGGAAATCATAGTGAATTTACCTTGACATGAAGTGGTGAAGGAAATCGGTCATTGGAGACCAAAGGACCATCGGTCAAAGCCAATATCCAGAGGTCACTTTGCGTTTGACCTCTGGACTAAAATCGTCATGGTGAGGTCAAAGATATCATGAATCTGTAGTTGCATATGATGATGTGAACGAGCAAAAGAATGATATGATGAGATTCAAGCTCTTTTACATTTGGGATGTAGGGTTTCTGGGTTTAGGATTCGAAATTGGATGAGGGAAGGGGGAATATTCGGCAGGATTTTCGGCTCAATAGGAGAAATGATGAAGCTTCCAGTTTGTCTCGAATGATTTTGCATAAATTGGTGCTATGTTTCAGAGCTGGCAGGGTGTGAGGGGATGAGAGAAAAGAGAGAAGAAGAGGAAACATGGGCGGTTGGTGAGACGAAAATGTCTCTAGGGTTTGGGAGTTGGTCTTTGCTTAAAGTGAGAGATTGCATGGGAGCCGTTGGGTCATTTAGATCAACGGCTCCAGATTTTTGGAAATAAAAAGAGAGGAGGATATTTATGAGGAATAAATCATGGATTGTTGGATCATTTTTGTCCAACGGTGGAGATAAATACGCTGGTGGATTTAGCATTAAAGATGAATTGCGATAAATTTTGGACCGCTGATTTGATCAACGGTCCAGATGGACTGTGTTTGTTTTGTGAGTAACTTAGAGGGGGCAACATGGCATGGTGTGATTAGTGGAGAGGGAGTATTTAGGATTGCCAAGTAGGACGGGTAATGGGCAGATCAGACTAGGTCAGAGGTATTAGGCTGGTGTTTTGGGCCAATTAATTGAGTATTAGGCAAGAATTTGAATTTAAAATCTACCAATTGCAATTGTAGCCTATTTAAAGTTTTAACCCCCTTTTTATAACTAAATTAATAAACTTATTTAATCCTAATAAAATATTTAATAGATGTATTATTAATCAATTACTATAAGCTTGTTTAAAATAATAATAATAACTAATAATATTCGTCAATTAAATTATAAAAGCTAATTGTTTGATTAATTAAAGTAGAAGAGGTACTATAATTAACTATTATTATACTTATTGTTACCTATTATATTATTTATATTTGAGAAAAACAGTTACTAATAATTTTTAAAATGCTTTTATTACATTATTGTTGATCAATAAGCGTAAGAAAATATTAATTTAAAAAGGGAAGGGTCAAAATTCATCGTCAACATCTGCCTCTCTTTGATCAGACACGATGAAAGAGTTTGCGGGAAGAGAAATTGACTTAATGACCAATGTTTTACTGACTTTAGGCATATACTGCAAAGATAGTGTATGAATTTGTGAAAGACAATGACTCGTAAGATTACAGCCGAATCCTGGTTTTGAATCGCATGCATACCTCGGGCTTAACTAGAATCAGACCATATGTAGTTCTGGAATGATGATTTGGAGAGCGCTATGCTTGCAGGAATTGCCCAAGTATCATGTTATGATGATACTGCAAGACTAAAAGATTTCGAGACCCAATGACTTCTGAATTGCTGCTTGATTGTAGATTTTGAAGGATTTTGACAATTGTGGAGTTCTACTGGTCGAATTGAGTTGGAAATTGGATCCTTGGCTCGCTTATGATTCTGTTGTCCCTTAGTAGCGGTGTAACCTGGTTTGCTGTTAGGAGGAAGTTCCACGTTGTAATGTTTGAACCTGTAAAAGAAAGATACACACATACACATATATCATAATGCAAATATGTTAGGATATATTGTAAATATGTAGGAATGACAATGCTTGGCTGCCGGCTAGCCTTTATTGGGGATTTCTGGGCGATGAGATGTTTGAATCCAGAGCCTACGAGTTGTGGAGCATTATTTGGTATGCCGGGGATCGGATGTTTGAACTTTGAAGCCTCCGATCGATGGAGCATTATTCTGGATGCCGGGGACGGGATGTTTGAACTTTGACTTTGAAGGTTAACCAGGTTGTGTACCATTCTGAAGTTGTCAGAGCGTTTGACTTTGACTTTGAATTTGAATATCCATGCGATGGGAGTATTCGACTTTGAATTTTACTTTAAATTTGATTTTTCTCGCGATGGGAATATTCGACTTTGAATTTGAATCTCCGCGCGATGGGAGTATTTGACTTTGAATTTGAATATCCGCGCGATGGGACTATTTGAATCTCCACGCATTGGGAGTATTTGAATTTGAATCAAGCAAGAATGTAAAAACGCATGTAAGCTGCACAAATAAAACATCAAGACATTTAAAGTAAAAATAAGATAATAAATTAGCATGCCCAAGAGATACTCTTGACTGCAGAACTAATTTGCGGCCGTCGATCGGCGAAACGTGTGCAGAAATTGAATGGTCCATCCTTTGGCGGTGGAACATGATAGCTATATAACATGATGACGCATCCGGGTCGGACTTTACAACTATATAATGAGCTCCAATTGGTAAACCTATCGGTCCAATTTGTACAAGGTGCTCCGATTGATAAAGCGGACGGTGTGATATGTACAGTGCAATGCAATCTGTACATAGCGATCGGTGCAATCTGTACAAGGCGCTCCGATTGGCAGAGTAGACGATGCGATATGTACTACATGATCCAATTGGCAGAGTAGATGGTTTGATATGTAAAAGGTGCTCCGATTGGCAGAGTAGATGGTTTTGATATGTATAAGGAACTCTGGCTTTGGGACACCTGCAAATAATTCAAAGTTAGTTTTTAGCTATATGAGACTGAAACTACTTGAACAATAAAGGAGGATTAAAAGCTCATGAGGGTAGCAGGTCTGGCACGGATTCTGACGTTATCTGGCGCCCTTTGATTCCTGTCAATATTGCACTCAAAGAAACATTCTTAGTAGGAGAGGGGCGTTGATTTGTATTGATCGTAAACTTGGCCTTGCCTCGACTCTAGTGAAACATACCATGAGGTTAGGCAGGTGGTAAAGTAGTTTTTTTCTTTTTTGAAAAATATTATTCTTGAAAAATTATTTATGTTTATGATAAATGTTGTCGTTCTAGATTATGACATGTTTTGACGCTTCCCTTGATGCAAGTATCATTTCTAGATGGCTCTGTTTTTCTTATGATGTTTTTTGGATATACCCCCTGACGATGAAGTTTCCTTGTTGATGCGATCATTCGTAGCCTATACAATGCATTACAAAGGCTTTCCTAGGGTGACAACCAAACCTTTTTAGGTTTCCTACGTATCCAAAGGAATAAGGTCTGAGCATATTTCGAACGTATGAGTAAATAAAAATATTGAAATGATTGAGCCTGACTCAGGCAACCTAGGTATCCAAATGGAATCAGCTCAAAACGCAATTCGTTATAATAGATGCAAAATAATGGAAATAGAATTTGAAATGATATGTCCGAGTCTGACTCAGACTGCCTACGTATCCAAACGGAATCAGGTTAAAACGTAGTTTGATCACAATTGATGACCGAACCCGAAATGGATTGCCTATGTAATCCTACCAAAGGAAATCAAGCCATGACATAGTTCCGAATAGATGAAAATGATATTTGAATTTTCTATTACAAAAAGGGGGACTGGACCCTATGTTGGTTGCCTACGTATCCCACCGTGGAAAGTCAGGTCGAGCGTAGTTCTGTTACACAAAACCCTAACTATATTGTCTTCAAATGTAGTATATCTTGATTACGTCTGAATTGATGGGCTTTGTGCTAACCCTGCCGTCAATCTCTACTAAGATTAATGCTCCTCCTAAAAATATCCGATGGACCACATAAGGACCCTACCAATTTGGCACAAATTTCCCTTTAGCTTCCTCTTGATGGGGAAATATCTTCTTCAAGACCAGTTGCCCCGGCGTGAACTGCCGAGGTTTTACATCCTTTTTGAATGTGTTGGATATTCTATATTGATACAGCTGACTATGACAAACTACGTCCATCCTCTTTTCATCGATGATCATGAGTTGTTCCTGCCTGACACATATCCATTCTGCATCGTCCGACTTGTCTTCCTATATGATTCTTAAAGATGGTATCTCGACCTCTGCAGGTATTAAGGCTTCAGTAGAATATACCAGTATGTATGTTGTTTCCCTGGTAGATGTCCTCATCGTGGTACGGTAACCAAGTAGGGAAAATGATAATTTTTCATGCCATTGCCTGTGATTGTCTACTATCTCTCGCAAGATCTGCTTCATGTTTTTGTTGGCTGCTTCAACTTCTCCATTCATTTGCGGTCTATATGCTATGGAATTATGATGGACGATTTTGAAATTTTTCCAAATTTCCCTCATAATATCGCTATTGAGATTGGTTGCATTGTCAGTTATGATTAAATCCGAGATCCCGAATTGGCAGACTATGTTTTTAAGAACAAAATATGTCACCATGTTCTTTGTAACAACCTTGTATGTGGAATATTTGACACATCTGGTAAAATAATTGATGTCTATAGATAAAATGATGTCCATTTTATGCAGCCGGCTCTATGGGTCCAATTACATCGATGCCCTAAGCGGCAAACGACCAAGGATAACCTATTGTGTTTAACTCATTTGGCGGGACCCTGATGAAATCCCCGTGAATCTAGCACTGATAACATTTATGCACGTAGTGAATGCTATCCCTTTCCATGGTCATCCAAAAGTATCCTTCCCTTAGAATCTTTCTGGCTAAAGTAAAACCATTCACTTGAGGCCCACATGTTCTTGCATGTATATCTTCCGGTAATCTTGTTGCTTCGGTAGCATCAATGCACCTTAACAAACCCAAGTCCGACGTCCTTCTGTATAGAACTTCCCCATTAAGGAAAAAGTGATTCTCCAGTCTTCTTAATGCTCGTTTATGTCCGGTAGTAGCATTCTCTGGATATTCCCTTACATCAAGGAATCTCTTGATGTCATGATACCAAGGTTTTTCATTCAGTTATTTATCTACATGGAAGCAATACTCATGCTGGTCCCAGATCTCTACTTCCATATGGTCAATGTAATTCTTGTCTGGGTGTTGAATCATGGATGACAATGTTGCAAGAGCATCGGCAAATTCATTTTGGATTCTAGGAACATGTTTGAACTCGATCTTGGTGAACTTCTCACACAATTCCTTTACACAATGCAAGTACGGAAGGATTGTGACGTTCTTGGTGGTCTATTCCCCTTGGACTTGGTGAATCAGCAAATCAGAAACTCCTATGACCAAAAGTTCCTTGATATTCATATCGACCGCCATCTTGATCCCAAGGATACATGCTTCGTACTCTTCCATATTATTTGTACATGGGAACTTTATATTTGCTGAATTCGGATAATGTTGTCCTAATTCAGAGACTAAGGCCACCCTGATTCCTACTCCCTTGATGTTTGCAGCTCCATTGAAGAACATCCTCCACCTCGGGTATGACTCTAAAATGTCTTCCCCGGCGATAACACTTCTTAATCCGGGAAATACGTAGTAAGTGGCTCGTAGTCTTTGTCCACCAATTTTTATGCGAGATGATTGGCCAATGCTTGTCCTTTAATAGCTTTCTACATCACGTACTCGATGTTGAACTCACTGAGAAGGATCTGCCATTCTGCTAACTTTCTAGTAGGCATTGGTTTCTGGAAGATGTACTTGAGTGGGTCAAGTCTGTATATCAAATACGTGGTATATGCCGACAAGTAATGTATTAACTTCTGCGCGATCCAATTTAAAGCACGACATGTCCGTTCCAACAAGGTGTATCTGGTCTCATCGTGTTGCCTCAACACACATCCAAATGTATTATCCAAAACGGACAAATATAGTTAGCAATGCTTTTCCAGGTTCGGGAGGAACTAGCACGAGCGAGCTAGACAAGTACTCCTTGATTCTGTCGAAAGCTTTTAGGCCTTATTCTGCCCATTTCGTAGCGTCATCATTCTTCAACAGCTTGAAAAATTGGTTCACAAATCACCGTTGACTAGGCTATGAATTGGCTGATTTAGTTCAATCTCCTGAGGGCTCCTGAATAGCCTTGATCTTTGAGGGATCTAACTTTATCCCCTTCCTACTGACAATGAATCCTAACAATTCTCGCGGGAACTCTGAACGCACACTTTGCAGGATTCAACTTCAAATTGTATCTTTGCAACCGTTCGAAGAACTTCCTCAAGTCACTAAAATGATATGTACTCTCCCATGAATTGATGATGACATCATCCACATATACTTCAATCTCTTTATGGATCATATCATGAAAAAGGGGTCGTCATGGCCCTCACGTAGGTGGCACCAGCATTCTTGAGGCCAAATTGCATGACCTTGTAGTAGTAAACTCCCAATGGTGGGGTGAATGCTATTTTCTCTGCATCTTCTTCCTGCATCAAAAACTGGTGATACCCGACTAAAAAATCCACGAACGATTGTAAATCATGATTTTTACAGTTGTCAATAAGGATATGGATATTGGACAGAGGAAGTTCGTCCTTGGAACTTGCTTTGTTGAGATCTCGTTAATCCACACATATCCTAATCTTTGTGTCCTTCTTAGGCACTGTCACTATGTTGGCCAACCAGGTAGGTAGTTCATGACCCTTACCACATTCGCCTCTATTTGCTTAGTAACTTCTTCTTTGATTCTTAGACTCAAATCAAGCTTGAATTTCCTAAGTTTCTTCTTGACTGGTGGCTTGGCGGGATTAGTAGGGAATTAGTGCAAGACAATTTCAGTACTTAGTCCAGGCATATCATCATACGGCCAAGTGAAAACATCGATGTATTGTTGGACGAGCTCTACCAATTTTTTCTTCTATTCTACCTCCAGGTAGATGCTGAATTGAGTCTCCTTTACGTCTTCTTTATTTCACAGATTGATCACCTATGTTTCCTTGAGGTTGGGCTTCAGCTGGCTTTCTAACTATTCAATCTCCTATTCTAGGTTCTCGGTCATCATACTCTCATCATATTCTTCAAATTTCGGAACATTTTGCTCGAGGATTTCGTTACATGTCATAATTGTGGAATGTCATTTTTTATTAGTTTGATCACTGAAAAGAAAATTCTAGTATAAATAAAAATAAATAAAGACAAGTTTGCAATGAAATTTGGAAAAATAATACTTTATTTTGTTGAAAGGAACGTCTCACCGTTCAAAGAGGCTTTTTAACAAAAAATAAAACACATGCATGATTCAAGCCTCAATTGACCATGCAATTTTCAAAAGTTGCTACAATTCCACACTACCAAGACTCCCGGCGAGCAAGAGATGGACTTGGTGTCCAGTTCCGCAAAGTCTCTCCTGATTCGGCATCCCTAATAGTCAGTGTCTTGATGTCATCTTTGCCGCAACATTCCTTGATTATTGCTACGAACACCCTTCATATCCCGTCATTGATCTCTTCTTCTTGTGGTAAGTTCTTACCCAGGACCGGAACGTACTCTGGAATGAGAACTTTCTCCCTAGGGTTACTGTTGTGGACTCCTCCAATTGTAGGTTGGTATCCTAAGCCGGTGGCACCCTTCTGCCACTTTGGTTGAATTGGCTCAGATATCCCATCTAATTGGGCTCCCAGCCCGGACCCTGATTTCACCATTTCTTGAATTGCCATTCCCGACCCTTATGACGACTGTGTGGTGGTCCTGTTCATCCTTATTCATTCCACTGCAAGCATGATCTCGACCGCATAAAAAACGACCCTGTCCAACCCCTCTATAAAAGGAACTGCATGTTCTAAATAAACTTATCATTTCAATTCCCCGTGTACCACTATTTCTTAGCAATCCCATTCGAATTTCATACACTGATAGAGAGTAGAAGGAACTTCCCCTGCCATGTGTATCCATGGCCTTCCTAGTAGAAAATTGTAAGAAGACGAGATATCCATCACTTGGAACAATATTGGGAACTCAACGGGTCTAATTTGCAAAGCTAGATAGATTTTAGCAATAACTTCTTTCTGCGAACCATCTAAAGCCCTTACCATCATGTGGCTCTCTTTTGTCTCTCTTATATGGATGCCTAATTCTCACAAAGTGGAGAAGGGGCAAATATTTACTTCAGATGCCCCATCAATCAGTACCCGAGATACGACATTGTCTCGACACTTGACAATGATGATTAGAGCTTTGTTGTGATCTAATCCCTCCGTAGGAAGTTTGTCCCTTTGAAAAGAGATTTGCTTTGCCTCCACCATCTTCCTAATAGTTACTGCCAGTGCCTCACTGGTGGTATTGCCTAGCACATTCACTCTACACAACACCTTGACCAGAGCGTGTCTGTGACTATCATAACTCATCAATAAATCCATGATTGATATATGGGCATGGGTCTTTCTCACCTACTCTTCTATGGAGTATTCTTTAATCGGCATCTTTCTCCAAAACTTTGCTGCCTCTACGTCATTTATGTTCCTCTTTTGGTTATGTTCATTGTTCGAATTTCCTCGATTCAATTCTTCAGGGGCGTATTATCTCCCAGATCGAGTCATCCCATGAGCGGCCGTAGTTTCTGTCATTTTTCCTTTCAATTTCAACTAATAGATCAACGGGACTGCCTTTTATGGATGATTCTTGTAACGACCCGACCGGTCGTTTTGCTTTTTAGAACCCTGTTCCACTAAATAAGACTCCCCGTACGTACTTCTACTATTTTATGGCTTGCGGGGATGGTTATTTTGGGATTTGGAAGGGTTCGGGTTGAAATCAGAATACGTGGTTCCTTAAGGTTGGCTAAAGAGGCTAAGTTTGACTTCGGTCAATGTTTTAAGTAAACGACAACGAAATCAGGATTTGACGGTTTCAATAGGTTCGTATGATGATTTTGGACTTGGGCGTATGTTCGGATCAGGGTTTGGATGACACGAGAGCATTTCGGCGCCTAACAGTGAAAGTTGGTTTTTTGAAGGTTTTTGAAGTTCTTTAAATTTGGTTTGAAGTAAGTTTTGGTGTTATCGGGGTCCAAATGGAATTCCGAGACCGAAAATAGTTCCGTAACGTCATTTAAGACTTGCACGTAAAATTTGGAATCATTCCGAATAGTGTAAATACGTTTCGGTGCGTTGGGAGTAAATTGAAAAACTTGAAGTTCATATTTTGATTTAATTGGTTTGGGGTGTGATTCTTAGTTTTGATGTTGTTTTGTACGTTCCGAGAGTTTTAGCGAGTTCATTTTATGATTCCAAACTTGTTGTATATTTGGACGGGGCCTCGGGGGCCCCGGATGCCGTTCGGACGATACACGGATTGAGTTTTAAACTAAAGCGTCTAGGAGCATTTGACCATGGACCGCAGATGCATGCGAGTCTGCGCACCTACGAACGCGCAGGTGCAATGAGGGAAACCGTAGAAGCGGCTATATCCGCAAGTGCACGTCGATGGTCGCAGGAGCGGACGCGCATGAACGGCTCTAGCTCCGTAGATGCGAATGTTGGCCGGCTAGGGGAGGACCGCACCTGCGAGATTTCCTCCGTAGAAGCGGCACCGTAGGTGCGGCAGTGGCCTCGAGATTCGCTGGGCAATGGGGTTGTTTTAAATACGGGATTTAGGCATTTTTCCCACTTCTTGGGGCGATTTTGGAGCTGGTTAAAGAGGGGATTTTCATCAACTAATTGAGGTAAGTAATATCAAATGTGAGTTAAATACATAGTTTTTGGGTAGACTATAACATTTAAATTAGTGAAACTCTCAGGGTTTAGGTGAAAACCTAGGTTTTTATAAAGAGGATATTTAACCACGAAATTTGTTATGGAATCTAGTGAAAATCATATATTTGAGTTCATAATGTTATGGGTAACAACTTTCTCCGAACATTTTCAGAATACGGGCACGTGGGCCTGGGGGTGAATTTTAGTGATTTTTCAAATATTCTTGGGAAATCACTTTGATAGTTAAGATATGAACTTTTGAACAGGTATTGATCATTTTATATAATATTTGACTAGTTTCGAGTCGTTTGGCATCAAGTTAAGGGTTTGAGCACAATCTTGGACTAAAAAGTAGGCTTTGAGACGAGGTAAGTCTCTTTTCTAACCTTGTAAGAGGGAATTATCCCCATAGGTGAATTGATTAACATGTGTTTCTATTTGTAGGGGTCTACGTACGCACGAGGTGATGAGAGTTCGTACGTAGCTACTAATTATGCTATTGTCCGGGTAGTCTAGGACCCATATCATTCTATACTTGAGATGTTTGCACCCTTAAATGTTAATTTAATTGCTTAAGTTAGATTGGAAACTTATAAAGGAATTTTTTTAAAAGTTTAAATTTCACTTACTTGAAGTTGTGAATGGAACACTTGACTGTTATTGGGAATTTGTGTTTCTTTAAAGTATTTTTCTTTGTGGAGCGGGCCGAATGCCTCGGTAGTAGATAGATTCATCTATGGTTTGAGCCGTTCGACCCTCGGCAGTGCACATTTTAAATATTTATGTTCGATCGGGCCGTACGACTTCGGTATAATTTGCGCATGATACATCTTTGGAATCATTCATAATCGATATTGCTTCATTGGCTTGAGATATAAATTGTTAAATGATGAAAAATAAATTCGGGACTTAGTACTTGTGAAAGGATTGTTTATTATTTCTTGTTATTGGGTTTTCAGTATTATTCACGAAATCCATGCTCATTTGTAAATTTTGGCATATTATTTTTAGCCCATAGTAAGTGTCAAAGTCGACCCCTCGTCACTACTTCTTCGAGGTTAGACTAGATACATATTGGGTACATGTTGTTTATGTACTCACGCTACACTTCTGCACTTGATGTGCAGGATCTGAGGTAGGTACTTCTGGATATCAGTCTGGCATGCACGCTTGATTAGTACTGCGAGACTTTACGGTGAGCTGTCTTCCAAGCCCGTCCAGTAGCAGCCGAAGTCTTCTTTTTGCCTTATTTCTCTGTCTATTTTGTTTCAGACAACTGTATAGTACACTTTTGTATATTTTACTAGTAGCCCTAACACTTATGACACCAGGTCTTGGCACACACTAGTAGATATGTGGTTTTGGCTTTATTTCTACGGTTATGATTGCATTTAGCTGCTTATGTTTTAATTATTCTAAATCTGTTATTTATTAAATCTTTTAAATTAAGGAAAGTTATTTACTTGAAAAACTTATTAAAATGGGAAATCACTAGATTGCTTAAGGTTGGCTTGCCTAGCAACTGTACTAGGCGCCATCTTGACCTAAAATAGAATTGGGTCGTGACAACATGGTATCAGAGCACTAGGTTCATGTAGGTCTCACAAGTTATAGGCATGCCTATTAGAGTCTTGTAGATCGGTGCGGAGACGTCTGTACTTATCTTCGAGAGGATGTAGGGTATTGTTAAGAAACCACTCTTTATTCATCTTCTATTGTGCAGTTGATGGTGTACTAAGTTTCTTCCTCTTGTTCTCTCACAGATGGTGAGAACGCACACGGTATACATTCATGACCCGAGAGAGACTGCTCCCCCTATTGTTAGAGCCCGAGGCAGAGGCCGGGGAACGGTACCCGCCCGAGGTAGGGGACGAGGACGTCCCAGAGTTGCCTTAGTTGTACCACCAGCGGATCCAATAGAGGATCCCATTATTGAGGAGCAGGGCGAGGTGCCCGTAGTAGAGCCAGCCCCGGTTGATTTCATGTCAGCACCGGGCTTTCAGGAGGTTATGGGCCGTATGCTACGGTTCATGGATACAATTACCCAGGTTGGTTTATTTCCAGCTGACCCAGACACATCTCAAGCGGGAGCATAGACCCCTACTGCTCAGGCTCCTGGGCATGCGGCTGCCGTATATCAGACCTCGGGTGCACTACCCGTAGATGGCGCCCAGCCAGTTGCAGCAGCGGCACCTGACCCTGCAGAAGCTATTGGACAGATGGACTAGGATACACCCTCCTATCTTCGGAGGTGAGCGACATGAGGATCCCCAGGACTTCATTGATCGGTGCAGGGACAAACTGCACAACATCAGGATATTGGAGTCCCATGGGGTGGATTTCACCACTTTCCAGCTGGAGGGCAGGGCCCGTAGGTGGTGGCAATGTTATCTTCTTGGCAGACCAATAGGTTTTCCTCCCATGACTTGGGACCAGTTTACACGTCTATTATTGGACAGGTATATTCTACCCTCTCAGAGGGGAAGAGTTGTGGTTCCAGTTTGAGCAGCTCCAGCAGGGTCAGATGTCAGTGATCGATTATGAGGCGAGATTCTCTCAATTGTCTTGTCATGAACTTATGATACTTCCTACTGAGGCGGAGCAAGTGCGAAGGTTTGTTGCGGGGTTGCACTCAGGTATTCAGGCTACTATGGCCAGGGAGGTTGATATGGGGACTTCCTATTATCTAGTAGTGGAGATTGCTTGGAGAATTGAGGGTTACCGTCAGAGGGGTAGAGAGCACATGTAGCGGGACAAGAGGGTCTGTTATTCCGGATAGTTTAGAGGTGCCCCGGCTGGGGGCAGAGGTCAGTTCATGAGGGGTCAGCCTAGCAGGCCCACATATCCAGCATCGCCGCCTCCTCGGAGTGCGACCCTATTTCAGTGCCATGCCGGTGAGGTTTTAACGCCCACCAGCCATTCCGGGTTCTTCCAGTGGGTATTCAGGCCATCAGGGTCAGACTTTAAAATAGCAGATCACCGCACCAAGAGGTTGTTCAAGAAACATCCGTAATCTGAGAAAACAACACACCCGTGGCGCGTAGGGCATCGTGCCTATACAAAAGTCTTGCTGGATGTCAGAAAAAACTCTCTGGATTTCCCCACTAATTCCCCGCATGGCGCGTCACACCATGCGGCGTGCCTGTACAATTTTTATAGAGTAAATGTCCTATTTCACGTAGGAAAAGGTGTTTTTGTTTGGGTCCGACCCTACTTGGTATAAATACATGGGAAAATATTATTTCCTCGACTTTTGACACATCTAAGACCTAAGGAGGCTAAGGAGGAGGTGGAGAAGCAAAAGCACAAGGAATTCATCATTCAATTCTCACTCAAGACAAGAGTTTGGATCGTTTTATATTTTTCTTTACTTTAAACTTATCTGTGATGAATTACTCCATATCTATGGAGTAATTCCCTTTAGGGTTTGATGGATTTGGTGTTTTGATATTTGTTTGTGGATAATAACTCTAGTTTTTATGTATTGAATCATTTTGGATGTTTTATATATTTGCATTTATATTCTTATGTTCATGTAATCGAGAGAAGCATAACTTGTGATATCTTTGCATTATCTTGTTGGTTGAATTCATTAATTCTTCTTAGTAATCGAAAGAGGCTAGTTGAATAGTTAATTAAACCTAGTTAGGAGGATAATCGAAAGTGGTTTTCCTAAAGACCAATCCACTACGAAGTCATGCATATCTTTACCGAGCTTAAATTGGTTCATATTGTGAGGTTGAGACTTAATCGAGAGAGGAGTTTCTACTAAACGTTTGAACTAATAATTGAGTGAATTCGAGAGACTCACTTGAACATTAGAAGTGAATTAACTAGAGTTAAATCCCAGACATTTATCTTGCACCGATCCAATCAATCCCTATTTTCTCCCATTGATATCTTCTTTGCTTACTTTTGTTTCGATTGTCATTCATCAATTAGCTGTAGATTCTTAGTTAATTTTATTTTTTAATCACATAATTCTAAAATGTTGATTATCTTTTATAGCAATCTAGTTACAAACTACGATAATACTGTTTAACTCCAATCCCTGTAGATACGATATTATATTATACTATATTCGACTAGCGAGAATATTTTAGTGTTTGTTTTGCGCTCGTCAAATTTTGGCGTCGTTGCTAGGGATTGGCATACAATAGTTTTTGAAATAGTTTGTAGTGCTAATTCAGGATTTTTTCTTTTTTATTTTATTTATTTTTCCCTTTTTTACGTTTGGTGTTTTTTGACTGTGCGTAGGCTACATGTTAGATTGGTGTATGACTCGATCTTCTCGGAAGGAAGTGCTACCATACGACCAGAAATTGAGATACAACTACGACAGCTGAGGAAGGAAAGAAATCTCCACGAGAATATAGTGAAGGTTGGGGAATTCTCAACCAAAGAAATTATTGTTGGAGATGATGAAAATGTGGATTTGGATGCAAGAGAGGCAGCCCAACAAAGAGAAAATGTTGCACGGGATGCTGAAGAAGCAGCTATTAGAGATGCACAATGCATTTATGAAGAAGAGAGGTGTCACATACTTAATCAAAATCAACCCATGGGTGCAGACCAGTTCAGAAACATAGCTTCCGGTGCTGGGAGACCACTTGGTGATTATGCTAGACCGGTCTACAACCAAGGATTGTCAAGTATCAGACCACCTCCAGTTGCAGCAAACAATTTCGAATTGAAGCAAGGGTTTCTCAAAACTCTTCAAAACTGTTGTGTCTTCAGAGGAAAGATGAAATAAGATCCAAACAACCATCTAATGGACTTCGAGGAGATTACGAACACCTTTCAATACAATGGTGTTTCACAAGATGCAGTATACTTAGGGGCATTCCCCTTCACACTCAAAAGATTATGCGAAGCAGTGGCTTCGAAGCTTTCCCCAAGGATCAATTAGAACATGGGAGGAGATGACCAGAAAATTTCTTGATAAATATTTCTCCTCAGCTAAAACGGCAAGTTTAGAAGAGAGATTCATAACTTCTGCCAGAAAGATACTGAGACTTTGTTTGAAGCTTGGGAGAGGTTTAAGGAGATTGTTCGAAAGTGTCAACATAGTGGAATTGAACTCTGGATGCAACTCTAGGATTTTTGAGATGGATTGACACCGGTCGCACGTAGAACATTGAGCAATGCAGCTTGAGGCCCATTGATGAAGAAGACACCAGAGGAGATAGTCACTATTCTTGATGAATTGACTGAAGATGCAAATCAGTGGCCCTCTGAAAGTGCTGAAAGAAGAAGAGCGACTGGTGTTCACCAAGTTGACGCTAACACATCTGTGCAGGTACAGCTTGATGCTATGGCCAAGGAGATAAGGAAGCTGACCTTAGCTTTAATACAGAGTAAGACTCACACAGCTTGTGATATATGTGGTAGAGGACACCCCACTCATGAGTGTCAGACCTCAACTGAGGAAGTGAATGTTGTGGAGAATTACAACTTTAATGCAATGGGTCAGAGACACCCCGGTTTTTCATGGAGTTCACCTGGGGGGTACAGCAAATGCGTGGCAATAGAATAATCCTAGACTCCAGGGACAAGGAGCTCCAGTTTTCCAAAATCAGCAGAGGCAGCAATTTCATCCCCAACAGCCCATTCAGTCTGGCTTAGAAGATCTCATGAAATCCTTTATTCAGAAAACTGATGAGAAGCTTGAAATTCATAGTGCAACTATAAGGGAACATGGATCAGCTATCAAGGAAATAGGTACTGGTCTTCGAAATCTGGAGAGACAAGTGGGACAGATTGCAACAATATTATTTGAAAGGATCCCAGGTACTCTGCCAGCTGATGCTGAAAGAAACCCCAAAGAAACGGTGAATGTTGTAACTCTAAGAAGCGGGCAAGTGTTGAAAAAGCCCACCCCAGTCCAAAAAGATGTGATACCTGAAAAACAAAGTGGGGAGAAACTGAAAAATAAAGTTGATAAGAAGAAGAAAGACAAGAAGGCAACTGAGAAATAAAAAGAAGGAAGAGAATTCGAGTAAGGAGGATCATGAAGAGAGCAATCACATGCCTGCTTTACTTTTTCCCCAAAAGCTGGGCAAGCAATTTGAGAGATTTCTAGATATGCTGAAATAGGTTAATGTAAATTTGCCATTCACATAAGTGCTCTCCCAAATGCCAGTGTATGCCAAATTGTTGAAGGAGATCCTTACAAAGAAGAGGAAGATAGAAGAAACATCAGTGGTGAAGCTCACAGAGCACTGCAGTGCAATCTTGTAAAATAAACTCCCACAAAAGTGTGGAGATCCAGGGAGTTTTACTATACCTTGCTCTTTAGGCACTCTCACCTTTGATGAATCTTTATATGATTCTGGTGCCTCAATTAATTTAATCCCTTTGTCTATTTACAGGAAGCTTGAGAATGATATTGGAGAGATAAGTTCTGCACCAATATCTTTGCAGCTGGCAGACCAAACAACTTTAATCCCAAGGGGATAGTTGAAGACGTCTTGGTGCGGGTAGACAAGTTCGTATTTCCTGTAAATTTTATAGTAGTAAATATAGAGGAGAACTAGGAGGTCCCTCTTATCCTAGGAATACCATTCTTAGCAACGGGTAGAGCAATATTAGACATACATGATAGAAAACTCATGCTTAGAGTGGGTGAGGAGACGGTGACTTTCGAGATGAATGTAGAAACGGGGGTGAGAAAGGAGAAGCCAGCTGCAAGTGTTGAGTGGAAAGTGAAGAGTTCAAAAGAGAAGGCTGGAAAGAGTGAGGAAGATAAGTGTGTGGTACACTCCAAGAAGCCAGAGAAGAAGTTGTCGGCGTGGATGTGCAAATTGGATCGAATGCGAGGAATGGATCCGGACTTCGACTCAGACCCCGACTAGATGTTCAGGGAAGTTTCTTTTACCTTATACTTTTTAATTGTGTGTCACGGGGACATGCCACAACATAAAGTGTGGGGTGGGGGATAATTGTATGTTGTATGTAAATGTGTTAGTTTTGTTAGTTGTAGTAGTTGGAAAATTGAAAAAAACTATAAAAATTGTTTGAACCGGGTGTAGTTAGCTTTTGTTTTGTAGAATAGTAGGAAACTTTGTGCTATGAATTGAATTGAAGGCAACATCTTTTAACTTTATCATGCCTTGAGAATAGTGAGTGCTTTAGTTGTGATACTTAGGCTCGGTTTTTGACTCGTGTATACCTTAAGCTGTATGATCTTAACTTTGCTTAACTGCTTTGACTAGAGTGTCTTTATAATCCAATCTTTAGTGAGTTATGTGCCATGTGTGTGTGAGAGGTTTAGTGTTATTCTGTGCATTGCATTTGATGTCTATAACTTGCCCCGTGTGTTTGCAAAGCAAAATGGTAGTTTTATTCAGTCTTGGAAGTGATATAGGCGTTTCTTTGTTGAGCCAGTTATATGTGTTTACTCGCCTAATTGTTATGAATCTTAGTTAACTCATTTGACACTGTGATCTTGTTTCCTTGGCAACCATATTGCAAGCCTCGGCCATTTATTTGAATTGACCATCTATTTGAACCATTTAACCTCTCGTGAGCACTTAAATTTGTTATGAATTTTGTAAATGTTGAAGTGTGTGGTGGTTGGTTTAGCTTTTGAGTAGAACTAATGAAATAAGGAGAAAGGTGCAATGTATTGAAAAAGTAAGAGCAACTTGAATTGAAAAAGAAAGAAAAAAAAGAAACAAAAAGTGTTGTATTGTTGTGCAATTATTCTTTGACAGTGGTAACTCTTGATGTAAATGAGCTTAAAGAAGTAGGGAGTTAATGCATATTGATGTGAAGGTGGAGTATGGTTTGACATAAGTGTGGGGTTTGGAATGTTAAATTGTATGTATTAAAGTGCTTAGAGAGGTGTAGTCACTCTTATATCTAAATGTATCCTACTCGACCCGCAGCCTACATTACAACCATTTAAAGTCCTACTTGATACTTGACTGAATGAGCTCAATTAGTAGAGTAGTACACTACGGGCAAGCCTATGGTTCATATTTTGTGGCATATGAATGTTATTTCTGAGAGTGAATGAATTCTTTTTATCTTGAGTTCCTAATTGTTTTTAATATCTATTGTGTATGGAACTAATCTCTCTTGTAGTGAGGGCACTTGATTCATGAAGGAAAGGTAATGCATGACCTCGATGTTAGAGTAAGTGAGCGGGTTATAAATAATGCGTGGTGCTTTTGAGTCAAATCTTGAGGTGAAGATGTTACACTACTGTGCTTAGTCTATTTTAAATATTCTTGGTTTAATGAGTTAGGGGAGTTGCTAAATAAGGTCGTGTCTTTATAAAGTGGAGTTTGATTGCTCGAGGACGGGCAATGGTTTAAGTGTGGGGTGTTGATAGTAGGATATAATCACGTGTTTTAGTTACTTATTGCACTCTAATTTATTGCACTTTAGTTGACTTTGAGCTTTAATCGCTAGTGTTTTACACTAATTGTGTGTTTTATGCCTTGTAGGGGGATTCCGAGCTATGTAGATGTTACGGAATGAATTCGAGTGATTTGGAGCTTTGAAGTCTGAGTAAAAGCCCAAGGGACTAAGCCGGGATTGCGTTCGGGGGTCGAAAAACACGTCTGGATATCAAAAAGTCAAAAAACATCCATACTCTAAGAAAACAACATACATGCGGCGCGTGGGACAGCGCGTGGCATGCCTCGCCTGTACAAAAGTCCTGCTGCATGTCAGAAAAAACTCTCTGGATTTCCCCACTAATTCCCCGCATGGCGTGTCACCCCATGTGACGCGCCTGTACAATTTTTATAGAGTAAATGTCCTATTTCACGTAGGAAAAGGTGTTTTCATTTGGGTCCGACCCTACTTGGTATAAATACATGGAAAAATGTTATTTCCTCGACTTTTGACACATCTAAGACCTAAGGAGGCTAAGGAGGAGGTGGAGAAGCAAAAGCAGAAGGAATTCATCATTCAATCCTCACTCAAGACAAGAGTTTGGATCGTTTTATGTTTTTCTTTACTTTAAACTTATCTGTGATGAATTACTCCATATCTATGGAGTAATTCCCTTTAGGGTTTGATGGATTTGGTGTTTTGATATTTGTTTGTGGATAATAACTTTAGTTTTTATGTATTGAATTGTTTTGGATGTTTTATATAGTTGGATCTATTTTCACATGTTCATGTAATCGAGAGAGGCATAACTTGTGATATCTTTGCATTATCTTGTTAGTTGAATTCATTAATTCTTCTTAGTAATCAAAAGAGGCTAGTTGAATTGTTAATTAAACCTAGTTAGGAGGATAATCAAAAGAGGTTCTCCTAAAGACCAATCCACTACGAAGTCGTGCATATCTTCACCGAGATTAAATTGGTCCATATTGTGAGGTTGAGACTTAATCGAGAGAGGAGTTTCTACTAAACGTTTGAACTAATAATTGAGTGAATTTGAGAGACTAACTTGAACATTAGAAGTGAATTAACTAGAGTTAAATCCCAGACTTTTATCTTGCACCGATCCAATCAATCCCTATTTTCTCCCATTGATATCTTCTTTTCTTACTTTTGTTTCGATTGTCATTCATCAATTAGCTTTAGATTCTTAGTTAATTTTAGTTTTTAATCACATAATTCTAAACTGTTGATTATCTTGGATAGCAATCTATTTAACTCCAATCATGATAATACTGTTTAACTCCAATCCATGTGGATACGATATTATATTATACTATATTCGACTAGCGAGCATATTCTAGTGTGTGTTGTGCGCTTGTCGTGGATCGAAAGGTACTTTCTATGTGTTACGATTTAAATATGTGCAGCTCATGTCTAGATATTACTTTTGATAAAGTAATGCCGGTAATGTTGAAATTTGTGTTATTGGTATGTTGTGATGCTTTGTCAAGTTGTGGATGTGTTGTTAGGAGTGATTTAGGTGATTCTCTGGCAAGTGGACAGGCCCAATTACAGAGACGACTCTGCCGGAATTTCTGAAAAAATTAGGAGTTAGTCAAATTTGGGAGCTTGAGATGTGTTATATTAGGTGTTTGGGGAGGACTCTACTCCTCATTCGAGGACGAATGATCCTAAGTGGGGGAGGATGTAAGGCCCCGTAAATTTTGCCGATAAGTAATTTAAGGTTCTGTGGTGCCTATGTAGGCTAATGTATTGTATTTTCAGACTTTTTGGGTTGAACAGTGCATTGGGGAGTTGAATCATTTCGACCTCGCGTCACCCAGCTCGTAGCGCGCTAGACCGTGCTATATCCCCCGCGAAGCCTGGTCTGTAGCGCGCTATAGAGATCATAAAGCCTGGTCTGTAGCTCGCTACAGAGCTCGCGAAGCCTTGTTTGTAGCTCGCTGCAGAGCTTTCCTAGCCTGGTTTGTAGCCAAGGTCCGAATTTTGGAGGATCCATTCTTCTATCTTTATAACCCGACCCTATCTCGATAAATAGACATAAGGGACCATTTTTTAAGGGAATATCTGATATTTTTAGAGAGAGAAAGTGCCCTAGAGTGAGAGGAGAAATTCCTAAGATAATAGTTCATCAAAAGCTTGTTCACGCCTTGAAATTCAACAAGAAAGCTCACAAGGTGTTCATCTAAAAGGTAAGGTTCCATACCCTAGTTTTTAATTTTGAATTTAGGTAGAAGATGGTTGATTGGGAGTATGATTCTTGGGTGTGAGAGTATTATTTATACATGTATGTACAATTAAGGTTTGTGGGAAGATTGTTGAGCTCAAATGGGTAAAGATTGGGTTGTGGAGTGAAGGAAATCTTGTGGAAGAACCTTGTAATCAAATTTGCACATCTAGTGTTTGATAAAATGCTCAAACGAGCTGAAGCCATGAATATCTTCCTAATATGTGTTCAATTTTGTTATGTCTCAAAATAGATTGGGATTGCTAGGATTTCCGGAACATTGTAGTAATTTAAGAAAAGCTCAAAGCGAGGTATGTTGGCTAAACTACTCTCTTAGAATTGAATTCCATGATGTTCCCGTAAGTTTCAAGTATGGTTGGCTCAAGATCATTATTCCCATGTTCTGAGTTGTTCCCAATAAATTCGATTATCCCGAGTAAGCAAAGTGACGAGAATTATGTATTCAAAATGTGTTCTGGATGTTCCAATCACATTATGTTAACCTTCGGGAATGTGTTCAAGAATGATATGTGTATTAAAATGTTATGGCTTTGAGTCGTGTTGCAAATGAGAGTCCATTATGCTTAACTTGGAAATAATACTCCATGTGTCTAAAAATCCTATTGCTCATATGTGTACCTAATGTCTTGATTTGAAATGCCTTGTTGTTGATAATCTATAAGGATGCTTGAAAGTGAAAGAAGTGGGTTGGAGATGTAAAGCGTGGCCACCGGTGCCAATAATGAAAGTTATACTTGTCACTAATGGTGCCAAGGAAATGAAATGATGTGAGAAAGATTATGAAATGAGCCTTGATTCAACCATTCCAAATTGACCTCGAAAATAGATTTTCCTAAAAGCTTATGTATTCAAGTCATGCCCAAATATGGTAGTTTTAACTAATGCTATGCTTTGTAAGTATTTCCAATGTGTTTTGAACTCTTATATATTCAAGAGTTGAAATTGTGTATTACCCTTTTAGGGAAAAGTATTTCAAGAATAAATGATGTGTTACTCGTTTATGATTTTAACTTGTACTTCGATTGCCACTCGTTTTACTCCATTTCTCGGAAAGAAATCCATTGTGTTTAAAGTTTTCATTACTAATGAACCTACAGTTGCTATTTCTAGAATATTCTATTTGTTGATATTTTTTATGATGATCCATGAAAGGAAAGAAATAAAAGTGTGGAATATGAAATACGGCTATTGTGCCATGAATTAAGAATCATATGTATGGCCAAGAGAGCCAATGAAATAATGATGTTGTAAGTGGTTAAAAGTACCAATGAGGCTATAAATGGTGTGAAATTTTATGGGTAAATGCAATTGTATTTATGTTTCCCTTGTATGAAAATCAAAAATATTTTTGGGAGTATCGTTAGTCACCGAGGAAGGGTAGGTAACAACCTAACCCCGAAACTACATGTGGCGGTATAGGAGTAATTGAGGGTTAAATCCCCGTATTGATATGATGAAATTATTCCCCTTAATTGGGATGAGATTGATGTGATGATATTATTCCCCTTATTTGGGATTAGATGATTGCTAGAAAAGGGTGATGTCGATCCACACAACATTGTGGTGAGACTGCCTAGCCGGTCGGGTCGTGATCGGACGCCATGCCGCACACATGGTGGTGATTGTGCTTGAGATTGTGATTGAGATAATGATTGAAGTTTGTGATAGTAATTTTGATTGTGGTTGATGTCTTCGGGTGAGACGGCCTAGCCGATTAGTTCGTGATCGGACTCCGTGCAAAATACACAGTGGTATATCTATATCGGTACTAAAGATCTCCCAACCAAAAATAATATTATCTTCATATTTTGATTATCATCGTCACAGTATTATCTTCATATTTTTTAAATTGTTATGTTTTAACTTGGAATTTGGATATCATTGATTGTTGATTATTGTTTCCATGATTTTCCCTTTCTTACATTGGTATTCTATTTTGAAAGAGGACAGTTAGTTTTACATACTAGTACTATTCCATATGTACTAACGTCCCTTTTATCGGGGGCGCTGCATCTTTAATGGATGCAGGTGATTCATTAGCAGGCAGCTTTGGTCCTCGTTAGCAGTCACTCTCTATTCAGCAGGTTTTGGTGAGCCCTACTCTATTCCGGGCCTGATGTTGTACATTGTGTTTTGAGGTATTGTCGGGGCCTTGTTGCCGGCAGTTCCATATTACTCTTTTATTGTACTTAGAGACTCCGTAGACAGGTTGTTAGTGATGTTTGATGTTGGGAATTGAACTAGAAGTGTTGGTTTTTGGCAAACATGTTTTTTTTCATTATATCTATAAACTCGCAATATTTTGAAAATCGTAAATGAATTTCTTTTGAGAAATGGGAAAAGAATGGGGAACATTTCAATCTCCTCATGTATATCTCTTGATATTGATTTTATATTGTTCATGGGTAAGATTGGATAGACGGCGTCAAGTAGGCTTGCTCGACCGGGTTATCTCGGTTGAGCATCGGTCGCGCTCCCCGAGGTCGGGGCGTGACACCCCATTAGAGTCGCCAGAGCTTTCACACCTCATTTTTACGGGGAAAGGAGTTTTTTCAATTTAAATGGCATTATTGAAATGGTATTGATTTATTTTAATTAGAGTCGCCACTTGAAATAATTATTATGGTATCCCAAGTCACTGGTTTATTTTAAAATCCCAAATCAAAGAAATTTGACTCTATTTAAAGTCTGTGAAACACATAAGACCTGGTAAGGAATTTTATTAACCCGGGTGAAGGTGTTAGCCATTCCGCAGTTTTAGCACGGTCGCTTTACAATCATACTTGGCTTGATTACTATTAATTACGTATTTTTTGAACCTATGTGCGTTTTCACCTTTTACCATTTTTAGTTACTTAATATGGCATTATGGAATTATCTTAAAAACGAACCACGTGTGTGTATCTGTTTTGTTTGGTGTGTAAAGTCATGTCACGTGTACGTGTACACAACTAATGACACTTTATTAATGTTAAGATTATTTTTTCCAAAGTTGTGAGAACGCAAACCTTGATTTATTTTTGGGATCATAGCTATGTCACGTGAATGTGTACATAATCATGATAATAAATTAAATTACGCCTAAAGCATTCTACGAATATTCATAAAAGGACTAGTTTTCAAAGTTTGGGATTGCGTGTGAAACTTCAAAATGTATGGAATGATGCAGCGTGAAGTGTAGCGTTTAACTGATGAGATTTAGGAAACTCAATTATGTTACCCAGTGACTAGGAAAGTTCATAGTTTATTTGGAGAATTTTATCATTTGGGTCCAAAGCCAACGATTACTATTTAAAGTAGCCATGCACCTCAAAACCCGACAAAACTCACAAATTCCGAACACCTATTCTAATACGAGTCCAATCATACCAAAACCATTCAATTCCGACCTCAAATCGTCCTTCAAACCATCAATTTATGTTTTAAATATTTTTTACTAAAATCCCCAATTTCTCCAATTCAAATCATTAATAAAATACTAAAATCGAGGTTGGAATCATGAAATAATAACAAATCTGAGTATAAAATACTTACGCCAATTCAAGTGGTGAAAATCCCCTCCAAAATTGCCAAACCCGAGCTACAAAACCTTGTGAGAAAAAGTAACTGAATTCCGAAACAAGTAAAAAATGCAAAAGGTGTCCCAGCCTGAATCAGGTCCTAGATGATCCCGAAACTCACGTTTGATAATCCCAATATGATCGTTGTGAGATTATACCCAAGATAGCCTTTTGCATCACCCAATTTGGCCTTAAAATGAGGGAGATATGATATTTTGAAATTTTAAAACAAATCTGAAAATTTCAAGGACATAAATGATATTTTTGTAATTACTTACACCAGAAAAAATAACCACTAATAAGAAAATCTTCGTTTTAGTAACCAAAACTCATTAGGAACCTCCCGGACACAAATAATATATGCATGATAATCATAAAACACGCTACGAAACTGCTCGCGCACTCAAAACACAGAAAAGAGGTCATCTTAACCCGATATTGACCATAGTCAAACTTCAAATCTTTAACTTAACTAGTTTCTCAACCAATAATTCAAAATATACCCCAGCCCCTCGGAACCCCATCATATCATACCAAAAAGAACAAATACATTATCCAAACTTATCCAAAGCTTCAAAACACGCACGGGAGCGTCACAACAAAGAATTGAGGATCAAACCGAATAGAATTTCTCTTAAGTTGTTAAATCTTCATTCTTTCAAAGAGTGTCCAAATCACACTTAAACACTTCAGATTACTTCCAAACTTTGCACATATGTTTAATTATATAGACCTATCAAAATTCTTGGTACACCAATTGGAGTCCAATAACATCTAAGTCAACTCTTGGTCAAACTTATGAACTCTTAAGTTCTTCAAATTGCCAACTTTCGACAAATAGTGTCGAATTCTTCAAGGAACCTCCGAAACAAAATTTGAACATACGTACAAGTCCAAAATTATCATACGAACCTATCGGAACAATAAAAATCCAATTCCCAGTCCATTTATCCAAAAGTCAAACCTTGGTCAACTCTTCCAACTTAAAACTTCTAAAACGAGAATCATTCTTCCAAATCAATCCTGAACCGCTCAAAAAGCAAAACCAACCATACACGTAAGTTATAATACATAATATAAAGCTACTCAAAGTCCCAAACCACCGAATGACGTTAAAGATCAAAACGACCGGTCAGGTCATTACAACTAGTCTCTCAACCAATGATCCAAAATATACCCCGAGCCCCTCGGGACCCCTTCCAGTCATACCAATAAGTACAAATATATTATCCAAATTTATCCAAAGGCTCAAAGCACCACAAATAACATCAAAACCATAAATCGAAGAACAAATCATTCTCTTAACTTTCAAGCATTCCAACTTCGGCGAACGCATCCGAATCACACTTAGACATTCTGGATTACAATCAAACTTTGTACACAAGTTCAATCGACTAAATGAACCTGTCTAAAGTTTCAAACCACAATAGGAGTCTGATAATACCGAAGTCAACTCCCAATCAAACCTATGAAATCTCCAATTCTTCAAATTGCCAACTTTCGACAAATTGGGCCAAAACCTGTTAGTAAAACCGTGTTCAAAAATAGAAAATTTGAAAAGTAAAGACATGTTAGTTCAATAAGCAAAATACAAAATAATTTCGATCCCACAAGTTATTTGTGTGTCCTTAAGGAATTTAATCCCCTCACAGTTGCCCAAGGTTTTGGATTAATTCTTCCCGGGATAGAACGTAATAACTATTCTTTAATACTGGAAATCGAAATTACAGAACTTCAGCAAACTCAACAAACAGAGCAAATCACACTTGACACTTATATGTTTATTTTGGAAAAATAATGCAATAATGTAGAAAAGATATGAGAAGTTTTTAGATTTTTCTGTATGTAAAAATGAAGCCTAGCCTCTAACTTTATAATCAATGAAAGGATGAGATGAAGAGGTGCCACCCAAAAGGTGCCTCTTCCATTTTTTATTTACACCTTTTTAGAAAACTAACAATCCCCCACATGAATAGGGAATGATAATATGTATAAAAGCATGCAAACGCTTGTGTGATTCACATGTGAGGATTAATCGCATCTGGATAAGTAGGTTTTCCTTTGAACTTTCCGTAGTGAATCTATTTCGGATATACTCAATCAGTCGGTAGATTTGATATCTTTAAACCTTTGAACTTTGGTGTATACCTAGACAACCATAAGTCAAACAATCAACCCTTACCGTCTTTGGTTCTCAGTATTGTGTTCATTTCATCCATGAACACGGCACGGTTCGTAAATGGGTAGAGAACTGGCCCTACAGGATTTTCCTTGAAGCTTCTTACACTTCACACTTACATAGGTGATTCTTAATGTGTTATTCCGTAGATACACTATTTGATATATCCCATATCAAATATAGAAACCATTAAAAAGCCTTAATGTTCAATAACTTGTCCTCGACCATAGTCCTATTCCCCTCGATGATCTTTCAACTACCTCTCTAGTTAGGCCTCTTGTAAATGGATTTGATATATTATCGCTTGACTTCACGTAGTCAATTATAATAATTTCCCTAGAGAGTAGTTGTCTAACAGTTTTATATCTTCGTGATATATGAAGATATTTTTCGTTGCAGATAACGCTCCTTGACCTTTCTATTGTCGCTTGACTATCACAATGTATGCATATAGATACCAATAATGTAGGCCAAAATGGAATATCTTCAAGATATTCTGGAGCCATTTTGCTTCTTCACCGGCCTTGTCTAAGGCTATAAAATCAGCATCCATTACAGAGCGGGTAATGCACATTTATTTGAATGATTTTTAAGACATTGCTCCTCCATTGACTATGAAAATATATCCAATTGTGAATTTAAAAACAGTCGAACCGGTGATTTAATTTGCGTCACTATATCCTTCCATTATCGTAGGATACTTATTCTAGTGCAAAGCATAATTTTGAGTATATTTTAAATATCTCAAGACTTGTTTCATTGTCATGAAAATTCAATGCAAGTTTCCTTATGTCGTAGACTAATACGTCTCAAATTTCTATTGCATATCAGATTATTGACTACACTTAATATAGCAATATTATATTATAACAACAACTAAAATAGTTGACATCGGTTGTGACCACAACTTTTTAATAAATAACACATTTCACAACCACTCCGTCTTTTTCTATCATTTGTATGCTATTTGTTCTTATTCCATACCAAAATACAAGTCTATATGATATGCAAATTATAGAACCTTCATTCAAGAAACAAATCCAACTTGCTATAGATTTTTGTCATTTTCATCGGTCGATTCACTATACTATAGACCAACGTATTAATACATCCATTCATGAACGGTCATGTCTATATAAAAACATACAGACGCATCTTTTTGTAATGACCTGACCGGTTGTTTTACCTTTTAGAACCTCATTCCCCTAAATAAGACTCCACGTATATTCTTTTACTATTTTATGACTTGCGGGGATGGTTAGTTCGAGATTTAGAAGGATTCGGGTTGAAATCGAAACACTTGGTTCCTTAAGTTGGCCTTAAAAGGCGAAGTTTGACTTCGGTCAACATTTTGAGTAAACGACCTCGGAATCGGGATTTGACGGTTCTAATAGGTTCGTATGGTGATTTTGTACTTGGGCGTATGCTCGGACTGGGTTGTGAATGTCCCGGAAGCGTTTCGGCGCCTAATATTGAAAGTTGGTCCCCTTGAAGGTTCTTGAAGTTCTTTCAATTTGGTTTAGAATAGGTTTTGGTGATATCAAGGTCTGAATGGAATTTCAAGACCGGGATTAGTTTTGTAATGTCATTTAAGACTTGCACGCAAAATTTGGTGTCAATCCGAGTAGTGTAAGTACGTTTCGGCGCTTTGGGAGTAAATGGAAGAACTTAAAGTTCATTTTTTTTTATCCAATTGGTTTGGGGTGTTATTCTTAGTTTTAATGTCATCTTAGGCATTCCGAGAGTTCGAGCGGGTTTGTTTTATGATTTCAAACTAGTCTGTCTATTCGGGCGTGGCCTCGGGGGCCCCAGGTATCAATCGGAGGAGGCTCGGACCAAGTTGAAACTTGGGAGCAACAGCTGAAGTTCCCAGCTGTTGGTTTAATAGCACTTGCACTTGGCCAGCCTTAGGTGCGAGCCAGGAGCTGCAGAAGCAAGCAAGCCAAGGCTGCCCAGGATCCTCAGGAGCGAGGAGTTTGGTGAACTTGCGAATGCGCAGGTGCGATGACTGTGACCGCAGAAGCGGTTGTGTCCGCAAGCTCGAAAGCGTCGGCCGCAGGAGCGGTTGTGCAGGAGTGGCCCTGGCTCCATAGGTGCGATGGGCGAGTGGCCAGTCCGGTTCTGAACTTTTGACCGCAAAAGTGGAAGACCCTCCGCAGGTGCGGAAACCGCTAAAGGCAGAATCCTTCATTTAATACGGGACTTAGTCATTTTGGCTCATTTTATTCCATTGTTGGGCGATTCTTGGAGCTCTTAGAGAGGGGATTTTCATCTAACACCTTGAGGTAAGTAATTCCTACCAAATATGAGTCAAATACATAACTTATGGGTAGATTATAACATGTAAATTAGTAAAAATCATGGGTTTAGGAGAAAACCCTAGGTTTTTCTCCTAAAAATGAGATTTAATCATGAAATTTGTTATGGAATCTAGTAAAAATAATATATTTGAGTTCATGAGGTTATGGGTAACAACGTTTTTTCAAAAATTTTCGGAATCGGGGCACGTGGGCCCGGGGGTGAATTTTAAGAATCTTACATTTAGGGTTGGGTAACTTCTTTAATAGTTGGAATACAAACTTTTGAGCATGTATTGATTAGTTTATATACTATTTGATTAGTTTTGGATTGATTCGGCACCAAATTGAGGGTGTGAGCACATTCTTGGAACGGGAAGTAGGCCTTGAAATGAGGTAAGTCTTTTTTCTAACCTTGTAAGAGGGAATTAACCCCATAGGTGAACTTAATCATTATGTGCTTCTATTTGTGGGGGGCTACATACGTACGAAGTGATGAGAGTCTGTGCGTAGCTACTATTCATGCTTATGTCCGGGTTGATTTAGGCTTACACCATATTTTTGTTTGTTGATATCGTTGCTTGTTTATGCTTACTAATTGTTTGGATTAAAGCAGAGGTTGAGGATTTCAATATTTTAAAGGTTCCTAGTTGAATTTCTTATTTTGAAAAAGAATAGAGAAATATTATGATAACTTGAGAAAATCTATATTCAACCGTTTTGCAAGTATATTTCACGAGTGGGGTAAATTTCCACTACTCTCATGGGAGCGGGCCGTTCGTCTCAGAAGGTTAATTGATGTATCTATGGTTCGGGTCGTTCGACCCTAGGTAGTGCACAGTATATTTATATGTATATTTGGATCGGGTCGTACGTCCTCGGCATAATTCGTGCGTAAAGATATTGAAACCCCTTTATATTTAATATTGTTCTATGGACTTGAAAGGTGAAAGGATTAGATGAGAGAAATGACTTGGTTCTTACTTGAAATGAAAGGATTGTTTACTTATTTTCCTTCTCTGAGTTCTATTATCATTTTATATATCATGTTTAATTAGAACTTCATACTATTATATTTTTGGCCCGTAGTAAGTGTCGAAATTGACCCCTCGTCACTACTTCTTCGAAGTTAGACTAGATACTTACTGAGTACATATTGTTTATGTACTCACGCTACACTTCTGCACTTGATGTGCAGGATTTGAGGCAGGTGCATCTGGTTATCAGTCCGGCGCGCGCGCTTGACTTCTGGTCCGAGACCACACAGTGAGCTGCCCTTCCGAGCCGTTCAGCAGCAGCCAGAGTCTCTCTTTTGATTTATTTTCTGCCTATTCTATTTCAGACAGTAGAGTAGAGATCTTTTGTTTATTCTACTAGTAGCCCACATACTTGTGACACCAAATTTTGGCACACACTAGTAGACTTGTGATTTTTGTTTAACTTCTATGGCCATAAATACATTCAGCTACTTTCGTTTTATTAGATTAAATATGTTTTCTCGCTAAACCTATTAAACTAAGGAAAGTTATTTACTTGGGTAAAACTTATTAAAATAGGAAAATTATTAGATTGTTCACTGTTGGCTTGCCTAGCAATGGTGTTGGGTGCCATCACGGCCTAAAATGGAATTGGGCCGTGACAACATAGTATTAGAGCACTAGGTTCATGTAGGTCTCTCAAGTTATGGGCAGGCCTAATAGAGTCTTGCGGATTGGTGCGGAGACATCCTTACTTATCTTCGAGAGGCTATAGGGTGTTAGGAAACTATTCTTTATTCATCTCCTATCGTTCAGTTGATGGTGTACTAAGTTTATTCTCTTACTCTCTCACAGATGGTGAGAACACGCGCGGCAGATGTTTCGAACCCGGGAGGAGCTGCTCCCCCTGTTGCTAGAGGCCGAGGCAGAGGCCGGGGGAGGGCACCGGCCCGAGGTAGGGGACGAGGACGTCCTAGAGTCGCCCCAGTTGCACCACCAATCAATCCAGTGGAGGATCTCATTGATGAGGAGCTGGGCGAGGTACCCGCAGCAGAGCCAGCCCCGGTTGATTTCATGTCAGCACCGGGCTTTCAGTAGGTCATGGGCCGTATGCTACGGCTTATGGATTCTATGACCCAGGCTGCTTTATTTCCAGCAAACCCAGCCACATCTCAGGCGGGAGGGGGAGCACAGACCCCTACTTCTCAGGCTCCTGGGCATGCAGCTGCAGTATATCAGACCCTGGGCACACTACCCATAGGTGGAGCCCGGCCAGTTGCAGCAGTTGTACCTGAGCCCAGACCAGCTGCGACCGGCAAGCCGCAGAAGCTACTGGATAGATGGACCAGGCTTCACCCTTCGGTCTTTGGGGGTGAGCAACATGAGTATCCCCAGGACTTCATTAATAGGTGCAGGGACAGACTGCACAACATGAGCATATTGGAGTCTCACAGGGTGGATTTCACTACCTTTCAGTTAGAGGGCAAAGCACGTAGGCGGTGGAAGTCTTATCTCCTTGGCAGACCAGCAGGTTCTCCTCCCATGACTTGGGACCAGTTCACACGCCTATTCTTGGACAGGTATATTCTGCCCTCCTAGAGGGAAGAGTTGCGTAGTCAGTTTGAGCAGCTCGAGCAGGGTCAGATGTCAGTGATCGATTATGAGGCAGGATTCTCTAAGTTGTCCCTCCACGCACGTATGATACTTCCTACCGACGCAGAGAAGGTGCGAAGGTTTGTTACGGGATTGCACTCTAGTATTCGGGCTAGTATGGCTCGGGAGGTTGAGATGTGGACTTCTTATCAATTGGTAATGGAGACTGCTCGGAGGATTGAGGGTTACCGTTAGAGGGGTAGAGAGCAGATGCAACGGGATAAGAGGTCCCATTTTTCTGGAGAGTTCAGAGGTGCCCCAGCTGGGGGAAGAGGAAAATTTGGAAGGGGTCAGCCCAGCAGGCCCCCATATTCAGCACCACCACCTCTTCGGGGTATTCCAGCGCGACCCTACGTCAATGCTATGCTGGAGAGTTCTTACCGCCCGCTAGCTATTCAGGGTTCTTCCAGTGGGTACCCCGGTTATCAGGGTTCTTCCGGTGCCTATTTCAGTGCCATGCCAGAGAGTTCATACCGCCCACCCGCTCTTCAGGGTTCTCCCAGTGGGTATTCGGGCCATCCGGGTCAGACTTCAGGGCAGCAGTCCACTGCTCCGAGAGGTTGTTATGAGTGCGGGGATCCTAGTCACATGAAGAGACATTGACCCAGACTTCGGGGCAAGGCAGTATAGTAGGGTCAGCAGCCCATGATTACAAAACCAGTAGTCGCACCAGCCGTCCGTCCACCCAGAGATAGGTGGGAAAGTGGGTAGGGGCCATCCTAGAGGTGGAGGTCAGACAGGCGGGGGCCAGCCAGGTGGCGCTCCAGCCAGATTCTATTCTTTTCTGGCCAGACCAGATGCAGTGGCCTCAAATGTCGTAATCATAAGTATTATTTATGTCTGCGGTAGGGAAGCTTCAGTACTATTTGATCCAGGGCCTACCTATTCGTATATGTCATCTATGTTTGCTCATTTTCTGGATATTCCTTGTGAGTCCTTGGGTACTCCTGTTTATGTGTCCACTTCTATGGGCGATTCTGTTGTTGTGGATCGGACCTATCGGTCCTGTGTGGTCACATTCTGTGGATACGAGACTAGAGCGGATCTTTTGTTGCTTGATATGACCGACTTTGAGGTCATCCTGGGCATGGACTGGCTATCCCTATATCACGCCATCCTTGATTGCCATGCCAAGACTATTTCCTTAGCGATGCCAGAGTTGCCTAGATTGGAGTGGAAGGGTTCGTCTGTCAGTACATCTAGTCAGGTTATCTCTTTTATGAAAGCTCGACACATGGGTGAGAAGGGTTGTTTGGCTTATCTAGCCTATGTTTGGGATACTACTACAGAGTCTCCGGCGATTGATTCAGTACCAGTAGTTCGGGAGTTCTCCGATGTGTTTCCTTTTGATCTTCCAGGCATGCCGCCAGATCGTGATATCAACTTCTGTGTTGACTTGGCTGCAGGTACCCAGCCTATATCTATCCCACCGTACCATATGGCTCCGAAAGAGTTAAAGGAGTTGAAGGAGCAGCTTGAGGAGTTGCTAGCAAAGGGGTTCGTCAGGCAAAGTGTATCACCTTGGGGTGCCCCAGTGCTATTTGTAAAGAAAAAAGATGGGACTATGCGGATGTGCATTGATTACCGCCAGTTGAACAAAGCTACCATTAAGAACAAGTACCCGCTGCTGTGTATTGATGATTTGTTTGACCAGTTGCAGGGTGCTAGGTTGTTCTCTAAGATCGACTTAAGGTCAAGGTACCATCAGTTGAAGATTTGGGACTCGGATGTTCCGAAGATTGCTTTTCGTACTATGTATGGCCATTATGAGTTTCTAGTGATGTCCTTCAGCTTGACTAACGCCCCAGCGGCATTTATGGACTTGATGAACAGGGTGTTCAGGCCTTATATTGATTCGTATGTCATTGTCTTCATTGATGACATTTTGATTTACTCGCGTCGCATGGAGGAGCACGAGAAGCACTTGAGAGTGGTGCTTCAGACCTTGCGGGAACAGAAGCTATAAGCTAAGTTCTCCAAGTGTGAGTTTTGATTAGATTCTGTGGCATTCTTGGGGCATGTTGTATCAGGCGAGGGTATTAAGATGGATCCCAAGAAGATTGAGGTAGTTCAGAGTTGGCCTCATCCTACTTCGGCGACTGAGATCAGGAGCTTCTTGGGGTTAGCAGGTTATTATCGCCGGTTCGTGGAGGGCTTCTCATCTATTGCAGCACCTTTGACTAGATTGACCCAGAAGGGTGCTCAGTTTCGTTGGTCCGATGATTGTGAGACGAGCTTCCAGAAGCTCAAGACAGCTTTGACTACAGCACCAGTCCTAGTGTTGCCTTCCGGTTCGGGGATGTATGTTGTGTATTGCGACGCTTCACATGTTGACTTGGGTTGTGTGTTGATGCAGGAAGGGTGAGTTATTGCATATGCTTCACGTCAGCTGAATCCCCATGAGAAGAACTATCTTGTGCATGATTTGGAGTTCGTTGCGATTGTTCATGCTCTTAAGATCTAGAGGCATTATCTTTATGGGCTGTTTTGTGAGGTTTACACTGATCATCACAGCTTGCAGCATTTGTTCAAGCAAAGGGATCTCAATTTGAGGCAGCGTAGTTGTCTTGAGTTACTGAAGAACTATGACATCACCATTCTTTATCATCCGGGCAAGGAGAATGTGGTCCCAG
This sequence comes from Nicotiana tabacum, assembly GCF_000715075.1. Taxonomy (NCBI): domain Eukaryota; kingdom Viridiplantae; phylum Streptophyta; class Magnoliopsida; order Solanales; family Solanaceae; genus Nicotiana; species Nicotiana tabacum. The sequence continues at coordinate 61,289,879 of NC_134094.1, read as the reverse complement.
ATACCTTGAGCAGGAAGGCTGAGACTATGGGTAGCTTGGCATTCATTTCAGTGGAGGAGAGACCACTAGCCTTGGACATTTAGTCTTTGGCTAACAAACTTGTGAGGTTGGATATTTCAGAGCCCAACTAAGTTCTTGCATGTGTCGTTTCCCAGTCCTCACTATTGGAGCAGATCAAGGCTCGATAGTTTGATGATCTGCACTTGACGGTTCTCAGAGAGACGGCACTACAGGGTAGTGCCAAGGAGGTTTCTATCAGCGAGGATGGTGTTCTGCGACTCCAGGGTCGTCTATGTGTTCCAAATATTGATGGCTTAAGGGAGAGGATTCTAGAGGATACAGTTCTCGATATTCCATTCATCCAGGTGCTACGAAGATGTACCGCGACCTGAGGTAGCATTATTGGTAGCGGCAGATGAAGAAAGATATAGTTGAGTATGTAGCCAGATACCTAAATTGCCAGCAGGTTAAGTATGAGCACTAGAGGCCAAGAGGCCTACTCCAGCAAATGAATATACCTGAGTGGAAATGGGAGCGCATTACTATGGACTTCGTAGTTGGGTTGTCGTGGACCTTGCAGAAGTTTGATACAGTTTGGGTCATTGTAAACCGATTGACCAAGTCGGCACATTTCATTCCTGTGATGACTACGTATACTTCAGAGAGATTGGCCCAGATTTATATCCAGGAGATAGTTCGGCTGCATGGTGTGCATGTTTCCATCATATCAGACAGAGGTCCTCAGTTTACTTCACATTTCTGGAGAGTAGTACAGAGTGAGTTGGGGACCCGTGTAGAGTTTAGCACTACCTTTCATCCACAGACCGACGGACAGTCGGAGCGGACAGTTCAGATCTTGGAAGACATGCTCAGAGCATGTGTGATTGACTTTGGGGGACAATGGGATCGGTTCTTGCCGTTGGCCAAGTTTTCTTACAACAACAGTTACCAGTCCAACATTTTAGGCTCTATATGGTCGGCGATGTCGTTCCCCCCATCGGGTGGCTTGAGCCCGGCGAGGCTAAGTTATATGGTACTGATTTGGTGAAGTATGCCTTAGAAAAGGTAAAGTTGATTCAGGAGCGACTTCGCATAGCACAGTCCAGACAGATATTTACGTGGACCAGAAGGCGCGTGACTTATCATTTATGGTAGGCGAGAAGGTTCTCTTCAAAGTCTCGCCGATGAAGGGGATCATGAGATTTGGGAAGAAGGGCAAGTTGAGCCCAAGGTTTATAGGCTCATTTGAGGTGTTGAGACGAGTTGGAGAGGTTACTTATGAGCTTGCCTTGCCTCCCAGTCTATCGGGAGTTCATCCGGTCTTCCACGTATCTATGCTACGGAGGTATCATGTCGACTTGTCGCATGTGTTAGACTTCAGCACGATTCAGTTAGATGAGAGTCTGGGTTATGAAGAGGAGCCAGTTGCCATTATTGATAGGCAGGATCGCCAGTTGAGGTCCAAGAGGATTTTCACGGTAAAGGTTCAGTGGAGGGGCCAACCAGTCAAGGAGGCGACCTAGGAGTCCGAGGAGGACATGCAGAGCAGATACCCATACTTATTCAGCACTCCACGTATGATTCTAGACCCGTTCGAGGACAAACGTTTATTTAAGAGGTGGAGAATGTAACGACCCGATCGGTCGTTTTGCTTTTTAGAACCTTGTTCCCCTAAATAAGACTCCCAGTATATGCTTTTACTGTTTTATGACTTGCGAGGATGGTTAGTTCGAGATTTGAAAGGGTTCGGGTTGAAATCGGAATACTTGGTTCATTAAGTTGGCCTTAAAAGGCTAAGTTTGACTTCGGTCAACATTTTGAGTAAACAACCTCAGAATCAGGATTTGACGGTTCCAATAGGTTTGTATGGTGATTTCGGACTTGGGCGTATGCTCGGACCGGGTTGTGGATGACCCGGAAGCGTTTCGGCGCCTAATATTGAAAGTTGGTCCCTTGAAGGTTCTTGAAGTCTTTCAATTTGGTTTAGAATAGGTTTTGGTGATATCGAGGTTCGGATGGAATTTCGAGACCGGGGTTAGTTTCGTAATGTCATTTAAGACTTGCATGCAAAATTTAGTGTCAATCTGAGTAGTGTAAGTGCGTTTCGGCGCTTTGGGAGTAAATTAAAGAACTTAAAGTTCATATTTTTTGATCCAATTGGTTTGGGGTGTGATTCTTAGTTTTAATGTCGTTTTGGCCGTTCCGAAAGTTTGAGCGGGTCCGTTTTATAATTTCAAACTTGTCAGTATATTCGGGCGGGGCCTCAGGAGCCCCAGGTATCGATCAGACGAGGCTCGGACCAAGTTGAAACTAGGAGCAACAGCTGAAGTTCCCAGCTGCTGGTGTAATTGCACCTGCGCTTGGCCAGCCGCAGGTGCGAGCCAGGAGCCGCAGAAGCGAGCAAGCCAAGGCTGCCCGGGATCTGCCGGAGCGAGGAGTTTGGCGCACCTGCGAATGCGCAGGTGCGATGACTGTGACCGCAGAAGCGGCTATGTCCGCAGGCGCGAAAGCGTCGGCCGCAGGAGCGGTTGCGCAGGAGCGGCCCTGGCTCCGCAGGTGCAATGGGCGAGTGGCCATGCCGGCTCCGCAGAAGCGGAATTTTGACCGCAGAAGTGGTCCCGCAGAAGCTGAAGTCCCTCCGCAGGTGCGAAAACCGCTGAAGGCAGAATCCTTCATTTAATACGGGACTTAATCATTTTGGCTCATTTTATTCCATTGTTGGGCGATTCTTGGAGCTCTTAGAGAGGGGATTTTTATCTAACACCTTCAGGTAAGTAATTCTCACCAAATATAAGTCAAATACATAACTTATGGGTAGATTATAACATGTAAATTAGTGAAAATCATAGGTTTAGGAGAAAAACCTAGGTTTTTGATAAAAATGAGATTTAGTCATGAAATTCGTTATGGAATCTAGTAAAAATAATTTATTTGAGTTCATGAGGTTAAGGGTAACACCTTTCTTCGAAAATTTTTGGAATCCGGGCACGTGGGCCCTGAGTGAATTTTAAGAATCTTACATTTAGGGTTGGGTAACCTCTTTAATAGTTGGAATACGAACTTTTGAGCATGTATTGATTAGTTTTTGGTTGATTCGGCACTGGATTGAGGGTGTGAGAACATTCTTGGACCGGGAAGTAGGCCTTGAAACAAAGTATGTCTCTTTTCTAACCTTGTTAGAGGGAATTAACCTGATAGGTGAACTTAATCTTTATGTACTTCTATTTGTGGGGGGGCTACGTATGTACGAAGTGACGAGAGTCCGTGCGTAGCTACTATTCATGTTTATGTCCGGGTAGATTTAGGCTTACACCATATTTTTTTTGTTGATACCGTTGCTTGTTTATGCTTACTAATTATTTGGATTAAAGCAGAGGTTGAGGATTTCAATATTTTAAAGGTTCCTAGCTGAATTTCTTGTTTTGAAAAAGAATAGAGAAATATTATGATAACTTCAGAAAATCTATATTCAACCGCTTCGCAAGTATATTCCGCGAGCGGGGTAAATTTTTACTATTCTCATGGGAGCGTGTCGTTCGCCTCGGCAGGTTAATTGATGTATCTATGGTTCGGGCCGTTCGACCCTCGGCAGTGCACAGTATATTTATATGTATAATTAGATCGGGTCGTACGTCCTCGTCATAATCCGTGTGTAAAGATATTGAAACCCCTTTATATTTAATATTGTTCTATGGACTTGAAAGGTGAAAGGATTAGACGAGAGAAATGATGACTTGGTTCTTACTTGAAATGAAAGGATTGTTTGCTTATTTTCCTTCTGTGAGTTCTATTATTATTTTATATATCATGTTTAATTAGAACTTCATACTATTATATTTTTGGCCCGTAGTAAGTGTCGAAATTGACCCCTCGTCACTACTTCTTCGAAGTTAGACTAGATACTTACTGAGTACATATTGTTTATGTACTCACGCTACACTTCTGCACTTGATGTGCAGGATTTGAGGCAGGTGCATCTGGTTATCAGTCCGGCGCGCGCGCTTGACTTCTGGTCCGAGACCACACAGTGAGCTGCCCTTCCGAGCCGTTCAGCAGCAGCCAGAGTCTCTCTTTTGATTTATTTTCTGCCTATTCTATTTCAGACAGTAGAGTAGAGATCTTTTGTTTATTCTACTAGTAGCCCACATACTTGTGACACCAAATTTTGACACACACTAGTAGACTTGTGATTTTGGTTTTACTTCTATGGCCATAAATACATTCAGCTGCTTTCGTTTTATTAGATTAAATCTGTTTTCTCACTAAACCTATTAAACTAAGGAAAGTTATTTACTTGGAAAAAACTTATTAAAATAGGAAAATTATTAGATTGTTCACTGTTGGCTTGCCTAGCAATGGTGTTGGGCACCATCACGGCCTAAAATGGAATTGGGTCGTGACACTTTTCATGAAAAGTTACAACCTTTCAAGTGACACCTTTTCATAAAAGAAGTAAACATCATAAGAAGAACACAAACTTTCTGGAAAGGCACGTGAATAACATTCGAATTGATAGTTTCATTAACTAGTTATCATTAAAACTGAACAAGTAATTCACTGACTACCATATTAACATCCATTAAGGATTCGTAGGCTTCGAATAATCATATCATCTAGTTCTTCTAAATTATACTAGAGGAAGGAAGGCCCATACTCAGCATGGGCCCAACACTTAATTACAAAAATAATTTTCTTAATTGTATTACTTCAATTATTTTATAAAGATCACTCATGTTAATTTAAATAATATATTTAAAGATAGAAATTTTATATGCATCTTTATTCAATAAAAATATTGCATTCCCGAGCTAACTATCTGATTTTAAACTACTTTTGTTGGAATTGAACATCAACTTTTAAGACCGTTGATAATCTGATTTCGAAGGTACTGAAAATGTTGCAGCTAATTAATAAAGTGCAAAATGAATATTAAAATGGGGCCCACTTTTCGGAAAGTTGTTCATATTTCTAGAGGATACGCACAAAATTACGCAAAGTGATGTGGTTTATTCGTCCAAAATAGTAAAATCACTTGTTTTTTCACTTTTTATTTAATTTTTCAAGCGTTGGGTTACATAATGTTTTATGTTTTAATATAGTAAAATCCTTAGTTTGTATTTGTTTCCATCTATCTTTATTTTAAATTGCTGATCTAACTTAGACATTATAAATAAATTTGTGATTTTAATTTGTTATTGAACTTTTTGTAAGACTTGAAAATATGAATGGCACATTCTTATATATTCTCATTTCTGAGGTATTTGGCTTTATTTCTCTCATTTATTACAAGTTATGAAGATTGTATCATTTCTTTTAGTTGGATGATCTTTCTTTTAGAGTGTCTTTTTCTACAATTTTGTGTAAATATGATACAACTGTCGGTTACCCAGTGACATAATTTTTACGATTTCCTATGCTAGCTCTCCTTCTTTTTGTTATGCTTTGAATTAGACAAACATTTTATTGTAGCGACTCAACATACAAACAATCATCATTCACCATAATATAAACAGTAGTATTGTTTTAAATGTAAATGTTACGTGACTTATAAAGAATGCAGAGGTTTATCAATGCGGTTATCCTCACATTACTCATTTATCGAAAACTTATATTTTTATTTTTAAATTTGTTTCTATGAATGTAAAGTTATGAAAAAATTGCTTCAATATTTTTAATTGAAAAAACCTCATTCCATGTGTTTCATTCAAATAAATATATTCTATTTCTTAAATCTTTTAAACTTATTTCAAATATAAATAAATCATTTTTTATAGATATATTCTGATGTTCAATAACCACGAAATATTCTACCATTGAAGAGAGATTGTTAATTTTTCCAATATCACAACAAAAATGTAAACCAAATGGATGGTTCCAACATATTAAGCCAATGGATTTATTGATCTTTTGTAAATGAATTTGTAAACCAACTAACAAAGAGCGCCTAATGATGATTAATTTTTTTTTTCTCAATGAGCTGTTTTAACTATTTGTGTTCAAGTGCAATTCAATTAAATCAACTACAACAATACTTTTAAATTCATTTTCGATACTTTACGATAACGGGTACTTGATTTTATTTTTCACCAATGTATTTTTAATACATCCGGAAAGCAGGCTTCCCCACCAAAACATTGTTTTTTTTTTTTCATGACCTTGATAAATGTGGAAATATAATTTTTTTTTTTTTTTAAATTTCTCTTTCTTTGTATTTTCACTAAAAGAAACACTTGGAAATTTAAAAATATTTCTTAAGATTTTTTAAATGAAACAGTTTGACAACTTTTTTTCTTTTTAACTTTTGTTATGTGTGAATTATTTGTTAGCTCAACGGTACTTTATAATTTAACTTAAATTTTAAATGTTAAATTATTTGTTCTTTGTCAAAAATAAGCCCTAGGTCCGCCATTGTTGAGCTCTTCGTAAGCACCGATTCTCAGAGGTGAAGGAAGAAGAGAAAGAGAGAAGATAGAGAGAGAACTAAGCTCTGTTTTCTGATTTCTTAAAATGAAAATGTACTGTACACACATATATCACTAACCGACCTAACTAAAACTATTTACACTTGTACACCTTCTAGAAGAGTATTACTTAAATAACCTTAGGTACAACTGTATTAAGCTACTAATTTCTACACTTCCCCTCAAGTTGAGAATGGAAAATATTTTTCATTCCCAACTTGGATACCAGAACTACATGTTGTTGGTGTCCCAAGGCCTTTGTCAAGATATCAGTCGATTGTTCATTACTTCCAATGTGCCCAGTCTTGATCAATCCCTCTTGAATTTTTTTCCTTATGAAATGGCAATCAATTTCTATGTGTTTAGTTCTTTCGTGGTATATAGGATCTGCAGCAATTTATAAGGCAGCTTTGTTATCGCAAAACAACTTCATAGGTTCTTTAATGTCTACTGTAAGTTCCTTCAGCAAACCACTTAACCATTCAATTCTGCCACTGTATGTGCCATACTTCTGTACTCAACTTCAGCTGAGCTCCTCGAGATGGTAGTCTTCTTCTTTGCCTTCCATGAAATAAGAGAACTCCCCAGTTTGATACAGAACCCTGTAATTGACTTCCTGGACATGGGACATGATTCCCAATCTGAATCACAGAATCCCTGAACTCTTTCTGCACTATTGTTGGACATGAGAAGTCCAAGTCCAGGTTGATCTTTGATATATCTCACAACATGTAATGCAGCTTCATAATGAGATTTCTTTGGAGCATGCATAAACTGGCTTAGATTTTGTACAGCATATGCAATGTCAGGTCTTGTGATTGTCAAATACAAAAGCTTTCCAACTAATCTTTGAAAAAGACTTCTGTCCTCCAGGATACTGTCATCTGCATTCTTTTTCACAATGTCATCAAATTATGTGCTTGTAAGTTTTAAGTTTTGTTCCATTGGGGTCTTCTTGGGCTTTGATCCTGAGAGTCCTGCCTCTGAAATCATCTCTAAGGCATATTTTCTTTGAGACATAAAGATACCTTATGCTGATCTAGCAATTTCAATTCCCAGAAAATATCTCAATTCTCCAAGATCTTTCAGCTTGAAGTTTTGATGCTAAGATGCTTTTGATGCATTAATCTCCTCTTGATCATTACCTGTAATAAGTAAGTCATCTACATAGACAAGTATGAGAATAAATTTTTCATTAGTTGTTTTAGTAAATGAGTAATCATGTCTGCTTTGGTGAAAACCAGATTTGAGAAGAGCTTGTGTTAGCTTCAAATTCCATTGTCTAGAGGCTTGTTTCAAGCCATAGAAGGATTTGAGTAGTCTACATACCCTATGCTCCCCCTGGCTACCAAATCCCTGAGGCATAGTCATGTAGACTTCCTCATGCAAGTCACCATTCAAAAATGCATTATGTACATCCATTTGATAGATTGGCCACTGTCTGAGTGCAGCAACTGCAATAACAGTTCTCACTGTAGTCATTTTGGCCACAGGTGAGAAGGTATCATGAAAGTCAATCCCTTCCTTCTGAGTATAGCCCTTTGCTACTAGTTTTGCCTTGAACCTTTCCACTGTGCCATCAGCATTGTATTTAATTTTGTACACCCATTTACATCCTATAGGAACTTTGCCAGGAGGCAAATTCACTACTTCCCAAGTGTTGTTTTGTTCTAATGCTTCAATCTCAAGTTTCATAGCCTTGATCCACCTGTCATCTTCGACAGCCTGGGAGAAGGATGTTGGTTCAGTGTCAGCAGAAAAAGAGGCAAGGTAGTATTAAAAAGTAGGTGAAAAATGAGAATAGGAAATGAACTGGTATATAGGGTAAGGGGATGAAGTGGAAGCAGAAGTAGAAGGCATGGAAGGATGTACATAGTTAGTCAGCCAGATAGGAGGCTTAGAGACCCTACCTGACTTCCTAACCTGTGTGGGGTATGTAACTGGGATAATACTTGAGTGTGAGTTTGATTCATCATGAATATGAGATGATGAATCTGCAAGCAAAGGAGGAGTAGAAGAGGAGGAATGAGTAGGAATACCAGGAGAGCTATCATGAGAATTAGAAAAAGGAACAGGTGAATCTATTGAATCATTTAAAGGATCGGCTATAATGACTTCTGGTTCATTAGTGGTAGAAGGTTCTGGTGCTATGTTGGAAGGGGGAAATATGTCTAAAACATGGTGATTAGGAGTTGGATCAGGGATCACTAGGAACCTGTGTTTAGGATATTTGAAAGGAAATATCCCTTCCTTGAAGACAACATCCCTGCTAATCATAAATTTGTTAGCAGCAATATCATATACTTTATATCCCTTTTGTGTTGGTGCATATCCCATGAAGACTCCAGGTGTAGACTTAGGGTTGAATTTATCATGGAAGTCAGTCTTTGTGGCATAACAAAGACATCCTATTGCTCTCATATGATCAAAAGAAGGAGGTCTTCCATGGAACATCTCATAAGGAGATTTTCCTTGTAGAACAGAACTAGGAAGCCTGTTTATGATGTAGGTTGCTGTTAGAATACAATCACCCCAGAACCTTAAGGGTATGTTGGCTTGAAATCTTAAGGCTCTTCCTATTTCAAGAAGATGTCTATGATTTCTCTCTACAACTCCATTCTGTTGTGGAGTGTGCACACAACTGCTTTGATGAATTATTCCTTTGGACTTAAAAAGATTGAAACAGAGAGTATTAAAAAATTCATGTCCATTGTCTGACCTGACACACTTGACAGTAGTGCCAAATTGGTTTTCTATAAGTTGAAGGAAGTCTTTCAAAACAACATACACATCACTCTTGAGTCTTAAGAGAAAAGTCCATGTCATTCTAGTATAGTCATCAATAAGAGTTAGAAAATATTTGAAGCCATTGTAAGTGCATACTCTATAGGGTCCCCAAACATCCATATGGACTAGTTCAAAAGAACAAACAGATTTAGAAGTACTAATAGGAAATGGCAATCTAACTTGTCTAGCAAGAGGACAAATAGGGCAATTACAAGTAGATGACTTAGACAAGTATTTATTTATCTCAGGTATAGTTTGTAAGACTGTCATAGGGGCATGGCCTAGTCTTTGATGCCATAAGAAGCTTGAACATGGTTAATGTGAAACTGTCATACAATTGGAGAAAGAGGAGGCAGGTGCTGAAGAATTGAAGATGTAGAGACCTCCTTTGAGTCTACCAATCCCCTTCACCATGCCACTAGAGAGGTCCTGAAAGATACAGAGATCAGGATAAAAGTGGACAGCACTATTTAATTCTTTAGTGTATTTGGTGATAGATAACAAATTGTACTTGAATTCAGGCACATAGAGAAAATTTATAAATGGTTTCTGAATTAAATAGGCTGCAGGAACCAGTATGAGTAATTTTGGTGCTATTACCATTGGGCAGATGAACTGAGGATGATTTAGGTTCAGGTATTTGAGTGATACTTGACAAGAGATTCAAGGATGATACCATATGATTTGAAGAACCAAAATCAATGATCCAACAGCTATGTTCAGTTAGTGATTTACCTGCCATATTGGCGACTTCTGTTGGCTGAGATTCTTTGCTTAAGAGTTTGAGAATTTGCTGGTATTGTTCTGGAGTAAACCCCTACACAGTTGGAACACTCTGCATAACATATGTATTTTCTGCATTTTGAACCCCATCACCTGCATTCGCATTATGAGCCATAGGTCCACTGTTGTCATGTGTTCCTCTCCTCTTATTGTTATTGAACTTAAAACTTGGTGGGTATCCATTGAGTTTGTAGCAAGTGTCCCTTATATGTCCTTTCATCTTGCAATAATCACACAACAGTATATTGTTCCTCCTAGGTCTCATGTTGGAAGCATTTGCAGTTACCAATGCACTGTTGTCCATGCCTACAGGTGCACCTCCTAGAATCCCACTCTGTATTGCAGAACCACTACTCATCCTCTGACTTTCCTCTTGAACAATCATGGAATATGCTTGATCAAGTGTTGGTGTAGGATGCATCATCAGTATCTAACTTCTTTGTGGTGCATAAGTCTCATTCAATCCCATTAAAAACTTCATAAATTTCTGCTGGTGTAGGAACACAACAAATTGTCTGGACTTCTCACAATCACAACCAGGAAATGGGATAATTGACTCAAATTCATCCCATAGATCATTCAACCTAGAAAAATACACTGACACGCTAGAGATTCCTTGTGTCAAGGAACTTATTTCCTTGTTCATGTGATAAATTTTTCTAGCATTCACCTTATCGAATCTATCCTTCATAGATTTCCATACCTTTTGTGCATCGGTAGAGTACACAATTCCTCTTCTAAGTTCTGGTGCTACTGAACTTCTTATCCATGACTGGACTATTGCATTGCACCGTTCCCATTGTCTTAACCTAAAGTTATCTTTCTCATATTGTTCTCTAGTACAGGTTCCATCTATAAAACCTAGCTTATTCTTTACCAATAGTGACATTGTCATAGATCTACTCCATTCCGAATAGTTTTCTGTTCCTATTAGTAATTCAGGCACAAGTGAGATACTTGGTGCGTCCGAAGGATGTACATACAACGGATCATTGCAATCGAGTGTTTGAGTGTTTGCATGTGATGATCCAGCACTCACATCAGGAGTATCGATGGCCATTTTAGTAAGAAAATGAAGAATTTTGAAGATTTCACAATCAACGAACAATTTCAAAATAGGGACAAAAAATTGGGGAAAACAGAATTAGATACTGGAGCTCGACTGTCAGAATCGCGTGGAGCCGGGCTCTGATACCATGTCAAAAATAAGCCGTAGGTCCGCCATTCTTGAGCTCTTCGTAAGCACCGATTCTCAAAGGTGAAGGAAGAAGAGAAAGAGAGAAGATAGAGAGAGAACTAAGCTCTGTTTTCTGATTTCTTAAAATGAAAATATATTGTACACACATATATCACTAACCGACCTAACTAATACTATTTACACTTGTACACCTTCTAGATGAGTATTACTTAAATAGCCTTAGGTACAACTGCATTAAGCTACTAATTTCTACACTTTTTAACTTAAATGTTAGCAATTTAAGTTACTTTTTTCGGTTTCATAATTCAAAAGTCATGAGTTACGTTAATATGAAGTTAACCTACCTTTAATTTATTAATAAGAAGCTAACCTACTTTTAACCAAGATTATAGACATAATCCTGTCCAAATATTCCAGTTAAATAACTTCTAATAAATATGTAATTATTAAAGTCTCAGATTTAGTTTTAGGGAGTAGCGTTTATGTTTAATTAGGAAAGCTTTAGATTATCCAAATTAATGGGTTGGGGAATGATGGATTGAAAAGTTAATGGTCCCAACCGTTTCCACGTATAGTTAATATTACTAGATAAGCTTCGCCCGTGCAAAAATACGGGCCAACAATTTTTTTTGTATGTTGGATATTGGTGCATTTCCTAATTCCTAAATCCTAATAGTAATACATTTTGCTATTATCTTTGTTTTAAAGAGCTTATTTTATTTCTTCCAATTTCGAACAAAGGTTTATATTGAATGCACTTAATAGGAAATTAAATTTCAGTAGCTTTGTCCCAGAGCAGTAAGAATAATCATGGAAGCAACTTTTTTTTCTCGGTTGTTCCTTCCTAATTTATTTTTAGGTTTTGCTATTTTTTGGAGGGGTTTACTTTTATTTACTCCATTCTTTTTAACATCTCCCTTTTCTTTTCTTCGGACCCTCCCATTTAACAACTTAACATAAATATAGTGTGAAATACTTTTTTCACTTTACACTAACATTTTTTGAAAAAATAAAAGTTACAAATTACAAGTTTGCTTCGTTTAACTGAAACTTTTCTAACTAAATATATATTACGGTAAATTTTGGAACCCATATATAGCTTATTGAACAAACAAATATATGAAGAAAGTTTCTTTTGCTCTTTTATTTAATTGTAGTTTCAATATGTTATCCGAAAATTTCTTCAAATCTAAATTAAAATGTACATTGATTGAACTTCCCTTTCTAGACTAATCAAATCTTGTTTATGCCTTTCTTCACCAAAAATATTCTATATTCAAGAAACTTCAAAAGTATAATAAGCTACAAGTTTTTTTGCATTAATAAATAAATAAGTAATGAACTTAATTAAATATAAACATAACCTCGATAATCTAAAAATCAGATTCTAATATTGAAATGCTTGTAAACTTTCTTTCAAAATAAGATCGTACAAAATATATTGAAAGTTTTAACAAACATAAATTAATGAGTTGAGCTTAACGAAAGGAATGAGGATTTATATCGTTGACCCCAACTTATTTGGGACAGAGGTATAATAGTTGTTATTGTTATTGTTGCGGTAAACTTTTCTTTTCCTTTAAAATGCATGTTATGAAATGACATTTTTCTCCCTTTTCTTACTTTAGCTGGAATCTTTTTAGTCTAATTTGTATTATGCTAAAACTTTTGAGTTAAAAAATCTTTAATGGGTGATTATTAACCAAGTTTTTTGCTAAACTAAGTAAGATATTGATTAGTTATGTTTATTTTTATGATACTAAATTTAAGTTAACTCGTAAATAAGCATACTAATTAATTAAAATTTTGAACCTCTAGTATAACAAAGTAACATTTGAATAATAAAATTAGCTTTGTTAACATATGAAACCAACACAATCTATCAATAAAAAAATCAAGTTTTTGTGACACTATTACAAGAAATACCAAAAAAATTAATAATAATTTAAAATGTGATATGGCTACACATACGTGAAAGAAGAATTAACCAAAAAACTACTGTATCAACGAAGAAGCCCAAAAGGAGGGGAAATACCTGCATCTCAATGCGGGGCTCACGTTTTCAGATTGAAATAGCGAAAGCAGAAGCAGTAGTGCTTGTCTTGACTTTAGAGTAACAAAGTGGGACCCATAAAGGGGCATTTTTTAGTCAGGACACTCAAAATTTAATTTAGTAACTACAGTAAAATTCCTCTTGGACCAATAAAATTACTCCGTTTTTCATGAAATGACCATAATGCCTTAGAATTGCCAGGCAGGCATGTCGTCCAGCTGCTAACTCCCTCTTATATAGATAGTAGAAAATATGCAGACTCATGCAAGTAACATCCCATTTCCTCTTTCCCGAGCTAGGCACGTGTGCTCATATTTAGTGGAGAACAAAATGCGGTTGAATGAAAAGACAGTAATAACCCTGTAAAAGCAGGCAAGCATGTTCACATATAAGAATATTTTAGGGAATAAACGGTAATAACATGGTCTTTTGGTCAATTCACAATGACAGGAAGCTCCTCTATTCCCCCTTATTAATAGTAGTATCACGACCCAAAACTCAACATGTCGTGATGACGCCTATCATGGTACTAGGCAAGCCGACATCTCACACATACCACACTTTTAAATTCCAAATATACTGAAATAAATTAAATAAGTGAGAATCTCGTAAAAATTGGATATAAACATCGTAACTAAGTACAAAATTCTCCCAAAAGATCCGGGTGTCATGGAGTACATGAGCATCTACATAACAACGCGGTCTAACCAATAGAACACTATCTAGGGAAGTAGAACAGTATAAACAAGACTAAAAGATAAAGGAGAAGAGTCGAGGAGTGTGAACGCCAAGGCAGCTATCTCGATGATCTCCGAACTAATGAACTGTCAGGAATCAGCAACCGCTGTGTCCGAAGAGGGTGTAGCGTGAGTACAACCAACTCAATAAGTAACTGTCACGACCTAAATCGATGGGCCGCGACAGGCACCCGGTACCTTATTCAACAGAGTACTAACGTAACGTATCTTTCTTATTACATCATCATATACACGTGACATACGGGCTTAATAGGCCAACATCATCATTTATAAACTCAAAACATAGGCCGACAAGGCCGTACAATCTTTCACGTACACGACATATGTCTACAAGCCTCTAAGAGTACATAAATGTCATAAAGGTCGGGACAGGGCCCCGCCATACTAATCAGTACATGTTCTAATCATACTGACCACATAATTAACTCCGGAATAAATGGAGTGCACCAACATCTTCCGCTAAGCTGATCGCCTACTTGGAGGACTCTCCACCTGTCTATCGAGACCTGCAGGCATGAAACGCAGTGTCCCCAGGTAAAAGGGACGTCAGTACAAATAATGTACTGAGTATGTAAGGAATGAAAATCAGTAAACAATAGACATGAGAGAAACATGGAGTAAAATACTCAACATGTATATCTGAATAGCTCTGAGCATCATTTAATATTATAAATGTCATGCATATGCATATAAATGTCATGTCATGCATAATATATGTATTCATAACATCATCAAGCCTCTGAGGGCATCCTATCATATCATCTCGGCCACTGTGGGCAAATCATCAACGTATACCAGCTGATCAGGTGGTGGTGCGTATATAACGCCATAACCTTTTCCCATATCCCATATATATATAATATACGCGTATATAATGCCATCTGGTCATGGGTCAATGTACATGTATAAATGCATGAAATGCATAAGAAATACGTTAATAAGATTTTCTCAAAATGTCATAAAAATAATATGCCTGTCGGATAAATTTTAATAAATACGTATTTTTCTGAGATCCACGAACAGAAGATATAATAATAATTCACATGGAAAATCAAGAATATAGACACCCCTACTAGTTTTATGAATAGAGTCATTTCTGAAAGTTGCGTATTTTGCTCGTTTTATTTGTATCATTTGGATCATGCCAAAAGAAAGAAGGGATAGCCTTAACATACCTTAACTGATTTTCTTGACAATCCCTCCAATACACGTTGATTGCGATAAAATATATAATGGCGGATCGAAGTAGGGGAAATCCGTATGATATTCTTGAGAAAGATTGTACCGTACTTCCTTAGAATTGCATCTCACGCTGCTGTAGCGTTATAAAATTTCATATGAATTCATTTGGAAATTCATCCGATACTTACTTAGCACATACATCTCTTATAATTGTGGTGTTATCCAACCTAATTCTTTGAAAATAACGCATGAATGTTATCGGATATGATCAGACACCACACATGAATGATTGAATGTGAACTGGACTTCGGTAATCAAATTGGGATATAGCTAGCTAGGATGCATTGTTAAGGTGAATGTATTTTGGCAATTCACGTGTAGAAGGCTAAAGAAAATTTTGTTAGAATTGTTGGTGTTTTGATTCAAGCATAATCTTCCTGATTTTTGATAAGTCTTTTACTAAGTGGGGGAGGGCCCCACTTGTGGCTAAGTTGGCCAAAGCATTTTTCATGTCTTGCCACATTTCATGTAAATTCAAGAGTCACATTTATAAAAAGTCTTTGGCTGCCACGTTTTTTTGCTTTAGTCATTATCAAAAGACTCCAATTAATCTATCACTAATTATTAATTAACTAGATAATATTTTATTATCCAATAATTAGCCAATTATTCACATAATTAAGAATTATTTTTACTTACTTAAAATACTACTCACTTTTTACATACCTTATACACATTATTATCATGGTCCTGTGGTACCTTGTATGGCATTAGTCCATAAATACTGGGTATTTTAGCTCGAGCCGTATTTTACCTTAAAATGTCAAACTTGACGAAACTCATTTTCTTCCACTCGATCACCCTCTCACCTTCACGGATTTCCTTATCACTGATTTGAAGTAGCATAATACTTATAATCCCAAAATAATCTCATTCCCAAACTTTTATCAATTTACTTATAGCGTACTTTTACGTACGAAAATATGGGGTGTAACATCATTCCTCCCTTTGAAACATTTGTCCTCGAATATTGACTGATGCCCTTATCATTTTCATAACATATAGCTCTTGTGAACACTTTAGTACTCTCCTTGTCATCTAGGTAATTATTCGACGAATAACTCCAATGGCCAGGGCATTCCCCCCTTTAGGCCTCTTTCCCACACCACGACTTATGGTCGGAATCTTTCCAATCTTGTTACTGTTGCTACCTTTTATCATGCAGCCTATACGATTCTGACTTTGTAAGTGCGTCTATACGACTCTTCTCTCCTTTTTCCTCCAGTTTTTAGCCAATCTCTAGGCCTTACTTTGTAAACATATACAGAGCTTGACAAGATGTCCCTCTGGGCATCTATAGGTATACTGAAGTTCTTCGCTCGGTAATTTGTTGAACTTGCGAATATTGCTATACCTTATTTCACAGATCTGTTATCCATCCGTATGACTTTACTGCATCAAGGTAGGTCATATTATACCATAACTCTTACTTTGATTTATCGTTACTGAGGTCTGCTACCAAACTCCAGGTTACTCTCGTTGCTTATCCTATATGTATAAATTTATGTCCTTTAACGCTTCTTCATTAATGTTCATCTTAAGACTGATGGCCTAATCTTATCTCATTCTTTGTAACTTGTATCTATCAATTGTTGATTCACCTCAATGTTGATCTACAATCTACCACTTGAAGACTTGAAGCTTCTTACGTAATACATTGTCGTTAGGGCCCACCTCTCATCGGGGAACATCTGAAATAATTGGACTGATCCACCAAGGCCGGTGCCATACTTCCATAACGCATCCCAATGTGACTCACCTTACATGGGTATTTTAATCCCGTACAATTCATGAAATCCTCTTCAAGTCATTACTCAATCGAAGGCCCAAACGTCATCCGTTATCTATCACAATTACACCCTTATTCTACTACCAAGGCAGCATTCCATCTCTTCTAAACGCTATTAGTATTAGACTCCTTTGAGTTCATTCCGGCTATACTAAACTTTCTATAACTTAGAGAAACCATAAACTCTTTTGTTTTCATGGGCTTAATCCTGAGAACTTATCCATTTTTGTCACTTTCTTACTTGCCCTTTTCTTATCCTTACTCTTGTATTTCTAAAACCTTGTCGCTCTACCATACTTTATCATATGATTTACACATATCCATTTACACTACTCGCAACCTTCCTTCAACTTGCTTGCACCATAGATTTTCTTGTGTCATTCTGGAACATCAAGCGATACATCACATCGTTTCTAACTCTTCTTTACTCTTTTAGCTAGACTTCTCGATACCTAGAAATCATAGGTGGGAAGATATGCCACTGACTATGCCGTTATCATTCCTGGATACTGAATCTGAGCGCTTCTAAGCTTCTATCTGAAATTATAGATTATTCACAATCTTCTCCACCCGAGTATCTCGTACATTGTTCACTTTTACCTTACTTACCTTACAATCTCGCATCACATCTTCTATTTCCTTTATGACCTCTCTTCCACATAGGTATGATTCTCATCCACAACTTGAAGCTCTATTATAATACTTGCACCTTTGGTGCATACACAATTCGGTGGGAGCTTCATATTGACTTCTTATGAGGCTGGTACTTCTTCTAACTGGCTTTATCGTAAAGCCGTTATAGAATATGGTTGTTGTACTATCTCTCTTGTGCCTCTGATATTAGAGTAAGTCTGCAATGTTCTTGATCATGATTTCTATAATTTTCTCGGTTTAATAATCTGACTCTTGATTTATTTGGTTGATGTAACTCTTTAGTTTCCTCTTCCTTCTTATCAACCTTCATGTAAGCTTGAGCTATCTTCCGATCTGCGGCTCCTGGTATTAGTTATAACTTTAGCCTTCCATGGGTGCTATAGAATATCCATGATACAATCTTCTAACAATTCAATCCTTTGTTTATACCTTGGGCTCAATTCTTTCTTTTAACTTATACTGAAGTCTTCTACGGCCGTATGAATGTCAGTATATATGCTGCATGGATAATATTCCGAAATCGTAAGTGCGTTCATGACGTAACTAACTCTGGATCACTAATCGAATAATTCCTTTCGTTCCTTCTCAGCTTTCTTTAAACGTAGGCAATTACTTTTCCGGTCTTTCTGCCACTTGTTGCATGCATACTTAGCTTATCTTAGTTCCCACGCATGCCAAAATTTTCGTGCAACTCATATGATCTAGAATATTACTTTTGATTTTTCTTCTCGTTTCTTAGCCATGGTAGGTTCCACTTTCTCATGGAGTGCATATAATATTGTAGTGAGACTATTTTTTTTTACATGACCATTTCCTCTTTAGGTCACTACGCTTAGGTTGAAGCCTTCTTCCTTGTTTCCTTAACTAGTCTTTCGTTGTAGTACTTAGGGAAGACCTTCTGACTCTTGTAAAGCTGCGAACTTATTACATCGTATACTTGACGAAATTTTTGATGTTCTTCCTCGCCTATAATTATCCGTAGTTACTTATTTCCACGCCCTTGTGCTTGTAGGCTTGCTCCTGAACTGAAGTTTTGACTGTCTTCCCAGTGAGACTATTTTTTATTTCCATAACATTCATACGGCACCTTTAACTACCCCAGCTCATATCTAAATATTTCTCAAGGATCACGATATCATTATCTGCGAGACTGAATTCCCCATGTTGGGGTTTACTATGTTTATCTTGCACGATCTGTTGATTTGTGTGTATCTTCTTGTCTAACCATAACTAGGCTCTTTCTGAATCAACTACCAACTACTCGTTGGCCCATTTTAATATCAACATTCCGCGTAATCTTTCTTGGGTTATTTCCTTTGTCTTAACTTACGTCTCGCACTAGCTCCTTATTTATCAATAACATCTTGGGCAGAAACCATTACTTCCTCTCCTTGACGTCGTGCTTGCATAATGTTCTGGGATCATAGCATATCTGTAGGATTTGGGTAACTGCAAGCTCATTCCTTTTTCATTTTTTTTTCGCATTCTTCCTTTAATATTCCATAATTACTAAAACCATTTAATTCTGACTTTATGCCACATTACTCCACATTCCCTCCTTTAGGGGAGTACTAAGAGTTTGAGCTACGACGATCTACCTATAGATGTTTTATCTCTTCATCTTTGGCATTTTTCCACTCTATCGATGATCCTTACTCGCTTCGCGGTAATCCTTTTGTACCAAGGATAACGAAACTCCTTACTCGTGAGGGTGACACTTAGTGTAACTGGCACATACAGTCCCTTAAGCTTAACTTTGCTCAACTTGCTTGCTTTAGGGAAGTGCCTTCCTGAATGACCTTCAAAGGGTATTCTTCTGTCGTCCATTCTACTATCGTCGGGATGCAATCTCTGAAATTCTCATGATGCCGACTATTACTCAGTCCCTAGTTCATGTTTAGTTTATCTTGTTCATCAGTCCATGCTGATTTCTTATTACTCTGGGGTCTAAAACTTTTTTTCCTTTTGGTAATCACATTGGAGTCACGAACATATTTCTCAAAATGAGGATATGACTTTATGGCCTATATTCTTTTGTTATATCAAGACCCGTTACCTCTCGTCTTTTCCTTCACTTGACTATAGGCTCTGTAATACTGTCATCTTTTTGATCTACTGTTGTCATCCATGTATCACATCTTACTCATAATGCTTCATTAACTCTCTTCTTATTTCCCGCTAACATTTATATCTATCACTTTATTCTGAAAACTCGAACAAGACATTCTTGCCTTAGGGATCCTTATCAAGAAGTTTACACATCTTATTATACACATGATCTGCTGAATACCTTATATTTATCCATCATAAGCATGATGTAAAAATTGAGTTCCTCTGGCTCAACTCTTCCATAGTTATATCTCTTACCAACCGTCTTTCTGGATGTAGGCATCGTCGTATTATGAATAAGATAGAGTTTAGGAAATTGAATTCTTACAACTGAGCTTTACCACACGATCTAGAGTAAGAAGAAAGAGTGACAGTCTTAAATGCCATGTAGCCTCCTACTTATAAGTGTGGTGCACGACACACCCATAAATAAGACTCTACTAGACCCGGCTTGTAGACTCCCTAGGATAGAACTGCTCTGATACCACTTTTGTCACGACCCAAATGGATGGGCCGCGACGGACACCCGGTACCTTACTCAATCGAGTACCAACGTAACGTATCTTTCTTATTACATCATCATATACACGTGACATACGGGCCTAATAGGCCAAAGCCATCATTTATAAACTCAAAACATAGGCCGACAAGGCCGTACAATCTTTCACGTATACGGCATATGTCTACAAGCCTCTAAGAGTACATAAATATCATAAAGGTCGGGACAAGGCCCCGCCATACTAAACAATACACATCTAAATTATACTGACCAAACAAGCAACTCCGGAGCAAATGGAGTGCACCAACATCTTCCGCTGAGTTGATCGCCTACTTGGAGGACTCTCGACCTGTCTATCGAGACCTGCGGGCATGAAACGCAGCGTCCCCAGGAAAAAGGGACGTCAGTACAAATAATGTACCGAGTATGTAAGGAATAAAAATCAGTAAACAATACACATGAGAGAAACATAAAGTAAAAGACTCAACATGTATATCTGAATTGCTCTGTGCAATATTTAATATTAAAATGTCATGCATATACGTATAAATGTCATGTCATGCATAGGTATCTGTATTCATAACATCATCAAGCCTCTGAGAGCATCCCATCATATCATCTCGGCCATTGTGGGTAAATCATCAACGTATACCAGCTGATCAGGTGGTGGTGCGTATATAACGCCATAACCTTTTTCCATATCCCATATACATATAATATACGCGTATATAAAGCCATCTGGTCATGGGTCAATGTACATGTATAAATGCATGAAATGTATAAGAAATACGTTAATAAAATTTTCTCAGAATGTCATAAAAATAATATGCCTGTCAGATAAATTTTATCAAATACGTATTTTTCTGAGACCCACGAACAGAAGATATAATAATAATTCACATGGGGAATCAAGAATATAGACACCCCTAATATTTCTATGAATATAGTCATTTATGGAAGTTGTGTATTTTGCTCGTTTCATTTGTATCATTTGGATTATGCCAAAAGAAAGAAGGGATAGCCTTAACATACCTGGAGTAGAAAAAAAAATTTGTGTGATACACGTTGATTGTGATAAAATATGTAATGGCGGATCAAAATAGGGGAAATCCGTATGATATTCTTGAGAAAGATTGTACCGTGCTTCCTTAGAATTACATCTCACGCTGCTGTAGCGTTATAAAATTTCATATGAATTCATTTGGGAATTCATCCGATACTTACTTAGCACATGCATCTCTTATAATTGTGGTGTTATCCAACCTAATTCTTTGAAAATAATGCATGAATGTTATCGGATGTGATCAGACACCACACATGAATGATTGAATGTGAACTGGACTTCGGTAATCAAATTGGGATATAGCTAGGTAGGATGCATTGTTAAGGTGAATGTATTTTGGCAATTCACGTGTAGAAGGCTAAAGAAAATGTTGTTGGAATTGTTGGTGTTTTGATTCAAGCATAATCTTTCTGATTTTTTATAAGTTTTTTACTAAGTGGGGGAGGGCCCCACTTGTGGCTTAGTTGGCCAAAGCATTTTTCATGTCTTGCCACATTTCATGTAAATTCAAGAATCACATTTATAAAAAGTCTCTGTCTGCCACGTTTTTTTTGCTTTAGTCATTATCCAAAGACTCCAATTAATCTACCACTAATTATTAATTAATTAGGTAATGTCCCATTACCTAATAATTAATCAATTACCTACATAATTAAGAATTATTTTCACTTACTTAAAATACTACTCACTTTTCACATACTTTATACACCTTACTATCATGGTCCTATGGTACCTTGTATGGCATTAGTCCATAAATACTGAATATTTTAGCTAGGGCCGTATTTTACCTTAAAATGTCAAACTTGACGAAACTCATTTTCTTCTACTCGATCACCCTCTCACCTTCACGGATTTACTTATCACTGGTTTGAAGTAGTATAATACTTATAATCCCAAAATAATCGCATTCCCGAACTTTTATCAATTTACTTATAGTGTACTTTCACGTACGAAAATATGGGGCGTAACAGTAACAAGTTTAACCTATGATCTAAAATCAGTGACGAGCTCAAACAATACAGTAAAGAAACAGACTTTAACAATACAAAAAAATAAGGCTCGCTTCTAGGTTCAACGGTTAACTTTAACACAGATAAAAATATACCATGTGTGACTGATAAGAAGAGTATGACGTCTCTATAGCTACATGCCAATGTAAAAATCATATGTGATGCAACAAAGTCAAATCCCAAGTACTCACACTCTCAGAGCACTCAATCTACCTGTCTCAATTCTCGCTCGTCACTCTCAGTCACTCAGCACCATACGATACCTGCTACGGTGTGCCGCCCGATTCACATATAACCATAAGGCCCGTTACGGTGCACAACCCGATCCACACACACACGCACACACATACACAGAGAGATATATATGTGTGTGTATATATATATATACACACACACACACACACACACACACACACACACACACACACACACACACACACACACACACACACACACACACACACACATATATATATATATATATATATATATATATATATATATATATATATATATATATATATATATATATATATATATATATATATATATATATATATAACTCAGGCCCCAAATCAGTCACCAATCTCTCCAGTCTCTCGGGCTCACAACACTCATGCTAAGCAGCCCTAGTCAATGATACGAGATGTGACAATATACGATAATAGATACTGAAATATGACACATAATAATGAATCCAACCGAGTATACAACTGTAATTAAATAGATAACTCAACAGCAAAGAACGATCATTGTGGGTCCCAATAGTACCAGCATATAGCCTAAACATGATTTCTAGCATGAATCACAACTCAAGTGCTCTAACACATAGAGTACAACAAAATGTTCAGATAAAATAGCTACATTGTTCCTGGGAATCGACTAAATCACAATTTCTATGGTACGCGCCCACACGCCCGTCACCTAGCATGCTCGTCAACTCAACATAAATCACATAGCATGAAATTCGGGGTTTCATACCCTCAAAACCAAGCTTAGAAGGGTTACTTACCTCAAACTGTGCAAAACTCTACTCCAACAAGCCCTTGCTTCGTGAAACGGCCTCTGAATGCCTCGAATCTAGCCATAAATAATTTGATACAATCAACACGAGCCAAAGGAATCAATTCCATAAGAAAATACTAAGTTCTTAATCAAAAGTCAAAATGTCAACTCAAAAGTTGGCCCCCGGGCCCACATCTCAAAATTCAATAAAAGTCACAAAATCTGAAAGCCCATCCAACCACGAGTCTAATCATACCAAATTTATCAAAATCCGACACCAAATCATCACTCAAATCTCCAATTTAAACTCTCCAAATCCCTAGCCTCAAACTCCTAAAATTACACCTCAAAACCACACAATATGGGTGGGAAATTCAATGGGGAAACATAATTATTGAATAAAAATAACCACAAGTGACTTACCTCAATAATCCCTTCGAAATCCCTCTCAAAAATTACCCTAATCCGAGTTTACAAAGTCAAGAATTGATAAAACCCTCGGAACCCAACATTTATATTCTGTCCAGGCTTTTTCGCACCTGTAACAACTTACCCGCACCTGCGGCTTCGCGGAAGCGACAACTCTCCCACTTAACCTAATCCCCCTCGCTTCTACGCTCAACCTCACCGCATCTGCGACCATGCAGATGCAGTCAAACCTTTGCACCTGCGAATACCACACTCCATTCTCCTGGCTGCAGCTGCGCTTCCCAGCTCGCACCTCTGAGCAAAGCTCTGCAGGTGCGATTGCACCAGAAGACTCCCAGCTTCAGCAACCATTTAACTCCAAACCTTGATCCGTTAACCACCCGAACTCCACCCGAGGCCCTCGGGACCTCGACCAAATATACCAACAAGTTCTAAAATACGATACGAACTTAGTCGAGCCTTCAAATCACATCAAATAATGCTAAAACCATGGATCGCGCATTGATTCAAGCCTAATGAACTTATAACTTCCAACTTCTACATTCGACGCCGAAACATATCAAATCAAGTCTGATTGACCTCAAATTTTGCACACGAGTCACAAATGACACCATGGACCTACTTTAACTCCCGGAACCCCAATCTGAGCCCGGTAACTCTCAAAACAACCGGTCGGATCATTACATCCTCCCCCTCTTAAACAAACGTTCGTCCTCGAACAGGTCTAGAAATGTACTTGGAGTCTCAAATAGGCGTGGATATATGCTCTGCATCTCCCGCTCAGTCTCCTAAGTAGCCTCCTCAACTGGCTAACCTCTCCACTACACCTTCACTGAAGTTATATCCTTTGACCTCAACTTTCGAACTTGCCGACCCAAAATGGCCACCGGCTCCACATCATAAGTCAAATCACCATCCAATTGAACCGTGCTGAAATCCAACATGAGACAGATCGCCAACATACTTTCGGAGCATAGATACATGAAATACTGGATGAACACTCAACAGACTAGGTGGCAAGGCAAGCTTGTAAGCCACATCTCCAATACTCTGAAGCACCTCAAACGGCCCAATATACCGATGTCTCAACTTGCCATTCTTCCCGAACCTCATAACACCCTTCATGGGTGAAACCTTGAGCTTTACCTTCTCCCCAACCATGTAAGCAACACCGCAAACCTTCCGATCGTCGTAACTCTTCTGTTTAGACTGCACCATGCGAAGCCAATCCTGAATCAATTTGACCTTGTCCAAAGCATCCTGAACCAAGTCAGTATCCAATAGCCTAGCCTCACCCGGCTCAAACCAACCCACCGGAGTCCAACACCATCTCCCATATAAAGCCTTATACAGAGCCATCTGAATGCTCGACTGGTAGCTATTGTTATAGGCAAACTCCGCGAGCAGCAGAAACTGATTCCAAGAACCCCCGAAACCTATGACACAAGTGCGTAGCATATCCTCCAATAATTGAATAGTGCACTCGAACTGTCCGTCCGACTGAGGGTGAAATGTTGTGCTCAACTCAACCTGGGTGCCCAACTCTCGCTACATGGCTCTCCAAAATTGCGATGTAAACTGCGTTCCCTGATCTGAAATGATGGACACTGGCACACCGTGAAGGCGAACAATCTCGCGGATGTAAATCTCAACCAACCGCTCCGAAGAATAAGTAGTCCAACTAGAATGAAGTGCGCGGACTTGGTTAGTCGATCCACAATCACCCAAATAGCATCAAACTTCCTCGAAGTCCGTGGGAGCCCAACTATAAAATCCATGGTGATACACTCCCATTTCCACTCTGTAATCTCAAGCCTCTGAAGCAATCCGCCCGATCTCTGATGCTCATACTTC
Organism: Nicotiana tabacum; assembly: GCF_000715075.1. Classification (NCBI taxonomy): domain Eukaryota; kingdom Viridiplantae; phylum Streptophyta; class Magnoliopsida; order Solanales; family Solanaceae; genus Nicotiana; species Nicotiana tabacum. Next base: position 61,264,185 of record NC_134094.1, on the reverse strand, counting down.
ACCTGCTGACAGTTTAGGCACCGAGCTACAAACCCCACTATATCCTTCTTTATTCTCCTCCACTAATAATACAACCTCAAGTCCTGGTACATCTTCGCGGCACCCGGATGAATGGAATACCGCAAACTGTGGGCCTCCTCAAGAATCAACTCACGTAGCCCATCTACATTAGGCACACAATTCCCACCATGCATCCTCAACACCCCATCATCCCCAATAGTAACATCCACGGCATCACCGTGCTGAACTGTGTCCTTTAGGACAAGCAAATGGGGATCATCATGCTGGCGCTCTCTGATGCGATCAAATAAGGAAGACCGAGAAACCACACAAGCTAGAACCCGACTAGACTCCGAAATATCTAATCTCACGAACTGGTTGGCCAAGGCATGAACATCAACTGCTAGAGGTCTCTCACCAACAGGAATGAATGCAAGGCTACCCATACTCATCGGCTTCCTACTCAAGGCATCGGCCACCATATTGGCCTTCCTTGGATGATACAGAATAGTGATATCATAGTCTTTTAGCAGCTCCAACCATCTTCGCTGTCTCAAATTTAAATCCTTTTATTTAAACAAGTGCTGGAGACTCCGATGATCTGTAAATACCTCACAAGACACACCATAGAGATAGTGCCTCCAAATCTTCAATGCATGAACAATGGCAGCCAACTCCAAATCATGAACAAGGTAGTTTTTCTCGTGGGGCTTTAACTGACGCGAAGCATAAGCAATTACTCTACCTCATGCATCAAGACACGCCCAATACCAATCCGAGAAGCATCACAATACATTGTAGAGGAGCCAAAAGTTGAAGGTAGAACTAGAACTGGAGTTGTGGTCAAGGCACTCTTGAGCTTCTGAAAGCTCTTCTCACACTCATCCGACCACCTGAATGGATCACCCTTCTGGGTCAGTTTGGTCAAAGGCGATGCAATAGACAAGAAACCCTCTACGAAGCGATGATAATAACCGACCAAGCCGAGAAAGCTCTGAATCTCCCTAGCTGAGGACAGTCTGGGCTAACTCTGAACCACCTCTATCTTCTTCGGATCCACCTTAATCCTCTCAATGGAGACCACATGCCCCAAGAACGCCATCGAACTAAGCCAAAACTCACACTTAGAGAATTTGGCATAAAGCTTCTCCTCCCTCAGCCACTGCAACACAATCCTCAAATGTTGGGCATGCTCCTCCTGGCTACGAGAGTACACCAGGATATCATCCATGAATACTATGAAGAACGAGTCGAGATAAGGCTGAAATACACTGATCATCAAATGCATGAATGATGCTGGGGCATTGGTCAGCCCAAAAGACATTACAAGGAACTCATAATGACCATAACGGGTCCTGAATGCTGTCTTTAGAATATCCGAGTCCCGAATCTTCTACTGGTGATACCCTGACCTCAAATTAATCTTAGAGAACACCCTCGCTCCCTGAAGCTGGTCAAATAAATCATCAATACGCGGAAAAGGATACTTGTTCTTGATCGTAACTTTGTTCAACTGCCTATAGTCGATGCACATCCGCATAGTACCATCCTTCTTCTTCACAAACAGAACCGGTGCACCCTAAAGTGACACACTAGGCCTAATGGGTTTATCAAGAAGTTACTGAAGCTGCTCTTTCAATTCCTTCAACTCAGCTAGTGCCATATGATACGGAGGAATAGAAATGGGCCGAGTGCCTGGAACCAAGTCAATACCAAAGTCAATATCCCTGTCGGGCAGCATGCCCGGCAGGTCTGCAGGAAACACATCCGGAAAGTCTCGCACCACCAGAACAGAATCAATAGTAGGAGTATCAGCACTAACATCCCTCACAAAGGCCAAATATGACAGACATCCCTTCCCATCCATCCGTTGAGCCTTCAACTAAGAAATTACCATGTTAGGAACATAATCTAGAGAACCTCTCCACTCAATCATTGGCAATCCCGGCATCGCTAATGTCACGGTCTTGGTGTGACAATCCAGAATAGCATGAATTGGAGACAACCAATCCATACCCAAGATCACGTCGAAATCAACCATAGTAAGCAATAAGAGATCAACTCTAGTCTCCAATCCCCCAATAATCACTACAAATGACTGATATACATGGTCCACAACAATAGTATCGCCCACTGGCATAGATACATAAATAGATAAAACTAAGGACTCACGGGGCATATCCAGATAATAAGCAAAATACGATGATACATACGAATAAGTGGAGCCAGGATCAAATAATACAGAAGCATCCTTATGGCATACTGAGACAATACCTGTGATCATTGTGTCTGAAGCAACAAAATTTGGCCTGGCAGGAATAGCATAGAATCGGGCCTGACCGCCACCTGATCGGCCTCCCCATCTAGGACGACCCCTAGCTGCCTGAGCCCCACCCCGAGCTGGCTGGGCGGGTGGTGATGTAACTGGTGTTAAAGTCATAGTCTGGCCCCTTTGTTGAACTGGGCCTCCCAAGAGTCAGGGACACTGCCTCCTGATATGACCAAGCTCCCCACACTCGTAGCAACCCTAATCCAATAATGGTGGTGGGGAATAGAACGGTCCCCGAGAACCAGAATACCCGCTAGAGGAACCCGGTGCAAATGAACCCTGAACTAAAGGAGCATAGAACGAACTCTGAGATGGGAGAGCATTGAGATATGAATAAACAGGACGGGCACTGTATTAACCATGGCTAGATGATACACCACGGTGAACTAGATGAGTCATCTGAGCGGGCTGATAAGGATGACCTCTATTGTGGTGGGATTGTACCCCAGAAGGAACACCACTGAAACCACCCAAACCACGAGGCCTCTTGGCCTCCCTCTCCTCACGCTCCTGACTATGGACCATCTCTATCTACCGGGCAATATCAACCACCTCGTCGAACATAGCACCGGATACCCTCTCCCGAGTCATAAGAAAATGCAACTGATAGGTGAGGCCATCAATGAACCTCTTAATCCTCTCCCTCTCGGGGGAACCAACCAAACTGCGCGACGAGCCAAATCTAAAAACCTCATCTCATACTGGGTCACAGATATGCCATCCTGATGTAGCTTCTCAAACTGTCTGCACAGCTCCTGCCTATGAGACTGTGGCACGAACTTCTCCAAGAATAGAACGAAGAACTCCTGCCATGTAAGTTGTGCTGCACCGACTGGCCTGCGCCTCTCATAAGCCTCCCACCATCTAAAGGCAGCCCCAGTAAACTGAAAAGTAGTGAATGAGACCCCATTGGTCTCCAGAATACCTGTCGTGCGAAGAATCCGCCGCACCTATCCAAGAAGTCCTGGGCATCCTCAGACTCAGCCCCACTGAACAATGGAGTCTGGAGCCTCCCAAATCTCTCTAGTCTCCTCTACTCATCATTAGTCACAACAGGACCCACCTGGGCCTGAGCAACTGCAACCGACGAGGCTGGTAGTACCCCCAGTGTCTGAAGTCCCTACATCACCTGCTCTGGAGTACGGGCGGTAGGAGTCTGAGTACCTCCCCCGGCCTGGGAAGTGGCTGTTGCGGCTGAAATTGAGATTGCCTGAGCAAGGCCAGTGCAAACAGTCAAAATCTAAGTCAGGGCCTCCTGAAGGCCTGGAATCACAATGGGCACAGCTGGTGCCTAAGTTGGCCCTACTGGCTCAACAATATCTGGGCCAACGCCTCCTGAAGGCCTGGAATCTGGTGGATCTGCAAGTGCTGCTCTAGCTGTTGTACGAGCTGCACCTCTACCGCTACCGCTACCGCGGCCCCTACCACGACCTCGGCCTTTCGTGGCCCTAGCTGGTGGTACTGGTGGTTGTCCGTCCTATACAGTAGCATGTGACCTCACCATCTGTGAGAGAATAGAATAACAGAAGTTTAGTTCCCAGAATTAACAAATCCACCGACAAGAATACAAGAATGTGAAGTTTTCCTAAGGGTTCGACAGCCTCTCGAAGATAAGTACTGACGTATTCGTACCAATCCGCAAGACTCTACTAAACCTCCTCATGACTCGTGAGACCTATGTAACCTAGGCTCTAATACCAACTTGTCACGACCCAAAACTCAATATGTCGTGATGGCGCTTATCATGGTACTAGGCAAGCCGACATCTCACACATACCACATTTTTAAATTCCAAATATACTGAAATAAATTTAAATAAGTGAGAATTTCATAAAAACTGGATATAAACATCGTAACTCAGTACAAAATTCTCCCAAAAGATCCGAGTGTCACAAAGTACATGAGCATCTACATAACAACACAGTCTAACCAATAGAACACTGTCTAGAAAAGTAGAATAATATAAACAAGACTAAAAGAAGGAGGAGAATCAAGGACTGCGGACGCCAAGGCAGCTACCTCAATGATCTCCGAACTGATGAACTGTCAGGAATCAGCAACCGCCATGCCCGAAATACCTTGATTTTCACACGAAGTGCAAGGTGTAGCGTAAGTACAACCAACTCAATAAGTAACAATTCTAACATGTGGTCTAAAAGCACTGACGAGGTCAAACAATAAAGTAAAGATACAGTTTAACAATACAGAAAAACAAGTCATGCTTCTAGGTTCAACGGTTAAGTTTAACACAGATAAAAATATGCCAAGTGTGACTGATAAGAAGAGTATGATGTCTCTATAGCTACATGCCAATGTGAAAACCATATGTGATGCAACACAGTGAAATCCCAAGTACTCACACTCTCAGAGCACTCAATCTGCCCGTCTCAATTCTCGCTCGTCATGCTCAGTCACTCAACACCGTAGATACCTGTTGCGGTGTGCCGCCCGATCCACATATAGCCAAAAGGCCTGTTGCGGCCAACCGGATCTACATATATATAGCCACAAGGCTTTTTGCAGCGTGCAACCCGATCCACATATATATAGCCATAAGTCTTGTTGGGGCGTGCAACCCGGTCCACATATATATATAGCCATAAGTCTTGTTGCGGCGTGCACACACACACACACACACACACACACACATATATATATATATATATATATATATATATATATATACACACACACACTCAGGCCCCAACTCAGTCACCAATCTCTCGGGCTCACAACACTCATGCTAAGCAGCCCTAATCGATGATACGAGATGTGACAATATATGATAATAGAGACTGAGATATGACACGTAATGATAAATCTGACCGAGTACACAACTGCAATTAAACAGATAACTCAACAGCAAAGAACAAACACTGTGGGTCCCAATAGTACCATCATATAGCCTAAACATGATTTCTAGCATGAATCACACCTCAAGTGCTCTAACACAAGAGTACAACAAAATCTTCAGATAAAGTAGCTATGCAATTTCAGGGAATCGACTGAATCACAATTTCTATGGTGCACGCCCACACGCCCGTCACCTAGCATGCGCGTCACCTCAACATAAATCACATAGCACAAAATTTGGGGTTTCATACCCTTAGAACCAAGCTTAGAAGTATTACTTACCTCAAACTGTGCAAAACTCTACTCCAACAAGCCCTTGCCTCATGAAACGGACTCCGAATGCCTCGAATCTAACCATAAACAATTTGATACAATCAACACGAGCCAAAAGAATCAATTCAATAAGAAAACACTAAGTTCTTAATCAAAAGTCAAAATGTCAACTCAAAAGTCGGCCCTCTGGCCCACATCTCGAAATTCGATAAAAGTGACAAAATTCGAAAGCACATCCAACCACGAGTCTAACCATACCAAATTTACCAAAATCCGACACCGAATCATCACTCAAATCCCCAATTTAAACTTTCCAAATCCCTAGCCTCAAACTCCTAAAATTACACCTCAAAACCACACAATCTAGGTGGAAACTTCAACGAGGAAACATAATTATTAAATTAAAATAACCACAAGTGACTTACCTCAAGAATCCCTTCGAAACCCCTCTCAACAATCGCCCTAATCCGAGTTTGCAAAGTCAAGAAATGATAAAACCCTCGAAACCCAACATTTATATTTTGTCCAGGCTTTCTCGCACCTGCGACAACTTACCCGCACCCGCAGCTTCGTGGAAGCGACAACTCTCCCGCTTCTGCGATAGTTCACTGGGAACAGACCTTCGCACCTGCAGAAACATTCTCCGCTTCTGCGCACACGCAGGTGCGACTTACTTCCGCTCTTGTGCTCCCCCCTCGCTTCTGCGCTCAACCTCACCGCATCTGCGATCACGTAGTTGCGGTCAAACCTTCGCACCTACGACCACTACACTCCCTTCTCCTTGCTGCATTTGCGCTTCCTAGCTCGCACCTGCGAGCAAAGCTCCGTAGGTGAGATTGCACTAGAAGACTCCCAGCTTCAGCAACCCTTTAACTCCAAACCTTGATCCGTTAACCACCCGAACTGACCCGAGTCCCTCGGGACCTCGACCAAATATACTAACAAGTCCTAAAACATGATACGAACTTAGTCGAGCCTTCAGATAACATCAAACAATGCTAAAACCATGGATCGTGCATTGATTCAAGCCTAATGAACTTATGAACTTCCAACTTCTACATTCGACGCCGAAACCTATCAAATCAAGTCTGATTGACCTCAAAGCCATTTCAAGCCTAATTCAACTACGGACCTCCAAATCACAATTCGGACACGCTCCTAAGTTTAAAATCACCCAACGGAGCTAACGGAACCATTAAAACTCCATTCTGGTGTCGTTTACACATAAGTTAATATCCGGTCAACCTTTTTAACTTATGCTTCCAACCTTGAGACTAAATTTCTCATATCATTCTGAAACCTCTCGGGACCTAAACCAACTACTCCGGCAAGTCACATAGAAACTAATAAGAATAAAATGAGCAGTAAATGGGGGAATGGGGCTACAACTCTCAAAACGACTGGCCGAGTCGTTACAAGTAGTAATAACATCACGTCTAACATTGGCTTTTGTTATGCATATGCTAAATGCCCCTATATTTCAAACATTTCATGTGCGTTTTCTATTATTCATTAATATTAAAACCATTTTACACTATGGTGTGATCAAATTTCGCATGCCATTATTTGGATGCTTGTTTTAGTCCATAAAGAGATTTAATAAATCTACACACCTTTTTTCTTTTTCAGGAACCACAAACCCTTTAGGTTGTTCCATATAAAAATTTTCCCCTCAAAATCTTCATTTAAGAAAGATATTTTTACATCCATTTGATGGATTTCAAGACCATACACATAGCCAATGTTACTAACATTCATATACTCGTAACTGATGAATATGTGTCAAAATAATCAAGGTCTTCTTGTTGTCTATAGCCTTTGACAATAAGGTTTGTCTTATACATGTTAATAGTGCCATCATCTTGAAAATCCATTTGGAACCCAATGGTTTTTTCCCTAGAGTAAGATCAACCAACTCCTAAGTATGGATATTTTATATGAATTCTTTCTCATTATTAACTGCCTCTTTCTGAGGAAGACATAACTTTTTTAAAAGTTTGAAGCTCATTTTCCAACAGGAATGTCAGAAATTCTTCAAATGAAGTAGTTGTCCTTTGACATTTATTACGTCTTGAATTCTCCTCATAAGGTGTACTTTCCTTTGCTTCTTCCCGAGGTCGCTAGATTCTTCACTAGATAACTACATTTCTTTCTATAAGGATATATATTTTTTAAAGAATTCAACATTATCTAATTCTATCACCGTATTAGCGTGAATGCTGGGATTGTTTATTTGTGAACCGGAAATCAATATGCTTTACTATTAATTGCATATACTACAAGAACTCAAGCAACAGTTTTCGATCCTATCTTTACCCTTTTGGGTTCAGGAACTTGCACTTTTTCCAAAACACCCCACACTTTAAAATAGTTTAAGTTGGGATTCTTTCCTTTCCATTTTTCATATAGAATGGATTGTGTTTTACTATGGAAAACTCGATTGAGTATTCAGTTAGCTATAAGAATAGCTTTCTCTCCACAAGTTCTGGGATAAACCAGAACATATCAACAAGGAATTCATCATCTCCTTTAACATTCTATTCTTTCTTTCTGTAATTCCATTAGATTGTGGCAAGTAAGGGGCAGTCGTTTGATGAATAATGTCATATTCCAAATATATTTCTTCAAAAGAAGATTCATATTTGACATCCCAATCACTTTGTAGAGCCAACCACAAGAACTGTTGTTTGTGTCATAACACAACTAGAATTAATAAACGGTGAAGTTTTTGATCTTCAAACCTAATAATAGATTGGAGCAGAAAATCATTAAGATTTTAATATCCAAAATGAGTGTAAAGTCACTTAGACTTTAATCTCTGACAAATGAGTAGAAATTCACGAAGACTTTAATCTCAACGAACGTGTCATGACCCAAAATCACAAGTGATGTGATGGTGCCTATCATGATACTAGGCAAGCCGACAACTCACACATGCCAACATCTTGAAATTCAAAATGTACAAAAGTAAGTAAAAGTCTCATAAAAACTGGATGAAAACATCACAGCTCAATACATAATTTCCCAAAAGATCCGGGTGTCACGGAGTACATGAGTATCTATACAATAATACGGTCAGACAAATGAAACACTGTCTAGGAAGGTAGAACAGTATGAACAAAACTACAAGATAAAGTAGGAGAGTCAAGGTCTGCGGACGCCAAGGCAGCTACCTCGATAATCCTCGACTGATGAAGCTCCAGAAATCAGCAACCACCATATCCGGAAGTACCTGGATCTAGACACAAAGTGCAGGGTGTAGCGTGAGTACAACCAACTCAGTAAGTAACAAGTCTAACCTTTGGGATGAAAGCAGTGACGAACTCAGCAGGTGCAATCCAAATATAGAAATAACAGTACGAAAATGTAAACAAGCTTTCAAGTTCAACAGTTAAAGCTCAAACAGGTAAAATATGCCAAGTGAAACTGAAATGAGGAATGATATGTCTCGATATTTACATGTCAATTACGTATGCCAATTGTAATGCAGAACAGTGATGAAATCATAAGCATACTCTCAGAGTATCAGATCACTCAGTCCTACCATTCCCTCAATCCTCACAGTCACTCATTCCTCACAGTCACTCAGTCCTCACAGCCACTCAATCCTCCCAATCGCTCGACACTCGCTCTCGGCACTCGCGCTCGGCACTCAGTAGATACCTGCACACACTGCTGGTGAGTCAGACTCCGAAAGGGCGGATCCTACCCAAGCGCTATAATAAGCCAATCATGGCATGAATTAATAAAGCATGTTGCGGTGTGCAGCTCGATCAAATAAATATCCTCACTATCAGGCCCTCGGTCTCACTCCGTGATCAATCTCTCCAGTCTCTCGGGCTCAAAAGTATCATGATAATCAACCCAAATAATGATGATATGATGTATCAATAAATGGCAACAGAGACTGAGATATGTTATACAAATGATAGATGTGACTGAGTACATAATTGCAAATTAAGCAAATAATTTAACATGCAACACGACCTCTGTGGGTCCCAACAGTACCAGCACGTAGTCTAAGCATGATTTCTAACATGAATCACAGTTTCAATTTCATTAACACATGGTAAATACGTGGAAGATAACAAGTTATATGACTACACAGTTCCACGGATTCGACTGAGTTACAATTCCTACGGTGCACGCCCACACGCCCGTCAGCTAGCATGTGCGTCACCTCAACACCAATCACATAACACGTAATTCGGGGATTTATACCCTTAGAACCAAGTTTAGAAGTGTTACTTATCTCAACCCATGCAAGTCTCTACTCCAACAAGCCCTTGCCTCGTGAATCGGCCTCCGAATACCTTGAATCTAGCCACAAACAACTTGATACGATCAACACAAGCTATAGGAATAAATTCCATATGAAAAAGCTAAGTTCTTAATAAAAAGTCAAAAAGTCAACCCCGAGCCCACGTCTCAGAATTCGACAAATATCTGAACACCTATTCAACCACGAGTCCAACCATACCAAAATTACTCAAATCCGATCATAACTCGACCTCCAAATCCCCAAATTAAAGCATGGGAAGTTTCTACAATTTTTCCACAATTGTTCAACCCAAATCACTAATTAAATGATAAAATCAATGATATATTCATGTAATTTAACCAAAACCAAGTTAGAATCACTTACCCCAATCACTCCCTTGAATATCTCTCCAAGAATCGCCTTAATCCGAGAACCCAAAATCAAATTGTGAAATAAACTCAAACCCTCGTTTTAGAAATATTTAAGTTTGCCCAGAAGCACTGTGCACTGTAGGCTAGCTGGTTGGGATGAGACACATGAGGGCCGTGACTACCTGAAGCACTGTGAGATGCCTGGAGCACTGACTGAAATGGCCTGGGAGGATGGCCTCTACCAAAAGTACCCCTTCCTCCAAAAGAGGCACCACTGAACCCATCGAAATGATGAGGCCTCTTATCAGACCCCTGCCCCCTCTCTTGTGCAAGAACCATCTCGATCCGCCTAGCAACATTCACAACCGTCTGAAAGGAAATCTTACCCCTGGTCTCCTTGTCCATCTGTAGCCTGATGGTGTGAGTCCATCAATAAATCTCCTCACCCTCTCCCTCTCAGTAGAAATCAAGATAAGGGCATGACGAGCTAGATCCAGAAAACGGGTCTCATACTAAGTAATGGTCATATTGCCCTGCTGGAGACGCTCAAACTGCCTGCGGTAATCCTCTCTCAGTGTGATAGGGAGGAACTTCTATAGAAATAGCTGAGAGAACTGATCCCAAGTAAGTGCGGGTGACCCAGCTACTCTAGTCAACATATAATCTCTCCACCACCTCTTGGAGGAACCCGTTATCTGAAACACAGCAAAATTGATCCCATTGGTCTCAACTATACCCATGTTCCGCAGCACCTCATGACAGCGGTCAAGATAATCCTCTGGGTACTCAGAAGGTGCACCACTGAAGTGATATGGAAAGATCTTTGTCCAATCTCAATAAAGCCTCAGAAGACATGGCGGGCCTATCACCGGCCTGTGCCGCAACAACCGGCTGAACTACCCTAACTGGCGGGGCTTCTGGAGTCTGATACTAGGGAGTCATCTACTTCGGTGTGTGAGTAGCGGGAGTCTGTGCTCCTACCCCGGCATGAGAGACGGCTGGTGCCACCGGAAATGTACTGGCCTGGTCCACACTCTCCATAAGGCCCACCAAAAGGACTAGAGTGTCACGAAGCACTAGAGTGGCAATGAACCCCTCCGAGACCTGAGCTGGTCCAACAGATGCAGTCTAAGCTGGAACCTCCTCATCAAAATCTACCTGAGGCTCCATTGCTAGTGGTGCTGCTCGAGCTCTAGGCTGAGCTCGGCCTCTGGCGCGACCTCGGCCTCGACCTCCGCCCCTAGTAGGAGCTGCCACTGGGGGCTCTAGCTACTATCCAGCTGTAAATGTAGTACATGTTCTCTCCATCTGTGAGAGAACAAGCATAGAAGAGTTCAATCATAAATGATAGAATAAAATCACACGATAGAGAAGAATAGAAGTAAAATTGTTCCTAAACTCCATAGCCTCTGGAAGATAAGTATAGATGTCTCTGTACCGATCCTCCACACTCTACTAAGCTTTATCGTGAGTCGTGACACCTAGGCAACCTAGTGCTCTGATACCAACTTGTCACGACCCGAAATTCCCACCTTCGGGACCGTGATGGCGCCTAACATTGCACTCGCTAGGCAAGCCAACGTTAGAGTAAATATTTTGCCATTGTAAACATTCCAAGTAATTAAACACATTTTTAATGAAATAAACCTGAAATGATGTGCGAAAAGGTAAAACAACCAAAAATATATAAGTACAATCCCGGATCTGGAGTCACAAGTGCACGAGCAACTAGAAGTTCTACAAATAGAATCTGAAATAAATACAAATGTTTCGAATGAAATGAAAAGTAACTAAGGAAAGAAGAAGGGGACTTCAAGGTCTGGGGACGCCAGCAGATCTACCTCGAGTCTCAAAATATGTTAATCCGAGCTTATGCACCTCACGTACAGTTGGGACCAGTACCAAAAGCTGCACAAGAAGTGCAGAGGTTAGTATGAGTACAACCGACCCAATGTACTCCGTAAGTGTCGAGCCTAACCTCGACGAGGTAGTGACGAGGCTATGACAGAACACTTACGTAATTAAACATGTACAAACGAAGATATACAGGCAACATAACAAAAAATAGAGATTAAATACGTACGATTGGGAGGGGACATGCGAATGGGAACAAGATACGATAATTACAATAGGAATGACAACATAAGATAGTCAAATAAATCCTCAACCAAAGAAAACGGATAAACATAATGAATAAAAATGGTACGGCATCATCCATCGTGCTTTTACTCTCAACCTCACCATAAAAACAATAATAATGGCACGGCATCATCCTTCGTGCTTTTACTCTTAATCTCTCCATGAAACGATAAATATGGCACGACATCACCCTTCGTGCTTTAACTCTCTTCCTCACTATGTATTAATCAATAATTGAAGCAATAATCGGCACGGCATCACCCTTCGTGCTTTAACACTCTCCCTTACTATGTAGTAATGAATATAAAAATTGGGAGATAGATAATACAAGAATAAACCTTACTTCAATAAGGGTTCCAAGATACCAAACCTCAATTTTCAAGAATACTCAACCATCACAATTAAATTCATAAATGTAGAAAGAATGATCAAATAAGTAATAAACTAATCTAAACATGGATATCATAAGTAAAGAAGGCAATAAATTACAAGAAACAAGTCTCACCCGCATGCTTTAACCCAACAACAGCGCATAAGTACTCGTCACCTCACATATACATTGTACCCAAACATTTAAACACGAAGCAAATAGGCAAACAAGTCCTAATCCCTCAAGTCAAGGTTAACCATGACACTTACCTCACTCTGCAATCGACTCAAAGTCCAACCACGGCCTTGCCTTTTGAACAAGCCTCCAAACCAACCAAATCTAGCAAAATTATTAACAAAACGATTCAAAATAAGCCTCAGGAACTACCCATGAATGAAGCCCGCTTGGTCAAAACCAAAAATTCAGACCAAAACCCGAATACCCATTCACCCCGAGCCCAGTTATGTAATTTGTTTCAAAATCTGACCTCAATTCGAGGTCTAAATTCCAATTTTACAAAATCCCTAATTCTACCCAAATCCCCAATTTACACCATGAAAATCCTAGGTTTAATGATGAAAACTTATGAAATATAATGGGTAAATTAAAGAAAGTATATTAAGGTCACTTACCAATGAATTGAGGAAGAAAGGCTCTTGGGAAAATCGCCTCTAAGGTTTCTGGGATGGGCCCTAGCTGGCTGGCCTCTACCTCTAACGGCCTGACCTCCACCTCTAACGGCCTGACCTCCATCTCTGGCTGCCTGACCCCTACCTCTAGCTGGCTGAGCGGGCGGTGGAGCAACTGATGCTGGAACCATGGCACGAGAACCCTGTTGTTGTGTGCTTCCCAGTGCCTGAGGGAAAAATCTAGCAATGTGCCTCAGATCACCACAAGTATAACAGGCCCATGGATGTTGTGACTGCTGACCCTGGAACTGACCCTGTCTACCTGTGTAACCACCCTGAATACTCTGGAGCGGAGGTGCACTAATAGGAGCTGGTGGTGTACTGTAGACTAGCTAGTCGGGATGAGACACATGAGGGCCACGACTACCTGAAGCACTGTGAGATGCCTGCAGCGCTGACTGAAATGTCCTGGGAGGATGGCCTCTACCAAAAGTACCCCTGCCTCCAGACGAGGTACCACTGAACCAATAGAAATGACGAGGCCTCTTATCAGACCCCTTCCCCCTCTCTTGTGCAAGAACCATCTCGATCCACCTAGTAACATTTGCAACCATCTGAAAGGAAATATCACCCCCGGTCTCCTTGTCCATATGTAGCCTAATAACGTAAGTGAGTTCATCAATAAATCTCCTCACCCTCTCCCTCTCAGTAGGAAGCAAGATAAGGGCATGACGAGCTAGATCCACAAAACAGGTCTCATACTGAGTAATAGTCATATTACCCTGCTGGAGATGCTCAAACTGCCTGCGGTAATCCTATCTCAGTGTTATAGGGAGGAACTTCTGTAGAAATAGCTGAGAAAACTGATCCCAAGTAAGTGCAGGTGACCCAGCTGGTCTGGTCAACATATAATCTCTCCACCACCTTTTGGCGGAACCCGTCATCTGAAACACAGCAAAATCGACCCCATTGGTCTCAATTATACCTATGTTCCGCAGCACCTTATGGCAACGGTCAAGATAATCATGTGGGTCCTCGGAAGGTGCACCACCGAAGTGAACTGGAAAGAGCTTTGTAAACTTGTCCAATCTCAATAAAGCCTCAGAAGACATGGCGGGCCTATCACCAGCCTGTGCCGCAACAACCGGCTGAACTACCCCAACTGGCGGGGCTGCTGGAGTCTGATACTGGGGAGCCATCTTCTCCGGTGTGTGAGTAACGGGAGTCACCGGAAATGTATTGGCCTGGGCCACACTCTCCATAAGGCCCACTAAACGGACTAGAGCGTCCTGAAGCACTGGAGTGGCTATGAACCCCTCCGGGACCTGAGCTGGTCCAACAGGTACAGTCTAAGCTGAAACCTCCTCATCAAAATCTATCTGAGGCTCCACTGCTGGTGCTGCTGCTCAACCTCTAGGCTGCTGTCCAGCTGTAGATGCAGTACGTGTTTTCGCCATCTGTGATAGATCAAGAATAGAAGAGTTCAATCATCAATGATAGGATAAAATCACACGACAGAGAAGAATAGAAGTGAAATTGTTCCTAAACTCCATAGCATCTAGAAGATAAGTACAGACGTCTCTGTACCGATCCTCCAGACTCTACTAAGCCTGCTCGTGACTCGTGAGACCTAGGCAACCGAGTGCTCTAATACCAACTTGTCACGGCCTGGAATTTCCACCTTCGGTACCGTGATGGTGCCTAACATTTCACTCGCTAGGCAAGCCAACGTTAGAGTAAATCTTTTGCCATTGTAAACATTCAAAGTAATTAAACCCATTTGAACTGAAATAAAGCTGAAATGATGTGAGAAAAGTTAAAACAACCAAAAATATCTAAGTACAATCCCGGATCTGGAGTCACAAGTGCACGAGCTATTAGAAGTTCTACAAATAGAGTCTGAAATAAATATAACTATTTCAAATGAAATGAACAGTAACTAAGAAAGAAGAAGGGGACTTTAAGGTCTGCGGACGCCATCAGATCTACCTTGAGTATCCAAATATACCAATCCGAGCTAATGCACCTCACGAACAGCTGGGACCAGTACCAAAAGCTGCACAAGAGGTGCAAAATATAGTATGGGTACAACTGACCTAATGTACTCCATAAGTGTCGAGCCTAACCTCGACAAGGTAGTGACGAGGCTTTGACAGGACACTCACGTAATTAAACCTGTACAAATGAAGATATACATGCAACATAACAACAAATAGAGATCAAATATGTACGATTGGGAAGGGACATGCGAAGGGGAACAAGATACGATAATTACAACAGGAATGGCAACATAAGACAGTCAAATAAATTCTCAACCAAGGAAAATGGACAAACATAATGAATAAAAACGGCATGGCATCACCCATCGTGCTTTTACTCTCAACCTCACCGTAAAAATAATAATAATGGCATGGCATCACCCTTCGTGCTTTTACTCTCAATCTCTCCATGAAACGATAAATACGGTACGGTATCACCCTTCGTGCTTTAACTCTCTTCCTCACTATGTATTAATCAATATTTGAAGCAATAATCGGCACGGCATCAACCTTCGTGCTTTAACACTCTCCCTTACCATGTAGTAATGAATATAAAAATTGGGAGATAGATAATACAAGAATAAACCTTATGTCAATAAGGGTTCCAAGATATCAAACCTCAATTTCCAAGAAAACTCAACCATCACAATTAAATTCATAAATGCGGAAAGAACGATCAAATAAGGAATAAACTAATCTAAGCATGGATATCATAAGTAAAGAAGGCAATAAATTACAAGAAACAAGTCCCACCCGTATACTTTAACCTAACAACAACGCATAAGTACTCGTCACCTCACATATACGTTGTACCCAAACATTTAAATACCTAGCAAATAGGAAAACAAGTCCTAATCCCTCAAGTCAAGGTTAACCATGACGCTTGCCTCTTTCTGCAATCGACTCAAAGTCCAACCATGGCCTTGCCTTTCGAACAAGCCTCCAAACCAACCAAATCTAGCAAATTATTAACCAAACGATTCAAAATAAGCCTCAGGAACTACCCACGAATGAAAGAGGTTCAATTTAGGTCATTATTGAAAAATTCAACCCCAAGCCCGCTTGGTCAAAACCCAAAATTCAGACCAAAACCTGATTACCTATTCACCCGCGAGCCCAGTTATGTAATTTATTTCGAAATTCGACCTCAATTCAAGGTCTAAATTCCAATTTTACAAAAATCCCTAATTCTACCCAAATCCTCAATTTCCACCATGAAAATCTTAGGTTTAATAATGAAAACTTATGAAATATAATGGGTAAATGAAGGAAAGTAGATTAAGTTCACTTACCAATGAATTGAGGATGAAAGGCTCTTGGAAAAATCGCCTCTAAGGTTTCTAGGGTTGAGAATTTGAAAGAATGAGCAAAATCCCGTCTATCTCAGTTTTTACCTAGCTGCGGATGTCACAATTGCGATATTTTATTCGCAATTGCGAATATCGCAATTGCGAGAAAGAGGTCGCAAATACGAACTCCTCTCAGAAACCCAGTCATCGCAAATGCGATGTTTTTGGTCGCAAATGTAAACCCCCAACTCTCGCAAATGCGGACCACCTCTTCGCAAATAAGAAGATTGCCAAGGACCATGCTGTGTCGCAGATGCGACTCTGCCTTCGCAAAAGCGGAAATGGTAAGTTCGCAAATGCGGACTTTTACCTCGCAAATGTGAGGATCCCCGAGCCTGCCCATGCTCGCAAATGTGAAGCCTTGTTCGCAAATACGAGCCAGATCTTGCAAATGCGAGACCTGCACCAGAACACCAGCAACAAAAGAGGCATCAACTATTCTACCAAGTCTGAAATCACTATGTGGCCTATCAGAAACTCACCCGAGCCCTCGGGGCTCCAAACCAAGTATGCACACAAGTCCAAAAATATCATACGAACTCACTCGCGCGATCAAAATATAAAAATAACACCTAGAACTACGAACCGGATACCAAAACGAATGAAATTTTCAATAAAACTTAAGAACTTCCATTTAAACAACCGGAAGTCTGAATCACGTCAAATAAACTCAGTTTTGCACCAAATTTTGCAGACAAATCGTAAATACAGTAATGAACCTATACCAAGCTCCGGACCTGGTAGCAACGAAGTCAAACTTCGGTCAAATTTATAAATTCTTTAAACTTTTAAACTTCAAATTTTTAACAAATTGCGATAACTCGAGCTTGGGACCTCCGAATTCGATTTCGGGCATACGCCCAAGTCCCAAATCACGATACGGACTCACTAGGACCGTCAAAATACGAATCCGGGTCTGTTTGCTCAAACCGTTGACCGAAATCAACTCAAATGAATTTTAAGGCATGAATTCACATTTTAATCAATTTTTTACATAAAAGTTTTCCAGAAAAAGACACGGACTGCGCACGCAAATCGAAAAAGGCTAAAAGGGCTATTTGATATTTTGAAACACAGAATTAAAGGTTAAAACTCTAGATGACCTATCACCATTTCAATTTTTCACTCTTGTTCCTCTACATCCTCTTCTATAAAAGGGTACTCAGTAATATGTTTTGCTCTCGTTCAAAGTCAAACGTGGCTTTTGATTATCAAACATGGACCACCATATCAAACTCAATTTCCACATAAAATTGTGCCAGCCACATGATTCAGTGAGAGAGCAACAGCTTGTCTATAACTCTCATTTTTGTAAGCCAATATTTAGACTTCTAAACCTCAAAACAAAGTGGAGTCCTTCTCATTCACTAAGACAACTGATTTTCTTATTTATTTGTGTTCATGAAACACAAAGAACGCATGATGTGACACGTTTGAAAGCAACTCTCATTATAATAAAATTGCTAAAATGTGGATATCTTCGAGTATTGACACTCCAAAAATTACATCGCCGATTCTTCTATTCAGATCAAACTTCTACTAGACAACCAGTGCAACCATAATTTTTTTTTCCTTTTCTTAATCAGTCGATCACTTCTAATCCAACTGGATTCAAGGAATCATGTTGTCACGACCCCAAAATACCATTTTAGGTAGTCGTGATGACACCTAGTCACCAAGACTAGGTAAGCATAACACATGCTGAGAACTTACAGAATTTAACCAACTTAACTGTAAAACATTAATTAATAACTGAAATAACATAGCTGAACCAACATCAATCATACAATTCCAAAACCGGTAGTACAAATCATAAGTTTTTCTAAGAGTAACTAGGAATATCAAGTAAATCACTGTCTCGGAATAATGGTAAACAGTGAATATGAAAGACAACAGAAGATGACTCCGGGGCATGCGAACGTCAAGCAGGTATACCTTGAGTCTCCAGCCGCGCAGACATAAGTCTCAAAACCAACTCGATCAGATGTACCTGGATTTGCACAAAATAATGTGCAGAAGCATAGCATGAGTATACCACAACGGTACCCAATAAGTATCAAGTCTAACCTCGGTAGAGTAGCGACGAAGCCAGGTCAAGATACCTACTAGACATATAAACATGTGTAAGATATAACAAAAGGCTAATAATGAAAAGAACATCAATATAAGACTAACAGCAGAAAGATTATTGATTTACAACCAACAATGAAAATAATAGAAGCACAAATAGCAACAAGAAGTAGACAGGAATAAAGCAGTAACATAATCCGAACACCGAGGAGTTATGAATGAATTCAAATAAGGAAAACAGATAGCAGCTCAATTAATCAAATTGTTCCCAACGCATGGACTTGCAACAAGAATTACCCTGAGGTACCACACCTGGTAACCACAAATCATGAGTCAATTTTCAAATCATTATGTCTGACACCTCGTGCCCATAATAACAATCATCTTCGCAGGACAACGTGCTACCATGTACATTGTAACCGTGTCAAATATCAATTAAAGTGATCGAAAAATATATATTTAATACCAGATAACCGTGATAATAATCTGAAATAAAGTAAGGCGTCAAATAGATAATGAGTGTAACATCCTGAATTTTATAAATAAATTATGTGTATTTAGGTGATCTTGTTTTTATTGCTAATGTTTTATCACTTTTCTTAAATTTAATTTTTTTTTACTATATTTGATTTTTTTTAAAAAGGTATAAAAAAGACTTATTATATCCTATTGGATCCCTAAAATCTATTTTTTGACCTATTTGATAAAAAATATATATATTTATCTTCTACCATTTGGGACATAAACCCTTTATTAGCAAAATCTTCTTCTCCTTTCTTCTAGCCCTTTTATTGGAGAACTCTCAATCCACACAAGTATCATTCTCCCACCACCATCAAAATCACATTTGGTTACACAAAAGTTTTAGTCTTTATCTTTTGAATATATGTTGGAATGTTATATTCAAGAATCAAAATGGGTTAAGCTTATTTGAACCCTAGAGTTGGATTTTTGGAGAAACTCTCTCAAACTTGTGGTAAGATTCTTGTTCAACATATTTTGGTGAAATTATTAAGTTTGTTGTTAGAGAATTTAAGATTTTGAAATTTAATCCCGTTTTTGAACTGGGCAATAGTTAGTATTTTGAGCGTAACGTTTTCTCTAAAACTCGGATTGTAGTGCTTCAAAATTTTGTAGAAAGATAAGACATATATCTACAACTGTTATGAAGACCAAAATGGTCAGTTCTGTTGTCTACTATGTCAAAAGAGGGCTGAAATACAAGGAAGAGTTGCTGCCAGATCTTTAGTAAAATAGTTATTGTTAGGTTTTTTAAGTTTGATATTGATCATGATTTGGTTTAAACATCTTTAAATTTCAGACCTTAAGTGAGTGTTGATTACGTGTTTAAGGTACAAGAGACATTCGATCAAGCTAAGGACCACACCTTAGGAAAATCGCTCTTTTCTTGGCTTAGAAGATATTAAATCCCTTGATGTCATTTGAGCTTTAGAAACATTAAAGCTCCAAGGTTTGCATATAAACTTGCATGTTTTCTTTTAATTTAATTTGTTGAGATATTGTAAGTGGTTAAGGTTTGGTAAAATTTTACCTTACTTTAAATTTGTTGTCATATTGACTTTGTTGCTACTTTACTAGTTTACTTACTTTGTTGCTTGAGAAAGGATATCTTGAGGCATTTTGATTTATTAGTGGTCATTGAGGGTATAATTTTGTAATTGAGTTGTGAATATGTTAAAAATCATATGGGTGTCATGTGAAGTATTATTGAAAGACAATTTAACTCGCCCACATATACGGATTGCTTGAGCATCATTGCATTTTTGTTGGAATTTTGTCCCTCTTGTGATAGTGACTTTGTTACTTATATTGGCATGCCTTTTATTTGGATCTTGACCCATCTTGACTTTGGATTCACATTCTATTTTAATCATGGACTTTGTCCATTTTGAGTATGGATGGGAAAACCACCTTTCAATATGGCTCTTGTTTCTCTTGATAATTGGGTAACGACCCTACTTGATCTAGGACTCTGGTCCTTCTTGTTAACTGATTATGCTTTGATGTAATTGCATGACGCATGTGTTGGGCGAATCAACTAATCGGCGTACTTTCTCGGATTATAGTTGAAAATCTTCTTGACATTTGAGATTTTGAATAATGGTATCTTGAACTATTTTATGATTTGATATTTAGCCCTCTTGAGATGATTGTACCTTCATTAAGTACTTGATGTTGATTTTAATAAGCTCATATCTAGAATTTATTCCTTGTATTCATTACATAGTTTACCTTTTTTTTATTATAAAATATTAATTAAGTTTATGTGCTAATAAATTTTATGCTTAGCGATAGTTTGTTACTATCGTAGGTGATGTGCCGGGAGATGCTTGAGGATATCATTTGAAGTAGACTCTTTGGAAGATTAGATGAAGATCATACTTGCATAAGCATATGTATTTATTTTTGTAGACTTTTTGGGACTTGTACATGATCCATATGATATACTTAGATATGTACTCTTGAATGATTATTGGGTCATGACACTATTATTTTGGGGGTATTTATGCCCAAGTCTTGTAATTTATTAAATTTGGTACTTGAACTGAACTTGGGACATTTTTTTTTTTTTTGAAGACTTAACTAGCTTGTATTCGATTGAGAGTTGGACTTTATGCTTCGTTTTAGCCTTGAATGGTGTATGAAAAAGATATTCTTCTACTAAGTATTTGATAAATTTTAAAGTATTGATTTAACTTAAATAGATGTTGCTATTTTCTTTTCCTTTTTTTATAGTTGTATCTTGAAATTCTAAAGAGATTTTTATAAGTTGAGATGTCGTATGTTGAAGTTTATTCATGGGCATATTTTTTTTTTTGCTAGTTTATTTTATTAAAAGAATATTTAAATTTATAAGTATTACATTAGTGTTTATAAGTGGCATCCTTCTAAGGGGTTGCTACAATGAATTTATTTTAAAAATCAAATAAAGTAAAATAAGAACAGGTTATACAAAATGGAGTATCAGATATGTTTAGTTTAGAAACCAATAAAATAAGTAAACATATCGTGCGTTAAAAAAAGTAAAATACTCGTTAAATTAACGAGTTAAATATATAATTTGTTAAAAATAAAGCGTGATGACAATTTTCAAGTAAAGTAAACATCAATTAGGGTGATGAATATAATTTAAAATCCAATTAAAGTAAAAATGAGATAACCATTTAAAATAGTAAAGCACCGAGTAAGATAACGAGTTTTATTTAGAAAGTCACATAAATAAAGTACCTTAAGAATTCTTTTATTTAGAACTGTTAAATTACCAACAACTCAGCCGAATATGAGATAGTGACCCCATGCATATAAATTTACCTTGACAATCAATTAATCAAGAAATAACGGAGACACAAATTACCATGTTAAAGCAACACAATAAATTATGTAGAATGCATGACTCACACAAGACGTCAATATCGTTCTATTACTAGAATACCGGCACTCAACCAAATACGATCACAATACAAATGAAATAGTTTAAGAAACAATAATAATCGTTCATCTGATAAACCATTCCAACATAAAACGTACCATGAGAATCACAACCAGGAATAACTTTACTATCACAAATAATTACAACATATCAATCCATTGCAGCGTGCAACCCGATCCCTCCTATCTGATATCATCCGTACTTATCGCTCCATATCATATCTTTCCATATCACTTCAATACTGTTGCGACGTGCAACCTGCTCCCCAAACAATATGAATTAAGCAAACAAACTACAATTGTGATGACCCGATAGGTCATCTTAGGTTTCAGAACCTAATTCTGTATTTCGAGGTCTCAAAAACCTTATTTTAGCCTTCTTCGATTTGCGTGTGCAGTCCGGGTATTCTTACGAAAGGCTTATATGTTAAAAATTAAGAAAAATATGAAATTTTGTCTTAAAATCCACTTGAGTTGACTTCGGTTAAAGGTTTGAGCAAACGGACCTGGATTCATGTTTTGACGGTCTCGGTGGGTCCATATCGTGATTTGGGACTTGGACGTATGCTCGGATCGAATTCGGAGGTCCCTAGCTCGAGTTATGCATTTTTGTTAAAAATTGAAAATCTGAAAGTTTAATGGTTTTTAAGAATTAACTGAGGTTTGGTTTTGTTGATACCGGGTCCGTATTTTAGTTTCGGAGCCCGATACAGGTCCACTATGATATTTATGACTTGTCTGTCAAATTTGGTGAGAAACAGAATTGATTTGACGTGATTCGGACGTCCGGTTGTTAATATAGCAATTCTAAAGTTTCTTGAAAATTTTATTTGATTTTGGTATCCGATTCATAGTTCTAGGTGTTATTTTGGCGATTTGATTGTGCGAGCAAGTTCGTATGATATTTTTAGACTTGTGTGCACTTTTGGCTTAGAGCCCCGGGGGCTCGGTTGAGTTTCGAATAGGCTACGGAGTGAAAATTGGACTTAGAGCATTGCTGGTATGCTTCAGCTTTATTGCAGGCCTCAGACCTCGCAATTACGAGGTCAATCATTGCAATTGTGACCACTGATGGGTTCGCATTTGCAAGCTACTCATCGCATTTGCGAAGAGTAGCTGGGAAGGCCTAAGTTCGCATTTGCAAACAAAGTTTTACATTTGCGAAGAGGGACAGGAGGAGACAGTGATCGCAAATGCGATCAAATGGTCACATTTGCGGAGATCATTGTTCGCAAATGTGAACCATTCTTCGCATTTGCGAAGAAAGCAGAAGTGTGGAGAACTTCGCATTTGCGATGGTTTCTTCGCATTTGCGAACCCCATATCGCAAATGCGACATCTGCACTTGATCAAATATGACTTAAACAGGATTTTTGGTTCATTCTTTAAATTTTCAAACTCAAGAACCCTAGAGGTGATTTTCCAAAGAACGTTTCTTCCCTAAATCATCGGTAAGTGATTCTAAACTAGTTTCTTTCAATCTTTCACTACTTTTCCTAAGATTTCAACCTAAAATCTAAAGTTTTCATGGTAGAAATTGGGGGCTTTGGGTAGAGTTAGGGATTTTTGAAAAAATGGGGATTTAGACCTCAAATTGAGGCCGGATTCCAATAAATTACATAACCGGGCTCGGGGGTGAATGGGTAATCGGATTTTGGTCCGAATTTCGGGTTTGGACCAAGCGGGCCCGGGTGTTGACTTTTGTTGACTTTTTCAATAATGGCCTAAATTGAATTCTTTACAATCGTGGGTAGTTCCTAAGGCTTAAATTGAATCATTTGGTTGGTAAATTACTATATTCTATTGGTTTAGAGGCTTGTTTGAAAGGAAAAGCCGTAGTTGAGCTTTGAGTTTGGTCTTCGGAGTGAGGTAAGTGTCGTGGTTAACCTTGACTTGAGGGAATATGACTTGTTTGTCTATTTGCTACATGTTTAAATGTTGGGGAACAACGTATATGTGAGGTGACAAGTACTTATGCGTTGTAGTCGGGTTAAAGCATGCAGGTGGGGCTTGGTTTCTTGCAATTATAGCTTCCTTTGTTCATATTATCCATGTTTAGACTAGTATTGTTAAATTGATCGTTCTTATCATATTTACGGATCTTCTGGTGATAATTGAGTATTGATTCCGAAGTTGAGGCTGATATTGTGGAACCAAATGTTGAAGTAAGGCTTGTACTTGTTATTCTATCTCCCTGTTGTTATTTGTTCATTGCATTATAGTAAGGGAGAGCGTTAATGCACGAAGGGTGATGCCGTGCCATATTGTGAGTGTTAATGCACGAAGGGTGATTCCGAGCCATATTGTGAGTGTTAATGCACGAACGGTGATGCCCTGCCATATTATGAGTGTTAATGCACGAAGGGTGATGTCGTGCCATGTTATGAGAGTTAATGCACGAAGGGTGATGTCGTGCCGTTTCTATTGATTTTATGGTGAGGTTGAGAGTAAAAGCATGAAGGGTGATGCCGTGCATTTTTCCTTCACTGTGTTAACATGTTCTTATTGGCTCATAGTATATTGGCTGTTCAAGTGACTATCCTATTATAGTTCTCTATCTCGTATTCCCCTCAGCATGTTCCCCCTCCCAATAGTACATGTTTAGCTGTTATTTGTACATATACTGTTAAATTGTACAGGTTTGTTATGTAGGTGTCTTGTCATAGCCTCGTCACTACTTCGTCGAGATTAGGCTCGATACTTATCAATACATAGGGTCGGTTGTACTGATACTGCACTCTGCACTTCCTGTGCAGATTTTGGTATTGGTCCCGGTTGATCGAGAGGCATAGCAGCTCAGACTGGTTCATCGGAGACTCAAGGTAGATCTATTGGCGTTCGCAGACCTTGAAATCTCCGTCTATCTTTTCATTTTTTTTTACTGTTTCTTTCGTTCAAATAGTTGTATTCCTTTCAGACTTTTACTTGTTGTAAATCCTAGAAGTTCGTAAAATGTGACTTCAGATCTGGGTGGTAGTAATTAATAAAGTTTTTATATTGTTACGCACTCGTTGTATTTCATTTTAGCTTATTTGTTGTTATTTACTGAATTGAATGAGAATTGTCTTAATAATTGTCTAACGTCGGCTTGCCTAGCAAGTGGAATGTTAGGCGCCATCACGGTCCCAACGGTGGGAATTTTGGGTCGTGATAAGTTGGTATCAAAGCACTAGGTTTCCTAGGTTTCACAATTCACGAGCAGGTTTAGTAGAGTCTGGAGGATCGGTACGGAGATGTCTGTACTTATCTTCCAGAGGCTATGAAGTTTAGGAACAAATTTCACTTATGTTCTTCTCTATCGTGCGATTTTTGTTCTCGCAATGCTAGTTGAACTTTTCTGCTCTTATTCTCTCGCAGATGACGAGGATACGTACCGCATCTTCAGCTGAGCAGCAGCCAGAGCCTTCAGTGGCAGCTCCTACGAGGGACAGAGGTCGAGGTCGAGGCCGTACCAGAAGCCGAGGCAGGGGCAAAGCTCAGCCCAGAGCTCGAGCACCAGCACCAGCAGTGGAGCCTCAGGTAGATTTTGATGAGGAAGTTCTAGCCTAGACTGTTCCTACCGGGCCAGCTCAGGTCCCGGTGGGGTTCATCGCCACCCCAGTGCTTTAGGACGCTTTGGTCTGTTTGGTGGGCCTTATGGAGAGTGTGGCCCAGACTGGTATATTTCCCATGTCACCAGCCATCTCTTAGGCTGGAGGATGAGCACAGAATCCTACTACTCACACTCTGGAGCAGATGGCTCCCCAGTATCAGACTCCAGCAACTCAGCCAGTCGTAGTAGTTCAGCCGGTTATTGCGGCACAGGCCGGTGATGGACCAGCTATCTCTTCTGAGGGCTTATTGAGATTGGACAAGTTCACCAAGCTCTTCCCAGTTTACTTCAGTGGTGCACCTTCTGAGGACCCACAGGATTATCTTGACAGCTGCCATGAGGTTCTGCGGAACATGGTGATAGTTGAGACCAATGGGGTTAATTTTGCTGTGTTTCAGATAACGGGTTACGCCAAGAGATGGTGGAAGGATTTTGTATTGACCAGACCAGCAGGGTCGCCTGCTCTTACTTGGGACCAGTTCTCTCAGCTCTTCCTAGAGAAATTTTTGCTTATCACATTGAGAGAGGAGCATCGCCGTCAGTTCGAGCGTCTTCAGTAGGGCAGTATGACTGTTACTCAGTATGAGACCCATTTTGTGGATTTGGCTCATCATGCTCTTCTTCTGCTTCCCACCGAGAGAGAAAGGGTGAGGAGGTTTATTGACGGACTTGCTCAGCCCATCAGATTGCAGATGGCTAAGGAGACTGGGGTGAGATTTATTTTCAGGTGGTTGCCAATGTCGCCAGGCGAGTCGAGATGGTTCTTGCACAGGGAGGTTAGGGGTCTGACAAGAGACCACGTCATTCCGAGGGGTTCAGCAATGCCTCATCTCGAGGCAAGGGTACTTTTGGTAGAGGCCATCCTCCCAAGCCGTTTCATTCAGCACTCCAGGCATCACACGGATCCTCGGGTAGTCGTGGCCCTTATATGCCTTATTCCGACCAGCTAGCCTATGGTGTACCACCAGCTCCTATTAGTGCATCTCCGCTCCAGAGTTTTCAGGGTGGTTACTCAGGTCGACAGGGTTAGCAGTCACAGTAGCCGAGGTCCTGTTATACTTGTGGTGATCCGAGGCACATTGCTAGATTTTGCCCTCGGGCATCGGGTAGCTCACATCATCAGGGTTCTCGTGCCATGGTCCCGGCACCTGGTGCTTCACCTCCCACTGAGACAACTAGAGGTAGGGTTCAGGAAGCTAGAGGTGGAGGTCAGGCCATTAGAGGTGGAGGTCAGGCCGCTAGAGATGGAGGCCAGCCAGCTAGGGCCTGTCCTAGAGATGTAGTTCAGAGTGGTGGGCCCAGCCCCGATATTATGCTTTTCCAGCCAGGCCTAAGGCTGAGTCATTTGACGTTGTTATTACAGGTACTATTTTAGTTTGCATTAGAGATGCTTCAGTTCTATTTGATCCGGGATCTACTTACTCCTATGTGTCATCCTATTTTGCTTAATATTTGGTTGTGCCTCATGATTCTTTGAGTGCTCCTGTGTATGTGTCCACACCTGTGAGGGATGCTATTATTGTAGATCGTATTTATCGTTTGTGTGTGCTCACCATTGGGGGTCTTGAGACTCGTGTAGATCTTCTGCTTCTCGATATGGTTGATTTTGATGTCATTTTGGGTATGGATTGGTAGTCACCTTATCATGCTATATTGGATTGTCAAGCCAAGACGGTGACCTTAGCCTTGCCGGGGTTGCCTCGATTAGAGTGGAGAGGGACTCCTGGCCATTCTACCAGCAGGGTTATCTTTAATATGAAGGCTCGGCGTATGGTCGAGAAAGGGTGTCTAGCGTATTTGGATTATGTCCGTGATTCCAGTGCGGAGGTTCCTTCCATGGATTCAGTGCCAGTTGTTCATGAGTTTCCAGAGGTGTTTCCTGTAGACCTGCCAGGGATGCCACCCGACAGGGATATTGATTTCTGTATCGACTTGGCTCCGGGCACCCAGCCCATTTCCATTCCGCCATACCGTATGGCCCCGCCAAAGTTGAAAGAATTGAAAGAACAGTTGCAAGATTTGCTTGATAAGGGATTCATTAGACCTAGTGTCTCGCCCTGGGGTGCACCTGTGTTGTTTGTGAAGAAGAAAGATAGATCGAAGAGGATGTGTATAGATTATCGACAGTTAAATAAAGTCACCATCAATAACAAGTATCCATTGCCGAGGATTGATGATTTATCTAATCAGCTTCACGGTGCCAAGGTGTTTTCGAAGATTGATTTGAGATCTGGCTACCATCAGTTGAGGATTAGGGCATCTGATGTCCCTAAGACAGTTTTTTGGACTCAGTACGGGCATTATGAGTTTCTGGTGATGTCCTTTGGGTTGACAAATGCCCCCGCATCATTCATGGATTTGATGAACCGAGTGTTCAAGCCTTATTTGGACTCCTTTGTGATTGTGTTTATTGACGATATCTTGATCTACTCCCGCAGTCGAGAGGAGCATGAGCAGCATCTTAGGATTGTACTTCAGACTCTGAGAGCCAGCCAGTTATATGCTAAATTTTCAAAGTGCGAGTTTTGGTTGGATTCAGTCGCTTTCTTAGGGCACGTTGTATCAGCAGAGGGCATTCAGGTAGATCCTAAGAAGATTGAGGCAGTTCAGAACTGGCCTAGACCCACTTCAGCTACGGAGATCAGGAGTTTCTTAGGTTTGGCGGGCTATTACCATCGATTTA
This sequence comes from Nicotiana tabacum, assembly GCF_000715075.1. NCBI lineage: Eukaryota > Viridiplantae > Streptophyta > Magnoliopsida > Solanales > Solanaceae > Nicotiana > Nicotiana tabacum. Next base: position 61,235,777 of record NC_134094.1, on the reverse strand, counting down.
TGGAGGGGTTTTTATCTACAGCAGCCCCGTTGAACAGGTTGACCCATAAGGGTGCCCCGTTCAGATGGTCAGACGAGTGTGAGGTGAGCTTTCAGAAGCTCAAGACTGCTTTGACTACAGCGCCGGTGTTGGTGTTGCCCTCAGATTCAGGATCTTATACGGTATATTATGATGCTTCTCGTATTGGACTCGGTGCGGTATTGATGTAGGAGGGCAGGGTGATTGCATATGCATCGCGGCAGTTGAAGGTTCATGAGAAGAATTACCCTGTCCATTACTTAGAGTTGGCAGCCATTGTTCATTCACTGAAGATTTGGAGGCACTATCTTTACGGCGTGTCGTGTGAGGTCTTCACGGATCATCGGAGCCTTCAGTATTTATTCAAGCAAAATGATATCAATTTGAGGTAGGGAGGTGGTTAGAGCTATTGAAAGACTATGATATCACCATCTTATATCATCCCGGGAAGGACAATGTGGTGGCCGACGCATTGAGTAGAAAGGCAGCGAGTATGGGCAGCCCTACGTTCATTCCAGTCGGTGAGAGGCCGCTTGCATCAGATGTTCAGACTTTGGCCAACCAGTTTATGAGGTTGGATATTTCAGAGCCCAGCCGTGTTCTAGCTTGTACAGTTGCTCGGTCTTCCTTGTTTGAGCACATCAGAGATCGGTAGTATGACGACCCTCATTTGTTGGTCCTTAGGGACACAGTGCGGCATGGTGGTGCTAAACAGGTTACTGTTGGAGATGACGGAGTCTTGAGGATGCAGGGTTGTGTTTGTGTGCATAATGTGGATGGACTTCGTGAGTTAATTCTTGAGGAGGCCCACAGTTCTCGATATTATATTCACTCATGCGCCGCAAAGATGTATCAGCACTTGCGGCAGCATTATTGGTGGAGGAGGATGTAAAAGGATATAGTTGCATATGTAGCTCGGTGCCTGAATTGTCAGCAAGTGAAGTATGAGCATCAGAGACCTGGTGGTTTGCTTCAGCAGATAGAGATTCCTGAGTGGAAGTGGGAGCGCGTATCACTATGGATTTTGTTGTTGGACTCCCACGGACTCAAAGGAAGTTCGATGTCATTTGGGTGATTGTGGACAGGCTGATTAAGTCAGCGCATTTCACCCTTGTGGGAGTTACCTATTCTTCAGAGCGGTTGGCAGAGATTTACATCCGCGAGATCGTCCATCTTCACGGTGTGCCCGTGTCTATCATTTTTTATCGAGGTACGCAGTTCACCTCACACTTCTGGAGGGCAGTACAGCATGAGTTGGGCATGCGGGTTGAGTTGAGCACAGCGTTTCATCCTCAGACGGACGGACAGTCCGAGCGCACTATTCAGATCTTGGAGGATATGCTCTGCGCATGTGTTATAGACTTCGGAGGATCATGGGATCAGTTCTTGCCCCTTGCAGAGTTCACCTATAACAACAACTACCAGTCGAGCATTTGGATGGCTCCCTATGAGGCATTATACGGTAGGTGGTATCGGTCGCCAGTTAGGTGGTTCGAGCCGGGGGAGGCTCGATTGTTGGGTACAGATCTAGTACAGGATACCTTGGATAAGGTCAAGATTATTCAGGATCGACTTCGCATAGCTCAGTCTAGGCAGAAGAGTTATGCCGACCACAAAGTTCGTGATGTTGCATTCATGGTCGGGGAGAGGGTGTTACTCAGGGTTTCACCTATGAAGGGTGCAATAAGGTTAAGAAAGAAGGGCAAGTTGAGCCCTAGGTATATCGGACCTTTTGAGATTCTCGAGAGAGTGGGAGAAGTGGCTTACAAGATTGCATTGCCACCGGGGTTATTAGTAGTTCATCCGGTGTTCCATGTGTCAATGCTCCGGAAGTATCATGGCGATCCGTCCCACGTGTTAGATTTCAGCTCTGTCCAGTTGGACAAGGATTTGACTTACGAAGAGGAACCGGTGGCTATTCTAGCTCGGCAGGTTCGACAGCTGAGGTCTAAGAGTTATCCTTCAGTTCGAGTGCAGTGGAAAGGTCAGCCCATTGAGGCAGCTACTTGGGAGTCCGAGTCAGATATGCGGAGTAGATATCCACATCTTTTCACTAGTTCAGGTACTTTTCTATGTCCGTTCGAGGACGAACGGTTATTTTAGAGGTGGAGAATGTGATGACCCAATAGTTCATCTTAAGTTTCAGAACCTAATTCTATATTTCGAGGTCTCAAACACCTTATTTTAGACTTTTTCGATTTGCGTGCACAGTCCGGGTATTCTTCCGGAAGGCTTATATGTTAAAAATTGAGAAAAATATGAAATTTTGCCTTAAAATCCACTTGAGTTGACTTTGGTCAAAATTTTGAGCAAACGGACCAGAATTTATGTTTTGACGGTCCCGGTGGGTCCGTATCGTGATTTGGGACTTGGGCGTATGTCCGGAATTGAATTCGGAGGTCCCTAGCTCGAGTTATGAATTTTTGTCGAAAATTGTAAATCTGCAAGTTTAATGGTTTTTAAGAATTAACTGAGGTTTGGTTTTGTTGATACCGGGTCCGTATTTTGGTTTCGGAGGCCAGTACAGGTCCACTATGATATTTATGACTTGTCTGGCGAATTTGGTGACAAACGGAGTTGATTTGACGTAATTCGGACATCCGGTTGTTAATATAGCAATTCTAAAGTTTCTTGAAAATTTCATTTGATTTTGATGTCCGATTCATAGTTCTAGGTGTTATTTTGGCGATTTGATCGTGCGAGCAAGTTCGTATGATATTTTTAGACTTGTGTGCACTTTTGGTTTAGAGCCCCGAGGGCTCGGGTGAGTTTCGGATAGGCTACGGAGTGAAAATTGGACTTAGAGCATGCTGGTGTGCTTCAGTTTTATTGCAGACCTCAGACCTCGCAAGTGCGAGGTCAATCATCGCAATTGCGACCACTGATGGGTTCGCATTTGCGAGCTACTCATCGCATTTGTGAAGAGTAGCTGGGAAGGCCTGAGTTCGCATTTGCGAACAAAGCTTTGCATTTGCGAAGAGGGATAGGGGGAGACAGTGATCGCAAATGCGATCAAATGGTCGCATTTGCGGAGATCATTGTTCGCAATTGCGAACCATTCTTCGCATTTGCGAAGAAAGCAAAAGTGTGGAGAGCTTCGCATTTGCGATGGTTTCTTCGCAATTGCGGGGTTCGCACAGTTCACAAATGCGACATCTGCACCTGATCAAATATGACTTAGACGGGATTTTTGGTTCATTCTTCAAATTTTCAAACTCAAGAACCCTAGAGGCGATTTTTCAAAGAACTTTTCTTCCCCAAATCATTGGTAAATGATTCTAAACTAGTTTCTTTCAATCTTTCACTACTTTTACTAAGATTTCAACCTAAAATCTAAAGTTTTCATGGTGGAAATTGGGGGATTTGGGTAGAGTTAGGGATTTTTGAAACAATGGAGATTTAGACCTCAAATTGAGACAAATTACATAACTGGGCTCAGGTGTGAATGGGTAATCGGGTTTTGATCCGAATTTTGGGTTTGGACCAAGCGAGCCCGAGTGTTGACTTTTTTTGACTTTTTCAATAATGGCCTAAATTGAATTATTTACAATCGTGGGTAGTTCCTAAGGCTTAAATTGAATCGTTTGGTTGGTAAATTGATAGATTCTATTAGTTCGGAGGCTTGAATTTCCTTTCTAGAAATTCTTCGAACAACGCAACCTGCTCCAGTTCTTCTGTCGTGGATTTCGTCGCGTCCGTCTCTTCCGGTACTTGAAAATACCTTGGTATCTGATATTGTCTCGACTCTTCTGTCCCTAGGTTATCTTCCTGTGGTTCGGGGACAGGTGCCGGTTCCAGTAATTGCTATATCGCACGTTCCTTTCCTTTGCTACTGGAAACCGAAATTGCATTCATCTCCCTTGCTACCGGTTGATCACCCCTTATCTGTTTGATTCCCTCAGGTGTCGGAAATTTTAACAATTGGTGATATGTTGAAGGCATGGCTTTCATCTCGTACAGCCATGGTCTTCCCAAGATGATGTTATACCCCATGTCTCCATCTACCACTTCGAAGAGTATTGTCTTCATTACTCCCTCAGCGTTCGTAAGCAGCAAAATTTCTCCCCGGGTTGTCATGCAGCGATGTTGAATCCGACGAGGAGTTTCGTTGTCGGGATAATGCTTCCGGGGAGTTTACCTTTCTCCAGTACTCTCCATTGTATGATATTAGCTGAACTTCCTGGATCCACTAAAACACGTTTAATTTTAAAATCTAACATATTTAAAGAAATTACCAGTGCGTCATTGTGTGGCAGTAGTAATCCGTTCGCATCTTCGTCCGTGAATGTGATATCGTCTTTCCGGAGCCTCTTACTATGAGTTATCGACACTTTTTTCTTCTTCGCTGCCGAAAAGGTGACCCCGTTAATTTAATTTCCTCTGAAGATCATGTTGACCGTTTGGCGCGGGGATTCTTCTCCTGCTTTCGAGGTTTTCGCGTCGCCCATGTTCCGACCATAGTTGTTTTTAGCTCGATCGCTCAAGAATTCTCTGAGGTGACCATTCTTTAACAGCGTTGCCACTTCTTCCTGGAGGTGTCGGCAGTCTCCAGTCCGGTGGTCGTTAGTGCCATGGTACTCACACCATAAATTGGGAACCCTTTGGCTGGGATTAGATTTCATAGGTCTTGGGAATCGTGCTGCTTTGATATTCCTCATGGCCGATACCAACTCTATGACACTGACATTGAAGTTATATTCTGATAACCTTGGGTAAGAAGAATCTCGTGACCCTGATACTTCTCTATCCTGCAGCGATCTGTTGTTCCGGCCACGATCGATCCTTCTATCAATGGTGAACCTATCTGTTGTCCGAAAGTTCCTGCCGCGATCTTCTATCCGCTGTAAGGCAAAAATCGGCCTCTCGAAGTTCATATGATAATCCTTGTTTGATCCATGCGGGCGTTTACTTCCTTCATGAACCATAAAATTTCCTCCTTGAACGGGTCGTTATCATTGTTGAGGCCTGATCTGCTCCCCTCAGCCTGTCGGAGCCAACTTCTCCCCTGGGAGTGTTTTTGTCGACTCCCCGTGTCGTTTGGTTTGCGGGAACATCACGAGGAACTGGATCTTTCCTGTTTGCATTATTTGAGGCACCCAATAGCGCCTGCTTCAGTTCCGTCATAACCTGATCTTGCCGCGTGAGATGGCTTAGAATGATTGTTTGTTGCTCTTGCAGGATCCTTACTGCATCCGCTACATGCTCCTCATCAGCATCATCTGGAGTTGCCTCTCGAACCTGTCGAGGATACCGCCTATCATGTACCGGTGTGGTGTCGTTCCCCTCATTGCAAGTGTCACTGATTGAATCCTCGAAATGAGGTTGTTCCCCTTGAATTTTAGGGTTGCGTGTGCCGTTAACAGTGTTATCTGGCATATTTGTGATTTTTTGCTAAGACAAAGTAATCAAAACATGTTAGAAAAAAATGCAAGGATCAATTTAATCGCACGGCTATCTAGGCCCCACGGTGGGCACCAAACTGTTTACCCGTAAAACGGTACAGTTGAATTTATTCGTGGTTTCTAGACAAGTGAATTAATTTAATCTAAAATATAATGAAATAACTGATGAAATATAAAATACTTAGTCTTAGAATGTAGATGGAACGGCAGAGCTAGTGAGTCCGGGAACAGGATTTCCGGGCACAACAATGATCAGATCCAAAGTGAGAGAATAAAAGAACAAAATTATATTAAAACGCTGTATAGAATATAGTGTAAGTTAAACCAGAAAAATTCCCCCTACAATGATAACTGAGCTCTCTATTTATAGCTATGTCTCGGGAAGGAGGTCCTAGGATCATGCCCTTCTTTAATTTCAATTATGAGGGCCATTGATGAAAATATAACATTAGACATAAATGCCAAATTCCTTGTAACTGGCCATCATCCTTAATGCTGCAAAATATTCCATATTAAATGTTACCGGTCGCAAAGCATTTAATACTCCTTTGATGATCATTACTCCTTCTGGTGACAAGCGGAATAGCTATGTTCGGTGGCTATCTCCATCTTGTGTTCCACGTGTCCTTCCTTTAAGCGGTCACATGTCATGTCGTATCTTTCCCTATACAAAACTGTCTTCAAAAATAGAAAATTAGAGAAGCAAAATTTAGTTCAATAAACAAAATACAAAATAATTTCGAGCCCACAAGTTGCTTGTGTGTCCTTAAGGAATTTAATCCCCTCACAGTTTCCCAAGGTTTTAGATTAATTCCTCCTAGAATTGAACGGAATAACTATTATGTAATATTGAAAATTGAAATTACAGAATTTTAGCAAACTCAACAAACAAAGCAAATCATACTTGACACTTATATGTGGAAATATAATGCAACAATGTAGAAAAGAGAGAAAAAAATTTAATATTTTTTTGTATGTAAAATTGAGGCCTAGTCTCTAAATTTATAAGTAATGAAAGGATGAGACAGAGAGGTACCACCCAAAAGGTGCTTCTTCCATTTTTTCATTCACACCCCTTTAAAATAAACCAACAAAACCTTCTAGGAACATCCAAATTCAAATCCGAACATACGCCCAATCTAGAATTACCATACGAACCTATTGAAACCATCAAATCCCAATTCCGAGGTTATTTACTCAAAAGTCAAACCTTAGCAACTCTTCCAACTTAAAGCTTTTGAATTGAGAATTACTCTCCCAAATCAACTCTGAACCTCTCGAAAGTCGAAAGCAATAATACATGCAAGTCATAATGCATAATATAAAGCTACTCAAAGTCTCAAACTCCCGAACGAAGTGCTAAAGCTCAAAATGACCGGTCGGATCATTACACAACAATATGTATATTGTTGGTTCATTAGAATACTAACAAAAATATATATTATTGTATACTTACAAATTTTCCAATTGTGATCATGATAAGAAAGTGTCCTTTTTAGATCTCTTATGTGTAAATATCTCATCTGTAAAAAAGGGGTCATAAAACTAAAAACAAGTTTGTAAAGAGTCACAAACCTATTTGACTCGTAATTACTACTCATGGTATAATTTGTTTACAGGAATAACAACAAACCTAGTGTAATCTTACAAAGTGGGGTCTGAAAAGAGTAGAGTGTATGCAGACCTTACCCTTACCTTACAAAGGTAGAGAGGTTATTTACGATAGACTCTAGGCTTAAGCGAAAATAACTAAAAAGAATCAGAAACAATTAGTAACTATAATAAGAAAAAATGGTATAATAATCAAAGCGAAAGAACGACATAAAGTAAACAAAATTTGCCGATACGAAGAAATGAAAATACGAGACTAATATTAATAAAACTAGCATGAAAATGAGACACGCCCGCTTAACCACTACCCTTCTACCTTAATTCTTGACATCCATACCCTCCTATCAAAGGTCATGTCCTCAGTAAGCTGAAGTAGTGCTATGTCATGACTAATCACCTCTTCCCCAATACTTCTTAGGCCTACCTCCACCTCTCTTCAGCCCCCAATTTGTAACCTCTCACACCTCCTCACTGGGGTATCTATGTACCTCCTCTTCACATGCCCGTAATATCTCAACCTAGCTTCCCTTATCTTGTCCTACATGGGTCTCACTCTCGAATATCAACATTGTTTATCTTGCCTTACCTGGTCGGCCCACACATCCATCTCACCATCTTTATTTCTGCTACTTTCATCTTTTAAACATGAGTGTTTTTAACAGGCCAACACTCCGCCCCATATAGCATAGTAGGTCTAACCATCACTCGGTAGAACTTACCCTTAAGTCTTGGTGGCACCTTCTTATTACATAAAACCCCGAAATCGAGCCTTTATTTTATCCATCCCACTCCAGTATGATGTATGACATCCTCGTTATGGTATACTTTGTTTGAATATGTTAAATGATATCATAATATACATAGTATACCATAAGGTATATTGTATAGTCTATCATGACTACTGTTAAACTATGTTATATTTTGTTTGATTACGTTACAATAAATCTTGATATATTGTATATTGTTTCATAAGATATACTATATACATGTATACTTTGTTTATGTTAAATATTATTCCCACTATTCTTGGTATACTACATATTGGTATATCATGATTAGTGTTCAATCATGATATACTTTGTTTGAGTATGTTTAATGATATACCTAATATTCTTGATATACTACATATTGGTATATAATAATTAGTGTAGAATTATGGTATTCTCAATATTCTTGGTGTATTACACATTGGAATAACCGTGATTACTAGGATGCTAAACAACAATCATAATTGCAGTTGGTATACCATGGTATACTATAATTAGTAATATATTATTAAATGGTATTCATAATATTTTTGGTATACCATGACATAGTTGAATTATGTATACTGCTTTTTGATATACTATAATTACTGTTAAATCATGATATACAGTATTTGAGTTTTGAAATGATATTCCAATATATGATCTTCCCTCTCTGCCTCTGCCTCTACCTCTGGCCCATGGAGGGTCCATGCTGAAAACGTAACAAGTTATTTTATTCAGATAGATAATAATCTTCAATATCATCTCTGATTTCTTCAGAATAATCACGAATAAAAAATTCTTCTTCGACAATGTTATCAATAACTTTATCAATTATAAGACTTTGTAAGTCTCTATATAACTTAACCACTTTCAAAACAGTGATTAACGTTTTTTCATCTAAAAAAAATTCTATAAAAATTCATGATTAATTTAAGTATTCACGGGATAAGAAATCAGGAACATAATTATCAATTCCTTTTTTATACTGAATTTCGAAATCAAAAGGAGCTAATTGAGCCTGCCACCTTGCAAATATTAATTTTGAATCATCATGTTTAAAATCTTTGTTAAACATATATTTAACAGATTGAGCATCAGTTTTTATTAAAAACTTTTGATTGTATAAATCATCTTGTTAAAACACATTTGACAATAGTCAATATTTCATTAGCCACAGTAGCATATTTTTTCTGGGTTTCAATCCATTTTTCAGAGTGAAATCTTATCAAATATTCACAATTATTGTTGGGATTAACTTATTTTAAAATTCCACCATAGCCAATATTAGACGCATCTGTTTCAACAATCTTTTGCCCTGCTGGATTAGCAATAGTTAAACACGGTAAAGACTTAACACGTTGTTTAATATTTTTAACCAAAACAATATGACTATCAGTCCAAGGTTTTTTATGATCCTTTTTTAGCCTGTCGTATAAAGGGGCCAAATCACGAGATAATTTTTTATAAAATGGGGATATATAATTTAAACTTCCCAAAAATCTCTGTAATTGAGTTCTATTAGTAATAACATCAGGAAATTTTGAAGCAAAATCAATCGATCTTTGAATAGGAGTAATTTTTCCTTGACAAATATTATGTCCTAAAAATCGAACATCTGTTTGGAATAAACTCATTTTTGGTTTTGAAATAACTAAACCATTTTATATAACAATCTTTTTAAAGATATCAAGATTCTTGATATGCATTTCAAATATTTTAGAAAATACTAATATGTCATCAATATAAATGATGATGAAATCTAAATATGGATTAAAAATATCATTCATTATTTTCTGAAATTCAGAAGAGGCATTTTTCAAACCAAAAGGCATAACATTCCATTCATACTGTCCAAATGGAACATTAAAAACAGTTCTATAAGTATGCTCTTTAAATATTTGAATTTGTCAATATCCAGATTTTAAAAAAGAAATGATATTTCTTTTAGAAAATTCTGAGATATAGAGAAAAGATGAGCCATGGAAGATATTCCAGAGGTATTTAATTAATGGAGATGACACACCCTTCCCTGATGAGAGTGACGGTGATGAGGACGAGAATAATAAACCTAATTTGACGAGGGAGCATCCTCCACCTCCCGTTAGACCAAGAGTGTACGAGTCCCATATGTCGTTTCATTCAAGGGATGTTCCCTACCTTAATCAGCTGCCAAGTATGCCGGATGTCGATGCCCTCACAAGGGATCTTGACAAAATTCGACAGTAATATGGGATGAATCTAGAGCAACGGTGTTGTCAAAGGGCATGCTTTTTGTTGATAAAGCGCGCCTAAGCAGGGCGGTGCGAATATACAGCATAAAAGAGTGTCGTGAGATCATAGTTCATGAGTCCTCTCCGGAAGTATACAAGGTTATTTGTCGTAGATGGTTTCATGGTTGTAATTGGATGCTGCGTGCGAGAAAGTTGAAAACAAATATGTCGATTGTGGGGAAATACATTGGCATCCACAATTGTGAAATGGAATTATTTGGGTGAGTCATACAAAACCCGTTCTTATTACGAAACTATTCTCACCAGTACAGGCAGTACAGAATTTCAGCACTTTTCTGGTTATAGCACGGATGAGAATGTTTATAACTTCTCAAAAATTATTATTAAACAGATTATATCTATTGAAGATTGGGGAATTTCCACAATAAAAGAAAGACAGATAAGCCTTAACAAAACTCGTATGAATTTTACATATTGGGATTATATCCAAGCCTTTGATAAAGTGCTTTATTATAATAATGATAGACATAAACATACTTAGTTCATAAAAGTATGTGCAACGATATTTGCATAACTCATTCCCAGTTGGTTCTTAAATTGGTGGTCATACAACGGTCCAACAGTCAGAATATTACCTGATCCATTTCTTATGTTATACAAAGAATGGACTAAAGTTTCGCCAGATTTGAATGAATTATACCACGAAAATCATATCTGATATTTAGAAAAAATTGATCAGATATATTTCTTTATAGAGTTCTCTATTCCATGGATTCATAAATGGACTCCAGAGCTGGGATTCACTGAAGAACAAATTCCTTGCTTATACAGGACATTTTATAATAATTTTTGGGATAAATTAATTTTAAAAAAATCCCAAAACAAAAATATTATTTGGTCAAGAACTCTTGGATTCTATTGAAACAAAAATTCAAGAATACTCAGCAGCTCCCCAGAAGGGAATAATTGATGATAGCTCAGTCAAGCATATTGCTAGAAGAATCTCGTTTCAAGAAGGAGATAAAGATAAAATGATTAATAAGTATTTGGAAGAAGTAAAAAGAAACTTGCTTCAATCTATTAATCAGTATGAAAAATCTGATACTTCGATGCAGAGTGAAACAAGCAACGATGATATTGCAGAAGATTCCCAGCCTATTCAATCAAAGAAGATATTATCTGATGAAACCGTAGAAAATGCGAAAGATTTCATCCAACAGATGAAAAAAATTAGAGAAACGAGGACTGTGATCAATAGTGAAGCCGTCGAGGACCCCACTCAACAGTAGATACACTGTTTACACAGTAGAAATACTGTATACACAGTAAATACACTGTGTAAGGGACCCACATATGGGACCCACTTTACCATGCATAGATTCTTTATGTTTTTTTTTTCTTTTCTATATATAGGGTAGTTCTTCATTTCGAGAGAGGCATCAGCCAAAACTCTCTCTCTCTCTTGTAAATCTCTCTCTCTCTCTATTGTAAGTACTATCTTTAGTTAATTTATACTTTAAATACTTCGTTTCTCTCCCCAGCCGTGACTATGTCCGGCTAAAAGATTCATATCTATGTTGAATATCTAACTTCTCTTACATATTAACCATGAAAGATATAGCCTCTATCAAAATATAAAAGAATTTTAATATGGCTTATTGACTTGGTTCCAGAGATGGTGGTACAGTCGGATATAGTACTACTCTTATTGGCTTTGCCTTAGTGGCTACGTCTAGCAAGCCGTGGACTCAGGCCGTTAAATATGTTTAAACAAAAGGGCATCTTTTCCCGGTTAGAATCGCTAGACACATGGGCTCAATAAGAGTATGTATTAGATCGAGACATGCCCATTGCTTGGGTAAAAGGATAAATCCTTCCATACAGTCATAAATCTCTATAAAAATTCTTGTATATTTCGATTCTTATATCTATACTGGCCGTGCGGACTACCGCCAGCCCTTAAAATTAAGGGTACTAAATAAGCTAGATCTTGCGGACTACCGCCCGCCATACAAGATCTTATTATATGGTATCAGATCCTAGGAACTTCCATGGTAAATATGTGATAGATCTGAAGTATTCGACATAGATATGTCTTTGAAAATGGATCTGGGAGAAACAAGTACTAAAAGTACTAGACTTGAAGAGGTTGATATACCTCAAAATCTTGATTTATTAAATAAATGGACAATTCCTAAAGTCCCTATTAAAACAATTTATGATTATGGATGGTTTGATAAATTATCTTCAAAACAATTGATAAAAACTACTTGGACTTTAAATTCGGTTATATCCCCAAGTCAGATCACTAATGTTGTGACTAATAGTGAATTTTCGCATGTTACTCAAAATCCGGATGGTAGGATTTGTATTCAATTTGATGATAAATCTACTGTTTATAAGAAACATTCATTTTCTAATCATAGACTTTTACCTGCTATTCAACATATTTCTTCTGTTGAACCAGTCTATGGACCAACTAAAAATCGTGCTGCTTCTTTACATACTATTTTCACTAATAATGGTGATAAACCAGTAGAAAAGGTTAAAATAGAACCTCGAACAAATATAGTTTAGGTAAATGATAATGATTCTGATAAGGATATTCCTTCTGCATCTGAAATGAATTTTAACCCCAATGATGTTTAATGATTCCACACCAAATCGATTTTAGTCCAGGATCACTGGCAAGAAACTATATTCAAAAGGATTTCTTTAGTAATAAATGGAACCAGTTTAAAACTTAGCTTTTTGATACTTATAGTAAAGAAGATTTAAATAATATTTCTCAAGAGTTTTATAAAACTTGTGCTTTACATAATCAAATTATGTATTTTGTTCTTTGGTTTATAACCACTTATTTACCGCTTTGCATAAAGGTTTTAGAAAGGTCTTATAAAGATGGGAGTGGTAATATTTTTAAAGCCATATACCCACCTCAATCACCTTTTGTTTTACCTAATAATACAAGCATTACTTTCATTGCATTTCAAAAATTTATTGAAGAGGATGTTGCCGCAGTCAGCATTGCCGAAATTAATAAACTGATTTCTCAAAATAATTATTTAAGTTTATATGTCAAAGTTTTGGGTGAACATATAAATTCTCTTGATAAAAAAACTTGACGAGTTAACAGTTTTGATAAATCAAACTTTGAAAATATATTGGCATCATATAATCTTGATAGTAAATCCTTTTTATTGGGAATAAGATACCTTATCCATTTTAGAAATTTATTTAAAAGTTTATAATTTACAACCAATCTGGGAACGCGTCGTTCTTTTTCTGCAACATTATTTACATAAAAAGCGGTACAAGACCACAGAGATTTTGAAGGTTTTATCAAACCCTTTTTTAATAAATTATCAATTTTATTTTTGCAGAATTCTACCAATTCAGCATTCATCTGACAAGGTCGAGATTTAGTAGGGATATCATCTTCAGAAAAATTATCTTCATATGGAAGAGTAACAATATGCTTTTTTCGATTCCAAAAAGCACTAGGATGATCAGCACAAATATCAATAGCAATTTGTTCGAAAATCAATTTAATCTTTTCCTGTACTTTAGTGGATTTTAAAGTATCAAATATATTCATACTATATAATTCTAATTATAAAGAATCAATATGTCTTTGCTTCATATCAATTAAAACATTAATATCTCTAGTTACGAGATCTGTAACAAAAGTATAACTTATTTTTTTATCTTTATAAGTTGCTGTAAATCCTTTGGAGTCTATGCTAGTAAAAGGATAAATAACGTTAATAAAAGGTGTTCCAAGTATAATTGGAGGGTATAACTGGTTTTTTACCAAGAAAAAGAAGTGAGGAATGTAGACTTTATTTTGACAAATACGTGTATTAGGTAATTTGTACTTTATATCTAAAGCATGACCAGAAGCAGATTTAACCATATGAGTGATTTTTTGAAAATATTTAGTAGGTACTAGCCCTTCTTGAATGCAGCTAACATCAGCTCCACTATCAATCATAGCAATGTCAGTTATGAAAAAACTATTATCAATTAAAATAGTACATTTAATATACCATTTATGAGCAGTAACAATTTGCATCATTCCTAAAAACATATCATGTTTAGGATTAAAATCTATAGGTTTTTCATTATCATCATTTTCAAAAATACCTTTATTTTTGTCATTAGATAACTCAGCTAGGGAATTATTTTTCTCTATCTGAGTAATCATGTGATCACAAATCATTTGATTTTGTTTAAGAGATTTAATTTCTCTTTTCAAATTTTTAATTTTGACTTTTAAATCGTCAAAAGAAGCATCTCTGATTGGTGTATTATTTTTATTATTAAGTCGGTTATTAATTTCTGACAAAGAATAAGGCGCAGAGTATTCAAATTCGTTTTTTATTTTTTAAAAGATTTTGAAGAACTAGAACTTGAACTTGCAGTCAAATTTATAATTTTTTCACGAATTTTATCATCAGTAACTTCTTTTAAAAGTTCTATTATATTATCAGATGTAATGGTTTTCATGTTCAAATCTTGAAATTGAGATTGTAATTTATAAAATTCATCATCATCACAAGTACATGTATTGCCTTTGCAAGTTGTACAAGTATTATCAATATTTTTATCACTATAAGATAAATCAAGTAAATCGACTTCAGCTTCAGATTCTGACTCAGAATTATAATCAAATTCTAATCTAGAAGTGTATAACAAACCATAAACCTTATCACGTAACTCATCGTCTAGTTCTAAGGTTTTCAACTTTTGAAGCGTACAATTTGGAGCTATATGGCCAAAATTTCCACATTTATAACACTTAATATCAGCAAGATCTCGCTTAGACCTATTTTTCGTAAATCTAGTAGACTTGCGATGGGCTTTTCTAGTATCATGCTCTTCTTCTAGTATCACTTGGTTTTTTGACACTTATAGTAAAGAAGATTTGAATAATATTTCACAAGAGTTTTATGAAACTTGTGCTTTACATAATTAAATTATGTATTTTATTCCTTGGTTTATAGTCACCTATTTACCATTATACATAAAGGTTTTAAAAAGATCTTATAAAGATGGGAGTGGTAATATTTTAAAAACTATATACCCACCTCAGCACCTTTTGTTTTACATAATAATACATGTATTACTTTTACTGCATTTCAAAAATTTATTGAAGAAGATGTTGCCGCAGTCAGCATCGTCGAAATTAATAAATTGATTTCTCAAAATAATTATTTGAGTTTATATGTCAAAGTTTTGGGTGAACATATTAATTCTCTTGATACAAAACTCGACGAATTATCAGTTTTGATAAAAGGAATAAGTACTAACAAAATCGATATTGCTTCTACTTCTGGAAGTAAATCAGACACTCAAATTGTTCTTACTCATGTTCAAAGATCTCCTGAGACTCAGGATTTTAAATTCAAATCGTTTAATGATTTAGAAGAACTTCTTGATAAAAAATTATCTGGTTTAAATATCAAACCAATTGATTTATCAAAAAAATTTGCTGATAAATTAGAAACAAGTTTTGATTATAAAAATAAAATTTGGTCAGAGTTTAATAAACTCAGAGGTTATCCCAAAAAGAATAATATGTATGCTGATAAACCCAAGATGCAAACTTATTATTATAATCGTCCTACTCCTCAAGATGTATTAATAGAAGAACGAGATTGGAATCAGACTAATACGTCTTATAGTGGTTCCGAAATTTATGAATGGAATCTTGATGGTTTGACTGATAGACAATTGACTATTCTTGTGCATAGAGTGCTTATGTATGCAACTATCTGTAAAAGTGTAAAAAATACAGATAGAACTATTTGCAAAATGATTATTGCAGGTTTTACTGGCCAACTTCGTGGCTGGTGGGATAATTATTTAACTATTGATGAAAAGGCTTCGGTTATTAATGTAATAGCCACTGACGAAGGAGTTGATAACTTAGGCATGGCTCTAGTGAAAAATAGAGAAGATGCTGTTTATACCCTTATTTTTACCATATTAGAATATTTCAATGGTAGATTTACCAATCAGTATGAGACAGTCCGTACTCTACTAAATGGTCTTAGATGTAGGACCTTAGGTGAGTTTAGATGGTATAAAGATACCTTTATGAGTAGGGTTATGGAATTATTAGAAAATAAGTATGAACATTGGAAAGTTAAGTTTATAGATGACCTTCCCTCCTTATTTGCTAAAAGAGTAAGAAAAACTCTAAGAGGTAGTTACAGTGAAATTCTGTATAAGGATTATACCTATGGAAAACTGATAGGAGTTTGCACATAAGAAGGATTAAACTTATGTAATGAGTTGAAATTGTCTACACAGCTTAAGAATAATAAGCTTAAGGAAAAATCTCAATTAGAAGACTTTTGTACCCAGTTCGGTTTACCCGAGACTTCTGCTCATAGTAAGAAGAAGAAATACAAGTATCATAGATACCATAACCTTGATAGTTCATATAAGAAAAAGAGGTCTAGATATAGATCTAAGGAATAACGTGATACTAGAAAAAGTTATCGTAACTCAAAGAGATTTACGAAAGATAGGTCTAAGAAGGATCTTGCTGACCTAAAGTGTTATAAATGTGGAAAATTTGGCCATATAGCTCCAAATTGTAAGCTTCAATAGTTGAAAACCTTAGAGATTGACAATGAGTTACATGATAAGATTTATGGTTTGTTATACACATCTGGTTCAGAATCAAATTATGATTCTTATTCAGCATCTGAAGATGAAGTTGATTTACTTGATTTATCTGATAGTGATAAAGCTTTAGATAATACTTGCACAATTTGCCAAGGTAATACGTGTACTTGTAATGATGATGAATTTTATAAATTACAATCACGATTTCAAGATTTAACATAAAAACTATCACCTCTGATAATGTGATAGAACTTTTAAAAGAAGTTACTAATGAAAAACTTCGAGAAAAAATTATAAATTTAGCTGCAAGTAGTTCAAGTTCTTCAAAACCTTTTGAAAACTCAAAAAATAAATTTGAATATTCTGCGTCTTATTCTTTATTAGAGGTAAATAACCGTCTTATTACTAAAAATACAACTTCTGCAAAAGATTCTTCTTTCGACGATTTAAAGGTTGAAATTAAAATTTTTAAAAAAGAGATCAAATCTCTTAAACAAAAACAAATAATTTGTGATCATAGGATTACTCAGATTGAGAAAATTAATTCTCTAGCTGAGAAATCTAATGACAAAAACAAAGGTATTTATGAAAATGATATTGAGGAAGAACCTATTAATTGTGATCCTAAACATGATATGTTTTTGGGAATGATGCAAATTGTTACTGTCCATAAATGGTATATTCAAATGTACTATTCTAATTGATAATAGTTTTTCTATTACAAATATTGCTATGATTGATAGTGGTGCTGATGTTAGCTGCATTCAAGAAGGTTTAGTACCTACTAAATATTTTTAAAAAACTACTCATATGGTTAAATCTGCATCAGGACATGCTTTAGATATAAAGTATAAATTACCTAATACGAATATTTGTCAGAATAAAGTCTGCATTCTTTATTTCTTTTTCTTGGTTAAAAACCAGTTATATCCTCCCATTATACTGGGAACACCTTTTATTAACGCTATTTATCCTTTTACTAGCATAGACTCGAAAAGTTTTACAGCTACTTATAAGGATAAAAAGATAAGTTATACTTTTGTTATAAATCCCGTAACTAGAGATACAAATGCTTTAATTGATATGAAGCAAAGACATATTGATTCTTTACAATTGGAATTATATAGTATGAATATATTTGATACTTTAAAATCCACTAAAGTACAGGAAAAGATTAAATTGATTTTCAAACAAATTGCTATTGATATTTGTGCTGAACATCCTAGTGCTTTTTGAAATCGAAAAAAGCATATTGTTACTCTTCCATATGAAGATAATTTTTCTGAAGATGATATCCCTACTAAATCTCGACCTTGTCAGATGAATGCTGAATTGGTAGAATTCTGCAAAAAAGAAATTGATAATTTGTTACAAAAGGGTTTAATAAAACCTTCGAAATCTCCTTGGTCTTGTACCGCTTTTTATGTTAATAATGCTGCAGAAAAGGAACGTGACATTCCTAGATTGGTTATAAATTATAAACCTCTAAATAAATATTTAAAATGGATAAGGTATCCTATCCCCAACAAAAAGGATTTGTTATCAAGATTATATGACGCCAATATATTTTCAAAGTTTGATTTGGTATATATCGTTTGAGTATGTTAAACAATATATCCAATATTCTTAGTGTAATATACATTGGTATATCATGATTAGTGTTGAATTATAGTATACTTTATTTGAGTATGTTAAATAATATATCCAATATATTTGATACATTACACATATGTATACCATAATTACTGTTGAATCATGGTATTTCATATTCTTAATATACTATATATTACTATACCATGATTAGTATATTATATCAAATTCTAGGATTCACCCATTTAACTATAAAAACAAAAAAAGGTGAAAAAGAGTGATGAGTTTTTATTTTAAAAAACTTAAATTTTCTTACAAAATTTAAAAATATTTGCAAATAAAAAAAAAGTGATACGACAACTCTCAGTAATTATAATTGATTAATGATTGTATAGAAAGCATTCCAATACTAATTTTAGGACTCAATAATTTATCTAGAAAGAACAAAAATAAAAATAAAAATAAAAGTAGAATAAAGTGATAATTTTGGCGGAGGAATTTGACTGAAAAACTAAAACCAAGATTAAAAAAAGAAGTAATAATAATAATAAGAGAAAGTGACAAATGTTTTTGACGAAGAGTTTTACTTTAAAGAATAAAATTAAGAAAAATAAAAAAATACAACAAAGAAAAATAAAAACATAAGAAAACTAAATAAAGTAAAAAAGAGTGAGATATTGTTACTTGAAAGAACAAAAAAAGAAAATAAATTAAAAAAAAAACTGAATAAGAGTGCAGAATGTTATTACAAAAAACAACAACAGTAAAATAGAAAAAATAAAAGAAAGCGAAAAAAGTGAAAAATATTTGGAATGAAGATATTTTACAGAAAAGAATAAAATAAAAAAAAAGGAAAGAAATATAGCAACAAAAAAAAAAAACTAGAAAAATATAATAGAAAGAGCGTGAGTCATTGTTACTATAGAAAGAACAAAAAAAGAAAAAATAACTAAATAGAAAAAAAGAAAACAAAAAGTGAAAAAAAGTGTAATATATTATTAGAAAGAAAAAATAAAGTAAGAAAATACCACAGAATAGGAAATAAAAAAGAAATCCAAAAAAGAAGAAGAAAGTGAATAAACCAAAAAAGAATAAGGAAACAAAGAAACAAAGGGGGAGGTGAAGCTTGGACATAAGAAGGTAGGGGGCATCTAAGTAATAAAGTCTTCAAAAGGAGCATATTCGTCATTTTTTGAAAAAGAGAGTATTTTGGTCATTAAATCTTTAAATGGGGGTTCTAAATGTCCCCTTTTTAAAAAAAATTGGGTAGAAAGTAGGCCCTACACTGTGATAATATGGATTAGTCAGGTAAATAAATTTGGAATACTAGCTAAACCCAAAAAAAAAAAGATTTACAAAGATATGTATCGCCTTAAGAATTTAGCCCCTAGTTTTCTGTATTTGCTAGTTTCCCCCATCTTAACAGCTTATTTAGACGGTTGTTACCCATCGTTTTATAATGTATTCTATTATGTTGTGTTATATTGTATTGTATCATATCGTTTTATAAATACAATATTTAGATAGATTGTATTGTTTACGGTTGTTAAATAATATTTTGCTGTTTGATTTGATTGTATCGTACTGTACAGTAACTGATAAGTTTACTAATATATCCTTAATTATTTAAATATTAGATTTATCAAGAATTATGCATAAAAATAATTTAAGAAATCCTCTTTCTACTAATTTATTATCAAATATGTCTTATAAATAGATTAAGTAATTAAATTCATACAAATTCTAACAAAATTAGTAGTAAAATAGAATTATGAAGTAATAAGTTAAGGGCATAATTGGAAAGAAAAGAATCCCGTAGTACCAAATGGTTGTATAAAACAATATGTAAAACGGAAACTCAAAAGAGAGGGTTTTTAGGGTTTAAGGATTCTTTGGTTTCTTCCATTTTGGGACTCTTAACTCATACCCACGCTCACATTTACCCTTTGCGAAACCAATCAAGCATGTGGGCAATTCGTCGAGCCTCTCCTTCCTTCAAGTAATCCCATCTCTGAATTTCTGTTCTTACAGTTGTCTGTTGATTGTTTTTTTGCTGCATTTTGTGTCTGTGTTTTAATTTTTCATTTTGCTTTCTGATTCTGTAGTATGTGTAGTGTTGAAGGAAATAGAGAACCAACTAACCAATCTCCCTTGAAAAAGGTTTTTCCGTCTGGTGTGTTTAACATGGACGCAAATATGACTTCCTTCATGTCCCTTGTTGCATATATCCCAACTCTTATTCCCTACTTTCCACCTTCAATACTAAAAAACTACTACCAAAACATTACCCTTGTACCCTCTACCATTTAATGCTTAATCTTATCAAAGAATGATAAAATTGACTGGAAATATTTTCCCAAGGACATTTTCCTTCATACTAAACACCTCCAATTTTGCTGTTGCTTGGTGAATCAAGTATGGCTCATATTTTGTGTTTACCTGTAGGGGTTTCTGAGTAGAAAACTACTCCTGTTTTGGGTAGGAAGTGTATGCTGTTTTGGGTAGGAAGGTTTGCCGATTCTTCTTTATTAATATCATAATCCAGTTAGCATCCAAGAGTGTGGCCTAGTGGCCAATTAAGTGGGTGAGAACCATGAGGTCTCAAGCTCAAATCCTAGTGGAGGCAAAAAACACTAGGTGATTTTTTCCCATCTATCCAAGCCTTGGTGGATAGAATTATGTTGGCAGGTATCTCGTGGAATTAGTCGAGGTGCGCGCAACGTGGCACGGACACCACGGTTATAAAAAAATCAAAAGAAAAAATCATAATCCAGTTAAGAAACATAAATGGGAGTTCTTCTGCACTTCTAT
Organism: Nicotiana tabacum; assembly: GCF_000715075.1. Classification (NCBI taxonomy): domain Eukaryota; kingdom Viridiplantae; phylum Streptophyta; class Magnoliopsida; order Solanales; family Solanaceae; genus Nicotiana; species Nicotiana tabacum. The sequence continues at coordinate 61,214,726 of NC_134094.1, read as the reverse complement.
GGTCTTGTTACTGGACCTTCGAGAAACATGTCTCCCGCAAAACTGTGTATAGACTACTGTAGAGCTTACTTTTGCTACAGAGAAAGTAAAATTTTGCATTGATAAATCATTTCTGGAGCATTTTTCAAAGCTTGTTTGGATATAATGTAAATGACATATGATAATCATACTAATTGAAAATAGAAGGCGAAATACATAAAGGGCCCCTTTAAGTTGTCCACAACGATCAAACAAACACCTCAATTGACCTCTTTATCAATTAAACACTTCAAGTGTGTATTACATAGATCAAGCAAGTACATGTCGCTGATGTGGCATATGCGTGTTTGCTAACCAGATTTTGAGCGCGTGATACATTTTTGCAGCCTAAATTTTTGTTTTTTAAAAAAAAAAACATGAAATAGCCTGCAGCTTAGCCTCTCTTCTTATTTCAAGTGAAACCTACCATGAAACCGCCATAGATTCCATGAAAATCAACCACTAAAGCTTCAACTAAGCCACCTTAAATCACTAAAAACTGCTGCCTTTCATCATATAACTTTCTGCGTAACCTCCAGAGCTCTGCCTAGTTGCGTCGAGCCAAAATTAATCCCCAGCCCAGCCAAAAGAAGCAGCAAAAATTGCAACAACAATAGCTGCGAAAACCACCAAATCTCCACTGGATAAACGCCCTTTTTCATCCAACAATACCTTCATTCCAATAGAAACACACAAACAACAACCAATTATTTGAAATGATAAATTAGAGAAACAAAAGTGATATAAGCCCAAATTCATAGCTAAGAATATGATGGAGAGAGAAGACTGAAGTACTGAACAATGCAGTAGTGTTTCTTTCAACTTTGCTTGGAGCTCAATTTTCCGGTGAAAGAGATGAGCTTTTTCCGGCGAGGTCCGTCAATGATTCCATAGTGGGTTCTCTGTTTTGGCTATTCTCTGTTGTTTGGAGGATGGATTTAGGAAAAGGGGATGGAGACGTAAAAAAGTGCAGAATGAAGAAGATGAATGGGGGTGGGAGTGGCGCTGGTTTTGGGTGGAAGGAAGAAGATGAAGTTGAGGGGGGATGAGAGGGAGGCACTGCTTTGGTTAAAAGTGAGGGGAAAGGGTTTTTCTTTTTTTGAATTTATTTTTGTTTTTGTTAATTATATGTGTTAAGTTTTTATTACAAATTACACGTGTCGTTCGTTGATTGGTTCATTTGCCACGTCATTGGCAAGTGTAACTCACGTATATGATCTATTGCACTCGGGTATTTACTTGATCTATGTAATACACACTTGAAGTGTCTAATTGATAAATGGGTCAATTGAGGTGTTTGTTTGATCGTTGTGGACAACTTAAAGGGGCCCTTTATGTATTTCGCCAAAATAGAATATAAGGGTAGTGTTTTGGTGATAACTTTGAGTATTAGAAATTTACAAGAACACTGTCATGTTGGTTAAGGCAAGTGATATAGAGTAGGGAGTGCTAGGATTGTTACTTTCAACATTTATTTATCTTCGCTATTTTTTTAACATAACTATGTGTTTCAATTCCTTAGAGGGAGGAGAGAGCTTTTTCTAGCATAAATTATGGGTACTTAAATTGATGAAATTGGTTATCTGCTCCAGGAAACAAGTGTTCACCGGCGGGCACTCTCGAATTTGCTATGCCACTTCAGAAATATCAAGTCAGTGTTTGAAAGGATATAGTGATGGGTTTAAAAAGGCTTCCAATGTAATTTCAGATAAACCTCTTGCATTTAGAGGATTCCGAGGAACAACTCATGGTTTTCTCAGATTATTCATGGAAAACCGAAGTTTCTCTTTACTAGCTGGCACAAAGAACAGCGGAGAGGAGGATAGTGATTCAGATGATGGGTTTTCAGAGCTTGAATCTTCTACTGAAGCAATACAAGAAGCCAACAAAGACGTCGAGTCAGCCTCTGAGCATGAGCTCTCCGAAGATGATGTTGATGGTGAAGATGTGGAAGCACCTCGAGAGTTAGAGCTGTCTGATACTGAGACTGATGTTAGCAAACGGAAGTCTCCAAGAAAAAGAGTTTCTTCAGCATTATACAATGCTATTGTGGCTGCACCAGCTTTATCTGTTCATAAAATTATGGATAAATGGGTTGAAGAAGGAAATGACGTGACACGGGCAGAAGTAGCAGCAGCGATGCTTAATCTTCGTAAAAGGCGTATGTATGGGAGGGCACTGCAGGTAATCTTTGTCTTTTATATTAGATCAAACATCTTATTTATATTTTGATGCATTTACAGGTTTTACCATTGGGGTCTTAAAATGCTAATTGTGTTTCTTGTCATAAAAAATGATCATTGTTTGTTTACATTAGTTGCATGGTCATTGCATTTACAGATTTCAGTTTATACCATGTAAACTCAGCAACCATTAGAGATTTATGAAATAATGAAGCTTGAACACCAGGAAATCACTTTTTCCAATAATCTGGGATTTACCACAAGCACTTACTCTCTAGTTTGAGAAACTACAAGAAAATTTCGGTAATACATTATGATCAAAACTTCTCTAATTACTCTTAGCAAAGACGGAAAGGTTTTTTTTCCTGAAAATCTCATTCCCTCGTGATAGATGTTTTTATGTTTATTGTGTCCTCATTATTGAAAGTCGAAGCCTATTATGAGATTGACTTGGCTCTTAACATGGCGAAAATGGAAAATAGCATATCAATCAATCTATGAACTGTATGTCAATCCCATATTATTTGGGGCCGTGATATGAATCTTTTATATATTCAGGTCTATCTTGGTTCATTCGTTCCATACTAGAAAGTAATGTGTTTGTTAGAGCGCCTCACATTGGTAGAGGGAATGAGTTGTTGTCTTTTTATATAGCTTCAAACAATCCTTACCTCTTGATCTTACTTTTGAAGTTGAGTTAGATCTAAGGTCTATTTCTTTAACATGGTATTATTAGAGCTAGACCATGCCTGTTGTGTTTTCCAATTTTTGGCTCCACTTGTTATCCACGTTCCAAATGTCCAGACCTGGGCATGTAGAGGGGTTAGAGTGTTCCACATTGGTTGAGTGACTGATTTGTTGTCTCCTTATATGGTATTGAATAATCCTCACATCTTGAGCTAGCGTTTTGGGTTGAATTTGGCGCAGTCCATCTTCTTAACAGTCTAATTTAGGGGTTTTCTAAAACTAAAGGTTCTGTAAATCTCGCTGTTATAATAGTAACAACAACTGAGCTTCAACTGTGTCATATTCTTAGTTAAGTTTGCATTTATTCTAAGAGATTGTAGATTTTCTGGAACAACTTTCTTCCATGTGATTTTGGGTCCTCTCTTACCGCCTTCAGTCACCATAGTAATGCACCTACAGAATGGTGCATTTGGAGGTTTGTGTAGGATATAACCAAACCATCTCAAATAATCTTCTCTCATTTTATGGTATATATGTGTTATTGGCACCCTTTGTCTGGTGTAATCATTTTTTTTTTCAATCTTGTATAATTGCAAATCCATCTTTACACTGCATTTCTATGATACCAGTTTTGTGAATATATTGAGTCCTTAAGGCCCAATATACACTCCAATTTAATACTCCCTCCGTTTTAAAAAGATTGGCACTATTACTATTTGGGAAGTCTAGGAGGTTGTTCTTTGACCATGTTTTTCTTAAATATTTTATAAATATTTTAAATTATGAATTTTTATTACTTATAATACTTTTTATGCAGTTTCCGAAAATATAAATTTTATTTTCAAAAACTTGAAGAATCTATGTCCAAATTCATAGTCAAAGTTAAGTACTTCGACCCTCGTACTCCGAACTATGCCAATCTTTTTGAAATGGAGGGAATATCAATTTTCTCGCTATCATTCTACACAAATAGCCTTTCACGTATTAGGTGTTTTCATATTTCTAGCACTCCTCTAACACTTTCCCATTTCAGCCATCTCATTTTAGTTATGTCTGCTACATCTTCCATTTTAGCCATCTCATTTTAATCATGTGTGCTACATCTTCATCTATCACGTCATTATAGTGGAAGGCTGAGATTGGACATTTGAAGTCTTGCATTTTAGACTACAATCCTGTCCAAACTCACCTCACCTACGTCCTTCTTGGTTTGTCCATTTCTATTGTAATCATCTTGCTTTTATTCAAGTATAGTAATTCTTGCTTTTGGCAGCTCTCTGAGTGGTTGGAGTCAAAAAAGAATCTCACTTTTACTGATAGAGACTATGCTTCTCGTGTTGATTTAATTGCTAAAGTCCGTGGTCTACAAAAGGCAGAAGATTATATTGGGATGATACCAAAGTCTTTCAGAGGTGAAATTATTTATCGCACTTTATTGGCTAATTGCGTCGCTGAAAGTAATCTGAAGAAATCTGAGCAAATTTTTAACAAAATGAAGGACCTTGAACTCCCATTAACATGCTTTACTTGCAATCAGTTGCTCCTTTTATATAAGAAGACTGATAAAAAGAAGATTGCCGATGTTCTCTTACTAATGGAGAAGGAAAATGTGAAGCCATCCCTTTTTACTTACAAAACATTGATAGATGCTAAGGGGCAATGCAATGACATATCTGGAATGGAGCAAATTGTTGAGACCATGAAGGCTGAAGGGATAGAACCTGATATCAACATAAAGAGCATCTTGGCAAAGCATTATGTCTCGGGTGGTCTCAATGAAAAGGCCGAGAATGTCCTAAAAGAGATGGAAGGAGGAGATATAAAGGAAAATCGCTGGGCATGTCGTAGTTTGCTTCCTCTTTATGCAGCTCTTGGAAGGGCCGACGAAGTTGGTAGAATCTGGCAAGTTTGTGAGTCTAATCCTCGGCTAGATGAATGTGTGGCTGCTGTTGAAGCTTGGGGAAAGCTGCATAATATTAAGGAGGCGGAAGCAGTCTTTGATAAGATGGCAGCAAAATGGGCAACACTCTCATCGAAGCATTATTCAGTTTTATTGAGAATTTATGCAAGTCATAAGATGCTGTCGAAAGGAAAGGACCTTGTGAAGCGTATGTCTGACAGTGGTTGCCGAATTGGGCCATTGACTTGGGATGCCTTAGTCAGACTTTATGTTGAAGCAGGAGAAGTGGAAAAAGCAGATTCGATATTGCATAAAGCTGCAGATTCGAACCGCTTGAGGCCAATGATTAACTCTTATTTGGTTATTATGGAACAATATGCAAAGAGAGGTGATGTTCATAATACTGAGAAAATGTTTCACAGAATGAGGCAAGCTGGATATGTTTCCCGAATTTCCCAGTACCAATGCCTTATTCGGGCCTATATAAATGCCAAAGCTCCTTGTTATGGAATTGCTGAGAGAATGAAAGCGGATAGTGTATTCCCAAATAAAGGATTGGCAAACATGTTGGCTCAGGTTGATGCATTCAAGAAGACTGCTGTGTCTCATTTGTTGGATTGATGTATGTACCCTATCTTGAGATATCAGTGGTTGTACTAGTCACTTGTAGGCTCAATACTTTTGAGATATCAGCTTCACTAGGTTTTCGTGTTGCTATTCTTGCTTTTTACGACATTTTGTTTTTGAATAATTTTTTATTAAAAGTGGCATCTATTACCTACTGCCCAAGGAATCTTTGTGAAAAATCAATAGGTGGTGGTGTTTTTAAGATGGTTGAGCCTAAATAGCTATCTTGTTCGATTTCTCGATAAAGAGCAATATGGCCAACAATGGTTCTAATGTATATAAAAAGTATTTATTCTTTTAGACTTCTTACTATTAGATAATGTCCATAAATCTCATGTGCAAGTTGGAATCTAGTTCTAAACCAACAAGAAAAACCAGAATAATTAAGATGTTTCATTTTTATGAGAAATATCTGAAAACTGTAATTTTCCCCCAAAAATCTTCAAACAATATTTAAGATGTTTCATTTTTAGATAGCATGAGTATAGTCCATCTCTAACCTACATGTTAATATGCAAGTGAAATCATGAATGTCAACAAAATCGGGTAGCACGAGGAAATGCATCTTTATGCCTGTATCTCAAGTACGCATGTCACATGCAATGCACCTCAGTTATGAACTCATGTACTCACACTCTCAGAGTACTCAATCTCACTGCCTCGTATTCTCACTCACCATGCTCAATACTCAGCACACTCAGTCACTCAGTACTGTACAGGGCAGATCCAACCCAAACATAAATAAATCCAGGGCAGATCCAGCCCAATGCAAATGAATCCAGGGCAGATCCATCCCAATGCAAATGAATCTAGGGCAAATCCAGCCCAAAAATCCATAGCAACTACGCCCACCGTGGATGTGCAGACTATGGAGGGGTCGATCTAGCCCAAGTGCTATAATAAGCCAAATCCTGGCATGAATCAATAAAGCCTGTTGCGGCGTGCAACCCGATCCCATAAATATCACTCACAACATGCCCTCAGCCTCACTCAGTCATCAATCTCTCCAGTCTCTCGGGCTCACGATGTCATGAAAAATCAGTCACAAATGATGATATGATGTATCAATAGATAGCAATAGAGACTGAGATATGATATGCAAATGAATGAGTATGACTGAGTATGTAATTGCAATGTAAGCAAATAACTCAACAGCAGAAATGACCTCAGTGGGTCCCAACAGGATAAGCATATAGCCTAGACATGGTTTCTAACATGGATCACAACTCAATTACTCTAGCACGTAGAAATTTCATGAATAGACTAAATCACAATTCACACGGTGCACACCCACACGCCTGTCACCTAGCATGCGCGTCACCTCAACATCAATCACATAACACGTAATTTGGGGTTTCATACTCTCAACACCAAGTTTAGAAGTATTACTTACCTCGAACAAGCCGAATTCAATACCGAGCAAGCCAAACGATACTCCAAAAAATGCCATCTCGTGCGTACCGATCTCTGAACGGTTCGAAACTAGCCAAAAATAACTCAAATACATCAAATAATGCCCAAGGAAACAATTCCAATCGATAAAGATCGAATCTTTAATCAAAAGGCCAAAGTCAACCAAATAGTCAAACCCGAGCCCACACTTCGGAACCCGATGAAACTCACAAAATCCAACAACCCATTTAATTACGAGTCCAACCATACTAGTTTCACTTAAATCTGACTCCGAATCGATGTTCAAAACTCAAAAATTCACTCTATGAAACTTTAGACAAAAAACCCCAATTTCTCTTTTGAAATCATCAACCAAATGCCAAAAAACGAGTATAGATTCATGAAATATGATCAAAACCGAGTTAATAATGCTTACCCCAATTCGTGTGGTGAAATTCCTCTCCAAAGTCGCCCAAAACCGAACTCCAAGTCTCAAAAATGAGAATAAAACAACCAACCCTCGATAATATAGCTTCTGCCCAGCGTCGTTCGTATTTGCGAACCAATTTCCGCTTCTGCGGACTCGCACGTACGACCAAAAATCTCGCTCCTACGGAAGAGCACTGACAGCCAGCCCATCGCACCTGCGGAAAATCTCCTCTTCTGCGCAAACGCAGGTGCGAACAAACTTCACGCACCTGCAGTGCCTCTCGCATCTGCGCCCTCATGCGCCGCATCTGCGCCTTCGCAAATACGCAGAAAACTCCGCATTTGCGGACTCCTGCCTCCAGTACAGTCTCCGCTTCTGCGATGTTACTGCCGCTTTTGCGGCTCCGCACCTGCGCCCAAGGCTCCGCAGGTGCGGTCACACCAGATCCAGCAAAGGCCAGCCATCATACATGAATCAAAGATGATCCGAAACACATTCGTAACTCACCCGGGCCCTTCGGGATCCCGTACGAATATACTAACAAGCCCAATAACATAACACAGACCTACTCGAGGCCTCAAATCACACATAACAACATCGAAACGACGAATCGCACCTCAAATCAAACTTAATGAACTTTTAAACCTTCAACTTCCATAACTCGCGCCGAAACATATCAAATCAACTCGGAATGAACTCAAATTTTGCACACAAGTCCCAAATGACATAACGAAGCTATTCAAATTTTCGGAACCGCAATATGATCCCGATATCTTCAAAGTCAACTCCCAGTCATACTTATGAACTTTTCAAACGTTCAAATTTCCACCTTTCGCCAATTAGAGCCGAAACTTTCTAGAAATGTCCAAATGCAAATCCGAGCATACGCCTGAGTCCAAAATCACCATCCGCACCTAACAGAACCATCAAAACTCCAATTCGAGGTCAAATACTAAAAAGTTAAACTCAGTCAACTCTTCCAACTTTAAAGCTTCAATCATGAAATTCATTCCTCCAAATCAATTCCGAATAACGTGAAAACCAAAATCGACGATTCACACAAGTCATAATACATCATACGATACTGCTCAAGACTTCAAATGAATGAACGGAATGCAAATGCTCAAAACGACCGGTCGGGTCTGTAAAGTACTTTTTTTCAAAAATTAAACGATAAAAATGGAAGAAAGATATGCAACCTTTTATGACTATTGCTTAATTTGAGCATAAAGCGATTTGTATGATCTTTTTAGATGTTATTGCAAATTAGTAGGTTCTACCGTTGTACGAGCACTAGCACACATGTTTACATTATTTCCCTCCCCCTCTCTACCCCACACAAAAAAAAGGGAAAAAAAAAGACAAGAAAAAACATGTACATGTTGCTATTTTCATCATTTTTATAAAATTGAAATTCCAAATTTCCTCTTGCAAACTTGTTTTAGATCATGATCAAGTTACGTTCAAAGAAAGTAAATCCAGATCTAGTGATCATACAAATGACATCCACCTTTTTTTCCTTTTATCTTTTGACCTGTGGGGATTCCTCTAATTGTTGACTTTTTGTTTCATAAATACATATTTTAAGGAAAAAAAGAAAGAAAATTAACATTGAAATTGAAACTTTTGAAGCCAAACATTGAATTGGATGAAGAAAAATTCAATTCTTTACTAGTTCACTCACTTTTCAGGTCTTTTCGCATTTCCTTAAACTGTAGACAAATATAACCAAACAACCTAGACTAGGCCTTATCTCTAGTTCTCTTAGGGGTCGATTGGTTCGAGGGATAATATAGTCCCGAATTAAATTAGCGATTAGCTGCAATGTAAGACAAATTGAGTACTATTTTTATCACACACTTCATGTGGTATCGTAACCTCAAGATTAAATACCAAAACAACACATTTACCCTTCTCCAAATTTTTCTCCCGAAGTCCTTTAAGAAAGTCAAGGTTAAAATTAAAATTAAAAATCTATCTCAATTATCTAGTTTAAATTAAATACGTATTTTATACCATATCCCGTATATCTCAGTTTTAGTCTAATGAACCAAACATCTACCAAAAAAGTATATCCACTAAATATTTTTCTCGGTGTTAGTTCTGGTATTATAATCTCATCACTATTAATGATAACTTGTTCACCAAACAAACGACCCTTAACTAGGTTAAAATTTTATTTTCTCCTTGTTCACAATTAAAAAAAAGGAAAAAAGAAAAGTTGTTTTGTCCATTAGTTTGAAGTTCATGAGGCTTGACCATATCATCCCCGTTTCACAAACATTTATGCACTATGCAATTATTTAGGGAAATTGACACCTATGTATAACTCTAAAGAGTAATTAGCAGCCATTAACCAATAATTGATATTAGCACTTGTAGCCTAAAAATATTATAGCAAATTATACCGAATGGACCTTTTTAGAACCATCAACAGATTTTGATCCCTTTAAGAAAATTTTAGTAAAATAGCCGCTCTACCAGAATTTTGAAGCAACTGCTAGAAATTTAAAGCACACTGCCAAAATTTTTCCATCTGAAATATTATGACGACTGCCATATTTTGTGGCAAATTCTTGTGATCACCGTATAAAACTTTCTGGCGATTGCCATAAAAGCAAATTCTGATAATCATCATATAATTTTTTTAAGCGATTGCCATATTTTTGAAAATTCTGGTGAATACAATATAAAAGTTTCTGACGATTATCATGTTTTATGACAAATTTTAGTGTGATTCATATGAAAAATTAAGGCGATTGCCATATTTTTATGAGAAATCCTCTGATGATCACCATATACAAAATTTTGTCAATTGCCGGGAGCACTTTCCAAAATTTTGGCGGAGGCTATTGTTTTTCGAGACTTCTCTTACCGAGGTCAAAAAGTTAATAGTATCATCGAAGTATCCTTTTTCTGTCATTTTCCCAAAAAATTGACAAAAAGTAACTCTTATAACTCTCTCTCTCTCTATTCACTTTTTTTCTCAACTCCAACCCAGATGTCTTCTCCAACAACCCATAACATTCCCATAATTTTTTTTAAATAGTCCTCTATCGGCAGAAAAAATGACAGGCCACCGGAAAGTTTCATTACTGGCACATTTTCATATAATGTATAGCATAGTGTATATCTTATATATCATTGTATATTATCCATCGCATTTTCAAACAAAGTATATCAAATTGTATGTCATGTGTATCATTGTATATCACACATCCAACGATGTATATCACGGTATACAACGTAATATACATACATGTATACATGTTGATATGCAAATATACACCACCACAAGCATCCAATGTTTCACATATTCATACATCATCTGCCGCATCACCTCCACAAAAATTCCATGACCACCAATCAATCGTGACAACACAAAAACCCACTACAATAAAAAGATTAAAAAAAGAGGGAAGATTTTTTTAATTTAAAATTTACCCTTCCCAAGACCGTGCATGAACGCGAGTTGCCTTGTGTATCGGGTTTCCCTTTTTGTCTCCCAATGTCAGCAACAATTTACAAGTTTGATGGGGTGGAACAATATCTTCGAAACAAGAGAGTTCAATTATGGAGGGAGAGAGAAAGAAAGAGGGGGAGGGGTAGCTACATTGACTACCTATTTTATAGGTAACTTTTATCCCAATTTTTAATAAATTGATTTTTCTAGGTTGATTACTTTTTGATGAAGAACCTTATGATAAACTATTTTTGCACTTTAGTGGTAGCAAGTCTGATGATGTGGAACAATATGCTTAGAACAACAGAGTTCATGTACGAAGAGAGAGAGAGAGATGGAATGTGATATATGGAGAATATATGGTAAGTTGGGTAGATGAGACTGTAATTTGCCAATTATTTTATAAAAAATGATAAACCTTGCTAATAATTTGGAGTTGTGCTATTTCTTGCCAATAGATGGACCGAGTTGTATCTACATGCCAATTTGAGTTGTGTCACTATCTATTAAGTAAGTACATATTAATAAAGTTAGATTTCACTGTGTTTTTTGTTGTTGTTGTTGTTGTTGTTTATTAACAAAGTCGGAGGTATTTTCTATCTTACACCTTCTAATTTGTGATGAATTTCTACAAATAGCAATTCATAAAAATCAACCATTGGGAGGAGCTCACAATAAACTTGGCTAAGCTGCAAACAGTGTGAAGATTGAAGACATCTCATAAGCTAGTTGAACTACAGTTATTTTTCAGTCCGTTATAAGTTGTACTATGACAATCAATTTATAATTCGGTAGTTATTTGCTGTATTCCATTTTGGCTTGCTTTCCTGTAAAGTCTCTCAAAATCTTCAAAGGGTTTAAGGCTTCAAAGCACTCTAGTAATTCATTTACTCATCATTTTGCATGCCACTGATGGCTTCGGAAGAGAATGACATCATATGAACATAGTTTCACGCTCATAAGGAGGCTTGAAAGCGGATTCGGGTTGGTATCATGATAGGGTATTCAGAAAATTGAGTCGAAAAAAGGATTCAGGGGTGGGATGCCAGGGGGCTTGCGTCGCGAACCCTGGAGACGTCCCAACCCTCAGGACTGAAATGGGAGGCAGTGAAGTCCTCCATCCACTATTGGAAGATTCGTGATTATGCATATGCTTGCAGATCTAAGCTTACAACTCCATCTCAAGCAAGTCATAGTTTTTTTTTTTTTTTTTTTTTTTTTTTCTGTTTTCATGTTTTCTATATAGATATATTATTGGATAAGGTTATGTTTACAATTGTATTAGTAGGTAGAAGAGCACTTTATCTCAGCTATAGAAGAGACTAACAATAAGAATCCCCTGGAACCGCTACTGATTTATTATGATTCTGATGAAGTCAGAAGGCAAGTTGCTGCTTCCACACAAAGGTTTAAAGAAGGTACTCTGGTATATATTTTTGTAAGGTTATATGTAGACATGTATGCAGTTGTGCCATTGTATTTCAAAAGCATGTCATACCTGCTATCTGCATTTGACTTTACTAAGCTCCATTTCTTAGCTGTTGTGTCGCTGAAGTGAATTACCAATCCTGGATGGTATCTTTATGGCAGTTAAGGATGACATTGATTGCTATCCACATTCATCAAAGGGTATGTACTCTAGCTCTAGTCGCCAAATCATAGTTCTTTGCAAGGATCTAGTTACATACTTAATGATAAACAGGTGGAACAACTTGGTTTCACGAGGTTCATGAAGTAAAGAAGGATGCTGTTTGCGTCTCAAGATTACGAAATTGTGATGTACTTTTGGTTGGCAAGACAAATATGCATGAATTGGGCCTTGGAACAACTGGAAAGAATGCGAAATTTGGGTGAGTTTAGTTTACAAGTTGTAAATAATAGACAAAAAATGCTCGCAGTTCATATGAAGTAAATCATGATACTAACGTTGATAATTTAATCAAGTCACACATTTGGTCAATATTAAATTAAGTAGAAAATCTAGGGAAATTTTTTCCATGAAGACAAACCCTAAAGATTCTATAGAATTGTATCCTTTTGAATGTGCGGACTATACCTAAAGCTATGTAGATGAACTCTAATAATTTTGCACTATTTACTTTTCAACTCTGTTTAGGAATATTTTTTCATTATTAACAATAGTATGGGTGAGTGGATTTGTTTATGTGACAGGACAATCAGGAATCCACATGCTCCATAGAGGTACACGGGCGGGTCTTCCTCATACACGCTGGATTAGCGCTTGACAAGGATGATTTTCAAGTCAACATCATAGCATTAGAGTGCTTTATATGGGTCAAGATCAAGCATGTCTATATTAACTACTTTGGCAATTTAGGCTAGCTTTGTAATTTGGCTCTACTTGGCTTTCTTACTAGCTTAAGGGTATTTTGGTTATTTAATCCAAATACCAGCCTAGTATAAATAGTCTCTTACTCTCATTTTGAGAGGAAGCTTATGATGAATTAGCAAATAACTTGAGAGATTTTAGGGTATCTTACTTTCTCTTTATTTTATCATATTTTCTTAGATTATTCTATGTTAGGTTAATCTTGTATGAGTTCATGTTCATACTCTTGGGTTATCTTTTGTATTTGAATATTAATTCGTTATTCTATTTAATATAGTTACTAAGAGCTTTGAATTACATTCTTTTACTTAGCTCAATCCGTGTTACTTGTTCTTGTTTTTCCTTGATTAGTGTTCAATCATAGAAATTTTAAGGGGTTTAACTAGTTCCTTTCGATGAAATCCCAAGGTTCGATCAAGGTAGAGTAGTGAAATCTTTAACCCTCCCTTTCCTCTCTCTAGAATAGTTCTCTCCTCTCTCTAAAATGACAAGTGTTCCCCCAAAAATGAACCCTTAGGCTAGATAAACGAAATAGGGATCGGGTTATAAAATTAAAAAAATAAAGCCCCGACACATGCGACCGCATAATGCTTCTGCGGTCTGCAAAATAGGCTGCATAATGGCCCTCCGGAACTGGGCAAGTCTACCCCACTCTATTCGCATACCTATTCTGCGGTCGCATAATGCCGCAGAACTTCCCTCCGAAAATTTTCATGCGGGGTCTGCGATGGGTTATGCGGCCCACAAAATAATTATGCGGCCGCATAATGGACCGCATAATGGTCCGAAAAATTGCCCCATTTTTCTGCCTCAGTCTGTGTCAGATTTGCGGTCCGCAGACCAGTTTTGCGACCGCAGAAACGCCCTGCACTTCAAAATTTTTTTGCAACTCCCCCAACGCACTGTACAACCCAAAAGTCTGTACCGCGTCGAGCAAGCTCGCCGTGAAGAATCTCTACAATCGTCAACATGCAAGTCCACTTCGGCACCATAAAACCCCGAGTTTTAGGTAAAAAGTTTACGGGGCCTTACATCCTCCCCCACTTAAGATCATTCGTCCTCGAATGAGGGTTGAAATATACCATGAGCACTCAATGTGATTCAGTTGCTACAACATACACTAGCAGTTCTAATTTTTGACTAACTCCCTAAATTTCCAAATATTTTGCTAGAGTCTCCCTTGTAATTGGACCTATCCACATGCCAGAGAATCCCAAAACCAGTCCTAACAACATATACAGGAACCAACGACACAACATAACATTAAAACAATGCCAACCGTGGCCTCACGAGCAGTATACCACCAAAAAGGAACACCTTTAATATCAAATGTACGAATGATACATAATTCACAGAAGGTAACTCTTAGCATTTTCATAGAACACAACTTTATAGATACATGTCAAATAAATGAGGGTACTTCTTCTTCATTTCTTCCTCGGCCTCCCATGTGGCCTCTTCAACTTGCTGGTTCCGCCATAGTACTTTCATAGAGGCAATCTCTTTGTTACTCAACTTTCGGACTTGTCTATCAAGGATGGCAACTGGAATTTCTTCATAAGTCAATTCTTCATTAACCTCAATGGTCTCAACCAGAACAATAAGCAACGAATTTCCAACCACCTTCTTCAACATGGACACGTGGAACACCGGGTGCACTAAAGACATTTCTTGAGGTAGTTCTAGCCTGTAAGCCACCTGACCAATCCTCTGAATGATTCTGTATGGTCCGACATACCTTGGACTCAATTTCTCTTTCTTACCAAATCGCATTACACCCTTCATAGGAAAAACCTTCAAGAATACCCAATCATCTTCTTTGAACTCCAAATCCCTACGACGAACATCCGAATAGGACTTCTGACGACTCTGAGCAGTTTTCAACCGCTCCTTAATAATCTTCACCTTCTCCATAGTATGATGCACGAGGTCTGGACCTATCAACTCCGCTTTCCCAATCTCGAACCACCCAATGGGAGATATACATCTCCTACGATATAAAGCCTCGAATGGTGCCATCTGAATGTTGGCATGATAACTGTTGTTGTAGGCAAACTCTATGAGCGATAACTGATCATACCATCTACCTTTGAAGTCGAGAACACAAGCGCGCAACATATCCTCAAGCGTCTGAATAGTCCGCTTTGCCTGCCTGTCAGTCTGCAGGTGAAAGGATGTACTAAGATACACATGGGTACCCAAACCTTGCTGAAATTTCTTCCAAAACTTAGCCGTGAACTGTGCCCCTCGATATGAGATAATAAAAATTGGAGTTCCATGTAACCTCCCTATTTCATTTATGTACAACTGAGCATACTATTCTGTTATGTCGGTAGTCTTAACAGGTAAGAAGTGTGCTGATTTCGTGAGTCGATCCACAATCACCCAAATCGAGTCGAATTTGCGAGGAGTGTGAGGTAAACCTACCACAAAGTCCATATTGATCATCTCCCACTTTCACATCGGAATCTCTATGTTCTGTGCCAACCCACCAGGCCTTTGGTGTTCGGCCTTCACTTGCTGATAATTTGGATATCTTGCCACAAAGTCCGCTACATTACTCTTCATATAGTTCCACCAATAGACTTCCCTAAGATCATGATACATCTTTGTAGAGCCCGGGTGCACGGAATACCTAGAAGTGTGAGCCTCGATCATGATTCTTTCCCGGAGACCATCCATATTTGGAACACATAGACGCCCTTGGTACCTTAGGGTACCATCATCCACACCAAGAGAAAAGGCCATGGTCTAATATTTATGAATCCCCTCCTTCAATTGTACCAACAATGGATCATTGAATTGCTTCTCCTTGACTTCCACCACAAGCGACGATTCATCCCTATTTTGCACAATCACCCCTCCTTCACTAGAGTCCGCAAGACGAACTCCCAAACTAGACAACCGATGAACCTCCTTGGCCAACGGCCTTTGATATGCCTCTAAGTGAGCCAAACTACCCATAGACTTCTGGTTAAGAGCATCCGCCACAACATTAGCCTTCCTCGGATGATACAGAATATCGATGTCGTAATCCTTGAGTAACTCAAGCCATCTCTTCTGCCTCAGATTCAATTCCTTCTATTTGAAACTGTATTGTAGGCTCTTATGGTCCGTGAATATATCTACATGGACCCCATACAGATAATGACGCCAAATATTCAATGCAAATACCACTGCCGCAAGCTCTAAGTCATGTGTTGGGTAGTTATTTTCATGGTTCTTGAGTTGTCTAGAAGCATAAGCTATCACCTTGCCATGTTGCAATAATACACACCCAAGACCGATCCTTGAAGCATTGCAATATACCACAAATCCATCCGTACCCTCTGGTAGAGTCAACAACGGTGCTGTAGTTAATCTTGATTTCAACTCTTGGAAGCTCCTTTCACAAGTATCTGACCATTGGAACTTAACCGCCTTCTGCGTCAATTTAGTCAACGGAGAGGCAAGAGTGGAAAACTCGTCCACAAACTTCCTGTAATATCCAGCTAAGCCCAAGAAACTGCGAATCTCTGTTGGGGTAGTAGGTCTAGGCCAATTCTTCACGGATGAAATTTTCTGGGGGTCAACCTCAATTCCTTCTCTAGAGACAACATGACCCAAGAACGTGACAGATTCAAGCCAAAATTCACATTTCAAAAACTTCGCATATAACTGGTGCTGATACAGGGCCTGCAAAACTGCCCTGAGATGATAGGCATGGTCCTCCTGACCTTGCGAATAAACAAGAATATCGTCAATAAACACTATTACGAAGGAGTCGAGGAAAGGTGTGAAGACCCGATTCATGAGATCCATGAAAGCTGCGGTGGCAGTTGTTAGCCCAAAGAACATTACCAGAAATTCAAAGTGCCCATACCGGGTCCTGAAAGTTGTTCTCAAAATATCCTGCTCCCTGATCTTCAACTGGTGATACCCGGATCTTAAATCGATCTTAGAGAAGTACTTAGTACTCTGCAATTGATCAAACAAGTCATCTATCCTTGGCAGTAGGTACTTATTTTTGATTGTAACCTTGTTGAGCTGCCAATAGTCAATACACATTCTTAGCGACCCATCCTTCTTTCTTACAAATAGAACTGGTGCACCTCAAGGCGACACACTCGGCCGGATGAAACCCTTCTCTAATAAATCTTTCAATTGTTCTTTTAGCTCCTTCAACTCTACTAGTGCCATTCTGTAGGGTGGAATAGATATAGCCTGCGTGCTTGGCATCACATTAATCCCAAAATCAATCTCCCTATCTGGCGGGATTCGAGGGAGCTCATCTGGAAAGACCTCCGGAAATTCGTTCACAACAGGCACAGACTCAAGTGTAGGTGCCTCCACATCGGTCCTGTAGCCCAGACCAAATGGTAGATACACCCCTTGTTAATCATCTTTGTGGCCTTAATGTAAGAAATACACCTACCCTTCGGCACCACATCATCCTTCTTCCATTCACTCACTGACTCAGTTGGAAATTCAAACCTAACAGTTCTGGTTCGACAGTCAAACTTAGCGAAACATGAATAAAGCCAATCCATCCCCATTATTACATCAAAATCAACCATCTTCAATTCAATGAGATCGGCCATAGTGTCCCGACCATGCACCATGATAACACAATCCTGATAAACCCGCGCGACTACAATAGATTCACCGACCGGAGTAGATACAGAGAACGGATCATGGAGCTGCTCCGGTTCTATCCCAAATTCCATAGCAACATAGGGAGTGACATAGGACAAAGTAGAACCGGGATCAATTAGAGCATACACATCATGAGATTGGACAGTCAATATACCTATGACAACATCTGGAGAAGCCTCTGAACTCTGGCGACCCCCCATAGCATAAAAACGGTTGGGTCCTCCCAAACTCTATGCGCCACCCCTAGCTGCACCACTCCCTGCGGGTGCTGGGGTGCCTCAAGCTGGAGGAGGTGCTGTGGATGTAGTAGCTGCAGAAATGGATGGCTGTGCTGTACCCTTGCCTGTGCTCTGGTGAGACGAACTACAATCCCTTTGAATGTGACCCCTCATTACGCACCCGTAGAATATGGGCTGGTCCATGTAGCAGGTCCCAAAGTGCATCTTCCCGCACCTAGGGCATGAGGGCCTCTGCTGCTACTGAAATCTCCTACCAGACCGACCCTGCTGGTAGGATCCCCTGTTGCCCTGACTGGGCCTAAAACGGTTCCCCTACTGCTGATTGGGCCCCGATGGCGGTGCACTGACTGAAGACTGAGCAAAAGACTGGGATGGCCCTGATGATCCTCCCTTGAAAGCTGTCCTACCACCACCACTAGAAGTACCACTGAAGTTGCCTGCTGACCGAGCCTTGTTGCTACTCTCTCACTCTATCCTATTCTTCAATTTGTGGGTTTCTGTGGCTTGAGAAAATGCCACCATTTACCGTAGTTCATATCAGAATTCAAGGCAGCTGTAGCGGCCTCATTAATAACCAAAGGGCTAAGGCCCTGCACAAACCGGTGCACTCTAGCCTCCAAAGTAGGTAACATGTTGATGGCATATTTGGACATGCACACAATCTCATATGATACTCCCACACACTCATGCTACCTTGTTTCAGGTTCTCAAACTCGGCGGCATGAGCTGCCTTAATCTCGGCATGCAAGAAATGATCAATGAAGGCATATGCAAACTCACTCCACCTCGCCGGAGAGCTCCCCTCCTCACGGGAGTCCTCCCATATCTCAAACCAAGAATAGGCCACCCTATTCAGGCGGTAGGAGGCCAACTCTGCTCCCTCCATCTCAGTAGCCCGTATAACTCGGAGGGGCTTGTGTATTTCGTCAATAAAATCCTGAGGGTCCTCCTCAGTATCAGTACTTGTGAACACTGGAGGGTCCAACTGGAGAAATCTGTTCACCCTAGAACTAGTGGAATCCCCTGGCTGACTAGAAGAAATGGGTACAACATCTGATCTCTAGGCCTGGGAAGCCACTATCTAAGCCAACATCTGTATGGCTCCCCTAAGATCCCCATTAGATACACCGGGACCGGAAGCTGGGGCTGAAGGTGGAACTGGAATATCAGTTGGAGGTATCGTTGCACCCTCAGTAGGGGTAGGAACTGGTGGTCTGACCAGGTGTAGTGGAATCAAGCAGTGTAGTAATCGGGGGAATATTCTCACCCTCGGGTGCTCATCCGCATCATCAAGTAAAGGATCAACTGCCATTCCTGGGGTGGCATTGGCTCCTTGGCCAGTTCTTGCTTTCTTCCTAGGTGCCATATATTGAAAATTAGAGCAATGCACGAGTTAAAGGAGGAACAATCTTACAATCAGCTATATCGCACATTCTGGATCATCAAAGAAGGGTATTATTCCTAAATGCTCAAGTAGCCTCCTAATTATAGATGTGGTTGACAACACACCAATAAGAAGGACTCAACTAGACATGGCTCCGAGACACCCTAGGACACTTTAAAACCTTAGGCTCTGATACCAAGTTTGTCACGCCCTGATCTCGGGGAGCGCGACCGACACTCAACAGAGTTACCCCGGTCGAGCAAGCCTGCATAGTTCCGTCTACCCAACTCACCCAGAAATAAAGAGAAGAATACATTTCATTAATTAGTTAGTAAGAAGTCATGAGAACAACACCAGTTCATTTCCATTAGTTACGTCATCAACAAGTCTTCAAAACAGTATATTGTACAATCATAGTTTAAGTGGAACAAATGATACGAGTACAGTATTTTTAGTTTAACCTTCCAAAAAACAGATACAACCCATATTATGTCTATGGAGCCTCTAACATGAACAAAAGAGTGCTATGACAGTGCCAACAATAAGGCCCCGGCTATACCTTAAAATGCTATGTACAAGGATAGGAAATACAGGACCCCGAAATGAAGTGGGGCTCACCAAACCAGGTGAGGAGAGGGTGTGCTGCTATCACTGATCAATACCACCTGCTATGGAACCACCTGCATCCATTAAAGATGCAGCATCCCCGACAAAAGGAACATTAGTACATATGGAATAGTACTAGTATGTATAACTAAGCACCCTCTCAATTGAACAAATAACATTAAACAGAGAAGGAAATGGGACATCAATAGGACAATCAAATAGTAACAAGGTGTCAAGTTAGGGACAAGTAAATTTTAATATTTTAAGTTGGGATATCTTTTGGACCGATACACCACCGTGTTTTAGCACGGAGTCCGATCTCAGCCCGACCGGTTAAGCCGTCTCACCCCGAGACATACACTCACAATACCACCATATGCGCAGCGTGGCGTCCGATCGCAACCCGACCGGCTAAGCCGTCTCACCACAATGCCGTGTGGGTCGACATCACATCACATCTCGCTAGCAATAATCTCATCCCATTTAAGGGGAAACAACTCAACACATCAATATCATCCCATATAAGGGGAAACAGTCTTATCACATTATCACGGGGATTTACCCCTCAATCACTCCTACACCGGCACGTATAGTTTTGGGGTTAGGTTATTTCGACCTACCCTTCATCAGTGGCTAAACGATACTCCCAAGGCATTTATTATAAAAAGGATTTACCACTTATTTCACATTCTCTTACATGTCATTCATTTTGTTGGCACCATTGGCCATAACGCAATATCATTCTTGGCACGTTGGCCATACTTCATAATTTATGCTCATTATTCCACATTCAAACATTAACTCGGATTGTCAACAACAAACATTTATATTCAATACTTTAAGCACACATTTGAGCAATTTAGGGTCTAATGCGTATGTGATTTCTTACACAATTTGATATGATCACTTTCATTTGGGCTTGACTTGAAGTCACAACATATACATACTCATACTTTGAACACGCTCCTGAAGAACAACATAACATGATAAGAATAATCCGAAACACATTTTGAACATTTTCATATAAATACATCTTTTGACACCAAACTTATTCATAAAAGTCAATTCATAATGGATAACTCGGGACTTACAAGAACATCGTGAGAATTCAATTCTAAGAGAGAAGTTTAGCCAACATATCTCGAAAGAGCTTTTCGTAATACAACAATAATGTCCCAACACTCCTAACGATGCCAATCTATAGAGGAGGGGAGGATTACAAGCACGATTAGAGAACTTTGTATGACAAGAGCTGTTACAACTATGCCCCAACCTTCCCCTCAACCAATTCAACAACAAAATCACCCAAGATTGTTCAACAACTTCCCCACAAGCCCTATTAGCTCTTGCATGTGATAAATCTACCCTTATCACCCATAATCAACCCCAAACCCGAAATTGAAGAATTGGGGAAAGAAATTCTTACCTCTTTGAAGCCCTAACAAGTTCATTTCGATGAAATCCCAAGGTTCGATCAAGGTAGAATAGTGAAATATTTACCCCTCCCTTTCCTCTCTTTAGAATAGCTCTCTCCTCTCTTTAAAATGATAAGGTATCCCCCAAAAATGAACCCTTAGGCTAGATAAACGAAATGGGGGTCGGGTTATAAAATTTAAAAAATAAAGCCCCGACACAGATCTGCGATCGCATATGCGACCGCATAATGCTTCTGCGGTCCGTATATGTGACCACATAATGCTTCTACGGTCCGTAAAATGGGCCGCATAATGGCCCTCTGGAACTGGGAAAGTCTGCCCTACTCTACGACTAGTCTACGATCTGCAGACCTGTTATGCAGTCCACAGACTTGTTATGTGATCGCATAATATGCCGCAGAACTTCCCTCCAAAAATTTTCATGCGGGGTCTGCGATGGGTTATGCGGCCCGCAAAATGATGATGCGGCCACATAATGGACTGCATAATGGTCTGGAAATTTTCCCAATTTTTCTGCCTTAGTCTGTGGTAGATCTGTGGTTCGTAGACCAGTTTTTCAATCGCAGAGTGGACCGCAAAAACACCCTGCACTTCCAAAAATTTTCTTCAACTCCCCAATGCACTGTACAACCCAAAAGTCCGTACTGCGGTGAGCAAGCTCGCCGTGAAGAATCTCTACAATCGTCAATATGCAAGTCCACTTCGGCACCACGAAACCCCGGATTTTAGGTAAAAATTTTATGGGGCCTTACATATACTCCGCATATCAACAACCAAAACCACACAACAATTCACAAATGCTAACATCACAGCAACACAGCGTATCAACTTGTAACACAAGTGTCCATATGCCACAACCTTTCCAAAGATCCAACAATATCAATATTTTCACAACAAATAGCCCACAACTCAAATATAGTGTGTATAAAATCTCAATAACAACAACATGACTGGAAAAGTATCTCAACAAGGAATGACACCCCCTTTTTACACAACTTCAATTAAAATCGATTAATGGATTTCAATAATCTCAATTCCAATTAATTGTTTAAGGATAAATTCAATAGTGAAAGTATTTCCATGAAATGACAAACTTCGACTCCTAGTGTATGAATTAGGCTAACAATGAAAGAGATGTCACGAACTAGTACTACGTCTAAATGCATGAGAATAACCCGACAACAAAAGGGATATCATGTACAACAACTTCAACTAAGAATAACTCCACAATAAGAGAAATTACATAATGATAAAAGTGATAACAACTTCATATAAAACATATAAGAGCAAACTCGACAAGTAAAGAATGTGACTTGTAACGACAACTTCAAATAAAGCATGTGATAATAGATATGACGAATAAAAGATACAACATGTGCTAACAATTTCAAATGAATAAATAAAAGAAGCCTAAGAGTCTAAACCGGTCAATTTCCACATATAAGCTCGAGTACATACTCGTCACCTCGCGTACATGGCTTTCACATGACACAAATAGCACAAACGACTCGAATCCTAAAGGGTAGTTCCCTCACACAAAGTTAGGCAAGATACTTACCTCAAAGAAGCTAAACCGATACTCTAAAATGACCTTCTCGTGTGAAACAATCTCCGGACGGCTCAAATCTAGCCAAAATAATTTAATATCATAAATAAAAACCATAGGAAATAATTCCGGATAATAAAGTTTCGATCTTTAATGAAAACTAAAAGTCAATCCAAAATATCAACCCCAAGTCCGCACCTCGGAACCCCAAAAAATTTACAAAATCCAAACACTCATTCAATTACGAGTCCAACCATACTAATTTTATCCAATTCTGACTCCGAATCGATGTTCAAAACCCAATTATTCTCTTCAAAAAAGATTTTGATAAAACCCCCTAATTCTCCAATCAAAACATGAATTAATTCACAAATGAACTACTGAAATCATGTTAAAATACATAAATTATGATTATATACTGACCCCCATGAAAATACGAGAAGAACGCCGCAAAAATTACCTCAATCGGAGCTTTAAAACTCAAGATATGCTCAAAATACCAAAAGAACGCAGTCTGATTTTTTTATACACAGGCATTTCCACTTTTACGCCCAAAAGGCCGCACCTGTGCATTTCCAGCTGTCATTTCCGCTTTTGTGAACCATTTTTCGCACCTGCGTGGTCGCAGATGCGGACCCAACTTCGCATCTGTGAAGCACCAACACTAGCTCTCTTCCCCGACACTAAAATGAGCATAACTTCCTCAGACGATGTCCAAATTTGACAATTCTTTTTGCTATGGCTCCGTAATTACGATACAGATATAATGCTTGAAACAAAACAGAAATTGGAGCTCATTTTCTTAATGTGGTCCATTTATGCTTGAAGAAACGACGTCGAAACATAAAAAATGAGCGCAACACAACCCAAACCTATCCGAAACTCACCTGAGCCCCTCAGGACCCCATCCGAACATCCCAATAAGTCCCAAAACATAAAGCGGACCTGCTCGAAGCCTCAAATCATATTAAACAACATCAAAACTATGAATCGTACCTCAAATCGAACTTAATAAACTTATGAATTTTCAACTTCTACAACTCGTGCCGAATCATATTAAATTAACTCAGAATGACGACAAATTTTACATGCAAGTCCCAAATTACACAACGGAGCTATAGCAACTTCCAGAATTAAAATCCGAACCCGATATCAATAAAGTCAACTCCCGGTCAAGCCTCTCAGCCTTCCAAACTTTCAACTTTCTAACTTTCGCCAAAATGCATCAAGTCAACCTACGGACCTCCAAATCCAAATTCGGACAAACGCCTAATGCCATAATCACCATATGAAGCTATTGGAATCATCAAAATACCATTCCGGAGTCATCTATACAAAAGTAAAACTCCGGTCAACTCTTGCCACTTAAGCTTCTAAAACAAGCATCATTCTTCCAAATCAATCCCGAATCATTCGAAAACCGAACCCAACCACACATCCAAGTCATGGTAAACAATACAAAATTGGTCGAGACCTTAAGACACTGAACCGAATGCTAATTTTTAAAATGACCGGTCGGGTCGTTATATTTAGTCGCTTGAGTTGTATATTAGTTAAGTTTAAGAATTTGAGATGACCACGGTCACATGGTGGATTTAAAGAGCTTGGATTCATGATTTAAGAGTTCTAACAGTCTTTTATGATGATTTTGGACTTGTCCGCAACTTTTGGTTGGATTTCAATGAGTTTTGGATGGGTTTGGGTTGTGTTGCACCTGTATTTGATGTTTTGACGTTGTTTGTTAAGCATAAATGACACCACATTAAGAAATGAGCTATTAATTATATTTTAATTGAACCATTATATCCGTATCATGATTATGCTACCATAGCAATAAGAATCATCTACTTCCTAGGACGTATGAGAGAGTTATGCCCATTTTAGTGTCAGAAATAATTGCTGGTGCTGGTGCAATAGGGGTGTGGAAAGGGGTCCGCACCTGCGACCCTGCAGGTGCAAAATATAACTCCGCAGGCATGAAAAAGTTATAGGTTCAAGGTAGAAGGGGGTGGGGTGGGGTGGGGGGTTGGGGAGCAGGTGCGATGGCCCTAGGTGGTTAAAAACTAGACTTCGTTTCATTCACTAAAAATGGAATTTCGGGAGTTTTAGAGCTTGATTTTAGGTGATTTTCGCGGCGCTCTTCTCGTTTCCATGTGAGATCAGTATATAACCTCAATTTTTGTATTTTAACATGATTAATCTCTGTTATTAGTGAATTAATCCATATTTTGATTGGAGATTTGGTGGGGTTTTAGCCCTAAAACTTAAGAGGATAAAATTTTTGGATTTAGAGGTCGATTCGAAGTCGTTTTGGGATGAGATTTCATATATGAGTTCCTTAAGGAATGGGTAACTTGATTTTAGATGAAACTTTTGGGACCTTGAGAGTTGGAGTTGACTTTTCTAAATTCATCATAGATTGAATCCTTTAGATTTAAGATTGCTTCCTAGAGCATTATTTAACCTTGTCAAGTATTATTTGGCTAGATTGGAGCCGTTCAAAGGTAATTTCTAAAGGGAAAGCGGTATTTAAAGGTTAAAGCTAGCCCAGAAAGAGGTAAGTCCCTTGTCTAATCTTATAAAAGGGAATTTTTCCATAGGTGCCTTATGTGCTATTTGTTAAATAATTTGGGAGCGCCGTATATGCAGGGTGGTGAGTGTATATGGGCACGCTCGGTTTTAACCATGTTGGGGTATTCTTGGGCCACTTTGATGCCTTGTTTGGATTATGTGATTTCTTTGCACATGTCTTAGATAACTTTATGCATGCGTAGCTACATTTAATCATGATTAGAATTCCATGCCTAGGCTTATGACTTGTTGATGTTGGCATGACGAATTACTTTGCTACATTGAGCTTTTGACGAATTACTTTGTTACGTTGAGCTTTTGATTAATGGCAGTCTTACACTTGTTTATTTGATTCTGTGACTATGTGGCTAATCTTATTCATGTTAGAAACATGCCTAGGCTTAATTATTCATTAGATTGGGCATGATGAACTATATTCGCCATGTTGAGTCACATGGTTAGATTTAGTCACACTCTACATTCATGAACATATTCACATATTTTTTATCTACATATTGGTCTGTTGCATATATATTCTCCCACATGCATATGGGCATATGATGGATTATTGGTACTCGATAGAGATTTTGGAGGTAAGCACCACAAGTACTATGAGCGTATATATGATACTTGATTGAGCCATAAAGCCATTTTTACACGCTTGGATATGGATCCGTCCCTCTAGAGCCAGGTGATCACCCATGTTATCTTAGATCCTGTGAGCGTGGGCACATGGACTTGTGTTAGAATGGACCTATGTTCGACACGTGGACTTGTATCGGGTACATGGACTTGGACTTATACCATGATATGGTGAAAGACATGGACTTGTGTTGGGTACTTGGACTTGTACCGGGATATGATATGTGACAAATTGACTTATGTCTGGCACTTGGACTAGTGTCGGGTTATGATAATATATGAGACTTGTGGCGAGATGCATATACTTGTGCTAGGTACATGGATTTGTATCGGGTTGGGACTCTTGCATAATTACATATCATATTTATGTATATCGATTACATATGTTATCTGATATGCATCTTATACATGCATGGGAGCTATTAACATGAGATACACGAATTGTATCGGGGTACATGGATTTTTATCGGTTTGTGATAAGAGAATGAGTCTTGATAAATGCATATACATCCTATATTCGCATAGGAGCATTCATATAGATGCCATTTAATACATATAATCTCTATATGCATATTTGAGGTTTTGGATTAGGATAGCCTCATACATATAGTCTCTCTTATGTGGATTCAATACAAGAACACTTGATTTGATTCAATAAACTGAGATCGTGCTTATTATCTTTCTGCTGTGTATGCTAGGATGGACATTCGTTGTTCCTAGCTACCTTTTCTATTGTTGTATATGATTTGAACCACACAGGTTTATATAAGTGAGTATCAGTTGTCGAATTCACGCTACTCTTGTTTGGGGTTGTACTTGATACTTAATAAGTACATGAGGTCGGTTATACTCATACTATACTTATTCACTTAATGTGCAGATCCTGACTTGGTACCAGCAAAGATCAGACGGGATTTAAGTAGCTGAGCATCAGGAGACTCGAGGTAGTGTTGCACGAGCGATCATAGTCCCTTAAAGTCTTTCCTTCTTATTTGTAATGTTATTTAATTCCAACAGTATTTTACTTATGGTTTAGACTTTGAGTTGTATGATTCTTAGATGCTCATGTACGTAGTGACACAGGGTCTCGGGGGATGTTATTATTAGAGATTGTCATTTATGATATCATTTGTGTGAATTAATATTACACCCCGTACTTTCATGTTGGAATGCATCTTAAGTGAATCAATATAATCCGGAGAGTTTAAAGACCTTTACAAAGATAATGATGAGTAAAACAGGTGTTAAGGAAGTATCATGAGAGTTGGAGGCTAAACGAGTCAAAAATGTTATAACCCGTACTTTTGGGGTAAATTAGGAGTGCTTAACATGATAAGGAGTTTACGTTTTAAGGTGTTTGAATTGTTTAATCGTCATACGTTGTGTTTTGAAGTCAAGTGAGTTGTAAAACAAAAGTCGGCAAAAGTTGTCGCAAGTTACGTTCATAAATTAACTGATATTTGGGTCTAATGTCACTGAGATTTTCTCCCAACATACTTAGAGTTACGGGGTGAACCACTTACCAAATTGAAATTCTACGAGTCTAGCTCCCAACGCTTTAAACCGTTTTTCAATACAACATCGGAATAGAGACATATTCGTATTTTTGAAAGACTGCGCAGGCAGCCCCGTTGGGACCCACTTGAAACGGCCACCGACCTAGCTCCTTTTAAAAGATATTTGGGGGGATTTCTTTGGTCATTTTAGATTAAACTTGACCCTAATACTCTCCGAAGCTCTCTTAACAATTCATAAGAGTTTTAAGGAGAAATACAAGTGTTTACCCAACTTGAACACCATAGGTTGATTCAAGAAGAGAATATCACTCCTAAAGTGTTGTGGTGTGATTGAGGGTTATTGTGAGCTACACCAGCTGGATATTTCAAATTGTATCTACTGAC
The DNA here is from genome assembly GCF_000715075.1 of Nicotiana tabacum. NCBI lineage: Eukaryota > Viridiplantae > Streptophyta > Magnoliopsida > Solanales > Solanaceae > Nicotiana > Nicotiana tabacum. The sequence goes on along the minus strand of NC_134094.1, from coordinate 61,186,716 downwards.
TAAGGTAAGTAACTCACATTCTTGGTTGTGCTTAAGGTTAATCATGTGTTGGTTGAATTATTTGAGTGAAAACCTACAAGATAGTAATTGACATGACATAAGGAATTATTATCTTTTTTTGTGGGCTGTGTCGATGCTATATATATGGTTTGTTGTGGCTGGAAATTGTAAGAAATAATTTGATTATTTTATGTATGATGTTGTTAAGCTTATCTATGTGTTAATTAAGTTGATTAAAGAAGAAAACATGAAAAACAAGAGATTGACGATAAAGGTTAAGGTGCTAGGCGTGTGGACTGGTTTTTAAGATTATTTTTATGATGTTTTGGGCTGAAAATGATGTTATAGATGATTATTTTAGGCGTGTGGACTATAATAATGATGTTATAGATGTTTTAATAAGATTCATGGAAAAGGAATTGGATTCAAATTATATTTTGTTAATCGTAAATCGAGCTTGCTGCTCAAAATAGTTGTTGAAGTAATCGAAAAGATTATTGTGAATTGTATTGTCGATGTTTGGACTGTTTGGTGACTTTTAGTAACTTATGGGATGTAGTATAAACATGGTAGGTGATGTCCATTTTCTTGTAGAATATTATTGTCAAATTATGAGAGCTACAACACTTATATGATGATGATAATGTCATTTTACTCATTGAGCTTAGTTGTCAATTGGAAAGAAGATTTCAAAGGTATGTTAAGGCTTAATCTTCCTCTCATGGCATGATCTATATGAACGAAACATAAATGAAATGCTCTAAGTAGCTAGAAACCTCCATATTGATTCATGATCAAATCGTATTGTCTCTAGAAAGTCTATTCTTATAATTTATAAGTTCTATAGAGTCATGTAACAATAACGATGCCAGTCTCATAACGTTGTTCGAAGGTGTAACGACCTTATGTCACACTGATAAGTTCATGATGTCTCTGTATGGCTCTTGCACGTGTGTATATACACACACACACACACATATATACTATTGATGCCCATAGTGGCTTGATGGCATTATATACGCATATGTATGGTACGATGACGTTATAAACGCACCCCTGATCAGGTGGATATTATGACGATGATGATGATGATGATGTCCACATAGGATTGATGATGCTATATGTGCGTGTATATATATATATATATATATATATATATATATATATATATATATATATATATATTTGTGATGGATCTTTATGTGTGTATATACTGTATTCATGCATATCATGGCCCACAGTGGCAATACAGAGCCAATGTTGAGTTTCTTATTCCTCTATTACATTGATGTCTTTTCCTTATGTTGTTATCTACCTTACATACTTGGTAATTTATTCGTACTGACGTCCTTTTTTCTCGGGGATGCTGTATTTCATACCCACAGGTCCCGATAGATAGGTTGCCGGTCCTTCCAGTAGGGTACCAGTTCAGCAAAAGGTATTGTTGCACTCCACTTGCTCCGGAGTTACCTTTTTGAGTCAATATAATTATGTACATATGTGTATGGGTATGGCGGGGCCCTGTACTGACCTTATGATGTTTATGTCCTTCTTAGAGGCTTGTAAATATATCTCATGTGTATGGATATTTTGTTCGGCCTTGTAGGCCCATATATCTCATGTATATTATTTGGGGTCGTCCCTTATCGAATATTCTTCATGTTATATTCAGGATTGTCTCATGACGAACTTCCGACCTACTTATGAATGTTAGTATGGTTATTGATGTATGTTGTGGTGGTGCCCAATAAGTAATGCCCGGATGCCTGGGTGCTCGTTGTGGCCCTCCGGTTTGGGTTGTGACAATTAAGATCTTTTTTGTTTTTATTTTTATTTCATCACTGTTATAAGACATGAATCCGATTCTCTAAGTGTTTTAATGTGTTTGCTTGCCTAGCAGTGGAGTTAGAAGCCCTCACGGCGTATGGTGAATTTTGGGTCATGACAACTTGGTATCAGAGCCTAGGTTACATAGGTCTCACGAGTCATGAGCTGGTCTAGTAAAGTCTTGTTGATCAGTACAGAGATGTCTGTACTTGTATCCAAGAGGCTATAAGATATTTAGGAAACTTCCCTTTCTTTCATTCTCTATTGTGTGATTTTGGTCTATCCTAGAATCTGTACCTGATATTTCTATTCTCTCAGAGATGGTGGGACTCGTGCATCAATCAGCAAGTAAGAGCCAGTCCTGTAGGCCCCGGAGATCTAGGGGCCATGGCCGGGGCAGGGCTAGAGCTTAGGACAAAGCTTAGATAGTTGCACCAACTAGAGGTGGAGCAAATGCTTCTACCTGCGGGCGTGCTAGGGCGATATCAGTTGAGCCCCAAATAGCTCCAAATGAGGATTAAGTACCATTTTAAGAGCCTCAAGCAAGGCCTGCTTAGATCCCAGATGGTTTTATTGCTAACCGCTGCTTCAGGAGACCCTGGCCCATATGTTGAGTTTAATCAAGGGCATGTTACAGGCAAGTGTGTTCTTTGTCGATCCAACTACTTCTCAGGCTAGGGAGGAGCTCAAAATCCATCCACTCGTACTCTAGAGTAGGTGGTTCTTGGATTGCAGACACCATGTATCGTACCAGTTGGAACACCATATTAGGTGGCTACAATTAGACCAGTGGTGAAGCCTGCTATGTCTGCTAAGGAGCAGAAGAGGATGAAGTGCTTCACAAGGTTGGCTCCTATTTTGATGGCGATCCCACAACTGATCCTTATGACTTCTTGGATTGGTGCCATGAGATTCTGCGGAATCTGGGTATGGTGGAGTCTAACAGAGTTAACTTCACTACTTTTCAGTTGATAAGGCCAGTCAAGAGGTGGTGGCAGGCTTATGAGCGAGGCAAGACCGTAATTTCATCTTCTCTCACTTGGAATTAGTTTTCTTGACTTTTCTTGAACTAGTACATCCCACTCACAATGAGGGATGAGTTGCAGGGCTGGTTTGAGCATCTTCATCAGGGCCGCATGTCAGTCACAGAGTATGAGATTGAGTTTACCGAGTTATCTCAATATGTAGAGTTTCTGGTTCCCACTGAGACTGAGAAGGTGAGGAGATTCATTGAGGGGCTTACATATGGCATCAAGGTTTACATGGCTAGAGAGGCAGAGATACGACTACATTTCATCAGGTTTTTGAGATAACAGCCAAATTGGAGATGAGCGAGAGGGCCAAGAGGCCTCGTGGTACTAGTGGATTCAGTTATGCCTTGTATGGAGGCAAGCATTATCATGGGAAGGGTTCGCTCAGCAGGCTAGATTATTCAGTGCCTCAGCCCATTCGTGGTGCTTCAGATCAGTCATCTTTCAGTGCACTCCTAACATAAGTTCGTATCGTGCTCCTCCTATTCATGGTGCTTCTAGAGAGTATTCAGGTCTTCTAAAATAGGCACAAAGTCAATTACCTTTTTTAGATTTTTGTTGTTTTGAGTGTGGGGAGTTCGGACATACCAGTAAGGATTGCCCTAGACATGTTAGAATTACAGCACAACAGAGTTTGCAGCCTATAGTGCCTACACCTGATGTTGCCCACGCACCCAATCAGCTAGAGGGGAGGACAGGCGAGTAGAGACCGTTCGTAGAATGACCCCACTAGTCATTTTGCGATTTAGCATTTTGATCGGTGGTCTGAGGCCTTGAGTAGCTTCATACGATGTGTTACAACTTGCGTGTATGGTTGGTTTTGATGCTCGTAAAGTTCAAGATTGATTTGATAGAGTGATTCTCAATTTGTAAACTTTAAATTGGAAGTTAACCAAGGTTTGACTTTTGAGTAAATGACATGGAAATAGGGATTGGATGGTTCCAATAGGTTCATATGGTGATTTTGGACTTGGGCGTACATTCAGATTTGAATTTGGATACTCCTAGAAGGTTTTGGGTCTATTTGCCAAAAGATGGCAATTTGAATGTTTGGAGAGTTTATAAGTTTGATTGGGGTTTGAAGTTGGTATTATTGGGGTCTAGTTGGTGTTCCTAGACCTTGGATAGCTTCATTTGGTTGATTGGAAATTGTATGTGAAGTTTGGTTGTGATTCATAATGTGTAAGTGGGATTCAGACGCGTCTAGCGTAGTTTGATGACTTGAAAGTTAGGAGAAGGATTTTGAACTTCGATTCATGGTTTTAATGACCTTTGTGGTTTCTTGAGAATTTGGATAAGTTTGGATAATGTATTTGGACCCTTTGATATGGTTGGATGAGTTCCTATGTGGCTCGAGTGAGTTCAGATTGGTTTTGAGTTGTTGCTACTAAGTTGGGTTTTAGTGGTTCTGGTGCGTTGCAACTGCGATGGATGGTTGCAATTGCAACTATTGAATTTGCGAAGGAGGTTGTCGCATTTGCGAACTGGTCGTGTTGGGAGGACCTCACAATTGCTAGTATATGGGTCGCATTTGCGACAGTGTGCTTTTGAGTATGTCTTCGCATTTTTGAAGGTTTGGTGTCGCTTTTGCGATTGAGAGTTGGTGAGATTTCACATTTGCGATGTATTTGGTCGCAATTGAGACATGTCTTGGTCTGGCATGTTCACATTTGCGAGCCTGAGGTCGCTTTTGCGAGGGCCGCATTTTCGAGCCTCTAGTTGCAAATGTGACATCGACAGCTAGGTTATTATGTGGTTTCAGGATTTTCTGCTTATTCTCTCATATTTTGAACCCTACACTTGGAGATGGGCAATTTTGCTTGGAGATTTTCATACAAGACGTTGGGGTAAGTTATTTCTACTCATTTTTGGTATCATTTTAGGAATATACATGAATTATTAACACCCAAAATATGGAATTTTGAGATGACATTTTGGGGGTTTTGTCTACACTTTAAGAGAGTACATTTGGGAATGTGAGTATTGATTTGGACTCGATTTTGGATTCTAACCACTTACTTGGACTCGACATGTTATGGGTTATCGAAATTTGGTATTTGTTCCAAATTTCGGGCACACGACCCCGAGTTGACATTTTGGAAATTCTTTAAAGATCAAATCTTAATGGGTTGGGGTCACTTCCTATAACATTGTTTGACTTCCTCGGATGATGTTTGGCTTCGATTTGCATCATTGGAGGTTTAGAACGAGATTTTACGCAATTTGAGGTTGAAGACTAGTTGTATGAGGTAAGTGTCTGCCTAGATTTAGTTGACAAAATTTTTCTTAATAGTTGATATTGTTTGTTATATGCAGGGGTGACATATATATAAGGTGATGAGTGTATACATATGTTCCATGGGTATTCATGCTCGGGGTAGATTTTAGACTACTTTATGCAATGTTTGGTTGTGTGTTCTGCTTGTTTTATGTTTTACTCAATTGATTGACTATGTGAGCACAATAAACCATGCTATGGTTAATGTTGAGGATAATGGTACCTTATTTTGAGCATGATGAACAATTCTTGAGATCATTGTTATACTTGCTTTGAACGTAGTCACATGAATATTATGAAGACACACTCGTACGTGTTATTCTTGTGTTATGTCTTAAATTTTTGTACGACCACTTGAGTTTTCTTTCCTACGTTTAAGACTATGATATAGATTTTGATGCTTATTTGGGCTTGATGATTATTTGAATGAGGAATTTCATGTTGGGTCTTTGGTCATACGTACATATAGGCTTACATCTTACCTAGGGATCATCCTTTGTACACATGCATACACCCATGCATGGGCATTTCTCGGTCTATGTACATATATGTTTATTTCTTATTTATATGCATACATTCCTGTATATGAGTCTCGGATATGGACTGAGACTATGGCACAAGGTTTCTGCCGGGCGGATATTGTGATATTGTGTTGATTTGGTACGAGGTCTTTGCTATTCGATTATTGTGATATGATATTATTATGGAATGAGATTCCGACTGTGACATGTGTGGATATGGGTCCATCCCCTAGGGTCTCCCTATCATGTTTCTCTCTTGATGGCGTATACATGGGTTGTGAGAAACCGACGATATAACGACCCGCCCGGTCGTTTTGAGCATTTGCATTTCGTTTAGCTATTTGAAGTCTTAAGCAGTATCATATAATGTATTATGACTTGTGTGAATCGTCGGTTTTGGTTTTCAGGTTATTCGGAATTGATTTGGAAGAATGAATTTCATGATTGAAGGTTTAAAGTTGAAAGAGTTGACCGAGATTGACTATTGTGTATTTGACTCCGGATCGGAGTTTTGATGGTTCCTTTAGGTCCGAATGGTGATTTTGGACTCGGGCGTATGCCCGTATTTGCATTTGGATATTTCTAAAAGGTTTTGGCACAAATTGACGAAAGTTGGAAATTTGAAGGTTTGGAATGTTCATAAGTTTGACTGAGAGTTGACTTTGAGGATATCTGATTCGGATTGTGGTTCCAGGAATTGGCATAGCCTCGTTATGTCATTTGGAACTTGTGTGCAAAATTTGAGTTCATTCCGAGTTGATTCGATAAGGTTCTGCATGAGTTTTGGAATTTGAAAGCTCAAAAGTTCATTAAGCTTGATTTGAGGTGCGATTCGTCATTTCAATGTTGTTATGCATGATTTGAGGCCTCGAATAGGTCCGTGTTAGGCTATGGGACTTGTTGGTATGTTCGGACGGGGTCCCGAGGGGCTTAGGTGTGTTTCTGATTGATTTTAGACCCTTTTTCTTCATGTTTTCATTGCTGGTTGTTGTTGGTTTTATGGTGCCTTGATTGTACTTCGCGATAGTGAAGATGGGCATGCGATCGTGTAGAAGAAATCTGGAGCCGGGGCATTTTCTTCATCGCGGTCGCGATTGAATGCTGTATTCGCATAGGGCTGTGATGGTTACTATTCACGTTCTCATGATTGGCAGCGATCGCATCGAGCAGAGATGAGAAACTAGGAGCCGGAATTTCTTCAACGCGTTCGCGTAAGATGGGATGCGTTCGCGAAGCTTAGTCGCCTGTTTGCTTCGCGTTCACATGGGTATTTTAGCGATTGCATAGCGTATTGTTGGAGGCAGTGTTATTGGTTCTTTGCGATAGCGAAAATTGTTCCGCGATCGCATAAGGTAATTCTAGGTAGTGCATTTTTCTTCTTCGCCGTCGTGATGGTATGTCCGCGATCACGATTCATTGATTCGTCCAGTGATTATAAAGTACTTCATTTTGGAGGTTTCAACCATTTTTGCATAATTGGAGCTATGGAGCTCGGATTGAGATGATTTCTTAAGCGATTTTCACCATATGGATTGGGGTAAATTTTCTCTACTCAGTTTTGATTATTTTTCATGAATCTATCCTCGTTTTTGGCATTTAGTTGATGATTACAAAAGAGAAATTGAGGGTTTTTGTATAAAATTTCATAAAGTGAATTTTTGAGTTTTGAACATCGATTCGGAGTCGGATTTGAGTGAAACTAGTATGGTTGGACTCGTAATTGAATGGGTTGTCGGATTTTGTGAGTGTTGTGGGATTTCGAGGTACGAGCCTGAGTTTGACTTTTTGATTGACTTTGGGCTTTTGATTAAAGATTCGCCCTTTATGATTTGGAATTATTTATTAGGCATTAGTTGATATTCTTGAGTTGCTTTTAGCTAGTTTCGAGCCGTTCATAGGTTGATGCGTGCGGGATGGCATTTCTAGAGTATTGTGTGGCTTGCTCGGTATTGGATTTGGCTTGTTCGAGGTAAGTAACACTTCTAAACATGGTGCTGAGGGTATGAACCCCAAAATTACGTGTTATATGTTTGGTGTTGAGGTAACGCACATGCTAGGTGACGGGCGTAAGAGCGTGCACCATGTGAATTATCACTCGGTTGTTTCTGTGGTACTATGTAGTTATCTAATCTTGTCTACGTGCTAGATTGAGCTGTGATCCATGTTAGAAACCACGTTTAGGCTATATGCTTATCCTGTTGGGACCTACTGAGGTCATTTCTGCTGTGGAGTTATTTGCTTAAATTGCAATAACATACTCAGTCATACTCATTCATTGCATATCATATCTCAGTCACTGTTATCATTTGTCTCATATCATATTATCATTGTTTGGGCCGATTGACATGAGATTTGTGAGGCCGAGAGACTGGAGAGATTGATGACTCAGTAAGACCGAGGGCCTGATTGTGAGGATGTTAATGGGATTGAGCTACACGCCGCAACATACTTTATTGATTTATGCCATGATTGGCTTATATTAGCGCTTGGGCAGGATCTGCCCGTTCGAAGTCTGCACACCCACAGTGATCGTAGGTACCTACTGAGTGCGAGTGTCAAGTGCAAGTGCCGAGTGATTGGGATGACTGAGTGACTGTGAGGACTGAGTAATTGGGAGGATTGAGTGACGGGAAGGACTGAGTAAATTGATACTCTAAGAGTATGCATATGGTTTTATCACTGTGTTGCAGCATTCGATATGCACACTTGACATATACGCATAGAGATGCATTTTCCTCATGCTGTACGACATTGCGTCAGCCATGACTTCACATACACATTGACATGTAGGCATAGAGATGTACTTTCCTCATGCCATTTGATAATGAAACATCTTACCTGTTGTTGAAATGTTTTTGGAAAAATCATAGTTTTTAAGATTTACTCACATTTTGGTGATTTCAGTAAAAGATTTGAGTTTTCACTGTTATACTTGAAAAGCATGCCTATTTCCGGAACTGTGAACAACCTGAACATTTTATCTCTGGGTTATTTCTTGTACCACTTTTATTATATTGTTATGAGCTGTTGTTGGCTGTTGGTGTTGGACCCTGACTTTCGTCCCAGCTCGTCACTACTTTCAATCTAAAGTTAGGTTTGTTACTTATTGAGTATATGTAGTTAGTTGTACTCATACTACACTTCTACACTTCTGCACCTTGTGGTCATTTTGAGCATTTGCATTCCGTTTAGCTATTTGAAGTCTTGAGTTGCATCGTATGATGTATTATGACTTGTCTGAATCGTCGATTTTGGTTTTCAGGTTATTCGGAATTGATTTGGAAGAATGAATTTCATGATTGAAGCTTTAAAGTTGGAAGAGTTAAACGAGCTTGACTTTTATGTATTTGACCCCGGATGGGAGTTTTGATGCTTCCGTTAGTTCCGTATGGTGATTTTGAACTCGGGCGTATGTCCAGATTTGCATTTGGATATTTCTAGAAAGTTTCGGCAGTAATAGGCGAAAGTTAGAAATTTGAAGGTTTGGAATGTTTATCAGATTCGGATTATGGTTCCGGGAATTAGAATAGCTTCGTTATGTCATTTGGGACTTGTGTGCAAAATTTGAGTTCATTATGAGTTGATTCAGTAAGGTTCGACACGAGTTTTGGAAGTTGAAAGTTCAAAAGTTCATTAAGTTTGATTTGAGGTGCGATTCGTCAATTCGATGTTGTTATGCATGATTTGAGGCCTCAAATAGGTCCGTGTTAGGCTGTGAGACTTGTTGGTATTTTCGGACGAGGTCCTGAGGGGCTCGGGCGTATTTCAGAATGATTTCGGACCATTTTTCTTCATGTTTCCATTGCTGGTTGCTGCTGGTTTACTGGTGCCTCGATTGTCCGTTGCGATCGCGAAGATGGGCATGCGATCGCGTAGAGGAAATCTGGAGCTGGGGCTTTTTCTTCATCGAGGCCGTGATTGGATGGCTGCGTTCGCGTAAGGCTGTGTGGGTTACTGTTCATGTTCGCATAATGGGCACCGCGATCGCGTAAAGCAGAGATGAGAAACTGGGAGCTGGAATTTCTTCAACGCGTTCGCATAAGATGGGACGCGTTCCCGAAGCTTGGTGGCCTGTGTGCTTTGCGTTCGCATGGGTATTCTAGCGATCGCGTAGCGTATTGTTGGAGGCAGTGTTATTTGTTCTTTGAGATAGCGAAGGTTGTTCCGCGATCGCATAGGGTAGTTCTGGGCAGTGCATTTTTCTTCTTCGCGATCGCGATGGTATGTCCATGATCGCGATTTATTGATTCGTCCAGTGATTATAAATTACTCTATTTCGGAGGTGTCAGCCATTTTTGCATATTTGGAGCTATGGAGCTCGGATTGAGATGGATTTTGAAGCGATTTTCACTATATGGATTGGGGTAAGTGTTCTCTACTCGGTTTTGATTATATTTCATGAATCTATCCTCGTTTTTGGCATTTGGTTGATGATTGCAAAAGAAAAATTGTGGGGTTTTTGTCTAAAATTTCATAAAGTGAATTTTTGGGTTTTGAACATTGATTCAGAGTCGGATTTGAGTGAAACTAGTATGGTTAGACTCGTAATTTAATGGGTTGTCAGATTTTGTGAGTTTTGTCGAGTTCCGAGGTGCGGGCCTGGGTTTGACTTTTTGGTTGACTTTGGGCTTTTGATTAAAGATTCGACCTTTATCGTTTGGAATTATATTTTTTTAGGCATTAGTTGATGTTCTTGAGTTGTGTTTGGCTAGTTTTGAGCCGTTCGGAGGTTGATGCGTGTGGGATGACATTTCTAGAGTATTGTGTGGCTCGCTCGATATTGGATTTGGCTTGTTCAAGGTAAGTAACACTTCTAATCTTGGTGTTGAGGGTATGAATCCCGAATATACGTGTTATATGTTTGGTGTTGAGGTGATGCACATGCTAGGTGATAGGCGTGTGGGCATGCAACGTGTGCGGTTGTTTCTGTGGTACTATGTAGTTGCCTAATCGTGTCTTTATCCATGAGATTTCTACGTGCTAGTGTAATTGACCTGTGATCCATGTTAGTAACCATATTTAGGCTATATTCTTATCCTGTTGGGACCCACTGAGGTCATTTCTGCTGTTGAGTTATTTGCTTAAATTGCAATAACATACTCAGTCATACTCATTCATTGCATATCATATCTCAGTCTCTGTTATCATTTGTCTCACATCATATTATCATTATTTGGGCCGATTGGCATGCGATTTGTGAGGCCGAGAGACTGGAGATATTGATGACTGAGTGAGGCCGAGGGCCTGATTGGGAGGATGTTTATGGGATCGAGATGCATGCCGCAATAGACTTTATTGATTTATGCCATGATTAGCTTATATTAGCGCTTGGGCTGGATCTGCCCCTCTGGAGTCTGCACACCCACAGTGAGCGCAAGTACCTACTAAGTGCGAGTGTCGAGTGTGAGTGCCGAGAGTGAGTGCCGAGTGATTGGGAGGACTAAGTGACTGTGAAGACTGTGTGACTGTGAGGACTGAGTGATTGGGAGGATTGAGTGACAGGGAGGACTGAGTTAATTGATACTCTGAGAGTATGCATATAGTTTTATCACTGTGTTGCATTGCATTCGACATGCACACTTGATATACATGCATAAAGATGTATTTTCCTCATGGTGTATGGTATTGTGTCATTCATAACTTCACATACACATTGACATGTAGGCATAAAGATGTACTTTCCTCATGCCATTTGATAATGAAACATCTTACCGTGAATATTTTTGGGAAAAATCACAATTTTTAAGATTTACTCACATTTTGGTGATTTCAGTAAAAGATTTGAGTTTTCACTGTTATATTTGAAAATCATACCTATTTTCGAAACAGTGAACGAGCTGAGCATTTTATCTTTGAGTTATTTCTTGTACCACTTTTATTATATTTTTATGAGCTGTTATTGGCTATTGGTGTTGGCCTCTGACCTTTGTCCCAGCTCATCACTACTTTCAACCTAAAGTTAGGTTTGCTACTTATTGAGTACATAGGGTCGATTGTACTCATACTATACTTCTGCACCTTGCATGCAGATTTGGATGCTGATGTTGTTGTGTATGGTGGGAGCTGGCATTGAAGATGTACCTGCGACCCGATCATAGTTGCCTCTTGTTCTTGGTAGCTTTAGAATTACTAATCTGTTCATGTATATTTTGAATATATGATGTATTTATTTCATTCCAGCTTAAAAACTCTAAATTTTAGAAGCTCATGATTTGTACTACCAGTCCTTGGGAATTCTTTGTATAGAAGTACAACTATATTATCATTACAATTTCTTAGTAAATCCCAATGAATAGGATTATTGTTTCAAATTGGCTTACATAGCAGGTTGGGTTTGGTGCCATCATGACTAGTTGGATTTTGGGTCGTGACAAGTTGGTACCAGAGCTTTAGGTTCATAGGTTCTATGATTCATGAGCAAGTGTCTAGTAGAGTCTTGCAGATCGGTATGATTACGTCCATACCTATCTTCGAGAGGCTACAAGGGTTTTAGGATAAACTTCTCATCTTTCATTCCTTATCGTGCGACATTGATTCAGCTTGAAGCCTGTTACACCCTATATTTTCGTATGTAAAAATGCGTCGTAAGCAAACTAATGTAGGACAAAAAAATGAGATAATATTTAAAAGTATATAAAGTAAGTTAATCATGTTACCTCTGAGGTTACAAATATTGAAGATCATGAACAACAAGTACAAAGAGGGTTGGACAGTTCAGAAGCTAAAGCAATTAAATAAAACAATGTTTCATCGAAAGTCGACAAGTTGGGAATGTTATAACATGTACCTTTGGGGTGAGACTAGGGTGATTAACATGATAAAGAGATTATGTTATGATTTATATTAGTCGTATTACATCCGTGTGTTATGTTTTTAAGTCAAGCGAGTTGTGGAACAAAAGTCGATGAAAGTCATCACAAGTTACATTCATAAGTTTTACTGAAACTTTGGGTCAAATGTAACTGCAATTTTCTCCCAATATACTTAGAGTTATGGTGTGTTCCACACATCAAATTAAAGATCTATGAGTCTATTTTCCAAAGCATTAAACCATTTGTCAATACGATATCGGAGTAGAGAGATATGTGCATTTTTGCGATACTGCGCAAGCTGCTAGGTGACAAGTAGGTGTGTCACCTACTTGCTTAAATGAAAGCCCAAAAATGGGCCATTTCGGGTCGTCCAAAGAGGCCTTTTAAGGGCCTATTTTCTTCATATATTAGACTTAAAATAGAGCATAATAACCAGACATAAGCTCTGCAAAGAATCCTCCCAAAAATTTCCCACAAACCCTAATTGATTTTCTCTCCCTTTCAAGTTCCAATTGGAGGTAAAACTTAGAGTTTGAAGAACCAAGATAGGAGCTGAGTTATCCAACAAATAAGGTGATTTTACTGCTCTCTTTCATCCATTTTTTCTTCTGTAAATTCATGGTAAGTCGTTCTATACTTGTAAGAACTCACGGGATGGTGATCGGAAGCCGTGAGTTCGAGTTATTCACTTGTAGCGGACTGTTTTGTGGACTGTTTTGTGTTGCTGTTGGGCTGCGTGTTTTATTACTATTTTGTGGAGTTTTGGAGGAGGAAGGGGGTTTATAAACACCATATAAATGTAGGGTGGTTGGCTGGTCGTTCGTCATAACATTTTCGGGTCGTTTGACACTACTACGGTGGTCGTTTTGTGTACGAAGAGATTGGGGTGTGTTGGGCTGTTTTGTAGTATTTGATGGTGTATATAGGGCTGGAAAATGATGTATATATGTTGTTATTGTTCTGTCCTTGTATTGTTGGTGTTATCTTGAAGTTGGAGGAAGGGCATATTATAGGGGAGATGCTGCCCGTTTTAATACAAAATAGGTTTGTCGTTCGTTGTGCGATAGTTGTACCTTTCGTAACTTAACGATAGTATTATTATCATTCTTGTAGATTAAGGTGCGAAGAGGTGAGTTCAACTTGGTGATTGAAAAGATTGTGATAAGGTATGTTAAGGCTAAGCCTTCCTTCATTTTGGCATGATCTCGTAGCTACATGTGTTAGTAATGAGACAAAAAGAGAAGTTCATATTCATGAATTTATTCACACTATTCTAGTCTCATAAGTTACAATATTATTCCTTATCGAGACTCTATATTCAATTTTAGTATTGTCTTCTTTCAGTCAAGAGAGCAGCAAGCCTATATATACAGTATTACAGTATTTTCATTACCATCGAGCTATAATCGATGGGCAGGCCCCTATTGGGCAACCTCTGATCAGATGGAAAGTTATATACCGAGCCTACTGTGGCCGAGCGCCTATGAGCGAGCCCAGCATGGTCGAGATACATAGCCTAGTATGGCCGAGCGCCTATAAGCGAGCCTACTATGGCAGAGCAGTTATATATACCGAGCCTTATAAGGCCGTACAATTATTTTACTTACTATATTGAAGGAGTTGAGTCAGTATCAGCAGGTAAGTATATCTCCAGATCATCTTTGACTCCCAGTTAATTTCAGTTATCATATTATCAGTTCAGTTTCAGATTTCAGTTATTTTATTGCCTTACATACTCGGTACATTATTTCGTACTGACGTCCCTTTTTGGGGGCGCTGCATTTCATGCGTGCAGGTTCAGACAGACAGACGGGTAGACCTCCTCAGTAGGTGTTTCCCGAGTTCCGCCTGATCGGTAAGCTCCACGTCTTTCGGAGTTGCCAGGACTAGAGTTTTGTGTACATCTTATGTATATCTGTATATATGTTATGGGTAGGTCGGGGCCCTGTTCCGATCACAGTACATCTATCAGTAGAGGCTTGTAGGCATATCCTGTTGGTTAGTGCAGTATGTTGGGTTTGTATAAATTGGTGGTTTGTCAGCTGTAGTAGCTATGACGGCCTTGTCGGCCTAGCTTTATATTGATATTTAGTTAGTGCTAGTTTCCATTCAGTTTTATATTTTGCTTCGCAAATTGTCTTGCAAGGTGGCCCCATGGCCAAAGTATGACATTATGTGTTCAGAGTCCCTTAGTCGCAATTTGGTACGCCAGGTTAGGTGAGGCACGGGGTGCTTGTCTCGCTCCTAGGTTCGGGGCGTGACAAACTTGGTATCAGAGCAGTTCTGTCCTAGGGAGTCTACAAGCCGTGTCTAGTAGGGTCTTGTTTATAGATGTGTTGTGCACCACATTATATAAGCAGGGCACTACAGGGCATTTAGGAGTTAGTTACCCTTCTTTGAAATCTAAATCGTGCTATAGAACTGAGTTATAGGAAATTTGAATTAAACTTATGTGTTGGTGTTTGCATGCACAGATGACGGTGACTAGGAAGACTACGGCTAGCCAGAGGAGAGATACAGCAGCAGGTGAGGGGACCAGCAGGGTACCCCCAGTAGATGGGGCCCAGTCTGAGGCTCAAGGGGAGACCCCTACTCAGCCATTACCGGCTCCTCCACCAACTACGGAGATTCCTAGGGAAACCGCACATCCAGTTCCCCCTCCACTTCCATCAGATCAGGACTTAAGGAGTGCGGTGCATTTGTTGACACAGTTGGTAGCTACCCAGCAACATGCTAGGGCATCAGCTAGTGCAGGAACTTCTGAGGGGTCTGGGAGTTCAAGGGTCCGAGAGTTTATTGCTTTGAGTCCCCCAGAGTTCACGGGGACAGATCAGAGGGAGGACCCGCAGGATTTCATAGATCAGCTTCACAGGATCTTTCGTGTTATGCATGCCACGGAGAAAGAGGCAGTTGAGCTAGCAGCTTTTCGACTCCGAGATATAGCCATCCTTTGGTATGAGGGATGGGAGAGGTCCAGGGGACGTGATACACCTCCAGCTATTTGGGAGAATTTTTCAGATGCTTTCCTTGACCAGTACTTACCGCGGGAGATCCGACAGGCTCGAGTCGATCAGTTTCTAGCCCTCAAGCAGGGTAATATGAGTGTTCGAGAGTATAGTCTCCGTTTTGACTCATTGGCCAGATATGCACCATCCATAGTTTCTACTATGCGGGACAGGATTTACAGGTTTATAGCAGGGTTAGCCCCAGAGTTAACCGAGGCATGTGCCACCGCTGCATTGCAGGATAGTATGGATATCTCCCGGATTCAGGCATTCGCCCAGAATATAGAAAGGGGTAGGCGTCGGCAGCAGGGTACAGAGAGGGCTGAGCAAGGGCAACGTAAGAGGATGGAGATTTCCCAGGTCTCGGGAGCAATCTCAGGGTAGTTATAGGACCCAGTACTTCGGACGGCCACCTAGGCCTCCGCCACCTCAGTTACAGGGTTACGGGTATGACCGCTATACTCAGTCAGGACCAGGTGAGAGCTCACGGGCGTCGGGTTTGCAGCGACAACGAGGTTCTGCGCAGACATGGTCATTTCCTCCGCGGTGTGACATCTGTGGTAGAGGACACTTGGGTCAATGCCGAGCAGGTTCTGATGCTTGTTATACATGTGGGCGTCCGGGGCATATGATGCGAGATTGCCCAAATAGAGATTCTGGGGGAATGGCACAACCAGCGAGTTCAGCAACAGGATCGTCTATGTCCGTGCATCCTTCAAGGCGTGAGTCTCAGTCTTCGGCTGGTAGAGGTCGAGGCAGAGGTAGAGGTTCCAGTTCAAGTGGTAATCAGAACCGTATCTATGCTTTAGCGGGTCGACAGGACCAGGAGTCTTCACCAGACGTTGTGACAGGTATATTAACCATTTGCTCTCACGATGCTTATGCTTTGATAGACCCGGGATCTACTTTATCGTATATTACCCCATTTGTCGCGAGGAAGTTTGGTATAGTGCCTGAAATACTAAGTGATCCTTTTGCGGTATCTACACCGGTCGGAGAATCGATTATTGCTAGACGGGTTTACCGAGGTTGTACGGTGACAATTTGTAGTCGTCAGACCTCAGCTGACCTAGTTGAGCTAGAGATGATGGACTTTGATGCTATCATGGGCATGGACTGGTTGGCAGCTTGCTATGCCACAGTTGATTGCCGAGCAAAGGTAGCCAAATTTCATTTTCCGGGTGAGCCAGTCCTTGAATGGGTAGGTAATACACCAACACCCAGAGGTAGGTTTATTTCCTATCTGAAGGCGAGGAAAATGATCGCAAAAGGGTGCATTTATCATATTGTGCGAGTTAGAGATGCAGATGCTGAGATACCTACACTTCAGTCTATTCCCATAGTCAAAGAGTATGCAGATGTGTTTCCAGATGAGCTTCCAGGTATTCCTCCAGAGCGAGAGATTGATTTTAGCATCGATTTGCTTCCAGGAACTCAACCAATATCCGTCCCTCCGTATAGAATGGCACCTGCCGAATTGAAGGAGTTGAAGGAGCAGTTAAAAGATTTGCTGGAGAAAGGTTACATTAGGCCCAGTACCTCACCTTGGGGTGCACCGGTACTATTTGTGCGGAAGAAAGACGGCTCGCTGAGGATGTGTATCGATTATAGGCAGTTGAACAAGGTAACTATTAAGAATAAGTATCCACTTCCAAGGATCGATGACTTGTTTGATCAGTTGCAGGGAGCTAGATGCTTTTCCAAGATTGATTTGAGGTCGGGGTACCACCAGGTCAGAGTTCGGGAAAAAGATATTCCGAAGACAGCCTTCAGGACCCGATATGGCCACTTCGAGTTCCTTGTCATGTCCTTCGGGTTGACTAATGCACCCGCTGTATTTATGGACTTGATGAATAGCCTATTCCGGCCATTTTTAGATCTGTTCGTGATAGTATTTATTGATGATATTCTGGTTTATTCCCGTTCAGAGGATGAGCATGCGGACCACCTGCGAGCGGTACTCCAAACCCTCCGTGATCGTTAGTTGTATGCTAAGTTTTCTAAATGTGAGTTCTGGTTGAAGTCTGTAGCATTCTTGGGGCATATTGTATCAGATGAAGGGATAAAGGTGGACACTCAGAAGATTGAGGCCGTGAAATCTTGGCCTAGACCTACCACTCCGACAGAGGTTCGTAGCTTTTTAGGCTTAGCAGGATACTATCGGAGGTTCGTAGAGGGTTTTTCTTCCCTTTCGGCACCATTGACGAAGTTGACACAGAAAGAAACTAAGTTTCAATGGACAGAGGCTTGTGAGCGGAGTTTCCAAGAGCTTAAGAACAAGTTGACCTCAGCTCCAATTCTAACACTTCCAGAGGGTCTAGAGGGTTATGCCGTGTATTGTGATGCATCAGGTGTCGGGTTAGGATGTGTCCTGATGCAACATGGGAAGGTAATTGCATATGCTTCAAGGCAGTTGAGGAAGCACGAGAGGAATTATCCGACCCACGACCTCGAGTTAGCTGCGGTTGTCCATGCACTTAAGATATGGCGGCATTATTTATATGGTGTTCATGTTGATATATTTACTGATCATAAAAGCCTACAATATATTTTCAAGCAGAAAGAGTTGAATTTGCGACAGAGGCGATGGCTTGAGTTATTGAAAGATTACGATGTTAACATTCTCTACCATCCAGGGAAAGCTAATGTTGTAGCAGATGCCTTAAGTCGCCGATCTATGGGTAGCTTAGCACATGTAGAGCCCGAGAAAAGACAATTAGCTAGAGATATTCATCAATTGGCTTCGTTGGGGGTTCGGTTAGTAGATTCTGAGGATGGTGGAGTTGTAATCCAAAACACTGCAAAATCATCCCTCATAGCTGAAGTCAAGGAAAGGCAGTACGAGGACCCAGAGTTGGTCGAGTTGAGAGAGCGAGTTCCGCAGCAGAAGAAGCCATTGTTAGAGCTCAAGGGAGATGGGGTTCTCAGATACAAGGGTCGTTTGTGTGTTCCAGATGTAGCAGGGCTACGAGACAGGATTATGTCAGAGGCACATTATTCATGGTATTCCATCCACCCTGGATCGACGAAGATGTATCATGACATTAAGGATATGTACTGGTGGAATGATATGAAGAAGAACATTGCTGAGTTTGTCGCCCAATGTACTAGTTGCCAGCAAGTGAAGGTAGAACACCAGAAGCCCGGAGGGCTAATGCAGACTATAGAGATCCCGACATGGAAATGGGAGGCGATAAACATGGACTTTATCATGGGTTTACCTCGTTCTAATCGTAAGTTCGATTCCATATGGGTGATAGTCGATAGGCTCACGAAATCAGCTCACTTCCTACCGGTCAGATCTACATATACAGCAGAAGATTATGCAAAGTTATATATTAAGGAGATAGTGCGGCTACACGGAGTACCAGTTTCTATTATATCTGACCGTGGGGCTCAGTTTACAGCACATTTTTGGAGGTCATTTCAGAGAGGTCTAGGGACTCAGGTGAATCTCAGCACAGCTTTTCATCCACAGACTGATGGACAAGCCGAGCGCACAATTCAGACGCTCGAGGATATGTTACGAGTATGTGTGTTGGATTTTAAAAGAAGTTGGGATGAACATCTACCTCTTATCGAGTTTGCATATAATAACAGTTACCACTCCAGTATCCAGATGGCTCCGTACGAGGCTTTGTATGGGCGTAAGTGCAGATCTCCTATAGGATGGTTTGATGTTGGAGAATCTGGGTTACATGGGCCAGACCTGGTTCAGCAGGCCGTAGAGAAAGTAAAGGTTATCCGGGAGCGACTGTTGACAGCTCAGAGTCGTCAGAAGTCATATTTTGACGTGCGGCGACGAGACTTAGAGTTCAGGATTAATGACTGGGTATTCTTAAAGGTATCACCTATGAAGGGCGTGATGAGGTTTGGCAAGAAAGGAAAGCTTAGCCCACGGTATATTGGGCCTTATAAGATCATTCGGAGAGTGGGCCAACTAGCTTATGAGTTAGAGTTGCCCTCAGAATTGGAGTTTGTCCATCCGGTTTTTCACGTATCTATGCTACGGAAGTGCATTGGCGATCCTACCCGAGTGGTGCCCACGGATGATGTACAGATTACAGAGGACTTGTCATACGAGGAAATTCCAGTTGCCATCCTAGACCGACAAATCCGCAATCTACGAAATAAGGAGGTAGCTTCCGTAAAGGTTTTATGGAGGAGCAAGAATGTACAAGAGATGACGTGGGAATCAGAGGAAGAAATGAAGTCTAAATACCCCCACCTATTTCAAAATGAAGATATGGTTCGAGATGGGACGCTACAACATAGCTCTATGTAGGCTAGCAGGTCATCAGGTAAGCTTTTATTTTTCACTTTCAATATTTATGATTTACGGTCGGTGAGGCAAATTGCTGCTATTTATAAAGATTGGCCATGTGTGGCATGCATAGTATGTTTCTGGCTACGTGCAGGTTGGTTTTAACCTAGTGTACGAAGGATACTCAGGAAAAAGTTTCCAAAGTCTCCAAGAGTAAACATTCGAGGATGAATGTTCCCAAGGGGGAGTGATGTTACACCCTATATTTTCGTATGTAAAAATGCGTCGTAAGCAAACTAATGTAGGACAAAAAAATGAGATAATATTTAAAAGTATATAAAGTAAGTTAATCATGTTACCTCTGAGGTTACAAATATTGAAGATCATGAACAACAAGTACAAAGAGGGTTGGACAGTTCAGAAGCTAAAGCAATTAAATAAAACAATGTTTCATCGAAAGTCGACAAGTTGGGAATGTTATAACATGTACCTTTGGGGTGAGACTAGGGTGATTAACATGATAAAGAGATTATGTTATGATTTATATTAGTCGTATTACATCCGTGTGTTATGTTTTTAAGTCAAGCGAGTTGTGGAACAAAAGTCGATGAAAGTCATCACAAGTTACATTCATAAGTTTTACTGAAACTTTGGGTCAAATGTAACTGCAATTATCTCCCAATATACTTAGAGTTATGGTGTGTTCCACCCATCAAATTAAAGATCTATGAGTCTATTTTCCAAAGCATTAGACCATTTGTCAATACGACATCGGAGTAGAGAGATATGTGCATTTTTGCGATACTGCGCAAGCTGCTAGGTGACAAGTAGGTGTGTCACCTACTTGCTTAAATGAAAGCCCAAAAATGGGCCATTTCGGGTCGTCCAAAGAGGCCTTTTAAGGGCCTATTTTCTTCATATATTAGACTTAAAATAGAGCATAATAACCAGACATAAGCTCTGCAAAGAATCCTCCCAAAAATTTCCCACAAACCCTAGTTGATTTTCTCTCCCTTTCAAGTTCCAATTGGAGGTAAAACTTAGAGTTTGAAGAACCAAGATAGGAGCTGAGTTATCCAACAAATAAGGTGATTTTACTGCTCTCTTTCATCCATTTTTTCTTCTGTAAATTCATGGTAAGTCGTTCTATACTTGTAAGAACTCACGGGATGGTGATCGGAAGCCGTGAGTTCGAGTTATTCACTTGTAGCGGACTGTTTTGTGGACTGTTTTGTGTTGCTGTTGGGCTGCGTGTTTTATTACTATTTTGTGGAGTTTTGGAGGAGGAAGGGGGTTTATAAACACCATATAAATGTAGGGTGGTTGGCTGGTCGTTCGTCATAACATTTTCGGGTCGTTTGACACTACTACGGTGGTCGTTTTGTGTACGAAGAGATTGGGGTGTGTTGGGCTGTTTTGTAGTATTTGATGGTGTATATAGGGCTGGAAAATGATGTATATATGTTGTTATTGTTCTGTCCTTGTATTGTTGGTGTTATCTTGAAGTTGGAGGAAGGGCATATTATAGGGGAGATGCTGCCCGTTTTAATACAAAATAGGTTTGTCGTTCGTTGTGCGATAGTTGTACCTTTCGTAACTTAACGATAGTATTATTATCATTCTTGTAGATTAAGGTGCGAAGAGGTGAGTTCAACTTGGTGATTGAAAAGATTGTGATAAGGTATGTTAAGGCTAAGCCTTCCTTCATTTTGGCATGATCTCGTAGCTACATGTGTTAGTAATGAGACAAAAGAGAAGTTCATATTCATGAATTTATTCACACTATTCTAGTCTCATAAGTTACAATATTATTCCTTATCGAGACTCTATATTCAATTTTAGTATTGTCTTCTTTCAGTCAAGAGAGCAGCAAGCCTATATATACAGTATTACAGTATTTTCATTACCATCGAGCTATAATCGATGGGCAGGCCCCTATTGGGCAACCTCTGATCAGATGGAAAGTTATATACCGAGCCTACTGTGGCCGAGCGCCTATGAGCGAGCCCAGCATGGTCGAGATACATAGCCTAGTATGGCCGAGCGCCTATAAGCGAGCCTACTATGGCAGAGCAGTTATATATACCGAGCCTTATAAGGCCGTACAATTATTTTACTTACTATATTGAAGGAGTTGAGTCAGTATCAGCAGGTAAGTATATCTCCAGATCATCTTTGACTCCCAGTTAATTTCAGTTATCATATTATCAGTTCAGTTTCAGATTTCAGTTATTTTATTGCCTTACATACTCGGTACATTATTTCGTACTGACGTCCCTTTTTTGGGGGCGCTGCATTTCATGCGTGCAGGTTCAGACAGACAGACGGGTAGACCTCCTCAGTAGATATTTCCCGAGTTCCGCCTGATCGGTAAGCTCCACGTCTTTCGGAGTTGCCAGGACTAGAGTTTTGTGTACATCTTATGTATATCTGTATATATGTTATGAGTAGGTCGGGGCCCTGTTCCGATCACAGTACATCTATCAGTAGAGGCTTGTAGGCATATCCTGTTGGTTAGTGCAGTATGTTGGGTTTGTATAAATTGGTGGTTTGTCAGCTGTAATAGCTATGACGGCCTTATCGGCCTAGCTTTATATTGATATTTAGTTAGTGCTAGTTTCCATTCAGTTTTATATTTTGCTTCGCAAATTGTCTTGCAAGGTGGCCCCATGGCCAAAGTATGACATTATGTGTTCAGAGTCCCTTAGTCGCAATTTGGTACGCCAGGTTAGGTGAGGCACGGGGTGCTTGTCTCGCTCCTAGGTTCGGGGCGTGACAAAGCCTATCTCTTTGAATTCCTTCCACTCACTCGTATGCACATGTGAGTGCTTGGTATCAGTTGTACATCTATGGCTTGTGGAATTCCATGGATGAGGTGCGAGATATGTTTTCTGTGTTTTGGTGATGGGCTAGTTTGAAGGACTTGAGGCTGGGTTTGGACCGCAGCTTAGGCTCAGTAGTTTCAGTTGTGTAAGCATATACTTTTGGACTTCTATGTACAGTGGTGTCCCTATGAGTGGAATTTGTGGCTCGATGAGTGGTTGGATGACTAAATGATGAGTATGATGTGACTGTGGGCTGTGTTCAGATGGTTTGAATGTGACGTGTAGTCTCGAGTTATAAGTGTGTTAAAGGATCTTTCATGTTGTTTAATTATGGGATGATTTAGATTCTCATGTCTTATTGATGAGTTCAGACTCAGGAAGATTAAGTGATTGTGTAGTAGTTGTGGCTGTGAAAGGGTATAGAGAGATGTCAGTTTGAGGCTAAACATATGGGTTATAACCTGCGGGGTAAGCTACGTATGTGTGATCCTTATGATGTTGTGAGGAGGGTTTCTTTTCTACTAGTGGGTTATAGGTATTGTGATTTGAGTTTGGATTGGTTGAGAAAGTTGACCTGACTGTCAGGAGGATAAATGAGAGCTTAGCAGATGATTTGAGGTACTATATGGTTTGTGTTATAAGAGCTTATAAAGGATATAGTTGAATCTCACTGCGGTATGGTCTCGCCCCCCAGGTTCGGGGCGTGATGTTACATCCCGCATTTTCATACATTAAAGTTTTGTCGTAAGTTAATTGACGTAAGTTCGGGAATGAGATTATTTTGGGATTATAAGTAGTACGCTACTTCAAACAAGTGATAAGTAAATTCGTGAAGGTGAGAGGGTAAGCGAATCGAAGGAAGTGAGTTTCGTCGAAGTTTGACATTTTTGGATAAATACGGTCCAAGATATAATACCCGGTTATTTATGGATTAGTGCCATACAAGGTACCACATGACCATGATAGTGAGGTGTATAAGGTATGCTAAAAGTGAGTAATATTTTAAGTAATTTGAGATAATTCTTAATTATGTGGACAATTGGATTACTTAATGATTTTGGTGGGAAGATTAGCTAAGAAATTAAAGTCCTTGGGATAAAGATTTAGGACACTTTAACGTGGCAGCCTTGCCTTAGGGAAATGGTGACTATTAAGTTCACATAAAAGGTGTCAATATTTGGAAAAGTCTTTGGCCAAGTAACCCTTATCAAATGGGGCCCACACCACTATTATAAGGAACCTTTCATGGGTGCTATGGAATATTTATGATACAATCTTTTAACAATTCAATCCTTTGTCTATGAACTGAGCTTAAATCTTTCTTTTAACTTATACCGGAATCTTCTACGACTGTATGATTGACAACATATATGCTGCATGTATAAAACTCTGAACTCTTAAGTGCGTTCATAACGTAACTAACTCTGGATCATTAATTGAATAATTCTTTTCGTCTATTCTCAGCTTTCTTTAAACGTAAGCCATTATTTTTCCTGGTTTTTCTTCCCCCTTATTGCGTGCATACCTAGCTTATCTTAGTTCCCACGCATGCCGGAGTTTTCGTGCAACTCATATGTTCTCGAATATTACTTTTGATTTTACTTCCCTTTCATTAGCCACGGTAGGTGACACTTTCTTGTGGAGTGCATACAATGTTGTAGTGAGACTGTTTTTACATGACCATTTCTCCTTCGAGTTACCATGTTTAGGTTGAAGCCTTCTTCCTTATTTCCTCAGCTAGTCTTTCATTGTAGTACTTAGGGAGGACCTTCTGACTCTTGTAAAGCT
Organism: Nicotiana tabacum; assembly: GCF_000715075.1. Taxonomy (NCBI): domain Eukaryota; kingdom Viridiplantae; phylum Streptophyta; class Magnoliopsida; order Solanales; family Solanaceae; genus Nicotiana; species Nicotiana tabacum. The sequence continues at coordinate 61,162,365 of NC_134094.1, read as the reverse complement.
GTGAGCTTATTACATCATATACTCGACAGAAGTTTTGATGTTCTTCCTCGCCTATAATTATCGGTAGTTACTTATCTCCACGCCCTTGTGCTTGTAGGGTTGCTTCTGAACTAATATTTTGACTGTCTTCCCAATGGAATTCTCTTTTATTCCCCTAATACTCATATGGTACCTTTAACTTCCTCAACTCCTATATAAATATATCTCAAGTATTACAATGTCATAACTGCGAGGCTGAATTTACTATATTGGCTTTTACTATGTTTATCTTGCACAATCTGCTAATTTGTCTACAACCTCTTGTCTAGCCATAACTAGGATCTTCCTGAATTAACTACTAACTACTCGTTGGCACATTCTCGTATCAATATTACACGTAATCTTTCTTGGGTTATTTCCTTTGTCTTAACTTACCTTTCGCGCTGGCTCCTTATCTATCAATAACATCCCGGGCAGGAACCCTTATTTCCTTTCCTTGACGTCGTGCTTGCATAATATTCTAGAATCGTAACATATCTGTAGGATTTGAGTAAGTTCAATCTCATCCCTTTCTTATTTTTATCGCATTCTTCCTTTACCATTCCATAATTACTAGAACCACTTAATTCCGACTTAATGCCACATCACTCCATATTCCCTCCTTTAGGGGAGTACTAAGAGTTGAAGCCACGACGATCTACCTATAGATGTTTTACCTTTTCATCTTTGGCACCCTTACTCGCCTTGCGGTAATCCTTTTGTACCAAGGATAAAAACATTCCTTGCTCGCGAGGGTGACACTTAGTGTAACTGGCACATACAGTCCCTTAAGCTTAACTTTGCTTACATTGCTTGCTTTAGGGAAGCGTTTTCCTGAATGACCATTCTTTGAATTTCTCATGAATCTTCTTCTGTTGTCCATTCTATTATCGCCGGAATGAAATCTGAAATTCTCATGTTGCCAACCATTATCAAATCACTCAGTCCCTAATTCATATTTAGTTTATCTTGTTCACCAGACCATACTGATTTCTATTATTTTAGGGTCTAACGTTTCCTTCTGGTAGTCGCGTTAGAGTCACGAACTTATTTCTCGAAATGAGGATATGACTTTATGGCCTATACTCCTTTATTGTCTCAAGGCCTGTCACCTTTTGTCTTTTCCTTCCCTTGTCTATAGGCTCTGTAATACTGTCATTTTTTTGGTTTACCGTTGTCATCCATGTACCACATTTTACTCATAATGCTTCATTAACTCTTTTCTTATTTCCCTGCTAACATCTTTGTCTATCACTTTATTTTGAATACTCCAACAAGACATTCTTTTGCTTTTAGCTCCCCTTGCTCCATCCCCTGGATCTTCGGGTTGCCTAACATTCTCACTTTACTAGGGACGAGAGCCATAATAAGGTAATACTTATCCCTTCTAAGATTCCAGTGCCTGTGTTTGTAGTACTCATATCTTCCTGTACTATTTTACAGTGCACCATCTGGGTGTCTCACAAGGAGATCTATTAGCACATTTGTAATATCCTTCGGAAATGTTAACTAACATAACCAATACACCCACCATTTTGGGTTACTCTAACTCCATCTAAATCCTGATATCTCGTCCTTCTCTTAAACTATATCTTGTTAGCTCCCATTGGGCATAAGTGAGATGGGTGTGACCAATTGTACATACCTCTGTTACTGTTGAAGGTAATTCAAAATGCTTACATTTCTCTTCCTGACTTGTAGATAATGATCATCTTCACTAACGGGGTACCTCATACCCTTCTTCATCTTGCTTCTTTTACTTGTTAAAATTTGTATTTATCGTCTGAATCTCTCATTGCCTTTCACCATAGGGGTGGATAGATATTCTTGCCTTAAGGCTCCTTATCAAGAAACTTACACCTTTCAGTACACACATGGTCTGCTAAAGACCTCACATTTACTCATCGTAAGTATCATACACAAATCGAGTTCCTCTGACTCAGCACTTCCACAACTATATCTCTTACCAACCATCTTTTTGGATGTAGGTATCATCTTATTACAAATAAAATAGAATTTAGGAGTCTGAATTCTTACAAGTGAGCTCTACCACACGATCTAGAGTAAGAAGAAAGAGTGACAATCCTAATTTTCCTGTAGCCTCCTGCTTATAAGTGTGGTGCACAACACACCCATAAACAAGACTCTACTAGACACGGCTTGTAGACTCCCTAGGATAGAACTGCTCTGACACCACTTTTGTCACGCCCCGAACTTGGGGGGCGAGACCGGCACCCGGTGCCTCACCTATCCTTGCATACCAACTTGCGACTAAGGGACTCTGAACGTATAATGTCATACTTTGGCCATGGGCCACATTGCAAGACAATTTGCGAATGTTGACTAAACATAAATATCAAGCTGGGATGACAAGGCTGTCATAACTACTACAACTAGCAAACCAACAAAATATACATACAAGGCTTACAAGCCCAACATACTGCACTAACTGACATGATATGTCTACAAGCCTCTACTGATGGATGTACTGTGATCGGAACAAGGCCTCGACCTATCCATAACATATATATACATATATACACAAGATGTGCATAAAATGCTAGACCCGAAAACTCTGAAGGATGTGGAGCTTACCGATCAAGCTGAACTCGAGCAACACCTACTGAGGAGGTCTACCCGTTTATCTGTCTGAACCTGCACACATGAAATGCAGCGACCCCGGCAAAAGGGACGTTAGTATGAAATAATGTACCGAGTATGTAAGGCAATAGAATAACTGAAAGCTGAAAATTAACTGATAATATAATAACTGAAAGTAACTGGGAGTCAAAGATAATATGAAGATATGCTTACCTGCTGATACTGATTCAACTCTCTCAATATAGTAAGTAAAATAGTTGTCCAGCCCTATAAGGCTCGGTATATATATAACTGCTCTGCCGTAGTAGGCTCTCTCATAGGCGCTCGGCCATACTAGGCTCTGTATCTTGGCCAACTGGGCTCGCTCATAGGTGCTTGACCACAGCAGGCTCGGTATATAACTTACCATCTGATCAAAGGTTGTCCAATAGGGGCCTGCCTATCGATTATAGCTCGATGGTAGTGAAAATACTATAATACTGTATATATAGACTCTCTGCTCTCTTGACTAGAAGAAGACAATACTCAATTGAATATGAAGTCCCGATAAGGGAGAATACTGTAACTTAGGAGACTAGGATAATGTATATAAATTCTGGAGTATGAACTTCTCTTTATGCCTCGTTATCAAACATATGTAATTATGAGATCATGCAAAAATGAAGGAAAGGTTTAGCCTTAACATACCTGCGTCGATTATCTTGACAATCCCTATAACACACGTCAATTGCGACAAATCACGTAACGACGGATCGAAGTAGGAGATATTCATATAATATTCTTGAGAAAGATTGTACTGTATTCTCTTAGAATTGCATCTTATGCTGCTATTACATAATATCGTATGAATTTGCTGAAATAGATCCGTTATTATTGTTGAAGATCTCATCATTTACCCATTTTTGAAGCCTTTCTCCATTTGAAACTTAAGGAAATTTTCATGTAAAAATCAAACTAATGTTCAAAGAAATTTATGTTTGCCATGGCAGATCCATATGATCTCTTTCCTCAAATGAATGAAGGAATTTGAAAGGTTCCTTATTATAGTGGTGTGGGCCCCACTTGATAAGGGTTACTTGGCCAAAGACTTTTCCAAATATTGACACCTTTTATGTGAACTTAATATTCACCATTTCCCTAAGACAAGGCTGCCACGTTAAAGTGTCCTTAATCTTTATCCCAAGGACTTTAATTTCTTAGCTAATCTTCCCACCAAAATCATTAAGTAATCCAATTATCCACATAATTAAGAATTATCTTAAGTAACTTAAAATACTACTCAATTTTAGCATACCTTATACACCTCACTATCATGGTCATGTGGTACCTTGTATGGTACTAATCCATAAATAACGAGCATTATATCTTGGACCGTATTTATCAAAAAATGTCAAACTTCGACGAAACTCACTTCCTTCGATTCGCTTACCCTCTTACCTTCATGAATTTACTTATCACTTGTTTGAAGTAGCGTACTACTTATGATCCCAAAATAATCTCATTCCCGAACTTACGTCGATTAACTTACGATGAAACTTTATGGTACGAAAATGCGGGACGTAACAGGTATTATGGCAGTAATAGATATGGGCATTGTGAATTATCAAGTGTTTTGATCTATGTCTTTGTTCTAAGTGGGGGAGTCTGCTATCGGCTATTTGATTGCGTGGTTATGTGTTGTATTGGTTTCGGTCTGAAGCATACTTATGGATCGGTTATGAGGATTTGTATATGGCTAGAATCTGAGATTTACATTGGATGGTATCGAGACTCGCGGTATTTCTATATCATTATGGATTCTACATTTCAGTATCAGGAAGGTGAAGGAAATGACTTTAGATTCACGAAAGGTCTCTTTAGAGTGGGACTCTCTGTTGTGGTACTTTTGGGGTGCAAAAGAGGGAATACAATGGCTTATGGGCTTTACGGCGATGTGGTTTTATGCTAGGATCTCTTGTGGTGAGCTTTGGGTAAGGATTGTAGTGTTATGAAAAGGAGAAGTGTCAACTTGAGGGTAATTCGAAAGGAACTCAGAGAAAATAGGACAACTTGGTAGGATGTGGTGAGTCTCTAGACGTGTTTTGTTATAATACTCTTGGGTTTGGCGACCTGCGTGGCTTGGTTGAGTTAGAGAGATTTAGTTCTGATGGCTTGGTTATGTGCAAATGAGTTTTGAAGAGTTCTCTATGGTTTCTACCACGGTTTGAGATGGATATTTCCTACCGACGTGATGAGCATGTTGCGTATTGTGATTTTCTCCTGGATGGGATCAAGTGGAAAGTTTCTGACTGATCTGGTATGTATAATGCTGGTTACTCAGAGTTGATTATGAGATTCATATGCTTTTCATATGATGTCATTGATCTGATGAGTGGTTATGAGTTTCTGCATGTTTCTTTCATCATCGGTAGTGTACAAAGGTTTTGAACTAGGTTTTATTTGATATGAGTTTTACTACCAGTATCGGGTTTTTTTGAGCAGTTACTGTGATCGGGAATTATTGATACGAGTATGCGAGTTGTGTTGTATATCATGTGATTACATCTTGTATTATGGTTATGGCTTGTTACAGCCTTTTCGGACTCATACAATGTGTAGATGCAAGATTCGGGTCTTGTAAAGAATTTCGGATGTTAGAAATTGGGTTCTAAGGCTTACAAACTAAAGTTAAAGTAATGATCTTCAGTTATGATGTGTTGTCAGGATTACATGGATTGGGGTAACGTGGGATCACCCTGAGGTATGTGCATGGTAAGGCTACACGACGATTTGATGGCTTTGGAATGACCCTTGGCACGTTCGAAGACGGACATATGTTTAAGTGGGGGAGAATGTAATGACCCGCCTGGTCATTTTGAGCATTTGGATTCCGTTCAACTATTTGAAGTCTAGTAGCATCCTATGATGTATTATGACTTGTGTGAATCGTCGGTTTTGATTTTCAGATTATTCGGAATTGATTTGGAAGAATGAAAATCATGGTTGAAGCTTTAAAGTTGGAAGAGTTGACCGAGCTTGACTTTTGTATATTTGACCCCAGATCAGAGTTTTGATGGTTTCGTTAGGTCCAGATGGTGATTTTGGACTCAGGCGTATGCCCGAATTTGCATTTGGATATTTTTAGAAGGTTTCGACACTAATTGGCGAAAGTTGGAAGTTTGAAGGTTTGGAATGTACATAAATTTGACCGAGAGTTGACTTTGAGGATATCAAATTCGTATTGTGGTTCCGGGAATTGGAATAGCTTCGTTATGTTACTTGTGACTTGTATGCAATATTTGAGTTTATTCCGAGTTGATTCGATAAGGTTCGGCACGAGGTTTAGAAGTTGAAAGTTCAAAAGTTTATTAAGTTTGATTTGAGGTGCGATTCATCATTTTGATGTTGTTATGCATTCTTGGGGGCCTGGAATAGGTCCGTGTTAGGCTATGAGACTTGTTGGTATGTTCGGACGGGGGCCAGAGGGGCTCGGGCGTGTTCCGGATTGATTTCAGACCATTTTTCTTCATGTTTACATTGCTGGTTGCTGCTGGTTTTCTGGTGCCTCGATTGTCTGTTGTGATTGCGAAGATGGGCATGCGATCACATAGAGGAAATCTGGAGCTGGGGCTTTTTCTTCATCGAGGCCGTGATTGGATGGCTGCGTTCGCGTAAGGCTGTGTGGGTTACTATTCATGTTCGCATAATGGGCACCGCAATCGCGTAAAGCAGAGATGAGAAACTGGGAGCTGGAATTTCTTCTACGCGTTCGCATAAGATGGGACGCATTCCCGAAGCTTGGCGGCCTGAGTGCTTCGTGTTCGCATGGGTATTCTAGCGATCGCGTAGCGTATTGTTGGAGGCAGTGTTGTTTGTTCTTTGCGATAGCGAAGGTTGTTCCGCGATCGCATAGGGTTGTTCTGGGCAGTGCATTTTTCTTCTTCACGATCGTGATGGTATGTCCATGATCGCGATTTATTGATTCGTCCAGTGATTATAAAGTACTATATTTTGGAGGTGTCAGCCATTTTTGCATATTTGGAGCTATGGAGCTCGGATTAAGACGATCTTTGAAGCGGTTTTCACCATATGGATTAGGGTAAGTGTTCTCTACTCAGTTTTGATTATATTTCATGAATCTATCCTCGTTTTTGGCATTTGGTTGATGATTGCAAAAGCAAAATTGGAGGTTTTTGTCTAAAATTTCATAAAGTGAATTTTTGAGTTTTGAACATCGATTCGGAGTTGGATTTTAGTGAAACTAGTATGGTTGGACTCGTAGTTAAATGGGTTGTCAGATTTTGTGAGTTTTTTGGGTTCCGAGGTGCGGGCCCGTGTTTGACTTTTTGGTTGACTTTGAGCTTTTGATTAAAGATTCGACCTTTATCATTTGGAATTATTTTTAGGCATTAGTTGATGTTCTTGAGTTGCGTTTGGCTATTATTGAGCCGTTCGGAGGTTGATGCGTGCGGGATGGCATTTCTAGAGTATTGTGTGGCTTGCTCGGTGTCTGATTTGGCTTGTTCGAGTTAAGTAAAACTTCTAATCTTGGTGCTGAGGGTATTAACCCCGAATATACGTGTTATATGTTTGGTGTTGAGGTGACGCACATGCTAGGTGACGGGCATGTGGGCGTGCATCATGTGAATTATGGCTCGGTTATTTCTGTGGTACTGTGTAGTATCCTAATCTTGTGTTTATCCATGAGATTTCTACGTGCTAGTGTAATACAATTGTGATCCATGTTAGAAACCATGTTAAGGCTATATGCTTATCCTGTTGGGACCCACTGAGGTCATTTCTGCTGTTGAGTTATTTGCTTAAATTGCAATTACATACTCAATCATACTTATTCATTGCATGTCATATATCAGTCTCTGTTATCATTTGTCTTACATCATATTATCATTGTTTGCGCCGATTGGCATGAGATTTGTGAGACCGAAAGACTGGAGATATTGATGACTAAGTGAGGCCGAGGGCATGGTTGTGAGGATGTTTATGGAATCGGGCTGCATGCCGCAATAGGATTTATTAATTTATGCCATGATTGGATTATATTAGAGCTTGGGTAGGATCTGCCCCTCCGGAGTCTGCACACCCACAGTGAGCGCAGGTACCTACTGAGTGCGAGTGCCGAGAGCGAGTGCCAAGTGATATGGAGGACTGAGTGACTGTGAGGACTGAGTGATTGTGAGGACTGGGTGATTGGGAGGATTTAGTGACGAGGAGGACTGAGTGAATTGATACTCTGAGAGTATGCATATGGTTTTATCACTGTGTTGCATTGCATTCGACATGTACACTTGACATACATGCATAGAGATGCATTTTCCTCATGCTGTACGGTATTGCATCACTCATGACTTCACATACACATTGACATGTAGGCATAGAGATGTAATTTCCTCATTCCATTTGATAATGAAACATCTTACATGTTGAATGTTTTTGGAAAAAATTACAATTTTTAAGATTTACTCACATTTTGGTGATTTGAGTAAAAGATTTAAGTTTTCACTATTATACTTGAAAAGCATGCCTATTTCTAGAACCGTGAACGAGTTGAGTATTTTATCTCTGAGTTATTTCTTGTACCACTTTTATTATATTGTTATGAGCTGTTGTTGGCTATTGGTGTTGGACTCTGACCTTTGTCCCAGCTCATCACTGTCACGCCCCGAATCTGGGGGGTGAGACCGGCACCAGGTGCCTCACCTATCCTTGCGTACCAACTTGCGACTAAGGGACTCTAAACATATAATGTCATACTTTGGCCATGTTCCACATTGCAAGACAATTGTGAATGCTGACTAAACAACAGTATCATACTGGGCCAACAAGGCCGTCATAAGTACTATAGCTGGTAAACCAACACAATATACATAAACAGCCTACAAGTCCAAAATACTACACTAACTGACAGGATATGTCTACAAGCCTCTATTGATGGATATACTGTGATCGGAACAGGACCCCGACCTACTCATATCATATATACATATATATATATATATACACAAGATGGACATAAAGATTTAGACCCGGCAACACCGAAGGGCATGGAGCTTACCGATCAAGCTGAACTCAGGCAATACCTAATGAGGAGGTCTACCCATCTGCCTGTCTGAACCTGCACGCATGAAATGCAGCGCCCCCAGAAAAGGGATGTCAGTAAAAAATAATGTACCGAGTATGTAAGGCAATATACTAAAAGCTGAAACTGAACTGATAATATAATAACTGAAAGTAACTGGGAGTCAAAGATAATCTGAAGTTATGCTCACCTATTGATACTGACTCAACTCTCTCAATATAGTAAGTAAAATAGTTGTCCGACCTTATAAAGCTCGGTATATATATAACTCCTCTGCCATAGTAGGCTCGCTCATAGGCACTCGACCATACTAGGCTCTATATCTCGGCTATGCTGGGCTCGCTCATAGGCGCTCGGCCACAGTACGCTCGGTATATAGCTTACCATCTGATCAGAGGTTACCCAATAGGGTCCTGCCCATCGATTATAGCTCAATGGTAATGAAAATACTGTAATAATATATATAGGCTATCTTCTCTCTTGACTGGAAGAAGATAATACTCAATTAAATATGAAGTCCCGATAAGGAGAATACTGTAGTTTATGAGACTAGGATAATGTATATAAATTCGGGAGTATGAACTTCTCTTTATGCCTCGTTATCAAACACATGTAATTACGAGATCATGCCAAAATGTAGGAAGGGCTTAGCCTTAACATACCTGGAGTAGGGAAAAATCCGTATGATATTCTTGGAAAAGGTTGCACCGTACTCCCTTAAAATCGCAAAATCTCACGTTGCTAAGGTGCTAAGAAATCTCGTTGGAGAAGGATTGCACCATACTCCCTTAAAATTTCAACACCTCACGTTGCTAAGATGCTAAGAGATGTTGTTTTGAATTTTGTTTCAAGAACATTACGTTATTAAGATGCAAACTTTTTATTTTAATTTGCTGAATCCTTCATCTCTCACGTTATAGAGACATCAACATCTCACTTACTAACTTAGGAAGATCAGTCATGGAGCTCCCCCTCCTTCGACAAGAACTATAGCCAATTTCTAAGTCGATCAGTGACACTATCCTTCCAAATGTACCGCAACCAAATCTGATAGCACCTATTCTAGGTCCAACAACCTCATCTCATAAAATACAGCCACTCCACTGACATGCCACACCGATACAACCTCAAGCCAAAAGCCGTGCAATCCGTGCACCATTACGCAACAATTCAAATGCACCTAAAAATGGAAAATGACTCAAATGAGAGAAACATTCCGCAGGCTCAGTAAGTACCACCATAACGCAATGCTAAAACCCCATCACACATGGTAGAACCAAAACACATGAATCTATCACAAAGGATCATATCCCACCATAACCCAGCTGCAATACGTGACCCATCCAAACACCGATCCGAATGACATACCTCGAGCCCCAATGCTCAAATTCAACAACCATAAGTAATTCGACACCAAGTACATAAGTGCATGACCAATACCATGGAGAAGAAAATAAAAAAATACATCACAATTCGGAAAAGACTATAACCAAGGCGCAATCAACCATTCCACACCCCAATCAACATCTCGCTCGAATTTTGCTATAAGGCCAAAACAGAACCGCACCATGTGTGCATATAACCAACGAATCACAACCCCTCGTAGCATGGAAGAGTAACACATAGAACATATCAGGTAAGAATAAAATCAATTCTAACTGAATGGCACATCCCTCAATAATAGCAGTACGGAGTAAACAAATCTGACCCGGTGTAGAATACACATCCTCCTTGGGCCTACCAATGGGCCCCCAAACCAACTCCGATCATACCCAAATAGATAAATAGCCCTCCAAAAGTCCACAATGATCTAATGATAACATGTACCACCATCTAGCTAACTTTTCCCACATCTTCACAATTCGCAACCACGAAATAATCCGCTTCTGGGAACTCCCAATCTCTTATAATTTTGTGGGTTGTGGGCCCCACTTATGCATGACTTGTCCACCAATAATTCCTCCAATTTTGCCACCTTTCAATCTGACTTAAGAGTCACTTAAATGATCATATGTTGCTGCCACGTTGGGGCTTCTTAAGCTTATCCACTCATTTTCTTAATTAACTAGTTAATTCTCCACTAATCCAATAATTACCATATTATTCACATAATTAAGAATTATCTCAAATTACTTTAACATACTACTCACTTTTAACACAATTTGTATACCTTACTATTATGGTCATGTGGTACCTTGTATGGTACTAGTCCATAAATGCCGGGTGTTATAGCTCGGACCGTATTTTATCCCAAATTGTCAAATTTCAATGAAAATTATTTTTTTCGATTTGCTTACCCTCTCACCTTCACGAATTTACTTATCCCTTGTTTGAAATAACATAATACTTATAATCCCAAAATAATCTCATTCCCGAGCTTACGTCGATTAACTTACGATGAAGCTTTAACGTACAAACAAATACGGGATGTATCATCTCATTTTGGAGCTTTCATCAATATATTTATGGCGTACTTTCAAGTACAAAAAATATGGGGTGTAACATTATTCCCCCCTTTGGAACATTCGTCCTCGAATGTTGACTGATGTACTTATCATTCTCATAACCCATAGCTCTTGCGAATACTTTAATATTCTCCTTGCCATTTAGGCAATTGTTCTTTGAATAAATCCAAAGGCCAAGGCATTCCCTCCTTTAGTCCTCTTTGTCATACCACGACTTTCCTACAGCTCTTAGCCAATCTCTAGGCCTCACTTTGTGAACATATACAAAATTATGTCAAGCTGTCCCTTTGGGCGTCATTAGCTTTACTACATCTAAATAGGCCATACTATACCATAACTCTTACTTTGATTTATTGTTACTGAGGTCTACGACCAAACTCCAGGTTACTCTCATTGCTTATCCTATATGCATAAAGCTAAGTCCTTTATTGCTTCCTTATTACTGTTCATCTTAAGAATGATGACCTAATCTCAGCTCATACTTTGTGACTTTTGTCCATCCATTATGATTCGCCTCAATATTGATCTACAATATACCACTGATAACTTGAAACTTCTTACGTAATACATTGCCACTAGGGCTTATGTTGCATCGAGGAATATTTGAAGTGATTTTCCTGATCCACTTAGGGGCGATACTATACTTCAATAATCGTATTTTATAGCATCTCAATATGATTCACCTTACGTGGGTATTTTAATTCCGTACAATCCATGAAATCCTCTTCAAATCATTACTCAATCGAAGGCTCAACCGTCATCCTTTATCTATCATAATTACACATTTATTCTACTATCAGGGCATCATTCCATCTCTTCCAAATGCTACTAGTCTTAGATTCCTTTGAGTTCATTCAAGCTATACCGAGCTTTCTATAACTTAGAGAAGCCATCAACTATCTTGTTTTCATGGGCTTAATCCCGAGGACTCATCCGTTTCTCGTTACCTTCTCACTCACCCTTTTTTGTCCTTACTCTTGTCTTCCTAAAACCTCGTCGCTCTATCATACTTTAGCTTGCGACCCATACATATCCATTTATACTACTCGCAGCCTTCCTTCAACTTTCTTGCACCATAGATTTCCTTGTGTTATTCTGGAACATCAAGCGTGACATCGTAACATCTCCAACTCCTTTTTACTCTCTTGAATAGATTTCTCGGTGCCTAGAAACCATAGGCTGGAAGATATGCCACTAATGACACAGCTATCATTTCGGGATACCGAATCCCAACGCTTCTAGACCTCTATCTGAAGTATGGATTATTCACAACCTTCTGCACCTGAGTATCTCGTACGTTGTTCCTCTATACCTTGCTTACCTTAAAATCTCCCATCGTATCTTCTATCTCTTTCATAACCCCACTTCCACATAGGTATGATTTACATCCACAACTTGAAACTCTATTATAATACTTGCACCTCTGGTGCATACGCAATCCAGTAGGAGCTTCATACTGACTTCTTATGAGGTTGGTACTTTTCTAATTGGCTTTATCGTAGGGCCGTTATAGAATATGGTTATTGTGCTATCTCTCTTGCACCTCTAATATTAAGATTGATTCCTCTATGTTCTCAATCATGATTTTTATAATTCTCTGGGTCCAATAATCAGACTCCTGATTTACTTAGTTGATTAAACTCTTTAGTTTCCTCTTCCTTCTGATCAACCTTCATGTAGGCTTAAGCTATCTTACGATCTACGGCTCATGGTATTAGTTATTACTTTATCCTTTCATGGGCGCTATGGAATATCCATGATACAATCTTCTAACAATTCAATCCTTTGTCTATGCCCTAGGCTCAATTCGTTCTTTTAACTTATACCGGAGTCTTCTACGACTGTATGAATGTCAACATATATGCTGCATGGATAATACTCCAAACTCTTAAGTGTGTTCATAACGTAACTAACTCTGGATCATTAATCGAATAATTCTTTTCGTTCCTTCTCAACTTTCTTTAAATGCAAGCAATTGCTTTTCCTAGTTGTTCTGCCACTTGTTGCATGCATACTTAACTTATCTTAGTGCCTATACATATTTGAATTCCATACAACTCATATAATATTGAATATCACTTCTAATTTTTACTTCCCGTCCATTAGCCGCGGTAGGTGCCACTTTCTTATGGAGTGCATACAACGTTGTTGTGAGACTGTTGTTATAAGATCACTTCCTCTCGTCTCTTCCTTCACCTGACTATGGACCTTGTAATACCGTCATCATTTTGATCTACCGTTGTCATCCATGTATCACATCTTACTCATAATGCTTCTTTATCTCTCTTATCATTTCCCTGCTAATATTTTTGCCTATCCCTTTCTTGTAAAAACTTCAACAAGACATTCTTTTGCTTTTAGCTCCCCTTGCTTCATTCATCGGCTCTTCGGTTTGCTCAACGTTCTCGCTCTACTTGGGACGGGAGCCACACCAAGGTAATATTTATCCCTTCCAGGCTTTCAGTGCCTATCTTCTGAATTTTTTTGATCATGCTAGTATTCACATCTAATTGTAATATTCTAGAGTGCACCATCTGGGTGTCTCACAAGGAGATCTATTAGCACATTTGTAATATCTTTCGGAAATGTCAACTAACACAAACAATCCATTCACCATTTTGGATTACTCTAATTCCAGCCGGATCCTGATGTCCCATCCTTTTCTTAAACTACACCTGTTAGCCCCCATAGGGCATAATTGAGATGGGTGTGGCCAATTATACATACCTCTGTTACAATTGAAGTTAACTCAAAATGCTTATATTTCTCTGCTTGAATTGTAAATACTGATAATCTTCATTAACTGGGCGCCCTGTACCCTTCTTCATCTTGCTTCTTTTACTTGTTCAAACTTGTACCTATCTTCTAAATCTCTCATTGCTTTTTTTTTTTACCATAAGAGTGGATATTCTTACCTTAAGGCTCCTTATCAAAAAGCTTACACACATGTTCGGCTGAAAACTTTACATTTACTCATCATAAGCATGATACAAAATCGAGTTCCTCTGACTCAATTCTTCCACAACTATCTCTCCTACCAACCGTCTTTCTATGTAAGGACCCGCAAAAATTTTAACCAAAACTCGGGGTTTCGTGGTGCCAACATAGGTTCCTGTGTTATTATAGTAGAAATTCTTCACGGTGAGCTTGCGAGCCGCAGTTCTAACTTTTTGGATTGAACAGTACCCTACGGACTGAGTGGAAAATAATCACTTTGCGGACCGCATAATGGCTGGAGAGTGAAGCCGTAAGTTTGGCAAACTTGAGGTCAGTTTTGCAATCGATTATGCGACCGCATAATCGATATGTGAACCGCATATCGGTCACATAATTCCTCTTGGGTTTCTGCGGAGGGAGTTCTACGGTGCATTATGCGACCACATAATAAGTATGTGGACCGCATACTGGTCGCATACCTGAGCCGAAAGTTTAGGCCCCTGAGGGCCATTTCTGCGGTCACTTTGCGGACCGCATAACCATTATGCGGTCGCATATGCGACCGCAGACCTGTGTCGGGGCACCATTTTTCTTAATTTAAAACCTGACCCCCATTCCGTTAAAACACCCATTTAGCCTACTTTGAAGCTCATTTCTGATATTTCTAGTGTGAGAGAAAGAGGGTTCTAGAGGGAGGGCCTAATTCCCATCAATTAATCTTCAACCATCACTCAAAGCTTGGAAATATTCAAGTAGAGCACCAAATTCTTCATCCAAAAAGGTAAGACTTCATCACCCCAGCTCTTAATTTCAAACATATCTATAATGGGGTATTAATAAGATGGTCCATGGGTATGAAGGTTGTTCATCTTGCATGCATGTGATAAAGAGTGTGAGGAAGATAAAAAGTGAACTAGAACTATGAACGTTTTCCTAATTTTGGGTTCAAGTTGTATATTGCTAAAATAGATTAAGGTTGCTAAGGGTTCCGGATAATTGTAGAGTGTAAAGAATCGCAATTGAGGTATGTATGTCTAACTCTTTTCTTCTTAGAATCGAACTCCTGGTGTCCGAATAATTGGTGTAAGTTCCAACTTGATCATACTAGAATTGTTTGCCTTATTGTGTTGGATTGAAAGATTCATGTTCTCTAATCATTTTAGATGGTTACCATGTCATCATTCTATTTGAGAACGTAATTATGATTTTCCAAGCTCTTTCCCTTATGTGTGAAATGCTTTATGTGATGGTACTTATTGAAATGAATGATGATGTTATTTGAACAAATAAAAATGGAAAGACTTGAATTGTAAAATGTTCCCAAGTGCCAAGAACTACTTAATAAATGAGGCTGTTTGTGCCATGTAATGAAGATGGGAAAGAAATGTGAATTGAGTGGACAGTTGAAAGAGGTTATGTCTCAAGTGAGATGGCTTAGCCGATCGGGCCGAGATCGGACGCCATGCTGTACACATGGTGGCATTTGTATTGGAATTATTGAATTACATTGTGGATATGGATATGTCTCACTTGAGATGGCTTAGCCGGTCGGGCCGAGACCGGACTCTGTGTAAAAACATGGTGGCATTGTGAGTTGTCGCTTTGGCACTAAAGATTATTAATCTAATAAGATGGAAAGAATGAATTGGAAACTATGTGACCCTTACTTGGTATTTTCTTTGTATTTCTATGAATTTCCTATTGATTATTATGACTGCCTTCTCTTTGTTTCACTGTTCATTCTACTAAGATTGGTGTTTGCCTTACATACTAGTACTATTCGACAGTACTAACGTCCTTTTTGCCGGGGGCGCTACATCTTTGAATGGATGTAGGTGGTTCCATCGCAGATAGTGCCGATCGCAGATAGTGGTGCTCTCTTTTCCTCCTCACAACAGTCTTGGTGAGCCCAATTTTTCCCAAGGGTATTTTGTCCTTCATTTGTATAAGTTTTCATATTTTGAGGTATAGTCGGGCCTTGTTGCCGGCATTGTCATATTGCTCTTTTGTACTCTTAGAGGCTCCGTAGACGTTTATGTGGGTCATGTATGTATGTTGGATTGAGTTGTATTTTGGAAACTCAACTATGACATAATGTATATAAGGAAAATGAACTAGCAACGTTTATATATTTATATAACTGATCTCTCCCCGGTTTTACAAATGGTGATACGATTCCTATTTGGGTTATGAATGAGTCGGGTAGGAAAGGTTTAATAGGCTTGCTCGACCGAGTTCACTCGGTTGAGCACCGGTCGCGCTCCCTGAGGTTGGGGCGTGACATTCTGGATGTAGGTATCGTTGTATTACGAATAAGATAGAGTTTAGGAAATTGAGTTCTTACAACTGAGCTCTACTACACGATCTAGAGTAAGAAGAAAGAGTGACAGTCCTAAATGCCCTGTAGCCTCCTGCTTATAAGTGTTGTGCACAAAACACCATAAACAAGACTCTACTAGACATGGCTTGTAGACTCCCTAGGACAGAACTGCTCTGATACCACTTTTTGTCACATCCCGAACCTGGGGGCGAGACCGGCACCCGGTGCCTCACCTTTCCTTGCGTACCAACTTGCGACTAAGGGACTCTAAACATATAATGTCATACTTTCGCCATGGGCCACATTGCAAGACAATTGTGAATGCTGAATAAATATAAATATCATGCTAGGCCGACAAGTCCGTTATAACTACTATAGATGGTAAACCAACAAAATATACATAAAAGGCCCACAAGCCCAAAATACTGCACTAACTGACAGGATATGTCTACAAGCGTCTACTGATGGATATACTGTGATCGGAACAAGGCCCTGACCTACTCATATCATATATACATATATACACAAGATGTACATAAAGCTCTAGACCCGGTAACTTCGAAGGGCATGGAGCTTACCGATCAAGCTGAATTCGGGCAACACCTAATGAGGAGGCCTACCCGTCTGTCTGTCTGAACCTGCACGCATGAAATGCAACGCCCCCTGAAAAGGGACGTCTGTACGAAATAATGTACCGAGTATGTAAGGCAATATACTGAAAGCTGAAACTGAATTGATAATATAATAACTGAAAGTAACTGCGAGTCAAAGATAATCTGAAGATATGCTCACCTGCTGATACTGACTCAACTCTCTCAATATAGTAAGTAAAATAGCTGTCCGGCCTTATAAGGCTCGGTATATATAACTGATCTGCCGTAGTAGGCTCGCACATAGGCGCTCGGCCATACTAGGTTGTGTATCTCGGCCATGCTGGGTTCGCTCATAGGCGCTCGGCCATAGCAGGCTCGGTATATAACTTATCATATGATCAGGCTTTGTAATACTATATATATAGGCTCTCTGCTCTCTTGACTGGTAGAAGACAATATGTAATTGAATATGAAGTCCCGATAAGGAGAATACTATAATTTATGAGACTAGGATAATGTATATAAATTCGGGAGTATGAACTTCTCTTTATGCCTCGTTATCAAACACATGTAATTATGAGATCATGCCAAAATGAAGGAAGGGATTAGCCTTAACATACCTGAGCCGGTTCTCTTGACAATTCCTCTAATACACGTCAATTACGACAACATGTAATCGGCAAGATCGGAGTAGGGAAGAATCCGTATGATATTCTTGAGAAAGATTGCACCGTACTCCCTTAAAATTTCAATACCTCACGTTGCTAAGATGCTAAGAGATCTTGTTTTGAATTTTGTTTCAAGAACATTACATTATTAAGATGCAAACTTTTTGTTTTAATTTGCTGAAGCCTTCATCTCTCACGTTATAGAGACATCAACATCTCACATACTAACTCAGGAAGATCTCTTATAATTTTGTGGGTTGTGGGCCCCACTTATGTATGACTTGGCCACCAATAATTCCTCCAATTTTGCAACCTTTCAATCTGACTTAAGAGTCACTTAAATGATCATATGTTGCTGCCACGTTGGGGATTCTTAAACTTATCCACTCATTTTCTTAATTAACTAGTTAATTCCCCACTAATCCAATAATTACCCAATTATCCACATAATTAAGAATTATCTCAAATTACTTAAAATACTACTCATCTTTAACACACTTTGTATACCTTACTATTATGGTCATGTGGTACCTTGTATGGCACTAGTCCATAAATATCGGGTATTATAGCTCGGACCGTATTTTATCCCAAATTTTCAAATTTCAACAAAACTCATTTTCATCGATTTTCTTTCCCTCTCACCTTCATGAATTTACTTATCCCTTGTTTGAAATAGCATAATACTTATAATCCTAAAATAATCTCATTTCCGAGCTTACGTCGATTAACTTACGATGAAACTTTAACGTACAAAAAATATGGGATGTAACATCTCATTTTCGAGCTTTTATCAATTTATTTATGGCGCACTTTCACGTACAAAAAATATGGGGTGTAACAGTCACTTTTTTCAACATAAGGTTAGGTTTGTTACTTATTGAGTACATGGGGTCGGTTGTACTCATACTACACTTCTGCACCTTGCGTGCAGATTTGGATGCTGATGTTGTTGTGTATGGCAGGAGCTAGCATTGAAGATATACCTGTATTCTGTCATAGCTGCATCTTCTTCTTGGTAGCTTTAGAATTATTAATTTGTTCATGTATATTTCAAACAGATGATGTATTTATTTCATTACAGATTGAAAACTCTAAATCTTAGAAACTCTTGATTTGTACTACCAGTCCTTGGGAATTCTTTGTATAGAAGTTCAACTATATTATCATTACAATTTGTCAGCAAATCCTAATGAATTGGATTATTATTGCTAATTGGCTTACCTAGCGGTCTGGGTTGGGTGCCATTATGACTAGTTGAATTTTGGGTCGTGACAAGTTGGTATCAGAGCTCTAGGTTCATAGGTTCTACAAGTCATGAGCAAGTTTCTAGTAGAGTCTTGATAATCGGTATGATTACGACCATACCTATCTGCGAGAGGCTATAGGGCTTTTAGGATAAACTTCCCATCTTTCTTTCCTTATCATGCGGTATTGATTTAGCTTGAAGCCTATCTATTTGAATTCCTTCCACTCACTCGTATGCGCATGTGAGCTCTCGGTATTAGCTCTACATCGACGGCTTGTGGAGTTCCATGTATGAGGTGCGAGATATGTTTTTTGTGTTTTGGTGATGGGTCAGTCTGAAGGACTTGAGGCTGGGTTTGGACCACAACTTAGGCTCGGTAGTTTCAGTTGTGTAAGCATGTGCTTTTGGACTTCTATATCCAGTGGTATCCCACAAATTTGTGGCCCGATGAGTGGTTGGATGACTAAATAATAAGTATGATGTGACTGTGGGTTGTGTTCAGATGGTTTGAATATGGCGAGAAGAGTTTGCTTGAGATGTAAAAAAGGACTATTGGGTGCTTGATTTCTATCTTGATATGACGTGTAGTCTCGAGTTATGAGTGTGTTCAAGGATCTTTCATGTTGTTTAATTGTGGGACGAATTAGATTCTCATGTCTTATTGATGATTTCTGACTCAGGAAGATTAAGTGATAGCGTAGTAGTTGTGGCTGTGAAAGGGTATAGAGAGATGTCAGTTTGAGGCTAAGTAGGTGGGTTATAACCTACGGGGTAATCTACGGATGTCTGATCCTTATGATGTTATGAGGAGGGTTTCTTTACTACCAGTGGGTTATAGGTATTGCGATTTGAGTTTGGATTGGTTGAGAAAGTTGACCTGACTGTCACGAGGATGAATGAGAACTTAGCAGATGATTTGAGGTACTATATGGTTTGTGCTTTAAGAGCTTACGAAGGATTTAGTTAAATCTCACTACGATATTATGGCAGTAATAGAGTATGGGCATTGTGAGTTATCGAGTGTTTTGATCTATGACTTTGATCGAAGTGGGGGAGTCTTCTATCGATGATTTGATTGCATGGTTACATGTTGTATTGGTTTCGGTCTGAGGCATACTTCTGGATCGGTTATGACTTGCAATGGCTGGTTTTGAGGATGGCTTAAGCAAGGAATTTTTTGGATGCATGGTGTATTATACTTTATGGGCATATGAGAATCATGGAATGATTGAGTTATTATTCGTGAAGGATGTAGTGCGCATGGAGTAGGAATTGCTCAGTTATGTTAAGGCAGGGTTACTTCTTTGGGTGTTGTTGTGCTAATAGAGAACAGGTCGTTCGGCCCGTTTGGTCGGTGCAATTGAGATTTGAGCATAGTGGATGACTCTCGAGAAGGTTCTAATGGATTCAAGATTTATATGTAGTAATTGAGAATTTTTTGGATTTGTATATGGCTAGAATCTGAGATTTACATTGGATTATATCGAGAAGTAAACACCTTTAGATTCACAGAAGGTCTCTTTAGAGTGAGAGTTTCGGTTATGGTACTTTTGGGGTGCTTAAGAGGGAATACAGTGGCTTATGAGCCTTAGGGCGGTGTGGTTTTAATCTAGGATCTATTGTAGTGAGCTTTGGGTAAGGATTGTGGTGTTCTTGCAAGGAGAAGTGTCAAGTTGAGGGTAATTCAGAAGGAACTCGGAGAAAATAGGACAGCTTGGTAGTAGGTTAGATCAGCACAGTAATGGATATGATCGATTCTTTGGGTACTTATGGCTTGTTTGAGTTAGAGAGATTCTGTTCTGATAGCTTGATTATGTGAAAATGGGTTTTGAAGAGTTCTCAATGGTTTCTACCATGATTTGAGATGGATATTTCCTACCGGCATGCGGAGCATGTTGCGTATTGTGATTTTCTCCTGGATGGAATCAAATGGAAAGTTTCTGACTGATTGGGTATGTATACTGCTGGTGACTCAGAGTTGATTATGAGATTCGCATGCTTTTCATATGATGGCATGATAGATGCGGTGTGTTGTGTGGGATTGAGAATTGCATGTGCAAGGCCACAGTTTAGTTTTGAAGGGGAGGTCATGAATTATTAGGCAACATGGACAATTTCAGATGACTAGATGGATGATATCACTACTTGGTAATGCCTGAGAGGGTGCGCATTTCAGAAGGGGCACTGTGTTTTGACTTACGGATGCTTCATTGGTATTGCGATACTCGCCTGGTTGATCGACTGTTGATGTTCATATTTTGCTATTTGGAATAGAAGAAGTATATAAGTGTTCCTCGTGGAATGATCGTGTATGAGAGATGTGTTAGACATTCGGGCGGTGGAGTTGGGATCGGATATGGTGATTCGTGTATTCTATGGATTGGAGACTAGGAGTTCCCAGAAGCAGATTGTTTCGTGGTTGCGAACTGTGAAGATGTGGCCAAAGTTAGCTAGATAGCGGTACATATTATTGTTAGATAATTTTGGACTTTTGGAGGGCTATTTATCCATTTGGGGATGACCGAAGTTGGTTTGGGGGCCCATTGGTAGGCCCGAGGAGGATGTGTGTTCTGCATAGGATCAGATTTGTTTACTCTGTACTGCTATTATTGAGGGATGTGCCATTCAGTTAGAATTGATTTTATTCGTATCTGATATGTTCTATGTGTTACTCTTCCAAGCTACGAGGGGTTGTGATTCGTTGGTTATATGCACACATGGTGCGGTTTTATTTGGGCCTTATAGCGAAATTCAAGCGATCTGGTGATTGGGGTGTGGAATGGTTGACTATGCCTTGGTTATGGTCCTTTTTGGGTTGTGGTGTATTGTGTTATTTGCTTCTCCATGGTATTGGTCATGCACTTGTGTACTTGGTGTCATTTTCCATTTTTAGGTGCATTTGAATTGTTGCGTAATGGTGCACGGATTGCACGGCTTATGGCTTGAGGTTGTATCGGTGTGGCATGTTAGTAAAGTGGTTGTATTTGATGAGATGTGGTCGTAGGACCTAGAATGGGTGCTATCGGATTTGGTTGTGGTACATTTGGAAGGATAGTGTCATTGATCGACTTAGAAATTGGCTATAGTTCTTATCGAAGGAGGGGGAGCTCCATGGCTTGTTGATATGATGAGTGGTTATGAGTTTTTGCATGTTTCTTTCATCATCGACAGTGTACAAATATTTTGAACGAGGTTTTATTTGATATTAGGTTTACTACCGGTATCAGGTTTGTTTTAAGCAGTTACTGTGATCGGGAATTATTGATACGAGTAAGCGAGTTGTGTGGTATATCATGTGATTGCATCTTGGGTTATGGTTATGGTTTGATACATCCTGTTCGGACTCATACAGTGTGTAGATGCGAGATTCGGGTCTTGTAAGGAATTTTGGATGTTGGAAATTAGGTTCTAAGGCTTACGGACTAAGGTTAAAGTAATGATCTTCAGTTATGATTGTCACACCTCCTTTTTTCCGAGGGGATAAGGGGTTTTTCCAATTAAAGTGACATTAATCGAAATGAGATTTTTTATTTAATTTCAGAGCTGCCACTTGGGATAATTTATGGTGTCCCAAGTCACCGGTTTATTTTAAATCCCAAATCGAGGAAATTGACTCTATTTATGGTCCGCGAACATAGAAGACTGGGTAAGAAATTTTGTTAACCCGGGAGAAGGTGTAAGGCACTCCCGGATTTTGTGATTTTAGCACGGTCACTTTACAATCATACCTGGCTTAATTAATTTGTTTAATTACGTATTTTAGAACCTATGTGCGTTTTATCCTTTTTTACCGCTTTTAATTGTTTGATTATTCGTGATTATGGAGTTATCTTGAAAACGAGTCACGCGTACGTGTACTCTTTTGTTTGGTGTGTCCAGAATCATGTCACGCGTACGTGTACATAATTAATAATACTTTATTATTATTAAGATTGTCGGACCAAAATCGCGCGAACGCATACCTTGATTTATTTCGGGAATTATAATTATGTCACGCGAACGTGTACATAATTACGATAATAACTTTAAAGATTTTGTGAATTACTAACAAGATCAATTGTATTGCTAAACTATTAAAGATATCTACGACTAAATAAATTACTAACATTCTATCTTGAAATCATTCCACATTTTGGGCCTATTAGTAGAAATTACGTTTGGCCCATTGCTTTTACGAGGCAATAACAATCAAGGCCCAATTACGGTGATAAGCTTCAACCAAGCTAACATTCATTCTAACTCTTAATTTCTAGCTTTACAAATTAGTCACTAAGATAAAGGATTAAATTCAAAACCAAGGCAAAATGAACTGGAGAGCCCATTATTTCATTGAAGAAAATTCTTGTAACTTAAAGTTCCCATATCATCACTTCACAAGACAAATTGCTTACTAAGGAAACTACTCAAAATAGATAAGAAAAATTGGATTATTAATGAGATTAACCATATGATTTGCTAAGAAAATTAAAGGAATGAACTAAGAGGAAACGTACTCAAAAGCGTACTGTTCAAACACAGAAAACTAAGAAACAAAAGTCATCCATATCACACAAATTAAATCAATACAAACATGATCCAGAACATTAGCGAGAAGAACAAATTCGAAAAGGGAGATGAACCTTTGTATTAATGAGGCAAACCCAGAATTAGAATTTTGGCCAGAACAAATTGAATGACAACCGGATCTGAAGGCCACCCCGCGGGAACCTCAAAACTCGCCGGGTAAAGCTCATCGGAAAATTCGACTCGAACCCGATAAAAAATATTGTTGTTTTGTGAGGAAAGACGGCTGTTTTCGAGCTATTTTTCAGCTGAATTTGGAGCTTTTTTGGGGCTGATTCGGCAACTGTTTTGGGGTCGTTTGGGACGAAAAGGGGGCTGGTTTTGACAGCGTTTTTGGGGCTGTTTCTGGGTGGATTTTAGCTGCGTTTAAGCACTGATTTTTAGCTGTTTGGTGGCTGAAGAGGAAGGGCGATTTTGCTGCATTTTTGGGGGTATTTTAGAGCTGCGTTTCAACTGGATTTTCAAGGTGTTTGTGGTGATGTTTAGGTGGTGTTTTGGAGGTGAAAACGAGAGCTTCTAATGGAGGAGAATGGGCAGGGAGCTATGGCTGCCTTCAGCTAAATTTTCACCAAGAGAAAGGGGCTCTTTTCATTTTTGTCCAGATCTATTTTTCGGTCCTCCCTCACCTCTGTGTTTTCCATTCTTCTTTTTCTCGTGTGGGTCCCTAAATTGTGTGAGTGAGTGGAAGATATATAGGTGTAGGTATAGAGATTAATTGGTGGCATGTGAGTTTTGAGGGAGAGCATGTGAGTTTGTTATAAAGGATAAGGAAGACTCTTGCCACATGGTAATGACTCATTGACTTTTGCTTTAATTAATATTTTTTATTTTCTTTTAAGAGTGTAAAATAAAAATATTAGCTAAATATTTTTAAAAATCAAGAACATATAATTTTTTTTAGTGATTTTTAATTTTCTTAAATAAAACCTACTAAAAATGAAATAAATGTTAAAATATGTAGATTAAATTTAAAATTATTTACATACTAAAAAGTGTTGAAAAATCACAAGTATGGTAAAAAATTAGGTGATCACAGCTGCCCCTCTTTGCTTGGGAACATGAAGAGTTTTCAGGCAAAGACAAATTGAACCGTGTGACTAATTTTTGACCAAATCTTTATTCAAAAGGGAAAATAAACAAAGGAAAGGGTGCAACCGAGTCCTGGTTTTGGACAGCCTACATATCCCGGGTCATAAGGGAATCAGGTCGCGTGTAGTTTAAGGAGAGTGATGGAGTGATGGGTTGAGTAGTCGAGTGAGGTTCCGTCGAGGCTCCGGTCCGTGGTCGTGTTATTATATCAAAATCAAAACTTAAAGGAACTAAACAACCCTATCAGCTATGAGTTACAAGATTCCTATCTATAGGTTTTCTGAAGCTTGATCTTGAGTCTTGAATGGTTCTTCATGCAGACTTTTGATTTGAACCTTGATGCTTGCTAGCTGCAGGTGCTAGTTCATTCTTCTATGGCTTCTTCAGATAAAAACGGGGAATGCAGTGCTCGTGACTTCAGCCATGTCTTGAGTAGTTCACATCTTTCATCTGTTTCTGCATTTTGGATTCACTTATTTTTTCTTTTCTTTTCTTTATTCTGGATTGACTCCTTCTTTTGATCATCTCCAACCCTGTGACTCCGAGGTAAAACCTGCTCAGACACCAAAACAAACAAACGAACGAAATTTTTCTGTCCCAATATTCACTAGGAAAATTTCATGAGTTATTTGTAACAAAACTCTAAACTACTTCTTTATTAATAACAATATAAAGTCGGGAATGGTGTACCTCGAAAAGATCATGATGATTTCTTTTTTTTTTTGAATGGTGTTCCTTTATTGTCAAAAGGATATCTCAACTAAGGATTGGTGTACCTTATGTTGGGAAAATGTGGCCAGGGAATGGTATACCCTATATTGGCAAAGATATCAGGGAGTGGTGTACCCTGCATTTAAGATCAAATCAACTAGGGAGTGGATACCCTATGTTGGAAAGGAGACTAGGGAGTGGAGACCCTATGTCTAAAAATAAAATCAACTAGGGAGTGGAGACCCTATGTTGGAAAAGAAGACTAAGGAGTGGAGACCCTATGTCTAAAATAAAAATCAAGTAGGGAATGGAGACCCTATGTTGGAAAAGAAGACTAGGGAGTGGAGAACCTATGTCTAAAATAAAAATCAACTAGGGAGTGGAGACCTTACGTCTAAAATAAAAATCAACTAGGGAGTGTAGACCCTATGTTGGAAAAATAAACTAAGGAGTGAAGACCCTATGTCTAAAATAAAATCAACTAGGGAGTGGAGACCCTATATCCAAAACGAACCAAGAAGGATTTTTTTTGGGTTTTTTTCTTTTTTTTTTGTTGAGAAAAATCATTTTCAATGATGTGTTGTTAGGATTACATGGATTGGGGTGACGTGGAATCACCCCTGGGTATGTGCATTGTAAGGTTACACGGCAATTTGATGGCTTTGGAATGACCCTTGGCACATTCGAGGACGAACGTATGTTTAAGTGGGGGAGAATGTAATGACCCGCCTGATCGTTTTGAGCATTTGCATTCCGTTCAGCTATTTGAAGTCTTGAGCAACATCGTAAAATGTATTATGACTTGTGTGAATCGTCGGTTTTGGTTTTCAGGTTATTCAGAATTGATTTGGAAGAATGAATTTCATGATTGAAGCTTTAAAGTTGGAAGAGTTGACCAAGCTTGACTTTTGTATATTTGACCCCGGATCAGAGTTTTGATGGTTTTGTTAGGGCCGTATGATGATTTTGGACTTGAGCGTATGCCAGAATTTGCATTTGGATATTTTTAGAAGGTTTCTGCACTAATTGGCGAAAGTTGGAAATTTGAAGGTTTGAAATGTTCATAAGTTTGACCGAGAGTTGACTTTGAGGATATCAGATTCGGATCGTGGTTCTAGGAATTGGAATATCTTCGTTATGTCATTATGTCATTTGGGACTTGTGTGCAAAAATTGAGTTCATTCCGAGTTGATTCGATACGGTTCGACACGAGTTTTAGATGTTGAAAGTTCAAAAGTTTATTAAGTTTGATTTGAGGTATGATTCGTCATTTCGATGTTGTTATGCGTGATTTTCAGCCTCGAATAGGTCGGTGTTAGGCTATGGGACTTGTTGGTATGTTCGGACGGGATCCCGAGGGGATCAGGCGTGTTTTGGATTGATTTCAGAAAAATTTTCTTCATGTTTTCATTGCTGGTTGCTGCTGGTTTTCTGGTGCATCAATTGTCCTTCGCGATCGCGAAAATGGGCATGCGATCACGTAGAGGAAATCTGGAGCTGGGGCTTTTTCTTCATCGCGGTCGCGATTGGATGGTTGCATTCGCGTAGGGCTGTGTGTATTACTGTTCGCGTTCATATGATGGGCACCGCGATTGCGTAGAGCAGAGATGAGAAACTGGGATCTGGAATTTCTTCAACGCGTTCGCGTAAGATGGGATGCATCCTGAAGCTTGGTCGCCTGTGTGCTTCGCATTCGCACGGGTATTTTCGCGATCGCGTAGCGTATTGTTGGAGGCAGTGTTGTTTGTTCTTTGCGATAGCGAAGGTTGTTCCGCAATCGCTTAGGGTAATTCTGGGCAGTGCATTTTTCTTCTTTGTGATCGCGATGTTATGTCCGCGATTGCGATTCATTGATTCGTCTAGTGATTAGAAAGTACTCTATTTTGGAGGTTTCAGCCATTTTTGCATATTTAGAGCTATGGAGCTCAGATTGAGACGATTTTTGAAGAGATTTTCACAATATGGATTGGGGTAAGTGTTCTCTACTCGGTTTTGATTATATTTTATGAATCTATCCTCGTTTTTGGGTTTTGTTTGATGATTGGAAAAGAGAAATTGGGGGTTTTTGTCTAAAATTTTATAAAGTGATTTTTGAGTTTTGAACATCGATTCGGAGTCGGATTTGAGTGAAACTAGTATGGTTGGACTCGTAACTGAATGGGTTGTCGGATTTTGTGAGTTTTGTCGGGTTCTGAGGTGCGGGCTCGGGTTTGACGTTTTGGTTGACTTTGGTCTTTTGATTAAAGATTCGATTTTTATCATTTGGAATTATTTTCTTAGGCATTAGTTGATGTTCTTGCGTTGCGTTTGGCTAGTTTCGAGCCGTTCGGAGGTTGATGCCTGCGGGATGGCATTTCTAGAGTATTGTGTGGCTTGCTCGGTATTGGATTTGGCTTGTTCGAGGTAAGTAACGCTTCTAAACTTGGTGCTGAGGGTATGAACCCCGAATATACGTCTTATATGTTTGGTGTTGAAATAATGCACATGCTAGGTGACTGTGTGTGGGTGTGCACCATGTGAATTATGATTCTGTTATTTCTGTGGTACCGTGTAGTTACCTAATCTTGTCATTATCCATGATATTTCTACTTGCTATTGTAATTGAGCTGTGATCCATGTTAGAAATCATGTTTAGGCTATATGCTTATCCTGTTGGGACCCACCGAGGTCATTTTTGTTGTTGAGTTATTTGCTTAAATTGCAATTACATACTCAGTCATACTCATTCATTGCATATCATATCTCAGTCTCTGTTATCATTTGTCTTACATCATATTATTATTGTTTGGGTCGATCGACATGAGATTTGTGAGGCCGAGAGATTGATGACTGATTGAGGTCGAGGGCGTGATTGTGAGGATGTTTATGGGATGGGCTGCACACCGCAACAGGCTTTATTGATTTATGCCATGATTGGCTTATATTCGCGCTTGGGCAGGATCTGCCCCTCCGGAGTCTGCACACCCACATTGAGCGCATGTACCTACTGAGTGCGATAGCCGAGTGCCGAGTGCCGAGTGCCGCGTGCGAGTGCCGAGAGCGAGTGCCGAGTGATTGGGAGGACTGAGTGACTGCGAGGACTGAGTGATTGGGGGGATTGTGTGGCGGGGAGGACTGAGTGAATTGATACTCTGAGAGTATGCATATGGTTTTATCAATGTGTTGCATTGCATTCGATATGCACACTTGATATACAGGTATAGAGATGCATTTTCCTCATGCTGTATGGTATTGCGTCATTCATGAATTCACATACATATTGACATGTAGGCATAAAGATGTACTTTCCTCATGCCATTTGATAATGAAACATCTTACCTGTTGTTGAAAGTTTTTGGGAAAATCACAATTTTTCATATTTACTCACATTTTGGTGATTTCAGTAAAAGATTTGGGTTTTCACTGTTATACTTGAAAAGCATGCCTATTTTCCGGAACTGTGAATGAGCTGAGCATTTTATCTATGAGTTATTTCTTGTGCCACTTTTATTATATTGTTATGAGTTGTTGTTGGCTATTGATGTTGGACTCTGACCTTTGTCCCAGCTCGTCACTACTTTCAACCTAAGGTTAGATTTGTTACTTATTGAGTATATGGGGTAGGTTATACTCATATTACACTTCTGCACCTTGTGTGCAGAATTGGATGCTGATATTGCTGTGTATGGCGGGAGCTA
Source organism: Nicotiana tabacum (assembly GCF_000715075.1). Lineage (NCBI taxonomy): Eukaryota > Viridiplantae > Streptophyta > Magnoliopsida > Solanales > Solanaceae > Nicotiana > Nicotiana tabacum. The sequence goes on along the minus strand of NC_134094.1, from coordinate 61,133,401 downwards.
GCATTGAAGATGTACCTGCGTTTCGATCATAGCTGCCTCTTGTTCTTGGTAGCTTTAGAATTATTAATCTGTTCATGTATATTTCAAATAAATATTGTATTTATTTTATTCCAGCTTGAAAACTCTAAATCTTAGAAGCTCATGATTTATACTACCAGTCCTTGGGAATTCTTTGTATAGAAGTTCAGCTATATTATCATTACATTTTCTCAGTAAATCTCAATGAATTGGATTATTGTTGCTAATTGGCTTACCTAGCGGGTTGGGTTCAGTGTAATCACGACTATTTGGATTTTGGGTCGTGACAGACGAGTTTCTGGTTGATTGTGATGTGGGATCTTGTGTGATGAGTTATTGAGCATTAAGTTGGAAGATTGGCCATTCAAGTGACCGTTTGTGCATATTCATGCATTTTTACATGCTTTATACATGCATATCATCTATACATGCCAGTTGAGAGAATCCAATGTGATCAGTTATTGAGCATAAAGGTGGAGGCTTGGCCATTCAAGTGATTCTATGTGCATATTCATGTATTTACATGTTTTATCCACGCATATCATTTACATATGCTAGTTGATGCATTTTACATATGCATGAGACTTGCTAATAAGTTGTTGGACACTTGGAGAGTGTCGGATTAATGAAAAAAGAGAGTTATCATCATACATTGATATGTTGGACTCATGTAAAGGTTCCTAAACATGGTATATAGAAATTGATATAGAAGTGGATCCTTGTTATATACAGACATTCTACATTCATGTATGAGTGTTTGAGCATACACTACATGTTGCTTGTATCTTTTGTGTGCTGAGTTGGTGCAAGCGGTATTTGCTTGATCTGTTTAATTGGCAAAGCTTGTTTATAACCTTTACCCTAGTTGTGTACCTCTTTATTGATATCCGTGATTCTATGACTGTCTCTTGGATACTTCTATGTATTACGCATGTTATTGAGCTGCACAGGTTATGCAAAGTGAGTATCTTTTGACTTTAAAAACCTTATAACTACTTCACTGAGGTTAGTCAAGATACTTACTATCACGACCCAAAATCCAACCAGTCATGATGGCACCTAATCCAACCCGCTAGACAAGCCAGGTAACAATCAATACAACTATATTGAAATAATAAGGTATCAATAAATGAAATAACTGAAACTCTATACAATAACCCAAGGACTGGTAATACAAATCATGAGCTTCTAAGACTTGGATTTTACAAAGCTAATACGAAATAAATACATCATATGTTCGAAATATACATATACAGATTTATAAAATCTAAAGCTACCGAGGACAAGTGGAAACTATATCCATAAAACAGGTACATATTCAATGCCAGCACCCATCATACACAACAACATCAGCTCCAAGATCTGCACGCAAGGTGAAGAAGTGTAGTATGAGTGCAACCAACCCCATGTACTCAATAAGTAACAAATCTAACCTCAGGTTGAAAGCAATTTCGAGCTCGAAAAATAGTCGGAGTCCCACATCATTAGCCAATAACAACTCGTAATAATATAATGAGAATAGTAAAGGTAATTAACTCAAGAGATATATGCTCAGCTCGTTCACAATTACGGAAAAATAGACATACTTTTCAAGTATGATAGCCAAAGTCCAAATCTTACCACCGAAATCAACTAAACAGGAGTTTGTCAAAAAAACTTCTTTTTTCCAATCTACAACATCAAATAAGAATTTACGCTTACCAATTAGCATGAGGAAAGTATATCTCTATGCCTACATATCAATATACATGTCTAGTCATCAATTATCATATGTCGTTAAGCATGAGGAATATACATCTATATACATCTCTATGCCTATATGTCAAATATACATGTCAAATCACCAAATATCATATTACCGTCTAGTATGAGGAATATACATCTCTATGCCAACATGTCAATATACATGTCAAATCATCAATATCATCATAGTAAAACCGTTAAGAATAACTACACTTAGCACACTCACAATGCCTGGCCCAAGGCCCTCACCATCACACACATCAATGCTGAGCACTGTATGTGTGCCTGACATAAATGCCCATCACTAAATAATGTATATAAAGCACTGTGCCAAGCACTGTGCCTGCGCCCACTGCTGGCATGTCAGACTTCGGGGGGGGGGGGGGATCCTGCCTAAATGCTAATCATAAGCCAATATGGCCTGGTGCACGCGTAGCCTCAAAATCAGTAATGCTTTGCCCAACGTGGGGCTTGGCGTACACGTCACCTCAATATCAATATAATTGTTGCGTCGTGCAACCTGATCGAACATATCAAGAAGCATGATAGAAACACAAGGCACATCATAGCCTACGAACTACTCGAATCATGAATACCTCGGTGCACGCACACACGCTCGTCATCCCAACCCATCTCAAATAGCACAGTTCTCAGGTATATAATTACTCTCAAATCCAAGTTTAGATATGTTATTACCTCGAGCAAGCCAAATCCAATACCGAGCAAGCCAAACAATACTCTAGAAATTCCATCCCGTGTGAATCGACCTCCGAATTGCTCAAAACTAGCCAAAAGCAACTCAAAAATATCAAATAATGTCAAAGGAAACTAACCCAAGTGATAAAGGTCGAATCTTTAATCAAATTCTCGAAATCAACCAAAACGTCAACCCAAGCCCGCATCTTGGAAGCCTATAAAACTCACAAATTCTGACAAATCATTCAATTACGAGTCCAACCATACTATTTTCACTCAAATCCGACTCCAAATCGATGTTCAAATCTCAAATATTCACTTTGGAAAAATTTAGACAAAACCCCCCAATTCCTCTTTTAATCATCAATCAAATGCCAAAATCGAAGATTGAATCATGTAATATAATCAAATCCGAGTAGAAAATACTTACCCTAATCCCAGTAGTTAAAATCCTCTCCAAAATCTCTCAAATCTGAGCTCCCCAACTCAAAATGTGATAAAATGAACAAACCCTCGAAATATATACAATCTGCCTAGGCATTCCGCATCTGCGAACCTCCAGCCGCTTCTACGACGTCGTTTCTGCCACACAAATTTTGCTTATGCGGAAACTACTAAATAGCCGACTTCTCGCACCTGCGGACATTCTTTGCTTCTACGCAATCACAGGTGCACGGGAATCCGCTTCTGTGCTCCATCTCGCTTCTGCGCCCCAAACCATCGCTTCTGCGCAACAGCAGATGCGTCCATATTCCTGCATCTGCGAAGATCCCAAACTCGTTCCCTTTTCGCTTCTTCGATAATTAAACCTGGATCTGTAGGCTCGCATCTGTCGCCATCTCTCTGCAGATGCGGACACACCAGAACCAGAACCTTCAGCAAAGCCAACATAGCCCAAAATGATCCGAAACCAATTTGAAACTCGCCCGAGCCCCTCAGGACCACGACCGAACATGCCAACAAGTCCCAAAACATACAACTTACCTACTCGAGGCCTCAAATCACACATAATAACATCAAAACCATGAATCACACATCAAATCAAGCTTAATGAACTTTTGAACTTTTAACTTCCAAAACGCGTGCTGAACCTCATCAAATCAACTCGGAATGATCTCAAATTTTGCACACAAGTTCCAAATTACATAACAAACCTATTCCAACTCCCGGAACAACAATCCGAACCTAATATCATGAAAGCCAACTCCCGGTCGAACCTATGAACTTTCCAAACTTTCAAAGTACCATTTTTCGCCAATTAGCGCCAAAGCCTTTTTGACACATCCAAATGCAAATCCGGGCATACGTCAAAGTCCAAAATCACCATCCGGACCTAACAGAACCATCCATACTCCACTCTGAGGCCAAATACACAAAAGTCAAACTTGGTCAACTCTTCCAACTTAAAGCTTCCTATTTAAGAATCATTCTTCCAAATCAATTCCGAATAACTCGAAGACCAAAAACGACCATACACGCAAGTCATAATGCATTGTATGAAGCTACCCATTACTTTAAAACACCAAACAAAATGCAAATGCTCAAAATCACCGGTCGGGTCGTTACATTCTCCCCCATACGTTCGTCCTCGAACAAGCCAAAAGTTGTTCCAAAGCAATCAAATCACCGTATAACCTCCCCATACACATACCCGTGGGTGATCCCACATTGCACCAATCCATATAAGCCTGGAAACACAACCTAACTGAAGATCCTTACTTCAATCTTAGCCAATAGACCTTAGAATCTAATATCCAATATCTGAAATCCATTAAATGACCCAAATCTTGCATCCACATACTGTATAAGTATAAACAAGATGTATCAAGCCATAACCATAACCCAAGATGTAATCACATAATTTACCGCATAACTCAGATACTCATAGCAATAACTTCCAACCACAATAGTTGCCCATTAACTATAAAGCCCTATAAATTTGCATAGTTGACTCGGGCTATTTATGTATGTTTTAGAGGGTAATAGAGTCAATCTCAAAATTTGTGCGGACCCACACAATGGGATAGAGGTGATCGAAATATGATAATGTATGTATAATTCAAGTTGAGGTGGTTGGGAATGTCAAAATCGCAAAAGGAAGTAAAAACATAAAGTTTGAAAAGTTGGTTGAAATTGCAAAAACAACGCGTTTAGGCGCTAACGCGCACAGAAGGAAAATTGAGTTGGCAAGGACTAGACCATCGCATTTAGTCTGTAACGCACGCTCAACTTGCACTAGGAAATTTTGCGTGAACTGTGATAGCACATGTTGTGCGCGTGATGCGCGCCCCCCGCGAGGTCCTCTGTAATATATAAATACATTAGCGGAGAGAGAGAAAAATAAATGAATTTCAAGGCTACGGCTTTTCTCTCCATCACCCATCCAACCAAGGCTTCCAATACACACTTAAGGTGAGTTTTAAGTATGTTTTTATGATGATTTCACTTCTCAATCACTAGATACAATAGGGCTTTGTCTTGGATTCCATAGGAATTTTTCAAAATCTCAAAAACACCCCAAAAGTTGTCTTTCAAGATTTGGACTACAAGAGGTAATTCTTCACCCTTAATCCTACATGCTTGGATTGTTAGTGAATATAGGACAGCCCAGTGCACTAAAGCTCCTGCTATACGCGGGGTCCAGGAAAGGGCCGGACCACAAGGGTCTATCGTACGTAGTCTTACCCTGTATTTCTTCAAGAGGCTTACTCCTACATGCATGGATTGTTAGTGAATATATGAGCAAAAATAGGTATTAGCACTTATGGGATGGTGATTGGAAGACATAAGTGCTTACCTAAATAATTGGGTGTTGTAGAGATTTTCTAATGAGTTAATTAGTAAGATTTGGTGGATGTGAGTTCATTGATGATTATAATGATACTAAAGAAGGCAGTTAGTAGACAAAGGATGTGGTAGTATCTCTTGTTTATGGGAAGGAGGGATTGTTGAATGAAGAAATGCCATTACTAGAGGTAGTAGAATGCTATACACTCTAGGTATTTGATAAAATGCCTAAATAACCTAAAACCTGGAAATATTTACTAATATTTTATCCAATTGTATTATGCTGATGTAGATTGAAATTGTACGAGTACTGGGAGGTTTTATTATCATTAAAGAGCTGAATCAAGGTATGTCGGTTAAACTTCTTTTCTAGAATCGGAATCCATGAGTTCTTCGTAAGTTCCAAATATGGTTTGTTCAAACTCCTATTGCTATTGTTCCGGATTGCTTCCGATGGTCGATTTACCTAAATACTTATGTACTCGAATCATATTCAAATTTCCCCTATCATATTATGATCCCCCTTCATGGGAAGAATGTTCAAATACGGCTGTAACTAATGCTTATGATTTGAATCCGTGTTTCAATTGTAAATCACCATGCTCTCCTTTGTAAGTATTTCTATTGTGGTTTGAGCTCTTATATACTCATGAGTGGAAACTATAGATATCATGCTCCCCTTTTGGGAAAAGTATTCCAAGGATAAATGATGTATTAATTATTTATGATTTCAACTCATGTTTCGATTGTCAATCATTATGATCCCCTTTCGGAAGAAATTCAATGTGTTTAAGGCACTCATTATTCATGAATTTAAAGCTATGATTTCTCGAATGTTCTACATATTGATATTTATGATAATGATCCTTGGAAGTAAAGGAATGAAAGTGTGAAATACGTGATGCGGCTATCATAGCAGGAACAAAGATTTACATGTATGACCAAGAGTGCCAATGAACTGAAAGATGATATGAAAGGCTATCAGATGAATATATGTATAAATATATTTATATTTCCTTTATATACAAAAGTGTTTGGGAGTATCGTTATGGTACCGAGGAAGTGTGGGTTGTAAAGGCCCACACCCAAAACTACACGTGCCGGTGTAGGAGATGATTGAGAGACAAATTCCATAGTACTATGATGAGATTATTCCCCTTAATTGGGATGAGATTATTGCTAGCTTCAGTTCTATTCCCATGTCGCCCATATGACATTCTGTGGAGACGGCTTGGCCGATCGAGCGGTGATCGGACACTATGTCACACACACGGTGGTATTGTGTTTCCATGTAAACCCGCATACATTGGGGTGAGACGATTAGTCGATCGAGTGGTGATCAAACTCCAAGCCATGAACATGGTGGTATGTCATTCCTATCATTATATTTGATTTGCGTTACCATGTCGATCCATATTCATCGTGGTGAGAAGGCTTAGCCGATTGAGTAGTGATCAGACTCTATGCCACGTGCATGGTGGTGATCGGTAGCTAAAGATCTCCCAACTAAAAATGTAGATGAGCATTGGAAAATTGATTATGTTTTGACTTGGCATTAAATCGTTGTTGATCTTCTCGCTGCTTCCTTGTTTCCTTTCCTTTATGTTGGTATTCCATTCCACGTGAGGGTATTTGGCTTTACATACTAGTAGTATTCCATATGTACTAAAGTCCCTTTTGTCGGGGATACTGCATCTTTAATGGATGCAGGTGGCTCCGCAGCAGGTGGCTCAAGTTCTTGATGGGTGTACCCTCTTCTTAGCTGATTCGGTGAGCCCTATTCTATATCGGGGCCTTATGTTTGTATCGACATTTGAGTATCTTTTTGAGGTATAGCTAGGGCCTGGTCACCGGCATTTCCATATTATTCTCAAGTTTATTTAGAGGCTCTATAGACATATTGTGGGTTGTGTTTTTGTAACACCCCGGAAAATTTTGAAGTACTTAAGTGGTAAGCCTGGTAAATTTTGCAAAGAAAATAATGTTTCATGGTGTTGGACTAGCTTTACGTGTTTGAAAAGTGCATTTCTGTGGCTGAAAAGTGCATTTCTGTGGTCCATTATGAGACCGCAGAATCACTCTGCGGACCGCATAATGGCCGCAGAGTGAGGCAGTTAATTGGGCCAATTGGAAGCAATTATGCGGTCGACTATGCGACCGCATAACAGTTATGCGGTGCATTATGTGACCGCATAACTGTTATGCGGACCGCATAGTGACCGCATACACAGACAGTTCTTTTGGCTATTTTGTAACCAACTATGCGACCGATATGCGGTCTGCATATCGGTTATGCGATCACATACCTTGTTCCGGAGCTCCATTTTTGGGTTTTTAAAACCCGACCCTATTTCGTTAAATACATTCTTTGGGTCATTTTTGAGCTATTATCTGACATTTTAAAGTGAGAGAGGGTTCCCTAGAGTGAGAAGGTGTTCTCCAATATTTGTTCTTCAATTCTTGCTTAAGTTTTGGAAGATTAAAAAGGCAATCTCAGTAGGTCTTCATCCTAGAGGTAAGATTCTACACCCTAAACCCTAATTTCGAAATCATCTGAACATGGGTATTAGCAAGATAATGTTTGGGCATGAGAGTTGATTATTTTGCATGCATGTGATATCAAGGGGTGTAGGAAGATTGTTGAACTAAGCATGGTAAAGATTGGGTTGTGGGATGATGGAATCCTCCATAAAAGGGACCTTGAAACCTTATGCACACCTTGTGTTTGATAAAATGCTCAAATGAGCTAGAAACATGATCATCTTCCTAATTGTGGTTCAATTTGTTATATTTCTAAAATAGATTGAAGTTGCTAAGAATTTCGGAATGTTATAGAGTTTAAGGAGGCTCAATTGAGGTATGTTGGCTAAACTCTTCTTTAAGAGTTGGAATTCTCATTATCCTTGTAAGTTCCGAGATGTTGATTATAAATCAAGTATTCTGATAAGTTTTGTGATGAATACATATGTTCAATTCTATTTCAAATTCTCTTATCATATTGCATTATAAATTGAGGATGTGTCCCAAACTATGGATTACGTATCCACATGTTATAATTTCTAGTCGTGATTTATGTGAAAGGTATTATGCCAAGTTGTGTAGAGATTGTGATTGTGATACACCTCCACCCACATACATTGGGGTGAGGCGGCATGACCTCTTTGTGTGGGGATTATGGTATAGAGATTGTGATTGTGATACACCTCCACCCGTATTTATATTGGGGTGAGGCGGCATGACCGCTTTGTGTAGGGATTATGATATTGTGGGACTGCACCTCCACCCGCTTACATTGGGGTTAGGCGGTACGACCGCTTTGTGTATGGTTTTGGTATTATTGTGGCACCACCACCCGCATACATTGGGGTGAGGCAGCATAGCCGCTTTGTGTTGGTATTGGTATCGTTGATGCATTTCCACCTGCATACATTGGGGTGAGGCGGCATAGCCTCTTTGTGTAGGTTCTTAGTACTGTGGTTATACATCCACCCGCATACATTAAGGTGAGGCGGCAGGGCCGCTTGATTAGAGTTGTGGTATTGTACGTACACCTCCACCTGCATACATCGGGTGAGGCGGCGGGGCCGCTTTGTGTGAAGATGGTTATATAGGATCTCATCTTAAATCTTATAAATGTTGTTGATAGCTTTTAATAAGCTTGCTATGGTTGAGACAGTTATCTATATTATTCTATTGCCACACTGGTTCATCATAACTATCTTGTATTTCTAAATTCTTAAATTGGTGTTTAGTTTTCATACTAGTACTATTCGACGGTACTAACGTCCCTTTTGCTGGGGGTGCTGCATCTTTAAATGGATGAAGGTGGTTCCACAGCAAGAGAAATTGATCAGTGATAGCAGTACACCTTCTTTCCAGCTAACTTGGTGAGCCCCACTTCATCCCGGGGTCATGTATCTTTTGATCTTAATGTATAATGGTTGAGGTATAGCAGGGCCTTGTTGCCGGCATTATCATTGTACTCTTATTTATCTATAGAGGCTCCATAGACATAGTGTGGGTTGTGTATAGGTACTGGGAAAGACAAACTATGCTATGTTGTGGTTGTATTACTTGTCCATTTGTGACTTTAAAAATGGTGAAACTTATGGTAAGAAATTGGTAACTACAGACACGACCACTTTATTGTTTAATTAAGGAAAACATGTATTTTCTTTATTCATGAATGAGTTTGGGTAGAAGAAATCTAACAGGCTTGCTCGGTCGGGTTCACTCGGTTGAGCGCCGGTCGCGCTCCACGGTTTTGGGGCGTGACAAACTTGGTATCAGAGCCTAAGATTTTAAAGTGTCCTAGGATGTTTCGGAGCCATGTCTAGTAGAGTCCTTATTATCGGTGTGTTGTCGACCACATCTATAATTAGGATGCTACTTGGGCATTTAGGAATAATACCCTTCTTTCATGTTCTTGATCGTGCGATAAAGCTGGTTGTAAGATTGTTCCTCCTTTAACTCCTGCGTTGCTCTAATTTTCAGTATATGGCACCTAAGAAGAAGGCAAGAACTAGCCAAAGAGCTAATGTTACCCAGGAGTGACAGTTAATCCTATAATTGATGATGTGGGTGAGCACCCGAGGAGTGAGAATATTCCTCCAGCTACTACACTGCCTGACTCTACTACAACTGATCAGGCCGCACATGTCCCTACCCCTACAAAAGGTGCAACGGTTCCTCCAACTGATATTCCAGTTCCACCTCCAGCTCCAGCTTCTGATTCTGGTGTGTCTGATATTGATATTAGGGGAGCCATACAAATGTTGACACAGTTAGAGGCTTCTCAGGACCAGAGATCGAGTGTTGGGCCTACTTCTTCCAGTCATCCAGGAGAATCTGCTAGTTCCAGGGTGAACAAGTTTCTTTAGTTAGATCCTCCAGTGTTTACGGGTACTGATCCCGAGGAGGACCCCCAGGAATTCATTGATGAGATGCATAAATCTCTCCGGTTATGCATGCTACAAAGACAGAGGGAGTAGAGTTGGCCTCTTACCGCCTGAAAGGGGTGGCCTATTCTTGGTTTTAGTTGTGGGAGGAATCCCTTGAGGAGGGAATCCCTCCGGCAAGGTGGGGTGAGTTCACAGATGCCTTTATGGATCATTTCTTGCCTGCCGAAACTAAGGCAGCTCGTGCCGCTGAGTTTGAAAGCCTGAAGCAGGGTAGTATGAATGTGTGGGAGTACCATATGGAGATTGCGCGCCTGTCCAAGTATGCTATTCACATGTTGCCCACTATGGAAGCTAGAGTGCGCCGGTTTGTACAGGGCCTTAGCCCCTTAGTTATAAATGAGGCCTCTACAGCTGCCTTAAATTCCGATATGAACTATGGTAAGATGGTGGCATTTTCTCAAGCCACAGAGACCCGCAAATTGAAGAATAGAATAGAGAGTTAGAGTAGAAGCAAGGCCCGGTCCGCAGGCAACTTTGGTGGTTTTTAGTAGTTCGGCATTCAGGGGAGGGTCATCAGGACCATCCCAATCATTCGCCCAGTCTTCGATTGGTGCACAGTCATCTAGACCCAGTCAGGGCAACAGGGGACCCCACAAGTAGGGTCGGCCCCACGGAAGGTTCCAGCAGCGGAGGCTTCCATGCCCTATGTGTAGGAGGATGCACTTTGGGTCCTGTTTCATGGACCTACTAGTATGCTATGGGTGTGGTTTGCGGGGTCACATTCAGAGAGATTGCCACTCGTCCCGCCGAAATATGGGCAGAGGCCCGACACAGCCAGCTAATTCTGCAGCTACTACATCCACAACACCTCCAGCTCGAGGCACCCCAGCACCCGCAGGGCGTGGTGCTGCTAGAGGTGGTGCACAAAATTCGGAAGGACCCAGCAGATTTTATGCTATGCGGAGACGTCGGGAATCAAAGGCTTCTCCAGATGTTGTCACAGGTATATTAACTGTCCAATCTTATGATGTATATGCTCTTATTGATCCCAGTTCCACTTTGTCATATGTCACTCCTTATGTTGCTATGGAATTTAGGATAGAACCAGAACAACTTTATGAGCCGTTCTCTGTATCTACTCCGGTTGGTGAGTCTATTTTGGTTGCGCGGGTTTATAGGGATTGTGTTGTCACATTGCGTGGTCGAGACACCGTGGCCGATCTTATTGAATTGAGAATGGTCGATTTTGATGTGATAATGGAGATAGATTGGCTTTATTCTTGTTTTGCCAAGCTTGATTGCCGAACCAGGACTGTTAGGTTCGAATTTCCAAATGAGCCAGTTATTGAGTGGAAGGGTGATGATGTAGTGCCAAAGGGTAGGTTTATTTCCTACCTTAAGGCCACAAAGATGATAAACAAGGGATGTATTTACCATTTGGTCTGAGTTACGGACACCGATGCTGAGGCACCTACACTTGAGTCTGTGCCTGTTGTGAATGAATTTCCAGGAGTCTTTTCGGATGAACTCCCTGGGATCCCACCAGACAGGGATATTGATTTTGGGATTGATGTGATGCCAGACACACATCCTATATCTATTCCACCCTACAGAATGGCACCGGCAGAATTGAAGGAGCTAAAGGAACAATTGAGAGATTTGTTAGAAAAGGATTTTATCCGTCCGAGTGTGTCGCCTTGGGGAGCACCAGTCCTTTTTGTAAGAAAGAAAGATGGGTCACTGAGAATGTGTATTGACATCGGTAACTTAATAAGGTCACAATCAAGAATAAGTACCCACTGCCAAGGATAGATGACTTGTTTGATCAATTGCAAGGTTCCAGGTACTTCTCCAAGATTGATTTAAGATCCGGGTATCTCCAATTGAAGATCAGGGAGCGGGATATTCCGAAAACAGCTTTTAGAACCCGGTATGGGCATTTTGAATTTCTGGTGATGTCTTTTGGGCTAACAAATTCCCCAGCAGCTTTCATGGATCTTATGAATCGCGTTTTCAAGCTATTCCTAGACTCTTTTGTGATAGTGTTTATTGACGATATTCTTGTATATTCACGAAGTCGAGAAGACCATGCCAATCATCTCAGGGTAGTTCTGCAAACCCTGCATCAACACCAGTTATATGCAAAGTTTTCAAAGTGTGAATTTTGGCTTGAATCAGTCATATTCTTGGGTCATGTAGTTTCTAGTGAGGGAATTAAGGTTGATCCTCAAAATATTTCAGCGGTGAAGAATTGGCCAAGGCCTACAACTCCAATAGAGATTCGTAGTTTCTTAGACTTAGCTGGATATTACAGAAAGTTTGTGGAGGGGTTTTCGACTCTTGCCTCTCCATTGACTAAATTGACGCAGAAGGCAATTAAGTTCCAATGGTTAGATGCTTGTGAAAAGAGTTTCCAGGAATTGAAAGCAAGACTGACTACGACGCCGGTGTTGACTCTACCAGAGGGTATAGATGGATTTGTGGTATATTATGATGCTTCAAGAATCGGGCTTGGATGTGTATTAATGCAACATGGGAAGGTGATAGCTTATCCTTCTAGGCAACTAAAGAATCATGAAAAGAACTATCCAACATATGATTTAGAACTTGCGGCGGTGGTATTTGCATTGAATCTTTGGTGTCATTATTTATATGGGGTCCATGTGGATATATTCACGGACCATAAGAGCCTTTAATATATTTTCAAACAAAAGGAATTGAATCTGATGCAGAGAAGATGGCTTGAATTACTCAAGGATTATGACAATGATATTTTATACCATCCGGGGAAGGCTAATGTTGTGGCAGATGCTCTTAGCCAAAATCTATGGGTAGTTTGGCTCACTTGGAGGCATATCAGAGACCATTAGCCAAGGAAGTTCACCGATTGGCTAGTTTGGGAGTTCTTCTTACGGACTCTAGTGAAGGAGGGGTAATTGTGCAAAATAGGGATGAATCATCGCTTGTTGTGGAAGTCAAAGAGAAGCAATACAACGATCCATTGTTGGTGCAGTTGAAATAGAGGATTCATAAAAATAAGACCATGGCCTTTTCTCTTGGCATGGATGATGGTACACTAAGGTACCAAGGGCGACTCTGTGAACAAATATGGATGGTCTCCGTGAAAGCATTTTGACCGAAGCTCACACTTCTAGGTATTTTGTGCACCCAAGTTCTACAAAAATGTATCATGATCTTAAGGAAGTCTATTGGTCGAATGATATGAAGAGGAATGTGGCGGACCTTGTAGCAAGATGTCCGAACTGTCAGCAAGTGAAGGCCGAACACCAAAGGCCCGGTGGGTTGACACAAAACATAGAAATTCCAATGTGGAAATGGGAAATGATTAATATGGACTTTGTGGTAGGATTACCGCGCACTCCACGCAAGTTTGACTCAATTTGGGTGATTGTGGATAGACTCACGAAATCAGCACACTTTTTGCCGGTTAAGTCTACCGACACAGTGGAGCAGTATGCTCAGTTGTATATCAAAGAAATAGTCAGGTTGCATGGCACCCCAGTTTCCATCATTTCTGATTGGGGGGCACAATTCACTGCTAATTTTTGGAAGAAATTTCAGCAAGGTTTGGGTACTCAAGTGAATCTTAGTACAGCCTTTCACCCGCAGATTAACGGACAGGCAGAGCAGACTATTCAGACGCTTGAGGATATGTTGCGCGCTTATGTTATAGACTTCAAAGGTAGCTGGGATGATCATTTACCACTCATAGAATTTGCATATAACAATAGTTATCATGCTAGCATTCAAATGGCACCGTTCGAGGCTTTATATGGTAGGAGAGGTTGATCTCCCATTGGGTGGTTCGAAATTGGGGAAGCAGAGTTGATAGGGCCAGACCTCGTGCATCAGGCTATGGAAAAAGTTAAATTCATTAAGGATCGGTTGAAGACTGCTCAGAGTCGTCAGAAATCCTATTCGGATGTTCGTCGTAGAGATTTGGAATTCAAGGAAGATGATTGGGTATTTTTGAAAGTTTCCCCAATGAAGGGTGTAATGCAATTTGGTAAGAAAGGGAAATTGAGTCCGAGGTATGTCAGACCGTACAAAATCATTCAGAGGATCGATGAGGTAGCATACAAGCTTAAGCTACCACCTGAGATGTCATTAGTACACCCGGTCTTTCATGTGTCTATGTTAAAGCAAGTAGTTGGAGACCCGACAGTCATTATTCTGGTTGAGACTATTGAGGTAAATGAAGAATTGACTTATGAAGAGATTCCAGTTTCTAATATTGATCGGCAAGTCCAAAAGTTGAGAAACAAAAAAATTGCATCCGTGAAAGTGCTATGGTGAAACCAATAGGTTGAAGAGGCTACTTGGGAGGCCGAAGAAGAAATGAAGAAAAAGTATCCTTATTTATTTGAATAACCATGTAATTATGAGTTGTGCCTTATGAAAATGCTAAGGGATATTCCTATGAAATATGTATGACTTGTACATTTGGTGTTAAGGGTGTTCCGTTATGGTAATATAATTACTTGTGAGGCCACAGTTGGTGTTGTTTTGTATTATGTTACGATGTTGGATTATGTATATGCTGTTAGGATGTGTTTCTGGGGCTTTCTAACAGGTGGATAGGCCTAATTACAAGGGAAACTCTGGCGAATTATTTGGAAATTTAGGGAGTTAGTCAAATTTGGGGCTGCTAGTTTATGGTATAAAACAAACAAAGTTGCATAAGATGCTAATGACGGATTTTTACCCTCATTTGAGGACGAATGATCCTAAGCGGGGGAGAATGTAACACCCCGAAAAATTTTGAAGTACTTAAGTGGTAAGCCCGGTAAATTTTACAAAGAAAATAATGTTTCATGGTGTCAGACTAGGTTTACATGTTTGAGGATTGTAGAAATTCTTCGCGACGAGCTTGCTCGCCGCGGCTCGGACTTTTTGGGTTAAACAATGCACCGAAAAGTAAAGAAAACTTTTGGCTTAAAAACTGCATTTCTACGGTCCATTATGCGACCGTAGAATCACTCTGCGGACCGCATAATAGCCGCAGAGTGAGGCAGTTAATTGGGCTAATTGGAAGCAATTATGCGATCGACTATGTGACTGCATAACAGTTATACTGTGCATTATGCGACCACATAACGGTTATGCAGACCGCATAGTGACCGCATACACAGACAGTTCTTTTGGCTATTTTGTAACCAACTATGCGACCGATATGCGGTCCGCATATCGGTTATGCGATCGCATACCTTGTTCCGAAGCTCTATTTTTGGATTTTTAAAACCCGATCCTATTTCGTTAAATACACTCTTTGGGTCATAATTGAGCTATTATCCGATATTTTAGAGTGAGAGAGGGTGCCCTAGAGTGAGAAGGTGTTCTCCAATATTTGTTCTTCAATTCTTGCTCATGTTTTGGAAGATTAAGAAGGCAAGCTCACTAGGTCTTCATCCTAGAGGTAAGATTCTACACCCTAATTTCGAAATCATCTGAACATGGGTATTAGCAAGATAATGTTTGGGCATGAGAGTTGATTATTTTACATGCATGTGATATCAAGGGGTGTAGGAAGATTGTTGAACTAAGCATGGTAAAGATTGGGTTGTGGGATGATGGAATCCTCCATAAAAGGGACCTTGAAACCTTATGCACACCTTGTGTTTGATAAAATGATCAAATAAGCTAGAAACATGATCATCTTCCTAATTGTGGTTCAATTTATTATATTTCTAAAATAGATTGAAGTTGCTAAGAATTTCGGAACGTTTTAGAGTTTAAGGAGGCTCAATTGAGGTATGTTGGCTAAACTCTTCTTTAAGAGTTGGAATTCTCATTATCCTTGTAAGTTTCGAGATGTTGATTATAAATTGAGTATTTCGATAAGTTTTGTGATGAAGACATATGTTCAATTCTATTTCAAATGCTCTTATCATATTGCATTATATTGAGGATGTGTCCCAAACTATGGATTACGTATCCACATGTTATAATTTCTAGTCGTGATTTATGTGAAAGGTATTATGCCAAGTTGTGTAGAGATTGTGATTGTGATACACCTCCACCGCATACATTGGGGTGAGGCGGCATGACCTCTTTGTGTGGTGATTATGGTATAGAGATTGTGATTGTGATATACCTCCACCCGCATATATATTGGGGTGAGGCGGCATGACCGCTTTGTGTAGGGATTATGATATTGTGGGACTGCACCTCCACCCGCTTACATTGGGGTGAGGCGGTACGACCGCTTTGTGTATGGTTTTGGTATTGTTGTGGCACCACCACCCGCATACATTGGGGTGAGGCGGCATAGCCGCTTTGTGTTGGTATTGGTATCGTTGATGCATTTCCACCCGCATACATTGGGGTGAGGCGGCATAGCCACTTTGTGTAGGTTCTTGGTATTGTGGTTATACATCCACCCGCATACATTGAGGTGAGGCGGCAGGGCCGCTTGATTAGAGTTGTGGTATTGTACGTACACCTCCACCTGCATACATCGGGTGAGGCGGCGGGGCCGCTTTGTGTGAAGATGGTTATATAGGATCTCATCTTAAATCCTATAAATGTTGTTGATAGCTTTTAATAAGCTTGCTATGGTTGAGACAGTTATCTATATTATTCTATTGCCGCACTGGTTCATCATAATTATCTTGTATTTCTAAATTCTTAAATTGGTGTTTAGTTTTCATACTAGTACTATTCGGCTGTACTAACGTCCCTTTTGCCGGGGGCGCTGCATCTTTAAATGGATGCAGGTGGTTCCACAGCAGGAGACATTGATCAGTGATAGCAGTACACCTTCTTCCCAGCTGACTTGGAGAGCCCCAGTTCATCCTAGGGTCATGTATCTTTTGATCTTTATGTATTATGGTTGAGGTATAGCCGGGGCCTTGTTGCCGGCATTATCATTATACTCTTATTTATCTATAGAGGCTCCGTAGACATAGTGTGGGTTGTGTATTGGTACTGGGAAAGACAAACTATGCTATGTTGTGGTTGTATTACTTGTCCATTTGAGACTTTAAAAATGGTGAAACTTATGGTAAGAAATTGGTAACTGCAGACACGACCACTTTATTATTTAATTGAGGAAAACATGTATTCTCTTTATTCATGAATGAGTTTGGGTAGAAGAAATCTAACAGGCTTGCTCGGTCGGGTTCACTCGGTTGAGCGCCGGTCGTGCTCCACGGTTTTGGGGCGTGACAGTTTTGAGTGGGGAAACTAATTAAAAACGTTGTTGAAATTGTCGGATGTTTCCTCTTCTAAACTATGATCTTATAATATTTTTGTAATTGTTAACGAAGCTTCATTGAGTAATGAAAATTGGTGTTGCATGTTTTATTCTCTCGTGGTCTAACTCTTGGTATTATCCTCAAACTGTTCATGGGCAAGGTTGAAAGATAGGCACTAAGTAGACTTACTTGACTGGGGTAACTCGGTTGAGCGTCAGTCCTGCTCCCAAGGTCGGGTCGTGACAAGCTTGGTATCAGAGCCTAGGGTTTTAAAATATACTCTGATGTCTCAGAGCCGTGTCTAGTAGAGTCCTTCTTATCGATGTGAAGTTGACCACATCTATAATTAGGAGGCTACTTGGGCATTTAGTAATGCCACCCTTCTTTGATATTCTAGATGCCATAGAGCTCAAGGTAGGAAGCTAATTTCCCCATTGTTTCTCTTTTTTCCGATGAGTAGTCCTCGAGTTCGAGGTGGTGAAGAGGGAGTGACCCTGCCTCCGAATCTGGGGGAGATTGCACAAGAGTTTGTTGGGAGAACGGGTTGAGCCTTAGAGGGATTGGAAGCATTAGTTTCTTGGGGAAATTGCCTTGTTCCCCTTCACGGTAATGTCCCCACAGCACCAAATCATACGGCGCAAGCACCTGGGAAATGAAAGAGGATTGTTTGTACCAACAAGCCAGAATGTTTGATTTGTAAGAAGCGCCACTTGGGGATATGTTACATGAATCTCTAAATATATTATGATTGTGGAAAGAGGGGGAACAAGAAAAACAAATGCCCCAAGTTAGGTACACTCAGCCCAGTCTTCCAGACTTGTGGAAAGGAACATTTGGCACCGTGTCGCAAGCTTGCTCATGAGCGTTTTAGGGGCCGCAGGATCGGGCACATCCAAGGGAAGGGCAACAAGCAACAACTGAGAGTGGCTCCAGGATCCACACCGTGAGCCAGTATAGAGATTTTTAACCCTCCTACTATGAGGGCAAAAAGGAAGGGTAGGGAGGATGCATATGGTGTATGTGAAAAGAATGGTACCAAAGATCTCACTAGTAGGGTGAGCCAGCCTAGTATACCTCATCATCATTGTGAGAAGTGTAGGAGGTGTCATTTGAGGGGGGGGGTATGCCGCCAGGGTCCCAATGCATGTTATGAGTGTGGATTCGAGAGGCATTAGATAAGGCACTGCCCCGGCAACCAAAGGACAACAAGCAAGTCCCTCATTAGTACATCATCATGAACACCGTATAACTCTCCCTGTCATATATGGACATCTATATTGAGGAGCCAACATAAACATGATCTTAACATGACCTTCAATCACAAAGCTACTTCTCTTACATATAACCTCTTGGGAATTGAGTTCTATAATAATATCTTTGAATCGAGTTACAACCTTAGGTTAATACTTTTAACTTGCTTCTTCAAATTTTCAACAAAGGACTATACTTGACGAGTTTCTTGTAGGACCTTCTAATTCAAATGAATAACATCGGTTGGCTTGTCTTGTGCACACACCCACCTAACATTAGCCAACACGACATCGAGTCAAATGTAAAGAAACCTTGTGTTGAAACCTTTCCTAGCCCACTCTCTTTCCTACATATGTAGCTCATAGGATTTAATAAATTACTTTACTTCCTTTGTGAAAATTATTATGAACCCTCTTTATTGTTTAACAACTTAAAACCACATCTCAACACCCTTCATATATTTTATTCAAAAAGGTCACTTGTTCGTATAGGGCTTTCTCTGAAACTTCCTTCGTCATAGAACGACCTCTTGTTTACTTTCTGAGTGCAACACTTAATACCACCTAATTCCATCCTCAATAAGTTACTCACCTTGTTTCCAATATTGCAGCTACCATTGATTTTGCCTTCTATTGCAACTTGAGATCTATTATGGCAAAACATGTCTAGCTCGTAACAAGTGTTCATCCTCTCTTTCCACTTTTGCAACACGTTCTGTCTGTTTTCCTTAGTTGTAAATTCATTGCGCTAGTCTCCTGATACTTGTTGGGATACCCATGAGAGAGAACGTCCTTCCATGTATCACTTTAACACTTTCTTTCTCATAGGATTCTTAAGGGGCTCTCCACCAAGTCTGAATACACTTTTGGGTTATTATAGCATCACATCTGTTTCTCATGCTTGTTCCATCTTTCTTTAGCGTCTGGGTAATTGCCAAGTCACAAATCTGTGGTGAAATCAATATGAACACTCACAAACTTCCCTTATTTACTTAACGATACTTCCTCGGGTTCTGTTATCTTTAACATTCAGACATCTATACAACCCTCCGGGACTCACACTTATCCCTTTCTCACTCTCTTGGATTCTTGTATCGTTGACCATGTCATGTACATTCTCATGTGTGGAGAATTTACCTTCCCTAACATTCCACATTCTTGGGTGGACTAGGGGTTTATCTTTTGCATTTCCCTATGGAGCATCACGATTACCATTAGAACCTTTCCAACCCATGCATGGCTTCACCACAATATTAGGACATCCTAGCTACATGGTCTCACTGTGTGATTGAACTTATGTAGCCTTACCGTGGCCTTTTCTTCCCCACTTGGGGTGGATGTTCCATATTTTGATACATGTCTTGGAATTATCAACTTGAGGTAGGAGTCTATCATATCTCTAGTCCTCTCATATAGGATGAACTATCGGGAGGGTTAAGTTTTCAGTGTGATAACCTCATAAGTGTTCAACCTCTTTTTCAACCTCATGGGCTTGGGGCCTAGATTCCTTGTGCCAATTACCGTTAGGGCATAATACAACTTGGTATATTTTTTGAAACCTCTATTACATTCATGGTGCAAGGATATTCTCAGCTCGAGTTCAACCGATTTTCCATACACTCAAGGAGACATCTTATGACACCTACTTGGCTATTTCTCCTTAGACTTTTCATTGCCAAATAAGGCACATATGGTATAAAGAACTAATCACTATCTCTTTCATGACTCCTCGTCTCCTAAGAATAACCTATACTATCGTCATTACATCCCGGTCATGCCTCCCATATATCACATGCCTAAACACCTCACTTTTTTTACATTTTGGGGTTATATACATGGTTCTCACATTATCCATATGTACTGGTTGACTCTCGGTCTCCCTTAGTCGAATCAATGATGTTATCGCCATGATTAACCATGCTAGTACTATTGGTAGTAACCTTGATACGTTCTTAGGATATAACTTCTAGAAATGACTCTACTCAACACATTGATGGATTCTTAAACAATTCCAGCTCACTCTCGAACCTCGCCATTCCTAACTGAACT
This sequence comes from Nicotiana tabacum, assembly GCF_000715075.1. NCBI lineage: Eukaryota > Viridiplantae > Streptophyta > Magnoliopsida > Solanales > Solanaceae > Nicotiana > Nicotiana tabacum. The sequence goes on along the minus strand of NC_134094.1, from coordinate 61,112,740 downwards.
AAACTTTCTGGGGTTGAAGGTTCAAACATGTAAAAAAGTATCATTCCATGATCAAACATACTGGGCAGGAGACTCTATGGTCACATTCATTCAAACACATTGTAAGATAAGGTGGAGGAGGTTGAGGGTCACCAAAGGTCCAATTCGTATGTTTGACATAGAGATTTATGGTTTGAGGATAATGAAAGGGTGTTTCTCAAGATTTTCTCCATGAAGGCGTTACGTGATTTGTTAAGAAAGGAAAATTGAGTCGAAGATATACAAGACCTTATATAATTTTGCGAAAGGTTGTTCAAGTGTCTTATAGGCTCGAGTTACCTCTAGAGTTGTCCGTGGTACACTCGGTATTTCATATGTCTATGTTGAAGAAGGTGATTGGAGATCCGTCACTCATCATCACACTGGGGACTATTGAAGTTAAAGAAGAATAGATCTACGAAGAGGTTCCTGTTTCCATCCTTGATAACCATATTTGTAAGTTGAGGAATAAAGAGATTGCCTCCATCAAAGTGCTATGGCAAAACCAACAAGTTGAAGAGGCTACCCTGGAGACCGAGGAAGATATGAAGAGAAAATGTCTCCACTTGTTGTATAACCCAATGGTTGTGTTTATAAGAATGTTAGAGGTGTATTATCTACGAGTTATGTTTTAAACCTATACAACTTAGGTTAAGATTCCCCTTTTTGGTAAAGTAATGCCTATAATGTTATGGTTGGTATTGATTTCATGTTTATGATACGTCATTATATTGAGGATGTGTTGTTAGGATTGGTTTATGTGGCTCTCTGGCAGGTGGATAGGCCCAAAGATAGAGGAAACTCTGCCGAAATATTTGAAAATCTGGAGAGTTGGCCAAAGTTTGAGGCATTGGCGATTGATGATAAGTAACGAGAGGTGTATGAAGGTGATTAAGTGAAGAGAAAAGTTATTGTTAGTGTCTAGGGTGGAATATAACCATCATTCAAGGATGAATGATCCTATGCGGGGAGGATGTAAAGCCCCGTAAATTTGCATAGTTGACCCGGGCTATTTATGTAAGTTTTAAAGGGTAATAGAGTCAATCTCAGAGTTTGTGCGGGCCCACAAAAGGGGATAGAGCTGATCGAAACATGATAATGTATGTATAGTTAAAGTTGAGGTGGTTGGGTGTGTCAAAATAGAAAAAGGAAGTAAAAACATAAAGTTTGAAAAATAGGTTGAAATTGGCAAAAACAACGCGCTTAGGCGCTAATGTGAGTTCAGCGCACAGAAGGAAAACTGAGTTGGTAAGGAATAGACCAGCGCATTTAGTCTATAACACATGTCCAGCGTGCACTAGGGAATTTTGCTTGAACTGTGATAGCACACGTTGTGCGCGTGCCGCGCGCCTCATACGAGCTCCTCTGTAATATATAAATACATGAGCGGGGAGAGAAAAATAAAAGGATTTCAAAGCAGGTATGTCCACAGGAACAATAGTATCCATCAATGTTGTGTAGAAACAAACACCAACACAATGTAGATCAGCCTCCGGTGACCAACCCTAAAAAACATCTCCGACAAAGTTCTGATGTCAACACGCCGACGCGTGAGGCTATTTCCGGCCAGTTTTTGTAACAACTTCTTCAAGACAGGCTGTTCTACTCGTAATTCTGAGCCAACCCCATAAATTAAAATCAAATTCTGACAACTTTTATATTTTTTCGGCGTGAACAGAAATTTCCAGAAACATTTATGCTTTTTCAGGCGTGAACATTATAATGTCATTCGTATCAGAAGCCTTTGACTCACAAACCGTTGAATCTAATGTATTTAATCCAATCCATATGGTTTCTTTACTGGATTATATTGAGTTCCTTCAATACAAAGCATGTAAATAGACATCTTCAGAGATAGCTTCTGTTATTCAAACATGTAGTAGCATGACTTGTGTCTCCCAATCTTCAACCTCAGGTGCATCTGATCACATTTCTGGTAATAAATCTCTTTTCACTACTATTTAATATTCTCAATCTCTTCCAACAATGACAATGGCTTAGAGGTCTCAAACTGTGGCAACTGGTATAGGTCAAGCAAGTCCATTTCCTTCCTTACCTTTAGATTCAGTTCTTTATGTTCCCGGTAGTCCTTTTAATCTCATAGTTGTTAGTAGCTTAGCCAAATCACTTAAATGCTCTATTTTATTTCTTGATGGCCTTGTTTTTATATAGGAACACAGTACATGGTGGATTATTGGTACCGGACATGAATCAAATGGACTTTATTATCTTATCCTTGCAAAATCATGTGGACTCACATCTTTTCTTCCTTCAACTTGTCCTGTTACTGATTCACCAGATTTATTATATAAATGGTTGGGACATCCCAGATTGTCAAAACTTCATAAAATGGTACATGGTTTATCTCACTTGTCCACACTAGAGTGTGAATCATGTCAGCTCGGTAAGCATACTCACTCCCGTTTCCCTCGGTGTCCTGACAATGGAGCAAAGTCACCTTTCACTTTAGTCCATTCAGATATTTGGGGTCCTAGTCGAGTTAGTTCTACCTTGGGATTCCGCTACTTTGTCAGTTTCATTGATGATTATTCCAGATGCACTTGGATATTTTTGATAAAAAATCGATCTGAGTTGTTTTCTATTTTCCAGACCTTCCACGCTGCAAATTCAAAATCATTTTGGGATTTCTATCCGCATAATTTGTAATGATAATGACCGAGAGTATTTGACTTACCCATTTCAGCAGTTTATGAAATCTCATGGGATCATTCATCAAACATCTTGTCCCATATATATCTCAACAAAATGGGGTAGCAGAAAGAAAGAACAGACATCTCATTGAAACTGCTCGTACCCTACTTATACAATCTCATATCCCGTTGCATTTTTGCGGGGTGCAATTCTTACATCTTGATATCTTATTAATCGTATGCCATCCTCAGCTATCCCAGATCAAGTTCCATTCTTTGTCTTGTTTCCCCATTCACCTTTGTTCTCTCTTCCACCCCGTGTCTTTGGGAGCATATGTTTTGTTCATAACCTTACTCCAGTAAAAAGATAAGTTAGCTCCTCGTTCTCTTAAGTGCGTATTTTTGGGTTACTCGAGAATCCAAAAAGGATATCGATGCTATTCACTAGACCTCCAGCAGTACCTTATGTCTGCTGATGTTACCTTCTTTGAAATCGAGTCTTACTTCACAGGTCCAGGCGATCACTTAGATATTACTGAGGTGCTATTAGTTCCATCTTTTGGAGATTCAATCACTATCTCCCATTCATCTTCCTCTATAACTCCAGCTCCACTACCTACAGCTCCAGTTCCAGATCCACCACCTGCAGCTCCAGTTCCAAATCTACCACCTATATCTCTAGTTCCATCACCTAGTCCAGTTCAACCTTCTACAACTCCACCACTCCTGACTTATCATCGTCGTCCGTGCCCAGCATCAGGCCCATTTGATTCACGTCCTGCATCTGACCCTGCTCCTACTGTGGACTTGTCTCCTCATAGTCTACTGATTTCATTTCGGAAAGGTATACGGCCCACACTTAATCCTATTCCCCATAATGTCGGGTTAAGTTATCATCGTCTGTCATCATCCCATTATGCATTTATATCATCTTTGTCATCCGTTTCCATCCCTAATACTACAGGTGATTCACTGTCTCATCTAGGATGGTGACAGACTATGAATGGCGAGATGTCTGCTTTACATACGAGTGTTACTTGGGAGCTTATTCCTCTTCCTTCAGGTAAATCTACTGTTGGTTGTCGTTGGGTGTAAGCAGTAAAGGTTGGTCCAGATGGCCAGGATGATCGACTTAAGGCTCGTCTTGTTGCCAAAGGGTATACTCAGATATTTGGGCTAGATTACAGTGATACTTTCTCTCACATGGCTAAGATAGCATCAGTCCGCCTTTTTCTATCCATGGCTGTTGTTTGCCATTGGCCTCTCTATCAGTTGGATATTAAGAATGCTTTTCTTCATGGTGACCTTGAGTATGAGGTTTATATAAAGCAAACCTCATAGTTTTGTTGCTCAGGGGGGTCTAATGTCCTTGTATGTCGGTTTGCGCCAGTCCCTCTATGGTCTAAAGTAGTCTCCTTGAGCCTAGTTTGGTACGTTCAACACAGTTATTCAGGAGTTTGGGATGATTCGTAGTGAAGCTAATCACTTTGTGTTTTACCTGCATTCTACTTCAAATCTCTGTATTTATCTAGTGGTTTATGTTGATGATATTGTTATTACCGGTAGTGATTAGGATGGTATTACCGATATATTGAAGTATTTTCTCGGTATTGAGGTCGCTCAGTCTAGCTCAGGTATTGTAATCTCATAACGGAAGTATGCCTTAGACATTCTTGAGTAGATAGAGATGACATGTTGTAGACCTGTTGACACTCCTATGGATCCAAATTCTAAACTTCTGCCAGGACAGGGTGAGCCGCTTAGCGATCCTGCAAGATATAGGCGGCTAGTTGGTAAATTAAATTAACTCATAGTGACTAACCTGACATTTCCTTTCCTGTGAGTGTTGTAAGTCAGTTTATGGACTCTCCCTGTGACAATCATTGGGATGCAGTTGTTCGTATTCTTCAGTATATAAAGTCAGCTCTAGGCAAAGGATTACTATTCAAGGATCGAGGCCACGAGCAGATTGTTGGGTACACAGATATTGAATGGGCAGGATCACCTTCTGATAGACATTCTATGTATGGATATTGTGTTCTAGTAGGAGGTAATTTGGTCTCTTGGAAGAGTAAGAAACTTAATGTAGTTGCTCGATCTAGCGCCGAAGTAGAATATCGGGCCATGGCTATGGCAACGTGTGAGCTAGTTTGGGTCAAGCAGTTGCTTAAAGAGTTGAAGTTCAGAGAAACCAACAAGATGGAGCTGGTATGTGATAATCAAGTTGCTCTTCATATTGTGTCAAATCTGTTGTTCTATAAGAGGACTAAACACATTGAGATTGACTGTCACTTTGTCAGAGAAAAGATACTCTCAGGAGATATTGTTACAAAGTTTGTGAAGTGGAATGATCATCTTGCAAATATTTTCACTAAGTCTCTTATTGGTTCTCGTATTAGTTACATCTGTAACACGCTCAGTACATATGATTTATATGCACCAGCTTGAGGGGGAGTGTTAAATAGTTAGTAATGTATAGTGTCCCACATTGGAAAGTAGATACTTATTAGTATGTAATCACTGTAAGTCTTCCTTGAGGAAACAAAAAAGAATGATCCAAAATATCTTCCTTTTACTCCCTAATCTTCACGAACTACGTGTACCTGATTCTTGATCCTGTGTCAAGATACGTAGGCAACCTGTCATGGGTCCGGTTTTTCTCGTTCTTAGCTGGACGAATCGGTCAAGTCTGGCCACTTGGGTCACAGTTGACCAAAGATCATTACAAAAGGATCATTTCCAAGAAAATTTAATAAAAATAATAAAAAAAAAACGTGTATATATGCTTGCTTAGAAGTCTTTCCTTGAGATGTCAAATTCAAAATCCAAAATATATTTTACTTTACAAGTCTTCCTTGAGGAAACTCTAAAATCCAAAAATATTTTTCTTTTCTTCTTTATAAGCCCCCATAAGGGAATTAAAAATTCAAAAAAAGAAAAACAAATCTAAAAATACTTTCTTTTTTATCTCTAATATTCCTAAACTACATCTGACTTGATTCTCATTTCAACGAGATACATAGGCAACCTTCGGGTTCAGTCTCAGTTTTCAAAAAAAAAAAAGGAAGGTCAAGACCCTTCCTTCGTGCTCGGTCTAATATTTTCAAAAAAAAAAAAGAAAAATCAATCAAAACAAAAGTCAAGACCCTTCCTTTGGGTTCGGTCTCATCTTTAAGAAAAGAAGTATAAATCAAGAACCTTCCGTGGGTTCGATTTCCAATATTCAAAAAGACAAAAGAGAATCAAGAACCTTCCATAGGTTCGGTTCCCAATATTTCAAAAAAGGGGTTCAAGAATCCTTCTTGGGTTCGATCTCATCCTCCAAAATTCAAAAGAATCAAACAAGAACCTTTCTTAGGTCAATCTCATTTATCAAAATCACCACACAATAAAAGTTATTAAGCCAAAAATCAAAAAGCAACTCAAAAGGGGGAACCCATCCTCAGATTTGGTCCCATTTATCAAAAATTACAAAAAGAAAAGGAGAAGAATGAAAAGAAGAAAAAAAAATCAAACGTTGACTTGGTTGGTACCAACACAGTTAGAAGTGTGCATAGGAAAGAACAAGTGTTAATTGGTATGATAGAGAGGATTAGCTTCGGGTAAATCATAGATTCTTGTGGTACCCATACCTCTTAATTATGGTTTAGTATGCTTGAATAATCTCATGCTTCTAGTTAGGGTAAGAACAAATCCGAACTCATTTGTTTCATGTGAATTGTGTGGTGAGCTTTAGATTAAAATTCATTGTCATTGCATTGTTGATCTAGAACTTGGCCCGAATGTTTGATGAGGCGAAATCCTGAGTAACGCTTGGTTTAGGAAAGGATGTAGGCCTTCTTTGACCCGATTGTGCCTTTCAAGACCACCAAATGACAGTGATCCCTAGAATTCCCCTCTTTGAGCCTTAAGACTTTTTCTTGGGAACCACATCTTAGCCCATACCTTTATTTGTCCTTAAATGCAATACTCCTATCTTGGCCCGACCTCCTCGAGCACACTGGAAGTGTGCAACTTCGGACGAAGACCAAAGTGAAGGCGACAAGCATAAAAAAGCGAAAGATGCGTAGTCCAATACAACAAAGATATGACTTCAGGAAAGAGGAAACTCCGCAAATTCAAAAGGAGGATCCAACAATAAGGAGAAAACTTCTGTAAATTCGAAGAAAATTCAACAAAAGAGAGAAAACTCCACAAACTCAAAGAGGAGGAACTCCAACAAAAGAAGAAAATACTCCTGCAAAGAAGGAGAAACTTCAAAAGAAAAAAGAAAGAAAGAAAACCTCTGAAAAAGGAAGAAGAATATCCTAAAAGTTCAAAAGAAGTCAAAACAAAAAGAAAGGGACATTAGGCAAACAAGATCAAGCGACGAAGCATGGTTTGAAGACCGAAAACACGGATACAGTGCAGTGCTCATGGGGGGATTACTCACTTTACCCCAAATGAATATCCTATCCATCCCCAAGCCTATATTACAAGCCGATAACAAAGCCCTACATGATCCTATTACAAGTGTTCTCACATTAGTGGATACTCACATAAAGGCCAAGCATATAGTATCTCAATCGCATGGATTGCACATCATTCTGAGTGTGAGTGTGCTTCTAAAACATGTTCTAAAATAAAAAATACTTCAAATATGTGTGCAAATTAGGAATTTCTTTGTGGTGAGAGCACTTGAAATATGAGGTTACGCAGAATTCAATACCTTTGATTGAAGCAAGACGAACAAATATTGTTGAACTTATGTATACATGAGGTACCACTCGAAGCTATAGGAATTACCCATATGCTGATCTCGGTTAGCTGGAAAGTATATGGTGGAAATACTTAAGCACAATACAAATTGTTGGTACCAACTAAAGTCAAAAAATGATCGACCAATAAATCACAGTCTTTCTTTACTCTTCAAATTTTCAAACATTCTCAACAAAATCTACAAAAACAACAAAAATGCAGAAAATAATGAAGAAAAAGTGTCAAGTAGAATCCCATTTTCATCAAATTTCTTGCATAGGAAAGATAACTTCTTGCTTCTTTTTTTCCTGGCACCCTCCTGAACAATGGGCATTTCATTTCAAATTCAAAGTCAAATTTTACAGGCGCCCACCTTCTAATGCGGAAATTTCAAATTCAAATGCTCGGATAACATTGGAATGGTGACATAGCCCGTCTAACATTCAAATGCTCTGATAACATCGGAATGGTGACATAGCACGTCTAACATTCAAATGCTCCGATAACATCGGAACGATGACATAGCCTGTCTAACATTCAAATGCTCCGATAACATCAGAACGGTGACATAGCCCATCTAACATTCAAATGCTCTGATAACATTAGAATGATGGCATAGCCCCTCTAATATTCAAATGCTCCAATAACATCAGAACGGTGACATAGCCCGTCTAACATTCAAATGCTTCGACAACCTCGGAACTGTAACTATCGGCATGTCTAACATTCAAATGCTCCGATAACATCAGAACGGTGACATAGCCCATCTAACATTTAAATGCTCCGACAGCCTCGGAATTGTAACTACCAGCCGGTTTAACATTCAAAGTCAGCTCCGATAATATCAGAGCGATAACTACCAGCCTGTCTGACATTCAAAGTCAGCTCCTATAACATCAGAACAGTAACTACCATCCCATATAACATTCAAAGTCCCCAGGGCCCTCCTGAATAATGGGCATTTCAAAGTCAAAGTCAAATTATACAGGCGCCCACCTTCAAATGCGGGTATTTTAGATTTTACAGCTCCGATCACTTTGGAACAGTACACAACTCGGATTTTCTTCAAATCAAAGTGCTTCGATCACTTCGGACTGATACTTAGCTCGAATTTCAAAATCAAAGTGCTCTGATCATTTTGGACCGATACCCAGCCCGAATTTCATTCAAATAAAAGTGCTCTGATCACTTTGGACCGGTATCTAGTCCAGATTTCACTCAAATCAGAGTTAGCATCGGGATCCTGGTACACCAACCTGGAACCCAATTTCATTCAAAAAAGAGAAAAAAAATCAAAAATCACATCATTCTCGCATCAAATCCAAAAACATCATTCAAGCCACTACAATACATCATCCTTAAGTCAAACAGAAGCATAGTCCACACCTCGTCAACTCTACCGGCCAAATGTCACAACCCAAAATCCTAACTTGTCATGACAACGCCTAACACATTTACTTGGCAAGTCGATAATCACATAACAACTAAGCATTTGAATTAAAACGTGATTCTTTTATAAGCTCAACAACGGAAAATCGCATAAATATCTCATAAAATAATTGTAACTCTACTACAACCATCCAAAAACCTGGTATCATCGACTATATGAGCACTACAACATCTCAACATAAAACAAACGCTAGTACAAATGTCTGAATAGTAGAACAGTACTGAATAAAATAAAAGGAAGGAGAATTAAGGTATGCGAGCATCATAGCAGCTACCTCAAAGTCTCCGAGCAGGTACTAGCACCACCCTAGCAATCATTGCATCCAGATGTACCTGGACCTGCACACAAAGTGTAGAGTGTAGTATGAGTACAATTAACCCAATGTACTCAATAAGTAACAGGACTAACCTTGGGCCGAAATCAGTGACGAGCTAAGAAGGATACAGTCAGAACCAATATAATGCCAACACAGGTAAAATAATGACAATGATAATAAATAACTCGGAGAAATTCCATAATCAGCTCGTTCACAGTATTGAAATTTAGACATGCTTTCAAGTTCACAATTAAAGACCAACAATGATAAGAACATGTCAAGTATAGCTAGCATAAGGAATGGTACATCTTTATGCCTACATGTCAAATATGCATGTCTAAAGTACGGTATCACGGTGATATTTCCAGGTAATCATACTCTTAGAGTGCTCAATCTGTCTATCTCAAATTCCCACTCATCACACACAATCACTCAACACTGTACGGGTGCCTGGCATCAATGCCCCTCACCAAAGCACGTGTATATGTATCACTGTGCCTGCGCTCACTACTGGTATGTCAGACTCCGGAGGGGCGGATCATGCCCAAGCGCTAATACAAAGCCTATAAGGCCTACTGTGGCATGCAGCCCAATCCACAATATTAAATAAGGCAATAAGGCCTACTGCGGTGTGCAACCCGATCCAAAATAACACTCTCAACTCGGCTCTCAGGCCCAACTCAGTCATCAGTCTTCCAAGTCTCAAAAGCTGACAATCCCATAATACTCAGCCCAAACAATAAGAACATGTAATGTAACAGTAAATAATAATAGAGACTGAGATATGATATGCAAAAATAAAGGATCATGACTGAGCACATAATTGTAGTTAAAGCAGATAACTCAAAACAGGAGAAATGACCTCACTAGGTCTCAACAGAATAAGCACATGGCCTAAACATTCTTTCTAACATGAATTATAGTTCATTTACTCTAACAAGTAAGGATTTCACTGATAGAACAAACTTGATAACAACACAGTCCAACAGAAACAACCGAATCATGATTAGCACGGTGCACGCCCACACGCCCGTCACCTAGCATGTGCGTCACCCCAACACAAACCATATAACACGGTTTTCAAGGATTTATACCCTCAATTCCAAGTTTAGAAGTGTTACTTACCTCAAAACGTGCAAATCACAACTCCAACAAGCTCTTCCCACGTATATCGGCCTCCAAACGACTAGAATCTAGTCACAAACAACTCAATATCAACAAAATAATGCCATAGGAAATAACTTCAAACAATAAAGTTTCAATCTTTATCAAAATCAAAAAGTCAACCCTGACCCCATATCTCTTAACCCGATAAAATTTACAAAATCCAAACACCCATTCAATTACGAGTCAAACCATGCAAAAATAATCCAATTCCGACCTCAAATCGACATTCAAACTTTCGTTTTTTATTTTTGAAAAGTTTACACCAAAATCCCCATTTCTTCACTTTAATTCACTAAATAAATGACAAAAATAAGGATGGAATCATGATAAATGAACAAATCCGAGTGAAGAACACTTACCCCGATCCAAGACGTGAAAATCCCCTCCAAAATCACTCACAATCGAGCTTTACAACACAAAATATGAAAATAATACTCTAACCCTTGATTTGGGTTTTAATATTCTACGGCCCAGTTATTGTGAATCGCGATCGCGGAAACAAACTCGCAATCGCAAAGAATAAAATAATCTCTTCCCTGAATTAGCCTACGGGAATGAGTAAACCCAGTTGCGATCGCATCGCTCACCAGCTCTGACACTACGCAAATACGGGCTCCTCCACGCGATCGCGTAGGACTGACGCCCCTAGCTGACTTCTCTTCTACGCGAACGCGTGGACCTTGTCGTATCCCCGATGAACTGAGACTCACAAGCTATGCGAAAGCACGCCCATGCACGCGAGCGGGATGCACAAATTTCAAGCTTCTAACAACAACTCTATGCGATCGCGTCCTTATCTTCGTGATCGCGTAAGAGTAAACCAGGTACTAGAAATCAACAATTTAACAAAGTCCAAAATGAGTCCGAACATGATCCGAATCACACCCGAGGCCCCCGGGACCCCATGCAAACATACCAAAAGGTCCTAAAACACGATACGGACTTGGTCGAAGCCTCAAATCACATAAAACAACATCAAAATCACGAATCGCTCCCCAATTCAAGCCTAATGAACTATTGAACTTCCAACTTCTAAAACCAATGTCGAAACATACCAAACCAACTCCGATTGACTTCAAATTTTGCACACAAGTCATAAATGACTATTACAACTCCCAGAGCCAAAATCCGAGCCTAATATCAACAAAGTCAACTCTCGATCAAACTTCTCAACTTTCCAATTTTTGCCAATTCAAGCCAAAACGGCATACGAACCTCCAAATCAATATTTGGACATACTCCTAAGTCCAAAATCTCCATACGCGGCTATCAGAACCATCAAAACTCCATTCCGAAGTCATTTACTCATAAGTCAACATCCGGTCAACTCTTTCAACTTAAGCTTCCAACCTTGGGACTAAGTGTCCCAATTCATTCCAAAACATCCCTGGAACTAAATAAACCACCCCGACAAGTCATATAACCACAACTGAACATATAATAGGCAATAAATAGGGAGACGGGGCTACAAAACTCAAAACATCATGCCAGATCGTTACATTCTCCCCCTCTTAAACAAACGTTCGTGCTCGAACGGGTCTAGAATCATACCTGGCATCTCAAATAGGTGTGGATAGCTGCTCTGCATCTCCCGCTCGGTCTCCTGAGTAGCTTCCTCGACTAGCTGGCCTCTCCACCGAACTTTCACTGAAGCTATATTCTTTGATCTCAACTTTCAAACATGCCGATCCAAAATGGCCACCGGCTCCACAGCATAAGTCAAATCCCCATCTAACTGAATCGTACTGAAATCCAGAACATAAGACAGATCACCATAATACTTCCGGAGCATGGAAACATGAAATACTAGGTGAACACCCGATAGACTCGGTGGCAATGCAAGCTTGTAGGCTACCACTCCAATCCTCTCCAGCACCTTAAAAGGGCTAATATACTGAGGGCTCAACTTGCGCTTCTTCCCGAAAGTCATCAAACCCTTCATGGGCGATACTCTGAGCAATACCTTCTCTCCCACCATATATGCAACATCACGAACCTTCCGATCGGTGTAACTATTCTATCTAGACTGTGCCGTGCGAAGCCGATCCTGAATCAACTTGACCTTTTCCAAGGTATCTTGAACCAGATCCATTCCCAACAATCTAGCCTCCCCTGGCTCAAACCAACCAAATGGAGATCGACACCGCCTCCATATAAATCCTCATAAGGAGCCATCTGAATACTCGATTGGTAGCTGTTGTTGTAGGCAAACTCAACAAGCGGTAGAAACGGATCCCAAGAACCCTCAAAATTCATAACACAAGCGCGTAGCATATCCTTCAAAATCTGAATGGTGCGCTCGGACTGTCCGTCCTTCTAGGGGTGGAATGTTGTACTGAACTCAACCCGTGTGCCCAAATCTCGTTGCATTGCTCTCCAAAATTGTGATGTGAACTGCGTGCCCCGATAAAAAATAATGAACACCGGCATACTGTGAAGATGAATAATATCGCAGTTATAGATCTCAGTAGTCACGACCGGAATGAAATATGCGGACTTAGTCAACCGGTCCACAATCACCCAAATAGCATCGAATTTCTTCAAAGTCCGTGGGAGCCCGACAACAAAGTCCATGGTGACACACTCCCATTTCCACTCGGGAATCTCAAGTCTCTGAAGCAAACCGCCCGGCCTCTAATGCTCGTACTTCACCTGCTGACAGTTCAAGCACCGAGCAACATACTACACTATATCACTCTTCATTCTTCTCCACCAATAGTCCTGCCTCAATTCCTGATACATCTTCGCGGCACCCGTATGAATGGTATACCGCAAACTGTGGGCCTCCTTAAGAATCAACTCACATAACCCATCCACATTGGGCACACAAATCTGACCCTGCATCTGTAACACCCATCATCTCAAATAGAAACTTTCTTGGCATCACCGTGCTGCACCATGCCCTAAAGGACAAGCAAATGGGGATCGTCCTACTGACGCTCTCTGATGCGCTCATGTAAAGAAGACCGAGAAACCATGCAAGTTATAACCCGACTAGGCTCCGAAACATCTAACCTCACAAACTGATTGGCCAAGGCCTGAACATCTGATGCTAGCGGTCTCTCCCCAACTGGAATATATGCAAGGCTACCCATACTCACCGCCTTTCTATTCAAGGCATCAGCCACCATATTGGCCTTCTCGAGATGATACAAAATGGTGATATCATAGTCTTTTAACAGCTCTAACCATTGCCTCAAATTTAGATCCTTTTTGCTCAAACAAGTGCTACAGACTCAGATGATCTGTAAATACCTCACAAGACACGCCGTAGAGATAATGCCTCCAAATCTTCAATGCATGAATAATGGATGCCAACTCTAAATCATGAAAGAGGTAGTTCTTCTCATGGGGGTTCAACTGGTGTGAATCATAAGCAATCACCCTACCCTCGTGCATCAAGACACACCCAATACCAATCCGAGAAGCATCACAATACACTGTATATGAACCCGATGCTGAAGGTAAAACTAGAACTAGAGTTGTGGTCAAGGCAGTCTTGAGCTTCTGAAAACTCTCCTCATACTCGTCAGAGCACCTGAATGGGGCACACTTCTAGGTCAATCAAGTTGAAGGTGCCGCAATGGACGAGAAACCTTCCACGAAACAGCGATAATATCGGGCCAAAGAAAACTCCAAATCTCAGTGGCTGAAAACGGTCTGGACCGACTCTGAACTGTCTCAATCTTCTTCGGATCTACCTTGATTCCCTCACTGGACACCACATGCCCTAAGAATGCCATAGAATCAAGCCAGAACTCACACTTGGATAATTTAGCATAAAATGTTTTCTCCCTCAATGTTTGTAGTACAATCCTCAGATGCTGCGCGTGCTCCTCCTGGCTGCTTGAGTACTCCAGTATATCATCAATGAATACTATGACAAAAGAATCAAGATATGGCTGGAATACACTGTTCATTAGATGCATAAATGTTGTTGGGGCATTGGTCAGCCCAAAATACATCATAAGGAACTCGTAGTGGCCATAGCGGGTCGTGAATGCCATTTTCAGAATATCAGAATCCCGAATCTTCAACTGGTGATACCTAGACCTCAAATCAATCTTAGAGAACACTCTCCCACCCTGAAGCTGGTCAAATAAGTCATCAATGCTCGGTAGTGATTACTTGTTCTTAATTGTAACTTTGTTCGACTGCCTATAATCAATGCACATCCATATAGTACCATCCTTTTTCTTCACAAACAGAACATGTGCACCCCAAGGAGACACACTAGGCCTAATGAATCCCTTGTCAAGTAGATCATGTAGCTATCTTTCAATTCCTTCAACTCTTCTGGTGCCATAAGATACGTTGGAAAAGAGATACGTTGAGTGCCCGACACCAATTCAATACCAAAATCAATGTTCCTGTCGGGTGGCATGCCCGGTAGGTCTACAGGAAACACATTCGAAAAGTCTCGCACTTTCGGAATAGACTCATTGGTGGGAGTATCAGCACCAATATCCCCTACAAAGGCCAAATATGCTAGACATCCCTTCCCAACCATCCGTTGGGCCTTCAAATATGAAATCACTCTACTGGGAAAATAGTCCATAGAACCTCTCCACTAAATCTTAGGCAATCTTGGCATTGCCAACGTCACGATCTTAGCACGACAATCCAGAATAGCTTGACATGTTGACAACCAATCTATGCCTAGAATCACATCAAAATCAACCATACTAAATAGTAAAAGATCAACTCTCATCTCCAATTCCCTAATAGTCACCACACATGACCGATACATACGGTCCATAATAATAGAATCACCCACGACATAGATACATAAATAGGCATAACTAAGGAATCACGGGGCATATAAAAATAACGAGCAAAGTTCGATGGTACATATGAATAAGTGGAACCAGAGTCAAATAAATTGGAAATATCTCTGTGGCACACTAAAACAATACCTGTGATCATTGCGTCTGAAGCAACGGCCTCTGGCCTGGCAAGAAAAGCATACATCGAGCCTGACCTCTACTTGATTAACCTCCCCCTCTAGGGCGACCTCGAACTGCCTAAGTCCCACCCCGAGCTGGCTGAGCGGGTGGTGAAGTAACTGGTGCGGAAGTCATAGCCTAAACCCTATGATGAACTGGACCTCCCATAAGATGGGGACAATACATCCTCACATGCACCAACACTCCACACTCAAAGAAAGCTCGATCCGATAATGGCGGCGGGGACTGAATCGGACCCCGAGAACCAGAATAACCACTAGAAGAACCTGGTACAAACCCTAAACTGATGGAGCACGGGATGAACTCTGAGATGGGAGGGCACTGAAAGATGACTGACCCAGACAAGCACTGTATGAACCATGGTTGGCTGATGTACCACGATAAACCGGATGACCCAAGTGAGCGGACCTATAAGGATGACCCCTGCTGTGATGGCACTTCCTTCCAGATGAGGCACTGCTGAAACCACCTGAACTAAGAGTCCTCTTGGCCTCCCTCTCCTCATGCTCCTGACTATGAACTAGCTCTAGGCGTCTAGCAATATCAACCACCTCATCAAACCTCGCACCCGATGTAATCTCCTGAGTCATGATGAAATGTAGTCCATAGTTGAGGCCATCAATGAACCTCCTAATCCTCTCCCTCTCAGTGGGAACCAACCATACCGCGTGACGAGCCAACTATGAAAATCTCATCTCATACTGAGTCACTGACATATCCTCATGGCGTAGCTGCTCAAACTGCCTACGCAACTCCTCTCTACGAGTGTGTGGAACAAACTTCTATAAGAAGAGAACTGAGAACACATGCCACGTAAGTGGTGTAGCACAGGCTAGCCTGCTCAACTCATAGGCCTCCCACCATCTATAGGCTACCGCTGTCAACTGAAAAGTAGTAAATGAAACTCCACCAGTCTCCAAAATACCCGATGTGCGAATGATCCGCTGGTACCTGTCTATGAAATTCTGAGCATCCTCTAACTCGGCCACACTGAACTCTGGAGGCTTAAGCCTCCCAAACTACTCTAGTCTCTTTTGCTTCTGATAACTCATAAGTGGACCAACCTAGGCCCGAGCAAATACAACCGGATGGGCTGGCAGTACCCCCGGTGTCTGGAGTCCCTAAGCTATATGATCTGGACTACGGGCGGTGGGAGTCTGAGCACCTCCCTCGGCCTAAGAAGTGGCTGGTGCAACCGAAACCTCCTGAGCAAGGCTCGTGCATACAGTCAATATCTAGGCCAAAGCCACCTGAAGGCCTGGGATCATAATAGGCACAGCTGGTGCCTGAGCTGGTCCCACCGGCTCAATAACATTTGGTATCTGCTCCTATGTTGGAGTAACTGAGCTCCATAGACGCTGCTCTAGCTATAGTACGAGCCGTACCTCGGCCTCTATCGCGGACCCGGACTCTCGCAGCCCTAGCTGGTTGTGCTGGTGGCCGTCCGCTTGATCCGGTCACACGTGTCCTCACCATCTGTGAGAGAATAGAAGAGTAGAAGTTAAGACTTCGGAATTAACAAATCCGCACGAGAAGAATACAGGAAAATGACATTTCCTAACCGTTCGGTAGCCTCTCAAAGATAAGTACATACATCTCCGTACCGATCCGCAAGACTCTACTAAACCTGCTCATGACTCGTGAGACCTAAGTAACCTAGTGCTATGATACCAACTTGTCACGACCCAAAATCCCAACCTGTCGTAACGGCGCGTAACATATTTACTAGTCAATCCGACAATCACATAACAACTAAGCATTTGAATTAAAACATGATTTTTTTATAAGCTCAACAGCGAAAAAGCTGGTAAATATCTGATAAAACAACTGTAACTCTACTACAACCATCCCAAACCCTGGTGTCATTGAGTACACGAGCACTACAACACTCAATATAAAACAAACTCTAGTACAACTATCTGAATAGTAGAACAGTACTGAAGAAAATAAAAGAAAGAAGAATCAAGGTCTACGGGCGTCATAGCAGCTACCTCAAAGTCTCTAAGCACGTACTAGCACCACCCTAGCAATCACCACGTCCAGATGTACCTGGATCTGCACACGAAGTGCAGAGTGTAGTATAAGTACAACCGACCCAATGTACTCAATAAGTAACAGGACTAACCTTGGGCTGAAAGTAGTGACTAGCTAAGAAGGATACAGTTAGAACCAATATAATGTTAACACAGGTAAAATAATGACAATGATAATAAATAACTTGGAGAAATTCCATAATCAGCTCGTTCACAGTATAGAAATTTAGGCATGCTTTCAAGTTCATAATTAAAGACTAACACTGGTAAGAACATGTCAAGTATGGCTAGCATGAGGAAATGGTACATCTCTATGCCTACATGTCAAATATGCATATCAAAAGTACGGTATCACAGTGATATTTCCAGGTACTCACACTCTTAGAGTGCTCAATCTGTCTATCTCAAATTCCCACTCATCACACACAATTAGTCAACACTGTACGGGTGCCTGGCATCAATGCCCCTCACCAAAGCACGTGTATATGTATCACTCTGCCTGCGCTCATAGCTAGTATGTCAAACTCCGGAGGGGCAGATCCTGCCCAAGAGCTAATATAAAGCCTATAAAGCCTACTACAGCATGCATCCCGATCCAAAATAATAAATAAGACAATAAGGCCTGTTGCGGCGTGCAGCCCGATCCATAATAACACTATTAACTCGGCTCTCATGCCCAACTCAGTCATCAATCTCTTAAGTCTCAAGAGCTCACAATCCCATAATGCACAGCCCAAACAATAAGAACATGTAATGTAACAGTAAATGATAACGGAGACTGAGATATGATATGCAAATAAAGGATCATGACTGAGCACATATTTTACAGTTAAAGCAAATAACACAAAACATCAGAAATGACCTCGCTAGGTCTCAATAGAATAAGTACATGGCTTAAACATGCTTTCTAATTTTAAGTACAGTTCATTTACTGTAACAAGTAAGGATTTCACGGATAGAACAAGACTTGATTACAACACAGTCCAACAGAAACAACCAAATCATGAGTACCACGGTGCACGCCCACACGCCCATCACCTAGCATGTGTGTCACCCCAACACAAATCATATAACATGTTTTCCAGGGATTTATACTCTCAGTTCCAAGTTTAGAAGTGTTATTTACTCAAAACGCGCAAATCCCAACTCCAACAAGCCCTTCCCATGCGTATCAGACTCAAAACGACTCGAATATACTACAAATATGTAACACCCCGGAAAAATTTTGAAGTACTGAAGTGTAAAGCCCGGTAAATTTTGCAAAGAAAATAATATTTCATGGTGCCGGACTAGGCTTATGTGGCTCGAACTTTTTGGGTTGAACAATGCACCGGAAAGTAAAGGAAATTTTTTGGCGAAAAAGTGTGTTTATGCGGTCCATTATGCGACCGCATAATCACTCTACGGGCTGCATAATGGCCGCAGAAGTGAGCAGGAGAGGGCCATTCTGGAAGCAGCTATGCGGTCGACTATGCGACCGCATAACTGTTATGCGGTGCATTATGCGACCGCATAACAGTTATGTGGACCGCATAGTGACCGCATACATAGACAGATTTTTGATCATTTTTGTCAGCAATTATGCGACCGATATGCGGTCGCATATGCGACCGCAGAACCGTTCCGGAGCTCTATTTTTGGGTTTTAAAACCCGACCCTATTTCGTTAAATACACTCTTTGGGCCATGTTTGAGCAATAATCTGATACTTTAGAGTGAGAGAAAGTACACTAGAGTGAGAAGATGTTCTTCAATAATTGTTCTTCAATTCTTGCTCTAGTTTTGGAAGATTAAGGAGGGAAACTCACTAGATCATCATCCTAGATGTAAGATTCTACACCCTAACCCTCAATTTCGAATTTTGTGTAGGAATGGATAATTAGCAAGATAATATTTGGGCATGAGGGTTGTTTATTTTACATGCATGTGTTATCAAAGGGTGTAGAAAGATGGTTGAGCTAAAAATGGTAAAGATTGGGTTGTGGGATGATGAAATTCTCCATAAAAGGACCTTGGAACCTTAATGCACACTAAGTGTTTGATAAAATGCTCAAATGAGCTAGAACTATGATCATCTTCATAATTTTGATTCAATTTGTTATATTTATACAATAGATTGAAGTTGCTAAGAATTTCGGAACATTTAGAGTGTAAGGAAGCTCAAGTGAGGTATGTTGGCTAAACTTTCTCCCATGGAATTGAATTCCATAATGTTCCCGTGAGTTTCAAAGTATGGGTTGCGTATTAAAATATTATGGCTTTGAATCGTATTTCAAATGAAAGCTAGTATGCCAGATTATGTGAGAAAATCTCAATATTCTTAAGACTCTTAATTGCTCATATGTGTACCTAAAGTCTTGATTGGGAATGTCTTATTGTTGATAACCTATAAAGATGGTTGGAAGTGAAATCAGTGAATTGGGGATATAAAGTGTGGCCAACGTGCCAATAGTAAAAGTTATACTTGTGACCAATGGTGCCAATGAAATGAAATAATGTGAGAAAGATTATGAAATGAGCTTTGACTCAATTATTCCAATATTGACTTCGACAATATAATCGGCTAAAAGTTATGAACTCAAGTGATGCCCATATGTGGCTGTTTTAGCTAATGCTTTGCTTTGTAAGTAATTTTCAATGTGTTTTGCGCTCTTACATATTCGTGAGTGGAAATTGTGTATGATTTTAATTTGTGCTTCGATTTTCAATCATTTTACTCCATCTATTGGAAAGAAATCGATTGTGTTTAAAGCCTTCATTACTAATGAACTTAAAGTTGTGATTTTCGGAATATTCTACTTGTTGATAATTATGATTATGATCTATGAAAGGGAAGAAATGAAAGTATGAAATATGAAATACGGCCATTGCGCCATGAATAAAGAATCATATGTATGGCCAAGAGAGCCAATGGAATAATAAGGTCGTAAGTGGTTGAAAGTACGGATTAGGTGATATGTGGTGCGAAAGGTTATGAGATGTACGTATTTGTACTTTTGTTTCCAATGTGTTATGAAACCCTATGGACGGTCTATGGAACACATAGGTGTATTGTGATATGAAATCCTGTGGACAGTCTATGAACGCATAGGTACACGGTGATATGAAATCCTATGGACGGTCTATGAAACGCATAGGTACATTATGTTATGAAATCCATTGTGGTATGAAATCCTGTGGACGGTCTATGAAACGCATAGGTGCATTGTGATATGAAATCCTATGGACGGTCTATGAACGCATAGGTACATTATGTTATAAAATCCATTGTGATATGAAATCCTATGGACGGTCTATGAAACACATAGGTGCATTGTGATATGAAATTTTGTGGACGGTCTATGAACGCATAGGTACATTGTGTTATGAAATCCATTGTGATATGAAATCATGTGGACGGTCTATGAACGCATAGGTACATTGTGTTATGAAATTCATTGTGATATGACATCTTGTGGACGGTCTATGAAACGCATAGGTGCATTGTGCGTAAGAAGTATAGGTGTACGGTATGAATAAACACTATGGACGGTCTATGAAATGCATAAGTGTATAATATGATATGTGAACACTAAGGACGGTCTAATGAGACACATTATTAATGTAGACAATAGGTGCCCCTTTTGTTGTCCTTGTTTGTACAGGTTATTTCAATTACATTATATTATGTGTTCCACGTATAGATCATATGGGCATTCTATTTTGAAAGAGGATTTCTAGCTATACATACTAGTGCTATTCGACAGTACTAACGTCCCTTTTGCCGGGGGCGCTGCATCTTTAATGGATGCAGGTGGTTCTACAGCAGGTGGCATTGATCAGTGATAGCAGTACACTCCTTTCAGCTGATTTGGTGAGCCCCACTTCATTTCGGGGTCATGTATCTTTTGTTTCTCATGTACTTTGTGGTTGAGGTATAGCCGGGGCCTTGTTGCCGGCTTTTCCATATTACACTTCAGTTGTACTTAGAGGCTCCGTAGTCAGGTTGTGGGTGGTATTTGATGTTGGGAATTGGATTAGAACTGTTGGTATTTGGCAACATGTTTTTCATTAAATCTATAAACTCATACTATTTTGGAAATATTGAATAATGCTGTTAATGGGAATGAAATGGAAGTGGTTAATAAAATCTCTTCAGTATTTGATTAACAGAGTACATCTCCTCTTTATTCACGGATGAATTTGGGTAGAATCAAATCTAACAGGCTTGCTCAGTCGGGTTCACTCGGTAGAGCGCCGGTCGCACTCCTCGGTTTTGGGGCATGACAAAATAACTCAATATCAAGGTCACGACCCAATTCTCACTATAGGCCGTGATGGCGCTCAACGTCGCCGCTAGGCAAGCCAACGGTGAACGATCCATTTAATTATTCATTTTAATATTTTTAAAGACATTGATTTTTATTTAATAAAGAACTAAGGGTAAATGACCGTAGTAACATAAAGCATAAAATAAACATAAGGGTGAAGTAGTGAAATTAATAGACAAAAACCATGATTATGTACTAGAAATTCTCAAAACCCAGTGTCACAAGTGCACGAGCATCTAGTAGAATATACAAAACTCCCTAAGACTACTGTCTAAAGAAGAATAGACAAAAATAATAAATACAACAAGAGGATGCTTTGGGTGCAGCAGAATGGAGCATGGAAAGCAGCTCACCACTAGGCCTTCGGGCAATGTGGATGCGCGCCTGGACGAACACCAGATGTACCTTCCTCAGAACCTGCACAATCTGTGCAGAAGTGTAGCGTGAGTATATAAACAACGTGTATCCAGTAAGTATCTAGTCTAACCTCAAAGACGTAGTGACGAGGGGTCGACATCGACACTTATTAGTGGTCAATATCATAAAGTGCAAGAATTATAAATAGGCATGAAATACAACGGTAACAATGGAATAAAAGGCAATAAATAAGTGATTCTTTAACAAAATAACAAGTTACAAGTCCCCAAATATCACATGCTAATCTCAACAAGTAAAGGTGTAACGACCCGGCCGGTCGTTTTGAGAATTTGAGCCCCGATCCCCTAATATTTGCTTTCCCCATATTTTTTCTGCTTTTGGGACTTGCCGGAGTGATTGATTATGGAATTCAGAGAGTTTTGGGAAATTAGTCCCTAATTGTGAGTTTAAGCCTTAGAGGTTGGACCGTAGTCGGAACTGTGTGAAAACGGATCCAGAATGGAATTCAGTCGACTCCGTTAGCTTCGTTGAGTGATTTTGGGGTTAGGAGCGCGTCTAGAATGTGTTTTGGAGGTCTGTAGTAGATTTAGGCTTGAATTGGCGAAAGTTAGTTTTTCGGCGATTTCGGCCAATACTGAAAATTTTTATATCAAGCTCGAAATGGAATTCCGAAAGTGGATGTAGGTTCGTAGTATCATTTGTGACCTGTGTGTAAAATTTGAGGTCATTCAGACTAGATTTGATATGGTTCGGTGTCGTTTGTAGAATTTGGAAAATTTTAAATTCTTAGGCTTGAATCCGTGCTTAATTCATGATTTTGTTGTTGTTCGATGTGGTTTGAAGGCTCGACCAAGTTCGTATTGTGTTTTAGGATTGGTTGGTATGTTTGGTTGAGGTCCCGGGGGCCTCGGGTGTGTTTCGGATGCCTAACGGAATGAATTTGGACTTAAGAAAAATCTGGTGCCTTTGCTGGTTCTGGTGTTTCGCACCTGCGGAAGGGAGGCCGCAGGTGCGGAGGGAGTGTGCAAATGCGGAACTGGTGGGGCTGGTGATGGAGCGTAGGTGCGCAAGTTTGACCGCACCTGCGACACCGCAAGTGCGAAGCGTGGGCGCAGGTGCGGAGCCTGGTTGCCTGAGTGAAATGCACAGATGCGCCGATTTGGACCGCAAGTGCGAGGAATTGCCCGCAGATGCTGCCCCAGCCCGGATAAGTGACCTTCGCACCTGCATTGATTTTTTCGCAGGTGCGTGACCGTAGATGCGGCCCCATGAGTGCAGGTGCGGAAATCGCTAGGTTGAAGAGGCAGCTTCGAGGGTTCATCCCTCATTTTTTCACCAATTCGATTTAGAGCTCGGTGGGAGACGATTTATCGAGGGATTTTGAAGGAGAACTATTGGGTAACTAATTCTAACTCTATTTTGATAATAATACATTAATCTATTGTTGTTTTCCTCGTCTAATTAAGAAAATTGAGGGTAGAAGTTTGGAAATTGGGGAAAAGGTTCCCCAATTGAAAATCTGAGATTTGAATGGGAATTTGACGTCGGATTTAGAAGATTTTTATTCGAGTGAACTCGTGAGTGAATGGGTGTTCATAATTTATAATTTTTACCAGATTCCGAGACATGGGCCCGGGGAGACGTTTTGTGTGTTTTTTCTAATTTCACGCTTTAGCTTCGAATTAATTAGCTAAATTAGTTACTTGTAGTTATATTTACATTATGCAATTAATTTGAATAGATTCGGGCCATTCGGAGTCGGATACTCATGGCAAGAACGTGATATCGACTTGATTTGAGCGGTTAGAGGTAAGTGGCTTGCCTAACCTTGTGTTGGAAACTTTTCCCTTAAGATGTTTGATATTAATTGATGTGTGGGCGCCGTGTACGTGAAGTGACGAGTACGTACATGGGCTATTATTGCAAAAATCTCGTTTTTCCTTTCTAAATCATAAATTGTTTTCCCTTATTAAATTGCACTAATACATTTAATTGTTTAGCTTAGATTAGAGGAGCATGCTTATGTGTTTTAACTGCCTATTTGACATTATGTGCGTCATGCTTAGTTAAGTCCCTATTTTCCTTACTTGTGTTCAGTATAAACCGTATAACTCGATACCATACCTGCCATTTCATCTTGCGTTACATATTTAAATTGGGACTACAGACGTATTCCGGGAGATCCCCCTGTCTTGCATATTTATTTTGGGACTACGGACGTATTCCGGGAGATCCCCCAGCACTGCATATCTACTTTGGGACTACGGACGTATTCCAGGAGATCCCCCAACACTGCATATTTATTTTGGGACTACGGACATATTTCGGGATATCCCCCTGTACTGCCTATTCATTTGGAACTACGGGACGGTATCCCGGGAGATTTCCCACTGTGTTTACCTTGTTCTGAGCCGAGGGCTCCCTTAACTGTTAAATTTTCGAGAATTTCTTTAACTGTGTTACCGTAAATTTTACTTATATCTTTTACTGTTTAATTTATTATATTTACTCCAGTAGGGCCTTGACCTGACCTCGTCACTACTCGACCGAGGTTAGGCTTGGCACTTACTAGGTACCATTGTGGTGTACTCATGCCCTTCCCTGCACATGTTTTCGTGTGCAGATCCAGGTGCGAGCTATCAGCCTCGGGGTTAGTGCGTGCTGCTGATTTTAGGAGACTTCAAGGTACTACTACTTGCGTCCGCAGATCTTCGGAGTCTCCTTCTACTCCCTCGCCTAGAAACTTTCTTTATTATCTTCAGACTTTTGTATAGAGCTACATAGATTATAGCAGCTTGTGACTTAGTGATATTCCTCATCTTGAGAAATTATTTTGTATATGCCGAGTGGTACTACTCTTGGCTATTCACAATATGTTGTTGATCTTTAAAAATGTTGTGTTTTGTTTATATTCTTTTTGTAATATTAGGCTTATCTAGTCGTAAAGACTAGGTGCCACCATGACACCTTACGGAGGGTTAATTTGGGTCGTGACAAAGGGCCAACAAGTAATTATAATTTCTCAGGTCATGAAGGATATATCGAGTATAATCAGAC
Source organism: Nicotiana tabacum (assembly GCF_000715075.1). Lineage (NCBI taxonomy): Eukaryota > Viridiplantae > Streptophyta > Magnoliopsida > Solanales > Solanaceae > Nicotiana > Nicotiana tabacum. The sequence goes on along the minus strand of NC_134094.1, from coordinate 61,087,657 downwards.
TCCTAGCAACAACACGCACGAGTTATGCCGAGGTCGTACGGCCCGATCCATAACAATCGTGTACATAAACTACCGAGGTCGTACGTCCCGATCCATTGATGTATATCATTATATATAAATATTGCCGAGGCGTTCGACCCGATCCACAGGAATAGGGAAACTCTTCGGACTAAGAAATATGTGTTTTACAACCCCTGAGGTAAGCCCGTAAAGGAACATAAATTTTCCATCAATAATTAAATATTCTTCCAAATCTCTAAGTAATGAAGCTTGGTCTAACCTAATCTCTAATCAAGTTTTTACTTATTAATACAAACAATTAAGCTAACAAGTTCAGTTCAAATAGTGCAAGTATCACATAATAAAGTCCTATGTCTACCCGGACATAACATCATTTTTAGCTACGTACGGACTCTCGTCACTTCGTGAGTATGTAGCACCCTAAAATTAGTAGCTAATAACAAATTAAACACCTAAGGTGTTAATTCCCTCTTATAAGGTTAAGCAAGAGACTTACCTCATTTCCAAGTCCTCTTCCCGGTCCACAAATCACACAATTAGCCCCAAATCGGTGCCGAGCAAACTAGCTAAAGGTCATACAAACTAATCAATATATTCTCAAAAGTTCATAATTTAACTATTAGAGTAATACCCAACCCAATTTGGAAGGTTCCTAAAATTAACTTAATTTGGCTTCGTTTCTCCCTGAATCAATCAAAAAGCTAGGCCCACGTGCCCGGATTCCGAAAATTTTCGTAAACAATGTTACCCATAACCTCACGAATACAAATATATTATTTCTACTCAATTCCATAATCATTTTTGTGGCCCAATCTCATTTTTACCAAAACCTAGGTGTTTCAACAAAATTCTATAATTTCCAAAATTTACATGTTAAAATCTGCCATAATCCATGTATTAAACTAACATTAATTAGTAATTACTTACCTTAAAATAGTAGGTGAAAAATCCCTTTCCAAGAGCTCCAAAATCGGCTAACCCAAAGTGAAATGAGAGAAAATGAGCCTAAGTCCCGATTTAAATTATGTTTCTACTCAATGGTCCCTTCTTGGTGATCGCGAAAGGGGCCTCGCGATCGCGAAGGAAAAAATGCCAAGTCTTAGAAAAATCTTCTTTGTGATCGCGGCAGGGCCCACGCGATCGCTAAGTCGCGATTGTGAAGGCCATCCCCCGCAATTCATCGCGAACGCGACGAGGAGATTGCGAATGTGGAGGCCAGTGCCCCAAAGCTTTGCAATCGCATAGAACAAAAGTTCATCGCGAACGCGAGGCTTTCTCCGTGTTTGCGAAAAAGTAAACCAGCAATAGAATTTCTGCAATTCTTGACTCAACGCCAAAATTTGATCACGCCCAACTGTGCCTTGTAAAAAGGACTAAGCGGTCGCTGCAAATATAATCTGGTTCAAGTCCGGAATCGAATCTCATAGAGAACTATGGCTTAGCAATAGCTTTTTAATATCACTAAGAAGACAAGTTTGAACAATTTTCTAAATTATAAAGATTGAGATTTATATTTCTAACAAATTAAATAGCAAATACTAGAAAGCGGTAAAATTATCAACTAATGAGACAAAGGGTTGGAGACTAAATTAAGGAGGTCTAGAGTTATGATTTCCCTAATTGTCGGAATCCTTCCAACTATGTTCCCAACAATTTCGCCGATGTATTCTCTACTGATCGTGAGCACTTTAGGTGCCGTAAGTCTCTCTCGGGCAACTACAATAATTTACTAGACATATTCTCTTGAACTACGCTAGCTGGCTTCATCGAACCGCTCACTATGACCACGTCAAGGCTTGGTTATTTCTAAACCTACCTTTAAACCCACTGTATTGATTTCTCACATACGTTAGGAGTGACGTTGTTCAACAACCACCTAAATATGTATCCTTTCTCAAGCAACACATAATAAATAGGCACAGTCAATCGATGGCCATTCAATCAACTGAAATAAACACGTAGTTGAACAAATAGATAAATTCAAAGGCTAAATTATATTAAAACATAACAAGAATTCATCCTACAAAAGGTTCCATCAAAACCCTAGATAACAAATTAGCTATTCATAAAAGTATGCATAACTACAATACTAGAATTCATAACCAATAATAGAAATAGGAAGAAGCAAGTGAGAAACTTGTAGAAGAATTCTCCGCCTTGCTCCTAGTGTGTCCTTGCCTCCTTAGGTCGAATCCCCAGTCTCCTTAACCTCCTTAGGTCTAAATTGTGTCAAAAATATGTCAAAAGTCCTCAAAATACTGTTTTTCCATATATATATACCAAGTAGGGTCGGGACCAAACAATTATACCCTCTCCTACACGAAAAAGAACACTTTTTCAGGTCAGGACATCCGCGGCCGCGGATTTGGCCGCGGATTTTGGCCAGTTTCTGCCTCACATCCGCGGCCAGTGCGTGGCCGCGCACGTGTCGTGCATTTCGCACCCTGTTCTGTTTGGAATTTGGACAAACGTAAAATATGAAAGTTGTAGCCCTTTGAATTAGCTTTCCAACCATAGGAAAATGTTATGTGCATTTTGCTAGATAGTGCGCAATATGCCTACTCGATTCTTCATTCGTTCTTAACTATCATCCGTTGATCCCCGAACACGATCCCGGCTAATTCCTTGGGATTTTACTCCGCCTTCAAAGCTCCAAATCACTTGAATTCATTCAATAACATCTACATAGCTCGGAATCACTCCTACAAGGCATAAAACACACAATTAGTGCAAAACACTAGCGATTAAAGCTCAAACTCAATTAAAGTGCAGTAAATTGGAGTGCAATAAGCGACTAAAATACTTAATTATAGCTTATCATCAACACCCCACACTTAAACCACTGCTCGTCCCCGAGCAATCAAACTACACTTTATATAGAGACGACATATTTAAACAATTTTTCTAACTCATCACACCAAGAATACTTAAAATAGACAAAGCACAAAAGCGTAACATCTTTACCTCAAGATTTGACTTACAAGCATCATGCATTATTCACAACTCACCAACTTACTCTAACATAGAGGTCATTGACATTACCTTTCCTTCATGAATCAAGTGCCCTCACACAACAAAAGAGAGTAGTTCCACACAATAAAATTTAAGAACACTTAGGAACTCAAGATAGAAAGAATTCACTCACTCTCAAAAATAATATTCATATGCCACAAAAGATGCACCATAGGCTTGCCCGTAGTGTACTACTCTACTAATAGAGCTCATTCAGTCTAGGATCAAGTAGGACTTTATTTGGTTGTAATGTAGGCTACGGGACGGGTAGGAAACATTTAGATATGAGAGTGACTACACCTCTCTAAGCACTTTAATACATATACTTTAACATTCAAACCCCATATATATGTCAAACCAAACTCCACCTTCACATCAATGTATATTACCCCATACTTTTTTAAGCACAATTACATCACGAGTCACCACTTAGCAAGGAATATTCTTTTTTTCACAGCAATACAACTATTGTTTTTCCTTTTCTTTCTTTTTCAATTCAAGTGGCTCGTACTTTTTCAAAACAGTGCACCTTTTTCCTTATTTTATTAGTTCCACTCAAAAGCGAAACCGACCACCCCACACTTTAACCTTTATAAATTCATAGCAATTCAAGTGCTTACGAGAGCTAAAGGGGCTAGTTTCTTCCTCACATCCGCGGCCAGTGCATGGCTGCGCACTTGTCGTGCATGTTTCACCCTGTTCCGTTTGGAATATGGAAAAACGTACAACATGAAAGTTCTAGCCCTTTGAATTGGCTTTCCAACCATATATTGTGAAGCTCCAATGAATGTCTGAGCAAAATGTTATGTGCATTGTACTAGATAGTGTGCAATATACCTACTTGATTCTTCGTTCGTTCTTAACTATCATCCGTTGATCCCCGAACACGATCCCGGCTAATTCCTTGGGATTTTACTCCGCCTTCAAAGCTCCAAATCACTTGAATTCATTCCATAACATCTACATAGCTCAGAATCACTCCTACAAGGCATAAAACACACAATTAGTGCAAAACACTAGCGATTAAATTTCAAACTCAATTAAAGTGTAGTAAATTGGAGTGTAAAAAGCGACTAAAATATGTAATTATAGCCTATCATCAATACCCCATACTTAAACCATTGCTCATCCTCGAGCAATCAAATTACACTGTATATAGACACGACCTTTTTAAACAATTCTCCTAACTCATCACACCAAGAATGCTTAAAATAGACAAAGCACAAAAGCGTAACATCTTTACCTCAAGATTTGACTTATATGCACCACGCATTATTCACAACTCACCCACTTACTCTAACATAGAGGTCATTGACATTACCTTTTCTTCATAAATCAAGTGCCCTCACACAACAAAAGAGAGTAGTTCCACACAATAAAATTTAAGAACACTTAAAAATTCAAGATAAAAAGAATTCACTCACTATCAGAAATAACATTCATATGCCACAAAAGATGCACCATTGGCTTGCCCGTAGTGTACTACTCTACTAATCGAGCTCATTCAGTCTAGGATCAAGTAGGACTTTATTTGGTTGTAATGTAGGTTGCGGGACGGGTAGGATACATTTAGATATGAGAGTGACTACACCTCTCTAAGCACTTTAATACATATACTTTAACATTCAAACCCCATATATATGTCAAACCAAACTCCACCTTCACATCAATGTATATTACCTCATACTGTTTTAAGCACAATTACATCAAGAGTCACCACTTAGCAAGGAATATTCTTTTTTTCACAGCAATACAACAATTGTTTTTCCTTTTCTTTCTTTTTCAATTCAAGTGGCTCTTACTTTTTCAAAACAGTGCACGTTTCTTCTTATTTCATTAGTTCAACTCAAAAGCCAAACCGACCACCCCACACTTTAACCTTAATAAATTCATAGCAATTCAAGTGCTTACGAGAGGTAAAGGTGCCAGTTTCTGCCTCACATCCGTGGCCAGTGCGCGGTCGCGCACTGGTCGTGCATATTTCACCTTATTCCGTTTGGAATATGGAAACACGTACAACATAAAAGTGGTAGCCCTTTGAATTGGATTTCCAACCATATATTGTGGAGCTCCAATGGATTTCTGAGCAAAATGTTATGTGCATTTTACTAGACAGTGTGCAATATACCTACTCGATTCTTCGTTCGTTCTTAACTATCATACGGTGATCTCCGAACACGATCCCGGCTAATTCCTTGGGATTTTACTCCGCCTTCAAATCTCCAAATCACTTGAATTCATTCCATAACATCTACATAGTTCGGAATCACTCCTACAAGGCATAAAACACATAATTAGTGCAAAACACTAGCGATTAAAGCTCAAACTCAATTAAAGTGCAGTAAATTGGAGTGTAATGAGCGACTAAAATATGTAATTATAGCCTATCATCAACACCCCACACTTAAACCACTGCTCGTCCCCGAGCAATCAAACTACACTTTATATAGAGACGACATATTTAAACAATTCTCCTAACTCATCACACCAAGAATACTGAAAATAGACAAAGCACAAAAGCGTAACATCTTTACCTCAAGATTTGACTTACAAGCACCATGCATTATTCACAACTCACCCACTTACTCTAACATAGAGGTCATTGACATTACCTTTTCCTCATAAATCAAGTGCCCTCACACAACAAAAGAGAGTAGTTCCACACAATAAAATTTAAGAACACTTAGGAATTCAAGACAAAACGAATTCACTCACTCTCAAAAATAATATTCATATGCCACAAAAGATGCACCATAGACTTGCCCGTAGTGTACTACTCTACTAATCGAGCTCATTCAGTCTAGGATCAAGTAGGACTTTATTTGGTTGTAATGTAGGCTGCGGGACGGGTAGGATACATTTAGATTTGAGAGTGACCACACCTCTCTAAGAACTTTAATACATATACTTTAACATTCAAACCCCATATATATGTCAAACCAAACTCCACTTTCACATCAATGTATATTACCCTATACCCTTTTAAGCACAATTACATCAAGAGTCACCACTTAGCAAGGAATATTCTTTCTTTCACAACAATACAATATTTTCTTTTCCTTTTCTTTCTTTTACAATTCAAGTGGCTCTTACTTTTTCAAAACAGTGCACCTTTCTCCTTATTTCATTAGTTCCACTCAAAAGCCAAACCGACCACCCCACACTTTAACCTTTATAAATTCATAGCAATTCAAGAGCTTACGAGAGGTAAAGGGGCCAGTTTCTGCCTCACATCCGAGGCCAGTGCGCGGCCGCGCACCGGTCGTGCATGTTTCACCTTATTCCGTTTGGAATATGGAAACACGTACAACATTAAAGTAGTAGCCCTTTGACTTTGCTTTCCAATCATATATTGTGGAGCTCCAATGGATTTCTGAGCAAAACGTTATGTGCATTTTACTAGACAGTGCACAATATACCTACTCGATTCTTCGTTCGTTCTTAACTATCATCCGTTGATCCCCGAACACGATCCCGGCTTAATTCCTTGGGCTTTTACTCCGACTTCAAAGCTCCAAATCACTTGAATTCATTCCATAACATCCACATAGCTCGGAATCACTCCTACAAGGCATAAAACACACAATTAGTGCAAAACACTAGCGATTAAAGCTCAAACACAATTAAAGTGCAATAAATTGGAGTGTAATAAGTGACTAAATACGTAATTATAGCCTATCATCAACACCCCATACTTAAACCATTGCTCTTCCTCGATCAATCAAACTACACTTTATATAGACACGACCCTTTTGAACAATTCTCCTAACTCATCACACCAAGAATACTTAAAATAGACAAAGCACAAATGCGTATCATCTTTACCTCAAGATTTGACTTACAAGCACCACGCATTATTCACAACTCACCCACTTACTCTAACATAGTGGTCATTGACATTACCTTACCTTCATGAATCAAGTGCCCTCACACAAAAAAAGAGAGTAGTTCCACACAATAAAATTTAAGAATACTTAGGAACTCAAGATAGAAAGAATTCACTCACTCCCAGAAATAACATTCATATGCCACAAAAGATGCACCATAGGCTTGCCCATAGTGCACTACTCTACTAATCGAGCTCATTCACTCTAGGATGAAGTAGGACTTTATTTGGTTGTAATGTAGGCTGCGGGACTGGTAGGATACATTTAGATATGAGAATGACTACACATCCCTAAGCACTTTAATACATATACTTTAACATTCAAAACACATACTTATGTCAAACCAAACTCCACCTTCACATCAATGTATATTACCCCATACTATTTTAAGCACAATTACATCAAGGGTCACCACTTATCAAGGAATAATATTTCTTTCACAACAATACAATATTTTCTTTTCCTTTTCTTTCTTTTACAATTCAAGTGGCTCTTACTTTTTCAAAACAGTGCACCTTTCTCCTTATTTCATTAGTTCCACTCAAAAGCCAAACCAACCACCCCACACTTTAACCTTTACAAATTCATAGCAATTCAAGTGCTAACGAGAGGTAAAGGGGCCAGTTTCTGCCTCACATCCGCGGCCAGTGCGCGGCCGCGCACTTGTCTCATCTTTCACCCTGTTCTATTTGGAATTTGGAAACACGTAACACATGCAAGTTGTAGCCCCTTGAATTAGCTTTCCAAACATATATTGTGGAGCTCCAACTAATTTCTAAGCAAAATGTTATGTGCATTTTACTAGATAGTGCGCAATATACCTACTCGATTCTTCGTTCGTTCTTAACTATCGTCTGTTGATCCCCGAACACGATCCCGGCTAATTCCTTGGGATTTTACTCCGCCTTCAAAGCTCCAAATCACATGAATTCATTCCATTACATCTACATAGCTCGAAATCATTCCTACAAGGCATAAAAACCCCCACTTAGTGCAAAACACAAGCGATTAAAGCTCAAACTCAATTAAAGTGCAGTAAATTGGAGTTTAATAAGCGACTAAAATACGTAATTATAGCCTATAATCAACGCCCCACACTTAAACCATTGCTCGTCCTTGAGCAATCAAACTATACTTTATATAGACACGACCTTTTTAAATAATTCTCCTAACTCATCACACCAAGAATACTTAAAATAGACAAAGCACAAAAGCGTAACATCTTTACCTTAGGATTTGACTTACAAGAACCACGCATTATTCACAACTCACCCACTTACTCTAACATAGAGGTCATTGACATTACCTTTCCTTCATGAATCAAGTGCCCTCACACAACAAAAGAGAGTAGTTCCACACAATAAAATTTAAGAACACTTAGGAACTCAAGATAGAAAGAGTTCACTCACTCTCAGAAATAACATTCATATGCCACAAAAGATGCACCATATGCTTGACCGTAGTGTACTACTCTACTAATCGAGCTCATTCAGTCTATGATCAAGTAGGACTTTATTTGGTTGTAATGTAGGCTGCGGGACGGGTAGGAAACATTTAAATATGAGAGTGACTACACCTCTCTAAGCACTTTAATACATATACTTTAACATTCAAACCCCATAAATATGCCAAACCAAACTCCACCTTCACATCAATGTATATAAAACAGTGCACCTTTGTCCTTATTTCATTAGTTCCACTCAAAAGCTAAACCAACCACCCCACACTTTAACCTTTATAAATTCATAGCAATTCAAGTGTTTACGAGAGGTAAAGGGGCCAGTTTCTGCTTCACATCCGCGGCCGCGCACTTGTCGCACATCTTTCACCCTGTTCTGTTTGGAATTTGGAAACACGTAACACATACAAGTTGTAGACCTTTGAATTAGCTTTCCAAACATATATTGTGGAGCTCCAACCAATCTTTGATTAAAACGGTATGTGCATTTTACTAGACAGTGCACAATATTCCTATTCGATTCTTCGTTCTTTCTTAAATATCATTCGTTGATCCCCGAACACGATCCCGGCATAATTCCTTGGGCTTTTACTCCGACTTCAAAGCGCTAAATTACTTGAATTCATTCCATAACATCCACATAGCTCGGAATCACTCCTACAAGGCATAAAACACATAATTAGTGCAAAACACTAGCGATTAAAGCTCAAACTCAATTAAAGTGCAGTAAATTTGAGTGTAATAAGTGACTAAAATATGTAATTATAGCCTATCATCAACACCCCACACTTAAACCATTGTTCTTCCTCGATCAATCAAACTAAACTTTATATAGACACGACCCTTTTAAACAATTCTCCTAACTCATCATACTAAAAATACTTAAAATAGACAAAGCACAAAAGCATAACATCTTACCTCAAGATTTGACTTACAAGAACCACGCATTATTCACAACTCACCCACTTACTATAACATAGAGGTCATTGACATTACCTTTCCTTTATGAATCAAGTACCCTCACACAACAAAAGAGAGTAGTTCCACACAATAAAATTTAAGAACACTTAGGAACTCAAGATAGAAAAAATTCACTCACTCTCAAAAATAGCATTCATATGCCACAAAAGATGCACCATAGGCTTGCCCGTAGTGTACTACTCTACTAATCGAGCTCATTCAGTCTAGGATGAAGTAGGACTTTATTTGGTTGTAATGTAGGCTGAGGGGCGGTAGGATACATTTAGATATAAGAGTGGCTACACCTCCCTAAGCACTTTAATACATATACTTTAACATTCAAACCTCATACTTATGTCAAACCAAACTCCACTTTCACATCAATTATATTACCCCATACTATTTTAAGCACAATTACATCAAGGGTCACCGCTTATCAAGGAATATTTTTTTTTTCACAACAATACAACTATTTATTTTTCCTTTTCTTTCTTTTACAATTCAAGTGGCTCTTACTTTTTAAAACAGTGCACCTTTCTTCTTATTTCATTAGTTCTACTCAAAAGCCAAACCAACCACCCCACACTTTAACCTTTATAAATTTATAGCAATTCAAGTGCTTACAAGAGGTAAAGGAGCCAGTTTCTGCCTCACATCCGCGGCCAGTGCGCGGTTGCACACGTGGCATGCATGTTTCACCCTGTTCTATTTGGAACATGGAACAACGTACAACATGAAAGTTGTAGCCCTTTGAATTGGCTTTCCAACAATATATTGTGGAGCTCAAATGGATTTCTGATCAAAATGTTATGTGCATTTTACTAGACAGTGCGCAATATGCCTACTCGATTTTTTGTTCGTTCTTAACTATCATCCGTTGATCCCCGAACACGATCCCGGCTTAATTTCTTGGGCTTTTACTCCGACTTCAAAGCTCCAAATCACTTGAATTCATTCCATAACATCCACAGAGCTTGGAATCACTCCTACAAGGCATAAAACACACTATTAGTGCAAAACACTAGCGATTAAAGCTCAAACTCATTTAAAGTGCAGTAAATTGGAGTGTAATAAGCGACTAAAATACGTAATTATAGCCTATCATCATGTTCCGAAACACACCCGAGCCATCTGAGACCCCGTCCAAATGCACCAACAAGTCCATAAACATAATACAGACCTGCTTAAAGCCTCGAAACAAATAAAATAACACTGAAACAAAGAATCGCATGCTAAAACCAAATTAAATCAACTTATGCACTTTAAAATTTTCAATTAGCTCTGAACGCGTCGAATCATACTTAGACAACTCGGAATGACACTAAATTTTGCGTACAAGTTTAAATCACCATACGGACCTATTCCCAGGCTCATAATCCCAAACGGACCTCAATAACACCACAATCTACTTCAAACCAAATTTAAAAAACTTGAAAATCTTCAATGCGCCAACTTTCAACATTAAGCGCCGAAACGCTCACGGATCACCCGAAACACGATCCGAACACACACCCAAGTCCAAAATTATCATACGAACCTATTGCAACCATCAAATCTCGGTTACGAGGTCGTTTACTCAAAATGTTGACTCAAGTCAAACATGGCCATCTTAGGCCACTATTAAGGAACTAAGTGTTCCGATTTCAACCCGAACCCTTCCAAACCCAAACCAACCATCCCCGAAATTCATAAAACAGTAAAACCACATACGGGGAGTCTTAATTAGGGGAACGGGGATCTAAAAAGCAAAACGATCGATCGGGTCGTTACAATCAACAAAATAATGTCGTAGGAAACAACTTCAAACTATAAAGTTTCAATAATTGTCAAAATCAAAAAGTCAAACCTGGGCCTACGCCTCGGAACCTAATAAAATTCACAAAATCCGAATACCCATTCATTACGAGTCCAACCATACCAAAATCATCAAATTTCGACCTCAAACCAACCTTCAAACTTCCATTTTTCATTTTTGAAAAGTTTCCACAAAAATCGCCATTTCTTCACTTTAATTCACTAAATAAACGACAAAAACAAGGATCCAAGATGTGAAAAACCCCTCCAAAATCGCACAAAATCGAGCTCTACAACTCAAAATATGAAAATAATACTCTAACCCTCGATTTGGGTTTTAATATTCTATTACCCAGTTATTATGAATCACAATCAGGGAAACAACCTCGAGATCGTGAAGAATAAAATAATCTCTGCCCTCAATTAGCCTATGCAAACGCGTAAACCCAGTCACGATTGCATCGCTCACCAGCTAACTTCTCCTTTACGCGAACGCATGGACCTTGTCGCGTCCGCGATGAACTTAGACTCACAAGCTACACGAACGCGAGCCCATACACGCGAACGCGATGCACAAATTTCCAGCGGCCAACAAGAAGTACGCGATCGCGTCCCTATCTTCGTGATCGCATAAGAGAAAACCAGGTACCAGAAATCAGCAACTCAACAAAGTCCGAAATGAGTCTGAACATGATATGAATCACGCCCGAGGCCCCCCTGATCCCATCCAAACATACCAACATGTCCTAAAAATGATACGAACTTGGTTGAAGTCTCAAATCACATCAAACAACATTGAAATCATGAATCACACCCCAATTCAAGCCTAATGAACTTTTGAACTTTCAACTTCTAAAACCAATGCCGAAACATACCAAACCAACTCTGATTGACTTCAAATTTTGCACACAAGTCATAAATGACTATTACAACTCCCAGAGCCAAAATCCCAGTCTAATTTCAACAAAATCAACTCTCGATCAAACTTCTCAACTTTCCAAACCTTCAACTTTCCAATTTTTGCTAATTCAAGCCAAAACGACCTTCGGACCTCCAAATCAATATCCGGACATACTCCTAAGTCCAAAATCACCATATGAAGCTATCAGAATCATCAAAACTCTATTTCGGAGTCGTTTACTCAGAAGTCAACATCCGATCAACTCTTACAACTTAACCTTCCAACCTTGGGACTAAGTGTCCCAATTCATTCCAAAACATCCTAGGAACCAAACCAACCACCCCGACAAGTCACATATTCACAAATGAACATAGAGTAAGAAATAAATGGAGGTACGAGGCTATAATAATCAAAACGACCGGCCGGGTCGTTACACCAAAAGATGCGACACAACATGGAATTATCTTCTAACATCAGACTAGGGCAGATTTTGAGGACGGACGTCGAGCTTTTCGACAGTAGTCGACGATATGTCCCCAAGTATCATTCATCTTACGTCCCATTGACATGGGTTGTGTATTTAGTTCGAATCCCCATAGTCAGAATAAAACCCAATGTCATCAAAATTTGATGCTAGGGCTACTTTCAAAATCAAAAAATCAAAAAAGTTCAAATCCCTTCTAATCATTCCATCGTATTCTCAATCACTTTCTCGAACTACAGTCAGCCTAATTCTTGTTACACTCGAGATATGTAGGAAACTCAACACAGAGTTCGGTCGTACCCATATCAAAGCCCATTCAAATCAATCCATCCATCATCCAATATCTACAATCTAGTGTCACCTCAGTCCGGGGGAAATTTTCGAAGAAATGTCAAGATCACACGAATCATGTTCGTCCTTGAATATTTGTCATGTACTCCATGGGGCTACAATCAATAAGCAGCACTCAAACTACATCCTAGAACTACACACAACCTGATTCTCGTGCAACCTGAGATATGTAGGCAACTCAAACACCAGAGCTCGGTCACAATCTTCAATACATCCTCTTTTCCCACTTTGTCATGTCGGGACAAAATTGAGTATGGCGTCAATTTCTTTGCCCAAAGACTCTTGCAGCATCTCCGGTCAAAGAGGGACAGTTGTTGACACTCAATTTTGACCCTCCGTATTTAAATTTTAACTTATGCATGCTTCCTAGTCAAAAAATGATAAAGTATAGCATTTTTGCACTTTTTAACTTTGATCAATTTATTGATAATTATTCCTATTTTTACAAAATACAGGAATTTTTTATTATTTTATTACAATTAAATTAATACTATCATTTTGTGCATTTCTCTAAAAATTCAAAATAACTTATTGATAATTTTCCTATTATCAAATAATAGGATTTACTTTCAATTTATTATTTTTCAAAAATAAAATAATAATGAGTAAAATATTATTGTAGTAGTTGGCATTTTAATAATTACAAGCCGGATTTTCTAATTAAATAATCATCTTTTAATTTGTAGCACAGTCTATTAATTACATGAAAGCCAGTAGAATTTATTTCAAAATACGGACCAAGTCCAGTCAAATCCAACGTCTCGTCAATATCTGATGCGACAACACATTTGATGTGACTAGACATTTGATGTGACAAGTCATATCGATGTGACATGACATCCATTTTATAATCTTTATCCAAAGGGTAAAGACCATATTTTTGCCTATATAAAGAGGGTCATCCTCCAAAATTTAGACATACATTCAAACATTTTCTTCTCTCCTTTAGTTGTTCTTCAAGAACACATTCACACAAATCACATTCTTTTTTATTCCATTTTTCTCTATATTTTACTCACTTTCTCTTTGTATCTTTTAAGATTATATGATATTTAACCTTACATATATGCACAACAATACACACACATATAATAAAATAGGGAGGAGTCACGACTATCATCACGACCCCAAATTCATAAGCTCTAAGAAGTACACTACTCAAAATAGAATACTGTTTGATGTGAAAATAAATAGTAGAAAAGACAGCAGTAGAAGATGACTCTGAGGCCTGCGAGCGTCAACCATGTATACCTTGAAGTCTCCGAGATATCTGAGTCAACTCACTGGCATCCGACACGAGCAAAAGTATTCGGATTGCACAAAAATATAAAGCAGTGTAGCATGAGTATATCACAACGGTACCAAGTAAGTATCAAGCCTAACCTCGGTAGAGTAGTGATGAGGTCGGGTCATGACACCTACTAGACATAGTAATCTGAGCAAAATATTAATACAATCTAATAACGGAAGATAAGAAATAATTGACAACAAAACAGTACAATGAGGTAAGGCTAACAACGGATATTAACACAATAAAGGACAACAAAGAATGAGCATATGATAAGAAAAACAAGTAATCAAATACAGTCAAAATACAAGTAAAACAAATGAAGGAATAACTATAATTGTCCCATCAACATGCCTTTTCAACATAGAATGTACAACAAGATTCACAACCGAGGCACCATGCCTCATATTCACATTTCACAATTTAAAATTACAATCTTCCTTATATCAGCGCGTGAGCCTTGCATTTATTTTAAAAACATTTTTCTCGAAATAGCTACACTCATTTTAGCCCCCTTATCTCACCGCGTGGCTTCAAGTAATTCCCTTACTAGCAACACGCGTATAAATCTCACCACATGCGTTTTAATACCCACCCTTATCCCACTGCATGCGTATCAATATCACAGTACAATAATAACTCGCACCACATATACCCATATTCCACAACATTATCAAATCAACAATAATAGTGTTACCATGACACATAGCCCACGGCTCAACCACAATGTGTACAAGAACCTCAATAATAACAAAATGAATGAGAAACAACTCAACAAGGAAGGATGTCCCAATAATCAACACTTTAACCACAATGTGTTAATAACTTTCACAACTACAACCTATAACTCAACAATGAAGGTATTCCCGTGAAATGGCAACTTCCAATTCAAGTACGTAACATAAGTTTAACAATTAAATAGATAGCACAAAATTGCAACTACGACTAAATGCATGAGGATAATTCAACAATGGAGAGGATAGCAGGTAACAACAGCTACAAATAAATGCATATAATAGTAACTTTGGCAATGGAAACTAGAACATGTAATAACAACTTCAATTAAGCCATTTAAGAATAAAATTGACAACGAAAGATAGAACAAATAATAATAATCTCAATTAAGTGCACATAAGTAGCCTAAGAGTCTAAACCGGTCAAATATCACATATAAGCATGTGTACACACTCGTCACCTCTTGTACACGTCTTCCAAATAATTCAAATAGTACAATCAACCAAAATTCTAAGGGGTAGTTCCTCCATACAAAGTTAGGCAAGATACTTACTTCAACTACGTCAAAAATAGCTTTTCCCTTAATATTCGCCTCTGCACGGCTCAAATCAAACCAAAAATGACTTAATTTCATCAAACAATGCAAGAGAAACCAACTACGATTAATAAAGTAATGATCTTTATACAATTCCCTGAAAGTCAACAAAAGTCAACCCGGGGCTTGCCCGGTCAAAGCCTGAGTCCAAGGGTAGATCCCGACTACCCATAACCCTACAAGTCCATATATATATGTTTTGTTTTAAATTTGATTCCAATTCGACTTTCAAATCCCAAATTTTTATATTTCAAAACATAGACAAAAAGTCCCAAAATTTCTCTTAGATTCTCATGAATTTGATGTTAAATCTCATATGTAATCGTGTAATATAGTTGGATATTGATCAAAATCACTTACCCAATGATTGTATGTGAAAATCTCCTCTCCAACTCGCCTCCTACCGAGTCTAGGGTTCTAAAATGAGTGAAATGAGATCAAATCCCGTCTTCCCAGACGTTTTGTTCAGGTGCAGATGTCACAATTACAACACTGGGTTCACAATTGTGAAGAAGGACTCACAATTGCGGCGCCTGACAGCCTAAAGGGATGTTGCAAATGCGACATTGACTTCGCATTTGCGAATTCTGCTCCCATCGCAAATGCGACCTTTTAGTCACAAATGCGAAACTACCTTGTTCCAGCCTCTCTTCGCAATTACGATTAATATATTGCAAATGCGACACCTGAGACCTCATGCTATGATTGCAATTGTGATGTTGGTTCTCGCAATCGCGAGAACTGGAGCACCATCAACCTGGAATTGGGTCCAAAACATTCTGAAACACGTCTGAAACTCACACGAGCCCTCGTGGCTACAAACCAAACATCCACACAAGTCTAATAACATCATAAAAACTAGCTCGCGCGATCAAAACACCAAAATAGTATCTAGAACCATGAATCGAACATTAAAATGCATGAAATTCAAAAGAAATCTCAAGAACATCTAGAATTGCAACAAAGCGTCCGAATCCTACCAAACCAACTCCAAGTGACACCAAATTTTGCAGACAAGTTCCAAACAGAAAAATGGACCTATTCCAAGTCCCAAAACCAAATTCTAAACCCAATATCCATAAAGTCAACCTACAGTCAAACTTAGGGAAACTTCTAAATCTCAAATTGCTAACTTTTAGAAAAATACGTCAAATCAACCTAGGGATCTCTGAATTCAATTTTGGGCATATGCCCAAGACCAAAATCATGATACGAACCTATCGGAGTCATCAAAACACCATTCCGAGGTCATTTTCACAAAAGTCAAACCTAGGTCAACATTTGTAACTTAAGCTTCTAAACCAAGAACCAAAGGGTCCAAATCAACCCAAAACCATACTGGAATGAAAGTAACCACCCCCGTAAGTTATAAAACCACAAATGCACATGTGTGAAGCATAAAAAGGGAAACGGGGATCAAATACACAAAATGATAGGTTGGGTTGTAATATTCTCCCCCTCTTAAAACCAACGTTCGTCCTCGAACGTGCATAGAGATATAACGATTTCGCATATCATGCTCGGTCACCCAGGTCGATTTCTTGACCGGTTGACCCCTCTATTGAACCTTCACTGAAGAAATATTCTTTGACCTTAACTTCCAAACCTGCCTGTCCAAGATAGCCACCGGTTCCTCAATATAAGTTAAATCCTTGTCCAATTGGACTGAGCTGAAATCTAATACATGTGAAGGACCACCATAATACTTCCAGAGCATAGAAACATGGAACACGAGTGAAATCCTGATAAGCTGGGTGGCAATGCAAGTCTGTAGGCCACCTCACCAACCCTCTCAAGGATCTCAAAAGGACCGATATACCTAGGACTCAACTTTCCCTTCTTCCCGAACCTCAGCACACCCTTCATGGGTGAAACTCTAAGCAGAACTCTGTCTCCCACCATAAATGCTACATCATGAGCCCTCCAATCAGTATAACTCCTCTGCCTAGTTTGTGTTGTATGAAGTCGATCTCGAATCAACTTGACTTTCTTCAAGGCATCCCCAACCAAATCGGTGCCCAAGAACCTAGCCTCTCCCGGCTCAAACCAACCAATCGGAGAATGACACCGCCTCTAATATAAGGCTTCATAAGGAGCCATCTGAATACTCGATTTGTAGTTGTTGTTGTAGGCGAACTCTGCAAGTGGTAGAAATTGATCCCATTAACCCCCAAAATCCATAATAAAGGCGCGTAGAATATCCTCCAAGATATGAATGGTGCGCTCAGACTGCCCGTCTATCTGGGGATCAAATGCCGTGCTTAGCTCAGCCTGTATGCCCAAATCACACTGCACGGCTCTCTAGAAATATGAGGTAAACTGCGTGCCTCAATCGAAGATAATAGATACGGGCACACCATGAAGACGAACAATCTCACGGATATAGACCTGAGATAGCTGCTCTAAAGAGTAGGTAGTCACAACCGAAATGAAGTGTGCAGACTTGGTCAGTCTGTCCGTAATAACCCACACTGCGTCAAATTTTTTCAAAGTCCATGGGAGCCCGACAACGAAATCCATGGTAATACGCTCCCACTTCCACTCTAGTATCTTAAGTCTCTGAAGCAAACTGGCCAGCCTCTAATGCTCGTACTTCACCTGCTGACAGTTCAAATGCCAAGCCACATACTCTACTATATCTTTCTTCAATCATCTCCACTAATAGTGTTGCCTCAAATCCTGATACATCTTAGCGGCACCCAGATGAATGGAATACCGCGAACTGTGGGCCTCTTCAAGAATCAACTCATACAACCCATCGACATTGGGCACACAAATCCGTCATGCATCCTCAACACCCCATCATCTCCAATAGAAACCTTATTGGCACTACTGTGATGCACTGTGTCTGTAAGTACAGGCAAATAGGGGTCATTATACTGGCATGCTCTGATGCACTCATACAAATAAGACCGAGAAACCACACAAGCAAGAAATCGGCTAGGCTCCGAAACATCCAACCTTACGAACCGATTAGCCAAAGCCTGAACATCCAATGCAAATAGTCTCTCTCCAACTAGAATATATACAAGGCTACTCAAACTCTCAGCCTTTCTACTCAAGGCATCGTCCACCACATTGGCCTTTCCAGGATGATAAAGTATGGTGATATCATAGTCTTTTAACGTCTCTAACTGTAATGCCCCATAAATTTACATATTTGACTCGGGCTATTTGTGTAACTTTTTTAGGGTAAAAAAAGTCAATCTCGGAGTACGTGTGGACCCACACAAGAAGATAGAGGTGATTAGAACATGATAATGTATGTATAGTTAAATTTGAGATGGTTGGTAGTGTCAAAATATCAAAAGGAAGTAAAAACATAAAGTTTGAAAAGTTGGTTGAAATTGGCAAAAACGACGTGTTTAGGCAATAACGCAAGCTCAGCGCACAGGAGGAAAACTGAGTTGGCAAGGAATAAACCAATGCATTTAGTATGTAACGCACGCTCAGCATGCGCTGGGAAATCTTTTATGAGCAGTGATAGCACACCTTGTGTGCTCACCCACTGCGAGTTCCTCTGCAATATAAAAGTACATGAGCAAGGAGAGAGAAAAATATAAGGATTTCAAGGCTAGGGCTTTTCTCTCCATCACCCATCCGAACAAGGCTTCCAATACACACTTAAGGTGAGTTTTTAAGTGTGTTTTTATGATGATTTAACTTCTCAATCACTAGTTACAATAGGGTTTTGTATTTATTTCATAGGATTTCTTCAAAATCTCAAGAACACCCCAAATGTTGGCCTTCATGATTTGGGTTGCAAAAGGTAATCCTTCACCCTTAAACCTACATGCATGGATTGTAAGTGAATATATGAGCAAGGAATAAGTATTATCACTTATGGGATGGTGATTGGAAGACATAAGTGCTTAACCTAGATTATTGGGTGTTGTAGAGATTTTGTAATGAGTTAATTAGTAAAATTTAGTGGAAGGGGTTCATTGATGATTTTTATGGTACTAAATGAGGCAGTTAGTAGACAAAGGATTTTGTAGTATCTCTTGTTTGTGGGAAGGAGGGATTGTTGGATGAAGAAACACCATTACTAGAGATAGTAGAGTGCTATGCACTCTAGATGTTTGATAAAATGCCAAAATAACCTAAAACCTATAAATATTTACTAATATTGGTCCAATTAAATTATGTTGATATAGATTGAAGTTGTAAGAGTAGTGGGGCATTTTATTATCACTAAAGAGCTTCATCGAGGTATGTTGGCTAAACTCCTTTTCTAGAATCGGAATCCAGAGTTCCTCTTAAGTTCTAAATGTGGTTTGTTCAAACGCCTATTCCAACGGTTCCAAATTGCTTCCGAAGATTGATTTGCCTAAATATTTATGTACTCGAGTCACGTTCGAATTACCCCTATCCTATGATGCTTCCCCTTCGTGGAAAATGTTCAAATATGGTTGTTGTGACTAATGCATAAGATTTAAATCCATGTGTCAATTGTAAATCACCATGCTCTTCTTTGTAAGTATTTCCAATGTGTTTGAGTTCTCACATACTCATGAGTTGAAGCTATAGATATCATGCTCCCCGTTTGGGAAAGGTATTTCAAGAATAAATGGTGTATTAATCGCTTATGATTTTAACTTGTGTTTCGATTGCCAATCATTATGCTCCACTCTTTGAAAGAAATGCAATGGGTTAAGGCACTCATTACTAATGAACTTAAAGCTATGATTTCTAGAATGTTCTATATATTGATGTTTCTGATAATGATCCTTGGAAGTAAAGAAATGAAAGTGTGAATTATGAAATGCGGCCATCGTGCCATGAATAAAGAACATTAGGTATGGCCAAGAGAGCCAACAAAATGAAGATGTTGTGAATAGTTAAAAGTGCTAATGAAGCGATAGATGGTATGAAAAGATGTGATATGAATACATTAATATTTCCATTTCCCTTATATATATAAAAAAAAATATTTTTGGGAGTATCATTAGCGCACCAAGGAAGGGTGGGTTGTAAAGGCCCACACCCGAAACTACACGTGCCGATGTAGGAGACGATTGAGAGACATAAATTTTCTGATACTATGATGAGATTATTCCCCTTAATTGGGATGAGTTTGTTGATAACACCTATTCATATCACCATGTCGACCCACACAGCATTGTGGGGAGAAGACTTAGCCGATCGGATGGTGATCGGACACCATACCGCGCGCGTAGTGGTTCCTCCTTCTTATCATTATATTTTATTTGTATCACCATGTCAATCCATATTCATTCATGGTGAAACGGCTTAGCCGATCGAGTGGAGATCGAACTTCGTGAAATTTGAAAAGGGGATATTGGGTATCCATGTCCACCCGCATACATTGGGGTGAGACGACTTAACCGATCGAGCGGTGATCGGACTCCATGCCTCATGCATGGTGTGACGAACAGTGGCTAATGATGTCCCAACCAAATATTTTAATGCTTATCTGAAGATTTATTATGTTTTAACTTGGCATTTAGATATTACTGGTTTTTCTTGCTACCTTCATGATTCTCTCCTCCTTATATTGGCATTCTATTCCTTGAGAGGGTATTTAGTTTTATATACTAGTACTATTCCATATGTACTAACATCCCTTTTACCGAGGAAGCTGCATCTTTAATGAATGCAGATGATTAGTCAGCATGCAGCTTTGATCTTTGATAGGTGTACCCTCTTCTCAGCTCACTCTGTGAGCCCTACTCTATATCAGGGTCGTATGCTTGTATTGACACTTGTATATTATTTTGAGGTATAGCCGGGGCCTTGTCACTGGCATCTCCATATTGTTCTCATGTCATTTAGAGGCTCTGTAGACATACTGTGGGTTGTATTTTGAGTGAGGAAAACTAGTTATAAACGTTGCTGAAATTTCCGGATATTTCCTCTTCTAACTATGATCATGCAATATTTTGGTAATCGAAAATGGAGCTCTTGTAAGAATGAAAGTTGGTGTTGTGCATACTATTCTCTTGATTGGTTTAACTCTTTATGTTTATCCCCAAATTAATCATGGGACGTGGAATGGTAGGCACTAAGTAGGCTTGCTTGATTGGGGCGACTCAATGAGCGCCGATCCCGCTCCCCAAGTTCGAGGCGTGACAAGCTTGGTATCAGAGCCTAAGGTTTTAAAGCGTCTTAGGATGCCTCAGAGCCGTGTCTAGTGGAGTCCTTCTTATCGATGTGTTGTCGACCACATCTATAATTAGGAGGCTATTTGTTTGTTTAGGAATGTCACCCTTCTTTGAAATTCTAGATCGTGCCATAGAGCTCAAGGTAGGAAGCTAATTTCCCCATCATGTCTCCTTTTCTAGAGGAGTAGCCGAAAGTTAGAGGGGGTGAAGAGGGAGTGACCCCACCATTGAATTTGGGGGAGGTTGCATAAGGGTTCCTCGGGGAATGGGTCGAGACTTGGAGGGATTGGAAGCACTAGTTGCTAGGGGAAATGCCCTTGTTTCCCTTAATGTCACCACTCTACCGAATCATGTGGCGCAAGCACCTAGGAAACGAAAGAGGGTTATTTGTACCAATAAGCCGAAATTTCCGATTTGTAAGAAGCGCCACCTGGGGATATGCTGGATGACTCTTGAAATATGTTATGGTTATGGAAAGAGGGGGGCGTAAGAAGAACGAATGCCCCAGGCTGGGTACACCCAGCCAGGTATGCCCGGCATACAAGAGGGAACATTTGGCACCGTGTCGCAAGTATGCCCAGGAGCATTTTAGGGGATGCAGGTTTGAGTACTTCTAACGGCAATGCAACCAGCATCAGCTGAGAGTGGCGTCAGCACCCGCACCACTAGCCGGTATAGAGATTGTTACTCCCCCCATGAGGGCCTGGAGGAAGGATAGGGAGGATGCTTATGATGTATGCAAAAAGGGTAAGTATCTTATCAGTGGGGCGAGTTTGCTTAGCGGACCTTATCCTCGTTGCAAGAAGTGTAGGAGGTGTCATTTGGGGGTATGCCGCTATCGTACCAATGCATGTTATGGGTTTGGAATCGAGGGGCATCAAATAAAGCACTGCCCCGGCAACCAAAGGATAGAAAGTAAGTCCCTCCTTAGTACATCATTATGAACATCACAAATGTTTTCCTTGTCGTATATGCACATGTATATTGAAGAGCCAACATAAACATGATCTTGACACGACATTGAGTCAGAAAACATTGCATGTACCTACTTTTTGAATGAGACGCATTATTCGTGGAGCCTCTTTACCACGATTCTTTTACACACAACCTCTTAAGGAATTGAGTTCTATAATGATTTCCTTGAATCGAGTTATAACCATAGGTTATTACTTTCTGCTTGCTTCCCTAAATTCTTTACAAAGGACTATGCTTGACGAATTTCTTATAGAACCTTCGGTTTCAAATGAATAGCATTTGCTCACTTGTGCACACACCTTCATAACAGCGAGTCTAATGTAAAGCAACCTTGTATTGAGACCTTTCTTAACACACTCTCTCTCCCTTTCATATGTGGCTCATAGGATTTAAGAAATCACTTTACTTCCTTTGTGAACATTATCCTCTTCACTACTTAACAACTTAAAAGTGCATCTCAACCCCCTTCATATATCTTATTTTATTCGAAAGAGGCGCATGTCTGTATATAGTTTTATCCGAAACTTGATATCCTCACAAATACATCGTAGAATGACCTCTTGTTTTCCTTCGTAGTTTAACACTTAGTACACTTGATTTCATCCTCAAATAATTAACACGCCTCGCTCCCAGTATTGTGGTTACCAATGACGTGGCCTTGTATTGCAACTTGATGGCTAATATGGCAAGACATGTCTAGCTCGTAGCAGGCGTTCATCCTCTATTCCAACCTCTAAAACATGTTATAATTGTTTTTCCTTAGTTCCAAATTCATTGTGCTAGACTCCTGACATAGGTTGGGATACCCATGAGAGAGCGTATCCTTCTATGTATCGCTTTAGCGCTTCCATTCTCAAAGGATTCTTTAGGGGCTCTCCATCAAGTCCAGATACACTTTTGGGTTGTTATAGTACCGCGTTTGTATCCCATGCATGTCCTATCTACCTTTATCATCTGGGTACTTGCCAAGTCACAAAGTCGTGGCGAAATCATTATGAACACTCGCAAACCTTCCATGGTTACTCTACAATACTTTCCCGATTACCATTAACTTTGACCCTCAGCTTCTAGGATCATTTGCCATGTCATGTACATTGCCATATGTGGAGAATTTACTATCCCTAACATTCCACATCCTTGGGTGGATAGGGTTTTATCATTTTTCTTTCTCCTTATAGCATCACATTAACCAATTGAACCTCTCCAACCCATGCATGATTCCACCCCTAATATTAAGACATCCTAGCTACATGGTTTCACTCGTGTGTGGTTAAATTTAAGTGTGTCTTACCGCGACCTTTCCTTCCCCACTTTGGGTGGATGTTCTGAATTTTGGCACATATCATGAACATATTAATTTGATGGACAAGTCTATCATATCGCTAGTCCTTCCATATAGGACCGTCTATTGGGAGGGTTAAGTTGCTAGGATGATAACCTCAAAGTTCTCAACCTCTTTACTTTCAAACTCATGGGCTTGGATCCTAGATTTCGTATGTCAAATCCCGCTAGGTCAAAATGTTGTTTTGTGTAATTGTGAGGCACCTATCATATTCATGATGCAAGGATCATCCCATTCCGAGTTCAAATTGATTTTTCATACACTCAAGGAGGCACCTGGTGTCACATACTTGGCTATTTCTCCTTAGACTTACCATTGCCAAATAAGGAACATATGGAATAAAACAATTGCTATTATCCCTTTCATAAATCATCGTCTTCCAAGAATAACTGATACTAGCGTCTTTATCCTCCCGGTCATGCCTCCCATATATCAGATACCTACACAACCCGATTCTTTTAAATCTTAGGCTCATGTACATGGTTCCGACATTATCAATATGTACTAGTTAACTCTAGGTCTCATTTAGTCAAATCAATGATGTCATCACCATGATTAATCATGCCAGCGCTATTAGTAGTAACCTTAATACCTCTTAGGATATAACTTCCTGAAATGCCTCTGCTCAGTACATTGGTGGATTCTTGAATAAATCCAGCTCAATCTCGAACACTGCCATTGCTATTTGCATTAAAACTTGCTGGGGTTGTAGGTTCAAACATGTCAAAGAAGAAGTATTATTCCATGATTAAGCATATTGGCGGGAGACTCTATGGTAATATTCATTCAAATACATCGTAGAATAAGTTGGAGGAGGTTGAGGATCGCCAAAAGTCCAATTCGGATGTTCCACATAGAGACTTGGGAGTTTGAAGAAAGTTAATGGGTTCTTCTCAAGATTTTCTCCATGAAGACATTATGTGAATTGTTAATAAAGGTAAAGTAGGTGCAGTGCACATTGGGCCTTAAGGAATCTTGAAGGAAATAGGCCAAGTAGCCTATGAGTTTGATTTCCTCCATCGTTGTCCTCCATGTATTCCGTGTTTCATGTGTCCCAGTTGAAGCAAGTGATTTAGGAATTTTCCACTCATTGTTCCGGTAGATACTATTGAGTTTAATGAAGAATTGACTTACGAGGAGATCCTAGTTGCCATTCTTGATAGACAAGCTTGAAAGTTGAGGAATAATGAGATTGCCTTCGTCAAAGTGCTATGGCGAAACCAACAAGTGGAAGGAGCCACCTGGGAGGCCGAGGAAGAGATGAAGGAGAGTTACCATCACTTGTTGTGTAACCATATTATTGTGTTTCAAAAAGAATGTTAAGATTTTACTTTCTATGAATTATGTTCAAGCTTGTACAGTTTATGCTAAGATGCTCCTTTGGGTAATATGATGCTTATGAGGTTGTGGTTGGTGTTTTTCTCATGATATGTTGAGTCATTGGGATATGAATATGTTGTTAGGATTCGTTTCTGGGGATCTCTGACAGGTGGATAGGCTCAAATACAGAGGAGACTCTGTCGATAGTTTGGGAACTTTCGAGAGTTAGTCAAATTTGGATTGTCTGGGGTGTGAATGAAGAGTTGAGTCACTATGGGTGTCTATGGCAGACTTAGACCCTCATTAGAGCACGAATGATCCTAAGCGGGGGAGTATGTAAGGCCCCGCAAATTCACATAGTTGACTCGGGCTATTTATGTAAGTTTTAGATGGTAATAGAATCAATATCGGAGTACATGTGGACCCACACAAGGGGATAGAGGTGATTAGAACATGAAATATATGTATTGTTAAATTTGAGGTGGTTGGGAAAAAAAGTTTGAAAAGTTGGTTGAATTGGCAAAAACAACGCGTTTAGGCACTAATGCAAGCTTAGCACACGGGAGGAAAACTTAGTTGGCTAGGAATAAACAAGCGCATTTAGTCTGTAACGCACGCTCGGCGTGCGCTAGGAAATCTTGCATGAGCAGTGATAGCACACATTGCGTGCGAGCCGCGCGCCCGCCGTGAGGTCCTCTACAATATAAAAGTACATGAGCAGGGAGAGAGAAAAATAAAAGGACTTCAAGGCTAGGGCTTTTCTCTCCATCACCCATCCGAACAAGGCTTCCAATACACACTTAAGGTGAGTTTTCAAGTGTGTTTTTATGATGATTTCACCTCTCAATCACTAGTTACAATAGGGTTTTGTATTGGATTTCATAGGATTTCTTCAAAATCTCAAGAACACCCCAAAAGTTGGCTTTCAAGATTTGGGCTGCAAGATTTAATCATTCACCCTTAAACCTACATGCATGGATTGTTAGTGAATATATGATCAATAAATAAGTATTATCACTTATGGAATGGTGATTGGAATCCATAAGTGCTTAACCTAGATTATTGGGTGTTGTAGAGATTTTGTAATAAGTTAATTAGTAAATTTTAGTGGATATGGGTTCATTGATGATTTTTATGGTACTAAAGGAGGCAGTTAGTAGACAAAGGATATTGTATTATCTCTTGTTGGTGCGAAGGAGGGATTGTTGGATGAAGAAACATCATTACTAGAGGTAGTAGAATGCTATGCACTCTAAGTGTTTGATAAAATGTCAAAATAACCTAAAACTTGGAAAAGTTTACTAATATTGATCCAATTGAATTATGTTGATATAGATTGAAGTTGTAAGAATAGTGGGAAGTTTTATTATCACTAAAGAGCTTCATCGAGGTATGTTGGCTAAACTCCTTTTCTAGAATCGGAATCCATGAGTTCCTTGTAAGTTCTAAATGTGGTTTGTTCAAACTCCAACTCCATCGGTTTCAAATTGCTTTTGAAGACTGATTTGCCTATATGCTTATGTACTCGAGTCAGGTTCAAATTACCCCTATCCTATGATTCTTCCCCTTCGTGGGAAAATGTTCAAATATGGTTGTTGTAACTAATGCATAAGATTTGAATCCATGTGTCAATTGTAAATCACCATGCTCTCCTTTGTAAGTATTTTCAATGTGTTTGAGTTCTCACATACTCATGAGTTGAAGCTATAGATAGTATGCTCCCCTTTTGGGAAAGGTATTCCAAAAATAAATGGTATATTAATCGCTTATGATTTTAACTTGTGTTTCGATTGCCAATCATTGAGCTCTACTCTTTGAAAGAAATTCAATGTGTTAAGGCACTCATTACTAATAAACTTAAAGCTATGATTTCTAGAATGTTCTATATATTGATGCTTATGATAATGATCCTTGGAAGTAAAGAAATGAAAGTGTGATATATGAAATGCGGCCATCGTTCCATGAAAGAAGAACATTAGGTATGGCTAAGAGAGCCAACGAAATGAAGATGTTGTCAATGGTTAAAAGGGCTAATGAAGCGATAGATGGTATGCAAGTCTACTATATGAACACATTAATATTTCTATTTCCCTTATATATATATAAATGATATTTTTGGGAGTATCATTAGCGCACCGAGGAAGGGTGGGTTGTAAAGGCCCACACCCAAAACTACACATGCCGGTGTAGGAGACGATTGAGAGACAGAAATTTTCTGATACTATGATGAGATTATTCCCCTTAATTGGGATGAGTTTGTTGCTAACACCTGTTCATATCACCATGTCGACCCACACGGCATTGTGGGTAGATGACTTAGCCGATCGGGTGGGGATCGGACACCATGCCATACATATGGTGGTTCCTCCTTCTTATCATTATATTTGATTTGTATCACCATGTCGATCCATATTCATTCGTGGTGAGATGGCTTAGCCGATAGAGCGGAGATCGAACTTCGTGCCGTGTTTACGGGGGTATTGGGTATCCATGTCCACCCGCATACATTGGGGTGAGACGGTTTAGCCGGTTGAGCGGTGATCGAACTCCATGCCTTGTGCATGGTAAGATGATCGGTGGCTAATGATCTCCTAACCAAAAATATTAATGTTGATCTGAATATTTATTATGTTTGAACCCGGCATTTAGATATTATTGGTTTTTCTTGCTTCTTTCATGCTTTTCTTCTCCTTATGTTGGCATTCTATTCCTTGAGAGGGTATTTAGTTTTACATACTTGTACGATTCCATATGTACTAACGTCCTTTTTGCCGGGGACGTTGCCTCTTTAATGGATGCAGGTGGCTTCGTAGTTGGTGGCTCAGGTTCTTGATAGGTGTACTCTTTTCTCAGCTGACTCAGTGAGCCCTACTCTATATCGGGGTTGTATTCTTGTATTTACACTTGTATATTATTTTGAGGTATAGCGGGGGCCTTGTCACCGGCATCTCCATACTGTTCTCATGTAATTTAGAGGCTTCGTAGACATACTGTGGGTTATGTTTTGATTGGGGAAAACTAGTTATAAATGTTGTTGAAATTGCCGGATGTTTCCTCTTCTAACTATGATCGTGCAATATTTTGGCAATCGTAAAATGGAGCTCTTGTTAGAATGAAATTTGGTGGTTTGCATACTATTATCTTGATTGGTTTAACTCGTTATGTTTATCCTCAATATACGCATGGGTGAGATGGAATGGTAGGCACTAAATAGGCTTGCTTGATAGTGGAAACTCAGTCGAGCGCCAGTCCTGCTCCCTAAGGTTGGGGTGTGACACTAACCACCTCCGCTGACTCAAGTTAAGATCCTTTTCTTAAACAAGTGTTTTAGACACCTACGATTTGTGAATACTTCACAAGACACACCTTAGAGATAGTGCCTCCAAATTTTCAATGTGTGGAAAATAGTTGTCAACTCTAAATTATGTACTGGGTAGTTCTTCTCATGGGGCTTCAACTGACGTGAAGCATAAGCAATCACTCTACCCTCTTGCATCAATACACATCCGATTCAATCCACGAAGCATCAAAATACATTGTGTAAAAAACCAATGCTGAAGGCAAAACTAGAACTGAAGCGGTGGTTAAGGCAGTCTTGAGCTTCTGAAAGCTCTCCTCACACTCGTCGGACCACTTTAATAGAGCACCCTTCTGAGTCAATTTGGTCAAAGAAGTTGCGATGGATTAAAATCCCTCCACAAAACAGCAATAATACCCGGCCAAGCCTAGAAAACTCCGGATCTCTGTAGTAGAAGACGGTCTGGGCCAACTCTGAACTTTCTCCACCTTCAATACGCGGTAGTGGGTACTTGTTCTTGATTGTAACTTTATTCAGCTGCATGTAATCAATACACATCCTCTTAGAGCCATCTTTCTTCTTCACAAACAGAACTAGAGCACCCCATGGTGATACACTCGGTCGGATGAATCCCTTATCAAGTAGCTCTTGAAGTTGTTCCTTCAATTTCTTCAACTCCATTGGTGACATGCGATATGGTGGAATATAAATGGGCTGAGTGCCCGGCACCAGGTCAATACCAAAATCGATATCCCTATCGGGCGGCTTGCCCGATAGGTTTGCTGGGAACACATCTGGAAAATCTCTCACTGTCGAAACTGAATCAACGGTAGGAGTATCAGCACTGACATCCCTCACATAGGCTAGATATGCTTCACACCCTTTTCAACCATTCGTTGTGCCTTCAGAAAGGACACAACCCTTCTAGGATTATAATCCAATGTACCTCTCCACTCCAACCGTGGCATCCCTCGCATAACCAATATCACAGCCTTGGCGTGACAATCCAGAATAGCGTGATAGGGAGACAACCAATCCATACCTAATATCTCATCAAAATGTACCATACTGAGTAGCAAAAGGTCAACCCTGGTCTCATAACCACCGATAGTGACCAAACACGACCGATAAACACGGTCCACAATAATAAAAATCTCCCACATGCGTGGACACATATACAAGAGCACTTAAAAAATCATGAGATATATCCAAATATGGAGGAAAGTAAGATGACACATACGAATAAGTGGAAGTCGGATCAAATAAAATAGATGCATCCCTATGACAGAACGGGACAATACTTGTGATAACCACATCTGATGCAACTGCCTCCGTCCTACTAGGAAAAGCAACAAAACGGGCCTGGCCTCCCCCTCTACGGAGACCTTTACCCACCTAACCTCCACCCCTAGCTGACGGTTCAGGTGGAGCGGCAACTGGAATAACAATCATGGCCTGTGAACCTTGTGGACCACATGGAATCTATGGAGCCTGTGTAACCTGTGGAGGTGCACCCCTCCTAAGTCTGGGATAGTCCCTCACCATTGTTGATAAATAATTTTGCCCTTATATTTTATAAAATATTCTATATGTAAGGCCCAGTAAAATTTTACCTAAGACCCGGGGTTTCGTGGTGCCGAGTGATGCTTCAAGAATCGGACTTGGGTGCGTATTAATGCAACATGCCAAGGTGATAGCTTATGATTCTAGGCAACTCAAGAATCATGAAAATAATTATCCAACATATGACTTAGAGCTTGTAGCTGTGGTCTTTGCGTTGAAGATTTGGCGTCATTATTTGTATGGGGTCCATAAGGATATATTCACGGACCATAAGAGCCTTCAATATATTTTCAAATAGAAGGAATTGAATCTGAGGCAGAGGAGATGGTTGGAGTTACTCAAAGATTACGACATCCATATTCTGTATCATCCGGGGAAGGCTAATGTTATGGCAGATGCTCTTAGCCAGAAATCTATGGGTAGTTTGGCTCACTTGGAGGCATATCAAAGGCCGTTGGCCAAGGAGGTTCATCGGGTAGCCAGTTTGGGAGTTCGTCTTGCAGACTCTAGAAAAGGAGGGGTGATGGTGCAAAATAAGACCGAATCATCGCTCGTGGTGGAGGTCAAAGAGAAACAATACAACGATCCATTATTGGAACAATTAAAGGAGGGGATTCATAAACATAAGATCATGTCCTTTTCTCTTGGCATGGATGATGGTACACTAAGGTACCAAGGGAGACTATGTGTTCCAAATGTGGACGATCTCCGGGAAATAATCATGATCGAAGCTCACACTTTTAGGTATTCCGTGCACCCGGGTTCTACAAAAATGTATCATGATCTTAAGGAAGTCTATTGGTAGAATGATATGAAGAGGAATGTAGTTGACTTTGTGGTGAGATGTCCAAATTGTCAGCAAGTGAAGGTCGAACAACAAAGGCTCATTGGGTTGGCACAGAACATAGAAATTCCAATGTGGAAGTGGGAAATGATTAACATGGACTTTGTGGTAGGACTACCTCGCACTCCTTGTAAGTTTGACTCGATTTGGGTGATTGTGGATCGACTCACAAAATCAGCTCACTTTTTATATGTTAAGGCTACCGACGCTGCGGAATAGTATACTCAGTTATATATCAAGGAAATCGTCAGGTTGTATGGCACTACAGTTTCTATTATCTCAGATCGAGGGGCACAGTTCATGGATAATTTTTGGATGAAGTTTCAGCAAGGTTTGGGCACTCAGGTGAATCTTAGTACAGCCTTTCACCCGCAAACTGACGGGGAGGCAGAGCGGACTATTCAAATGCTTGAGGATATGTTGCGCGCTTTTGTCTTTCATTTCAAAGGTAGTTGGGATGATCATTTGCGGCTCATAGAGTTTGCATACAACAACAGTTATCATGCCAGCATTCAGATAGCATCGTTCGAGGCTTTATATGGTAGGAGATGTAGATCTCTCATTGGGTGGCTCGAGATTGGGGAAGCAGAATTGATAGGGCTAGACCTCGTGCATCAGGCTATGGAAAAGGTTAAGATCATAAAAAGCGGTTGAAAACTGCTCAGAGTCATTAGAAGTCCTATTCTGATGTGTGCCGCAGGGATTTGGAGTTCAAAGAAGATGGCTAGGTTAAAGGTTTCCCCTATGAAGGGTGTAATGCGATTTGGTAAGAAAGGAAATTGAGAATACTCCTTCTTGGTAATGCAATGTTTATGGCGTTGTTTCCGTTGTTGGTTCCATATTATTTTGCATCGTTGTGTTGTGGTTGTGATGTTAGGATTGATTTTTGGGATTCATTGACAGGTGGATAGGCCTAGTTATAGGGGAAACTCTGGCAAGAATTTTGGAAATTTAGGGAGTTAGTCAAAATTTGGGGACTGTTGGTATGTGTCATAGCAGCTGAGTCACATTGGTTTCTAATGACGGATTTTAGCCCTCATTCGAGGATGAATGATCTTAAGTGGGGGAGGATGTATGAACCCGTAAAATTTTACCTAAGACCCGGGGTTTCGTGGTGCAGAGGAAGGTTTATGTGTTGACGATTGTAAAGATTCTTTGCAATGAGGTTGCTAGCCGTGGCTCGGACTTTTTGTGTTGAACAGTGCATTGGGGAG
The DNA here is from genome assembly GCF_000715075.1 of Nicotiana tabacum. NCBI lineage: Eukaryota > Viridiplantae > Streptophyta > Magnoliopsida > Solanales > Solanaceae > Nicotiana > Nicotiana tabacum. The sequence continues at coordinate 61,055,489 of NC_134094.1, read as the reverse complement.
TTGACAAAAAATTTTGGAAATACATGTCATTTTTTTGCGGTCCATTCTGCGGTCACAAAACTGCTCTACGGACCGCAGATCTGCCGTAGACTGAGGCAGAAATCTAGGCAAATTTTCTGGACCATTATATGGTCCATTATGCGGCCGCATAATCATTGTTCGGGCCGCATAACCCATCGCAGACCCAGCTCAAAATTTTCCAGAGGAAGGTTCTGCGGCGCATTATGCGGCCGCAGAATGGGCTTGCGGGCTGCAGACCGGTCATAGAGTGGGGCAGAAGTGCCTAGTTTCGGGGGCCATTATGCGGCCCATTGTGTGGACCGCAGAAGCATTATGCGACCGCAGACCTGTGACGGGGCTCCTATTTTTCTAATTTTTGAACCCGACCCCATTCTTATAAAACACCCTTGGGATCATTTTAAAGGGGAAAGACATATTTCCAGAGAGAGGGAGTGACATAGATGGTGTAGGAAGTTCCTAAACTCATCATCCATCAATTCTTGCTCAAGTTGAAGAATTTGTAAGGAGAATTCACTAGGTCTCCATCCTAGAGGTAAGGTTCTACTCCATAGCCCTCAATTTCGTAATTTTAATTGTAAATAGGTAATAAGCCAAGCAATTCTTGGGTGTGGGAGTTGGTTATTTTACATGCATGTATCATCTAGGGTAGTGGGAGATTATTGAGCTCTTTTGGGTGAACTTTGGGTAGTGGGATGAAAGAATCCACCATAAGAGGACCTTGAAACCTTAATGAACACCTAGTGTTTGATAAAAATGCTCAATTGAGCTGGAACTATGAACTTCTTCCTAATTCGTGTTCAATTTTGCTATATTCTAAATAGATCGAAGTGGCTAGGATTTCCGGAATATTGTAGTAAATTAAAAAGCACGAGGCAAGGTATGTTAGCTAAACTCTTCTCTTAGAATTGAACCCCGCAATATCCTTGTAAGTCTCGTGATGCTCTTTATTAATTTGATTTTTTGTCAAATAAGCCTTTTGTCAAAATAATTATGCGTTCAATATGTATTCCAAAGATTCTTGTTATGTTGAGTTAATGTTTGAGAATTTGGTTTAAGTATGGGCCGTGTGTTACTATGTTATGATTTAAAAGCGTCATTTTTTATGAAAGCTATCATGTCAATTATGTAAGAAGTCACCGGTGCCTAAGACCCTAAAATTTTTAAACTCTTAATTTGAAAGGCCTTGTTGTTGATTATCCATGTTAATGATTGAAAGTGAAATAGTGAGCATGAATTAAGAAATACGGCCAACGTGCTAAGCATGATATTGCGCTATGGACAATGATGCCAATAAAATGAATGACATGTAAAAGAATACGAATTGAGTGGTAAGTACTTTTAATAATAAATGCTTTAGGAGTATCGTTTAGCCACCGAGTAAGGGTAGGTCGGAACAACCTAACCCCAAAACTACACGTGTCGGTGTAGGAGTGATTGTGGGGCAAATCCCCGTGTTAATATGATGAAACTGTTTTCCCTTATATATGATGAGATTGGTGTGTTGAGATGTTTCCCCTTAAATAGGATGAGATTATTGCTAGCGAGACGTGATGTGATGTCGACCCACATGGCATTGTGGTGAGACGGCTTAGCCGATCGGGCTGAGATCGGATGCCATGTCGCGCACATGGTGGTGTTGTGAGTGCACGTCTCGGGGTGTGACGGCTTAGCATACCCTCTCATCTGCTGATTTGGTGAGCCCTACTTCATTTCGGGGTCCTATATCTTTTATCCTTTATACATAGCACTTTGAGATATAGTTGGGGCCTTGTTGCTGGTACTTTCATAGAACTCTTTTGTTCCTGTTAGATTCTCCGTATACATAGTGTGGGTTGTATCTATTTTTGGGAAGGTTAATCTAAAAATGTTGTAATCGTATCACCTGTTCCACTTTAGCTATGATTGTACAATGTACTGTTTTGAAGACTTGTTAATGGCGTGACTAATGGAAAAGGGACTGGTGTTGTTCACATGACTTCTTACTGGCTTATTAATGAAATGTATTCTTTTCTTTATTCATGGGTGAGTTGGGTAGAAGGTATTGTAAAGGCTTGCTTGACCGGGATATCTCGGTTGAGCGCCGGTCGCGCTCCTCGAGGTCGGGGCGTGGCAAACTTGGTATCAGAGCCTAAGGTTTTAAAGTGTCCTAGGATGTCTCGGAGCCGTGTCTAGTAGAGTCCTTTTTATCGGTGTGATGTTGACCACATCTATAAGTAGGAGTCTACTTGGATACTTATGAATAATACCCTTCTTTGATATTCTAGATCGTGCGATAAAGCCAATTGTAAGATTGTTCCTCCTTTAACCCGTGCTTTGCTCTAACTTTCAGTATATGGCGCCTAGAAAGAAGGCAAGAACGGGCCAAGGAGACAATGTCACCCTAGAAGTGGCAATTGATTCGATACTTGATGATGGGGGTGAGCACCCGAGGGGCGAAAACATTCCCCCGACTACAACACTTCCTGATTCTACTACACCTGCTCAGACTGCACCTATCCCTACACCTACTGAGGGTGCAATGATCCCTCCAACTGATATTCCAGTTCCACCTCCAGCCCCAGCTTCCAATTCCGGTGTATCTGATGGGATCTTAGGGGAGCCATATAGATGTTAGCTCAGATAGTGGCTTCCCAAGCCCAAAGATCAAATGTTGCACCCAGTTCTTCTAGTCAGCCAGGACATTCCACTAGTTCCAGGGGTAAACAAATTTCTCCAGTTGGACCCTCCAGTGTTCAAAGGTGCTGATCCTGAGGCGGACCCCCAAGACTTCATTAATGAAATGCACAAAACTCTCTGAGTTATGTGTGCTACTGAGACGGACGGAGCAGAGTTGGCCTCCTACCGCCTGAAAGGGGTGGCCTACTCTTGGTTTGAACTGTGGGAGGACTCCCGTGAGGAGGGAAGCCCTCCGACGAAATGGAGTGAGTTTGGTGATGCTTTCATTGATCATATCTTGCCTGCCGAGACTAAGGCAGCCCGTGCCGCCAGGTTTGAGAACCTGAAACAGAGGAGCATGAGTGTGTGGGAGTATCATATGAGATACGCGCGCTTGTCCAAATAAGCCATCTACATGTTGCCCACTATGGAGGCTAGAGTGTACCGGTTTGTGCAGGGCCTTAGCCCCTTAGTTATTAATGAGGCCACTACAGCTGCCTAGAATTCTGATATGAACTATGGAAAGATGGTGGCATTTGCTCAAGCCACAGAGACCTACAAACTAAAGAACAGAATGGAGCGAGAGAGTAGCAACAAGGCCCGGTCAGCGGGCAACTTCGGTTGTACTTCTGCTGGTGGTGGTAGAATAGCTTTCAGGGGAGGATCATCAGGGCCATCATAGTCTTTTGCTCAGTCTTCGGTCAGTGCACCACCATCGGGGCCCAGTCAGCAGCAGGGGAACCAATTTAGGCCCAGTCAGGGCAATAGGGGATCCTACTAGCAAGGTCAGTCTGGTAGGAGATTTCAGCAGCAGCAGAGGCCCCCATGCCCTAGGTACGGGAAGATGCACTTTAGGATATGCTACATGGACCAGCCCATATGCTACGGGTGTGGAATGAGGGGTCACATTTAGAGGGATTGTCGTTCGTCTCACCAGAGCATGGGCTGGGGTACAACACAGCCAGCCAGTTCTGCAGCTACTACATCCGCAGCACCTCCTCTAGTGCGGGGCACCCCAGCACCCGCAAGGCATGGACCCAGCCGTTTATATGCTATGAGGGGCCGCCAGAGTTTAGAGGCTTCTCTAGATGTTGTCACAGGTATATTGACTGTCTAATCTAATGATATGTATGCTCTAATTGATCTCGGTTCCACTTTGTCCTATGCCACTCCCTATGTTGCTATGGAATTTGGGATAGAACCGGAGTAACTCCATGAGCCGTTCTCTGTATCCACTCCAGTTGGTGAGTCTATTGTGGTCGCGCGGGTTTATAGGGTTTGTGTTGTCATGGTGCGTGGTCGGGACACCATGGCCGATCTCATTGAATTGGGGATGGTTGATTTTGATGTAATAATGGGAATGGATTAGCTTTATTCATGTTTTGCCAAGCTTGACTGTCGAACCAGAACCTTTAGGTTTGAATTTCCAAATGAGTCAGTGATTGAATAGAAGGGGGATGATGTGGTGCCGAAGGGTAGGTTTATTTCTTAACTTAAGGCCACAAAGATGATCAACAAGCGGGGTATCTACCATTTGGTCCGGTTTACGGACACCGATGCGAAGTCACCTACACTTGACTCTATGCCTATTGTGAATGAATTTTTGGAGGTTTTTTCGGATGAGCTCCCTGGGATCCCGCCAGACAGGGAGATTGATTTTGGTATTGATGTGATGTCAGGCACATAGCCTATATCTATTCCACCCTACAGAATGGCACCGGCAGAATTGAAAGAGCTAAAAGAACCATTGAAAGATTTATTAGAGAACGGTTTTATCTGGCTGAGTGTGTCGCCTTGGGGTGCACCAGTTGTATTTGTAAGAAAGAAGGATGGGTCGCTAAGAATGTGTATTGACTATCGGCAGCTCAACAAGGTTACAATCAAAAATAAGTACCCACTACCAAGGATAGATGATTTGTTTGACCAATTGTAGGGTGCTAAGTACTTCTCTAAGATTAATTTAAGATCCGGGTATTACCAATTGAAGATCAGGGAGCAAGATATTCCGAGAACAGCTTTCAGGACCCGGTATGGGCACTTTGAATTTCTGGTAATGTCTTTTGGGCTAACAAATGCCCCAGCAACTTTCATGGATCTTATGAATCGGGTTTTCAAACCTTTCCTCGACTCCCTTGTAATAGTGTTTATTGACGATATTCTTGTTTAGTCGCGGAGTCGGGAGGACCATGCCGATCATCTCAGGGCAGTTTTGCAGACTCTGTATCAGCACCAGTTATACTCAAACTTTTCAAAGTGTGAATTTTGTCTTGAATCTGTCACATTCTTGGGTCATGTCGTCTCTAGTGAAGGAATTAAGGTTGATCCTCAGAAGATTGCAGTTGTGAAGAATTGGCTGAGGCCTACAACTCCAACAGAGATTCGTAGTTTTTTAGGCTTAACTCGGTGTTACAGAAAGTTTGTGGAGGAGTTCACTAGTCTTGCCTATCCATTGACTAAATTGACGCAGAAGGTAGTTAAGTTCCAATGGTCAGATGCTTGTGAAAGAAGCTTCCAGGAATTGAAATCAAGATTTTGACTACGACACCAGGGTTGACCCTACTAGAGGGTACGGATGGGTTTGTGGTATATTGTGATGCTTCAAGAATCGTACTTGGGTGGGTATTAATGCAACATGGCAAGATGATATCTTATGCTTCTAGGCAACTCAAGAATCATGAAAAGAATTATCCAACACATGACTTAGAGCTTGCAGCGGTGGACTTTGCATTGAATAGCTGGTGTCATTATTTGTATGGGGTCCATGTGGATATATTCACGGGCCATAAGAGCCTTCAATATATTTTCAAATAGAAGTAATTAAATCTGAGGCAGAGGAGATAGATGGAGTTACTCAAAGATTACGACATCGATATTTTGCATCATCCGAGGAAGGCTAATGTTGTGGCAGATGCTCTTAACCGAAAATCTATGGGTAGTTTAGCTCACTTGGAGTCATATCAAAGGTCGTTGGCCAAGAAGGTTCATCGGGTGGCCAGTTTGGGAGTTCGTCTTGCGGACTCTAGTGAAGGAGGGGTGATTGTGCAAAATAGGGCCGAATCATCGCTCGTGGTGGAGGTCAAAGAGAAGCAATACAACGATCCATTATTGGAACAATTGAAGGAGGAGATTCATAAACATAAGACCATGGCCTTTTCTCTTGGCATGGATGATGGTACACTAAGGTACCAAGGGTGACTATATGTTCCAAATGTTGATGGTCTCCGGGAAAGAATCATGACCGAAGCTCACACTTCTAGGTATTCTGTGCACCCGGGTTGTACAAAAATGTACCATGATCTTAAGGAAGTCTATTGGTGGAATGATATGAAGAGGAATGTAGCTGACTTTGTGGCGAGATGTCCAAATTGTCAACAAGTGAATGCCAAACACCAAAGGCTTGTTGGGTTGGCACATAACATAGAAATTACAATGTGGAAGTGGGAAATGATTAACATGGACTTTGTGGTAGGACTACCTCGCACTCCTCGTAAGTGTGACTCGATTTGGGTGATTGTGGATCGACTCACGAATTTATCTCACTTTTTACGTGTTAAGGCTACCGACGCTGCGGAACAGTATGCTCAGTTATATATTAAGGAAATCATTAGGTTGCATGGCACTCTAGTTTCTATTATATCAGATCGAGGGGAACAATTCACAGCTAATTTTTGGAAGATGTTTCAGCAAGGTTTGGGCACTCAGTTGAATCTTAGTACAGCCTTTCACCCGCAGACTGACGGGCAGGCAAAGCGGACTATTCAAACGCTTGATGATATGTTGCGCGCTTGTGTCCTTGACTTCAAAGGTAGATGGGATGATCATTTGCCGCTCATAGAGTTTGCCTACAATAACAGCTATCATGCCAGCATTCAGATTGCGTCGTTTGAGGCTTTATATGGTAGGAGATGTAAAAGTCGCATTGGGTGGTTCGAGATTGGGGAAGCAGAATTGATAGGGCCAGAGCTCCTGCATCAGGCTATGGAAAAAGTTAGGATCATTAAGGAGCGGTTGAAAAATGCTCAGAGTCATCAGAAGTCCTATTCGGATGTACGTCGCAGAGATTTGGAGTTCAAAGAAGATAACTAGGTGTTCTTAAAGGTTTCCCCTATGAAGGGTGTAATGCGGTTTGGTAAGAAAGGGAAATTGAGTCCGAGGTATGTCGGACCATACAGGATCAGACAGAGGACTGGCCAGGTAGCTTACAGGCTAGAACTACCTCCAAAGATGTCCTAAGTGCACCCGGTGTTTCATGTATCCATGTTGAAGAAGGTGGTTGGAGATCCGTTGCTTATTGTTCCGGTTGAGACTATTGAGGTTAATGAAGAATTGACATATGAAGAAATTCCAATTGCCATTCTTGATAGGCAAGTTCGAAAGTTGAGGAACAAAGAAATTGCCTCCGTGAAAGTATTAAGGCGAAACCAACAAGTCGAAGAGGCCACCTGGGAGGCCGAGGAAGAAATGAAGAAGAAGTACCCTAATTTATTTGAATAGTTATGTAATTGTATCTATGATGTTAAGAGCTAATTTTCTACAAATTATAATTTCCCTTGTACAGCTTATATTAAGAATACTCTCTCTTGGTAATGCAATGTTTATGGCGTTGTTGTCGGTGTTATTTTCGCATTATTTTGCATCGTTGTGTTGTGGTTGTGATGTTAGGATTGGTTTCTGAGATTCTCTGACAGGTGGATAGGCCTTGTTACAGGGGAAACTCTGGCGAAAAGTTTGGAAATTTGGGGAGTTAGTCAAATTTTGGGGACTGTTGGTGTGTGTCATAGCAGCTGAGTCAAATTGGTTTCTAATGGCGGATTTTAGCCCTCATTCAAGGACGAATGACCTTAAGTGGGGGAGGATGTAAGGCCCCATAAAATTTTACCTAAGACCCGGGGTTTCGTGGTACCGAGGAAGGTTTATGTGTTGACGATTGTAGAGATTCTTTGCGATGAGCTTGCTAGCCGCGATTCAAAATTTTTGGGTTGAACAGTGCGTTGGGGAGTTGAAAAAAATTTTTGAAAATACAGGGCATTTTTTTGCGGTCCATTCTATGGTCGCAGAACTGCTTGGCGGACCGCAGATCTGCAGCAGACTGAGGCAGAAATCTGGGCAAATTTTTCGGACCAGTATGCGGTCCATTATGCGACCGCATAATCATTGTGCGGGCAGCATAACCCATCACAGACCCAGCTCAAAATTGTTAGGAGGGAGGTTCTTCGGCGCATTATGCAATCGCAAAATGGGTCTGCGGATCGCAGACCAGTCGCAGAGTGGAGCAAAAGTGCCCAGCTCCGGGGGCTATTATGCGGCCCATTGTGCGGACCGCAGAAGCGTTATGCGGTCGCATATATGACCGCAGACCTGTGACGGGGCTCCTATTTTTCTAATTTTTGAACCCGACCCCATTCTTATAAAACACCCTTGGGGATCATTTTAAAGGGGTAAGGCATATATTTCTAGAGAGAGGGAGTGACATAGATGGAGATAGGAAGTTCCTAAGCTCATCATCCATCAATTCTTGCTCAAGTTGAAGAATTTGCAAGGAGAATTCACTAGGTCTCCATCCTAGAGGTAAGGTTCTACTCCATAGCCCTCAATTTCGTAATTTTAATTGTAAATAGGTAATAAGCCAAGCAATTCTTGGGTGTGGGAGTTGGTTATTTTGCATGCATGTATCATCTAGGGTAGTGGGGAGATTGTTGAGCTCTTTTGGGTGAACTTTGGGTAGTGGGGTGAATGAATCCACCATCGGAGGACCTTGAAACCTTAATGCACACCTAGTGTTTGATAAAGTGCTCTATTGAGCTGGAACTATGAACTCCTTCCTAATTTATGTTCAATTTTCTATATGTCTAAATAGATCGAAGTGGCTAGGATTTTCGGAATATTGTAGTAAATTAAAAAGCATGAGGCAAGGTATGTTGGCTACTTCTCTTAGAATTGAACCTCGCGATGTCCTTGTAAGTCTCGTGATGATCTTTATAAATTGATTTTTTCTCAAATAAGCCTTGTGTCGAAATAATTATACGTTCAAAATGTATTCCAAAGCTTCTTGTTATGTTGAGTTAATGTTTGAGAATGTGGTTTAAGTATGGGTTGTGTGTTACTATGTTATGATTTAAAAGCGTGATGTTTTATGAAAGCTATTATGTCAATTGTGTAAGGAGTCGCCGGTGCCTAAGACCCTAAAATTGCTCAAGTATGTGTTTAAAGTCTTAATTTGAAGGTCCTTGTAGTTGATTATCCATGTTAATGATTGAAAGTGAAATAGTGAGCATGAATTAAGAAATACGGCCAACATGCCAAGAATGATATTGTGTTATGGGAAATGATGCCAATAAAATGAATGACATGTAAAAAAAATGAATTGAGTGCTAAGTACTTATAATAATAAATGCCTTGGGAGTATCGTTTAGCCACCGAGGAAGGGTAGGTAGGAACAACCTAACCCCGAAACTACACGTGCCCGTGTAGGAGTGATTGTAGGGAAAATCTCTGTGTTAATGTGATAAAACTGTTTCCCTTTATATGGGATGAGATTGCTGTGTTGAGATGTTTCCCCTTAAATGGGATGAGATTATTTCTAGCGAAATATGATGTGATGTCGACCCACACGGTATTGTGGTGAGACGGCTTAGCCGATCGGGCTAAGATCAGACGCCATGTCACGCATATGGTGGTATTGTGAGTGTATAACTCGGGGTGTGACGGCTTAGCCGGTTGAGCTGAGATCGGACTCCGTGCTAAAACACGGTGGTGTATCGGTGCTAAAGATCTCCCAACATATATTATTGAATCCTATTTGAAATTTACCTTTCCCTTGACTTGACACCTTGATACTGTTTGAGTCTATTATTGATTTCATGATATATTCTCCGTTTATAGTTGCTCGTTCTATTCAACGGGTGTTTAGTTTTACATACTAGTTGTCGGGGGCGATGCTTCTTTAATGGATGCAAGTGGTTCCATAGCAGGTGGCATTTATCAGTGATAGCAATATACCCTCTCCTCTGCTGATTTGGTGAGCCCCACTTCATCTCGGGGTCCTATATCTTTTATCTTTTTTACATAGCATTTTGAGGTATAGTCGGGGCCTTGTTGCCGGCACTGTCATAGCACTTTTTATTTCCTGTTAGAGGCTCCGTAGACAAAGTGTGGGTTGTATCTATTTTTGGGAAGGTTAAACTAAAAATGTTGTAATCGTATCACCTGTTCCACTTTAGCTATGATTGTACAATGTACTGTTTTGAAAACTTATTAATGACGTGACTAATGGAAAAAGGACTAGTGTTGTTCACATAACTTCCTACTGACTTATTAATGAAATGAATTCTTCTATTTATTCATGGGTGAGTTGGGTAGAAGGTATTGTAAAGTCTTGCTTGACGGGGATATCTCGGTTGAGCGCCGGTCACGCTCCTCAAGGTCGGGGCATGACAAACTTGGTATCAGAGCCTAAGGTTTTAAAGTGTCCTAGGATGTCTCGGAGCCGTGTCTAATAGAGTCCTTCTTATCGGTGTGTTGTATACCACATCTATAAGTAGGAGGCTACTTGGACACTTATGAATAATACACCTCTTTGATATTCTAGATCGTGCGATAAAGCCTATTGTAAGATTGGTCCTCCTTTAACTCGTGCTTTGCTCTAACTTTCAATACATGGCACCTAGGAAGAAGGCAAGAACTGGCCAAGGAGATAATGGCACCCCAGAAGTGGCAATTGATTCGATACTTAATGATGGGGGTGAGCACCCGAGGGCCGAGAACATTCCCCCGACTACTACACTGCCTAATTTTACTACACCTGATCAGACTGCACCTCTCCCTACACCTACTGAGGGTGCAACGATCCCTCCAACTTATATTCCAGTTCCACCACCAGCCCCAGCTTCCAGTTCCGGTGTATCTGATGGTGTATCTGATGGGGATCTTAGGGGAGCCATACAGATGTTGGCTCAGATAGTGGCTTCCCAGGCCCAGAGATCAAATGTTGCACCCAATTCATCTAGTCAGCCAGGAGATACCACTAGTTCAAGGGTAAACAGATTTCTCCAGTCGGACCCTCCAGTGTTCACAGGTACTAATCCTGAGGAGGACCCCCAAGACTTCATTGATGATATGCACAAGAATCTCCGAGTTATGCATGCTACTGAGACGAAGGGAGCATAGTTGGCCTCCTACCTCCTGAAAGGTGTGGCCTATTCTTGGTTTGAACTGTGGGAGGACTCCTGTGAGGGGGGAAGGCCGCTGACGAGGTGGAATGTGTTTGCCGATGCTTTCATTGATCATTTCTTACCTGCCGAGACTAAGGCAGCTCGTGCCGTCGAGTTTGAGAACCGGAAATAGGGGAGCATGTGTGTGTGGGAGTATCATATGAGATTTGCGTGCCTGTCCAAATATGCCATCTATATGTTCCCACTATGGAGGCTAGAGTGCGTCGGTTTGTGCAGGGCCTTAGCCCCTTAGTTATTAATGAGGCCATTACAGCTGCCTTGAATTATGATATGAACTATGGATAGATGGTGGCATTTCTTCAAGCCACAGAAACCCGCAAACTAAAGAATAGAATGGAGCGAGAGAGTAGCAACAAGGCCCGGTCAGCGGGCAACTTCAGTGGTACTTCTGGTGGTCGTGGTAGGACAGCTTTCAGGGGACGATCATCAGGGCCATCCTTGTCTTTTGCTCAGTCCTCGGTCAGTGCACCACCATCGAGGCCCAGTCAGCAGCAGGGGAATCATTTCCAGGCCCAACTAGGGAAACAGGGGATCCTACAAGCAGGGTCAGTCTGGTGGGAGATTTTAGCAGCAGCGGAGGCCCCCATGCCCTAGGTGCGGGAAGATGCACTTTAGGATCTGCTACATGGATCAGCCCATATGCTACGGGTATGGAATAAGGGGTCACATTCAGAGGGATTGCCATTCGTCTCACCAGAGCATGGATAGGGGTACAGCACAGCCAGTCAGTTCTGCAGCTACTACATCAGCAGCACCTCCTCCAGCTCGGGGCACCCCAGCACCCGCAGGGTGTGGTGCAGCTAGGGGTGGCGCATAGAGTTTGGGAGGACCCAACCGTTTCTATGCTATGAGGGGTCGCTAGAGTTCAGAGGCTTCTCCTGATGTTGTCACAGGTATATTGACTGTCCAAACTCATGATGTGTATGCTCTTATTGATCCCGGTTCCACTTTTTCCTATGTTACTCCCTATGTTGCTATGGAATTTGGGATAGAACCTGAATAGCTCCATGAGTCGTTCTCTGTATCTACTCCGATTGATGAGCCTATTATGGTCGCACGGGTTTATAGGGATTGTGTTGTCACGGTGCGTGGTCGTGACACCATGGCCGATCTCATTGAATTGGGGATGGTTGATTTTGATGTAATAATAGGAATGGATTGGCTTTATTCATGTTTTTCCAAGCTTGACTGTCGAACCAGAACCGTTAGGTTTGAATTTCCAAATAGGTCAGTGATTGAATGGAAAGGGGATGATGGGGTGCCGAAGGGTAGGTTTGTTTCTTACCTTAAGGCCACAAAGATGATCAACAAGGGGTGTATCTGTCAAGCCCCGAACTCGGAGAGCGTGACCGGCGCTCAACGGAGTGAACCCAGTCAAGCAATCCTGTTAGATACTTTCTACCCAAACTCACTTATGAATACAAAACAAATACATATTTTCGTTAATTAAATGATAAGGAAGCAATGTATACAATACCAATTAATTACCATAAGTTACTTCATTTTAAAGTCTCCAATTACACACATTTTCATGGTCTAACGTGGAACAAGTAATTCCAACACAACATAACATGGTTTGACTTCACCAGCACGAATATACAACCCACACTTTGTATACGGAGCCTCTAATAGATACAGAAGAGTACTATGATAATGCCGGCAACAAGGCTCCGGCTATACCTCAAACACAATACACAAGGAACAAAAGATACATGACCCCGAAATGAAGTGGGGCTCACCAAGTCAGCTGGGAAGAGGGTGTACTGCTATCACCTATTGAAGATGCAGCGCCCCTAGCAAAAGGGGACGTTAGTACATATGGAATAGTACTAGTATGAATGACAAAATACCCTCTCAATAGAATGCTAAATATTACAAGGAATAACAATCATAATATCACTGGAATCCACAAACAACATCAAACCTCAAATTAGGATCAAGACAGTGTTCAAATTTAATTTCCATATCTTAAGTTGGGAGATCTTTAATACCAATATGTCACCGTTCATGATACCAATATTCACAATACCAATACCATCGTACTTTTAGCACGGAGTCCGATCACGACCCGATCGGCTAGGCCATCTCATTAGAGACATCAACCACAATCACAATTTCAATTTATAAATTCCAGAACAATCACCATCATGTGTGCGGCATGGCGTCCGATCATGACCCGATCGACTAGGCTATCTCATTCGAGACATCATCCTTTTTATACCAATCATCTCATTGCATATTTCTTTTACATCATTTCATTTCATTGGCACTAGTGGCCAAAATTATATAATCATTCTTGGCACGTCGGCCGTATTTGGTATTTCATGCTCACCTTTTTCAATTTCAAACATCATCATCATCATCCATAACAAGGCATTTCAAATCAACGTTTTTAGTACATATGTGAGCACTTAAGAGTCTTAGGCACATAGAGAGTTTTCACAAGATTTGGCATAATAGCCTTCGTTTGGACTTGGCTTGAAGTCGAAACATTTTTAATGCAGAACTCATACTTTTAACACATTCTCAAATTATAACATAACATGATAAAAGCATTTGGTATACATATTGAACATATATCTTTCAACACAACTCATTCGTAATATCCAATTTTTTTATAGTGAACCACTTGGGATTTACATAAATTACATGAATATCGTGAGATTCAATTCTAAGAGAGGAGTTTAGCCAACATATCTCGATTTGAGCTTTCCTTAAATTACTATAATGTTTCGAAAATCCTAGCAATCCTAATCTCAACCTTCAAGCTCCGAAAATACTACAATGCTCCAATTGATTAAAATGTCTAAATATCACCCACAATTCAATACCTACCATTAGATATACCAACTAAATCAAAATAAATACGAAAAGATTCATAAATATCCATTTCGGCTTAACAATTCGGCAACAAGCCTTCAACCATCCCAAATTATCCAATAGGCTCATCCATTAGCCTATTCAATTTAATTCTTATAATTTAATACTCATTTGGAGTCATTAATAATACTATGTTAATTATCCAACATCATCAAGTCACTATTCATTGACTTCTCCAACAAAACTCTAGGTTCAAAAACATCCATTTCAAGAACTAGTGTTGTATCTTATCCAAATGGTGTTTCCCAATTAAATTCGTTCATCAATTAAGTTATCAAGTCTATTGGAATCATTAGAAACTCAATACATATGTATTTATATCAATTCATCACTATTCATCTTCCTTTTTACCCAAAAATGGCATTCTCAAGACCCACCCTTAGGGTTCATACAATATCCCATTATAACTTCAAATAAAACTCATAAACATGCTACCCATACTCCAATATTCCATATATATGAATCTCAAGTGAAGGGATTACCTCTTGGTGGAAGAATCTCACTTTTCCTCTTTTTGGTGTTCTTGAAGATTCAACCCATTTCCTAGGGATTTGATCTATAATAATATTAGTGTTATCACTAAATGATATTATATAATCATCCGTGTGCCAAAGCAACTTACCTTTAAGTGTATCCATGGTGGAAGAGCTCCTCCTTCTCTCTAGAAATCCATTCCAAGATGAAGAACTAACACATTCTCTCTCTAAACCCACGTTTTCAGCTCCTTAAAATGACCCTTGAAGCTGTGTAGGCTACGCACAAAGGCTACGCAGGGTGGACTTCCATTCCCCTTCAATTGGAAGTTGCTGGATTTTCCTATGCAATGGTGCATAGGCTACGCTGCTATGGTGCGTAGGCTACGCTGCTATGATACATAGGCTACGCTGCTATGTTGCGTAGGCTACGCAAGACTCGCATAGATGTTCTGTCACCCTTTAGTAAAAAGGTCATAACTTCTTCTAGGCATCTCCAAATGACAAACAGTTTGAAGCATTAGAAACTAGGCGCATAGACCTTTCATTCGATAGGTCATAAACCATATAAAACATCATATCTTGAGAGTTATGCTCGTTTGAAATTAGATCTTGTGCGAATTCACTTGAAACCTTACCCCATCGTATAATTTCCAACTTGACTTAGCCTTGGGGCTCTTCTTAGACCATAAACCATTCTTAATACACCTCATACATATATTATTATGATAAATCGATATCATTTATATTATTAGTCTTGTTCATACCAGAATTAATATAATTAGTACCTGCCAATTTTCTTAGTGGTCTTAAAACACTTCAAAATTTTCCGGGGTGTTACATTCTCCCCCACTTAAGAACATTTGTCCTCGAATGTTTTACAAGTCATTATTAGGCACAGTATTATCCTCATTTCACCTTAACCATCATATTTAATCGTTCTTGACTTCATATAGATCTTAGATATTCTTCAGACATTTCAGCTTCCTTAAGGGCCCAAAATTTGGCTAACTCCCAAATGTTTCAGAAATTTCGGCAGAGTGTCCTCTGCAATTGGGCCTAACCACCTGCTAGAGAATCACCAAAACTAGTCCTAACAACATATACATGAACTAATGACGCAACATAACATTAAAACAATGCCTATCGTGTCCTCACGAGCAGTATACTACCAAAAAGGAACACCTTTAACATGAGCTATACAATTGATACATAATTCATAGAAGGTAACTCTTAGCATTTTCGTAGAACACAACTTTATAAATACATGACTATTCAAACAAATGAGGGTACTTCTTCTTCATTTCTTCCTCGGCCTGTCAAGTGGCCTCTTCAACCTGCTGGTTTCGCCATAAAACTTTCACGGAGGCAATTTCTTTATTTCTCAACTTTCGGACTTGCCGATCAATAATAGAAAATGGAATCTCTTTATAAGTCAATTCCTCATTAACCTCAATAGTCTCAACCAGAACAATGAATGCCGGGTCTCCAACTACTTTCTTCAACATAGACACATGAAATACCGGGTGCACTAATGATATCTCAGGTGGCAGCTCAAGATTATATGCCACCTCATCAATCCTTTTAATGATTTTGTACAGTCCGACATACCTCAAACTCAATTTCCCTTTCTTACCAAATCTCATTACACCCTTCATGGGGGAAACCTTCAAGAATACCCAATCATTTTCCTTGAACTCCAAATCCCTATGACGAACATCCGAATAGGACTTCTGACGACTCTGAGCAGTCTTCAACTGCTCCTTAATGATTTTAACTTTTTCCATAGCCTAATGCACGAGGACTGGCCCTATCAACTCTGCTTTTCAAATTTTGAACCACTCAATGGTAGATCTACATCTCCTACCATATAAAGCCTCGAACGGTGCCATCTGAATGCTAGCATGATAACTATTATTGTAGGCAAATTCTATGAGTGGAAAATGATCATCCCAGCTACCTTTTAAGTTAAGAACACAAGCGCGCAACATATCCTCAAGCGTCTCAATAGTCCGCTCTGCCTGCCCGTCAGTCTGCGGGTAAAAGGCTGTACTAAGATTCACCTGACTACCCAAACCTTGCTGAAATTTCTTCCAAAAATTAGCCGTGAACTATGCCCCCCCCCCCCCCAATCAGAAATGATGGAAACTGGAGTGCAATGCAGTCTGACGATTTCCTTGATATATAGCTGAGCATACTATTCTTCTCTGTCAGTAGCCTTAACAAGTAAGAAGTCTGCTAATTTCGTGAGTCGATCCACAATCACTCAAATCGAGTCAAACTTACGAGGAGTGCGAGGTAGTCCTACCACAAAGTCCATATTAATCATTTTCCGCTTCCACATTAGAATTTTTATGTTCTGTGCCAACCCACCAGGCCTTTGATGTTCGGCCTTCACTTGCTGATAATTTGGACATCTCCCCACAAAGTCCGCTACATTCCTCTTCATATCATTCCACTAATAGACTTCCTTAAGATCATGATACATTTTTGTAGAGCCCGGGTGCACGGAATACCTAGAGGTGTGAGCCTCGGTGATGATTCTCTCCCGGAGACCATCTACATTTGGAACACATAGACGCCCTTGTTATCTTAGTGTACCATCACCCATGCCAAGAGAAAAGGCCATGGTCTTATGTGTATGATCCCCTCTTTGAATTGTGCCAACAATGGATCGTTGTGTTGCTTCTCCTTAACTTCCACAACAAGTGATGATTCAGCCCTATTTTGCACAATCACCCCTCCTTCACTAGAGTCCGCAAGACGAACTTCCAAACTAGCCAATCGGTGAACTTCCTTAGCCAATGGCCTTTGATATGCCTCCAAGTGTGCTAAAATACCCATAGATTTCTGGCTAACAACATCTGCCACAGCATTAGCCTTCCCTGGATGATATAGAATATCAATGCCATAGTCCTTGAGTTACTCAAGCCATCTTCTATGCCTCAGATTCAATTCCTTCTGCTTGAAAATATATTGAAGGCTCTTATGGTCCGTGAAAATATCCACATGGACCCCATATAAATAATGATGCCAAATTTTCAATGCAAATACCACCGCCGCAAGTTCTAAATCATGTGTTGGATAGTTCTGTTCATGATTCTTTAGTTGCCTAGAAGCATAAGATATCACCTTGCCATGTTGCATTAATACACACCCAAGTCCGATTCTCGAAGCATCACAATATACTACAAACCCATTTGCACCCTCTGGTAGGGTCAACACTGGTGTAGTAGTCAATCTCAATTTCAACTCCTGAAAGCTCCATTCACAAACATCTGACCATTGGAACTTAACCGTTCTCTGCGTCAATTTAGTCAACGGAGAGGCAAGAGTAGAGAACCCCTCCAGAAACTTTCTGTAATTCCCAGCTAAGCCTAAGAAACTGCGAATCTCTATTGGAGTTGTAGGCATCGGCCAATTCTTCACAGCTGCAATTTTTTGAGGATCAACCTTAATTCCTTCACTAGAGACGATATGACCCAAGAATGTGACATATTCAAGCCAAAATTCACACTTTGAAAATGTTGCATATAACTTGTGTTGATATAGGGTTTGCAGAACTACCCTGAGAAGATCGGCATGGTCCTCTCGATTGCGTGAATATACAAGGATATCGTCAATGAACACTATCACAAAAGAGTCGAGGAACGGCTTGAAAACTCGATTCATAAGATCCATGAATGTCGTTGGGGCATTCGTTAGCCCAAAAGACATCATCAAAAATTCAAAGTGCCCATATCGGGTTCTAAAAGCTATTTTCGGAACATCCTGCTCCCTGATCTTCAATTGGTGATACCCAGATCATAAATCAATTTTGGAGAAGTACTTAGCACCCTACAACTGGTCAAATAAATCATTTATCCTTGGCAGTGGGTACTTATTCTTGATTGTGACCTTGTTGAGCTGCCGATAGTCGATACAGTAGTGGCCCATCCATCTTCCTTACAAAGAGAACCGGTGCGCCCCAAGGCGACACACTCGGCCGGATGAAACCCTTTTCTAACAAATCTCTCAATTGTTCATTTAGTTCCTTCAATTCTATCGGTGTCATTCTGTAGGGCGGAATAGATATATGCTACGTGTCTGGCATCACATCAATCCCAAAATCAATCTCCCTGTCTGGTGGTATACCAGTGAGCTCATTCGGAAAGATTCCCGAAAGTCCATTCACAACAGGCACGGACTCAAGTGTAGGTGCCTCAACATCGATGTCCGTAACACGGACCAAATGGTAAATACACCCTTTGTTGATCATCTTCGTGGCCTTAAGGTAAGAAATAGACCTACCCTTTGGCACCACATCATCCCTCTTCCACTCAATAACTGGCTCATTTGGAAATTCGAACCTAACGGTCTTGGTTCGGCAATCAAGCCAGCACATCCCCATTATTACATCAAAATCGACCATCCTCAATTCAATGAGATCAGCCATGGTGTCCCGACCACGAAACGTGACAACACAATCCCTATAATCCCGTGCGGCCAAAATAGACTCACCAACTGGAGTAGATACAGAGAATAACTCATGAAGCTGTTCCGGTTCTATCTCAAATTCCATAGCAACATATGGAGTGACATATGACAAAGTGGAACTAGGATCAATAAGAGCATACACATCATGAGATTGGATAGTCAATATACATGTGACAACATCTGGAGAAGCTTCTAAATTCTAGAGACCCTTCATAGCATAGAAACAGTCAGATCCTCCCGAACTCTGTGCTCCACCCTTAGCTGCACCACGCCCTACGGGAGTTGGAGTGCCTCGAGCTGGAGGAGGTGTTGCAGATGTAGTAGCTACAGAACTGGCTGGTTGTACTGGGCCCCTGCCTACACCCTGGCGGGACGAATGGCAATCCATCTGAATGTGGCCCCTCAATCTGCATCCGTGGCATACGGGTAAGTCCATATAACATATTCCTAAGTGCATATTTCCACACCTAGGGCATGGGGGCCTCCGCTGTTGTCGGAATCTACCACCATGATGACCCTGCTGATAGGAGCCCATGTTGCCCTAACTGGGCCTAAAACGGCTACACTGTTATTGCTGCTGTCTGGGCCCTGATAGAGGTGCACTTGTCAAAGACTAAGCAAAGGACTGAGATAGCCCTGACGACCATCCCCTGAATGTTAACCTGCCGCCATCAGAAGAACCACCAAAGTTGCCCGCAGACCGGGCCTTATTGCTACACTATCACTCCATCCTGTTCTTCAATTCGTGGGTCTCTGTTGCTTGAGAAAATGCCACCATTTTCCCATAGTTCATATCAAAATTTAAGGCAGTTGTAGCGGCCTTATTAATTACCAAGGGACTAAGTCCCTGCACAAACTGGTGCACTCCAGCCTCCACAGTGGGCAACATATAAATAGCATACTTGGACAGGTGCGCTAATATTATATGCTACTCCCACACACTCAGGCTACCTTGCCTCAGGCTCTCAATCTCAGCAGCATGGGCTGCCTTAGACTCGGCATGCAAGAAATGATCAATAAAGGCATCGACAAACTCACCCCACTTCGCCGGAGTGCTCTTTTCTTCACAGGACTCCTCACATAGTTCAAACCAAGAATATGCCACCTCTTTCAGGCGGTAGGAGGCCAATTCCACTGCCTCCGTCTCAATAGCATGCATAACTCGTAGAGTCTTGTGCATCTCATCAATGAAGTCCTGGGGGTCCTCCTCTGGGTTAGTACCCGTGAATACTGGAGGATCCAACTGGAGAAACCTGTTCACCCTGGAACTAGCAGAATCCCCTGGCTGACTGGAAAAAGTGGGTGCAACATTTGATCTCTGGGCCTGGGAAGCCACTATCTGAGCCAATATCTGTATGGCTCCGCTAAGATCAACATTAGAAACCCATAATCGGAAGCTGGAGCTGGAGGTGGAACTGGAATATCAGTTGGAGGGACTGTTGTACCCTTAGTAGTGTATGGACAGGTGCTGTCTGATTTGTTGTAGTAGAATCAAGTAGTGTAGTAATTGGGGGAATATCCTCACCCCTTGGGTGCTCACCCGCATTATCAAATATAGGATCAACTTCCACTTCTGGGATGACATTGGCTCTCTGGCCAGTTCTTGCCTTCTTCTTAGGTGCCATGTACTGAAAATTAGAGCAACGCACGAGATAAAGGAGGAACAATCTTACAATCAGCTCTATTGCACGATCAAGAACATGAAAGAAGGGTATCATTCCTAAATGCCCAAGTAGCCTCCCCATTATAGATGTGGTCGACAACACACCGATAAGAAGGACTATACTAGACACGGCTCCGAGACATCCTAGGACACTTTAAAACATTAGGCTCTGATACCAAGTTTGTCATGCCCCGAACTCGGGGAACGCGGCCGGTGCTCAACCAAGTGAACCCGATCAAGCAAGTCTGTTAGATACTTTCTACCCAAACTCACTTATGAATACAAAACAAATACATATTTTCATTAATTATACGATAAGGAGACCATGTATACAATATCAATTCATTACCATAAGTTACTTCATTTTAAAGTCTCCAATTACACACATTTTCATGGTCTAAAGTGGAACAAGTAATTCCAATACAACATAACATGGTTTTACTTCCCCAGCACCAATATACAACCCACACTTTGTCTACGGAGCCTCTAATAGATACAGAAGAGTACTATGATAATGCCGGCAATAAGGCTCAATACCTCAAATATAATACACAAGGAACAAAAGATACATGACCCCGAAATGAAGTGGGGCTCACCAAGTCAGCTGGGAAGAGGGTATACCGCTATCACTTATCAATGTCTCTTGCTGTGGAACCACCTGCATCCATTGAAGATGCAGCGCCCTTGGCAGAAGGGACGTTAGTACATATGGAATAGTACTAGTATGAATGACAAAATACCCTCTCAATAGAATGATAAATAATACAAGGAATAACAATCATAATATCACTGGAAGCCACAAACAACATCAAACCTCAAATTAGGATCAAGACAGTGTTCAAATTTAATTTCCATATCTTAAGTTGGGAGATCTTTAATACCAATATGTCACCGTTCACGATACCAATATTCACAATACCAATACCATCGTACTTTTAGCATGGAGTCCGATCACGACCCGATCGGCTAAGCTATCTCAATAGAGACATCAACCACAATCACAATTTCAATTTATAATTTCCAGCACAATCACCACCATGTGTGTTCACGACCCGATCGGCTAGGCCGTCTCATTCGAGACATCATCCGTTTTATACCAATCATCTCATTGCATACCTTTTTCACATCTTTTCATTTCATTGGCACTAGTGGCCACAATTATAAAATCATTCTTGGCACGTCGGTCGTATTTAGTATTTCATACTCACCTTTTTCAATTTCAAACATCATCATCATCATCCACAACAAGGCATTTCAAATCAACATTTTTAGTACATATGTGAGCACTTAATAGTCTTAGGCACAGAGAGATTTTTCACAAGATTTGGCATAATAGCCTTCGTTTGGACTTGGCTTGAAGTCGAAATATTTTTAATGCACAACTCATACTTTTAACACATTCTCAAATTATAACATCACATGATAAAAGCATTTGATATACATATTGAACATATATCTTTCAACACAACTCATTCGATATAGCCAATGTTTTTATAGTGAACCACTTGGGATTTACATAAATTACATGAATACCATGGGATTCAATTCTAAGAGAGGAGTTTAGCCAACATATCTCGATTTAAGCTTTCCTTAAATTACTATAATGTTCCGAAAATCCTAGCAATCCCAATCTCAACCTTCAAGCTCTGAAAATACTACAATGCTCCAATTGATTAAAATGTCTAAATATCACCCACAATTCAATACCTACCATTAGATATACCAACTACATCAAAATAAATACGAAAAGATTCATAAATATCCATTTCGGTTTCACAATTCGGCAACAAGCCTTCAACCATCCCAAATTATCCAATAGGCTCATCCATTAGCCTATTCAATTTAATTCTTATAATTTAATACTCATTTGGAGTCATTAATAATACTATGTTAATTATCCAACATCATCAAGTCACTATTCATTGACTTCTCCAACAAAACTCTAGGTTCAAAAACATCCATTTCAAGAACTAGTGTTGTATCTTATCCAAATGGTGTTTCCCAATTAAATTCGTTCATCAATTAAGTTATCAAGTCTATTGGAATCATTAGAAACTCAATACATATGTATTTATATCAATTCATCACTATTCATCTTCCTTTTTACCCAAAAATGGCATTCTCAAGACCCACCCTTAGGGTTCATACAATATCCCATTATAACTTCAAATAAAACTCATAAACATGCTACCCATACTCCAATATTCCATATATATGAATCTCAAGTGAAGGGATTACCTCTTGGTGGAAGAATCTCACTTTTCCTCTTTTTGGTGTTCTTGAAGATTCAACCCATTTCCTATGGATTTGATCTATAATAATATTAGTGTTATCACTAAATGATATTATATAATCATCTGTGTGCCAAAGCAACTTACCTTTAAGTGTATCCATGGTGGAAGAGCTCCTCCTTCTCTCTAGAAATCCATTCCAAGATGAAGAACTAACACATTCTCTCTCTAAACCCACGTTTTCAGCTCCTTAAAATGACCCTTGAAGCTGTGTAGCCTCTTGCGTAGGATACACACAAAGGTTACATAGGGTGGAATTCTTCCCCCTCAATTGGAAGTTACTGGATTTTCCTACACAATGGTGCGTAGGCTACGCTCCTATGGTGCGTAGGCTACGCTGCTATGCTGCGTAGACTACGCAAGACTCCCGTAGTTGTTTTGTCACCCTTTAGTAAAAAATCATAACTTCTTGTAGGAATCTCCAAATGACAAACAGTTTGAAGTATTAGAAACTAGACATATAGACCTTTCATTTGATAGGTCATAAACCATATTAAATTTCATATCTTGAGAGTTATGCTCGTTTGAAGTTAGGTCTAGTGCGAACTCACTTGAAACTTTACCCCATCATATAATTTCTAACTTGACTTAACCTTGGGGCTCTTCTTATACCATAAACCATTCTTAATGCACCTCATACATATATTATCATGATAAATTGATATCATTCATATTATTAGTCTTGTTCATACCCGAATTAGTATAATTAGTACCTGCCAATCTTCTTAATGGTCTTAAAACACTTCGAAATTTTTCGGGGTGTTACAGTATCTACCATATGGTCCGGGTTACGGACACCTATGCGGAGGCACCTACACTTGACTTTGTGCATGTTTTGAATGAATTTTTTTAGGTCTTTCTGGATGAGCTCCCTGGGATCCCGCCGGACAGGGAGATTGATTTTGGGATTGATGTGATGCCAGGCACACATCCTATATCTATTCCACCCTACAGTATGGCACCGGCATAATTGAAAAAGCTAAAAGAACAATTGAATGATTTGTTAGAAAAGGGTTTCATCTGGTCGAGTGTGTCACCTTGGGGCGCACCAGTTCTATTTGTAAGAAAGAAGGATGGGTCGCTAAGATTGTGTATTGACTATCGGCAGCTCAACAAGGTTACAATCAAAAATAAGTACCCACTGCCAAGGATAGACGATTTGTGTGACCAATTGCAGGGTGCTAAGTACTTCTTCGAGATTGATTTAAGATCCGGGTATGACCAATTGAAGATCAGGGAGCAGGATATTCCGAGAATAGCATTCAGGACCCGGTATGGGCATTTTGAATTTCTGGTAATGTCTTTTGGGCTAACAAATGCCCCAGCATCTTTCATGGATCTTATGAATCGGGTCTTCAAACCTTTTCTCGACTCCTTCATAATAGTGTTTATGTCACGACCCAACTGGAGGGTCATGACTAGCACCCGGGCCATACTTGCCAAGTACCAACGTACATTTTATCTAATCTTTCTTATTATCTTTAAGGGCCGACAAGACCAATATAAATGGTAGACATGGATCATGAACATCCAACAATGAAAGATAATGTCATGAACATACGTAACATGGGACGACAAGACTGTCAAGAAACTATATATAAGGTACGAGCTACCATGGTGCGATGAAAGACTATACAACAAAAACCAGCCGACAAGGCATTCCAAACCATACATGAGTCGACACCTGTCTATGAGCCTCTAAAAGAACATAAGTGCTATAACATTACCAGAACAGGGCCCCGACATACCCATAATGTCTATAACAAAAATGCATACCAAGACCACGGCAAGTTCGGAGAAGGGATCTCGCCAATAATCGCTGAACCGGATAGCCTACTGTGATGGGGTAGCTGCGTCTACCCGTCTATCAGGACCTGCAGCACGACATGCAGCATCCGTAAATAAAAAGGACGTCAGTACGAATAAAGTACTAAGTATGTAAGGTAGGAAAGAATAAGTAAGAACAATAATGTAAACAGTGATAGGGAATATACAACCTGTGACATCTGGGTACCTCTGAGGGCTACTGACATGAAATACATGATACATACATACATATATATACATACATATATATATATATATACATATATATATATATATATATATATATATACATAAACTTTTAAAACATACGCCTTTGTGGGCATCACCATCATCATATCGTACCCGGCTGTAATAGGCTCGGTAAAACGTACCCGGCCATCATAGGGCTCGGTAGAATCGTACCCGGCCACGTGGAGCTCGGTAAAACCCAACGGATCAGTGGTTGCACAATAGGTTCCGTACCCGGCCGACTATAGCGTGGCTCGGTAGAGTAAAATAGATACATATATATGATGCATGCTGGACTCATTGGAATCACATTTTGAACCTTTCGGAGTGACGTAAGGTCGGTATCCTTTGTACACGTTATTAGGATTAACTACCAACAACATTGATAATATAAGAATAAGATAAGTAACATCAATATCAATCGTTTCATAAGAAGGGCAGCAATGTAAGTACTGCTAGCTTCTAAGAGTAGAGTAGCTTTGGGAGCTCGTTCATTACATTATGTACAATCGGAGTCGTGCAAAAGAATGAAGGGGATAGCCTCACATACCTTGTATATACTGCCCAACCTCAAGCTATGCAAATGTCACGACTCCTTAGTCTACAATAAGAGAAATGACACTATCATTATCGTTTAAGCGTCGTAACTATTATGTATCAACCGCAACCTATTTTACGAATGAAACGGACAGCACCTACCCTATTTATATGACTTCCCACAAGTCAATACAATCACCAAACAGCCCAAACAACATCATTAATAATCATATTGAGCCTCCAAAACAGTCCACCAACTAACAACATTACTACCAAGCCTTTCGATATATATTTCACAAGTTCTAGCGTCAACGACTTAGCCATAACTTGGATAATCTTAAATATATATAGAGTAAGAGGTTCCTTACCTTTAAACAGAAAGAATAACTCCAATTTGACCTTAATTTTCCATGAAATATCCCTTCAATTCTGCCACAAGAACAAGGAAGTGAAACTAGCAATTAATTCGGATTTTTCGGCACTAGAATTACTTTAGAAGACTTGAAATCACCTAGGGTTGATATTAAAAACTTGAAGGTGAATTTACAGAACATAAAACACTTAAAACAACCTCCCACACGAGCTGGGACAACACAAAAATCAGCAACAACAAGAAGAACAAGAAACTTACTAGCGCCACGGGATTCCTGACATTTGATTTGTGTTGTTTGCCCTTTGTTTGGGTCTTGGATCATGAGAGAACCTTGAGAGACTGTTTTTAGGGTTATAAGGTCTGAATATACTGAAAACTAATGACTTAAAACGGGGTTGAGGTATCTTATATATGTCCATATGTCTTAAACCGCCTTTGTGGGCCCCATAGAGAGCAGCTTGGCGTACTCTCGCGAAAACACGAATATCTCTCTATTCCGAGATCGTATCGACGAACAGTTTAATGAGTTGGAAACTAGACTCAAAGATCTTCAATTTTATAGGTAGATCACCCCATAATTCCAAGTACATTGGGAGAAAAATGTAGTAACATTTGACCTAAAGTTTAAGTAAAATTATAAACGTAAGTTGCGACAACTTTTATCGACTTTTGTTTCATAACTCGCTTGACTTCAAGACTTATGATACGGATATTATATGATTCAAATACATTAAAACATGACCTCTTGGGACAATTAATCACCTCTAGTATTACCCGAAAATATGGGTTACAACATCCTTGATTCGTTTAACTTCAAATACTTGTTAACCACTCTTATACACCCTTGTATCGTTTAAGACCAATAGGATTAACTTCTTATCATCTCAAATATAATATCTTCATTGATTTACGTCGACTAACTTATGACGTGATCTAAGGTACGCGAATGTGGGTTGTAACACCCTCTCCCCCTTAGGAACATTCGTCCTCGAATGTAAGGGTTTATGGGGTGTCTAACTCATCGTGGATTCTGACGGAGATTTCCGGCTGAGTTTCCCCCATAAAATGGACACTAGCCAAACTTGCAAGCAGTTAAACCCAACCTATGGCCTTACAAGACTATACAAAGCATAATGGATATGTACATTATCTGCATATCACCATTTTGTATTAAAAAAAGAGTATTTACAAGCTATTGCTTACCTCATAGAGCCGTTTCACCTTATAATGCGTCCTTCTTTCCCCGGGCATCCTCGTTATCTTCACTCTGGAATAGGTAAGGGTATTTAGACTTCATCTCCTCTTCTGCCTCCCATGTCATTTCTTCTATATTCTTGTTCCTCTATAATACTTTGACGGAAGCTACATCCTTTGTTCTCAGCTTGCGGACTTGTCGATCTAATATAGCCACTGGCACTTCATCATATGATAGATCCTTTGTAACTTGTACATCTTTGATAGGGACGACCCGAGAAGGGTCTCCAATACATTTCCTCAACATAGATACATGGAATACCGGGTGGACAAATTCCAATTTAGATGGCAATTCTAACTCGTAAGCAACCTGTCCAATTCGTTGAAGAATTTTGTACAGCCCAATATACCGCGGACTCAACTTACCCTTCTTCCCAAAACGCATAACACCCTTCATCGGCGAGATCTTCAGGAAAACCCAATCACCAACCTCAAATTCCAGATCACGACGCCGGACATCGGAATAAGACTTTTTCCTGCTTTGTGCCGTCCTCAGTCGCTCTTGTATCACTTTCACCTTCTCAATGGCTTGGTGAGTCAAATCTAGCCCATATAATTCTGTCTCACCGACTTCGAACCATCTAACTGGTGATCTATATCTCCTCCCGTACAGTGCCTCATACGGGGCCATTTTAATACTGGAATGGTAGCTATTATTGTAGGCAAATTCTATAAGTGCCAGATGGTCATCCCAATTCCCCTTGAAATCTAGAACACATGCTCGTAGCATATCTTCAAGCGTCTGGATGGTACGTTCAGCCTGTCCGTCAGTCTGCGGATGGAATGCAGTGCTGAGATTTACTTGTGTGCCTAAACCCTTCTGAAAAGACCTCCAAAAGTTAGCTGTAAATTGAGCTCCTCGGCCTGATATAATAGATACCAGCATACCATGAAGCCTAACAATCTCCTTGATATACAACTTCGCATAATCTTCAGCCGTGTAAGTTGTCTTAACTGGTAGAAAATGGGCAGATTTTGTAAGTCGATCAACTATCACCCAGATGGAGTCAAACTTATGATAAGATCGAGGTAATCCAATAATGAAGTCCATATTAATCACCTCCCATTTCCAGGTCAGAATCTCTATATTCTGAATTAATCCACTGGGTTTCTGATGCTTGATCTTTACTTGTTGACAATTAGGACACTGGGCTACAAATTCTGCAATAGACTTCTTCATGTTATCCCACCAATACTGCTCCTTAATGTCATGATACATCTTTGTTGAGCCAGGATGGATAGAATATCGGGACTGATGAATCTCAATCATAATCTTCTCTCGCAACCCTGCCACACTAGGCATACATAATCGGCCCCGGTATCTCAGTGTCCCATCTCCTCCGATCTTGAAAGCTGTAATCTTACACTGCTGAATTCCCTCTCTCAATCTTACTAAGGTAGGATCTTCATATTGCCGTTCTTTTATCTAGGCTACCAAAGATGATTCTGCTGTATTCGGTACAGTAACACCTCCGTCATCAGAGTCCAACAATCTGATTCTCATATTGGCCAGCTGGTGAAGCTCTTTGGTCAACCCTTGTCTACCTGCCTCAATATGTATTAAGCTTCCCATTGACTTACGGCTGAGAGCGTCTGCCATAACATTGGCTTTACCGGGATGGTACAATATCTCGACGTCATAGTCTTTCAGTAATTCAAGCCACCTACACTGCCTCAAATTCAACTCCTTCTGCTTGAAGATGTATTGTAAACTCTTGTGATCTGTGTAGATGTCAACATGGACGCCGTATAAGTAGTGCCTCCATATCTTCAAAGCATATATTACTGCAGCCAATTCCAAATCATGAGTCGGGTAATTCTTTTCATGCTTCTTCAATTGTCTTGATGCATAAGCAATCACCTTCCCACGTTGCATCAATACGCACCCCAAACCTATACCTGAGGCATCACAATATACCACATAACCTTCTGTTCCTTCTAGAAGAGTGAGCACTGGCGCAGATGTCAATCGATTCTTTAGATCCTGAAAACTATGTTCACAAGCATCAGACCACTGGAACTTGGTAGCTTTCTGTGTTAACTTAGTCAATGGTGGTGATATAGAGTAAAACCCTTCTACAAACTGCCTATAGTATCCTGCTAGCCCCAGGAAGCTGCGTACTTCTGACGGTGTTGTAGGTCTCGGCCAATTCTTCACTGCATCGATCTTCTGAGTGTCGACACTAATACCCTTATCAGATATCACATGGCCTAGGAATGCTATTGAGTTCAGCCAGAATTAACATTTAGAGAGCTTAGCATATAACTTATGATCCTGAAGGGTCTGTAATACTATCCGCAAGTGGCCCGCATGTTCCGCCTCCGAACGAGAATACACCGGAATGTCATCAATGAATACGATCATGAACACATCAAGATAGGGCGTGAATACACTATTCATGAGATCCATAAAAGCTGCTGGGGCATTTGTTAGCCCGAACGACATCACCAAGAACTCAAAATGCCCATATCTTGTCCGGAAGGCCGTCTTTGGAATGTCCTTCTCCTTAACCCTCACCTGATGATACCCTGAATGCAAGTCAATCTTGGAGAAATACTTGGCACCCTGGAGTTGGTCAAATAGGTCATCAATTCTTGGAAGTGGATACTTGTTCTTTATTGTAAACTTATTCAATTGTCGATAATCGATACACATCCTTAACGACCCATCTTTCTTCCGCACGAACAAGACTGGCGCACCCCAAGGTGAAGTGCTAGGCCTAATGAAACCCTTATCCAGCAAGTCCTTCAACTGCGCCTTCAACTCTCGCAACTCTGCCGGGGCCATCCTGTATGGAGGGATAGAGATCGGTTGAGTGTCAGGCAATGCATCAATGCTAATCTCAATCTCCCTTTCAGGAGGAAGGCCTGGGAGTTCATCTGGGAAAACATCTGGAAATTCATTGACCATGGGGATTAATTGTAGAGTAGGCGGCTTCGCCTCCGCATCCCTAACGCGAACAAGATGATAAATGTAACATTTTGAGATCATCTTCCTTGCCTTAAGATAGGAAATAAACCTACCTTTCGGCTTAGCAATGTTCCCCTTCCATTCAATGGCAGGTTCACCAGGAAATTGAAACCTAACCATTTTCGTACAACAGTTAACATTTGCATAGCATGAGGCCAACCAGTCCATTCCCATTATCACATCGAAATCAACCATTTCTAACTCAAATAAATTTGCCGAGGTTTGACGACTACAAATCATCACAGTGCAACCTTTATATACCCTTCTAGCAATCACAGAATCTCCTATCGGAGTGGATACCGCAAGTGGTTTACTTATCAATTCAGGTTCAATGCCAAACTTATTAGCCACAAAGGGTGTAACATATGATAAGGTAGATCCTGGATCAATTAGCGCATATACATCATAAGAAAACACAGACAATATACATGTAACAACATCCGGAGACGACTCGAGATCTTGTCGACCTACTAGAGCATAGGTTCGATTTTGAGCACCACTCGAACTCGGCACTGAACCTCTACCTCTACCACGACATGTCGAATGTTGAAAACCTTGTGCTGGAGATCAAACTGGTGAGGAAGAACCAGACATAGATCCAGTCAGCTAAGCCATACCACCACCTCCTCTGTTAGGACAATCCCGCATCATATGGCCAGGCTGTCTGCAAGAATAGCACGCATCGGAACCTCGACGGCACAGTCCAAAGTGGGCCTTGCCGCACTGATCACAACGAGGTGTTGGGGGTCTCGTCTGACTAGTATCTCTATGAAATTGTGAGCCTGATGCCCTTGAACTCTGACCTGAACCAGAATAGGTAAATCGATCATACCGAAGCCTCTGAAACTGTGGAGGAGCACTAGCTACAGGTGGCGCCAAACTCCTCGAAGATTGGGGCCTGATACTGCCTCTGAACTCATCAGAATACCCTGCAAATCTCGCCCTCTTATGCTGGCCCCTATCCTGCTCCCTATCTGCCCTTTACTGGCGCTTACGATCCTCTAGGGTCTGGGCATAAGCCTGAATACGGGAAATATCCATGCCCTCTACCAAGGAGGCTGTTGTGCACTCATTTATCAGATGTGGTCCCAACCCGTTCACAAACAGATGCATCCTATCACTCATCTCGGACACCATATGGGGAGCATACCTTGCTAAAGAATCAAACTGTATACTATACTCTCGTACACTCATATTACCCTGTCGAAGGTTCAAGAACTTATCAGCTCTAGCTCGTCGTATCTCAACTGGCAAGTAGTGACGAAGAAAGGCCTCAGAAAATTCCTTCCACACGGCTGGAGGAGCGTTCGGACCCCTAGATCTCTCCCAACTATCATACCAGAAAATCGCTAAATCCCGTAACCGATAAGAAGCCAACTCTACTACCTCCGTATCACTAGCATGCATAACCCGCAATGTACGATGAACCTGATTAATAAATGTTTGTGGGTCCTCCTTGGGGTCTGATCTGATAAACACTGGAGGGTCTAGATTAATAAAATCATGAACTCTCACACTAACCGGTTTATCAGCAGCACCGGTATTCTGCTTCTGAGCCTGAGCAGCTACCAAGCTAGTCAACAATTGCACCGCACTGCGCATATCATGGTCTGTAGTTCCAGACGGAGGAACTGGATGTACTGGGTGCCTCCTAATATCCTCTGGAGGAGACGGAGAGGTATGAGACGGCATCTCACTCTGAGCCTCACTTTGGCCTGCTCTGGCTGGAGGCACCTAAATGTTACCCTCTCCCACAGCTGTATCAAGCCGTTTACTAATCGCTTTCTTCCTAGTCAAAGGCATCGCTGAAAGAAAATAAGGTGAATATTATATATGAACACTTATGACTCAACTCTACGCACGATCTAGATTCAGGAAGAAGGTAACAACCCTAGATGTCACGTAGCCTCCTGATTATAAATGTGGCGCGCTACACATCCATAATCAAAACTCTACTAGACACGGCTCATAGACATCCCCTAGGACAGACTTGCTCTAATACCAAGTTTGTCACGACCCAACTGGAGGGTCATGACTAGCACCCGGGCCATACTTGCCAAGTACCAACGTACATTTTATCTAATCTTTCTTATTATCTTTAAGGGCCGACAAGACCAATATAAATGGTAGACATGGATCATGAACATCCAACAATGAAAGATAATGTCATGAACATACGTAACATGGGACGACAAAACTGTCAAGAAACTATATATAAGGTACGAGCTACCATGGTGCCATGAAAGACTATACAACAAAAACCAGCTGACAAGGCATTCCAAACCATACATGAGTCGACACCTGTCTATGAGCCTCTAAAAGAACATAAGTGCTATAACATTGCCGGAACAGGGCCCCGACATACCCATAATGTCTATAACAAAAATGCATACCAAGACCACGGCAAGTCCGGAGAAGGGATCTCGCCAATAACCGCTGAACCGGATAGCCTACTGTGATGGGGGAGCTGCGTCTACCCGTCTATCAGGACCTGCAGCATGACATGCAGCGTCCACAAATAAAAAGGATGTCAGTGCGAATAAAGTACTGAGTATGTAAGGTAGGAAAGAATAAGTAAGAATAATAATGTAAACAGTGATAGGGAATATACAACCTGTGACATCTGGGTAACCTGTGACATCTGGGTACCTCTGAGGGCTACTGACATGAAATACATGATACATACATATATATATACATAAACTTTTAAAACATACGCCTTTGTGGGCATCATCATCATCATATCGTACCCGGCCGTAATAGGCTCGGTAAAACGTACCCGGCCATCATAGGGCTCGGTAGAATCGTACCCGGCCACGTGGAGCTCGGTAAAACCCAACTGATCAGTGGTTGCACAATAGGTGCCATACCCGGCCGACTATAGCGCGGCTCGGTAGAGTAAAATAGATACATATATATATGATGCATGCTGGACTCATTGGAATCACATTTTGAACCTTTCGGAGTGACGTAAGGTCAGTATCCTTCGTACACGTTATTAGGATTAACTACCAACAACATTGATAATATAAGAATAAGATAAGTAACATCAATATCAATCGTTTCATAAGAAGGGCAGCAATGTAAGTACTGCTAGCTTCTAAGAGTAGAGTAGCTTTGGGAGCTCGTTCATTACATTATGTACAATCGGAGTCGTGCAAAAGAATGAAGGGGATAGCCTCACATACCTTGTATATACTTCCCAACCTCAAGCTATGCAAATGTCACGACTCCTTAGTCTACAATAAGAGAAATGACACTATCATTATCGTTTAAGCGTCGTAACTATTATGTATCGACCGCAACCTATTTTACGATGAAACGGACAGCACCTACCCTATTTATATGACTTCCCACAAGTCAATACAATCACCAAACAGCCCAAACAACATCATTAATAATCATATTGAGCCTCCAAAACAGTCCACCAACTAACAACATTACTACCAAGCCTTTCGATATATATTTCACAAGTTCTAGCGTCAACGACTTAGCCATAACTTGGATAATCTTAAATATATATATAGAGTAAGAGGTTCCTTACCTTTAAACATAAAGAATAAATCCAATTTGACCTTAATTTTCCATGAAATATCCCTTCAATTCTGCCACAAGAACAAGGAAGTGAAACTAGCAATTAATTCGGGTTTTTCGGCACTAGAATTACTTTAGAAGACTTGAAATCACCTAGGGTTGATATTAAAAACTTGAAGGTGAATTTACAGAACATAAAACACTTAAAACAACCTCCCACACGAGCTGGGACAACACAAAAATCAGCAACAACAAGAAGAACAAGAAACTTACTAGCGCCACGGGATTCCTGACATTTGATTTGTGTTGTTTGCCCTTTGTTTGGGTCTTGGATCATGAGAGAACCTTGAGAGACTGTTTTTAGGGTTATAATGTCTGAATATACTGAAAAATAATGACTTAAAACGAGGTTGAGGTATCTTATATATGTCCATATGTCTTAAACCGCCTTTGTGGGCCCCATAGAGAGCAGCTTGGCGCACTCTCGCGAAAACACGAATATCTCTCTATTCTGAGATCGTATCGACGAACGGTTTAATGAGTTGGAAACTAGACTCATAGATCTTCAATTTTATAGGTAGATCACCCCATAATTCCAAGTACATTGGGAGAAAAATGTAGTAACATTTGACCTAAAGTTTAAGTAAAATTATAAACGTAAGTTGCGACAACTTTTATCGACTTTTGTTTCATAACTCGCTTGACTTCAAGACTTATGATATGGATATTATATGATTCAAATACATTAAAACATGACCTCTTGGGACAATTAATCACCTCTAGTGTTACCCGAAAATACGGGTTACAACATCCTTGATTCGTTTAACTTCAAATACTTGTTAACCACTCTTATACACCCTTGTATCATTTAAGACCAATAGGATTAACTTCTTATCATCTCAAAGATAATCTCTTCTTTGATTTACGTCGACTAACTTACGACATGATCTAAGGTATGCGAATGTGGGTTGTAACAGTTTATTGATGATATTCTTATTTATTCGCGGAGTCAGGAGGACCATGCCGATCATCTCAGGGCAGTTTTGCAAATTCTATATCACCACCAGTTATACTCGAAGTTTTCAAAGTGTGAATTTTAGCCTGAATCTATCACATTCTTGGGTCATGTCGTCTCTAGTGAAGGAATTAAGGTTGATCCTCAGAAGATTACAGCTGTGAAGAATTGGCTGAGGCCTACAACTCCAATAGAGATTCGCAGTTTCTTAGGCTTAGCTGGGTATTACAGAAAGTTTGTGGAGGAGTTCTCTACTCTAGCCTCTCCGTTGATTAATTGACATAGAAGGCAGTTAAGTTCCAATGGTCAGATGCTTGTGAAAGAAGCTTCCGGGAATTGAAATCAAGATTGACTAGGGCACCTGTGTTGACCCTACCAAAGGGTACGAATGGGTTTGTGGTATATTGTGATGCTTCAAGAATCGGACTTGGGTGCGTTTTAATGCAACATGTCAAGGTGGTAGCTTATGCTTCTAGGCAACTCAAGAATCATGAAAAGAATCATCCAACACATGACTTAGAGCTTGCAGCGGTGTTCTTTGCGTTAAAGATTTGGCATCATTATTAGTATGGGGTCCATGTGGAT
Organism: Nicotiana tabacum; assembly: GCF_000715075.1. NCBI lineage: Eukaryota > Viridiplantae > Streptophyta > Magnoliopsida > Solanales > Solanaceae > Nicotiana > Nicotiana tabacum. The sequence goes on along the minus strand of NC_134094.1, from coordinate 61,020,475 downwards.
ATATTCACGGACCATAAGAGCTTTCAATATATTTTCAAACAAAAGGAATTGAATCTGAGGCAGAGGAGATGGCTGGAGTTACTCAAAAATTACGACATCGATATTTTGTATCATCCGGGGAAGGCTAATGTTGTGGTAGATACTCTTAGCCAGAAATCTATGGGTAGTTTGGCTCACTTGGAGGCATATCAAAGGCCGTTGGCCAAGGAGGTTCATCGGGTGGCCAGTTTGGGAGTTCGTCTTACGGACTCTAGTGAAGGAGGGGTGATTGTGCAAAATAGGGCCAAATCATCGCTCATGGTCGAGGTCAAAGAGAAGTAATATAATGATCCATTGTTGGAACAATTGAAGGAGGGGATTCATAAACATAAGACCATGGCCTTTTCTCTTGGCATGGATGATGGTACACTAAGGTACCAAGGGCGACTATATGTTTCAAATATGGACGGTCTCCAGGAAAGAATCATGACCGAAGCTCATACTTATAGGCATTCCGTGCACCCGGGTTCTACAAAACTGTATCATGATCTAAAGAAAGTCTATTGGTGGAATGATATAAAGAGGAATGTAGCTGACTTTGTGGCGAGATGTCCAAATTTTCAGCAAGTGAAGGCCGAACACCAAAGGCCCGGTGGGTTGGCACAAAACATAGAAATTCTAATGTGGAAGTGGGAAATGATTAACATGGACTTTATGGTAGGAATACCTCGCACTCCTTGTAAGTTTGACTCGATTTAGGTGATTGTGGATCGACTCACGAAATCAGCTCACTTTTTACGTGTTAAGGCTACCGACGCATCGGAACAGTATGCTCAGTTATATATCAAGGAAATCATCAGGTTGCATGGCACTCCAATTTCTATTATCTCAGATCGAGGGGCACAGATCATGGCTAATATTTTGAAGAAGGTTCAGCAAAGTTTGGGCACTCAGGTGAATCTTAGTACAGCCTTTCACCAGCAGACTGATGAGCCGGCAGAGCGGACTATTCAAACGCTTGAGGATATGTTGCGCGCTTGTGTCCTTGACTTCAAAGGTAGCTGGGATGATCATTTGAGGCTCATAGAGTTTGCCTACAACAATAGTTATCATGCCAGTATTCAGATGGCACCGTTCGAGGCTTTATATGGTAGGAGATGTAGATCTCCCATTGGGTGGTTCGAGATTGGGAAGCAGAATTGATAGGGCCAGACCACGTGCATCAGGCTATGGAAAAAGTTAAGATCATTAAGGAGTGGTTGAAAACTACTCAGAGTCGTCAGAAGTCCTAGATGTGCGTCGCAGGTATTTGGAGTTCAAAGAAGATGATTGGGTGTTCTTAAAGGTTTCCCCTATGAAGGGTGTAATACGGTTTGGTAAGAAAGGGAAATTGAGTCCGAGGTATGTCGGACCATACAGGATCAGTCAGAGGATTGGCCAGGTAGTTTACAGGCTAGAACAACCTCTAGAGATGTCCTTAGTGCACCCGGTGTTTCATGTATCCATGTTGAAGAAGGTCGTTAGAGATCCGTCGCTTATTGTTCCAGTTGAGACTATTGAGGTTAACGAAGAATTGATGTATGAAGAAATTATAGTTGCCATTCTTGATAGGCAAGTTTGAAAGTTGAGGAACAAAGAAATTGCCTACGTGAAAGAGTTATGGCGAAACCAACAAGTCGAAGAGGCCATCTGGGAGGCCGAGGAAGAAATGAAGAAGAAGTACCCTAATTTATTTGAATAGCTATGTAATTGTATCTATGATGTTAAGAGGTAATTTTCTACAAATCATAATTTCCCTGTACAGCTTATATTAAGAATACTCCCCTTGGTAATGCAATGTTTATGGCATTGTTGCCGGTGTTGTTTCCGTATTATTTTGCATCGTTGTGTTGTGGTTGTGATATTAGGATTGGTTTCTGGGATTCTCTGACAGGTGGATAGGGCTAGTTACAGGGGAAACTCTAGCAAAAATTTTGAAAATTTGGGGAGGTAGTCGAAATTTGGGGATTGTTAGTATATGTCATAGCAGCTAAGTCACATTGGTTTCTAATGGCGGATTTTAGCCCTCATTCGAGGACGAATGATCTTAAGTGGGGGTGGATGTAAGGCCCCGTAAAATTTTACCTAAGACCCGGGATTTCGTGGTGCCGAGGAAGGTTTATGTGTTGACTATTGTAGAGAATCTTAGCGGCGAGCTTGCTAGCCGTAGTTTGGACTTTTGGGGTTGAATAGTGCGTTGGGGAGTTGAAGAAAAATTTTGGAAATACAGGGCATTTTTTTATGTCCATTCTGCAGTCGCAGAGCTGCTCTGCGGGCCGCAGATCTGCCGCAGACTGAGGCAGAAATCTGGGCAAATTTTACGGACCATTATGCGGCCGCATAATCATTGTGCGGGCCGCATAACCCATCGCAAACCCAGCTCAAAATTTTCCAAAAAGAGGTTCTGCGGCGCATTATGCGACCACAAAATGGGTCTGCGGATTGCAGACCAGTCGCAGAGTGGGGCAGAAGTGCCCAGTTCCGGGGGCCATTATGATGTCCATTGTGCGGACCGCAGAAGCGTTATGCAGTCGCATATGCCACCGCAGACCTGTGATGGGGCTCCTATTTTTCTAATTTTTTAACCCGACCCCATTCTTATAAAACACCATTGGGGATCATTTTAAAGGGGAAAGACATATATTTCTAGACAAAGAAAGAGTGACATAGATGCAGAGAGGAAGTTCCTAAGCTCATCATCCATCAATTCTTGCTCAAGTTGAAGATTTTGCAAGGAGAATTCACCATAGGAGGACCTTGAAATCTTAATGCACACCTAGTGTTTGATAAAATGCTCAATTTAGCTGGAACTATGAACTCTTTCCTAATTTGTGTTCAATTTTGCTATATCTTTAAATAGATCGAAGTGGGTAGGATTTTCAGAAAATTGTAGTAAATTAAAAATCTCGAGGCAAGGTATGTTGGCTAAACTCTTCTCTTAGAATTGAACCCCTCAATGACCTTGTAAGTCTCGTGATGCTCTTTATAAATTGATTTTTTGTCAAATAAGCCTTGTGTCAAAATAATTATGCGTTCAATATGCATTCCAAAGATTCTTGTTATGTTGAGTTAATGTTTGAGAATGTAGTTTAAGTATGGGTTGTGTGCTACTATGTTATGATTTAAAAGCGTGATGTTTTATGAAAGCTATCATGTCAATTGTGTAAGAAGTCACCGGTGCCTAAGACCCTAAAATTGCTCAAGTATGTGTTTAAAGTCTTAATTTGAAAGGCCTTATTGTTGATTATCCATGTTAATTATTGAAAGTGAAATAGTGAGCATGAATTAAGAAATACGGCCAACGTGCCAAGAATGATATTGCGTTATGGCCAATGATGCCATTAAAATAAATGACATGTAAAAGAATATGAATTGAGTGGTAAGTACTTTTAATAATAAATGCCTTGGGAGTATTATTTAGCCACTAAGGAAGGGTAGGTCAGAACAACCTAACCCCGAAACTACATGTGCCGGTGTAGGAGTGATTGTGGGGCAAATCCCCGTGTTAATGTGATGAAACTATTTTCCCTTATATGGGATGAGATTGGTGTGTTGAGATGTTTCCCTTTAAAAGGGATGAGATTATTGCTAGCGAGACGTGATGTGATGTCGACCCACACGGCATTGTGGTGAGACGGCTTAGTCGATCGAGCTGAGATTGGACTCCATGCCGCGCACATGGTGGTATTGTGAGTGTACCGGGGTGAGACAGCTTAGCCGATCGGGCTGGGATCGGACTCCATGCTAAAACACGGTGGTGTATCGGTGCTAAAGATCTCCTAACTTATATTGTCGAATCCTATTTGAAATTTACCTTTCCCTTGACTTGACACCTTGATGTTGTTTGAGTCTCTTATTGATTTCATGTTTTATTCTCTGTTTACTGCTGCTCGTTCTATTGAGAGGGTGTTTAGTTTTACATACTAGTACTATTCCATATGTACTAACGTTCCTTTTGCCGGGGGAGCTGCATCTTTAATGGATGCAGGTGGTTCCATAGCAGGTGGCATTGATCAGTGATAGCAACATACCCTCTCCTCTGCTGATTTGGTGAGCCCCACTTCATCTCGGGGTCCTATATCTTTTATCCTTTGTACATAGCATTTTGAGGTATAGCCGGGGCCTTGTTGTCGGCACTGTCATAGCACTCTTATGTTCCTGTTAGAGGCTCCGTAGACATAGTGTGGGTTGTATCTATTTTTGGGAAGGTTAAACTAAAAATGTTGTAATCGTATCACCTGTTCCACTTTAGCTATGATTGTACAATGTACTGTTTTGAAGACTTGTTAATGATGTGACTAATGGAGAAAAGGACTCGTGTTGTTCACATGACTTCTTACTGACTTATTAGTGAAATGTATTCTTCTCTTTATTCATGGGTGAGTTGGGTAGAAGGTATTGTAAAGGCTTGCTTGACCAGGATATCTCGGTTGAGCGCCGGTCGCGCTCCTCGATGTCGGTGCGTGACACTATATACTTTCGAAATATCATTTTGCATTATTACCCATTTTACAAGAGACATATAAGTATCTTCTATAATTTTCTATAAATCTTAAAGCTTTAAAATTGATTTTTTTGCATTTAAATTATTCAAATATTTAGTAATTATTCCTTCAAATTATTTTGGGATGATTTAATCATCAAAATTTATTATTTATACCCACGCGTGTATTTTATAACATTTTACTTCATTTCATATAATTACATTTGCATTATTTGAAATATTTACGCATTTTTTTGCAATAATAGTCTATACTTTATAATTAATTATTTTTATCATTTTATTCAGGGTTAAAATAATGTTTTATATTATTATAATCTTCACTGATTATTTTAAAATATTAAGTTGCATAAATAATATTTTTTATATTTATTTTGTTATTTTATTAAATTATTTTCCCTTAATTACTTGTATTTAAAATCTTGCCCAAAACAGGCCAAATTTCGGACCCAATCCACCAGCCCACACCCTAAACTCCAGCCCAATGACCCCTAGCCCAATACCAATGACCCACTACCCCATACCCGCCCACTAACCCGATCCGCCTCTCATTAAATCTTGGCCGTTGATCTCCCAAGATCAACGGCCCAAAGCCATCTCCCCTCTTCTAATTAACCTCACCCAAAACCCTAGCCTCATTTTACCCTGTCAGCCGCCTATATACTCTCTCAAACCTTCCCCTCTCCTCACAAACCCTAGCCGCCGCCCTAATTTTCTCCGAATCCAACTCATCCATGGATTCTTACCATGATTTACTTACCTTTCACAGATTATACCGCTATTACCTGCGTAAATATGGTGTTACTTAGTTCTTGCCCATTTTTGGCAAGTTCCAGTATCTGAATCAAGGGAAATTGGCATCATTCTCCAAGATTTGTACAATATTTCGTTTGTATACGTTCATAGCAAGGTTGTGGGGGTCTGATTCACTGAGATCTTCGGCCAATTTCTGATCCTTATCAAACTAGGGTTTACCTGGTTTCTTCTCCTAATCCGATTCTAAATTGATTCTTGTCATGTTCTTATTTCCTTCTTTATGTTCGATTGACTGTATTTCCTTATTTGTGTGTTGATTTTTATCACTATATAAACCTCATTTCCCCGTTTCCCCTCGAGGACGGAACTATTGTTATTGCTACTGCTTTCGCAAACTCACTTACTCTAAACTATTCTAAGATCATACTTTTGGCCGGCTGAAAGCCAAGGCCACCAGAATCAGACTATTAGACCTCTCTTAGTGTGAGCACCGCCCGGGGTTCATCTGAGACCCTTGCGAACTCTGACGCACTGCAAATCTTGAGGTTTCTGCTGTTCTCTCCTTGTTACTGATAAGTGAGCTACTGGCACTAATTTTCTACCTTATTAGCTCGTTAATTCTTCAAACTGGTGAGTAATGAGACTCGTGTAATTCCATTCTCTTTTGCTTGTGTTTATGTCATTTAGGCCTTTGTGAATCAATATGCTATTGTTTGCCTCTGTTCATATTCATGTTTGCCTTAGCATTATCCTGTACCCTGTGCTTTTCTAGTATCTAAACCTTCTTGAATTCTGAGCTTCGATGCATATTTGTTATATGTGTGCAATTTGAATGATTTATGATTACCTTCAGCCTGCTCTGCTATCTTGATCACCTATTGCTCTTCATGGACCCTTTCACATGCCTTGTGTTGGATTCTTGTATTCTTAAGGGGATTATATCCTGCCCAGAACTTGCTTGAGTAAATTACTTTCTGATGAATCCTTCATGTATGTTCTATTGTTTCCCTGCTTTATGCTTATATGAGCCTTATGTGCCAGCTATTGTCTTAGTGTTTTAGCCAAACATGTTGCTCTCTAATGTGGTGTTTGGTCAATCCTGCATTTTTAGTATTGCCTAGGTTTCTAGTTAAATCCCAATACACTTAGTTTTTGTTATTATGCATAGTCGACTGGCTTAAGTTATGAAGTCTGTTTATTCTATTTGACCTTAAGATTGACATATCTTCCTACCATGATGTCTTTGGGCTTGGTAATCTTTATGTTATACTCAGCATGATTAGGATTCTTATTGACTGTTATAGACCATGCCTACTTGCTTGTTTACTATGTGTAATTGCCATTCTCTGATTGTGACTCTATTAGACCTTCATGCCTTAGATTCCTAGTTTTAGAATCCCTTTTACGCTAATTCTGGCTCATGATTTACTCTAAACTTGTTGTTATGGAAGACTAAGCATGTATGTGTGCTTATCCTATTAACCTAAGTGACATGCCTCCCCAACTCTTCTAACGTTGCGCATGTTATACTCTTTCACTTGTTGTGAACCTATGTTGTTAGTTTTTTATGTCAAACTCACCTTGTGGAAACTAAGTTCTACTGGTTCTCCCCGTTTCATGTTCAAGCCCTTGTTTGACCAATCCTGTAACCCTAGCTTCTAAAATGCAAGTGCCAATATGCTTTATGTGAATTCTGTTGAATGTCATGTAACCATATCCCTATGAGGTATTGCTTCAGGGTTGTTGTTCAATTGATTGCTATGTGTGGTTCGTTAACTTATATGGTTAAGTGGTCAATCTGTAATTGATGGGCTTTGTATGAGTTCATGTGTGGCCCTGGGATGTGCAAATGGACACACTCTCCTGTTTGAGATGTGTTTGGATCTAGGTCTGCTATTCGTGTGAAAGTGAGTCTGTTGAAGGCCCAGGTAGTATTGGGTTATTTTCATTTGGGCCTGCTCTTGGGCCTGCAGTTGTTTCGCGTGTAATATTTATACTTATGTTCATTATTTTGGGCCTGTAATAATTTGTGAACAAAACAGTTGTGGAATTAGTGGAATGGGGGGAACCGGTATCCTTTAATTTTCATATGAACGGGTAGAGAGCATGCCTATAGGGTCTACATGCTTTGTTTGCTACTTTGTTCTACATGCTCTATTTCTATACACTAATAGAAATCATGCCTATAGGAACTCGAACACTTCACCTACTTAACCTTGTCTATTACTCGTACATCATCATAAGCATGTTTGTAATAGTTTAAGTGCTCTACTTGTTCATATGTCTAATTCTATATGCTAGTAGATAGCATGCTTATAGGAATCAAATTACTTAGTTGTGCAATTTCAATATAATTACTAGATAGCATGCCTATAGGATCGCACTAATACATGTCTTCGCTCATCTGGATACCATGTCTATAAGGCTTTAATTGATCGATTACTTCTATTTTTTTCTACACTGCCACCTAGATAACATGCCTATAGGAATAAGTATGATAAAATTGAGTTCAAATGCTAACTATTATAAATCCTGCCTAAAGGGTACTGTTACTTGCCTAAAAGCATGTCCATAGGATCAAACACAAATATTTCTGAGTTTTCTAATAGCTTTCATTACACCCATGGCAAAACAACTAAGAAATAATGTCTATAGTAATACCTGTAATCTGCCAATTCGATAATCTGAAACAGCCGCACTGCATATAGGAAGTCTTGAACTGGGATCACATAGAAGCTATGTCTATAGGACTTAACGACTCTAATACGTCTTAATTCTGAAATTGTCTACTGCATAACCTGAAATCTGTTCGCGTGCCTTTGTTGCTATGTGTGCAGGCTAACATGAACCTCTCATTGTTATTATATGCAGCCCTACTTGTTTTGAATGTGCGACTAGTTTTATCATTAGCACCCTAAGTAAAGTCTAGAACCACCCAAATAGTAGGCCCAAAGCCTACTGGACCCTAGGCATGGGACGGGTAATGCACGCATAGGACACGATTTATAATTGAATTAGAGCGCTTTAGGTAAACAACTTTAACGTAGTAATTGGGTAGTAGGAGATGATAGTCTTTGCACGCTGAATAATATGAGCAACTCCTACCCTAAGGGAGTTGCGAAGTATTATTTATGTTTCACGGGGTGATCCTTTAGGCCAAACAACTTAGGAACCCCCTTCCCTTTATATGTTTGTTGTTCACACTTAGTCATCAAATATAGACCAACGCAGTTGTATCCCTGTAATCTCTAAGACTTGTACCGATTATTTATATAGTTTAATTCTTATGTTGTTTTCTTTGCACTTGTTTATATAGAGCCTTCAACTTCCACATCTTTTTTAACTTATAAGATCACGTAGCTTAATTATAATTCAATAATCCACATAACGTAAACTTCGGTCGGGACCCACCGTTGTGGACCTCGAAGAGTGCCTGACACCATCTATTCGAGGTACTTTGAGCCCTTATCCGATCTTTGGTGACGTAGACTAGTCAAACAGAGTTATTTGCAAATAGGTGCCCTAACGCACCTTAAAATCGTTAGGTGGCAACTCTTCTCTTTTAATACCCATTTAAAAGAGTTGTCACATGTCGAAACCTGCTTTCGCGAGAAAAGGTGGTGCGACAGTACGGAGACTCTGCTGGGGATTTACACTTAGGCTCTTACCATAACGAAGTTGACTTGTATGGATTATTTGATGACATGTACACCCCTTCCCTTATTTTCCTTTATTTGTCTAAATTGCTATGACATGAGCATCCCCTCCTTGTCTCCTTTTATTGCTATGACATTTACGTTCTCTCTTTGTTTCCTTTATCTTGTCTAAGACTGCTATATTATGTCTCTCCCATCCCCCTTTCCTTATTTGCTTCATTACGTTCTCGTTTTCATGAGTTAAACTTACTTCTCTCTTTTGTCTTTCTTTTTCCTTTTCCTCCTCATGTTTATCTTTACCATATTATTTACTGTCTTTTTTATGCACTTTTATCATGAAAATATTTTTGCAACGTGTTACTATTTTTGCATAAATCATGCTTTCAATATAATACTCCACTCGTGCTTATTATCAACATAGCAGCGCTTGATGAGTGTCTGCGCTTTCCTAAAAAAACCCTTTAAACCGGAAAGGCTTATTTGAGGCAGACTAGTCGATCAGCGGTGCAGTCGATGGTCACCTGCCTTTCCCTCTCAAGTTGTCCACTTGAGAGTACCAGTCTAGACCTTTCTAGAAACCACACTCCGATTTGAAATGTACATGCATCATGCTAAACCTAGTACGTATTGAGACATCATTGACATGTCAACCCGCTTAGATGAACCTTGTCCAAAGTCCAATGAGATTTCCATAATTGCAAAGGAAACCATCATATTATGTGTGTTACTTGGAGAAAACGTGTCAACATGCTGATCATTATTGCGTAAATAGTCGAATCTAGAGGGGGGAAAGGGCTAACCTTTTATTTGTTTACAGAAAATAAAGCATGAAATTCCTAGGTTTGGCATAGTCCAGCATATCCCACCTCTGTTGATTGATAGGTGGAATGACCTCGCATCGTATGATAAGAATCATGTAAGAAGGGTACTGGCTTGTTGCTCGACATGCGCGACCTTGGGAAAGTAATCGATGGGGCCAAGAAGGCGAGGCATGGAGAAGGTCCATCTGGGACCAAGTAGAATAGGAGGGTTTTCTTTTATTGTTTAATAGCTAGATTTTGTTTAAATTCGATGTAGTAAGCCATTGTGCCATTAGTGACTCTATAGTATTCTCTCGTTAATGGGATAAAGCAACATTGGCACAAAACTCTCCAAGTCTATTTGTCACTTAGGCCTACCTCGGGAGCAACGAGGTCCCCAAATTAGGACGCGAATCATTACATGCCTTATGTGTTATCTGTTTAAATACTGTAAGATTCTTTTATTTTGTCTTACTGACTTGGCTACCTTTTGTTTTTCTCTCTTTTTGATTATTCCCATTCCCACTAGTTGGTTCGTGCATTCTGGCAAAAATAGCATATCACACCAGATCCAGAGGTCCTCCTCCCCCTCCCAACGACATCAAAAGCAAGGATAAAGAAAATATGGACAATTTGAGTGGCAACATGAAAGACAATGCTCTTACAGTAGAGAATATGGAGACTTTATATGGAAGAAGTACACCAGGGCAGAACGAACTGATTCTGCGATTAGTGGACCGTTGTGCCATCCCGGGCTCGCCGAGTACCTGGGTAGCCTTGGCAGAATTAGCATGATTTATTTTTAAAAAATATTTGAGCATTTAAGACATTTTCAGTACTTTATTTTGAAATAATTACTCGAGCCATTGAGTCGTACTTGTTGACAATTTTATGTTTTATTAATGCATTATTGCTTTTCGTTTATTTATTATTATCTTTCTACATTCTTTTCAGCATAATTATTACATATCCTAATGAACCTACGACTGTGACATTTAATGAGATAATGCAACATAAGGAAAGTGATTCGGAAGATTTGGAAGATGATATAATACCTGAGGAAATTGTCAAAGAAGTAGAGAATTTTGAGAACAAACCAAAGTCCAACTTGGAAGAAACTGAGGCAATTAACTTAGGGGACTCTGAAATAGTCAAAGAAACTCCATAAGCATTCATCTATCATCATCAGAGAAGGAAGAGTATATCAGTTTTCTAAAAGAATATGAGGAGATTTTTGCACGGTCCTACGACGACATGACTAGGTTAAGAACATCCATGGTAGCTCACAAGCTACCTACCAACCCCATGTGTCCACCGGTAAAGCAGAAGCTCAGAAAATTCAAGTCAGATATGAGTTTGAAAATAAAGGAGGAGGTTACCAAGCAAATCAAACCCAAGGTTCTTCGAGTGGTCGAGTACCCGACCTGGTTAGCCAACATTGTGTCGGTCTCTAAGAAAGATGGGAAAGTCAGAGTGTGTGTTGACTACCAAGATCTGAACAGAGAAAGTCCTAAGGATGATTTCCCGTTGCCCAACATACACATACTAATCGACAACTGCGCTAAGCATGAACTCCTCCTTTGTGGATTGCTTCGCAGGATACCACTAGATCTGGATAGACGAAGAAGACGCCGAAAAGACAGCCTTTATCACACCATGGGGGGTATGTTATTATAAAATGATGCCATTTGGCTTGAAGAACGCTAGAGCTACCTACATGAGGGCCATGACGACTCTCTTCCACGACATGATACACAAGGAAATAGAGGTGTACATGGATGATGTTATCATTAAATCTAAGAGAAGTTCAGGTCACATAGCAGACCTGAGGAAGTTTTTCGACCGACTTCGAAAACACAATTTAAAGTTGAACCTTGCAAAATGTGCCTTCGGAGTCCCTGCTGGGAAGTTGATGGGCTTCATCGTCAGCCGTCGTGGTATTGAGCTAGACCCGTTGAAAATCAAAGCTATTCAAGACCTGCCATCGCCAAAGAACAAGAAGGATGTGATGAGTTTCCTGGGATGCCTCAATTATATCAGCCGTTTTATAGCACAGTCAATGGTGATATCTGAGACGATCTTCAAGATGCTAAGGAAAGATGCTGCGATGAACTGGACTGAAGAATGTCAAAAGGATTTTGACAAGGAGTACTTGTCTAAGCCACCTGTGTTGGTCCCCCCAGAGACAGCAAGACCCCTGTTGTTGTATATGTCCATGTTGGATGGAGCCTTTGGTTGCATTCTGGGACAACATGATGAAACTGGGAGGAAAGAACAAGCGATATACTATCTGAGTAAGAAATTCACACCTTACGAAGCCCGTTACTCTTTGCTGGAGTGCACCTGTTGTGCTTTGACATGGATAGCCCAGAAGTTAAGACATTATTTCTGTGCGTACACTACATATCTCATATAAAGGATGGGTCCACTAAAATACATCTTCTAGAAACCCATGCCTATAGGTAAGTTAACAAAATGGCAGATACTGCTAAGTGAGTTCAACATCATTTATGTGACTCACAAGGCAGTTAAAGGACAAGCATTGGCCGATCACTGAGCAGAGAACCCCGTAGACGGAGAATACAAACCATTGAATATGTATTTTCCCGACGGTTGGAGGATGTTTTTTGACGGAGCAGCAAACTTCAAGGGAGTAGGCATCGGAGCTATTTTAGTATCAGAAACCGGCCAACATTATCCGGTATCTGCAAAAGTCAGGTTCCCGTGCACCAATAATATGGCAGAATATGAGGCCTTCATCTTGGGACTCAGATTGGCCATCGACATGAATGTTGAGGAGTTGTTAGTAATCGGAGATTCTAATCTATTGGTACACCAGGTACTAGGAGAATGGGCTACCAAGAACACTAAAATATTATCATACTTGCATTGTGTACAAGAGTTGATCAAGAGGTTCACAAAGATAGAATTCAAAATTTGTTCCAAGGATTCAGAATGAGTTCGCAGATGCATTGGCTACCTTGTCTTCCATGATACAACATCCAGACAAGAATTTCACATAACCTATCCTGATAGAGATTCGCAAGCAGCCAACTTATTGTGCTCATATTGAAGAAGAGTTTGACAGAAATCCATGGTTCCACGATATCAAGGAATACCTGGAGAAAGGGGAATACCCAGAGAATTCTATACACACTCATAAGTGCACGCTCCGAAGATTGACCAGCCATTTCTTTCAAAGTGGAGGAATTCTGTACAGAAGAACTCCTGATTTGGGATTGCTATGATGTGTCGATGCTAAGGAGGCATCTAGACTACTCGAAGAAATACACGTCGGAACTTGTGGACCTCACATGAACGAGTTCGTTCTGGTCAAGAAGATATTAAGGGCTGGGTATTTCTGGATGACTATGGAAACAGACTGCATCAAATATGTTCAAAAGTGTCACCAATGCCAGGTACATGCTGATATGATACGGGTACCACCCAACGAACTCAATGCAACGAGTTCACCCTGGCCTTTCTCTACTTGGGGTATGGATGTCATCGGACCAATTTAACCTGCTGCTTTAAACGGACACAGGTTCATTTTGGTGGCTATAGATTACTTTACAAAATGGGTTGAAGCCGCTTCATATAAGGTTGTGACTAAGAAGGTCATAGCGGATTTCGTCCGGGGCTGTATTGTTTGTCGATTTGGGGTACTTGAGTCAATCATTACTCACAATGCCATGTGTGAAACATTCAAGATCAAGCACCAAAATTCTACAGCATACGGACCGCAGATGAATGGAGTCATAGAAGCCGCCAACAAGAACATCAAGAAGATATTGAGGAAAATGGTGGACAACTACAAGCAATGGCACGAGAAGCTACCATTTGCTTTGCTCAGGTACCGCACCACAACTCGTACGTCAACTGGGGCAACCCCCAATCTACTGTCTACGGTACTGAAGTCGTTATCCCTGCCGAAGTGGAGATTCCTTCCTTAAGGATCATACAAGAGACCGAGCTCAGTGATGCGGAATATATACGAAACTGGTATGAACAGCTGGCTCTCATTGATGGTAAAAGGATGAACACAATGTGTCACGGCCACCTCTACCAGAATAGAATAGCAAGGGCTTTCAACAAAAAGGTTAGATCGAGGCAATTCACAGCGGGGCAATTGGTGTTGAAACGGATTGTCTCCATTCTTTGCATGAGGCTAAGCACTGCCTCCATTATTGCATAAGGCTAAGCACTGACTTTCCTTTGTATGGGGCTAAGCATTGTCTCCATTCTTTGCATGACTCTAAGCACTTCCTCCATTATTACATAAGGCTAAGCACTGCCTTCCTTCGCATGAGACTAAGCATTGTCTCCATTCTTCGCATAAGGCTAAGCACTGCCTCTGTCACTGCATAAGGCTAAGCATTACCTTCCTTTGCATGAGACTAAGCACTGCCTCTATCACATTGCATAAGGCTAAGCATTGCCTCCATCATTGCATAAGGCTAAACATTGTCTTCCTCTGCATAGGGCTAAGCACTGCCCTCACCACATACAAGGCTAAGCGCGGCCCTGTCTCGTTCTTGCATACAACTAAGCATCACCTGTTCCCGCTATCAGACAACCGATATCTCCGTATCTTTGCATTTAATAGGCTGAAACGTCGCCACATTATCTGAAGACGTCATAGTCTAAAGGCATCATCCTCATAGACCGAAGACATCATGCCATGGCTCGAGGATCTCTCAAAATTGCATATCATTATTCAAAGGCGTCATAGCCCAGAAGCACCATCCTCATGGACCGGGGACACCATTTCATGGCATGTGAATCCCTTATCATACGCTTCATGGCCCAGGACATCATGGTCTAAGGACATCATCCTCATCGTCCAAAGACAACTCTCATGGTCCGAAGGGAATTTGCATCATGTTTAAATTTCGCAATAACGCTATATATTTGCGTGCATTATGTTTTAATTTTTGCATGTAACTCAGGAGGTAACCGTTCTACAAACGGGAGCAATTCTCGCTCCAGTTTATGTTCACAATGTTCACATCCTTTGATTATCTCAAACGTAACCAAGGATTGGCAATTGATTACTCTTTGTTCCGTAACCGCCCAAACGTTTATCTAGAACATCCGTAACATTCAAATTTGCATTCATAGCTCCACCCAAAATTATCCGTAACTGATGACTCCATCCTATACAAAAGACCTTTCCTCGAAACATATGACCATCCTTATAACAACTAATCAGTTTCGTTTGCCGTTGGATCCAGAACTACACACGGCCTAATTCCCATAATACCAGGGATATGTAGGCAACTCAAGAACCAGGGTTCGGCCTCCAATTTTCAAACACGCCTCATCTTTGTTCATTCGGACAAAATTGGTCATCATAATTTCTTTACCCGACAACTCTTTCATCATTACCGGGTAAAGAGGGGCGGTTGTTGATACCCAATTTTGCCTTCATATTTTATAAAATATTCTATATACTTTCAAACTATCATTTTACATTATTACCCAATTTACAAGAGCCATATAAGTATCTTCTATAATTTTCTATAATTCTTAAAGCTTTAAAATTGATTTTCTTGCATTTAAATTATTCAAATATTTAGTAATTATTCCTTAAAATTATTTTAGGGTGATTTAATCATCCAAATTTATTATTTATACCCACGCGTGTATTTTATAACATTTTACTTCATTTCATATAATTACATTTGCATTATTTGAAATATTTACGCATTTTTTTGCTATAATAGTCTATACTTTATAATTAATTATTTTTATCATTTTATTCAGGGTAAAAATAATTTTTTATATTATTATAATCTTCACCGATTATTTTAAAATATTAAGTTGCATAAATAATATTTTTATATTTATTTAGCTATTTTATTAAATTGTTTTTCCCCTTAATTTCTTGTATTTAAAATCTGGCCCAAAACAGGATAAATTTCGGACCCAATCCACCAGCCCACACCCTAAACTCCAGCCCAGTGACCCCTAGCCCAATACCAGTGACCCACTACCCCATACCCATCCACTAACCCGATTCGCCTCTCATTAAATCCTAGCCGTTGATCTCCCAAAATCAACGGCCCACAAGCCATCTCCCCTCTTCTAATTAACCTCACCCCAAACCCTAGCCTCATTTTACTCGGTCAGCCGCATCTATACCCTCTCAAACTTTCCCCTCTCCTCACAAACCCTAGTCGCCGCCCTAATTCTACTCTGAATCTAACTCATCCATGGATTCTTACCATGATTTACTTACCTTTCACGGATTATACCGCTATTACCTGCGTAAATATGGTGTCCGATTCACCGAGATCTCTGGCCAATTTCTGATCCTAATCAAACTAGGGTTTACCTAGTTTCTTCTCCTAATATGATTCTAAATTGAATTTTTGCATGTTCTTCTTTCCTTGTTTATGTTCGATTGACTGTATTTTCTTATTTGTGTGTTGAATTTTATTACTATATAAACCCACATCCCCCTTTTCCCCTCGAGGACGGCACTACTGTTATTGCGACTGTTTTCTCAAACTCACTTACTCTAAACTATACTAAGATCATACTCTTGGTCGGCTGAAAGCCAAGGCCACCGGAATCCGACTATTAGACTCTCTTAGTGTGAGCACTGCCCGGGGTTCATCTGAGACCTTTGGGAACTCTGACGCACTGAGAATCTTGGGGTTTCTGTTATTCTCTCCTTGTTACTGATAAGCGAGCAGGTGGCACTAATTTTCTACCGTATTAGCTCGTTATTTCTTCAAATTGGTGAGTAATAAGACTCTTGTAATTCTATTCTCTTTTGCTTGTGTTCATGTCATTTAGGCCTTTGTGAATCAATATGCTATTGTTTGCCTCTATTCGTATTCATGTTTGCCTTAGCATTATCCTGTACCCTATGCTTTTCTAGTATCTACACTTGCTTGAATTCTGAGCTTCGACGCGGGCTTGTTATATGTGTGCAATTTGAATGATTTATAATTACCTTCAGCCTGCTCTGCTATTCTGATCACCTATTGCTCTTCATGGACCCTTTCCCATGCCTTGTCTTGGATTCTTGTATTCTTAAGGGGGTTATATCTTGCCCAGAACTTGCTTGAGTAAATTACTTTCTGATGAATCCTTCATGTATGTTGTCACGACCCGAAATTTCCACTTTCGGGACCGTGATGGCGCCTAATATTTCACTTGCTAGGCAAGCCAACGTTAGAATAATACTAACCATTTTAACAAAATTTTAAATTTATTTAATAACAAGGAAACAATGCGGATATAAAGTCTGAAATAAAGTGAGTATTCCATAATAATCGCGATATCTAAATACCATCCCAGAACTGGAGTCACAAGTGCACGAGCTTCTGGAATAATACAAATAAAGGTCTGAATAAAATTCATGTTGTTTGAAATATAATACACAACTGAGATAAGATAGAAGGGGACTTCAGAACTACGAACGATGTGCAGTTATACCTCAAGTCTCCACTGGTAGCTGTATCCGGGAAAATCTACAGTACGCCGCTGGGACCAACTCCGAAATCTGCACAAGAAGTGCAGAGTGCAGTATCAGTACAACCGACCCCATGTACTGGTAAGTATCGAGCCTAACCTCGACGAAGTAGTGACGAGGCTATGACAAGACACGTACATAAACAACCTGTACAAGTATATACAAATACGAAGTAACAATAATACAATAAATAATAATTTATAGATTGGGCGGGAACATGCGAAGGGGAAGGATATACTATTTCAGCAGGAGAAGTGTCACTTAGCAGCCAATTAATGTATCAACAATAAAATGAGCAATTGATAATATGAAAATGTCATGGCACCACCCTTCGTGCTTTTACTCTCATTTGACACGGCATCACCCTTCGTGCTTTTACACTCACAAATGGCACGGCAACAACCTTCGTGCTTTTACACTCACAATTGGCACGGCAACATCCTTCGTGCATTTACACTCTTCCTTACCATGAAAATAATAATAATAATTCGGAAGAGTATTTAAATGCGGGGATATACACTTATCAATCAATTCAATACCGACTTCACCTTCCAAAATATTCAACAATAATTAAATGGATAATAATTTCACGAATAATGATCAAATAATCAATAATAAACTTAAGCAGGAATATCTTAATTAAATAGACAATTATTCACAATAAACAAATTCCACCCGCATGTTTTGACTCAACCACAACGCATAAGTACTCTTCACCTCACATATACGTTGTTCCCGCACATTAAATCATGTAACAAATAGACAAATAAGTCCTACTCCCTCAAGTCAAGGTTAACCACGACACTAACCTCGCTTTGCAACCAAATTCAAGTATCCAATACACCCTTGCCTCGCGAATTAGTGTCCAAAATCCTCAAATCTAGTCATAAACAATTCAATATATTCAATACAAATCGTAGGAATTAATTCCATATGAATTTACTAATTTTCTGGATTAAAATCCGAAATTTATTTTAAAAATCGAGAGTGGGGCCCACATCTCAAATCTCGGAAACATTTACGAATTCCGAACACCCATTCTGAGATTAGTCCAACCATACAAAAATTATCAAATTCCGATGTCGAATGGACCTTCAAATATTAAATTTTTATTTTTGGAAAGTTATACAAAAATTCCAATTTCTCCCATCTAAATCCGTAATAAATAATGAATATAGACTTAGATTTATGAAATATAATCGCTATATGTTAAAGAACACTTACCCAGTTCAAAATCGTGAAAAACTCCTTTGAAATCGCCCCTAAACCGAGTTCTAATTGAGGGTTTGTGATAAAATGGGAAAACTCCCGTTTTAGGTTCTGTTTTAATTAACTGGACGACAGTGTTCATCGCGTTCGTGTGAACACTGCCACGTTAGCGAAGAGCTGTGCCTGAGTGGCTTTCGCGTTTGCGAAGGATTACACGCGTTCGCGATGGTCTATCCCCCCTGGCCATCGCGTTCGCGAGACTTGTCTTGCGTTCGCGTAGAACAACCCACTGATCCCCAGCCCCCTTCCAATAACTCTACGCGTTCGCGTGTTGCCGTTCGCGAAGAGCAGATCCCCAGTGCTCCGTGTTCGTGACCCTGGCCTCACATTCATGTAGGACAAACCATCCCCCAGCCCAGCTCACACTTCGCGTTCGCGTGAGAGCCTTCGCGGATGCGAAGAAGGAAACCAGAAGCCTGAAGTTGTAGAAAATCAGATTTTCTAAGTTCAAAATCATCCTGTAGCCTATCCGAAACTCACCTGAGCCCTCGGGGCTCCAAAACAAACATGCACCCAAGTCCTAAAACATCATACGAACTTTCTTGCGCAATCAAATCGCCAAAATAACACCTAGAACTACGAATCGGACACCAAATCAAAGGAAATTTTCAAGAAACCTTTAAAACATCTACTTTCACAACCGAACGTCTGAATCACGTCAATTCAACTCCGTTTCTCACCAAATTCGACATACAAGTCATAAATATTATAGTAGGCATGTACCGGGCTCCTGAATTAAAATACGGACCCGGTATCAACAAGACCAAACATCAGTCAATTCTAAAAAATTATTAAACTTTTAAACTTTTAATTTTTCATCACAATTTCATATCTCGAGCTAGGGACCTCGGAATTCGATTCCGGGCATACGCCCAAGTCTCAAATCATGATACGGACCTATTGGAACTGTCAAAATACTAATCCGGGTCTGTTTGCTAAAAATGTTGACCAAAATCAACTTAATTGAATTTTAAGGCTCTATTTCACATTTTAATCTATTTTTCACATAAATGTTTTTCGAAAAATTATACGGACTGCACATGCAAGTCGAGAAATGATGAATAGTGCTTTTTGAGGTCTTAAAATATAGAATTAAATATTAAATTTAAAGATGACCTTTTGGGTCATCACATATGTTCTACTGTTTCCCTGCTTTATGATTATATGAGCCATATGTGCCAGCTACTGTCTCAGTGTTTTATCCAAACATGTTGCTCTCTAATGTGGTGTTTGGTCAATCCTACATTTTTTGTGTTGCCTAGGTTTCTAGTTAAATCCTAATACACTTAGTTATTGTTATTATGCATAGTCGACTGGCTTAAGTTCTGAAGTCTGTATATTCTATTTGATCTTAAGATTGACATATCTTCCTACCATGATGTCTTTGGACTTGGGAATCTTTAGGTTATACTCAGCATGATTAGGATTCTTATTGACTGTTATAGACCATGCCTACTTGCTTGTTTACTATGTGTAATTGTCCTTCTCTGACTATGACTCTATTAGACCTTCATGTCTTAGATTCCTAGTTTTAAAATCCCTTTTAGGCTAATTCTGGCTCATGCTTTACTCTAAACTTGTAGTTCTGGAAGACTAAGCATGTATGTGTGCTTACCCTGTTATCCTAAGTGAATGCCTCCCCAACTCTTCTAATGTTGCACATGTTATACTCTTTCACTTGTTGTGAACCTATGTTGTTAGCTTTTCATGTCAAACTCATCATGTGGAAACTAAGTTCGGTTCTCCCAGTTTCATGGTCAAGCCCTTGTTTGACCAATCCTGTCACCCTAGCTTCTAAAATGCAAGTGCCAATATGCTTTATGTGAATCCTGCTGAATGTCATGTAATCATATCCCTAGGAGGTATTACTTCAGGGTTGTTCAATTGATTGCTATGTGCGGTTCGTTAACTTATATGGTTAAGTGGTCAATATGTAATTGCTGGGCTTGGTATGAGTTCATGTGTAGCCCTGGGCTGTGCAAATGGACACACTCTCCTGTTTGAGATGCATTTGGATCCAGGTCTGTTATTCGTGTGAAAGTGAGCCTGTTGAAGGCCCAGGCAGTACTGGGTTATTTTTATTTGGGCCTGCAGCTGTTCTGCGTGTAATATTTATACTTATGTTCATTATTTTCGGCCTGTAATAATTTGTCAACAAAACAGTTGGAAAGTTAGTGGAATGGGGGGAATCAGTATCCTTTAATTTTCATATAAATGGGTAGAGAGCATGCCTATAGGGTCTACATGCTTTGTTTGCTACTTTGTTCTACATGCTCTATTTCTAGACACTAATAGAAATCATGCTTATAGGAACTTGAACACTTCACCTACTTAACCTTGTCTAATACCCGTACATCATCAAAAGCATGTTTGTAATAGTTTAAGTTCTCTACATGTTCATATGTCTACTTCTATGTGCTATTAGATAGTATGCTTATAGGAATCAAATGTCAATAATTATTTGCTTAGTAGTGTAATTGCAATATGATTACTAGATAGAATGCCTATAGGATCGCACTAATACATGTCTTCGCTTATCTGGATACCATGTCTATAAGGCTTTAATTGATCGATTACTTCTATTATTTTCTTACACTGCCACCTAGATAATATGCCTATAGAATAAGTATGATAAAATTGAGTTCAAATGCTAACTATTAGAAATCCTGCCTATAGGGTACTGTTACTCGCTTAAAAGAATGTCCATAGGATCAAACACGAATAATTCTGAGTTTTCTAATAGCTTTCACTACCCCTACGACACAAACAACTCAGAAATCATGTCTAAATTAATACATGTAATCTACCAATTCGATAATCTGAAACAGCCGCAATGCCTGTAGGACGTCTTGAATTGGGATCATATAAAAGCTAAGTCTATAGGACTTAACGACTCTAATACGTCTTAATTCTGAAACTATCTACTGCATAACCTGAAATCTATTCGCGTGCCTTTGTTTCTATGTGTGGAGGCTAACATGAACCTCTCATTGCTATTATGTGCAGTCCTACTTGTTTTGAATGTGCACCTAGTTTTATCATTTTGAGCACCCTAAGTAAAGTCTAGAACCACCCAAATAGTAGGTCCAAAGCCTACTGGACCCTAGGTATGGGACGGGTAATGCACGCATAGGACACGGTTTATAATTGAATTAGAGAGCTTTAGGTAAACAACTTTAACCATTTAATTGGGTAGCAGGAGATAATAGTTTGTGCCCGCTGAATAATATGAGCAACTCCTACCCTAAGGGGTCGTTTGGTTTGAAGACAAGTTATGCTGGGATAAGTTATGCTAGGATAAGTTATGTTAGGATTAGTTATGCTGGGATTAATTATCCTGATATTATTTATTATCCACTGTTTGGTATGTTGTATTAAAAATGACATGCATTGCATAATTTCTAAGAAGAAGTTGTTTATTTATAAAAATAACCTCCATCTTATTTAGCCTCCATCTTCTTGCTCTTTTATCTAATTGACATACGTCAATTTTCAATTCTTACATCAACAAGTATTAAATAATGTTTTGAGGCTCTAGTTTTCAATTCTTTGAAATATATCTGCTGATTTCTTCTTCTAAATCTTCTTCCTAACTTTAATCCCTATTGCAGAACCAAATTTGAAGAAATATTGCTCTACCATTCCTGGCAACAAGAGTTGTGCCCATACAAAAAATATCGGTTCAACAACTTGACTTATACTACTTAAAGCATCAAACATTATATAAAAAATATTGCATATGCTATGATCTTCACTTTCACCAGATCCTACACACAATCAACTCCACATCAGAGGCAATAAAGCCCCAACATCTACTGTTGGCGCAAAAGATGTAAAAGCACCAAATTTGATAGATCGAGCAAAGGAAGAGACTGAGGCTATGATTCACCACGACAAAAAACCTCAGTGTCATAAGGAAACTCACGGAACTAGTGATGACATTGATGAAAGCACCCCAGTTGATGAAGTTAAATGACCAAATGTATTTGAAAGAGTCAAGGAAGAGATTGAGGTTGTTGTGCAAAGTATTCACCCCAAGAAATGATATAACTCTTGTTAAATTAATTGGTCTCAATATTATCATATTTACTTACAATATTTGTTTTCCTGTTTCCTTCAGATGTAAGATAGCTAATTGCCATGTATAATACTATTGATTTCTTGGTCTTTTCAATTTTCACGGAATGTATTGCGATTTTAAAAAAAAAACTCCACATCAGAGGTTCAAACCAAGATCCACTAATTGGCCAGAAAGACATAACCAAAACTATAGAATTTAGAGGCATCAAAAACATAGTTAAGCTAAAAAGAGAAATTGAAGAATTGTCATAGTAGTAATATAATTACATATGCACTTAACATTTACACTAGATTTAAGCTATTTAATAGACATTAGTTACACAAAAAATATAGCATCCTCGTGCCCACCAGTCATAAACAAAAGAGTATGGACATAACCCGAGGTATCAAAAATAGCACTACAGTTTAACTTTAAAGTTGTTAGTCGAGCAAAAACTATCAAACTAGTACCACCACATATACACAACTTTACCATACTTCAAAGTTTGCCATTAATAATCATGAACATCATTGTTTGGTGCTCAAGTTCACCCATACGTAAAAATAATTTCATCTTTTTGACATCTTCACAGTTCTTGTACAGAGCACAACTTAAATGCGGGAGATTCAAGAATGGAATAAATTTCACCAGGAATATCGGATCGGTCACGATCCCTAATCTTATCAATCAAGGCACCCATTCTTTTATCTTGACTTTCAATAAAGTTTTTCATAACTTCCGTCATCCTATTAAGAAATGCCTCACTAGAATCCTCCACAACCCTTTTTCTTTTCTTGCTTTTCTCTTTTTCATTGAAATTAGAAGAGGACCTATTAGAATGCTCACCTTGTTTATGATTTTGTTGGAATCCTGCATGTTCATTTTCAGATGCTCCAGCACATTAATGTTCAGATGCTCTAGCATCTTCCTTTTCAGATTCTCCAATAAAACTAGGTCCAGCATAAGCATTTTTAGCTTCTCCAGTAGCTATATTAGGTCCATCACCAGCATCATCTTCTTCTTCTTCATCAACAACAATAGGCCATCCTAAGCTCATGTCATTAGAAAGTCCTGAAGCTTGACTCCTTAGAATATCCTCAGCAGCATCTAGCGGCCCTTCTGCGAACTCTCCCGACGCTCGATCCTAGCCAAAATGTTCCTCCCAATCCTCAAACATTGGTCATTTCTTAGTATTCATGCTTTTTTGTTTTGGATCAATCTAGAAAAAATAAGGAAAGAAACAAAGTAATGACATATGCGTCAATTATAAACTATGATGCGAACTCAGGAAAATTCTTATATGAAGTAACAATATTCTAATAACTTAAGCAAAGTATAAATTACCTTAAAAATTCATCGCAATGTTTTGGATCATCAACAATTATGGTTCCATCACTATATTGAAATCCCAGACCACTTCGACTCTTTAATAAACTTATGCTTGAATAACATCTCTTCCATGCTTTTACTTTATTATTAACATGTGGTTCACCTTTCAATTGACTACTAGGATGACGTTCATGAAAATAGTGCTCTAATTCCATCAAGTATCCTGGCCTTAAGGTTCCATTATCGGCTCGCCAACCATCAGCACACACTTTTTTTAAACCATCTAAAAGAGCACTTTCTTCTGCTGGAGTCCAGATCCTTCGAGAAGAAGGTGTTGATTTTCTTGATCTTTTTGACAATAGCTTTGAATTTTCTGCCTGTCTATTCATTTTATCTGTATAATCTTGTGAAATAAATCATCATAAGTATTAGTTACCACCACAAGAAGTATAAGTATCTCCAATATTACTTAGCATCACAAAAATAAAAATTCATATACTTTACACATAAAAAAAGATTAAATAGGAAGTATAAAACTATCACAAAAGAAACGCTAACTAAACATAAGTAATCTTCACAAAAATTAAAGTAAGTAACTATTTCTTATAATAAAAAAAACTGAAAGTTGATACACCTTACAATCATACAAAAAACTAAAGAGAAATATACCCAAACACCACAAAATATAATACAAGCATGGAACGTTTTGAAACGATCAATTGTTTAGACTTGCATTTCACATTGATTGAGCCAACTCATCCCTCCATGTGGTCCACTCCTCAGATGATTCAACAACATTAATGTTGTCATGTTGATACTCCACTTGTTCTTCCATATCAATGTCTAAGGGATCCACTTCCATCTCTCTACGAATAAAGTTGTGCATCAAACAACAAGCACTAATGATCCTGTTATGAACCTTAACTGAGTACCACAAAGAGCTTCTAAGAATTCCCCAATACCCTTTCAAGAGACCAAATGCTCTTTCGATAACATTACGAGCCCTAGAATACTTTATATTGAAAAGCTCTTCTCGACATCGAGGTGGCGGATTGTCACCTTGCCAATCCCTTAACTAATATCTATACCCTCTGTAAGGTGAAAGAAAATTGTTTCCATTTGTATATCCTCCATCGCATAAATAATAATTTCCTTTAATATAAACATAAAATTTAGTTACTTTTATGTAGCATTCTTTTTGTGATATAACTTGAGTGTATAAGCATATGTATGGCATACCCTCAGGGATTTTCAAACCGTTCGTTTGAACTATAGCATCTCGTAATACACGACCATCGGCAGTAGATCCTTCCCAACCAGGTAATACATAAGTAAAATTAAGATTTCTATCACAAACTCCCAGTACATTAGTTGATATTTCTCCCTTTCATGTTCTATATCTTGGTTTGAACTCGGATGAAACTCTAATTTGAATGTAAGTATCATCCAGTGCACCTAGACATCCCTATAAAATCAATTATAGATTATTTCAAACTATTAATTTCTTTTCGTATGATTATATTTTTTTAGTTTTACATAAATAGCTCAAAAGAAATTTCACATACCTTAAACCATCTCCATCGATCTTCAATCTCGTCTTCAAGCACTGGTTTGGGATTAACAAGTAACAATGGAGTTAGTTTGAGAACAGCTCTCAAGCATTTATTGAAAGCTTAACTTACGCTCCAACCCGATCTAACATAGTCAACCTTAATTGATCTATTCTTCTCATGATGAACCAAGATATTTAAGAACATTGCTAACTTTTCACTACTTGACATATTTTTACTATCAGTCAAACCTCCAATTTCCTTAGTTAAGAGAACTAAAGTGTGAAAGGAATTTTCATCCATTCTTAACTTATCAATACATGCAATATCACTGTCATGTATGATACAATTCAAATGAGACATAATTTTAGGAATTCGAACACTCATATGGTACCTAATCACATGCCTATTTCTATGTTGTCTTCTTATAGAATGACCATAAATAGTCATGAAAAGAAATACAAACATAACAAGAAATTATTGGCACAATATCTCCTCAAGGATAATAATGCATTCAATATCAGACAATAGTTGATGATCCATAAGAAAACCTAATTTTGCCATAATAAAAATGAAAAGAATTAATATACAAAAAATTTCAATTAGAAAAAGGAATTTATGAGCAAAAGTTTATAATTTTCAAGCACATAAAGAGAAACAAATGAACCCAACGAATATTTGGAAAGAGGCTAAACTAAGATTTCATCGTCAACATAAGAGAGAAGGGCTAATAAATGGCAGTGGACAATCCACAACTGAGATTTTCACATATTGCAGCTCTTTCACATATAGCTAGTACTCTTTCATATATTTCAGCTCTTTCGGCACTACATATTGAGCTTGAAAGGCTATGATTTTTCTCAATTATTTGCTAAATAAAATTCAGCAAAACAATTACGTAGCATTCATAAAAGCGTTCAGATTTTTACTATTTTGGTAGAGAAGAGGACTGTACCCAAATTATGCAACAGAGAACTTTTAAATGATAACAAGAAAGAATAAGAGAAATAGGTTTTGATAGAAGTTTTAACCTTGTGAGAAAAGCAAAATGGAAGATAATGTCAAAGTTGTTCTTCAATCACTACAACATAGCTTCTGCAACTAAAGAAGAGAATAAATCTTCTCCAAGAGCAGAGAAATTTGTAGCGGCGTTGCTTTACCAATGTTGGGTAAAGAATGGGAAAATTAATGTAGAAAAAGGGTTTGAGGACCTTAGGGCTATTTTTGTGAATTTCACTATTTTGTCCTCGGATTATAATCCTACTATTAATTATCCCACCTCCTATGAGGTATAAGTTATCCCGGTATTAATTTTAATCTCGGGATAACTTATCCCAAGTTTGGTAACCAAACAAGGTATAAGGTAGTATTAAAGTTTTATCCCAGCACTATTTTTACTTATCCCTCATACCAAACGACCCCTATGAGAGTTGCGAAGTATTATTTATATTGTACGGGGTGATCCTTTAGGCAAAAAAACTTAGGCCCCCCTTCCCTTTATATGCTTGTTATTCACACTTAGTCATCAAATATAGACCAGCGCAGTTGTATCCCTGTAACCTCTAAGACTTGTACCGATTATTTATAAAGTTCAATTCTTATTTTGTTTTCTTTGCACTTGTTTATATAGAGCCTTCAACTTCCACATCTTTTTTTCACTTAATTGATCACTTAGCTTAATTATAATTCAATAATCCACATAGCATAAACATCGGTCGGGACCCACCGTTATGGACCTTGAAGAGTGCCTAACACCTTCCCTTCGAGGTAATTTGATCCCTTACCCGATCATTGGTGACGTAGACTAGTCAAACCTAGCTATTTGCAAATAAGTTCCCTAACGCACCTTAAAATCGTTAGGTGATAACTCTTCTCTTTTAATACCCATTTAAAAAAGTTGTCACACGTCGAAACCTGCTTTCGCGAGAAAACGGGGCGCGACAACCATATGCCTAGTATCACCACACTCGAAACAAGCCCTTTGTGGGCGTGGCTGCTGAAACTAAACCTGACCTGGTCGGCTAGATTGACCGCTAAAGATGCCATATGCAGGAGGTGCATTAGAAAGTGATTGTGCATAATGGGCGACCTGAGACCTCCGAATAACCGGAGCACTACGAGTAGCTGGAAGTGCTGAATAAACTGGTAAACTCACATAACCTCTACCATGACGGGCTGAAACTGGAGCGCGGGCACCACTATATCTTCCAGAATCTCGAGGCATCTTGGACTCCCTATCCTCCCAGTCTTAGCCCCACATATGCTCCATCCTCCGAGCGATCCCCACAACCTGCTAAAACAGAGCATCCGTCTCCAACTCTCGAGCCATGCTGAATCTAAGACCATAACTAAGCCCCTCGATAAACCTGCGGACTTGCTCTCTAACTGTAGAAACCAAAGCAGGTGCATGTTAGGACAAATCTGATGGCATACTCTGACACTGTCATAGTCCTATGACGCAGCTTCCCAAACTATGTGCGCCATGCATCCCCGGAGGGTCTGGGGAACAAACTCCCTCAAAAACATATCTGAAAATTGAGTCCAAGTGAGTGGGGCCGCATCAGCTGGCCTACCTTCCTCATAAGCCTGCCACCACCTGTATGCTTCCCCTGACATCTAAAATGAAGTAAAGGCAACTCCCTCACATCCACAATACCCATGGTGCGGAGAATACGGTGGCACTTATTTAGGAAACCTTGTGCATCCTCAGTAACTGTGCCACTGAAAGTAGGAGGATCATACTGCTTGAACCTCTCAAGTCTCCTCTACTCCTCCTCAGATGCCTCTGGCCTGACCTCAGGCTGAACCGGAATAACGGGTTGTGCTGGAATAACAGGTTGTGCCGGAATGATACCCGGAACCTGATCAATATGAACCCACTACTCTAGAGTATGGGTTGCGGGAGTTTGAGCTCCTCCCCCAGCCTGAGATGTAGCTAGTGCAATGGGGATCAATCCCGCCAGAGCTAAAGTGCCGAACATGGTCAACAAATGTGCTCAAGAATTTTCAACTTAAACTTAATTTTCATAATTTCGTAGATAATGCGCCGAAACGCGTTCAAGTCACCCCATACCCCCACCAAACATGCATACAAGTCCAAAAACATCTAGGATCGTCAAAATACCGATCTGTGGTCTTTTACACAAAATATTGAGTGTGGTCAACTCTAGCCTCATTCTTAGTCAAAACTTTCATTTTCTTCAAAATTTCCCATAAAAGCTTTTCGAAAAGCGACAAGGACATCAAGAAACATCAAATGGAGCTAATAAAAATCTAGAAACATGAAAATAGAGGGTAGCACTCAAAACGGCCTATTAGGTCGTCATATTCTCCACCTATAAAATAAATGTTCGTCCTCGAACGGACATAGAAAAGTACATGGACTGGTAAAAAGGTGGGGTTATCTACTTCGCATATCGTATTCGGACTCCCACGTAGCTGCCTTGATCGGATGACCTCTCCATTTCACTTTCACAAAAGGAAAACTCGTAGATCTCAACTTTCGAACATGCCGGGCTAGAATAGCCACCGGCTCCTCCTCATAGTCTAAATTTTTATCAAGTTGCACCGTGCTGAAGTCCAAAACTTGTGAGATGTCTCCATGGTACTTCCTAAGCATGGACACGTGAATTACCGGATGTACCCCTGCTAAGCTAGGAGGTAATGCAAGCCTATAAGCAACCTCCCCAACTCTATCTAAGATCTCAAATGGCCCAATAAACCTCGGGCTCAACTTGTCTTTCTTTTCAAACTGCATCATGCCATTCATAAGCGATACTCGAAGGAGAACCTTCTCACCCACCATATAGCCACAACTCAAACCTGTCGATCCGCATAATTCTTCTGCCTGGACTAAGCTATACGAAGTCACTCCTGAATCACCTTAACCTTTTCCAAAGCTTCACAGACCAAATCAATACCCAACAATCTAGCCTCTCCAGGATCAAACCAACCAATCGGCGAACGACATCGCCTTCCATATAAGGCCTCATACAGAACCATTTGGATGCTTGACTGGTAACTGATGTTGTAGGCAAACTCTGCTAGAGGTATAAACTGCACCCATGAACCTCTGAAATCCATAACTCAAGCACGTAACATGTCCTCCAAGATTTGAATAGTGCGCTCGGACCGTCCGTCCCTGAGGATGAAATGTGTGCTCAACTTGACCCTCGTGCCCAACTCACGCTGCACGGCTCTCAAAAAATGCAATGTGAACTACATGCCTTGGTCAGAAATATTGGAAATAGGCACACCGTGCAGGTGGATAATCTCATGGATGTAAATCTAAGCCAAGCGCTCTTAAGAATAGGAAGTTGCCACTGGAATGAAGTGTGCAGACTTAGTCAACCGGTTCACAATAACCCAGATTGCATCATACTTCTTCAAGGTCCGTGGTAAGCCTACCACAAAATCCATAGTGATGCGCTCCCACTTCCACTCCTGTATCTCCAATCTTTGTGTCCAACCATCCGATTTTTGATGCTCATACTTCACCTGTTGACAATTCAAACACCGAGATACATAAGCAACATTGCCTTTCTTCATTCTTCACCACCAATAGTGTTGTTTCAAGTCACGGTACATCATCGTGACACCTGGGTGAATGGAATAGCATGAACTGTGAGCCTCTTCAAGGATCAAGTCTCTCAACCCATCAATATTTAGAACACAAATCCGGCATTGAAGCCGCATAACACCATCATCTCCAATCACAACCTCTTTAGCACCACCTCGCTGTGCTGCATCCTTCAACATCAACAAGTGAGGATCATCAAACTAGCGAGTGCGACAACACAAGCAAGAATACGGATGGGCTTCGAAAATCCAATTTCACAAATTGATTGGACAAAGCTTGAACATTCATGGCTAGTGGCCTCTCTACAATCGATAAATCTACCTAACTGCCCGTGCTCTCAGCCTTTCTACTCAATGCATCTGCCACTAGATTGGCCTTCCATGGATGATATAATATGGTGATATCATAGTCTTTCAGTAACTCTAACCATCTCTGATGTCGCAAATTAATGTATTTCTACTTAAACAGGTGTTGGAGACTCTGATGATCGGTATAGACCTCACAATGAACATCGTACAGATAGTGCCTCCAAATCTTCAGCGCGTGAACAATGGTTGTCAACTCTAAGTAATGAACAGGGTAATTTTTCTCATGAACCTTCAACTTCCAAGATACATAGGAAATCACCCTACCATCCTTCATCAATACCGCACCAATCCCAATACGTGATGCATAACAATACAAGGCATAAGATCCTGAACCTATAGGCAACACAACCACTGGATTTGTAGTCAATGTAGTCTTGAGCTTCTGAAAGCTCAACTCACACTCGTCGGACCATCTTAAAAGAGCACCCTTTTGGGTCAACTTGGTCAATGGGGCTAAGATAGAAGAAAACACCTCCACGAACCGAGGATAATAACCCGCCAAACCCAAGGAGCGCCGAATCTCTGTGGTTGAAGTAGGTCTAGGCCAGTTCTAAACTGCCTCAAACTTCTTAGGATCCACTTTAATGCCCTAAGAAGATACAACATGGCCTAAAAAGGCAATTGAGTCCAACCAGAACTCACACTTTGAAAACTTGGCATATAACTAACGATCCCTCAGAATTTGAAGTACGATCCGCAGATATTGCTCATCCTCCTCTCGACTGCGAGAGTAAACCAAAATATCATCAATGAAGACGATCATAAAAAAATCAAAATAGGGCTTGAACACCCGGTTCATCAAATGCATAAAGGCTACTAGAGCATTAGTCAAGCCAAATGACATCACTAGGAACTCATAGTGACCATATCGAGTCTATAAGGCTGTCTTAGGGACATCTGCTGCCCTAATCTTTAACTGATGGTAGCTAGATCTGAAGTCAATCTTCGAAAGCACCTTGACACCCATAAGCTGATCAAATAAGTCATCAATCATTGGCAACAGATACTTGTTCTTGATAGTGACCTTATTCAACTGCTAATAATCTATACACATGCTCACGTTCCATCCTTCTTCTTCACAAACAACATCGGTGCACCTCAAGGCGAGACACTAGGTCCAATGAATCCCTTATCAAGAAAATCCTACAACTGCTCCTTCAATTCTTTCAACTCAATTGGGGATATACGGTATGGTGCAGTAGAAATGGACTGAGTGCCCAGAACCAAGTCAATACAGAAATCGATATCCCAGTCGGGAAGCATCCCAGACAAATCTGAAGGAAACACCTCTGGAAACTTGCACACAACTGATACTGAATCCATGGAAGGAACCTCCGCACTAGGATCATGGATATAAGCCAAATATGCTAGACATCCCTTCTCGACCATAAGCAGAGCCTTCACATAAGAAATGACCCTACTAGTGGAATAATCAGGAGTCTCTCTCCACTCCAATCGAGGTAACCCCAGTATGGCTAAGGTCATAGTCTTGGCGTGACACTCCAAGATAGCATGATATGGTGACAACTAGTCCATACCCAAGATAACATCAAAGTCCACCATGATGAGTTAAAAGAAGATCTGCTCTCATCTCATAACTCCCGATAGAGACTACATACGAAAAATAAACACAGTCTACCATAATAGAATCTCCCAAAGGCGTAGACACATAAACAGAAGCACTCAAAGAATCACGTAACACATCCAGATATGAAGCAAAATAGGATGACACATAGGAATAAGTAGAGCCCGGATAAAATAAAACGAATATATCTCTATGGCAAACAAGAATAATATCTGTAATGACCGCATCAGATGACTCTACCACAGGTCTAGCTTGAAATGCATAAAAACGGGGCTGAGCCCCACCACTCTGACCTCCACCTCTTGGACAGTCTCTCCCTGGTTTGCCTCCACCTTTAATGGCCTGACTACCACCACGGGCTACCTGACCCCCGCCTCTAGCTGGTTGAGTGGGAGGTGGAGCAATCGGTGCCGGAACCATGGAACGAGTACCCTATTGTGGTATGCTGCTCTTTGATCGACGGAAAAACCTCGCGACGTGCCTCAGATCTCCACAAATATAATAAGTCCTCAGCTGTTGTGACTGTTGACCCTAAAACTGCCCTTGTCGGCCTGAATAACCACCCTGATAACTCTGAATCAGATGTGCATTAACTAGAGCTGAATGTGCACTGTAGGCTAGCTGCTAAAGATGAGACCCATAAGAACAATGACTACCAGAATCACCGTGAGATACTTGATGCGCTGACTAAATCGGCCTGGAAGGATGGCCTCTACCGAATGAACCCCTACCTCCAGACGAGGCACCATTGAAACCACCAAAATGACGAGGCCTCTTCTTAGATACCGCCTCCCTACCCTGACCACAAACCCTCTCGTTCTGTCTAGAAATCTCTACAACCTGCTGGAAAGAAATATCATCCTTATTCCCCTTGGGCATCTGTAGCCAGATACCAAAAGTAAGGTCATCAATGAATCTCCTTACTCTCTCCCTCTCAGTAGGGGGTAAAACAACTGCATGGCGAGCTAAGTCCACGAATCTAGTCTCATACTGGGTAACAATCATGCTACCCTGCTGGAGGCGCTCAAACTGTTTGCGATACTCCTCTCTTAGAGAAAAATGAATGAACTTCTCCAAAATTTGCTGTGAGAACTGATCCCAAGTGAGTGGAGGTGATCCCGCTGGTCTGCCTCGAACATAATCCTCCCACCATCTCTTGGTGGAGCCATGCATCTGAAATACCGCGAAGTCAACTTTATTGGACTCCACTATACCCATGTTGCACAACACCTCGTGGAAACGGTCAATAAAATCATGTGGATCCTCAGAAGGTGTGCCATCAAAGCGAATAGGAAATAACTTAGTGAACTTGTCAAATCTCTTCTACCCCTCAGAAGACACCACGGGCCTCTCCATGGGCTGAGTAGCAATGACAGACTGAACTACTCCAATTGTTGGGATCATTGAGTCTGATATATGGGATCCATCTACTCCAGTGTGTGAGTAGCAGGAGTTTGGGCTCCTCCCTTAGCTTGAGAGAAAGCTAGTGCTACAGGAAATGCACTGGCCGGGGCCACACTCTCCATAAGACCCACCAGATGGACTAGAGTGTCCTGAAGTACTGGGCTAGCGATAAACCCCTCTAGGGCCTGAGCTGGTCCAACTGGCATAGTCTGAACAGGGACTTCCTCCTCCTGCTCGAACTAAGGCTCTGCAATAGGTGTTGCTGCACATGCTCTAGGCTGAGCTCTGCCCTGCGTATGCCTCTTGCTCGACCTCGACCCCGACCTCTACCTCTGGCAGTGGCAGCAACCTGGGGATCTGGCCCCTGACCCGCCATGGATACTGTGTGTCTTCACCATCTGAGAGAGAACAAGAATAGAATAGTTCAAACTTCAGTGATAAGATAAAGTTGCGCGATAGAGAAAGAAAGAAGTGAAATTTTCCTAAAGCCATATAGCCTCTAGAAGATAAGTACAGATGTCTCCGTACCGATCCTCCAGACTCTACTAAGCTTGCTCATGATTCGTGAGACCTAGGCAATATAGTGCTCTGATACCAACTTGTCACGACCCAAAATTTCCAACCACGGGGTCGTGATGGCTTCTAACGTCCACTTGCTAGGCAAGCCAATATTAGTACCCAATTAATCATTGTTAAACAATTGAAAGCAGTTTGATAAGAATTAAAGTTGTAAAATTCCAAAGTAAATATAATAACTCCAACATTGACTAGCCAAAACCCGAAATCTGGTGTCACAAGTACATGAGCATACTAAACAGTACTACAACAAATGTTTGAAGGAATTACAACTGTTCAAAATAGAATAAACAGTAAAGATAGAATAGAAGGGGACTTCAAGGGCTGCGATCGTCATGCGGGTCTACCTCAAGTATCCAAATGCATATGTGATTCGAGCAGCAACTCCACTAAACGCCACTGGGATCAACTCCAGAATCTGCACAAAAAGTGCGAAAGTGTAGTATGAGTACAACCGACCCAATGTACTCCGTAAGTGTCGAGCCTAACCCCGACGAGGTAGTGACGAGGCTATGACAAGACACCTACTAAAATCCTATGCAGATATATACATAAAGCAACAGAAATAACAAGTAGAGCATTTAAAATAATAACAGGGAGGGGACATGTAAAATGGGAAGTAAGATATGAACGACAAGTACACAAATCACCAGGTAGCCTTTCTCCGAAATAAATAATGATGTAACCGATCAAATCACCAATCTGATAGTCAAATAACGCAACGAAATCAACAATGGCATGGCATCACCTTTCGTGCTTTTACTTTCATCATCACCATATAATATCATAAATGCAATAGCACGGCATTACCCTTCGTGCTTTTACTCTCATCCTCATCATGTAATATAATGAATGAAATGGCAGGGCATCATCCTGCGTGCTTTTACTCTCATCCTCATATGATGATGATAAATAGTAAAGATAAATAGTAATGAAGCAATCATGTGTACGGTATCACCTTTCCTGCTTTAATCCTCACAATCACTCAATCAATGACAATAATATACATATATGGCACGACAACACCCTTCGTGCTTTTCACCCTTTTCTCGCCTAGTAACAGTAACATCCTATAGTGTTAAGCAAGGTGAGAAACAATTCACTTCAACCGTGGTGCCAAAAATGATCAATTTCAACTTTCACTACTACCACAACTTTAAAGTAAGCAATTTAAACAGAAACTAACAATTTAACGAATAAACAAGTTAATTAAAACATGGAAGGCATAGCAAGTGTAACCACAAGATACGAATAAAACAAATTCCTCATGCATGCTTTAACCCATGACAACATATATATACTCGTCACCCTACATATACATCGTCCCCACACATAATACACGTAGCAAATAGAACAACTAATCCTAATTCCCTCAAGTCAAAGTTAACCATGACACTTACCTCACTCCGCAACCAAATCAATCCACCACGGCCCTGCCCTTTGAACAAGCCTCTAAACCAATCAAATCTAGCCAATTATCGACCAAACAATTCAAAAATAAGCTTTAGAAACTACCCACAAATAAAAAAGTTTCAATTTTAATCATTTTTTAAAAAGTCAACAAAAGTCAACTTCGGGCTCGTTTGGTCGAAAATTTGAGATTCTGACCAAAATCCGATTATCTATTTAATCCGAGCCTGGTTATGTGATTTGTTTCGAAATACGACCTCAATTTGAGGTCTAAATATCAATTTTACAAAACATCCTAATTTCTACCCAAAATTCCTAATTTTTACCATGGAATTCAAAGATTTGATGTTAAACACTCATGAAATACAATGGGGAATTGATAGAAAATGTATTAGAGTTGTTTACCAATGAATTTGGGAAGAAAAAGTTCTTCAAAAATCGCCTCTAGACTGTTTGGAGTTGAGAAATGGTGTAAGATGATCTAAGTCCCGATTTTTTCCCTTTTACCCCGCTGCAGGCATTGCATTTGCGAACATTTATTTGCAAATGCGATGCCCGCAAATGCGACACACGGATCGCAATTGCAATCAATGCATCACACCACGCAACGTCGCAAATGCGACAAAAACCTCTCAAATGCGATCTGCCCACTGACCACAAATGCGAGCTAAGCTTCGCATTTGCAAAGTTGCCTGTCTAGCCCCTAGTCGCAAAAGCGACTCAAAGGTTGCAAATGCAAACTCCCAGAGTCCGCAAATGCGATCTAATGTTCGCAAATGCGAAACACCAACCCACCAGTCCCTTATCGCAAATGCAGCCAGTGAACCACAAAAGCGCTCTCACAAATGCGAGCCAGATGGAGACCTGAGACACCAGTAGTTTTGCACCAGCAATCCTTAAGCCAACTAACCTCATCTAATACACACCTGAAACTTACTCGAGCCCCTCGGGCTCCAAACCGAACATGCACACAAATGTAATGACATTATACAATTATGCTTGCTTCCTCAAATCATCAAACTAATATCAAATAACAAGAATTGATCTTCAAAACTCAAAAAAAAATCAACTTAAACTCAATTTTCACAATTTCGCACATAACGCACCGAAACGCGTTTGGGTCACCCCGGACCCCAACAAAACATGCATACAAGTCCAAAAATATCATACGCACCTATTGGGATCGTTAAAATACTGATCTGTGGTCGTTTACCCAAAATGTTGACCGTAGTCAACTCTAGCCTCATTCTTAGTCAAAAATTTTATTTTCTTCCGAATTTCACATAAAAGCTTTTTGAAAAGCAACACGGACTATGCACGCAAATCAACAAATATCAAATTGAGCTAATAGAGGTCTCAGAACACGAACTCAAAATGACCTATCGAGTCGTCACATTAACCTCCTATAATATTTTTAAACTATTCTCCAAAAACATTTTCAAACCATTTTTAGTAAAAATAATTTTCAAAAACAATTTCAAAGACAATTTCCAAAAAACATTTTCAAAAAAAAAAATTCTATAAACATTTTCAAACAAAAATCATTTCAAACTATGTCATATTTAAATCATTTTTATTTTTATATTATTTCAGTAATAATTTTACTTCTGTTATCTTGTGAGGTATTATCACACTGAGTCGCTTTCAAAATACGACACCGGAGAAAATCAAAGACAAATTTCCGTCAAAACCCCGCTTCGTGCTTCCCGTTGTCGGATGTACTAAAAATACAAGTATAGTAGAATCGTGGATAGATGTCATATATAATATTTATTTATGCTTGTTTGATGTTTATTTACATATGACAACACTTAGGACAAAATGCATCTAGTTAAATAATAAATATTCAACATGTGTGTGAAATAAGTGTGTAGCTTGCATCTATAAATAGATTATTGGATACGCTTTTGTAGCGTGCTTAATTGACTAGGATTGAAACGAACTTAATTAATTAAACAAGTTTTTCACTACATAAGCATAACATTCTTTTCTAATCAAATAATTGTATATTTTCTCACATGTGTGCTATTATACTTAGTTGTACTTTCAGGTCACTTTATTTGTAAATTACTTATTTTAACCACCTCACTTTAAATAAATACATGCTTGTACAAATCCATGATAACTGACCTTTTTTATGAATAACACTTAACGTGATTAGCTTACATATAATTTTGCACAATTAGTTGTCTTTGTGTGAAATTCTCTCAAAGTCCATAATATTTTACCACATTGTATATCCATCAAAGTTATGTGAATATAATTCATTGTGCTTGTCTATATTTCTTGACCGGTTCTTTATTGGCCATGCACTTGTTAAAAATCCTTTTATAATTCTTTTCAAGACTACTTCAAACAAATATTCTTTCACATATTCCATTTTAAAGTTGTTAATCATAAGTCAACTCTCATAAGCTTACTTTTGATTCAAACCCCCATCAAAATAATTTTATTTGTCAAAATATAACCTTTTATTCTTTATTAATTAAATGTATATCTTCCTCAAAGCTTCCACCTTTCTCACATATTTTCTCTACTTTCTTGTGCATACTCAATTACATATTTTATTTCAAGTTTCATGCTTTACTGTGAATAAATATCATTCTTGTGAACCTTTCCTCATTTATTTGATTAAGTCCTCGGAACCATATCTTGTGGATCTTGAGGGATGTCTAACACCTTCCACTAGAGATAATTTAAACTCTTACCTAGAATCTCAATGGTTTCACAGATCACAATCAAAGTGTACATTCATAGTGTAGTATAGGTGTCCTAGTGTACCTTTAATACTAGGTGGCGACTCTAAACTCTAAATATCTTGTAGAGTACTATAAGTTATATGTTATTTTGACTTGTGCAAAATAGGATGCAACAGTCTATATTACACAGAAAGAATATATCGGAATACATGTATACAAACAATGGATATCAAATCACATACTCATGGACTGATAAAAAGTAACATTTTAAGGTGTATGCATGTGTGAAGTGTGCTACCACAGCTCAAATTAGGCGGATATGCCACAAAATAACAATTATTATGTTTGAACAGGAAACTAACCTACACATGATCTCTAGCGTGAATCAAGAAGCTCATGAAGGGGTACAGACATATGAAGCACGATAAAAAGAAGAATAGCATCCAATACAAGGCATAACACAACCTAAGGACTACCTTGAACATGGATAAAATCTGGTGCACGCACATATGCTCATCCCCCTGCATGTGCGTCACCCTCGGCATGTAGACATCATCAACAATTCAAGCAACTAGTACCTCAAACCAAGGCTAGGCAAGATACTTACCTCAAACAAGCCAAATCAGTACTCCAAAAATGCCTTCCCTCGCAAAACATCCTCCAAACGCCTCGAATCTAGCCAAAAATAACTCAATAGCATCAAACAAAGCTATAGGAATCAATTACAAACAATAAAGCTTCAATCTTTATTCAATTCCCAAAAAGTCAACAAAAGTCAACTCAATCCCACAAGGTCAAAACTCGAGTAAAGGGGTAGATCCCGACTACTCATAACACCACGAGTCCAAATATGTAATTATTTTCCAGAACCACGTCTAAATCAACCTTCAAATTCTCAATTTTCACTCTCTTAAGTTATAGGGAAAACCCCCAAATTTTCCTCAAAATTTTATGTTTTTAGGTGTAGAAATCCATGTAAATTCTTGAAATAATACCAAAATTGAGTAGAAATTACTTACCCCAAAGTCTTGTATAAGAATCTCCAAGCCAAAATCGCTTCTCCCAAGTCTAGGGTTCAAAAATACGAAAGAATGGCTAAAATCCCAAAATTCATCACTTAAAAGCACTGCACAAAGGTACCCTTCGGTAACGTGGCACGTGCCTCGTGTTTGCGAAGTACAACTTCTTCTAACCCAAAAATACCCATTGCATTCGCGGAACCTTCCTCGTTAACACGATGCACAAATTCTGCCTCCCTACGCGAACGCGGCCAAGCCTTCGCGAACGTGAAGACCAAAACTCCAGCTCTCATCTCCCCTTCGCGAACACGAAGAAAACACCTGCCCAACACCAAAATAACTCTCTGCGAACGTGATGTAGAGCCCGCAAATGCTATGAAGGACCTGACACCAGCAAAATTCTGCAATACCAACAATGCTCCGGGTAGTTCGAAACCCTAGCAACCCGGGA
Organism: Nicotiana tabacum; assembly: GCF_000715075.1. Lineage (NCBI taxonomy): Eukaryota > Viridiplantae > Streptophyta > Magnoliopsida > Solanales > Solanaceae > Nicotiana > Nicotiana tabacum. The sequence continues at coordinate 60,980,959 of NC_134094.1, read as the reverse complement.
TCTCGTCCAATTGCTTCAACAAGTCCATAAATACTACTCCGACTTATATAAAGCCTCCAAAAACATATGATAACATAACGTCAATGAATTAAAGGTCAAAACACAAGTTGAACTTCTCTTAAGATCAAAAACTTCCAACTTCAAACCAAGCATCTATTCAAGCTTAACCAATCCGGATTACAACCAAACTTTGCACATAAGTAATGACAAAATAAACCTATCCCAACTTTCGTAATAATAATCCGAACCCAATATCATCAAAGTCAACTTCTGATCAAACGTAGGAACTCTCCAAACCTTTAAATTTCTAACTTTCGGCAAAAAGAGCCAAAATATCCTAGGAACCTCCAAATCCATATCCGAACATACGCCTAAGTCCAGAATTACCATAGAACCTATTAGAACCATCAAATCACCAATTCGGGTCATTTACATAAAAGTAAAACTTAGGTCAACTCTTACAACTTAAGCTTCCAACAAAGGAACTAAGTATTCCAATTCACTCCAAACCTTCCCCGGGACAAAACCAACTATCCCCGCAACTCCCAAAATAACAAACAAGCATACGGAAACATCAAATGGGGAAACATGGCTCAAATATACAAAACGACTGACCGGGTCATTACAGCTAAATACTACGTGTTTGAGAGTGACGTATATGCAAGGTGACAAGCATATATGCACGCACCAAGGTTATACCATGTTTGGGGGTAGATTTTAGGATTCTTCATGCCTTGTTTGATTCATGTTCTCTTGTAACATATTCTTTTATTCGTATGACTACTTGAGCTTTCTTATTCATGTTAGAGATCATAACTAGGATTTTTATACTTTATCTGGACATGACAGCTATTCGTATGTTAGATTACACGTTATATTTGTAGTTATACATTGTATATATACATATACCCTTGCATGTTTATCTCTCTTGTTCATATGCATCATATAGATACTATTATCTCTTGCTTATTTGCATACATTCATGCATACGGTAATTCTATATTGAGTGAGTTGTGGCATGTGAGTTATCTGTATGAGTTGAGATAAATATGACACGTAAATTGTCCATGCAAGTTGAGATGATCATGGCACGCGATTTGTCCGTACGTTGGGCGTGCTGGTCACGTTTCTGTTTTACGTGTGGATAAGGATACATCTCCCTAGAGTTGCCCTCCAATGTTTCTCTTTTGGTGGCATACACGCGGTTTGACACTGGGAGTATCAGGTCACTGGGAGTGCCGATTGTTGTAAAGTTCTTATCTTTATCATGCATAGGTATTCTAAACTCATATAGGAGTATTCATGCATATTATCTATACATGCATATTCATGCATTTTACATATGTATGGGACTTGTTAACAAATTGTTGGACATTTGGAGGATGTCAGATTGGTGTAAGGTTTGCGTCTTTATCACGCATAGATATTCTAGACTCATGTAGAAGCATTCGAATTAATGCTATTTGTTGTATATATCCTTTACATGCGAATTTGGTGCATTTATATATATTTTTGACCTTGTTATTTACCCCAAAAAAGCATACTTAACATCTTCGCCTTTGACTGTGCACCTTATTATTGATATCCGCTATTTCTTGGGTGTTTTTCTGTTATTGTATATGCTTATGAACTGCACATGTTATGTAAAGTGAGTATCTTTTGACTAAAACCCCATCATTATTTCGTTGAGATTGGTCTTGATACTTTTTGAGAACATGATATCACTTGTACTCATATTATACTTTTGCATCTTGTGTGCAGATTTTAGAGCTGAGTTGCGGTAGAATTTGAGATCGAGTATTGCAGATATATCAGAGTTTCAGTTGATAGCTGCCATTTAATTATGGTAGCCTAGGATCTTGTATTTCTGTTTATGTATATTGAAATAGATGGTATACTTTCTCATATCAACGTTGTATTTCTGTTCTTAGTTGCTTATGACTTGTGACACCAATTCTTGGGGTAGTTTGTATTAAATTTCTGTAACGACCCGATCGGTCATTTAGAGCAATTGTATTTCGTTCAGCTATTTGAAGTCTTGAGTAGCTTTATATGATATAACATAACTTGTGTGAATCGTCGGTTTGATTTTCAAGTGTTTCAGAATTTATTTGGAAGAATGAATTTTATGTTTGAAGCTTTAAGTTGAAAGAGTTGACCAAGTTTGACTTTTGAGTATTTGACCCCAGATCGGAGTTTTGATGGTAGTGATTTTGGACTTGAGCGTATGCCCGGAATTTTATTTGGATATTTCTAGAAGGTTTCGGCACTAATTGGCGAAAGTTGAAAATTTAAAAGTTTGGAATATTCATAAGTTTGACCGGGAGTTGACTTTGATGATATCGGGTTCGGATTGTGGTTCCGGAAATTGAAATAGTTTCGTTATGTAATTTGGGACTTGTGTGTAAAATTTGAGTCCATTCCGAGTTGATTTGATAAGGTTTGGCACGATTTTTGAAAGTTAAAATATTCAAAGTTCATTAAGTTCGATTTAAGGTGCGATTCGTGATTTTGATATTGTTATGCGTGATTTGAGGCCTCGAGTAAGTCCGTGTTATATTATGGGACGTGTTGGTATGTTCGTACGGGGTCCCTAGGGGCTTGGGTGAGTTTTGGATAGGTTTGGGTTGTGTTGCGCTCATTTTTTTTTGTTTCGGCGTCGTTTCTTCAAGCATAAATGGTACCACATTAAGAAATTGAACTTCAATTTCTATTTTGATTGAAGCATTAGATCCATATCAAAATTTTGGAACCATAGCAACTGGAATCATCAAGTTTCGACATCGTATGAGAAATTTATGGTCATTTTACTAAGAATTGGGTTGCTAGATATTTTATATTAATTACGAAATTGCCACTGCATTCGTATTTAAAAATCTGCACTATTTTCAAATATTGAAACCAACATATCTCCTTCATTATAAGGTCAAATAAAGTGATTCAAAATCCTAACTTGACTGGAATTTTATGAGAAATCCATTGAAGGCATCAAAAGAGAGTTTCGAGATCTTTTGGCATAAGAAACAAGGCAGAACATCTAGGCAGAAGCATATAATATTGAGGGTTTGTTTATTTGGTCATATTTTAGGTTGGGGAGCTCGGATTTGGGTGCTTTTTGAGGCAATTTTCACCATATCAATTGGGGTGAGTGTTTTGTTCTTGGTTTTGATTATATTTCACGAATCTATCCTCGTTTTTGGCATTTGGTTGATGATTTCAAAAGAACAATTAGGGGGTTTTGTCAAAAATTTCATAAAGTGAATTTTCGAGTTTTGAACATCGATTCGGAGTTGGATTTGAGTAAAACTAGTATGGTTGGACTCATAATTGAATGAGTTATCGGATTTTATAAGTTTTATTGGGTTCCGAGGTGCGGGCCCGGGTTTGACCTTTTGGTTGACTTTGGACTTTTGATTGAAGATTCCACCTTTATCGATTGGGATTGTTTCCTTTGGCATTATTTGATATTCTTGAGTTACTTTTGGCTAGTTTCGAGCCGTTCGGAGGTTGGTACATGCGGGATGGCATTTTTGGAGTATCGTTTGGCTTGCTCGATATTGGATTTGGCTTGTTCGAGGTAAGTAACACTTCTAAACTTGGTGCTGAGGGTATGAACCCCGAATATACATGTTATGTGTTTGGTGTTGAGGTGACGCACATGCTAGGTGACGGGCGTGTTGGCATGCACCGTGTGAATTATGACTCAGTTGATTCTGTGGTACTGTGTAGTTACTTAATCTTGTCTTTATCCATGAAATTTCTACGTGCTAGAGTAATTGACTTGTGATCCATGTTAGTAACCATATTTAGGCTATATGCTTATCCTGTTGGGACCCACTGAGGTCATTTCTGTTGTTGAGTTATTTGCTTAAATTGCAATTACATACTCATTCATTGCATATCATATCTCAGTCACTGTTATCATTTGTCTCACATCATATGATCATTATTTGGGCCGATTGGCATGAGATTTGTGAGGCCGAGAGATTGGAGAGATTGATGACTGAGTGAGGTCGATGGCCTGATTGTGAGGATGTTTATGGGATCGGGCTGCATACCGCAACATGCTTTATTGATTCATGCCATGATTCACTTATATTAGCGCTTGGGCAGGATCCGCCCCTCCGGAGTTTGACATACCAGCAATGAGCACAGGTACCTACTGAGTGCGAAGTGCGAGTGCCGAGCGTGAGTGCCGAGAGCGAGTGTCGAGTGATTGGGAGGACTGAGTGACTGTGAGGACTGAGTGACTATGAGGACTGAGTGATGGGGAGGACTGAGTGAATTGATACTCTGAGACTATGCATATGGTTTTATCATTATGTTGCATTGCAATCAACATGCACACTTGATATACATGCATAGAGATGCATTTTTCTCATGTTGTACGGTATTGCGTCATTCATGACTTCACATATACATTGACATGTAGGCATAGAGATGTACTTTCCTCATGTCATTTGATAATGAAACATCTTACCTGTTGTTGAAAGTTTTTGGGAAAAATCACAGTTTTTAAGATGATGTATTTTATTTCATACCAGCTTTGTAAATTCTAAATCTTAGAAGCTCATGATTTGTACTACCAGTCCTTGGAATTTTGTATAAAAGTTTGGTTATTTCATCATTATTGTTTCGTCAAATTTCATTGGAATTGATTTATTGTTAATTGGCTTACCTAGCAGGTTGGGTTAGGTGCCATCACGACTAGTTAGATTTTGGTTCGTGACAAGCTAGTATTAGAGCTCTAGGTTCATAGGTTCTACAAGTCATGAGCAAGTATCTAGTAGAGTCTTGCGGATCGGTATGATGACGTCCATACCTATCTTCGAGAGGCTACATGACATTTAGGATCATTTTTCCATCTTTATTTCCTTATCGTGTGGCATTGATTCAGCTTGAAGGGTATCTCTTTGAATTCCTTCCACTCACTCATATGCGCATTTGAGCGCTTAGTATCATCTATGCATCGATGGCTCGTAGTTCCATGGATGAAGTGCGAGATGTGTTTTTTATGTTTTGGTGATGGGCCAATCTAGAGGACTTGATGCCGGGTTTTGACCGCAGCTTAGGTACGGTGATTTCAGTTGTGTGAGTATGTGCTTTTGAACTTCTATGTCCAGTGGTGTCCCTATGAGTGGGACTGGTGGCTCGATGAGTAGGTGGATGGCTATATGATTAGCAGGATGTGACTACGGGATGTGTTCAGATGGTTTGAATGTGACGAGAAGAGTTTTCTTGAGATGTGAAAAGGACAATTAGGTGCTCAATTTCTGTGGATTTGCTATACAATCTTGAGTTATGAAGGTTTTTTAGAGATTTTTTCGTGTTATTTCATTTGTGGAACGAAGTATATTTTCATGCCTTTTTTTTTGATGAGTTCAGACTCAGGAAGATTAAGTAATTGCATAGTAGTTGTGACTGTAAAAGGGTATAGAGAGATGTCAGTTTGAGGCTAAGCAGGTGGGTTATCACCTGCGGGGTAATCTATGGATGTATGATCCTTATGATATTGTGTAGAGGCTTTCTTTTCTACCAGTGGATATAGGTGTTGCGATTTGGGTTTAGATTGGTTGAGAAAGTTGACCTGACCGACACAAGGATGAATGCGAGCTTAGTAGATGATTTGAGGTATTATATGGTTTGTGTTACATGAGCTTATGAAGGATTTAGTTGAATATTACTGTGGTATCATGGAAGTAATAAAGTATATGTATTGTGCGTTACCGGATGTTTTGTTCTGTGGATTTGAGCCAAGTGGGGGGAGTCTACCATCTGCGATTTGATTGCATTGTTATGTGTTGTATCGGTTTTGATGTGAGGCATACTTGTGAGTCAGTTATGACTTGCAGAGGTTGAGATCGAGGATGATTCGAGTAAGGAGATTTCTGGATACGGGATATACTACACATTATGGATATATAGTAATCTTGGAATGATTCGGGTTTATTGTTCGTGGTAGATGTTTTGGACTAAGAAAAGGGATTCACTCAGTTGCTTAGAGGTGTAGATTACTTCTTTGGGTGTTATTGAGCTAATGAGGCACAGGTCATTCGGTCTGTTTGGGGTGGTGCAATTGAGATTTGAGCAGAGTGGATGACTCTCGAGAAGGTTCTAATGGATTCAATATTTATATGTAGCAATTGGAAATTTTTTCGGATTTGTACATGGCTAGAATCTAAGATTTACATTGGATGGTGTCGGGACTTGCGGTATTTCAGTATTATAAAGGTAAAAAGGAACAGCTTTAAATTCACAGAAGGTCTCTTCAGGGTGGGTGTCTCGATTGTGGTACTTTTGGGGTGCTTAAGAGAGGATACATCGGTTTATGGGCCTTAGGGCGGTGTTGTTTTATGCTAGGATCTCTTATAGTGAGCTTTGAGTAAGGATCGTGGTGTTCTGGCAAGGAGAAGTGTCAATTTGAGGGTAATTCGGAAGGAACTCGGAGAAAATAGGACAGCTTGGTAGTAGGTTAGATCAATACGGTAGTGGATATGATCGGTTCTTTGGGTACTTATGATGTGGTGAGTCTCGATAGGTATTTTGTGGCAATACTCTTGGGTTTTGTGACATGCGTGGCTTGGTTGAGTTAGAGACATTCAGTTCTGATGGCTTGGTTAGACAACATGGACAGTTTCAGATGACTAGATGAATGCTATTAACACTTGGTATTAACTGAGAAGAGTGTACATTCAGAAGGCGCACTGAGTTTTGACTTATGGATGTTTCATTGGTATTGCGGTACTCGCCTGGTTGATCGACTGTTGATGTTCAGATTTTGTTATGTAGCATGGAAGAATTATAGAAGTATTTCTCGTGGGGATGATTATGTATGATAGATGTGTTAGTCATTCGAGTGGCGGAGTTGGGATCGGCTATGGTGATTCATGTGTTCTATGGATTTGGGGACTAGGAGATCTCAGAAGTAGACTGTTTCAGGGTTGTGGACTGTGAAAATGTGGCCAAAGTTAGCTAGATGGTAGTACGTGCTATGGTTAGGTCATTGTGGACTTTTGGAGGGCCATATATCCATTTGGGGAAGACTAGAGTTGATTTGGGGGCCCATTGGTAGGCCCGAGGAGGATGTGTATTCTACACCGGGTTGAATTTGTTGACTTAACACCACTATTGCTGAAAGGTGTGTCATTCGGTTAGAGTTGAGCTTGTTCGTATTCTGATATGTGATATGTGTTACTCTTCTATGCTACGAGGGGTTGTGATTTGTTGTTTATATGCACACATGATATGGTTCTGTTCGGGCCTTATAGCGAAATTTGAGCGAGATGGTTATTGGGGTGTTGAATGGTTGACTGTGCCTTTGTTATGTTCTCTCCAGGCTGTGGTATATTGCGTTATTTCTTCTCCATGGTTATGGTCATGCACTTCGTGTATTTGATGTCGAATTGCATGTAGTTGTTGATTTTGAGCATGGTGGCTTAAGGTATTTTATCTGGACCGGTGTTTGGATGGGTTACACATTGCAGCGGGGCGATGTTGGGATATTTTCCTTGGTGTTAGATTCGTGTGTCTTGGTTGTACTATGTATGATGGGTTCATAGCATTGTGGTTGTGGTGGTACTTGTTGAGCTTGCGGGACAGTTCTCTCATTTGAATCATTTTCCATTTTTGGGTGCATTTGAATTGCTACGTATTGGTGTACAGATTGCACGGTTTGTGGCTTAAGGTTGTATTGGTGTGGCATGTCAATAGAATAGTTATGTTTGATGAGAAAAGGTCATTGGACCTAGAATGGATACTATCGGATTTGATTACGGTATGCTTGGAAGAATAATATTGGAAGTCAGCTTAGGATTTGGCTTGGGTTTTTGTCGGATGAGAAAGGGCTCCAGAACCTGTTGATCTGATAAGTGGTTATGGGTTTCTGCATGTTTATTTCATCACTGGCAGTGTACGAATGTTTGGAATGAGGTTTTACTTGATATGAGGTTTATTACCGGTATTAGATTTGTTTTGAGCAGCTACTGTGATCGAGAATTATTTCTACGAGTATACGAGTTATGTGATATATTATGTGATTACATCTTGGGTTAGGTTTATTGCTTGATACAACTTGTTCAGACTTATACAATGTGTAGATGAAAGATTCGAGTCTTACAAGGAATCCTGGATGTTGGAAATTGGGTTTTAAGGTTTATGAGCTAAGGTTGAATTAAGGATGTTCAGTTATGTTGTATTGTTAGACTTGTATGGGTTGGGGTGACGTGGGATCACCCCCGGGTATGTGTATGGTAAGGTTACACGCCGGTTTGATGGCTTTGGAACGACTCTAGGCACGTTCGAGGACGAACATATGTTCAAGTGGGGGAGAATGTAACGATCCGACCGGTCGTTTTGAGCAATTGCATTCCGTTCAGCTATTTGAAGTCTTGAGTAGCTTCATATGATGTAATATGACTTATGTGAATCTTCGGTTTTGGTTTTCAGGTGTTTCGAAATTTGTTTGGAAGAATGAATTTCATGTTTGAAGCTTTAAGTTGAAAGAGTTGAGCAAGTTTGACTTTTGAGTATTTGTCCCCAGATCGGAGTTTTGATGGTTCCGGTAGGTCCGAATGGTGATTTTGGACTTGGGAGTATGCTCGAAAATTCATTTGAATATTTCTAGAAGGTTTCGGCACTAATTGGCAAAAGTTGGAAATTTGAAGGTTTGGAATATTCATAAGTTTGACCGGGAGATGACTTTGATGATATCGGGTTCGGATTGTGATTCCGGGAATTGAAATAGCTTCGTTATGTAATTTGGGGCTTGTGTGTAAAATTTAAGTCCATTCCGAGTTGATTTAACAAGGTTCGGCACGATTTTTGGAAGTTGAAAGATTCAAACTTCATTAAGTTCGATTTGAGGTGCGATTCGTGGGTTTGATATTTTTATGCGTGATTTGAGGCCTCAAGTAAGTCTGTGTTATATTATGGGACTTGTTGATATGTTCGGACGAGGTCCCGAGGGGCTCGGGTGAGTTTCGGATAGGTTTGGGTTGTGCTGCGCTCGTTTTTGATGTTTCGACGTCGTTTCTTCAAGCATAAATGGTACCACATTAAGCAAATGAGCTCCAATTTCTGTTTTGATTGAAGTATTAGATTCATATCGTAATTTTGGAATCATCAAGTTTCAACATCGTATGAGAAATTTATGGTCATTTTACTAATAATTGGGTTGTGAGATATTTTAGATTAATTACGAAATTGCCACTGAATTCGTATTTAAAAATCTGCACTATTTTTAAATATTGAAACCAATATATCTCCTTCATTATAAGGTCAAATGAAGTTATTCAAAAGCCTAACTTGACTAGAATTTTACGAGAAATCCATTGGAGGCATCAAAAGAGAGTTTCGGGATCGTTTGACATAAGAAACGAGGCAGAATAACTGGGCAGAAGCATATAATATCGAGGGTTTGTTCATTTAGTCATTTTTTGAGTTTAGGAGCTCAGATTTGGGTGATTGTTTACACAATTTTCACCATATTGATTGGGGTAAATGTTTTCTACTCAGTTTTGATTATATTTCATGAATCTATCCTCGGTTTTGGCATTTAGGGGTGGGCATAATCCCGATCGAACCGAAAAAACTGACCGAATCATTAACTTCGGTTCATTCGGTTTCGGTTTTGCGGATTATTCGGTCGGTTTGCGATTTATGTTTTCTATAATTTCGGTGTTCGATTCGGTATTCAGTTTTGCAACTTCGGTTTTCGGTTAAACCAAAAAACCGAAGTTTTCTAATATGGGTCCTAGCCTCCGGGATCCTCTTAAGTTGTCTAGCCCAACTTTTTCACATATTTATATTATAAAATTTGAAGCCCAAACACAAATAAAGTCCCACAAATAAATATTGCTTGTATATTTTGGAATAATTCTAGAATATTGCATAATTAATAAGCATATTTGGTTAAATAAATAATATAATAGTGGTATAATGTATACACATCTATGTTTATTTATACAGTTTATTTACAAAAATTGTTGGAATACAATATTAAATGTATAATTTGATACCTTACACATTTATTTGTGAGTATATATCTGGGTTTTTAAAAAAAAAATTGAATGTTATAATCCTATAATTACACTTCTTCCAATCCTACCGAATTTTTGAGTAATAAAACGTACAATGGTAAGGATACTGTAATGGTGAAAGAAAATGAGTGATAATTAAATTATGAGAGAGAATTGGGAATAAATTGATAAGGATAACTGATGCCTTAATTTGAGATCATTATTTAACTTTAAAACCTGTTTGCACGTAAACAATCTTGAAGATGCTATAAATGTTAATAAATCTATCATTTTTGAAATAAATCAAAGGTGCTGCTCTTTATTAAAATAGCTTTTTATTAATGACCAACAATGTAAAAATCTCTATAAGGATCACGTTTTCGAGTTTTAGTTGCACTAAAACATGAAATTAGTCATATTTTTTAGTAAAAAAAGTCTTATTTAAAAGCTCAACACGACTAGACCAAATCGATCAAATTGAACAGAAAATCGTCCGAACCGAATTAGCAAAAATCGAAGAAACCGAACTAATTTTGGTTCGGTTATTGGTGCACCAAATAGAAAATCAAAAACCCAACAAACCGAACCGAACTTCATGAAAATCGAACCGAACCGGCCGACGCCTACCCCTATTGGCATTTGGTTAATGATTTCAAAAGGGAAATTGGGGTTTTTGTCCAAAATTTCATAAAGTAAATTTTCGAGTTTTGAACATCGATTCGGAGTCGGGTTTGAGTGAAACTAGTATGGTTAGACTCATAATTGAATGGGTTATCGAATTTTGCAAGTTTTGTCGGGTTTCGAGGTGCGGGCACAGGTTTAACTTTTTGGTTGACTTTGGGCTTTTGATTAAAGATTCTACCTTTATCGATTGGGATTATTTCCTTTGGCATTATTTGATATTCTTGAGTTGCTTTTTGCTAGTTTTGAGCCGTTAGGAGGTCAGTACGTGCAGGATGACATTTTTGGAGTATCATTTGGCTTGCTCGGTATTAGATTTAGCTTGTTTGAGATAAGTAACATTTCTAAACTTGGTGTTGAGGGTATGAACCCCGAATATATGTGTTATGTGTTTGGTGTTGAGGTGACGCACATTCTAGGTGACGGGCGTATGGGTGTGCACCGTGTGAATTATGACTCGGTTGATTCTATGGTACTGTGTAGTTACCTAATCTTGTCTTTATCCATGAAATTTCTACGTGCTAGAGTAATTGAGTTGTGATCCATATTAGTAACCATGTTTAGGCTATATGCTTATCCTATTGGGACCCACTGAGGTCATTTATGCTGTTGAGTTATTTGCTTAAATTACAATTACATACTCAGTCATACTCATTCATTGCATATCATATCTCAGTCTCTGTTATCATTTGTCTCACATCATATTATCATTAATGATTGAGTGAGGTCGATGGTCTGATTGTGAGGAAGTTTATGGGATCGGGTTGCACACCGCAACAAGCTTTTATTGATTCATGCCATGATTGGCTTATATTAGCGCTTGGGCAAGATCTGTCCCTCCGGAGTCTGACATAGCAGTAGTGAGCGCAGGTACCTACTCAGTGTCGAGTGTGAGTGCCGAGCGTGAGTGCCGAGTGATTGGGAGGATTGTGTGACTGGGAGGACTAACTGACTGTGAGGATTGAGTGACTGTAAGGACTGAGTGACTGTGAGGGCTGAGTGACTGTGAGGATTGAGTGACTGGGAGGACTGAGCAAATTGATACTTAGAGAGTATGCATATGGTTTTATCACTGTGTTGCATTACAGCAGGCATGCATACTTGGCATGTAGGCATTGAGATACATTTCCTCATGTATAACATTGTGACATTCATGACTTCACATGCACATTTACATGTAGGCATAGAGATGTACTTTCATCATGCAATCTGATAATGAAACATCTTATCTGTTGTTGAAAGTTTTTGGAAAAAAATCACAGTTTTCAGATTTACTCATTGTTTTGGCGATTTCGGTGAAAGATTTGGATTTTACTGGTATACTTGAAAAGCATGCCTATTTTCCGGAACTGTGAATGAGTTGAGCATCACACCTTTGAGTTATTACTTGTACTACTTTATTTATATTGTTACGAATTTTTTCTGGCTGTTGGTGTTGGACTCTGACCGTTATCCAAGCTCGTCACTGCTTTCAACCTAAAGTTAGGTTTGTTACTTATTGAGTACATGGGGTCGGTTGTACTCATACTACACTTCTGCGCCTTGCGTGTAGATTTTGGATGTTGATATTGCTGTGTATAGTGGGAGCTGGCACTGAAGACGTATCCGTATTCTGTTCATAGATGCCACTTGTTCTTGGTAGTTTTAGAATTATTAATATGTTCATGTATATTTCAAACAGATGTTGTATTTATTTCATACCCACCTTGTAAACTCTAAATCTTAGAAGTTCATGATTTGTACTACCCGTCCTTGGGAAGTGTATAAAAGTTCAGCTATTTCATCATTTATTATCTCAGTAATTCTCATTTGAATTGGATTGTTGCTAATTGGCTTACCTAGCGGGTTGGGTTAGGTGCCATCACGACTAATTGGATTTTGGGTCGTGACAATTTCGTGTTCTTATTTTATTAAATTGTGAATTGTGTTTGATGTTGGTTGATTCACCTATCGGGTTGGGTTAAGTGCTATCACGACATGGTGAGATTTGGATACGGGTCGTGATCGGGGTCTAGGTCTTGGTCGCAGTCCGGTGTCGAGGTCGTATCGGGTGTTGGAGGTCGAGTTAGGGTTCGATGGTAGGGGATGAGGGTCGAAAGGGGGTCAAGGGTCAGGCTCGTTAGCGAGGGGGTCAGGGTCGGGTCGAGGGTGAGGGTTATAGGTCAAGGTCATCTTATGGGTCAAGGATCGAGGTCAGGTCGATGTGGTTGTAGGTGGAGTCGGGGTCAGATTATCAATCGAGGTTGGTAGGCTCAAGGTTAGCAGTGGTTGTCAGGATGGTTAGGGTTATGTGGGTGTTGGGTGGTGGGAGTGAGGAGTTGGCTCTACCGGGAGGTGGGGGTGGCAGGGGTTAGTGTGGGTTGTGCGCATGACAAAGTAAGTGGGGTGAGATATGCAGGTGTCACGACCCAAACCGATGGGCCGTGATGGGTGTCCGAGTCCTACCTGTCGAACACCCCTAAGCATTCGTCTAAGATATAAACCTGAATAACATCTGCTGAATTACGAGAATAACATACATGAAGGAAACCTGTCCAAAAGGCATATGTACATATACATGCGGAACACGTGGGGCGAGCCGACAAGGCTGCTATAGACAACTACATATCCAAAACTGAAAGTCTGCAAGGCCACATACTATCCAACTATACATACTGTCTACATACCTCTAATAGAATATACAACTGTACAAGGACGGGATTGGGCCACGTCATACCCATACATGTATACAAGCATATCGTACCAAAATCAAAAGCAGCTCCGAATCAAGTAGAGCACGCCAACTCTCGCTGATCAAGGATCCAAAGAAGGGGGACCGTCTGCTTGCCTACCTGCACCTGCGGGTATGAAACACAGGCCCCGGGAAATAGGGCATCAATACGAATAATGTACTGAGTATGTAAGGCATGAAAATAAGTACATAGAAGACATAGATGAAACATGGAAGAATTCCGGCTGGAAGTTTAAATAACTTGTAAATCCTGAAACATTTATAATGTCATACACATGCGTACAAATGTCGTGTCATGCATGGGTATAGGTATACATAACATCATCAAGCCTCTGAGGGCATCCCATCATATCATCTCGGCCACTGTGGGCAAAATCATCAACATAGGCCAACTGATCAGGTAGTGGTGCCTATATAACGCCGTAACCTTTTCCCATATCCCATATACATATGTATACATATAAATATGCGTATATAACGCCATCTGGTCATGGGTCAATGTACATGTATAAATGAATAAAATGCATGAAAATATGTTAATAATCTCAATATTCCTTTCGGATAAACTTTATCAACTGCGTATTATTCTGAGACCCATGAACAGAAGATATAATAATATGTCACATGGGGAATCAAAAACACAGAGACCCCTAGTATTTCTATGAATAGAGTCGTTTATGAAAACTGTGTGTTTGCTTATTTCTTTTTGTATCATTTGGATCATGCCAAAAAGAAAGAAGGGATGACCTTAACATACCTGGAGTAGGGAAAAATCCGTATGATGTTCTTGGAAAAGGTTGCACGGTACTCCTTTAAAGCCGCAAAATTTTATGTTGCTAAGGTGCTAATAATTCCCGTTAGAATTGTTTGGTTACAAGAAGTTTTGTTGAAAACTTGTAGGAATTGATAACGTCTGATTGTAGTCTTTGTATTCAAAATATTAGAAATGAAATTAGCATCTAATTGTAGTGTCTTTGTATTCAAAATGGTAGAATGAAGTTAGCATCTGATTGTAAGGTATTTTGTATTGAAGATGTTAGAGATGAAGTGTCTTTGTAACTAACACATTTGTTTGCCACCTAATCAATAATGACTAAGAGTCATGTCTTTAGGAAGTGGATTGCTACCACGTGGGGGTGGGGTGGGGATTTTAATCTTTATCCACTAATTTATTAATTAATTTGGTAATATCCCGTTACCCGATAATTAACCAATCACCCACATAATTAAGAATTATCTCAAATTATTTAAAATACTACTCATTTTTAATATACTTTATACATCATACTATCACGGTCATATGGTACATTGTATGGTACGAGTCCATAAATACCGGGTATTATAGCTCGCACCGTATTTTATCCCAAATCGACAATCTTCAATCGAAACTCATTTCCTTTAATTCGTGTACCCTTTAACCTTCATGGCACTTACTTATCGCTTGTTATAAATAGCATAAATACGTTAACCTCAGGATAATCTCATCCCCGAGTCTACATCGATTAACTGAAGACGAAACTTTAACATACGAAAATGCGAGATGTAACATCCTTCCCCCCTTAGAAATATTTGTCCTCGAATGTTTAACTCCCCGGGATCTATATAACTTTGGCAGAGTCGCCTTTGTAACAATACTACTACCAACGCTTCCTGTAGAAACTCAATGATTCAACGCCACATAGGACCACAATCATCAATAACTAACACAAGGATCCATACACGTACCTTAAGGTTGTGATGTCTCAGTCGGACCCTTCTCTGGAGGAGGAAATAAGTAGGAATATCTAGACATCATGTCTTCCTCGGCCTCCCAAGTCATTTCTTCCACATTGTTGTTTCTCCAAAGTACTTTCACCGAAGCTACGTCTTTAGTTCTCAATCTCCGAACCTGTCTGTCTAATATAGCAATGGGAGTTTCTTCATATGATAGCTGTCTGTGACCTGAACGTCATCAACTGGCATAATTCTAGAAGGATCTCCGATACATTTACGGAGCATAGACACATGAAAGACTGGATGTACAGACTCCAAGTCTGAAGGCAAGTCTAACTCATATGCTACCTGACCTATCTTGCGTATGATCTTATATGGTCCAATGTACCGAGTGCTAAGTTTTCCTTTCTTACCGAACCTCATAACACCTTTCATCGGTGATACCTTTAGGAATACTCAGTCGTCAACCTAAAACTCCAAATCTCGCCGTCGATTATCCGCATAAGACTTCTGACGGCTTTGAGCTGCTAATAGCCTTTCCTGTATAAGCTTTATTTTCTCGATTGCCTGTTGTACCAATTATGGTCCTACTAACGTAGTTTCCCCAACATTGAACCACCCTATAGGAGACCTACACTTTCATCCGTAAAGAGCTTTGTATGGAGCCATCTGAATACTAGAATGGTAGCTATTATTATATGCGAACTCAATAAGCGGCAGATGATCATCCCAGCTACCTTTGAAGTCTATCACACAAGGTCGTAACATATCCTCAAGTGTTTGGATAGTACGCTCAGTCTGTCCGTCTGTTTGGGGATGAAATGATGTACTAAGACTTACTTGAGTCCCCAATCCTTTTTGGAAGGACCTCCAAAAGTTAGCTACAAATTGAGCTCCTCTATCCGAGATAATAGATACAGGGATACCATGCAGGCGAACTATCTCCATAATATAAAGCCTTGCATAATCCTCTGCAGAATATGTAGTCCTAACGGACAGAAAATGGGCTGCTTTTGTAAGCCTATCAATAATCACCCATATAGAATCGAACTTACGCTGGGTATGAGGTAGGCCTACAATGAAATCCATATTGATTACTTCCCACTTCCAAGTCGGAATCTCTATAGCCTGCCATAATCCACCAGATTTTTGATGCTCAATCTTGACGTGCTGACAGTTAGGGCACTGAGCAACAAACTCCGTTATATCCTTTTTTATTTCGTCCCACCAATATACTTCCCTGATATCATGATACATTTTGGTTTCTCCTGGATGGATAGAATAACGAGAATAGTGAGTTTCTCCCATAACCTGCCGATGCAGCCCTGCAACATTAGGTACACATAATCGTCCTCGATATCTGAGGACCCCATCTTCTGTAATCTCAAACAGTGTCTTCTCCTTCTTGGGGGTGGTATCCCTATAATGAACTAACACAGGATCCTCGTACTAGCGTTCCTTCACTTTAGTTACTAATGAGGATGTTGCCGTATCCTGAATAGTAATTCCAATATCACCTGAGTCCAGTAACCAAACTCTAAGACTAGCTAGCTGATGAAGCTCATAGGCTATTCCCCTTTTTTCTGGTTGTAAATATGACACGCTACCCATAGATCTACGGCTGAGGGCATCGGCTACCACGTTCGCCTTCCCCGGATGGTATAAAATATCAAAGTCATAATATTTAAGTAGCTCCAACCATCTCCTTTGACGTAAATTCAATTCCTTTTGCTTGAAGATATACTGGAGGCTCTTATGATCCGTATAGATATCAACATGATTGTCATACAAGTAGTGCCTCCACATATTTAGTGCATGAATCACCGCGGCTAACTCTAAATCATGGGTCGGGTAGTTCTTCTCGTGCTTTCTTAGTTGTCTAGAAGCATAAGCTACAACCTTACCATGCTGCATCGGTACACAACCCAATCCAACGCTCGAAGCATCACAATAAATAACATAACTATCGGTCCCTTCTGGGAGTATTAGAACCGGTGCAGAAGTCAATCTGTCCTTCAATGTTTGGAAACTCCGTTCGCAAGCATCAGTCCATTGAAACTTTGCTCCTTTCTGAGTCAACTTTGTCAAAGGTGCTGAAAGGGAAGAAAATCCCTCTACAAATCTCTTGTAATAACCTGCCAAACCGAGAAAGCTACGAACCTCCGTCGGTATCGTGGGTCTAGGCCAAGTCTTTACTGCCTCAATATTTTGTGTATCAACCCGGATACCTTCACTCGAAATGACATGCCCAAGGAAGGCTACAGAGTTCAACTAGAATTCACATTTAGAGAAATTTGCATACAACTTCCCTTTTTGTAGAACTCTGAGCACAGTACACAAATGATCTGCATGCTCAGCCTCTAAACGAGAATAAATCAATATATCGTCAATAAATACAATTACGAACAGATCTAAAAAGGGTTTGAACACACGGTTCATCAAATCCATGAATAATGCTGGGGCATTGGTCAAACCGAACGACATAACACGAAACTCAAAGTGCCCGTATCTGGTCCTGAATGTTGTCTTCAGAATAGCTTTCTCCTTAACCCTTACCTGATGGTACCCGGACCTCAAGTCTATCTTTGAGAAACACTTGGAACCTTGCAACTGATCAAATAAATCATCAATCCTCGGGAGCGGGTACTTATTCTTGATCGTTACCTTATTCAATTGTCTATAATCAATACACATCCGTAAGGAACCATCTTTTTTCCTCACAAATAACACAGGTGCTCCCCACGGTGATGTACTAGGTCTGATAAAGCCTTTCTCAAGTAAGTCCTTTAGTTGTTCCTTCAACTCTTTCAGCTCTGCGGGGGCCATTCTAAAGGGAGGAATAGAAATTTGGTTGAGTATCTGGTAGTAGATCAATAGCAAACTCAATTTCTCGCTCTGGCGTAAGACCCAGAAGCTCATTGGGAAAAAACATCGGGAAACTCATTAACCACAGGGATGTACTGAATGGTTGGTGACTTTACTTCCACATCCCGAACCCGAACTAAGTGATAAATATAGCCCTTTCTGATCTTCTTCCTTGCCTTGAGATAGGAAATAAATTTACCTCTCGGCGATGCTGTGTTACCTTTCCATTCCCAAACAAGCTCCCCTAGAAATTGAAATCGGACTATCTTCGATCTACAATCAACGTTGGCATGACAAGAAGCCAACCAATCCATACCCATTATAACATCAAATTCTACCATATCTAACTCGATTAGGTCCGCTACGGTAGATCGACTATGAGCTACTATTATACAACCTCTATATACTCGCTTAGCTATTACTGAGTCCCCAACAGGTGTAGACACCTCAAAAGCTTTAACCAATTCAGGTTTTATTTCAAACTTACTAGCAACTAACAGAGTAACATATGATAAGGTGGAACATGGGTCAATTAGTACATATATATCATATGAGAAGACTGATAATGTACCTGTAACAACATCAGGCGATGACTCCTGATCCTGTCGTCCTGCCAACGCATAAATGCGGTTCTGAGGATCGCTCAAGCTAAATGCTCCACCTCTACCTCTACCACGACTTATTGGTGTTTGTCATCCTTGCCTAGGGGGCGTACTGATGATGACGAACCAGCTACAGATCCTGCTGGCTGAGCTATGCTTACATCACCTCTCGTCGGACAATCCCTCATAACGTGGCCCAGATAACCACAAGTATAACAAACACCCAACCCCATACGGCACTGCCCGGCATGCCGCTTACCACACTGAGCACATCATGGCAAGGGCGGCCTCATCTGACTTGACTCACCCCTATACTGAGAACCTGAGGCCCTGAATTCTGACCAGGCCCTGAATATGTGGAATGATCAAATATCTTACCGCCAAATTGAGAGGGCGCGCTAGCCGATGGCTGGGCTGGATACCTCAGGTATTGTTGTCTTTGACCACCTCGAAACTCACCAGAAGGACCCGAAGACCTCGCTCTCTTATTTTGGGCTGTATCATGCTCACGATCGGCCCTCTGCTTCTTCTTACGCTCCTCTACACCCTGAGCATATGCCTGAATACGAGAAATATCCATGTCTGCCTGAAGTGAGACCGACATACAATCGTTAAGCAAGTACGGCTCTAACCCCATCACGAACCAGTGAACCTGATCCTCCATCTTAGACACAATAGTGGGAGCATACCTAACCAACGAATCAAACTGAAGACTGCACTCCCGAACACTCATGTTACCCTGCTGAAAGGTCAAGAACCTATTAACTCTGGCCCGTCTAAGCTCTGGTGGCAGATAATGACGAAGAAAAACTTCTGTAAACTCCTGCCATACCGCTGGAGGGGCATCCTCACATCTGGACAATTCCCAAGACTCCTACCAATTAACTGCAACGTCTTGGAGTCTATAGGAAGCTAGCTCAACTGACTCAGTCATAGTGGCCTTCATTACCCTCAAAGTCCTCTGCATTCTATCGATAAATACCTGAAGGTCCTCATTTGGATCTGCCCCAGTGAATACCAGAGGGTCCAAATTAATGAAATCACGAACTCTCACACTGACGGACCTATCTGCATGACCAATACCTACTTCCTGACGCCGAGCCTATGCGGCTACTAATCAAGTTAACAGATGAATAACATCTCTCATCTCCTGACCCGGTGCATTTGGCTGAGGGGTTGAATGTACAGGGGCGGGCGCTGGAGCTGGTGCTCCTCGGAGCCCTTCTGGAGAGGGCAGGGTATGTGAAGTCTGATATGGAATCTCACTATGAGACTCTCCCCGAGCCCTGGTAACTCGTGGCGCTCGACTAGTAGTCTCACCAACCACGGACTTTCCCTTCTGGGCGGCTATAGTCTTCGAAGGCATCGCTGAAAACGTAACATATCGTTAGGAACATGAATTCTTATATCGCACGATCTAAAGATAAAAAGAGAGGATAACATCCTATATGTCCTTAGCCTCCTGTCTATAAGTGTAGTGCACAACACACCCATAAACAAGACTCTACTAGACACGGTCTGTAGACAACCCTAGGACAGAACTGCTCTGATACCACTTTTGTCATGACCCAAACCGATGGGCCGTGACGGGTGCCCGAGTCCTACCTGTCGAACACCCCTAAGCATTCGTCTAAGATATAAACCTGAATAACATCTGCTGAATTACGAGAATAACATACATGAAGGAAACTTGCCCAAAAGGCATATGTACATATACATGCGGAACACGTGGGGCGAGCCGACAAGGCTGCTATAGACAACTACATATCCAAAACTGGAAGCCGGCAAGTCCACATACTATCCAACTATACATACTGTCTACAGACCTCTAATAGAATATACAACTGTACAAGGACGGGATTGGGCCATGTCATACCCATACATGTATACAAGCATATCGTACTAAAATCAAAAGCAGCTCCGAATCAAGTGGAGCACGCCAACTCTCGTTGATAAAGGATCCTAAGAAGGGGGACTGTCTGCTTGCCTACCTGCACCTATGGGCATGAAACGCAGGCCCCGGGAAATAGGGCGTCAGTACGAATAATGTACTGAGTATGTAAGGCATGAAATTCAGTACATAGAAGACATAGATGAAACACTGAATAAAGAATTCCGCTTGGAAGTCTAAATAACTTGTAAATCCTGAAACATTTATAATGTCATACACGTGCGTACAAATGTCGTGTCATGCATGGGTATAGGTATACATAACATCATCAAGCCTCTGAGGGTATCCCATCATATCATCTCGGCCACTGTGGGCAAAATTATCAACATAGGCCAACTAATCAGGTGGTGATGCGTATATAACACCGTAACCTTTTTCCATATCTCATATACATATGTATACATATAAATACGCGTATATAACGCCATCTAGTCATGGGTCAATGTACATGTATAAATGAATGAAATGCATGAAAATATATCAATAATCTCAATATTCCTTTCGGATAAACTTTATCAACTGCGTATCATTCTGAGACCCATGAACAAAAGATATAATAATATGTCACATAGGGAATCAAGAACATAGAGACCCCTAGTATTTCTATGAATAGAGTCGTTTATGAAAATTATGCGTTTGCTCATTTCTTTTTGTATTATTTGGATCATGCCATAAAGAAAAAAGGGATGACCTTAACATATATGGAGTAGGAAAAAATCTGTATGATGTTCTTGGAAAAGGTTGCACCGTACTCCTTTAGAACCGCAAAATTTTATATTGCTAAGGTGCTAATAATTCCCGTTGGAATTGTTTGGTTGCGAGAAGTTTTGTTGAAAACTTGTAGGAATTGATAACGTCTGATTGTAGTCTTTGTATTCAAAATATTAGAAATGAAATTAACATCTGATTGTAGTATCTTTGTATTCAAAATGTTAGAATGAAGTTAGCATCTGATTGTAAGGTAGTTTGTATTGAAGATGTTAGAGATGAAGTGTCTTTGTAACTAACACATTTGTTTGCCACCTAATCAACAATGACTAAGAGTCATGTCTTGAGGAAGTGGATTGCTGCCACGTGGGGGTGGGGTGGGGATTTTAATCTTTATCCACTAATTTATTAATTAATTTGGTAATATTCCGTTACCCGATAATTAACCAATCACCCACATAATTAAGAATTATCTCAAATTACTTAAAATACTACTCATTTTTAATATACTTTATACATCATACTATCACGGTCATATGGTACCTTGTATGGTATGAGTCCATAAATACCGAGTATTATAACTCGCACCGTATTTTATCCCAAATCGATAATCTTCAATCGAAACTCATTTCCTTTAATTCGTGTACCCTTTACTCTTCATGTCACTTACTTATCGCTTGTTATAAATAGCATAAATACGTTAACCTCAAGATAATCTTATCCCCGAGTCTACGTCGATTAACTGAAGACGAAACTTTAACGTACGAAAACGCGAGATGTAACAGCAGGTTTGAGGACATTTGAAGACAAGGTTGGAGAGTTTCAGAAAATATTTTTTCTACTTTTATTAAGGAAATTATTTTTCTCTAATGAAAATAAAATTTTAAAATATTTAAACCAAACAAACATAAAAAAATTAAAAAATATTTTTTGATAACACGCCATAATTTTGCAAATAATAGTGCCAAAAAACAAAGAAGATGAAAAATCTAAGTATTATGGAATAAAAAACTATTGAATGTGGAAAATGCTCCAACTGCACTATTTAAAACATGAGTGTGTGTCTGCAAGGACACGAGTTAGGCACATGTGCCGTCTCAATCACTATAAATACGCTCTTTGTACCCATCTTTCCAATTCTGTTTATCTCTTTCATTTTCTCCATATTACTGAACCAGAAGCTTACTATCTATTTTCAACCTTTTCTTCCCTGAAAATTCAGAGACACAGAGCAAAGGTAAAAAAATGGCTGCTGACGGGAGTAGTGAAAGAGCAGTGAGTCGAAAAGTGCTTCTCATCTCCGCTGGTGCTAGTCATTCCGTTGCTCTTCTATGTACGTTTAACATTTGCCCACACCTTTTCTTCTTCTTCTTCTTCTTCTTCTTCTTCTTCTTCTTCTTCTTCTTCTTCTTCTTCTTCTTCTTCTTCTTCTTCTTCTTCTTCTTCTTCTTCTTCTTCTTCTTCTTCTTCTTCTTCTTCTTCTTCTTCTTCTTCTTCTTCTTCTTCTTCTTCTTCTTCTTCTTCTTCTTCTTCTTCTTCTTCTTCTTTCTCTTTTTGCTTATAGATCATGAATAAAAGGAAATTAAAGGAAAGGGAATAATACGACCTACTGCATCTTATATATATAATAACATATAAGAGGCCTGATTAGTGTGAAGTAGGTATGTGGAAACATGTGTGTGTATGTGTTTCTGCAGACAAAGATGGGAAGAAAGAGGCATTTGAGGGGGCAGGGGAGGGGAGGGGGTAAAGGGGTTAAGGCGTTGTTAGAATTTGCATGGACAAAAATGCTCCACGTTGCCATGGGTAAAATGGTAATCTGGTCTCCCACCTTTATCACATCTCTTATGGCCCTTCATTTGATGTATGTACAAGTACAACAATTCCTGTTATTTTCCCCAGCCAAAGCGTCTTAAAGGCGTTGATCTTTATTCATTTGTAATTTGTAAATCAAAAAAGATTATCTTTTTAGCTTTATGTAATTTCTAAAGTAAAAGGCTGTAAGAATTTGTAAGATTAGATGAATCAATATATTGGGAAAATAGTTAAAGTTCTATTGGTGATATTTTTATTTTTGCTTATATCTTGAAAGTAAAATATTCCCATTAAATTCCTTTGATGCTTAGGGCGTGAAAAATATACTGGCAAAAGAGAAAATGAAGAAGTGCTTTTTCTTTTTCTTATTCAATTTTTCTCTCGAATCTCTTGCCATACTTACTGGTCACATGAATGTTTTATCCTTTATGATGGAGACAAACATTTACATTTGAATGGTGACATTTACTGTTATGCTTAGACGGTAGTACAAGTTACTGGATGGGCGTCAGGTACTTTATAAACTGAAGCTTCTAAGGTGGATTGATGAAAGGTTCTCGGAATAACATTCAGCCAAGTATAAGTGATTTATTTCTAAAGTTGCACTCTTTGGGGTCGTTTGGTACATGGGATAAGGATAATAGTTTCGGGATAAGATAGGCTCAAAACCGGTTTATGACTATGCTTAAAGGAGGTGTACGAGTCTCACGAGAACTGTGCAAATTATCCTGAACCAGACGGAAGCTGGTAGAACTTATTGGTATATACCTCGAGGTAATATGAATTCTATGGTTGATGTTAGATAACCTTCAAGAGTTTGAAGTAGTTTCTTGATGCCTTTTAATGAAATTCCCTTACTTCATAAAAAAAAAATAGTTTCGGGATAAAGTTTGGGATTAACTTTATCCTATGTTTGGTTTGATGTATTAGCTAATCCGGGAATAACTTTTACACTAAAATGGTGGGATTAGTTATCCTATATAGAAGGTAGGATCACTAATCCCATGAGATATCCCACCCCATGGGATATCCCACCATTGTATCAAACAACCCCTTCGATTTCTTATAGCATTTAGCTGGATATGAGATTTAGAAGCTTTTGATTGGACACTTTGGTCCCATTTAATTTTTGTCTTTCCCAATTGAGTGCCAAGTTGGATAATTTCGTTGTTTGTTAGGTTAAGGGTGAGGGAGGTTATTAGGAATTATCAATTGCATTGTTCCCTTATAATGTGCTGGGATTGCCATTTGGAAGCATGTTAAACGAGAGTGAATTCCTAAGTTCCTCCCTTTCCTTCTTCTTTCCCTTTCTCTCCGTTCTCTCTCGTTTCTTGGTCCAACAACTAATCTATCTGCTATATTGGTATTAGAGCTACTTATATCTTCTTAGATTGTACAATGGTTGAAAACCAATATTCAAAAAGTTAAAGGTTAGTTTTAAGAAGATTGAAACTAAACTGCAGCCCTTCACGATCGACACCATCAAAAAGCTGGATAAGATAGGCTCAAAACTGGTTTATGACTATGCTTAAAGGAGGTGTACGAGTCTCACGAGAACTGTGCAAATTATGCTGAACCAGACGGAAGCTGGTAGAATTTATTGGTATATACCTCGAGGTAATATGAATTCTATGGTTGATGTTAGATAACCTTCAAGAGTTTGAAGTAGTTTCTACCCCTTCCAACCTTATTTTATTTGAAAGAGGAATGACATTACCCGTCTTTGGAGTGATAGTAACAAACCACAACCACCCACACTGCTTGTCCCTCGCACCTTATTGAGCCAACCTTCAATCCAAAGCCTCTGAAGGCCAAACTACAATTTCCAGATTTTGATGGAGAAAATCTGGGAGGATGGATAAGAAAGTGTGTAATAGAGGAAGTAATCAACAAGAAACACTAAATAGATCTAGATAAGGAAAGAGAATTAGAAACTTGATTCGCAATGAACGGAACACGCCACCAATGGTATATAATCACTAAAGACCTCCTAAAGAAGACACAATTTGAATTAGAATACAGTAGAAAACAAATGGTAAGAACCAAATGCTTCCTATTGATCATCAAAGTGACCCTAAGCTATCTGGAACCTTCAAGAGGAAAGAATCCTCAAGCAAGCACCAAGGAGAGTTTTTAGGCAACCAAAGGTAAAACCTTATCATTGCAAGGAATACAATTTATCAAAGTAAGTCTAAAAGCACCTAATAGCCTACTTATAGTAGTGTTCAATACTCCTTAGCATAATATTTTAGCCAGCTTAGTGTGATCAACCATGCCTCTATTGCGGAGAAACCATGGCCATGGTGCTATGAGGCTGCCACCATGGAGCAATCTCCACCCTCTTGTGGTAGTCCTCTTTTTCCCTATAGTGCTTGTTCAATGGAACTTGAGTCTTGATCGTCATCTTGGGCTTCATTTGTGCAATATTGTAGACCTGAATGGCTTCTCCCAAAGGTTCTTTTAATATTCCATCTTCAAAAGGGACAAGTGAAGATCTCTTAGTTCCTTGGCTTGACTTCTTATGAATGGTTTTGATGTAATGGACTCTTTAGCTCCATGATGGTTATCATTCTTGCATGTTGAAAAGAATTGGTCCTCGAATTCAAGGGATCACCTACATTAAAAGAAGTCAAGTCACTAACTTGAAAGTATTGTGCACTTGAAATTCATTAGGCAAATCTACTTTATAAGTGTTATCATTAATTTTCTCAAGAAATTGAAAAAGCCCTTCTCCTCCTAGCATCATCTAAAGCAACAACGACTTTCAGCCGTTGCACGCTGTTCTTCCTTTTGATTGGAATCCTTTCCTTTTCAAAATGAACCCAAATCCAATTTCCTGTAGGAATTTAACTCTCTTCCTTCTTTTATTGACTTTGTTGTCCACTTATTCCTCTTCTCAAATTGCTTCTTTGCTTGCTTATGAATCTTCATCGTAGCTTCAACTCTTATTTTGAAATCTAAGCCAACATCTTAAGCCAAAGGTGTAGATCCAAAGGTGCAAGAGGAATAAAATAATACTCAACCTCAAATGAAGACATACCAATAGAAACTGATCATTTAGTTAACAAGACGTATGTAAGTCGACATAGCTCTATGTATATGTTCTTTGGAGTTAGAACCAATCAATAAAATGTAATGAAATAATGGCAAGCCTAGGGCAACAAACATGGCTCAAGAGTGTTTATTCAAAGCTTACCTCTTTTTCACTCAAACAGGCAATGCATCTTTTGTTTGAATGGTATTTGATTTATAAAGAATGATTCTTCTAAAAAGTTACAGGGACTTACTAAAAAAATGCCCAGTTGCACCGTAAGCAATCTCTACCAATGGTAGATGCTCCTCCCAAGAAGTATATTTTCCTTTAATCATAGTCCTAAGCATGTTTCCCACTTCTATTAACAACTTCGGTTTGACTATCTGTCCGAGGGTGACCTGGTGATAACAACCAACTAAAGTATTCGAGGAAGGCTAAGAAAAAATATGAAAGAATTGCAGAAGCTAATTAAGAAATAATTAAGAAAAGAAAGAATAAGAATTACAGATCTATGCAAATCCAAGAAAAAATTCAATATTATAAGATAAGATCTAAAGTATTGTTAAATACCTAGTAACAAAAAAATGTATATTGAACATTTACCATTTACTAGAGAAATTAAATCAAAAAGGATTATATAATAAGTTGTTCGGACTCTTCACTTTTGATGCTACACCCGTGTCGACACGACGTCGGTGTGAGATTATTACCGGATCTGGTCAATCCATTTTGGGTAATTTGACCAAAATCGACGGAGAAATTCGGGACAGATACAATGATATCTGAAATTAAAACAAAAGCTAAGGTAAAATTAAAAGAAAATGGATTACTTTGTTTGTAGAAATTTCTATGTCAGTCTTTTTTCTTTTATCTCCTTCTAGGATTCTCCTCTTGATCAATATTTTGGCCTTCTTGGAATACCTTGTGAGTTCTGTACATATTATCTCATAATTTAGACATATTCTTATAACTCTAGTTTTAGATATTTGAATTATTTTTTGACGAATCCTCGCACCCGTATCTATACCTGGATCTGCACCTCTGATCCGTACCCGTATTGGACACCCACACTCAAGTTCGAGCAACATAGGCTATATCGGATCTTGATCCTTTAAAGAACAACCAATGACAATTGGTATATCAAACCAATTACCTTCTTTAGAATACCTACAAGTAATCAACGATATCAAGAAACGAAATACCTTTACCTCCAAAGTATGAACTTGCAAGGTTGAAAGATCTACCCCAAGAAGAACTGCACACAAATGTACAAAATATTGAACTATCAATATATTAAGTCTTGAATGAATGAATAATGTAAGTAAAAAACAAAGAAAAAGCACTCCTTTTTTATAGGAGTGGAGTTGGGCACCTAATATAGTCCAGTGCCCAACAAAATAATGAATTAGGAATTAACTAGCTTGGTAAAAACACAACACGAAAAGAAATCCCAACAAATTTTGAAAGGAAATAAAGGTTTTGTAACTAGGAAAACATGGAATGGAATCCTAACAAAGTAGGAAACAGACCGAAAATAGGAGCGTAGCGGAAACATTCGAAGGCTGATTTGGCGTGCCTTGGGCGCCAAGTTTGGCCCTTTTAGCCGTCTAAATTGTCTCCAAATAGGCTGATTTCAGTGCCTACTTGGTGCTCTTTAATTATCCCCTAATCTACATCATTGTGGACTTCAATTTGGTCATAAAATGATTATAACACTTGGAGAGCTGATATTTCATGGGCTTGAGTTCTTTTTCTATCACAAGGCACTTTCTAAGTTGCACTTGAATCCTAATTAGCTTGTCTTGCAGTTTATTTGGTTGAGATCTTGTCATAGATCGTCTAGAAACTTCATCAGAGTTAGACTTCCATGGATGCTATCACACACTCTTCTTGAAAAGAATTCGCCCTCGAATTTGAACCTGCGTCAGATAAGGAAAAGTCAGAAACATTGAATGTGTAGTAACTTAGTACTCACTCGGGAGATCAAGTTTATTAGCATTGTCTCCCATTCTTTTAAGGAGTTCAAAAGGCCCATCTCCTCTAGGATCCAAATTGGACTTCCTCATGGAAGGAAATCTCTCCTTTTTCGACCCTTATTCCTATGAGAAATATAGCACGATAAAGTCTCATTGAATTATAACTAAAGTGTTTTACAAGCACTATTTATATACAATGATTACATAATACCAAATATTTGTTTACCGATGTGGGACATTATACATTATTAACTATCTAACACTCCCCCTCAAGCCGATACATATAAATCATATGTACCTAGCTTGTTACAAATGTAACTAATATGAGAACCAGTAAGGGACTTGGTGAAAATATCTACAAGCTGATCATTCGACTTCACAAACAGTCAATTTTAATGTGCTTAGTCCTCTCATGGAACATTGAATTTGACGCAATATGAAGAGCAGCTATGGCTAATTTCTCCGAACATCAATTCCTTGAGCAACTGTTTAAGCCAAACTAGCTCACATGTTGCCATAACCATGGCTCGATATTCTGCTTTTGCGCTAGACCGAGCAACTACATTCTATTTCTTGTTTTTCCAAGAGACCAAATTACCTCCTACTAGAACACAATATTCAGACGTAGAACGTTTATCAGAAGGCGATCCTGCCCAATCAACATCTGTGTATCCAACAATCTGTTCATTATCTCGATCCTCGAATAGTAGTTCTTTGCTTGGAGTAGAATCCATAAACTGACTTACAACACTCACAGGAAAGGAAATGTCAGGTCTAGTCACTATGAGGTAATTATTTTGCCAACCAACCGCATATATCTCGCATGATCGATAAGAGGCTCCCTCTGTCCTCGCAGAAGCTTAGCATTCGGATCGGAGTGTCAACAGGTCTACAACTCATCATTCCTGTCTCCTCAAGAATGTCTAAGGCATAATTTCGCTGTGAAATAACAATACTTAAGGTAGACTGAGCGATCTAAATACCTAGAAAATACTTCAATCTGCCCAGATCCGTAGTCTGGAGGTGCTGAAAGAGATGTTGCTTCAGATTAGTAATACCATCCTGATCATAGCCAGTAATAACAATATCATCAATATAAACCACCAGATATATACACATATTAGGAGCAAAATGTCGATAAAATATAGAGTGATCAGCTTCACTACGAGTCATGACGAACTCCTGAATACCTGTGCTGAACTTACCATACCAGACTCGAGGAGACTGTTTCAAACCGTAGAGTAACCTGCTCAATCAGCATACAAGACAACTAGACTCCCCCTGAGCAACAAAATCTGGTAGTTGCTCCATAAAAACTTCTTCCTCAAGATCACCGTGGAGAAAATCATTCTTAATATCTAATTAATAAAGAGGACAATAACGAACAACAGTTAGGATAGAAAAAGGCGAACAAATGCTACTTTAGTCACATGAGAGAAAGCGTCACTATAATCAAGCCCAAATATTTGAGTGTATCTTAATGGAGATTAGGATTAAGTGTGGATCGTACACCTTTTCGAAGTACAATTGGCGGACTAGGAGGAGACAAGGCTGCAGTAGGTGCAAAATCTGATGCAGGACGTGAATCAACTGGGCCTGATGCTGGACGTGGATGACGATGATAAGTCAAGAGTGGTGGCCTTATGGATGGGGATGTAGGAGGATCAACGGTAGACTCCTCAAAAGTTTGTATAGGTAGTAGTGGTGCTGTGGCTGTGGATTCCTCATAAGTAGGTACAAGTAAGACCTCAGATATATCAAGATGATCAAAAGAAATAAAGTAAGGTTGAGACTCAAAAAATGTGACATCAACTGACATAAGATACCTACGAGATCAGGTGAGTAGCATCGATACCCCTTTTGAACCCGAGAATAACCAAGGAAAACACACTTAAGAGCACGAGGAGCTAATTTATCTTTTTCAGGAGCTAAGTTATGAACACAACATGTATTTCCAAAAACATGAGGAGAAAAAAAGTATAAGGGTGACTTAGGGAACAATATTGAATGTGGAATCTGATTTTGCATAGAAGATGAAGGTATCCGATTAATCAAGTAACAACCTGTAAGAACTGCATCGCCCCAAAAACGCAGTGAAACGTGGGACTGAATGAGAAGTGTGCCCGCAGTTTCAATGAGAGGCCTATTCTCTCTCTACTACCCCATTATGCTAAGAGGAATATAGACAAGATATTTGATGGATAATTCTTTGAGAGGTCATAAACTGCTGAAACTGAGAAGATAAGTATTCTAAAGCATTATCACTATGAAAACTGCGAATAAAAACACCAAATTGATTTTTAGTTTCAGCACAAAAATTCTAGGATATAGAAAACAACTCAAAACGATCTTTCATTAGGAAAATCCAAGTACATCTTGAGTAATTATCAATGAAACTAACAAAATAACGAAATCGCGCCATGTTCGACCTCCATACTCTCCTAAGGCCATGTCCTCGGTAAGCTGAAGTCGCGCCATATCCTGCCTGATCACCTCTCCTTATACTTCTTAGTTCGCCCTCTACCTCTTCTCCTACCTGCCAGCGCCAACTGTTCACACCTCCTCACTAGGGCATCTAGGTTTCTCCGTCTCATATGCCCGAACCATCTAAGTCCCGCTTCTCGCATCTTATCCTCCATGGGGGCCACGACCAATTTCTCCCTAATATACTCATTCCTAATCTTATCCGACCTAGTGTGTACGCACATCCATCGCAACATCCACATTTCAGCTACGCTCATTTTCTGGATATGGGAGTTCTTAATTGGCTAGCATTCTGCCCCATATAACATAGTCGATCTAACCACCGTCTTGTAGAATTGACCTTTATGTTTTGATGGCACATTCTTGTCACACATGACGCCGGATGCTAATCTCCATTTCATTCACCCCGACCCTATATGGTGTGTGACATCCTCGTCAATCTCCCTGTTCCCTTGAATAATTGACCCAAGATACTTGAAACTTCTTCTCTTGGGGATGACTTGCGAATCAAGCCTCACGTCTAATATCCGCTCCCCCGTCACGTCGTTGAACTTCCACTCTAAGTACTCCGTCTTAGTCCTACTCAACTTGAAACCTTTAGACTCGAGGATCTATCTCCAAACCTCCAACTTCTCGTTGACACCGCCTTGCGTCTCATCAATCAGAACTATATCGTCAGCGAATAGCATACGCCATGGCACCTTCCCTTGAATATGACGTGTCAGTGCATCCATCGCCAAAGAAAATATGAACAGGCTGAGCGCAGATCCTTGGTGTAACCCTATCCCAATCGGAAAATGTTCCGAGTCTCCTCCCACTGTCCTCACCCGAGTCTTAGCTCCATCATACATGTCCTTAATCACTCTAATGTATGCTATAGGAACACCTCTAGCCTCCAAACATCTCCAAAGGATCTCTTTAGGGACCTTGTCGTGTGCTTTCTCTAGGTCAATAAACACCATATGCAAATCCTTCTTCATATCCCTGTAGTGTTCCACCAACCTCCTAACAAAATGGATGGCTTCCGTAGTCAAACGTCCCGGCATGAAACCGAACTGGTTCTCAAAAATAAACAGTCCTCCTTACCCTCGCTTCCACCACCCTCTCCTAAACTTTCATAGTGTGACTAAGCAACTTGATACCCCTATAATTGTTATAATTTTCGATATCACCTTTGTTCTTGTACAACGGAAACATCGTACTCTATCTCCACTCCTCGGGCATCTTTTTTGTCCTAAAAATAGCATTAATTAGCCCAGTCAGCCACTCCAAGCCAGCCCTTCCCGCATACCTCCAGAACTCAACCGAGATCTCATCTGGCCCGGTCGCTCTGCCCCTGCTCATCTTACGCACCGCCCCCGCGACTTCCTCAAACCTAAAGCGCCTATAATACTTATAATCACAACGACTCTAGGAGTGCTCCAAATCGCCCAGCACAATGTTCCTATCCCCCTCTTCATTCAGGAGTTCATGGAAGTAAGTCTACCACCTTTGCTTGATCTGTGCCTCTTCCATTAAAACTCTGCCCTCCTCGTCTTTGATGCACCTCACTTGGTCCAGATCACGAGCCTTCCCCTCTCTCACCTTAGCCAGCTGAAACAACTTTATGTCCCCGCCTTTATCCCTCAGTTCTTCATACAAACGAGCAAACGATGCAGTCTTAGCCTCCGTGACTGCCAGCTTTGCCTTCTTCTTAGCCTTCTTATACCTTTCTCTGACGATCCTCTTCTCCTCCTCGTCCGTGCTCTCTATTAGCTTCAAATATGTTGCTTTCTTAGCTTCTACTTTCCTTTTGACCTCCTCATTCCACCACCAGTCTCCTTTGTGGCCGCCAGCGTAACCTTTCGACACCTCTAACACCTCTCTCGCAGCCTCACTAATGTAGTCCACCGTCCTTGTCCACATACCACTCGCGTCCCCACTACTCCTCCAAGCCCCAACAACCAGCAACTTCTTTTGCAACTCCTGAGCCTTGTCCTTAGTCAAAGCTCCCCACTTGATCTTCGATCGACCCCACCCAACCCTCTTCTTCCTCCTCATCACGATGCTGGGTCGCGAGGTTCTCACTCGGGATAACTGTTGATTTATTTAAGTATTAGGAACGATTTGATTCTGATTGAGAAAGATTTGATTCTAATTGAGATTTGACTTTCCTTCCTAAAATAGTCAATGGACTTGGTGTATAAATACCTTTGCTTAAGGATGTAAGAAACACACAGAAATACAAGAAGCCTTTTCTTCTTCTCAAAACCTATATGGTATCAGAGCCATTGCTTCCTTTTTGAGGTGAATTATCTCCCTCGCAGTACTAGGGTTCCGTTTTTATCAAAGAGGTCGAGTTTTCCCTCTTGGTGGCTGTCCGCAACACGAACCCCTTCTGGTTCCGTCGAGATAGATTTGGTTTCCGGCGAGGCAGATTATATTACAGCAATTTTCTTTAGATTTCCTTCTGATTGGGTAGAAAATCTGGAGACATTCAAGGAGACGGTTTCTGGAGAAACCTTGTCTTCGGATGAAATTCAACTTCTTTGTCGCCTCCTAGCCAAACTTGACTCCGCTAATGTTGCCACATCCAATTATATGCAATCAGGTACTGCCTTTGCTGCTCACCTTAATTTTTGGATTGTTGATTCTGGTGCAAATAGACACATGACAGGCTCTTCTAAAGTTATTCAAAACTATTCTCCGTGTCTCAAGGAGATAACGTTAAAATAACCAATGGTTGTTTAATACCTATCTCTGGAACAAGTTCTGTCGTTTGTATTCCTAATATTAACCTATCATCCGTACTCCATGTCCCCGAGTTCCATGACAATCTTTTATCTGTTAGTGCCATCACCAAAGCTCTAAACTGTAAAATCGAGTTCTTTCCCGATCATTGTATTTTTTAGGATCTTCAAACAGGGAAAATGATTGCAGTGGTAGATTGCATGATGACTTGTATATATTTGATGGAATTGAAAACTCTGGTCAAACCTTTTTTAGGGAAAGTAAGGATGTCAACCAAGAAATAATACAGCGGCATAGACGGTTAGGACACCATCATTCTTTGTTTTGAAAAGGTTATATCCCGATTTGTTTTCAAGGACTCAATTTGAATCTTTGTTCTGTGATGCGTGTGAATATGCCAAGCATACTAGAAACTCTTATCCTGTGAGTGATAATAGAAGCATAACTCCGTTTATGACTATTCATTCTGATGTATGGGGTCCTACACAAACTGATTCTTTGTCTGGTAGTCGATGGTTTGATGCCAAACCAAAAATCTTAAGAACTGACAATGGCAGCGAATACATGAATAAAAGATTTGGTGCTTATTTGGAGTCCAATAGGATAGTCCATCAGACTAGTTGTCCTTACACTAGTGCACAAAATGGTGTCTCTGATAGAAAAAATAGGCATTTGTTAGAAGTAGCACAATCTCTTATGTTCACCATGAATCTACCAAAACCTTATTGGGGGATGCTATTTTAGTGGCTGCCTATCTTATCAATAGAATGCCACTTAAAACCCTCAATTTTCAAAGTCTTCTGGAAGCTTTAAAGGGCAGGAATGAATATACTGTTTCTCTAAAGGTGTTTGGGTGTGTTTGCTTTGTCCACACTAGAAATTCTGGGAAATTTGATCCTAGAGCTATAAAGTGTGTTTTGATTGGGTATTCTCCGACACAGAAAGGTTACAAATGTTATCATCCTCCCTCTAGGAGATCTTTTGTTAGCATGGATGTTACTTTTCGAGAATCTGAGCCCTATTTCAGTATTACCTCATCACGTCTTCGGGGGGAGAGAAGCAAGGAGGAAGAGGTGATTCTACCTAGTTCCATTACTGGACCTCTTGATGACATTGTCACATGGGAAAGTGAAATTGGAGAAAGAATTCAGGGGGAGAGTATTGGGCGTTTGGATAGGACTGATTTGAAAACTTACTCAAGGAAAAATAGAGCAGAAGAAGCCATCATGCAATCTACCGAAGCTGAACCTTCTTCTACTGATGAGTCATCTACATTTCCTAATGAGTTAGATGAACCTATTGCTCACAGAAAATGTGTCAGATCTTGCACCACCAAACACCCTTTATCTAATTTTGTTTCCTATAATTCTTTGTCTTCCTCCTATAAAACCTTTGCCTTGTCTATTTCTTATGTGTCTATTCTCCAGAATTTGGGGGGGGGGGAGCTTTTGCAGATCCTAAATGGAAGCAAGCTATGATCGAAAATGAAGACCTTGTCAAAAAATGAGAGTTGGGAACTTGTCATTTCACCACCAGACAAGAAGTTTGTTGGCTGCAATGGGTCTTCACTGTGAAGCATAAAGTTGATGGCTCGATTGAAAGATTCAAAGTAAGATTGGTGGCTAAGGGATTCACGCAGACTTATGGAGTGAATTATTAAGAGACATTTGCCCCTGTTGCTAAGATGAACACTATTAGAATTCTTTTGTCTTGTGCAGCTAATCTTGATTGGGACTTGCAACAATTTGATGTGAAGAATGCATTTCTTCATGGAGACTTAGAAGAAGAGATATGGAGATTCCTCCTGGATTTGATACTGCACAAAGTCAAGGAAAGGTATTCAGAAGAATGCCTTGTACGGGCTGAAGCAATACCCTAGAGCTTGGTTTGACAGATTCTGCAAAGCAATGATCTCCTTTGGTTACCAACAAAGCAATGTTGATCACACCCTCTTCATAAGACATCATACGGGTAAACTCACTCTTCTCATAGTTTATGTTGATGACATAGTAATGACAGGAGGTGACAAAAAGAAAATGGCCCGATTGAAGAAGTTGGCACATGAATTTGAGATCAAGGATCTAAAAAAATTGTAGTACTTCTTGGGAATTGAGGCTGCTAGATCAAAATGAGGAATTTTTATTTCTCAGAGGAAGTATGTTCTGGATCTCTTGAAAGAAACTGGTATGACAGTTTGCAAACCCGCAGAATCGCCCCTTGAAAGCAATCACAAGTTACAAAGCGGAGGTAGAGAGTCAGTTGATAAGGAGGGATATCAAAGGTTGGTATAAAGACTCATTTATCTCTCCCACACTAGACCAGACATAGTCTATTCAGTTAGCCTGGTGAGTCAGTTTATGCATGATCCCCGAGATCCTCATATGCAAGCTGTCTTTCATATTTTGCGGTATCTAAAGTCTGCTCCAGGGAAATGTCTACTTTTCTCCAAACATGATCACCTCCAAATAGAAGCCTTTACAGACGCGGATTGGGCTGGATCTCTGGATGACAGAAGATCTACATCCGGTTACTGTACGCTCGTAGGAGGAAACTTAGTTACTTGGAGAGGCAAGAAGCTAAGTGTAGTTGCTAGATCAAGTGCGGAGGCAGAATATAGAGCTATGGCCCAGGGTGTTTGCGAACTTCTTTGGCTACAAAAGCTATTAAAGGAATTGAGACTCTCTGGAAAAGGAAAATTTTCCTTGTACTGTGACAATAAGGCTGCCATTAGTATAGCTCATAATCCAGTACACCATGACCGAACAAAGCATGTGGAATTTGATCGACACTTCATTAAAGAAAAAATTACAACTGGTGTCTTGAGTTTGTTTCATGTACCATCAGAAAAACAGTTAGCTGATGTGTTTACCAATGGTCTCAACAAACAAACTTTTCATACACTGGTTTGCAAGTTGGGCATGTGCGACATCTTTGCACCAACTTGAGGGGGAGTATTGATTGACTTAATTATTAGGAACGATTTGATTCTGATTGAGATTTGACTTTATTCTGATTGATCGTAATTGATTGTAATTTATTTTCCTTCCTAAAATTGTCATAGGACTTAGTGTATAAATACCTTTGTTTAGGGATGTAAGAAACACACAGAAATACAAGAAGCCTTTTTTTCTTCTCAAAATCTACAATAACCTTGCAATCAGTGTACATACCTTTATCACACCTCCTAAGAAGGAGATAATCGATTTGGGTCTTGGCCGCCGTGCTCTGGAAGGTAACTAAGGGCCCAAAATCTGGTCACTTTTTATAACCAAACAATGTTTTCAAAATATTTTTGAAAAAAAGTGAAAAAACCTTATGGACAAACGGGAGCTTAAAATCAGGTAAAATGCACTTATCAAACTTTTTTCAAAGCTTCTTGTTTATATCTCTCATCAAAAGGTTGCTATTCGCTAATGCCTATCTAATAGACTCCCTGCTAACCCTAATGAATATTAAATTTTTTTCCCTACATCCATTCGTGAAAGTACTCCTAATGGGTTAAAGGCCGTATCAACAGATCTTCCATCTTGTAAATAAGGCATATCTCTTTTTTTAATAAGGAAAAGAGTAAATGTGTAATAAGGCATATCTTGTCTAGGCAAAATTTGGAAAATGTGAACTTTGCTTCATAAATGTGGAGCACGAACGCAAAACTTTTTGCTTTTCCTTTCCCTCTCTCTCAGTCGAGCTAGTTCAGATATTTCTTTCTCCTCTTTTCGTGTCACTAGCTTCTTGTAAAGTCCATCTAGGGCTTCCCCTTGAGCTTTACTAATAGCTTCTTAACTTCCCTTTGATCCCTTTAAGTCTTGCCCTTTTCCAATTGAGTCCTGAGTTAGTTAATTTCGTCGTTTGGATAACAGTGACGTTGAGATTATTGGGAATTGTCAGAAGCATTGCTCCCTTATATTGTACTGGAATTGCCAAGCATGTTTAATGAGAATTAAACCCTAGTTCTGCTCTTTCTTTCTTCTTCCTCTTTCTCTTTGTTCTCCTTTCATTTCTCATATAGCTACGATATTGTGTGTTGAATTTGTGTAGTTCCACAACTTGAACCTTCACCTGTTCTGGCTACCTTCATATACTGTAAAGTCTAAACTTAGTTCATCCCTCCTTGCGACTTCTGTTAGGTATTTTGCTTTGCTAAGGCCCCAGTAGAGACTGGAAGCATTGTTAATAACGTGTCTAGTGCTGGCCCTAGGGTTAACCTCTTTTTGATAACCAGGTTTCCCAGTTTCTTTTTAATAATTATTCAACTGATGAAACTTGTTATAATATGTTTTAGGGTCTATGATAAGCATTAATTGGTTACAGCATAAAAGTGGTATCTAACCTGCTATTGTAGGTTAAACTACACTAGTAGTGTGAAAAATCTTTACAGTGTATGTGTATGTAACTTAATTTCTTAGACAAAATGATCTTAAAAGTTGTACTTGGATGACTTGGTGTTTGACTGCAACTGTTAGCTTCAGATAGCTTCTTCTGGAGCACTGTGTAACCCATGCTTAATTAAGTTAGATTGACTCAAACTGGATTGCAAACATGTCTATTTGACTTTGAGCTGGTCCAAAATGTTGTTACAACAACTCGCAAAATCAATTATTAAGTCTTGTTGCATGATACCTTATATGGAAATTTGAACTTGGAGTATGCAATACTGAACAAGAGAAGAGCTCGATTCAGTACTTCAGCTGTCAGCTCAACTATTAAGCTTTTTGGCGTGATGGATAGTTGATGTAATTCATGTACTTGCAGCTGCAAATGTCGTTTGCTCATGGGGAAGGGGAGAGGATGGACAACTCGGCCTTGGGGATGCTGAAGATCGATTTTCTCCAACTCAGGTGAGTGCATTGGATGAGCAGCAAATAGTATCTGTTACTTGTGGAGCTGATCATGCAACTGCTTACTCTGAGGCCCTCAAGCAAGTCTATAGCTGGGGATGGTAGGTTTTCATTCCATTAAATACTTCTAATTAAAAGATTATTCTATTCAGAATCTTTGTTAAAGTTATGATAACTGGTAAGTTCTTGATATTAGCTAGTATTAAACATATGTTATCTCAGGAATTTGGCTCTTAGTAAACCTGAGAATTCTTGATACTTTTGTGGTTTGTATGTTAATAGATCTTATCTTAGCTAGTCCCTTTTCTAAACTGCCCAAAACCTGTTTATACGCAACTTGAGGAAGCAATTCGTGAAGCTACCTCTTCTACATATTGCAGTTTTATTTTGAGCATGCCGAAGAATGGAACGTTAGAGGTGAGATCCTAAATCTGCTTAATGTAGTTCGAACATAAAAGTTGGCCAATGTGATAAAAATCTCTAAACTTTTAGAAACAAAGCGAACATAAAAGAGATTATAACAGCACGAAGAGGCAAATACAAATGCTGATGAATTAGGAGCTTGATTAAGATGTGACAACATGCGGCAACTGAATGATGTAGGAAGCAAAGAGTGGTAGATGCTGGTATTAGACCTCTGGCTTTGAGAGTGCTGCTTTAATTGAGTTGACTTTGAAGTCTTCCACTGTTTTGTAGCTTCTCAATATCTTTTGTTCTTATAGGTTCGAAATAAGTTATTATCTTTTCAGTCACGTTACCTCGGTAAACATACATTTTTGTGTGTTTTGTAAACTAATTTTTGTTAATAGAAAACCGTGTTGTACAAGCATGCACCTGAAAAAAACAGTTCACTTCTTAATGCTTTACCTGTTCAATTTTTCATGAAATAATTTCTTTGAGGATATGCTTTTCCCATCTTTGCTTGAGTTTCTATCATTCTTGGCGTTCCTCGAGTTCTTGTAGTCTCAAGAATTAAGAGTCTTGTTCTATTCATCAAAAAAGAAGGCTGAATGCATACGCGATCGCTTAAACTGGCCCAATCTTTTCATTTAGACACTTTAACTAAGCCTTGTTCCTATTGAACACCTGAACTCATGCCTAAGTATATCTATCAGACACAATTTTCACAATCTGCGAAACAATATAAGCGTGTGTTGTTAAATGCTTCGTACGTGGCAAAAAGAGCAAATCAAAATGTGACAAGTGGAAAATATTTAAAAAAATTTCTTTTAGAAAAGTCTTCTTCTTCCACCCATTCTTAATTACTGCCATGGTTGGCCAACAGAGCTCCCCATTAAAACCACCCTCACACTCCCTAAAAAATAAAGAAAGAACTTTCACTTAAGCCTCTATTCCTTCCTCTAAAAAATCATTCACAGCCACCATAAATTCCTTACAGCTTCTCCACTACACCCCTGCACTTTTCACAGCAAAAGCCACAAACAATATCCAACACCATCTTATTCTATCCAGTTTACTACCATTGCTCACAATCTATCTCCATTTCATCTCCACCTAAAATCATGCTATCATCATACTCTTGTTAACCATCATCCTCGACGACCACAAACCCACCATCAGAACGGCCACCATTTTTAACCTTCATCGCTACATAACATTAATAATTAAATAGCCGGCAACACCAACCTCCATTTCACTATGTTTTTATCAAATATAACGGCTTCCCGTAACTCCATTTCACTCTATTTTGAGTTTTTTTCAGTAGCTTGTGGCGGTAGGAATGGCGGTGATAAAGGAGTCTGGGTTTTCAGTGGCGGCATTTGGATGGAGATACGGCAGACGATGGTTATTATGGAGGTCGGACAGCAGTAATAAGGCGAAGGAGCCTAGTGGCAGCGTGAAGTTTATAAAATCAAAACGATGGAGGTGCTATAGTGGGGGTACAACGGCTTTGGTGGTGAATTACTGGGGTTCGAGTGAATTTGAGATTGTGAGTGTCGTCTCTGTGTTTGTGTGTGCCTAGTGTATTCCGATGAAAATTGTGTGCATTGTTTTTTGTATGTGTGTGTAATGTGTATTGAGTAGTAAAAGAGAGAAGGGGTAGAAGGGGAGGTGGTGCTGGCATGGCAGAGGAGGTGGTGGTAGGAGAGAGAATGGGAAGAAGTGAGAAAAAAATTCTTTTTTTTTCCTTCAAAAGTTATGCCTTTCATGCGCCTTAAATGAGTGTATTGCACACACTGTGCCATGTAAGCACTGTGTGTCTAATTAACACACTTTATTTTCACTTCTGGTGTTCAATAGGAACAAGGCTTAGTTTATGTGTCTAAATAAAATTAAAAAACCGGACAAATTTAAGGGGTCGCATATGTATCCAGCCAAAAAAGAATTTAGAGTATTGTTCTTTGGTTGTAAAATTTCACTAGTCACCCTTAGTTGTGATTGATACTCCCATCCATCCCAATTTATGTGATACAACTTCCTTGTTTAGATATTCAATTAGACCAACTTCTACATCTTGATCAAATGATGATTCAGGCTTTTTGAAAATAAATTCGATACTCATAATGTACTTGAAATTGTATGTGCATTGGCTGGTGGTGACAATTTATTCGAAGAATGGTATGGTCAAGAAATGAAGCCTTTTTTTTGGGTTCAAAATTCAACATCTCTAATTTCCTGTAGTCCTCACTTTTTTCAGCCATCTTATCCAATATATGTAGATTCGTTATGAGTGTTTGCCCTATGTATATTGAGTCTTATCATTGAACTTGCTTTTAGTTTCCCATGATCAGTGCAATCTTAGCAACTCCCCATGGTCTTCACTGAGACAAATGGGAGTATTCTGCTTGGGTTTTACCATAATACGTGGCTTGAATCCTACCAAGAATAATTTCTGCGATGAAAGAACATGAAGAACATTAACTTTCTATGCAGCATGTACTTTTAATGATTGTGTCAGCATGCATTTGGATCAAATCAGCAGGCGTTGTTTCTATTTCATTTGGTAGGGGTGATTTTGGGAGATTGGGTCATGGAAACTCCAGTGACTTGTTCACTCCTCAACCAATAAAAGCACTGCATGGTATATGCATTAAGCAGATTGCATGTGGGGACAGCCATTGTCTTGCTGTGACAATGGAAGGCGAAGTGCAGAGGTTGGTTGCTGCTGCTCTTGAGCTGTTGTTTTGGTGGATCCGCTAAACCTTATGCTCATTTCTCTTCTTTTCTTTTGATAAATATGTTTGTTTTGTCTCCTTAACCAGTGTTGTTATGACATTGTCCAATCTAAATTAGGTGCATCTGTAATTTTACCATGTTCATCAATCTTCTATCGATATTTAACTCTTAAGACTTCTCTCATTTCTCTATTCATCTTTTTTCTTAAAGTAAATTGGTCGTTCATCAATCTTTCTATTTTCGAACATTACTTCTGCAAACTTGAGGCAATCTTTTGTTCTAAAAATTTGTGGCTCTCATCTGTCACTTGTTGTTTGTTTGAGTTCAAAATTGTTAATTGCCTGCTATGATTTGGCCAGTTCCAGAATGAAAATGAAGGTGTTTAATTTTTTCTTAATGGCAAAATTTGGATGCTTAGAAACCACATTGTTTAAAAGTTGTACAGAAAGAATCCAACATATAGCAGCCACAAATATCCAACTTAAAGATTTGAATATAGATTTGAAGCATGAAAAGTGAAACATGACACTGAAGTTTTGGAAGGACATGAAGCTCTCATATTTGATGAATATAACAAGTAAGAACCACTATCCAAAATGGTAGGGTTCTCAATAAACTATCAACTACGGAAAGAGAATGTTTGAAGTCTTTTTGGCTTATTATGTTTATTTAGAAAGATGGAAAGAATACAATTCAGTCTTCCCCAAAAAAGTGACATATTTATTTCCTTTTGTCTCCACTTTCTGCTCAAACCAAACAAAGGATAAAAAGCACTTCCTTCCACATTCTTTTATATTATGTAATTTTTATATTATCATCCTGTCTCTTTCTCTGACTAGTAGGATCACATTTTAAGTTTTCCCTGAATATAAAATATAGAAATCTGGTTTGCATACTTGGAATTGCTTTCTTGATATAAGATTTTATTATTTCTAAAGCTGCTTCTTTTTCATCTGACAATTTGAATCCAACTATTTATACTGTTATCAATTCAATTTTAGTTGGGGGAGAAATCAAAATGGCCAACTAGGCCTTGGCACCACAGAGGACTCTCTTGTGCCTCAAAAGATTGAAGCTTTCAAGGTATTGCTTCCTAATTGTTTGTTACGTTTTATGTAGTTATTATCTTGTTCTTTCACACACTCTTCTGTGACATTCCTGGTGACTTATCAAAAAGATGGTGTAAAGGATCCTTACTCTCAAGGCTTCACTTAGCTTATATGTTTGAATTCCAATAAATTAATAGCTTTATTCATATACTGGTGATAAACTTCAAATAGCTCATATAATGAGAAAATATTCTCTAAAACTACTCGGTTTTGAGTGCGTCATTTGGAATACTTGTGATGTAAGAACCTTTGTTGCTTTCATTTTGCAAAGATATGTAAGTACTCCAGCCCAAACCTGGTGTAGAAGATATGCATCTGCTTTGTTAGTTATCCAAGGGTGGACAATAATTGATTTTGTAATTGAATTTTTTGGTTTTTTTGAAAGGTTATCCATGGAACTTTCTCGATGAATGACTTGATAAGAATTTGAATTTCTTTGGTTGCACATCATATTTGATTTGGTGTCAGAATATCTGAAACTTACTTGACTACAACGCGCTTTTGCAGGGAATACCTGTAAAAATGGTTGCTGCTGGTGCCGAACATACAGCTGCTGTTACAGAAGATGGTGAACTTTATGGTTGGGGTTGGGGTCGATATGGTAATCTGGGGTTAGGTGACCGAAATGATCGCTTGGTTCCAGTAAAAGTTTCAGCTACTGTGGTAGGCATCTCGTGTGGAATTCTGTTGATTACTATCAGGCTATTTTTTGACAAGAGTGGGTTGCTCTAGTAGTGAGCACCCT
This sequence comes from Nicotiana tabacum, assembly GCF_000715075.1. Taxonomy (NCBI): domain Eukaryota; kingdom Viridiplantae; phylum Streptophyta; class Magnoliopsida; order Solanales; family Solanaceae; genus Nicotiana; species Nicotiana tabacum. The sequence goes on along the minus strand of NC_134094.1, from coordinate 60,937,823 downwards.
CCACTCCCAACCAAGAGGTTGTGAGTTCGAGTCACCCCAAGAGCAAGGTGGGAGTTCTTGGAGGGAGGGAGCCGAGGGTCTATCGGAAACAGCCTCTCTACCCCAGGGTAGGGGTAAGGGGTCTGCGTACACACTACCCTCCCCAGACCCCACTAGTGGGATTATACTGGGTTATTGTTGTTGTACTATCAGGCTATTTTTTAATTACTGCAACCACATCGTATAACTGGGCTTAAAACTTTGTTTTGTGGTATGGAATAATTTTTATAATGTGTATCTGTTATTGCTCAAAAAGATGTATTGCTGATATGCACCACAAAGTTTAATGTTTGTTTTCAATTTTCTTTTTGTGTCAGAAGTGTTTAATCTGCAGATTTATAAGTTCTTCTGGATTAGGGGAAACTGGGGAAAAGGTAAAAAAATGAATATCCGCAGAAGTATATTGAGCGTGTCAAATGGTTAGGTTGTTGTATTCACTATGAGTTATGCCTTGGGCTTCAAACAAAAGGATTATAGGAGAGAAACATAGTGCCCTGAAATGTTTACCTTGAGTCTGTAATCTGTATATGTGGATTTTGTTTGCATGAAGGCTGTAAATATTTTGTATTGTACATATAGCTAATGCCAAGCAGACTCTGCTATGGACGTTGAGAGACTTCCTTCTTTGGACGAATGACGTTGTGGTGATTTCGTGTAATTATTTTGAACCTGAAGAACTAATTTGGATCCACAACATTCTGTTTCTTACTTCTTCATGATACTAAATTTCCACCTACAAAAACACAGTATCCAGTAGTAGACCTTCTATCAATCTTAGATCCAGCCCAATCAGCATCCACAAAGCACTCAATACGAGTATGCCCATGGTTACTATATAATATGCGAAATCCAGGGCTCCTTTTAAGTAACACAGAATTTGTTCCAAAGCAGTCCAATGTTTGGTGCGGACATGAACTGGCTAACAATACTTACTGCGGAAGCAATATCCGGGCGAGTTACGGTGAGATAGTTTAATTTTCCAACTAATCTTCTGTATCTCTCTGGATTGTCAAAGGGATCACCATCATCTTTTGTTAGCTGCACATTAGGAACCATTGGAGTACTACAAGGCTTGGCTGCCAACTTTCCAGTTCCCTCAAGCAAGTCAAGGATATACTTTCTTTGAGACAAAAATATTCCCTTCCTGCATCTAGATACTTCTACACCCAAAAAGTATTTCAACTGTCCCAAGTCTTTCGTGTGAAACCTAGTGTGCAAGAATGATTTGAGAGAAGAGATCCCTGCATAATCACTTCCTGTGATGATAATATCATCAACATATACAACAAGAAGAATAATTCCAACCGTTGATTGTATGTAGAAGAGTGATCACATTTGCTCTTTGTAAGCCCAAACTCCTGAACTACCTCACTAAATTTTCCAAAACAAGCACGAGGACTTTGTTTCAAACCATACAAGGATTTCATCGGGGTGACAGACTTTCCCATGCTTCCCCTGAGCAACAAAACTGGGAGGTTGCTCCATATACACTTCTTCTTGGAGATCACCATGAAAAAATGCATTCTTGATATCCAACTAATGTAGTGGCCAATTCTCAGAAGCAGCTAGCTAAATAAACAAGCGAACAAAAGTGAGTTGGCCACCAGAGAGAGTGTCGGAATAATCCACCCCATAAGTAACATAAGTTTTATCTTCAGACATTTTCAATTAATGCGAAAATATTGACTACTCCACAATTGAAGCAAAACCCTCCTTCCTAGAAATAACAGAACCCTACCCAAACAATAAGTGTACAATTGCAGAATACTTACGATGGAAACAAAATGAATCAACACACCTTCAAGTAGAGATTCAACACGAGAAGAGTACCATGAATGAAAGGACGACGCCGGAGTAACAAGCCAAGATCTGTTTTGCCGGACCACGGACCCCACGCACAGGCGAGTGAGAGACAGTCACAAGGTATAGGTGGCGCGTGAGATTCACTCGCTGCCCACCCAGATGCCGGAGATGAATCTTCCGGTCGGAAACCTCCTTCCCTCTCTTCATACAGTGGTGGTGAGATAAACTACTCACTTCTTAGCTTTGACCCAAGTAGCCGAAGCCTTTTCCTAAGATGCCAGGAAAAGTTTCGATTTTGCTGGACAAAGATCTTGAGCCCTAGGCTCTGATACCATGAAATTCAAGGGAATAACTTGTATTTCACAATCTCAGGAGTACATGTATATATACAATTACAAGAGGCTCTATCAAAGGTTAGTAAATATCCTACAAATCTCTCCTATGATTTAGCTAGTATAAGGCAAGAGAATATCTTTACACGATTCTACAATATTCTGTAACATTAAGCAAACAATTTGTACTAAGGTATATTGTCTGTTTTCCATTCTTTTCCCCTTTTTCACTTGGCTTTTACATGCATAATATCGATAATGGACCTCTATTTTCTCAACTTGTTGAGCTGAAAATATTGAATTTTCTCTTTACAACTTTAGATAATATTCTGTTTGGCTTTGGTTCTTGAGATAGGTATTCAGCTGCGCTCTGTACAAATATTATACACAACTGCCTGCACTCTGCCGGCGCTTGATCTAATCTTTGTTTCTGTTTTTAGCCCCCTTGTCTATTTACCTGATATCTAGAATTGCAGGGAGAAAAGATGTTCATGGTTGCATGCGGTTGGCGGCACACTATCTGTGTTTCCTCTTCTGGTTCTTTGTATACATATGGTTGGAGCAAATATGGTCAACTAGGACACGGTGATTTTGAGGATCATCTTTTCCCTCATAAGGTTCAAGCTTTGCATGACAGTTTTACTTCTCAGGTACTTATTCTTTTATATGAAAACTTTCTGGCATACGTTTCTAAGATTAAAGATGGGAAGTTTTTATAGTAACTATTTTACTCTATTTTCTGCATTTCCGGGCAGTGAAAATTGTTGACCTCTTTATAATCTGTATTTTTATGCTTTATAGCTTCTTAATCCAAACAATTTACCTGACTGAAGTCTTTTTCCTTGGGAAATATTTGTATAGATGTTCTCATATCCTGCATAGACTTTTACTGAAATTTGACATGCTCCTTTGTTAAAGTGCTTTGCTATTAACTTCTGCTGGTTTATCCGTGTGGTATTTGCCATTTTTAACTTTCTCAGATTTTTTTTAATACTTTTTCGTGACCTAGGAAGTGTTAAAACTATGGAACTCTCTATTCACAATTTAGCTATTGAAGTAACAAGAAAATGTAATTGCTGCATATAAAGGAACATGTCCAGTAATAGGTTTTAGGTATCCAGCAATTTTCAAGAGATGGAAGGCATATGAAAGTCTGCAAAAACATGGGCAGCCAAATGAAATCATGAGTCGCATTCCAAGAAGAGAGACACTACATATGCTCAACGAGTTTGCAAGTGAAAGGCATTGAATGGAAAAAAAATGTATCCATAATTTGCTTATATTGTATGATTTTATCAGGTATATTCTGTGCATGCTGAGATAAGGAACCAAACTCTGAAAACAAGTGATTTTTGTCATGGCTTAGGTGCCTAACATATCCCAATTTGCACTTGGAATAACTGCTTAAAGGATAACTGTTTTCCATGGATATTTCTTGTTGCGATCTTAACGTATTTGTATTTTATTTCCCTTGTCAGAAAGTACTTGATCCACTCTGAGTTGTGTGAAAGTCATGAATTAGATATTTGAAAGACTGGTAAATTGATTAGGTAGAGAAGTGCTTAAAATATTACTTTGAAAATACAAATCCCATCACCATTATTGACTTGTAAGAAGGAGCCTGTTGACAAAGTGACTTATGCCTAGACATATGTGGATTTGTTGATTTGTTCTTCAAGAACATAAAAAGCATGGAGATAGGGGCGGAGGTACCGCTCAACTTACAAGCTTTGGCCCAGATCCTGTATTTGTGTTAAAAATTCTGCTTAATATTTAGAAATTCACTCTCAACTTACAAGCTAAGTCAGCTCTAAAAATTCACTCTATTAAGGCTAGGTGCTTAATGTTTCTTCTTAGTTGGCACAAATTGTCCCCCGTAGATACCCCTGATAGCTTTCTGAACTTTGTCAGCACCTTGGTCTTAGATTAGCATTTCTTGTATTAGAGCTGACTTAGTTCATTTTTCTGTATTATCTTTTGTACTGCTGCATCTTCTTGATGCCACCAATGAACAAATTACTTCATCAAAAAAAATATTTAGAAATAGTTTATCAAGAACCCAATAATGTGCCTTTTTTTTTAATAATCTAGAATCCATAAAACTCAAAATACTGACTCCAATATGAGAAACATACTTCTTGGTGGGTGAGAAATCCTTTGAACTCGTTGATATCAGCAACGTCGGGCTAAACTGGTTCATGATGGTAGGACAACAAGAAACTCTACATGAAAATTAAGATAGATGAAGAAAATCTCGGTTGAGTTTCCAATCTACCAAGGCAGGTTCTGAAGGATCTGATAAGGCATGTCGTAGATGGGAATGTAAGGTTCAGTCTATGGGTCTAGAGTATATTAAAACTTTAATAGATTTAGAAGGAAAGATATGAAGCATGGATTGGGGAGTATAGAATGCAGTTATTATTCCAGAAATAATAGAAAATGTTGGATGGAAATATGCAGAGAAGATTCACAGATTTCTGTAGAAGAGCAAAAATACAGAGGAACCTAAAATCTAACTTGCCCAAACGATCCTGTGCAGAGGCTGCAACAGTATAGATGTTGCCAGAACAGGGCATTAGAGAAATTAAAGTATTAGATTAGATAGTCCAGCTAATAGGATTACATTGGATGAGAAAGCTTAGAGAGATCGAAAAACTATCTAATTGGTTGCCTTGTGGGTAGCTTTGATGATGCAAGAAAAGCTTATCCAGGTGCCACATTGTTAAAGAATTGTTAAAAATTGGTGCATGTTAGATAGTTATGTGAATAACCCTAGTTCCACATGGAATATGAGTAGAATATGTATTGTGTATAGTTATAAATATGACTATTGTAAAACACTTAATAAATTATCAATAATTGTTGATTGGCTTAATTATTAGGAAAGATTTGTTTCTGATTGTAAATTGATTGTAATTTATTTTCCTTCCTAAAATAGTCATAGGACTTAGTGTATATATACCTTTGCTTAGGGATGTAAGAAATACACAGAAATACAAGAAGCCTTTTCTTCTTCTCAAAAATCTACAATAATATATTTTTCTCCGTGCCTTGTCACATGGTATCAGAGTAGTAGTGAGAAAATACTCGTTCTGCAATCTACCAACAATTCCGGGAAGAAACAGTCGCCGTGCAACTTTTTCGGTGGCTGTTTGCGTCAAAATCATTTTTTATCGTTGTTGTACATAAACCAACACCACCAGAGTGTTCTCCACCATCCCTTCTGACACCCAATCGGGTTGCCTTCGTAGGTCTCGCCGGTGTTGCCTGTAGGTCGTGATGTGCCTTGACATGGCCGTCTCATGTCCCCTTTCCCGTGGAAACCCGCTCCCCGGTCGTCGCTCTGCTGCGACCAAGCCCCACCGGAAAACTCCCATCAACGCGCCCTCACGTGCTGACCAAAGGGAGATTTTGCCCGCGAGATCTGTCCACGTGTGGGCGCGTGGACCACCTTTCGGCTCGTTTCCGACGAAGCTTCTTTTGGACATTACTTAGGAGGTTATTCTGAGTCTCTCCATTTAAGTTTCTTCAAATTCCGACAATCTTTTTTATTTTCCGGCGTGAATAGTGTTTTTTCTGGTGTGAACAGTATTTTTCCCCGAAAAAAGAAAAAACTTGTTCTGATTTGGCATTCCAAGGTTAACCACACAACCTTTAGTCAAGAATTTGAGAAATTGGTTGTAGCAAAATTGGATCCAATACTATGAATAGTTGGATGGTTTCTCTACCGGATTACATTGAGTTCCTTGAGTACAAAGTATCTAAACAGACATCTTCAGAGATAGCTTCCGTTGTTCAAACATGTAATAACGTGACTTGTGTCTCCCAATATTCATCCTCCAATTCTTGGGTCATTGATTCAGGTGCATCTGATCATATTTTTGGTAACAAATCTCCTTTCACTACTATTTCATATTCTCAATCTCTTCCAACAGTCACAATGGCCAACGAGTCTAAAACCATGGCAATTGGAATAGGTCAAGCAAGTCCACTTCCCTCCTTACCTTTAGATTTAGTTCTTTATGTTTCTGGTAGTTTTTTTAATCTCATAGCTGTTAGTCGCTTAGCCAAATCACTTAAATGCTCTGTTTTATTTCTTGATGACCTTGTTTGTATACAGGAACGCATTACGGGATCATTGATACCAGACATGAATCAAATGGACTTTATTACCTTATCCTTGCAAAATCACATGGACTCACATCTTGTCTTCCTTCAGTAAATTGTCCTGTTACTGATTCACTAGATTTATTATATAAATGGTTAGGACATCCTAGTTTGTCAAAACTTCAGAAAATGGTTCCTGATTTATCTCACTTGTTTACTCTAGAGTGTGAGTCATGTGAGCTCGATAGGCATACTTGCTCCCATTTCCCTCAGCATCCCGATAATCGAGCAGAGTCACCTATCACTTTAGTCCATTCAGATGTTTGGGGTCCTAGTCGGGTCAGTTCTTCCTTGGGATTCCGCTACTTTGTCAGTTTTATTGATGATTATTCCAGGTGCACTTGGATATTTTTGATGAAAAATCAATCTGAGTTGTTTCTATTTTCCCGACCTTCCACATTGAACTTCAAAATCAATTTGGGGTTTCTATCCGCACATTTCATAGTGATAATACCCTAGAGTATTTGTCTTTCCTATTTCAGCAGTTTATGAACTCTCATAAGATTATTAATCAAACATCTTGTTCGTACACATCTCAACAAAATGGTGTAGCTGAAAGAAAGAATAGACATCTTATTAAACAGCTCATACCCTACTCATACAATCTCATGTTCCGTTGCGTTTTTGGTGGGATGTAGTTCTTACATCTTATTATCTTATTAATCATATGTCATCCTCAGATATCAAGTTCCATTCTCTGTCTTGTTTCACACTCACCTTTGTTCTCTCTTCCACCTATGTCTTTGGGAGCATGTGTTTTGTTCATAACCTTACTCCAGGAAAAGACATGTTAGCTCATCGTGCTCTTAAGTGCGTATTTCTGGGTTACTCGAGAATGCAAAAGGGATATCGATGCTATTCACCTGACCTCCCGCGGTACCTTATGTCTGCTGATATTACCTTCTTTGAAACCTAATGATGCTTCACAAGTCCAGGTAATCACTTAGATATTTTTGAGGTGCTACCAGTTCCATCTTTTGGAGATTCAATCACTATCTCCCATTCATCTTCCTCTACAACTTCAGCTCCACTACCTACAGCTCTACTACCTACAGCTCCATCACCTATAGCTCCAGTTCCATCACCTACTCCAGTTCAACCTTCTATAGCTCCACCACTCCTGACTTTATCATTGTCGTCCACGCGCAACATCAGACCCAGCTGATTCACGTCCTGCACCTGACCCAGCTGATTCACGTCCTGCACCTGACCCTGCTAATACTGCGAACTTGTCTCCTCCTAGTTAACCGATTGCACTTCAGAAAGGTATACGGTCCACACTTAGTCCTAATCCCCATTATGTTGGTTTAAGTTACCATCGTCTGTCATCACCCATTATGTGTTTGTATCATCTTTGTCCTCTGTTTCCATCCCTAAGTCTAAGGTGAAGCACTGTCTCATCCAGGATGGCAATAGGCTATGATTGACGAGATGTCAGCTTTACATACGAGTGGTACTTGAGAGCTTGATCCTCTTCCTTCAAGTAAATCTACTATTGGTTGTCGTTGGGTGTATGCAGTCAAAGTTGGTCCAGATGGCCAGGTTGGTCGATTTAAGGCTCGTCTTGTTGCCAAAGGGTATACTCAGATATTTGGGCTCGATTACAATGATATTTTTTCTCCCGTGGCTAAAATAACATTAGTCCGCCTTTTTTTTATCTATGGTTGTTCTTCGCCATTGGCCTCTCTTTATCAGTTGAACATTAAAAATACTTTTCTTCACAGTGACCTTGAGGATGAAGTTTATATGGAGCAACCACCTGGTTTTGTTGCTTATGGGGGGAGTCTAGTGGCCTTATATGTCGGTTGCACCAGTCCCTCTATGGTCTAAAGCAGTCTCTTCAAGCCTGATTTGGTAAGTTCAACACAGTTATGTAGAAGTTTTGCATGACTCATAGTGAAGCTGATCACTTTGTGTTTTATCGGCATTCTGCTTCAAATCTCTGTATTTATCTGGTGGTTTATGTTGATGATATTGTTATTACCGGCAATGATGAAGATGGTATTACTAAGTTGAAGCAACATTTCTTTCATCACTTTCAGATTATGGATCTGGGCAGATTAAAGTATTTTCTGGGTATTGAGGTCGCTCAGTCTAGCTTAGGTATTGTGATCTCACAACGGAAGTATGTCTTAGACATTCTTGAGGAGACGGGAATGACATGCTACAGACGTGTTTACACTCCTATGGATCCGAATTCTAAACTTCTGCCAAGACAAGGGGAGTCGCTTAGCGATCCTGCAAGATATATGCGGCTTGTTGGTAAATTAAATTACCTCACAGGGACTAGACCTAGCTTTTCCTTTCCTGTGAGTGTGGTGAGTCAGTTTATGGATTCTCCCAGTAATAGTCACGGGGATGCAATTGTCTGCATTCTTCGATATATAAAATCAGCTCTAGGCAAAGGATTATTGTTTGAAGATCGAGGTCATTAGCAAATTGTTGGGTTACTAAGATGCTGACTAGGCAGGAACACCTTCTGATAGACGTTCTACAGACGTAGAACGTCTGAATATTGTGTTTTAGTAGGAGGTAATTTGGTATTTTGGAAGAGCAAAAAACAGAATGTGGTTGCTTGGTCTTGTACAGAAGCAGAATATCGGGGAATGGTTATAGCAACATGTGAGCTAGTTTGGATCAAACATTTGCTTAAGGAGTTGAAATTTTGTGAAATCAGCAAGATGGAACTTGTGTGTGATAATCAAGCTGCCATTCATATTGCATCAAATCCAGTGTTGCATGGGAGAACTAAACACATTGAGATTGACTTTCACTTCGTCAGAGAAAAGATACTCTCAGGATATATTGCTATAAAGTTTGTGAAGTCGAATGATCAGCTTGCAGATATTTTCACCAAGTCCCTCACTGGTCCTCGTATTAGTTACATATGTAACAAGCTCGGTACATATGATTTGTATGCACCGGCTTGAGGGGGAATGTTAGATAGTTATGTAAGTAACCCTAGTATCACATGGAATAGGAATAGAATAAGTATTGTGTATAGTTTTAAATAGGGCTATTTTAAAACATTTAATAAAATATCAATAATATATTTTTCTCCCGTGCTTTCTCATAGTGCAAAAACCTTGAATAATTCCATGGGTCTCAAAGTGATAGAAATTCACAGAGAACACCTTTTATTTGAGCTCCAATCAATGAAGAAAGTTGGGGACTACTTCTGGAAAGGGAACTATCTATTGCTTCAATATGCCCTAGCGGGTATGCAGTTGGTAGAGCAGCTGGCAAAACAAAGGTGGATAAGAGTACGTAGTCTCTCACTGTATGTATGGTTTGGAGGAGCTAGTTCAAGTAGTAGGTGACAGTTGTGGGGATTTATTGATATTAAAGATGAAACCAAAAATCACTCTCCCTGAATTCCCTTTGCCTCCCGTTGTTAAAATAAAGCTTTACTTTATTTTTTGTGTGGATGTGGACTAGTTCTGTTAGTGAATTTCTTTTCTCTGTACCGGTGCACCAATCCAAGGGATTTTCACATCTTTTTTCCTTTATATTCTTTTTCCTTACTGCTACTTCGACTTCCCTGATATCTCCTCATCCCCCGTTAGCGGTTAACCCCTAATCCAATATAGCTTCCAACGAGAAGAGTTCCCCAACCTCCTCCTTTACTCCCTTCGCCTTCTCTACCTCCCCACTTCTCTGTCTTGTTTTCCTTTCTCCTCCCACCTCCCTCTCCTCTTGCTATCTCCATTGGCCCCATTCCCATGTAATATCTTAATGCAGAACGTTGGGTACAACCATAATCTATATCCATGCTCGCCATTTTCAACATCTACTGACACCATGAATAACCTCCACCTCCCCCCCATAAATCTTAACCTAGGTATATTTGACATACTGCATCTGCATAATATATCCAGACAATCTCTGCATATGTTCCTAATTCTTTTAAGTAAATCCATACACTATAGATGCACCGAACTCTAGCTAAGTTAAGAACCACAACTTCCTCTTATTCCTTATCTACTACGCACCCCATCAACTTGCTTCATATCTCAAGCTTCAAGAAGTTACTCCCTAAACCATCTTTGGCCTCTGTATAGGACTCTCGTAGTTTCCTCTTTCATACGAACGCGGAAGCATAAATAACAAGAAGGCAAATAAAGATAGAATTTAGCAAAAAACAAATTAAGGAATTGGAAATAAAACTTGAAAGAACACAAATACTCGATCCAATTAAAACTTAACTCACCCTAAGTTATATGAATAACCCTCAAGGGGAAGTAATCCCCTTAAAAGCCACCTTAACACGTCTCAAATCAACAAAGGAATTCTTCCTTAACAATACCCCTAAAGGAGTTCATACTCAATATCATAAACAAGCTAAAATGAAATGTACCCTACAATTAGCTATTTATAGTAAGCCCTAATGGCTATTACTTAAATGGCCACAAGGTCTTAATTGGAGGGTTTGCAATTCTGCCCGGAAAACAATGAAGTGTGATCATGGCATAAGGTGTGTGATTGCATAGTTATATTTTTGAGCTGTTGTGTGATGGCGCTATCCTCACGCGATGTCCTCACATTATGGCGCTATCCTTATGCGATGGCGCCTGCTGGGCCTGAAGGTATTCTAATGCGATAGTGGCCTCAGTAGCGCGATAGTGCTTCGTTGCCCGACACTCCTCCCACATCGTGGAATCTGCATTCTTAAAAGGGAAGTCCTTATTTTCTTTGAAATGTGTTCTGCTTCCACTGCCAGTATTGTTGAGTATAGAGAGATGAATGACTGAGATATTCTCCTAGTAAGGAACTGTGAAGTTTGAAAATTAGACAATTTATTGTCTTAGCGGGGAAACTAGATCAGGTAAATATGAACTAGCGTAGAGAGGATAGAATAAGGTAGAACAGAGATAAGTGTGGAGCATTTACATTTACAGACAGTATTATCCACACATCACCCTGGAAGCTGATTTGGAAGATAGGCTCTTATCAGCACGAGCTACTTTAGTTGGATACTGATGCATTGGGTTTTTCTGACCCAAAATGAGCTGATGTAATAGGTAATTACAGTATAGATGATGGCAAACATATATATGTAGATTTTGAGAAGAAGAAAATGCTTCTTATATTTCTGTGTATTTCTTACATGCCTAAGCAAAGGTATTTATACACCAAGTCCTATGACTATTTTAGGAAGGAAAATAAATTACAATCAATTTACCATCTATTACAATCAATCAGAATATAATCAAATCTTAAGCAGAATCATATCTTCTAAATCAGAATCAAATCTTTCCTAATAATTAAGTCAATCAACACTTAAGCAGAATCATATCTTCTAAATCAGAATCAAATCTTTCCTAATAATTAAGTCAATCAACACTCCCCCTCAAGTTGGTGCAAAGATGTCGCACATGCCCAACTTGCAAACCAGTGTATGAAAAGTTCGTTTGTTGAGACCCTTGGTAAACACACCAGCTAACTGTTTTTCCGATGGCATATGAAACAAACTCAAGACACCAGTTGTAATTTTTTCTTTAATGAAGTGTCGATCAATTTCTACATGCTTTGTTCAGTTATGCTGGATTGGATTATGAGCTATACTGATGGCAACCTTATTGTCACAGTACAAGAAAATTTTTCCTTTTTCAGACAGTCTCAATTCCTCTAGTAGCTTTTGTAGTCAAAGCAGTTTGCAAACACCCTGGGCCATAGCTCTATATTCTGCCTCCGCACTTGATCTAGCAACTACACTTTACTTCTTGCTTCTCCAAGTAACTAAGTTTCCTCCTACGAGCGTACAGTAACCGGATGTAGATCTTCTGTCATCCAGAGATCCAGCCCAATCCGCATCTGTAAAGGCTTCTATTTGGAGGTGCTCATGTTTGGAGAAAAGTAGACCTTTCTTTGGAGCAGACTTCAGATACCGCAAAATGTGAACGACAGCTCACATATGAGGATCTCGGGATCATGCATGAACTGACTCACCAGGCTAACTGAATAGGCTATGTCTGGTCTAGTGTGGGAGAAATAAAGAGTCTTCCAACCAACCTCTGATATCTCTCCTTATCAACTAACTCTCCAACTCCGCTTTATAACTTGTGATTGCTTTCAATGGGCGATTCTGCGGGTCTACAACCTGTCATACCAGTTTCTTTCAAGAGATCCAGAATATACTTCCTTTGAGAAATAAAGATTCCCCATTTTGATCTAGCAACCTCAATTCCCAAGAAGTACTGCGATTTCCCTAGATCCTTGATCTCAAATTCATGTGCCAACAACTTCTTCAATCGGGCCATCTCATCTTTCTCATCTCCTGTCATTACTATGTCATCAACATAAACTATGAGAAGAGTGAGTTTACCCGTATGATGTCTTGTGAAGAGAGTGTGATCATCATTGCTTTGTTGGTAACCAAAGGAGATCATTGTTTTGCAGAATCTGTCAAACCAAGCTCTAAGGGATTGCTTCAGTCCGTACAAGGCTTTCTTCAATCTGCATACCTTTTCTTGACTTTGTGCAGTATCAAATCCAGGAGAAATCTCCATGTACACCTCTTCTTCTAAGTCTCCATGAAGAAATGCATTATTCACATCAAACTGTTGCAAGTCCCAATCAAGATTAGCTGCACAAGACAAAAGAATTCTAATAGTGTTCATCTTAGCAACATGGGCAAATGTCTCTTGATAATCCACTCAATAAATCTGAGTGAATCCCTTAGCCACCAATCTTGCTTTGAATCTTTCAATCGAGCCATCAGCTTTGTGCTTCACAGTGAAGACCCATTTGCAGCCAACCAACTTCTTGTCTGGTGGTGAAGTAACAAAATCAAAGTCTCATTTTTTGACAAGGCCTTCATTTCTTCAGTCATAGCTTGTTTCCATTTAGGATCTGCAAAAGCTTCCCTCCAATTCTGGGGAATAGACACAAAAGAAATAGACAAGGCAAAGGCTCTATAGGAGGGAGACAAAGAATTATAGGAGACAAAATTAGATAAAGGGTGTTTGGTGGTGCAAGATCTGACTCTTTTTCTGTGAGCAATAGGTTCATCTAACTCATTAGGAAATGTAGATAACTCACCAGTAGAAGAAGGTTCAGATTCGGTAGTTTGCATGATGGCTTCTTATGTTCTATTTTTTCTTGAGTAAGTTTTCAAATCAGGCCTATCTAAACGCCCAATACCCCCCCCCCCCCCGAATTCTCTCTCTAGTTTCACTTTCCACTGTGACAATGTCATCAAGAGGTCCAGTAATGGAACTAGGTAGAATCACCTCTTCCTTGTTACTGCTCTCCCCCTGAAGAGGTTATGAGGTAATATTGAAATAGGACTCAGATTCTCAAAAAGTAACATCCATGCTAACAAAAGATCTCCTACAGGGAGGATGATAACATTTGTAACCTTTCTGTGTCGGAGAATACCCAATGAAAACACTTTATTACTCTAGGATCAAGTTTCCCAGAATTTCTAGTGTGGAGAAAGAAAAAACATCGAAACATCTTGGGAGGAATAATATATTCATTCTTACCTTTTAAAGCTTCCAGAGGACTTTGAACTTAAGGGTTTTAAGTGGCATTTTGTTGATAAGATAGGCAGCCACTAGAATAGCATCCCTCAATATGGTTTTGGTAGATGCATGGTGAACATAAGAGATCTTGCTACTTCTAATAAATGCCTATTTTTTCTTTCAGCGACCCCATTTTGTGCACTAGTCTAAGTACAACTAGTCTGATGGACTATCCCATTGGACTCCAAATAAGCACCGAATCTTTTATCCATGTATTCGCTGCCATTGTTAGTTCTCAAGATTTTTATTTTGGCATCAAACTGAGTACAAATCATCTTATGAAATGACTGAAAACAAGAGAAAACTTCACTTTTGGCTTTTAACAAATATACCCAAGTCATCCTAGTGCAGCAATCAATGAAAGTAACAAACCATCGACTACCAGACAAAGAATCAGTTTGTGTAGGACCCCATACATCAGAATGAATAGTCATAAACGGAGTTGTGCTTCTATTATCACTTGCAGGATAAGAGTTTCTAGTATACTTGGCATATTCACACGCATAACAGAACAAAGATTCAAATTGAGTCCTTGAAAACAAATCGGGATATAACCTCTTCAAAACAAAGAATGATGGGTGTCCTAACCGTCTATGCCGCTGTATTATTTCTTGCTTGACATCCTTACTTTCCCTAAAAATGGTTTGACCAGAGTTTTTAATTCCATCTAATATATACAAGTCATCATGCAATCTACCACTGCAATCCTTTTCCCTGTTTGAAGATCCTAAAAAATACAATGATCGGGAAAGAACTCGATTTTACAGTTTAGAACTTTGGTGATGGCACTAACAGATAAAAGATTGACAGGGAACTTGGGGACATGGAGTACGGATGATAGTTTAATATTAGGAGTACGGATGATAGTTTAATATTAGGAGTACAAACGACATAACTTGTTCCAGAGATAGGTGTTAAAGAACCATTGGCTATGTTAACGTTATCTCCTTGAGACATGGAGAATAGTTTTGAATGCCTTTAGAAGAGCCTGTCATGTGTCTATTTGCACCAGAATCAACAATTCAAAAATTAAGGTGAGCAGCAAAGGCAGTACCTGATTGCATATAATTGGATGTGGCAACATTAGCGGAGTCAAGTTTGGGTAGGAGGCGACGAAGAAGCTGAATTTCATCCGAAGAGAAGATTTCTCCAAAAACCGTCTCCTTGAATGTCTCATATTGAAGAAAATTGTTCAAAAATAATCTGTCTCGCCGGAAACCAAATCTGTCTTGACGGAACTAGAAGGGGTTTGTGTTGTGGACAGCCGCCAAAAGAGAGAAAACTCGACCTGTTTGATAAAAACGGAACCCTAGTGCTGCGAGGGAGATTAGTCACCTCAAAAAGGCAGCAATGACTCTGATACCACGTTGATTTTGAGAAGAAGAAAATGCTTCTTATATTTCTTCTGTGTATTTCTTACATCCCTAAGTAAATTTATTTATACACTAAGTCCTATGACTATTTTAGGAAGGAAAATAAATTACAATCAATCACAATATATTCAAATCTTAATCTTAATCAAATCTTTCCTAATAAATAAGTCAATCAATAATATATTTACTGTGTGCGGTAGCCTGTTGTTTGGTCTGCAATGGGTAATGCAACATATACTTTAAAGAGGCCTTCACCAACTGGAGTGATGTAATGTGGAGAATCATAAAGTGGAGAATCATGAAGAAAACTGCAGCAAGCTATCCTAAGTTACACTGTCTAGACAACTTTAGCTTTTTCCTTGTTCTGGATTTTTTAACTTGAATTCATCTGAAAGCAAAATTTGCTTTAAGATGAGTAGGCTTTTTGTGCTTTGGTCCTTATGTGAACTCTCATTATGTGTCCTCTTATAGAAGGCTCAATTAACGAGATTTTTTCCCAATTCTAGCTTTGATAGGTGGAATGAAAATCCTACCCTATAGAAAAGTAACTAAAATGGCTTTCCGTGAAGTTCCTAGGTTCGAGTTAATCCGCGCTTTTATAAAGAGTCTTAGTGCATGCTGCCTGGTAGGCTTTTGCTTTCGACATGAACTCAGAAGGAAGCAACTGGACTATGTAGATGGGTTTAGAATAAGAATTGGGTGATTTATTTCAATAATACCCACATTTGATGATATTATGCACAGGCAGGCCGTGAACACCCAACTATTGTATAATAAAACTTAGGTAGGTTTAATCGATAGATTTTACGGCCTCCTAAAAAGATATACTGAATTCATTGCGTTCAATAGGTCAAAACATCCTTGGAAGGAAAGAAATATGAGATGCTTTAATTATCAAATTTAAAAGAACAGATGTTTTGAGGGGACATCAACTTCTATACCATCTAAAAAAAGCTAAATGTCATGTGAATCCTTTTTGTTGGTGTAATTACAGTGGTGAAGATGATGTGGGTCAATTGTGCTAGATAATTACCCCCCCCCTTTCCCAGCTTATATGTTCCATTGTGGCTTGACGTGGATATTAAGAGAGCTTTGATAATGTAAGTTGCTTCATATTTGTTGGGAAACTTGTTCATATTTCATCACAGTAAATGTGCTAAAAGATTTCTTTTTTCATTGACATCATTCTAGTACTTACTAGAAGGAAATATGACTTGTTTTGCAACAGAGGAATTAGCAAGCCAAGGATTAAGAAAGGTTTCGCATTCTGTGATTTAAGCTTTTGGGTACTGTTTCCAGTGATGCAATTATTGAAGGGATGGCATGACAAGCCTTACAATACTTCTTAAAGCTTTTCATTGAGAGGTGCTAAAATGCACGTATCTATGTGCTCTTATATCTCTAAATCTCGTAAGAATTTTCATTTTCCAGATATCAGGTGGTTGGAGGCATACCATGGCACTTACTGCTGATGGAGAACTTTATGGTTGGGGTTGGAACAAGGTTTGAGCCTTGTTTCATTATTTTTTTAGTTGAAAAACGCCGCTCATGTCCATTGCAACTTCAACTTAATGCACTACCTGCCTGTGTCTACACTTTGCTGTCTGTGTTCATTTCTTAGTTTATTCTTATCAGAAATGGAGTATTCTTCCTCACGTTCTTTTCTGTTAATCAGTCCAAAGAATTTTTTCAGGGCTTTTTTTTTGGTGCATTCTTAGGACATTTCTTATAGAGTTTGTCACATGCATTATCAACATGCCATTAATGTCTTCATGCAAATTTGTGGTATCTTTTTTTGGATTGGGTGATGATTTGTTAATTTCCTTCATGCTGTTTTGGTTCGTTGTGTTCATACGGAGTTCTAAGTAGCTATAGCCTGAAAGTTTCTTTTTATATTTAGACGAACTAGGCTCACAACTATAATGTTTTTGATGGAGAAATTATTTTCCACAATTGGAAGCTACAGACAGTTGGATAACTGAAAGCTAAATGTATTAGGTAGAAAGGCACCCAAAGGGACTTGTGTGCAAAACATATGAAAAAGAAAACGCAAAACTACGTATTTCCAGAATATCAGTGCACTACCTTTCCAATTCTATATCACTTGTACATTATCATTGCTAATATTTGGAATCTCATTTTCCATTGTTAAACCTTCTGTTATAATAGTCCATACTGCATTCCAGGCGTCTCGGTTGCCTTATTTCATGTGTTTTTTTTGCCTTGGCATGTACTCTTTGTCGCCTCCCTCCAGCCAGTTTTATTTAATGCTAAGTAATAAAGCCTTTATGGAAGACACCATTTCACGTTCAACTCTGTCTATTCTTGTTATACTTATAATTGCTAGATGTGGCCGACATACTTTTACTATTCTCAGCCTATTTTGTTACCTGGTAATCAACTTGATTTAAATGAGAAAATCTGTTTATATGCTTCATAATCATTTTACTTGGTCCTCAATTCAGTTTTTCTTGATCATGCATATCCTTTGCATAAGGCGGCATTCAATCACCTGTTGCTTGATGCAAACATCCTTTTAGTATCAGATAGAACTTCGCATAGGTTTATCTTATTGAGTTGGTGTCTTGTTTTTCCTCATGAGCAGTTTGGACAAGTTGGTGTTGGTGACAATGTTGATCATTGTTCACCTGTACAAGTGAAATTTCCACATGATCAGGTACTGCTTTGTAAGTTCAGCAGAAATGCGCTCTAGTCTTTGTCATCTATGTGCTGTCATTATCGCCTTACCTGAGAGGTCTTGAAGAAACAAAAAAAAAACATTTGACATTTTACTTTTTTTAAAATGGCAGAAAGTAATTCTGATCTCATGCGGTTGGAGGCACACACTTGCTGTTACAGAAAGACAGAATGTCTTTTCCTGGGGAAGAGGTACAAATGGTCAGCTAGGTCATGGGGAGTCTGTTGATAGGTAATAACTGCAAGCATATCGAGTATTTAAACTCGTTGATAGAGCATTGAGATCTATAGTTGAATGATCTATGCTATGCTTTTTTTGGTCCTTAAAGCAGCTTCTCATACAACAACCCAGTATAATCTGACACGTGGGTCTGGGGAGGGTAGTGTGTACGCAGACCTTACCCCTTACCTTGGAGGTAGAGAGGTTGTTTCCGATAGACCCTCGGCTCAAGGGAAGATGAAAAAAAAGCAGTAGCAACAATCGGTAACAACAATAAGATAATAAGAAAACAAAATGAAAGGAACATGTAGTAATAAAAATCTAACAATAATAGAATACAAAACTAACACTACTACTGGTATGGCAAGAAACACTCTCGACTACCTACTAGCCTTCTACCTAAATTCTCGACCTCCACACCTTCCTATCAAGGGTCATGTCCTCAGTAAGCTGAAGTAATGCCATATCCTGTCTGATCACGTTTCTCCAATACTTCTTTGGCCTACCTTTACCTCTTCTCATACCCACCAAGGGGAACCTCTCACACCTCCTTACCGAAGCATATGTGCTTCTCCTTTTCACATGCCCAAACCATCTAAGCCTCGCTTCCTGCATCTTGTCCTCCATCGGGGCCGCTCCCACCCTTGCACGAATAACTTCATTTCTAATTTTATCAATCCTGGTATGCCTTTACATCCATCTCAACTTGAATTCAAAAGAGAGTACTTGGGTTCTCCCAATAACTAAAAAGTGTAGCATGCCTGAATCTAACTGGGATTCGCGTTGGTGGAGGAACTGGATCGGAAAAAAGAGGGATTCTAGTTGTAAGATATCTAACGAAACCGTCGTTGGATATGAGATCTTATTCAACGAGAAAGATCTCAAATATCTGGAGTTTCTTTTTATATATTATATGGATGATCCGATCCGCAAGGGCCATGATCGGGAATTGTTTGATCGTCTTTTTCTGAGGAAGAGTCGAAATAGAATCAACTTGAATTCAGGACTGCTATTCTAAATCTTAGTGAAACACTGGATTTCTTATCCCATGTCTGCTTTTCGTGAAAAAATATCAATTGAAATGGAGGGTTTCTTCAAACAACAAGGGGATGGGTCAACTATTCAATCAAATGATATTGAGCATGTTTCCCATCTCTTCTCGAGAAACAAGTGGGCTATTTATTTGCTTCTCATCTCTACTACTTTCATCTTCTTGATATGAGAATTCTTAATTGGCCAACACTCTGCCCCATACAACATAGTCGGTCTAACAACTACTTTGTAGAACTTACCTTTAAGTTTAGGTGGTAGATTCTTCTCGCATAAAACATCTGATGCAAGCCTCCATTTCACCCTCCCGCTCCAATACGATGTGTAACATTCTTGTCAATCTCCTGTTTCCTTGGATAATAGACCCAAGATACTTGAAACTATCTTAGGGATAACTCGTGTATCAAGACTCACGTCCATGTCTGCTTCATTGGTCTCGTCACTGAACTTGCACTCCAAGTATTCTGTCTTGGTCCTATTCAACTTGAAACCTTTAGACTCCAGGGTCTGTCTCCAAACCTCCAGTCTCACGTTAACATTGCCTCGCGTCTTGTCAATCAATACAATGTCATTCGCAAAAAACATACACCATGGCACCTCCCATTGAATGTGGCGGGTCAGTGTGTCCATCGCCAAGGCAAATAAAAACTAGCTAAAAGATGACCCCTGGTGCTACCCCATTACAATTGAAAAGTGGTCAGAGTCCTCCCATTGTCCTCACCGGGGTTTTAGCTCCATCATACATGTCCTTAATCACCCTAGTGCAAGCAACAGGAACACCTTTGGCCTCTAAACATCTCCATGGAACCTCCCTTGGGGCTTTGTTGCAAGCTTTCTCTAGATCAATGAACACCATATGCAAGTCCCTCTTTCTCTCCCTATACTGCTCCACCAACCTCCCTACAAGGTTAATGGCTTCCGTAGTCGAACGTCTCGGCATGAATCCGAACTGGTTTTCGAAAATAGACACTCCTCCTCACCCTTGCTTCCACCACCCTCTCACAATTTTCATAGTGTGGCTCAGGAACTTGCACTTTTGGATATCACCCTTATTCTTGTACAACAGATCATCGTACTCCATCTCCATTCTTCAGGCATCTTCTTCGTCCTAAAAATGATGTTAAACAACCGAGTGACTCATTCCAAGCCTACCCTTCCTGCGCTCTTCCAAAGTTCCATCGGGATTTCGTTAGGCCCTGTCGCTCTTCCCCTGCTCATCTTACGCATAGCCCCTTCTACCTCCTTAATACTAATACGCTTATAATAACAACAATCTCGACGACTCTCGAAGTGCTCCAAATCATCTACAACAATCTCCCTATCCCCCTCTTCGTTTAGGAGTTTATAGAAGTATGTATGCCATCTACGTCTAGTATGTGCCTCTTCCATCAATACTCTGTTTTTCTCGTCTTTGATGCATTTCCTTTGGTCCAGGTCACGGGCCTTCCTTTCTCTCACCTTGGCTAGCCTGCACTGCTTCTTGTCCTCATTTTTTTTCATAATTTCTTCATACAGACGTCTAAACGCTGCAGTCTTAGCCGCTGTAACCGCCAACTTCGCCTCTTTCTTGGCCTTCTTGTACCACTCCCTATCCGTCCTCTTCTCCTCCTCGTCCTTGCTCTCCACCGACTTTAAATTCGCTACTTTCTTGTCTTCTACTTTTCCTTGCACCTCTCCATTCCACTACCTGTCCCTCTTTTATCCATCAGAGTAACCCTTTGAGACTCCTAGCACCTCTCTAGCAGTTTCCCTAATGCAGTTCGCTATCATGATCCACATACCGCTCGCGTCCCCACAACTCCTCTAAGCCCCCATAGCCACCAACTTCTCCCCCAACTCCCAAGCTTTGTACTTAGTCACGGCTCCCCACTTGATTTTAGGTTGACCATACACAACCCTCTTATCCCTCTTCCTCATTATCTTCAAGTCCATCACCAAGAGCCTATATTAGATCAAGAGATTCTCATTCGGGATAACCTTGCAATCCGTGCAAAGACCTTTATCACACTTCCTAAGGAGTAGGTAGTCAATCTTGGCCACCGCACTCTGGAAGGTAACCAAGTGCTCCTCCTTCTGAAAATTCGAGTTAGCTATCACCAAATCAAAGGCTTTAGTGAAATCCAACAGCGAAGTTCCACCTTCGTTTCTATCCCCAAAATCGAAGCCTCCATACACATCGTCATAACCCTGGAAGTCGTCCCGATGTGGTCATTGAAGTCACCTCCTATAAAAAGCTTCTCGGTAAGCGGAATACCACACACAAACTCGTCCATATCATCCCAGAAACGCCTTCTGACCTTCTCGTCCAATCCCACCTGAGGTGCGTAGGCACTAATAACGTTTAAAGTCAGCCCTCCAACAACGAACTTAATAGCCATCAGCGTGTTGTTCACCGTTCTAACCTATACTACTAGCTCCCTGAGTTCCTTATCCGCCAAAATACATACACCATTCTTACCCTTCCCACTTCCCGAGTACCACAGTTTATACATGTCTACATTCCGTGTCTTAGACCTCACCCATCTAGTCTCATGGACACACGCTATACTAATCTTCCTCTTCTGAAGGATTTTCACTTACTCTATAGACTGCCTCGTCAAAGTCCCTACGTTCCAAGACTCAACTCTCAACCTCGAGGCTCCCTTATCACCCTTGCCTCCCGCCCCACCCGAGGACACGACCTTACTCTACCATTATTCATATCACGTCGGGGAGCAGGACCGGTGCTCAACCGAGATAACCAGTCAAGTAAGTCTACCTGGTGCCTACTATCTACCCTTGTCCATGAATGATTTAAGAAGAAATAATATGTAATAATCTACCGAGAATATAGAAATATGCAACATTGATTTCCATTACTTCAGGAACCCATTGTAGTTGACAAAATATTACAACCCAATGGTTTTAAGTGGAAGCATAATGGCAACGACATTTATAATTTCCCCCATACTTACATGACCCACAATGTGTCTACAGAGCCTCTAAACCGTCATGAGTAAAGTAAGGAAGTGCCGGTGACAGGGCCCTGGCTATACCCAAAATAATATACAAAAAGACCAAAATACAACATGAGGACCTCGGTGTAGAGTAGAGCTCACCACAACCAGCTGAAGAGAGGGTATACTCCTTTCGGGAATCTGTGCCGCCTGCTGAGGTATCATCTACATCCATTAAAGATGCAGTATCCCCGGCCAAAAGGACGTTAGTACATATGGAATAGTACTAGTATGTAAAGCTAAGTACCCCCATGAAATGGAATGTCAACATAAGGAGAGAACACATGGAAATAGGTAGAAAATCAATATGGAAATGACATGTTAAAGCATAAGGAAAAAGTGTAACATGAGTAAAACCTTCAAATAAACATTAACATTTTAGTGGGGAGATCATTAGTTATCGACATAGGAACATATAACCAATATATGCGCTGCATGGCGTCCGATCTCGACCCGATCGGCTAAGCCGTCTCACCACAATGTCGTGTGAATCGACATGACTTTGCTAGCAATACATTCATCCCAATTAAAGGTCATAATCTCATCATAGTGCGAAGGGGACTTGTCCCCAATTGCCTTCCTACACCGGCACGTGTAGTTTCGGGTATAGGTCTTTGCAACCTATACCTTCTCGGTTACATAACAATACTCCCAAAAATATTTCTTTAAAGCATTTCATAGAACCTTTCTTTTTCATTGTACCTTTTGGACATACATCATCATTCTCATTTTTGGCAAAAATGGCTAAATATCATCTCCATTCTTTTATTTCATTCACTTGCCATGGATTTTCGAAAGTCATAGAAATGTATTTAAAACATCGGATAGCCATAACTGCAAACACATGAAAGCTTAAACATTTGAAATAAATTTCAAAGAGTTGAAATAAATTTCAAAGAGGAGAGCATAACGATGGAAAATGTAACATAAATCGAGTTTATAAGCTTTTAGTAATTCAAACATTTGAGGCAATTTAATGCCTTAACCTTGGTCTTAACTCCATCTTACATATCCTTAATCACCCTAATTAATGCTATAGAGACACCTCTCACCTTCAAGCACCTCCATAAAACCTCTCTTGGGACTTTGTCGTATGCTTTTTCTAGATTGACAAACACCATATGCAATTCCTCTTTCTCTCCCTATACTATTCCACCAACTTCCTGATGAGATGAATGGCTTTGTGGTAGATCACCCCGGCATGAAACCAAACTGGTTCTCAGGTACAAATACTTTTCGCCGCACCCTCATCTCCACCACCTTCTCCCAGACTTTCATAGTGTGACTTAGCAGCTTGATACCCTTATAATTATTGCAGTTTTTGATATCTCCCTTGTTCTTGTACAGCGGGATCATCATAATCCACTTCCATTCTTCGGGCATCTTGGAAGTCTTAAAAATAATATTAAACAGGCCGGTGAGCCTTTCCAAGTCTTCCCTGTCTGCGCTCTTCCAAAACTCCACCGGAATCTCATCGGGCTCGGTCGCCCTAACCCCTGCTCATCTTACGCATAGCCTCCTCCACCACCCCAACCCTAATACGTCTACAATACTCAAAATCTTGGCGACTCTCGATGCGCTCCAGATCACTCAGCACAATGTTCCTATCTCTCCTCATTTAAGAGCTTATGGAAATACGTCTGTCATCTTCGTCTAATATGCACCTCTTCCATCCTCATCTTTGATGTGCTTCATTTGGTCCAGATCACTGGCCTGCATCTCTCGCCTTTGCTAGATTGTACATCTTCTTGTCCGTGCCTTTGCCTTCAAGTTCTTCATACAAGCATCCTAACGCCGCTGTCTTTGCTGCCGTGACTGCTAGCTTCGCTCCCCTCTTAGTCGTCTTGTACAACTTTTTTGCTCGTCCTCATCTTCACCTAGTCTCTACTCCCTACCAACTTCAAATACGCCGCCTTCTTGACCTTCACTTTCCCTTGAACCTTTCCATTCCACCTAGTCTCCTCTGTGCCTCATAGAGTAGCCCTTAGAGACCCTTACCACCTCTTTAGCTACCCCCCCGATACAATTCGCTGTCTTGGTGCACATGCTACTAGCATCCCCACTACTCAAGCAAGCCCCCATACCCCTTAGCTTCCCCTAACTCCCGAGCTTTGTCCTTAGTCAACACTCCACATTCGATTTTGGGTTGACCATGCGCAACCCTTTTCTTCCTCTCCCTCTTAATCCCCAAATCCATAACCAAGAGCCTATGCTGGGTCACGAAGTTCTCGCTCGAGAAAACTGTGAGAAAGCACGGGAAAAAATATATTATTGATAAGTGTTTTACAATAGCCCTATTTATATACAATATTTACATATACCTAAAGCCTTCTATACCAATATGGGACACTATACATGAACTAATTCTAACACTCCTCCTCAAACTGGTGTATATAAATTATATGTATCGAGCTTGTTACATATATAACTAATACGAGGACCAGTAAGAGACTTGGTGAAAATATCTACAAGTTGATCATTTGACTTCACAAACTTTGTAACAATATCTCCTGAGAGAATCTTCTCTCGGATGAAGTGACAGTCAAACACAATGTGTTTGGTCCTCTCATGGAACACTGGATTTGATGCAATATGAAGGGCAGCCTGATTATCACACACAAGTTCCATCCGACTGATTTCTCCAAATTTTAATTCTTTGAGCAACAGTTTGACCCAAACTAGCTCACATGTTACAAGAGCCATAGCTCGATACTCTGCTTCTGCGCTAGGCGGAGCAACTACATTCTGTTTCTTGCTTTTCCAAGAGACCAAATTACTTACTACTAAAACACAATATCCAGATGTGGAACGCCTATCAGAAGGTGACCCTGTCCAATCAACATCTGTGTATCCAACAATATGCTCATGGCCTCGATTTTTGAATAGTAGTCCTTTGCCTGGAACTGATTTTATATGCCGAAGAATGTGAACAACTGCATCCCATTGACTATTGCAGGGAGAGTCCATACACTAACTTACAACACTCACATGAAATGAAATATCAGGTCTAGTCCCCGTGAGGTAGTTCAATTTGCCAACCAGCTGCCTATATCTTGCAGGATCACTAAGAGGCTCCCCCGTCCTGGCAGAAGCTTAGCATTCGGATCCATGGGAGTGTCAACGGGTCTGCAGCCCATCATTCCTGACTCCTCAAGAATGTCTAAAGCATACTTCCTTTGTGAAATAACAATACAGGAACTAGACTGAGCGACCTCAATACCTAGAAAGTACTTCAATCTGTCGAGATTCTTAGTCTGAAAGTGTTGAAAGAGATGCTGTTTCAGACTAGCAATGCCATCTTAATCATTGCCAATAGTAACAATATCATAGACATAAACCACCAGATAAATACGCAGATTAGGAGCAGAATGTCGATAGAACACTGAGTGATTAGCTTCACTACGAGTCATGCCGAACTCCTGAATAACTGTGCTGAACTTGCCAAACCAGGCTCGAGGAGATTGTTTCAAACCATAAAGTGACTTTCGTAATCGACATACAAGACCACTAAACTCTCCCTGAGCAGCAAAACCAAGTGGTTGCTCCATATAAACTTCATCCTCAAAGATCACCGTGGAGAAGCATTCTCAATGTCCAACTGATAAAGAGGCCAATGACGAACAACAACCATACACAGGAAAAGGCGAACATATGCGACTTTAGCCACGGGAGAGAAAATACCACTATAATTAAGCCCAAATATCTGAGTATATTCTTTTGCAATCAAACGAGCTTTAAGCCGATTAACTTGGCCATCCGGGCCAACTTTGATTGCATAAACCCAACGACAACCGATAGTAGGCTTACCTGAAGGAAGAGGAACAAGCTCCCAAGTACCACTCGCATGTAAAGCAGACATCTCGTCAATCATTGTCTGTCGCCATCCGGGATGAGATAGTGCCTCACCTGTAGACTTAGGAATGGAAACAATTGATAAAGATGATACAAAAGCATAATGGGAGTTGTACATTCATCCCAAGTTAAGTAAGGTTGAGACTCAAAGAACGTGAGATAGGCTGACATAAGATACCTACGAAGATCAGGTGAGTAGCAACGATACCCTTTTTGAACCCGAGAATAGCCAAGGAAGACACATTTGAGAGCACGAGGAGCTAATTTTTCTTTTTCGGGGGCTAAGTTATAAACTGCATCGCCCCAAAAACGCAATGGAACATGGGATTGAATGAGAAGTGCGCGTGCAATTTCAATGAGGTGTCTATTCTTTCTCTCTGCTACCATATTTTGTTGAGGAATATACGGACAAAATGTCTGATGGATAATTCCTTGAGAAGGCATAAACTACTGAAACTGAGAGGATAAATATTCTAAGGCATTATCACTACGAAAAGTTCGAATAGAAACAACAAACTGAGTTTTAATTTCAGCACAAAATCTTTGGAATATAGAGAATAGCTCAGAACGATCTTTCATTAGGAAAATTCAAGTACATCTTGAGTAATCATAAATGAAACTTACAAAATAACGAAATCCTAAGGTTGAACTGACTCTTTTAGGACCCCATATATCAGACTGAACTAAAGGAAAAATAGACTCTGCACGATTCTCAACACTACGTGAAAATGTAGCTCGAATATGTTTCCCAAGTTGACACAACTCACAAACTAATTTAGACAAGCTAGTCAAACTAGACACCATCTTCTGAAGCTTGGATAAATTTGGATGTCGTAAACGTCTGTGAATTAGGTCTGGAGTATCTGTAGTTTGACATTTGACATATTGTAGAGGGATTGCGTGAGTTAAGGTATTAAAGGCCTGATTCACGCCCTGTGCCAATCGGCTGTCTCGTATAATGGTCCTGCATAATAAAAGAATCATCAATAAAATATATACCACAACGGAGGGCACGAGTCAAACGACTAACAAATGTGAGATTAAAAGGACAATTAGGGACATAAAGAACAGAATCTAAAGTGACAGGGGACATGAGATTAGCTTGTCCAACTCCCTTTGCTTTTGTTTGGACTCTATTAGCTAGAGTAACGTTGGGAAGAGATTGTGAATAAACAATATTGACAAAAGTGTCCTATTACTAGAAATATGATCAGAGGCGCCCGAGTCCATGACCCATGGTCCAAGAATAGTAGACTGGAAAACACAAGCAAAGGAATTACCTACCGCAGAAGTATCAGTCTTAGTGATAGAGGCTACTTGTGGAGGTGTCTGCTTAGTTGCTTGATACTGAAGGAACTCATTATACTCCCCTTCAGATAAAGAAACCCCCTGGTTACCTACAGTCTCAGTCTGAGCAATATGAGCATTTCTAGGTGGTCGACCATGCAAAGAGTAACACACCTCACGAGTGTGCCCAAGCGTGTTACAATGAGAACACTTTGGTCGAGTTCTTCAAAAATGACCTCCTCCTCCTCCTCTATTCTCCATAGTCTAAGGTACTCGATTTTCCACTGTCTGGGATCCGAGAACAGAGGAGTTAGTTATCCGTGATGAGATCACTATATGACTGGGCGCTGCAGCAAGGCGAAGTAATTGAGAGTATTTCATCAACTGTGGGGACAACCGGACTAGCCAAAATTTGGTCGCTTAATGTATCAAGGTCATTAGGATGTCCAGCGAGGGTAAGAACTAGAAACATCTTCTGTCATTGCTCTTGTTGCTTTTCAACACTAGCAGAAACTAGCATCAACTTCTCAAATTACTCAATGACTGCCTGTACTTGTCCCAAGTAAGTAGACATATCTAATTCTTGTTTCTTTAAATTTGTCATTCGCGATATCACATCATAGAAACGAGATATGTCATTAGTGTATAAAGTGCGAGCCTTTTCCCAAACTAAATAACATGTATGGAATGGACAAAACAAGGGCATCAACTTGGAATCAATAGATTGCCACATGATACTACATAACTGAGCATCGATCTTCTTTCAAAGTGCTTTGGCCTTTTCATCTCTTTCGCTAGACTTTTTGGTTAAATGATCTTGAACACCTTGACCTTTATACCACAACTTGACAAACGAAGCCCAAACTTAGTAGTTTGAATTTCCCATTAAAGGTTCTGAGGTAATCATAACACTGGAACTTTTAGGGCCCGTGTTTTTAGACGCAAAAAATCAAATCCCAAAGACATCATTGGATTGAAGAGAGGCCTAGCAAAATCACCAAATAACAGATTGAATCAACTGTTACTCGCTGAAACAGACAAAGGAAACACTGTAATTGCTGGAAAAACTAATGTAGCTGCTAGAAAATCAGTGTAGTCGTGGGAAAAATCTCAAAGTGCTCGGAATAAAAAAAAAACAGTATGGGTAGGGTCGGAATTACTAGACGAGACAATTGTCTGACCAAAATGAGGGTCCAAATTGCATGAGCAATAGGTCTTACATGTAAAGGGTCCTGTACCCACGACTCAAAATTTCCTTGCCAAGCTACAATCCCGATTCATGGATCTCTCGGTTTGAGAAATCAAAATAAGAGGCTCGAACGATTTCTTCGGACTCTTTTTCCAATTCGATAAATATTCGTTGATTGTATATTTCATTATATTTCTATGATTTAGAAAATCCTTTTTTGCCTTGGAATGAATAAATGGAAGAAAAGGGGTTGATATTGGTACAATCTGATCCATTATCAGAGAGCAATCCTGAACCTGAAGAAATTTTTTCAAAAAATGGCCGGAACAAGTGTCACACGCCAGCGCGTGGGTCTGACGCGCCGCCGGCGTCAGAGCTTCTTCAAGCGCGTGGCTAAGGTTCTTCCGGTGTTGTTTTCTAGGGTTTGGTCGCCTGTGAATTCTGCACCTGCTGGTGGTGTTACTTTTCATAAAAAAAAACACCGGAGAAGAGGTGACGCAAAAACAACTTGAAATTCACCGGAAAAAAGACACGGTGACTGTCCCGGACTCACTGGTTACCGCACAACGGGGATTTCTCACTAGTTGCTCTGGTACCATGTGAGGAAGCACGGAAAAAAATATATTATTTATGTAGTCCATTCATTAAATCCATCAGATGATGGTATGATGGTATTTCCTGGACTCTCTTTTCATGTGAAATTGGTGTAAGAAATGTTTGACATTCGTTCTTAAAAAGGGGGATTAAGGTCGGTATTCCAAATGTTACTGATCACTGAAATTTTACGACTTTATTTTGGTCTTTGCTTGACATCTGTTGGTTTAGAATAACAGTGGGCTTTTTGTTTATTGTGATATATGTGCATGTTGGATACGTTTTTTTTTTCTTTTTGGCACACAACTGTCAAGTTCAGGTATACAACTACGGATATTCAGTATCTCTGATATATAAAAAACGAAAAAGGTCCAAATATGCCCTTGTACTATACGAAATTGAGCACATTTGCCCTTCGTTAATACTTTAGCTCAAATATGCCCTTACCGTCACATAGTTGGTCCATATATGCCGTTAGAGTTATACAGTTGGCCCATATATGCTCTTTTCGAAACGGAATCCACCCAAACTAATTAGCTCTTTCGTTAATTATATTAAAGTGTATTACAAACACTATTTCCTTTTTATTAGTACTTTTTTTTCTCTACATTTCTCTTTTCTTTCTTCTTTTGTCTTTTCTTTTCTTTTTTTTTCTTTTTTCTTTCTCCCTTAACCGATTTCCTCCATTACTGATGTCTTCTCCATTTTCGTCACCAATTTCACTTGACAAAACTCATGAATTCCAATTAATAAATTCTCCCATAAAAATATTTTTATCGATCATATGTTTGTCAATTTTTTAATTTTTACTGAACATATATTTAATTCTAAAAAATTTAACAAAGTAAGATTGAAATAATATTTATGTACCGAAAAATCCAACAAAACCGAACAATCCAAACCGATATAATTGGTTTGGTTTGCTTTTGATAAAAACCGAACCAACACGTTCCATGTATACCCCTAATTTACATAGTTAATAAAAAAAAATAGAAAATGTCCAGCTGAAAAAAGATGAAAAAAGACTAACAACTCAAATTTATAACACTACAACTTGAACTCTAGGCTTTTAATCATTAAATTATCTTTCCGGAAACAATTTAAATATTTTGGTCTTTTGAGTATTGTTAAAGGTTGAGATGTTTTTATTATTTTAAAGTTTAAACCATAATTTTTGGAACAATTTAATTTCGTTTATTTAGAGGGCCAGTGAAATTAGAACTTGATTACCTTATGGGAGAATTTTCTTAGTAAGTAGAATTCATGAGTTTTGTCAAGTGAAATTGGTGACAAAAATGGAGAAGACATCGTAAACGGATAAGGGAGAAAGAAAAAGGAAAAGAAAAAAGAAAGAAAGAAAAGAGAAAGGTAAAGAAAAAAAAAGTACTAATAAAAAGGAAATAGTGTTTGTAATACACTTTAATAAAATTAACGAAAGAGCTAATTAGTTTGGGTGAATTCCGTTTCGAAAAGGGCATATATGGGCCAATTGTGTAACTCTAAGGGCATATATGGACCAACTATGTGACGGTAAGGGCATATTTGAGCTAAAGTATTAACGAAGGGCAAATGTGCTCAATTTCGTTTAGTACAAGGGCATATTTGGACCTTTGCCCTATAAAAAATGGGTAGTAGTGGCCTTCTCATGTTAGTTGTCTCCAGCAGTTCAGAAAATCTTATGCATTAGATGTTGCCTGCAGTTTAAATATTATATACTGCATCATTATTAATGCTTAGGGAATTCATTTGTCTTAAACTCCGTTAAATCATTGTTTAGTTGACTTCCATTGTCAATGCTGAATCCTACTTGTGAAATAATTAACTACGACAATGTAGTTTCTGGTCAAGTATCTTCAAATGTATTCTGGTTTGTGGTTTTTGAGAGCCACGAAGGTACAACAAATATATTAGTGTCTGGAAAAAATGACCCAGACCATGTATTTTCTTCCTTTCATTTTTAGCTTCATAGTTCATCTCCTCAGAGCTGTGCAAAGCTTGAGTTGTATTTCAGGGTTGGCGTCAACACATAAATAACTTTTCTGTCTAAATTGTGCACCTGCTATATTGCAAGTTGTTTAGTTGTAGCAGGGCTCATCAAACTTTTAGGATGGTTTTCCTAAGTGAATGACTATTTATTTTCATTGTAATATTATCACATAATGAAGTTCTCAATATAAACAATTTGGCACCCTCATATCATCTGTAATATTACTCACATAATGAAGTCCTCAATGTAAACAATTTTGCACCCTCATATCATCTAAATAGTGTAATCTCCAGGTAGGAATTAACTGTAGTGCTATATTTTAATAGGTTAAAGTGGCGCCGTGGATAATGACATCTGTTCTCTATTTTCAACATTCTGCTTTAGTGAACTAACACAATTTCATGCTATGGTACTTCCAAAATTAAACTTACTGATGTTCGTGAGATGTGAAGGAATGTCCCGAGGATAATAGAAGCATTAAGTGTTGATGGATCAAGTGGACAACAAATTGGGTCTTCGACTTCTGACCCATCAGCTGGTTTGCATCTGCTTCGCCTTCCCCATCTCTCTCTCTCTCTCTCTCTCTCTCTCTCTCTGGTTACTTCTTCATAATCTTTTCTTTCACAAAATTAAATGATACTGTATATCTGATATTTTCTCAAAACTTTTGTTCAGCTGAAAAATCTTGGGTTTCACCTACAGAGAGATATGCTGTTGTTCCAAATGAAAATGTAAGCTCTCCATTCAAGCAAGCTTTATTTTGTTGAATGGTCTAAAATAGCATCAGCATTGTCCCATTAAAAATTATACATTTGTGCAATGGGCACATCAAAATTTATTTCAGGTGGTGGTTGGTTAGAGTATGATCGGGTTAAGTTTATACCCCGGATATATGGTCGATGCAACTTCATAACTATGCATATTTTGCTGGTTCGTAAAATGATTTCCCAGGTTATGCCATTTTTAGTGAAATCACTTGATTCCACTTAGGAGAAATGTCCAAAACGATATTTGTATTTTTGAATTTCAAGTTGCATGTCTTCCCGTCTTATCAGCGGATAACTCAAAGTTAACTATCAGATGTCAGATATCCTTCTCTTCGAAAACTTTAAAGGTGACATGAAATGATCCGAGATATTATGTTCTACCTGCAGGTGCCCAAGCAAACAGTGACTTCAGTAAAAGGGAACGGAAACGACGTAAATGTGCCTGAAAATGATGTGAAAAGGATACGGCTATGAGATTTTTAGTGTATGCATGTAACAGTTTGACGTTTGCTGGTGGACTTTCTGCACTGATATCTGCTTTTCAAATAATAATATACCTCTATTTAAGTCGCTAGGCAACGGGCTATGCAGATCTGCATTTCTTTTTATGATTTTTGTTGGCTTTTTTATTTTATTTTTTTTTGGGGGGGGGAGGTGGGGGGGGGAGCGGGTGTCATAGCATGTGATGATCTTGTCTTGTCTTAGCTTCCCATTGTTCATTATTCCTACATTGTCACAAGAGAGTTGATTTCAGTTCAATTTACCCTAAGTTAGAGGGAGAACTACAATTTCTACAGGTCTTCGGGTGTAATTGCTGGTTTTAGAACAAGTAAATTTGAAAGTGCTATATGTTCTTGCACGAAGACACATGAAATGAGGTTTTGATCACCAATAGTGTTTGATCCGAGCATAATAGATTGATCAACCGAAGAGGAACTCTCTATGATATCTCAAAACTTTGTTGGGATCAAACACACCCTCAAGTATACGCGGTCAATAAGTAATAATAGTGATAAAGTAAAGTATTGTTCCAATGAGAACTTATAATTAACAATCAATTAAATTAAACTAGTATGAATTATCTATTTAAGTGATTCCTTAAGTTGTGGTTATTAACTAAGCTATTGCAAAAATTATAAAGCAATTAAATATACTAGAGATATAACGAAACACGTAGGCAACATAGCATAAAAATTAATAGGAGAAAACTTTTCAAGGTTATAGGTTAGCTAACAATCTTGTTGAGTTGTTTAAATTGTCTAATTGATTTGTTTGGTTTCTTGATTGATAAAGTTAATATTACTCGCAAGAATCTTTCGAGTCCTGACTTGCATATTCAAGTTAATCTTAGCATATAACAAGAATGTGTTTATTATTCATGCATAATAACCAAGTAAGATGATTAAGTATATGTCTATTCTAATTGTGAATTCGTTCCTTAATGTCCAGGTTCAAGAACTTGTTTTTTTTAACCTTATGTGCAAGTTAGTATTCACTTTCGAGTTCAACTCTAGATTCGTAGATAGTATTTCAATGTTAGCTACAAAGTAAAATAATTAAGCATAAGATTAAATAAACAAAATCAATACCGTAATCAAAGTAGTCAATTCAAACTTCAAACGTCAACATACATTTAGCATCCATAACGAACGAGCCACTCATGCTAACGATCGTATGAATGTTTGAAAGCATAAAACTATGGATGAGAAGAGAAAGGAAGAAAAACTCTATGATTTTCGACTTCTAAATTGCTCTAGCAGCGTTTCTCCTTCACAAGGGTCGAGATCCCCCTAAAACGAGTTTAAGAGTTATTTAAAGGTGGTGTAAGAAAAATCTTAGTTGATTTTAACCAAGTCCAACCAAAGTATGAAAGAGTTGGCTTCAAGAATATACTGGTCGCGCCGCACTGGGAATCGTAGCTGATCCAAGTGATGTAGTGGTTGCGCCGCGACTGGAAACACAACCTTCTCAGGTGTTGTTATGTCCAAAAATAGTTAATAAGAACTTGAGGGATCATATTGTAAAGAAGTAGAAGTCCATACAGTATCGCTTTAATAAGTGAATTATTAGTGAAGAGAGAATAGAGACTCAGTGTCGTTTTGTGCAAGTGAGTTAGTTAATTGTTGTTAGCAAGTTGTTAGACGGTTTGGGAAATAGTTAGTAATTGATTTGGGGAAATTGGGTTTAAAAGGAAAAATTCATTTGTCTATTGGAAGCAGTTGAATTCGAATGACTCTTTTTTTTCTCTCTAGCTTTCTACTTCTTCTCTCAATCTTGAATCCCAATTGCAACCAATTTCTGTTCAGGAACTCTTCTTCTCAAAGTTCTTTAGGAGATCATTGTTTCACTTTAGCTTACTTCGAATCAAGTTGTATCATTTGGTATCAGAGCCACTGCTCCTCAGAGGAACATAACCATGAGAGAATCACGTTACACAGAGCTTCGTAAAGAAGTTGATAGTATTAAGGAATCCTTTGAGGAATTCAGAAAATCTATGGAGGTCCGACAAGCTCAGTCCATGGAGGAACTCAAGACTTTTTTAGGTTCTTGGATGAGTGAATATAGACCTACAACGAGTGAAAATCGTCCTCAAAATCCTAGAGGAAGTCCGAATCTTGAAGAGCGGCATATGGAAGCTTCAGACACTTTGGTTACTCGCAAGTGTCAAATTGAGTCCCCAAAATTTGATGGGAGCGAGTTGAGAGACTAGGTTTCCAAAAGCAAGCAATATTTTGATATGGAAAATACATCAGAAAATTCGAAGGTCAAACTAGCATCATTGCATCTGGAAGGAAACGATTGCATCAAAGGTACATGAAAAGCAAGATTACTCGAGAATGACCAACATGGGTGAGTATGTTAAAGCTCTTTGGTAGATTTGGTACTGCATTATGATGATCCAATGGGTGATTTGAAAGATCTTAAACAAACTTCTTGTGTACAAAATTATGTTGTATTTGACGAGTTGTTAGCTAGGGTAGAATTAAGTGAGGAGTACATCGTTAGTTGCTTTATAAGGGGTTTAAAATTTGAGATTGGTCTCCATGTGAAAATGTTTTAGCCGAGAACTTTACAAAAAGCCATAAGCCTAGCCAAGATCCAAGAACAAACCTTATCCTTACCTAAATAATTTTTCAGATCCTTTTTTTTACTACCAACAACCAGATTAGCCCCATCTAAGCCCCCCACAATTTTTCCTTCAAGTTCAGGATATAAAATTCCATCAAAGGGTCCTAAAATGTTGATCCCTCCTGCAATAGAGGAAAAGATGTTTAAGGGGCTATGTTTTTATTGTGATGAGAAGTACTCTCCTAGTCATCAATGTTTTAGGAAGAGACAACTTTTCTATATGGAGTTGAGTGATGATTGGTGGGAAGGAGGGAAAAAAGAGGACAGTCCACAAGGATGGAGTATGATGAAATGGCTTCAAAATGGGGAGCATGATGAGAAAAATGGGTCTGCAATGATTCCTCAAGTGTCTGTGCATGCTATAACTAGGTCGATGGATTATAGGACAATGAAGGTGACTAGATTGGTGGGTGGAAAGGTGTGCACTTCTTGATTGATATAGGAAGTACTCATAATTTCTTGAATCTGAATACATCAAAAAGATTGCAGTGTTTCCTGCAGGAAATACCTCCATTTGCTTACAGTATCAGACATGAATATGGTGTACAGTACGTACATGCATGAAGGGTTTTCTTAGAGGATGCAAGGTGTCGACTTTGCTACTAACATGTTGATATTACCATTGGGAGCGTGTAGTGTAGTTATGGGAATTCAATGGTTGATTACATTGGGGGATATCAAGTGGAACTTTAGATAGCTGAAGATGGAATTCATGATTCAGGGGAAGAATGTTATGACCCAACTCCCACCGGAGGCGTGATAGCGCCTAACATCGCTTGTTTGGCAAGCCAACAACAAATATGTGGAAGTAGACCTCAATAATAATAAGAAATAGTCTCAAAACCGGAAGGGTATAAATAATAGAAGTTAAAAATGTCAGTAAAATGAATTCACTCCAAAATCTGATGTTTCAAAGTATATGAGCTCTGTGGAATACTAAATACAAAGTCAGAACAATATACAATACTGTATGGAAGACTGAACAGTAAGAACATAAGATAAAAGGGAGGACCCCGAACGAAACAGATGTGCTACCTCGAAATCTCTAGTCTAATCCGCATACAGCTAACTAGCAACCACTGCTATCAACAACACTTGCATGTGCACACAAAGTACAGAGTGTAGAAATAGTACAACCGATCACATGTACTCAATATGTAGCAAGCTTAACCTCCAGCTGAAAGTAGTGACGAGCTTGGAAAGGTCCGATGCTCATTATCCACAACCAACAATAGCAATAACGGCAGAATAATAGCATATAAAGAAAAGCAGCTAAAATTAAAACAAGCTTAGCTTAACACAACATGAGGAAAACTACACATGCTTTTTAGATATAATAGTCAAGGCATCAATTTCCATAGAATTCACTTAGACAGGTAATTAACAAGATACAACTATAATATCAAGCTCTAAACATCAATTGGAGACATCAAATACGAATTAACATGAGGAATAAAATAACTATATGCCAGCATGCTAGTCATACATGCCAAATCAACCAAGAATCACAGTTTAAATATCAGATATACGGAATCTCATCACGTTAAAAGTGACTGGCACACAGTGCTCCTCAATCATAGTCTCAGCACTCTCAGGTTACCCGTCAAGATGCCCATGGATCCTCACACACGAACATATGCACACTCTCAGCACTATACGGGTGCCTAACATAAGTCCCTCACCCAGCACGTAACGTGTTCCTACACTCAAGAGTCCTAGAGACTATGGGTTATCACCTAACTCCGAAGGGCGAATTTTAGCCTAAGAGTTGATCAGATCAAAGTCAACGATCATCACAACGCAACCCAAATGGCCTGGCGCAAGCGTTAACTCAATATCAATACAACTCATCCTAATAGGGGGCTGTCACATGCGTCACATCAATATCAATATCAGTATCAATACAGCTCTATGGCCCCAACTCAGTCATTAATTCGCTCAGATCTCAATATGCTAATATCTCACAGTGTCAAAATCAATTTACCCCTTGGATTATGCCAACGTGCCACAAATCCACTCAAAATCATATCACACACGTAAGGATGCTAACAACATGTAAGAAGTATACGAAAATGATGATATAACATGCAGATGTAATATCATGACCGAAAGGTATGATTACGTCTAAGATAAATATCTTTGCATAGCAAAAGTAGCCCTATCATGCCTCAACAAATAAGCAAATAGCCTAGACATGATTCCTAACACGAATAATAGCCCACGTAATTATACAAGTGGAGAAAACAGATATCAAATAAGCATGATAGCAAAATAAGGCATATAATGGCCTAAGAACTACTCGGATCATGAATAACCATGTTAGGAAAGATACACACGTCATCTCACATATATGTCACCCCCAACACATAACAAATATCATAGTCGATGGGGAAATTACCCTCAAACCAAGCTTAGGCAAGATACTTACCTCATCCAGGCTAGTTTTCAACCCCGAATCGCATCAAAACCTTGATCTAGCTTTCCAATCACGAAAATCCAAGCAAAACATCATCTAAGAAAGTCAACAATGCCATAAAAAGCGATCCCAATCCATAAATCTTCGATCATTGAAGAAATTCCCAAAAGTCAGCAAAAGTCAACACCAGCCCACGTGCCCGAAATCTGAAACCAACACCAAAATTCTATGACACATAACCTGTCGAGTCCAAATATTTAATTAGTTTCCAAAATTGAGTCCAAATCGATACTCAAATCTCCAAAATACACTCTCTTAAAGTGTAGACAAAAAACCCCCAAAATATGGGTAATCAAGATATAAAGCCAATTTCAAGTGCAAATTGCTTACCTCCAATGAAGTAGTGAAATTTCTCTTCCAAATCTCCTCTTCTCGAAGTCTAGGGCTCAAAATATGAAACACTTAACAAAGTCCCGAAATTGGAAACTTAAATGCACTATCCAGCAGTACCCTACGCGATCGCGATAGCACCCTCGCGATTACTAATGTCAATCTGCCTCCATCCCAGCTATGCTTCGCAAACGCGATGCCTCCTACATGAACGTGAAGGTCCACACTGCCTAGGCCTTCACGATCGTGACGCTGCCCACGCGAATGCGATGTCCAAAACCCCACCTGACCA
The DNA here is from genome assembly GCF_000715075.1 of Nicotiana tabacum. Lineage (NCBI taxonomy): Eukaryota > Viridiplantae > Streptophyta > Magnoliopsida > Solanales > Solanaceae > Nicotiana > Nicotiana tabacum. The sequence continues at coordinate 60,899,717 of NC_134094.1, read as the reverse complement.
CAAAGCTCCGCGAACGCGACCTCTTCATCGCAAATGCGAAGAACAATTACCAGGGATCGCAAAACACCCTTCATAATCGCGATGCTCCTGGCGCGATCGCGAAGCTCATTAGAACAGCACTAGAAATCAGCAATGTAACACAACCCGAAATGGTCTGAAACTATCCCGAAACTCACCCAAGCCCCTCTGGACCCCGTCCAATCATACCTATAAATCCAAATACATTATCCAAACTTTTCTAAAGGCTCAAAACACCACGATTAACGTCAAAACAAAGAATCATCAATCAAGATCAATCTCTTAAGTACATAAACTTCCAACGTCTCTAATTTAAGTCTAACCAATCCAGAATGAATCCAAACTTTGCACACAAGTCCCAAATGAAAAAATGGACCTATTCTAATTCTTGAAACAACAATCCAACCCAGATAGCCTCAAAGTCAACTCCCGGTCAAATTTGTGAACTCTCCAATTCTTTAAATTGCCAACTTTTGATAAATAGAGCCAAAACCTTATAGGAACATCCAAATTCGAATCCTAACATACTTCCAAGTCCAAAATCACCATACAAACCTATTGAAACCATAAAATTCTAATTCCGAGGTCGTTTATTCAAAAGTTAAACTTTGGTCAACTCGTCCAACATAAAGCTTCCGAATTGAGAATTACCCTTCCAAATCAGCTCTGAACCTCTCGAAAGTCAAACTCAACTATACACGCAAGTAGTAATGCATAATATGAAGCTACTCAAAGTCTCAAACCTTCGAGCGAAGTGCCAAAGTTCAAAATGATCAGTCGAGTCGTTACATTCTCCCTCACTTAAATATACGTTTGTCCTCGAACGTGCCAAGAGTCGTTTCAAAGCTGCCAAATCACCGTATGACTCATCATACCCATACCCGTGGGTGTCTCACGTCACCTCAAACCACATAAGGCCATTTACACAATCCAGACTAAAAGATTTTCCATCAGCCTTAGCTTAAGGATCCATAGCAAAATCTTCTAACCACAATAGCTTCTCATTACCAAATACGATACCGGTAATATACCTCATGACACATAAAACCTTGCTCCAACGTTTGCAATACTGCAAATGATGAAAGAAATATGTAAAAACTTATAACCACCCATCAAATCAACAAGTCATGGAGTTCTCTCACTCAACAAGAACCATTACCAAATTCGGAGCTGATTAGTGACATTCTTCCTCCAAACAAACATTATACAATATCAATTGCACTGATTCCAGATCCAATAGCCTCGTCTCACCCAGTACAAGCTGCTATACCAACGGCCATATCAAATACAATCAAGAACCTCATACAATGCAATCCATGCGTCAGCAATCAACCGTTCGAATATGACCAGTAATGGAAAAAGAACCAAGACGGAACTATCCAACAAGTTCAATAAATACAATATCAAGAGCGTAATGCTATGAATCCATCCCACAAGGGAGAAAAACACACACAAAATGAACACGAGGAATCATATCCAACATAATCTTGTTGCAACGTGCAACCCGGTCCACACATAATACCGTGCGGCATGCAACCCGACCCACATATATCACTCTATATGAGAGTACCCACCGAGCCAACATGCTCATACCCACTAAACACATGTGTAGCTGCAACAAGCACGTATAGTGCATAAACACAACCGTGGGGAGACAGATAGCATAATGCGCTACAGAAAAGGCCAAGTACGACTAAGGTGTAATAAGCAGATCAACATCTCATGAGCCATCTCTCTCAAATATTGTCACAAGACCTAAATAGAACCACAACATGTGTGTGAATAACCAAGTAGTCTCGCAACCCATCATGACACAAAGAAGTAACACATGAAACATATCTAAGGCGTGAATAGCATTCATTCTGCCCGATAACACACCCATAGAAAATGGTACACTGAATACGCGAATTCAATCCAATGTAGAATACACACCCTTACTAGGCCTACCAATGAGCCTCCAAACCAATTTGGGTCATTCCAAAAATAGGTCAATAGCCTTCTAAAAGTCCATAGTGACCCCATCCATGACACATACGATCAACTGTCAAATCCTGAATACACTTCCATAGTCCGCAACCAGAGGAATAACCTACCTCTCTGAAATAAAATCTCCAAACCGAGAGAGTACCAAAATCTCCATACCCGATCCCTAACTCTTCCATTCAAGTGACTAACACACCATGTAGACACAACCATCCCATAGGAGATACTCCCATAACCCTTCCGCACAAGCAGCAAAACCTAAACTTCACCGGCTACCAACCATGCGATCTCTACAATACTAGTCAAGCATCCGCAATCAATACACAATGCACCGTCCACAAAACACACCCTTCCCAAGCGATACTGAAGACAATACTAGCATTCTCTCAACATTAGATGTTTCCCATGTTGTCTAGAACTCATAATACTCCTTTCAAAACCAAACTACAACCTTGTTCATGCAATCCCAATTCCACACCGCTCACTGCATCAATCATGCTAATATGCAAAAATACGATAATCCCATTATCAACTCTGATTCACAGACAGGATATACACTCCATCAACTAGAAACCTTTCACTAAGCTCAGTTTAGGAGAAAATCACCATGCAACCAAATTCCCATGCTTGTAGAGGACAACAATTGCAAGTCGTGGTTGAAATCATCACAAACTCTTCGAAATCCGTATGCACATAACGAGGCCAGCCGAACCGAATACCTCTAAATCACCCAAGTCACACAGACTATTAAACCCGACAGTATTACCACAAAGACACTTATAAAGCCCTTTAATACCAAAGAAACCGATCATTTCCATTACCATGCTGAACCAAACCACCGCTAAACAAACCCAACTCCTTCAAATTACTCATGACCCACCTTTACGGCAATGCTACTCTTCCCAATTTTATTATGGACCTCAATCAATACTCATCCCAGGTGATCCCGATGTGAAATCTCGTTGTCCCAAGACTCGTAAGCCACTGTGTTTCCCCCATTGTACGTCCAATAGTACCTCAAATTGAAATACCTGCTCTGAAGAGGCCCTCTATAAATTTGAAGTTGTCTCTTTCATCTCTCAAACACTGCCTCACAGAATTGATAATGATATAGAAATGTTCCAAGTCCTTTCCGCAATCCAATGTAAATCTCAAATCTCCAGTCATACACAAACCCAAAAATCCTTAGATACCACGTATTGTATCTTGCATCCATTAAAACTTTCACGGGAGTCACCCACTCTGTATTAGTGCTATGTTAGCACGTGAATACACCAAAATGAAATAACTGAGTGAATCCTTCCCTTGCTCACTACCTCTACAGAAGAATATCAAACCTGAGTCCCTCCACAATCTTCATATATTACTAAGATGAAATACAACACACTCCTAGAAATTCATTGCTCAAATCATCCTCAAAGTCATCCTCCTAAGATCATATCTAATCTCTAAGCGTCCCATAGTCCAAAATCTATAACAACACATAATTAGGTAACTCAATCACCGATGGTAGACTCTCCCACTTGGCTTCAAGCCAAAAACACATAATCCAAGAACCCATAATGACCGCTCCTCTCGAATTCAATACCAATACCAAAATCCGATTACTCATAACATACCGAGTCCAAATATGTAATTAGTATCCAAAATCGAGTCCATATTAGTACTCAAATCTCCAAAATACACTCTCTTAAAGTATAGGCAAAAACCCTGAATTTCCTTTCAAAATTCCACGTTTTAGGTGTAGAAATTCATAGGTATTCAAGATATAAAGCCAAATCTAAGTGAATATTGCTTACCTCCAATGTAGTGGTGAAATTGTTCTTCAAAATCTCCTATTCTCGAAGTATATGGCTTAAAATATAAAATAATGGGCAAAGTCTCGAAATTGGAAACTTAAATGCACTCTCTAGCAGTACCCTATGTGATCGCGACAGTACCCTCGCGATCGCGAAGCCTAATCTACCTCCAGCCCAGCTATGCTTCTAGAACGCTATGCCTCCTACGCGAACGTGAAGGTCCACACTGCCCAGGCCTTCGTGAACGGGACGTTGCCTACGCAAACACGATGGCCAAAACCCCGCCTGACCACAAAGCTCCGTGAACACGACCTCTTCATCGTGAATGTGAAGAAAAAATCACCATGGACCCCAAAACACCCTTCGCGATCTTGAAGCTCATCAGAATAACACCAAAAATCAACAATGCAGCACAACCCAAAATGGTCTGAAACTATCCCGAAACTCACCCGAGCCACTTGGGTCCTCGTCTGATCATACCAACAAGTACAAATACATTATCCAAACTTATCTAAAGGCTCAAAACACTACGATTATCATCAAAACTAAGAATCTTCAATCAAGATAAATCTCTTAAGTGCATAAACTTCCAACTTCGAACCAAGCGTCCGATTCAAGTCTAACCAATCTGGAATGAACCCAAAATTTACACACAAGTCCCAAATGATAAAACAAACCTATTTTAGTTTTCTGAACAATAATCCAACCGAATAGCCTCAAAGTTAACTCCCTGTCAAACTTGTAAACTCTCAAATTCTTCAGATTGCTAACTTTCAATAAATAGAGTCAAAACCTTCTAGGAACATCCAAATTTAAATCTGAACATACGTACAAGTCCAAAATCACCATATAAACCTATTGAAACTATCAAATCCCGATTCCGAGGTCATTTATGCAAATGCCAAACCTTGGTTAACTCCTCCAACTTAAAGCTTCCGAATTGAGAATTACCCTTCCAAATCAGCTCCAAACCTCTTAAAAGTCAAAACCAACTATACATTCAAGTCATAATGCATAAAATGAAGCTACTCAATATTTCAAACCATCGAATAAAATGATAAAACTTTAAACGACCGGTCGGGTCATTACAAAGAAAGTGTCACTCCGGGGCATGCAACCTCCTGCAATGAGAATTGTGGATCAAGATTAATTGAACAAATTATTGTCCCAGCCACCTTCTTTTTCCATGATGTCTGTGACCTTACTGAGAATAATCCTTGAGGCTGATGTTTTAGAAGGAACCCTACAACAAATGTCCAAGGAAGTGGCAGTCAATTAGGAGATGGTACGACTGGAGGAAGTCCTTCATCAGTTTGCAGATCTTTTTGAGGAGCCTAAGCGCTTACCTCCTCACAGAACTCATGATCACAGAGTAGTGGTGAAAGAATGAAGCTCACCTGTTACTGTGAGGCCTTATAGATATCCTGCAACACAGAAAGAGGAAATGGTAAGATTTGCTTAAATCTGGAGTTATAAGGCATAATACCAGTCCCTATTCTTCACCAATTGTAATGGTGAAGAATAAATATGGCACCTGGATAATGTGTATTGATTACATGGAACTTAATAGAACCACTATGAAGGATAAGTTCCCTATACCAGTGATTGAGGAACTTTTGGATGAATTTTATGGGGCTAAATTTGTCTTTGAATTGGACCTAAGATCAGGTTACCACCAAATTAGTATGGCTGATGGAGATATGGCCAAGATAGCATTTAGAACTCATCAAGGACATTATGAGTTCCATGTGATGCCATTTGGGCACACAAATGCACCCTCGACCTTCCAGAGCCTTATGAATCAGATTTTTGCTGAGCAGTTAAGAAGGTATATTTTAGTTTTCTTTAATGACATCCTGATTTACAACACTGATTTGGAAAGCCACTAGCAACATCTTACTTCAATGTTGTCTATTTTGAGGGCCCATCAGTTATTTGTTAAAAGGAGTAAATGCAGCTTTGGGGTCCACCAGGTGGACTACTTAGGTCATTTGATATCTCACAAAGGGGTATCAATAGATCCTCAAACGGTATCAATTATTGTAAAATGGCATTTACCTAAATATTTAAAAGCTTTAAGGGGATTTTTAGGGCTTACTGGTTATTATAGAAGGTTTGTGAAGGTCTATGGAATCATTGCAAGACCCTTAATAGACATGCTGAAGAAGGAATCATTCCACTAGACCGATACAGCTAAGGCAGCCTTTGAACTATTGAAGAAGGCAATGACCTCAAATCCTGTCCTTGCACTACCAGATTTTACTCAGGATTTTGTTATTGAGTCTGATGCATCTGATAGGGGTATAGGAGCTGTTATGATGCAACAAGGTTGACCAATTGCATTTTTCAGCAAAGGAGTATCTCTTAGATATCATGCCTTATCTGTATATGAGAGGGATTTGTTGGCTATCATTTCAGCAGTTCAGAAATGGAGGCACTATCTAATTGGAAGACATTTTACTATTAGAACTGATCATCACAACCCAAAGTACTTGTTGGAGCAACAAATCACCACCCCTAGCCAGCAAAAATGGTTAGTTAAATTGTTGGGATATGATTACAATTTCAGTATACAAAGAGGAAAGACAACTTGGTAGTTGATGCTTTTTCTTGAAGAAGTCAAGCTAAGAAGGAACCAATTCAATGTTGTAGTTTGTCTAGTATTACCTCTCAAGTGTGACCTAGGATTAGGGCTTCATGGAAAGGAGATGCACACTTACCGGAAATCCTTACATGTTTAAGACAAGACTTAGAGGTAAGGCCACCATATCAATTGAAGGGTGAAGTACTGACTAAAAGGCAAGGTGGTAGTGGGTAATGACCCTGCACTGAGGAAGGAGCTACTAGAATTGCATCACAACAGTTAACTAGGGGGTCACTCTGAAGCAATTTTCTACTGGAAGGGGATGAAACAAGATGTCTACTCTCATGTTCAATCCTGTGACACTTGTCAGATATGCAAAGTTGAGAATGTAGCCTCTCCAGGATACTCCAGCCATTGCCTATTCCTGACAATGTATGGCAACACATTTCTATGGACGTCATTGAAGGTCTTCCTCCTTCACATGGGAAGACTGTGATCTTTGTAGTAGTTGGCAGGTTGAGCAAATATGCTCTCTTCCTTATCTTAAAACATCTTTACACTGCTCTAGACGCGGCTCAAGTTTTTCTTGATGGTATTTTCAAAACTTTATGGTATGCCTCAGTCTGTAGTTTCTGATAGAGATGCCATCTTCTTGAGTAAATTCTGGCAAGAATTCTTCAAGCTATAGCCTGTGCATCTCTACATGTCCCCATCTTATCATCCACAAAGTGATGACCAAACTAAGGTTTTCAACAGGTGTTTGGAATGTTATCTTAGGTACATAGTGGCTGAAATACCTAGGGAATCGTGTAAGTGGTTATCCCTTGCAGTGTAGTGGTATAATACCACCTATCACTCCTCAGCAAAGGCTTCACCTTATGAGATTCTGTATGGGCAGCAGCCCCCTCCATTGGTTCCTTATATGCCTTTTGATTCTCAATTAGATGTTGTAGATAGAAGTTTGCAGTCCAGAGAAGCCTTTATAAGGGCATTGAAATTCCATTTGAATCAAGTTCAGTAGAGGATGCGGGTGCAAGCTAACAAGAAAAGGTCTGAGAGAATTCTCGCAGTTGGTGATTGGGTGTACGTGCGACTTCACCCATACAAGAACTTTCTCTGAAGTCTTATACTTATCAAAAGTTGTTTGCAAAGTACTTTGGACCTTTCCAGGTTCTCCAGAGGATTTGTTCTGTTGCATACAAGCTGGATTTATCAGCTGGTACTAAGATTCATTCTACATTTCATGTACCATAACTGAAGAAACGAATAAACTCAATTATAGTCTTTCCTACTATTCCTTCTCAAGTAATTGACCATGGAGTAGTTCTTCTGGTTCCTGAAGCTATTCGAGAGAGAAGGTTAATTCTTCGACATGGGAAACCAGTGGTCCAGGTGCTGGTTAAATGGGCCAATACAATAGAAGAGGAAAATTCGTAGGTTGATTTTTATCAACTAAAGCAGCAGTATCCCAACTTTGATCCTTGAGGACAAGGATGTTCTTTGAGGAAAGGGTATTTGCTATGTCCAAAAATAGTTAATAAGAACTTGAGGGATCAAATTGTAAAGAAGTAGAAGTCCACATGATGTCGTTTTAATAAGTGAATTGTTAGTGAAGAGAGAATAGATACTCGGTGTCGTTTTGTGCAAGTTAGTTAATCGCTATTAGCAATTTGTTAGACGGTTTGGGAAATAGTTAGTAACTGATTTGGGGAAATTGAGTTTAAAAGGAAAAAAATTATTTGTCTATTGGAAGCGGTTGAATTCGAATGAAAATAACTCTCTTTTTTTCTCTCTATCTTTCTACTTCTTCTCTGATTCTTGAATCCCGATTACAACTGATTTCTGTTCAGAAACTCTTCTTCTCAAAGTTCCTTAGGAGATCATCCTTTCACTTTAGCCCTCTTTGTATCAGGTGCGCCACCGGGAACGAGGTGCTCAGTATGGCACTGCCTCCAAGTGTGTTGCCCACTACGTCGCTCTCAAAGTGCATCTGCTGCCTAACTTTGTTTTCCTTCAAATCTTCAATTATTGCTACCTAAATCAACTTTTCATGTGCATTCTTCTCTTCATTAAACTCCAACTGTCACCACGTTAACTTGCTAATTTTGGAGTCTTCCTCCAACCAAACTTTTTACTTTAGTCCATCTTTTAATCGCCCAACTCCTAGTCATAGTTGACTTGCACATCAGTTTGTCCCATGTTCATCATTTTGCTCCAGAGTTGTGCACTTTCACTTCACTCGACTTTCAATTGCTTCCACACATATAAACAACGCAATAAGCTCAAAACTTCAAAATGCACTTCAAATATTTACTAACACAACACTAAAATGTGAGGCAAATAACGTTATTTTATCAAACATCAATACCCCACGCTTAAGTTTTTGCTCGTCCTCGGGCTAAACTAACTCAAAACATATCACAAAATTACACAACTTGGAAGATCACATATCAATTAAACACACTACACCCATGACTATGATTGATAACAACAATTAAGCCATATATTTTCTACACACTTCTCCAAATTTATCATGCCAACACAGTTAAACAATTCAAAATATTTAAATACTTTGATCTTAATCTCCTAACCTTAAGAAATGACTTAATGCCACAAAGTATTCTCAGGAACAATATATAGAGTATAGTAGATAGCGCACACATTAGAAATAAGGGTTCATATTTTATTCAAGGACTCACACATATGAAGAAAATTCACTTGCTCTCACAAAGAAATTCATGTGTCATCCAAAAGTCGTACTATAGGCTTGCTCGTAGTGTAGGACTCGATTGATCTAAGCCTGTTAAATGTAGGATAAAATAGGACTTCAAGGGCTGTAACGTAGGTTAAGGGACAAACATGATATATCTGAGATAATAATGACTAACCCTCCTAAGCACTAGTTTATACAATACCATTCACTTTCGAGCGCACATTCATCATAACCAACTCTATTGCCTTGCCAAGAGACCATCACATATAATTAGGCTCTTTCTCTTTAAGCACTTCATATCTTGGCAACTTACTAGCACGGATCAAGTTGTAAGAGAGATGTATTTATTTTTAAAAAATTAATAGAGCTCCCTATCTTTGCATTCCCGCTAGTAGTTCTTTTCTTACACAAATGTATCTTTCTTCCTTTCAGTGGTTTCACCAAAAGCTACCAATTTTAATCTTACTCTTTCTAGCGCTCATTTTCGCGATTTAAGTGCTTTCGGAGGTAAAGGTTCATTAAAGAGTTTATTAAGAACAAAAGGATATTGGCTTGTAATATGGGTGCCAAGGAAAAGGCTTACAGGCTCAAAATGGTTGACTATGAATAACATCAACAATGGAGGGCAAAAGGCTAAATAGGCTAATCAAAGAAATGCCAAAATTATCTCATAGACTCAACAAGACTCGCTCATTTCTCTTAGACCCACATATGAGACAAGTTCTAGACTAATACGAGATGCCACAAAAATCAATACTAAACCTCACTTCATACAATGCACATGATCCACTCTGGACGTTCCATTCAAATTCTCAAGTCAAAGCAAGTATCCACAAAGCCAATAAAATATCAAACATAAAGCACTAAGACGATACAACGATTCAAGAAACTTAGAGTAGGTGTCACAAAACAGGCTATTTAATTTTCAAAGCACACATAACCTCAAAGTTCATGGTAAAGGTTATCTATATGCCTAGACCTAACTATACTGGTACCAAACAAGTCAAAAGATCCCTAGAAATCATATCAGTCTCTTTTTTATTTATTAACTACGTCCTAAACTAGTCTTAAAAACTATTCGGTTTAAGTTATATTTCTTGAAAAAGAACCGATGCACAAAAAAATCAAGGAGAATTATTACATACTAAAGTAATCTAAAACTACCTAAGAAAGCATAAAATATTTTTGTAGTTTTCTTTAATTTTTAACCTTTTTTTGTTGGTATTTTTCGATATCAGGAAAGTGAAAACTACTAATGTAATGAAGAGCTCACTAACCTTTATGGGCCATTAATAGTGCGAGTATTACAACCAAAACTAAGGAAAGCAAGAGACAAATTAAAAATAAAGTCAAGTGACTAAACAAAAAAATACAACTAATACGAATACTACACTAAAGATAAAAAATAGTAAAGTGTCACGACCCCAATTTTTCGACCTTAGGATGTCGTGATGGAACCTAGTCTCTAATAAGACTAGATAAGCCTAACAAATGAGAGATTATGACAGAAATAGAAGCTAAAACATGATATAAACTAACAATTCTCATAAATATCTCGATAACTGAAACACAACTACAAAATCCGGTGACACTGAGCCATAAGCTTCTACTGAATGTTCCAAAACACCTACTATAATACCGTCTAATAAAGGAAAACAACAATACTATAAAGATAACGGAAGGTGACTCCGAGGCCTGCGGACGCCGAGCAGGTATACGTTGAAGTCTCTGGCAAACAGCTACAATCAAACACTAACGTCCAGCATGAGCAGACGTACCTAGATCTGCGCAAAAAGATGTGCAGAAGCGTAGTATGAGTATACCACAATGGTATTTAGTAAGTATCAAGCTTAACCTCGGTAGAGTAGTGACGAGGCCAGGTCAAGATACCTACTAAGACATAATAACAGAATGAAAACGTAATAACGAGAAGTAATGGAAGGTGGAGAAATAAATAATACGAAACTAGTTAATAACATAGACTAATGACATAACTGTAAGCATATAGATCACCTAAAGGAATCAATTAAAGAGAACCACAATAGTCAAATACGGACCAAAACTGATAAGACAAGGATGAATCAAAGAAACAAGAAGTGTTCCACCAATGACTCTTTACAACATGAAATAAACAACAAGAATCACAATCGAGGTACCACCTCGTATACAACCAGAATCACAACCGTAGTACCGCCTCGTATACAACAAGAATCACATCCGAGGTACCGCCTCGTATTCACATTTTGTAATTTCAATCACAATCTTTCCTTATACCGTCGCGTGAGCCTTACATTTAAATAGTTTTGAAAATATTTTTTCCGTAATAGCTACACTAACTTTAGCTCACCTTATGACGCCGCGTGCACATTAACCTCTATCCTTATACTGCCGTATGCGCATCAATATCACATTACAATAACAACTCGCACCACAAGTGCCCATTTGTCAGAATTTGCCAATAATCAACAATATCAATATTTCTACAACAATAGCCCATGGCTCAACCACAATTTGTACAAGAATATCAACAATAACAATGAATGTAAATTTCTCAAAAAGAAAGATATCTCAACAATTAACACTTCGCCTCAATGTGATAACATCTTTCACAACTTTAATACCAATACTCAAGAGTGAGAGAGATAATGTGTAACCCCGATATCAAATAAGAATAAATCACAATGAGAGATGTAACATATAACAATGATTTCAAGTAAGGATAAATCAACAATGGAAGAGATAACATGTAGCAATGGCTTCAATTAAGAATAAATCAACAATGAAAGAGATAACATGTAACAATGAAAGAGGCAACAACTTCAACTAAAGCATAAGAACAAAGTATCAAGTAAAATGTAGAACAAGTGTTAACAAAGTCAAATAAGGCATGTAAGGAAAGACTAACACAAGTAAGAATAGATTGATTATGAGAGTTCAAAACATGATATGACAATTCAATTAAGGGATGGAAATAGTCTAAGTAGCCTAAACCGATCAGATATCAAATATAACCCGTGTACCCACTCGTCACCTTCCGTACACGGCTTTCAAATAGCACAAATAAAACATTCAATCCCAAATCCTAAGGGGTAGTCTCCTCCCTCCCCCCCTCCCCCCCAACCCACAAAGTTAGGCAAGATACTTACCTCAACTATGCCAACTCAACCCTCAAAAATAGCTTTTTCCCTAAAATTCGCCTCCACACAGCTCATATCTAACCAAAATCGACTTAATATCATCAAACAATGCAATGAAAATCAATTACAATAGATAAAGATATGATCTTTACACTTTTCTCAAAAAGTCAACAAAAGTTAACCCGGAGCCCGCCCGGTCAAAATCCGGGTCCAAGGGTAGATTCCGACTACCCATAACCCCACGAGTTCATATATATAATTTATTTCAAAATCTGAGTCCAAATTGACTCTCCAAACTCAAATTTTTATTTTTCAAAAACTTGACAAAGTTTCACAAATTTTCACTTTGATTCACATGATTTTGATGCTAAATCTAAGATATATTGATCAAATATAATTGAAAAATGATTAGAATTACTTACCCAATGTTTGTATATAAAAATCCCCTTTCCAAATCGCCTCCTACCGAGTCTAGGGTTCTAAAATGAGATAATATGTTGAAAAATCCTGTCTCCCAGCCCTTATGACCAGTTGCAAATGTTGCATTTGCGACACAGGGTTCGCATTTTCGAACCCTCGCAATTGCGAATAAGGGATCGCATTTGCGAACCCTGATAGCCTCCACAGAAGTCGCAATTGCGAAGCTGGCCACTATCGCAAAGCGACCAATTACTCGCAATTGCGAACCAGCTCTCAGGCCTGCTAACTTCACAAATGCAAAGGGAAAGTCACATTTGCGAAATCTGAGACCCCCTGGTCACTTTTGCAATTGCGAGGCCGGTGCTCGCAATTGTAATAACAGAGCACCATTAACACCAGCAATTCCATTTTCAGTCCAAAACATTCCGAAACATGTCCGAAACTCATCTGAGCCCTGGTGATCCAAACCACATATCTACACAAGTCTAAAAATACCATACGAACTCGCTCGCACGATCAAAACACAAAAATAATATATAGAATTACGAATCGAACACCAAAACGCATGAATTTCAAAGTAAATTTCAAGAACTTCTAGAATTGCAACTAGGCACCCGAATCCTATCAATTAAACTCCAAATAATACCAAATTTTGCAGACAAGTTCTAAATAGCACAACAGACCTATTCCAAGTTACAAAATCAAATTCCTAACTCAATAGCTAAAAGTCAACTTACTGTCAAATTTTTCAACTTCAAATTGCCAAATTTCGGCAAAACAACACAAATCAACCTTCAGACTTCCGAATTTGATGCCGGGCATACGCCCAAGTCCAAAATCACGATACGAAGCTATCGGAGCCATCAAAACACCATTCCGGGGTTGTTTTTACAAAAGTCAAAGTTTGGTCAACATTTCTAACTTAAGCTTCTAAGTCAAGAATCAAAGTGTCCATATCAACCTGAAATCTTCCCGAAATAAAACTAATCAACCCCGTAAGTCATAAAATCATAAACACACATGTGTGAAGCATAAAAAGGGATAACGGAGCGCAATTATATAAAACGACTGGTCTATTCGTCAAAAAAAGTTTCCCCCACACCACACTTAATAGTGCATTGTCCTCGATGCATAACAAAATCAAAATCAAACACATAAGGGTGGTAAAGGGATCAATCTCGTAGATCGCAACATCCTTCTCTTTATCCTCAGGACAGACACCATAGGGGTTAGGCTCATCTCCATCAGTCCCCACATCATCAACAATAGCCTTCTTATCCTCAGCTTTGTCCTCGTGGACAGATGGCTCTGGAGTGTTCTCATCTTCCTCTGGCAGGACCATAGTACCTGACAGAAGACCAACCAGCTATATAGCATGGACATTGAACGGGTGTCACTCAAGTAGATGACTCCTTTCATCCTCAACAACTGCTCTACCACTAAGTTAGAGCTCAAGATCTAACATCCGAGAGAAGTGGGCAAACAGACAACCATCTCGATATAGCGCTCAGCTGCAGTCTAAGTGCTCACGCCCATCCTCTTATGGCCCTTTGACCCTAGTAATATAGTAGGCCTAACCACAAGAAGAAAAATAATATCACAATTCGGATCCTCCTCTACTCTGTCTGAGCGCAAATGCTCGGTAAGCACATTGCCAAAGAATATTTTGGAAAGCTTTCCAGTCCTAGTAACTCCATCTCCTATCACATTAAGAATCCTACATTGACCGCTTCCCAATCATCAAGAAGTAGACTAAACACACTCGCTCTCTCAATATATTAGTGTAGTGGTCACCAGGCAAAATCCTCCTGCCTACCAACTTCAACCAAATCTTAGCGGGCCTCAGAACTTTCCCATATGGAAACAACTATGTGCCCTCTTCTTGTCATGAATTCACAAAGAATCAGAATTGACACCACATAAAGTGTGTCTAATAGCTGGATAGTCAGGATGCTTTATAAACTCAAGTAGCGAGGGGCGGCCCGACGAATTTTGTGGCCTAAAGCCAAATTTTACGAGGGGCCTTAATTTTTTATTAAATTGTTTTTATTTGAAGTCCATTTTTTTAGTTTTTTTTAAATGCAAAGTTATTAATAATTTTTTTATAATCAATTTTTTTTTTCTAATAATTCTTTCTCAATTGATAATATAGTTCATTTATTTAACTTCTCTTCAGACATTATTGAGCTTAGCTAAGATTTTATCAATTTTAATTTCGAAAAACTTCTTTTTGCTGAAGCAACGGTAACAAGAGTTATTAACATTATTCTATAAGCAATATAGGCATTTGGAAAAGAATCAAATCTTTTTATTTGATTGAGTATGTCAATTAAACTATTATCTTCTAAAAGGGCAGCCCTGTGCACTAAGCTCCCGCTATGCTCGGGGTCCGGGGAAGGGCCGGACCACAAGAATTTATTGTACGCAACCATACCCTGCATTTTAGCAAGAGGCTGTTTCCACGGCTCGAACCCGTGACCTCCTGGTCACATGGCAGCAACTTTACCAGTTACGCCAAGGCTCCCATTCAAAACTATTATCTTCTAATTGTACTATTTTTCTTAACACTTTTAATTCAGAAAATAAATCTAAACCATCAATATCAGATTGATTATTATGCTTTAAGGAACACTCAAGATTAAGGCAGTATTTTTCCAAATTTCCATTATCTGGTGATCTCAGTTTTTTGCGCTAAATAGAAAACAAAAAATATTTTCATATGCTTCGAATTGTTCAAATCTATTTTGAAGTGAAAAAATAGTCTTGATTACTATGTATAAATAGTAATTAACTCTGAAGGACTCTTCAAGAGATTTCAACATCAATATTCACGTCAAATTATTGTTTTTCTATATATCACACGTTACTTACAAGTTCGGGTTTGATTTTCATTTCAGATGCAATTTTCTTGATAGAAATCATACCAGTTGTAAATTCTTTTACCCCTTAAGCTTTTAAGACACAGGTTTTAAAAGTCTTTTTTTTCTTCTTAAATTCCGTGACGAATCAAACAACCTCATCTAAATTGAAATATAGAGAGTATATAATATAATAGGTGTAATAAAAAATGAGCCCCCCACAAATGTGGGGCCTAAAGCAGTTGCTTTACCTGCTTTAGGGTAGGGCCGCCCCTGCAAGTAGCGATGTAGTAGGAACATTAGGGGCATCCAAGAATTTTCACAAAGCAATCGGTGATATGTAAATAAGTCTCCCTCATATGGGCACCAGTTCTCCTCGTCATAAACATCCCAATTTGCGTAGAACTCGCGTATCAAGCTAACATTTCCCTCGCATGGATTCTTGAACACTAATCCCAGTCCTATTTTATACAGCTTCCCCATATGCGAACATAAACTCACTTTCAAGGTGTGCTCATCGATAGTTGCCACATTTGTATATAGGAGGCTTAAACTTCTTGTACCAAGCCTTCCCATAAGCTTTCACAGATTTGAGACTAAGGGTGTGTTTGGTATAACGGAAAATATTTTCCAAGAAAATATTTTCTTGGAAAACAAGTAGTAATCTTATTCGTTTTCCAGTGTTTGGGAAAAAATTAAGGAAAATAACTTCTCAAGAGTATTCATAAATAATTTTAGATACAATAAACATGAAGCCATAAACTTTCGAACCAACAACCTTTCGAACTCACAAATTTCATAAACTTCTGAACCGCTAAATTTTCGAACACGCATACTTTCAACCCGCAAACTTTCGAACACGCAAACTTTCAACCCGCAAACTTTCGAACCCGTAAACTCTATAATTTCTAAATCCGCAAACTTCCAAACACATAAACCCCCGAACTCATAACTTTGGAACTCGTAAAATTTCAAACCTGTAAACTGAAAAATGAAAAACTAGAACTGAAAATATATAAAAAATAATAATAATAATTTTGCGCGGGGTGGGGGGTGGGGTGTGTGGGTGGTGCAGAAAAACGAAAAAACAGAAAATAGAAAATTTAAAAATTCAAAAAAATAATTGGGGGGGAGGAGGGGAAGGGGTTGGGTTGACGGGGTTGGGGTGGGTGGGTGGCGTAGAAAAACGAAAAAAAAACAGCAAATTGAAGTTGGAGGGGGTTGGGGTTAGATGTGAGGGTAGGTGGAGTTTTTGGAAAATATTTTCCTAACTTTTTCTAGGAAAGTCATTTTCCTCCAATTTCAGGAAAATGTGATATCTAGAAAAACATTTTCCAAACTATTTTGTGCAACCAAACAGTGAAAAATGGGAAAATATTTCCGGAAAATATTTTCCGTCATACCAAACACACCCTAAAGATCATCTTCTTCTTATCATGTGGCTCAACTGGGGTTGAAGTTGAGGCCTTTTGCTTGCCCTTAGCTTGGATGCTAGACACAACCTCAGTGTGAGATTATCGTTTTTGCTGACAGTCCTGAAGTAGAGGTCTTGGCTGGAGCCTTAGCTAGCCTTAGCGCAAACTTGGTTAGGGCAAACCATTTTTCTAAGAACCCACAAACAAACACAAGCCATTAGTCATAGGATATAATATGTAAAGCATAAGTGGGTTGAAACGACCCCATACTAAAAATTCAAGCATCGGAGCACTTTGACAATTTTAAGGTACTTAGTCATCCCCTACTAAACTCAAATTAACCTTGCTAATGTGAAACGTGCCATATTTTTAAACATATCAGTGTATAACCATCCACATAACATCAAAGAATAAGTGGCGGACGCACGTAGTGGCAAGCGGGTTCAGTTGAACCCGCTTCATCAAAAAATAATATTGTGTATATGTATAAATTAGGATTAAAGCTGCGTAAATTTTGTATAAATATTTTATTAGAACCCACTTGACAACTACTATTTTACGACTAAAGTTATGTACTTCTAAGATTGAACCCGCTTGCACAAAATCCTGGGTCCGCCACCGCAAAGAATGGCTGCACGTTCAACGTGAGTGACAAAAGTACTCGACCTAACTAATTAGCATAGAAAAGATTAAGTTTCAAGTATGCACAACATGGGCAAAGCAATAACAGATGATCCACATGAATGATATTAGCATACATCATGAATGACACCAGTAACTTACTACAACATTTCAATCTGGGTAGCAAACAACACCTTACAATTCATAATATATCAAAACTGATTCACAAGTATAGCCATAAACTAAGCAGCTCGGCAGCTTACTAGTTTAGCACATGCCACGTGCGACATTGACCTTAACGCTTTCAAAACTACCCCAGCCTTGTTGATCCACCCCACACTTAATTCTCATGATTATAGTCGTCACCACACTAAATTAGTTTAACCCCAGAGACTCGGGATCAAATTGAGACTTGAATCGCCGTTGAGATAATTCATCGAACACTTAGCTCGCACAAATTGTGTTTGAGTATGGTTGAATGTGAGGGACTACATCACCCTCCCAAATCGGCTTGGGACTTGTGTTCCTAGTACTTATATTAGCAAGTAATAGAACAAGTATGTGGAGAAAGAGTTGGGATTCATTTTTCACTATTTTCCTCCATTGCTAAGCACAACTATGGGAAGAAAAAAAATGAACTAAGCTACTACCTAATTAGGGATGAAATAAGGAAAGAAGATACTACCCCAAATAGAGAAGAGATAGAAAAGTTACCTTATCTCATGGTAAAGTGCAGCAGTGGCAAAGGGGGAAGAGGGAATGTATTTTAAAATGGTGTTAATTGTGTTAAAAAAAGGGATTGGGTCGAGTTGATCCGTGGGTGTGGGCGAAATAAGGCAAAGAAAAATAAAAAAAAACTTACATGGGAGCGGTGAGAGTGCGACACGGACAGTGCCAGGCTCGGCTCTATTGTGTCCTTAGGTGCGACGCGGTCAATACAGAGGACATACATTGGGCGCGTTACCGGGTGCAAGACGCCGAGTATAGAACCTAAAAAAATTTGCCACTTGCTATTGTGAGTGCTACTCGAAACGAGGTGCTGAAGACTGTTTCAGCAAAGCTAGGAAGAACATATAAAACATGATAGAAGGAAGAATATATCCAAAACAAAGCATGATACAGCCTAAAGACTACCCTGAACAAAGATAACCATTTCACGTGCATATACGCTCGTCACCTCGCATATACATCGCCCTCGCATGTAGCAACCAATATTATATATTAGAAAAAAGTCCCTCAAACCAAAGTTAGGCAACACACTTACCTCATCCGGGCTAGTCTTCAACCTCAAATCGCGTCAAAACCTAATTCTAACCCTCCAATCATGCAAATACAATCCAAACATTATCCAAGGAAGTCAAACAATACTATAGGAAGCAATCCCAATCAATAAAGTTTTGATCTTTGATGAATTTTCAAAATATAAACAAAAGTCAACTTGGGCCCGCGTCCCCAAAATTCAACCCAGATACCAAATATCGATGATCCATAACCTTCCGAGTCCAAATATATAATTAGTTTTTAAATTCGATTCCAAATCTGTGGTCAAATTCTCAAAATACACTCTCTTAAATTATAGTCAAAAACCCCAAAATTCACTTTGAAAATTCATATTTTAAATGTAGAAATCCATGGAAATTCATGATATATGACCAAAATTAAGTCAAAATATGGGTGAAATCCATCTCTAAAATTGCCTTGATCAGCTTTCCAAGCCTCAAAATTTATGAAATGAGCTCAAAATCCTGAAACTAGGTATTAAATACCCCTGTTAGGCCTCCTCTTTCGTGATCGGGTCACAAACCCCGCTATCACAATTCACAAAATGTCCGGCATGATTTTATCCTTCGCGATTGTGGCCAAGAAGCAATGTGATCGCGATGAACAAACTTGAACAAAATTTTTCATCTCATTCCAAACAACCTCTTGTTAACGGACATAACATTTAGTAAAAAATTCTTAATGACAAACGATTTTGGTGTCCTGATAACTTGACACAAAGGGCTACAACTTTTATTTTTGAATCATCTCTAAATTCCTTATAGATTGCAAGATATAATCTCCCCAAAACAGCCTAGTGACAATAGAATTTTCTTTTACGCGATTGTGAATAGTCCCTCCGTGAATGCGATTTACAAGACAAAAACTACATTTTACTCTTCGCGAATACAGCCCAGAGCTCCGCGATCGCGATGTATGCTCCTGTAGCCAAAAATCAGGACATGAAAAGAGCCTAGAAATGGTCCAAAACCACCCCGAAACTCACCCGAATCCCTGGGGATCCCGTCCAATCATACCAACAAGTACAATTATCTAATTCAAACTTTTGCAAAGGCTCGAAAAATCACAAATAACATCAAAATCAAGAATTGAAGATAATATCATTCTCTTAACTTTCAAATATTCCAACTTTGCCGAATGCGTCCGAGTCACACTCAGACATTTTGGATCATAAGAAAAATTTGCATATAAGTTCCAATCAACTAAATGAACTTATCAAATATTCCAAAACACCAAACGGAATTCGGTTATATCAAAGTCAACCTCCGATCAAACTTATAAAGTATTCAATTCTTTGAATTGCCAACTTTCGACAAATAGAGTCAAAATCCACTAGGAACATCAGAAATCACATTCGAACATACGTACAAGTCCAAAATAAACATACAAACTCATAGAAATCATCAAATCTCGATTCCGATGTCATTTACTCAAAAGTTAAACCTTGGTAAACTTTTCCAACTTTAAGCTTCCAAAATGAGAATTACTCTTCCAAATCAATCCCGAACCTCTTGAACATCAAAGCCAACCATACACGTAAGTCATAGTGTATCATATGAAGCTACTCAAAGTCTCAAACCGCCAAACAGAATGCTAAAGCTCAAAGTGACTGGTCGCGTCGTTACATTCTCCCTCACTGAAACATATGTTCGTCCTCGAACGTGATAAAAGTCATTTCAAAGCTGTCAAATCACTGTATAAACTTATCATACACATACCCATGGGTGATTTCAGCTCTGTTGATCCACCCCACACTTAATTCTCATGATTATAGTCATCACCACACTAAATTAATTTAATCCCAGAGACTCGGGATCTAATTGAGACTTGAATCGCCTTTGAGATAATTCATCGAACACTTAGCTCGCACAAATTATGTTTGAGTATGGTTGAATGTGAGGGACTACATCACCCTCCCAAATCGGCTTGGGATTTGTATTCCTAGTACTTATATTAGCAAGTAATAGAACAAGTATGTGGAGAAAGGGTTGGGATTCATTTTTCACTATTTTCCTCCATTGCTAAGCACAACTATGGGGAGAAAAAAAATGAACTAAGCTACTTCCTAATTAGGGATGAAATAAGGAAAGAAGATACTACCCCAAATAGAGAAGAGATAGAAAAGTTACCTTATCTCATGGTAAAGTGCAGCAGTGGCAAAGGGGAAGAGGGAATGTATTTTAAAATGGTGTTAATTGTGTTAAAAAAAGGGATTGGGTCGAGTTGATCCGTGGGTGTGGGCGAAATAAGGCAAAGAAAAATAAAAAAAAACTTACATGGGAGCGGTGAGAGTGCGACACGGACAGTGCCAGGCTCGGCTCTATTGTGCCCTTAGGCGCGACGCGGTCAATACAGAGGACATACATTGGGCGCGTTACCGGGTGCAAGACGCCGAGTATAGAACCTAAAAAAATTTGCCACTTGCTATTGTGAGTGCTACTCGAAACGAGGTGCTGAAGACTGTAGTTGAAGCTCATGCATCAACATGTGCGACACTTTCACGACCCTAAACCCCACCTAGTCGTGATGACACCTAACCCCAACATGCTAGGTAAGCCAAATAACAAATAACTCAACTCGAATGAGAGATCATCAAGAAATAATAAATAAGATGGAGGAAATTCATACAACTATCTCAAAGACTGGTAGTACAAGTCATGAACGACTAAGAATAAGAATACAATTACAACTCTACTATGAAGAAAGATTACATCATGTGTTTGAAATTTTCAGAAACAGAAATATAAGTCCTAGATTATCATGAACAGGTGGTAGCTTGTATCTAGAATGTTGGTACCTCTTCAATGCTAGCATTCGTCATCCACAATAGCTCAGCTCCAAAATTTGCACGCAAAATGCAGAAGTGTAGTATGAGTACAACCGACACCATATACTTAGTAAGTATCTTGACTAACTTTAGTGAAGTAGTGAAGAGGATTTAACTCAAAAGATACTCACTTTACGAAACTTGAACAGTTCATGAATATATATGTACACAACAACAGTATCGAAATCTAAGCATGAAGTACAAGTAAGACCATTAGTACATATAGAGAAGATTCATACAAGCATTGTAAATAAACTAAAAGTTCAGCATATAGAGAAAATATGCATTTGGTATCAAATAACCCATCAACAGTTGCATATAGAGAAGATATGCATAAAATATCAAATAACCCGTCAATAATTGCATATAGAGAAGATATGCATGAAATATCAAATAACCCGTCAAAAGTTGCATATAAAGAAGACATGCATGAATAAACAAGTAAAGTAAATGGATTAACAAATAAAGAAGATATGTACCTTGAATCATTTCTTCAAGTAAAGTAGTATATAGAGAAGATATGCATAAAAGATATTCATATAATCCGGAGCTAGCATATAGAGAAGATATGCGGTAAAAATCATGTATACATCCATGGAGTTTGTATATAGAGAAGATGTGCAAAGTCCAACCACTAATCAGTTTTTCCATAATCTACGTGTACATCATTAAGAGAGAAACATGGGAGGACGACCCTAGGGTGATAGATCCTAATCCACACGCTACATGGACAATTCACGTGCAATAATTATAACAACCGCATAGGAAACTCACATGCTATAATCATAACAATTACACAGACATCTCACGTGCTATAATAACTCAACCCGCATGGGCCACTCACGTTCTGTCAATCAAGTCCATCTCACAGAAAGCATATACAATAACACATATATACGAACAACGGATATCAAACCACATACTCGTGGATTGAGAAAAATAGCATGCTAAGGTGTATGCTAGTGCGATGTGTACGACTGCAGTTCAGATTAGGCGGGTACGCCATACAATAATGAGTATCATGTTCAAACAGGAATTCAAAACCTACACATTATCTCTAGCATGATTCAAGGAGTACATGTAGTCATACAAACATATAAAACATGATAGAAGGAAGAACATATACAAAACAAAGCATGATATAGCCTAAAGACTACCCTGAACATAGGTAACCATTTCGCATGCATATACGCTCGTCACCTCGCATATATATCTCCCCCGCATGTAGCAACTAATATTATTTATTAGAAAAAAGTCCCTCAAACCAAAGCTAAGCAAGACACTTACCTCATCCGGGCTAGTCTTCAACCTCAAATCGCGTCAAAACCTCGTTCTAACCCTCCAATCATGCAAATACAATCCAAACATTATCCAAGGAAGTCAAAAAATACTATAGGAAGCAATCCCAATCAATAAAGCTTTGATCTTTGATGAATTTTCAAAATACAAACAAAAGTCAACTTAGGCCCGTATTCCCAAAATTCGATCTCGATACCAAATATCGATGACCCATAACCTTCCGAGTCCAAATATATAATTAGTTTTCAAATTCGATTCCAAATCTGTGGTCAAATTCTCAAAATACATTCTCTTAAATTATAGCCAAAACCCCCAAATTTCACTTTGAAAATTCATATTTTAAGTGTAGAAATCCATGGAGATTCATGATATATGACCAAAATTAAGTCAAAACATGGGTGAAATCCATCTCTAAAATTGCCTTGATCAGCTTTCCAAGCCTTAAAATTTGTGAAATGAGCTCAAAATTCTGAAACTAGGTATTAAATATCCCTGTTAGGCCTCCTTTTTCGTGATCGGGTCACAAACCCCGCTATCACGATTCACAAAATGTCCGGCATGATTTTATCCTTCGCGATTGCGGCCAAGAAGCTACGTGATCGCGATGAACAAACTTGAACAAAATTTTTCATCTCATTCCAAACAACCTCTTGTTAACGGACATAACATTTTGTAAAGAATTATGAATGACAAACGGTTTGGTGTCCTGATAACTTGACACAAAGGGCTACAACTTTTATTTTTGAATCATCTCTAAATTCCTTATAGATTGTAAGATATAAACTCCCCAAAACAGCCTAGTGACAATAGAGTTTTCTTCTACGCGATTGTGAATAGTCCCTCCGTGAATGCGATTTACAAGAGAAAAACTGCACTTTACTCTTCGTGAACATGGCACAGAGCTCCGCGATCGCGATGTATGCTCCTGTAGCCAAAAATCAGGACCTAGAAAAGGCCTAGAAATGGTCCAAAACCACCCCGAAACTCACCCGAACCCCTGGGGACCCCGTCCAATCATACCAACAACTACAATTAACTAATTCAAACTTAGGCAAAGGCTCGAAAAACCATAAATAACATCAATAATTGAAGATAATATCATTCTCTTAACTTTCAAATATTCCAACTTCGCCGAATGCGTCTGAGTCATACTCAGACATTTTGGATCATAACAATACTTTGCACATAAGTTCCAATCAACTAAATGAACTTATCCAAAATTCTGGAACACCAAACGGAATCCAGTTATATCAAAGTCAACCTCCGGTCAAACTTAAAAAGTATCCAATTCTTTGAATTGCCAACTTTCGACAAATAGAGTCAAAATCCACTAGGAACATCCAAAATCACATCCGACCATACGTACAAGTCCAAAATCAACATACGAACTCATAGAAACCATCAAATCTCGATTCCTAGGTTGTTTACTCAAAAGTTAAACTTTGGTCAACTCTTCCAACTTTAAGCTTCCAAAATGAGAATTATTCTTCCAAATCAATCCCTAACCTCTTGAACATCAAAACCAACCATACACGTAAGTCATAGTATATCATATGAAACTACTCAAAGTCTCAAACCGCCAAACAGAATGCTAAAGCTCAAAGTAACTGGTCGCGTCGTTACATTCTCCCTCACTAAAACATACGTTCGTCCTCGAACGTGACAAGAGTCATTTCAAAGCTGTCAAATCACTGTATAAACTTATCATACACATACCCATGGGTGATCTCATGTCACTTCAATCCATATAAGCCCATTAACATAATCTTGATTGAAAATTCTTCCTTCAACCTTAGATTACAATCCTTAGAACCAAATTCTAACTTCTGGAACTCCCTCTACGATCTGATTCTTGTATAAATACACTGTATCAATCCCAACAAGCTGCATCAAGACATAAATATATGTCACGCCATAAATTTGGGGAGGCGAGATCCGCACCCGGTGCCTTACTTGACCGAGCGTAACAACTGAAACTTGCATTCTTTGAACCTATATGACTGCTAAGGCCAACTGAATATCGTTCTGTAATATCTTAGTCCAGAAAGGCCTTAACTTATCAAATTTGAGGAATGAACATCCAGGAGGAATGGCCTCTCATCATATTGCAGACGGAATTCCATTTTAGTGTATGTCTGCCACAGCGTCTATACAAAGGATTGCGTATGGGAAATATTGAAACCGTCCTTTCCAGTAGCATCACTGCTGTTTTTTTGAAGCTTTTGTTATTGTCGGGAACTATGTGGTATGGTTCGGCAAGTTCCCCGATTGAATTATTTGGTCCCACTCGTTACCAATGGGATCAGGGGTACTTCCAACAAGAAATATATCGAAGAGTTAATGCTGGGCACTAATCTCAACTGAACGGGAAGCAACCCGGTATATATATGTCAACCTACACAATCAAAAGAGAATACATACAAGGGCCGACAAGGACACCATACTAACAACTGTACATATAGGACAAGTGACAAGCCTCTATAGAATACAACTGTACTATGGTTTGGTACAGGGCCTCGAACTACCCATACTGTCTGAATATACAACAAAACTCTAGACCTGGTAACTCCGAATGATGTGCAGCTTACCAATCAAACTGTATACTGGCGCGCTTACAGCTGAGGCCTATCTATGTGACTGCCAAAACCTGCATGCATGAAATACAACTCCCCCCGTCAAAAGGGGTGCTAGTACAAAATAATTTACCAAGCATGTAAGGCAACTGAATAACTGAAGCTGAAACTGAAATTGAATTGATATACATGATATACTAAATGTAATTGGAGGAGACAATGATAATATAGAAACATACTTACTGGTCTCTAACTTATATCATACAAGTAATACCGAACATATAAGGCTCGGTGTGTATATGTATAGACCTGTAGTCAACTGTATAGCCCCATAGGCAAATGTATAGGCCTGAAGGCATATGTCTAGCACATAAGGAATGGCGCGCATCTGTCTAGCCCCGTAGGTATAAAGTAATACAGTAAATGACATATGTATACTCTCTATTTCTCAAGTAGACATGGAAAAATGCTAAACTGAAAGGAATTCCCAACAAGGGAGTCACGACCCCAAAATCCCACCTTTAGGATCGTTATGGCACCTAGTCTCTAAGACTAGGTAATCCTAACACAAGATGAGATTTAACAGAAATAAACAACTAGCTATTAAATTAAACTGATAAATGGCATAATAAGTTGAAACTGATCAACAGTTATACATCCCCAAAACCGGTAGTATGGAGTCATGTGCTCTACTAAAATACACTACAAATCTCAAAATACAATACTGTTCTAAAATTCAAATGACAGTATTAATGAAGGATAACAGAAGGTGACTGCGAGAACCTGCGAGCGGAATGACATGTATACCTTGAAGTCTCCTCAACAACTCAAACAACTGTCTAACATCTGGCATGCTCTGAGGTATATGGATTTGCACAAAAATGTGCAGAAGTATAGTAAGAGTACACCACAATGGTACCTAGTATGTATCAAGACTAACCTCGGTGGAGTAGTAACGATGTATAAGTCGAGATACTCACTAGACACAAAACATGTGCAAAGTATTAATATAAAGCTAACAAAAAAAATATATCAATATACAACTAAAAATGGAAAGTATATTAGTATGAAGATAACAATGGAAAGAATATTAATATAAAGCTAACAATGGAAAGTAAAAGCAACAAATGGCAACAAGGAGAAAATAGGTGATAAAGCAGCAAATTGATTAGAACACAGTTAAAATAGAAGTGAAATCAATTAAGGAAAGCAAAATGACAGTCCAAATAATCAATCCGTTCTAACACAAAGTTTACAACAAGAATTACCCCGAGGTACCACACCTCATAATCACAAATCACAAATCACAAATCTTCCTTATAACACCGCGTGAGCCTTACATTTATTTAAAAATATTTTTTCCGAAATAGCTTCACGCGCTTTAGCCTCCTTATCTCGCCGCATGTGATTCAAATATAGTAATTTCCCTTACTAGCAACACGCGCATAAATCCCCCATATCTAGCCGCATGTGCATTAATAACACCACCCTTATGCCGCCGCATGCGCATCTCATCACAACACAATAATTATCTCGCACCACACGTGCCCATATACCACAACATTGCCAAAATAACAATACCGATATCACAACGACACATTGTCCACGACTCAACAATAATGTGTACAAGAATTTCAACAATAACACAATAAAACGGAAGAATAACTCAACAATGAAATATATCCAATGTAACAATAACTTTCATTCAATGCATATAATTAACCTAAGAGTCTAAACCGGTCAATTAACATAAATAAGCATGTGCACACACTCGTCACCTCATGTACACGTGTTTCACACAATTCAAATAATACAATTAGACCAAATTCTAGGGGTAGTCCCCCCCCCAACAAAGTTAGGTAAGATACTCACCTCAAATACGCCAAATCAACACTCAAAAATAGCTTTTCTTGTAAAATTCGCCTCCGTACGGCTCAAATATAATAAAAAGGACTTAATATCATCAAACAATGCAAGAGAAACCAATTCCAATAATTAAAGTTAAATCTTTGCACAATTCTCCAAAAGTCAACAAAAGTAAACCCCGGGCTTGCCTGGTCAAAACCCGAGTCAAAGGGTATATCTCGACTACCCATAATCCCACGAGTCCATATATGTGTTTTGTTTCCAAATCTAAGTTCAATTCGACTCTCAAATCTCAAATTTTTATTTTTCAAAACATAGTCAAAATTTCCCAAAAACTCTCTTCAAATTCCATAGATTAGAGGTTAAATCTCATAGATAATCGTGTAAGATAAATCAAAATCATTTACCCAATAGTTGTATATGAAAGTCCATCCTCAAGCACCTCCTACCGAGTGTAGGGTTCTAAAATGTGATAAATGAAGCTAAGTCCTGAAATACCATTATTTTGTTCAGCTGTAGGTTTCGCAAATGCAACCTTGCAAACCCGTAAATGCAACAGACACATTGCAAATGCAATTCGTGACAAACCCAGGTAATGTCGCAAATGCGACCCTGACTTCGTATTTGCGAAGTTAGTCCCTTCGCAGAAGCGGTCGTTTGGTCAAAAAAGTGATCAGCTCCCACCCATTGATTCCTTTGCAAATGCGATGCATATTTCGCAAATATGAACGGGTGCTCGCATTTGTGATAGCTGCAGCACCAACACACTAGTTGTTGATTAACCAGCCCAAATCCATCCGAAACATGTCCGAAACTCAGCCGAGCCCTCGGGGCCCCATGTCGAACATCCACACAAGTATAAAATATCATACAAACTCGCTCGTACGATCAAATCACCAAAATAATATCCAGAACCACGAATCAGATATTAAAACATATGAAATTCCATAATGAACTCAAGAATCGCTAGAATCACAACCAAGCATCCCATTCCTATCAAACCAGCTCAGAATGACACCAAATTTTGCAGACAAGTTCCAAATAACAAAACTGACCTATTCCATATCCCGAAACTAAAATCCGAAAACCCGATAGCAATAAAGTCAACCTACAGTCAAACTTAGAAATTTCTAAAACTTTAAATTGCCAACTTTTGGCAAAACAAGACAAATCAACCTACGAACCTCCAAATTCAATTCCGGGCATACTCCTCAGTCCAAAAATCACTATACGAACTTATTGGAGCCATCAAAACACCGTTCCGGGGTCGTTTTCATAAAAGTCAAACCTCGGTCAACATTTCCAACTTAAGCTTCTAAACCAAGAACCAATAGATCCAAATCATTCCAAGACCTCCTCGAAATGGAACCAACCATCCCCACAAGTCATAAAATCATAAATACACATACGATAATTCTCAAAAGAGTAAACGGGGTTCAAATACACAAAATGACCGATCACGTCGTTACATTCTCCCCCTCTAAAAATAAATGTTCGTCCTCGAACTAGTGTAGAGACATACCTGAACTGCCAAACATGTGTGTATAACGACTCCACATGTTGTGTTCGGTCTCCTAGGTCGCCTCTTTGACTGGTTGACCCGTCCATTGAACCTTCACTGAAGTAATGTTCTTTGACCTCAACTTCCGGACCTGTTTGTCCAAGATAGCCACTGGCTCCTCAACATAAGTCAAATCCTTGTCTAATAAGACTGAGCTGAAATCTAATACATGTGACGGATCACCATAATACTTCCGGAGCATGGAAACATGGACACACCAGGTGAACTCTCGATAAGCTAGGTGGCAATGCAAGTCTGTAGGCCACGTCACCAACTCTCTCAAGGATCTCAAAAGGACCAATATACCGAGGGCTCAACTTGCCCTTTTTACCGAACCACATCACACCCTTCATGGGTGAAAGTCTAAGAAGAAACCTCTCTCCTACCATGAATGCCACATCACGAGCCCTCCGATCAGCATAACTCTTGTGCTTGGACTGTGATGTACGAAGCCAATCCTGAATCAAATTCACCTTCTCCAAGGCATCCCGAACCAAGTTAGTACCCAACAACCTAGCCTCCCTAGGCTCAAACCAACCAACCAGAGAATGATACCACCTCCCATATAAGGTCTCATAAGGAGCCATCTAGATACTCGACTTGTAGTTGTTGTTGTAGGACAATTCTGCGAGAAGTAGGAATTGATCCCATAAACCCCTGAAATCAATAACATATGCACATAGCATGTCCTTTAATATCTGAATAGTGCGCTCAGACTGCCCGTCTGTCTGCGAATGAAATATTGTACTCAGCTCGACCTGTGTGCCCAACTCACGCTGCATGGCTCTCCAAAAATGCGATGTGAACTGCGTGCCACAATCCGAGATAATTGACAGCGGCACACCATGAAGGCAAACAATCTCACGTAGATAAATCCGAGCCAGCTGCTCTGAAGAGTAGGTAGTCATGACTGGAATGAAGTATGCAGACTTGGTCAGTTTGTCCACAATAACACACACTGCATCAAATCTCCTCAAGGTCCATGGAAGTCCAACTACAAAATCTATAGCGATACACTCCCACTTCTACTCCGTAATATCAAGCCTCTGAAGAAAACTACCCTGTCTCTAATGCTCGAACTTCACCTACTGATAGTTCAAACACCGAGACTCATACTCCACAATATATTTCTTCATTCTTCTCCACTAGTAGTGCTGCCTCAAGTCCTGGTACATCTTCATGGCACCCGGATGAATGTAGTACTGCGAACTATGGGCCTCCTAAAGAATCAACTCACGTAACCCATCCACATTGGGCACACATAACCATGCATTTGCAACACACCATCATCGCCAATAGCACCTCCTTGGCATTACCGTGCTACACTGTGTCCTTCAGAACAAGCAAGTGGGGATCATCAAACTGACGTGCCTTGATATTCTCAAATAAGAAACACTGTGAAATCACGCAAGCAAGAATTTGACTAGGCTCCGAAAAATCCAATCTCACAAACCTATTAGCCAAAGCCTGAACATCCAAAGCTTACGGCCTCTCCCTAACTGGAATATAAGCAATACTACCCATGCTCTCAGCCTTTCTACTCAAGGCTTTGGCCACCACATTGGCCTTCTCGGGATGATAAAGAACGGTGATATCATAGTCCTTTAGTAGCTCTAACCACCTCCACTGCCTCAAGTTCAGATCCTTTTGCTTGAACAAGTGCTGTAAACTCCTGTGATCCGTGAATACCTCACAAGACACACCATAGAGATAGTGCCTTCCAATCTTCAACGCGTGAACAATGGTTGCCAACTCTAAATCATGTATTGGGTAGTTCTTCTCATGGGGCTTCAACTGACATGAAGCATAAGCAATCACTCTATCCTCCTGCATCAATACGCACCTAATGCCATTCCGCGAAGCATCACAATAAACCATATAAGAACCTGATGCTGAAGGTAAAAATAGAACTGGAGCTGTGGTCAAGGCAGACTTGAGCTTCTGAAAGCTCTCCTCACACTCGTCAGACCACCTGAATGGGGCACCCTTCTAAGACAATCTAGTCAAAGGAGCTGCGATGGATGAAAACCCCTCCACGAAACGACGACAATACCCGGCCAAGCCTAGAAAACTCTGGATCTCGGTAGCAGAAGATAGCGTAGGCCAACTCTGAATTGCCTCAACCTTCTTTGGATCCACCTTAATCCCCTCACTAGACACCACCTGGAACAAAAATTCCATAGAATCAAGCCAAAACTCACACTTGGAGAATTTCGAATATAACTTCTTCCCCTCAAGGTTCAGAGCACGATCCTTAAGTGCTGCTCATGATCCTCCCGACTACGAGAATACACCAATATGTCTTCAATGAACACGATGACGAATCAAGATATGGCTGGAATACACTATTCATCAAGTGCATAAAGGCTACTGGGGCATTGGTCAGCCTAAATGACATCACCAAAAACTCGTAGTGACCATAGCGAGTCCTAAAGACCGTTTTCGAAATGTCTGAATCCCGATTATTCAACTGATGGTACCTTGATCTCAAATTAATCTTCGAGAATACCCGAGCACCCTGAAGCTAATCAACCAAATCATCAATGCATGGTAGTGGGTACTTGTTCTTGACTGTAACTTTGTTCAGCTACCTGTAGTCAATACACATCCTCATAGAGCCATCATTCTTCTTCACAAATAGAACTGGAGAACCCCAAGGCGAGACACTCGGTCGGATGAAACCCATATCAAGCAACTCCTGAAGTTATTCCTTTAATTCCTTCAACTCCACTGGTGCCATGCGATATGGAGGAATAGAGATGGGTTGAGTGCCCCACACCAAGTCAATACAAAAATCGATATCCCTATCGGATGGCAAGCCCGGTAGGTCTGCTAGAAACACATCTAGGAAATCTCTCACTACCGGAACTGACTCAACGGTAGGAGTATCAGCATTGACATCCCTCACAAAGGCTAAATATTCCAAGCACCTCTTCTAAACCATCTGTTGTGCCTTCAGGAAGGACATCACTCTATTAGGAACATAATCCAATGTACCTCTCCACTCCAACCGCAGCAAACCCAGAATACCCAATGTCACAACTTTAGCATGACAATCCAGGATGGCGTAATATGGTGACAATCAGTCCATGCCCAAAATGACATCAAAGTCCACCATATTGAGTAACAAAAAGTCCACCCCAGTCTTATAACCCCTAATAGTGACCAAACATGACCGATAAACACAGTCTACCATAATAAAATCCTCAACATGTATAGACACATAAACAAGGGCACTCAAAGAATCACCAAACATATCCAAATATGAAGTAAAGTAAGATGACACATACGAATATGTGGAACCTGAATCAAATAAAACTGATGCTTCCATATGAAAGACCGGGACAATACCTATGACGACAACATCTGATGCAACAACCTCGGTCTTACCTGGAAAAGCATAACAACGAGCGTGGCCTCCCCTTTTAGGATGACCTCTACCCGCCTATCCTCCACCCCTAGCTGGCTATGCAGGTGGAGTAGCAGTTGGAGCAGCAACCATAGTCTGTGAACCCTGTGGAGGCGGACCCCTCCAAAGCCTAGGACAGTCCCTCACCATATGCCTAGTATCACCACACTCAAAACAACCTCTCTGCAGGCGTGGCTGTTAGAATTGAGTCTAACCTAGTTGGCTAGAATGACCGTTGAAGGCACCCCATGTAGGAGGTACGCTAGTAAGTGGCTATGCAAAATGGGCACTCTGAGGCCTCTGAATGGCTGGAGAAGTACGAGTAGCCAGAAGCGCCAAATGAACTGGTCGACTGACATAACCTCTTCCATGACGAGCTGAAACTATAGCGCTGGAACCACTAAATCCTCCAAAATCTCAAGGCCTCTTGGCCTCCCTATCCTTCCCCTCCTGGCCACACATACGCTCAAACTTCCGAGCGATATCCATATTATGCTAAAATGGAGTATCAGTCTACTCTCATTCCATACTGAATCTAAGACCATAACTTAGCCCCTCAATAAATATGCGGATTCGCTCTCTGACTGTAGAAACCAAAGCAGGTGCATGACGGGATAGCTTGAACTCTGTGCGCCACTCATCCGGGAGGGTATGTGGGGTGGACTCCCTTAAAAATATATCATAAAGCTTAGCCCAATTAAGTGGCGCTACATCAGCTGGCCTACCCCCCTCATAAGCCTTCCACCATCTATATGCTGACCCCGTGAGCTGAAATGTTGTAAAGATGACCCTACTCACCTCCATGATGCCCATGGTGCAGAGAATACGGTGACACTGGTCCAGAAAACCCTATGCATCCTCAAAAACTGTGCCACTAAAAGTAGGAGGATCATACTTCTTGAACCTCTCAAGTCTCCTCCTCTGATGTCACTGGCCTGACCTCAGGCTAAACCGCGACAACAAGTTGTACTGGTATAACACTCAGAACCTGATCAACATGGACACGTTGCTCTAGAGTAGGGGTGATAGGATTCTGATATCCTCCCCCAGCTTGAGAAGTAGCTGGTGCAACTGGGGTCAATCCCGCCTAAGCCAAAGAACCGAACATGCTCAGGAAATGTGCCAAAGTCTCCTGTAGTGCAGGGGTAGCAACAGGCGCCTCGGGTGCCTGCCCCACAATCAAAGCTACTGGTAGCTCCTCGGTCGCTGCTCTGGCAGGTGCTCTAGCTATGGCACGTGCCCCTCCTCGGTCTCTACCTAAGTCTCGGCCTCTCGCGACTCTATCAATGGCTGCGGGTGTCTGCTATGCTGATTCGGTAAGGATTACTATCTTTGAGATAATAGAAAGATAAAGGCTCAGATTTCGAAATCAAAAAATTCGCACAATAAGGAATGAAAGAAGTGGAATTTCCTAATGGTTCCGTAGCCTCTCAAAAATAAGTATAGATATCTCCGTACCATCCGCAAGACTCTACTAAACTTGCTTATGTCTCCTAGTACCTATGAACCTAGAACTCTGATACCAACTTATCACGACCCCAAAATACCACATTTAGGATGTCATGATGGCACCTAGTCTCTAAGACTAGATAAGCTTAAGACAAGATGATATTTAACAGAAATAAATAACTATCTATTAAATTAAACAGATAAATGGCATAATAAGACTAAAATGGATCAATAGTTATATATCCCCAAAACCGGTAGTACAAAGTCATAAGCGCTACTGAAATACACCACAAATCTCTAAATACAACACTACTCTGAAATTCAAATGACATTACTAATGAAGGATAACAGAAGGTGACTCCGAGGCCTGCGAGCGGAATGACAAGTATACCTTGAAGTCTCCTCAGAAACACAAATAACTATCTAACGTCTGACACGCTCCGAGGTACCTGGATTTGTACAAAAATATGCAGAAGCGTAGTATGAGTACACCAAAATGGTACTCACTAAGTATCAAGACTAACCTCGATGGAGTAGTGACAAGATACAAGTTGGGACACTCACTAGACACAAAACCTGGGCAAAGTATTAATATAAAGCTAACAGTGGAAATAATATCAATATACCGCTAACAATGGAAAGAAAATTAGTATAAAGCTAACAATGGAAATGATTTTAATATAAAGCTAACAATGGAAAGTAAAAGCAACAAATGGAAACAAGGAGTAAACAGGTGACAAAGCAGCAAATTGATCATAACACAGTTAAAATACAAGTGAAATCAATTAAGGAAAGCAAATGAAAGTGCAAATACTCAAGTCGTTCTAACACAAGGTTTACAACAAGAATTACACTGAGGTACCACACCTTATAATCACAAATCACAAATCTTCCTTATAACGCTGCATGAGCCTTACATTTATTTTAAAAACATTTCTTCAGAAATAACTTCATGCGCTTTAGCTCCCTTATCTAGCCACATGTGCTTCAAATGTAGTAATTTCCCTCACTAGCAACACGCGCATAAATCCCCCTTATATCACCTCATGCGCATCAATAACACCACCCTTATGCCGCCGCATGCGCATCACATCACATCACAACACAATAATCATCTCGCACCACACGTGCCCATATGCCATAATATTGCTAAAATAATAATACCAATATCACAATGATATATAGCCCACGGCTCAACAACTATGTGTATAAGAATTTCAACAATAAAACAATGAAAAGGAAGAATAACTCAATAATGAAGGATATTCAATGTAACAATAACTTCAAATCAATGCATATAAATAACCTAAGAGTCTAAACAAGTCAATTACCACAAATAAGCCCATGCACACACTCGTCACCTCATGTACACGTCTTTCATATAACTCAAATAATGTAATTAGGCCAAATCCTATGGGATAGTTTCCCCCACACAAAATTAGGCAAGAAACTTACCTCAATTAGGACAAATCAACACTCATAAATAGTTTTTCCTTTAAAATTCGCCAACGTACGGCTCAAATATAACCAAAAAGACTTAATATCATCAAATAATGCAAGAGAAACAAATTCCGATAATTAAAGTTAAGATCTTTACACAATCCCCCAAAAGTCAACCTCGGGCCCGCCCGATCAAAACTCGAGTCCATGGGTAGGTCTTGACTACTCATAACCACTTGAGTCCATATATGTGTTTTCTTTCCAAATCCGAGTCCAATTCGACTCTCCAATCTCAAATTTTCATTTTTCAAAGCATAGTTAAAATTTCCCAAAAATTCTCTTCAAATTCCATGGATTAGAAGATAAATCTCATAAATAATTATGTAATATAATTTAATTTGGATCAAAATTATTTACACAATAGTTGTATGTAAAAATTTCCTCCCACCGAGTCTACGACTCTAATATGTGATAAATAAAGCCAAGTCCCGAAATCCCATTATTATGTTCAGCTGCAGGTGTCGCAAATGCGAACCCCGCAAATGAGACAGACACATGGCAAATGTGATGCTTGACAGACCCAGGGAATGTCGCAAATGCAACCCTGCCTTTGCATTTGCGAAGTCAGTTCCCTCACAAAAGTGGCCGTTTGGTCACAAAAGCGATCAGCTCCCAGCCAGTTCCCTTCGCATTTGCAAGGCTAGCTTCGCAAATGTGACACCTTCTACCCACTGCCCCTTTCACAAATGCGATGATGGCATACGTGAACCGGTTCTCGCATTTGCATTAACAGCAGCGCCAACACACTAGTTGCTGTGAAACTAGTCCGAATCCATCGAAAACACGTCTGAAACTCACCCGAGCCCTTGAGGCCCCATGCCAAAAATCCACACAAGTCTAAAAATAGCATATGAACTTGCTCACGTGATCAAATCACCAAAATAATATCCGGAACCACGAATCGAACATCAAAACACATGAAATTCCACAATAAACTCAAGAATCGCAAGAATCACAACTAAGAATCCAATTCCTATCAAACCAACTCAGAATGACACCAAATTTTGCAGACAAATTCAAGATACCAAAACGGACCTATTCCAAGTCCCAAAACAAAAATCCGACAAGCCTATTCTATAACAAAATGGCCAGCATATCCCTGTTTCTTTTACAATCCTTAGGTTCCCAATAACAAGAACAATCACAACAACCAGCGACTACATATTTGGTTCTTCAACCAACACAAAGGATACGTCGAGCGACAAGCTCAGGTGACAACTAGTACAACTATATTTTAAACCCTTATTTATTTCAAGGTACATAGCAACAACAAATACAACATACTCCTAGCTTGGAAGCATAAGTTGGAAGTTTTGACCAAGTTTAACTTTTGTATATTTGACCTCAGATCGGAGTTTTGATGGTTATGGTAGGTCTAGATGGTGATTTTGGACTTGGGCGTATGCCTAGATTTAAGTTCCGGTGTTCCTAGAGGATTTTGAGGCTAATTGCCGAAAGTTGGAAGTTTGAAGGTTTGGAGAGTTGATAGGTTTGACCCATAGTTGACTTTGTGGAGATGGGGACTGCACTTGCGAAAATTGGTGGCCCGCATTTTCAAGCTTAGTGTTGCACTTGTGACAGTGGTCTGCGGAGGAAGGCTTCGACATTTGCGAAGAATTTGATCGATTTTGCGAGTAGGTAGCTGAGTTGGGACCTTCGCAACTGCGAAGGATAGTGTCGCAATTGCGACTTTAGCTGGGCAGGCTAGGTTCACAAATGCGAGCCGTTGGTCACATTTGCGAGGGTCGAAATTACGAGCCTTCAATCGCAAATGTGAGACCTGCGTCGGATACTTAGAGTCCATTTCGATGTTTGAGTTCATCCTATCACATTTTGAGATTGGGATCTCAGATTGAGGCGATTCTTGAGGCAATTTTCACCCACTTGGATTACGTAAGTGTTTTTTACTCGAATTTGACCATTATTAATTATTGTGTCTTTGATTTTGGCATTTTGGTTGGTGAATCTAAGAGAGAAAATTTGGGGCTTTTTGGCAAAACTTTTCTATTGTGAAAAAATTGAAATTTGAACATTGATTAAGAGTCGGATTTGGATGAAACTTATATGGTTGGACTCGTATTCGAATGGGTTATCAGAATTTATGAGTTTTTCGGATTCCAGGGTGCAATCCTGGGGTTGAATGTTTGGTTGACTTCACATATTTGTTTAAAGATTCGACATTTATCATTTGGGTTTGATTCATATGGCATAATTTGATGTTATTGAGTTGGTTTTTGCTATATTCGAGCCGTTCAGAGGTCGTTTCGCGCGGGAAGGCATTCTAAAGTATTGATTTGGCTTGTTTGAGGTAAGTATCTTACCTAATCTTATTTAAGGAATAACCCTTAGGATATGACCTTGTTTGTTTAATTCAAATGTGTGAGAAGTGATATGTATAAAAGGTGACGAGCGTATATACGGGTGTTGTGTATGATTCATGACCGGGGTAGTGTTTGGCGGTACTATGACTTTATTTGGATATTGTGCTTCGTGCTATCATGCATTAAGTATTTGTATGACTATGTGAGCTCCATGAATCATACTAAAGATCATGTGTAGGTGTTGATTTCCTGTTGAGCATGATATTTTCTATTGTATGACGTATCCGCCACATTTGAGCTGTAGTTGTACACTCGCACATTCATACACCTTAGCATGCTATCTTCTTCAGTCCATGAGTATGTGATTTGATATTCGTTAATCATATACATGTATAATTGTATATGCCTTATGTGTGATAGACTGGATTGGCATCATGTGATTGTTGTCTTGTTCTTGCTAGTGGGGTATAAAGTAAAGTAGTGCTTAAAGAAAGAGGGAATAGTTTTGGGGAGTGATCTTGTTTGTGAAATTAAAGTGGATTGAAGAATTTGTGCTTAAAGTTTATTATGTGATGTGTTAAAGTGTTTAGGAGGGTGAACCACTATTTCCTATATATATCATATCCGTTCCTTAGCCCACATTACAACCACAATAAAGTCCTAATTAATTTTAGACCGAGTGAGCCTACATTAGTAGAGATTTACATTATGGGTAAGCCTATGGCACCTTTTGCATGCATGTGTCACAACCTCAATTTCCCTCCGTAGGATGTCGTGATGGCACCTAGTCTCTAAGACTAGGTATGCTTAACAAAACATGCAGAATATAACTAAAATGACAAATAACTCTCAAATACTCAATAATTTAACATAAAGAAACTCTGCAGCTCAGTATAAACAATTTCCCAAAACCCGGCGAATACAGGTCATAAGCTCTAATAGTAGTACTGAGTAATCCTTTACATCAATGTCTATAAAAGGATAAGGAAAATAGAATTGTCTTGGTAGAGGGGGACTCCAAATCCTGCGGACGCTGGCAGGTATACCTTGAAGTCTCTGAAGCTGAGCTCTCGCTAGTACCTGGGTTGGTAGGAGGTACCTAAATCTGCACAAAAAGATGTGTAGAAGCGTAGCATGAGTACACCACAACAATACCCAGTAAGTGCCAATCCTAACCTCGGTAGAGTAGTGACGAGATCAGGTCAAGGCCCTACTGGAATAAATAAGAAAAAATGTACAAGTGTATGGCAGTGTAGTAATGATAGTAATGAAAGTGAAACAACAAATAACATATCAAGGTTAGCTACACGAAACTAAAGCAAATAATCCAACACGGAGAAAACAAGGAATGATATGCTAAGGAAACCAAAACAACCAAAGACAAGCGTAGCAATAGAAAAATACCAACAAGAGTCACTACTGTGGTACCACCTCGTAGTCTCAAATCACAAGAATAATTCATAATCTTCTCTCATATCACCGCGGGAGCCTTGCATTTAGTTTTGAAAATCATATTTCCCGAAATAGCATCCTATGTTTTAGCTCACCTTATCACACCGCGTGGCTTCTAGTAGTTCCCCTACTAGCAACGCGTATCAAGTCCACTTTATCTCACCGCATGCATTTCAACCCCAAAACCTTATACCACCGCATGTGTATCAATATCACAACGTATCACGAATCGCACCTCAAGTGCTCAATATCACAACTTGACAAAGAAAGCAATAGTAATAGTGTTTTCACAATAAAGAGCCCATGTCTCAACGACAATGTACACAAGAGTGTGAACAATAACAACCAAAAGTGAATAACTCAACAGAATAGTATTTCACAACTTAACACTTTGCCTCAATGTGAATCACGACCTTTATAACTCAATTACCAGTTTCATCAACAAGATATCCCAAGAATAACAACTTCAAGTATAAAATTCACAGCTAAATAATGAATAAGGAATAGAGGAAACAACAACAACTTCAACTAAACATGTAGGGCAATTAACAAGTAAGAGATAAGACAAGTAGAGCATGTGAAGATAGACTAGAAATGATTACTATAACATGTTAAGGTAACTCAATTAAGGCTTGAAAGGAATCTACATAGCTACAATCGGTAAATTTTCATATTTATCCCATGCACCCACTCATCACCTTGCGGACACGGCTTTCACACATCATAGTTATCACAAACAACACCAATCCTAAGGGGTAATTTCCCCCCACACAAAGTTAGGAAGACACTTACCTCGAAACACGATAACTCAATCCACTAGTAGGCCTTTTCCTCGATTATCCAACTCCGAACGGCTCGAATCTAGCCAAAACAACTTCATATTATAAATATAAACTATAGGAAACTATTTCGAACAATAAAATTACTATCTTTGCAAAGAAAATAAAAAGTCAACTCAAAAATTCAACCCGGGTCCACATCTTGAAATCCAACCAAAATTACAAAATCCGAATATTCAATTGATAACGAGTCCAACCATACAAGAATTACTCAAATCCGACCTCAAATCGCCTTTCAAATACCCATATTTTAGCCTAAGAAGTTTTCACAATGTTTCCTCAAATTTCCAACTCAAATCACTAATTAAATGATGAAATTAACAATAGATTCATGTAATTTAACCAACTGCGAGTTAGGATTTCTTACCCCAATGATTTTCTTGAAAAACTCTTGAAATATCGCCACAAACTGAGCTCTCTAGGTCCAAAATGGATTATGAAACTCAAACCCTCGAAGATCCCTTTTCTGCCCTGGGATTCCGCATCTGCGGCCTTTTAGTCTCACCTGCGACGCCGCACTTGCGTAAAAACTATCGCAGGTGCGATTCACAATTAACTCCAGGGGTTCCACTTATGCGGATAATGGCTCGTACCTGCGAGCCCACTTCTGCGGAGAAACGACCGCATTTGCGGCCTTGCCCAAAGGCCCTTTCCAAATTCCGCTTCTGCGGAAGAAATGTCCACGCCTGCGGAGACGAACCTGCGCCCAGGTGTTCGCACCTACGACCCCAGCCCTGGGCTCTCCTTTTCTCTTCTGCACTTCACCTTCCGCACCCGCGAGTCTACACCTACGGTCAATCCTTCCGCAGGTGTGATGACACCAGCAGGCCTGGGACTTCAGCAACATGAACAAGCCAAAATTCATTTCAGATTCAATCCGAATCACACTCGAGGCCCACGAGACCCCGTCCAAATGTACCAACAAGTCCCAAAACACATAGCAGACCTACTTGAGGCCAAAAACCACATCAAACAACATCAATTCTATGAAGCGCAACCCAATTTAAGCCTATGAAACTATGAACTTTCGAATTTCAAAACTAATGCCGATTCATACCAAAACAATTCTGATTGACCTCAAATTTTGCACACAAGTCATAAATGATATGACAGACCTATTCCAACTCTTGGAATTGGAATCCAAATCCTATATCAATAAAGTCAACCCCCAGTCAAACCTTCCAACCTTCCAAACCTTTAACTTTCTAACATTCGCCAATTCACGCCAAAATGACCTACGGACCTCCAAATCAATATCCGGACACGCTCCTAAGTATAAAATAACCATACGGAGCTATTGGAACTATCAAAACTCCATTCTAGATTTGTCTACACTAAAGTCAAAATACGGTCAACTCTTTCAACTTAAAGCTCTAACTTAGGGACTATATGTCCCATTTCACTCCGAAACTCATCCGAAACCAAAACCAAATACCTCCGGAAAGTCACATAACCGTAATACAACATAGAGGAGGAAATAAATAGGGGATCGGGCTAAAATACTCAAAATGACCAGCCGGGTCGTTATAACATGTGACTTCTTTATGAGAGTGAGAGATTTTTTTTTATAGATGTGAGTCCTTAATTTATATTTAATCATGAGATTTGAATGTGTGGATTCAACTTACTCTCTTATTCTTGTTGTGAGGGCACGTAGTTTCACTAGGGATAAATAACATTATTAGACTTCTCTGTGATGTTGGATATTCAAGCCATGAGTGTATTGTGATATTGAGTCGGCTTTTGAGGCTAGGATTGTTATGAGCATGTTGTCTTTGTTGTGAATATTTTTAAAGAATGGCATAAGTAAAGGGAAGTGAAAGTGATTGCATATGCTATAGTTTAATTGTTGCTATCAACGGTCATTGATAGAGTGTATGTTGAAAAAAAAAAATTGCTCCCCCTTGTTGACATGTACGTTGTTGGGGTGTAGTTATAGTTCCATTGCTCGAGAGCGAGCAAGAGTTTAAGTGTGGGGTGTTGATATTTAGCTTAAAGTATATATATTTATATGTATATCGCCTCGCATTTTACTCGTGTTTTGTAGATTTCGGATGTGAAATGTAATGATTTATGCTAATTCGTGGTATTTTAATGTCTAGGAATCATCCGAAGGCAATATGGGGCTAAGGTGCGAGATTGGAGCCAAAAAGGAGCAAAATTGGAAAATAGCCACTTTGTAGCACCACAAGAAGCGTGGGGCGCTATTTGTGGCGCAGAAGTCAGAAGCCAAAAAATCCCAGTACCAGGGATAGCGCCCCACGCTACCCTGGGTACTGGTGAAGAGAAGTTTTTCCTAGTTCGCCCGAGACAAGGTTATTTCGGCACCCACCCACCCCCCACCCCCCCAACGCGTATAAAAGCAAGATTAAGCCTATTTGTTTTTTCAATTTTTGGTTTAGTTAGAGTAGACTAGAGTTTTTTTATTTTCTTTATAGACATAGAAATTATAGGTAGAATGGTGAGGGGGATGTAAATTGGATATATAAAGTGCTCGGGGTGGATCAGGGATTTCATTCATTCAAAAAAAAAATCGGCAGAACAGCGCCCAGTGCTACCTAGGGCGCAAAAAACAGAATCATCCATTCCCCCAGCGCCAGGCCTAGAGGGACGCGCTGGGCTGGGGGTAGGTGAGTTTCAAATTCTTTTTTTGTTTTTATGTTTTATTGTTTTCTTATTAACCCATACCCATAAAACCCGACCCACTTACCCCTTTCTAGTCATCCCTGTCCCCCTTAGCCCTTCTCTCTCTCTCTCCCTGCTACTTTCTTCCTCTCTCAGCCCGCATCGATGTCCCTCTCCCTCTCTCAAGTTTTTCAAGTTTTTTCTTCTTTTGCTTTCATCCTCAATCCTCAAGGTATGTTCCCTCTTCTCCATTATTTTTTATTTTGTAAGTTAAGTTTCCCCTTCCCCTTCCCAAATGCCTGAAACCCCAATTCCCAATTAGTGATTCTTTAGAACTCTTTTCTATGGTGGGTGGCCTATTATGCAATGAAATTGGCTGTCAAAACTTGGTTGTTGTGTTGTATACGGAGTAGTAAACTAAAACTCCCTCTACTTTCTTAAAATTTGGGAGGCCCACCATGTTCCACCATTGTTAAATTGAGTTGCACACACTTAATGCCCACCATGTGTATGATAAAATGTTTGAATGAGTACTTTGTACACCGGTGAAGTCTGAGTAGCCGAGTGTAGTTGTATGTGATATCGAGCTAAGTGTGGGGTGTTTGGGGGTGGTTTTATATAATTCGAAGCTTGGCTTTAATGTTCCCATGTCGCCCACACCATGTATCTTGTATTGTGTATGATGTAGCACTTTGTTAGAGTTAGCTAGTGTAGTGTATTAGTGGTAGAGATTGAGGACCATGTGCTACTTGCTTGTATTAAGGCTAAGTCACTTCGCCTTGTTCGACAATTTGATGTGTGTGGCATAGTTAGTGGATTATAACTGTGCGGCACGGGGAAGTCTTGAGTACCCATTACTTGTGGTGCAACACTTGTGCATTTTAAACTAATATTGTGAGTATATTACAGTGAGCCTTCGGTTTTAAGTGTGGGGGTCATATTTGACCTTCACGATAACCTTAGGTGGAAGTCTTGATGCATTCTCGCATTCATAATTAATTGTGTTGTAGGATGATATGGCTCATGACAGTGCGAACAAGGGAAAGGGAGTAGGGAAGTCCTCAACCACTGCCCCCTCTCCTAAAAAGTTCAAGCAAGGGGAAGGATCATCTCGGCAAGCGAAAGGGAAACAAGTTGT
Source organism: Nicotiana tabacum (assembly GCF_000715075.1). Taxonomy (NCBI): domain Eukaryota; kingdom Viridiplantae; phylum Streptophyta; class Magnoliopsida; order Solanales; family Solanaceae; genus Nicotiana; species Nicotiana tabacum. The sequence goes on along the minus strand of NC_134094.1, from coordinate 60,856,029 downwards.
CGACGGATCGAAAAAGGCACCATTGGGACCGAGGCCTCATCTGGATCTAGTTCGTGATGATGCCATCCAACGACATAATAACTTTGTGCCATATGGGCGGTATGTCTCCGAGATGGGTATTAATCTGAAAATTTTGGAAAAGAACTTCCCGGACGTGCTTGCCCGATTGCGAGAAATAAAGATGGATAAGTTCCTAGAGTGCCCCAGCCATGAAAATTTGAGTATGGTGCGATAACTTTATGCCAATTGGAATGGGGACTTGTTCAAGTCATGGGTCCATGGAAAGGAGGTCCCAATGGATAGGTGGTCTTTATGCAAATCTTTGGGAGTTGATAACTCTAACCCGCAAAGGCTGCAAAAATTTGTCAAATGCCCAAGCTACCAGGTGATACGTCACACTCTTTGTGGCATCGATTCGAATGCCAAGTGGGCCCGAACTAAGGGTGATGCCCATCCTGAGATGATCCGCTTTGATTTTAGCAAGACCACTAAGGTGTGGCAAAATTTCTTGCAGGCCAGACTATTAGCCAGTTGAGCACAACAGTAAATGCACTTGAGCTCGAGTGTGTGTGATATGTTTTCTGATGACTGGGTGACCCATCAATGTGGGTGATATCATGCTAGGGGAGATGGCCCGCACACGATTTGGGCTGAAAATCAAGAGATTCTTCTTTGGCAACTTGCTCAAGCACTACATGCTCTCCCGAGGGTGCCTGAATATCCCAATTATGACGAGGTTGTGGAGGCTCCTAAGGGGTTGATGGACATCACATCTTTATTGGAGTCTACATCTAAGCTTATCCAGGTGGCACTGAATGAGAGGAACAAGAACTTCAACAGGTATCTCTATAACTCCTTTAATGTGATCATGAGCAGGTTGGGTGTATCGGACGGGGAGAGTATGAATCTACATAATGATCTATCCAGTTCTTTCAAAGAGATGTTAGGAATTGCAGTCGGCAGTCCTGTTCACCCATCAGAGGATGAGAACACTCACAAAGGCTCCAACACTGAGGATGAGATTGGTGATAAAGTCAGGGGGCCATGGCTTTGGTGCCTCTGGGAGCTGATGATGATTATGAGCCCGGAGCTGCAGCTGGTGGGCATTCTAAGGAGGAGGAATCTGACTAGCACGGACTTTTTCTTTCCACCTTACTTTGCTTTAAATTCTTACATGCATCGGGGACTATGCATATGTTAAGTGTTGGGTGGGGGAACTACTTCGTGTGATGTAAATTGTATAAATATATTTCTTTTTATTAGTTTTTTTTAGGAACCCGTAGTAGACTTAGTCTAGTTTTGGAAAAAAAAATAAAAAAAAGATTATACAGAAATAGAAAAAAGAAAAAAAATTAGAAGAAGCTCAGACTTTTCCTGACGATGGATCTTTTGGACAATTTTATTGAGGGATTAAAGTCCGATTAAAAACACCAAAAAGTTTTTTTTTAAGGATAGTTAGGTAGTATCCCTTGGTTTTTCTTTGGGCGCCAGTTCTTTTCCAAGGGTGTAGCTCGACCTGGGTACTTTGTTTTTTTAGGAGTAGCTTAGGAAGAAACTGAGTTGCTCTGAGGTGCCTATTGACGTGTTTGGTGCTGGCACATTAGGCTATGGCATGCTCTCTGTCTTCCCGTACATTTGATTTGAATTTTGATGCCTGAGTAAAATAAATAGCCTACTATGTGATGCCTTTTCTCAGTTGTTCGACTTGTATGCCACATAGTGCAATATTGCTTAAAATTTCTCAACTATATGTGCTTGCTTGACTTGAGAGTTGAACAGAACCATCTTGATTGAGTCATGTGCAATGTGTGTGTGAGGATTTGTGATCTTCTGTGCTATCATGTGTAGTCTAGAACTTGCCCTGTGTGTTAATTGAATCGAAATCATTAAGTTGTGCTAGCCTAGGAGATGATGTAGGCGTTTCTTGCTTGATCATATATGTGCTTGTCACTTAAAAATAAAATTTTCCATTGCTAGCCCCTTTGAGCCTATAGACCTTTTCTTTGGCACCCACATTACAAGTCGTATCCCTATTTTGTTCTTAATTTGAGATTGTTGAACCTTTACCTCCTAAGGCACTTAGTCGCTAAAAGAAGTAAGGTGAGAGATTGGGGAGTAGCTTTCGAGTGGAACCATGGAAGGGCCCTTAAGGTGCACTAAAGTTGTGGAAAAATAAGGTCACTAGCCGATTTGAACCTTAATGTACGGAGTGTGTGTAGAAAAAAAAAGAGAAAAAGAAAAAAATTGCAAGAAAGAAAAAAAGAATAGTTCAAATAATGTAGAAAAACACACACCTCCTAATCTTACTAATTCGTGCTAGTGGGAATATAGATGTGCTTAATTGGAAAAAAAAAAAGGGGCTATGTTTATATGGTTTGTGGCGAGTGAATTGGTTGAGAAGAAGATGTGCTCGATTTTTTAGTGTAGTATATTACAGTGCTTAGGAGGGTTAGTCACTATTCCTAAATGTATCTTACCCGTACCTTAGCCTACGTTACAACCTTAAAGTCCTAATTGATCCTAGATTTGGCTTGCTTAGATTAGTAGAGATGAACACTATGGGCAAGCTTATGGTACGACAACGGGATACACATGAAATTCTTTGTGAGAGTGAGCGAATTGGGTTCAATTGTGTGATGTCCTTAAATTATGTTCCAAGGCATACTTGAATATGTGGACTATTCTATATTCACTCTTTTGTTTGTTGGTGACGACACATGATCTCATGAAGGATTGGTAATGTTGTAAACTTCTCTTGTTGGGTGAGTGCGCGAGTTGAGGGTGCTTAGTGGTAACGAGTTGGCTCTTGAGGTAGGGTGGTTACGGATAGGTTGTTTGAATTAATTGAATTGAAATGTTTATACTTGGGCATGTTTGAAACGGGAAGAATGTGAAATTAGTATGTTCATGCTTGATTGTCGGTATCGATCATAGTCAAGGATAGAGTGTATGGTTAAAAATTGAATTGCTCCCCCCTTGTTGACATGTACGTTGTTGGGGTATAGTTATAGTTCCATTGCTTGAGGGCGAGCAAGAGTTTAAGTGTGGGGTGTTGATATTTAGCTTAAAGTATATATATTTATATGTATATCGTCTCGCATTTTACTCGTTTTTCGTAGATTTCGGATGTGAAATGTAATGATTTATGCTAATTCGTGGTGTTTTTATGTGTAGGAATCATCCGGAGGAAATATGGGATGAAGGTGCGAGATTTGAGCCAAAAGGGAGCAAAACTGGAAAATAGCCACTTTGTAGTGCCACGGGCAGTGTGGGGAGCTACCTCTGGTGCAGAAGTCAGAAGCCAAAAATTCCCAGCGCCAGGGATAGCGCCCCACGGTACCTAGGCGCTGGTGACGGGAAGGTTTTTTCTTAGTTCGCCTGGGATAAGGTTATTTTGGCCCAAGACCCCCCCCCCCCCCCTAACGCGCATAAAGGAAAGACTAAGCCTATTTTGAGAGGGGAGACGCCACTTTGAAGGAAAAATATACATGAGGAACATCCAGGAGCGGGGATATCTCAGTTTTCTTCATCTTTTCTTAGTATTCTCAATTATTCAACACTTGTGATTTTTTTCGATAGTATCATGTGTGGCTAAAACCCATAGTTCTGATGTTGTGATTTAGCCATAATTTTTGTTGTTTAAAATTGACTTAACCTTGATTACAATTCACTAATATATGGTTGTTTCTTCAACTCTGTCAGTATTACTTAATTGACTGGCCAACAGTTAGGTTCTATTTACTATATATGCTATGCTTGGGAAAGCTACGTCTAGAATAGAAAAGAATTGAAGAGAGCATGATCTTAATTCTGAGTGGAGGCAGATTTGTTGTTAGGATAGGAATATACCTAGTCACCATGCTTAATTAAATATAATAATCTTAATGCATTCTTAATAGATTGATTCCATAGGAATATAGGCATTAATCTATTTTGAATAGGCGAATAGTAATTCGGGAGAATACTACGAGAGCAATTGTTCGATTAATTAGCAACCATGAGTGAATTGTATGAAAGGGAGAGTTAGTTAGAACACAATAGGATTGGTGAATCGATCACAACTCTAGAATATTCGTCTCTACTGAATACACAACAACTATTTTGCTGCTTGATAAATTAGTTACTTGTTAGAATTATTGCTTAGTATAATCAAACTTTTGAACTCTGATTAACTCGACTAAATAATAATCTTGGTGAAACTAGTGGGTAGTTAACACAAGTCTCTGTGGGTTCGACACTCGATTTATCACTTTATTACCTGTACGACCACGTATACTTGCATGTGTAATTTGGGAGCAACATATATGCATTCCACTGAATAGAAACATAATACGAAACACGCGACCTCGAATCTTCACGCAGGAGATAACCCACCGGCTAGACTCAAATCAACAACTCCCCATGACCCCACCAAGGTCACAACAACTAGGCAACCGACTAATACTCCCAAGTCTCCGCTTGTCGACAAGATACAAGAATCTACTTCATCCCACAAATGAACAACTGGAAGATCTACCAATACATAAACATCAAAACCTTGACAACACATCGCGATGGTAATCAAGCATTCACAGGCCTTCGCAGCCCATCCACAACATCACAAGTCGTTGGTGCATAATGAGACTTGGTGCTCAACATCGCATTTGGACAAATAGGAAGAATCAAAGTCGCAGGTTTCAAGCTGAAACAAGGTCGCACGATAAGGAAAGAAATAAGTAAAGTTTCCTAAATGCCATGTAGCCTCTCGAAGATAGGAATGGAAATCATTATACCGATCCACAAGACTCTACTAGACATTTGCTCATGAATCGTAGAACCCGCACACCTAATGCTCAGATACTAACTTGCCACGACCCAAAAACCACTTAGATGTGATGGCACCTAACCATAATGCTAGGTAAGCCAGACATAGAACAAGGTAACTCAAATGATAGATTAAATGACTGAATTCTATACAACCTCCCAAGGACTAGTAGTACAAGTCATGAGCCACTATGATATAGATTTACAAAAACCAAAATGAAGTATAAGTACAATATCTGTTTGAAATTTACATAAACAGAATTTAAGTCCTAAACTACCATGAACAAGAGGTAGCTTGAATATTGAACGCTGGAACGTCTTCAGTGCAAGCCTCGATTTTCCATAGCTACGCAGCTCCAAGATCTGCACGTAATGTGCAGAAGTATAGTATGAGTACAAGCGACCTCATGTACTTAGTAAGCATCTTGACTAACCTCAGTGAAGTAGTGGAAAGGTTTTAAGTTAAAGATACTTACTTAATATGTACCTGTGCAGATAATAAGCAGGAAAAATAAGGCAAGAGATATGTCGAATAATGGTAGGAGTATCAACTCAAAAGCTATGAAGCACGTTAACAAACATGGAAACAACACATAACCTCATAACCATTTCTACAAAGAGAACAATAATCATGAAATATGCACAAGTGTCGCGCTCCATTTTCTCTCGAAAGCGGGTTTCATTGTCTAACAACTTTTTTGAATGGGTATTAAGAGGAAAGAATAGCCACCTAATGATTTTAGTGTGCATTAGGGCACCTATTTCACAAATAAGTCTGTTTTAACTAGTCCGTGTCACCAAAGATCAGGTAAGGGCTCAAATTACCTCAAAGAGAAGGTGTTAGGCACTCTTCGAGGTCCACAACTGTGGGTCCCGGCCGAAATTAATGTTGTCTGGGTTTGGTTGTCTCTTGATTCTCTCAGGTAATTTCTTGTTTATGCAGTTAGCCTTCAACTTGAAAGAGTGATTTTCAGTTTCGCACTCATAACAGGAAACTTTATAGCTCTTTGCAATAATATCGAAATCGCGAATTGTTTATGGTGCTAGAAAGTTAACTCATGGAGCTTAGACATATGTGAAAAAATATCAGTCAGATAACTCCCAAATCTGTTCAGGTAATTTTCTGATCAGTTTTTGAATTCGAATTCACTGATCACTTCAGTGTCTCACGTCATCACGAGAAACCTTATAACTTTTTGTAGGACTGTCATGACCCAAAAACGACCTAGTCGTAATGGAACCTAACCCTAATGTTAGATAATTCAAACATAGAACAAGGTAACTCAAATGATAGATTACTATTAACAAGGAATAAAAATGACTGAATTCTATACAACTCCCAAGGACTAGTAGTACAAGTCATGAGTCACTATGATATAGATTTACAAAAGCCGAAATGAGGTATAAGTACAATATCTGTTTGAAATTTAAATAAAAAGAGTTTAAGTTCAAAACTACCAGGAACAAGAGGTAGCTTGAATTTGGAATGCTAGAACATCTTCAGTGCAAGGCTCCATTTTCTACAGCTACGCAACCCCAAGATCTGCACGCAAGGTGTATAAGTATAGAATGAGTACAACCGAACCCATATACTCAGTAAGTATCTTGACTAACCTCAGTGAAGTAGTGGAGAGGTTTTAATTTAAAGATACTTACTTAATATAAACATGTGCAGATAATAAGTGTCACGACCCAAACCGATGGGCCGCGATGGGCACCTAGTACCTTACTCAACCGAGTACCAACATAACATATCTTTTCGTATCATGCTATCATAGGTAAATGATATGGAAAGGCTGTCGTGGGATAACTAGAATAAAACATGTAATACCAACTTATACATAAGACATACGGGCCTATAAGACCAAAATGACCACTCATACACTGAACATAGGCCGACAAGGCCATACAATCTTTTACGTACATGACATATGTCTACAAGTCTCTGAGAGTACATAAACGTCATAAGGCCAGGACAGGGCCCCAAAATGGAGCGCGCCAACATCTTCCACTAAGTTGATAGCCTACTTGGAGGACTCTCGACCTGTCTATCGGGACCTACAGGCATGAAACTCTACGTCCCCAGGAAAAAAGGACGTCAGTACAAATAATGTACCGAGTATGTAAGGGATAAAAATTAGTAAACAATAGACATGAGAGAAACATGGAGTAAAAGACTCAACATGTAAGTATGAATAGATCTGCAAATCATTTCATATTTATAATGTCATGCATATGCATATAAATGTCATGCCATGCATAGGTATATGCGTTCATAACATCATCAAGCCTCTGAGGGCATCCCATCATATCATCTCGGCCACTGTGTGCAAATCATCAACGTATACCAGCTGATCAGGTGGTGGTACGTATATAACGCCGTAACCTTTTCCCATATCCCATATACATATATTTACATATATATATATGCGTATATAACACCATCTGGTCATGGGTCAATGCACATGTATGAAATGCATGAAAAATACGTAATAGTCTCAATATCTCGAAATGTCATAAGACCATTATGCCTCTGATAGAACAATAGGACACATGGGGAATCAAGAACATATTCATCTCTAGTATTTCTATGAATAGAGTCATTTATGAAAGTTGTGCATTTGCTATTTTGGTTTGTATCGTATGGATCATGCCAAAAGGAAAGAAGGGATAACCTTAACATGCCTGAGCCGGTTTACTTGACAATCCCTCTAACACACGACCATCGCGATAAAACACGTAACGGCGGATTGAAGTAGGGGAAAATCCGTATTATATTCTTAAGAAAGATTGTATCGGGCTCCCTTGGAATTTGTAAATTCATGCTGCCATTACATAATAACATCTTCATATAATTTGATGATGTTTCCCTTCATTATCTTGTAGTGATACAAGTATCTCTCTTAAGTGATTTTGAAAGGTTGAAACAACTCACATTGCTAATGCATAATGCAATCCCGTATGGATTCTTGTTGTAGCTTCATCCGTACCTTGTTGTTCTCAAAGTGTAACACCATTTGATACACTATTTACCTAACCTTGTGGATTAGAGATGGCATTCTTCAACAAGAATGATATAAAGGTGCACATAACTTTAAATGTTGCCACCACCTACTTAAGGTTATGAATTGGTGGCAATTTGCTGCCAAGTTTCCATAAATACTACGTGGATGTTGTCCCCCCTAACAATTATCCAAATCTCATTTAAATAATTATCCACAAAATTCAATTTACAAGTTAATCTCCCACTTAAAAATTCATAATTACCCAATTATCCACATAATTAAGAATTATCTCAAATTACTTAAAATACTACTCACTTTTAACATACTTTATATACCTCACTATCATGGTTATATGGTATCTTGTATGGAATTAGTCCATAAATACCGAGTATTATAGCTTGGACCGTATTTTATCCTAAATTGTCAAATTTTGACGAAACTCATTTCTTCGATTCGCTTACCCTCTCACCTTCACGAATTTATTTATCACTTGTTTTGAAATAGCGTAATACTTATAATCTCAAAATAATCTCATTCCCGAGATTTCATCAATTTACTTATGATGTACTTTCACGTATGAAAACATGGGGTGTAACATCATTCCTCCCCTTTGGAACATTCATCCTCGAATGTTGACTGATGCACTTATCATTTTCATAACTTATGCCTTCCGAATACTTTAGCACTCTCATTGCCATCTAGACAACTATTCTGTGAATAAAATTAAAGGCCAAGTCATCCCCCCCCCAGGCCTCTTTCTCACACCATGACTTGTGGTCGGAATCTTTCCAATCTCATAACTGTTGCTACTTTCTATCATGCAGCCTGTATGACTCTGACCTTGTGAGTGTGCCTATGCAATTCTTCTCTCCTTTTTCCTCTAGTTTTTAGCCAATCTCTAGGCCTCACTTTGTAAATATATACAGAGCTTGACAAGATGTCCCTCTGGGCATCTATAGGTATATTGAAGCTCTTCGCTCGGTACTTTGTTGAACTTACGAATATTGTTATACCTTATTTCGTAGATCCGTTTATCCATCCGTATGACTTTATTGCATCTAGGTAGGTCATACTATACCATAACTCTTACTTAGATTTATCGTTACTGAGGTCTGCTTCCAAATTCCAGGTTACTCTCGTTGCTTATCCTATATGTATAAATCTAAGTCCTTTAATGCTTCTTCATCACTGTTCATCTTAAGAATGATGGCCTATTCTCATCTCATACTTTGTAACTTTTATCCATCCATTTTTGATCCACCTCAATGTTGATCTGCAATCTACTACTGATAACTTGGCCTCTTGTGTAACACTGCCGCTAGGGCTCACGTCTCCTTGGGAAACATCTGAAATGATTAGGCTGTTCCACCTGGGGGCGATACCATACTTTCATAACCGTATTTCATAGCATCCCAATGTGATTCACCTTACGTGGGTATTTTAATCCTATACAATTCATGAAATTCCCCTTCTTTTTTTTTCAAATCATTACTCAATCGAAGGCCCAAATGTCATCCTTTATCTATCACAATTACACCCTTATTCTACTATCAGTGAAGCGTTCCATCTCTTCTAAAAGTTACTAGCCTTAGACTCCTTTGATTTCATTCAAGCTATACTGAGCTTTCTATAACTTAGACAAACCATCAGCTCTCTTGTTTTCATGAGCTTAATTCTGAGGATTTATCCATTCTGGTCACCTTCACACTCGCCTTTTCTTATCCTTACTCTTGTCCTCCTAAAACCTTGTCGCTCTACCATACTTTAGCTTGCGACCTACACATATCTATTAATACCACTCGCAACCTTCCTTCAACTTGCTTGCACCATAGATTTCCTTATGTTATTCTAAAACATCAAGCGAGACATCACATCGTCTCAAACTCTGTTATTGTTGAAGGTAACTGAAAAGGCTTATATTCCTTTGCCTGAATTGTAAATACTGATAATCTTCATTAACTGGGTGTCTCGTACCCTTCTTCACCTTGCTTACTTTACTTGTTGAAACTAGTATCTAGCTTCTGAATCTCTCATTGCCTTTCACCATAGGGGGTAGATAGATATTCTTGCCTTAAGGCTACACATGATCTGCTGAAGACCTCACATTTACTCATCATGAGCATTATGCAAAATCAAGTTCCTCTGACTTAACTCTTCCATAGCCACATTCAATCCCTTACCAACCGTCTTTCTAGATGTAGGCATTGTCTTATTATGAATAAGATAGAGTTTAGGAAATTGAGATCTTACGACAGAGATCTACCATACGATCTAGAGTAAGAAGAAAGAGTGACAGTCCTAAATTCCTTGTAGCCTCCTGCTTATAAACGTAATGCACAACACACCCATAAATAAGACTCTACTAGACACAGCTTGTAGACTCCTTAGGACAGAACTGCTCTGATACCACTTTTGTCACGACCCAAACCGATGGGCCGCGATGGGCACCCAGTACCTTACTCAACTGAGTACCAACATATCTTTTCATATCATGCTATCATAGGTAAATGAGACGGAAAGGTTGCCATGGGATAACTAGAATAAAACATATAATACCAACTTATATATAAGACATACGGGCCTATAAGACTAAAATGACCACTCGTACACTGAACATAGGCCGACAAGGCCATATAATCTTTTACGTACTTGATATATATCTACAAGCCTCTGAGAGAACATAAACATAATAAGGCCGGGATAGGGCCCCGACATACCAATCAATACTTGTCCAATGCATACTGACCAAATAGGCAACTCTGGAGCAAATGGATAGCACCAACATCTTCCGCTGAGCTGATAGCCTACTTGGAGGACTCTCGACCTGTCTATCGGGACCTGCAGGCATGAAATGCAGCGTCCCCAGGCAAAAGGGATGTCAGTACAAATAATGTACCGAGTATGTAAGGAATGAAAATCAGTAAACAATAGACGTGAGAGAAACATGGAGTAAAAGACTCAACATGTAAGTCTGAATAGCTCTGTAAATCATTTCATATTTATAATGTCATGCATATGCGTATAAATGTCATACCATGCATAGGTATATGCGTTCATAACATCATCAAGCCTCTGAGGGCATCCCATCATATCATCTCGGCCACTGTGGACAAATCATCAACGTATACCAGCTAATCAGGTGGTGGTGCGTATATAACGACGTAACCTTTTCCCATATCCCATATACATATATTTACATATATTACGCGTATATAACTCCATCTGGTCATGGATCAATGTACATGTATAAATGAATGTAATGCATGAGAAGTACGTCATTAAAATATCTTGAAACGTCATAAGACCATTATGCCTCTGATTAATATCATGAAATAAACTTTATCAACTTACGTATTTTTTGAGACCCATGAACAGATGATAGAACAATAGGACACATGGGGAATCAAGAACATAGGCATCTCTAGTATTTCTATGAATAGAGTCATTTATGAAAGTTGTGCATTAGCTCGTTTCGTTTGTATCGTATGGATCATGCCAAAAGGAAAGAAGAGATAGCCTTAACATACCTGAGCCGGTTCTCTTGACAATCCCTCTAACTCACGACCATCGCGACAAAACACGTAACGGCGTATTGAAGTAGGAAAAAATCCGTATGATATTCTTAAGAAAGATTGTACCGGGCTCCCTTGGAATTTGTAAATTCATGCTGCCATTACATAATAACATCTTCATATGAATTTTATGGTGTTTCCCTTCATTATCTTGTAGAGATACAAGTATCTCTCTTAAGTGATTTTGAAAGGTTGAAGCAACTCACGTTGCTAATGCATAATGCAATTCCATATGGATTCTTGTTGTAGCTTCATCCGTACCTTGTTGTTATCAAAGTGTAACATCATTTGATACACTATTTACCTAACCTTGTGGATTAGAGATGGCATTCTTCAACAAGAATGATATAAAGGTGCACATAACTTTAAATGTTGCCACCACCTACTTAAGGTTATGAATTGGTGGCAATTTGCTGCCAAGTTTCCATAAATCCCACGTGGATGTTGTCCCCCCTAACAATTATTCAAATTTCATTTAAATAATTATACACAAAATTCAATTTACAAGTTAATCTCCCACTTAAAAATCCATAAGTACCCAATTATTCGCATAATTAAGAATTATCTCAAATTACTTAAAATACTATTCACTTTTAATACACTTTATACACCTCACTATCATGGTCATGTGGTACCTTGTATGGCACTAGTCCATAAATACCGGATATTATAGCTTGGACCGTATTTTATCCCAAATTGTCAAATTTCGACGAAACTTATTTTTTTGATTCGCTTACCCTGTCACCTTCACGAATTTAGTTATCACTTGTTGAAATAGTGTAATACTTATAATATTAAAATAATCTCATTCCCGAGCTTTCATCAATTTACTTATGGCGTATTTTTACGTATGAAAACATGGGGTGTAACAATTAGCAGGAAAAACAAGGCAAGAGATATGTCGAATATTGATAGGAGTATCAACTGTAAAGCTATGGAGCACGTTAACAGACATGGAAACAACACATAACCTCATAACCATTTCTACGAAAGGAACAATAATCATGAAATACGCACAAGGATCCTAACCAAACATCACCAACAAATACCGTTGCGGCATGCAACCCGATCCCAATCTCAAATAATATTATTGCAGCGTGCAACCCGATCCCAACATCAATAAATATTGTTACGGCGTACAACCCGATCCCAAATATCAATAAATACTGTTGCGGCGTGCAACCCGATCCCAATATCAATAAACACTGTTGCGTCATGCAACCCGATCCTAATATGAATAAACACTATTGCGGTGTGCAACCCGATCCCAATATCAATAATACCACATAAAACTGCAACAACAACCAAACACGGGAAAAGTTCATAACGTAACACTAAGAAAACAACCACGCGGTATTCAACTAGGTAATACAACTCAAACAGAGTAGAATAAGCAATCCAATATCAAAAAATAGTCTATCATATATAATGACAAGGCTTCCACAAAGCATAACACACAACCAATCTAAAAGTCTCCCAATTTGGTTAAGAAAAGGAGAGTAGAAGATGAAACGAGTAAAGATGTTCAACAAGAAAGAACATGGATCAAATGAAGGCATTCAATATATGAAATCATTTAGCAAGTATAAGCATGTAGAAAGTAAGGCATTTAATCAGTGAAGGCATATGGTAAGTAAAAACATATAGTAAGTGAAGACATATAGTAAGTGAAACCATGTAGTGAGTGAAGACATGTAGCAGGTTAAGGCATTTAACAAGTAAATCACGTGGCAATTAGAGGCATGTAACAGGTATGGGCTAATAACAAGTAAAGACATGAATTCGAAGAGGAGATGTAATATAAGTAAATCAAGTAAAAGCACAGGTGTAATAGGAACCGACAAGGTAAAGACATAGCTATAACAGTAACATGCCAAAGGGAAAACGCAGAGGTAACTACAAAAGGAACTCAAACGGAAGGTATCATTCAAAACAACAAACACTAATCAAAACCAAAGTAAAGGGCATATACGTACTTAACGAATGGGTAATCGTAAAAAAAATCCAACTTCCTTCCTTTTCGAACGGTAATAACCAACGAACCAATCTCATTTCAAACAGCACGGAAATACTCATCGTGCTAATATCATATCAACCGCACGGAAGTATCCATCATGCCAAACCTAGCCCGAAGGCCCAATCACCATCTCTTATTACGAATAAAGAAGCTCAAGTAACATTACAATAACATGTATAGATATAGGTTCGTGTTACCATGATCAAGTTAGGTATGCAAGATCTCAAAACCACACATTAAATCCTTTTTTAAGATGTCAAGTTTTTTCTTGCATGATTCCTAACACAGTTAATTGAGTTTATTAGTCATCGAATTAAATGAGGCATAGATTAAGTAATAATCAAGTTCAACAAAGGCACAAAGAACCATATAATTCCCCTTCTCGAGCATGAAAACCCTGGAACATGTATATACGCTCGTCACCTCGTATATGCATCACCCCCGCATGTAGCAAACAATATCAATTAGTAGGAAACATTTTCCCAACAAAGCTAGGCAAGATACTTACCTCATTCTACAACAAATCAATATTGTACCATGGATTTTCCTTTAGAACAAGCCTCCAAATCTAGCCAAATATCGATTAAAGAATTCAAAATAAGCTTTAGAAACTATCCACGAACGAAAAAGGTTCAATCCTTAGCTAAATTGAAAATAAGTCAACAAAAGTCAACCCTGAGCCCGGTTATGTGATTTGTTTTGAAATTCGACCTCAATTTGAGGTCTAAATCTCAATTTTATAATATTCCAAAATTCTACCCAAAAACCCTATTTTCTACCATGACATTCCTAGATTTGATTTTAAAAACTCATGAAAAGTAATGGGGGAATTGATAGAAAATGAATTAGAGTTGCTTATCAATGAATTTGGGAAGAAACAGTTCTTCAAAAATCTCCTCTAGAGTGTTTGGGGTTGAGAAATGGTGTAAAATGAGCTAAGTCCCGACTTTCCCCTCTTTTACCCAGTTGCAGGTGTTGCATTTGCGAACACTTGTTCACAAATCTGATGCTCGCAAATGCAATCAGTGCCTCAGGTCCCCAGAAGTGGCAAAAGTGACAAAAGTCTAACAAATGCGGGGAGTCCCCTCATCGCATTTGCGAAGCTGCCAGCCCCCAGTACCTAATCGCAAAAGAGACCAACGGTCGCAAATGTGACCACCCACTATCCGCAAATGCGATAATTTTCTTCGCAAATGCGAAGACCCAGTCCCCAGCCCATGCTCGCAAATGCGATCTCTTGACCGCAAATACGAGACTCACAAATGTGAGTCGGACCTCGTAAATGAGAGATCTACATCTGAACACCAACAACTGGAATGCACTAGCAATTCCAAACTCTTTCGAAACACTTCCAAAACTCATTTGAGCCCCTCAGGCTCCAAGCTGAACATGCACACAAGTATAATAACATCCTACAAACTTTCTCGCTACCTAGAATCATCAAAATAACATCAAATAACACGAATCGATTATCAAAAATCAAGAATTTTCAACTTAAACTCAATTTCAAATTTCTCACATAATACACCGAAACGCGTTCGGGTCACCCCGGACCCCAACCACCCGTGCTTACAAGTCCAAAAATATCATGTGAAACTACCAGAATTGTCAAAATACTGATCCGAGGTCATTTACCAAGAATGTTGACCGTAATCAACTCTAGCCTTAATTTAAGTCAAAAATCATATTTTCTTCAACATTTTCGGTAAAAACTTTCCGAAAAATGACATGAACCACGCACTCAAATTAAGAAACAACAAATAGAGCTAGAAAAATTTTTGGAACACAGAAAGGAATGCTAGTACCCAAAACGATCGGTCGGTCGTTACATCCTCCCCCACTTAAACATACGTTCGTCCTCGAACGTGCTACTAGTCGCACCCAAGCCATCAATTAGCTGAATGAACTCATCATACCCATACCCATGAGTGATCTCGTGCTACCTCGGTCCACATAAGTCCATGAACATGAGCCCGACTGAAGATTCTTCCTTTGACCTTAGCCCCATCGGGTGTGGAACCAAATTCCAACATCCGGAACCTCCTTTGAGACCCGATTTTTGTATGTACACACTATATCAATCTCAACAAGCTGCATCAAGCCATCAATATATTTCCACGGTCAACCACACAATGTGCCACATAACTCATGTACTCAAAGCATTAATCTTCCAACCACAATAGCTACTCATTACCAAACTCGGTACCAGTAATATACCTTATATCAAATGAAAACTCATTATGGGCCTTCACAACGCTGCTAATGATAAGAGTAACATGCAGAAACTCGTAACCACCCATGAAATCAACAAGTCGAGGAGCTCCCTTATCCGACAAGGACCATTGCCAAATTCTGAGCGGAAATATGGTATTATTCTTTCAAATATTCCTTATCCCCAACACGATAGTGAGATTCATAGGTCCAAAAACCTCATCTCACCCAATACAAATAGCCCAACTGACAAGCCACACCAAGGGCCAGGTGTGGTCCGTACACCAAAAGGGCAATAACTCAGATATATCTAAAAATGGAAATGAAATAAGGGACGAGGACTATCCAACAAGTAAAACTGATATAACAAAAAAGCATAATTTTTATGAACTCATCCCATAAAGGGAAAACAAAACACATGAAATAAACACAATGAAGGGTATCTCACATAACTCTGTTGTGGCGTGCAACCCGATTCAAAATATATCAATCCACATAGGGATACCCATCGAGCCATAGTGCTCATGCCCACTAAGCACATTTGCATCAACATCAAACACAATATAGTGCACAAATATAACTGTGGGGAGGTGGATAGAAATAACACAATACATAAAAGAGGCAAGCACAACTAGGGTGAAATAAGCAAATCAACATCAAAAGGGACATTTTGCTCCTATATCTCCATAAGGCCTAAACAGGATCACATCATGCGTGCGAATAATCAGGTAGTCTCACAACCCGTCATAGCATAAGAGAGAAACACATAACATAAACCATGATATGTTCAAAATCTAGTCCGCCCGATGATATACCTACGGTAGCAATTACTTAAGGGTAAGCAAACCCGATCTGATACAGCATGCACACTCTCATTAGGGCTACAAATAGCTCCCAAACCAATTTCGATCGTTCTTAAACAGGTATATAACCTTACAAAAGTCCACACCATCCTATCCATAACACATACCCTCTACTATCCAATTCTTAACATATCTTCACAGCCCGTAACCAAGGAATAGTCTGCCTACGAGAACATCTAGTCTCTAAACCTCAAGACTAATGGAATCTCCATATCCGATCCCAACTCCACTACTCAAAGAGCTAATACATCACTCGTGCACAATAATCTCATGGAAGATACCCACATAAATCTTCTGTGCCACGTAGCAAAAACCGAAACTCAACAGCCCAAAACCCGGCGATCGTCGTAACACTAGTCAAGCATCCGCAAGTCAAAATACAATGCGCCTCCTAAAACTCACTCCTCTCAGGCGACATCAAATGGCACCAACATTCTCTTAAATGTCTGAATTCATCTGTGCCATCAAGAACTCATGACCTTCCCTTCAAAACTATGCCGCAAACCTTGAGCTCGTAACTTTAAATCCCACATGGTGCACTACATCCATCACGCTATCTCATGAAAATATGAAAATCTCATAATTAACTTTGAATCACAAGCAGGATGAACACCTTATAAACCAAGAACCTTCCACTTAACTCAATCCGGAAGGACATCACCACACGCAACACACTTTCTATACCTGCAGAAAACATCAACTCCGAATCATGGCCATAACCATCATGAATTCTTCGAAACCCGTTAACGCATAATCAAGTCATCAGAACTGATCCCTCTAACTCAATAGAGTCATGTAGACTACCAAAACCAAAAGTAACTCAATCTGAAATGCTCGTTCTAAATGGACCTTTTGCGAATTCGAAGTCGTTTCTTGCATCTCTCTAATACTACCATGCTGAGTCCATATTGATATAGAAGTATAGAAAATCTAGACGTCATCCACTACCAATCTCGAGCTCTAACCATATAAAAATTTGAAAATCCTCAAATGCCACATATGAATCTTGAGCTCATCAGAACCTTTTACGTAGTCATCCACCTTGCTCTAATCTCCACTACACAGCCAATACGTATCGAATAACTCACACTTCGTCAGCACCTGAATAACTAGAAGAAGCAACCAAGTGATTTCTTTCCCTTGCACACCATATCCACAATGAGTATCAAACCTAAATCATTCGCAAGACCTCTATATACCTGTAAAGAATATTACATCATGCATCCACCGATTCCTTGCTCGAAATAATCCTCGAGGAAACCTTTCCCAAATCATAGCCAATCCAAAAGCACATCCTAGTCCAAGAACTATTATAACGCATGACCATGCAGTCCGATCATCGATAGAAGACTCCCCCACTTAGCTCGAATCCATATAACACATCATCGGCAATCCACAGTAACATTCCTTCATAACTGCCCCGGCCTCGCACTATTAATAAACTAAATACTTCATAAACTCACATAACACCAGTCATCAAACACTCCAAAGACTCTCCCGAGTGCATAAGCATCCTTGTGATTGTCAAGCCGATTTCCTCAAATGCTCCAAAATTATAATATATGCATTCCACTGAATTAGAAACATAATACGAAACACACGACCTCAAATCTTCAGGAAGGAGATAACCCACCGGCTAGACTCAAATAAACAACTCCCCATGACCCCACCATGTTCACAACAACTAGGTAACCGACTAATACTCTCGAGTCTCCGATCGTCGACAAGATATAAGAATCTGCTTCATCCCATAAATGAACAACGGGAAGATCTACAAATACATCAACATCAAAGCCTTGACAATACATCGCGATGGTAATCAAGCATTCACAGCCCTTCGCAGCCCATCCGTAACATCACAAGTCATTGGTGCATAACGAGACTTGGTGCATAACGAGACTTGGTGCTCAACAACGCATATGGACGAATAGGAAGAATCAAAGTCGTAGGTTTCAAGCTGAAATAAGGCCTCACGATAAGGAAAGAAATAAGTGAAGTTTCCTAAATGCCATGTAGCCTCTCGAAGATAGGTATGGAAATTATCATACCAATCCACAAGACTCTACTAGAAATTTTCTCATGACTCGTAGAACCTACACACCTAGTGCTCTAATACCAACTTGTCACGACCCAAAAACTACTTAGTTGTGATGGCACCTAACCTTAATGTAAGGTAAACCAGACATAAAACAAGGTAACTTAAATGATAGATTATTATTAACAAGGAATAAAAATGACTGAATTCTATACAACCTCCCAAGGACTGGTAGTACTAGTCATAAGACACTATGATATAGATTTACAAAAACTGAAATGAAGTATAAGTACAATATCTGTTTGAAATTTATATAACCAAAATTGAAGTCCTAAACTACCATGAACAAGAGGTAGCTTGAATATTGAACGTTGGAACGTCTTCGGTGCAAGGATCAATTTTCCACAACTAGGCAGCTCCAAGATCTGCACACAAGGTGCAGAAGTATAGTATAAGTACAACCGACCATCATAACCTCATAACCATTTCTACACAGAGAACAATAATCATGAAATATGCACAATTGTCGCTCCCCATTTTCTCACGAAAGCGAGTTCCGACGTGTAGCAACTCTTTTGAATGGGTATTAAGAGGAAAAGGTTGACATCTAATGATTTTAGGGTGCATTAGGATACCTATTTTGCAAATAACACTATTTTAACTAGTTAGTGTCACCAATGATTGGGTAAGGGCTCAAATAACCTCAAAGAGAAGGTGTTAGGCACTCTTCGAGGTCCACAACTGTGGTTCCTGGCCAAAATTAACGCTATGTGGGATTATTAGATTATAATTATCCTATGTGATCATATAAATTAAAGGAAGATAGGGAATTTAAATATTTGACTACGATATAAAACAAGTGTAAAGAAGATTACACATATGAAGGAATTAGTCTATATATTAATAGATGATTAGTACAAGACTTTGGAGATTACAAGGTACAAAATCCCTTTACAAGGTACAACCTAATTTCTTCTAAGTCCAAATAAACAATGGTACAAGTAACAAACATATATGGGGGGTCCTAAGTTTTTTAGACTAAAGGATCAACTAGTGCAATATAAATAATACTTCGTAAGTCCCTTAAGTTAGGGGTTGCTGATATTATTCAGCGGGCACAAACTATCATCTCCTGCTATCGAATTATTATGTTAAAGTTGTTTACCTAAAGTGCTCTAGTTTAATTCTAAAATGTGTCCTATGTGTGCATTACACGTCCCATGCCTATGGTCCAGGAGGCTTTGGACCTACTATTTAGGTGGTTCTAGACTTTACTTAGGGTACTTAAATTAATAAAACTAGGTGCATATCACAACAAATAGGATACTGCACATGATAGCAATGAATGGCTCAAGTTAGCCTCCACACATAGTAGCAAAAGCACGCAAACAGATTTCACATTACGCAGCAAGGTGTCATAGACAGTTTTTAAAATTGAGACGCATTAAAGTCGTTTTAATCCTATAGTCATGGTGTAATAAAATCTCATAGGCAGTATTACTAGTCAGGTTATCGAAGTTGCAGATTATAATCGTTATAAGAACCCTATAGACATGATCAATTAAGGCCCTATAGACATGGTATCTAGATGAGCAGGTCTTAATTACTTAATGCGATCCTATAGGCATGTCATCTATCAATCACACAACAATAGCACAAGTTGAGTAAACAATCAATGATGTTTGAATCCTATAGGCATGCTATCTAATACTATATAGAAGTGAAGCATGTGAACAAGTGAAACACTTAGATTCTTATAAGAATGTTTCTGATAGTGTCCGGGCATTGAGCAGGTGAAGTGTTTAAGTTGCTATAGGCATACTTTCTATTAGCGTATGGAAGTAGAGCATGTCAATCAAGGTAGCAAATAAAGCAATTAAACCCAATCGGCATGTTTTCTGCCCATTCATGCGAGAATTAAAGTTCCCCCAGTCCCCTTTTTCACAAATTTCCCCATCATTTAGTTTTACAAGTTATTACAGACCACATTGAATAATTACAAGCTCAATTACAAATTTAGAATAACCCAATAACACATTTGGGCCTTCAAATAGGCTTAGAACTTCACGCAGACAGGGGGCCCAAACTCCTGGTGCGGACAGTGTACTTCAAAACACCAATACCAAAAGCAGGCCCAAACGATTGAGGTAAATAATCTAATGGATGCCAAATTTAGCCATACAGGTAACAAACTACTCACAGAATTAATTAAACAACTTAAACACTTAGTTCTTACAACTGAAACTAGATGCAGCTCTAGCCAAGGCATATAAATAGGATCATGCTAAATTAAAAGGCATCAAAGACACATATGGGTAATTTTATTATAAGGCCCCGTAAATATTTCACCTAAAACCCGGGGTTTCGTAATGGAGGGGTAGACTTATGTGTTGTTGATTGTAGAACAGTGTGTTGGGGAGTTGAAGAAATTTTTTAGAAAAATAAGGCATTTCTGCGGTCCATTCAACTGTCGCAGAACTGGTCTGCGGACCGCATATCGGCCGCAGACTGAATCAGAGAACAAGGCAAAAATTTTGGACCATTATGCGGTCCATTATATGGCCGCATAATTATTTTGCAGGCCGCATAACCCATCGCAAATCCAGCATGAAAAATTTTCGGAGGGATGTTCTGCGGCTCATTATGCGACCGCAGCTGGTCGGAGAGTGGGGTAGAATTGCCTAGTTCTGGAGGGCCATTATACGGCCTATTTTGCGGATCGCAGAAGTATTATGCGACCGCAGATCTGTGATGGGGCTTCATTTTTCTAATTTTATAACCTGACCCCCATTTCGTTTATCTAGCCTAAGTGTTCATTTTTGGAGGATCACTTGTCATTTTAGAGAGAGGAGAGAATTATTCTAGAGAGAGGAAATGGAGGGTTAAGGATTTCACTACTCCACCTTGATCGAACCTTGGGATTTCATCGAAAGGAACTTGCTAGGGTTTCAAAGAGGTAAGAATTTCTTTCCCCAATTCTTCAATTTCGGGTTTGGGGTTGATTATGGGTGATAAGGGTAGATTTATCACATGCAAGATCTAATAGGGCTTATGGGGAAGTTGTTGAACAATCTTGGATGGTTTTGTTGTTGAATTGGTTGAGGGAAAGGTTGGGTCATAGTTGTAACAGCCCTTGTCATACGGATTTCTCTAATTGTGCTTGTAATTCTCCCCTCCTCTATACATTGGCATCGTTAAGAGTGTTGGGACATTATATGTTGCATTACCAAAAGCTCTTTCGAGGCATGTTGGCTAAACTCTTCTCTTAGAATTGAACCCCACAATACCCTTGTAAGTCCCGTGATGCTTATTATAAATTGAATTCTTCCAAATAAGCCTTGTGTCAAAATAAATATGCGTTCAATATGTATTCCAAATATTCTTGTTATGTTGAGTTACCATTTGAGAATGTGGTTTAAGCATGGGATGTGTGTTATTGTGTTATGATTTAAAAATGTGTTTCTAACGAAAGTTACCATGTCAAATTGTGTAAGAGAAATCACCTGTGCCTAAGACCCTAAATTGCTCAAGTATGTGTTCAAGTCTTAATTTGGAAGGCCTTGTTGTTGATTATCCATGATGATATTTGAAAGTGAAATAGTGAGCATGAAATAAGATGTGCGGCCAACATGCCAAAAAGATATTGCATCATGGCCATTGGTGCCAGCGAAACGAATGATATACAAAATATTACGAAATAAGTGGTAAATCCTTTTAATAGTAAATTTCTTGGGAGTATCGATTAGCCACCGAGGAAGGATAGGTCGAAATAACCTAACCCCGAAACTACACGTGCCGGTGTAAGAGTGATTGAGGGGTAAATCCCTGTGACAATGTGATAAGGTTGTTTCCCCTTATATGAGATGAGATTGATGTGTTGAGATGTTTCCCCTTAAATGGGATGAGATTATTGCTAGCGAGATATGATGTGATGTGGACCCACACGGCATTGTGGCGAGACAGCTTATGTCACACCCCATCCTCGGGAAGCGTGATTGGCGCTCAACCGAGTGAACCCGGCCGAGCAAGCCTGTTAGATATTGTCTACCCAATTAACCTATGATCAAGAAACGACGTGATTATATTAGTTATACAGTAGGAATCTCATTCATACAATCCTAAATCATTTCATTAGTCATTGCGCCTTTAAGTCTCAAAATACACATTTCTTAAAGTTCAAGTGGAACGAGTGATCAAACACAGCATGACTTGTTTAACATTCCCAACACTCACATACGACCCACATAGTGTCTACGGAGTCTCTAAAGATACAAAAGAGAGTAAAGATGATGCCGGCAACAAGGCCCCGGCTATACCTCAAAAAGTGACCATAATATAAACAAAAGGTACAATACATGACCCCGGAATGAAATGGGGCTCACCAAGTCCGCTGAGAAGAGGATGCAGCACTATCTGCGATCCGCATTGTCTGCTATGTAACCACCTGCATCCATTTAAAGATGCAGCGCCCCGGGCAAAAGGGATGTTAGTACCGTCGAATAACACTAGTATGTATAGCTAAACACCAACTCAATAGAATGAATAATAACACAAGAGGAATAGTCAAGAATTCAATAAGGGCTTCAAATAATAGTAAAACAACAAGTTAAGGATCATATACATTTTTAAGACAATTTCCGTATTAGTAGGTTGGGTGACCTTTAGTACCGATATTCCACAATTCACAATACCTCCGTACTCTTACACGGAGTCCGATCTCGGCCGGATCGGCTAGGCCGCCTCATCTGAGACATTACCACAATTTCGTTATAACTTTCCAGTACAGTACCACCATGTGTGCGGCATAGCATCCGATCACGGCCCGATCGGCTAGGCCATCTCATTTGAGACATTACCACAATTTCATTCACAATACCACTGTGTTCTTACACAGAGTCCGATCTTATCCCGATCTACTAGTCCATCTCATTTGAGACATTACCTTTTTCAGTCAATAATCTCACATCGTACTTCTTTCATGTACTTTCGATTCATTGACACTAGTGATTACGATTACAAATTCATTCTTGTCACTTGGCCGTATTTCATAGTTCCATACCCATTTTCCACACTCAATATCATTATCAAAATCAATAAGGCTCCCCATTCAAGACAGTAAATTCACATATGAGCAATTTGGGAATATTAGGCACATAAAGGCTTTTCATACAATTTGGTATAACAACTTTTATTTCAATCTTGACATGAAGTATTAACATTCCTAACACATATTCCACATTTTGAACATATTCTCAAATGGCAAGATGACATGATGAAGAATTTAGCATAAACATTGAACAAACATCCTTCTACACAACCACATTAGGAAAAGCCAATTCGATAATGATCAAGAACTTACTCCGATTACATGAACACTGTGGGATTCAATTCTAAGAAGAAGGGGGTTTAGCCAACATACCTCAATTGAGCCTCTTAAAACTCTAAGATGTTCCGGACTATTAGCAACTTCAATCTATTTTAGTAATATAACAAAATTGAACCAAAATTAGGAAGATGAACATGATTTTAGCTCATTTTAGCATACTATCAAACACTAAGTATGCATCAATGTTTTAAGGCTATTTTGTGGAAGATTCCATCATTTCCCAACCCACTCTATACCATTATTAGCTCACAATCTTCCCACATACTATAAGGATACATGCATGCAAGGTAAGCACTCCCATCCCCATGAATTACCTCACTAGTGGCCCAATCTAGTTACACTTTGAAATTAAGAGTTTGGGTGATAGAATCTTACCTCTTAGGAAGAAGACCTAGGTTCCTCTCTTAATAATCTTCAAGATTTAAGTGAGAATTGAAGAACAATTTGATGAAGATCACTTCTCCCTCTAGGACCTTCTCTCTCACTCTAAATATATCAGAAAATATGCTCAAAATGGTCCATAGGGTATGTTTTAACGAAATAGGGTCGGGTTTAAAAACCCCAAAAATGAAGCTCCGGAACAAGGTCTGCGATCGAATAAACGATATGCAGACCGCATATCGATCGCATAATCGGTGACCAAACAGCCAAAAAACCTGTCCGTGTCTGCGGTCACTATACGGCTTGCAGACCTATTCTGCGGTCGCATAATGAACCGCAGAATAGTTATGCGGTCGCATAGTTGACCGCAAAATCTCATCCAAACTGGCCCAATAACTTCCTCGCTCTGCGGCCATTATGCAGTCCGCAGAGTGATTCTGCGATCGCATAATCAACCGCAGAAACGCATAACACTGCCAAACATTTTCCTTTACTTTTTGATACATTGTTCAACCCAAAAGTCCAAACCGCGGCGAGCTTGTAAAACCAATTCGGCACCACGAAACATTATTATCATTAAAAAAAATTTCCTTTGCAAAATTTTACGGGGCCTTACAGCTTAGCTGATCAGGCTGGGATCGGACGCCATGCCGCGCACATGTTGGTATTGTAAGTGTATGTCTCGGGGTGAGACGGCTTATCCGGTCGGGCTAAGATCGGAATCCGTGCTAAAACACGGTGGTATATCAGTGCTAAAGATCTCCCAACTTAAATTACTGAAATTTACTTTTCCCTAACTTGACACCTTGTTACCATTTGATCCTATCATTGATTTCTTGTTTCCTTCTCTGTTTACTGTTATTCGTTCTATTGAGAGGGTGCTTAGTTTTACATACTAGTATTATTCCATATGTACTAACGTCCCTTTTTGCCGGGGGCGCTGCATTTTTAATGGATTCAGGCGGTTCCATAGCAGGGGGTATTGACCAGTGATAGCAGCACACCCTCTCCTCAGCTGACTTGGTGAGCCCCACTTCATTTCAGGGTCCTATATCTCTTATCCTTTGTATATAGCATTGAGGTATAGTCGGGGCCTTGTTGCCGGCACTGTCATAGCACTTTTGAATCACTAAAGGGAGAAATCGAATTCCAAATCTTAATGAGGGTTCAATGTTTGAAAATTAGTCTACTGGTGTAAGAAATCAACATTTTTTCCGTGTACATGGACGGGATATTGTCCAGTTCTTGGAGATTAAGATGAACGGGCCCAATTCTGAGAGATGGTACTTGCCAAGTTTAGGCAAGTACTAAGTAACACCATTGTTGTGTAGATAATGACGCGGTAACACAAATAAGGAAGGTGAATCACAAGAAGATTCCATTGTCTAGCCGAAATTGGAGAAGGATTAGAGATGAGGCGGCTAGGGTTTCTCAGGGGAGAAGAAGGGTTGACAGTGTTTGAGGCAGAAGAAACGGGAAATGTCTCTAGGGTTTAGTGGGGAAGGATATAAGGAGAAGGGTAGGGTTGTTGGGGGCCGTTGATCATTTAAGATCTAAGGCCAGGATCGAAGGGGAAGCGGGGCGGGTTATTAACGGGTTGCGACTGGGTTAAGTTAAAGGGGTCGTTTGGTTTGGGTTGCTGAAAGGTAAAATGAGATGGGCCAGGTCTTTGGGCCTGATATTTGTTCCGGAACTAGCTCAAAATTGGGCTATAATACACGAAATTCATAAAAAATGAATTATAAAAATTATTATAAATAATAAAAATATTATTTATTCATTAAAATTCTTGAAAATAATAGCTTCACATTATAAAAATTATCAAATGTTATTTTAGCATAAATAATATAATAAACGCAATTATTTATTGAATATAGACTATTATTGTAACTTGTGTAGATAAAATAGAGAAAAATACAAATATAATTATGTAAAAATTAGATGTAATATTATAAAATAAATGTGGGTATAAAATTCTAAATTTGGATGATTAAATCACCCTAAAATTAATTTAATGGGATAATTAATAAATATTTGAACAAATTAAATGCAACAAAATTAATTTTAAAGATTTAAAAATTATAGAAAATTATTGAAAGTACTTATATGACCCTTGTAAATTGGGTAATAATGCAAAATGATATTTTGAAAGTATATAGAATACTTTATAAAATATAAGGGCAAAATTTGGTATCAACAGTTGCCCCTCTTTAGCCGAGAATGATGAAAGAGTTGCCGGGTAAAGAAAATAATGACCAATTTTGTCCGAATGAGCAAGTATGAGTTGTTTTTTTAAAATGGGGGTTGAACCTTGGTTCCTGAGTTCTCTACATATCCCTAGTGTTACGGAAATCAGGCCGTGTGTAGTTCTGGATCCAACGGTGAACGAAACCGATGGAGTTGTCATAAAGATGGTCATACGTTTCGAGGAAGGATCTTTTGGATAGGATAGTGTCATGAGTAACGGATAATTTTAGGTAGAGCTATGAATGCAAATTTGAACATTACGGATATTCGAGATAAATGTTTGGGTGGTTACGGGATGGAAACAATCATTGCCGGTTGTTGGTTACATTTGACGTGATCAAGGGATATGAATGTTGTGAACGAAAATCGGAGCGAGAATTGCTCCTATTTGTAGGAAGGTTACCTCCCGAGTTACATGCAAAGCTTAAAACATGATGCAAATATATATAGTTATTGTGGAAATTTAAAAATGAAGCAGATTCCCTTTGGACCATGAGAGTTGTCTTCGGACGATGAGGATGATATCCTTAGACCATGACGTCCTGGGCCATGAAGCGTATGATAAGGGATTCGCAGGCCATGAAATGGTGTCCTCGGGCCATGAGTATGGTGCCTATGGATGATGATGCCTTTGAATAATGATATGAGGTTTCGAGAGATCCTCAGGCCATGGCATGATGTCCTCAGGCTATACGGATGATGCCTTCAGACTATGATGCCTTCGGACGATGTGGTAATATTTCAGCCCATTCGATGCATGGATGCATTGATATTGATTGCTTGATAGAAGGAACAGGTGATGCTTTAGACATATGCGAGAATGAGACAAGGCAGTGTTTAGTCCTATGCAGTGATGAAAGCAGTGCTTAGCCCTTATGCCATAATGGAGACAATAGTTAGTCTCATGTAAAGGAAGGCAGTGATTAGCCTTGTGCAATAATGGAGGAAGTGCTTAGCCTCATGCAATGTAATGGAGACAGTGCTTAGTCTCATGCAAAGGAAGGTAGTGTTTAGCCTTATGCAGTAATTGGGGCAGTGCTTAGCCTCATGCAATGTAAAGGAGACAATGTTTAGTCTCATGTAGAGAAAGGCAGCATTTAGCCTTATGCAGTGATGGAGGCAATGCTTAGCCTCATGCAATGTAATGGAGACAATGTTTAGTCTCATGCAGAGAATGACATCGTTTAGCCTTATGCAGTAATGGAGGCAGTGCTTAGCCTCATAAGGGCAGTGCTTAGCCCTATGCAATGATGAGGGCAGTGCTTGTCCCTATGCAATGATAAGAGCAGTGCTTAGACTTATGCATTGAAATGAGGGCAGTGCTTAGCCCTATGCATTGTAATGAGGGCAGTGCTTAACCCTATGCAGGAAGAGCAATGATTAAATATAAGAGAGAAAAGTAGTCCTTAGCTTGATGTGTTTGTGCTTGGCGAATCCCGTCGGTGTGAGGATAGTGGTCTTGCCGTATATATGTTTGTTGTGGACGTGCTTGTTATGTCCATTATGCTTGCATCCAAAGAGAGATTGTGAGTTTGGGGGAAAGGTTATTTCGTGTTCTTGATTACTCATTTTGCCTTTGCTCCGGTCTTGACACCTGTTCGAGTCACCCTGTGTAACCTCTGGCTACTACAGAAAATGTGGTTTTTCGAAAATATGCATTTATGGTAAATCATTTATAAGTAATGCCATTGCTTTAAAAAATACTTAACAAAAGTAAATAGTTTGGTCGAATCATAGATTGTGACATGCTTTGAGACATTGCGACCTTCTTAACTCAGAATTTTGAGGACCTCCTCAAAATTCTACCCTAGTTTAATGTATACTTCTGGTGATACATTACTTGGCGATCCTTAACGTAATGAGACTGACGAAAACTCAAAATCTTGCTCTGTTTCTTGACCGTAGAGGGGAATGAAGATTTTATTATGATGTGACCGAACCCATAGGGCTGCCTACATATCCCCTCTTAAGCGGGAATCAGGTCAAGCGTGGTTTATGTTACATCAAAAGAAAGTGCAAATACAATCCCAAATGTAATATCTCTTGACGGCGTCCGAATTGATAGGTTTTGGCCATATTTATCCGTCCATCTCTGCAAGTATGATTGTTCCACCTGTCAGTACTCGGTGAACCGTGTAAGGGCCTTACCAGTTAGGTGAGAATTTTCCTTTTGCCTCGTCTTGGTACGGAAAATATGCTTCAATACCAATTGCCCCGGTGTGAATTGCCTTGGTCTAACCTTCTTATTGAAAGCTCTTGTTATTCTATTCTGGTACAGTTGACCATGACACACCGTGTTCATCCTCTTACCGTCAATGAGAGCCAGTTGCTCATACCGGCTCTGTATCCATTCCGCATCGCTGAGCTCGGCCTCCTGTATGATTCTTAGGGAAGGAATCTCCATCTCGGCGGGTATAACAGCTTCAATACCATAAACCAGTAGATAAGGGGTTGCCCCAGTTGATGTGCGGACTGTGGTGTGGTATCTTAGCGAAGCAAATGGTAGCTTATCATGCCATTGCTTGTAGTTATCCACCATCTTCCTTAATATCTTCTTGATGTTCTTGTTGGCGGCTTCCACGGCTCTATTTATTTGCGGCCTATATGCTGTGAGTTCCAGTGCTTGATTTTGAATATTTCACAAATGGCTTTCATAAGATCACTGTTGAGATTGGCAGAATTGTCGGTAATGATTGACTTAAGTACTCCAAATCAGCAAATAATACGATCTCGGACGAAGTCTACTATGACCTTCTTAGTCACAACTTTATAGGAAGCGGCGTCAACCCACTTTGTGAAGTAATCTATGGCCACCAAAATGAATCTATGTCCGTTGGAAGCAGGGTGTTCAATTAGTCCGATGACGTCCACGCCCCAGGCAGAGAAAGGCCAGGGTAAACTCGTTGCATTAAGTTCGTTGGGTGGCACCCATGTCATATCATCATGTACTGTCTCCATAGTCATCCAGTATTACCATTCCCTTAATATCTTCTTGGCTAGAACGAACCCCTTCATGTGAGGTCTGCAGGTTCCGGTGTGTATCTCTTCGAGTAACCTAGATGCCTCCTTGGCATCGACACATCGCAGCAATCTCAAGTCAGGAGTCCTTCAATACAGAATTCCTCCTCTCCGAAAGAAATGGTTGGCCAATCTTCGAAGCGTACGCTTCTGAGTGTGTGTAGCATTTCCTGGTATTCTCCTTTCTTCAAATACTCCTTAATGTTATGAAACCATGGATTTCCATCAAACTCTTCTTCAACATGAGCACAATAAGTTGGCTACTTTCGAATCTCTATCGGGATAGGATCAATAAAATTCTTGTTTGGATGTTGTACCATGGAAGTCAAGGTAGCCAGCGCATCGGCGAACTCATTCTGAACTCTTAGAACATGTTTGAATTCTACCTTTGTGAATCTCGTGATCAAATCTTGCACACAGTGCAGGTATGGCAATATCTTAGTATTCTTGGTGGCCCATTCTCCGAGTACTTGATGTATTAGCATATCTGAATCTCCGATTACCACCAATTCCTGAATAATCATATTGACAGCCAACCTGAGTCCTAAGATCAAGCATCATATTCTGCCATATTATTGGTACACGGGAATCTGAGCTTGGCGGATACTGAGTAATGTTGACCGATTTCTGATACCAAAATAGCTTTGATACCCACTTCTTTGAAGTTTGAGGCTCCGTTGAAAAACATCCTCCAACCATCATATTCTTCGGCAATATCTTCCCCTATAAATGACACTTCCTCATTAAGAAAATACATCTTCAAAGGTTTGTATTCTCCGTCTGCGGGGTTTTCTGCCAGGTGATCTGCCAATGCTTGCCCTTTGACTGCCTTCTGGGTCACATAGATAATTTTGAACTCACTTAGCAATATCTGCCCCTTTGCTAGCTTACCCGTAGGCATGGATTTCTGAAAGATGTATTTCAGCATATCCATCCTCGATATGAGATATGTGGTGCATGCGCAGAAGTAATGTCTCAATTTTTGGGCTATCCATGTTAAGGCACAACATGTACGTTCCAACAGAGAGTATCGTGCTTCGTATGGTGTGAACTTCTTACTCATATAGTATATTGCTTGCTCCTTTCTTTTGGTTTCGTCATGTTTCCCCAATACGCAACCAAATGATCCATCCAACATGGATAGGTACAGCAGTAAAGGTCTCTCGAGCTCCGGTGGGACCAACACGGGCGGCTTGGACAAGTACTCCTTGATTTTATCAAAAGCCTTTTGACACTCTTCAGTCTAACTAGTCGCATCATCTTTCTTCAGCATTTTGAAGATTGGTTCACATATTACCGTTGACTGCGCTATAAAACAGCTGATATAATTTAGGCGGCCTAGAAAACGCATCACATCCTCCTTGCTCTTCGGCGGTGGCAGGTCCTGAATAGTTTTGATCTTTGATGGGTCTAACTCAATGTCGTGGTGACTTATGATGAAACCCAGTAACTTTCTAGCAAGGACTCTGAAAGCACATTTCACAGGATTCAACTAAAGATTGTACTTTCGTAGTCGGTCGAAAAACTTCCTTAGGTCTGCTATGTGATCTGAAGTTCTCTTAGAGTTGATGATGATATCATTCACGTACACCTCTATTTCTTTGTGTATCATATCATGGAAAAGAGTAGTCATGGCCCTCATGTAGGTTGCTCCAGTGTTCTTCAAACCAAATGGAATCATTTTGTAGCAATACATTCCCCATGGATTGATAAAGGCTGTCTTTTCGGCGTCCTCTTCACCCATCCAAATCTGGTGATATCTTGCGAAGCAATCCACAAAGGATTGGAGTTCATGCTTTGTGTAGTTGTCGATCAGTATGTGTATGTTGGGTAACGGTAAATCATCCTTAGGACTTGCTCTATTCAGATCTCGATAATCAACGCACACCCTGACTTTCCCATCCTTCTTTGGAACCGGTACAATGTTGGCTAGCCAAGTTGTGTACTTGACCACCCGAAGGACCTTGGCTTTGATTTGCTTGGTAACCTCTTCTTTTATCTTTAAACTCATATCTAGCTTGAATTTCTTGAGCTTCTACTTTACCCGCGGACACATAGGGTTGATAGGTAGCTTGTGAGCCACTATGGATGTGCTTAACCTAGTCATGTCATCGTAGGACCATGCGAAAACATCCTCATATTCCTTTAGAAACCTGATGTACTCTTCCTTCTCTGATGGTGATAGAAGAATGCTAATGCGAGTTTCCTTGACTGTTTCAGAATTCCCTAAGTTAACCGCCTCAGTTTCTTCCAGATAGGACTTTGGTTTATTCTCAAAATTATCTACTTCTTTGAAAATTTCCTCAGGTATTATATCATCTTCCGAATCACTTTCCTTATGTTATGTTATCTCATTACATGTCACAGTTGTAGGTTCATCAGGATATGTAATAATTATGCTGAAAAAGAATGTAGAAAGATAATAATATGAATAAACGAAAAAGCAATGATGCATTAATTAAAACTATCAAACAAGTACGACTCGATATTTCGAGTAATTATTTCAAAACAAAACACTAAAAATGTCTTAAATACCAAAAATAATTTTAAAATGAATCATGCTAGTTCTGCCAAGGCTACCCAGGTGCTCGGCGAGCCCGGGATGTTGCAGCAGTCCAGTTCCTGAGAACAGCTCCTTCTCCCACTGTTTGAATGGTAAGGTCTTCCTCCTCCTCCCCCAAGATTGCACTGCAGTCCATATTTTCCTTGTCCAGAAATAGCTTCCTCATACCGTCCAAAACCTCATCTTCCTTGGATCCCCAAATCACATCAGTCTGGCGGAATGTCTGGTGCACCGGTGGTATGGGTTGTTCCAATGGATAGTAAACGTCACGCCATGACAGTATCCAATCATTATATTCTTGCACGGTGTATTCATATCTGAGACCAAAGGTTGTGCCATGATATTGTGGTCGTATTGGTTCTGTGATCCCTTGAAGCTTTGGACCAAGTCCCTTGCCCGGTTCAAACCCTAACCACATCAGTATGCTCTCTATCTTGTTGCTCCACCATCGCTCTTTCTCGATTACGTTTATCCGCTCAATGCTGTGATATATTTCTCCTCCCAATTTCCTCTTATTCTCGATAGCTGGCACATCTTGTTGGTGTAGATAGGGTTACTTCCATCTCCATGAATAATCACCTCTTGATGATTCCACTCAAACTTCACAGCTTGGTGCAGAGTAGAAGCGATTTCCCCAGCTGCGTGTATCCATGGTCATCCCAGTAATAAGTTATAAGTAGCGGATATATCTAGCACCTGGAATTCACCGTCGAACCAAGTCGGGCCCATCTATAGATCCAGGTTGATCTCTCCGATGGTGGCTCTCTGAGACCCATCAAATGCCTTCACGTTCATACTTCCCATCCATATCTCATGCAGGCCTATACCCAGTCTTCTCAAAGTAGTCAGAGGGCATATGTTCAGACTTGAACCCCCGTCTATCAGAACCCTAGCAATTAACTTGTCTTCATATTGCATAGTAATGTGCAATACTTTGTTGTGACTCAATCCTTCCGGAGGTAGCTCATCTTCATGGAAAGTAATCTTGTGACTCTCCAGTATCTGCCCCACCATGTTCGCCACATCTCCACTAGTGATACCGGTAGATACATAAGCTTTACTTAACACCTTCATCAAGGCATTCTTGTGTGCATCTGAGTTTTGCAACAGTGATAAGATGGATATTTGGGCAGGAGTCTTGTTTAAGTGATCGACAACGGAGCATTCCCTCGCCTGCACCTTCCTCCAAAGATCATCAGTGTCTGTCTCCATAATAGGTGGTTTCGGTGCGGTCTCTTTACTTGTTCCTCAAAGAATTTTAGGTCTGTAAACCCTGCCGGGTCTAGTCATTCCTTGTGCAGATCCTGTCTCTTCCATTTTGGCTTTTCCTTTTCTCCTTGCCTCCGCCACATAATCCCATGGGACAGCATCAGACTTATAAAACGGTATTGGAGCTACCATCACAGTGAAGGGCGTAGCTACCTCGACCCCGAATGGCACCTAGGTTTGCACCACAATTGGAAAGAGGGTGACAGGAGATGTTTTGGGAGTGTCACCCTTTTGGATAAGCCCGATGGATCCTTCCTGATCCTATTCTTCATCAGTTTCTATCACATTTATTCCCTCACCCCTGTGATCGGGAAGAGGGTTATGGCGGACATTTGGCGTGGACTCATTTGCTTGTATAACTTTGATTTCAATCAGCATCTAGATATTGTCTTTCAAAATGAGGCATTCCTAGATAGCATTACCCTTCATGCTTGAGTGATAGGCACAAGTCTTGTTTGGGGCTATGGGTTCGGCGATAGGGGTGTATTGTCTGGGAACAAAGCTAGGCAAGACACTTACCTCATTCTGCAACCAAATCAATATTATACTACAGCTTTTTCTTTAGAACAAGCCTCCAAACCAACCGAATCTAGCAAAATATCAATCAAATAATTCAAAATAAAATTTAGAAACTACCCGCGAACGAAAAAAGTTCAATCTTTAGCTAAATTGAAAAAACGTCAACAAAATCCAACCCCAGGCCCGCTTGGTCAAAACCTGGGATTCGGACTAAAACTCGATTATCCATTCACCCCCGAGCCTGGTTATGTGATTTGTTTCAAAATCCGACCTCAACTTGAGGTCTAAATCTCAATTTTATAAAATTTCAAAATTCTATCCAAAAACCCTAATTTCTACCATGACATTCCTAGATTTGATTTTAAAAACTCATGAAAAGTAATGAGGAATAGATAAAAAAAAGTGGATTAGAGGTTCTTACCAATGAATTTGGGATGAAAAAGTTCTTCAAAAATTGTCTCTAGAGTGTTTGGGGTTGAGAAATGGTGTATAATGAGCTAAGTCCCAATTTTTTCCTCTTTTACCCAGCTGCACGTGTCGCATTTGTGAACACTTGTTCGCAGATGCAATACCCGCAAATGCAGAACAGTGATCGCAAATGCGATCAGTGCCTCAGGTCCTCAGAAGTTGCAAAAGCAACAAAAGTCTCACAAATGCGAGGAGTCCCCTCATCGCAAATGCGAAGCTTAAGCTGCCATCCCCCAGTACCTAATCACAAAAGCGACCACCCACTAAATGCAAATGCGAAAATTTTCATCGCAATTTGCGAAGACCCAGTCCCCATCCCATGCTCGCAAATGCGATCTCTTGGCCGCAAAAGCGAGGCTCATAAATGCGTGCCAAACCTTACAAATGCGAGATCTGCAACTGAACACCAGCAACTGGAATGCACCAGCAATTCCAAACACTTTCAAAACTCATCCAAGCCCCTCGGTCTCCAAGCGGAACT
Source organism: Nicotiana tabacum (assembly GCF_000715075.1). Taxonomy (NCBI): domain Eukaryota; kingdom Viridiplantae; phylum Streptophyta; class Magnoliopsida; order Solanales; family Solanaceae; genus Nicotiana; species Nicotiana tabacum. The sequence goes on along the minus strand of NC_134094.1, from coordinate 60,821,191 downwards.
TGCACGCAAATCAAAAAAGATCAAATAGAGCTAGAAAAAGTCTCAAAACATAGAAAAGAAAGCTAGTACTCAAAACGACCAATCGGGTCCTTACAAAGAATATCGAAATCACGAACAATTTACGGCGCTGGAAAGTAAACTAGCGGATCTTCGACGTATATGAAAATCAGGACCAAATAATTCATAGATTCACTTAGGTAACTCTCTAAAATTCGGATTAGGAATCTTGATACATTACAGCTTCAGATTTGCGCGCGCTCACCAAATAGCTTGTATTTTGATGTAGGAAGCTCGAAATCAAGCACTTCTTGATCCTTTGCAGACTACACTTCAGAGGCTACATTTACACCAAATATTAGGACTTAAATCACTCTTTGCTATTTTCTATGATATTTTAAAAGTTAGCTACAGGATCTGAATTTTCTGTTTCAATTTTGGACATACTTCACGAATTTTAATCTTCTTCTTCAATTCCATTCGTGCAGCGTATACAACCTTGACTTCCAACAAACAAGATGCAATTTTGTGACCATAAGAAGTAGCACCCTCATCTTGAAATCATGAGCGACGAGCAAAATCAGCTCGATAAAGTTCTTACCTTGGAGGTTCATCTTCTAGTGATCGCGCCTTCCCTCTTGTTAGAAAGTTGTCAGTCGCATCTCTTCATCTTACAGAATGGTGGATAAGGGAGGCCAAAGTTGTTATGGGCGACTTTTTGGCCAAGGTCACTAACATGAAGGTCCTTATTTTGACGTCCACAACACATCGGGAAGCCGCACCATCCAATTTTCTCATCGTGATGGATGTTTCAACTCTTAGAATGTTCCCCCTTCCGACTTTGGCAAGGTTCGCTACACACCCGGCTATTGTGAGTGGGTAGAAGATGTGCTCCCCCACCATAAAGATGCTCTGGAACATGTGAAGGTCTACCATGCCATATACGCTTCATTTTTTACGGACGACTATAATGACAACGTGCCTCAAGCCTTTTGCAATCTTTGGAGTCCTTCCACCATCACACTTTCTACCTTCATCGGACAATTATCCATATCATTATGGGACCTGTGAATGATTGGAGGCTTTCCTGTGCATGGGTCCTTTTATGACGAAGTAGTTCATTCGGCGAAGGAGTTAACGAAAATGGACCATCAAGCAAAGTCATTCGTCCCAAAAAGTTGCTTATACTTGTTTTCAGCATTCTACAAACTTGCAAAAAGGGCACTTCATGAGGTCTTCGTCCATGATTGGGTTGGGTTCTGAGTTAGAGGACCGAGCAGGTATGCTATACCTCCGCAAAAGGCATCAAAAGGGTGGACCACCAAGACAAGGCAGAATCATAATCCTTCTGGACATATAGACATAAACTTCGAACCATAAACAAACAAGGAGAATGTCCCCTTCATCGAGCTAGGTGTGGAGGAGTCGCTTAGAAACGAGACTAACTTGGCGACTTTCCTTGCATGCTGGCTCTGCAAGCTTGTGCTTCCAAATAAGAATGTTGAACACATATGTGCTAGTGTTTTCAAAGTCACAAGCTTAATGGCTCATGGAGTAAAATTCTCCCTGGCAATCCCGGTCCTCGCGAGCATATCCGTGGCTTGAGGGAGGTCTCCACTTCCACAGACCTAGTTGCAAGCGATGTAATTTGCCTGATACACTATGTGTATGGATGGATGGGAGAGTATTTTGAGACCAATCACCGTGTTAATCACACACACCGAAGTTTACCCTTATGCAAGATCTCTAGCGAGAAGATGGTTAAGTATTTCAACCTTTCGAATTCTCGAAGGTTGTTCCAACGTGATGATGCCTGTCAACTCCACAATTTGGAATTACTACGAGGCAAAGAGTTACATTTTACAGACAATGGTGAACTTTCAGACTCGTTCAGCAAAGTTTTTATATCTCTTCACTCTAGCTTTCTCACCCTTAGGCATGATGCTACTTTTATAGCCCTCACAAGTTTAATAGGCAGTTTGGTTTTTGCCAAGACATCCTTGGAGACCTTATGAAGCAACCTTATGATGGTACGTTGCAAGAATTAGTGCAACTTTGGTATTCATCCACATGTCTTGGCACCTCCTCAAAATTCGTTGTACCACTACGTCTAGTAGACGATGTGCCTTTAATGACTCGTAAGTATGCAGACTGGTGGCTAAGGGTGGCATGTGAGCCGGTTAGGACCGGGCCCGGCCCAGAACCGCAAGCCTAAATGGGCAGTGGGCCTAAACGGTTCTAACCGGATAGGACCGGGACCGTGGGAAGGTGGGTTGGGTAGTGGGCCGGTCCCATAGGCGAGGCCCGCGAGACCGGGACCGGCTGAAAAGTGGGCCGGTTCAAGCGGTCCTAAACGGGACTATCCGAGCCCAATGACTAATTTTAAAAAAAAAATTAAATCTGCCACATTATAGCCTTTATGGCATTTAAAATATGGCCGTTTTACCTGCCAAAATAGCCGTTAGCTATTTATAAATAGGCATTTAACCCCCTAACTTTGTTTTAAACCCAGTTTTTTTATAATTACACTTTTTCTTATATATATATAGCTTATATATATATATATATATATATATATATACATCTTAAGATATGTATATATATTGAAGATATTGAATTTATCATTATATACATCTTATATCGAATACTATACTATATATACATCTTAGATGTATATATAGTATATAAATCGAATATAGCTTATATATCTTAAGATATATATATATATATATATATATATATTGCTAGGAGAGGTGGCACCATGCCTGATCGGATACGTGAAGATGTCTGGAGTCATCTCTTGGCGAAGTGGAATACCCTTAAGTGGAAGAAGAAGAGTGAATAGGCAAAGTTAAACAAAGCTCCTACTAAGGGTGGAGCATTGCATACTGGAGGTTTTATTAGTTTTGTAGCCCATCGTTTGAGAATGGTAATTTCATTACTAAATATTCTTAGTTTTACAAGTATGCAAATTTAACACACACACACACACACACACACACATATATATATATATATATAGTAAATCGAATATAGCTTATATATCTTAAGATATGTATATATAACATAGTATATTATATATATAAGCTTATATATATATCGAATATAGCTTTTATATATATATATATATATATATATATATATATATATATATATATATATATATCTTAAGATGTATATATAGTATATTTTAAGATGTATACTATCGAATATGGCTTATATACTATGTATATATAGTATAGTATATATATATCTTAAGATGTATATATAGTATATAAATCGAATATAGCTTATATATCTTTATTACCATTTTTTTCTCTAACTTCTACATAAAAAAAATTAAAAATAGAATGTATCCTTTGGGCCCACTTAGGCCCGCTTGGGCCCACTTAACCCGGGACCGGCCCACTTAACCCGGATAGTTCGTGGTCCCGGTCCCGAGCCGATTCCAACAAGAAGCCCGCGAAGCCCGGGACCGTTTAGGACCGGACCGCATAGGACTGGCCCACTTAAGACCGTGCCCGCGAAGCCTACTTATGACCGGGACCGGCCCACATGCCACCCTTAAGTGGTGGCCAACCCATCGACTAGATCCTTCAAGAAGGATCCTGCACATCATTTTGAAAAGTCCAAGGCAAGATCAGGTCCCCGTGCGATCCAAAGGGGTCCCGAGTCGACTGAAAATAAAGTTATCTTCTTCTTCAAAATCCAAGACGAAATCAAATGATCTTTTGCAAGCAGCCCAGACCCTTTCCAAGTTCAATGTCGTGAAGGATGTGGATGCACCCACGAAAAATAAAGTTAGGCATCTTTCATTAGCCTCGAAGGCGGCTACTACTGCCCCCAAGGTAACCAGCAACACTTGCAAAAGGAAGGAGCATCTAGTTTCGCCGAACAAGGGCAGTAATAGAGCGCCCAGCCTCGTGCCACTTTGTGATGAGAAGACTCATCCTTCCATTTCGCCAAATAGTATTGGAGATTTTACTATAGCTTCCAATCCAGTAGAGCGTGAATCTAGCGAAGACCGCCATTGGAACAGTCCGAACAAGAAGGCGAAGGAGTTGGGTGATGAATAATACGGTACTGATGTCTTAGATACCATTCTTATTGGGGATGATTCCTTTGTGGATGAGGATACCGGCTTAACAATGCCATTTCCTGAATTACCAGAACAAGTAAAATTTATCTTATTTGTATTTCTATTACCTTCTTTTTTTTCCTTTTTCAATACTAACATCTTCTTCTTCTTTTTTCAGTCAAATCTTCAGTAATTATGCGGTGATGATCTTGTAGATGACATTATTGAGGGTTGATTTGCAGGCGTAGATGATCTTGGTATGACCGCAAGAGCTCCCATAACCCTCTTAACGGTTCTAAGGATCATGTTATGGGTGTAGCCTATTCGGTGGAGTTAACTCCACCAAGGAAGCCATATTCCTCTTCTCCAGGTAATAGAAAGCTCATCCAACCAGTTGTGACGAATGAAGTTATGGATGCTGCAATTAAAGTCATGCGCCCGAAGTCGTTCAGGCCTTCCTCATGGTTGTTGCAGCCTGGTGCTTCAAGCAAAGAGTCGCATGGGACTATTTGTCGTATCAAACAAACTTTTATTATTGTGATGTGGTGTAGATTGTGAGAGTGGATTAAAGAGTTATTTGTATATTCCTCGAAAAACTTTATGAACTTGAAGGAAAGCATCAGTTTGACTCTTACGGAAATACGGAGAGAGAATATCATTGGTACTTCTATTTTGGAGGATCTTGTTGAAGCTTTCTTTAAGACGTATGCAGAGTATGATGCTTTAAGATCATCCAAGATGACTAAATAATCCCACAAAGTGTCACTCTCTGATGCACAAAAATGCTTCAATGATGCGAAGCGGGAATATGGGAAGGCAAATGAGTCCGCTGAGAAACTTCATGTGGCTCTTGTGAATATCAAACACAGTTAGTATCCTTGACCTCTAAAAATAAGAAGAACATCGCACTCCTAGATAAACAACAAGAGAAGTTGTCCAAAAGTAAAAGGAAAATCACAGTTACCGAAGGCGAGGTTCATACCATTGAGGCGAATGTCCCGTTGTCTGATGATGAAGCAGAAAAATTGTCCCTCCTGAAAGATGTAGTTAAGACGAGTCTCCAGCAAATCCTTAGCTCCAAAACTTTTCAATAGTTATAGATTCTCCTTTTTCACTTAGGATTCCTGTTTATTTTAAGACGAATATCATGTATTGATATTTCTTTTCTTAGAGCAATAAAAGTATTTACTTTTTATTTGCACTGTCTCATTAAATTTTGAGTTCCCTACGAATTATCATATGGATGAATTATACAAATATATTGAGGTTCAATTGAGATATACTAACTGGTGTAGAAGTTCTGAAGAAGTTCATTTCTACAAATGTATGATGCTCAGATTCTTTGCTTGGTCGATTCTCCCTCTTTACTCTTTTGTATAATTCCTGTTTTGGTGTGTTGCTGGTCAGAGATGCACCTTCAGGTTTGTTCATTACTGCTTCCTAGTGCTACTAAGAAAGGTGATTGAACGACCAAAGTTTCTTTTCCAGTTTTTGTTTGACCAGTAACTTGAGACAAGTCAAAATTATGTCATCCTTGATTTCAAAGCTGCTATGCTTGAGCTTGAATGTACGACCTGTTGTTATTTAACATCTCTGTTTAAACACAAATGAAGTGTCGCACTAGAAAGTCATGAACCAGATCCAAAGTGGAGAGTGAAAATTGATGGACAAGTGCTGAAACTCCAAAATGCAGCGAATCTTTGAGAACTAGCTAGGTTGGTTGTATAGAGATTAGCTACTAGGCAAATGGCTACTGCATTTGAAGTTATGTAATACCTTAACTATGCTTCTGAAAAGATTCTTCAGTTTTCATTGCTTTGAAAAGATGATTTTCTTTATTTCTGTTACACCCATCCACCCATGGATCTTTTGATCGAATGGCTATTCGCAATTGCGAGCTAGGGAGTTTATCCCATGAAAACACACTTGTGTAAGGTCAAACTTAATTATTATGCTTGATGAGCAGATGTTAGAATTTATGTTGTGTTCCTAAGCATTGCGAGCTTCTGTCATTGTTCAAAAGGGCCTAAGCAGCGAAGAGTTCGTCATATGGTGTAGGAGAGGTAGTAAAGATGCCTTGATCATGTGCGGTGAAGTTACTTTTTTTTTTCTAAGTCATGGATCTACCAACTCTGCGCACATCAAAAATTCATATTTTATTGTGGGTTAGTCAGAATAGCTTTCTTTCTAAACCAACAAAAACCAGATCTCGAACACAACAACGGGTAAATATTTTAGAGTGAACTTCCTCCTAAATTGATTGGAACTAGTTTTTCAAGATGACTCCTAAGTACAACTTGCTTGTTTTGCAGTTGTGTACACTTCTGCTGAACAAGCCATATCTTCAGGGGTGGATGCACATGGGTGGAAGCGGTGTCATCCGACATCGCTTCGCCACCGGAAAAAAATATTAAATATTTATACTAATATTCTGCAAATGACACCGCTTCCACCGGAAAAAAATATTAAATATTTATACTAATATTCTGCAAAAATAAAGCAATATATAACAAACACTACTTCATAACAAAGAATACTTCTTGGTCTACTCGTCAAGCTAAAATTTAGGCTTGTAAAGGTCGTAGGCTCGAGGCTGGACCTAGACATTCTATTTTTTGAACATCTTTGAGCGAGCATTTTTGTTAAAAATTTGAGGTTAAGGAGAATTGAACCTATACATACCTCCCTTTGCAATAATATAATTATGGAACTTGTAATTTGAATTCTGGAGAGTCTAGCATTACATGATGTGGAACTTTAATGGATCCAGAAGGTGTTCTGCCTCGAAATTTCTATATGCATGTGAATCTGAAGGTTCACTAAGCTTGGGTCGACTTCAAGAATTTTCTATTGACAGCCCGAAATTAGTTCTGCCACAAAATTCATATGTTGCAGGTCTCTGAGTTCACTTTCTAAAAGCGCAAATGGATTACAATTCTGATACTCCTAGCTCAAGATATGCTATTTCTTGCCGAAAGTATGCGAATCTAAAAGTTTACTGCGCTTTGGTCGACTTCAAAAAAATTCTGTTGACAACCCGAAATGGGTTTTGCCATGAAATTCGTATTTGTTTCAGTTCCCTGAGACTATTTTCGAATGGTGCAAATGGATAAAAATTCTGACACTCCTAGCTCAAGATACAATTTTTGTTTTCGAAAGTACGTGAATCTGAAATCTGAAAATAGTTAGGTTGACTTTGAGAATTTTCTGTTGAGAGCCAAGAAGTATTTCTGCTATGAAATTTATATGTGTCACGACCCAAAATCCTAACTCATCGTGATGGCGCCTAATACACTGGCTAGGCAAGTCGAAACAAAACAATAAAGAACCCGAACAATATAAATTATAGAAATAGCATAAGTCTGAAACCTCTATCACCCCCCGGTCTTAGGGAGCGCGACAGGCACTCAATCGAGATATCCCAGTCCTGCAAGCCTACTTGATGCCTTCTACCCGACCTTACCCATTGATAAAGTGAACATGTATACCATTTGTTAAACAATGAGAGAATTTCATGGACAACACCAATTTCCTTACCATTAGTTACTTCATTTACAATTCCAAAAATACATTACACATTCATAGTTTAGAAGTGGAAACATGTGACACTATGTCTATGGAGCCACTAATGGATATATAAGAGTAATATGATGGTGTCGGCAACAAGGCCACGGCTATACCTCAAAACACTATACATAAGAAATGAAAGATACATGACCCCGATATGAAGTGGGGTTCACCAAGTCAGCTGAGAAGAGGGTGTACCGCTATCACTGATCGATGCCGCCTGCTGTGGAACCACCTGCATCCATTAAAGATACAGCGCCTCCGATAAAAGGGACGTTAGTACATATGAAATAGTACTAGTATGTAAGACTAAATACCATCTCAATGAAACGAGTAATAGTACAAGGAGAAAGAAGCATGGAATCAATGAGAGCCTCAAACAATATTAAAGCATCAAGTTAAGAGAAAGATAATTTTTCAAGTAAATATCATATTTTTAAATTGGGAGATCTTTAGTATCGATACACCATCGTGTTTTTAGCACAGAGTCTGATCTCAGCCCGATTGGCTAAGTCGTCTCACCCAAAGACATCCAATCACAACACCACCATATGCGCGGCATGGCCTCCGATCTCGTCCCGATCGGCTAAGCCGTCTCACCATAATGTCGTGTGGGTCGACATCACTTTCCGCTAGCAATCATCTCATCCCCATTAAAGGGAAAAATCTCAACACATCAATATTATCCTATTTAAGGGGAATAATCTCAACACATCAATAAGGGGATTTACCCCTCAATCACTCTTACACCGGCACGTGCAGTTTCGGGGTTAGATTATTTCAACCTACCCTTCCTTGGTGACTAACGATACTCCCAAAATATTTATTGTATAACGGAGTTAAAACTCATTTCGTAATCTTTCACACATCCTTTCATTTCATTGGTACTATTGGCCACAAGTGTAGTTTTAATTCTTGGCACGATGGCCACATTTTATATCTCATACTCACTTCTTTCACTTTCAAGCATCATCATAGGTTATCATCAACAATAAGAGCATTTGGAATCAAGACTTTAAATATGTATATGAGCAATAGGAGTCTTAAACACATTGAGTCTTCTCTCCAAAATTTAAGCATAACAAACTTGCATTTGAAACATGGATTTAAGTCATAACATTTTGATACGTAAACCATACTTGAATACATTCCCGAAGGAGAGCATAATGTAATAGAAGCAATTGAAACACATTTTGAGCATATAATTTCCGACACAATGCTTATTTGGAATAACTGAATATATTAGGAATGGCCGGATCATGAGAAAATAAGAACTTGGGCCAACCACGCTTGAAACATACGAGGACATCATGAAATTCGATTCTATGAGAGAAGTTTAGCAAACATACCTTGCTTGAGATTTACTTAGGTTACTACAACGTCCAAATACTCCTAGCAATTTCCAATCTATAGGAAGATGATAAAAATCGAATCATAATTAGAAGGATTCTCATGATATAAGTCTCTTGGAAATTTCGTCAAATACCTATTATGCAAAATTGACTACAAGGCTCTACAATGGTAATCCCTCCTCCCTCAACCAATTTCAACAAGAATCTACCCGAAATAGTTCAACAACCCCACATACTACCTCCTATTGGCACATGCATGGCCTATCTCTAACTCCACAACTTACTTAAACCCATAACAATTGCATTAAGGTTTTAGGACAAAGTCTTACCCGGATAGTTGATAGTCTAATGGGTGGCTTCCATTGAATCTTCAAAATCAGAAAAGGATTGATGAGAGAAGGGGTTGGAGCTTCTTCCTCTCTCTCTAGGATACTCTCACCTTTCTAAAACAATAGGTTTATGACTTCAAAACAAGCCCCAGTGGCTTTTAATCAAAATGAGTTAGGGTTATAAAAACACAAAATGGACACTTCGAACTCAGCTTTGTGGTTGCAGAGTGCATCGCAGATCAGGTCTGGAGCCCGCAAAATGGACCGCAAAAATAGTCCCATAAACTAGGCTGATCAGGTTAGGTCTGCGGCAGGTCTGTGGCAGGTCTGCGGTTCGTAGACCAGTTATGCGGTTGCATAACGCGCCGTGAAATCTCCCTTCAAAATTTTCTCACGTTGAATCTATGATGAAAGTGTGGCCCGCAAAATGATTATGCGGACGCAAAATGACCTCCAATGATTGCCTTTGTTCTTGTTGCGCTCTGCGGTGGATATGCGGTCCGCAGAGTGGCTCTGCGGTCGCATAGTGGACCGTAGAAATGCCATGTTCTGTAAAAATTATTCTTCGAACTCCTTAACGCATTGCACAACCCAAAAAGTTCGTACCGCGAAACACCAGGTTCTTGGTAAAATTTCATGGGGCCTTACAACCTCAATGTAACATAATACTACCAATACAAGGTAAATCCCCCAGAAACTGGTAAATACGGAGTCATGAGCTCTACAACGGAATACAAGTCTGAAAACTAAATAATGATATTGTTTGAACTGAAACAACGGTACATAAGAAAAGACAAGTCAAACTGCGGCCAAGGATGCAGCTCTAGCTCGCCTCTCGATGATCAGTCCAACAAGCAAATCTATTGCTGATAACTGGTCCCCACACCTGGATCTGCACAATTAAGTGCAGAGTGTAGTATGAGTACAACCGACCCAATGTACTCAATAAGTATCGTAACTAACCTCGGGGAGGTAAAAGAAGCACGAATTATAAATGATACAAGCTACAACCTGTATAATTTCATCATTTAACAAGTACAGAGCAATAATGAAATCAACTCATAAAGCACAGGATGAAGCATATGTGTGTATGTGTACAGTTACTCAAATACTCTATTCAGTCAATGTTCAGCATATAGAGATGATATGTAGTTAAGTCAGATAATTTAACCACGGAAATTGCAAGTAAAGATGAAATGCAAATCCAAACAAACACTGGCCAGATTTCCTCAACCTTTCCATATATCCGTACAAATCACTGATCAGTTTTCCTCAGTATCCACGTGTACACGATCAAGAGAGAAACATGAGAAGGTGACCCTAGGGGGATGGATCCATATCACATGCAAGCACTACCAATTCAACGTGCTACCAGCCCGGTGTGGTCACAGGCTTAATATCATAATCCGCTCGGCGTGGTCACATGCATAACAGTACAATCCACCCAGCATGGTCACAAGCATAACAACATAATATGCCTAGCGTGGTCATAGGCATAAAAACATAATCCTCCCGGTGTGGTCACAGGCATAACAACATAATCCGCCCGGCATGGTCACAAGCATAACAATATACTTCGTCCGGCGTGGTCATAGGCATCCAGTCCAAATCATATCTCACAAAAGCAACTATACAAGAATACATGTATATGATGAATGAATAACATATCTCATGCTCATAGAGTGGTATAAGTGAGATGCTAAAGTGTAGGCATGTGCATAGTGTGTTATCATAGCTCAAAATGGCTATTTCATCATAAAGATAACAATTATCAAGTTCATTCAGGGATTTAGCCTCTATCTAACCTCAAACATAGCTCAAATAGTTCACAAAAATGTTATAAATATGAGAAATATCATATCTTAAAGCTTAATAGTCAATTCTAGTCATATCATAACCTAAGCACAACCCGAGCATGGACAAATACCCTGGTGTTAGCACATGGGCTCAAACCCCACATATGTGTGCACCCATAGCACGTAGCTATCACAAATAATCCAGGCAACTAGTGCCTCAACCAAGTTTAGATAAGATACTTACCTCAAGCAAACCAAATCACTCCGCTAACAAGCCCTTCCCGCGTGTATCAACCTCCGGAAGGCTCGAATCTAGCCAAAATAACGTAATACTATCAATAAAAGTTATAGGAAGTGATTCCAAAAGATAAAGCTAAGATCTTTAACTCAAGTTTAAAAGTCAACCCAAAAAGTCAACCCCAGGCTCGCACCTCAAAACCCGACAATATTCAATAATTCTGAATATCCATTCAATTACGAGTCCAACCATACCAAAATCATTCAATTCCAACCATAAATCACCCCTCAAATCCTCAAATTTCACTCTCCAATAACATAGTCCAAAACTCCCCAAATTCTAACTTAGATTCATGAACATTAGGTGTAATAATCAATGGGTATTCAATATTCATGGACAAAAGTGATTAAAAGTCACTTACCTCTTCAATCTAGTCGGAAATCTCTCCAAAAATTGCCCTAGTCCTAACTTGAAAATCCCAAAAATGAGAAAAACAACTAAACCCTTTGATTTTAAATCACTACCTGTGATCCCTCACATGCAGACAAATTGATCACATATGCGGTTCCGTTTTTGCAGAAAATCCATGCTTCTGCTAAGCATACTAAGTATCCTGACATGCCGCTTCTATGGCCAAAGCTCCGCACCTGCGAGACCGCTTTTGCGGCCCCTCGCATGCTCCTGCGCATCTGCACCGCGGATCGCCTACCGCATCTGCGACCAAGGCCAAGCCCATCACACACTGCACCTGCGGACCTATCATCGCAGAAGCACTTTCGCGTATGCGAAAAAAACCTCGCATCTGCGGTCCTCCCAGACTTCACTCCTCTTCACATTTGTGCATACCTAGCCGCTTCTGCGGCCAAAATCTCGCAGGTGCAGTTACACGAGAACTGATGCCAATAGCATTTTCACATGTCAAATTCCCAATCCGATTTAATCCGAATCACCCCAGAGGCCCCGGGGACCCCATACAAACATACCAACAAGTTCTAAAATACAATACGAACTTAGTCGAAACCTCAAATCACATCAAACAATATCAAAATTAAGAATCACACCCCAATTCATGCCTAATGAACTAACGAACTTCCAACTTCTAAAACTAATGTTGAATCATATCAAACCAACTTCGATTGACCATAAATTTTGCACACAAGTCATAAATGACACAACAGACCTAATCCAACTACCGGAAAAAAAATCTGAGCCCGATACCCGCAAAGTCAACTTTCGATTAAACTTCTCAACCTTCCAAACCTTCAACTTTCAAATTTCACGAAAATGAACCAAATCAACCTACAGACCTCCAAATCCGAATCCGAACATATTCCTAAGTCCACAATTACCATACGAAGCTATCAAAACCATCAAAACTCCATTTTGTAGTCGTTTACACAAAAGTCAATATTCGGACAACTCTTCCAACTTAAGTTTCCAACCTTGGGACTAAGTGTCCCAATTTACTCCGAATCATCCCTGGAACCAATCCAACCACCCCGCCAAGTCACATAACCACAAGTGAACATAGAATAAGCAATAAATAGCAGAATGGGGCTACGATACACAAAACGACCGGCCAGATCGTTACATTCTCCCCCTCTTAAACAAACGTTCATCCTCGAATAGGTCTAGAATCATACCTGGAGTCTCAAATAGGTGTGGATATCTACTCCGCATCTCTCGCTCAGTCTCCCAAGTAGCCTCCTCGACTGACTGGCCTCTCCACAGAACTTTCACTCATGCTATGTTCTTTGATCTCAACTTTCGAACCTGCAGATCTAAAATGCCCACCGACTCTACATCATAAGTCAAATCCCCATCTAATTGAACCATGCTGAAATCCAAAACATGAGACGGGTCTCCATAATACTTCCGGAGCATAGAAACATTGGGTGAACACTCGATAGACTAGGTGGCAATGCAAGCTTGTAGGCCACTTCTCGAATCCTCTTAAGCACCTCAAAAGGGCCAATATACCGAGGGATCAACTTGCCCTTCTTCCCGAACCTCATCACACCTTCATGGGCGAAATTCTGAGCAATACCTTCTCTCCCACCATATATACAATATCATGAACCTTTCGATAAGCGTAGCTCTTCTGTCTAGACTGTGCTGTGTGAATTCAATCCTGAATCAACTTGACTTACTCCAAGGCATCCCGAACCAAATCAGTTCCCAACAATCTAGCCTCCCCCGGCTCAAACCAACCCACCGAAGATCGATACTGCCTCCCATATAAGGCCTCATAAGGAGCCATCTGAATACTCGATTGGTAGCTATTGTTGTAGGTAAACTCTGCAAGTGGTAGAAACTGATCCCATGAACCCCTGAAATCCAAAACACAAGCGATATCTTTATAGATCTAAATGGTGCTCTCGCACTGTCCGTCTTTCTGGGGGAGGAATGTTGTACTCAACTCAACCTGTGTGCCCAACTCTCGCTGCACTGCTCTCCAAAACTGTGATGTGAATTGCGTGCCTCGATTAGAAATAATGGACATCGGCACGCCATGAAGAAGAACAATTTCGCGGATATAGATCTGAGCCAGCTGTGCTAAAGAATTAGTGGTTACAACCAGAATGATGTATGGACTTAGTCAGTCGGTACACAATCACCCAAACTGCATCAAATTTTATCAAAGTCTGTGGGACCCCAACCACCAAATCCATGGTAACACACTCCCATTTCCACTCGGGAATCTCAAGTCTCTAGAGCAAACCGCTCGGCGTCTGATGCTCGTACTTCACCTGCTGATAGTTCAAACACCGAGCCACATACTCCACTATATCTTTCTTCATTATTGTCCACCAATAGTGCTGCCTCAAATCCTAATACATCTTCACGGCACCCGGATGAATGGAATGCCGCGAACTGTGGGCCTCCTTAAGAATCAACTCATGTAACCCATCCATATTGGGTACACAAATCTGACCCTATATCCGCAACACCCCATCATCTCTAATAGAAACCTCCTTGGCATCACCGTGTTGCACTGTGTCCTTAAAGACAAGAAAATAAGGGTCGTCATACTAACGCTCTCTGATGCGCTCATACAAAGAAGACCGAGAAACCACGCAAGCAAGAACCCGACTAGGCTTCGAAACATCTAACCTCACGAACTAATTGGCCAAAGCCTAAACATCCAATGCTAGCAGCCTCTCACCAACTGGAATATATGCAAGGCTACCCATACTCTCAGCCTTTCTACTAAAAGCATCGGCCATTGGCCTACCCTGGATGATACAAAATGGTGATATCATAATCTTTTAATAACTCTAACTACCTCCGATGCCTCAAATATATATCCTTCTACTTAAACAAGTGTTGTAGACTTTGATGGTCCGTAAATACCTCAAAAGATACGTCGTAGAGATAATGCCTCCAAATCTTCAATGCATGGACAATGGCTGCCAACTCTAAACATGAACGGGGTAGTTCTTCTCATGGGGCTTCAATCGGCACTAAGAATAAGCAATCACCCTACCCTCCTACATCAAGACACACCCAATACCAATCCGAGAAGCATCACAATAAACTGTATATGAACCCGATGCTGAAGGAAAAACTAGAACTGGAGTTGTGGTCAAGGCAGTCTTGAGCTTCTAAAAGCTCTCATCACACTCATCAGACCACCTGAATGGGGCACTCTTCTAGGTCAATCTAGTCAGAGGTGCAGCAATGGACGAGAAACCCTCCACAAAATGGCGATAATATCCGGCTCTGAATCTCAGTAGTTGAAGACGGTCTGGGCAACTTTGAACTACCTCAATCTTATTCGGATCCACCTTGATCCCCTCACTAGACACCACGTGCCCCAAGAATGCCACAGAACCAAGCCAAAACTCACACTTGGAGAATTTAGCATATAGCTTCTTCTCCCTCAAGGTCTGGAGTACAATCCTCATATGTTACTCATGCTCCTCCTAGCTACATGAGTACACTAGTAGTCATCAATGAATACTATGACAAAAGAATCAAGATATGGCTGGAATGCACTGCTCATCAAGTGCATGAAGGCTGTTGGGGCATGGTTAGCCCAAATGACATCACAAGAAACTTGTAGTGACCATAGCGTGTCTTGAATGCCGTCTTCAGAATATCCGAATCCCGAATCTTCAACTAGTGATACCCAGACCTCAAATCAATCTTAGAGAATACTCTAGCACCCTGAAGCTGGTCAAATAAGTCATCAATGTGCGATAGTGGGTACTTATTCTTAATTCTAACTTTGTTCAACTGCTTGTAATCAATGCACAACTGCATACTATCCTTCTTCTTCACAAATAGAATCGGTGCACCCCAAGGCAACACATTAGGCCTGATGAATCCCTTATCAAGTAGTTCCTGAAGCTATTCCTTCAATTCCTTCAACTCTATTGTTGCCGTATGATATAGTAGAATAGAGATGGGCTGAGTTCCCGGCACCATATTAGTACCAAAATCAATGTCTCTGTCGGGTGGCTTGCCCGGCATGTTTGCAGGAAACACATCTGGAAAGTCTTTCACTACCGGAACGGACTCATGGTAGGAGTATCAGCACCAACATCCCTCACAAAGGCCAAATATGATGGACATCCCTTCCCACCCATCCGATGGGCCTTTAAATATGAAAATCACTCTATTGGGAACATAGTCTAAAGAACCTCCATACTCAACCCTAGGCAATTCCGGCATCGCCAACATCACGGTCTTATCGTGATAATCCAGAATAGCATGACATGGTGACAACCAATCCATGTCTAATATCATGTCAAAATCAACCATGCTAAGCAGTAAAACATCAACTCTCGTCTCTAATCCCCCAATAATCACTATACACGACCGGTACACATGGTCCACAATAATAGAATCACCTACCGGCATAGATATATGAATAGGCATAACTAAAGATCACAAGGCATATCCAAACAACGAGCAAAAATATGATGACGCATATGAATAAGTGGAACCAGGATCAAATAATACCGAAGCGTCTATGAGGCATACTGAAATAATATATGTGATCACGGCATCAAAGGCAACTGCCTCTGGCCTGGCTGGAAATGCACAACAACGGGCCTGACCACCACCAGATCGACCTCCCCATCTTGGGCGGCCTCGAGCTGACTGGGCCCTACCCCAAGCTGGTTGTGCGGGTGGTGAAGTTGTTGGTGCTGGAATCATAGGCTGAGAACTCTGCTTTGGAACCCTACCCAATAGTTTGGGGCAATCTCTCTTGAGATGAGTTAAGTCTCCGCACGCATAGCAAACCCTGCTGACAGGTTGCTAACCCTGATAGACCGAAGAACTGCCTGTGGAAACCTGAGCAGATGGGGCACGATAAGAACTCTATGCCGGTAATGCACCGAATGATGACTGCTGTCATGCCCCAACCTCGGGTAGCGCGACTGGCGCTCAACCGAGATAACCCGGCCAAGCAAGCCTATACAATGCCTTCTACCCAGACTCACCCATGAATAAGGAGAAGGTATATTTCATTAATTAGACAATGAGAAGGTTACATGAACAATCCGAATTTCATTACCGTTAGAACTTCATTCAAGATTTCCCAAAATATTACATTACACATTCATGGTTTAGAAGTGGAAATATATGATACAAATACAACATTTCTAATCTGACTTACCAAAACAAAGGTACCACCCACGCTATGTCTACAGAGCCTCTAATAGATACAAAAGAGTAGCATGATGGTGCCGGCAACAAGGCTCCAGCTATACCTCAAAACAATATACATAGAGGACAAGAGATACAAAACCCCGAAATGAAATGGGGCTCACCAAGTCAGCTGAGGAGAGGGTGTGCTGCTATCACTGATCAATACCACCTGCTACCTGCTATGAAACCACCTGCATCCATTAAGATGCAGCGCCCCCGGCAAGTTAGGAGAAGGAAACATGAAAACAATAAGAGCCTCAAACAGTATCAAGTTAGGAGAAAAGTAAATTTCAAGTAAGTTTCCATATTTTTAAGTAGGGAGATCTTTAGTACTGATATACCATTGTGCTTATAGCACGGAGTCCAATCTCAACTCGATCGGCTAAGCCATATCACCCCGAGACATCCAATCACAACACCACCATGTGCGCGGCATGGCGTCCGATCCCAGCCTGATTGGCTAAGTCGATTCACCACAATGCCGTGTGGGTCGACATCACATCACATCCTGCTAGAAATAATCTCATCCCATTTAAGGGGAAATATCTCAACTCATCAATCTCATCCCATTTAAAGGAAAACAATCTCGTCACATCAACACAGGGATTTACCCCCCAATTACTAATACACTAGCACGTGTAGTTTCGGGGTTAGGTTATTTTGACCTACCCTTCCTCGGTAACTAAACGATACTCCCAAAGCATTTATTACTCAAAAGATTTAGAACTCATTTCATAATTTTCCACACACCTTTCCATTTTATTGGTATTAGTGGCCACAATTATAGTATCCATTCTCGGCACATCGGTCGTATTTCATATTTCATACTCACCCCTAAAAGTTTTAGGTGTTACCAAGGATTATCATCAATAAGAGAATTCCAAATCAAGACCTTAAGTACATATATGAGAAAACAAGAGTCTTAAGCACACTGAGTTTCTCTACCATGATTAGCCATACTAGATTGCAGTTGAAACATGATTTTTAAATCACAACACCTTTGATACATTGATCATTCTAGATTACATTCTCGGAAGGAATCATAATATGAAAGGAACATTTGGAACACATTTTGGGTACATACATCTTTCAACACAACATTTATTTTATGATAATCAACTCTATTAGGAAGGACTCGGAACATGAGACATAAGAAATTAAGCCAAACATAATCGTAACTTACGAGGACATCAAGGAAATCGATTCTACAAGAGGAGTTTAGACGACATACCTCGCTTGATCTCCCTTAAATTACTACGATGTTCCGGAAATCCTAGCAACTTCAATCTATTAGAAACATGACAAATTTGAACCATAATTAGGAAGATACTCGGGGTTTCACCTCATTTGAGCATTTTATCAAGCACTAGGTGTGCATTAAGGTTTTAACGTTCACAATTAATCCCCACTTCAATAGGCCACCCACAAATACTCCACAACCTTCCTACCACCTTTATTAGTACATGCATGCATAAATAACAACTCTTATTCTCAAAACCTTCTTCCCCGTTACCTATTCAATTGAAGGCTAGGGATAGAGTCTTACCTCTTAGATGAAGGCCTTGTGAGTTATTCTTGTGAATTCTTCCAGACTTGAGCAAAGATTGTTGAACAAATAGCTTAGGAATTCTTCTTCTCGCTCTAGACCACTTTCCTCTCTCTAAAATATCAGTTTGAACCTTCTAAAATGACCCCTAAGGTTGTTTTAGGGTTTTAAAACCAAAAAATGGTCCCTCCGAACTCAACTTTGTGGTCACAGAGTGCACCGCATATCAGGTCTGCGGCCCGCAAAATGGTCCGCAGAAATGGTCCCAAAAACTGGGCTGGTCTAGTCCAGTCTGCGGCCCGCATATCAATTGTGCAGCCGCAGAATCTCCCTCCAGAAATCTTCATGCTGGTTCTGCGATGGATGTGTGGCCCGTGAAAAGATTATGCGGTCGCATAGTTGACCTCAAAACAACCCCCAAAATTGGTCCATTTCTCTTCTTCTACAGCCGATCTACCGTCCGTAGATCAGTTCTACGGTCGCATAATGGACCCCAAAAATGCCCTGTTCTGCAACAATTTTTCTTCAACTCTCCAACGCTCTACTCAACCCAAAAAGTCTGTACCGTGGCTCGCAAGCTCGACGCAAAGATTTTCTACAACCCTCAAATACATTAGCCTACCTCGGCACCACGAAACCTCGAATTTTAGGTGAAATTTTATGGGGCCTTATAACTAAGCTAGGCGGGAACTATAGGAACTGTGGCTAGCTGAATAGCCACGAGGAATATGGCGAGCTGCCTGAACGGGTCTAGAAGAATGGCCTCTACTATAGTAGGACTGGCCTCCATATGAGGCACTGGTGAAACCACCTGAACTACGAGGCCTTTTGGCCTCCCTATCCTCATGGTCCTACCTGCGAACCAGCTTTAAGCATCTAGCAATATCAACCACCTCGTCAAACCTAGCACATGTCGCGACCTCCCGAGCCATAATGAAGCGTAATTCATAGTTGAGGCCATCAATGAACCTCCTAATCTTCTCCCTCTCAGTGGGAACCAAACATACCGCGTGACGAGCCAACTCTGAAAACCTCATCTCATACTAAGTCATGTATTGCTAGACCCTCCAGAACTCAAACTACAAGTTCCATAATTATATCATATGATGGAGGCACAATCCACTTTGGATTCAACTATGCAAAACCTTTGCGGTAGCATCATCTTCTGAAGAAATGAGGCAATTCTTCGTGTCAATTGCTTTTATGACTTAAACAATGTATGAATACTTTCATCCCTTTTTTTGACATTGATGTATTAGACCTTTGTAATATTGAAGTAATAAAATGCCTTTCCCGGTTTGATGTAGGTTGCATTATTTCTTTCTACAATGTACGCCTTTGATTTCAAGACACCAATGTGATGATCTCAATTTTAATTTTTCATATTCACATCATGCCATGCCTTTTTTAAAAAAAGACTCAAGTGACTGAACTTAGAATAAAATTCTAAGCTGCCCACATATCTCAGTAAAGAAGATCAAGTCATAACGTAATTCAAAGCCGATATTTTTTTACTCATACGACTGAACATAGAATAAGACTCTAAGTTGTCTGCGTATCTCAGTGAAGAGGATCAAGTCATAACGTAGTTCAAAGTCAATATTGTTTTTTGGCTCATGCGACTGAACTTAGAATAAGTCTCTAAGTTGCCTATGACCCTCGGTGAAGAGGATCAAGACTAAATGTAATTCAAAGAGATGAGTTTTTTTTTTAATTTTCTCTTTTAGGTCCTAATTTTTGCCTAGGCCACCTCTCACGTTGTTTTAAACCTAGCAGTTTTTTGTCCTAACTTTCACCTAGGCCACCTTTTTTGAGGTTTTCAACCTAGAGAATTTTTTTTGGGTCATACATAGTTTAGACTCATGCGGGATAGGAGTGTAGCAATATGAAGTTTATCTTGTGCATTGTCGAGTATTGTAACTTGCAGTTTAGGCTGTCAAGGACCGTATTTTCCTTAAGGATAATACTTCTTCATGAAGCTTCCATTGATGGGACCGATCCGCAAACCATCCGCATCTACAAGCTTGAAAGCACCGCTTGAATAGGCTTCTTGCACCACATATGGCACATCCCACTTCGAGGTGAACTTGCTTTTTGACTTATGAGAAATGATAACGGGTCTTCTTACTGCAAGGATTTGATCACCGACTTGGAAAGACCTTAGGTGAACCTTTTTATTGAAAGTACGAGAAAGACGAGCGTGATAATATTCGAGACTTTGTTGAGCTTCTAACTTTTTCTCATCAAGGGCCTCTAGTTCTTCAAGGGGTAAACGAGCATTTTTTTCTTCAGTAAGCCCTTCTTGGATAGCGAGTCGCAAGGATAGTATTTGACGCTAAAGAGGAAGAACTAATTCGACTCCATAAATAAGAGAATAAGGAGTAGCTTGTGTTGGCGTGCGATGAGTCGTCCGATATTCCCACAAAGCTTCTTCCATCCTATCATGCCAATCTCTTTTAGATTTAAAGATGACCTTATTTAACAATTTGCACAGTGTCTTGTTAAATGCTTAGACTAGTCCATTTGCAGCATCATAATACATTGATGAATTACGTTGCTTGAGGCCAAAAAGGTCGCATATCTTGGTCATCAATTTGTTATCGAACGGCTTGCCATTATCTGTTATGATATAACTAGGAATTCTAATACGATAGATGATATTCACTCGAATGAAGTTTGCAACATTCTTTTTCTTTACATCCTTGATGGCGACAACCTCTGCCCATTTCAAGAAATAATCAGTTGCAGCTAAGATATACAAGTGGCCACAAGAAAATTTCGGTAGCGGTCCAACAACGTCTAATCCCCAAGAATCAAATGGCCAAGATGCTACAGTTAGATGTAACACTTCAGGAGGCTGGTGTATAAAAATTGCATGAAGTTGGCATGCTTTGCATCTTTGGGCATAGTCCAAGCAATCTTTGACCATTGTTGGCCAATAATACCCCATCCTTTTTATATGAAAATGCAGCTTCGGCCCAAAATGATGTGAACCATAAACTCCAAATGTGCCTCTTGCATAGCTTGAGTCGCTTTATCTTCCCCTAAACAACGCAGGAGAACTCTCTCGAATGATCTTCGATACAAAGTCTCTTTGTAGTAAAGGAAGCAAGGGGCATGATGACGGATTTCAGTCTTTCTCCTTAGATCATGTGGAAGTATCACATAGCATAAGTAGTCTATCATGATTTGTCTCCAGTCGACCTTCTCAGCTTCAGAAACGGCTACAAGATGCTTAAGTTTGCTTTCTTCATCCTCATACTCATCTGGTGGAACTATCCATTTTTGGCAGATAGTGATTCGCGGTTGGTTGAGCAAAGTCAATATTGAACCAAGAGAAACTAAAGCGTCAGCTTGCTTATTTTCCTTCCTTGGCACATGCTGAAGAGTGACATCGCCAAGCCATCCAATCAATTTCTCCGCATAGTCATGATAGGGATGCAATTCTGGCTTTTTTACCTCGTAGCTACATAGCAATTGATTGATCACCAATTCGGAGTCTCCAAATATATGTAATTGGAGTTGTTTCATATCAATGGCCATTTCAAGCCCAAGTATGAGTGCTTGATATTCTACAACATTATTAGAGCAACATTGTGTTAAAGTGAGAATATGGCAAGAGCTCTTCTTGGGAAGTGATGAACACTACATGCTCCAGATCCTTCACAATGTGTGGCGTCATCAAAATACATCTTTCAAGGCATTTGAACATTGACGACCATTGCATCTTCGTTAGGTAACTCATCAGTTAGCTTCCAATCATCCGATATCGGATGATGAGCTAAGAAGTCTGCCAATGCTTGCCCTTTTATAGCTTTCTAAGGCACGTACACGATCTCGAATTATTAAAATTGGAGGTACCACCTCGCTAGTCAGTCACTAAGGACGGGTTTTGACATCACATACTTAATGGGATTTGCTTTGGAAATGAGACGGACAACATGAGCTTGAAAGTAGTATTTCAACTTCTGAATTGAGAAGACTAGGGCCAAACATAGCTTCTCAATCGGTGAATACTTCAACTTGTTTGGCATCATCATTCTACTCAAGATGTAAAAGGAATTTTCTTTCCCTTTACTATTCTCTTGGGCTAAGAGTTCTCCAACCGATCTTTCTTGTGTCGCTATATATAGTATCAATGGCTTCCCAGGCATGGGAGCCGCTAGAATTGGAGGCCTCGCCAGCTATGATTTGATGTTATCGAAGGTATTACTACAAGCATGGCCCACTCAAAAGGGACACCCTTCTTCATGAGACTATTAAATGGTTGACACTTCCCTGCTAAATTTGAGATGAATCTCCTAAGATACGCCAACTTCCTAGCAGACTTTTTAATTCATGGATATTTCTTGGCTCAGGTATTTTTAGGATTGCATCTACTTTGGCTTGATAAATTTCTATCCCTCGATGTCGAATAATGAAGCCAAGGAATTTTCTAGAAGTAACTCCAAATTCACATTTCAAAGGATTCATTCTGAATTGATACCTTCGTAGTAGATCAAACACCATTCTCAAGTCTTGCAAGTGGTCTTTCCTCTTTCTTGATTTTACCACCAAGTCACCAACATAGCATTCAACATTTTTGAAGCATGTTATCGAAGATATTTTGCATAGCTCTTTGTTAAGTGGCGCCAGCATTCTTCAAGCCAAAAGGCATCACCTTATAGCAATAAATACCTTTGGGAGTACAAAACGCAGTAAGCTCTTCATCCTTAGGTGACATGTAAATCTGATCATAGCCAGACGAACCATCCATAAAAGATATCGCCTCATATCCAGTGGTGGCGTCGATCATAAGCTCGGGAATAGGTAGTGGAAATTCATCCTTACGACATGCATTATTCAGATCCCTAAAGTTGACACAAACTCAAATTTATCCGTTCTTCTTCCTCATATGGACAATGCTTGAAATCCATGTGGGGTACTTAACTTCACGAATGAATCCAGCTTCAACAAGCTTGTTAGCTTCAGCTTCAATTAAGGGAACCAACTCTGGCCTAAAGCGTCGTTGAGCTTTCTTGATAGGACGGGCACCTTTCTTGATTGCAAGATGATGGAATGCCACTTTGGGGTCTAAACCAGGCATCTCTTTATAACTCCAGGCAAAGACATCATTATACTCCTTAAGTAGCTCAACGTAAGCCACTTCTTAGTCAACTGCGAGTAAAGCACTTACATAAGGGGACCTTGGATCAACTTCAATGTCAAGGTTGACCTTTTTCATTGCATCGACCGTCATTTTAATCCCTTCCATAAGTTCGGGCTGAGCATCTTCAGCATCTTCATCTTCTTGAGAATCGCCATCATTGAAAGATATGTGGTAACACCAGGAAATATCCTTCAATTCATCGTCAATATTTTTTAGAGATAAAGTATAACACGCATCTTGTGCACTAACATGATATGAAGATCCAATACTTTCTTTTCTTCATCACGTTCTTTGGTGTAGACCACAACGTGCAACTTTACTTTTAGTATCTCTCCGCACAAAATCACAAGGTTTGTCTGTTGCCTTATTCTGGAAGGGATCAAACTTTGACAATCATTAGAACCTTTGATATTTCGACAAAGAAAATGCTTTCATGCTTTTATAGTTTTTGTGCAACTTTCTTTTCTTCTTCAACGGACCTAATCTCTCAAATATGGAAGTTCTTGCAGTTGATTTTCCAAGACAATCGAAAACAGAAGGCCTTTCATTAGAAGGAGCAGATTCGTCTTCTGTAGTGATGAAGTTATTGCTTGCCCTTCTTATGGAGATGTAGACTGGTGTATCTTATTTATATCCCAAACCTTCACGCGATTGCCTTGTAACAAGTTTTGAGGGAAGCTTACCTAATTGTGACAGCTCATTAGGATTGTATCCAACCTTTACAAGTAGGTTGTAAGCATTTGGATCAAAGCCTTCATTTGTACGCTTCTCTGGGAGTGCATCATTTTGTAGAAGACTACGGGCCACAAATTTTCAAAGTAATTTTGAGGATAACTTTACCGTGTCAACCCGCCTAATAGGAAGGGTCATTCCTCTTAATGCATTTCCTTGCAACTTAGGAGATTGTTCTTCAACCTTCTTAACCTTGGGAACTGTCACGACCCCAAATCCCCTCCGTAGGATATCGTGACGGCACCTAGTCTCTAAGACTAGGTAAGCCTAACAATATGCGAAAACATCAAATAAAAACTTAAAATTTTAAAACTTCAACAATTTCATCAATAGACTGTAAGCTCAATACGTATAATTTCCTGAACCCCGGTGAGATATAAGTCACAAGCTCTAGATACAATGCTGAACAATCCTATACATCACTGTCTATCAAAAACATAAGGAAATAAGGAAAACAAGATAGAAGGGGATTCTGAGGCATGCGGACGTGGGCATGTGTACCTTGAAGTCTCCAAAGCAGCAACACAGTGCACTAATATCAAGGATGATAGGATGCACTTGGATCTACACAAAAATATATGCAGAAGTGTAGTATGAGTACACCACAACGGTACCTAGTAAGTGTCAAGCCTAACCTCGGTAGAGTAGTTACGAGGTCGGGTCAAAGCCCTACTGGAGATAATAAGAAACAAGACAAAGATAATATGATATAATGAAAATGACAGGGAAGTGAACAATAAAGAATTTACGGGAAATAACAACACGGAATCAAGGAAAGCTAATACAACACGAAAGGAAAACAAGAATTTTACTTGTTAAGGAAAACAAGAACCAAACAATACAACAAATAAAGAATATCAACAGGGGAACTCCCGATGTACCGCCTCGTAGTCCCAAATCGTAAAAATAAATCACAGTCTTTCTTTATATCACCGCGGGAGCCTTTATATTTGGTTTTTTAAAATTATTTTCCCAAAATAGCATCTCCGTTTTAGCCCACCTTATCACACCGCATGACTTCTAATAGTTCCCCTACTAGCCACGCGTATCAAGCCCACCTTATCTCACCACATACATTTTAACACCCATACCTTATACCACCGCATGCGTATCAATAATCACAACGGCATGGCAGAAATCTCGTGCAACAATAACAACCACACGACAGAAACGTGCAAATAATAACAACCTTCACGGCAGAAACCTCGTGCAACAATAACAACAGCACGGCAGAAACCGCGTGCAAATAACCAAACAATCACCTCAGCAATAAAACGAAAGACAAAACACAACAACTGAATAAATGATATTCCAAGGATAGCAATTTCAAGTAAAGAATTCCCACAGTTAAGTAATGAATACGGAAATCAAGAAAAGCAAGTAATTCAACTAAACACACTACTACAAAAAAGGCCTTTGGCGGCAATTATTTAGCGGCAATAAGGCAATTGCCGCTAATAGATTCTTTAAGCTGAAATATTAGCGGCACATGACCATGATATCCTTTTACCGACAATAAAAATAAAATACTACTAAAAATCACTAATTAAAATAGATTTTTATTATTCTAACTTTCCCTCCGTAGCCAAAAAAGAAAAAAAGCTTTCCCTCCAATTTGTTTGGACATTAATGAACCATTCCCTCCAAAATAAGAAAACCTATTCCCTTCATCAAACATGAAATGGAAGACGGCTGGAAACAAAATCAAGCAGACACAATATAACAAACCAACGCAGACACAATAAAATTTCCGGCAGAGATAGCCTTCTTCCTCGGGTAACTTCTCTTCTTACCCAGAAAGTTGATTTATTGGTGCTCCTTGATTCTTTATACAGTTCGTTTGGTTTTTTTTTACATTTCCAATTTGATTTAATCGAGAAAAAAAGTGAAGGTGACTCTGAGTTGTCTTTGATCCAATCTTCTTCTTTTGTTATTTTGGTAATTGGATTTCTTGAATTTTTTACAGAATTTGTGCAATTGAGATGATTGAGAACCTTTCTTATCTATCCCCTTTTGTTGTTTTCCTCTGTTCTATGTTTCAATCTGCATAGGTTAATTGTGACACTAATGAATAAAAATGATTTTTTTGTTTGTTTTTCATGTTCTTAATTTTGGTGATTTAAGGTGAATTCAGTTGAATTAGAGGGGAGGATTATTGGATTAAGCGATCTTTTAGTGATTGATTATTGTAATCATCATTTCTAATTATTTCTCTTATTTTCTCAATGCACCTTCAGATGCATCTTTTTTTGGGGTTAAATTCTAAGTTGCTATTTCTGGCTACATAGATACATGAACATTCTCACACACAATTTTATATTTTTCTTGTTGTGTTAATTTTCAAGTAGAATGAAAGTTGCGAATTGTTTATATTTATTTTTTCTTTACATTCCAAACTCACTTCAGAAGTAAAGAGTGAAGAGCGAAGAACCTATATATTAATTGATTCCTAGAACTTTTCAAAATTAATGATGTTGATTTTGTATAACATGTAACAATTTATTATTTAGTATCATTTTTGGTCATTTGATTTTGACCTGTCTAGTTTAACTGCCATTTGTCTTGAGCCGAGTTTCTATTGGAAACAGTCTCGCTACTTTCAAGGTAGGGGTAAGGTCTTCGTACACACTATCCTTTCCAAACCCCACTTGTGCAACTATATTGGGTTTGTTGTTGTTTATTGTTGTTTGGATTGGTGCTGCTCGATTATGCTCAATCTTCATGGTCAATATTATCTCTTTCATCCGTCTCCAACTTCTCTTTTCGTGTAGGTTTCAAGATTGTTGCAGAAATCATTCTTCTCCTTCACTTTCTTGTCATTATCGGCAAAATATTCTGCTTACCAGGTACAAATTTGAGATTTTTGATATCCAACTATTGTGTTTTAGGATTTGTGAAAGTATAGTTTTTCTGCGTATGCTAAGTTATATGTGTTATCCTGTTGCTGTTAAATTGATGTGCAATTGATTGAATTTATTCCTCCTCTGTTCCTCTAATGTTTTATGAATTAGTTTCTTTGTATGTTTTCTAAGGCTACTGTTATTTTTGTGATTGTTCATAAATTTTCTAAGTGTCGTCGATGCATATTGATATTGTCATTTAATCTACCACTAGTCCAGATATGAATTCAACTATGTTCAAACTTTTTGCCTGAGTATGACATATATACTGTTTTTTATTCTATTGTTAGTTGATAATTTAGTATATTATTAGGCTTATTGCTGGGTTTTTACTTATTACAAAGGGATTTTTAGCGCCTAAAAGGTTCGGAAAAGTATTTTGCAACGGGTTAGTTTGTCCGAGCGAAGGTCTTAAAGGACCAGAATAATCTTTTACTAATATCAGAACATTAAAAATATCTATTCAAAGTGAAATCTGAAAAAACAAATATTGGTATCGAATAACTGAGAAGAGATAGAAGAGAAGAATAAGATAAACAAGGATATCCAGAACTTTGTTCTTTGTTGTACAATAATTTACTCAAGATAAAATTGATTGAATCATTCGATATTCTCTTAAATCTATATTTTCCGCTTCAACTTGCCTTTTCTCATTAGTTCGAGCATCTGCTACATTAATTTTTTTCCAGATTTGTCTAGCACCTGTAATGCAAGATTAATACACGATCTGTACAAGAGACAGTTGCTTCTTAACCGTGAAATACTTGCACAAATAGCTATATCAAATAGGAGTTGTCTTTATATCGAACGAAATCATAAAGGAAGTAGATTGGAAAGAATCCACCAGAATAATTTAAATGGAGTTCCCCGGAGAATGAACTCCGAAAAGGTAGAGTAGAAATTAGTATGAGAAAATATAAAGAGATAGACTAGAAACGACATTTGTTGTGTCAATGACACCAAAGGGAGCTCTTGTTTTCTCCTTTCTAGTTCATGCAGCTTTTCTTGAGCAGTAGCCAATTCAGAGGTGCGGATGATTCTGCACTGGAATCAGGAAAATAGTAAGGACACATAAAACCATTCACAATCAGTCCTTTGATTCTAAAAGGTCAAGCTACTTATTTAGGAAGTGTATGTGAATGTAACGGCAGAAGTAATTATAAGAAAAAGTAATATCTCACCTGATTCTTAAGCTCCATTATCCGCAGTTCTTTCTCTAAATTCTCCCCTTCATAAAAAGTGAATTCAAAATCAATCTGATTTAATAGTTAAACACATCTCAGTTACTAAGCAGTGACCCAAACTTACTAGCAAGCTGCAGAGTTTCATTCTGAAGCTCAGCTTCAGGTAGCAACTCTGTTTTCAACTCGCGTGCATCAACATCCCATGTAGCACCTCTGTTTTCAAATTAAGTTGCTGCACAAAATTCCTTTGCTGCATATATTGTTAATTATATGAAAATCGGCAAGTTGTCTTTGGTTAGGTTTCTTTCTCATATTTACTTGTTTGTTCTATGATGACTATGATTTGCTTATGAATAACAAAATATTCCATATCGATTCACCTAAAACATAGATGATCAGTTGGGTTCTAAACATAGGTGCAGTTGTTAATGTACATTTTGTGAATTTGTTTCCTTATTCCTTTTGACAACAATAGCCTTATCCAGGTTCTAAACATAATGGTTAAGCAAGCTTGTGTTAGTGCTTTGCATATTCTGTTGAATTTTTCAAGTATATTTGATCTATCTTTCTTGTCATGTTTGGTTTAGGAGCTAATTTTCCAGGATAACTGATTTAAACACAATAATTTCCATTCACTTTTAGTTCTACATTGATTACAATAGATAATTTTTACTATCAATATAAATTATTTATTTGAAGTGGCTAAGCTAGCAAGTTTGATATTGTAGAATCATTCACGGAACTTTAACGAATTAATTTGCTTGTTTAGTTGCACAGTTGCTGCAGCTTTCAATATTTTTATGTATTTTTCTGACGATCTTGCTGTCCGTTGTAGTAAAACTTACCCTGAGTCATGTTCTAGCTGTTATTTGATTTTAATACTTACCAACATATTGTTTCTTTTTGCTTTATGGGGTTCTAAAATATTTATGTTTTTGGGTATCAGGGTTTGGGGATTTATGTATGATCATAAAAGTAATCATATTTAAGAGGAGAATAAACTGAATTCACGCATTAGAGTACACCTATGGGAAAGGATACTTGATGCGGTTGGAGCTGAATATTGCTTTCTTTTGGTTTAGAATGGAGGCTAAATCTAATAATGTGTTTGATCAAACTATAATCTGATGTGTTTGATAAAAAGTTACCTTAACTGTTTATGTATAATAGAATTTTTAATCATTAGCAGAATAGAAGACATCCTTATGCCAAAATATTTAGCACTTATAATGCACATTTTTGTCCTACCAATTTATACGTCTCTTCAGTATCAGATAAATTTTATGGTATAATGCACATTTAGCCCTTCTTCTGTATTTAGAACACACCAAGGAATTGGAGAAACAATAGATAAAATTTGAAATGATACTCTATATCTTATATTTTTGTACCTTGGAACTACTTTATCCTCTTTCTCAGGTAATACTTTTCTGTGGAATCATTTTCAAATCTTAATTGTGTGAATACTTTGGTTAATCTAACTAGTTTATATAGTGTAATTAACAAGTGATTTTCTGTAATTTCTATTGTGATATTGAACTGGTTATATAGTGTAACTAGCAACAAAAATTAAATTGTTGCTTGCTCGTATTTATTATGTCTTCAATGCAAATCTGCTTTGTTTTTGTGTACCTGGGAGGAGGAAAGAAAAGTTGTTGTGGCTATGGAGAGGTAGGGGTGGTCTGTAAAGTCCTCCTTTTGAATTCCGCATCAGGTTTTCGCTTGCAAGTATAAAAATTGACTATTTTCATATATGTTATTGTCTTGTTCACGCCAATGAGATTATTTTAGTTGGTCTGCTTAGTATAACATTAAGTTAACCTGTCTCTAAATGCGACCTGTAATTGAAGTGTTTCAAATGGATATCCGTTTAAAAACCAACAAAAGAAAAATGATTCTTACACATTTTTGAACAATTATGAGAGCAACTTGGAAAATAAACTAGTTAGTAGTTCCTGTAAGTGTTGTTCAGATAATAGAAAAATCTGACAAGAAATTAGAGCAGTAGAGCTTTCTTTAAAGTATTGGTGTGCTTGTTCCTGTAAGCTTTCCTTTTCCCCCTTTTCTGGGAGTGACAGTGATGGCATTTCATCTCCACTCTACTCCCTCAAGGTTGCGTGTTTAGTTAACAACATACCTGATTATCAAAAGATTTTACAATTGAAACTGACTGCTATACAAATAAAGGTGACTGTCAACACAGCCAGTTCTGCCACAACCATCATAAGCATTGCATTGGAAATTTTCTGGAAAATCACATAGTTAAAGAATTAAAGCTCATTAGTTCATGAAACACTGAATCCAGAAATATAGGATACCATTTAATATATGATTTCTGCTTTTCGTTGTTTTGCCATTTGATGACCTTTGAATCTTCCACTCTAGGTAATTCAGAGCCAAGAAAGGTTCGAGGGCCTACTTTACTAAAAGATATTTGAAAACTTTCTCCGGGGAAGGTAGTTGATTGTAAGGCCCCGTTAAAATTTCCTAAGGATTTAAGATTTAAATATGCGCCAGTGTTATTTGGGAATAACGTATTCGAGTATTAAAGGAGACCTACGGGATATAACCACATCATTTTGAAATGAAAATATATGTTTAAGGTGTGTTGGAACATATTAAGGGGTTTTGTGAATGGGAAGGATTTGTGTGTAACAAGTTGGATACATTAAATGGAAAGAATGTTATTATGTAAATATGGTTTCATACTTATATGAAGGTTTGGAAGTCAATTCGGGTCTATATCATAGCAAGGTATCAATTGAGGGTGAGTGGAGAAGCAAGAAATGGAAAAGAAAAGAACTGGGAGCGTGCTAGGGTTCGTGCAACGCGTGGATTGTGGCACGCCATCCCTCTCAGCAAGTTTGAAAAATCAGTGAAGTATAGAAGATGGCGTCGGCGCGGGTACGCTACCCCCACCTGAAGCCTTTTAAGTACTCACCTTGGGGGTTCAATTCCCCCATTTCACTTGGACTGAATTTGGAGCTCTTCTCCACTCTCTCAAGACCACCAACTCCTTTCTTTTTCAAGGTAAGCAATCCCTATTATCTTGGTGTTAAATTTCATCATTTCTACACTAGTATTGATGAAATCTACACATAAAATACATAGATATTCAAGAAATTTTTTCGAGAACTCAAAGGAGGATTTTGCAAGATTTCTTCCAAAAGGTAATTCTATACCCTTAGACTTACATGTATGGATATATTATGGGAATATGAGTATGAATTATGTATTGGAACTTATAGTATGGTGATTGGAAGCCATAAGTTCCCAATTTAAATACATAACCATTGTAGAGATTGAAAGGTGATTATTTGATGGAATTTTGTTGGTTGGGTGTGGATGGATGGTCATGTATATTATGTTGGAAGTTATGAATTGTTTAAGAATGATGGTGGGATAAATTTTTGATAAATGGTAGTAGTTGGATGAACTAATTCTATGGTTAAGAGGTGTAGAGATTCATGCCTACTAGGTGTTTGATAAAATGTCTAAATGGCCTAAATTATGGAATTTGTTACTAATATTGGTCCCATTGGATATTGTTATTGTAGATTGAAGTTGCTTAGTGTAGTGGATCTTTGTAGTATCATTAAGGGACGAATTTGAGGTATGTATGGCTAAACCCCCTTCTTCTTAGAATCGAATCCCACGGTGTTCATGTAATTGAAGTAAGACCTTGATTATTATTGAATTGGCTATTCCTAATGTAGTTGTGTCGAAGGATATATGTTCAATATTTATTCTAAATACTTCATCATGTCATCTTTCCATTTGAGGATATGTTCAAAATGTGGAATATGTGTTAGAAAAGTTTAGACTTTATGTCAAGATCGAAATAAAGGTTGTTATGCCAAATTGTATGAAAAGCCTCTATGTGCTTAAGATACCCGAATTGTTGTGTTATGTGAACTTAATGTCTTGAACGGGAAGACTTATTGTTGTTGATAATGATTATGATAATGATATTTGAATGTGGAAAAAGGGGACTTGAATTATGAAATACGACCAAGAATGATTTTGTAATCGTGATCACTAATGCTAATGAATCGAGAGAATATGAAAGAATTATGATGTGAGATAATTAAAATTGTGGTTATGGTTGATATCTTAAGTGAGATGGCCTAGCCGATCAGGCCGTGATCGGACGTCATGCCGCACACATGGTGGTAACTGTGCTGGAAATGATAATTGAAATTGTAGATATGGTTGATGTCTCAAATGAGATGACCTAACCGATCGGGTCGAGGTCGGACTCCGTGTAAGAGCACGGTGGTATTGTGGATTGTGGCATATGGCACTAAAGATTACCCAACCTAATAAGATGGAAATTGACTTGAGAATTTATATGATCCTTACTTGATGTTTTAGTATTGTTTTGAAGCTCTTATTGAACTCATGACTGTTTTCCCCCTTGTATTATTGTCCATTCTATTGAGATGGTATTTTAACTTTACATACTAGTACTATTCGACTGTACTAACGTCCCTTTTGCCGGGGGTGCTGCATCTTTAAATGGATGCAGATAGTTATATAGCAGACAGTGTTGATCGCAGTTAGTGGTACATCATCATCTTTCCAGCAGACTTGGTGAGCCCCATTTTATTCCGGGGTCATGTATTGTACCTTTTGTTTATATTGTGGTCACATTTTGAGGTATAGTCGGGGCCTTGTTGCCGGCATTATCATTGTACTCTTCTTTATCTATAGAGTCTCCGTAGACATAGTGTGGATTATGTTTTGGTGTTAGGAAAGACAAACTATGTTATGTTGTGGTTGTATTACTTGTCCCATTTGAGACTTTAAAAATGATGAAACCTATTGGTAATAGATTGTTATTGGAGACATGATCACATTTTTGTATAATTAATAACGCCGGTCACGCTCCTCGGTTTTGGGGCGTGACATTGATGTGCCGTTTAATAATCGTAACCAAGCTGTTGGGGAAAAAGGTCGAAAGCTTGCTAGCTTTCTAGGAATTATTGCGAGAACTCCATAACTAACACCTCCACATGTAGATGATTGGAGAAATTTTGACAAGGAGGAAAAGAAGAAATTGGTGGATTTTGTGAGGGTATGGAGTAGTTATTATTATTATTATTATTATTATTATTATATGAACAAGTTCAATTTTTTATACATGATATTTCTTCTAAATGCTAGCTTTATCTTTTTAGAAGAAGTTCTCTATCCCAAGACAGGGAGAAGCTTATGTCCTAAAGTCACTAAGAAAGAAATGAAAAAATTACAAATGTGATTTAAAATGTGAGTATATTGTCAAAATATAAGACTAAAGACGTTTTGCTGAAAAATAAACCAAGTCGCATACAGAGGGATCAATGGAGTGGTCTTGTCTCTTATTAGCTTTCAGATAAAGTTAAGGTATTAAAAAATCTTTAAAACACCTCTAGTTGATTATTTTCAGTATTTTGATTTTAGTTATGCTCAGTTTTTATTTATAATTTATAAGATATCATTTTAATATTTGAATGATAGAGGCGTACTCAGGTAAATAGAAACAATAGGGCCAATCAAAAGATGCCTCACACAGGAGGATCCAAAAGTATTGCCACCTTGATGGATGAGCAAGTAAACTTGTAAAAATTACTAACTATAGTATTTTAAAATTCTTTTTTTTTCACGCATATCTGTAACGATCTAACCGGTCGTTTTGAGCATTTGCACTTTGCTCGATAGTTTACGGGCATGAGTAGCTCTATATGATGTATTATAACTTATGTGAATCGTCGGTTTTGGTTTTCAGGTTATTCGGAATTAAATTGAAAGAATGGATTTCATTATTGAAGCTTTAAATTAGGAGAGTGGTCCAAGTTTGACTTTTTGTGAATTTAAACCCGGAACGGAGTTTTGATGGTTCTGGTAGGTCCGTTGGGTGATTTTGGACTTAGGAGCGCGTCCGGATTGTGATTTGGAGGTCCGTAGTAGAATTTGACTTGAAATGGCGGAAGTTGGATTTTTGAAAAGTTTGACAGGTAGTGGACTTTTTGATATCGGATTCGGATTGTGATTCCGGGAATTGGAATAGCTTCGTTTTGTCATTTGGGACTTGTGTGCAAAATTTGGGTTCATTCCGGGTTGATTTGCTATGTTTCGACACGAGTTATTGAAGTTGAAAAGTTCAAAGTTCATAGATTTCGATTTGAGGTGTGATTCATCGTTTTGATGTTGTTATGTGTGTTTTGAGGCCTCAAGTAGATCCGTATTGTGTTATGGAACTTGTTGGTATATTTGGACGGGGTCCCGAGGGGCTCGGTTGAATTTCGGACGTAGTTCGGATCATTTCAAATAGCTTTGCATTGCTGGTTTTTCTGCTGCTACTTGTTGTTTCTGGCATTCTTCGCGATCGTGAAGGTGTAGTCGTGATCGCGAAAGGTGTTTGATCAGTGGAGCTATTTGTTCTTCGCGTTCGCGCTTCTGAGGTTGCGTTCGCACTGGGTTGAAGATTTTTGTCTTCGCGTCCGCATCCAATGCTATCCGTTCGCGTAGTGTTGAGGTTTGGCAGCTGGGAGTTGGAGAATTCTTCAACGCGATCGCGAAAGGTGAGTTGCGTTCGCGAAGCTTTGCATCAATGGTCATAGCGTTCACGTGGGGTGTATCGTGAATGTGTAGTGCTTTTGGTGGCAGTGTATTTTTGTTCATCGCGAACGCGATGGACTTCCCGCGTTCGCGTAAGAGGATGCCTAGGCAGAAGTATAAAGTACTCTATTTTCGGGGTGTCGGCCATTGTTTTTGCATTTTTTGGAACTATGGAGCTCGGATTGAGGCGATTCTTGAGGCAATTTTCACCATGTGGACTAGGGTAAGTGTTCTCTACTCATTTTTGATTTGATATCATGAATCTATCTTCGTTTTCGGCATTTGATTGAGGGTTCCAAAAGAGAACTTTTGGGGGTTTTAGCCTAAAGTTACATAATGTGAATTTTTGAGTTTTGAACATCGATTTGGAGTTAGATTTGAGTGAAACTAGTATAGTTGAACTCGTAATTAAATGAGTTGTTGGATTTTGTAAATTTTATCGGGTTCCGAGGTGCGGGCCCGGGTTGGGCTTTTGGCCGATTTTGGGGATTTTGATTCAAGATTTGATCTTTTTCGATCGGGATAGGTTCTTTTAGCATTGTTTGATGTACTTGAGTTGTTTTTGGTTAGTTTCGAGCCGTTCGGAGGTCGGAACGCGCGGGATGGCATTTTTGGGGCATCGCTTGGCTTGCTCGGTATTTGGATTCGTCTTGTTCGAGGTAAGTAACACTTCTAAACTTAGTTCTGAGGGTATGAAACACCGAATTACGTGTTATGTGGTCGATGTTGAGGTGACGTACATGCTAGGTAACGGGCATGTGGGCATGCACCGTGTGAATTGTGACTCCGTTATTCTGTGGTATTGTGTAGTTACTTGATCTTACCTGTAACCATGAAATTTCTACATTCTTGAGCTATTGAGCTGTGATCCATGTTAGAAACCATGTCTAGGCTACATGCTTATCCTGTTGGGACCCACTGAGGTCATTTTTGATGTTGAGTTATCTGCTTTCATTGCATTGCATACTCAGTCATACGCATTCATATGCATATTATATCTCAATCTTTGTTGTTATTTATTGATACATCATATCATCATTTTCGGGCTAGTTTCATGGCATTGTGAGCCGGAGAGAGAGAGACTGGAGAGATTGATGACTAAGTGAGGCCAAGGGTCTGATTATGAGTGGCATTGTGGGATCAGGCTGCACGCCGCAGTGATTATACTGATTTATGATAGCGCTTGGGCTGAAGGAGTCCTCTGGAGTGTATACACACCCCCAGTGAGCGTGATTGATTTATATTGAGGGATGGATCTTCCCTGGACATGGATCTTGTCCGAAACATTTATACCTGAGGATGGATCTTCCCCACGGGCTGGATTGGCCCTACTCAGCATTGAGTGACTGGTGATCAGTTGATGTATACATTCCGGAATGGATCTTCCCTGGGCCGGATTCATAAAACTTTATTTTTGTACTTTTCGAACAGATGATGTATTTATTTCATACCAGCTTTGTAAATTCTATTCTTAGAAGCTCATGATTTGTACTACCAGTCCTTGGAAAATGTATAGGATTTAGATATTTTCTTTTACTTAATTGCCTTATTAAATTTTATTGGAATTTGTTAGTTGTTAATTGGCTTACCTAGCGGGTTGGATTAGATGCCATCACGACTAGTTGAATTTTGGGCCGTGACAAGTTGGTATCAGAGCTCTAGGTTCATAGGTTCTACAAGTCATGAGCAAGTGTCTAGTAGAGTCTTGCGGATCGGTATGATGACGTCCATACCTATCTTCGAGAGGTTACAGGGCATTTATGATATATACTTCTCATCTTTCTTTCCTTATCATGCGGAATTGATTCATCTTGAGACATAACTCTTTGAATTCCTTCCACGCATTCGCATGCTCACATGAGCGCTCCGTATCAGCTGTGCATCGCCGGCTTGTGATTCTATGAACGAGGTTCGAGATGTATATTCTGTATTTTGGTGATGGGCCAGTCTGCAGGACTTGAGGCCATGGTTCGACCGCAGCTTAACCTCGATAACTTCAGTTGTAACTTTTACATTTGGACTCATATGTCCGGTAATGTCCCTACGAGTGGAATTTGTGGCTCGATGAGCGGTAAAATGGCTTTGTGATGAGTATGATGTGACTACGGGATGTGTTAAGACGATTTGAATGCGACGATATGTGTTTCCTTGAAATGTAAAGGAAGGGCCATTGGGTGCTTGATTTTTGTTTTGATGTGACGTACAGTCTCGAGTATGAGTGCATTGAAGGATCCTTTCTGTTGCTTAATGCTGGAACAAAATAGGTTCTCATATCTTATTGTCGAGATCAGACTCAGGGAGATTAAGTGATTGCTTAGTAGTTGTGGCTGTGAAAGGGTATAAAGAGATGTCAGTTTGAGGCTAAGCATGTGGGTTATAACCTGCGAGATAATCTACGAATGTGTGGTTTTTATAACGTTGTGGAGGGGCTTTCTTTTCTACAAGTGGGGTATATTTGTGCGATTTGAGTTTGGATCGGTTGTAACAGTTGACCTGACTATCACGAGGATAAATGCGAGATTTGCAGACGATTTGAGGTATTATATGGTTTGTGTTACATGAGCTTACGAAGGATTTAGTTGAATTTCAGTGCGGGATTCTGGCAATAATAGAGTATGGGTATCGTGATGTTATCGACTGTTTTATTCTATGGCTTTGATCCAAGTGGGGGAGTCTGTTATCGACGAGTTGATTGCATGGTTATGTGTTGTATTGGTTCCGGTTTGAGGTATACTGGTGAATCAGTTATGATTTGTAGAGGTTGAGATCGAGGATGACTTGAGTAAAGGAATTTCTAGATACAAGTTGTAATACACTTTATGGGTATATACAAACAAACAACAAACAACATTAACCCAGTAGTAATCCCACTAGTGGGATATGGGGAGGGTAGAGTGTACGCAGACCTTACCCCTACCGGGAGGGGGGGAGGTAGAGAAGTTGTTTCCGCGAGACCCTCGGCTCAGAAACAAAAG
The DNA here is from genome assembly GCF_000715075.1 of Nicotiana tabacum. Lineage (NCBI taxonomy): Eukaryota > Viridiplantae > Streptophyta > Magnoliopsida > Solanales > Solanaceae > Nicotiana > Nicotiana tabacum. Next base: position 60,783,087 of record NC_134094.1, on the reverse strand, counting down.
ATCTATAACAACACAGAAACTAGACAAATAGAATTAGCACCGTAAGAGACAACAAATACGGAAGGGCAATAAGTATGTCAATAATAAAATTGAAAAATAAATAAATTATGGAAATAAAAATCATGTGATGAACAACAACCGCTAGCAGACCTAGACCAAACTCTATCAGACTAGCTGGAAAAATGCTCGACTACCCCTAACCTACAACTGTAATACTCGACCTCCACACCTCCATATCTAGGGCCATGTCCTCGAAAATCTGAAGTTGCGTCATGTCTTGCCTGATCACCTCGTCCCAATACTTCTTAGGTCGCCCTCTACCTCTTCTCGTACCTGTAAAAGTCAACTGTTCACACCTCCTAATCGGGGCCTCTAGGCTCCTCTTCCGCACGTGCCCGAACCATCTAAGTCTCGCTTCCTGCATCTTGACGTCCATGGGAGCCACGCCCACCCTCTCCCGAATAACTTCATTCCTAATCTTATCCAGCCTAGTGTGCCCACACATCCATCTCAACATCCTCATTTCGGCTACTTTCATCTTCTGGATATGAGAATTCTTGACTGGCCAACACTCAGCTCCATACAACATGGCCGGTCTAACCACCACTCTATAGAACTTACCTTTAAGTTTCTGTGGCACCTTCTTGTCGCACAGGACTCCACACGCTAACCTCCATTTCATCCACCTCACCCCGATACGGTGCGTGACATCCCCGTCGATCTCCCCGTCTCCCTGGATAATTGACCCTAGATACTTGAAACTCTCTCTCTTAGGGATGACTTGCGAGTCAAGCATCACCTCCACACCCGCTTCCCCCGACCCCTCACTGAACTGACACTCCAAATATTCTGTTTTGGTCCTACTCAACTTGAAACCTTTAGACTCCAGGGCCTGCCTCCATACCTCCAGTCTCTCATTCACGTCGCCTTTCGTCTCATCAATCAGAACTATATCATCAGCGAACAACATAAACCATGGCACCTCCCCTTGAATATGGTGTGTCAGTGCGTCCATACTAGAGCAAATAAGAACGGGCTGAGCGCAGATCCTTGGTGTAACCCCATAACCACCAGAAAAGGCTCTGAGTCCCCTCCAACAGTTCTTACCCGAGTCTTAGATCCATCATACAAATCCTTTATTGCACTAATATAAGCTACCGGCACACCTTTCACCTCCAGGTATCTCCAAAGAACGCCCCTAAGGACCTTGTCATACGCCTTCTCTAGATCAATAAATACCATGTGCAAATCCTTGTTCTTATCTTTGTACTGTTCCACCAACCTCCTGATAAGGTGGATAGCTTCCGTTGTAGAACGACTTGGCATGAACCCGAACTGGTTATCTGATATTGACACCGCCCTCCTTACTCTATGGGTATATATGAATAGTAAAATAAGAGCGTGGTTATTTATGAAGGATGTAGTGTGCATGGAGCAGGAATTTGCTCGGTTGCTTAGGAGTGTGGGTTACTTCTTAGGGTGTTGGTGTGCTAATGGAGCACAGGTCGTTCGGTCCGTTTAGTCGGTTGAATTGAGATTGGAGTAGAGTAGATGACTCTCGAGAATGGTTCTAATAGATTCAAGATTTATATGTAGCAATTGAGAATTTTCAGGATTTGTATATGGCTAGAAACTGAGATTTACATTGGATGGTGTCGAGACTTGTGGCATTTCTATATCGAATGGATTCTACATTTCAGCATTCAGGAAGGTGAAGGAAACGGCTTCAGATTCGCAAAAGATCTCTTCAGAGTGGGTATCTTGATTGTGGTACTTTTGGGGTGCTGGAGAGAGAATTCAGCGGCTTATGGGCCTTAGGACGGGGTGTTTTTATGCTAGAGTTCGTGGGGTGAGGTTTGGTTAAGGATCGTGGTATTCCAGCAAGGAGAAGTATCAATTTGAAGGCAATTTGGAAGGAACTCGGAGAATTAGGACAGCTTGATAGTAGGTTGGATCAGCAAAGTAATGGATATAATCAGTTCTTTGGGTGCTTATGATGTGGTAGATTTCTATAGGTGCTTCGTGGCAATGCTCTTGGATTTTGGCGACTTGCGTGGCTTGGTTGAGTTAGAGAGATTTAGTTCCGATGGCTTGATTATGTGCAAATGGGTTTCGAAGGGTTCTCGATGGTTTCTACCACGGTTCGAGGTGTATATTTCCTACCGGTGTGTGGAACATATTGTGATTTTCTTCGGGATGAGATTAAATAGAAGGTTCCTGGCTAATTGAGTATGTAGTTTGCTTGTGACTCAGAGTTGATTATGAGATTCTCGTACTTTTCTTGTGATGTTATGATCGGTGTAGTGTGTCGTGGGAGATTGAGATTTGCATGTGCAAGGTCACGGTTCAGTTTTGAAGGGATGGTTATGAATTCTTAGGCAGCATGGATGGTTTCAGATAACTAGGTAAATGATATTCCTCGTGGGATGATCGTGTATGAGAGATGTATTAGACATTCGGGCGGTGGAGATGGAATTAGAAATGGTGATTCGTATGTTCTATGGATTTGGAAATCGGGAGTTTTCAGGAGCAGATTGTTTTGTGGTTGTGGGCTGTGAAGTTGTGGCCAGAGCTAGCCAAATGATAGTAAGTGTTATAATTCAGTCATTGTGGACCTTTGGAGGGTTATTTATCTATTGTGGGTGGCCAGAGTTGATTTGGGGTTCATTGATAAGCCCAATAAGTATGTGTATTCTACACCAGGTTAGACTGGTCGACTCCGTACTGCTACTATTGATGGATGTTCCATTCGGTTGGTGTTAAGCTTATTCATGTTCTGATATGTTCTGTGAGTTACTCTTCTATGCTATGAGGGGTTGTGATTCGTTGGTTGTATGCACACATGGTGCAGTTCTATTGGGGCCTTATAGCGGAATTTGCGCGAGATGGGTATTTGGGAGATGCATGATTGATTGCGCATTGGTTATGTTCTTTCGGGTTTGTGTCGCATTGTGTCATTTGCTTCTTCGTGGTTATGGTCATGCACCTTGGATACTTGATGTCGAATTGTGCGCGGTTATTGATTTTGAGCATGGTGGCTCGAGGTATCTCATATGGGCCAGTGTTTGGATGGGGTCGCGCATTGCGGCAGAGTTATGTTGAGATATGATCCTTTGTGTTAGATTTGTGTGTTATGGTTCTACGGTGTGTGATGGGTTCTTAGCATTGCGTTGTGGTGGTACCCGTTGAGCTTGCGGGGCGGTTCTCTTGTTTAAGTCATTTTCGTGATTGAGTACATTTGGATTGTTGCTTATTGGTGCATGGATTGCACGGTTTGTGGCTCTGGGTAGTATTGGTGTTACGTATCAGTAGAGTAGTTGACATTTGATAAGATGAAGTCGTCGGATCTAGGATGGGTGCTATCGGATTTGATTGTGGTATATTTGGAAGGATAATATCGAAAGTCGGCTTAGGAATTGGCTATAGTTCTTGTTGAAATAGGGGGAGCTCCATGACTTGTTGGTCTGATGAATAGTTATTAGTTTCCGCGTGTTTCTTTCATCATCGGCAATGTACGAAGGTTTTAGGATAAGGTTTGGTTTGCCATGAGGTTTATTACCGGAATTGGGTTGTTTTGGACAGCTGCTGTAATTAGAAATCATTGCTATGAGTATTTGAGTTATGTGGTATATCATGTGATTACATCTTGGGTTATGGGATGTTGGAAATTGGATTCTAAGGCTTATAAGCTAAGTTGAATTAAGGAAATCTCAGTTATGTTGTGTTATCAGACCTATACGGGATATGGTGATGTGAGATCACCCCCGGTTATGTGCATGGTAAGGTTACACGGCGGTTTGATGACTTTGAGAACAACTCTAGACACGTTCGAGAACGAACGTATGTTTAAGTGGGGGAGAATGTAATGACCCAATCGGTCGTTTTGAGCATTTGCACTTCGCTCGGTAGTTTACGGGCATGAGTAGCTCTGTATGATGTATTATGACTTATGTGAATGGTCAGTTTTGGTTTTCAGGTTATTCGGAATCGAATTGGAAGAATAAATTTCATTGTTGAAGCTTTAAATTGGGAGATTGGACCAAGTTTGAATTTTTATGAATTTGAATCCGGAATGAAATTTTGATGGTTCTGGTAGGTCCGTTGGGTGATTTTGGACTTAGGAGTGCATCCGGATTGTGATTTGGAGGTTTGTAGTGGAATTTGGCTTGAAATGGCGGAAGTTGGATTTTTGGAAAATTTGACCGGGAGTGGACTTTTTGATATCAGATTCGGATTGTGGTTCCGGGAATTGGAATAGCTTTGTTTTGTCATTTGGGACTTGTATGCAAAATTTGGGTTTATTCCGGGTTGATTTGCTATATTTCGACACGAGTTATTGAAGTGAAAAAGTTCAAAGTTCATATATTTTGATTTGAGGTGTGATTTGTCATTTTGATGTTGTTATGTGTGTTTTGAGGCATCGAGTAGGTCCGTATTGTGTTATGAAACTTGTTGGTATGTTCGAACGGGGTCCCGAGGGGCTCAGTTGAATTTCAGACGTAGTTCGGATCATTTCAAATGGCTTTGCATTGCTGGTTTTTCTGTTGTTACCTGTTGCTTCTGGCATTCTTCGCGATCGCGAAAGGTGTTTGGTCAGTGGAGCTATTTGTTCTTTGCGTTCGCGCTTCTGAGGTCACATTCACACTGGGTTGAAGATTTTTGTCTTCATGTCCGCGTCCATTGCAATGCGTTCGCGTATTGTTGAGGTTTGGCAGCTGGGAGTTGGAGAAATCTTCAACGCAATCGCGAAAGGTGAGTTGTGTTCGCGAAGCTTTGCATCAATGGTCATAGAGTTCGCGTAGTGCTTTTGGTGGCAGTGTATTTTTGTTCATCGCGAACGCGATGGACTTCCCGCGTTCGTGTAAGAGGATGCATGGGCAGAAGTATAAAGTACACTATTTCGGGGGTGTCGGCCATTCTTTTTTGCATTTTTGGAGCTATGGAACTTGGATTGAGGCAATTCTTAAGGAAATGTTTACCATATGGACTGAGGTAAGTGTTTTCTACTCATTTTTTATTTGATATCATGAATCTATCTTCGTTTTCGGCATTTGATTGAGGGTTCCAAAAGAGAAATTTAGGGGTTTTAGCCTAAAGTTATATAATGTGAATTTTTGAGTTTTGAACATCGATTTGGAGTTAGATTTGAGTGAAACTAGTATGGTTGGACTCGTAATTGAATGAGTTATTGGATTTTGTAAATTTTATCGGGTTCCGAGGTACGGGCCTGGGTTGGGCTTTTGGCCGATTTTGGGATTTTGATTTAAGATTTGATCTTTTTCAATCGGGATTGGTTCCTTTAGCATTGTTTGATGTACTTGAGTTGTTTTTGGTTAGTTTCGAGCCGTTCGAAGGTCGGAACGCACGGGATGGCATTTTGGAGCATCGCTTGGCTTGCTCGGTATTTGGATTCATCTTGTTCGAGGTAAGTAACACTTCTAAAATTAGTGCTGAGGGTATGAAACCCCGAATTACGTGTTATGTGGTCGATGTTGAGGTGACGTAGATGCTAGGTGACGGGCATGTGGGCATGCACCGTGTGAATTGTGACTCTGTTATTCTGTGGTATTGTGTAGTTACCTGATCTTACCTGTAACCATGAAATTTCTACGTTCTTGAGTTATTGAGCTGTGATCCATGTTAGAAACCATGTCTAGGCTACATGCTTATCCTGTTGGGACCCACTGAGGTCATTTTTGATGTTGAGTTATCTGCTTTCATTGCATTACATACTCAGTCATACGCATTCATATGCATATCATATCTCAATCTCTGTTGATATTTATTGATACATCATATCATTATTTTCGGGCTAGTTTCATGACATTGTGAGCCCGCGAGAGAGAGAGACTGGAGAGATTGATGACTGAGTGAGGCCAAGGGTCTGATTATGAGTGGCATTGTGGGATCGGGCTACACGCCGCAACGGTTATACTGATTTATGATAGTGCTTGGGCTGAAGGAGCCCCTCCGGAGTCTGTACACACCCCCAGTGAGCGCGGTTGATTTATATTGAGGGATAGATCTTCCCTGGATATGGATCTTGTCCGAAGCATTTAATTGAGGGATGGATCTTCCCTGGATATGGATCTTGTCCGAAGCATTTATACATAGGGATGGATTTTCCCCACGGGCTGGATTGGCCCTACTCAGTACTGAGTGACTGATGATTAGTTGATGTATACATTCCGGGATGGATCTTCCCTGGGCCGGATTGGCCATATACTGTACTGAGTGATTGAGCATGATGAGTGGAAAGCGTGAGCTAGTAAAATTGAGTACTCTGAGAGTGTGAGTGCATGAGTTCATCTCTGAGATACATTGCATTGATATACACACATGATATACAGGCATAGAAATATATTTTTCTCATATTTTTATGATATCACGTCATTCATGACTTCTCACACATATTGGCATATGGGCATAGGGATGCATTTTACATTGGCTATCTTGAAAGAAAATGAAACATCTTATTTATTGTTGAGAGAAATTTTGGAAAAATTACTATTTTCAAACTTACTCATACTTTTGGCAACTTCGGTAAACGACTTGGGTTTTCACTGATATACGTGAAAGGTAGAACTATTTTTTCGAGAAATTATGAATAAGCTGAGCATTTCATGTCTGAATTACTTCTTTTATTACTTGCTTTACGTTGTTACGAACAGTTGTTGGCTATTGGTGTTGGACCCGACCTTGTTCCAGCTCGTCACTACTTTCAACCTAAGGTTAGGTTTGTTACTTATTGAGTACATGGGGTCGGTTGTACTCATACTACACTTCTGCACCTTGCGTACAGATGTTGACTGATGATGTTGCTGTGTTCGACGGGAGCTGGACTTGAAGACGTGTCTGCGTTCCGGTTGCAGCTGCCTCTTGTTCATGGTAGCCTTAGATTCATAAAACTCTGTTTATGTACTTTTCGAACAGATGGTGTATTTATTTCATATCAGCTTTGTAAATTCTATTCTTAGAAGCTCATGATTTGTACTACTAGTCCTTGGGAAATGTATAGGATTTAGATATTTTCTTTTACTTAATTATCTTATTAAATTTCATTGGAATTGGATAGTTGTTAATTGGCTTACCTAGCGGGTTGAGTTAGGTGCTATCACGACTAGTTGAATTTTGGGTCGTGACAATATCTGACATCAATTTTATTGTATTAGGTTGTAAATGGGATAGAGCCTACACGAGCACAAATTTTCATATTAACTCATAAAAAACGTAAGGATGGTACACCAATGGATGATGATTTTGCCAAGGCAATCTTAAGATTTTTTTTTTCCTTTTAATTTCTAAAATGGGAAATAGTTAGGGGAAAACATAAAATTGAATAAATGAATTCCAAATTGGATTTATGTATTCTATAGTCAGGAAATGATAAATGAAAGAATGAAAAATAGTGAGAGCTCTACTGACCAACCTCCTCGCAGTGTTGCTTGGCAAGGTGATGTGTATTCCCAGGTATTCGGAAATGACAAAAGTGGGTATGTTCGTGATTTAGGACTTGATCCAACTCCTTCTGTTCTATGGGGTAGTAGATCGTCCTTAGAAAATATTGTTGCAGAGGATTCGTCTAATGAAGCTATACAAAGGTTAACACAGGAGATAACCGAGTTAAAGGATAAACACAATGAAGAAATGAATCTGATGAAACAAAATCAGGAGAAGATGCAAGCAGAATTACTCCAAATGAGACAAATCATGCGCAAATATGCTTCTGATGAATCTACGCCTCAAAATATCAATGGCACCTCAGTTGAACATGTAACTCGATTTTATAAGTTATGGACATTCTTAATGAAGTTTTAATTCTATAAAAGTATTGTTATCTAATGTGTTAATATTTATCAGGTCCCTGACGCCAATAGTGGCCATGAACGAGTACCACAAACATCAAGGATACCTAGTGTTATTGAAAATACTTCACTGTCTCACGGTACTACTCATCTTTATCCTTCAGTGTGCTACTATTTGAGTTTTCTTTTGTTTGAATTTTCCTCCTTCAATTTTTTAATCATTGGAATCTGATTTCATGTAAATTTGCAAGAGTTAGCATGAACTGAGAAATATGTCTTTGCACTTAGGATCTAGACTTTTTATTGTAATTATCGTACTGTTTGTTGGCTATTCAAGAGTAAATCATAGTGTCAATAACAAAAAAATTGAGCACCAGTTAATACCATTTGACAAATGATAAAACCAACCCAATGACGATGATCAGATTTCAGTGAACTAATATTTTCTTCGGCTTTAATAGATTGAATTCGTCCTCCTACTTTTAATTCGTGTACCAGTAACATTGACTATTATAGCAACTATGGTTGGTCTGATGGTGCTGTGTATTAGACAGTTAATGATATTCATATCGGTATACTTGATTTTGATCAATAAACCTACTTATCTAGATAGAAAAATAGATGCCCTTTGAATCTGGAAAGCTGCAGGTAGTAATCTTTCAGTTGTGAACTAGTTTCTCCGGCGTTATTTTCAATATACAATAGCTCTGAACTAGTTGGTTAACATTAGATTTTGAGATTTAACTGGAAAATTTGGTTAGTTTGAGTTGGTTTTGAGACCAAAAGCTGAATTGTTATTCTAGAGTTAAAAAAAATCTCTGCTTGGGGCAGTGTTTTACAGCGAGTGTAGAAGAGGTATGGCATTACTCAGGTTAAGCTCAAGTTATGCAGTATCTTTTCTTTTTAAAATTTCTGATCTGGATGGAGCTAAATGTTTGGGTTACTAGCCCCTGTTGTACAAAGGGAAGAATATTTTGACTTCTGCTTAGTGCTTGGTTACTCGCCGCCGATGAGTAACAATGCCATTTTTCCTTTATAGTTAAATTCAAATCTAAACTTATTAACATTAAAAGTATGATTAAAGTATTAGCACCATGCTGCACAAAGCCTCTTTGTCATGGCTATTTCTTACACGTATAAGTTTCAAAGCTAGCTTTCAAATGACTCATGATAATGAAAAGCTTGTGTTAATATTTTAACTACACCAAGATGTCCTGTAGTTGACCATAGATGAATAGCACAGTCCAGATTTTTCAAATAGAATGTATCAAGAATTGTAACTGCATAATTGTGCTTAAGTTTCTGGAAGAGAGATGGCTGCATAGCTCTATTTAAAGTAGGAGAAGAAGATTTACTTGTTTATGTATACATCTACAGTGCATTGCAAACTTTCTTAGTTGTGTTTAACTGATATTGTATGCAGAAATTCTCTCCTTTTCCCTCCGGTTCTTTTTCGATGATATTGTCACTTGATTGTAGATTTGGAGTGTAATGGGTCCAAAATGAGTAAAATGGATCGTGAGTGATTTATAAAGCAAGCTCCAACTAGCTCAGAATTGAGGATTATTATATTTCATCTATTAACATAGTTATTTTATAATTTCAGGTCATACAGTCCTGATGTTTAATAGTTTAGCAGGTGGAAGATTTCAATACGACGAAAAGTTGCAGAAATTATTTGAAGATTATTATTTATTAGGATTAGTTATATAATGACATTAGCTATTTAGTTCAAACAATATAAGTTTATCTTTTAAGTTACTGTGATATTAATATTTTGGATTAGTATTTCCTTTTGTTTGTTAAGATTTAATGAGATATATTATGGTTTTATTAATTAATATTGATATGTTTTATTATTTGAATTATTTTTTGATTGAATGTAGTAGCTATTATTAATGGTGGCTAAACTATTACCGTTATAGCTTGTGACTTTTAGCGCCAATTTAATAGGATATACCGACTATAAAAATGGATGATAAAAGGCAAATTATGACGTTTATACAAGGATATTGTAGCTATTATATTGCTGTTAAAAATGACTTTTAGCGGCAATTTAATTGAATTTACTAGCTATTAAAATGGACGTTAAAAGGGCATACTAATACGTTTTTAGAAGAGATATTGTTGTCGCTCTAATTGCCACAAAACAATTTCCGCTAAAGGTATGGACTTTTAGCGACAATTATTTTGAATTTAGCGGCTATAAAAGCGGACGCTAAAAGCGCGTTATTAGCCGTTTTAGAGTGGGTTTAATAGCCATCATAATTGTCGCAAATATTTGCCGTTAAAGCAAATGAGTTTTAGCGGCAATACATCATACCTTTTACCAGCTTTTGTGCAAAACGCCGCTAAAAGCTTTACCGACCCCGGCATAAGCGGCTAAAGACTAATTGCCGGTAAATGATATAGCGGCTATTGGTACTGCCGCCAATGCTGTTTTTTTTATTGCCCCTAAAGTCTCTTTTTGTTGTAGTGACATGTGATACAAGTTGCAAATAGGAGATAAGACAAGTAGACATGTGAAATTAGGCTAAACATGATGACTATAACGTGCTAAAGTAACTCAATTACGGCATGAAAAGGAAACTACGTAGCAAAAATCGAAATTTCAATATTTAGCCCGTGTACGCACTCGTCACCTTGCGTACACGGCCTTCACATATCACATATTATCACCAAAATATCAAATTCTAAAGGGAATTTCCCCTACACAAGGTTAAACCAGTCACTTACCTCAACCATGAATGCAATATCGCGAACCTTCCGATCCGCATAACTCTTCTGTCTGGATTGGGCTGTACGAAGTCGATCCTGAATCAATTTAACCTTTTCCAAAGCATCCTGAACCAAGTCTATATATACCCAATAGCCTAGCCTCATTCGGCTCAAACCAACCCACCGGAGACCGGCACCGCCTACCATACAAGCCTCATACGGGGCCATCTGAATGCTCGACTGATAACTGTTGTTGCAGGCAAACTCCGCAAGCGGCAAGAACTGATCCCAAGAACCGCCAAAATCCATCACACACGCACGAAACATATCCTCCAATATCTGAATAGTGCGCTCAGACTGTCCATCCGTCTGAAGGTGAAATGTTGTACTCAACTCCACCCGAGTACCTAACTCATGTTGTACGGCTCTCCAGAACCGCGATGTAAACTGCGTACCTCGGTCAGAGATGATAGATACCGGTATGCCATGAAGCCTAACAATCTCGCGAATGTAAATCTGAGCTAGCTGCTCCGAAGAGTAAGTAGTCACCACTAGGATTAAATGAGCTGACTTGGTCAACCGATCCACAATCACCCAAACTGCATCGAACTTCCTCTGAGTCCGTGGGAGCCCAACAACAAAATCCATAATAATCCGCTCGCATTTCCACTCCGGAATATCTAGCTTCTGAAGTAATCTACTTGGCCGATGATGCTCATACTTCACCTGCTGGCAATTTAGGCACTGAGATACATACTCCACTATGTCCTTCTTCATTCTCCTCCACCAATAATGCTGCCTCAGGTCCTGATACATTTTCGCGACACCTGGATGAATGGAGTACCGCGAATTGTGAGCCTCCTGGAGAATCAACTCACGCAAGCCATCTACATTGGGCACACATAGCCTGCCCTACATCCATAATACACTGTCATCTCCAGTAGTGACCTCATTGGCATCGCCGTGCTGAACTGTGTCCTTGAGGACAAGCAGATGGGGGTTGTCATACTAATGCTCTCTGATACGATCATAAAGAGAAGACCGAGAAACCACACAAGTTAAAACTCGACTCGACTCAGTAACATCCAATCTAACAAACTGGTTGGCCAAGGCCTGAACATCCAAGGCTGATGGCCTCTGCTACCGGTAGATATGCTAAGTTGCCCAAACGCTCTGCCTTGCGACTCAAGACATCGGCCACCACATTGGCCTTCCCGGGATGATATAGAAGGGTGATATCATAGTCCTTAAGCAACTATAACCACCTCCGTTGTCGCAAAATAAGATCCTTCTCTTTGAAAAAATGTTGTAGACTCCAGTGATCGGTGTAGACCTCACAAGGGACACCGTACAAATAGTGCCGGAAGATCTTCAAGGCATGAATAGTAGCTGCTAACTCGAGGTCATGGACATGATAGCTCTTCTCATGCACCTTCAGTTGTCTAGACGCGTAGGCAATCACCCTACCATCCTGCATCAACATCGCATCGAGACCAATGCGTGATGCATCATAATATACAGTATAAGACCCCGAACTTGTAGGCAATACCAACACTGGGCTGTAGTTAAAACATTCTTGAGCTTTTAAAAGCTCTCCTCACACTCATTGGTCCACCTGAACGGAGCACCCTTCTGGGTTAATCTGGTCATAGGTGCTGCAATAGATGAGAAACCCTCCACGAATCGACGGTAATACCCCGCCAAACCAAGAAAACTCCGTATCTTCGTAGCTGAGGACGGTCTGGGCCAACTCTGCACTGCTTCAATCTTCTTTGGATCTACCTTGATCCTCTCACTCGACACTACATGACCCAAAAATGCCACTGAATCTAGGTAGAATTCACACTTCGAAAATTTTGCATATAACTTCTTTTCTCTTAAGGTCTGAAGCACAGTCCTCAGGTGCTGCTCATGATCCTTCCGACACCGAGAGTACACCAGAATGTCATCAATAAACACAATGACGAATGAGTCAAGATAGGGTTGAAATACACTGTTCATCAAGTGCATGAATGTTGTTAGGGAGTTATTAGGGAGTTGGTCAGCCCAAAAGACATCAAAAGGAACTCGTAATGTCCATACCGAGTCCTGAAGGCAGTCTTCAGGATATATGGCTCCCGAATCTTCAACTGATGATAGCCTGAATACAAGTCGATCTTAGAGAATAACCTGGCACCCTGTAGCTAATCAAATAGGTCATCAATACGTGGCAATGGATACTTGTTCTTCACTGTAACCTTGTTCAACTGGCGATAATCAATACAAATACGCATAGAATCATCTTTCTTCTTTACAAATAAGTCTGGAGCACCCCAAGGCGACACACTGGGCCAAATGAAGCCCTTATCAAGAAACTCTTGCAACTGTTCCTTTAACTCTTTCAACTATGTCGGGGCCATACGATAGGATGGAATAGAAATGGGCTGAGTGCCCGGTAACAAATCAATACCAAAGTCGATATCTCTGTCGGGCGGCATGCCCAGAAGGTCCGTCGAGAATACATTTGGATAATCCCTCACTACCGGAACTGACCCGACGGTAGGAGTATCAACACTGACATCTCTCACATATGCCAGATATGCATCACACCCCTTTTCAACCATCCGTTAGCCTTTAGAAATGAAATAACCCTGCTAGGAACAGAATCTAAAGTACCTCTCTACTCTAACCGTGGTAGACCTAGCATGGCCAACGTCACCGTCTTGGCGTGACAATCAAGGATAGCATGATAGGGTGACAACCAATCCATGTCCAAAATAATATCAAAGTCTACCATACTGATCAATAATAAATCAGCTCTGGTCTCAAAACCACTGAGAACAACTAAACACGACCGATACACACGGTCAACAATAATAGAATCTCCCACAAGTGTAGACACATAGACAAGCTAACTCAAAGAATCACGGGATACGCCCAAATACAGAGCAAAATAAGATGACACATATGAATAAGTGGAGCCTGGATCAAATAAGACTGATGCATCTCTATGACAGACCGGAACAATACATGTGATGACAGAGTCAGATGCAACTGCCTCCGTCCTAGCAGGAAGAGCATAATATCTGGCCTCGCCTCCCCCTCTAGGGTGACCTCTACCTGCCCGACCTCCACCTTTAGCTGGTTGTGCAGGTAGGGTGGCAGCTGGTACAACGACCATGGACTGAGAAACCTGAGGTCCCGGTGGAATATGCGGAGCCTGAGTAGTCTGTGGAGGTGCACCCCTCCTGAGTCTGGGGTAATCCCTTACCATATGATGAGTGTCACCACACTCAAAATAAGCACTCGGAGGATGTGGCTACTAAGGCTGGCTTGGGCCTGATCGGCTAGACTGACCGCTAAAAGCACCTCGTGCAAGAGGTGCACTAGATAATGGCGGTGCATAATAGGGAGCCTGAGGCCTAGGAGTGACCAGAATACCGCTGGAAGCTGGAAGTGCGGAATGAACAGGGCGACTCACATAGCCCCTACCATGATGAGCTGCAACTGGGGCACGGGTACCACTATATGTGCCAGACTCTCGAGACCTCCGGGCCTCCCTCTCCTCTCTCCCCCGAGTCAACATACCCTCCAATCTCCTAGCTATCCCCACTACCTACTGGTATGCGATGTCCATCTCTAACTCTCGGGCCATACTAAATCTGATACTGGGGTTGAGCCCCTCAATAAATCGGCAGACCCGCTCTCTAACAGTAGCAACCAAGGTTGGCGCATGCCTAGCCAAATCAGTTAACCAGACCGCATACTCCGACACGATCATAGAACCCTGGCGCAACTACTCAAACTCTACGTGCCATGTATCTCTGAGACTCTAGGGAAGATACTCCCTCAAGAACATATCCGAGAACTGAGTCCAAGTGAGTGAAGTTGCCTCGGACGGACTACCCAACTCATATGCTCGCCTCCACTGATAAGCTGCTCCCCTAAGCTGGAACATAGTGAAAGCAACCCCACTAGACTCCGCAATACCCATAGTACGGAGGATATGGGGGGCACTCCTTAAGAAAACCCTGGGCGTCCTCTGACGCCAAGCCACTGAAAGTAGGAGAGTGGTGCTTTTTGTACCTCTCGAGTCTGAGCTCCTCCTCCTCAGAAGCTGCTACCCTAACCTTGGGATGAACTGGGCTACCAGCTGCGCTGGTATATCCTCTGGGACCTGGTCAACCTGGACCCACTGCTCTGGGGTATGGGCGGCAGGAGTTTGTGCTCCTCCCCCGGCCTGAGATGTAGCAGGAGCAAGTGGGATCAACCATGCCTGAGCTAAAGTGTCGAACATGCTCAAAAACTGCGCGAGAGTCTCCTTGAGAGTTGGTGCAGCAACAGGCGTCTCAGGTGCTTGGCCTCCAACTAAAGCTACCAGTGGCTCCTCTGTAGCAGCTCGTGCGGGTGCTTTGGATGCACCACATGGATGTTCTCGGCCTCTACCCCGGCCCCGGCCCTGGCATCTCACGGCTCTAGCAAGGGGCATGGGTGCCTGGTCATCTGATCCAGTTGTACGTGTCCTCACCATCTGTGAGAGAATAGAAAGACAGAAATTTAGAATCTGAAGTCAAAGGTTTCGCACGATAAGGGAATCAAAGAAGTGAAGCTTTTCCTAACAGTTCCATAGCCTCCCAAAGATAAGTACAGACATTTTCATATCGATCCGCGAGACTCTACTAAACCTGCTTGTGACTCAAGAACCAAACAATACAGCAAATAAAGAATATCAATAGGGGCACTCTCGAGGTACCGCCTCGTAGTCCCAAATCATAAAAACAAATCACAGCCTTTCTTTACATCACCGCATGAGCCTTTATATTTGGTTTTTGAAAATCAATTAGCATCTAGCCCACCTTATCACACCGCATGGTTTCTAGTAGTTCCCCTACTAGACACGCATATCAAGCCCACCTTATCTCACCGCATGCGTTTTAACACCCAGACCTTATACCATTGCATGCGTATCAATAATTACAATGGCACGACAGAAACCTCGTGCAACAATAACAACTGCACGGCAGAAACCTCGTGCAAACAATAACAACCGCACAGCAGAAATCTCGTGCAACAATAACAACAGCACGACAGAAACCTCGTGCGAACAACCAAACATTCACCTCAACAATAACACGAAAGCCAAAACACAACAACTGAATAAATGATATTCTAATGATAGCAATTTCAAGTAAAGAATTCCCACAGTTAAGTAATGAATACGGAAATCAAGAAAAGCAAGTAATTCAACTAAACATATGATACAAGTTGCATATAGGAGATAAGACAAGTAGGCATGTGAAATTAGGCTAAATATGATGACTATAACTTGCTAAAGTAACTCAATTAAGGCAGGAAAAGGAAACTACGCAGCAAAAACCGAAGATTTTAACATTTATCACGTGTACGCACTCGTCACCTTGCGTACACGGCCTTCACATATCACAAATTATTACCAAAATACCAAATCCTAAGGGGAATTTCCCACACACAAGGTTAGACAAGTCACTTACCTCAAACCACGCTCAATCAATCAATAAGAAGGCCTTTTCCTCGATTTTCCAACTCCGAACGGCTCGAATCTAGCCAAAACAATTTCATACTATAAATGTAACTATAGGAAGCTAGTTTAACTAATAAAATAATGATTTTTGCACGAATTGAAAAAAAATCGCTCCATAAAGTCGACCCGGGCCCACGTCTCAGAACCAGACCAAAATTATAAAATCCGAACATCCATTCGATATCGAGTCCAACCATACAAGAATTATACAAATCTGATACCAAAATCTCACTCAAATTCCCAATATTCGGCCTAAGAAATTTCTTCCAATTTTCCCCAATGTTTTAACCCAAATCCCTAATTAAATGATAAAATCAATGATAGATTAAGAGAATTTAATCAAAAACGAGTTAAGAACTCTTAGCCCAACAATCCCTCTGAAAATCCCTCAAACATTCGCCTTAAACTGAGCTCTCTAAGTCCAATTTGTGAAATATGAAGAAAACCCTCGATTTGGAATTTAAGTTCTGCTGCGAGTGATTTCTCCAAATTTTTAACTGAAATCCCTAATTAAATGATAAAATCAATGATAGATTAAGAGAATTTAATCAAAATGAGTTAAGAACTCTTACCCCAACAATCCCTCGAAAATTTGCCTTAAACCGAACTCTCTAAGTCCAAATTGTGAAATATGAAGAAAACCCTCGATTTGGAATTTAAGTTCTGTTGCCCAGTGATTTACACATCGCGATCGCGTAACACAAATTCTGCCCATCTCCAATTTATTTTTCGTGATCGCGTGAAACCAATCACGAACGCGATAAACAGACTGCCTCAACTTTGCGACCACATCCCAGGCCACACGATTGCATAGCACAAACGCGATTTCCTTCATGCGCTCGCGATTCACTGAAAGCCAACCTTCCGCGATCGCATAGAGAAAATTTCCCCCAGTGCCAAACTACCCTTCGTGATCGCGTTAATCCACTCACGATCGCATATAAGGAAACCAGAAGCACCAGATTCAGCAATCTTAAATGTTCTGAAATGCGCCGAACATGGTCCGAATCACCCCCGAGGCCCGTGGACCTCAACCAAATATATCAACAAGTCCTAAAAAATGATACGAACTTAGCCGAGGCCTCAAATCACATCAAACAATATTAAAAACATGAATCGCATCCCAATTCAAGCCTAATGAACTTATATATTTTTAACTTCTACATCTGATGCCGAATCCTATCAAATCAAGTCCGATTGACCTCAAATTTTGCACGCAAGTCGTACATAACATTATGGACCTACTCCAACTTCCGAAATTGGAATTCGACCCCGATATCAAAAAGTCCAATCCCGGTCAAACTTTTCAACTTTTGCCAATTAACGCCGAAATGACCTACGGACCTCCAAATCAACATCTAGATACGCTCCTAAGACTCAAATCACCATACAGATCTATTGGTACCAACAAAACTCCAGTTCAGAGTCGTCTTCACACAAGTCAAACTATGGTCAACTCTTACTACTTAAACTTCCAATTTAGGGACTATGCGTCTTATTCCACTCCGAAACTCTCCCGAACCAGACACCAAGTGCACCAAAAAGTCACATAACCAAAAAATGAAATAGAGGTAAACTTAAATAGGGGATCGAGGATAATATTCTCAAAACAGCAGGCCGGATCGTTACAGGAACATAGCGAAGAACAGGTGCTACTCTTTTACTTGAAGATGCGATATCCATTTGAGGTACCTTATTCGTTTTGGTGATCATTTGATCTTCCTTAATGACACCCTTCCCAGGTCCCACTTTGGCTCTCTTGGTAATGGGCTTAGCATTCTTGATCGTGGCAATGTCATCACTTTTGCCCTTCGTGACGTTGTCAACTTTGACTTCACTAAAGACATAGTTATTTAAGTAGAACTTTGCATCCACAAAGTATGACTCAGTTTTAGTGAATGGCTTGTTGTCGGCAACTATCTTTTTTTCTAATCCATCTTCATGATACTTCAAACTTTTATAGTAGGTGGATGGGACAACTTTGTTCCCATGTATCCACGGCCTACCAAGTAACATGTTGTATGAAGTTTTTGAGTCAATCACATGCATCCATGCACTTGAATCCATATATCCGATGGTGACCTCTAATTTATACAACCTATGGCCCTTTTCCCCTTGATTAAATCCTTGAATCATTAATTGGCTTTCAGAAAGTTCTTCAGTTGAAATTCCAAGTTCCTTTATTGTGCGGATGGGAAGAATATTGACTCCGGATCCGTCATATATTAAGATTCAGTTTATCCTCTGCTCAAGCACATATCCCATCATGAACAAAGGACGATTGTACAGTGTTTCACTAAGTAGAAAATCGTCATCGATAAAAGTAATTTTAGCAATGCAAGCATATATGACTTCACGAGAGGACGTTGGAGGGTCCTCTAGTGGTGGAGGACATGATAAGGTTGCATTTCTTACTTCTTTCTCATCAATGTTACAACACAAAGCTTTGATGTTGTTATGAATCAACTTGGTGCGAAACCAACTTGGTAAAAATTCTTCCAACGTGGCAGGTCGACGTGCCTTCTGATAGTGGTGCCCCTCCATTTTCTCCTTCTTTGAGCATTTAATTGGATTTTTCATTTTGGATTTCCTCACCATTTTTTAACTAGTTTGTCGTTTGGACAACTCCTTTTGTGAACTTGCTTTACAATGTTTACGGAGTCATGAGAGTCCAACCCTCGTCATCAAGTTAATATACTTGGTCTTCATCTCTGTTTGTGGATCCTTCATCTACTAGCACTAAATCACTTGGCATGGGATGAGATAGTAATTCGTTTACATTTACAGGTTCAAAGTCCCCAAACCTGATCATTCTTGGCAGAAATTCATTCTTGATATGTCTTTCTCGTCATGCCCCTCAGCAACATTGCAGGTAATGCATGGATTGAGTGAGCCAAAACTGATACAAACTTGGTTTGTATTTGCTTTCTCATCTTCAAATGTGACTTTTCCTTCACGGGCTAGCTCCATAACTTTATCCTTGAAGACAAAGCACTTCTCAATAGTGTGGCCGACTAATCGATGGTACTTGCAATAATTTGGTTCATTGGTTCTCCCTGCTTCATTTGGTTCTTTCATCTCTGGCAACTCCAGAAGTTTTAGCTCAAGGAGTTCATTGAAGATTACAGGAACATCAGAATCAATGAATGGGTACTCTTTATCTTACATTTCCTTCAGGGCCAGTTTTCGGTTTGCCTTATCCTCCAAAGAAGTCGTCTTCACACTCTACTTCTTGCTTACCTTAGCTGTAAACTTCACAAGTGAAGCATTGACATTCATGGATTCTTTGCTTTCATACTTGTGTACAAATTTTCCCACTTTCTTGACTTCTTGTTTGTCTCTGCCTTTGCGAGGCTCCTGGATAGGCGGCCCTTCATTCCCAAATACGGACATGCTTAACTCCATATCATGAGCGCAAGTGGCCAGTTACTCAAAATTCTTTGGCTTTATGCCTTGCAAGATACAACGAAGACCCCAATGCATACCTTGAATGCACATCTCTATTCCAGGCGGCTTCACTAAGCCTATCTTTACAATTGAGACTTGTATGCCTCCATTGATTAATGAAGTCAATAAATGACTCTCCCTTTTGTTGGCGCCTGTTTATAAGTTCCACCATGCTTATGGTACGCCTTGTGCCATAGAAGCGATGGAGAAACTCTTGCTCCAATTGCTCCTAGCTACTAATGGAACAAGATTCAAGGTTTGTGTACCAGTCAAAGCAT
The DNA here is from genome assembly GCF_000715075.1 of Nicotiana tabacum. NCBI lineage: Eukaryota > Viridiplantae > Streptophyta > Magnoliopsida > Solanales > Solanaceae > Nicotiana > Nicotiana tabacum. Next base: position 60,763,300 of record NC_134094.1, on the reverse strand, counting down.
TCCCTTTAAGGGAACGAACAAACTGATTGACGAGGTAATCATCATATGTTCCAGCATTGTTGCATGTTTTGACAAAGTGCACCACATATTGCTTCGGATTTCCTTTTCCGTCAAACTGCTAAAGTTTTGGGGGTTGATAACCAGCAAGAATCTTCAAGCTATCAATCCTTGCGGTGTATGGTTTTGCATATGTGAGAGAGGATTTAGAAGCCACCTCATATTTATCCTTGAGAGTCCCCATGATGAAATCCTTCATTTGATCAATTGGGATCATCCCTTTCGGAAGAGACTGGGATTTCCTTAGCAAATACCACTTGTGTTGCCGGAAAATCAATTCTCTCTTATGCTTCTGGATTCTTCCCAAGTGTATGACTAGAATCTCCTTCCATTAGGCCATCCACCCTATCTGTCAACTTATCAATTCGAGCTTCTTGACCCTGCATACATTTGGTTAAGCCTTTGATCACTTTTGTCAAGTTTGCAAGTTGGTCCTCTGTGGACGAAGCTGTCACGACCTGAAATTCCACTTTAAGGATCGTGATGGCACCGTGTCTCTAAAATTAGGTAAGCCGATAACTTACAACAGTTAAACCAATAAAACATGATATTATGAAATAGAGTTTAATATAAATATGGAAATAAAGGTGATACATGTTACACCCCATATTTTCGTACATGAGAGTATGTCGTAAGTCAAATGATGTAAGCTCAAAAATGAGATCATCTTTGAAAGTACATAAAGTAAGTTAATCATGTTACCTTGGAGGTTTCAAAAATTTAATATCATGAATAACAAGTTCCAATAGGTTTGGAAAGCTAAAGCTAAATGACAGTCGTGTATTACGCTTTGAAGTCAAGCGAGTTGTGGAACAAAAGTTGGCAAAGGTCATCACAAGTTACATTCATAATATGCTGAAAATTTAGGTTAATTTTAGCTGATATTTTCTCCATATATAGTTTGAATTACGGGATTATCCACACAGAAAATTGAATATCTACGAGTCTAGTTTCCAACGCATTAAACCATTCATCGATACGATATCGGAGTAGAGAGATATTCGCGTTTTCGTGAGATTGCGCAAGCAGCTCCCTATGGGACCCACTTAGGCGGTTGAGAATATCTTGATATATGTGTGACACCTAAATCCCATTTTAACTCATTAGTTTTGACTCTCTTCAGACCCTAGACACCTAAAAACTTTTTCTCAAAGTTCTCTCATGATTGTGCAAACAACACAAATCAAGTGTCGGGAATCCCGTGGCGCTAGTAAGTTTCTTGTTCTTCTTGTGGTTGCAGATTTTGGTGTGGTTCCAGCTCGTGTGGGGTGGGGGGGTGTTTAAAGTGATTTAAGTTATGTAAAATACTCTCCCAAGGTTTTCATATCAACCCTAGGTGATTTCAAGTCTTCCAAAGTGATTCTAGTGTCGAGAAACCCGAATTGATTGCTAGTTTTGCTTCCTTATTCTTGTGGCTGCATTGGAAGGATAGTTCGTGGTAAAGTAATCTCAAATTGGAGTTGTTATATCTGTTTAAAGGTAATGAACCTCTTACTCTACATGTATTTGAGTTTATCCAAGTTACGTCTAAGTCGTTGAAGCTATAACTTGTGAGATATCGATCGAAAGGCTTGTTAGTAATGTTGTTGATTATTGGACTGTTTGGGAGGTGTTCTTGCAACATTTTATGGCTGGAAAATTTATGAAATAACCTGAGTATATTTTGTTGTTATTATCAACATTTTTCTGAATAAAAATAAGAGGGAAAGGGTTCAAAATATAGTGTTATTAGACATAAACCGAGCTTGCCGCTCTACGTGTTATTGTACTAGTTGTGTTCCATATAGCTATTGACTGTTGTTTGGGCTATTTGGTTACTTTTAGTAAATTATGGGATATAGTTAAAATAGGGGAGGTGCTATCCATTTTCTTGTAGAATATTAGTTTCAAAATATGAGAGTTACAACGCTTATATGATAACGACGAACTCGGTTTAGTCATTGTAGACGTAAGAAGATCATATTGAGCTTGGTCGGTGATTGGAGAGAAGATTGCAAAGGTATATTAAGGCACTTCATTCTTTCTTTTGGCATGATCTAAAGTGAAATGAACGTAAACGATATGCTATTTCATAATGGATCTACTCCTAGTAACTAAGGTTGTCCATGTTGTTCTTTCCTTATAAAGTTATTCTAAGAAAGTATTTATGATCCTTGAATCCTATTGAGGTTCATATTGATGGTATGGATGTCCATAACATTAATCGAAGGAGCAACGACCTTACGTCACTCCGAAATGTTGAGAATGTAATTCCATGAGTCCAACATGCATTATATATATATGTATCTATTTTACTCTACCGAGCCACGCTATAATCGGCCGGGTACGACACCTATTATGCAACCACTGATCAGTTGGGTTTTACCGAGCTCCACGTGGTCGAGTACGATTCTACCGAGCCTTATGATGGCCGAGTATGTTTTTACCGAATCCTCTTTGAGGCCGGGTACGATATAATGATGATGATGCCCATAGAGGCTTATGTTTTTCGAAAGTATATGTATATATATGTATCATGCATTTCATGCCAGACGCTCTCAGAGGTACTCAGATGTTACAGGTTGTATCTTCTCTATCTCTCTTTATATTACTGTTCTTATTTATGCTTTCCTACCTTACATACTCGGTACTTTATTTGTACTGACGTCCATTTTGTCTGGGGATGCTGCGTTTCATGCCCGCAGGTCCCGATAGACAGGTTGACAGTCCTCCTAGTAGGCTATCAACTCAATGGAAGGTGTTGACGCACTCCACTTGCTCCGGAGTTGCCTATTTGGTCAGTATGCTTTGGACATGTATTCATTGGTATGGTGGGGCCCTGTCCCGACCTTTATGACGTTTATGTTAGAGGCTTGTAGACATATGTCATGTATATGGATGATTGCATGGCCTTTTCGGTCTATGTTTTGACTGTACAAATGATCATTTTGTCTTATAGGCCCGTATGTCACATGTATAAATTTGTATATCATGTTGGGTCGTTCTATGTTGAGTATTCCCTTATGTTTTATTCTAGTTATCTCATGACGGCCCTTCTAGCCCATTTACCCATGATGGTATGATAAGAAAGATACGTTACGTTGGTACTCGGTTGAGTAAGGCACCGGGTGCCCGTCGCGGCCCTCCGATTTGGGTCGTGACAATATAAGCCAACACGACGATAATCACAATACATCCCAAGACTAGTTAGTACACAGTCACGAACTCTAATTGAATACATGAAAATATCTCAAAGTACAGTACTGTTCAGATAGTGAATGACTGTATAAATATAAGAAAAGGACTCCAAGAGACTGTGACGAACAAGGCAGCTCTAACTTGAATCCTTGCGATCAAAGAATCTCTCACAACCTGGGTCCGCTACCTCCAACACCTGGATCTGCACAAAAATATGCAGAAGCTTAGTATGAGTACACCACGGTCGATACCCAATGAGTATCAAGGTTAACCTCAGTGGAATAGTAACGAGGTTCAAGTCAAGACACTCACTAGTCAAATATAACCTGTGCAAAAATGTCGAAGACCGACAACAGGAAGAGTAACCTAAGGCATTAACTGAAATCTCATCAGAATAAGTAATAACAATTTAGAACAGATAACGGTCCAGTCTCGACGATAAGTCATCAAATTGAATCACACACATATGGCACCTCGTGCCCACATCATGGATCACCCTCGCATGACAAACACCTTGTGCCACAACATAAGTCACACCCGCACGGCAAAGACCTCGTACTACAATATAAGTAATACTCGCACGACAAAGGCCCTGTACCAACATGCATATCGTACCCGTGTCAGTTACCAACAATATGTTCAAGAGGGTTTTATCAAGAATCAAACAAAGTAAGCATGATAACGACTTCCTTTTTACTTCAGTCCATTATGTTACCAGCAACTTAACAGAAAATGAGATAACAACTCCACATAGGTAAATGCATCTTTGGCAACCAAATCATCAAGTAATAACAGAGACACATGTTGGCACAGAGGAAACACCGCAACAAAACACGTAGAATGCATGACACACATAAGAAGTCATAAACCATTCCAACACAAAAATAACAATAAGAGTCACTCTGATGTGCAACATATCAAAATCACAAATCATCCTTAAGATGTCGCGTGAGCTTCACATTTTTAAAAATATTTTCCCGAAATAGCTTCATGCGCTTAAGCCCCCTTATCTCGCCGCGTGTGCATAACAATGAAGTATTTTCCCTTACTTGCACCACGCACATAAGCCCCCTTATCTCGTCGCATGTGCATCAATATACACACCACCCTTATGTCAACACATGCACATCTCAATCATAACACAACAATCAATTGCACACCATGTGCCCATATGCCAAAATATTGCTCGAACAACAATACCAATGCCACAACAATACATAGTCCACGGCTCAACAACAATAAGTACAAGAATAACAACAAGAACACAAGAGTACGGAAAGTAAATCATCAATGAATGTGCTTCATATAAAAACAACTTTAATTCAAGGCATATTAATAACCTAAGGGTCTAATATGGTCAATTACCACACATAAGCCCATGTTCACACTCATCTCCTCGTGCACACGTCTTTTCACATAGTACAAATAGTGCAAATAGACCAAATCTTGTGGGGTAATTTCCCTCACAAAGTTAGGAAAGATAATAACTTCAATTAGGCCAATTCAATACTCTAAAATGCTTTTCCTTAAAATTCATCTCCGCCCGACTCAAATCTAGACAAAAACGACTTAATAATATCAAACAATGCAAGAGAAACCAATTTCAATTAATAAAGTTAAGATCTTTACACAAATACCTAAAAGTCAATCCCGAGCCCGCCCGGTCAAAGCCCGAGTCAAGGGATAGTTCTTGACTACCCATAACTCCACGAGTCCATATATGTGTTTGGTTTTCAAATGCGAGTCCAAATCGACTCTCAAATCTCAAATTTTCATTCTTCAAAACATAGTTTAAAACCCCCCTGAAATTTCTCTTAAAATCTCACGATTTAGATGTTAAATCTCATAAATTATCATGTTATATAATCAAAAGTGGATCAAAATCACTTACCCAATAGTTTGGTATGAAAATCTCCGCCTAAAATCGCCTCTCATCGAGTCTAGGGCTCCAAAATGTGATAAAATTAGACTAAGTCCCAAAATCCCAACCTTATGTTCAGTTGCGGGTGTTGCAAATGTGGCCTGGGGTTCGCAAATGTGAACAATCACCATTGCGCAAAAAAAATCACAAAAGTGGCGCATGCTGATCCCAGGAGATGACATAAATGCGATACTGACTTCGCATTTGAGACCTGCCCAGCCCAGGTCCTTTTTCGCATTTGCAATGCCGGCTTCGCAAATGCGAAGCCTCCCTTTCCCATCCCCCTTCGCAAATGAGATATGCATCTCGCAAATGCGAATTGGTGCACGCATTTGTGATAACTGCAACACCAGCACACCAGCTGCTGAGGATCAAGTCCAAACTAATCCGAAACGCATCTTAAACTCACCCGAGCCTCCGGGGCTACACACCAAACAACCACAAAGGTATAAAAATATCATACAAACTCGCTCGCAAGATCAAAACAAAAAAATAACTTCTAAACCACGAATCGGACACCAAAATACATAAAATTCACAATGAAACTCACGAATCGCTAAAAATCACAACCAAGCATCCAATTCCTACCAACCCATCTCATAATGAAACCAAATTTTGCGGACAAGTTCCAAATGACAAAACGAACCTATTCCAAGTCCCTAAACCAAAATCTGAACCCGATTGCCATAAAGTCAAACCATGGTCAAACTTAAAAAAATTTTAAACCTTCAGATTGTCAACTTTCAGACCTAAGTCCAAAATCACCATACAAACCTAAGGGAACTATCAAAACTCCGATATGAGGTTAAATACATAAAAGTCAAACTTGGTCAACCTTTTCAACTCAAAGCTACTAAATTGAGAACCATTTTTCCAAACCAATTACCGACCACTCAAAAACCAAAACCGGCCATACAAGCAATTCATAATACATCATATGAATCTACTAAAGACCTTAAACTACTGAATGAAATAAAAATTCTCAAAATGATCGGTTGGTCGTTATAAAAGCATTGGTCATAATTGCATGCATCACCATAGTAGACGATGGAGAACAACATGGATTCTCATGAAAATGATATTTTGACATATTGTGTGGAGTAGATCCAGTACTCAAGGTATCATCATCAATTTACGTGGGGGACTTCTTGGATTTAGAAAAGCTAAGTTGGGCAAGAACCTTCTCGATCCTTTCGACAATGTTATTCCCTTCTACGGCTATGCTTGTGGAGGATCTCACGCCTTTTGAAGTTGATGAACCGAAGACAACAAAAGATTCGGACTACATTTGAGATAAACGTTGTCCCAACAATTTGGCTTGGTTCCTTGTGATTAGTCCCACTGTAAGGCCCCCTAAAATTTTGCCAAGAATTTGAGGTTATATGGTGCCACGGTAGGCTAATGTGTTTGGAAGCTCGTCGTGGTACAAAATTTTTGGGTTGTGCAATATATTGTGCAGTTGATCGAAAATTTATAGTAATTGGCATTTCTGCGGTCCATTTCGCGACTGCGGATCAGTTTTGCTTGCTACAACACCATCACAAATTTGACTAGAAGAAGCTCAATTTTGAAGGCTATTTCGCGGTCCAATATGCGATTGCATAACCATTTCGCGGACCGCATATCCGTCGCATTTCAGTAAGGGAAAATTTTGGGAGAAGATTTTGTGGTCCAATGTGCGACCGCAGACATGATCAAGCCAGCCCAGTTTTGGAGAACCATTTTGCGGTCCACTTCGCGGAGCGCATAACTTGTTTTACGGTCCCATCTGCGATCGCAGACCCCACTCAGAGGGTTAATTTTTGGAAAATTTTACCCGACCCTATTTTAAGAAAAGGCATCATAGGTCATTTTGGAAGGCATATACGGTTATTTTAGAGATAGATGAGTATCTTAGAGAGAGAGGAAGAATCTCCAACCATTTTACTCCTTAATTCTTGCTCAATCTTGAAGATTCAAGGAAGCTACTCACTAGGTCTTCAACAAACTGGGTAATTTTGCGCCCCTAAGCTTTCATGCAATGTTTGTAATGGGTTTTAGTATGGATTGTACCATTCTGGGGCTTATGAGATAGTGATCGGAAGCCATAAGCCCTCTATTTCGAAATGTTGGGTGCATGAGAAGAATGTGAGGTGTGGTTCTTGATTTGGGGATGTGTCATTGGCATGCATGTAATTCGTGTTTGAATTTAGTTGTAGGGCGAAGGAATTCCACTATGAACCTTGTAGTCAAACTTGCCCATTATGTGTTTGATAAAAAAATTCCTATTTCACTTAGACCATGAATACCTTCATAATAATGGTTCAATTTGATTATGTTTCTATAGATTGTAGTTGCTAAGAGCAGTGGGAAGTTGTAGTAATTCTAAGGAAAGCCCAATCAAGGTATGATGGCTAAACTCCTCCTATAGAATCGGAATCCATGAGTTCCTTATAAATTTCAAATGTGGCTTGTTCAAGCCCCTATTCTTATCGTTATGCATTGCCTCTAACAATTGATTTATCCAAATGCTTATGTACTCAAGTCATGTTCCAATTGCACTATCATATTACTCCCCATTCGGAAAATGTTTCAACTATGGTTATTGTATCTAATACTTATGACTTGAATTCATGTTTCGATTGCAAATTATTATGCTCTCTTTGGGAAAGAAATTCAATGTGTTTAAGACTCTTATTACTCATGTATTTAAAGTCGTGATTTCCAAATGTTCTTTAAGTTGATGACTTATGGTGATCCTTGAAAGTGAAAGAATGAAAGTATGAAATATGAAATGCGGCCATCGTGCCAAGAATGAGGATTTACATGTACATCCAAGAGTGACAATGGAATGAAAAGAATTATAAAAAGGCTATGAGATGCATAATTTGATTTTATATAGAAACTACTTTAGGAGTATCGTTAGGTCACCGAGGAAGGTTAAGTTATAAATGCTCAAGCCCGAAACTAGACGTGCCGGTGTAGGAGTGGATTAAGGGGTGAGTCCCCATTATATTATATTAAGATTATTCCCCTCGATTGGGATGCGTTGATAGCTAGCAAAGATATGTCGAACCACACAACATTGTGGTAAGACGGCCTAGCCGATCGGGCGGAGATCGGATGTCAAGCTGCGCGCATAGTAGTATTGTGTTCCTATGTCAACCCGCATACTTTGGGGTGTGATGGCTTAGCCGATCTAGCGAAGATCGTAATCCATGCCATGTGCATGGTGGTGTGTCGGTACTAAAGATCTCCCAACCAAAAATGAAAATGTTTACTTGAAGCTCTATTTTGTTTTAACTTGGAATTTAAATATGATTGATATACTTACTATTTCCATGTTTCTCATCCTTTTATCTTGGTATTCCATTTCATGAGAGGGTATCTAGCTTTACATACTAGTAGTATTCCATATGTACTAACGTCCCTTTTGCCTGGGGCATTGTATTTTTAATGGATGTAGGTAGTTCCTCAGCAGGTGGCATTAATTGTTAATAGCATCATACTCTCTTCTCAGCTGACTTGCTGTGCCCTACTCTATATCGGGGCCTTGTGTCATTTTGATTCTTTTGTACATTACATTTGAGATATAGCCAGAGCCTTGTCACCTACACTTTCATACTACTCTTCTGTTTCATTTAGAGGTTCCGTAAATGTGTTGTGGGTCGTATTTTGATTGGGGAAACAAACTAAAAATGTTGTAGATGTCGGACACGTTCCCACTTTTAAACTATGAACTTGTAATATTTTGGTAATTATTAATGAAGCTTATACAAGTAATGTGAATAGGTGTTGTGTCCTTTTATCCTCTCACTCTCTACCTCTTGTTATTGATTCTCAAGTTATTCATGGGTAAAGCTAGGTAGAAGGCATCAGGTAGGCTTGCTTGACTGGGATATCTCGGTTGAGTGCTAGTCGCGCTCCCCAGGGTTGGGCCGTGACACCCACGCTTCCCTTAGTAACATCGAGGATATTTTTCACAACAACAAAAAATTTGGATTCCGCAGCCTTTGCGGAAGCAAACTTTGAGTTGATCTTCTTAGGAGACATTTAGTGTTCTTGGATTTTGATTGTTGGAGAGAAGAGATGGGAGACAAAGATAGTCCCACTGGGCATGCAAAGATTTGTAACAACTAAAATTTCGTTCCTGAAAATAATAATCAAGATATGAAATATAACGACAAATAAAAGTATTTGTATTTCAATAATTTACGTGGGTTATAATTTTTGAACAATCTTAAGTTAAAAGATTTAATCATCTGATTCTTCTTCTCACGACCGTTAATTCGAGGGCTTTGCTTGTTCTTGAATTAATGGACCACTTGTTGTTGGGATTTGACCACGAATGCGGAGTTAGGCTATGATCACAAACGTGGAGGATGGAAACTTGCGGCTCACACCTTGGAAACGACGACTTCTTACTATGCAGAAGACTTGCGAATCACTTTTATTTGACCATCCAAAGAAATACTTTCTCCGTTTTAATTTATGTGAAACTATTTTCTTTTTTTAGTTTGTGCAATAAAAAATACTCCCTTTTCATATTTTGAAATAATTTACTTTTATACAATAATTTATAGTCACGCAAAATATATATATCGTATTTATTTCTTAAATTTCATATCTAGTTAAATATGTTTACATAAATAGTTTTTTTAAAAACTTAAGATGTAGGCGTACAATGTTTAGACATTACTAGTATTGTATACTCGAAAACAGTAGAATGTCTATTTGGCTAGTGTTGGATTAGCAAGAGGCCCTGGACTTGGTTGTATTTCACATCTCCGCTGCTTAAACCCTAAAACTCAGCAGCAGCAGCGGCACAAAAACGGGTGTGTTGGGTAGCAATGAATGGAGTCAATTACTGAAGCTCTACTGTTGTATTTGTATGCTCACGCCATGTTAATTTTTGTTCGCGGCCTATTCAGAAAGTCTCAGCACCATTTGTTAGCTTCTCCTACTTCATCATCTGCTACTACTACTCCCGTTATTCCATTCCCGCAAAACTTGTTCTTCTTTGTCAACAGTTTCCTTTTCTTATTCAGATACTCATTTTCCACAAATAATACTATTACTTTTAGTGATGCCGACTCTATAGAGAAATTCATACGGGAAGAGAAATGGGATGATTTTAGGATTGTGAGACTCTTTGACTCCGCTTTAGCTCCTATTTGGATCCCCAAAATCCTTTTGGCATTGAAACAAGAACCAAGGTTAGGTTTCAAGTTTTTCAAGTGGGCCAAAACGCAGACTGCTTTTGTTCATACTGCCGAGAGTTATTGTATTGTAGCTCACATTTTGTTCTGTTCTAGAATGTATAGTGATACACTTGATGTTCTAAAAGAGCTGGTCACTTTAAGTGATGCTAAAAAGGTGTTGCCTTGTTCCCATGTACTTGATGTTCTTTGGTCAACGAGGAACACTTGTGTGCCGGGGTATGGGGTGTTTGATGCATTATTTAGTGTTCTAATTGAGTTAGGGTTGCTTAAGGAGGCTAGTGAGTGCTTTTCAAGGATGACAAGTTTTAGAGTTCTTCCCAAAGCACGGTCTTGTAATTATCTTTTGCACAGACTCTCAATGTTAGGCCATAAAAGCTCATGCTTGAAGTTCTTTGAGGATATGATTGAGTCTGGAATTGTTCCAACAGTGTACACCTACAATATAATGATTGGCTATTTATGTAAGGATGGGGACCTGAATGCTGCAAAAAGGTTATTCACTCAGATGAAGGATATTGGCATTGATCCAGATATAATTACATACAATTCTCTCATTGATGGAATTGGTAAGCATGGGGAGCTAGACGATATGGTTTCTCTATACGAAGAAATGAAGAAAGTCGGATGTTTTCCTGATGTAGTAACATATAATACACTGATCAATTGTTTTTGTCGATCTGAAAGGATGGTATTAGCATTTAAGTATCTGCATGAGATGAAGAAAAGTGGCTTGAAGCCCAATGTGGTTACTTATAGCACATTTATCGATGTTTTTGCCAAAGAAGGGATGTTACAAGGAGCTATCAAGTTCTTTGTTGACATGAGGCGGGTTGGTCTTGCTCCTAATGAATTTACTTATACTTCGTTGATTGATGCACATTTTAAAGCTCGTAAAGTTGATGAAGCTTTGAAACTTGTTAAAGAGATGCTAGAGGTAGGAGTTAAGTTAAATGTTGTGACCTACACGACATTGGTTGATGGTCTTTGTAAAGAAGGGAAAATCAAGGAAGCTGAAGAAGTTTTTATGGTCATGCTGAAGGATGGGATTATCCCAAATTTAGAAGTCTATACTGCTCTCATCCTTGGGTATATCAAATCAAAAAGGCTAGTGGATGCTATGAATATTTTGGAGCAAATGAAAGAAAATAATATCAGACCAGACACATTACTCTATGGAATAGTTTTATGGAGTTTCTGCTCTGATGAGAAGTTTGAAGAAGCCAAGGATTTATTTGATAAAATGAAGGGACTTGGAATAGAAGCAAACTATGTCATATACACAATACTTGCTGATGCTTACTTTAAGGCGGGAAAACCCGTAGAAGCACAAACTCTGCTAAATGAAATGAAGGAAAGAGATATTTCCCCTACTGTTGTGACGTATTCTGCATTAATTGATGGCTTGTGTCGGTTGGGATTTGTCCACGAAGCAATGGACCATTTCCATTCAATGCCAAAAATGGGTTTGCATCCTAATATTGTGGTCTATACAGCTCTTATTCATGGCCTCTGTAGAAATAAATGTCTAGAGGTGGCAGAAAAGCTGTTTGATGAAATGCTTGGCAAAGGTATACTTCCAGATAAAATAGTTTATACATCCTTGATAGATGGAAACCTAAAGCAGGGAAATATTCAAGATGCTTTAGGTTTGCGAAGGAGAATGACCGAAAGTGGTTTGGAGCTTGACCTTCATGCCTACACTGCTTTGATTTGTGGGCTTTCGAAAAATGGCCAGGTGCCTCAGGCAAGAATTTTTTTTGATGAGATGATTGACAAGGGCGTTAAACCTGATGAGGTTGTATATTCATGTCTTATAAGAAAATATCAAGAGATCGGTAATCTAGAAGAAGTTCTTGTGTTGCAAAGTGAAATGATGAAAAGAGGACTTACGTCGGTTACAAGTAGTCGACTATGCAGTTCATAATATGCAAACCTGAGAAATAGTATTTTTCTTCTCTGGTTCTATCATTGAAGAGGTCGGATTATACAGTGTCTTTTCTCATATCCGATTCAACCCCATCTCAATACTGAGGTAAGTTTCAGTTTACTCCTGTTTTCTTTTGTGCTCACATGTTGTTTAAATGTTCTGAAGTAGAAAAAAATGAGATAACAACTGACTGGTAAGTACATATTATGTTTTGTTGAAAACTAGAATTTGTATATAATGCTGAAACCTTGCTAGATTTCATTGCCTACATGAGCAGTTAGTAGGAACCTGTTGTGTATTTTCGGGAACTTTTTGGATGTAATTCACAGCACCAGCTTACTGCTGATACATCAATAAAATACCTTCTAAAAAAAAGAGAGGATATGGTGGTAAAGGATTCCCTTGTCTTGTTTCTTTAAACTACAAAAATGGTGTACTACTGAATGGAAGATTTAACTGTTCATGCACAATGTTATCCATGTTATCCATTTGTAGCCGAGACCCATTCTTCCAAACATAGATAAGATAATTTCTTGATGTCCAATTCACACAATACTCTTGGTTCTCCTTTCCTGAATCTCGAGTTGGCCGTTTCATTTGCTATAAGGGATGCATCTAGAATATGTCTTTCAATAAAAGCATTCTGGGATGTGGAGATGAGCTTACCAGTTTCGACCTTCCGTCTAGCTCTTCGGATATTATTTTATAACCGTTCCCCAGTATACTATTGAGTGTATATCCTTCGCACCATTCTTCTTTTGTATTTGAAAGTTTTTCCAAGAATCTTTTATGTGTCAGATTTATTGCTGTAAATGAGGGTTATCCACTCTACTGAAAGTATGTATTTCTAGGCGTAACAGTTTATAGGTTTAGTTATTAATGAAAGTTTAGTTTGTTAGGGGAAGTTAAATTAATGGTGATTCATAAGAAGTTAAAGATGAGTTGTCGGAGATTGAAATAGGGCCTTCCTTGTCATCCTCTCTTTTTTCATATTTGTTCTTGGAGGTTCCTAAACTAGATGTATAGCTTGTCCAGTGTCTCTACTAATTTATCAATATCATCCTTTTGTATTCTGCTTATTTGTGCTTGGTTCCATATAAAACAAAGCTTCTATAGTAGTTGTTTCATATGCTAGATATTAATAAGACTATTGTAAACCTAAGTTGCTCCGATATGGCAATTTAGGTGCCGCACCCGTGTCGACACGACACTAGTATGGGTGTGGGTATGGGATCCGTACCAGATCTGGTCAAATAATTTTGGGTACTTTGATCACAACAGACGGAAATATTCGACACGAGATACAATTTGATTCCCAAAATCAGAACCAAAACTAGGATAAATTTGAAGAAAATAGCATACCTTATCTAAGAAATCAATCCTTTACTTATCTATAATTTGAGAATAAAAAGAAATCGACACTTTACAAGCTATACTTAAATATTCCACAAAATTTATCATAATTTAAAGATATTTTTATATTTTCTTTTGAATTATTTTTAGTCGGATCCCTGCACCCGTATCCGTACTAGGATCCGTATCCCCGAATCTTAAGATTTACATCTCGAAGGATCCGACCTCTAGATCCGCACCCGTGTCGGACACCCGCACCCGTGTCCGAGCAACTTAGCTGTAAACTAGATACCCCTATTAAAAACAACTAGTGTAAGCATGATACTAGTCAATATATGTATCGACCCAACTGGTTCTTTTGTCTTTCTTAGGTGATACCATTCATTTTTGTGCTGTGATCCTGGTTGCAGAGAGAATTATCGGCTTGTCCCCTAGGTCTGATCCTCCCCGGAAACAGAGAAAGGCGGTAAGTTGTCTCATAATTGGTGCTTAACATTGGGTTGGAAATGTTGCATTTGGGTTTGATGTCTTCTTGTTGAAAAGAAAAGGGATACAAATCATGCTAAATATCAAAAGAAAAAGACTAAATTGATGCTTCTTTGTGGCTAGGAAATACTAAAAGCTAATCAACCAGTCTTGGTTTTAGAAATTGTGCTAGTCATCCCCTTGTCAGCTAATCATGTCTAACGCAGAAGTTCTCTTCTAAAGAAGTGATAAAAATGCATTTTATTTCCTTAAAGTTCTATGAACACATTAATATTAAGGCATAAGGTTGTAAATCATAGGATTAATACATACTTTACTCCCCAAACTTGGACAAAAATCCTTTATTTTTCTTCGTGTCTATTTTCTGTAGCAAAAGCCCCACGAAAATGCCACGTGGCATGTGCGTCACTGCATCACTTACCAGCCCAAGCAAAGCGTGCAAGGGTTAAAAATATGTCAAAATCCCATTTTAAAAATATTTTTCAGCTTGTTTCTTCTTTTTAGATGTTACCTCCTTTTTTACACTTCTTTTATCTTTTTTTTTTTTTTGAAAAAGGTAACAATTATATTCTTCAGCACCCATAAAACGGGGCTGGTATCTAATATTTACAAGTACAGCCCCTGAAAATCTTACAGAGAATCAAAAAGATCTAGTAGTGATTCTACATCACCTATCAACTGTTCTTTACACCAAAAATGAAAAAGAGAAATACAAGAACTCTTGATTTTTTGTGTTGAACTGCTCTTGCCTTCAAAACATCTTGCATTTCTCTCCTTCCAAACTGTCCACCATATGCAAGCTGGAACAATCTTCCACCATTCTTTGTGACAGGTTCTTCCCCTAATACCGTTCCAGCTGCATATCAGACCAATGGTGTCTTTGGGCATTACCCAAACAATACCAGCTAGTGCTATAAAGAGCTGCCAAAGTTGTCTAGTAATAACACAATGTAAGAAAAGATGCTCATTGGTTTCATCTTCCTGTTGACATAGAAAGCATGTAGAGCTGGTCTGAATACCTCTTCTTTGGAGAATTTCCAGAGTGAGGCAGGCTTTTCTTACCACTAACCATGAAAAGCAAATAACTTTGAATGGTGCTTTGATCTTCCAAATCTTTTTCCAAGGCCAAGGATAGTTGGGGTGTCCTCTGGATGATAGATAGTTGTATGCTGCCTTGATTGTAAATTTAGAGCCCTTGCCTCCTTTCCATGTAAGAGAATCCTCCGCCTCACTTAATCCTGCAAAACCTTCTAGCATTTTGAAAATCTCAGTAGCTCTAGTGACTTCCCAGTCATTGAGAAGCCTTCTGAAAATTAGGTTCCAGCCCTGAGAGCTCCAAGTTTCTTCTACTGTGGCATTAGGTGAAGTGGTGAGATTGAACAGATTAGGAAAAAGATCTTTCAATACTCCATGATCAATCCAATCATCATGCCAAAATGATATCATTCTCCCATTTCCTATCCTAAAACCTGTGTTTGTTGTAAACTCCTCCCATAGATTCCTGATGGCTTTCCAATTGCCAACTCCATAAGGAGTTCTCACTGGTTTGGTGCTCCAGTGTCCTGATTGCTCATACCTGCAGTTGACAACTTGTCTCCATAAGGCTTGCTTC